>NC_141903.1:90994928-93394928 GCF_057802395.1 Ceratotherium simum simum
CAGATGCTTGTCCTGATATAAGAACCCCTAGAGCCCTACCTGTGCTTGCTGAGGAAAAGCACTCTCTGCAGAAATGCAGGACCCAGTCTGAAGGCACATTGTGAAAGCTGGGATACTTGACCACGATACTGCACGTTGTGGGACTTGCTTCCAGGGGACAGTCGTTTCTACATTGGCTCAGAAAGTACATTATTTACCCAGTTGCCTAAGAATGCAGGCCATTCGTACAACGGCAAAACACATTCTTATTAGAATCGTTGCAGAATAAGGGGCTTTATTGTGGCTGCTGAGAGTCTTAGTGATTATTCTGCAGAAATTTTGCAAATAAGTATATTTCTTTTATTATGGAATAGGTGCTATCTAGCAGGCTTGGAAATAGAGCAAATGTTGGTAAAGTAGATGATATTTTCCAGTTGACTTTTATGATAATCAGAGCTCTGTTGCCATGGAAAAAATCCATCAGTATGCTGAGTTGAAAACATTTGGGAAGAAGGCTGATGGTTATTTCCAATTCCATAGAGAGCAACATTCATCCATTCTACAGATACTCACAGAAAGACTGCTATGTGCCCACAGCATCCTAGGAGCAAGGGATCCTGCAGTGAGTAAAGCAGACACATCTCTGCTCTCACAAAGCACACGTCCTGGGAGGGGGAGCCAGGCAGTAATAAAAAATAGGTAAACTGTCGCATATGTCAAATGGTGATAAATGCTGTGGGGAAACGGAAGCGGGGAAGGGAGGGGAAGAGCTGAGGTGGAGGTAGGGATGCACGGGTACAGCTTCTCTGAGCAGGTGACATTCAAACAGGCCCTGAGGAAGGGAGGAGGCATCCATGTGGATACTGGGGTTGAATTACCAGGAAGAGATAGCAGCCAGTGCAAAGGCCCTGAGACAAAAGTCTTGGATTGTCAAGAAACAGTATAAAGGCCAGTGGGTGGGACTGAGGTGAGCAGAGGGGAGAGTGGTGGGGCAGAGGTCAGAGGCGGCCAGACATCAGGCTGTGCAGGCCTTGCAGGGCCAGCTACCATCTGCCTTCCCTTCCTCCCTCAAGGGATCGCTCTCCTGCTGGCCCTTCCATAAGCCCCCAGCCTAGAGGCCCAGCTCTAGGGCGTCCTCTGACTTCTCCAGCTGACTCTGAGAGAGAATGCTGTTCAGGGGTTGTTTAACCTCATCTACTAATCAATATTCTTATTTTAAGTACAATCATCTAATAGAAGAAATAGTTCAACACCGAATTCCAGTATTACAGAGTTTCAAAGTTTGCTACATTTGCCCTACTTTATTTAGTTATCGTTGGAAAATAGTGGAAGTTTTTTCAAATAATTCTCAATTTTCTCTATGCTTAAAATACAAAATAGATTTTTTTTTTACCCTGCCAGTAGCTCTCAAACCATAAAGATGTAATATTTGAAGTTCTTGGACACTGACGCTTAGCTTAGTGCGAGAGGGGGCGGCTTTCCTGAGATGGGGGTGTGCCCTATCCTCAGACCTCTTGGTGATCCTCCTGAAGGTGGGCCTCTCACCTTGTTCATCTGGGGTCCCCATTGTCCAGAGACCCAGGAAGGGCCCGGTAAAGGCCACTCTGTGAGTTACTGTCATCATCCCCGTTTTACAGACAAGAAAGTTATAATTTGAGGATGTAATCTGCTGAAGGTCACACAGGTGATTAGTGGCAGATTCAGGACTAGGACCTGTTTTTTTCTCACAAAGTTGGTTTGTGTCAGTGTTCACAGATTTATTGTCCGCACTCAGCACTTTGGATCACATAATAGGAGACAAAATGTTGTCTCTAAACAACATGGCTCTTTATTTTGCACTTTGTCAATTTGTCACCTCTGAGGGGACAAATGGGGCAGCTTCTTGGGTCCCTGCCTGGCGGAGGCAGGAGGATGTGGGGATCCTGAGTGGAAAGGCAGAGGGAGGATCCTGGGTCGGACCCGGTACTTGGGGAGCACAGTGATGGCAGTTAAAGAGGGTGCCTGGGAGGAGGATGGTAACAGGGGAACCTGATATTCTTTCTGTGGTCAAAAATGTTGCCACTTACTTCTTTCCTGAGTCCCATAATTTACAAATATTTGGATGAATCCTGCTAGACGGTGGGATAAATTATGGATACAAATCAGGCGTTACGGAAGAGGCATAAGTGATTTCTTATGGGTGACCCAGCACTAGGCGAGCACAATACTATCTGGTCAGGACCCAGGAGGAGATGAGGGGGGGAGAAATGTTCCAGAAACTCGTGTCCCTGGGGCAGCCTAGGCCTGGAAAGAGGCTCTGCAGCCTGGTCCTTAGCTGCAGATGGTGGGCGAGTGATCTCGGCCAGGCTTCCTCCTCTCCAGGAATGGCGAGCAGGAAGAGTAGGGGGTTAAGGTCAGGGTGGTGGGTTCAGCCTGCCCCATCCAGCCCCCACCTCGCAAGCTAATGCCTCCTCTTTGGTTGTGTCCCCTTGGGGAGACGCAAGGGAAGCCACAGAGTCTGGAGAGCCGAGTTCTATCCCAACTCCGATGCTCCTTTTATGGCCCTGGGGAAGCTTGCTTCTTCTCTCGTCTTCCATTTCGTAGAAGGAGGTTGCTTAATAAATGATCGCTAAGATCTTCCAGCTGAACACTCTATGATTCTATGATGTTCTTCCCTTGGGTCACAAGTATTTGCTGACGATGAAGAAGGATGGAGAGGAGTAAGTGAGGATGGGTAATTTGGGAAAAGCTGGGGCGGGAGGCAAGGAGTGAGTCTTGCTGTCACTTAGGCACCTCTCTGTCGTAGCCGGTGTTTGATCAGGCAATTTCTTTGGCATCTCTTCCTTTCGATCTAGTTCCACTGGGGAAAGAAATACGGGACAGGGATCCAAGCCATGCTGGGAAATGAAGTCCTCTTCCCTCTTTTGCCACTCGTTAAAACCTACATCCAGTTAACCTTTGGTTGTTCTTCACAGCTGACTCGGGCCGCCAGCCCACTTATCCTCGCCCAGCCTCAAGTTTCCCAGTCTGTCACCCCCATTTTGAGGATGAATGATCCCAGTACTCAGACAGCTGACATTATCTTGCCCAAGCTTACAAATAGTGCCCCCTATTTTACCCAAAAACCACAATCAAACACTGGCAATCCAGAATGATCGAAAAGCAAACACAGTGGGAAGTCGTGGCACCCTACTTAAATAGCCTTTTTGAAACCTCTTCAGCTTATAAACAGTGACTAATTTTACTCCATAAAAATAAATTGGCTCTAGGTCAGATCATTTGTGTCTGCTTGCGGGAAGATGAATTGCATAATAATCCAGCCAAATATTGTAGCCTAAATATTGGCCCCATTAGAACTGTTGAGCTGACGTTTTCCGAGCACAATTCATAACGTTCCCGCCCTGCTTCTTTCACTGCGTGTAACGTGGCCTTTTTTCTGTTTCTTCAACTCCAGACGGGAGCCCCCAGAGCGACCCAGTCCTCTTTGACACATGCAGTTTTCTGATTTATGGGGATCGTGAAAGATTATCGTACTCTGTCTGACTGAAGGTCCTCCTGTGGAAACCCCACAGAGACCACAAACACGGACACTGCGGCAGCCGGGCTCCTGCCTCTGAAAAGAGCCGTTCAGCACACCGGCGGCCGCCTGGGCACACCTCGGACTCCGTGGGCTTGTTTTTGCTAGGGACACTGCGGATTAGGGAGCTTTCCTGGGTTCTGTGTGAGGCTCACTGTAAACGTTTGCTCAGTCTGTGTATGGCAAACATTCACAGACTCTTAGAGTGGAGCTCGGGGTACTGAGCAGGGAGAGTCCAGGGGACAAAGCAGCAGACACTGTTGCCAAGGCTCAGCTGGAGCTGTCTGGGCTCTGAGTAGTTCACACAAGAGACACCAGAGCCAGACCCGGTCCTCGTCCCCGGTTTGACCGTGGCTGAGTCCTGGCCCTATAAGTGTCGGGGCAGAGATCTCACAGGTGTGGATGGGTGTGGAGTGTGTTTCTGTTTCCTTGGGTGAAATGTCTGGTTCTCACTGGTGACTTCTGCCTTATGCCGGAAGATGAGGGTAGAGCATTTCCTCCCCAGCCTTCCTTTGTTGTCCCCCCACTTCCCTGCTGGGTCTGGAGAGCAGAGGGAAGGTAAGAAAGCATACGGGGTAGTGGTTCAGAGCTCACACTGTGAGTCTGGTGAGACAGGCGCTTCATTCCTCGTCCACCGTGCTTAATGAGCTTTTGTGGTCACAGGCAACGAACACTCTTGGCCTCCCCCAGCTAGAGCCTAGATCCAAGATGAATAAGAGAACTTAATTGCTCTTTTTTCTAAACTACCAGAACTTTGGCTCTTCTAGGAGAGCCCACAAAGTAAAACGGAGAAGAAGGTTCTCAGGAGAGAGAAGCTTTAGGACAGGGCAGTTAAGCTTAGAATTAGGGTGACTCACTTGAGGTCTCTTGTTAAGTGTTTGACACAGAGCTCTGCTTGCCTGGTTGACACCCAAAGTGGGAATTTTGTAAATTTACTTCAAAATTTGCTTTCTCTTTCCTGAATTTCCATAGAGGAGGTGTTACAACACGACTGTTCAACGTAGAATCACCCATTTAAAATGGCTGCAGAGAAGAGCCACCCATTTTCATTTTCAATAATTACCTGATGGAAACTTAAAAGGGACATGTCTCCTAGGAAAGCTCCAGAACAGCCTGTGATGAGAGATCAGTGCGAGCAGAGCCCTGTTGCATCATGCGCTGGGCTCCACTCACCCTGCTGCTGTATTGAAACGTGCACAGAATGTGACATGAAATGGGCCGTCAGCTGGGGTATAATGGTCTTTTTGTTGTAGGCAATACATTTTATTTGCAAAGTTTGCAGATATAACCAAAGTTCCAAAAAAAGTGAAATTACCTTAACTTCTCTCACCTTCAACATCTTTTCTATCCACAGACTCTGTAGTCTTTGCCTTCAAAGCAGTCCCAGTCCCTGTCATCCTCAGGCTGACTTTTGCAGAAGCCTTCCTGCTTCCACACCTACTCCCCCCTCAGTAGATTCTCCAACAGGAGCCAGAATAAACTTTGAAAACATAAGTCAGACCATGCCACTCTTCTGTTCAAAACTCACTAAGAACTTCTCATCTCACTCAGAATAAAATCCCAAGTCCTTAGCTGGGCCCACAAGCCCAGCTAACTCTCCGATCTTATTGCTTACTGCTTTTCCATCTATTACTCTGCTCTGGCCTCATCAGCTTCGTTACTAGTCCTTGAATAGAAACAAGTCTGTACCCCGGGGCCTTTGCACTTGCCATTAGAATGCTTTCCTCTCACAACTTGCCCCCTTATTTCCTTATGGTCTCTGATAAAACGCCATTTTGTCCTCAAGGCCTTTGACACCCACCATCACTCCCTCTCCATCGTGCCCAGCTTTAGTTTCCTTTATGTTATTGATCATCACTTTACATATTGCCTATGAATTTGTTCATTTGTTTATTGTGAGCCTTCCCATGTGGGCAGGGACTTTTGCTCACTACAGCATCCCCAGTGCGTAAAACAATTCCTGGCACAGAGCTGGAGCTCGCTACATATTTATTGGATGGACGGATGAATTCCTGAGTCCGAATGCTCTGTGTCATCAGCTGGCAACAACGCCCAGTGAGGCTGTAAGTGATGAAGGAGATGTTAATAAGAAGAAATTATCACGATGGTCAAGGGTTTCTAGAGAATAAGCAAATGTACGAGAAACATTATTAAATAATTAAGGAAAAAGAAAATAAGCAGAAAATGACGCAAGATCTTGTTCACCCACTCGCTGCACCAAAGCCAGACCGGATTTGTTCTCTTCAGTAGCCGAAATCTGGTTCTCGTCACAAAGCAGAGCAGACATCTATTTTGATGCAAACATTATAGGTCTCTTTGCGTGCAGAGTACTCGCATCACTCACCAGAGTTACTGAAATGATGGAAGGCGGTGTGAAATGCCTCGTGCCATACGGGAACAGAGGTGAAAATGCCAACATGTGGCTCTTAGCCAATTTCACAAAAATTTAGGGTTTCCAACTTTTTTCTCCTCCTGGGTGCAGTGGCTCTCTTATCAAACTTCTATTCTCTGAGTAGCCGTAAAGACACATCTGTGTATCTGGTGGTATTTCAATACTCAGCTATATTCTGATGTGTATAAAAATCGACATTCTGGCCCAGCTCTTACAAGAAGAATTGAAAAGGGCTTTCTTTGCCCTGTAAATTGTCCGTCTTCCATACTTCACTTTATTGAGCTCTGGTGGGCTAGGAACAGGCTGGGGGGGAGCTGGCCCACTCAGTATACAAACCGTGGAGCCCGGCCGTGTGCCAAGCCCGGCCCCGGGGACTCTGGTCATGCCCTCTCTGCCTCCACCACACACCTGCCCTGTGACCTTGGGCAAATCTCAGCCTCTCTGAGCCTGATCGCCTGCTCTGCCACCATCCTCTCTCATCTCCCTGGTACCATGAGCCTCCTACCTGGTCTCCCATTTTCCCCATCTGTCAGTGGAGACCTGCTAGTCCCTCTGCGTGGGGCTGTGAAGGTTAGAGGGGATGGGCCCTGACGATGCTTTAATGTGGTGCTGGCACGGAGTCCTCTGTAAGGGCTGACCAGGGTTATCATTGCCTGTGTTATGATTACCGCTCACTCTCTGGTAAGCCTCATCTATCGGGAGTTGACGGAGCTTTTCCCAGATGCAGTTCTTTTCCAGGTTCTATTTCTGATTTAAGTGACTCACTTTGGCTGGGGCAGTCATCATCCTGAACTGCATATTCGGTGCGTTTTCAGCTGGTGCTGGTACCGAATGCCAGCCCGGCAGGGACATTGTGGAAACACATCCCAATGTCCGGCAGCTGCCCTGCAACACACAGACCCAGCTTTTGTTGTTACCGAGGCTAAAACATCTTTATCTACAGATTGTCTTACCAATACTGTCATGAAGTCCTATCAACAGAAATAAACAACTGCTTCTCAACCCCTTATCTCACCTTCGGCCCCCAAAGGCAGCCTAAATGTCCTGCGGCAGACGTGGTCTCAGCCCTCAGGAGTAGGTGTGCGTGTGGTTGATGCTGGGGAGGAAAAGAACTTAGTAAACACACGTCATCTTTCAAGAGGAGCTTCGCTTCAGTTCTGCTAACCTGGCGTTAGACTGTCATCCCAGTCTCACCACCAGCATTTCCATGACGCCAGGCCATGTTTTAGGTAGTCTCTTCAGAGACGGCCCCCTTCAAATGCCCACTCTGATCCCTTAGATGTGACAAAGCTCACAGGACTGAAGCGGCCTCAGGATCTGACTCTAACCCTCACCTTTCCAGTGAAGTGGGCGAGAAATCTGTCTGCTTCTGTTCTTTCCTCTGTTTGTGAGCACCCAGGATGTACAAAGCACACGCGGGTCTGCTCCCCCTTGGGCGCCCTGCATGAACACAGCTTGTGCTCCCGGGGTCTAAGCCTCAGGCCTTCCAAGGGGTCACTGCACATGTGGCTCCCATTCCATTGCTCTCTACCCTCTGGTGCTGTTTTATGCATGTTTACTCTCTGGCAGACACTTCCAGTGTTCTCTTTGCAATGGGAACTATGTTCAGAAGGAAAATGCCCTTGTTAGCACAGAACAAGAGGCTGTAATTTTTCCAGAAAAGAATTTTCTTCATCTTCAGATGAAATTCTAGGTAATTAGGACCACACACTCATCGCTGAACTAAATTGACTATGGTTTGCAGAAGGTGGCAGTTTATGAAGGATAATGCAGGTTTGCCTCATGTGTACGGAGAGTATCAACAGGGGATACATTTGCGCCATTTCTATGTGCTGTTGGCTTATCCTAAGACTTCAGGTCCAAAGCATTCATCTTAACTGCTCTTGATTAAATGATTTTAAAGATGTATTTCATATTTCTCGCCATTTTAAATCTAGCAACTGAACATATTTCAACGTCTTCTTGGTGACTCAGAGTCAGCACCGTGAGCGTGGATAATTTTGCTGTGCTTCGGGTAAACGATGACGTCAGGGTCTGTTGAGTTATGAGCTGCCCTGGGAAAATTCTGAGGTAAATGTCTCGGGGTCTTAGATTTATTTAGCTCTAACAATTTTTCTAATTCTTCCCTGGATGTCAGACCTTTACTTGTTACTGTCCTGCTGTATTTGTCTCTAGGAACCTTCCCCGAATCTCATCCTTTTATTCAAGGACTAGTTTTGAGCATTCACTGGCACCAGGCCAGCTTCCACACGCAGAGTGGACAGTTCAGTTAAGGCCACAGTGGGCGAGGGCCTGCCTGTACAGAGCAGACCTGCTGGTGGGAGAGGCGGACAATGAACAAGGTCACAATTTACACAAGTTAATTCTAATTTGCTTTGGTCTGGGTGAGTGAGTAATCATACCTAGGAGTCACGCATAAATTAAGGATAAATAGGATTCCAGGACATTACATGCTCAGAGTCCATTTCTGTTTACCTCTGAGTAGTTCCTGAGCAATGAGATTGTTGGCTTCATGGCTCTCTGAAAATGTGGAGCTTCTGTATTCCCACAGAATACTAAGCATAATACTGAAATTGCTCAGTGTCACTCGAACCAGGTTTCTAATATTCTACCTAACAGTCCTTTGTCTGCAACTAAAATTTGAGGACAACAAGGCATCTGAGAGTCTAGATTCCAAATTCACATCTCCAGGCCTAATTTGCCTTCATCTCCAGGTCTGTCTGTCTAACTGCCCAGCCCCCCCTCCACGTAGATGTCCCACCCTTCACCATCACCTCTACCCATACTCTCCTCCTCTAGTCTTCCCCATCTTGGCAAATAGTGCTATAATCTTCAAAAAATCAAGGAATTATTCTCAAGTCTCTCCTTTCCTCATACCCTGCTCCCTGCCCCACATCCAATTCATCATCTAAGCCTGGGGATTTTTATCTCAAAAACATCTCTCAAATCTGAATCAGATAATGACTCTCCCCTGCCTGAAATCTAGCAGCACCTTATTTTGCTCTTAGAGAGAAATCCAAGCTTCCAACAGTGGCCTTCAAGCATCATAGGATCCATGTCCTTTTTACAGTTTTTATTTCTTCTCTTACCACGCTGCCGCTCTCTAGCCATGCTCTGACCACACTGGCCTTCTTTCTATTCATCCCCACTCATGTCTTGGGCCAATGCGCTGTATCTCCTGGGCTTGACTGCTCTGCCCCTGACCAGCCAAATGGCTGGCTCCTCGCTATCACTGAGGTCTTAACTTTAACGTCACGTCCTGTCCTTACAGAGGCCTTCCATGCCAGGCCTTCCCACACTTTAATGTGCATACATGACACTGGGATGCAGATTCTGACTCAGGAGGTCTGGGCGAGGGCCTGAAACTCTACACCTCTAACAAGCTTCCTGGTGACGCCAATACTGCCGGTCTGTGGACCACACTGAATCCTAGTAGGCAACCAATAAATATTTGTTGTTGAACATGCTTTCAGCTCTTCCCAGCCCTCAGGGATATGAAAGAGCCATGTCTTCAGCTTTGAGTGAGAACAAGCCAGCTATTATCGGGAGGTATTTCTGATTCAAGCATTAAGGTTTGACTAGGCCTTTATCCTTTATCAAAATGTCCAAAGAATGATAATATAGTCTATTTGGAATGAGTGATGACAAAATCAGTTACTGTTTTCAAGTGGAGTTTTGTTTGTTTTTAAAGATCTCCTGATTTAGAGTTTACATCATTCCTTTTCAAATAAAGCATTAGATGGAACCAAGAGGAACAAGGACTTCCCAGCCAGCTCTTTGTCTACTGTAGACACCTTCCCCATAAACACAACAAGCACCCCATTCTCAGAACAGGGCTGTTACGCCAGTGAGAGTTCAGACACTGCACATGTGAGATTGTTCTTCAGCTTTCTGTTTTGTAAATTTACATGAAACACTAAACACAGATCACAGCTGGTGATACAGCTTTCTTTACAAATGAAACAGAGACCATGCCTTCATCTTATGAGGCATCTTTGCAATATTGTCACAATCAACCAATCGACCAACAGATGCTCGCTATGTGCCTACTATGTGCAGAATATTTTGTGCAAGGATTTTAAGACATGGCTGCTACCTTTTGAGGTTATTACAACTTAGATGAAAGACACAGATATCCGTAGAAAGTTGACAACGCAAAGCAATATAGAATTAATGTTACCATTCTGAAGGCAAGGACCAGGAGCATCTGAACTCCTTAGGGTCTTTCCAAGTCCGTGATAGGCCACTGTGTTCAGCACTAAATGAATGGTATAGACCAGTGCATGTCAAACTTTCAGGTGTGAAGAATGCCCTTGTTAAAACATAAATTCAGATTCAGTGGGCCCGGGTGGAGCCCTGGAACTTGTATTTCTAACAGGCTCCCAGGTGATAGCATTGCTGGTGGTATGAGGAGCACACTTTTCGTTGCGAGGGGACAGAACAGTGCTGCTGCAAGTATGGTCACCAAATTCCCAGACACCTCCCCAGACCTACTGAATCTGAATTCATGGGGATGGAACTCAAGACCAGTGTTGTAACACTGTCCGGGCAATTCTTATGCATCCTAAAGGTTGAGAAGCACTCGTACAGGCTTTAAGTGCTAGGGGTCAGAAGTGTGGAATTCAGGACACATCCTCTCCCCAGCAATTTGCCCCCAGGGTGGTATCAGGCCTCGGACTTTTCAGGGACTGTCAATTCAGTACCAAGTGGCCTGGTTTGGCTTTTCCAACATAAGCAGGCAGAAGGCTGGCCAGGAGCCCCAACTAGATACTGACACCCCCTAACATGTTGTTAGGCGCAGACGGGATCAGACCAGAGAATAGTGGCCAGAAAGGAGCTGTGATTTAGCTAGATTGATGGCTAGTCTTATTGTAATACTCATGAGGGACAGAGATTGTAATGGGTTTAGCAGATGTGGACATCCTAATGCCAGAGTCTCTCTGCCTAAGAGGGAATTGTAATCATCCAATATATTTCCCCATCCTCTGGCCTGAGATTGAGTTGTCACAGGCTTCCAGACATTGCTCCAGGTGCCCCAGATGGTGCTGGCTGACAAGCTCTGAGCATGTCATTGTGAGCACATGCAAACCACATGAGGGCAGCTAGCTTCTGGAGACTGAATGCAGGGCTAAGGTCCCTAAGACGCTGCTGGGAGGAAGAGAGGTAAGTGGGACTTCAGGTGCTGGGAGGTCTTGAGAAAATGGAGACCCATGGGAAACCCTTAGGGAGCGAGAGCTAGGCAGACATTGGGAAATTCCTCTAACAGTGAGTTAGAGCATTGCTCTCAATGTGAGAGCAATATATATTCAAGTTCTGGCACTTTCTCTTTCTCTTTTTTTTTTTTTTTTTTTTTTAAAGATTTTATTTATTCATTTTTTTCCCCCCAAAGCGCGAGTAGATAGCTGTATGTCATAGGTTCACATCCTTCTAGTTGCTGCACGTGGGACTCGGCCTCGCGTTGGACGGAGAAGCGGTGCCCTGGGGCGCGCCCGGGATCCGAACCCGGGCCGCCAGCATCAGAGCGTGCGCACTTAACCGCTAAGCCACGGAGCCGGCCCTCTCTTTCTCTTTTAATTTCAACACTGTTTGTTTGGTTTAAGAAGCATCGTTTAGAAATTCGGGTACAACCATTAACTTTTTATTCTAACGGAGAGTTAAAACAATGATTTAATTAATTTATTTATCTTGCAATGGTATAATGACTTTGTCCAGCCAACAAAAATAAAACAAAGGCAAATGCTAACTGGGAATTGACAGACTCCTTGGATAATTTTCTTTGATCTAATTGATTTCACAAATCTAAGAAGCTCATTAATCAGGACTCGTCACTGACCCTGACTTTGGAAGTTGAGCCCACCAGAATCCACTTCTGTGAGATCAACAACGAGCATATCTGCACCAGGCCAGAACGATCCTGACTCCTTGGATTGAAGAGAAGCCCTTTCACCTGTCCCCAGACTCCAAACACAAATAAACAAGCAAAAACAAGAGTCAGGAGAGACTGTTGCCTCAGGCTCCCCTTCCAGTCACTGGCTTGCTGTTGGAGTTTAGGTTTAAAATTCTGAATTCCATTAGGTTACAAATAGCCCTAGAATGGGTAACACCTTTAAATGTCCCCAAAAGTGAAGCATTTTGCCAGGAAGAAGGGAGAAACCACAAGGGCCCAGGAGGCCAATAGGGCACCATGAGAGAAGAATGGGGCTCAGAAGTATCCAGACAAACCTGGTTTTTCTATTCCAGACTGTCGTTAGGAAGGTGTATGACCTTAAGAAAGTTACTTAATGCTTCTTAGGAAGGAAATTTCTCCTCTGACAGATCATGATAATACTTACCCTTCATCTTATCCTCCTCTCAAGGCTACAGAGAGAATAGAATGAAATAACAGGTTTGAAAGTATTTTGAAAAGCTGGAACTCTTTTACAAATATGAGTTATTATTTTCTAAGGTAATTTCCTTGTCTTGTGCAAGGTAGAGCTGACCTTTCAAGGAAGACCAAGTACCAACCAGGAAGCTGGAAGTGAAGTGATGCTTTTAAGGGGAAGAGTGTTGTCTATAAACAGTGCCTGCATTCTTGGGAAGTCTGATCTCCTTTAAGAAACAACAAAACACAGTGGTTAAACTGCCACACGGTAATCCAGGGACTGGAGGGACCCTGTCTTTGCAGTAACAGGTGCTTGCCATAGAAGATGCTTTATGGCACAGTCACAGTAGCCCACACAAGCCCACTGATAGCCCTGAGGTATTTTGGTTTGTTTGGATCTTGGCTTTTATGGGCTCTTAAGCGGCTTCCTTTCCAGAACTTCACTGTGTGCAAAAATCTTTTGCTTTAAATGGTTTATTGAATTATTTCAGGTGTCAGAATCAGAGGGAGACAGCCCTGGAAATGATACAGATTAGAAAGAAGTCTTTGAACATGTTAGCCATTGATCCCCAGGGTTTGTGAAGATGGATTTATTAGACTCCAGATTCCCCCAGTTAGGCCAGGGATTATCTGGACAATCGGAGGACTGGGGGTGAATAGGACCCGAAACACGTCTAACAGAAAGATGTTTCCACCTGGAAGAATGGCTCAGTTCCAGCCCGATTCCTCGTGGATTTGTTAATTGGATTTGTTCCTGCAGTTAAGGCAAATCGGCATATATGCTAGTTAGTGGTTTCAGGCACTGCAAAATTGGAATTCTCCTCAAGGAAAGGTTAGCCAAGAAATAAAAGCACTTTCTCTAGAGGTTTAGTCCTACTGGACTGAAAGAAAATTTACATGTTAAGCAGAGCAAGAAAGGGAAGTAAAATTTCTGTATGTCTAAATTTCACGTCCTAGAATGGGAGATTCAGATGCAGTGTCTTGAAGCATTTCTACATACCAAAAAGGTGTGGCGTTAGGTAGCTCTTTGGAAAAAGTAGACGCATACAAAGTTGTGTGGCCGCAAATCCAGCACCTCAAGTCCCACCTGAGCACTGCAGTCATGCAATGATCTCCATAGATAAGTCATAAAGCCATCCTACCTAGGAGAAGCTGGCACTACTGGCAATGCCGTGAGTGCAGGTGTGCCACAAGACCCCGGTAGAGAAGAGCCCTTTCCACACTGGACATGTGAAGACTGTTCTTCACTTTGCAGCTGTTACCGTATGGCCAGTACAGCTGGAGGAATTCAAGTGCGTCTGGCATTGCTGCCACTGGCGAGGAGCCACCGGCCCTGGAGGGCCTGACGGGACCTGGGCGAGGTCCTGGAGACAGGAGGCATGCAGTGGACAGCTAGGGTCTGCTGTGTAGACTGGGGATGGGAAACTCGGAAGGCTGTGGAGCTAAATGCAATGCAGAATTCCTGTTTAGATCCTGGAACAGAAAAAGCGCATCAGTGGAAGAAACGGCGAAATCTGAATAAAGTCTGCAGTCTAGTTAATAGTCTTACACTAGTGTTAGCTTCTTAGTTGTGATGAATGCACCACAGTTATGGGAGATGTCAACACTAGGGAAGCTGAGTGAAGAGCGTATGGGAAATCTCTGAACTATCGTTGCAATTTTTCTATCAATCTACGATTACTGTAAAATAAAAAATATATATATTTTGAAAATGTCTATGGGGGCTAGAGGAATGAAATGGGCCAGGTTGGGGCAGTCACAAACTGGCCAGTCCTTGTCCTGTCTAGAGAATGCCCACTGCTCGCCTCTGGCCAGTTGTTGCCGTGTGGAAATGCAGGTTTATGTAACCTTTGGAAATCCCAGATTATAGATTTTCTGTTTTCAAGAGAATCCAAAAATCTGTGTGTGTGTGTGGTGTGTGAGATTTCGATGTTAAAACAATGGCTTAAAAATTTTAAAAACACTTTAGGGACAAAGAAAATACAGCTGCCCTTGAGGACAAGTGGCCCATGCATATGACACCTTCCGGGCACCAGAGGAGTTAGCATGCAAGACAAGGATTCCAGAAGCTCTAAAAATGCCAATTCTGAGGTCCCAACCTTAGAGGTTCTAATTAGGTAGATTTAGGGTCAAATCCAGGATCCTGCTAATTTTAATTTTCATTAAAAATAAAGCGTACCCCAGGTGATTTTGACCCAGGAAGTTCAGAGATTCCTGTCTGAGAAACATTCCTTGAGGAATGAGATTCCTTTTTCCTTAGCTTCTTCACTCACTTTAGTCCAACTTCTTTCTCTCACATCAGTGATACAGCTTCAAGGCCAGGGTTAAATGTAGGTCCAGAACTGTGCTGTCTGGGGTAGTCGCAGCCAGCTGCCCGTGGCCAGTGAGCAGTCAGAATGAAGGGTCTGGGTGGAAAATACACACAGGATTTCAAAGACTTAGTACCATTTAAAATGTAAAATATCTTATTAATAAATGTTTAATATTGATTAAATGTTGACATGGTAATATTTTAGATAGATTGGGTTAAGCAAAATAGATTAAAATTAATTTCACCTGCTACTGGGAAGCTTACAGTTACATATGGGCTCGTGTTTGTAACTTCCGTTATATTTCTTTTGGACGGTGCTGATCTGGGAAACTGGGTGAAGAGAGTTGTTTTCCCCTCAGGCCTTAGTGTATAGAGGCAGAAGGAGTGCTTAGTGTTCATATGTCCATAGGTCTGCCCAAATCGCCAGGACCAGGGATTTCACATTTGGTGATAGGGCTCTGGGCAAACACACACTGTTCATGCCTTGGCATCCTCCTTCGAAAGAGAGCAGTAGGCAGCTGGCTGAGATTCGGGGCCCTCGAGACCTGGCCATCTCTGCCTCTGCCACCAGAGGCACCACTAACAGCCATTCACATAATTAATATATCACAGAAGGATGGGCCAAGTGTAGTTCATTGTAGGTACCGTTTCCGAGAGATACAAGGAAAGCTACAAATTCTGCTAGGTATTAGAGTGGGCACAGATTAAGGCAATGCCCTTGACCTAATCTTAGGTTAAGAAACAGTATTTTCAGAAAACATCTATAAAGAGATTTTTAGAAACTTTTCAGGCTCTTGTTAGAGTAAGAGTCATTCAGGGAAGAAAAGTTAACAAGATATGGACTCTGAGACAGGATAGAAATCCTACCATGAAAATGACAAAGTAGGATTATGAGATCAGTTAGTGGTTTGGGTTGAGTGGAACATCTCAAATTCTATTTTCCATCTCCTTCATTCATCAGGTCTCCAAATGCATTATGTCAACATTTTATATTCTTATTCTTTAAAAAAATCTATGTGCTTCAAGAGAAATTTTATATATGTGTTCCTGATTCATTTATACTTACCTAATCAAAATATCATTTTGTAAGAAACATTTGACGTCCAAAAATACGCTTGATGCCCATTAATAATCCTGTTTTCTTTCAACCTGAAGGGCCTGTTGTGTCTATACAGAAACCTAGATTCAGGTCTAAAGTCAGAACCCACACAGCTCAAGTAGTTTTCCAACTTGGCAAGATGAATTTTACTGATTTAGTTTTAAAGAGCTGTCCCAGAATCTACACCCATCTGCTCATCCTTTTGAGATCCTTTACCTGGTCTCACCTGCTTGGGTCCTGTGTATTGATCTTTGTTGGTGTTTTTTTATTAGTATCTCCATTCAGCATCTCTTTTCCTCTGATAATTGCTTCTCTCTCCCCTGTTTCAACCTTTTGTCTGTAAGCCCCCAACCCCCAACTTCTGCTTTCAGTTTCCAAAGCTCTTGCCGTTCTCTGCTCCTCTGCGCCACCCACTTCTCGTTAAATTCGGCATCATTTCAAGCTAAATTCCCACCTGTGAACTTCTGCCTTTACCCCGGGGTAGCTTTCCTTCTGCCTTGTCTTGAGGCCCAAGGTTTCACAAAATATCTTTCAGGTTATTCTTCCTCTTATCCCCTCCATTCTATCCATGGGCACTTCAGGGATGGAAATCTGCAGAGGACCTATCTTTCTGACAGCAATGTCACGCACCTGTAGCAGTCTGTCCCCCTGCAGAAAGGGCTACGTGCTTAGAGATGACCTTGGACCCTGGACCCACTGACCTGGCAGACCATTCTGATAAACTATTCATAGCACGTCCTCTCACTTTTGATTTGTAAATGAGAAGGATATAAAAAATAATGCACCAATAATAAGTACTGCTTTGATGACTTTGGAATATATGGACATTTCAGCAGATGTCATTTTTATAAGATAGAAGTATGTGTAGTCCATATATTCTAAGTCAGAGCTGACAGTTTTAACAGACATCTGATTACAGATTTGTCTTCAGGATTCCCATCTCTTACCACATTGGTCCATTTAGTTTCCCAGCCTCCCTATTAAGACAATGATTTTCCCAAGATGCTTAGCACTCCCATCACAGCCTATTTGGGCCCAGACTCCTGTGGAAGGTCCCAAACCCTATCAAAGTACATCTGATTTCCTTGTTGCTCCTTTGGCATCTTCCTTTGGGGAGGTGAGAGCTACCTGAGCCTAAGAGTCAGGAAGATCAAGCAGTAATTGTATGCTTCCAAAATTAACAATTTAAAAAAGAAGAAACATGCAATAGAACCTAAAATAAGGATCAAAATAGGTCAAAGGCTAAAAATTAGAAGGGAGAGGAGAGAAACACATCAGAGACCTCGGCTAAAGAGAGTTGCTACACGTGAGCACTGAGGTGAGCTCTAAGCCTCAGAGCAATCAGAGGAAAAGGAGAGGGGTACTGAGTTTTATAGTTTTCAGTGTCTGATCAAGGAAGCTTATGAGTTCTCTGATAGGGACTTTTTTCCTCCTGGAAATATATTCTTTGAGGTTTGTATTGAATTGACTTTTATATAAATGACAATATAGACTGAAAGTGGCTTACAGAAGATGTGGAAATGATTTTCGTACAGTCATTTCTTCCACTGACCTGCAATAAACACTGAGGGCAAGCTGTTTATTAAATCATAACTCAGTGAAGGTATTTCTTTGGGGAATTTAGCTAATGTGGTCCAGACCAATAACTTTCTGGCAATTTATCTTGACACACAGATAGAGCTGAGGGGGCCTAGAGGAGCGGATGGTTAGCATGACTCAGAGGCACTGGCTCCCGAGAATCTGTTGTCCTGCTGATCCTTGGGCAGAACCCGGAGACTGGTTCTTGTGTTGGAAAGCGAAGTGAGCCATGTGCTCTGATGTGCAGGGGTCAACACTGGAGTTTTATCATGAGAGAAACACTTTTTCCTCTTGAAATTTGGACTAGCTACCTTTCCTGGTCTGGGGCTAAGAATCCCACCTACTTATATAGTTAGGGCCAGAATTTATTTTGGGCAAATAATTATCTAAATAATTATCCCATTGAAGCTTAAAATTTCCCACATGAAATAAGGTTGGGACAACTTTGGTCTGTAAACATTTAAAGGCAGGTATCTGTTGTAATCATAAAATAACCTACCTATGGCATACTCACAGGTAGCATTTTGAACTATTCTTCCTCTGATAGGCTACAAAATGTACCCCCATTTATTTATGTGTCCTTTTTTTTTTTCCCTGAGGAAGACAGACCCTGAGCTAACATCTGTTGCCAATCTTCCTCTTTTTTTGCTTGAGGAAAATTAGCCCTGAGCTAACATCCATGCCAATCTTCCTCCATTTTGTATGTGGCTCGCTGCCACAGCATGGCTAATGAGTGGTGTAGGTCCACACCCGGGATCTGAGACTGTGAACACGAGCTGCCAAAGTGGAGTGCACTGAACTTTAACCACTGTACCACGGGGCCAGCCCCTTTTTATGTGTCTTTTTAATGGAAACCTCTTCAGCAACAGAAATCATAGAGAAAAGCCAGTCTGCACGGTCAAACAGAGAGGCTCAATGACAAGAAATTATACCAAATAATGTCTTTCCTTTGAAATCATGGCCTAGAAGAAAGGGTTAGCATCAAAGAGGAGCTTTCTGGCTGTTATTTTGGCTCACAAAGATCCAGTGCCTGAGCAGCGCTGGTTTGTATTAGCCTGACACAGGGTGCTGGGCGCTAGCAGCATTGGGCAGCCTCCACTTCTTGAGCGTGAATGTGTTGGGGGAGCTTGTCGCAGCTCATCAGCAGGCTGCACCCTAGGAGTCAGCCTCTGACAATGGCAACAGTCACCAAGATTCAGGAGAGAAGTGGCACCATGACCTCTGGATTCTAACCTTGAATCTGGTTACTTCTCTACCCAGCCCAGCCCAGGCCAAATTGGTTGCCAGTGCCTAGCATAGGGAAGTGAGTATTTGTGGAGTAAATAAATGGATGCATGCCAGTGAGCATAAAGTCAGCTGAAACTCGGGCTGGAGCCAGTGATCCTGGCTTGATAACCACGCTGAGAGGGGGTAGGTGTGACCCGTGACTGGGAAAGACATAATGCAATTGGATTCTGCATTCCCAGCAGCCAAGAACCTTGAGATGCTCATGACACAGAGGGAGAAGATGAGAGGACCAAACCAGTTGGTGGGGCCTGTGCATAGGTCAGACTAGGTGGAGGTTCTCCCACTTGTAGGACCAGAAGGAGCCAGTGACGCTCCTCCCATTCCCCTTTATCTTCCCAGCAAGGCCCCCGGCGTGCCCTCCTTGTCCTATTTGGAGCATTTTCCTCATTCTACTCTCATCCAGGGGTCAAGCGAGCAAAGGGAGGCAAGTGAGAGAATCTCCCAGGCCAGTGATCCCAGAACTTTAAGAAAATACCACTTCCCACCCCAGAGATTCAGATTTAATTGGTCTGGGGGGCCCCAGGCATCGGTAGTTTCTAGAAGCGCTATAGGTTATGTTAAATGCAGCCACCACCCTGGTCAGACATAAACCCTTGCTCTCCTCCAGCATCTACTTCCTTCAACACGTGAAGAGTTTAGGGTGAGAGCTGTCTCCTTTCCCTCCTTTGAGAATCTGAAGGGGTCTGCTCTCACTGACTCTATTCACTTTTAAGTATTGCAGAAGATTGCTTATCCACCATGACCGAGGTCTGGCTTAACCGCTATTAAGGATTTGTCTGAGGTTTTGAAAGCACAACTTCAAAAGAACACGATGATTTCATGGCCATGTTTTCATGTAATATTTTTACACAGTTGTAAATTAATGCTTTAAACCAATTATGACTCCCCCAGCAACATAAACAGCAGCGAATAATAAATGACCAAATCTAAAACTAAAAAAAAAAAACAGTGAAAAGCCACGAGTTATCAGTAACTGCTGTGACCTCACCGTGGCTTCAGCCCTGACCCCCCCCCCCCGACCTGGCCCACGGACCACACCTTCACCCCGCACTATGCCTGGCAGTGAATCAACCCTCAAGTATTTCTTTTTTTTTTAAATGGTTGAACACTTTTTAAATCCTTTTAGAATAATTCTGTGATTTGCTTGCTTTGGGGGGATTTAGATTCCCAGAGCTTACGTTGTTTTTCAAGGCAAATTAAGGAGTGAGGAGAAGGTGATTTCCCCTGAGCAGTGATGAGAGGTGATGTTGATCAAGACCCTGCCAGATCCCTTTGTGTGATTATATTCCCACTCTGTCTTCATTTCCCCAGAGTGAACAGTCCGCAGTCTTTTAGTCCATTAGAAGCCTCTCAGGTGCAATCATGTTGCCCTTGAAGATCTTCTCTAAATGTTTTAAATAGCAGAAGGTCTGTGGCAGGTTTTCTCAATTAACATTTCCAAACAACACAGCCAAATTCTAAAAATACATCCAAAGCAAGAAAGGTACTCCCACAGTAGAAACACCTGGCAATTTATCCAGGAAATTTGGGATGAGTTCATTCAAAAGATGTAAGAGAGAAAATAGTTATCTCCTTTTGTAGCTGCAGGACATGACTGCGTTCCTTGATGTGATGTTTAGGTGAGATAGGTTTTACTTCAGAGAAAGAACACAACCTCCCTCAAGTTCGTTCAGTCAAAGTGGATGATCACAGCTGGTCTCTGGGCCCTGCCTGGCTCGCAGCCTCTGATTGTCCCACTTCACTCCCCTGCAGGATCAGTGCAGAGACAAGACAGGCTGAATGAGCTGATGCCCCCAGCAGCACACTGGTTGGTGGGAGAACATTCCTTTTGTGAGCAAATTATAATAACTGTAATTCTCCTCTGCTCTCCTTTATCTGTGTGTGGCAGAGACGGACTAGCTGGCTGCCAAACCTGTTTCTTTTTCCTCCTAGACACACAGCTAGATTTGCTGAGTTAACACAGCCTGTGATCACTTCTGACCGGTGGATTTTAGGTAGAAATGATAAGTGTCCAGTCCAGGCCTCGCCCATGATGCTGCCCATGTGTGATTCTCTGTGCTTTTCCCTCTCATCAGTGACCTTAAAAGTCACATTTGATGGTTGCAGAGCCACAAGTTGGAAGGTGCCTGGGTCACTGAATCACTGCATGGAGGAGAGCTGCCTGCCAATCAAGAATACTTGGTTTGAAACTTACGTGAGCAAGACAGTTGAGTCTCTGTGACTTGGGGGTTTGTCTATTACAGCAGCAAGAGTTGTCCTGACCTTACACTGAATTCTTTTCTGGTAATTTGCTTGGTTTCTCCAAGTCCCTGAGGACTAGGACCCTGCACTGATCTTACCAGTTGTCTCCTTGGGCCTGGAGCCCTTCCCTGAACCCCAGCTGGGAGACTTGAGCCTTGATACCTCCTGTCTCCATGCCAAACCCCCATATGACCTGCCGAGAACCTCTTCCTTCAGATATCCTTGTCACTGGACCGAGCTGCCTTGGCAGGTAGGTGTCATATCTCAGAGCTTGTTTGCCTTCTTTTCAGATTCCCTGCTCCATCTCACTACTTATAAACCTGACCTCCCCTGTCAATTTGTGTCCCCTCACTCTCTTGGTGCGTCTAATTCCAGCCTCGGACACCTCCCAGCCTGCTTCCTTTGACCACTGATGGGCATCTCCTGCCCAAGCTCTAGGTCAGTGGTTCTCCAAGTGTCGTCCCTGGACAAGCAGCATCAGCATCACCTTGGAGCGTGGTAGAAATTCAAATTCTCAGGCCCCTGCAGACCTGCTGAATCAGAAACCCCTGGGGTGGGGCCGGTCCCGTGGCTTAGCGGTTAAGTGTGCACACTCTGCTACTGGCAGCCCGGGTTCGGATCCCGCACCGAGGCACCACTTGTCCGGCCATGCTGAGGCAGCGCCCCATATACAGCAACTGGAAGGATGTGCAACTATGACATACAACTATCTACTGGGGCTTTGGGGAGAAAACGGGGGAAAAAAAAAAAGGAGGAGGATTGGCAATAGATGTTAGCTCAGGGCCAGTCTTCCTCAGCTAAAAGAGGAGGATTAGCATAGATGTTAGCTCAGGGCTGATCCTCCTCAAAAAAAAAAAAAAAAAAAAAAAAACCAAAACGGATTATTTCAATTTAAAAAAACTAAAGAAACCCCTGGAGTGGGGCCCACAGTCTGTCTTTTGACAAGCCCTCTAGGGGATTCCGATGCTTGCTCAAGTTTGAGAACCACAGACCTAGAATCTAACACCCTGGAGCAGGGACCTTCACCCTGTCCACCAGAACCAGCATTATAAAGAGGCTGCGATGTAATATTTTTTCCAGCGTGAGAACTTGTCTGGAATTTACCCAGAGAATCCTGGCCTTTTTATTCAGTAGGGATCTCCAGATATCTCTTGGAAATGAAACTTATAGTCCCTCACACCGAAACAGAGCATTTTGATTAAGTACATGACCACGAATTGAAGTGCTTTCCCAACATGAAACAAGGTTTTCAAATCCTTTTAGAGTGTATGTGTGTGTGAGTATGTGTAGGTATGTGTGCGTGTATGTGTGTGTGTGTGCGCGTACGTATGTGTGGGTATGTGTGTAAGCGCGGGTATGTGTGTGTGTTTACACAGCCATCAGAATTAGATCAGTGCTAGAAAGCCAAGAGCAGGATCTGTATTTTCTGGAAGAATGTGCTGAGCTTAAATCTCCATGAGCTGCTGATGAAGTCACCTTCTATCTCTAAAGGGGACTTGATGCTGACTAAAATGATGTTTAAGGTTCCAAAACTGACCCTGAAAACACCCATTTTCCTTTTTAAAATGCTCCATCAAACAATGGTCCCAGGAGATAATAATTCAATGATGAATATCTTGGTCCCTCCAAAGTACACATAGTAAAGCAGGTAGCGGCTGCCTTCGAGACTGGTTTTCTTACCAGGGAAGGCAACAACTTGGTGAAGATGAGACTCCACAAGTGGAATTGTTCTTCTCTCTCAGCCTAATTACCGTGGAATGAGTCTATTCAGAGTGTTTGCAAAATTAGAAGCCACCTGGAGAAAACGATATTTGAAATCTAGCTAATCATTAGAAAGTAAGCTGAAACGAAACTGAAAATAAATATATTTTTAAATACATGAAAAAATCGAGTGTCAAAATGGAGAAAACTACCCCACATTCGCACACATCTGGCAATAGTTGAGAGTTTTCAATTTGTGTTTCAAGGTTTGAGTATAATTTCTAAAGATTTCTAAAAGTCAACGACGCACAAAGCAAATGTTCCTGCCTCTCTTTGTGGGTTGCAGTTGAGGTTCAAAGTGGAGCCAGTGCCTCTCCGTGGAGGTCACAGCCCCAGCAAGCCCCTCCATCCCCAGTCACAGACCTCATCACTGCCAAACCTCTGCTGACGGGGCAGCCTGCCTGTAGCACACGGGGATTTATAACACGTTGGCGCTCGTTTCCCGGCTCTAACTGTATGACAACAGCTGAAAAGTAAATATGTTTAGACCTGAGGGCTGTTTTTTTTGCACATGTTAGAGTGATGATACAAATTCCTATGAAAAGAAATCAAATAAACAATAAAGGTAAGCCAAAGGAAAAGCAGGTGATACTCAACTTCTTTAATGGCTGCTCAGCAAATCTCAACCAGCCCCTTTAGGTTTCTTTTTTGGACAGGAACATGGGGCTGGTTCTTATTCACACGATGAGCTTCCAGCCCATCCAGATGTGCTTATCTCCAAGAAATCTTCAGATCCTCAAAGTAGCAGACTGAGACCATTGTCGTCAGTAGCATCATTGCCAATCTGTGTGAGATGTTTGTGCTCTTTTCTAGTTCAGTTGATCCTTTGGAAAGTATGACTACATTGTGCTCTGTTTCCAGAATGCCTACATCTGCTAAAGGAAGAAACTCCAACAGTGAAGCCATATTGAAACCCCTACCCTTGTTCAAAGGCTATCTCAGTGTCTGTCCCTGAAGATTCTGAGTTATCATCATCAAAGTTGGCTTTAAACACCCTGTGTACCTGAAGCTCAATGCTATGTGATAGACAACCAAATTAGCAGACACAGTTATATTTCTAAAAACTTAAAACTTGAGACAGCACTCATAAAGATGGACATTAAAGAAACATATACTATCAGCTGAACCACATTTGAACACAAACATAAACAAAACAAGCATCTATAAGAAATATTAACATTATGGACAAGCAAAAGGATAAGGAGCAGTGGTGGGTATTACAAGCTTCAAGGAACAATCTCTTTAATACACACAGAAACATACACACACACACACACACACACACACGCACATTCTCCCTGGTCTTAGCACTGCATGGATACCCTCCTTACTGGCAGGAAGGCTGCCCAAGTGCTCCACATTCTTCCCCACCAGGCAGGCCCTCAAGGTTGCATTCCTCCCTTTTTAGTTCAAAGTTTAAGCTGAAAGAGCCTCTTTCTAGCCAATGGGTATTTAAAGGGCTCCTCCCGGGGGGCAGAGCTTCACAATGTCACCAGGGCAGAGGATTCTGATTTTTGCAAAATAACCATGAGCCCTTGAGTTAGAGAAACGTAGAACCACCATATCCTTGAGTCACAGACAATATTTTTCAGAACGTATTAGAGGGAAGCAGAATCTTCTGTAGAAATCAATTTATAAAGACATAGTCTTCAAAACCTGCATTTGGACAAATTGTAAGCCAAAAGTAAAATTTAATGAGGACACTGAAGCAAGAAGCAGATATTCCACACAGATGAGACTGCTTGAGGCAAGCTCACCATGGAACATCCCAGAGGCTCCAGACTAGACCAAGACAGAGACAGCTCCCTAAGCCCCGAGGGTCAAAGGCTGTCCCTGGCCTCAGTGAGGAGGGGTTCAGGACTGATATAGAGCTCAGGGTGTACCTTTTTATCAACTGCATGCAATTAATATTGACACTATATTGGCTCTTACTTCAGAACATCAGTGCAATCACTCTCATCAAGTCCTTTTATTTCTTTCATAAAGTCCTAAGTTAAAAATAAATAAAACAGGGGTGAGGGACTGTTTTACTATTTGAATTGTTACAATGAGTATCTACCTTCATAATTCAAATAACTGAAATAAAATTCTTTGTTGTGAACAAGGGTAAAAAAAGGGAAAACCCTATAGGAATAAACATAAAGAGCTACCAAGGTTGAGGGGCCACAGGACTACTCAAGTGAAGTTATATGTGGAGAGTGGAGAAAACCAGGTGAGCAGCCCATGTCAGGTGCCTGCCTGCTGGGCCGGAGACTTCATCGCTACCCAGATTATTTTTCTTGCTTCTCAGCTCATATGTCCATAGAGAGGCTGCCATGTGATTTCCTGCATACGGGAACTGCCTCCCAGCCCCTGTCTCCTCCATGGCAAGGTTGAGCTCCCTCTTCCCCAGCTGTTTGAGTAGCCATTTCTCCCAGTCGCCTCCAACGCACCCTTCCGCTGCCATAATTCAAGTCAGGAGCCCACCTCTGCCTGCCTTAGCAGAAGAACTGGGTTGCAGTGAGTGACCCCTCCGCTTTGAGTGAGATTCTGCCTCTTTCTCTTACAGAACCCAGGTAAAACAGTGCCTTAGATGTGAAACGAACACACCATCCACTCAGCAAGCATTGCTCATATGTTCTAACAGGAGTTTGGTAGCCAAGCTTATCTGGCTCAGCCCTGGGTTGGTGAATACAAGCTGTACAGCAGAGAGAGATGTAACAGGAAAGGGAAAGGGCATTCTACACTCTGCACACAGCCTTGGGGACAGTTCAGAGTTTCATTCATTCAACAAATATTTATTAAATTTATACTCTGTGCAGGCACCCTGCTAGTCAATGGGGATACATAATGGAAAATACAGATAAAATAGTGGTCTCTTCAACAGTTGATGCTCGAACAACTAAACGTCCACAGGCAAAAAAGTGAGTCTAGACCTTACACCCTTCACAGAAATAAACTCAAATGGATCATAGACCTAAATGTAAAATGCAGAACTATCAAACTCCTAGAAGATAACATAGGAGAAAATCTAGAATGCCTTGGGTATGGAGACGACTTTTTAGATACAACACCAAAGCATGATCCATGAAAGAAATATCTGATAAACTGGACTTCATTAAAATTAAAAATTTCTGCTCTGTGAAAGACAATATCAAGAGAATGAGAAGACAAGCTATAAACTAGGAGAAAATATTTGCAAGACACATCTGATAAAGTACTGTTATCCAAAATATACAAAGAACACTTAAAACTCAATAATAAGAAAACAAACAACTCAATTAAAAAATGGGCTGAAGACCTTAACAGACACCTCACCAGAGAACATATACAGATGGGAAATAAGCACACGAAAAGATGCTCCACACCATATGTCATCAGGGAAATGCAAATTAGAACAACAGTGAGATACCACTATACGCCTATTGGAATGGCCAAAAATCTGGAACACTGACAACAAGCAAATGCTCGTGAGGATGTAGAACAACAGGAGCTCTCGTTCACTGCTGGTGGGAACGCAAAATAGTGCAGCCACTTTGGAAGACAGTTTGGTGGATTCTTACAAAACTAAACATACTCTTACCATACGATCCAGCAATTGAGCTCTTTGGTATTTACCCAAAGGAATTAAAACTTATGTCCACACAAAAACCTGCACATGGATGCTTATAGTGGTATTATTCATAATTGCTAAAAGTTGGAAGCAACCAAGATGTCCTCCAGTAGGTAAATGGATAAATAAACTATTTATGTCCAGACAATGGAATATTATTTAGCACCAAAAGGAAATGAGCTATCAATCCATGAAAATATATGCACATCACTAACTGAAAGAAGCCAATCTGGGGGCCAGCCCCGTGGCTTAGCGGTTAAGTGCGTGCGCTCCGCTACTGGCCGCCTGGATTTGTATCCCGGGCGCGCACCAACGCACCCCTTCTCCGGCCACGCTGAGGCCGCGTCCCACATACAGCAACTAGAAGGATGTGCAACTATGACATGGAACTATCTACTGGGGCTTTGGGGGAAACAAAAGGAGGAGGATTGGCAATAGATGTTAGCTCAGAGCCAGTCTTCCTCAGCAAAAAGAGGAGGATTAGCATGGATGTTAGCTCAGGGCTGATCTTCCTCACAAAAAAAAAAACAGAAAAAAAAAAGAAGCCAATCTGAAAAGGCTACATACTGTGTGATTCTAACTTTATGGCATTCTGGAAAAGTCAAAACTATGGAGACAGTAAAAAGATTAGTGGTTGCCAGGGATCATTATAGCCCAAACAGAGGCAACACTTCCTCAATCCATTAAGGACTGATTAGACAAGAGAGCTGACAAACAGAGAGAGAGGTTGGGAGATTGTCCAGGTGAGAATTCCCTGTGGCCTAGACAAGTGGTTCTTGATCATTTTTTCTGATGCAATACACATAGATGGCATTCATAATGAACTATATATATATCTCTATATATCCCCATGGATATGACCAGTTACATAAGATAGAATAATTATAACAGGAAATCCAAAATAACAATAGCTTAAACAAGAAGAATGTCTCTATCTCCATCTCAATCTGGATCTGTGTATCTATTTCTAGAGTTCAAGGCTGGAATAAAGCTCCATGGTCATCATGGTAACCCAGAGTCCATCTATGTTTACACTCTACCATCCTGGAATGTGGCTTCCACTCTAAGGTCATGTCATGATCCCAAATAGCTGCTGGAGATCCAGCCATTACATCCACAGTTCAAGCAATAGCAAGAAGGAATCCAAAGTAAGACCCAAGGGTCCCTTCCTGGGTAAGTCAGCTCCCTATAAGCAACCTTTCTGGAAGACCCAGACACTATTTCCCCTTCTATTTCATTAGCCAGAACTTAGTCATATAGCCATACTTTGTTGGAAGAGAGCCTGGGCATATTGCCATCCCCAATAAAACAGAAATTTTGCCGAGAGGAGATTGGGGGGAGCAGCTAGGTCTGTCTCTGCCACACCAGGGTTATACACAATTCCCAAAGCACTAACTCCAACTCCCCCTCGTTCCCTCCCCCTCAGGAAAGTCCGTGAATCTGAGCAGAACACTATTACAGGGCCAACCTTGAATCTGCATTAGTTGACTTTTTAAAAATATTAAACCATTTGCAAGCTTTGGGGCTTTAGGTGCTGTTATCTGGACATACCTCAGGGCCCACTGTAATTTGCGGACATTGTGTTGTCAGGACTGAGAACACGGCCTGTAGGAAGGAGGGAGCTGTGTCTGTGGATACGAAGGGCAGGCTGAGAAGACGTGAAGGAACAAGTGACAGGCTGGGTTTTGCAGCCAGATATCTACGTCCTTTAGACATGAGGAGAATTGATAAGTAAAAAATCACTGAGAGGCTTCTTCTGGGGCTGTTGGCAACGTGGTTGTGGCGGCTGTGATGGGGAATCTTGAGCTCACTCCTCTTGGTTTGGGAGGCTCGCACACTGGGGCACAGCACCAGCTGTGGTGGTCTGCTACTTTCCTCACCCACAGCAGACTAGGCCTCCTGGAATTCCTGCCTCTGTGTGGTCCCCTCCCGTGAATCTGGGCTGCCCTGTTACCACTTTAACCAGCGGAGAAGCTGTGCCAGTGGCCGGACTGGCTTTAAGAAGGCCTGGAAGTTTCTATCTGCTTCTTGAATATCTTGAGTTGCCCTGTAGGAAGTCTGGCTGCACTTCTGGAGAGACCACGTGGAGAGAGTCACTCAGGGGGACACGTACAGAAGGAGAAGCCCTGAGACCACGTGAAGAGAGAGGGTGTCCAGGAGTCCCAGCAAGTCCAGACCCCAGCCTTCCTGCCAGCTGAACGCAGCCGCACGATGACCACAGGAAGCCCTTACTGAACAAGCGTGAACAGATAAAATGGTGGTTGTTTTAGGCCACTCTGCTTTGGGGTGGTTTGTACCCAGCAATCAATAACCAAAACACCATCACTACCCCAAACGTATCCACAGGCTCGAGCTGGGCCCCGAGCCAGCATGGCTGCCATGGCCTGTGCTGCTGCTGCTGTGGCTGCTGCCACGGCCCTGACTGAGTGGTCTCTGCCGCCACAGCCCAGGGGGTGCCCTCCAGACCCTGCCAGCCTCCCAGCGGGACCACTCCGTGACCCCATAGCCCTGAAATCCACCTTCCAGATCCCTCCTTCTGACTCAGTCAGGCCTAGTGGAAGCATTTCTGACAGGAGCACCACTTGCCCGTTACTCCTCGTCCGGTCCCCCAACAGGAATCTGTGCCACCCCTTCCCCATCTTTGGAACTCCTCCCCCCAGAGAGCCAGTCCAGTGTGCGTGTGTGTGTGTATGCACGCGCGTGTGTGCATGTGTGGACAGGGGGGAGTCCTAACTACAAATGGGTCAAGTCTTGTCCTGGAACTGTGGCCAGAGAATGAGTTCCTGGCATCTTCGGTTGGAATCTGGAACACATTTTCCCATAAAAGCAATCTTAGAGAGCATTTTAGGTTCTGTGGTACTATTAGAACTATAGTCCAGCTACATTGCTAGTTAGACATTTGGGGGCTGGCCCAGGAGCATAACCACCTTTTATAACATCGTCCTAATGAGAAACAAGCTCCAAATAACTGACTGAAGAAGGAACTTTTGGAAACAACCTGATTATGTTAGAAACTCTCAACCCATATTGAGCACTGATTCTGTGGTGGACACCGAGGGACCAACAGGAGAACAAATAAGACTGTGATAAACGGGCAAGGCCGACTCTGGGCAGGAGCAGACTAGTGTGCAACCTACCAGGAAGGGCCTCAGAGTTGTGAAAGCGAGCCCGGAAGCTGTCTTTCCTGCTGTTTATTTATAGTGGCTTCCAGACACCTGTCTTGAGAGGGCTGGTGGACCCGTACTGCTTCCTGTTAACAGGAAAGAGGGGGCAGGTACAGGAGAGTTTCCACCTGGCTGTTCAGTAAGGAGAATCGGTGGGCTCTGGGGCTTAGGAAGCAACCATGGGAGGGCGACGGCCAGGGGGCTGGATAGAAACCCAGGGTCCTCACCGCTGGCCTCCTGAAGGGCCACCAAGGAGGCCCCACCACTGTGTTTCTCAATGTGATATCTGAGAACTCTTGAATCAGAGCCACGCAGGGCTTCTTAGAAATGCCTCTTCTTGGGCCACACCCCAGATCTTGGGGTAAGGCTCGGAAATCTGCATTATTGATGACCTTCCAGCTGATTCTGATGCTGATGAAAGTTGTTGTTCCCAGTAAAGGCAGCCCAGAGACACGGAAGAGGCCTGCTGAGATGGGCAGGAGCTTTGCCCTGGAGAGCTACAGGGAGCCGGACATGGTCTTAGCCCCTTACACTCTGCACTGGTAACCTTGCTGCTGCCAGCGGAGCTTCTGGGAGAAAACAAGCACGTCCAAAGAGCCAGGTATGGGGGGCGCTTTCCGCACCCTCTCCCAGCACTTTTTGGCTCCCTTTCCATCCTGGCCGGAGCACCGTGCATGCACTGCAAACAGGACCGAGGATTCTGGACTGAACTGTGTTGTAAAAAAAATGAGGTTTTCAAGCAAAGCCTCTCTGGAGTGGGATGGTGCCAAGTGGGATGGGGCCTCCCAGGTAGACTCCATCACGTGGAAATGCACGAGCCAATTTCCCCCAGACTAGAGAATGTGCTCTGAGCAAGATCCCAGAACTCATGAGAACAGGCTGCACTCCTTGCGTGGGTCTCTTGCCTCGACTCCTGCAATCAGGAGCATCTTGCTGCCCTCCGGGCACGTGGGCTCTTTCTCATTGACACCCAATTACTCAGGTGCAAGGGCCACAGCCTACGGGGCACTGCGCTGGTTTTATCGCTCAGGGTGAAGTAATAGAAATAATTTTTAGAGTGCGGTGTACGTGCCCGTGTGGTGGGATCATTTTGAGGCACTGTTTGTTACTCTGGGATCCCCACATTCGCCACCTCTGCAATAGTTTGAACATCCTGGCGTTTTGCCTCTGCTGCTTCTGGGAGGGATGCTGCTACCCAAGCAAGGACCACAAAGCGCCAGACTCTCGGCTGCTCCTTCAGAAGCCCAGGCCCGGGACATAAACAAGAGATGTGGATAAATACGTAATTAGTTAGAGCTATTCTCCATTCCCTCCAGCACCACCCCTCACCCCCGGACTAGGGAAAGTTGCCCTGACAGAGAGAACGGAAGTGCCGGTCCAGTGGGTCACTGTGGGGGTCCCTTCTCCGCCACTGGTCAAGTCCCATCTGAGTCTGAGGAACCTCAGTGGCAGCGGGACCTGTGCCCTGGTCCCTGGTGAAGCCCAGGCATAAGCAAAGGAAGTCATGAAGGGCCCTGAGCAGCCCCACCATCTCCTTAGGCCCCCAAATATTGCGGGAGAACAGCCAATATTTCCAGGAGCGGGAACTGGCTAAGAGGTGGACTGTTTGGATGAATGTCAGATGTTTGGATGGGACAACATACATGTCAGGGAATGTCAGCTTGAAAAGATGGCTCGGATTCGCTTCCCCTCCCACATCACCTTGAAACTATGTGGTCCCCCCGGACTTGGACACAATCCTGGGAAAGAGGCTGGGACCCCTGATTTGACTGGGATTGGGTTTTGCCACTCACTGGAATGGGGGCTCAAAATGAAAATGAAGCTCAGGTTCAAAAAGGTTGAAGAAACTCTCCTTTCTTTCATGTCTACCTCTCTGGTATATTATCACTAGCTTTAGAAAGTTTCTAACTGGCACACAGGTCATGCTAAAAAGGATTTGAGGCCAACGTGCTAAGGTCGGAAAACATTCTATCCTCGGTACTCTCAGGCCTCTTCAGATCAGCGCCCTAAGCCGCCGTCAGGTTCTTAGGGGAGCCCAAGCAGGAGCTGGTCCAGTCCCTCCGAGGTCCCTCACAGGGTGACGTCTGGTGGCACGGCTGGTTTGCTGAAGAACCTCGGATGAGTTGAATGACCATGCCACACCTTCTCCCCATCTCAAAGGGACTCACAAACCTTGCTAATGTGAATATGGAATGGCCTTAGTGTACACAAAGGGTGTTTTGATCATTGCCTGAAAAATGGCATAAAAGGCCTTTAAAAATAGCAAACATTAGGGGCCGGCCTGGTGGTGTAGCTGTTAAGTGCGTGCTCCGCTGCGGTGGCCTGGGGTTCGCAGGTTTGGATCCCGGGCACGCACCGATGCACCGCTTGTCAAGCCGTGCTGTGGCGGCGTCCCATATAAAGCAGAAGAAGATGGGCACGGATGTTAGCCCAGGGCCAGTCTTCCTCAAAAATAAAAAAAATAGCAAACATTATAAATATGCTGTCAGGTGACTTACTGGAGCCCCATGTGGTAATCTTAGGATTCCATAGCCATTCACCAATCAAAGCCTAGGATTTCCTATTGAAATTCATGGTTTTGATCACAACGTTCACAGTGACTCTAAGATCTGAACATGTACAATGTCAAACACATTCCGACCAGACATGAGTGCTCTAAGACGGATCGTGCACTTATCAAAAATATGGCTTGATGAGATGACTTTAGTTGCGTATATTTGCATTTTCCTCCTTCTCCTCCTCTCTTTTCTTATTTATATGTTTCCCTGTCTACATAATTCTTCTAGTTTTCTCTCTCTCTATTTTGCTTTTCCTCTTCACATTAATTCTCTCCCTTCTCCCTCTTTTCCTTCCCTCAACTTCCCCTTACCTTTTTTACTTTCTTCTTCCCTTCCTTTTTCGTGCATCCTTAATCCTATTGCCCAATAACAATAGTAATGAGCATTTATTGAGTACTCAGCATATGCCGTGCTCTCTGCAGGGTGTTTTACTTGAATCACGGTATCATATTTTAGAGGACGGAAATGAGACCCCGAGAAATGGAACAACTTGCCCAAAGTCACACAGCGAAGAATGGGGAAGCCAGGGCTCCGAGGGAAGCATCCGCTTCCAGAGCCCAGGCTGCGCTCCGTTCTCCTGCCATCAGTCTCATCCCCGGCTCTGCCTGCTGCTTCCTGATCTGCTTTCCCGGGTCACCCCCGCCAGCACCTCCACCGCCCTCTTCACACCCGCCCTTATGCCTCACACACACACACACACACGCCTAGCTCTCCCCTCTGCTCGAGTCCATCGCGCCCCTCCGCTGCAGAGGTGCGGCGGACAGGGATGACGTATATCCCAGCTTCCTCCTTCTCCCATCTCAGGTCTGTCCAGGGAACAGACTCAAATGCCCCCTTTCAGGTCACTCTTTGGACCAACAACCTTCCTTTCTTCCTCCGCTGTGGCAATTCAGAGCCCATTTTTGCTTCCAACGGTCAGAGTTTTTCCACAGTGGCATTCCGATGTGTCTTCCCTCCTCTGTGTATGATTTTGTGTGTGTGTGTGTGTGTGTGTGGTAGAGTGCACCAGTTTCAATTTTTTCAGAAAGACTTCTTTGAAAAAAAAAATCACCACTTTGATCCTGGCAAAATCTATTAAAACTGGATGACCTCTGCGGGCTCCCGTGCTGCCTGGCAGTGGCACTGTCTCTCCCGGTCCTTTCCTTCTCTCACCCTCTGAGAGGAATACACTACTCCGCCCCCCTCACCCTCAGCTGACGGCCTTGCTTCCTAAGGGACTCGGCAAAAGGGAGCAAGCAGAACAGGACTTCCGAGACCTGCTCCCGTCTGTTGCCATGGAGGCAGCGTGCTGGCTGGGCTGACCCCTCACTGGGCGCTTCACCCCAGTTCTCCCACCTACTCAGAGACATCGCTTCTCCAGATCTCCCTTTCTCTCCTGAATTCTCACTTTCTGCCTCTGTACTGGATCGGTCCCAACATCACAAAAATATTCTATTATTGCTCTTTTCTTAAAAAAACAAAAACCTCTTTCTTAACTCCACCTTTCCTCTCCATATGAAGGAAGTAAAACTTGTATTAAAAATTAAAAAGTTACTACCTTAGAGACAGGCACCTCCACGCCCTAAGGATTCCTGGTATAGGAGGGAACGTTTATCGATCCTGACTGATTCTATTCATGAAAGACCCACCCTAAACTGTTCGGGGAAAATTGAGAACAAGAGAGTGCTCCAGAGGGATAAGTTTGGGAGGGTCGGGGTGGAGGGGGTCCAGATGGGGACGCGTGTGTGTAACCTGATAATCGCTTCGCGCCATAGCAATTCGCGCCATAAAATGTAACTGTTCAAATGTTTTAAATTAGCCAATCATGTAAGACCGCGCCAACCTTTTCCCGCTTTGTGCTTCCAAACCCTATATAAGAATTTGCCCTTTAAGGTCTGGGGTCGACTCCTCTGTCTCCTGCGAGAGACACGTGTCGACCCGGAGCTCCGCTTAATAAACCTCTTGCGTTTGCATCAAGCTCGGTCTTCTGTGTCTGTGGGTCCGCGCCTTCCCGAGACTGGAGTTGGGGTTTCCTTTTTGGGATCCTACACATATACTGCCCATTTCTTTCCTTACCTTTGAGGCAAAACTCTTTCAAAGACCTATTTTCACAGTCCCCAATCCCTTCACCCCCAACCCCCTTTAACTCCAGAGAGGCCTCCGGTCAGGCTGTGTCCACACACAGCTCCATCAGAGCCTCACCTGCAGACAACACCAATGACCTCACACTGTTTAACCCACTGGACAGTCTTCAGGAGCATGTGACGCGCTGGGTCACTCTCTTTTGCGTGTGACACCTTACTGGCTTTGTTTCCAACACACCGCACCTCTGGTTTTCCTTCTCCTTTCTGGCTGCTCCTTAGCAGATTCCTTCCATCTCCCTAATGTCTAAACCAGTGGTTCTCAACACTTAGTAAAATCTCCTGGAGGGCTCATGAAGGGCCTCCTCCCCCCCACCCCGCCCCGCCCCCCAGGGAGTTTCTGACTCAACAGGTGCAGGTGGGCCCAAAGATGTGCATATGTAACAAGTTGCCAGGTGATGCTGATGTTGATCAGTGGCTTGTACTTTGAGTAGCCTAAGCTACCAAGCTTTTCCATCATTATTCACCCTAGTGATGATATTATGCATTTCAGTTTCAAATATTTCTACGTGCTAGAAACGACCAGGTGGGGCCTCTCCTAGACCTCCAGAGTCAGATATCTAACTGCCTGATTAACGTCCTTGTTTGGAAGGCTAATGGGCTGCTCAACGTTAATGTATTCAACCCGGAGCTCCTGAGAGTCCCTCCCAAAGCCGGCCCCTTCCCTGGTTCTTCTTCTCAATCAATGGCAACTTCAACCTTCTAATTGCTCAGGTCAAAAACCTGGGAGTCATTCAGGAGTTCTCTTTTACTTTTTCACCCCACTTCAATCCTTCAAACAATCCTATTGACTTTAATGTAAAAATGCCTCTGGAATTCAACCCTTTCTCACCATCTCCAGCGCTGCCATCTTGCTCCAAGCCAGCATTATCATAACCGTTTCCTCAGCGGTCCCTCAGCTTCCGCCTTCCCTACGATCCATTCTTAATAAAGCGGTGGGAGTGAGGTGGGTGGCCCCAGCCCCTTGCTGCAGTCCAGCCTCATCCAGCCGTGCTCCTTGGGAGAGGGGAGGTGCTGCTGGTGCCACCGCAGCTGGAAACATCTGCATGTCCCGACTTAAGCTTTGCTGCAGCTCCATTTGTGTGCAGAGTTTCGTTTTTGTTGTTTTCTTGAATGTATAACAAGTGACTGTTGCGCGAATAATGTGTTAGGTGTACCAAAGTGACAAGCTCCGTTGTAAAAAGACCAGTACTGCATAATTCCTGTGCCATAGTGGTCGGGCTTAGAAATACTTGCTTTAGGCTAGGCTTTGGGCAAAACCTCTTCACCCTCATAGAGTTTGATCTTGGGCCTAGCGTTTAAGAGTGTGTGCTCTGAGGACAGACTGGAGGGTTCGAGTCTTTGCTCTGCCATTACCTTGGGCAAGTTACTCCCAGCTAGTTTCCTCATCTGGTTGTGAGGCTGTGGGTTAACTCATACAAAGGACTTGGAGCCGACAGAGCTGGTGTTGCTCGCTTGTAGTTGTGACGGTTAGCTATTGTTCAGTTCAGAATACCGCAGGATGATGCCTGCAGCTCTTGACGCTCCCTGTTTCACAGACCAGAAGTTTTTGGCCTACTCTGGTCGTAAGGGAGATTTGTAATTGAACTTAACCATGAAAATGTCAACTCCCTCAAAAGAGGGAGTTTATAGGGACAAAAAATTATTTTTAATGAATTGTTGGGCAGGGGAACAGCAAGCCTTCCTCCCATTTGATACCCTTTCCCATGTATTTTCAAAGGGGAGTTCTTGATGTTTCGCAGATTTCCTTCTCTGACAGTTCCTTTTATGCTGCCTGATCTCTGGATGTGGAAGACCATCCTTCTGTCTGAGTGACAGCAGTCACTCTTTATCCTGGGCCAAACATTCAGAAAGCCTGTGCAACACACCCCACAAAGTCATTACAGTGCATGTGTATTTGTGTGCACAAAAAGGAGGGATCAAGCTTTCAAAATGAGCGCTGCTGCTTAGACAATGCACATTGTCTAAGCACACCTAGGAAGCTGCGCTTGAGAAGTGTGCGAACTCACCTTCGCAGGCATATGCAGAGCCTGACTCCTTTGAGGCAGGCCTCAACGTCTAGGGGCCTTGATTGTGCTTGTTTGCACCTTACCTGGGCTCACTTTGCTTCCAGCAAAAGTTTGATTGACACTTACTGCCAAGATGGTTCTTACCAAAGCGCATGTTTTATAGATTAGCTGTTCAAAGTCATGTCACCCAGCAACACCAAATGAAGCTGCAGATATGAACCAGAGGACACAGAAAAGGCTTCACTCAATTCCGTGATTACTAGACCTTCATCCTATCACTGTTTTTTAAGAGTGAGCTGAGGTTGAACTGAATTTATCAGCCAACTTTGGAAAACTCACTTTTCTCTACCTAAAATATATGTAGCTTCTTTGGCATGTCCAAGTCATACTAAAACAAGTGCAGGCATCTCACTGACTGGTTCTGGGTCAGTCTGAGGCCTGTGTCCAGTGCTGGGATGGGTCAGCAGCTCTCTGGAAGCTCCTCTCAGGACAGAGCATTCTTTTTATCATTGCTTTTGCAGACACCAACATATCTACCTCCATAACCGTGCCTGAAATACGTAATGTATGTTCTATTCCGTGCATTCTATTCCTAGTTGATAATGACACCAACAGCTTATGTTCATTGGCTCCTGACTCTGCCTGAGGCATCATGCCCAGGGCTGGCTTCATGGGTGCACCTCTAGTGCAGTCGTGCAGGGTCCCGCTCTCAGAAGAGCCCTGAACTTGTGGTTTAACGATCTGTGTTCCTTTGAAATTCTTAATAATTTTATCTTTGAATTTGTGTTTTGTAAGTGAAATCTGATGGGACAAAGGAGCAGGCACCAGGGTCTTAGAGACTCAGCTTGACCGTCTTTCTGTCTCCCACATCTCCCCGCCTCCCCATCACTGCTTCTTAGCCACTCACTCTCTCTCCTGCCCTTGGGTGCCCAGGACACTGCCCAGCCTCTCCGCCCCCACAAAGCAACCCCGGAGGCTCTCCACGCCCTGGTACGAGGAGGGCTGGGGTCAAGTGCGTGTGCCCCATGGTGTCTCGGGGTGGCACTCTGGGCTGGCAGCCCCATGAGCCTTCATCAGGTGACTCTGCTGGGGAGGGATTTTTGCCCACCTCTGATCTAGGCCCTAAGTGAATCCCTTTGAAGAAGTTGCAATTCTTTTGGAGATCACATGTCTGCCCTGGGTTGGGCAGCAGGCCCATGTGAAGGGGAGACGACTGGTCTGATTTCTCTGCCTCCAGCTGACAGCTTGCAGGAGGGGCAGCCTGGCAGCCAATGGGCCGTGTGCAGGTACCAAGTCACAGGGAGGGGCCTCCGATGTCTGTGAGGGCCTATAGTCACCCAGCAAGTATCCCAGGCTCAGAATCACAGAAGAAAGGAAAAATGTTTAAATGCTTGTGCCTTTAATGGCAGTGTTTTCCCGGTTTTTGAACAAGGGGTCCTGCATTTTCATTTTGCATTGAGCCTTGCAAATTGTGTAGCCAGCCCTGTTCCTTTTAATTTAATGTGGCTTGTGGTCACAAAGCCACCAGTGATAGAGGTGGTATTCAAGCCCACATAGCCCCACTACGAACCTTCTGTTGACAACTGCCGCAGTGCTCTCAGGTCCTGGCCCTCATCTGTACAGTAGTCCCCTCGGTGGTCTTAGCTCCGACTGTTTGCGCAGCTTGAAGTGTCTTCTCATTTAGACACATCATCAAACCTATTCATGTGTCACTCATAAATGGAGACTGATGGAAGTGAGCGTTTGGCAAGGTGGGAAAAGAAACAGACTGCTTTTAAGCCAAAGGAATAGATTGGAGAATAATCAAAAAGGCACCATGATGAGCAGAAAGCAAGAGAGAAAGCTGCTCGGAGGTTGTGGGTCTTTCAAACTGCACCCAAGTGCATTGCCAACTGTTGGCAGCACCACCTGAGCAGATGGGCAGGTGCAAAATCGTGATGGGGAGGGCCATAATGACAGTCCTGTGCCAGCCACAGTTTTCTCACAAGGTGTCCTATTCGTCTGTTAAATAACGAAGCACTTTTATTAAGCACTTTAGAGATTTTCTAATCTATTTAAAGCATTTAGATTTTACATTTCTGAACAGATGGCACACGTGGAGTGAATGTGTATGTTGTTGAGTGTGTGGGGGGCAGTGTGTGGGTGAGGAAGCAGAGGAGATTTGATGAGAGCCAGCACAAGAATGAGAAGGGGCAGCCACAGGTGACCAGCTTTTCTTAGCCACCTCTTGCTTCATTTACTCTTTATCTGTGTTTCGTTTTTCAACTTTGTGAAATCCATATGCAACATACAAAAATTTGAGCTCTGAATGTGTATCCGTGGAGTTTACATCCTCCTTCTGGGGAAGAACTGCTAATGGAGGCGGGAATCCTTCCACTTGCGGGTGCTTGGCTGTCTGCACCCTTCCTTGGAAACGCATGGGGCAGAAGGAAGGGTCTGAGGCAGGAGGAGGGACTTGCTTGGTCTGTGCTGCCTCACAGCAAGAAGGAGAAGATGCTTTGGGGGAGATTTTGTGAGATTGGACAAAACTAAGTTAATGAGTAGCTTTGGGTTCTCTCTGAAAGGATAAATTCAGTGTGCTTTGGGCTTCTGTTCAATAAGCATTTAAAATATTCAACATCTATTTATAATCAATCTTCTTGGCAAGCTAAGAATAGAAGGAAACTTCCTCAATGTACAAAAAAATCTAGAGTTAACATCATCCTTAAAAATGACATAATGAATGCTCCCCTCTAAGATCCAGACCAAGGCAGGAATATCCATCTTCATGACTTCTATTCAAAACTGTGCCAGAGATCCTAACGAACGCATAAGAAATAGCAGGTGCATAGACCAGAAAGGAAGAGGGGAAACTCCCTTTCTTTGCAGATGACGTTGTTTACACAGAAAAGCCTAAGGTGTCTACACAATACCAGCTAGAACTGATGAGTGAATTTGGCAGATTGCAGAATATAAGATCAAAATGAAAGAGTCAGTTGTGCTTCTACATAATAGCAACAAACAAATGGAAAATCATATTTGGAATTTAGCATCAAGAAATTAAATACTTATGTAAAAATTTAACAGAAAACATATAATACCTTTATATTGAAAACTATAAAACATTGCTACAGAAATTAAAGAAGACCTAAATAAATGGAGAGATTTAATGTTTTCATGGATTGGAGGACTCAATAATTTAAGAGCAATTTTTCTAATATTATTCTATAGATTCAATGCAATCCAAATCAAAACCCTACAAGACTTTTTGTTAGAAGGGAAATGTTCTTTCTAAAATCTATGTGGAAGAACAGAAGACCTAGAATAGCCAAAACAATCTTGGAGAAGAAAGACAAAATTACAGGACTCACACTGCTGATTTCCAGACTTACTATAAAGCTACAATAATCAAGATATTTTGGTACTGGCATAAGGATAGTCCAATAGATCAAGAGAACAGAATAAAGAGTTTAGAATTAGGCCTGCATGTATATGGCCGATTAATTTTTACAAAGTTGCCAAAGCAAGCTATGGGGAAAGTCAAGTTTATTAGCAAATAGTGTTAGGAAAGCTGGATAAATATATGGAAAAAAATGAACCTTTACCCCTACCTCATACCACCCCCCAAATTAATTCAAGCTGAATCATAGACTTAACTATAAAATTGAAGTTATAAAGCTTCTATAAGAAAATGTTGGAGAATATCTTCATGATTTTAAGGGGTGAGAAAAGATTTATTAGAATGACTGAAAAAGTACTAAATATAAAAGAAAAAATTGATAAATTAGACTTCATCAAAATTAACACTTCTGCTCACTAAGAACAACATTTATAAAATGAAATGACAAGCAATAGTCTGGGAGACAATATTTGCAATACATCTATCTGACAAAGTCCTTGTACCCAGAATGTTTAAAGAACTATAAATCAAAACAAAACAAAAAGATAAACAACCCAATATAAACTGGGCAAATGACTTTAACAGACATTTCACTAAACAAGATATTCAAATGACCAATGAGCACACGAAAAAGTTGACGATATCGTTAAACAGGGAAATAGAAATCAAACCACAATGTGATGCCACTATGGACTCACAAGAAAGGCTAACACTGAAAAGACTAACACCAAATGTCAGCTAGGATTGGGAACAATCAGGACTCTTATACAGTGCTGGTGGAGGTGTAAAAAGGTGCAACCACTTTGAAAAACTATGACCCAGCAATTCCATTTATAAGTATTTATCCAGGAGAAATGAAAATATATGCCCATAAGGAGTCTTGTATAAGGATGTTCATAGCTGTTTTCTTTTTTTTTTTTTTTTGTGAGGAAGATCGGCCCTGAGTTAACATCTGCCAATCCTCCTCTTTTTGCTGAGGAAGACTGGCCCTGGGCTAACATCTGTGCCCATCTTCCTCCACTTTATATGGGATGCCGCCACAGCATGGCCTGACAAGCAGTGCATCAGTGAGTGCCTGGGATCCGAACCGGCGAACCCCGGGGTGCCAAAGCGGAGCGTGAGCACTTAACCACTCGTGCCACCGGGCCAGCCCCCACATAGCTGTTTTTTTCATGGAAGCCCCAGATTGGAAAACATCCAAGTGTTTATCAGCAGAAGAGTGACTAAACTATGTATGTTCATACAGTGGAATACTACTTAGCAATAAAAAAGGAGCAAAATACTGATCCATACAACAACACGGATGCACTTCAGAGACACTCTGCTAGAGAAAGAAACCAGCTACAGGAGAGCACATGCTCTATGATCTCATCTACATGAAGTTATAGAACAGGTAGAATTAACATATATGATAGAAATCAGAACAGTGGTTGCTTCCGGGGGTGGAGGAGGAGGGATTGACTGGGAAGAGGCGTGACAAAATTTTTTAATTCTCTTTTTATTGTAGTAAAATGTAGATAACAAAATTTACCATTTTAATCATTTTAAGTGTACAGTTCTTTGGCATTAAGTACCCCCCCCCCCCATTGTACTGCAACCGTCACTCCAGAGCCTCTTCGTCTTCCCCATTAAACACTGACCCCATTCCCTCCTCCCACAGCCCTGGCAACCACCGTCCCACTTTCTTTCTGTCTCTGAATCTGTCTGCTCGAGGTCTGAGGAAACCTTCTGGAGCAATGAATACACTCTATGTTTGAGTAGGCGTGTGTGTGTTACATGGGAGTGCATATTTGTCAACACAGCTCTCACTGAATGTGTAAGGCCTGCAGGTTTCATTGTTTGTAAATTACAAGTCATAAAAGCCCACGGTTAGGCAATGACTTGTCTTCAGGTTCCTCACAGCCTGGAGAGCGGATTACCAGATGGATGCCCTGTCACACGCGTCTTCAGGAGGGCCGCCCTTCCTGTGGCCCTTCACGCGGTGTGCATAGTGCCTCGTCGGTGGACTGAATGTGACTTACCTCTCTGCCAGCCACACTGGCAGCCACCTTCTTCTGCTCCCTCCTCTGACCTCACTGAGGAGACAGTGAGCAGACAGTTGAGTTTAGAGTGTCATCCAGGTCAGACCACGGAGACCACCAAGTGGATTATGTGGAATCATGATCTACAACCCAGACTTTCTCCCACCATCTCCTTGCCGGGAGTCTCTGGGGACGCTGGATCTGCATGTCAAATGCTCACCAGATTCCCGCTGCGTCTTCACGTGGCTGTTTCTGTGACTGCTCGCATCGAGTCCCCCCCATCCCCCCCCACCCCCGCTCCTCCCCGCCAGCCAGACCTGGCTCTGGCTCCTCCCTTTTCCAGCCCCAGCACAGTCAGTCCCCCAGGCAGCTCCGTTCTCCTTCACAATCGCTTCTCCAGACGGGTCTGTCTAGGTGGAAACATGAAAGAAACTCTGGAGCTGAGCTCTTCTCATTCATGTGTTATCACCCTGCAGCATTTCCTCTCCTCAGCAGGAATTCCTATCGCATTCAGCAGTATTTCTCCCTTACCTGTACTCAAAGGGTGCAAAGGGGGAGGCTAGGAGGTGAGAATGGGAAAATGCTCAAACTGAAACTGTCAGCTTGAAACTTCGAGTTTACTGATAATCCCAGGGTTCAGATATGGGAGCAAAGCTTATCCCATCTCCCCTGATCCGTGCACTGCTATGAGGTAGGCGGGACTCCCATCCGTGTCGCTGATGCTACTCTGGTGAGAAGAGCTTAAGGTGAGTGGGAAGCAGCCTCCTCCTGCTCAAAGGCCCCTGGGCCACACTCAGACGGGGTCTCCTGCCATTCGATGTAGGGTAGGCACTGATGAAAGACCTCTGTCCTGATTCAGAACTGGTGTTTGTCTTTGATCATTTGATTGTACTTACAGAGAAGCTGGACCCGTTCTCTTCCTAAGCCCTCACAGAAAAGTCTCAGATCTCAGTACTACCAAGAAGTCTTACAGATTCCAAAGCTGGCCAACGGGCCTTCGCATCCCTCCTGACTGGAGCAGTGAGCACCTCTCCATGACTTCGGTGCTGAGGGAAGAAAGTCGGATCCCACGATGCCATCCCTCTCCTTCCCTTGCCATAATTAAAACTGCCAATTCTCAGATTGTAGGATTAAACTGCATGCTTTCTGGGGGAGGGGAATTGATCACTTTTAATTACTTACAGGTAAATGGTTTAGAGAAATAGAATGTCATGTCTGGTTTCAAAAATATTTTCAAGAGGCTTTTATTTTTGGCTTTGTAACTGAGAGTATGTGAGCTCCTTTACTTTGGACTCACTTCCTAGAAGTTCTACCCCCTTCTGCATCCTTGGATTGGTTTTTAGCTTCTGCCTGAAGTCAACAATGTCTCCTGAAAACAATAACAATAAGTCAAGTTTCCTCCATGCATGTGGAGTTGGCAAGGGGGCCTGAAAAGCGGAGAGTAGTTTTCTAAAACATGAGGCCCATCCAGAGTTTCCTGGTTGGAGACCTTCTATGGAAATTCTGGCTCCACTCTCCAGACACGTGTTGGAGGACGATTTATGGCAGTCAGTCAGGCAGCCAGAAAAAAGACAGGTTTTCTCTCTCCCATGCATATAGCATGATCACTTGGATTAACTGAAGACTATTTTTTTCCTTTTGGCCAAACTTGAACACATGAGAAAACCGAACAAATGAAAAAAAATTAGCGACCAAGTCAGCAAAGAAAAACAGCCTTCAGGTGGCAGGTTGGCAGGCTGCCCTGTTCCAGGCGCCGAAGCTGAAGGGACTGACCAGGTAGCAGCTGCTAGGCTGTTCCTAAAAATGGGGCAGCCTAAAGAGTAACGTTTTGGTCCTGGGTCTGACTGTCTTCTCTAAGCTGCAGTGCAGGCATGGTGGAGTGCACTAAAAGGGGGCTTTTGTTCTTTAATGTGTGCACATTGTGATCCCACTTTGGAATCAATGCTCAATACTAAACCAACTCAGAATGCACCAGCAGAGCTGGCCCCAAGATGCACTTCTTATCAGACATCCTACAAGTTCTTTTGAATATTAAGCAAAAGTTCATAAGACTCATTACATAATGTAAATGTCCTTTTCCATTGGGCAAGAGAGGGAAGTGGGTGCTCTCAGAAAGTATATTCATTTGAATCAATGGCGTTTATTCAGAGGCCATTCTCTCATAAGTTGAAGCACTGGCACACTGCTGAGAAACCAGAGGCAAGAGTTTTTTCAGTACCTAAAAATCCATCTTACATGGCACATGCACCGAGCTTCATGAGATAAGTCAGGGCCAAGAGCCTTGCACCCGTGTTCAGAGCTTATTTACCCATGTTGTAAACAAAATTCTATTTAGTCTTAAGTTTCATTAGTTTGCAAGATGAGAAGAGGACAAGGAAAAGAGAGAAGGCTGAAGAAGACAGACATTGGTGTTATCAAGTGGTATTGGTTATTATTGGTTTGGTATTATCTGCCAGAACACAAGCTCATGGAGGGCAAGCCTTGGTCTCTCTTGCTCACCCCAAAGCACCAGTATCTAGAATAGTACTGGGCATACCATAGGTGCTAAGTCAATATTTGCTGAGTTAATTCAGGAGAGCAATGGAAAGCACTGGCTTTTAGGGACAGTCTGCTTGGGAGTAGTTGAAAAAAGAAGAAGAGAGAGGGAACAGAAGGAGGGAACCTCCGAAAGCACACTGGTCTAAGAACAGTTTAAGTAGCATCCAAAAATTCTACAGATTTTAAAGTTTATGAGAGATAGAACTACCATATGGTCCAGCTATTCCACTGCTGGGTATTTATCCAAAGAACTTGAAAACACCAATGCATAAAGATAAATGCACCCCTGTGTTCATCGCTGCGTTATTCACAATAGCCAAGAAGCACAATAGCCAAGGGCACTTGGAAGCAACCTAAGTGCCCATCAAGGGACGAATGGATAAAGAAGATGTGGTATATATACACAATGGAATACTACTCAGCCATAAGAAACGATGAAATCCAGCCATTTGTGACAACATAGATGGACATTGAGGGTATTATGCAAAGTGAAATAAGTCAGAGGGAGAAGGTCAAATACCGTATGATTTCCTTCATTAAGTAGTAGATAATAACAACAATAAACAAACACATAGAGACAGAGATTGGATTGGTGGTTACCAGAGGGGAAGGGGGGAGGTAGGAGGGCGAAAGGGATAATTTGGCACACGTGTGTGGTGATGGGTTGTAATTAGTATTTGGGTGGTGAACATGATGTAATCTATGCAGAAATAGAAGTATAATGATGTACACCTGAAATTTATACAATGTTATAAACCAATGTTACTGCAATAAATAAAAAATTAAAAAAAAAATGTTTATGAGAACATCATTGTCCTATAGCTTAGATGATGATGATGATGATGATGATGGCAATTTATCATGATAACCCAAATCATCAAGACATCAAAATAAACAGAAATTAAAATGCATTCATTATCCCCTTTTCAAGGCACAGGAAAATGCAAAATATCTGAAAAATAATTACAATAATATTTTTAGAAAATATTTTAAATTTTTCAAATTTTATATTTCTACATTCACTAATGTAGATTACAACTTTACCGCAATGACAGCAGATTAACAAAGTTGATAGAAAAGTTATTATGTTAGCACCTGTCACTCTGATGTCACCTACCTGCACACAGCTAGAAGGGTCACACCCTCTGACATCCACACACTGCTGGTATTTTGTGGAAGCAGCTGGACACAATGTGACCGACCTCTAAGAAAGGAGAACAGCACTGGACCCCACACGGGACCCCTGAACTTTGTAGGTATAGTTCTCGAAATTTTTTTAACCAGTGTGGGAAATCATGTGGTTTCAAAGGCCAGAGCTTGAGATGTGGGGGAATCTACCCAAAGTTAAGCTGCAGGTTTCGCTGATTTAAGACAGCTGTGGGATTTGCTTTCTCTGAGAAATGCTGAGATAATTGGAAAGAAATTTCGAGAGAAAAATTTTAATGTGAAAGGAAAATCTATGAATGATTTTGAACCCCTGGGAAGAGTAAGCGGAAATCAGAACTTAACAAAAGCCCAAGATCCTTCACAGAACACAGAGGGGCAAATACGACACATGAGTATCGTCCTTGGTTCAGCAACAAGTCTCTCTGTTGGCTCTTTCTTGGAGAGTCCACCAGTGGTTTGAGGTCTCATAGAGAAAGTCAGAGGGCAAAGTGAGGGAAAAAACAGTAATAAAAAATAAATTTCCTAAGTAGCAATTTTATATGAATTTTCTCTATATATATTTACTTATAACCTAAAATTATCCTTTGGAAAATCTTACAAATCAAATGTTTACTTAATTGTCTGAAACTGAAATAAAATAATGGGCGAGCTCAAGGATCCTGTGGGTGAGGAGTCCAGCCTCTCTTGGCTTCAGCGTTTCATGATGGTGGGGAGAGCCAGGACTAACTTTCTGGAAGCCCTCTGTGAAGGAACCTGGGATGCCACAGCAGAAGGACAAAGTGATGGCAGTGATGAGATGCCCTCACCTCCCTCTGAAGCTGGGAGGAGGAGAGGTCCTTGGTGCTAGGAGCATCGTGAGAATGGCTGGAGGTATTGTAGGTCTCTGTGGCTTTGGTCTGCCAGCACCTTCCTTCCTCGGAGAAAGCAGTGTGTCTCTCACACTCCACAAGGCCCCGGGGGAGCTAATCATGGGGTTTTTCTGTCTCAGCTTGAGACTCCCAGCAGCAGATCCTGAGACAAGGGTTAGAGGGCAAGTAGTTCGTCTGTGAGGCAATCCCAGCAGACACCGGTCAGGGAGTGGGGCTCCGAGACAGGAGAGGGAAGGAGTCCAACCAAGGCCGCGTCTTCAAGCTGGAGACCACTGTGGGTGTGCAGCTGACACCTGCTGGGGGCTCTGGGGAGCGGTTAGAGCGCGAGACTCAGAGTTAGCCACAACGGGGGTTAGAGAACTGGGGTCTTTCTAACCAAGTCCTGGTTGAGAACGGATCCCAGCCACTCCTGGCCTACCTTGCATATCGTCCACACAAAGCCCTCAGGCAGAGAGAAACAGGGGCCAGCACTTGGGTGTGTGGCGGGTGAGCACCGAAAGAGCGAAGGCCAGGGGGATAAGGGTGGGGTCTGACAGCATCCGCTATGCCTTCGTCTTCCCCACTAGAAGCCAGGTCCTTTAGAGCACACACGGTTGGTCTGGCTTGGGTGCAGAACCCATGCAGTACCAACACAAGTCCTTCTCTAATTTCTGTGCATGAAAAGATAGATGCTCCCTTTCCACTGTGGTTGCTGCGAGTTGCCATTAAGGCAACTTTCTTGGCCCCACAGGAAAACTTATTTTCAGGAGGAAAGAATTAGGCCAATAGACAGGAGGAAGAGATGGAAAACGAGAGAAAGAGAGAGAGAGAAATCACTAAGATGATTTTCATTTGAACCCTTGGATCCAGCTTGACTTGAACAACTTCACTTCTGGACATCTTAAATATGAACGAATATATTCCTTTTGTTTTCTTGCTTTAGCCAGTTATTATTTATAACCAAGAGTTTGGCCTAATATAGGAATGGCTTTCTTCTGCCATTTCCTTCCCCTGTAACACACATACACACAGGAGTTTGGGTATGTCACTGAGTTATCTACTTGCTAGAAAGCTGAGCTAGTTGTCTCTAATGTCATCTGGGAATGGTTAAGCAGTGTATCCCAAACTGAATATGGGGCAGGGGGTGAGGGTGGGGGGCCTATGACAATGAGTGTCCCAAGCAAAGTAAAGGATGCCCTGGAAAGGAACCCAGAGAATGCAAGATTCTGTTCTGTCACTCCTTATAAAGTATAACACTTGAGAAGCAAGGCAGAAAAAGTACTGATTTCCAATTCCCAACTTGTTGAGAGAACAGAAGAAAGGGCCATTAGGAGGGAACCCAGGAAAAGTGGATCAGGCAGGAGGGGCAAGCAGAGCAGGGCTGGGAGGATTGGTGTGCTGGCTGCATAGAGGCACATTTGCAGGCTGTGGAGATTCAGGTCAGAGCCAGGCACCCTCAGGCTGGAACAGCTGAGAGCTACCCAGGGCCACAGCCCCAGGGCCACAGCCCCAGGCCCTGGCTGGGCATCTGAGGAGCACGGCACAGAGCAGGTGCTCGGCTGCTGGTAGTTGGTGCTGTGCTTATTGGTGGAGGGCCCCAGAGGACACGCAGTGGCAGAGAAGACCAAGGGTGTGAGCAGCTTTGGCAGGACACAGACACAGGCTGCAGGGTGAGGTGAGTGCAGGAGGGGTCAGCGAGGACTGGAGTGCCGGAGCCAGTTCTCACCAGCTCCCACAAGCCCACTGCAAAAGTTTCAGGAATTTTGTGAGACAATCGTTAAACACAGCAATTATTAAAATTAATCATTAATTAGTGATTTATATTAAAAGCAATAAATACTCAAAACTCATCATTTCCTAATTATTTTCCTACATTTTACTCTTATCTATGTTCTTGAGGTTATTTAATTCTTTTGCACCTGCTTGGTGGAATTACTGTATAATGGCCTGCTACTCTCTCCTTGACTCTGTGTTCAAGCTTAAAATCTGCCATAAGAGTGGAAAATGCAAATGCTACAAATCAGGGCTTAATTCATTGTTTTGTTACTTGTTTAGACTTAAGAATGTGATGAAAAATGTTAGTGCAAATTAAGCTTAAAAGTGTCATGTCTGTAGCCATTACATTGTAAACAGCACAAAACATTGAGGGCATATTCTTCTAGTATTGGAAAGCCACGATCAGAGTCAGCAAAGAGGTCACTCACACCTGGACCAGAGTGAAGTCAACGTGTCCTTCCTGTTTTACTTTATCATACTCAACATAAACGAAGATATCAGTCAACATGCATGGAGGAACCATTCTTATTTGTTCATTGCAAGCAATGAATGCAAGCAATGAACAAATTGGTCATAACTGTAGGTTGACTCCAGATATAAAAGTTCAGCAAAAGACAAAAAGCATTCTGTGAGAATAAATTGGCTAGGTACATGAATTTAGAAAACTAGAGTACTGTGTATCTTATTATTATTCTTGAATTGTGTGCCGCATATCCTTCTCGTCAGTGAAATTTAGAATAGACGTACATGCACACACACCTACATTTCTTTCCCGAGAGCCGGTTGTTAACCTTTACCAGCACACCACTGCAGCTGGGACGCCATACCCTTCTCTATCCAGACAGGAAGCCAGCAAAAGGAGCTCTGATTCTGCCCAGAATGGAGTGAGCATCTTTGTAGAATAAGAACGCTTAGAGTATTTACGATGTGTCTGAAGACCATGATGGGTGGGAGACCCAGCAGACGGCAGGACTAGAGCAGTGAAGGTTTGCTCCCCACCCCACACCTCATGTTTGCACATCCCCCGTCCCCTGGATTTTCCTGTCTGCTTTTAATTCAAGTCACATGTGTAACTTGAGAACCTATAAATTACAAAAGGCCTTTCAAACAAAGTTAGTATGTAAATATAAAATATAACATTAAATTCCCATCATTAATATTGAAGAGTAAGTCAATATTTGATAAAAATTGCCTCAGGGGAATGTGCCTTTCTGCCTGGTTTTATGCCTCGCAGACTTACTCAATTATTATTTAATTACCCGGTTAAATGTCATGGCTTACAAAGCAGGGATTATATTAATAATAACATGAGGTTTGCTTTAAACCAGCCCATACATTAGATAGAGCTGATTGTGTTTTACCCTCTCACACAGCACAGAATTTGCCTTATTCTTCTGCACCTGGTTTTGAATGAATTGATTCTATTTAAGCTTTTTCCCTCCCGTCCTTCTCCCTTTTTAAAAATCATGCTCCTAGATTTGTCATATTTTTCCAGTCTTTCAGCTATCGTACACCCCACCTCTCCTTCCCCCTCTGGGATTAATTCCATAGTAAACCAAACACCTGAACAAACGGTTGTTCCTGAAACGCAGTAACACAAGCGTCACGGAGAACAATCTAGTTTCAAATGAAGGTGGTGCGCCACGCAGAGCAGCTTCCGAGCCGACACCTCCCGACCCAGTGGCTGGCGGTTTCATTCGTCTCTGTGAAGTTGCTATAGCAACCGTTCCATCGGAAGGATTTGTTGGCACCTACATGGCCTTTATTTCTCTGACCTCCGAAGAGGAGGGCGAAGACCAAGTCTAATGAGAGGGCTGAGGGACGTTAAATCGCTCCCCTCTCAGCTTCACCATATTGGACCAACATTTGGGGTATTTTGAGCGTGGCCTTTTGTCAACCCCACAGTGGCAGGGGCGGTCTCTCCAGAGGAGCAGGGCTGGGGAGAAGGCTGGGGGAACAGCTGAAACGTGGTGGGCACGCAGGCCTTTTGTTCTCCGCCATCTGTGTGCTGGGGTTTGGGAGTGCAGCCAAAGGAACATTACCTGTATTGTGCCTTCAGAGCTGGGGTGCGGCCGCTAGTCCTGCCTAAGACACAAGGGCCTCACACACAATGACGGGGCCATAATCGCCTGGCAGATAAACTATTTGAGCATTTGGCTTTATGAATATTGAGCAAAATTCTTCAAATAAGTTATGAAAATGATTCTGAGCAGACATCTGAATCCCACTGCAAGCCTAGGGCCACTGATTTGTAATACTAAGTATGATACTAGTTGTATAAACGAGGAATACTTTTCAAAACAACTGGTGAGCTTGAAAAACTGGTGACCTAAAGAAGCACTAATTAGGACTGCTCTTAAGGAACACCAGTGCCCAGGACTTCCAGCCACAGAGCTGCATGGAACATATGCAGCACATATGTACAGGCGGCGCCTTTTCAGAGACAGAAAATGAAAATCCAGTTATGCAGCCTCCGCAAGTTACAATTTGCAAAGTATCATATAGCCTTTCCGGGAGCTGGTGTAGCAATAGATATCAAAATCCTTCAAGTTTGAATAACCTTTGACTCAGCAGTTCCACCTCTGTGAATTTCTCCTAATCACAGATGTATGCGGTCTTAGCACGAAGAAAGTTGTAGTGCGTATATAATCACTCATCCTTCTACATGTACAGCCCTAGGGAACTGGTTAAAATAAATTATGGTATATCCATGTAACAGAGTATTTAGTAGACATTAAAAATGATGCTGTAGCATATTTGATAAAACGGAAACAATATTAATAACATACTGCTGAAGGAAAAAGCAGTCTACAACAGAATATATTTGGCTGATTCCATTTTTAGGAACATATATACATTAAAAAAACTGTTGAGACACAATGAAATATTGATGGCTGTTATCTCCATGGAGCAGAATTATAGGTGATTTTATTTTCTTTATTATGCTTACTTATATCTTCTGGCTTTTCAACCATGAATGTTTTCCTGCTGTGCTAAACAAAGACAAAGTACTCTTTTTACATTTCTGTCCATTAATCACTTATATAATTCTTATCCAAGTTATTTTAGAAAGAGAAGGAAAATTCTGCAGACACTCCAGCCTCCTGTGTCCTGGTAAGCTCGCATGCACTCTGGGAGTTAATGGGACGCAGACGTCCAGGTTTTCTTGAATGCGGGGAGATGTGGTAGCAGACCTCTTCCCTGGTAAGCCTTGGTTCTGAGAGCGGTAGTTCAGGGACTCCCCTATTTTCTGGGAGATCCTAATTGCTAGAAGCAGTGACCCAGGAAGTCAGGGGCAGGGAGAATGGAGGTGTTTCTACAGACAGGGCAGAAAGTGTTAGAAACGTAGTGCGATATTAAAATAAGAAGATTGGTTTTATAGCTGGCTTGTAGAAAACAGCCTCTCTGTTTTCAAGTGCTACTTAACAGAGTGCAGAAACAGCCCACTGAAACCCTGCAGGGCCTCCACTTCGGGGCAGGAAGACCACCTGAGGACCATCTCCCTGCCCCTCTTTCTGGGCATCTCCAGGAGTCAGAAATATGACTGAGGAGGGCTGTCCTCTTCTCTCTCTCCCTCCCACCCCAGCACAGGTGGTCAATCAGTCAAGCAATTGAGGTTTGCTCTCGAGCTGGGACCCTGTTGTATTCCTGGCCACAGTGAATCTTCCCAAGTATCATGACGAAGAGTTATACTTTTAATTTACCAGGCTTACCCTCCACTGTGACAAATACAATACATAGAATCTGGAATGTCTTTACAAATCAGATATTTTGGCACTCAAAAAAGGCAGTGCATTCATAGTATTTATTGTTCCCGGAATAAAGAGTTGTGTAATAAAAAGTTAACGTTTATCCTAACGTCCTACAATCCCCAAAAAAGGAATGTAATATGTATCAGGTATTTTTAGTGATTGCTACAGCTTGTTACATGTGCTATATTAACCTTGGCAGGCTCGCATAAACTTATTACATTAATAGAGTTACATGAATTTGATTTTAGAAAAAATAATCTATCTTTGGACGGGCAGTGTCATCGCCTCTGTGTCAACAATGTTCCTCTGCAAACAGTGCCCTTTCTTTTGGCAACGTGTCTTTCCTGCCATCTGCCTCGCAAAGCACTTGCCAGAGTTGCAATAATAATTGAGTTACAGAGAGAATTAGGTGTAATGGAGGGGAAGGAAATTGATTGCTTAATTTTTATTAACAGAAAGGGAGAAAATGGTGGCGCCCTGCTGTGATTCAAAATGAAACAAAGAGGAAAGATACAGGGAGATGACTCCAGGTGGCACGAATGTTCCTGCACAAACATTAGCAGTCCTCTGGGGAGGCTGAGAAGAGACCAACAACGCGGTGGAGCCGGGAAACTGGAAGGGAGGCGAGAGGACAGGAGTAGCCTGGGGCCAGAGTGGTGTGTACGGCTCCACATACCACGGAGGACGCCTGGGAGAGCAGAGCTTCTGCTGGGAAGAGCCGTTTAACTCTTCCTGCATTCTGCCCATCTGCGTGTCAAGGGCACACATCTTAGCCAGGTTGAAGTTAGAGCCTAGGGTGTGTATAGGCGTGTGTGTAGAATGAGTGACTTCGATTCTTGTGCTCCCCGAGGCGACTGTGCCTCTGAGGGGACTGGAGGTCTGTGAAACACTGGACAGATGCATGGGGGTCATTCTGACCTCACCAGGACTAGCCTGCGTCCTCTGAGCAATTGTGTGTGAGTTGGCACGAGGCTGCCTGAGCTGAGCTGTGTCCCCTTCTCATCCTAGATGGAGACCCACTCCACCTTCCTGAGAAGGCGGTTTCCTTCCCCTCTCGGGGCAGCTGCTAGGTCACTCACCTGCCTGGGAATCCCTGGAGCTAACTGTAGTCTGGGTGTCAGCTGCACGTGTTCGGTCTGCGGGCCGTGGGAAGGAAGCGGAGCTCCAGGACGCAGGTGAGAGAAGGGGAAGCTCGGGTGACAGTATCTTAGCAGGTAATGTATTCGTCCCCTTCCTGCTGTTCCACTCTGCCGCTCTCACACAGATGTGGCCGCATTCGGTTTCTCCTATGAGAGATGCTCAGGCTTGAGGGTGGCGAGGAGAACAAGCCATTGCATCCAGCCCCTCAGGATACCAGCCCCTTAACCCTGTCCCAGCTGACGTCTTGATGCTGGGTACAAGTTCATGGGCTCTTAACTGAGAACTCTAGTAAATGGTTTCTCACCACAATTGTGAGCGGACGTGTTTGCTAAAGAAAAAGCCACAAATTGCAATTTCGCCTTCCTCAGAGAAAACAGGAAAGAGGGCGTACAGCCACATTCTATACTAACTGACGAGAGTAATTTTCATGTTTAAATTATAATTTGGGGAGAATCTAACTGAATTTGGGGAGAATCTAACTGAGAAGTAGGAGCCAGCATATGCAGCAGGCAGGTAGTATCATCACCCACGATACACAGTGGAGAGGAGTTAATGAGTTTGACGTATCCATAGGATAGACAAAAATGCTGCTTTCAGATCTATTTAAATGATACGTGAAGATATTCACAATATAAAGGTAAGTTATAAAGAGGATTAAACCGCTATTACACGGTATGAACCCGATTATAGACCGGGTAAGAGAAAAGCAGGGAGGTGGATCCAGGATGACGGTGAGAAAGTATTCCAGGATGTCAACAGAGGCTGACTGTGCAGGACAGTATCAGGGGTGGTTTTTATTTTCCTCTTTATACATTTCTTATGATCCAGTTTTGCTAAAATGATCATGAGTCAGAAAACAAATTTTTAATGCCGTTAGGTAGGAGAGATTTCATATCTATTACCACTTTTGCGAAATGTTGTGGAGACCAGGGAAGAAATGAAAAGTTAGTTATGAAATTGCAGTAATGTGAAATGTGTGTTTCTGTTTCAGGTCATTGTGTATTTGATTCAGAGAGTTATCAGGATGCCGGAGCCTCCGTTTATGACGCTCTTCCCCACGCTCTATCTGCTATGATCTGATTCTCCGGCTCCGTTGGTTTCCTTCTGCTTTTCCGAACATGGTCGAGTATGTAATTGGATATTTTCCAAAGACTAATGACCTTCAGAACATTCTTTGTTTGTGTATAAACATACTTACTTATAAGCTATTCCATAACTTAAAATACGCAGTTTAAAATGCTGGCCCTTCAAGGTTGCCTACAGCCAAGCCTTCCCTGAAATGTTTACTGCCGAGAACAACACTGGATTTGTGGTCACAGAGTTTTACCTCAAAATGTAATCTACAGACCCCAAGATCCCCATCTTCCAACTGTGTCGTGAAATTTGAGCGATCTGGGCCATTAATTATAATGTTCCTAATTGTCTCAAAGACTTTTGGCTGTAACCCGGTCTTCCCTGTGGGACAGAGACTGGCAGGACTCTTGGCCACCAGGAGACGCTGGGTTCCCACCATGTTCTGGTAGCACCTCAGGGCACAAGCTGACCGTGGTCCTTCCGTGGTCCTTCCCACGTAGGCTTGTCAATGCAATGGCTATCTGAAATAAACTCGGCCCTGCAGGCTTTCCAGGACTCGCCGACTTTGCCTGCTCACCCCAAGCACCCAGGAAGCTGATTGAGGACAGGGGCATCATTTCAGAATCCTAATCACTCAGCACCTAGAGTGAGGCTTTACCAAGTACTTTCGAAAAATGAAGGCATATGACTCCTCACAATAGCCCCCAAATGGAGACCCCAATGTGCATCAGCTGAAGAATGGATAAATAAAGGGCATATTCACACAACGGAACACTTGACAGCAGTGAGAACGAATGTCTACACCTTCATGCGGTACTGTGGAAGAGTCACAAACACGACACTGAGAAGGAGAAATCAGACCTCGGGGAGCACGTGTGGACTAGTCTACTCCTTATACGTGTGGTGAGCTTACAACGTGCAAAAACAGCCCCAGCTGATCTGTGGCGACAGAAGTCAGGATAGTGAGCATCTTTGTGCCTGGGGAGAAAACAGGGGTCTCTGGGCTCTTCCTAATGTTCTGTTTCTCAGGCTAGGTGCTGATTAGGGTGAGACTGTTCAGTTTGTTAACAACAAAAAGTCATCAGGCTGCATACTTAGGATACGGGCACTTTTGCATTTATTTATTATACTTTAATAAAAGTTACTTGAAAAAACTATGAAGACCTATGGAAAAATCTAAGCTTGAGAAAGCAGAGGCTGGGCCAGTAGGTATAACAAAGGCTGGCTAATTCTTCCACAGGGCACTTGGCCCCCAGTCCGCAGGGTTTTTCTGCAGCTCGTTGTGGGGGCATTTTGGATACGAGGGGCCTTTCTACAGAAGAGCAGTGGCTGCGTCTGCAGGCCGTTTTCTTCCCCAGCGCTGGGCAGGGCATTTCCCCTCTCAGATCACCTCCAACATGGGCTGGGTGAGCACCTCCAGAGGTGAGAGCCCAGGTGAAGGGACATCACCATGGGGCACGCCCACCGTGGGGTACAGGGGTGTCTCCCGGGTGGGCACCAGCCCCACCATCGACACCTTCCCTCTTGGCTTTTGAGCTAGACTCACCCTGATTTAAATCTTAGTCTTGCCACTTACGAGCTTTGTGGTCTTGAGAAAGGCATTTCTCCAGGTCTCTAGTTTCCTTATCTCTAAGATGGGGATAAGAATAGGCGTGCTTGACACATAAGATGCTCAACCCACAAGATGCTCAAACAACAGCATTCTTACTACTGTTACCCTCTGCTTCCCTTGTCCCATTAGAAACTGATATTTCCAGTCCAAATAGCTGAGTATGTGGCTTCACAGGAGAGCTGGCTGTCAGGAGTCCAGGGAAATTGGAGTTCACCTTCCTCTGCAGGGAGCCATGAGAGATAAAGACCCAGCGTCTAAAATCCCTGCAGAGCTCCCCGGAAACTTCTCCCTCAGGCCTCGGCACAGGGAAGCAGCATGGGGGACAATGGACACAGACTTGCAAATCACTTTCTGGCGCTTCTCCTGTGTGTGCATAGTCGTGAGAAAGAGTGGCATTGTGACCCGGAGCGGCTCTGAGAGCCAGCCACAGGCCTTGTCAGGGGCACGCATTTGTGCTGAGGAGAGTCGGACTGAGCCCCTGACGTTTTTGGAGAACAGTTGGGTGATCATACTACAGTTAGATGCCACCTACCCCAGCTGTGCATTTGCCTGAGAGGAGAATGGAGGGGCCTTTGCTGAAAACAGCTCTTGGAGCTGATGCTGGGCCAGGCAGCCATGCCATGAGCTCACTGTCTTTGGCAACTGTGAGACACAAGGCTCCAAGAGCAGCAGCTGCCAGGAAGCTCTGCAGGAAGCAGCACCACCCACAGCATCTGGGTAGAGCCAGAGGGTCAGGGTGGGCCCAGGACAGATGCTCAGCCTTAGTGCCAGCGACATACCCTCTCATTGCTTGTCTTGCGCTTCCTGTGGGTCTGAAGATGCCAGAGCAGTACTCTGCTGTCACTTGCTGATGGGACAAAACTTGCATAATATTATTTAATTACAAAAAACAAAATTCTAAGATTAAAATCTCTTCTAATTTAATAAGATTTTAGGGTCATCAGGAGAAGCTATCTCCTCTCTCCAAAAGTTTGAGCCATGGAATGTTTGCTTTGGAAGGGACTGTCACAAGTGTTCCAGGCTGATCCTGCATGTATAGATGTGGGAACGAGGGCTGGAAAGTTCTGTGGTTCTTTGTGCCCACTCAGAGAGCAGAGAGGGCAGGGAAGGAGTGACAAGCCAAAGCTGATTCCTGGTCCAGTTTATACTCTGTTATCCCCCACTGCTTCTTTCTCACTTGGTAAACAAAACACCTACAATTAAAACATCCATTGTAGGGAGAAAAGTCTTCAGTGCAAATGAAACCTTCAGTGTGGTGGGCCGCAGGGGGAACAGAGCTGACTCCCCCTCCCTCTCCATCCCGGCGGGGGCACGTCATTTCACCTCTTGGTGCCTCCCCTGGAAAGCCAATATGCCCTGACCCGTAGAGGAATAACTCGAGGATTAATAAGCGAATGCGGAGGGCGCTGAGTGCTCCGCGTGGTGTGTGGCTCTGCGGGTGAGCTCAGTCAGCCTCAGCAGCCCTGCAGCTGCGGAACGTGAGCCCTGGTGAGATAATTTCCTTCTTTACGGAGAAGGCCCTCCAACCTAGTGAAAAGCTATACATCCCTGCTGGAGAAAGCACAGTCCGCAAAAATGCCACAGCACTTAGAAAACTTGTAGTGACTCTGTGCACATTTACCAAGAACATTCCTGCTGCACCCCCACCCCGTCCCTTATTCAGAGTAGCATGTAGTATTTATTAGGCGCTATGGTGTGTCAGGCCGTGCCCGAAGGGAATTACGTGCATTATCTCATCTAAGCCTCCCAACAGCCCTGTTCTGGAGGGAGTATTTTTATTCCCATTGTAAAAGGCTTCCAGGAAGCCTAAGCAACTTCCCAAGGTCTTCGAGCTGCTGAGCGGTGGCACCTGAATGTGAGCCCAGGTTAAGCCTGAGCTCCCCACCGTGACTTTTCATGCTTGCCGTCCTGTTCCCTTCCAGTCCCTGTCGTGTGATGGACTAGAAGCCCCATCGCAATGTACTCCTCAGCAGGGTGATGACCACCAGGCAGAAAGGCTGGGGCCCCAAATCCAACAGCAGAGTTTGCAAATTGACCTTCAGGGTTTTATCTTTTAAAAAAGCTGAATGGGAGACCAAGTGGGAAGATCATCTAAAAAAAATAATGACAGAACCCCAGGACATGGGAGGACAGCGCAAAGGGATAGCTCAGGAGTTTTGAAATTCATATCCTGTTTGAAATCAATGTCCTTTGAGCATATTTCATGATATTAAAGTTATAGGACATAAAATTCAATCCATCTTGTGGACAATTGAATGAAATGAAAGCAAACGCAGCATATTCCCTGAACAAACATTCCCCACATGGTGTGGTTCCTGTGGAAACAATAAAAATAATCCGATTGAGTTATGCAGGGTTCACCCTCCCCTGCCTGTAATTAGTGCTGCTACAATGGGAGAGCGGCGAGAGAACACTGGAAAAACTGCCAACATAGGATGACATCTCGTCCCCGATGAGGGCCAATTCTGTGTCTCATCTACAATTTCCAAATCCCAGCCATAGCTATAGATATGTGTCCTTCCTACTGAGGCCCCTCACAACCAACCCTGTGATTCTTTTCTGTTTTCATTCCATAGTCTAGTGCATGAAACAGGTGCTCAAAATATATTTGTTGATTGATCTGATCTGTTTTTGTTTATTTATTTGTTAATCCACAGATCTGACCTGTTTTGTTTGTTTGTTAATTCATAAGAGGACTCTGTTTGTCCAGGAATAATGGCTGAGGCCTAAAGCTGAAAACAAGAGGGTCTGAGACCCCCTACATTCTAGTGAGAGCTTCTCCTGTAGGTAGGCACCTCCCTGCAGCTTTTACTAAGAGCTAGCAGGGGGAACCCTGCTATCACCACTGAAGAATCCCTCCACAGCCCATATGAAGAGGCTGGCAAGAGAGAGAGTGACTGGAAACCTAAATTTTGGGAGGCATAGGTATTTGACAGGGGCATTGTTTCCCTTCCTTAATCCAACTGGGGAGTGGGGAAGTCCCGAGAGAGTTATATGTTAAGACTTGGGAGTTCCTACAAGGAGGAGTGACTGGCGTTTCATGCCCCAGACTGGACACTGGCTTAGCCAGTGGGCTGAATGCCTTGTCCCTGTGCCAATGTGGGAGGGAGGGCAATGTGGGAGGGAGGGGCGTTGGTGGAGCTCTCAGCACTCCCACTTGTGAAGTTCCTCCATGGACACAGAGAAAGGGACCTGGACTTGACCTCATTGTCAATTTCTCACCTAGGAGGACTGTCTACTGTCCAGGGTATTCCAGCAGCAAAAGGCTGATGGGCAGGCAGCTGGCGTTGAGAGCTGGAGCGGGTGGAAGTGGTCAAGCTGGAGCTAGATCTTTCATGTCATAGAAAGATCTAGATCTCACCGGCTTCTGTTGAACTCAGTGTGCCACTCCATGACAGAGCCAGCCTCTAGACACCGGCCGTGGAGGGGACTGGGGACAAACTAGTGGTTGTGTTTCCACCCCAACTGGGGTATATCGCAATTCAATTCTGATGCTAACCACCTGGAACTAGCATCAGACTCCACAGGTTTAAGGGCATCGTCCCCAACAAGATTGCCCTTACTTCAAATACCAGCCACATGTGCGGCCTCCAGGCCACCTATATGTTTGACTGACTGGCTACAAAATCAGAGGTTTCCACGACCCCCTCAGGTGCAACAATTCAGTAGAATGACTCCCAGAACTCAAGAAAGCACTATACATGTGATTACAGTTTTATTATAAAGGATACGCATGGGGAAGGTCTGGGAGGGAATGCAGAGCCTCCATGCCCTCTCTGCTCGGAGTCAGGACACATCACCCCATCAGCACACCAACGTGTTCATTGACCAGAAAGCTCTCCTGAGCATTAGTGTCCAGAGTTTTTACTGGAGTCTCATCACATAGCTATGATTGAGTAAATCATTGGCCACGTGATTTAACTCAATCTCCAGCTCTTCTCCCCTCCCCTGAGGTCAGGCTGGCCGAAAGTTCCAACTCTCTAATCATGTGGTTGGTCTTTCTGGTGACCAGACTCCTTCCTGAAGCTCTCTAGGAACTCACCAGAGTCACCTCATTAGCATAACAAAGATATTCCTACTACTCAGGAAATTCCAAGGGTTTGTTTTTAGATTCTTTGCCTTGTTTTTTTGTTTGTTTGTTTGTTTTTTATTTTTTATTTTTATTTATTTATTTATTTTTATTGCAGTAATATTGGTTTATAACATTATATAAATTTCAGGTGTACATCATTATATTTCCATTTCTGTATAGATTACATCATGTTCACCACCCAAAGACTAATTACAATCCATCACCACATGCGTGTGCCTAATCATCCCTCTCGCCCACCTCCCTCCCCCCTTCCCCTCTGGTAACCACCAATCCAATCTCTGTCTCTATGTGATTGTTTGTTGTTGTTTTTATCTTCTACTTATGAGTGAGATCATATAGTAATTGACTTTCTCACTCTGACTTATTTCAGTTAACATAATACCCTCAAGGTCCATCCATGTTGTCACAAATGGCCAGATTTCATCGTTTCTTATGGCTGAGTAGTATTCCATTGTGTATATATACCACATCTTCTTTATCCATTCATCCCTTGATGGCCACCTACCATTGTGAATAATACTGCAGTGAACACAGGGGTGCATGTATCTTTATGCATTTGTGTTTTCATGTTCTTTTGGATAAACACCCAGCAGTGGAATAGCTGGGTAGTATGGTAGTTCTATTCTTAATTTTTTGAGGAATCTCCATACTGTTTTCCATAGTGGCTACACCAGTTTGCACTCCCAGTAGCAGTGTATGAAAGTTCCCTTCTCTCCACATCCTCTCCAACACTTGTTATTTCCTGTCTTGTTAATTATAGCCATTCTGATGGGAGTGAGGTGACAGCTCAATGTAGTTTTGATTTGCATTTCCCTGATAGTTAATGATGTTGAACATCTTTTCATGTGCCTGTTGACTATCTCTATATCTTCTTTGGAGAAATGTCTGTTCAGATCCTTTGCCCATTTTTTAATTGGGTTGTTAGTTTTTTTGTTGTTGAGAGGTATGAGTTCTTTATATATTTTGGATATTAACCCCTTATCAGATATATGGTTTGCAAATATCTGCTCCCAATTGTTAGGTTTTCTTTTCATTCTATTGATGGTTTCCTTTGCTGTGCAGATTTTCAGTTTGTTGTAGTCCCATTTGTTTATTTTTTCTATTGTTTCCCTTGCCCAGTCAGACATAGTACTTGAAAATATGCTGCTAAGACTGACGTCGAAGAGTATGCTGCCTATGTCTTCTTCTAGAAGTTTCACAGTTTCAGGTCTTACATTCAAGTCTTTATCCATTTTGAGTTAATTTTTGTGTATGGTGTAAGATAATGGTCTACTTTCATTCTTTTGCATGTGGCTGTCCAGTTTTGCCAACACCATTTATTGAAGAGACTTTCCTTTCTCCATTGTATGTTCTTGGCTTCCGTGTCGAAAATTAGCTGTCCATAGATGTGTGGGTTTATTTCTGGACTCTCCATTCTATTCCGTTGATCTGTGTGTCTGTTTTTGTGCCAGTATCGTGCTGTTTTGGTTACTATAGCTTTGTAGTATATTTTGAAATCAGGGAGTGTGATACCTCCAGCTTTGTTCTTTTTTTTCAGGATTCCTTCAGCTATTCGGGGTCTTTTGTTGTTCCATATAAGTTTTAAGATTCTTTGTTCTATTTCTGTGAAAAATGTTGTTGGAACTTTGGTAGGGGTTGCACTGAATCTATAGACTGCTTTAGGAAGTATGGACATCTTAATTATGTTAATTCTTCCAATCCAAGAGCATGGAATATCTTTCCATTTCTTTGCATCTTATTCAATTTCTTTCAACAATGTTTTATAGTTTTCAGTGTACAGATCTTTCTCCTCTTTGGTCAAGTTTATTCCTAGATATTTTATTCTTTTTGTTGCAATTGTAAATGGGATTGTATTCTTAATTTCTCTTTCTGCTGCTTCGTCGTTAGTGTATATAAATGCAACTGATTTTTGTTTGTTGATTTTGTATCCTGCAACTTTACTGTGTTAATTTATTATTTCTAAAAGTTTTTTGGTGGATTCTTTAGGGTTTTTTATATATAAAATCATGTCATCTGCAAATAGTGACAGTTTCACGTCTTCCTTTCCAATTTGGATCCCTTTTATTTCCTTTCTTTGCCTGATTGCTCTGGCTAGGACTTCCAATACTATGTTAAATAAGAGTGATGAAAGTGGGCACCCTTGTCTGGTGCCAGGCACCAGGGACAGAGATCAGACATAACCCATTATACCTCACCAGTGATAGCCAGAGAAGCAGCCATAATCAATAGGAGGTGATTGTGACCTCACATAACTCATTAGCAAGACATTTTTAAAATGCTATCTCGTTTCCCTCCCCCAAACCAGAGCCAGAACCTAGATAAGGGAGGACAGGGTGGTCTGTAAAGAGAGACTACATGCCTCTCTATTCCAAGCCTCTTAAGCCACAAGACTAGTCTGGACTGGAGGAGAGAAAGAGCTCTGAATCAGATAGAGATTGAAATTTTAAATAGAACCAAACTAAGTTTTAAAAACTGAAAAGGACCCAAAAGTTATGGGATTTTCCCAAGATATCATTAAATGATGGCAAAGTAGGATTTGACAGCATGGTTGAAAGCTGGGGCTAGAAAAATAAAATTGCTTCATGTTTCAACCACACTGAGCTTAACACTCATTTATAGCCGGGAGGATGGCTAACGTGGAAAAGATGGAAAACATCAAGTGTTGGCAGGGATGTGGAGCCACCAGAACTCTTACATACTTCTAAGGAGTGTAAATGGATGCAACCACTTCAGAGAAATATTTGGCAGCATCTATTAAAGCTAAATGTAAGCACACCATATTCCACCAGCCATTCCACTCATAAGGATGTACACAACAGAAATTCATTCATGTGTTTATCAGAAGACATGTACTATAATGTTCATGACAAGACTATCCATAATAACCTGAAATTGAAGATTACCCAAACAGCCATCAACAGTAGAATGGATAAAACAATAAGTTACAGAATGTTCATAAATGGCATGCTATACAGCAATGAAAATAAATAATCCAAAACTACATGCCACAATGTGGATGGATCTCACAAACATAACCTTGGTGTTGAGATCAGTCTTGGAAGATCGAGATAACATCTCCCTTTGGAGCTAAGGGGGGATTTGTTTGCAGCTCATTGTAATGATCCAGGTTTCCTGAGCTCAAGATTCCTGTCCTACAATACAACCCACTACATGTGCAGGTATAACCTGGTGCTCACGTCACCTCCATGGGACTTGGGGCTCAGGGAACCGACACAAGAAAATGATGATACTCTAGCTATAGCTATTGCTGTAAGTAATAAAATGTCTTTTGTCTCTGATCCAGGAGTCTCCACATCCTCTGCCATCATCCGTGAAGCTAGCAGGGTAACTTAATAGCTTGTAAATAGGGTAAAATCTCAGAGTCTTCACAGTTCTTGGCATCATCACGCTTCCATGTGCATACATTTGAAAAATAATGCTTCTGAAAGTGCATCTATTGATTCAGTCGATAGATAATACTGGGTCAGGACCTATGGAGTTGCAAAAACCCCACCTACCAACCTTCTTTCTTCTGGCCTGGGTGACCCGTGTATTTTCAATGTTTTCTGAGCATCAATACCTTAAACTTTTCATAGTGTCAGTTGTTTTCATCAGATCACCCCCAAGTGAAGCCTGCACGGCCACCCTGCAGTCCAACCCACTATCCTTTCCACACAGCATCTGCCAGGACACAAACGTTGTCCACGTGTTCGGTTTATCATTTGCTACACTCTCAGCTCTTTCCTCAGAGCCCCACCAACTGCTGCTCTGCTCTGAATTTGATTATGCTCTTGGTCATTAACATTTTACAATTTGTCTCTTTGTCACCCCAGTTTACTAGTTTCATTCTCCTTCTTGAATTTATCAAAGTTAAACAATATTTAACCTTCCCTCTCACTGTACAAGGCTCTCTTTTCAGCCATCTGCAGAAATGCTCACAGCATTCTTTTCCCAGCTAAATTTTGTGTTGTTTGGAAGGACATTTACTGAAACTTTGTAGATTGCCACTTAATTCTCCTCTTCAGCTGACGCCACATCACTGCCACCTTCCCGATCCACTTTAACCTTCAGTCCTGTGTTCTTATTTCCTTGTGAGGTTGTCGCAAGAACAAAGAGCCATCATCACATGGCACGTGATAGCTAGTGTGATATTGTACCAATGCAAGGTAGTGATGTTTTCCCCAAATCCCCGACCCCTATTTTCTTGATGACCCTTTTTTTTTCCTACGTTATTTCCTAAGAGCAATGTTTCAGATTATTTTTAATGTGTCTTGCTGGTTACTGAGGTTCTTTTCCATATAATTTTTTTCCTGTTCCAACTATAATTCTATTCTTGAATTTCCCACTATGCCAAAAAGATAATAATATCAGGCTGTGGTCTTAGTTTCCCCTCAATAAAAATGAGTAATTAATCTAATTATACTTCACATGAACTAGCCCAATGTCTCTGAAATAGTTTTGGGTTGAACATTTTCTTAGGCTGAGTCAGATAAACATAATTCTTTCCTTTAACAGCCTTTTCCAATAAAAGGTAAAGATTTAATGTAATTTCTGTGTTTTAGACATGAGTTACACCCTGTATGTATTAAATAAATATGTATTTATAAAATTATAAATTATATCAGGCTTCTAGAGAAGATATGACCCTTCCTCTTGCCTACTATCTCAGTAGCATTTCGCTTATATCTGTTACACAGCCCCCATTCATTAGAAATTCTCCCTTCAGGAAGTTAGCTTAATTAGCTGGTGGGCTTAAGAGACCTGGCTGCAGTGCATGGTGGGTTCAGGCAAGCTGAGTCTGAGCTGAGCTCTGCAGTCCTGCCGTCAGCGTGCTGGACTAATTTATACTCAAGGGTAAAAATTAAGTCTAGTTCTTGGTAGCTGGCCAGACTATTGCACAGAGTTAAAGCTGGGGATGCAGATTGCAAAGCTGAAATATGCTAATGTACTCTTCCTCTTCATGCTGTGTGGTATGGAAATTGCTTCGGGGCCTCTTACCTGCACCTTTGTCTCAATTGCACTTGTCACGTGACTTTTTAGTAAAAGGTATGTTCATGAAAACAAGTATAAGCGACTATTGAGTTTGGGGTCCAAATTAATAGGTACATGTGTCAATATTCTGTGTATTTCATTTCTCTGTAAGGTTCATCTTTAACCAAAATCGCTAGTAATTGGCTCTCGCTATAACCTTACAGTACATCAGATATTATGGCAACATACTGAATCTCAAAGTAACCAAGCATTCCTCCTGAGAGAAGAGTGGAAGAATTTTCTTCTCTCATATTTCTCTTAGCCTTTCTTGTGTCCAAGTTTCTGGTGTCCAACATCTCCTACAATTTTCTTTTTCTATCCATGCGTTCTTGAGTTATAGGAGGGCCCTTCAGGATATCTTTGTTGGAAAGTCCAATGGATGCCCAAAAAGGCTCATCAAAGTCAAGCTCTGTAGATGTGAACTACGAGGAGTCAGAGTCACAGGCACCAGCATGATGCCATGGTGCCCATATCACGCCAGGACACCATTACAGCAACATTGTGCTTCCTCATCTGACTCCTCAGCTGGTAGTTTAACTGGTTGGAGCTTCTTGTCTTATGTAGATCTTTCTGCAATTCTGGACAACTATGGTGACTACTGAGATAGACTAGGAGAGCTGACACTGAAAACACCATCCCTGAGATATGCCCAGGCCACACATCACAAATTGATAATAGCAAAGGAACAAATTTGCATAGTGGGTGGAACAAAGTGTTAAAAATAACAAAGGAATTATCGTATTTCTCCATTAGGGGACAACATACCCACCAAAAAAAATATTCCTACTAAATGGATTTAACTCATTTGAAAGAAAAATAAAAGGGCATCCAAGTGGTGATTTGATTGCTATCCGTGATATGTTCTTATTCTTGTGTTTTCGGGAAGAGAAAAAAATTAGTAGCATTCAGTCAATAGAGACGCTGTGAATAAGAATGAATATTTTTGACTCGTCATGAGACAATATATCATTATATGGAAGATAATATACTCGCAGAGTGAGGGTTTCATTTTCCATCACTGGAGATATTGAGAAAGAGCTGATTAACTAATTTAACTGCCATAGCTCAGGAATGGTATCTGACCTGGAGTACACACTCAATAATTATTTGTTGAATAAATTAGAATGGGGAAGCCAACAGATGTCATCAATTACGACAGCAAATCATAACTACTGATCTCAGATGAACTTCCACACCAAACTTTTTGCCATTGCCCCAAGACTCCCACTGAGAAGGGACACCAAGGACTGCCCCGCAGCCCAGCCTCGCACAATGACGAGAAGAGGCAATTCCAAGGGATTTTTTTGAGGAGCAATGGTGATAAGATTTGAACACAAGAAAGATTAAGCAGCAGCACAAGTAGAACAGATAATTGTAGCCTCACATGATGGTGCTGACGGTGAGTCTTGTCTGCATCAGTTTTAGTTGGAGAGAAAGGATTTCGTGACCGTACACCAGCTCTCATCATGCCAGGAAGGTGAATCTTGGCAAACTCTGGGCATCGCCTTTTGTTTTTAGCTCTGAGTTCTACTGAGATTATATGTCAGCTTGACCTAAATGCCATAAATCATAACCTTGTGGTTGTGGCGTTCTTCTATTATGTGGGCTGATCCTAGATGAAATTAGTGGCTGTCTTATAAGTTACAACTGGACATATTGCACAGCCTTAGCCGTTTTACTCAAACCAAGGTTACGAAGCAAGTAAAAATAAGCCAACCCTATCATAAGATGACACCCTTCTGCTTACAACTGTGTTTTTAGTTATTCATTCACGACAATGATGGGTTTGCATAGTGAGTCAGGTACACTTTCTAACCTTTTCTTTCCTTATAATAAGCAGTTTACTTAAGCAAGGTGGTTGGCTTGATTTAAGGGTGTTTTCTGTGGTCATAGTATGTAACTGGTCCGTGCCATACTTGATCTCATTATCTTGTCCTCCTTAGGAAAATGTCTAAACCAACCCAAAACTTGGACTGACAGAACCAATTGCTACCTTGTGTCTACTAAAGATTCCAGGTAACAATTAAATAGCCCAGTGAAATGTGTAGCTCCCACTTCTCAGTGGCTGATGGTAGAACTTGGAGAAATAATTGTCCTAGTTAATTCCATAATTTGATTTTAGTTTTAAGGGCCATCTTTTCCATCAGCTGAATCAAGACCTAAAGTACTGACCAGAGATCTGGCTCCCCGTCCCTTTGATGAAGGGTCTATGAACAACAAACTGGGAGATCTGGGATTCAGAGTCAGTAAAGCAAAGAACTTGCATTTGAGAATCATTCAAACCTTGAATAATCCAAAGTTGATTTTTCATTCGAAGAACATAGAGCAGAAATGCTCCATAACTTTCTTAAGAAGGATGCAGTTTTCAGGGGATGTTGCATTCTGCTTCTGTTCTCAGTATGGATCACACATTCAAAGCCTAGAGGTGCCAGGTGATGCACCTTGCTTGAAGCAATTCAGGAGGGGGCTGTGGCAGCCTGGAGAACTGACTTTCTGAAGAGGCAGCCTGGCTTCAGCTCCTGCTGATGGTGGCCATGCAGCAATCAGGGTCGCTGTAGCCAGATTTTCTACTTGTCGAGAGAAACCGGGAATCTTAACTTTTTGATCACACCAACTGATTTTTTTCTTTTTTTTTTCGGTGAGGAAGATTGTCCCTGAGCTAACATCTGTGCCAGTGTTCCTCTATTTTGTATGTGGGATGCCAGCACAGCATGGCCTGATGAGCAGTGTGTAGGTCCGCGCCCGGGATTGGAACCTGTGAACCCTGGGCTGCTGAAGTGGAGTGCGCAAACCCAACCACTATGCCACTGGGCCGGCCCCCACACCAACTGATTTTTAAATGCTGGCAAGTAATTCAAAAACATTTTGAATGCTTTCTGGGCCAAATCAAACATGAGGGCAGAATAGATTCAGCCGTGGGCCATAAGCTTGCAACTTCCACCTTAACATGTCCTTGTAATTTCTACTGACACCATGTTCCACATTCTTGATTTTTCAGAGTTGCTATAATGTTGCTGTTTAGAGTGAAGAAAATGAAATCTATTGTTACCATGGTAGTCTCAGCATTTTCAAAAATGAGTAGAGATGATTTGTATTTAAACACTGTTAGCTAATATGGAATTCTATCAATTAAAAATATATCAAATTACTATTTTTTAGGAAAAGCAAGCTATTCTGTTTTAATCCTATCTTGCACAGAATCAGTCTTAGGAACATTTTTGATTCAATGAAGTCAGAAACCCTATCTGTAAGCATTTCCCCTTTGATTTTAAGCCCTATGTACTTCTAAAGGAAGTGCAATATATGCATTTCTGGTTCAATTACATTAAATCATTAAAATGTTGTTTTATATAACCCTTTTGATGTCTCAGATGCTTTTGGAAGTCATTCAAAAAATGTTCTAATCCTTTTTCCCCTGTAGTCACATTTTTGACCAAAATAAACAAGTTCAAACACCAGAGGATTCTCTCTCTAGGCTAGAACCCAAAACCTGCAGATTCTGTAAATTTTACACAGAGAAAAATGGATGATTCTTTCCCTAATTATCAGTCTCCTATCCCATAGAAATGATGAAATAAACTCATCAAGCAAAGAATTCCCCTTTTACAATTGCAACACATAGAATCTATTCATTTTAATTATGACTCTGAGCTGAGGTCAAACCCTTAGATTCTTAAAATAACATGAACTTGGTCATGCAGCTCAAAGCTACTGCTTGCTGTCCCTCTGAATGTACTCATAACAAGGGCGGAAAGGGTGCGTCAGATGGGAAAGGGATACATATTTATGAGATGATTCTTTATGCAGAGAGGACATACATTGCTTTACATTCACATTCAAGCAGACAGAATAGATCTTCTGTGAGAGATGGAGCTCTCCCCACATTACCAAGAGCTGTCACTTAAAATACAATTTTGATTAATATCATTTGCAAATTGAGTACTGACTTGGTTCCTTTCCTTCCAACAGGAAATGCAGATCTGTAGGGATACGGGCAGAGAACATATATAAACCCTTGGGAATGGACAATGATGAAATGACCCAAAACATGATTATTCCTTGCTACTTCCTGAAATCTGTTCCTCAAATCCCCAAACTAACAGTTCTCTGAATTTATGGTTCGAGAAAGTGTTCAAGAGTTTTCAGACCACTAGCCCAGCTCCACAGAAATTGCGGAAGGGAGGGGTTTCAAAGACGTGCACAAGTGGGTCGGCCAAGGTTCACTCCTTGATATCTTCCAGATATTTATTAGGAGTTCATGGGAGTGGATGTTCATTTCTGTAGACACAGGATGGATTTTCCAAAACGTAAAGCACAGGTACTTTTAAGTCTGTGGCTAGACTGAGATAAGCTTGTCTGCTGCTAATGGGGTTGTTCAAATGTAGCACGTTTACCCAGAGGCCACCAAGCACAGCAGGAGGGGAAGTTGGAGGCATGCCAGGAAGTGTTATATTGAAGGGACTTTCCCAGGCTAGAGAGGCAATAACCAGGTGAACCCATAGTCTCCATAAGGGGAGCTATCCTGACCCACGCGAAGCTGAGCGCTAACCTAAAAGAGGGGCTAATCTGAGCCCAGCACCAAGCTCTGCGTTGAGGGGAGAGGTCCACTGTAGGGGATCTTGTGAAACAAGCACGTACACCTTCACGCAATCGTACTGTTTCCTTTGGCTTTAATGGGGTGCAGTCTGCTTGTAAAGACTCAGTCAGAAAATTAGCAAATGTTTATTTGCTACCACGTGTATGAAGCAGCATGCTGGCACTAGGGCTCCACGGGGCGGCCTGACTGGTGGTGTTTTCTTTTTTCTCCCTTCCACCACCTATGCTGGTGCATATTACTGGTGCCTTTCAAGGAACATGAGTTCTTAATTTTAATAAAGTCTAATTTTAGCTTTTTCTTTTGTGGTTAGTCCTTTTAGTGTCCTGATTTTAAAGAATTGTTGACTGTGCCAAGGTCATGAAGGTACTTGTCTGTGTTTTCTTTTAGGACATTAATTTATTTCACAAATAAGGCTATTGTCCATCCTAAATTTGTCTTTCAGTGTGAGGTAGGGATCAAGGTTAATTTTTTTCATACAGATATCTAAGTGTTCCAACACAATTTATGAAAAAGTCCATCTTTTCCTCATTGAATTTGCCTCTCTTGTAAATCAAGAGACTATATATGTGTGGGTCTGTTTCTGGAAATATTTTTAGAGAGAAATATTCGATGTGCAGTTTTTGACTTTCAACGTAAGCTCTTGCAGCCCATGCCAGAAACAATGGTTTTGAAAGCCAACATTTTTTATTTGTTAGAGCCAGGTTTGGTCAAGAGGGGAAAACTCCTTGAGAACTGAGAGAAAATTGGGCATCATATTAGCTAAGAATTGCAAAGAAGATAGAGCGAGACCCTGGTTAATTGCCCCTATCGCTAGAGGCTTACATTGGACTCGGGGCGGGAGGAGGGAGGAGAGTGGAAGGGCACATGTACCTGAAGACTAGGGGCCTGGACCAAAGCACCTCATGGGGAGGAAAGAATTGACACGAAGAGAGATCAGTACAAATTGCCTGCAGATCAGTCCTTGTTTCTAGATCTCCATTCCAGGGACTATGACCCACCACCAGGGCTGAGAAGCCACATGAGCAACGGCACTGTGGATGTTTTCCCCTGACTGCTAACTGCAAATCACCCATGTATTTACCATCTAACACAAGTGACAACATCCCAACCCCAAGATCTTCTGAGACTCAGATGGACATCCTCCTCTATATGGGCCCAACTGTCTAAAAGCAATACCCTCAAACAGCATCTGTGAGAGTTTTAATGCCATTAAGATGGTGACAAAGGGAAAATGTTCAGCTCTTTTACTTGGGTGGGACTAGACAACGGTGACACCTATCTCCATTAAGCAATATTTAGCCTCCTGGATCTGAATAAGAGAGACATCCCCACCATTAGGTATTTTATAAATCAATGAGAGGGGTACTATATAGTATTTATTGATACTCTGCAATATCCTTGCCCTTCTAAGCTTATTCCCCGTATCACAGAGCTGGAAGCCTAGAAACTACATTTCCCAGACTCTTCTGCCAGCAGAGTTCTGATTCAGATGCAGCCAATGAGAGGCACTGATAGGAGATTTCAATGGCAGAAGAGAATCAGCCATCATTACTGTCCCTCCGGAAGCCCCAGGTAGACTTGTGCAAAGAGGCGAGAGAGGTTTGCAGTGGCCTCCGGCTGAATTCCTGTGACATGCCTGTTTTAGAACTGCTAGAGGCACTTTGAGATTTCCTAAGAGCAGCAGAGGATGTCTATGACTTTCACTCCCTCAGCCCAAGCAAATAGTTCCTTGCATTAAATCCTTTCATGTTAAATATTTAGAATGATTTTCTGACCAAACCCTGACTGATTTAGGAGGTCGCCTTCTTAAAAAAGTTTCTTTAAATAGGAAGTTGATCCAATCCATTATTCAACTTACAATAATTAAATTTTATACATATAAGGAGTACAACCCGTGGGTGAATGGCTATAAATCAGTTTGTCTACTTGAATCTCTTTTTGGTGGCCATTTCTTTCTTTTTTTTTTTTTGCTGAGGAAGATTCTCGCTGAGCTAACATCTGTTGCCAATCATCCTCTTTTTTTTTTTTGCTTGAGGAAGAGTCACCCTGAGTTAACATCTATGCCAAACTTCCTCTATTTTGTACGTGGGTTGCCGCCACAGCATGGCTGACGAATGGTGTATGTCCACACCTGGGATCCAAAGCCATGAACCCCAGACCACCGAAGTGGAATGTGCCGAACTTAACCACTACACCACAGGGCTTGCCCCTGTTGGTGGCCATTTCTTCATCACACCCAATTTCAGGTTACCTGTTCCAGTACCAAGTCAGCACTCAACAAACATTGATTGAACAGATCCATAAAAATTGAGGCAGCTTGGTATAGTACAAAGAGAATGGAATTTAGAGTCAAAAGGCCTTACATTTAAGTTTTGACTCTGTACTTATAAACTCTGCGATCTTAGACAAGTTATTAAAACTGTCTAAGCTTCCTCTATTAGGTGTAACAAAAACCTCTGCCTTGTCTATTTCACAGGATTTAGTGAAATAATGAGTGTGCAACCTTAAAATTGTAGTCTTTAACAAATGCTAACTATTGTTAATAAACACCTCTCTCAGAAATGATAGAACTTCAGTCGTGGTATAGATCACTGCTGTGGAGTGAATGTCTTCTCAGTAATATAATTTGTAGTAGTGAGCAGTTATTATAGGTCAAGCGCTATTCTAAGTTCTTTACATATATCAACTTATTTAATTACCATAATAATCCTATGAGATATGTACTATTATATTCCCATTTAATAGGGAAAGAAATTGAGGCACAGAGAGGGTAAGTAATTTGCCCACTTTCACACCGTTGGTAACATGGTGGAGACAGGATTGGAACCCAGAGAGCCTGGTAACAGAGTCTGTACTCTCAGCCTGTAAGAGAGATTTGGAAGTGGGAAGAATAATAAAAAAAGAAAAGTTGGGACAGCTCCACTGCCCCAAACATGTTCTATTCAACAGGAAGACAAAGAACCAGTCAGGGTCAGCTGTCAGTCCTCATTCCTGCTCTTGACACTGGCATGGAAAGAGACCCTGGAAACAGGCTGTGGGCAGCAGCAGCTGCCGTCCCCCACTTGGGGCAACATGGATAGAAGAAGCAGAGCCAGGCCTGGAGAAGACCAGGAAGCACAGAGTGTGCTCAGGCCCAGCCCGCTGCAGCACCAAGCCTAAGCCGGGCAGTGAGCAGAGCTCCCAGATGGACATTGCAGCAGCTGTGCTGGGTGACCTCGTCGGCATACTTGGTGCCCATCTGCACGTGGCCAGGCTGGCTGGAAAGGCTGCTTCACATCCAGGAGGGGTGCCACACCCACGACCTGCTCCCCAGGGTGCTGGGAACGTGAGGGCAATGGCTTTAGACTGCTGACCCCGTCCTGACGCGGCCTTTGGTGCTGGGGTCCTCGCCCAATCCTCGTCTCAGCCAGCATAGATGGTGGCTTTCAGCCTTCACGCTCCCTCCTGCAGCCGTCACGTTCATCTGCTTGGCTTTCAGCTTTGTTCCTTCCCTCAGAGGAGTGAGGAGAGAAATGGGAGCACTTCCACCTCAGTGCTGGGGCAAAAACAACTTTTTAAAAAGCCTCCAGTTCTTTGAAAAATATTGAATGCATCCAGTCCTTTGAAAAGTTTTCATACAGTGACTGAAATTACAAAATAGAAAGACGGACAAGTTCGGAAACAGACCTAGTTTGGGAAGAAAGAAATGAGTGGATTTGGTTTTAGACCTTACGCTCTAGATGAAGGGGAAGGACCACTAGGCGTGGCTCTGGGGAGCTGCTCATCGAGGTTCCACAGAGATCAGGCTGGAGATACAAGTCAGGGCATCATTTTTGTACAGGCTGTAGTTGAAACCATAGCAGAAGATAAAATCTGAAGGCAGGATGGTAGCTGGCAAAACCACAGAATCTAGGTAACTTTTCCTAGCTCCCTAAGCATTCTAGAAAAGCTTTTTTAGGGGGGAAGGGTGGGGGTGGAGGTGGCATTCAAAACTTCAACATAAACTGCTCCAATCTCCCACTGATTATTTTTCCATAGCTCTCTCGGAATGCTCTCTAAATAAAGAGCTGGGAAATTGGAGTAAACTTGGAATTAAGAGCCTTTAGAAAAACATGTAGAGACACATTGTGCTATTGTGGTATTTTCCGTATTGTATTATTCACTCTCTGGGCTTTGGAATTATTGGCACTAACAGTCATCTCACATGCATGGGCTTGTTGTTTCTCATCTTTTTCAGTTTCAAAAAATTATCATTGTCTCCATGAAAATATGCACCTTAATCGTTCAAAATATTAAGCCAACACACTTGGGTTTTTTCCATTAGTGCTCCTAGGTTAGAAGTTTAGAAGTAAATGAACTTCGAAAGTGCATGATCTCACTGATGCAGACTAACTGAAAAAAATGATTAAATGAATTCATACATAACAAGGTCTCGGCTAGCTAAAAGCTGAGAGTATTAAAGATGCATTTGATTGTGGGAAGTGCTGGATGTCACTCCCCTTTTTGCCCCCCTCCCACCTCCTCCATCCCCCAAATCTATTTGTAGCAACTGGTTAACATGGGGGTGAGTTGCTGCCTGAATGGTGTCCTCAATGGGATTCAAATGTGTGTGGACACATTTGGAGGGGTGAGGACGTGGGGAATGTGTGGGGAGGGGGTAGAAAAAGTGGGTTCTTCAAGGGGGAATTCACTATATGGAATAAAAAGATCAATACGACCTGGCCAGCCAGGCCCAACAACTGGGTCTGCTTGCAGTGTAGAGTGGAGCAGATGCTCCTGGGCCACGCAGCATGGAGTCTGGCTATGGACTCTTCCCATCCCTGCTGGGGATGCTGCCCTGCTGGCATTTGTCCATTCTTTGCAGACGAGGAGCTGGGTGTGTAAACTGACAGGTGTTGCAATAAACCTTGTAATGATCGGAGGCCCAAGGAACCATGCTGTGGGACTGTCCATCTGAAGGTGACAGAGAGAGAGTGAATGTTTCCCTTTCCAATTTACAGGAGACTGTGACGCTGTCATGGTCTTGTGGTGACGGATAGCACTGGTGGTGGCCAGGGGTAATTAGCTGAACCTTGGCCAGGCAGAGGTCTTTTGGAAAGAGTCCAGGTCCAAGGCAGGAATGTGGCTCTGGGAGGCAAGATCTGCAGGCGCCTGCAGCTGCCAGCAGCAGAGGCCACAGCAAGCGGTTGAGGTCAGTGTCAGCGGGGACCCTTGGAGGCTGAGCATGGAGAGCAGAGGCAGTGGGAGGCATGTCCCTAAGCTGATTCACAGACGGATGTAAGTCACTCGGGAAGTTCCATATATGTTGGGGGGGACCATGCAAGGCACTGTATGAAAAATTGGGGGCTTGGGTTTCCCAAGACATGAGAAGTAGCAGTCATGTCATTTCATTCAAATCCATGGGCTGGTATGCGAGGATGCTTGTGATATAAATGAAACATGTGGATCACAGAGCAGTTGACAAGCAGCTGCCTCCTTATTATAGCTACGTATATAGGTCAACAGAGCACGGCCTGGCAGAAGAGGTACGATGCATTTGCAATTAATTTTAAATTGCTTAAGTATTAACTGATGCTTTTAAGATACTTGAGCACAGTTTGTCTTCAGGCATTTTAACATTGAAACCTGCTCCTTGCCTCCCTCTAACCTTATTTACACTGTTAATTTGCTTAGCGAATATTCTCTAGCTAACGTTGTGTTTGTAAGTGCCTCTGACTTACGAAACTGTGGGACCCAATCTCCGCTCCAGGGTAAATATCAGACACCTGGAGACCAGAGGAGTAAGGCCAGCTGGCCTCGTGGAGGTCACAGGTTCTTAGAAGAGACAGGACGTCCATCTGACAGCGACTGGTAAGGCACCTGGTTAAATGAGGCCACAACCCATGCTGGGAAGGAATGGGATCACCCTGAGTAGCCAAGTGCCTTTAATGTGTAGTTCTCAACCCTGACCACATGTCAGAATCACTGTGGAGCGCTGATATGTCTGGTCCTGTGTCAGGAACCCTGGGACAATCCTGCTAGGTCAGCTGTGAAGTGACAATTCTTCCTTCCTCTCTGAACAGGCAGCCTTGGTAACCTGCCATCAGGAGCACATGGTATGTGAGCTCGGACCATGCCCACTGGATCACTGAAATATGAGAGAAGAAGGGGAGGGAATGAAATCATCACGTGCTCTTCACTCTTTACATCTTACTCAACCTCATGATAATTCTGGCATGCTGGCTACTTTGTCAGATTTCTGTTTATGAAAAGAGGAAGCCTGCCTCTCAGTGCCAAATGGGAAGAGAAGAGTTGTAATTGGGTGTCATCATTATCAGTCATCTTCACTATTGATGATGGAGGCTGGTCACCTTGCAGAGAGAGAAATTGTGCTGAGATTGTGTCCACAGATCATAACCTTAAATGACCTATTTCTCTGAGAACGTACTTAGAAAGGAGGAATCTCCAGATCTGCTCCGAACTTTGGAATTATTTAAGACAAGGTGTCTCATCAGCAGAAGACTGAGCAATTTTACCTAATAGTGTCTTGAGTAGAAATGCAATCTGAGTTTGTTGAAAATTCCTACGGCCTGATACCTGTTTCTTGAAATTCTGAATCTTTTTCACTTACTACCTAATAAAATTAATCTGTTAATTAATTTGGGGGGTTGGCAAGGAGCAGAGAGTGTACCCTGATCTTTGGCCAAGGGTTCCTATAAAACAGGGCCTTCCCCTTGTTCTGGTAAGTCTAGAGTGATTCCCTGACCTAAGATGTGCAAGTGCCTCGACGAATCAAGAAAGGGGCCTGCTGTGCTTAGACGTGGAACTGTTCAGCTTGGAGTCAAACCTGGAAAGCTGGTGCACCTCCTGAGAACATGCCGTTACCACTCCTATCGCCTCCCTCAGCCGGGGTCGCTCGTCAGGCTCCCTCTCCTCCCATTGCACCTGCTTCATATTGAGCGACTGCTGCGTTTCAAACACTGCACTGGGCGTTCCAAAAACACCTGCCCTTTCCATTCTTAGAGAAATCCTCTGTGGGATTACTGGTCCCATTTTAAGGGTGAGAAAAGTGAAGCAAAGCTGCCCTTCAAATCCACGTCTTTGTGACTCCAGAATCGGCAGTCCACAGCGTTGCTCCAAGTCAGGGCCCCGCAGGCACAGATCCCACTTCACAGGCCCATGTCCTCTCCATTTCTATTACACCATGGTGCCTTGGCTCAAAGTGACGCAGCTGTGGAGGAAACCTTCAGGAGAATTTAGGTCAGCAGGAGTAATCCCATCTAGACACATTCATGAGAGCCCCAGCACACTCTCGTAAGTGCATACTGATGCCACAGGACAAAAATTATGAATGTTATCAACATAGATATATCTGTATCTATTTGTCGATACCTGGTGGCTAATTTTATGTGTCAGCTTGACTGGGCCACAGGGTGTCAAACATCATTCTGGGTGTGTCTGTAAGGGTGTTTCTGGATGAGACTCACATGAATCAGTAGACTGAGTAAAGCAGATTGTCCTCCTGAATGTGGGTGGGCCAAAACCAGTAAACTGAAGATCTGAATAAAACAAAAAGACTGAGGAAGAGGGAACTCCTCCTGCCCGACTGCTGGGACATGGGTCTTTTCCTACCTTTGGACTCAAACTGAAATGCTGGCTCTTCCTGGGTCTGGAACCTGCTGGCTCTAGGCTTGGAACTTACACCACCGGTTCTCCTGGGTCTCCAGCTTGCGGATTGAAGATCTTGGGATTTCTCAGCTTCCATAATCACGTGAGCTGATTCCTTATAATAAAAGATATATATCCTATTGGTTCTGTTTTTCTGGAGAATCCTAATACAACATCTATATCTACATCTATATCTATATCATCTATATCTACATCCTCTCCCCTGTCTTCTAAAGAGAATTCTGACTTTGTTCATAGAGATTCTTGTGTCTTGTGCCCTTCGAGGGAAATTACTCTCAGCAAGGCTGGTTCTTTGGGCTTTAATGACACAGAATTGAGAGTAACCGGGAGAAACACAAAAGGCCTGCGTGTTGAGGCTGGTGGAGGAATGGAGGCGCATTTGCATGGAAAGAAGGGGGAAACAGGTATGTATATGAGAAAGTAAAGAAAATGAAAGTTTCGCTTGTTTTCTTTGTCTTTAAATATGTTGTGTTCTATTATCTCTTTCATGGTGTTCGAGAAATTTACCTATGGAACTTGAGTACCTTGGTGGCTGGATTGTGCTTTATGGGCTGCAACTCTGTGTTAAGACTGGTCCATCAGGGCTGTGGCTTTGTAAAAAACCTCCTCTGAATATTGTCCAACTAAATAATCCATGCATTCTAAAAATTCCATGTTGTTCCAATAAATTATTTATTTAGCCCTCAAGGAGGGCTAAAGGGCAAGCACTAATTTCCAATCCCTCTTTCCATGGAAGGAGGGAAGGACGGAGGGAGAGAGAGAGCAATGGAACTGTGAGATTTTGACTTCCTTAATCCCTGAAACAGGACAGTAGCACAACCAGCTCTCACTCTGGGTTCTGGGAAAGAATTAGGTTGGAATTCCCTAAAGCATCTGTTGTATGTAATGACTCAGCTTATCTCCTATGCATCTAATTCAGTACTAGTTATGTACTATCATTGGGAGATACGAGAAAATAGTCACACAAATCGTTTTCTGTGTTCTGTGGTTCAGATGAGAAATACTGGTTGAGAAAGGCTAGATCAGAGCTTCTCAACCGTGGCACTATTGACAATTCAGGCCGGATAATTCTTTGTTGTGGGAGCTGTTTTGTGCATTATAGGATGTGTTGCAGCATCCCTGGCTTCTCCCCACTATATGCCAGTAGAACCCCCCCACATACACACCCCAGTCATAAGAACCCAAAATGTCTCTCAACATTGCCAAATGTCATATGGGTGACAAAATCTCTCCGACCTGAGAACTACTGGTTTAGATCCTTGCTACTCAATGTATAGCAGCACAGGCATCACCTTGAAGCTTATCAAAATTGCAGAATCTGAGAGCCCACCTGGACCTTCTGAATCATCCTCTGTTTTACCAAGATCCCTTTGTGATTTGAATGCCCACCAAGAGCTGAGAGGCTTAATCAGAGCACTATTGAGCATCTGGAATGAGCAAGACACCACATCTTGCCTTGGGGATAAACTAACAAATAAAGTAGACCTAATTCCAGGTCTCACTGCCCACTCAATCTATACCTGTTCAGCTAAGCTAAGTGTATTATACAATTATTCTTATACACATCTATATAATCAAATAATATGTAGCCAAAAATTATGATGCAAATCTATTTATTTATGTAGATTTATGTTCATAACGTATCTTGTTAATAAAAAAGCAAATTGCAAAATAGTATATGCCATGCAGTATGATCTCAGTTTTTCAGATACAAATTAATTTAAATTATATGCACATAAGAAATCTATCAGAGTATATAAATAAGAAAAATTTTAGGGTATCTTGGGAAAAGAGATTACGGGGGTTTTTATCTCCTTCCTTATAATATTGTCAGCATTTTTCTGAATTTTTACAATGAGCACATACTGTTTTTATAATTAGAAAAGACAAGAATCCTTTTTCAGATGTGCAAAAGGTGACCTTAACAGCTACATCTGCACAAGCTCACAGTCTGTCCTTGCAATAGGAGGTCCAAGATTCATAAAATATGTCCACACTATGCCTCTCTGGCCCAAACTCACCCCGTCATTTGTCCAGAGACCAGGATTAGTAGGAAGGGCAGACGTGACTCTATTACAGTTCGTGTGCTGGAGGCCCTCATCATTTCGGGGGGCAGAGGGGCCTATAGAATTAAGTGTTAGGGTGAGAGCTGAGGGGGGCAGAGATCAGTTCATGATTCACCAATCCCATTTCCTCTTCCTCTTTCGTGGTTCTTTGTGGTTTGCTTTGGTCTCGTGACTAAAGAAATGTGAGCAGAAGCGACATGTGATGCTCCGGGCCTGGCCCTCAAACACTGCCCAGAGGTGAGCAGCCGTGCTCTTTCTCCTCGTGCTGGGTTGATACAGAGGGGCCACGTGAGACAGATGGCAGAGCCACCCTGGGCCCCTGGGTCGTATATTGAAGCAGAGCAGACTGCCAATTGGGAACATATTTTGGACTTTATATAAGCAAGAAATAATAAACCTTGATTACATTTGATCCATTATGCATTTTGGGGTTTGTTTGTTACAGAATCTTTACATTAGGTTTTGCATGAGGTACTATTGGTGTGCAGAGGAAAGAGAAGCAAGAAGGAATTAATGTGGGAGCAGAAGCTCTCTGAAGCCAGCCCTGGCAGTCTAGTGGTTAAGATCCAGTGCTCTCACCACCACGGCCCGCGTTCGTTTCCTGGTCAGGAAACCACACCACCCATCTGTCAGATGTCATACTCTGGTGACTGTGTGTTGCTGTGTGGAAGCTATGCCACCGGGATTTCAAATACCAGCAGGCTCACCCATGGTGGACAGGTTTCAGTGGAGCTTCCAGAATAAGACAGACCAGGAAGAAGAACCTGGCCACCCACTTCTGAAAAAATCGGCCATGAAAACCCTGTGAACAGCAGCAGGGAATTGTCTGATACAGCGCCGGAAGGTGAGAGGATGATGCAGAAAGACTGGGAAGGGTTCTGCTCTGCTGGACACAGGGTCACCGGGAGTCGCATCCACTCACCTAGGCCCTCTGAGGGAGGACTAGTTGGAATAAATCGGATCACTGCTGCCTCGAGTCTCACATCCAGACTTGCAGGAGCACTTGTTGGCACAGACGATACAAATGGAAGAGCCCAGATATTTGGGCCCTGCCTGATAACTAAGTGATGAAGAGTGAATTAAAAAGCAATCTGTCTTCTCTAGAAAGATGGTAGTAGCAGGAATCTGTGTTCATTGGTCACTAAGCAGAGCAATACTGTCATTATAGCAGCAAGTTGTGGGTGAAGGGCTATCAGCAGTTCCTTTAGAGGCCTGAGGCTTCGTGCTTGAACATAACAGCTCATCCATCTGAAATTGTATTAGGTCAAAACTTGGCACCAAGCTTGTCAGCCCAGATGTGAAATTTTATTGTTAAACAAACAGACCAAAAAAATTAAAAATGTTCCGGGGATCTCAGGTTGTTGTGGTTTAAGAGTTCTTTTGTTGGAAAATTGAGCCAGTAGATAGAAACTTCTATTTGAAATGTAAAATTTTGAAAGAATTACTGCTTGAAAAAATATATAACTCTGTGTATACTTGCAAGAGCCTTTGAAATAACAGCCAATAACAAAAGAAAACAAAGGCACTTATTAATAAACTCTTTGGGTGGGCATGTGTATGTTCTTTTCCTGTCTCTCCACTAAAACAAAACCTTGATGTTGAATAACAAACCTCGAGCTACAAATAATTTCTCTATTTTTCATGTTTTCCTTTCTTTGCCTTTTACTAGGCAAGAAAGCAGCACATTCTGGATGACATCTTGACAACCAACACCTGCTTTTGGAGGAGAAAAACAACAGTTATTAAAACAGGAGAAACTTCTGAACAATCCCGGGCCCAGGTAGAGGGCTGAGATTCAGCATCACAGGGTAGTGTGCTAAGTAAAAGCCAGGATGAACCAGAGAAGCTAACCCTTTGGAGTAATGGCTATGTTGTCAGAACCAGAGGACACAGGCCACCTAACACTTCCAAGAACTTAGCATTGTCAAGATGAGGCACAGGGTGGGCACGCCCAGGTCACAAGGGGAAACAGGAAGAAGGGCATTAAATTTGGCAAATTATCAGGAGATGGAGCACAAGCAGAAACAATGCTCTCGATGAAGCCTGACTATCCCAGAAGACCAACCCACAGACCCCTGGAAGTTCACTGCAGACCACCAGGGAGGCCTGGACCACCCCTGGAGGACCATGAACTGGCGGGTGACTCTGGGAGTGCAGAGGCAACACTCTCTGTGGCCACAGCTCCTTTTATTGCCTGAGAGATACAGTGATACTTACAAGCCATTCTGGGAGTCTGTAGGGCTTAGTGAGTTCATGTGCAGAGGCACTGAGAAGCTTGGAGAAAAGACTGAAATTATATTATTCCTGGCTGGGAATGTTCCCTTTAAAATTCCTTGTAATTACAGTGCCTCCCTTGTAGACACAGACCACTGTGAGGTCCTGAGCTGTATCATAAACTTATTCCCACCTAATAAACCTCCTCTCCTGGCATTTCCCTCCCTAAAGCGTTTGCTTCTACCTGAAGCCTCCTCTGCCCTGGCCTCCCGACTTCAGTGGGACTATCAGAAGGCTGAAACTGGATGAGGACCAAGAGGGCTGCGAGCACAATCGCTCCCTGTTACAGAGGAGGAGCTGAGGCTCTGAGGACCAACACTGCACGGATTTTGAGCTGCAAATAACACTCACCAGGTCACCTGAATGACCCTCAGGCTCACCCATGTTCCACTGCTTTCAGACCTGGCTCCTTTAAAACACTGGTGTTCCGAGTGTTTTCAAGATATGTCCAGATATGTCCATAACATAGGCATTTTTCCCATCTCAATCTCTCTCTCTCTCTCTCTCTCATTCTTGTGAGCGCACGCACACACACATACACACACACACACACAGTGTTAATGAGTTGAATTTCCTCCATTGTAAGGAGTTTGTGTGTGTGTACTTGTGGGTATGTGCTTAACTGCTGGTGTCTGCTAATACTTGTCGGGATGAGAATTCAAGATGGTATATCATCTAACAAAGTCATAGTACTTAGTTATTCTGAGTTTAATAGATCAATGACGCACAGGTTTCCACAAAGAAAGCCGTGTCTTCCTGGTACTCTGCCACCTGAACACATGTGAGGGCCTCTGCACTCCAGGCTTCCTCTGCCTGGACGTGGGCCCGTGGGGCGAGCATGCTTGGCTGGATATAAAGGAGACATTGTAAGACTCAGGACACGCGAGTACTGCCTCAGGGTCATGTTACATGACAACATTGGCCATGGGGCCGTTCTCCTGATCTCTTCACAGAAACCAGCTCAGTCTGGGGCCCTCGGGGCTGGAAGCTTTGAGAGAATTGAGCATCATCATCCTCACTTTCCCAGAAGGCACCATTAATAGCAGCAACAGTACGATGGCCACCAACAGCTTCTGCACAGTAGAGGTCGACAATGAAGAGCTGTAGCAGGAGATAAAAGCCGTGGATGTCCCAGGGTGGCTGTTGACCGACTCGCCGATGGGTTCGAGATCTACATAAGCTGATCTCGGACAATTTCAAGAAGTATTTGTGCATGCATGGTGGAGTGGAGTAAATGGAGTAGTGGTTGGCTTTATTTAAGGAAAGAGATGCTGAAGAGGCTGCAGACTGGGGCAAAAATAGGGGCTTTGGGTCATTAATGTTAACCATAGCTCATTGGCAGTCCCTGGCTGGGCTGGTGAAGCTTGAGACATGCAGGTAACACAAAGTTAACCCTTTCATCAGGGATCGAGTTCTCCTGGTAGCACAGAACAGTATCCCAGGGACTGAAGGTGCTTCGGTTCATCCCTACAGGCCAAGCTTACAGTAAAGGGTGACCTGAGCTCCAGGAAACTTTATTCCAACTGATGCATGCAAAAGTAATATTTGGACGTAATGAAAAACCATCTGGGTTTGAATTCTGGCTCTTCTGCTGTGTGCTTTGTGCCAAATCACTTAACCCATCTATCCTCAATTTATACCTGTTAAATGGGCATAATAATAGCAAACTCACAGGATTTATGGGGGATTTCATTCATTTATTTAATCAACAAATATATATTGAGACCAACTATGGTTTATGCACTGGAGATGTAATGAAGAATAAAAAGACACAGTCCCTTTACTTATGGAGCTTATAGTCTGCTAGAACACAAGAAATAATATATAAAAACCACATGAACACAATACTTTGGAAAAAAGGTCCTGAATAGATACTTTTATCACTGGTTTCCATTGCTAGTATTTCCATTAGGGCTTTCATGCCTACAGATAGAAGCTCCATGATGGCAAGGAATTTTATTTATTTTGTGCACTGCTAAATTGCATATATCAGGAGACCAAGGAGTATCTGCTGAGGGCACAAGTCCAAATATTCCTCATAGCTTGTAACAAGCTTTCTGAGCGCCTATATAAGGAAACGTGTTTGGGACTGCAAATGCATATACTCCCCCACACGCTGCACAGGGCTGATTTGATAAAATGATATTTGTCTCTGAAATATTTTCCTTAAAACGCTTATGCACACATACACTTATTTACGTATTCACACTTAACCCTCCAGTTTAGTAATTGTTAATATATATTTTCCCTGAGCTCTGAGGACCAGAGTAAGCTCCACAGGTAGGCAGGAACCCCAGCACACTTCCGCATGCTCTTAGCAGTGCTCTCCTTCGCGCCTTAGTCGAGACGGTTCTGTAATGCATGTTGCTACTCCACTGTGATCTCTCTTTCAGCCCCTCATCTTGTGTTGCATGGGAATAGGTCTGATCCCAGGTTGCTGACAGAAGATCACAAGTGCTGGAGCCATAGCTGCCAAGTGGAAGCAAAGAGTATTCCACTGGATAGTAAAATGCAAGTTTTGTGGAAGCCCAGGTTGCCTTCAAGGCAAGGGTGGTTGAAGTGGAAAGAAAGAGCAGAAGACTGTTGGGTCTGGTGGAAATCCTTAGACATTTGCAAGGGAAATATCACAGCAGCTGGGAGGTGTGACAGACAGTTGTAGACCTGGTCACTTCAGAGACCATGACCGGAGGCCCACCATGCCTTCAAGAGATTTGAAGCATGGAAGAGCCATTACCAATGATGAGACAACATCTTTCCATACGGATGATGTTCTAATGGGCAGTATAGAGTGGATTCCCCAGCGCTCCCACCTCCTGGAACGTAACCACTGTGGATGTGCAGGGAGATGAGAAATGACTCACGCTAGCTTAAACATGGAAAGAATTTGTTCAATAACGTTTCCAAAAACCCAAGGGTATGCAGCAGACCTCAACTAGAATCTAAGGTACAAAACTCATAAGGAATCTGACTCTTCTGTCTCCTCCTCATGGTGAGTCCACTTTCTTCTCTCTTTTTATACCCTGGCTTTCTCTGCTTCTGCGGATGGCACCATTGAAACAGCCTATAATGGTGTCTATCCACCTGGATAATACTAACTCTCTGTCCACTTCATTCCATATTCCTAAGAAGAGATAATTCTTATTGGCCCAACTTGGGCTTGGTGCCCACCCGTGAACCTGTGGCCAGGAGTTGATTCATATCCCAGGAACACTGCCACCAAGAGCCGTGATGGGGGATGGGTGGGAAGAAGGGAAGGAGAAGTGGTTCCCAAAAGGGCTGGGGGTGGCTTATGGGACACATAACCCAACAGGTTTCCACCACAGCTCCTGAGTTAGGACATGGCCCCATAGATGTACCAACTAGTGTTTTGAAATCGGGCTGTGGGTTCTGAGCTGGAGTCAGGATGAAGTAGATTGAAGTTGGCCACGTGGTTGGAGACCTGGGTTCTTGTCTCTGCTTTGTAGCCTAAGGCAAAGTCCCTTCTCTGGACATCAGTTTCTTTTTCTGAAAAATAGAGAAATTGCATTAGGTCAGTTCTACATAAATACTTATATCAACAATATTTTTTAAATTCTAATGTTTATCACTCATTGACAATAAGGCTGCTTGAGTAAAACTTTATTAGAATGGTCCTTAACTTGTACGGGGGTTACAGCAACTGATTTCTCAGATGAGAAGTTCTGACGGGGTGATATTAATGTGTCTGAAAAGTAAAAGATAGGGAGAGTGAATTCATTATTAATTCATAAATGCAGTTTCATTGGCAAAATCCTTCAAAAAAGAATCCATTTGAGGTGGATTATTATTATTATTATTAATAACAGTAATAGCTATTATTTTCCTAGCTAATAATAGCACTTTCTGTTTGCCAGACTCTGTGGTAAGACTTCCTTTGATATTTCATTTGGTTGTCACAAAAATACTATAAGGTAGATACTATTTTTAATCCTCATTCTACAGATAAAGAAACTGCATTCTGGCTTAAAGAAGTCATCCAATAAGAACGTGGCAGAGCCAAGCTTCAAACACACTTCTTTTGTAAAAGAAGAAAACTTTTGCATTAGCTGACCTCCGCCCCTTAAATTAAAACTAAATAAAATGTGGTAGAATTAATAAATTATAAAATTATACAATATGATGTGTGTGTATTATATATACCATGTATGGTCCCTTTCATCTCTGATATTTCACACTTCAATGCCTGTGTCAGAAAGGTATAGGTGCATAGGAATGTTTAAATGGAATCTACTTCCTTGTCTGAAAGGCATGACAGTGTTGCGATCACAGAGCCAGGCGTGTGGGGATATTTTGCAAGCACAAGCTCGGCTATATAAGGGTGCAAAGTAAGGTTTTATTGGCCTGAGCAGGCCATTCAAGCCTTGATGTTTTACTGCTTGGGCCATGTGGTCTGGGAGGTGCTATTTGGGGTGTGTGGGTTTGCGATTGCTTACGTGTGCACATGTGTTGTGTGTGCATGGCTGAGTGTTTTCCAGAGTGGAACAAGAAGGATTAACTTTCAGCGTTTGGCTCACCCTAACCTATAGCAGATGGGCACTGGCTTTAAGTTCTCATAAAGTTAACCCCTGGAGACTTGTTAAATAATTTATGCTCAACTTTGGAAGAGCAAAGGACTAAGGTGATTAAGAAGAAGAGAAAGCCACCTGATAATGTGCCGTTGATGGAGTGGGTTGTCTTTCCCTTTGGTACATGGTGGGTGTAGCAGTGGCTGGATTTGGAGGGTGGGGCAGGGGAGCATTAGGTCTGGGTTGGGGACACCTTGGAGCAGACAGCTCCTGACTTCATCCCCCGCAGCTGCAGCAGAGAAAGTGAGAAAAGCCTCCATTCTCTACTCAAGGAATGGCCCCAACTTTAAAACATACTGCACCATGCTAATTTTAAGACCTCCCAATATAACCATTTTATTTCATCCAGCTGTGGGGCCTGACTTGGGCTGGGAAGGCAAGCCAGAGAGAGAGGCAAGGCAGAGCCGGAAAAACAAATCCACAGGATGCCTGTCAGGACCTGTGCTTAAGCTGGGGGCGTGGGAGCTGAGGCAAAGTCACACGGGTGATCTAACAAGGACCGCCACCTCCTGCTGGCTTTAAATGACCTCCTTTCCTGTCCCCACTGCCAGCCGCTGGAGAAGTAACAGTCCTCCAGCCTCGGTCACGAAGTGCTCATGCTTGCACTCCGTCTTGATAAGGTGCCGTGAGCGCAGCTCACTCCTCAGATACTCTCCCGCCCAGTGGAACAACTGTAGGAGACAGGCTAGTCAGAGTCTGTGGCCGTAGGCAACAGAAACTATATCTAGCTAACTTAAGCAAAAAAGGAATTTATAGGAAGGAGATTGGATAATTTTCAAAATTGATGAGAAGGCCATAGACAGGAACTAGGCTTGGGTGATGGACAGGTGCCAGGGGAGGCCAAGTGCTGGAAACACAGCCAAAGTCATGCCACAGAAGGGTCTGGATGTCACTGCAGCTGCCCCGAAATCCCCAGCATTAAGCAACTCTCTATGTTGCTGGTACTGCCTGAATTCATCTTTAAGTACCCTATTTTTCTCTGCATCACTCGCTTCACGTTCAAAGGCTGGGGCAGTTGCATTCCACTCCACACGTCAGTGGCCAGGTTGCTGAGAGAGGAACTATCTGATCAGCTTCTGCTTCGAGGTGAGAGGCAAGCCCCGCCTCCAACATATCTTGGGGGATTCAGGTGCTGGGAAGGCAAAATTGCCAAATATTTACAACAGGATTTTCTTTAAAATTGAGAATTCCCTCTTCCCAGATAGAGACAAGGAATGAGGAGTTCCCAATATCATAGCGGGCCCAAAGACTGGGATAGATGGTTTGCATTTTGTGCTTTCCACGAGGTTTAGGTTTCTCTGACCTGGTTTCAAAGGAGAATGGGCTTTGAGGTTGTTTGTCCGCGGAAAGTTAAAGTGAAGGCCTTTTGCCCCTGCAGGTATGGGACCCGTTGCTATGACATCCTTTAGCAGAGAAAGGAACAGAGTTGGAGAAGTTACATGCCTATAAAATGATGGTCGTCTCTTTACAAGTAGCCTGAGTGATTTGATCCTCTGGAGAAAATCAAGAGCAAGTGTTTGTTTCTTTAAGCTTCTCACCAGACACGGCGTGTGTTAGGCTGAAGATGGAAAGCCAGAGCCCAGGGTGGGGTCTGTTTGGTGTCTCCACTCAGCAAGTACTTATGCTGAATCCTTGGCAGACAAGACAGGCCCCACAACCACTCCTTCCACGACTTTGGGGGGTATTTCCCAGCTATTTGTTTGCTTCCTCTTTACCACCTTTGGGAAGAACTGAGGATATGGGGGAAAAAAAATTGCTTTAGGGAGTGGGGACTCTGCCTCAGGTGAGGGGTGTGATCCTGAGCGGATCACCAGACATAGTGGGCCTTGGTTTGAGAAGTGGTAGGAGAAAAAAACTCTTCCAGCCTTAAAATTAACCAAAAGACTGTGGATTTAAAATACAAAGTAGATTCTGCACAGGCTAAAAAACTTTGGTAGCCCTAAAGGGAATGAGGAAAAAATGTGAACACTAAGAGCACTGCCCTTTTGAGGCCCAAAGTTTCCCAGGATCAACATAGATTTGTTCTCAATTGTTGAAGTGTGTCTGACGTGGCAAGTATCCCTGGTGCACTCATCTGGTGCTAATTAATTTTGTGGGGGCATTTCTTCTCCTCCAGCTGAAGAATTCGCATGAGATAAGATGGTTCTTATATAATAAGCATGCCAATTGTGGCCATGATTTAACAACAAAGATGAAAATCCATCGGGGGAGGTAATAAGAAGAGTTCATTGAGACAAGTGAGCTTCCCGTGTGACTACTCGCGAGATGAAGGTAAGGTCAGCACAGCTCAGTCATCCGTGCAAGGGGCAGCGAATGATGAACAAGGGCAGCTCTCCTTCCTCATCATCCACACCCCACCCAACTACCACCGCTACCACCAAGCCTCCCAAAGTTGGGCCATCTGCTTGTTTAGGAATACACCTGGGATTGACTGAATGGGTGTGATTCCATCAAGAACGTTCACTGCCACCTTATGTTAGGCAATGTGACCAAATAGCTAGCTGTTTGATTCAAGTGTTCAATTTTTGTGTCCTAAGGCAAGAGCTAATCTCTCTGAGTTCTTTCCTGGCCTGTTATAAGAAAAGACAGCAGAAAAACTTAGCATTTGAACACATACTGTGTTTTCAGAGCCCGTCCTTGGAGGCACTCAAGGCCATGGCAGACACCTTCCCCAGCACAAGGAGATCAGGCTTCTTGTCTCCCCAGCCCTGCCCTCTTTGGAGTCTGCATGACTGCGGGAGACTCAGAGAGGCGGGCCTGGGAGGGCGGCCGTAGTTTCAGTCTCCTGCTGGTCTCTGGAGACACCTCCTCGTCAGCCAGGGTCACGATGAGCCCTGCTGGCAGTGGTGATGTCTCCCCCGTATTCATGGATCTCTTGGACTCATTCTTATTTTTAATGCTCCATCCCTTGAACTCATAAGGAACTTGGAGTTACACATCCAGACTTCTGACTTGAAGAGGAAGGCCACTGACCCATCCAGGTGACAGGCTCTTTTTAGTTTTCCTCTTCTCCTGTTAGTTTTAACCAGATTTTATTTGTGTAAAAATATTGGTGGGGGTTCTGTTTCTGCCAACGTAGCAGAGTACATATTTTGAAAACACCTCCTACTACAAAATACCTAGAAATGCTGGGAAAATGTAACAGATAAGAAAGACAAGGACACCCCAAGGGGCCAAAAAGGAGGAGGGAGGCTGCAACCCAGAGTGGGAAGCAGGTGTCAGGCAGGCTGGGCTGAGGGTGTTGTAGGATTTTGGTGCCCCTATCTTCGAAAAGCTGCACAGGGGACAGAGTCTGTGCCAGGTAGGGGAGGGGAACTGAGACTCCTGTCAAAATCGGGGACTTCTGGGGGTGATCCCATGGCCTAGTGGTTAAGTTTGGCACACTCGGCTTCAGCGGCCCAGGTTCATGAGTTTGGATCCCAGGTGTGGACCTACACCACTCATCAGCCATGCTGTCGTGGCAACCCACATACAAATAGGGGAAGATTGGCACAGATGTTAGCTCAGGGTGAACCTTCCTCTCCAACAACAATAACAAAAAAATTCTGAGACTTCTAAAGTTGTGTAGATTAAGTGGGAAAATGGTGCTTTTGAAAAGGGAGATACATGACTTGATGTGGGTTTTGAGTGGTTAAAAGAAGATTTCCTGAAAAATTTGCAGCCTTGACCTTGTCATTCTGTGCGTTTGGGATCTGAATTGACACCACCTGCGTGGTTGAGAACACCCTAAGTAGAGAAGTTCACTTAAAGGTTTTCCAAATGAGAAGCTCTCTGGGACATTTGGTTGTAATCAATGCAAACCCTCTTTGGAGAATGGAATCATCCCCAGGCCTTGGAAGATTCTCACAAAAGAAAAAAACAGAATTAATGTTAGTGACAACAAGGGACACAAGATGTTGTTTGGCCAGACCTATGAGCCACCCCACCCTCCTGCATGCCACCCATCCTCCCTGGAGTGCCCTTTGTTTAAGCTTCATCTGGATGATAATGTCTTATATGCAACTAGCACTATACAGTCTATAAAGCCCCTTTATATGCATTATCTCATTTTGCTCCATGATTTAATTACTAGAATGGGATAAATTGAATCCATTCTGCTATTGAAAAAAATAGGTTTAGAGACACTGAACGTCCAGCCCTGTTAACAAATGGTGGAGCAGGAAATTCCCCATGTCTTCTAAGTCTCAATCCAGTGACCTTTCCAAAATGGCAGCCCACTTCATTCACGGAGAAGCAACCTTACTGAGCTCCTCCTGGGAGCTGGGACTAGGAGTAGGGGGTCGGATACTGTGCTGTTCAGGGTCATACAGGAAACAGGCAGTGGGACAAATGCCAGGGCTAAGAAGGAGGCCCTATGGGGGCATGCAGGAGGGACACCTAACCCAGAATTGGGAGAGTCAGAAGAGGCTTCCCAAGATCCAGAGCTCTCCCACTGACCTCTGCCGACCTCAAGCCAGAGCAGCTCCTCCAGATCTCTCTCCCAAATCACCACAGCCCAAAACTGACCTCTTCATTCCCCGACACGATCCCATCCCACTGACTTGAACCCAGGCACCGGAATTTCAGTGCTTGATTTCAGTAAATCACAAAGACCAAGACTCTCCTGCAGGGTGTTTGCTTAAGTGGGGGTGAGTTGCTGTCTGAATCTCAAAGTTGAAATGGAGGGTAGACTGGAGTGGGGGGAGGAGAGACTTTTGAAGGGAAGGGTTGGGTGGAGGTGGGAGCCACAACTATGCACACCCTCCCTTCCTCCTCATTCTCCCATCAGATGCTCCGGGGGGCACACAGAGCTGTGGGGGCAGAGTGTGATCTACTCTCCCATGGGAGCAGAGGATGCTGAAAAGCTTTCAAAATAAAGGGAATTTGTGTTGAATATCTTCTTTCTTCTCTCTGTGAATCCTGTCCTACCTCCCAGCACCCCACCCCCCACCACACATAAGTGGAGATATTATGTGGGCAGGTAGAGATAGATCAGAGCCATACTAGACAACTAGAGAGACTGGGGGTGGGGGTGGGGGAATTAAAAGAGAGGGGTGGGGGCCCATTCCTTTTTCCCACCCCATCCAGCTGTCCCCAGTGAACAACAGAACCGCTCTCCATAAATCATAAATTTATTCAGCTTCTGCAGACCTCCAGTTTGCCCCAGAGCTTAACTCTGGGAGACTAGGTAAGTATCCACAGATTGTAATTCTTTACTTTGCAATTTGGAGATGTAAAATGATATATACTGCTGTTTCATTAAGGTGTAATTTTTGAGTAAATATTTTTAATAAAACCCTTTAAATCTATCTCAGTGTTTGGGTTTAAATCATCTCTTAAAACTGAATATACATGATAAATTATAGCCACAAGTCCCTCACTTTTCCATCAGTCTAATGCTTCAAGTTACAGGGTTTTAAGTTACAGAACCTTTTCAGCCCTGCTTGGAGTTGCAACGCAATTTCATTTTACAGCTTGAGAAACATTTCATATAGTAAATACTCTTCAAATAAATCTATGGAATGAATGAACATTAGAGAAGCAAAGAGAGTTTTAAAAGGCAGGTGTAGTGGGGCAGGGGAAGAGGGTGGCAAAGTCTAAATGGGATGCAGACGTTTCTGGGGCTATCTGGAAAACAACACTGGTGAGACAGACAGTCTTAGTCTGCTCAGGCTGCTATAACAGAATACCATGAACGGGGTGGCTTAAACAACAGAAATTTACTTCTCACAGTTCTGGAGGCTGAGAAGATAAGATCAAGGTGCCGACAGGTCCAGTGTCTGGCGAGGGCCCTGTTCCTGGTTGCAGATGGCCAGCTTCTCACTGCGTCCTCACATGGTGGAGAGCAGAGACAGCCATCAAGCTCTTGAGTTCTCTTCTTGAGAAGGGCGCTAATAAGGGCACTGATCCCATTCATGCGGCACCACCCTCATGACCTAACCACCTCCCAAAGGCCCCACCTCCTAACACCATCGCACTGGGGGTTAGGATTTCAACATATGAATTTGAGGGGGACACAGACATCCAGTCCACAGCACAGACCAAGAGAGGTTGAGTCTCCTGAGCAAGAGAAGCCTTGAGGAAAGAAGCCAGGTACAGCCAGTGGGACCTAAAGCAAAGCCTTAGCTATGAGGAGGGAAGGCGAGTTCTGTGCATTCCGAGGCCATCACCTAGTTTTGCTCCTAGAGTAGCAGTACTGGACTCAGTGTGGGACTCAGCAGAGAACAGCATGAGCAGGAAATAAGAATGAAGAAGTCTTTCTCTAAAGCTCTGGAAAATATAGGTGCTTGGGCAGTGCTGCTTCAAGAATGCTCCAACTGAGAGCAACACGGAATAGAACATAAGAGAAATCACAGTGTACCGCTGTGCTGTGCATGTGGTCCCCAGGGCGTGACCCGGGAAAGAAGAAGGTGGTGCCCAGTGGGAGATGGCAGAGAAGTAGCAACATCCATTGACATGACCAAAACATTGGAGGGACATGTGACAGGAGCCGAGTACTTCGTGGACAGGTGGGAGCAAGAGGTGGTGGAACTGGGGTGATTTTGCTAGTGTGACCTTAGGCTTGGGAGACTTGAGTGACACAGGTAACTGCTAAGCTGAACTCCCAGCCCTTGAGTCTCCTGCCCTGTTCCCAGCTGCTCTCTCCCATGTCCAAGAGCTAGCACTTAAGCCAATTTTATTGATCAGAATCACACACATGCAAAGCTTATGAAGATACAGATCATAAATATACTCCAACTGCGAGCTCTCTGAGGTTAGAGATCGCGCATCAACAATGCCCTGGAGAATGGGGACAGATCACATCTGCAGAGAGCTCTGCAGTTGTTTTAAACCCACTGGTACACACATCTCATTTGGTCCACATAGCAAGCCGGTGAGGTAAGCACTGAGCCAGAGAGAGGGACGTAAAACCAAACATAAGCACAGCCGGGTAGTTGAAAAGCCCTCGGCTCAGGGTCTCAGGCTCCCACTAATGACCAGCTTCTTAGGAAAGCGAGCCTAGCTCCTCCTGTGAGCAGGCTGACGTGGTTACTTGAGACCTTATCGGTTCTGGAAGGGGAAGAAATGAAATTCACGTGGCCTTCTGGAAAGGATCAAGCATTCTCTCTTCTACCCGGAGATTCAATTCTTCTTGACAAGGGGATGGACCCGATGAGCTCATGTAAGGAACCGGTTCTCACAGAGTCAGTTTGTTTTGAACTGCATTTTGAGGTTTGTTTTAAGATGTGTCTACCTGTCACAGTGACATATACCAGGGCACATGCACTGAAGCAGCCCTTTTAAGGACACTCCCCCTGAACAAAGGGCCTGAAACTTTGTAGTTCATCTCTGCGCTTACAGATGAAGACACTCTCCACGGTGTGCCTCTAGCCCTGCCACCCAGGGCTTTTTAACCGGGACGGCGGGAAGCCTGGAAGAATGGTATCCTTTAACCCTCAGAAGCCTCCCGAGCCCTCTGGGTCTAAATCTCCCAGTTCTGAAGTGAAGGCAGGTGGACTCCATGATTTCTAATGTCCCTGCAACACACATTAATTCTGTCATGCAATGGGGCTGGGTCTTTACCAGGGGATTTCTAAGGAAAGCTCCCTTTGGGCAAAGAGGGAGATGCAGAAAATCTCAGGAAGCACGGAGCTTCATTCGCCATGTTGGTAGTCACCAGAATGCCTCTGTCTATGGCAGTCACATATATAAATGTCTTTCTGTGTCAATGGGCTATTGTTGGGGACACATTTTGTGGTTTTGAAGCTCTATTTGTGACTTCAGTTCACGGGCTTGGCTGCATCTCTCATTCATTCATTCATTCATTCACTCAGTGCACATGTCTTTGAGTAACTGTGTTCCATGCACCAACTCCTACTAACTAATTACTAAATATTTAATGTAGGCTGTTACGTGGCAGCTACTATGCTAAGCCTTTTACATATGTCATCCCGTACTCCTCCCAATAACCTACCAAGCAACTACTATTAATACCCCCTTTTTACAGGTGAGAACATGGAGGCTGAGGGAAGTTAGAAGAAACACCAGAACAGGTTTCCCTCATTAGACAGTCTGACTCCAGAGTCCATGATCTTGACTATGACTCTATATTGCCTCCAGGACGTTCAAAGGTGAGTCAAGCAGGGTCTGTACCCTCACAAGCTCATAGTTTAGAAGAGGAGGCAGAATTGTACAATAAGCACAATGAAAAATAAATGTTATCCTAAAGGAATGTGCTCTTAAAATAGCATGGGAGGAAGGAGCACCTCAGCCCTCCTGGTGGAGAGGAGGGGAATCTGGGACTCATACCATCACACTGGGAGTTAGGATTTCAACATATGAATATGAGGGGACACAAACATTCAGTCTATAACAAGTAAAAATATGCAATGTCCTTGTGGCTCTAGCTCCCTCTCAGGGCAAACCTATCTGACGGTGTTAACATAGGTAAATAAGGGACACTCCACCCAGGAAGATTGATCAGCCATGTTGGATGATCTTAGACAAGGAGAGATTCAGAACTGAAGACTGGTGCTGCCCCTCTCAGCACTGTTTTGGCTTTCAGGCCGAAGCTAGCATCCCAATGTGTCCACCCACATCTGGCTGTCAACTCCTGCTGACCACGTTAAACACTCACACAGCAGGACAAACTCCCCTACTTCTGTTCCCGTAACTTCACTTTCCCAGGATCTTGTCTGTGAGGAGAGAGTGCTTTGGCCAGCCAATTTGTACACCTGCTTGGGCTTGGCAATAATATTTCTCAGAGTAAAATAATAAATAAGCCTTCTACATCAGCTAGGTGAGAAAATTGAGGCACAGAGAGGTACTACAAATTCTGGAGAATTCTCTTTGTAACCCTTCTTAAATTATCATCATCAAAGTAAAACATCACCACAGGCAAGGTACCCTCAGACTGCATGGGGCCATTATCTGTATAAACAATTTATTAAAACATATATTACAAAATTCACGGGCTCATGTAAGGTACAGTGATTTATTAACGGAGATTTGGAAGCAGAGGTAGAAAAGAGGTCCTCACGCATGTGCTTATTGTCCGTAAGTGCTCAGGAAGCCCTCCACAGCATCTATGCACCAGCTCTCCCCGTTCAAGCCCAGGGACTAAACTACCTCTTTGTGTTCTTTATTGTCAAATGCACTGTTTCTGGCTGATTTCATATCTGTCACCACAAGAAAGAGGTAGTAATGCTGTGATTACTGACAATACTGTGGCTCTTCCAAATCTGTTTGTATTGCAAGGATTTAGATCTGCTTGCCTCTGCCGTTCCTAGGACTGCTGACTTAATGCCGGTGACATCTTCACTCATGACATCACTCATCCTTCTATTTGTGCCTATTGGCCTCCAGTGACAGTCTCAAATATTGTTACTGGGCTTCACGGAGGATGACCACGAATGCAAGTCTTGCCTACTGGATGTGGGAACATGTGAACAATAATTCATTTTCCGGTCGTGCTAAATTTACTGTTTGGAATTTTAGAGCACCAATGTGGCTAGAACAGCACGTCTTCCAAGTGTATCTTGTCTCAAACTCTTTAGGCCAGAAGCAGTGCCTTTGTAGAGTGTGATCTCTTTCAATGTTGACTGCCCTCCTGCCTTCCACACACCTCCATCAGTAGTGGGGATAAGTGGGGGGCCTGGGCAGCAAAAGACTGGTCTCATTCACACAAAGAATGGCCACCATTTATCTGGCAGGGATTAAGACCCACCTAGGAGAGAATGAGGTCATTAAGTGGAAAGCTCTGTTGGCATCGTGGAGAAAGGCCTTGGAAGCCCTTATGAATACAGGTGTAACCACCCTGGAGAACTACCTGGCATTTGGCACAGAGCCTTTGGAGGGGAGGGGACTGCCCTGTGTGCCAGTAGGAAGCCTGCTGCCACTCTGCCATCTCTGGGTGCCACAGCCCTAGAGGCAGCACCATGATCAGAATGTGGATGGGTGAAGGCAGAAGCAGGAGCCCACCATGTGGCTACAGGCCAAGGGTTCATGGTGGACCCTCGGTAACCCAGAGTCCTGAACCTGTGTCAAAGGTGAATAAGAGCCACTCAAAGTCAGTATGTCAGCACAGCCTGGAGGCCCAGGTCCATGAGAGAAATAACATGCTGCATGGAGGGAAGAACCTGCTCACCAGGCCACCCTGGGAAGGGTCAGTGTTATGGACTAAATATGAATTAGTGTCCTCAAATTCATATGTTGAAATCCTAACCCCCAATGTGATGGTATTGGGAGGTGGGCCTTTGGGAGGTGATTAGGTTGTGAGGGTGGAGCCCTGACGAATGGGATTAGTGCCCTTACAAGAAGAGACACCAGTGCTTACTCTTGCTCTTTGCTCTCCACCACGTGAGGATACAAGAGGACAGTCATCTGCAAACCAGGAAGTTTGCCCTACCAGACACTTTGTCTGCTGAAGCCTTGATCTTGGGGCTTCTTAGCTTCCAGAACTGTGAGAAATAAATTTCTGTTGTTTAAGCCACGCCATCCATGGTAGTTTGTTATAGCAGCCTGACCAGCAATGGCAGTTATGCTACATAAATGTAAACCTTGAGGATCTTAACAGATTTGGGTTCTTAAATGTATTGAAGTAGCCTCTGCCTAGGAGTCAGGAGTCCTGATCTTTTTTACTGTTACTCTTTATTTTGATAACATTTTGAATTCAGAGAAAAGTTACAAAAATGGTACACAGAACTCTATATACCCTTTACACAGATTCATCAATTGTTTGCATTTTCCCTCATTTGCTTTATCATTCTATCTATAGTCTATAATATATAAATGCATTATGAATATACATGTATATGTATGCATATATATCTATACATACATGCAATTTTCCCCTAAACCATTTTCCCCAAACCATATTTTAGTGTATATTTCCTAAGAAAGACATTCTCTTACACACAGTGCAATTATCCAATTTTTTTAAAAAATTAATATTGATAGAAAACAGTTATCTAAACCACAGTCCATTTAAAGTTTTGTCGATTGTTTCAATGATATCCTCTTCACCTTGATTTTTTTTTTTTTTTTTGCAAGGAAGATCAGCCCTGAGCTAACGTCCATGCCAATCCTCCTCTTTTTGCTGAGGAAGACTGGCCCTGAGCTAACATCCATGCCCATCTTCCTCCATTTTATGTGGGACGCCGCCACAGCATGGCCTGACAAGCGGTGTGTCGGTGTGCACCTGGGATCTGAACCCGGGCTGCCAGCAGCAGAGCGCGTGCACTTAACTGCTACACCAGGGGGCGGGCCCACCTTGATATTTTTTAAGAGTTCAGGCTCATTACTTTGTAGAGTGTCTTCAGTTTGGGTTTGTCTGATGTTTCCTTGTGATTCGATTCTGGTTATACATTTCTGGCAGGACTACCACAGAAGTAATTCTGTATTCTCCTCAGTGCATCATATCAGGAGGGACCTGATGTCAGCCTATCCTAATACTGGTGATGTGGACTTTGGTCACTTGGTTATTGCTGCTCATCGGGTTTCTTCATTCTAAAATTACTTTTTTCCCATTTGTGATTGATAGGTAATTTGTGGTGAAATCCTTTCAGACTATGTAGATAGCCTGTTTCTAATCAAGATTTTCATTCTCTAATTTTAGCATCCATTGATAATTTTATAAATCAATCATTTTTTCTATATTTATTAGTTGAGATTCTAATTAAAGAAGAACTTTCCCTTCTCTCCATTTACTTGTTTGTTTATTTATTTATATTAGGAATTTTATTTTCTTCAATGGGTTATAATGTACTACAATCACTTATTTTGATGTTCAAATTGTCCTAGATTTAAGAAACACAGCTTTTAATAGCACTTCTGATTCTAACAAGCTATGTAAACTGGGGCAAGTCACTTTGCTTTTTGAGTTCCAATTTCTCCTTTTGCATAACAAAGAAGCTACACTAGAAAATTTTTAATTTCTTTATTTGTGTATCAGTCGAAAGAACCAAGATACATAATTTTTCTTCTCTTCCTTTTTAAAGACCTTTTTTTCATTGTTGTTTTTGATTTGAGAGTAATTTTTTTACTCAACTTGCATTTAAAAATCATTTAAATAGCCATAATAGTGGTTAATCAGTCGAAAGCAACACATGATTAGTTATTTCATTTATTTCTTAGCATGGGGAGAAGGAGGAGGATGGCCTTTTGTATTGAAAAAGATGGAATAAATTGATGACCTCTGACCCCCAGCAGGAAATATTTGCCGCTTTCTCTGACAATGGCAGCTCTTCTCAGACCGGGCATTGTTCTTGGAACTAATGGCCAGAGAAGAAGCAATTCTCACCCACCTCTTCTTCTTCCCCCACCGTTTCCCCACCCACTGAGATACCTAACACCTAATGCCCTACAGTTCCCTCTTTCCTTACACGCTTTTATGACTAGAGTGGATTTGGTTTTATTAACGAGAATGGGCAGGGTGGTTTGGAGAGGAAGAAGTTGTATGTGAGGTCTGTTTTGTGTTCTCCAATAACCCCATCACAGGCAAGCAGGCCTGAGTCCTCTGTTCACAACTGCGTGGTTAGGGTGTCACGTATGTTGTGTGTGTGTGCGCAAACATGCCCATACACACACTCTGCAAGAAACACCAATTAATAACTAAAATTTTTCATTTCTGCTTTTTAAAAAAAATTTAGGTACTGCGGAATGTACATTGCTATGTAATTGAGTTATAATTTTATTATTTCTTTGCAATGCTGATGAAACTATTGGGAACATTTTTTAATTAGAATTAAGGCCAAAGGAACAAAAGTAAAAAAATGAGGAGCATATATATAATATACGATCCTTTTAAAAATGTTTCCTTTGGTCAGTTCCCATCAAGGATTTCTGGCAGTTTTACATTCTCATTCTTGTAGCTTGCATCCAGGTCAATAATGGAGCAGACCAAACAGAAAGGGTCTGTTCTTGTTTGTTTTCCTTAAATATTCCGATCAGCTTCCTAGTGCAATACCAACCTCATACTCAAAATAGCTCTTACCTCATCTTTCCAAAGACTATGATTTGGGGAGGGGAAGAGGGAGAGGTTATTTATAGACTTTTAACCATATTTCCAGGCAAAAATAAGCCCAGTACAAATTTTCCTTCAACCAGACTCCCCATTGTTTGAAAATGCAGACTTTTTCTGTTTGCTGCGATCCCTGGACATTCCCTTCTTTGAGGGATCCCATGGAGAAACCTATGTTAATCTAAACATCCACTGTACACAAGAGTTTAGACGAACCCCCTACAAATCAGAAACGACACAGTATCTTGAAAGGTTAAGAACAGGGCACACACATAGTTTTTATTCCATTCGCTCAGCATATTAGCGTCACAGGTCTTTTGACGACGCCAACAATCTGCCCTTCTGAAAGAAGAAGCTTCTAGAGTCTGATGACTCTGAGGAAATGAGTTATTCTTGTTATCAATTGGGGACAGTTGCCATTCATACTGAAGAAGAAAGCAGATCTATTGCAGGGCATGAAATTAAATTTTCCAGGTAGCAGCAAGTAATTGATACCATGGGGTGACCTTTGCCCGAGGCAGCCAATTTCAATCCAATCCGTGGAGAACAGCAACAGGGCCGGCTCCCCTGTTTGACCCCCGCAAGCTGAGCCTGAAAAATAAGCTGCCCGAGTAACTTTGATCTCTTTTTCATAAATGCTCCCCATTTTTGTTACCTTTGTTCTCTCAGCCTTTGTCCTAATTCAGATTTCCCTGATGGTCTTATACATTTTTAATGAAATTATTAATCCATCCACCTGAGATGCTAAGTGAGAATCAGATTTATCAACTTACTGTGTGGTTCAGGTTTTTGTTTTTCGTTTCGTTTTTGTTTTTTTGTAATACAACATTAATTTTTCTGGGTTTCCAGATCCGACCTTTAAAAATTTATCATCAGAAAGGTTTTTGGAAAACAGAAAAAGGTAAGCCCAGATAAGCCACAGCATCTTTTTTCTTACCGAATACTCATTTATAAATTCAAAATTAATTGGTTTCTTCTGGATTGTGGCAGAGCATCTATCACCGAGAATGAGTTTTAGGATGAGTATTGAATTTATTTAAATAACAGGTTAGTATAGGAAAGACAGCCAACAGGAAAAAAATTACATGCCTGTCTCTGGAATTGCTCAAAAATTAAATTGGAAATTCACTCCATAACCTATTGCTAGTCTTGAAATTCTTGACATTGAGTACAAAGTAGCTCCCAAATTAGGATTTTTGGTTCAAAGTTCTAGATCTTTTTAAACTCCTTAGGTAAGGAAAATGGACTGAAAGTCCTAATGCAGCAATTTAGGGCATAAATTATGTAAGTGCAAAGAGCAGACCAGATCACAGCTCCTTGAGCTAATTTAGATTTTAATCAGATTTTTCATTCCAACTTTAATTAAAGTGTTTGACTTAGAAAAATGGCTATTAAAAAAACTGCCAGTAAAGCAAAAAGAAAAATTAATTGGAAAAAAATGTACCCTGACTGCTATGAAGATTCATAGCATATGTTAGGAAAGTGAGCAGAAGAATGCTTCAATGAACAAACTATAACATACAGGAGTATTTCTCTCTCTAGGCATAGAAAAATGTGTGTGTTGTATTTGTCTCCTTGCATGATGACATAAGTAAAAATAACAGAAAATTTCTTTTTCTAGTTTAAAATCTAATGATACCCTCTAACTAACAGGCTGTAGCTTATCATTAACTTCTTCTGCCTGGTTTGGTCAGGCTAATTTCTGTAGCAATCAATCAATTGGTTAATATTTGTTGGGTCTTTACTGGTCCGGGACTAGGAGGATTACTGAAGAAGTATTGAACACGGTTCCTGTTCTTGGAAAGCTTACAGTCTTAATGAGGAAAGAGATGAGAAGAGCCCAAGACAATCAGATCTCCAGCCTGAGAAATTGGATGGCACATCTCTGATGCTTATAAAAGTTGAGATAAGGGGGGACTCTGCCTAGTTGCTAGCATCTGTGTAGGTGGGATATTGAAAGATGGGCAGGATTTGGATAGGTGCAGGGGTGTCCCAGGCAGGGGATGGCTGAGCAGGGTGAGGCAGGAGAGGGGAGCCAAGCCTGACCAGATGGAGAGTTTGTATGGAGGAGTGGGGGTACAAGAGTTAGGCTGACCTGGACCTTGAATACCAGGCAAAGGCATTTACGTCAGATATGATGTACCTCACATTTATTAAGTACTATTACTGTCTGTCTGGACTTTGTGCATTTATGTTATTTCCATGCTATACTGTCTCTTTTCTGTGGGTGCTGGAGATCTAGGGGTGAGAGGACGCAGTTTTGAAAAAGAGCAGCCTGGTGGTTTATGCAGATTGTATTGCCAGAAGGAGACTGGCAGCAGGGAGGCTAAGAGGCCCCTGTCCTGTCCAGGGGTGAGGTGGGCCTATCTGGGCTGCAACCATGATGGATGCAAAAAGGGGAACTCAAACCCCCTTCATTCAGCAAACATTGTTGAACACCTCTAGGGGCCAGTCCTGGAAATAAAAAAATCAGTTAAGACTTGGCAGCGGCGGGGGAAACTCATGGTCAGGTCGTATCAGCTACCAAGAACACAGAGCCAGCGCCCCAGGATGCACAGTGCAGGCTGTATGACATCCGGCTGAGACATACAGACGGGCCTGGCAGGTGTGGGCAGAAGTGCGAGAAAGCCTTCCCTGGGAGATGCCCTTTCGCTGGGCTGGGAAGGAGAAGGATTTTGCCAGGCAGAGAAGGAAAAAAACACAAAAGCAGAGGATCGAAATTAATTGAGAAGTTAGGTCAGCAAATTAAAGACAGAAATTTAAAAATTGAATTAAAGAGCTGCCACCATCTTCCTTAGTCTTATACATCCCACATCTGGGATTTTCTGAAGGAGAAAAGAAAAAGGAATCACGTATTTTGGCAAACACCGAAACATTTATAGAGATGAAGAGGCAGAACGCTCGGAACTGTGGGGCGAGGTTTAAGCACTTATGCTTTATTCGGAAGTAGGATCACAAGGAAGGAAGCGAGGGAAGGATGGGAAGCAGACACGAGGGCACGTGTCACTGCATTGGCTGCTGTGTCACAATAAGCCTAAACCAAGAAGTGACACAGCCAGTGGCTGGACAGGTGCAGGATGCCTCCAGATTAGCTGTATGAAAAACCATCCCTCAGAACAATACATCAGAGGGAGGGACAGAGGGAAAGTCCTACCGCTGGCTCCCTTCTGCCTCCTCTTTCCCATTTCTCAAAGTGAAGCCCTCGGGAGTTCACCCCCTGTATTTCCGGGTCGGGTCACCGGGCCTCTTTGGCAGCAGCCCTCTTTGGGGGAAGCAGATCTTATAACCTATGGCATGGCATTTTATGAGATCAGAAGTGGGGGAAGAGCTGAAGACCACACAGGAGGAACCATGAGGTCCTACATGGAGTCTTTCCCCTCAGCTGCCAGTGCAGGAGCTGAGGTCCAGGGGACAGGGAAGGAGAATCTGATGAGGCCCACAGGATGCATCCCATACCAGATGCATTATTACCACACATCTGACAAGAGATTTTCACATATTGAGGTATATGGGATGGGCTAACTATTCAGGTGCAAGTGATTTGGCTTGAACTAAAGAAGCCTGATTTATGGCCTATCAAACATACGTTGTATATCTGCTTTAACCATTAAGGTAAAGAACACACTCTCTTAAGATAAGAATGCATACTTCGCCTCCTACGCCATATCGGTAACATCCATATTAGTCCCTTTCCTGACATCAGGGTCATGTTGACCTGCTAATTTGCAACTAAATACTTCTTTGAAACTTTGAAAATGTACCCTGGGTGTGTTTAATGTATGTTCTTTGTTCTAAAAAGATATAAGACTGTACTGAAAACCATGCTTCTCCGGAATGCCTTCAAAGGCCTTCCTGGGTTATAATCCTCACTCTGGCTCAAGTAAAACTCACCTATGGGGCTGGCCCAGTTGCCTAGTGGTTGAGTTCGTGCACTCCACTTCAGCAGGCTGGGGGTTCACAGGTTCGGATCCCGGGCACGAATCTATGCACCACTCATCAAGGCGTGCTGTGGCCGTGCTGTGGCAGCATCCCACATACAAAATAGAGGAAGATTGGCACAGATGTTAGCTGACATCTGTGCCAATCTTCCTCACCAAAAATACAAACCAAAAAACTCACCTTATTTCTCTTTTCTATGAATGGTGATTGGTTATTTTGCATCAATACATATATGTCATATAATTATGGTCAGTCCTTCCCTTATGCCAAGAAATTTCCACACCCATTGCTTCTTTGATTTCTCCATTCTGTGTCCTTACTGTGCCCAATTATTGAGATTTTCTACAAGGGTAGCATGAGACAAGGAAAAGCAAAACCCATGTCAGTTCATGCTGTCACTTAGAAGCTCACAGACAAAACTGGTTAAGCAAGATAAAGATGTGTAAGGACAGATGGCATTAAATTGAGGGACAGGAGAGAGGTAGGTTCCAGAACATGTTCGCTTAAGCTTGATTTTCAGCAAAATCTTTTCTTTCTTTTAAGTGGGGAGGATGGGGGACTGAGTGTGTCCATATCCTTGAAACTTGATCCTCTTCTCAGGGGAGGAGCAGGAAGAGGAGGTGAGCCTGACCAGGAGGAAGAGGCATAGAGGCACCGTGAGACACAAAGGTACAGTCAGTGTCATTGGGAAACCCTGCGCGAGAGACCAGCAGAGCTGGGATATTGACAACTATTTCCCCCACAGCCTGCTCTGACATTCGTAAACTCGAAAACTACCTTAGGACAAACACTTTAAAAAGAAGAGATGACAACAGAAAAACTGCTTTGAGTTTGTACCCATAAATGTGCCAGGTGGGAACCACCCATGAAAACCATCACAAGCCTTCTCTGGAAGGCTGCTCTTAAACTTGAAAATGATGACATTATCAGCAATTGCGCGAAAGCTTCGGGTCCACCTGAACTGTGGCTCTGCTGGTTCCCTCCTGCTAACCTCTGTCCTGCTGACTGTATAATCCAGCAGGGGCCTGCAGATGCCCCTCTTTTAAGTTAACTCCGGCTGCCTGCTCAGTCAAGCTAATCCTCAGAGTGCTTTGCAAAGAATGCAAAGGAGATTTTCCTATCTGAAGCTACACGTGTGAAGACCGTGTGAGTGGAAGAGGAGGAACCACGATGTGTCCCATTGTGTCTGCTTGAGGCCCTATTTTTTAAGCTGTTCAGTGTAACTAATTAGAAGAGAATTCTAAATGCACCTTCTTGCCATGCTTATGATCAAACAACCAATTTAATTATTTTTTGTCTAAATAGATTTGGTATCCTGTAGAATTTTTATCTGATGTTTACACCTTTTTTCAAAATTCATTCACTTTCATACCACGTTTACACTTTTTGCTCTATCTCTCGGTCACTCTTACTTTGAAGAGAGTAAATAGCAACTTGAGCCTTATCTAAGCAACAATATTGTAAAATTACATTTTTGATGTGCTCTGTATGTGTGTTCATGCCTTGGGGCATATATCATTTTTTAAATGTAAAATCTCATCTCATCCAAATTTTCTGGGGCCCCGGAGGATAACGAAGTATGGATGTGGCCCTCTTTAATTACAGCACTGAAACAATAAAATGGAAAGAAAAACAGGATCAGAGACCTTCTACTTTCCTGGAAATGCATGGGAGTCTAAGCTGATTTGTTTGTTCTCGAAAGGGAAACATTGCAATATTTGCCACCTGGCCTCAATCTTTACTCCAACTGTGTGCTAAGAAGCGTTCTCTCTATAAATATGTATCTATATTCATACTTATTCATCTTTTTATATAAGTTTTTTTAGTAAACCTATAAATAACCAAGCAAAAAAATGTTAGTCATGCACTGTATAAAATCATCCCAAATTCTACAATTTGTAGAAAATGGCTCATGAATTTAGTTGGTTAATTTGGAGGGAGTAGGGGAGAGCTCTGTGACATGTGACCTTGGCCAGGCAGGCTGCTATCGATGAATTCCCAGCCTCACTGCTCCCAATTTCCTGGAGACCCCGTCACGGAGCACAGCACATTGGTGAGCTCGTCCAGATGGATCAGAGCAATCTGGGTAGACACTGCAGAACCTGGACCCAGACCTCCCTCCATCTTTTTCTGCAGGGAATTTGGTCCCAGTTCACTCTCCTTAGAGACTGTCATATGGAAAATCTGGATTCTTATTGGAAGGGAAGACAGACCCTTAAACATCAGAGAGTTCATGAAAATAAAGTGTGGTTCATCAGGGCTGGGAAACAGGAGAGCTCCACTGTCAGACGGTGGTGTGAGGAGCCCATGGAGTCACTGCCCAGCAAAACCGCAGGAACTAGTGAAAACCTTTTAAAAAGCAATCATATAGTCTCTGGAAATCATCCTAAGGGCAAACTGCAAATTAAGAAACATTTATTCAAGAAACTCTACTGAATCTTGGTAAGAACAGGAAGGGTCGGCAGCACTTGAGCCAGAGGCCATTCTCTCCCTCCTCCCCACAGCTCAGAGAGGGAAGCTCCACCCTGTGCAGGTGTGGCCAAGAAGAAGGGGCCCCTCTCCCCTTATCTTCCAGTCCAGGGATACAGCACCTCACTGAGAGGGAATAGCCAGCAGCATTTCTTACCCTCTTCAGCTCTGACTTGCAGAGTTGTTCCTGACAAGTGCAGCCAAGAGGTTGCTCCCTTCCTTCCCACAACACTCCACTCGTAAGGGAGAGGTCCTATCTCAGGCACGGCGGTCCAGGAATGCTGGAGCCCCAGTTGCCCTTGTCTCAGCTTTCTCCTAGGGTAGAGAGAGAGTGCATCCTGGGAGAAAATATCAAGAAGACCAAGACTACCCCCCCACGGCCCGCCCAGCACCCTGCTCCTAAGGCAGGGGTGTCACCCTCTTCCCAGCTCTGGAGCAGTGGCTCAGAGATTTTGCCAGGAAGCAAGGCAGACCAGAAGAACAGAGAGCTCTGAAGCTCTTCCCAAAGGAAGTGGCTTTATTTGAAACAGAGTGTGGGGAAGTTCAAGCCTAAGGATGCTCTCAAAAACACTGGAGATTTTGGTGGCAAGCAATTAGAGGCAGCTGGTAGCTCTGTGAGATCAAACTAAACTGTAGGTCAGCTGGTTTACCAGAGAGAACAAGGTAAAGAGGTAGCTAAGAAAAGTCCTCCTGGGGTTAGAGCAAAACTTGAAAACTGCCCCTGCAAAAAGTGCTGAATTTAATAGGATCAGACTGAGGAGCAACTCATGCCCAGGCACTGTCAAGACAGTAGTGCCTTCAGCCGGCAATTAGAGGAAACTATGAGCTGGCTGGGATAACAAGTGAGACAGACACCTTAACAGATAAACCAAGGAAAAAACCAGTCCAAGAGAGCCCTGCTTGACCACTGTCATCCCAGGGTGACACTGTGCATGACCAAGGCCCCAGCCTCTGAGAAGTGACATCATAAGGTTCACACTGTGGTGGGAATAGACTTCACCAAAATGGGCCAGCCAAATCAGCTAGTAAACAACATCAAGAACAGAGCGGGGAAGGAGATCAGACTCCAGAGTTGCTATGATATATTTCCTAAAAATGTCCAGTTTTCAACAAAAATTATGAGGCATGGAAGGAAACAAGAAAGTATGACCCATATGCAGGGAACAAAGTAAGAAATAGAAGCTGCCCTTGAGAGGACACAGATGCTGGATTTAACAAAGACTTCAGAGCAAGACGGGAAACCATGCCTTGAAAGTAAAGGGTATGATGACAACGTCTCCTCAATAGGCAACATTAATAAAGTATTTGGAATTCTTTTGCAACGAAGCTTTGTCTTTTCTCCCCCTTTGTTTATTTAATCATTGATTTATATCAGTAGGAACTCATGGATATTTTCTTTACTTTACACTTTGGGTACAATACTCCAACACTCCTTCATTTTGTTGCTCGAATTGTTTCAGCTTTGTCCTTTCAGAGCGCCTTTGACACGCCCCCATGAAAGTAGGGTTTGGTGGGTTTGGGTTTTTTGTTTTGTGTTGTTTTGTTTGTTTGTTTCAGCGCTTCTGTACTTTCTGGCACTACAAGATGCTCCAGGTTCATCTTATATATTTCCTGCTAAGTCCCAGGATCAGCCATTTTTCCAAGGAATTCTGGTTCCTTTTATGGGAGAATGGTGTTGGAAACCACGATCTGGGTGCCAGGTGCCTTTTTGGAGTAATGAAGGTGTTCTAAAATTGATTGTGGTGGTAGCTGCACAACTTTGCGATTATACTAAAAACATTGAATTGTACACTTTACATGGATGAATTGTATGGTATGTGCATCTCAGTAAAGCTCTAATTAAAAGTAAAAAAAGAAAATTAGTCCAGGGGAGTACTCTATTTCACAAAGCAAAGGAGAACTAGATAGACAAACACTGTACATAATAAATCCTTGCCAACTAGAATCAAGCACATGGCCCCAGGGTGACCATCGGGAAGGAATGCATTTGGAATATCGTCTACACATCAGAAATTACTGCCTGTAAATAAGACTCTTAAAAACTTATGAGCACTTTTTAAAGAAAATTAGACCATCCCAAATCATTCCAATTACTTCTTTCTTAGGGCCTTAGTAGCATTACATGTGGCATTGTTCAATTAGAACTCTGAACAATAGGATGGAAAGAACAATAGCATCAAAAACTCCCACATTCCTGGAAATACTTGGGAGTCTAAACTAGTTTATTTGTCTTTAATGGGAAACATTGCAGTAGTTCCTAGGCAGCTGCCATGAACTTTTAATGCATTCTGGCTGGTAAGAAGCCCCTCCACCCACATACTCAAAACAAAGACCCAGGGCCATATTGTGCCTCTGAAGCTGTCAGAAAACCTAAGCCTAAACAGGTGTGGGCGTTGTTTGTTTCCTGAAGGCACTCAGAAGCTCAAGCCTCCCTCATTCCATGTGTGGGAGACTGTTTATTGGCATGGGAAAGAGGGAAGAAAGAAAGAGGGGGAGATGTGAATTCAGACCCGAGCAGTTGTATAGCCACCTCTGACGTTTGTCATCACAGCTCCCAGAGAGATGCCTGTTGACCTCCTTTCTTGCCCTCACTTTATAATATGTTCAAGAGCCAATGCATACTCTTGACTGTAGGAACACATGCGTAGACAGAAGTACAGTATGTACAAGGAGCTAGATAAGGACATGTACACAGACATATATAAATACACGTGGTGAGAGACTGCCATGGGGTGGTCAGGACGCCTCTCTAGAGTGAGATTTAGTGGGTCCAAACTCCGGCTCTTACATTGAGGAGTGTAGGACCATGAGTGTGCTCCATCTGTGCCTTAGTTTCCTCATCCGTAAGTGGGGAATAATACCTACCTCTGTGATCACTATAAGGACTAAATGAGATAATGAATAGAGTGTTTGGCATACAGCAAACACATAACGTCAGCTACTAATATTATACACAGCATTACGTGTGTCTACTTATCATTCATTGGTGATAGAATCAGCAGCATCCCATTTCAAATGTGCCCACTATGCCCAGAGGAAAACACTTCTGGATGAGATGCTTTCTAATTTCTTCCTAATATTTCCTCTACTTTGTGATCTTACTTTTATCTGCAAATTATTTTTTAAATATTTATTCTGATTACAAAAGTCATTCATGCTCGGCAAGGACACTTGAAAATAAAAGGGTTAAGGAGAAACTAAAATCACCATTATTCCATCATTAGGATGTAAGCAATAAAATTCACATTTTGATATTTTCCTTCCTATATTTTTTTCTATGCATTTTAACCTGCTTGAGATCACACTGTTTATACAGCTTGTTTGTCCTTTTTATATTAAACACTATAAAATCATCTGTTATTAAAATTATTTATAGACATTAAATATGGCATATTGACCACGTGTGTTTATCATTTCACTTCTAAAACTCATTTAAAATGAGAGTTAAGGAATTTTTAAAATACGCAATTACAGCGACAGAGAGAATGAGAGACAAGAGCAAACGGGAGACTGTGGCAAGTTTTTGGAGGGTAGCAGGTAGAGAAGCAACGTAAGGGATCTGCAGAGCAGAGGAGGCGACAATCCCAAGGGCTGGAGTGGCAAATACCCCAGGAAGGACTAGTCCCCCTACAGACTCAGGCGGGTCCCACACTCGGTGGCAACAGCCGTTACTGAAGGGCAGAGTGAGATGCAGAGCGAGAAACAGGAGGATTGATTGAAGTCTTTACACGGAGCTGTTGGGTTCTCAGCCCCTCCTCTCCACCCCCACAGGAACTCCGGGGCTTAGTCTCTGGACAGATGGAACCAGAGAGACTCTGGACGCAGGGATACAAGACACAGCAGGGGAGGGAGCAAAGTATGGACATCGATCCAGAAGAATTAGTGAAGTTCTGGGTATGAATTGTGAGAACCCCCAAGCTCTCTTTTCCTTCTACTTCAAAAATGCTAACAACCAGGCGTGTCTCCCCAGACAGAATGTACCCGCAGACAGAAGACTGAAGGATTCTTTCCTGCAAAAAGACATACGCCTCAGGAGTAAAGAACTTCAGACATGGATATCTGAGGGTCCCTCCCAAAAAAGCCGCTTGCTACCACAGCAGCTTCAGTCAAGGGAGGACACGTCCTGCCCACACACACACAGTGCTTCCAAAAAAGCTTTTTGTGCCCCACTCGTAAAAATGAACAGAAATCCAAGTCATCAAACGACAAAGAAATCCTCTGGGAAAGAGGCTGCTCTTCTCTCTTCCCTGACACCCTGCTTGGTTACACGTCCAGCCCCTGGCATCTCTTGGGGCCATGTGACTAGTTCTTCCCACGTGAACAGAGTGGTTGACGTCACCTCCAGGCCCGGGAGTTTAAGAGCAGAGGTGCTTCCTCCATGTGTGTGGTGATGCATTGTAATTAGTCGTTGGGTGGTGAACGTGATGTAACCTACACAGAAATCGAAATATAATGTACACCTGAAGTTTATATGTTATAAACCAATGTTACTGATACCGAACCAAGTGGGCTCGCCTCCTGGTGAGTTAAATAAGACTCTACACCAGTGGAAGTTCTCACAAGGTAAAGTGTATTTGCAGCAAATAGGAGGTCAAGAGAAATCATTTCCAAAGTCACGGCATCCCTGGACAAAGGAAAGCAGGAACTTTTATTCGGTTGGGGAATGAATATTCAAAAGGGAGAGGCGGGTGTTCCCTTGCACAGGCTCAGTTGGGGAACATGCTTCCACATAAAGAGGCCTAAGCTCCTCCTGGAGAGATCTTTGCATTAAAAATAAGGCAAAGGTCGTGGGCATAGCTCTTGTAGTGAGGCTTGGTCAGTTTCAGGATGGCTGGTGGTTACATCTCCTTAACACACAAAAGGAAAAGAAACAACTTGGAAAAACAGTTAATTGCTTTCACACCCACCTTTGAGTTTCTCAAAAGAGGCACCTAGTCGGTGACATTACCACAATAAAAAAGAAAGAAAGAAAGAAAGAAAAATGACACTTAGAAAAAAAAAGAAGATACGGCACCTGCAAACACAAAGGGGAAATAAGGGACAGGAACAATCAAACTACAGGGGGTCTTGGAAATTAGAAAAATGAGAGCTGTCTTGTAAAATTCAATAGAAGGGCTATACAGTGAAGTCAAGAGAATTATTACGGACTGAATGTGTCCCTCCAAAATTCTTATGTGAAGCTCTAACCCCCAATGTGACGGTATTAGGAGGTGGGAATTCACAGGTGAAGAGGTTTAGATGCGCTCATGAGGGTTATGGTGTTTTGTTATGGTTGCCCCAGCTAAGACAAGAATCTCCCAGAAAGTCAAATTAAAAGGCAAATAGATAGACGAGAAAAAAAAGAAAAGAAAATTAGAGCATTGATCCATGAGGTCCAATGCTTAATTAATTGCACTTCCAGAAAGAATAGGAAAACAGAGGGGAGAAAAAGTCCAAAGAAGTAATAAAAAAATGAGTCTCCGGGGCCAGCCCTGAGGCGTAGAGATTAAGTGCTTGTGCTCCGCTGCTGGCCGCCGGGGCTTGGGACCCCGGGCGCGCACCAACGCACTGCTTGTCAGGCCATGCTGTGGCAGGCGTCTCATATAAAAAAAAGTGGAGGAAGATGGAAGATGGGCACAGATGTTAGCCCAGGGCCAGTCTTCCTCAGCAAAAAGAGGAGGATTGGCAGATGTTAGCTCAGGGCCGATCTTCCTCACACACACACACACAAAAAATGAGTTTCCAGATTTAAGGGGATCATCAGAATCCCAACACAATGAAAGCAAAAACACCCACACCAAAGAACATCACAATGAAATCTGAGAGCACTAGAGGTGGAAGGATCTTAGAAGTCTCCCTGGAGGCAGGAAAAAGATCAGGAATCATATTTACATAGTTGATATCACAAGGTCAGAACCATAACCTCAGTATCTGAAGACGGACTCAGGAAGGAATTCAAAATTCTGAGAGAAAATTATTCTCTACATAGAATTAATTCTATAATTAAGCGTGAAGTAAAAGCAACATTTTCAGACATGCAAGACCTCAAAATACTTTACCTCCCATGCACACTTTCTTAGGAAACTACCAGAGGTTTATCTTAACCAAAATGAGAGAGTACAGGGAGCAAAAGGAAACACGGTATCCAGGGAACTTAGAGACCCAGCACAAGAGCCTGGCAGGGGAAGTCCCAGTGGACAGCTGTGCATCAGGCCAAGGGCAGTGGGTGCAGATCAGAGCAGGTGGATGAAGGACAAGGGACTAAGGGAGGAGGTCCCCTGAGGGGAAAATGAACCAACATCAAATGCTTTGGGTGTTTGGAAAATAAAGTATTTGAGAGATCTGTTGGAATTTTATTTTTTAAATTATAAATAGACAGAAAATTAAGCAAAAGAAAGGTAATAGTTCAGAAAAAAATGTTCACAAATAAGAAAATGTAATCATAGTTCATTATTTGGCTCACCAATAAACAATATTTACATAGTAATAATAATGTAAACATTGTCTTCTGATTAAAGGAATAATTGTGACTTAATTACTAATAAATTAAGGAGGGGGAAGTAATGGGAAAAGAGATTTATGAGAGCTAAATTTTGCCTACCGTAACAGGAAAACACGAGATATGCCTAAAATTAATGAGAGAGAGCACTGTCAAGGAGAGTGTTTGGAAATATGGATGTGTACCATGAGAAAGACTCAAGCGAGTTGGAAATGTCCACCTCTGGGGCTGGGAGAGGGGAGCTGAGCCTGAGGCAGAGCGAGAAGCTGCTAGGTTTGCCGTGAGACTTGTAGTAAACTGGATTTTAAAATACGCGCATGCATTTATCAGACAATTTTAAAAGGTATTCATAAATGAAAAGCTTGACAGCTGCATACTGTATTTGATCATGTGCATGAACCTAAGCCGTCTCCCCGTCTCTGTTGGCGGACACGGAGGCTGTCAATCAGCACCCTGCACCTGAGACGCGGAGCCTTCGCTGCAATTCGGATTCTCTCCTCCGGGTTGCGACAAGTGGAGTGAAGGCAAGAGGCAGTGAACATAAATTAAGGGGATGTTTTATTTTTATTTCTTTCTTTTACCTGTTAATTTTTAATTTATTTATTTTTACTCACTGTATCTTACTTAACGTGCTACCTTACGTTGTCAAGTCAGACTGCCGACCTTCAGCCGTGTCGGTGGGGCACGGGCATGCCCATCTCGCTGAACTATTGTAAAGTCGTATTTCTAAAATGTGAATTTAATAAGTAAAAAATAGTAACACTTTATTGTTTGTTTTAAGTTCCATTTATTGTATTACTCCTGAGGGTGCCAATAATTTTCCCTCTTTTGTGAATTTTCTGCTTAGCTCTCTTGCTCATTAATATTTGGAATCGTGGTTATTTGGTTATCAGATTGTATGAGCCCTCTAAATAATCTGTCTGAAGTTTCAAGTATTCCTTCCAGTTTATTGTGTTCATGTTGGTTTACTTTATGCTGTTTTGGACATGAAGATATTTTAACCTTCTTTGCAAGTAAATCCCAATATTTTCTATTGCTTTTAAAGTATTAACATATTTCTCTGTATGTGGTATGAGCTATCTCTAAATGTAGCCCCTCCCACCTCCCCACCCTGCCATTGCCACTCAGTTATTCCAGGACCACTTCCTCTCCTGACTGATCAGAAATGCCACCTTTATCAAACACTAAATTCTTGTCTATACGGAGGTCTGTTTTGGACTATCTCGTATGGATCATCAATTTCTAGCTCTAGTTTTCGCATCAGTAGTGCACTGCTTTAGTAGTTATAGCTCTGTGATAGACACTTAATGCACTATGAGATAAATACCCCCACGCCTTTTGGGGGGCAAGGAGGAGAGAGGTCTTAGAGGCCTGGGATAATCTTCCTCCACAGGGCACAGGACACGCCTCTCGTGTTTGGTGCAGGGCCTTCTCTTGGGTCATTTCTTTGTTCTGTAGTATCTCCTCCCTCCCACTCTTCCCCTGCTCCTCCCTTTAAGAAACAATTTTGGTGGGTTGATAGCTATACTTTTATTTAATGGGCTTTTATGAAACATGTATCCATGCATTGTTGTTTTGTATGCATTTTTGTTTACTTTTTATTATGGAAAATTTCAAAATATTCAAAGAAAACAGAATAACATAATGAATGCCCATATACCAATCACTCACTCCAAATATTACCAACATTCTGCCCTTCTAATATCATCTCCTCTTCCACCCACTCTCCACCCCCATTTGAGTATTATTTTTTTAGAGTTCTCTGTTTTTTGAGGTAAAATTTATATGCATTGTAATGCACAAACTTTAGCCACACCATTTTGCCAAGCATATGCGTTTGTATAACTCACCTCCCTGTTATCGTTTAGAACATTTTCACTTCCACAGAACATTTCCTCCTGTCCCTCCCCAGTTAATATCCCCTACCCCCACCCTCGTCAGAGAAAACAACTGGTTTGATTTTTGTCAAAAAAAATTTTTTTTGCCTGTTCTAGAACTTCATATAAATGAAGTACACGGTGTGTACTCTTTTGCTTCTGTCTTCTCTCACTCACCATGATAATGGTGGCAAGATTCATCCATACCGTACATACATCAATGGTTTGTTCTTTTATTGACGAAAAGCATCTCATTTAGGGAATATACCACAATTTGTTTATCCATTCTCTTGTTATTGAACATTTGGGTTGCTTCCAGTTTGGGGCTGTTGTGAATAAAGCTGTTATATGTATTATTACACACGTCTTTTTTTGTGGGCACATGTTTTCGTTTCTCTTGGATAAATACCTAGGAGTAGAATTGCTGGGCCAAGGGTAGTATATGTTTAACTTAATAAGAAACTTTCAAACATTTTAAAAAGTGATTCTTTCATTTTATATTCCCAGACAGTGGTGCCCCTAGAGTATTTGACACCGGGGGTAGATAATTTTTTAACATTCCTTCCCTCTATATGACAAAATTATTTTCAGTAATATTCATGTAATAATTAGTATTTTCCTGATTCATTTTTTAGATTTAAATAACTGGTTCACTAAAAAAGAAATAAAAGTTCAATTTAAAAGATGTTCAAATTCAGTAAAATATTTCACTCATGAATTAAAATTTTGACTTATCTAAACAAAAATATTCTGTCTTGCAGTTTGGACTCTATTTCTCCGTTGTAAATTTTAAACACCAATAAAAACTCCAAGTGGTAACATAGAATAACAGAATTCAAATAACTAAAGTTCTGATTCTCTGACTTTACAACCACTGTGCTTTTGTTTTTTATTTCAAATCTACTGTTTACACGCAGGCATGTGTCGTGCATAAGAGTTGGAGATGAAAATTGTGCTCTGAGGGCGGCTGAGAAGATTTTGAACCATTAGGAGCTTGTTCTCCACACGCGTGTAGTTGAGTGTGTAGGAGACTATAACTGGGAGAACTGGACTTCACTTCCATGTAAAATGCAAAGATTATTAAAGGACAAATAATCAAAATGTGCTAATCTGAAGCTGACATGTACATTGTTAAAACTCAAGAGTAACCTCAACAATTGTTTAGCAGTTAGACCAACAAAAAGATATTATTCGGGGAGAAGTATTTTATCACTAATGTTGTTTAGAATTGCTGGCATATGTTGGTAATAAACAGCAGACTGACTTACAGTCAGTTTTATTATTGTTTTTAAATTATCTGCAGATAACACACCACCTGCTGTTGCCTGCACCCAGGATGGCTACCCCCTCCCATCCCCTCCCCATTGAAACTTTAGGAAAGTTCCAATTCCACATCCTTGCCAACATGTGGCATCATCAGTCTTTTAAAATTTCAGACGTTCTGCTGGGTGTGTGACATCTCGTCGTGGTTTTAATTCGCATCTCCCTGCGATGAATGATGCTGAACGCTTTTTCATGAACTTGTTGCTCATGCATGCATGTTCCTTCCTGAAGTGTCTGTTAGGTTTTTCTTGGGCTCTGCGGCTTTTTTTCTTAAGTTATAGGAGTTTTTTAGATATTCTGGGTTCAAGGTCTTTGTCAAATATGTGTTTTGCAAATATTTTCTTCCAGACTGTGGCTTTCCTATTCATTTTCCTAATATTTTCTCTAAATAAGAAGTATTGTTATCTGTAGTAATTTCCCCCTTTTTATTCTGTATTTGATATACTTGAATATTCTCTTTTTCTTGATGATTCCTTCTAGAAGTTTGTGTATGTTAGGAATATTTTTAAAGAAAAAACTTGGAGCTTGGTTGATCTCTATTCCTCATTTGTGAGCATGTGGGTGTATAGATATGTGCTATTTTATTCATTTCTGTATTTATCTTTGTTATTTCCTTCCTTGTTTCTTTGAATGTTCTGATACTCTTTTTCCAACTTCTGAGTCAAACCCCTGGCTAATGTTTGCTTTTCATTATTCTTCCTTCCTGATAAATATATTTAAAGCTGCATACACCTTAGACCTGCTTTATCTGTGTCCCTTTAAACTCTTAGAAAGAAGCAGCATTATTAGAAAGCAATTTTTTAAATACGGAAATTCACCAAATTGTGGGATTTGGAAAAAGAAGGAGAGAGGAATGAACGTCTTTTCATTAACTGCTCTTCCCAGTGGGGTTTTCGCTACCCCGGTATTACTGGGATATCGGTGGCCTGAGCTATAGGGCCTATTTCTCTGGCCCTGGGGCAGGTAAGGATTGTCCCGGGACGGCATAGGTGTCTCCAACCTGTCCTCCCACCACGGTCTCTGGTTGCCCGGTGTCCTTCCTGCAGCCACCACCACTTCTAGCCCTGACCCCAGCGCTCACACACACACACACACACACACACACACACACACACACACCCACACACACACACACACACACACACACACACACACACACAGGTTTCAGTCTCCCGAAGGGTTTCTCACATTTTTTTTTTAGTTCCATGAATCGCTGCTTTCTTCTTACTTCAGGAGTTTTTTTAGGGTGGATACCGGAGAATGCGAGCAGCAGCCCGTGGTAGTCCACCATCTTGACAGGAGCCAGAAATGCTCATTTTCCACACTTTCTTAGCTATTCTTTATTTATACCTGCAGATTACTTTAAAAGTAATGTTGCAAGTTTCTTTCCAAAAACCTCCTGGGATTTTCATCATAATCATCTTACAACTATGAGTTAGTTCGTAAAGAACTAAGGTGTTTGTAACAGGCAGTGTCTTCATTTGGCATCTAGTGACCTGGAAGATTCAAGTATTATTCTATATCTCTCAGTAAAGTTTTATCATTTTATTCATGTAGGTCTCACACATTTCTTATTGAGGTTTTGTATTTTATGTCTTTTATTGCTATTGTGAGTGGGATATTTTTCCATTTCATTTTATTGCCTATCTGCAGAAAAGTTTATCGACATTTGTAGATATATAAGCTATTCAATGACTCTACCGTCCTCTCCTATCAATTCTAATATTTAGGGAGAAATTAGTTTTAAAACATCCTCTCAAAAATAAATAAAAATTATAACACACTTTCTTTTCATAGGAAAGAGATGGAAAACTCATATTAGTATTTATTTGGGGCTTTGTGGTTTTCTCTGAGAGTATACGGGTCATTATACTTAATATCCTTTTTCCATCATAAACGTAATATATGGTGGAAGCTACAGGGGAAAATTTAAAAGGATAATTAGATCGAGGGAGATCATTGTACTCAGTGATATCCAATGTTTATATTTTTGTCTGAACATACACACAATGTACACACACACACACACACCCCTACATATAAGGAGATGGGCTTCTGTCCAGAAAGTGTTCACAACTAAATTTCAGACATGACCAGACATGTCCAGGAGCCTGGTAGACAGCAGCCCACCAAAATGAATGAGCGCTTTCACAGCCGTTTGTGGACACGCACAGAGCAGAGAAAAATTTGAGTCACTCAATGAACACGATCCCGTCTGAGGTCACTGTTTCAGCTTCTTGTTTCAGCTCTCCTACAAGGATGACCAGAGGACAGAGGACCAGGGGACGGAGCAGTGTAGTGCAAAAAGCGCCCGCTCTGAGCCAGTTGGATGGAATGTGTTAGTGGAGTGGCTCAGATAAGCCACTCAACACTTCTGAACCTCGTCTTCTCTTTTGTAAAGGAAAGAAAATAGAATCTACCACGTGAGCTATTTTCAGAATTTAAGATTGTAATCTCTTTGGGGTGTGGGTGTATTTCCTTAGGAGCAGTGGTTCTGTATTTGCTAATTCAGTGTTCATGGCAACTTTACAGAGAACATAACTACCAAGAATAACAAGAATAAACTATCTTTAAATAATATATTGTTTAATTTGCTTGATTTGGGCTTTAGAAAAATGGCATCACACTGTATGCAATCTTGTAAAACTTGTTTTTTCCTGCTTCACTCATATTATTTGTGAGATTCTGCATAATGTGTATAGTTTCAATTTGTTCATTTTCACTGCTGTATAGTACTCTGCCATCACTATCTATTCTTAAATTTGCCTATTGATGGCCTTTAGGATGGTTTGGATAGTTGTTTGCTCTCACAAACAGTGTGCTATGACCCTTCTTGTAGCTGTGCCAGAAGTTACCCAGGGGGCCTGGCCAGGAATGGAGTTACTGGGTGAATCAGTGAAGCCAAATCACTCTCCAGTGTTGTGGTACCAGTGCACACACACTCCAGGGTGTGTGAGCACCCCCTTCCTCTGCACCTGCATCAGCCCTTGATGTTGTCAGATTTCTCAATTGTTTGGCAGTCTGGTGGGTATAAAATAGGTTCTTATTTGGGTTGAATTTGCCTTTCCTGCCTACTAGAGAAATTGAGCCTTTTTTCCTGTGTATATCCATCATCGTTTGTGTTTCCTTTACCATAAGATGTCTATTTCTGTCATTTACCTGTTTTTCTATTGGGTTATTTCTTTTTCTTTTGTTGACTTCATACCATTATTAATTCTTTATCCGTTCTTGATACTGACACTTGTTGGTTTATGTGTTGGACATCTCTTCTGCAAGTTTGGATCTTATCTCTTTGCTTTCTTTATGGTCTCATTGGATGAACAGAAATTGCTAACTTTAGTTTTAGTATTCTTTATTTCAATCGTCCCAGCGCTTTATTCTCATTCTGCCTTTTCTGTGTAATTACAACAGAAATGACAACGTAGACCAATATTTGCACCTCTCTGGCTCGCCAGGAACAAACCTGAAGATAGCCCTCTGGTGGGGAGACCATCACAGTCTAAGGGCTCAGAGGGAAGAAAACTTACTTGGCCCCAACTTACCAGAACAACAGAAATATATATTTCACTTCAAAAAATTTTTAAATCAGATTAGCAAACCCAGCTGTCTAGCTCCCTTTAATGCCCCCCTCCCACGCCATTCTGCGTGAATCTCCCAATTCAGCTTCCCTAACTGGCTCTCTCCTTCACATGGCCCCTGCCACTCTTTGCCTGTGTGCCCACTCCCTCGAATCTTTTTCTTAGGGCTTTACTGGTGAGGAATAAATCTGGTGATTCTGGCTCTTTGCTCTTTTTAAAGTTCTTTATCATTGTTATACCCATAAACTTGTCACCACAAAGCTTCCAGACCAGAGGGAAAGAGCAACAGTCTTTTTCACACTCATGCAATCCTAATTTCCAGTCGGTCCTCACCGGTATGTGTTAAAAGAGGAAATCAGATTATTTTTCTACCTACTTGGCTTAAGAGTTTCCTAGAATGTGTGGGCAGGCTGCCCTAAAAGAGAGTAAGAAGGAGCTGGGACGGTAGCAGGACAGAGGGAAGGATCTCTTAAAAAAAATGTTCCCTTAATTGTAACGTCACTTCTTGCCCTCCTCGGTGCTCACTAGGACAACTGCGATGCCTGGTTTGGACAATTCCTAGCAGGTGATACCTCTGAGGTTCCTGTCTGCCTCAAGGTGTGTGGACAAGTGTGTCAGTTACCCTGAAAAATCCCTCAGTATTCCTGGACTTCAGTGGTGTGGGAAGTTTTGCACATAGTACCAAGGATGCTGAGAAAGAAAAAAAATGTTTCAAAAAACTAGTTCACCTTCTTGAAGAAAACCTGCCATCTGAGAGGGTGCTCCTGTCCTGGCTGGTCGGTGAGCTTATTGTTTTAGAGGCACAGCCCTTTTTTCCATAAGAATAGATCATCCCTAGTCCTCTCGTATCCTCTCTCTTTGGAAACTCTTATTTACGGTCTGATGTGTTGAAACAATAAACATGGGAGCACGTCTGGGACTGTGGGTGTGGGTGTGGGTGTCGGGGGAGGCCGGGATCGGGGTTTCCCAGTTTTGAGTGAGAGGTGAAAATGAGGTGGCAGCTTTAGCAGACTGATTCCAGGCCCTTTTCTTCCTGCCAGAGCGCAAGTGCCAGCTGAGGCCTGACACCTTACTTTATTGTGTGAAGACAGGGAAGAGATCTCTCAATTATCTTCACATTAACTGCCTCTTGCCATTATCTGTTCCCTGAGGACCAATCAGAGAGTGTGTTTGAAAAAGCTGGGAGTCAGCCTACCACGTCACCCACTCTCCAGGACCCCTTCCCACCTACCCCCCCCCCACACACACACACCTGCGCCCAGCCAAAGTCCTCTGTGGCCGCCATTTCTCACGACAAACTCTAATGCTTTAATTAGGAAGCATCTGTGTGTCTACTCTTCACAAACACCATATGGTGCTCAGGACAAAATATGTTTCATGTTCATGAAGGCGAAGCCTTAGGAAAGGGCAGCATTTTGAATATCAATTGTTGTTCCCACATTAGGTGTAAGAATAAATTTGCTGTGCTTCGAAAGAGACAACAGTGTTTGAAAGAACGAAGGGGTTTGTTCTCTACCTTCTCCTCCCTTGGAGGAGAAGATGTCGTATGTTAGAATAAAGCAGAATTTTACCTTTAGGCTCAGAAATTGAAAGCCCTTTAGAAGTATATTCCCAGAATCTTCTAAACAGTCTAAAGATTTAAGATAAAAGATGTCTTGTACTAACGTTTCAAATTTTAGACAGAACAGTAAAATAACCATCTCTTACACGTTGAATCTAGAAAATTGGGACCCGGTCTTAGAATGCTGAAAGGTACCTGGTTACAAAGCGTTCTGCCTATCGTGCTGGGAGAACGGCCTTTCAAGGGCACCCTGCATGGGGAAGACATAGACTGATGGGAAATATGGCCAACGGGACACAGGCTTTGGGTTTGTTTTCCTTTCAAATATCGTGTCCTTGAAATAACAAATCTAAACTTTCCAAAGTTCACATCTCTCTAAAATTCAAGAGCTCAAACGAGGCCAGATTTCGAGATCTCTTCTCCAGTGAGAAACAGGAGGATACAGGCCAAATTCCAACATGGGCCTTTTCCTGTTTTCATGCAAATCACTCAACATGTAAATGATTAAATAATTAAACCATTATGGTGTTTAAATAAGCCATTTCTATTTTCTCCACTGCCCAGGTCAGCCACCACTCCTTTGTTGGAGGCACTAGGAAAGGGTTAGGAAAGGTCCCTCTGGAGGGTGAGGGATTGGACGTGGAAGGGCTATAATTACTCATTTTCGTTTTAAAATAAATAAAGCAGTGGATGCTATGGAGTGAACACCATCCCCCTGTTCCCAAATGAGGAGACTGGTTTCTTTCTTCCTCGTCACCAGGGCCCCTGTCCTTCACTCCAGCACCGGTGTCAGTCACCTCAGTTTCCTCTTACACTCCACTCCATAATTATGAGCTACCACATGTGGCTTTTGAGACACAACTTTAATTATCCATACTCAGAGCACACAACAGACTCTGAATTGACTGAACAAAAGCCTATTAGAAGGTGATCCCCTGTGGTCACATTGTAATTATTGTCAGGGGCCACGGCGGCTATGGAATTATCTCTGCAATATCTCGCTAACCTTCTATGCCAGAGTCACGTGAAGGATGATTTGTGTCATAATCTCATTTCCTTTAATGGTGTGACAGTGAAAATAAAGGGGGGCTGCCTGGCTCTGGCCTGAAACTCAATTCAGAAGACCACCGCAGATGTGCAAACACAGCATCTCCAGTAATTATTGCTACAACAGCATCTATCTTTACACTGAGCAAGCCTGGAGCTGGCAACCGAGGGGCGTCACATGCACAGAGTTGGCCACTGAGGACCCAGCCAGAGAAGCAGAAAGTCCCGGGAAATAGAAACAAACAGGAGCCACCGAGCAAAGCGGTTCAGTGTATCTTTTCCAAAGAAGATTTTCCTAAAAGCGTAAAGAGTTCTATTCCACTGCAATGGGAAGTCTTGAAATAAAGCACATTAATGTGATGCTCACAGGCCATTTCTTTGCTGTAATTAAGAATGCTTTGCGCCCACGAGATGCTCTTATTTTATCCTTCGGACTCCTGGAGTGGTATGTAATGCAATTCAGCAGAGATTTTTCCCTTCTTAGCAACGTGAAGTCGACTCTTCAGCTTCTGTTCAGAAACCTCGGGTCAGCTTGATCACAAAACTTTTAATGTCACGGATAAAGAAAAAGCATTGAGTTCAAAAGCTCCTGCTATTTTCATTGCTTATTTAACAAAACTGCTTTAACGGCTTTCTTTGCATTTTATTGGCAGGACAGACAGAGGGATGTAATCACAGCATAGATTTATATATTACAAACAAAACAAAATTCTGATTTGTCATCACAGAACTTAACGTTAAATTATATCATCATATTATCACAAATTCTGTTTTCTTCCCTGCAGTTCTAAACTTTTCCTTTGTCCTCTTATGTTTTTAGAAGATGTGTTGAAACAAACCTGTCTTACTGCCCCCACCTCAAGCCAGCTTCTTCTCAGGATTTACCTGTGTCTCATCACTTCCAAATTAGCAAACCGGGGAATCGAGGACCCACAGGATGTGGACCCAGTGTGTGATTCTCCTTTATTTTCTCTTCCTCACCTGCACAGGCCGTATAAGCCATCTAAACTAAACTCTTCCAAGGGTTCATGAACAAACCTTGCTGTGTTTGTTCACTCTGTTCTCTCAGGCTGGAACGTCCTCGCTTATTTCCCGCCCCACCCCTGATTATGGCATCCCGCCCCTCCTCCTGGACAGTCGCAAGCAGCGCCTGCCTCTGCTTAAAACTGCCATTCTCACCTAAACCTAAACAGCACTTTTTTTAGCATATTTACCTCTAACAGGGCTTACCTCATTCCTCCGTCATTATCATCATTCGTGCGCTTCTCTGTGGCTCTTTCCAGAGTGTCATCTTCAGGGCAGTGATTAGGAATTACTCATCTATTAACTCATTATTCATTCATTCAACCATCTATCCATTCAATAGTTTTTTGTCCATGGTTGATTCAATAACACTTACTGAACACCTATAGATACTGGGAAATATTTCAGGCACTGAGGATCTAAAGATGAGAGAGACCGAACAAGACCCAGTTCTCACAGTCCCTATCATCAGGGACTTTAGTAGACAGAGAGGGAAACATCCTGTGTATCCGTGTGCCCGAAGGAGCAGCCCTCAGAGCACACCTAGGACAGGGCCAAAGATGTGGCAGGTCTCAAATGATGCTTGTTGAATTTAAAGTCAGTAGTCAACTGAGTAAACCCAATTCCCTCTAGACTCATTTTAGAGTAAGAATAGCTTTACCTCAACGTGCTAAGATGTGTTATCTACGACGATTCCTAAACTGTACATCTTTACAGATATATAACGCCCTTCCAATAATTCAGCAGCGGAAGGACCCAGTGCAAACTCTTCACGCATAAAACCTTCAGAGAGGCTCTCTGAAAGCACATCAGCTAGCACAGATTGGAGGGGCAAGCAGTGGGGGAGGGGAAGCCGTAATAATTGCTCCTGCAGAACACTCAGGTCCCTTTCCTCCAGCATTTGAGCGTCTACTGGTGCCAGGCAACACAACATGGAGAGTGTTATAGAGGTTTGTTCTCCAGTGTGAACGCTAACTACTGGTCTAAGATCTGGGAAGGCTTCACAGAGAAGTGCGCTTTGATCTGATTGAATGATGCAAGTTCATCTGCGTTTCCCCGCCCACAGGGAAGGTGAAGTTCCCAGGTTGACGTCACCACTCTGTCTCTTGCTTCCTTCATCACATCCCTCCTCTCTCCAAGACAGGAGTTATCTAATCTCTCTTTTTTTTTTAATTAAGATAAAAAGGTGCTTTGATATTTTTTTACACAATTCTTCCTGCTGAGATTTTTTAAAAAGTCAATGTAAAATCTGGGGTTTAGTTAATAGTGATGTACCAATGTTGATTTCGTAGTTTTGACAGATGGACAGTGGTCAAGTAAGGGGAAATTGGGTGAGGGTATACGGGAATTCTCTGTACTATCTTTGCAACTTTTCTGTAAATCTAAAATTATTCCAAAGTAAAAATATATTTAAACAATAAGCAAGCAAACATACCCCCTCTAAAGCAGTCAATGATAAATGGGAAGATCATTTGGAAGCAGAAACAAGTATGCTTTACCCTTGCCCATATCAATCTCTATTTCTGCTCTCATAGAGCCTTTTCTCAAGCTGACATGAAGATGCAAAGTATGGATCCACTCAGCCCCATCTGTAACCTCTTGAGCTCTTGAACTCTCTGAATGCAATTATAGGTCAACGTCTTCTTGTCTGGATTGGGCAAGGTGGCCCGAGTGACATTTTGCCTTGAGGCACTAATGGTGACATAGGCTATCCCTGGGGTTCTGACCACAGCTCTGTCACTAGCCAGCTACCATTGTTTTGTTAATCTAATGAATGGTTCCATAGGAAATAACAGAGTAAAGGCTTATTAAAGGTGAAGGCTTCATCCATTAAAATGCCCTTTGTCCTTAATGAAGGTCAGTGGAAGACTGATGGTAGGAGGAAATCTGGCTTTATGCTCACCCATATGTCTTAATTAATCACCACTTCAAGCAAGTCGTCAGACTGGATTTGTGTTTGCTTTTATTCTTTGAAAATTGTTTGAGAGGGGATTACGGAAAAACTTGAGTATGTTCTGCTATTAGAAACTGTGTGTGACATACACCATTCTCCAGATTATTTGAGTTTATTTTCTGAGATGAACTATTTTCAAGTGTATGTTTTTCCTTTAATTTTCTAATCTCACTAAAACTTTTAGATTTGCAATGTCTAGTAGAGTAACCACTAGTCACACGGGGTTATTGAGCACTTAAAACATGGCTAGTATGACCTGAGATGTGCTGTAAGTGTAAAATTTACACACTAGATTTCAAAGACTTGGTACAAAAAATGTAAAATACCTCATTGGTAATTTTTATATTGATTACATGTTGAAATGATATTTTTAATGTATTGAGTTAAATAAAATATTTTATTAAATTTTATTTGAACTGCTACTTTTTTCCTTTTTTAATGTGGCCGGTAGAAAATCTGAAATTGCATATGTGGCTCAAATTACATTCCTGTCAGACAACGTTGCCTTAGAGGATTCAGAAAAACAGGTTCAGTGACTGTCTGAGCTTCACTTCTCCTCAAATATATTTTAGATCTGACTTCCAGGCACTGGGGATGTGATGAAAAATGTGATTTTCCTTTATTCTCCTTGATAGAGTAAATTAATCAGTTTAGGCCTAGCTCCTCTACTTTGCTCACAATAAGAAAAAAATATATATGCAATTACAGTAGCTCCCCTTTATCCACGGGGGATACATTCCAAGACCCCTAGTGGCTGCCCAAACCCACAGATAGTACCAGACCCTATATATACTATGTTTTTTCCTGTACATACATACCCCTGATAAAGTTTAATTTATAAATCAGGCACAGGAAGAGATTAGCAACAGTAACTAACAATAAAATAGAAAAATTATAACAACTGTAATAAGTCACTGTAGATCTTAGCAACCTCAGCATACGATTTTTTTTCTTTCCTTATTAAGTCCAGAATTGTCCCCTTTTCACTTAAAGGAAGCACTTTACGCCTTCCCTTTGGCATATCCGAGTTGCCAGCATCACTACTCTTGCGCTTTGGGGCCATTATTAAGTAAAATAAAGGTTCCTTGAACACAAGCACAGCGATACCGTGACAGTCGATCTGATAACCGAGAGGCTGCTAAGTGACTAGCGGGCGGGAGTACGTACAGCGTGGATCCGCTGGACAAAGGGATGAGTCGGGTCCCGGGCGGGAAGGAGCTGGGACAGGGCAAGATTTCATCACACTACTCAGAACCGTGAGCAATTTAAAATTTATGAATTGTTTATTTCTGGAATCTTATAATATTTTTGAACCAGGGTTAACCTCTGGTAACTGAAAGTGCAGAAAGCAAAACTGCAGGTAAGGCGGGACTGCTGTAGGAACCTTCATGCCACTAACCCCTTACCAAGGACCAGCAGGGCTGACTTAGGCATTGGGGACACACACACAAGACAGCATCTTTGCCCTGTCGGTGATTTGGTCCTGTCCCGGCTTGACCCTTTCTTCCTCTGTGAGGTCTGCTCGGAAATCCCACCTCCACCATTACTCACCATCTACTGTGACAGCTTCTTCCTAGGGTTTTCCAAATTATCTTGATCTTTTACCAAAGAGTCTCTTGACTGAGAGCTCCTTGACGGCCAGGCCCATATCTTATTATTGCCCTGCCTTCTACCCACCTCAGCACCACGCACATGGTAGTTGCTCCACTGACGTGTATCAAATGAATAATAACAAGAATAACAATAATAATAGCATCATTTATTGAACACTAATAATATGCCTGATTTTTTTTCTAAGTGCTTTTCCTGAATTCTCTCATGGAACCCTCTCAGCAACCTATGAGTAACTACAAAATTACCTACATTTTACAGATGAGGAAACCAAGACGCAGTTCTCACACAGGTGGTGAGTGACGGAGTCAGATTTAAATCCAGGCAACGTCGTGGTCCAATCAGAGGGAGGCGGCATCAAGCAATTTAAAAACTGACTCGGGAAGGCTGAAGATACCACGCTCAGCCTGAAGTGAAAGCAAAAAAGGGTGAAGCTGGCTGTGGGGTCTCCTTCCAACAAGGGCTCTGGTCCCAAGAAACAAAAGGCCGTGTCCAGCCTCTCCACCTGCTGCTCTGATTCTGGGGATATGGTCAGAGGAACACTGCGTTATTTTAATTTAGATAACAATCTGCTGCATACATGTAGATGTTGCTGGCACGGTGTGGTGGAACCCCTTAACATGGTGGACCCCTGCTCCATGGTGAGAACAGGCGGAGCTCCACTCATGCTTGTGTCCAAAGCGACAACTGGCCGGGTCAGCTAGGAGCTCAGACCCTCAACAAGCATCCTGACAGGGGAGCATCACGTCACTTCTTGTCAGGGAGCATCAGGACTGGGGGCTTTCCTTTCCTTGCAGCTATAGGTTGATGCTTCCACAGTCCACCTGACACCTTGGAGGAACATTCGGGAAAAGCCAATGATAACGGATACATGGCATTACAGAAATGTTCCCCTTTTTTTATTTTAAAGAGTTATAGACAAAGGTGGGTAGCGGTGGAGGATGGAGGAGATTGAGGGAGGGTCAGGATGAGAGGCAGACAAGGCATCAAGGTGAAATGGAAAATTACCACTGGTGTCACAGGTAACAGTGATTCTAGCTCTGACTCTGATATTAACTAGAGAATGTTAATTCTTCTCTGACCTTAACCAATTCACCCGACCTCAGGGCTTCAGTTTGTTCACCAAACAGAATATATTGATAAAGTAAATGGTATTATAAGCGTATTTCCATTTTTTAAAAAAAGGGCAAGTGCACAAATTGAATTCATCTCTGCCCACCCCCCTCCCTCTAAATGGTACATGGAGCAAGTTATGGCCAGGGAAACTCACTGGAGGTTTAGAACAAGTAGTGTAGACATGCTTACACCTCGATCAGCCGTCACAAGACGCCAACACCATGGTTGGGTCGATCTTCCAAACTGTAGCAGTGGTTTCCCAATTGCTCTTGAGTTACAGTGTGAAACATTCTCCTAAATGACTCTGGGCCTCTGAGCTTGGATTATCACTCACAACACCAGCTTATGACAATTTCTTCCTCCAGTTAGCAATTGCATTTTATACTGTGCATCTTTTAAGAGATATTGTCTTTTCCTAACTGAATCATACTAATCATGGAACACACAAACTTATTTGTCATAAGATCTGAAATAACAATGCAAAGCAGATGTCCCAAACTTTAAAAAATTCACTTGTAAGTGGTATTTACACAATATTTCTTTCCTGTCTGCATAAAGTTTCCATGTGTATTTTATGGAGACTGTACTTTTCTAGGTTTCCTGGGAGTAGAGATGAATTTGGAGAATACACACTATGAAGCACTACATCTGACTTGTTTGGGACAGTCAGTTCTTTCACAAAGCATTGCTATTTATAGATGTTTGCATCTGTCTAATTTTATACTTGTCTGTCTAATCTTAAATAGTAAGCATCAACCATGACTAATTGTATGTTTTGAAGAGTACTTAGCGAATGGTTGGTGCTCAATAAATATTAAATAATTGAAAATGTTAACAATAATCATAATAATCATATTTGTAAGCACACTGCGCAAGACTCTTCCTAAATATGTTTCAGTGAGGAACTCGGTGCGTTATTGGCAGGCAAACAACGTGGAATGATAATAACACCAAATGGTCCTCTCGTTCTTTTCCAGAAAAAAAAGAGGGAATTTAGTGACACTCAAACTGATCTTAGGATCTGTAGTAGGCAGAATAATGGCCTCTCGAGATGTCCATGTCCTAATCCCTGGAAGCTATGACTAGGTGAGGTTACATGGCAAAGGGGAATTAAGGTGGCAGATGGAATTAAGGTTGCTAATCAGCTGGCCTTGAAATGGAGACAGTGTCCTAGATTATCAATGTGGGCTGGCTGAATGTAATCACAAGAGTCCTTATAAATGGAAGCGGGAGGGTGGGGAGGGCAGGAATAGAAGAATCAAAGAGAGATGTGAAGATACCACACTGCTGGCTTTGAAGATGAAGGGAGGGGCCATGAGCCAAGGAATGCAGGTGGCCTCTAGAAGCCAAAAAAGGCGTGGGAAGTTGGCTCTCCACTAGAGCCTCCAGAAGGCATGCAGTCCTGCTGACACCATAATTTTAGGACTTCTGACCTCTAGAACCACAAGATAATAAATGTGGGCCGTTTTAAGGCACAGATTTTGTGATGATTTGTTACAGCAGCAATACAAAACTAAAACTAACAGCCTAGACGTGTGGGCTGAACATTGGTGATGAGTGGTTTGTATGCACTCTGGGTGCTGCCCAGAATATTACCCAACATTACCTCAAAAAGATAACAACCTGGGGCCAGCCCGGTGGTGTAGTGGTTAAGTTTGCTCGCTCCCCTTTGGCAGCCGGGGGTTCGCAGGTTCGGATCCTGGGCATGGACCTACACACCTCTTATCGAGCCATGCTGTGGCGGCATCCCATATAAAGTAGAGGAAGTTGGGCATGGATGTGAGCCCAGGGCCAATCTTCCTCATCAAAAAAGAAAAAGATAACACAGAACAAAAGCAGAACACAAATCTCTGCCTTTACTAAGACACCGTTCTGTAAAAGCGTGTATGTGGACAATAGAGGCCCAGACGGGCATGTGGACAGTTGTTCGTACAAGGCCAGTAAAATTGTAAACATTTTTCTTCTTTTGAAATTCCCTTTAATGCTGTCGTAATAGCTTTAATAATAATGTTTTTAAAATAAAAAGAAAAGAAAAAAACCCATTGTTATAAACAAACATGGAGACCAGTGATTCTCAGACAGATACACATACTTTCCAAGTGATCACATGTAGTTCTAAGAGATTGTTTTTCCAGATCCTCAACTTCCCCCTGTACTTTTTCCCAAAATTAATCTGTGAATGAGAACATGCCTAAGCTCCCCCAAAGCCCTTCTCCGGTCCCTACAAAAGAAAGACAAACCCACACTCATCGTCCATCTTACTCGGGTACAGGGCAGCAGTCAGAGACTCTCCAGTGCCCCAAACAAACAGGCGCGTTCTTTAGGCACCAGAAACCCAGAGGGCTGCAGCCTTCCCAGCGGAGGGGCGTTTTGGCCCAGGCCTGGATGTTCTGAACCCCAGTCTGTGGTGGAACAGGCTGGTGGAATAACGAATGCTTTTATCATTTCTCCTCTTACATCCCCCAGCTGTTGTCAGATTACCTCACTCTCAAGGAAGAGTTCCAGGGCTCCAAACCAAAGAGAGTAGAGAAATGTGGAGCGCTAAAAACAGCTTTTCCCCCACATATTTAAATAAATGTTATCCTGTTCAGCTATTCTCAAAGTCCTCCCTGGAACATATCACTAGTTGAAAAGAAAAATACCTTCAAACAGTCAGATAATATGGACTTTAATGTTTATTCTTTCAAATAGAGATGAAATGTCTTCTAGGATTACTGTATTTTTTTAAGACATTAGAAAAAACCTCTTGGATAAAATTTAAATTTTTTTTTTCAGATTTGGTGTGTATTATGAAGATATCTAAAATCTGTTTTATCAAATTATATTATGAGCTATATATCCCAACCATAGTCGTCTCACCTAATTTCATCTAATAAAATTTTAATATTTTCTACTTTCAATTTTCAAAAATTTAATTACATTCTAGCTGCCAAATAATTAGCTTTTATTAGTATATACCTTTATCTTTCATTAAATACAAGGGGAAATGTCTAATGAAATTAATGGAGTTATTTGTTATTTTTATATAGGATTCTGCCTTGTCTCCTAAAACCAAACACCAGAGTTTGATACACACATATGCACCTAAGTTACTAAAAAATTACCATGCTAATTACCAAAAAATTTGTCAAACTTCTTGCATCATATATAACTTATCTCACCAACACGTTACCATGCATTATTATAGATTAGAGAGAACAGAGTATTTATTTACTTTCTGTATTTGCAATGTTACCTGATCTGCCTTATGAGGTGTATTCCATAATTTATTTCTCTTTGGATCTTGTAATATTTCTCAAAACATATCAGCATGTTTATTTTAATTATAAATTGAAGTCATAGTTTTCCTGTCAGGAAGCAACTTTAATTTGACTAATTTATTTGAAAATTAAGCTGGGTTTCACCAATTAGGGTTTATGGTCAATATCTCCCCCAATTAAATGAGTTAAAATCTTCAGCTTGTAGGGGCCAGGCCAGTGGCATAGTGGTTAAGTTTGAGCGCTCCACTTTGGCGGCCCAGGGTTCGCAGGTTCGGATCCCTGGTGCAGACCTACACACCGCTCATCAAGCCATGCTGTGGCAGGTGTCCCACATATAAAAAATAGAGGAAGATGGGCATGGATGTTAGCTCAGAGCCAATCTTCCTCAGCAAAAAGAGGAGGATTGGCAACAGATGTTAGCTCAGGACTGATCTTCCTCAAAAAAAAAAAAAAATCTCCAGTTTCTAAAAAAATAATTATTTACATCATATGATAAGAAAAAAGCACTTTGCAAAAAATATTATATTGGCAAAGATATAATAAAATTAGCAAAATGTTCCTAACCTATTTTGAAAATATCAGGTTAAGTAAAGTGCCTCTAAGTGAAAGAGTAAAAGGTTTACTTGATAATCACTTAATAAGTCTTGGCCTGTTTTTGGTATCCTTCCCAGAAATTGAGAAAGTGGATGACTATAATGCCAAATTATTTTGCAAGTCTAGTGGTTTCCAATTCTTTGATTTGTATGAGATTGAAGGAGTACCTAATCCAGCTGTCAGCTAAATAATAACTTTGATGATAGATCACCATCTGATTTTTGGCTCATAAACTCAGAAGCTCTAAGAATTGAGCTTGCTACAATAACGCTATAACAAAACTTTCCATTTTCATCTATTTATTTGTGTGAAGAAAAATTCTCAATGCTTCCATCTATAAAATTGAAAATTAGGAATAAAATTGATGCTGAACCCAGTTTCGTTTTAGCAATAAGTCATGGAACACACAAACTGGTGTGTTTTTCTTTTTTTTGTAAGGAAGATCATCCTTGAGTTAACATCCGATGCCAATTCTCCTCTTTTTTGCTCAGGAAGTTTGGCCCTGGGCTAACATCCGTGACCATCTTCCTCTACTTTATATGGGACACGGCCACAGCATGGCTTGACAAGCTGTGTGTCCGTGCGCACCCGGGATCCGAACTGGTGAACCTCGGGCCGCTGAAGCAGAGCGTGTGCACTTAACGGCTGTGTCAACAGGCAGGCCCCACAAAGTGTTTTTTAAAAAAAGCCACTTCATTCATTTGACAAAGACACATGCTGAAAATGTTTCCTCTTGTTAATAATTATTTATAAAAACGTTATATGTTTGAGTTGTTTTGATTGAGTACTTATAAGTATAATGATAAACGAATTCAAAAGAAATTTTTAACTTTTAGAGCAGCTCTGTCCAACAGAAGTGTTCTCTAACTGCGCTAACATGGTGGCCGCCAACTACACACTTGTGGCTACTGAGCACTTGTGGACAATATGATGAGGGAACTGAATTTTTAATTTTATTAATTTAAATTTAGATAGCCACAGGCGGCTAGTTACTACTTCAGTGGATAGTGCAGACTTAAGCCTTATAGATACAGAGAATGAAACACACTTTCAGTTCATATGCAGATTTTTATTGCAGAAGCCTACGATGGGTAATCAATAAAAGATTTTAATATATTTCTATATAAGAATAGATTACATTTGGATTAAATTCTGTGTGGGTAATAGAATGGAAATATAGAATCAAGGGGTCAGGGGGAGATAAGTTTCCAAATGTTAAAGTAGGTCTTGCTCCTCTATATGTTGTAACTTGGCCATGGTGGATATCAAATCTTTCTAGTGCTGAGATTCCTTGGATACATTTAAAAGAATAATGGAGTTTTATTTTTAAATGTCAATATTTGCAATATGTAGGGTATTATATCCTAGGTAATGACCGAATTTCAATGATTCTAAGAGAAAGAAATTTTTTCCCATCTTTAACATCTCTGAAATTGGGGTGCATCTTACAATGATGGTGGATCATAGTTTGACAGTATTTTTTTCTTAGCTGTGCATAATATAATGCAATAAGTATGATACATAATATCTTGCAATCAATGTACTTTTAGATTCTATGGTATATGATGTTTAAACCAAAGATAAAAATTTTAGATGTCAACTTGAAAATGTGTGGGGATACATAGTTTTTCAAAATTCTGCAACTATGTGAGCCAAAAACGTTTGCAGCCCACTGATGTAGACCATTTCCTGCTGAGGTTCAGTGTTTTAATCCCAGCTGCTTTATGCGCACAGAACGGAGAGGGTTGCTCAGACGGTCAGGGCAGGGGGTGTAGGAATCTGGGGCTGTCGGGAATTCCCGAACAGAGTGCTCAGCACAGGCTGGTCTCGGGCACTGGAAAGTCATTTCTCAGGCCTCTCACTGTTTCTGATGGGTCATACAGTTCCTCTTCTCTGGTCTTCTCTCACATCTGCCCCCCTTTCTTGCTTCTCTCAGCGGAAAAGCTCCCTCTACCCACCCACCAGGGCTCGGATGACAGCCTCAGACGCGAGTCTGTGCACCCTTTCAGCTCAGCAACCCACAGCTCACTGGTCCGAGTGCTCACTACTCCCAAACCAAGGAGAGGGTTCTGATTCACTCAGCTCAGAGAAGACAGCCACCCCGATCCAAAGGACTGTAACCTGGATGGATGATCCATTGACGTAATACAAACATCACTGGGGGCCGACGGGCGCGTGGTGGAGGCAGTTCCCAAACGGTGGCCGTGGGGTGGCCGGCAGCCGCAAACGCATCGTCTGGAGTCTGCATTAATAAGAGCTCATACTCAGAGCTCTTCCCACCGCCAGGCACCATGCTCCTTGCTTCAAAGACATTAACTCATCTAATCCTCAGTGCAATGCTAGGAGGTGGGTATTGATATCTGCATTTTACAGATGAGGAAACTGAGGCACAGGGAGCTTAAGTAAATTGCCCAAGGTCACACACTTGATAAGTGGCAGAGCCTGGATTCAAGCCCATTGAATGAGACTGCCTTGGCAATTTCGTCTCCTTGTATCTGGACTTGATTGAGGCAGCACCAAGCATGGAATATTCTGTATCAGGAAGGAGTAACTCACCGGGAAATGACAGCACTGATATTTACCCCATGACTAAAAACCATTGGGTATTTTGGGAATTAGGAGGCCAGGAGAGAGGAACTATAGCATTTTTAATATCTAATTCATTCAAGCCACTTTGTATACATTATGATAATTTATAACGCCCTATAATCCGAAGGAATAAGTATTAAAATCCCACTTTGCTGTTGAAGAAACTGAAGTCCAGAGAGTTAAGTTGCCCAAAGTCTTACCATCACAAGGTAGCAAAGCCAGAGTCCTGACCCGGGCCGGACGCCTGGGCCTGTGCCCTTCCTCTACATCCCTCTCCCAGGTTAGTGTCAGAACAAACAAGGTGACATGCCAGGTAGAGAAGAATTCAGTCAACCGTGAAACAACCAAAATAAGAGGCCACTTCCTCAAAGCAGAGCCATTTTTCAAAATTCCCTTACAGATGTGTGTTTGATTAATCTGATTAACCATATTAACTCTCTATTCCCTTTTCCCTACACCAGCAATAATCCAGCTGTACCCTAACTCTAGGTTGCAGTTACCGAAGTTCCTACTGAAACAAGAAAGAACTCCAGCCAGTTCTTCACCTGAGATCCAACTGCATGATAAAGCCTGTTCGTGCTCTTCCTTCCTTGTAGCTAATTCTTTGCTTGTTGACTTAAAATGAATTTTCAGGGGCTCACAGTATTAGAAGGATTTTAACTCTTCAAAGGCAAACCCCAAAGACAGGAACACGTCTATCTGAAGTATATGGGTTAACATTGGTACACCCCTGTGGGAGGTTGACAAATGACAAGTGGGCCCTTTTCAGCACTGAGAAATCAACTTGTCATATTCAGTCCAGTGGTCACAGCAGAAATAACCTGTCATCCTTGAATGGAACAGCACAAACCATTTGAGCTCAGGGTACTCTGAAAGCACTTCTTAAGTTTTACCTACATGCTGATTTTTTTATTTGTTCAATCTTGTATTCACTTAGCTCATAGTACATCTGCTCAACTGCCATGAGAAGGAGATGTCTCACCAGTAAAGGCAGGATGGGGATTGGGACACTGGGCTGAAATGTAAAATCAGAAAGTGATTGGGCCCATTTGTTTGAAAGAGGAGAGGCGGCTTCTGGCCAGCGGGGTGCTCTCTAAACCAACTGCTTTGATGGAACGCCTTAAAGTGGGGGAGGGGCTGACTTGTGCTGGGGCTCACTCTGTGCCAGACGTCTTACCTGTGTCATCTCATTGAATGTCCCCCTCACAGCACCCTTTGAGGGAGGTCTTACTAAGCCACGTGTTCCAGATGAGGAAACTGAGGCTAAGAGAAGGTAAATGCACTGCTGGGGGTCACATAGCCAGGACCTGGCCTCACTATGAGTCAAAACCAGCCCTGAACAACTCCAAAACCACCCTGCCCCCACTTCACCACGAGACTTCCTACCAACACAATCCTCATGGGCTGCACAGAACAACAAGCCACTAGGGGTGATTAGTTAGAGCTTCCTGGAAGAACCTGCTCATGATGTGCTAAACCGTGTTTTACCAGCTGAGCTCATCTCATTTCTGTCTCCCTGCTTCCAGGCCTAGATTCACAAACCCATCCTGTGCACAGCTGCTAGAGTATTCCTCCCCAAATGCCCCTGTCATTGTGTTCCTCCCAAGACCCTACACCTCTCTGGTAATAGTCTAGAACCTCACCCTGTGCAGGAGAGGAAAGACGTTGAGGAGGCTTGAGAGAGAGTCACTGGCAGGATCAGACTCTGCGGGAGGTCAAGAAGTGCCAGGTCAGAGGTTCAGGAGGGGAATCGATCTGAGAAGGAGAAGGGGACTTCCTTCCTCGGAGACATGAAGGAGAGAGGAGACAACGAATCCAAAGCTAGACTCTTGCAGGTGGAGTGTGCTTAGAAGGGAGTCTCATACAAGAGATAATAGATGTGGAAATCTTTCAAAAAGATCCTCCACAGACACAGGATCTTTGGGCATCTGCCAAGAGTCATAAAAGAAAATCTGGCACAAGCGATGAAAATAACATTCTGTAATAATGAGATTAATCTCCATGCTGGGCTCCTGTGCTGCCAAAACACTCACTCTGCAGTAATGCTCATGTGGAGGATACTGTGATGCACCATCCAGATCTCCCTGAGATACAATACCTGTTGCCCTAGCTTCTGGGAGCCTGTCAGTGGACAGCCTCCAGCTGTCAGCCCCTTCAGGGAATGCCTCAACTACAATGAGCCATCTCACCCAAGGCCCTGCCCCTTCCCAGGCAGCCTGTATCTAGCAGCTGATCATTGTAGAGCATGAAGACTTGACCATCTGGCTCAACCCAGGATAACCTGAAAGGCCATTCTGGCTCAAGAGCTGTGGGGTTGGCCAAGCTCTCACTGGCCCTGCATCCCATCTTGCCTTCTTCCTTCATCCCGACCTGTGGCAGCCCGCTCTGTCCAGGTGTGGATCCCCAGGACACTCCCTAATAAGTATCCTGCACACTAAAGACCATCTCAGCCTGCTGCTGTAGCAACCCAACCTGCGACAGTACTTTGATGAGCAAGGATCCAAGAGCAAAATAGAAAACTAGTGGCCCTTTTGCCATAGCCCAAGTCCATTCAGACTTTCACTAAACAGCACAAAGTCTTTCATCTTGGGGCTTGGGTAACTGCTTAAGCAGGTCTGCTGATTAGCTGAATTTTTACCAAAACAGCCTCCCATGATGCAATGTTCTTATTTTCAAAGAACTCACAATGATTTATTCTTATTCACAAAACATGGTGAGGTCAGGCACTTTCATCTTTACTGCACACATATTCACTCAAATAAAGACTTATTAAACACCTGCCCAGGCACTGTACTAGGAGCTGGAGGTGCAAAAATGAAAAAACTCCCAGCTCTCACAGGGGCCCCCAGGTGAGTTGAGGACACGGCCTCTGAAACTACATGAAGAGGGCTACAGTGGAGGCACAACACAATCTTCTTCTAGTCCAAATGAGGGTGAGATTGGCCTCTCAAGATGGCAGGAGGAGGAGTGGATCGAACACTTGGAGACTGTAGCCTTTATCACAGGCCACCAACCGTGGCCATGGGGAGCGAAGACCCGGAGCCAGACTACCTGCTGATTCTTCCTGGGTAAGTTACTTAACCTCTCTCGGTCTCAATTTTCTCCTCTGTGAGATGGCTGTTGTCTTAGGCAGCTCAGCCTGCCGTAACAAAATACTGCAGACAGGGACGCTTAGACAACAGGAATTCATTTCTCACTGTCCTGGAGACTGGAGAGTCCAAGATCAAGATGCTGGCTGATTTGGTCACCTGGCAAGAGCTCCCCTCCTGGCTTGCAGATGGCCCCCAGCCAGCTATGCCCTCGCATGGCAGAGGGAGAGAGGAGGCAAGCTGCCTGGTGTCTCTTCTTATAACGACACCAATCCCATCATGAGGACCCCACCTTCATGACCTCATATAAAACTGCTTACCTCCCAAAGGCCCCATCTCCAAATACATCACGCTGGGGGTTAGGGCTTCAACATGTGCATTTGGGGGGCACACAATTCAGTCCATAGCAGTGGTACAAATAGTGCTTTCCCCACAGGATAGTGAAGATTAAACGAGCCAATATATGTAGGGTGCCCGGAACAGTGACTGCCACCTATTAATTAAGTTCTATTTTTAGGTGCTAGCTGTTACTATTATTAAAGTCACAGAAGCTGAGTCAAAAACTGGGAAATGTGAAATGTATCCAGACTTTCCTTGCAGGAGCTCAGTTCCTTTGGGCATGTTTTCTCTCAAAGGAAGAGAGAAAATGAGCTTATTCTTGGGAATTAAGAATGGGCCTATTTTCATGCAAATGTGGGCTTGGAGAGCCCCTTTAAATCAAGTACTGCTAAGGTGGAAATCTCCAACCTCTCTGTTTTCTTTGCTTTCATACCACTCTGCTTTCCCTTCTTTCCTTTGCGATCAAATGCCTAACAATCTCAGAAACATGTCCACTTAGGGGATTACTCTTGTTAAAGGGTATTTAGCTTTTAATCCCACAGGGCACAAGCAGGTGGAAATATAAGATGTCATAGAAAAAGAAGAATTCAGCAGGGTTAATCTAGAGGTGAGAGGTGAAAGGGCGTGATAGAGAACCCAAAGGAAACCCATCTGGAGGAAAATACCAGTTAGCTTTCAGAGAGAGGCAATGGTTAAGTTTTCACCCTGACCGTCAGTAGCTCTGGAATTGTGTTCAAAAATACTACTTTTTATTTGGCTTCCACACCTTCTTTGCCTCTATAGGGCTTTAGCGTATTTCTATTGGATTAAGTTCTGCATTCAGGAGATGTGGCATCAATGTCACATAACATACACTGTCACACAATGAATACATAACGAATACACACTGTCACATAACAAGTATACACTGTGAGGGTGAGGGGGAAACAGTTACCCTCATGCATTTTTTTAATAACAGCTTTATTGAGATATAATTCACATATCATAAAATTCATCACTTTAGAGTGTACAATTTAGTGGGTTTATATTCACAGTTGTGCAACCATTGCCACTGTCTAAGTTCATAATGTTTTCATCACCCAGAAAAGAAACCTTGTACCCATTAGCATCACTCCATATTCTCCCCTCCCCCCAGCCCCTGGCAACCACTAACCTACTTTGTATCTCTGTGGACTTACCTATTCTGGACATGTCATTGCAAATGGAATTATATAACACGTGGCCTTTTGGTAACCTGCTTCTTTCATTGAACATAATACTTTCAAGGTCTCACACATTCTTGATAAGGTGTAAATTGGCTCATTATTTGGAGGAAAATGTGTCAATATCAATCAAAATTTAAAACGCATATAGTCTGACTCAGAAACTTTATGTGCAAGAATTAACCCCTCAGAAATAGTCCCACAGACATAAAGATAGTTGTGCAAAGACATTTACTGAAGCATTGACAAAGGTTGGAAAAAATCTAAAGTCTATCGGTTAGGGGCGGTTGAATACATTGGAGTAGAGCGCTGTGCAGTCATTCACAGAATGAGTTGGTTCTGTATGGAATGGTGTGGAAGGATCTCCAGAATCTATTGATAATCAGACATAAAGGAACATAGCAAGGTAGAGAACAGTGTGTAAGTTGACTTCCACCTGTGCAAAAAAAAGTGCACGTGTCTGTGTGTATCTATACGCACATTTATATATGTGTGCATCTGGGGAGGGGAGGGAGGGAGGCAGGCAGAAGATGGAGGAGGAGAAGGAGGAGGAAGAGGAGAAGATCTATCTCTGGTAGGATGTCTAAAAATGTCTCACAGTGGTTGTCTCCAGGGAGGAGAACTGGGAAAAAGGTTTAGGAGACAGGAGGGAAGAGAGGGAGACTCATTCCTCATTGTAAATATTTGGTATTGTTTGAATTTCATTTACCACATACATATATATCCTTAAAAATTAAAATGGAGACGATGTTGATAAAGTCTATTAAGTCACTACATGAGCATACTAGAATCTTGGGACTACAAAACCACAGCCTCTGCCCCCAGGGTTTTGTGGTCAGTCACAGCTGGGACTGACACATGCAGTAGAGAGGACCAGTTTCAATGAAGCCTGAAGATCAATGATTTGAAGCTCAACGATTTCTGTTCTTATCCTCCCAGAGGCCTGTCGTCACCCGCACAGCACATTTACCTGCCAGTTAAGGCAGAAACATGCACTTGGACGGCCAAGACTGACTGGAAGGGTAACTTAAGAGCTGCTCACTGAGCCCCCTCCCCACCCTCACCCCCACATCATCTCTCTGCCCAGCGCTCCTGACCTCATCGTGCCTTTGGGGAACGGTCTGAGCCCGTGTTTACACCACTGAACTTTGTCTTCAAAGGGCTGTCAGCATTGGGTCTGCAATGCAGCCCCATTATCTTAATCCTCCCTGATCTTTGGTGGAAGCACTGCCATTTCCTGTCCTGTGGCCTCAGCTTCTCTCGCACCTCCCGAAACACTGACCCCAAGTGGGAGAGAAGAAACAGTCAAGTTCTCCGTCTCGACACTTGCTCTCGGCCAAATCAAAGTCACTTTCAAGTTTGATTCCAACCAGAGTTCATTTCCTCCCACGAGTGTTGGGATGAAAGTCAAAGATGAAGTGAGAGACAGATTGTGTAACTTTTATTTTTAAAGGGGGAGTTTAATTACAGAAGGCATGGTTAATATTTCAATACTGTGTATGATGGATTCATTTATGTTTTTCAGCCCATAAGAAGTGAGAAATCCTGTCTCCGTAGCCAAAATCTGATATAATTCCTCCCCAGCTATACAAAAGTGTCTCTGTTGCTATCTGGAATAAAAATGTCAATGCGTATTGTGTATTAAAATTCACCTGTATTTACTTGACGCGTTTTAAGATAGCTCTCCAAATTGCTTCAGTAACCTCTAGCATCAGACTGGTGAGAATATGTGTTTTCCTTCCTGTTTGAGTAACACTTATTAAAAAGGGTAGTAGTTAAAAGTAAATCATAATTTTTAAACCTTAAGGGAAGCTATTGCAGTGTTGCTGGCAACATTCAGTTACTGGAGTGTTAGCTAACACCTACATACACTGCAATTAGTAATGAAACAGCAAACTGCAGTGAGCTTTAAAACAAAACCTCTCCTAAAAACATCACCATGTGAGTAACAGTCCCGTTCACACACGTATATGAAATGTCATCCTTTTTCTGCACTGTTCCAGCTCTCTGCTTTGCCGGCGCCACCAGCGCTGACTGCGCACATGCAGGGCATTAGGGAGACGGGTGGTTTGCTCCCGTGGGGTGTCTCGCTCCAAATGTGCAGAGAATGGATGCACCCCACTGTCACACACCAGCTGCAGCTTAGCCGAGAGACCATCAGAGGCCATTTTCCAGGGCTCCTGCATTCCTCAGCAGCACACTTGACCTTGACAGCTATGCAGAATGAAAGGAAACCCACTAAAGCTAGCTTCATGGGTGTCCTTTTCAGAAATCCCACCCAGGAAACATCAAATCCTCCTCTCGTTTCCAACTGCCACTGCCCTGGAGAGCAGTGGTCTTATCTCTGGATGCACATTTTTGTCACCAGGAGCAGGTGAGGAGCAGAGGCCAAGCGCCAGTGTCAAGGCCCCAATCCAGAGACTCTGCGTTAATTAGTCTGTGGGTGCCCCGGACTGAGTATTTTTTACGCATCCCCAGGTGATTCTAGAGTCCAGCCAGGGCTGGAACCACTGGAGCCCAGCGAAAGCCTTCCCCGTTTCTCACCTGGATTACGGCGAAAGCCTCCTAAATGCCCTTGGTCTTTTGCACCTGAGGCTAATCATCTTCATGTGTTGCAATAATCGATTTATTTCTTCTATTAATCCATATTTGATGAAGAACAATGAGAAAATAAAGATAGACAGAATGAAAGAAATACCAACTACCATCAGAAATAACATTTAATGTTTTGTTCTTGCCTCCCAGATTTTTTCTTATGCATATGTACATCAAATGTATTTACAAAAGTGAGATCCTGCCATTAGAGTTCTCCATAATCTTCTCTTCTCCTTTAACAAGATATTGGAGGCAAATTTCCACGTCAGTAAATATAGAGCTACATCCTTTCTCTTGGCCACATAGCACCTGAGTGTGTGGCTGGGGCCATTGCGTTTTTAACCAATTGTTTATTTTAGGGTGGGGCATTGACATTGTTTCCTTGGGGGGGTTTTGTTGTTGTTCATGTGTTTTTTTTGTTTTTGTTTGTTTTAGTTTAGTTTAGTGTTGCTATTATAAACAGCATTGGAATGAACCATTTGGAACAAAGATTTTTGTGAATGGACCTATTTCCTTATGATAGATTTCTAAAAGTAAATTTGCTGAGTCACTGTATCCATTAATTGTGATACATATTACAAATTGCTCTTCCAAACCACATTTAAACCATTAGTGCTTGAAAGTGTCTGTTTCCCTAGTCCTTCGCTAACACTGGGCATTACCATTTTTTAAAAAATCTTTGTCCAAGCTAGTAAATGAAAAATATCTACTTGTTTTAATTAGTTTAGATTACTAATGCGTTTGAACATTTTTCATGTTTTATTAGACATTTGAATTATCCTTTGCCCATTTTCTATAAAGTGTTCTTTTTCTTATTTACGTGTAAGAGCCATTTATATACCAAGGCTATTAAATTTTTTCTAATTTGTTCTTTTCAGAGTTTTAAATTTTTTTTTAACTTTTGTGCTTTTAACTCTTAATGGTGGTTTGTGGTATACAACTTTTAAATCTTTACATATTCAAATCTATCAGTCTTTTTCTGTATGGTTTTAATTTCGTGTCATACATTGAAAGCTTTTCCTCAAGTTAAAATTATATAAATATTTACTTATGTTTTTTTCTAGTACTTTTATGGTTTCAATTTTTATATAATTAAATCTTTGTGGCTAATTAACCCTGAAAGCACAAATCTTGATCCTGCCACTCCCCTCCTTAAATCCTCCCTGTCTCTCCATTGCCTGTAGGATTAAGTTCAAGGTCAAGTTTCTTCATGCCCCTCATATTATCTGGTCACCCTTCGATTTCTATGCCCCTTTCATCTTTGCTCACAGGGTTCTTTTTTTCTAGAATACACTCTAGGAGCCCCCTTCTCCCTCCATAGATAGCCTATTACTTCAAGTTCCACGAGAATAGGGACCAAGACAGCTTTGATCATCCCAGCACCCAACACAATGTCTGGAAGAAAACAGACATTCATTAGCTATTTTTTGTAAGAATGAATAAAACGTTACCTTCTTGGGAAGCCTCCTCCTATTCCTCTGGGCAGAAGCTGCTCCTCTATTGCATTCCTAAAACATGTGGTTCTGATCACTGTTCTGTTCTATCATCTCATGTGTCATTACGTTGTATCACAAGTCGTTGGACGCACGTCTATCTATCAATCAGGCCCAACTCACATCTTATCTTTCGCTCCTCAGCAAGGGGGGACAGGCAGCAGGTACTCAGGATATGCTGTTGAGTTCAGATAAATGAGTGCTGATGAGCTCTCCCTGGCTTGCAGTTCTGCCTTGGGTGTACCCAGATGTGTCCTTGTATTTAGAAGTAAAGACCCTGACAGTCTCTAAAAAGACAACTGAATTATTAGGTGACAATGAATGCTCCCAGGTAAAAGATATGAGATCCAAATAGTGCACCATGAACATAGTGTCTCAGAGTGATGGTGAAGCTGTGGGAGTACTGCCCTCGGGCACACCCTCCTGGGCACTATCCACCCATGGCATCAGGGATCAGAGCATCACTGCTGGCCCCAGAGTGCTTCACTGGGTAGGTTAAAAAACAAAACAAACAAATGAAAAACTCCGGAATGATGGGGAATAATAGTAAGGTAACCAACTAACTTTTCTCCAAGAATGCTGTATGTGAAGAATTAATACGTATCAACAGATAATGAGAATTGAGTTATTTGTACTGTTCTCCTTGGTTGCCTTTAACTTAGGAGTTTAATACGATTCTTCTCTGTTCTGCTACATACTTTTTCTTTTTTTATATTTTTACAGCTTTATTAGATGCCTCCCTTTTATTACAAGCCACCGCAAATCCCCTTAGACAGTTAGCAGAGTACCCATTATAAATACTAATAAAAAAATCTTTCCTCTGCCTCAATTCCCCCTGCCTAGAGGGCTCCATGTACGAACCACAAACAACGAGGCTTCTACCAAGAAACAGCATGGAAGACCTTTAAGAAAGCTACATTACAAACTGGTTCCACTTAGGAGCTTGGTACAGAATTAGGATTTTCTTTGGATGACATCCATGATCATGATCTCTGACATTTAAGTGACCTTGCATATCATTTCACCACTCCAAGGTTCAGTTTTATTATCTGCAAAGCAATAATGCAGGGGGGTCGATATGATCTCTAAGGTTACTTTCCACCCCAGAAATGTATCTAATCACCTTTTTGAGGAAGATAGGAACAGAGACCACCCAGGCAGAGAAGAGAGAGCCTTCTCACCTTCTGTCCAGCCCTGTTACCCTACATTCTGTCAGTCACCCTGCCACAGATAAGGGGTCTGGGAGTAAATCCCAGCCCAGCCACACAAACACACCAGGACTGCAGAGGGCCCCTGCGTCGTGCTGTCCACACCAGCTCCCCCGGAGAAGCCAGACTATGAGCCAGCTAGGTGTCTGCTAACTGGATAGACAGTGAGATGGACTGCTTTTTAACAACTCTGTGCTTTCATTTTTATGCCCAAGAGGCTACTAGCAATAGGTTAATTTGGTGCTTCTACAAAGAAAAGCCTTTTTTTTCTTTTCTTTTAAAACTATATCTTGGGTTTTAATTGTTAGATATGGGGCTTTAAAGCAGAAGTGTTTTGGAGCTGGGAGCCTGTTGACCCCCGCCTTACCCAAGGCAGCTGTGGACCCAGGCTGGACCCTACCAAAGACAACTTGCTATTTCTAAGGGACACTGCATGTCCTCCAGCCTCCACAGCGTCTGGTTACCCCAAGTCCACAAAAGAGCCATAAGGAATGTGCTAGCAGGAGGGGGACCACACCACTCCAGCTTTCCCTGAGGAAGCCTCGGCCTGGACCAAGGAGAGGTTGTTGGTGGAGGTGAGGGGTGTACAGCAGGCTTCTCTCCCCTCCACACCTGGCCAACGCCAGCACCCCAGGTGAGGGAAGAATGGAAGTGAGCATTCCACTGGTTACTCAGCTCACCTTCCACCTTCCAGATACGTCGTGAAGCGTGCCACGGGGCTCCCAGCCTACATTCTGAGGCTTTCACAGAGCTCCAGGAGCCAGCCTCCCCCAGACCGTGCTGGGGACAAAGGGCGCACATCATGTGCTTCAGCAGATCTGAGACACAAGTGCAGAAGCAGTGAGCCTCTCGGTTAAGAGAACAGGCTGCCCCACTCTAGACCGCCTGGTTTGTAGCCTGGTTGTGTGAACTTGGATAAACTGTTTAGCCTCTCCCTGTCCTCATCAGAGAACTGGGGCTGTTGCGATAATTAAGTGAGTAAATACAGTGTGTACAGAATAGTGCCTGGCATAGGATAAGCCTTCTCAAACTTAGTTACAGTGGTCCCCCCTTATCCATGGGGCACACGCTCCAAGATGCCTGAAACCACAGATAGTACTGAACCCTATACAGAATATGCTTTTTCCTGTATATACACACCTATGATAAAGTTTAATTTATAAATTAGGCACAGTAAGAGATTAGTGACGCTTTGGGGCCATTATTACGTAAAATAAGGGTTCCTTGAACACAAGCACTGCGATACCATCCAGTCGATCTGATAACCAAGAGGGCTACTAAGTCACTAATGGGCAGGGAGCTGGATGCAGTGGACGAAGGGGTGACTCATGTCCTGGGTGGGATGGAGCGAGATGGCACAAGATTTTATCATGCCACTCAGAATGGCACACAATCTAAAACTTATGAATTATTTCTGGAATCTTCTATTTAAGGAATCTTCTATTTAAGATTCTGGAATCTTCTTCTTTAATCTTCTATTTCTGGAATCTTTATTTTCAGACCTTGGGTAACTGAAACTTCAGAAAGCAAAGCTTCGGATAAGGGGGGCCTCTGTATTTGACATCCATCAAATAAGCCCACATCACCACTTTGCCCCTAGATGAAGCTCACAGAATAATTCACACTGATGCTCATGTTTAACCCTTTGAATTTTTGTTCTCCTCTCAAGACTTTCCTTGGTGGTGTTCATTTTGACGGTGTCTACTAGAATAATGATGCTGGCGTGGGTGGGGTTAGGAGGGCAGGTGGTGCAGGAGGGAGAGATAATAGCCATGAACCCCCTAAGAGATATCTCTGGAAGAACATATGAATATTGAACCATGATTAGATTGTACTCATAAGACACATAATAGCGCCTCAGATCCTTTTTGCATCAAGGCAAGGCAGACTTAGCCGTCGGGCTTGAGAGTGAACTCATTATCAGAAAATGCAGACTATTAAGTTGTGGGGGCTTTGTTTGCTCATTTTTGCATATCTCTGACCCAACTCTTGTGTTATTTCACATGGTGGGAAATTTGCATATGCTTTAAATTGAGTAACATCAATGTGCAAAACTGACACATTTTTTTCTAGGGGGAACATTATTTCCCAAAGCAGGTCCACTGATGGTCCTGACACAACTTTTTTTTTTAATCTGCAAATCTGGATAAACTTGGTGATTCAGAAGGGTTGATTACTGCACATCATCTAGTTATGCTTAACTAGGTCTTGAACCACCATTGCATGAACTTTAATTTGCAAGCCTATCTCTCCATGGCTAACCATGTTTAGGGATGTTATGAAGGCTGAGTAAAGTCCTACACTAATAAAGAGGAAAAGTTTTTACAAGAGGACGCTACTTAGTCAATTAACCAGTGTAGAGCTCTCCACCACATTCAGGCTGGGAGAGTAATGTCCACCCAGGCAGATCTCTGCCACTTTCTACACCCTAGAGCTGCGCTGTCCAACAGACACCGGCAGGTACTGAGCACTAGAAATGTGCCTAGTGCTACTGAGGCCCTGAAATGTTAATCTGATTTAATTTTAATTAGTTTAAATTCCTATAGCACACGTGGCTAGTGGCTACTGTATTGCACAATGCAGATATAAGAACACTTCCACTCAAATCTCCACAAGGATAAAAACAGTGCAACTGATCTTTGAGGATATAAAATTCTAAAATTGCAAATACTATAGGTCAATATTCCTGCCACAAATCTTTATCAGGTTTTTTTAATAGGCAGTGAGCATAACACCCAAGATACTGTTAGCCTTCAACCTCTCCTTCAAGGGCACAAGCATGTTAAGGAAAGAGAGAAGCTCAGGAGAGAATTTTTCCTTTATTTTCAAGTGCCTACAATCCTCTGATGTTCGACTGACTTCCTCCACGGACTGGTTTTTAGATCAAAGTGTCCAAAAATGCATATGCAAATACAGTGTCAGGGATTTCAGGTCAGGAAGTAGGTGCAGCAGAATCTCATTACTCTGAACTACACGGAAGAATCCTTTACGCGCCGGCCGTTCCACATCGCACCTTTTCCTGCTGTGAGAACTGTGAAGCCATTAACAGACTTTCCTTCAGTCGCCTGAACGATCTGTGAGTGACTCGCTGTTTTGAACGTTTTGCTGCTGAACCACTTTGAAGGGCAGAAAATGGGGCTGCGGCAAGGACGGCTGAGATGGGAGGAATAGCCAATGCGGGCCTTGTTTGCAACTGTTCATTCCAGTAGTTTAAAAAGCAATTAAGGAAAGGAATCAGGGTCCCGACTAGATAGAATTCAATTCTCTCCTTTCAATGGATTCAGAGCATGAGGAAAATAAGGGTAATCCATCATCGTGTAACTGCCATCACCAGAGTTGTCTGTATTTCAGAGAGCGTTCATTCCCTTCGCCGGGGGGACACAGACCTCTGTGTGCTGCTTTGAGTGTCAAGAAATACAGAAAAGATGAAAGAAGAGAATTGGAAGCAACAACTTGCAGATGAGCGCTGAGCAAGTCTGCTCTGATTTCTGTGGGCCTGAGCTTCTTGTGAGTCCAGACACCTGTCAGTAGACTGTGAGGCTGTGGGTGGCCCTATCTGCAGGATTTCCAAGCTCATCTGACCCTAGATAAACCTTGGTGCTTTTTAAGGGCCAGCTTAGGTGCTGGGCTGAACAGTGAAAAATTGCTTTCTGACTAATTAATGAGCCAGTGTCCTTTGATGTTATGAGTATGGTTGGAGCTTAATGTGGCTATGTCACGAGGAGCACTGTGTCATCAACGGGATGTGGCAGACCGCTCATAAACTGCTTACAAAGAGCCAACCCATCAATAACGAGATGGTTTTGTAGCTGAAGTCATGAGTCATTAATACCGGTGCCAGGGAGAGGCCAGTGCTGGGCCCACAATGACACAGACACAAAGAGTGTGCTTGTGAGCATGGATTTTAGGATAATTCTACAAAAGAAAAACAGGCATTTGTTGAGCACTGGGTGTGCTTTCCACACGTCTCTAAGCCTCACCACAACGACTTTTGATGGGTTTGATTATTTTCCCTCTTTCCCCGAGGAAGGAATTGAGGCCCAGAGAGGATACAAGCCTCACCCAAGATGACAGGGATAGAAAGTGACAGAGCCAAGATGGGAACTCTGGTCTTCCTGGCCCCGGAGCCCACGGTGCTTCCGTTTCTCAAAGACAGCTCGCAGAGGGCTGCGTGTCTCAGCTGTTTCCCAGCATGGTGTGTCCAAGAGCAGCAGGAAGAATGTCAAGGATATGTCCAGCTTCCCTGTCTCACAGCCTGCACAGAGGGAGAGAGAACTAAAGCCCGAGGTAAGAGGCATCGCTGCCGTGAGTGGCCGGCACTCACTCAAGCCTTCAAAGTAGCTCAGCTGGCTCCTGGGCAGCTGGGTGCATCCTTGGCAGACCAACTGTGAGACCGCGGCGTGAGAGTGCTTTGTGTCTCGTTTTGGCCTTTTCAAAGTTTCTGGTGACTGTCCACAAAAAAATATGAACACATACACATTTTTCCTCAGCAATTCTACTTTCAGCAATTAAAGCCACAGATACGCTTGTATATGTACTAAAGGATGAAGTTACCTCACGAGTTACCCCTGCAGCATTTCATCATAGTGAAAAATAGGGAACAACCCAAATTGTCATCCACAGGGCACTGACACTACATTATAGGACATCCATATAATGGAATACTATACCACTGTAAAAAGCATTGAAGTACCCTATAAAATGATGTGGAAGATCTCTAGGATGTAGCGTTAATTGAAAAAAAGGAAGGTGTTCAACAATGTTTATGCTAACTTGTGTGAAAGCAGGAAGAAGGAAAGAATCTCATATTTCCTTGTAGAACATAAGGAGCCCCTGAAAGGATATATAAGAAACTAATAACAGTGGATACCTACGAGATGGGAAGGAAGAACTTGGCAGATGAGGGACAAGGATGGTAGGGAGTGTTTATCCTGTGTGGGTTTTCACACATGTGAATGTAATAGTAATCAAGAAATAACTCAAAAGATACAAATGGCAGGTCCTGTGCTAAAAGACACACTCTCTCTCAGAACATATTTACAGCAGGGCTGCGCTCTTTTCTCTAGTAAAGAAGAGCATCAGACTTCAGGCAAAGGGCCAGGGTCCAAATGTTGACTTTCCTACTTCCTAACTGGGTTAAGCTTTCCAAACCTCAGTTTTCTCTTTCAAATTAAAAGGAGAGGAAATAACAATATCACTGTGTTGAGGGTTGACCAAGATAATGTGTAAAAGTGCAAGGTTAACCCTAAAACCGTCCCAATACATAGTAGTTGCTGCCAGCCCAGTGCAGTGCACTCTGAGGGCCTGGGGCGTGGGCCTTGCTAACTATCATGAACCCCACCACCAGAGCGCCCTCTTTCCCCCTCTCTGGCTCCAAGTTTCACCTTCTCTAAGAAGTCTCGCCAGAATGGACTGGGGACAGCCAGAAGTGCTTCTCCTGTGCCCCCCGCCCCAGTGATGCAGCAGCCTTACTGTCTTACCTTCACGTAACCCATCCTTTCCGCTGGCCGTTGCTTTTACTGTGTCACGTGGGTGATCCTGGTAGTATAGCAAATCGGTGTCGGATCCCACGTGTCAGGAAGCCAGGTTTTCACCTCTTCACGGGCGTCTCGAACTTACCTGCCGTAAATGATGTTGATGACCACTGTGCATCTTCCAGGAGAAAAAGCCGCTGCTGGCTACGGTGAAATGGATGTTACACAACCGCCACTGGAGGCCCAGGTCCCTGACTTTCCGACCAAGAGATGTTAATGGAAGAAACTTCTTCAGGATTGCATTTGCATTTATGAAGCTGGAATCCCAGGCTCAGCTGTCCGTCGTGACTGTCACTTTTGGCTCGCACTGCCACCAGGGCTTGTGGCAGAGCTCCTCTGGGGGCTGTGCTGCTGCCGAGTGGCCCCTTAGCTCTTTGCAGTGGCTCTTCTCCTATGGCAACACACTCCAGGGGGCATGCGGCCTGCTTCCAACACAGGTGATTCAGCTTAGCAGTTAAGCTTTACTCAGAATTCTCTCCCCATCCACTGTCCTCAATCTAGATAATTCCTTCCTCTCCCCTGCTCTGGGAGAAGGGTCACGACTTTCTGACAGCGAAAGCTCCCTTCCTCTCCTCTCCTCTCCTCTCCTTTCTTCCTTACCCTTCCCTCATCCCAGTACTGAGAGGAGTTTCGTTGCCCTGATGATTTGAACAAAACAATACCTCAGGTCTGGTTACCCCGAACAACGGAGCCCCAGGGTCCAAACCTGTCCCCTGTCTCCCAAGAAATGAGCAAGAACTGGACCATTTCTCCTCGCGCGTCACCCCTGCTTTGCCCCTCCTCCCGGGGTACAGCCCTCAGAGCCTGAAACCTAGGCGCCTGGGGCTGCCCCTGCTCCTGGGGTGCAGGGCTGGGCATGGCACCCCACTGTCTGTGCGCCAGGATCCTTGCTCTGACCACTCCCTGACAGCTCTTGCGCCGGCCTTTTTCAGGCTCTCAAGCACAACCGTTAAAAAAAAAAAATTTAAAAGACAATTGTGGAAGCATTTATTTTTCATTTCTCATGACCAGTTTGCAAGTCAGTCAATTCTGAGCAATAAAGTCTACTCCAGTTCATACACCCGATTCAGACAAAAAATGTGGTTGTCTTCAATCCCTAATAACTGCTAACATTTATCGAATGAGCACTAAGTGCCAAGCACTCTTTGAAGTCCTGGTCTCAGGTCGAGTTCCCCAGCAGAGCCTGAGCTGGGGATTCCGGTGTGAGCCAGGCAGTACTTTTATTGAGGAGAAACCAGTAAAGGACAGAGGGAAGCAGTGCAGGGCAGGAAAGACGCCAGGCAAAGTGTGCTTTCTAGAGATGTCTAGCCTCGGCCTGATTCCAGGGGGGCTCTGGATGGTGAACTGATCCCTCCAGAAGAACGGTGCTGGCTCTTATCTCCCTGAACCTGGAGGTCATTGGCTAGGGGCCACCCCCCGAGGGGAAGGATGCGGAGAGCACTTAACAAGCATCACCAGCAAGGCAGCTCCTGTCAGCCAGGGCACGTCTCTAGGGAAGGGTGCAGGTGGGAGCTCTTCGCAGCCCACACCTGCAGCAGGTGGGCAGGGTGTGGGTGCCTGGGAAAGGGATCTGCGTGAAGGAGGACCAGCATCTGGTACAGCACTTTCCAGATGTTCAATTATTTATTCTGCACACCATTTGAGGCAGGGTACTATTATTACTATCTCTGTTTCACAGAAGAGGAATCTGAGACACAGGGGACAAGTAAATTGGTGAAGGTCATACGGACCCCTGATTTAAACCAGGATGGTCTGGCTCTACCCTCTGTGCCCAGCCTCCGTAGGAAACTGCTCTTCACACGGGAAGACTTGAAGCAGTATAAATGGGCAAATTCTTTTCCTTACACACTCGCCGAGTCACCTAGGTTAGCAGTCACGTCCACTCAGGCAAAATGACTACAATATTTCACGAAGAGATAGTAAATATTTTTCATTACTGCAACACGAAGATTGGCTAAGACTAACACTTCCGAAAAAGAAGACTTGTTAGCAACGCTACTGCACCAACAACATACATCTCTCATGCAAAAATATAATTTCTTCCTCCATTTTTAATTTTAAAGCACTGCTCATTATATTTTACTAACTCTGTATTACTCATAATTTTAATCAATATCTTAGTTTTCAAGCCTAAAACAAAACTTAAGGAAACAAACTCCTCCTATATGTGTTACAACAATGCTTTTTAAATGTCTTAGAGCAGAAGGTCATGTCCCACTTGCTGTGTTTATAATCATGTTTGGTCACTTTCTTTCTCCTGACATCTTCAATTTAACATGAAAGATGAGACAGAGTTACAATTTCCAGTGTTCTGGTTGTGTAAATGGTATGGAACAGAACTTGATGTTCAAGAAAATGTCTTAAGAACAGAGATTAATGTACTTCTATGAAGGGAGCAGAACACATTCTTGTCGCTCAGACTAATGACGTGCCCCTAAGAAAGCATTAGCGTGTGGACCGAGGCACAGGCGAGCAGGCCACCCCCTCCAGGCAGACAGAAGGGGGACACATCTTCTGTAACAGCGTTTCACAAAACAGCTCCTTGCTCGTCTCATAATTAATAATGCCATAACACTACCCGAAAATAATACAAACTCTAAGAAACAGGCACGTTTCATCTATTTCTCATGCTCAATTAGAAAACTACTCCCTTCCCAAAAAAGTTTTAGGAAAAAAGAGAGCTTTTAAAAATAAAACCCTAAAGCCTTCTCTTGCAGACAGCTTTGCACTCTGTCTGTTTAGCATTATTCTCTGAGATGTAGACAATCCCCCTGAACCCTAGCCCATGTGTTTCCTGCAGTGTCTTGGCTGAGCTCAGCAAAGCCTAGGATTTCACTAGGTGTTAGGTAGTAAGATCTCTGCTGTGACAGTGTGGACTTCCCCTCAGGGGACCTATTAGTAAGTCAGAATATCTAGCAAACCTTCCTGAAAGCGGTCCCAGAGGGCCAAGAAGGTTAACCCAGAGTCAGTGTGGCTACAAGGACCAGCTGAAATAAATCAGCCGAAAGCTCCCATGGGGCCCTTAGCTTAGATAAGCAAAGTTAGGAAGCAAAGGAGAGAAATAAGGTCTATTTTCTAACTCTCAGAGGGGAAGGAGGAAGTTGGCTAATTAAATTTGGGAACCCAGGTGAGGGAAAAGACTCCATGATTTGGCTAACCCAGGAAGGAAATAAATTTGTTGGAAAATTACAATACTGAAACTCTAATTTAACCTTTGGTCCTTCTTGAATGCTTGAAAGTGGAGAACTTGGTCTTGGGAAAAAGCAGACACCTCTGTATTTGAGACTCCCAGGGCTACATTGGTGCCGCCATGCCGTTTGTTTTAGTGAAAGGAGAGTCTTGCTTGGATCCCATCCAAGGCAGTCTCATTGCCAGAACACCCAGAGGACCTTGTTATAAAGTGGTCCTTTGTCCCAGAGCTTTCCATCCCACCCTCTCATCTCTTCCCAGATCCTGTGGCATCAATCACCTCCCCTCTTTCCTACCTCTTTAATCTTTCCCTTTCCACTGGCTCCTTCCCCTTGGCCTACACACTTGCTCTGGTCCCCCAGATCCTAAAACAGCAACAACACCCTCCCATGAGCTTGTTTCCCTCTCAAGTTACTGTCCCATTTTCTCCTGTCACCACTCAACACCTGCTTCCTCTACTTCCTCACCTCCCGTTTATTCCTTGACTCTCTGCAGCCTGGATCCTGCCCCACATTGGAAAGTGAAGGTCCCAGTCTACACATCCAACGGCCTCTCCCTCTCAGCAACTCTATCAGTTAACACTATGAATTACTCCCTTCCTAAAAGCCTCATCATTGTCTTTCAATGTTTTCGTTGACAGCGTTCAACTGCCTCTCCAATGCCTCCCAGACCACAGTTTCTGAGTCTTCTTTGCTAGCTCTCCTTCCACCAATCACTTAATGCAGACATTCCCTAAGTCTCCATGGCTTACATCCTCTCCTCACTCTGTGTTCTGCCTTGATGAAGTCATCTACTCTCTTGGTTTCCACAACCTTCTGTATGTGATACACTCAGATATAAATGCTCAGATCCAGCCTGTCTACTGAACCCAGGCTTGCATTGCAAGCTATTAGGTAACTTATAGGTACTTCAAATTCATGAGGTACAAAACCAAAGTCATCATCTTCCTTGTTAAATCTTTCTTCTTCCTAAAACCCCTAACTCTTCTGCTGACACCAGTATTCAGGCTCCATTCCTTAGGACCGTCTTTGGCTTGTTCTTCTCCATCATCTACAACATGCAATTTAAGTTTAAAATCCTGATGATATTCCCTCCACTTTGTCTTTCATCTGCAAATACTTCTTTCCATTCCCACTGGCCTAGTTTAGGCTTCCAGACAACCTCCTTATCACCTAAAGAATTTAAAGAGTCAGCCCGCCAACTGGTCTTCCCCTTTCTCTTCACTTCCTCTAATCCGTCTCTCACACAGACTTAAAGCATCATGTCATCGAATTGATGACATTATTCCCATCCTCAAAAACCTGTGGTAGCCCCCTGTTATTTACAGAATAAGGCCAACCTCCCCAGCCGGAGCATCCAAGTCTTCTAGAAACCAATGTCCAACAATTCCTCCTGTTACCCTCCCTTCCCCAACACATACACCCCGCTATTCTTCAGCTTGCTGGAGATACTCTGCACTTTTTTCTGACTTGTTGCATTTTCTCTACATGAAAATACTTCCTCTAGTTGCAGCTTGCTGAAGGCCTATCCACACTTCTGGGCTTTGTGTAAATACTACTTCCTCCATGAAGTCACTCCAGATAGCACCCTCCTCCCACCACACCCTGCAAAATAGTTCATTACTCACTCCTTCCTCTATAAATAACCCCATAACTTTTGATTTCTATTATAACAGTGCTACTCAGAGGGTGGCCCACAAAACAGCAGCAGCACCTGGGAGTTTGTTAGGAATGTAAATTCACGGGCCTAATCCTTGACCCGGTGAATCAGAGTCTGTGGGCTAGAGTCCAGCATTTGGGTTTTAACAAGCTTGCCAGATGGTTCTGAGACGGGTTGGTTCAAGCACAACTGCATTATAGCTCTCACCTGAATGCCAACACTACGTGCTGGAATGTGTCTCCCCATCCAGACCGTGGGCCTCCTGAGGGCAGGGCTGCCGTATCACTGGGCCATCCTGTAACCGTAGGAGCTTCCTGTGAGCTTGTTGAGGAGCCCCCCATGGTATCTTGGTGTGGCCTAGAGTACTGCTCAGGGATAGTGATTCTGTGAAGAACTTGCTGCACATCAGGAAAAGAATTAACCCTCCAGCTGCAGTTTATTTATTTTGTCTGTCTTTGCTGGATTTGACGTCAGTGGTGGGAAAGGAGGAAAATGTTTGATATAATTTATATAAGGTTGCATATATAAATGTTTTATATAATTTATATAACGTTATAATGTATAAAAATATAATGTTTATATAATATATATAATGTTATATATATAATGTTATACAAATTATAAAATGTTTAATATAAATTTTCAGAAAGAGTTTCTTGTCCAACCATTGACTTCACCTTGGCTTCCTGCCGAGTGTTGAGGAAGACAGAGAGTGTGGTGGGACCTGTATTACCCACCAGGAACTATGCTGTTTTGTTTAATCCTCACAACAGCCTATGTGGCACATACTACAATATCTCCAATTGAACGATGAGTAAACAGAGGCTCGGGGAGGCCGTAATCACGCAGCTAGAAGTAGCTCAGCTAGGAGTTGTGAGGCTACAGGTCCCCCTCTGAGCCATCACAATCAATTTCCTCTAAGGTTTCATGCCTACCAACTAGGTTTGGGCTTTCCATGGAAGCCGGGCTCTCTGCTAGGTTTCATGAGATCATTCACTTTTCCAACCCAGTTGTGAAACCAGGTTTTACTGTGTCCCCATGTGCCCTGGCTTTGCTTCTGCTCTTCTCAAGCACTGAAATCTCCAAGGCTACAATAGCATCTTTCTCTCCAGTTTTTAGTAGACTCAAGATCAAGGCAATTATCACCCGGGCAGACCCTCTCCTGTCTTCAGACTGTGAGAGGAGATGCTCCTGAAACCCATGAAAACCTGCCTGGGAGTGCTCTGAGCGACAAGCCCTGTGAGTCACAGAGCCTTCGGAGTCGGAGCAGGCAACAGGGCTATTGGTTTTTATGGCAACGTACTCCCTACTCCCAGGGTATTGTTAATTAGCCTTTCAAGGCCCTGGAAATCTCCAGTTTTGGCAGGGGGATGGTTATTCACAATTGTCCCCCAGATAGAGGGAGACTGATTTCAGACAAAGCCTGTGGTCTGGAAGCCTCTGCCTGCTGGAGCATACGCCCAAAACACTAAGGGCGCGCCCCTGTCTAGAGCTCTGGGCCTGGTTTTATAGCCTTGGACTCGACAGCTGAATGAAAAGCAAGGTCAGATTGGCAGTCCTCCCGTGGGCTGTTCCCAGGCACAGGTTTAGCAGCGGACCGGGGGATAGATGTGTTTGGAACGTGGAGCTCAGCAGGCTGGCTTGGACCCTGCACTGAGTCCCCTGTTACCTTTTATTACCCAGGAAGGAGCAGGGGAAATTACTCTACTTTGGCACATACTCCCATCCTATCGAGAAAGGAAAGCTCAACCTGATTGGCAAGCCAGCTTGTAAGCACTTTTACCACAATGTTTAAAAAGAAAGTTAACAGAAAAACACCAACAGTCTTCATTCATTAATTCATTCAACAACTGTCCATCCAGCACCTACTGAGCAGCAGGTGTTGTGGGTCAGCTGGGGCTGAGTTACAAAGCAGATACCACAGCCCCTCCCTCAAGGAAGTCTCAACCTAACAGGGTACCTGTCCCATGTCTCCTGGAGTCATCCCCTGCAGGCAGCCCCATGACCCACAATCCCCGGAAGGAACAGGAAGGAAAAATCCTTGCAGCCTCAGGCCCCAGAGGCTTTGCTCCTCCCCCACACCCAGCCCATCTGGCTCCTCCCCGATGAGCCCCTCTGGGGTCGCCTCCAGGCACCCACAGCCCCACTAGCCTGCTCAGCGCCTCTGAAGCCCCCCTCAGCCTCAGCCAAGAGAATTTGTGGTTTTTCCCCAGCCCTGCTGAGATGCTGCTCTAACTCCATGAGAATCCCCTCATTTCTTTTAGAAGGCTGGAGAGAAAAATATCTCCTTGACAAACGTGGTTGCCCATGGCAGATTCCAGTCTTAACCACAAGCTTAAGAGACTAGAAAGTTCAAAAGTGATTGGGATCAGACACATCCTTATTCTGAGACTCTCCCCTACAGGTACTGTAAGAACTGGAGAAACAAGAATCCCATCTACCTCCCCTTGACACTGTCATCTCCCAACTGTGGGAAAACTGAGGGGAGAAGCAGAGAAGGAATGGTGGTGGGCAGCCAGGTGGAGGGAAAATGGTGGACCTCGGGCAACAGAAAGCCCTGACAAACCCTCTGGGAGTGGGCCCTTCTCTCTGCTGTGGTGACTCTCCATGTACGGAGACAGGTCAGGAAGGTGGGCGCAGGAGGGAAGGGGACCTGTGAGCAGGGCAGAAGGGAACAGCAGGGGATTTGCGGGGAGGGTGCCCCTGCTGGCCTCCTCTAGCACTGCAGACACCATAGTGTCACATACTTCCAGAGACCTGGTGTGAGCCCCCTCTAGCCCACCTCCCTGTGGACACGCAAACTTAATGCTGCTCCTGGTCCCCTGCAAGGTGGAAGTCAGGTTTCAGGCTGAGGAGGGGACCAGCGGACCCCAAATGTTACGGCCTGTGGGGTAATTAAGCATGCATGAGCAGAGAGCTGAGCTGTGAGCTGTGTCCAGATGGGCAAAGCTCAGATCCTCACGCTGGGAAGGAGAACCCCTTAGAGATGTTGAGGCAATGTGGGAGGTGGTAGGGAGAGAAGTGGGCGCCAGCAGCTGTGGGGCCTGAGGAGCAAATAAGATTTCAGTAGAAACAAGAATAATTACCTCTCAAAAATGAGGCATAGGGGCCGGCCCCGTGGCTTAGCGGTTAAGTGCGCACGCTCCGCTACTGGCGGCCCGGGTTTGGATCCCGGGCGCGCACCGACACACCGCTTCTCCAGCCATGCTGAGGCCGCGTCCCACATACAGCAACTAGAAGGATGTGCAACTATGACATACAGCTATCTACTGGGGCTTTGGGGAAGAAAAAAAAGGAGGAGGATTGGCAATAGATGCTAGCTCAGAGCCGGTCTTCCTCAGCAAAAAGAGGAGGATTAGCACGGATGTTAGCTCAGGGCTGATCTCCCTCACCAAAAAAAAAAAAAAAAAGATGTAAAAAAAAAAAAAATGAGGCATAGGGAGGGGCCAGCCTGGTGGTATAGTGGTCAAGTTTCTGTGCTCTCTGCTTCGGGGGCCTGGGGTTCGCAGGTTCGGATCCCAGATGCGGACATACACACCGCTCATCAAGCCATGCTATGGCGGTGTCCCACATACAAAGTAGAGGAAGACTGGCCACAGATGTTAGCTCAGCAACAATCTTCCTCAAGCAAAAATAGGAAGATTGGCCCCGAGCTAACATCTGTGGTGAATCTTCTTCACCAAAAAAAAAAAAAAAAAGAGGCATAGGAATCAGAAGGTGGGAGTCAAAATTCCTGCATGCCGCTGCTTCTCTTTCCTAGAAAATAGCAGCTGGATACAGAGTCATGTTTGCTGTCTGTCCTTACTTTAAGCTAGTTATAACGTGCCCAGAGTTTGGTGAGTTTTTCACTTTAAATAAGTCCAGCAGAACTACTTTAAACTATGTTAACTTACTATAGATATAGACACATCCACTTATTTCCTCCCCTCCCTGTAATGTGACGTCATCCGGTTCATTGTGCTGGCTTTTGTGTCATCTTCCATCCCCAGATCCGTCTCCACCTTCATCCCCTAGACTCTGGGCTGGCGTCAGGGCAGCGATCCTTACGTGCTGCATCACTGGGCCCCATTGCCTCTGGCTGCCAGCTGGTGGGCCCACGGGAGGCACCAGCAGGAGATTGGAGGGCAGAAGGGAGGTCAAAGTCTTCCTTCCTGTGCTCCTGTCTTCTTCAACACCATCATTCTGGAAGTGCCTACATCCTTCTAGAGCCAAGCTCCTGTTGGGCCGCCCATCTTCTGGGCTCCAGCCCTCACATTGCTGGGGACACAGTTTCCTTCCTTTATTTACGGGGGGATAAAACTTCCCTAGCTGGTTCCCTTCATTCTGCACACACCTCTATAAATTGTCCTTACCTTAGTTATGTTCAGAATCTCAGCTGAGTGTGCCTCCTGGTTCTTGCCAGGATCCTGCCTGATCCACCATCTTCTGTGCAGACTTCCCTCTGCTCCAACAACAGTGCCATCCAATGGTTCATCTTGTTTTTTATTAGGTGTTTGCTAGGGGTTTTGAGAGCTTACGTTTGTAAACAAGGAGAATCTGACTAGATCTCGAATATGGTATATTTACTGGCTATTGACTAGAAAATATAATGTGGGGGAGCCAAAAGGTCTTCTGTGTAAAAATAATAATAATTTACTTTTTTTTTTTTTTTTTATGAAGGCTTCTGTGCTGGGCACTGTGCTAGGGTCCTGGGATGCAAAGACGCCTAGGACACAGTCTCTGCCCTCAAACTGCTCACAGCTTAGTGGGGCAGAGAGAAGAGTAGAGAAACAATTATAATAGAGCGTGCTGAGGGCTATGTCAGAGACACACACGGCTGAGACAGATACAGAAGAGAGGCCTACCAGAGAATTAGGGAAGGGTCCCTGGGGAGGAGACCTCAAATCTGAGCCTTACTGGTGAGTAGCAATTAGTCAGGAGAGAGGTGCATGGAGGGACATTTTTAAACAGGGATGTTCCAGGCAGAGCTGCACAGATTACCACATGCCTTCACACCCATCCTCACGTCAGGATTCAGAACCTACCCTAGGAGAATCACACGGGAGCTGTGCATGCTGGAACCACTTGGGAGCTTTTATAACATTGATTTACTCTGAAGCAATAAGGTTAACCTCTAGGGTCACTCACTTGCGCAGACCCCTCCCAACGCCCTGGGATGGGAGGGACCCTGCAGTGTGTTCACAAGGTCGCACTTTTGTAAAACTTGAAAAAGTCAGATGTTGTTTTGTTCTTCTTAACGGTGGCCCTCAAATTGTATGCTCTTCAGGACCCACAAACCTGGATCCACCCCTGTACCTAGGCCCACCCAACCCAATTCAGTCAGAATCTCTGGGGACGTGACCTGGGCATCGGCATGCTCTAAAAGCTGCCTGAGTGAGTTTAATGTATGGCCAGAGTTGGAAACGTGGTCCATTTTAAGAGCTGGAAGAGGTCTTAGAATCCCTGGTAGAATTCCCTCACTTTAAAGCTGCAGTAACCATAACCCAGAGAGGAGTTGAATGTCCCACAGCTCATCCTTGAGGAGCAGGATTCAAACCTAATTCCCCGAGCTCCAAATCCATGCCCCTCCTGCTTAGATAGCTGGCTATCTCTGGAAACAAGTACCAAGTACAAACACATGCGCTTGCCCTGCCTTCCTTTAACACTTGGGTCTCGGAGTCCTGGGTGGATTAGCATCTCGTGGGGCTCGGGATTCAGGGAGGCCCAGCCGACTGCAGTGGTGGAAGCGGAGGGGGCGGGGGAGCAGGCCTGGGGTGGGGGAGTGAGGTGTTGACGATGAAGCCCCTCCAAGGCTGGAATCCACAGGGAACGCCTTTGGCTAATCCAGTTGCAAGTCCCCTGGATCAGAGAGAAGAGGCACAAAATTGCAGATGTTCTAGCCAGAACATCCTGTGAGAGGCTTTTCTGAAGCCAGTTTTTACCACACTCAGTCTATGCAATTATCACCTGGGCAGAGCATCCCCTTGTTAGACAACCCTCTACTGTGGAAAGCCCATGAAACCCACTGAAATGTGCCCGGGGGCCCCACTGAGTCACACAAAGCGTTTTTCCCTAGGTCTGTAAGACTATTCATTTCATAACATGCACTTCCCAATGTATTCATAATTAGTCTTTAAATTAGACTTCAAAATGCCTCTTAAAAACTACTCTTGTATCTTAAAAAAATCACCAGGGAAATGGAAACCATGAGAAAATTTCAGGAAAGTAGGCAAGTCCGTTCTGCTGGGCAGTATGGCAGCCCTGGGCCCTTTCAGACGGGGGACAGCCGGAGGGGCAGCTCCAGGCCTGTGTGGTGGAGGAGGCGGCAACTGAGGCTTCGACCTTCACAGGGAGGCTGTGCTCAAAAAGCCTGTCTATTGATGCAGGAGGTGGAGAATTTCTCAGCTGCTACAAAAGAGGCAGAGTGGCGTCAGGAGGAATGAGAAGCAGAAGGGCACCCGCCACATGCGCGCAGTGAAAAGCGGTTCCCATCATCCCTCAGCATGCAGACAGCAGGAGAACTGCAGGATGTCGGGCCGGGTCTCTGGATGCTAATTTACTCTTTAAAAGGTTTAATTGGTGTTATTGCTACAACGTTAGTGAAACGTGGATATCTAGTAATTATGCTTTTGAATAGCCGGGACTTCTGCTTCCTCCCACCCACCACATCCGTGCCCCCTTCCCGCTGCCGACAGTGGTGCGGGTGGTCGGGGCAGGGCCGGGGTGCTTGGGGCCAGGCACGGTCAGCTAGTCAGGCTCCAACCCTGGATCTCTGGGCTCCCATAGCTTGAGACCCACGCTCAGGAGGAAGGAGGCTTGCTTGTGCAGGTGAGGAAAGAGGAGGAGAAGTTCCTTCCTTGTAGAGACATTTTATAGGGATCTGCTGTTCAGTGAAAAGTCCATTTAAGTTTTAAAGGAAGGATCTCAGCCATTGAGTGTTGTCTGGCCTCCTACCCCAGGTGGCTGATTTGGTGTGTGTTTATAGAATTAGTGCTGCTGAGCCAAAGGTTGGAATCCAAACAGGATGGATTTGAGGAGAAATACCGAGTACCTTAGCTTCAGGAAATTATGATCACTGTTCTCCTTTGACATGTGACTAAATGAGTCCCTGGGGCATCTAAATTACGCATTTCCACTGTTCTATCTTAACTGGCAAAATGTATGTATACACTTCTGTGAGAAGATTAAGACACAATTTCAGGCCTTAAGAAACACCTGATCCAGGCAGGGGAGACCAAGCAACTCACGGAAATGCCAAGAGAACCAGGTGCGCGCACACCCTGGGACGAACCTCCACAGAGCGGATGAGTTCAGAGAACAGGGACGCTTCTCCTCAGGGGTGGAAGAGGAGGAGAATGAAGTGAAGTTAGGGAAACACGGTCAACTTGAAGTTATTTTTCATTTTTAAGTTTGTCATTCTGATTTCCTGTTTAAGAAAGGCATTTACAAATACGTGTTAACTTTTAGCGTATTTGCAGAATTTTTCAAAATGATCTTTTATTCTTCTTCCTGCTATTATAATTGAAGTCAATTAAGGTAAACTGTGTTAAGTAGAATTAATATTTACATTTTCGGTTCTGTAAGAAGAAAATGCAATGTGCCATGACATGTTTTGGGGAGAGGGTTTCAACCATTCAATGTAGAACATTCAAATTTTAAAAGCACACGATGTCTTTTGAATAACAACTCACATCCCTTGAAAGCTTACTATGTGCCAGGCACTCTAACAAGTATTATCTCTTTTAATCTTCACCATAACTCCGTTAGGTAGGTACTATTATTAGCCTTCACCACAGACACACACAGATTTTACAAATAAGAAAACTGAGGCACAGGGAGGTTAAGAAAGCGACCACCGTCAGAGCCAGGCTTTGAACCAAGGCTGTCTGTTCCCCAAAGTGCAAAGATGGGCTCTTATGCCCACGGCACTTATAGTCTGTCCTCAAGGAAGGACATGCAGCCCGGCTGGAGGAGGGTGGTCCAGCCTCGAGCTTTCAGCGCCTCCAGGGGCTGCCTCAGTTGCAGGAGCTGCCCCTCCTGAGGTCGCATCCTTCCTGTGGGGGTGTAAAGGCCAGACATGTCGGCCCGATGCTGGGCAACTCTGATGGGCACTACCTGCCTCAGACTGACCAAGACTGTTTCAGGTCCGAATCGCAGAACAGAACCCCTTTTTCCTCTTTGCAGTCTTGCTTCCTCCCGTTTCCGTTCACAGGTGTTGATCCCTACTAAACATCCTGCACTGTTTATCATTGCAGCATTCCAGTGTCAGCTCCTGGAAAACCCAGCCCGTGGCAATGCCGTCTCCCCCCCAGAGTTCACGTGTATGCATGTGTACATACTCAAAAGTCTGTGCACGCGTACATGATGTCCTGTGTCTCAGGCCATAGCTCCCTCGTGAAATCTCAGAACGTGCTTTCAGTTCAGTTTCTCTGGCTGCTTAGGGGAGGCAGCAGAGCTTACTGGTCAAGAGCATTTAATTTGGGTCTTAAACTTGGCTTGAAATCACAGCCCCGTCCTCATTTATGAGGACCAAACGTGACAATGTGCACAAAGACCTGACGCTGTGCCTGGCCCATGCCCTCAATAAATGGCAGCTGCTACGATTGCCCCCCAAGTCTCCAAGACTGGAGTCAGGCCAAGCCTGCACCAAGGCTCTGTTCCTTCCCCTCATGGGACAGTCTTTGCTCCCAGCTTCTCTTCTCATTCTCTGCTGATCCACAAGGGATAATTCAACATCCCCCTCATCAAAAACAAACAAACAAAAACCCACCCTTAGTTCAAACTTTCATTATCATTCCCTTGAACTGTTGCAGTAGCTTCCAAACTAGTTTCCTGCCTCCTAGACTGGTCCGATCCATTCTCCGCTTTGCCCGAAGAGCAATGTTTCTAAAATGCTGATACAATCTCTGCTTGAAATCCTTGAATAACTTCCACTTCCTGCGCACAAAAAAACTCTGTAAAATATGAAACTACTGAGCGTGGCCCCTGCCTTCTCTCCGACTGCTCTGGTGTCCCAATCTCCTCAATGACAAAAACAACTTGCAGTCTTCTAACTTGCCATGCTGTGTGCTATTTTATGGTTCCTTGTCTTTGAACCCTAATCCTTCAGCCTTCACTCTCTACCCTGCATTCCCAGACCTTCTGGGAAAAATCCTATTTATTCTTCAAACTATTTGCTATGGACTGAATGTTTGTGCCCTCTCCAAAAGTCATATGTTGAGGCCCTAATCTGAAGTGTGACGGTATTCGGAGGCAGGGCCTTTGGAGGTAATTAGGTTTAGATGAGGTCATAAAGGTTGAGCCCCCGTGATTGATTAGTGCCCTCATAAGAAAAAATAAGAGACAGTCTTGATCTGTCTCTCAGCCATGTGAGGACACAGCAAGAAGGCAGCCATCTGCAAACCAGGAAGAGGGCCCTCACCAGGCACCAAATCTGCTGGCATCTTGATCTTGGACTTCCCAGCCTCCAGAACTGAGAGAAATAAATGTTTGTTGTTTAAGCCACCCAGTCTATGGTATTTTGTTATAGCAGCTTGAAGATACTCCTCCTAAGCGACATCTTCTCAATGCCCTTCATCCTTCGTTCATTCATTCATTCATTATACCTCAACTGAGCACCAAGCATGTAACAGAGATTTTGCTACATCCTGGGGACACAAAAACCATCTCTGCCCTCAAGATGTATTTTAGTCTGGGTGGAGAGACAGACAAATAAGCTGAAAATTCCAACAGAACTGCATGGGGTGCTGTCAGAGCACAGAGGAGTGATGTCCGAACCAGAATACGGGGTCAGAGAAGTCTCTCCATTGGATCGATGCCTGAATTCAGCCTTCCGTATCTCAAGGCATTCCTAGCCTCACACTGTAGAGATAATCACTCTCCTCACTGTAACCCTTCATTGACCTTGTGCGTAATCTTATTGTCATTTCTTCTCTAGTTGTACTGTAAGTGAACTGCACATCTGTCTTCCTTCCTCCTAGAATGAACAGTTAAGGACAAGAACATTGTCTTATTCATCTCAGTATTCCCCAGTCGTTTTAGAGTGTCTAATACATAGGGGATACTCAATTAGCATTTGATCAATAAATGGAGGATAGTTGCATGGATGGATGGATGAATGGGTGCTCACTAAACATTTTCAAGTATTCAAAGCTTTTATTATCTGAGCATAACTGAAACTGGAAAAAGAATCCTTTAAGTATATTCACTTACAATATAAATTACAAAGAAAAAAATTAACTTATGTTAAAAATGAAACTAAAATTATTAAAATAAGTTCTTTTATAATAATATTTAGATCATATGTTTAAGCATTATTTTTTAGAAATAATAGGGGGTAAAAAATTTTCAGAAACCTTCTCTGACAGCATCTATGAGGACATTTGTAATTTCAGGTTGGACTGCTGTGCCATAAGTAAAACAAATACTTTTGAAAAAAAATATTCAAGATTTTATCATTTTTCACTTGGGCCTCTCTCATATTTTGACAGGTAACTCATTGCATTTAAGAATGCGTTTTGTTCATTTCCCTTCCTTAGTTGATAACTCACAGAGCTCTCTCAGGTTTTTATTTGTCAATGGTTACGTGCATCTTATGGATGTTAGCACAACATCACTTTCATCAACGTCATAAAATCTTACATCCTTTGCAAGATATAGAGTTTCACTCTGCCTTTTATTTACACTGAATTCTTTTTTCTTTTAGGTGTTTTCAACAAGAGGCAGTAAGTGGTCCAGCAATGATATTGATCCAATGGGCATGAATCAATCCAGTGATTTGCTGGTAAATCTTTAACGACCAGTTCTCAGAAAAACAAAGAACTCTGATTTATAGTGTTTTCCAACTGCCTAGTGTAAATACTCCACCACGGCCAATTCCAAGCAACCAACATGATGTCGCTGAATGTGGAGTTGGGAAGAAAGGTGCACACTGACTCTGAGAGCCTGTATGATTCAGCTCCTGCACATCGCTGGATAGATCCCAGGGTTAAGCAGGAAGTGATGTTTTAGTGGTCACTAATTTTTAAATTGGTTAGTTTTTAGTGGAGATTTCCATGCTATTACGGCTTTTGTTTTCCTAGTAAACCTTATAACCTACAGGATTCAAAATTAAGAATCCCATGTACATCATTTAAAGCTTCCTAGAGTTGCCCTAAGGAGGTAATAAAACCTTAGTAATATCCTGTATTATCTCTAGAGCAGACTCTGGATTCACTGTCCGTTCCCTCACCGTGTCTTGGTGAGTTCTCTTGCTCCCAAACCCCCCACCACTCCTACAGCCAGGGGTTGAAATAGCAAGCCCCTCACACCTTTCTAGCAGTGTTCTTCCTAGAAGCATCGTGAGACATGACACTCAGGTTAAATTCTTCTGTATTTCCTCCACCTCCCCAAAAGCACAAGAACCCTCTTTCAAATTGTCATGGACCGAATTTTGTCCTCCCCTCAAAATTCATATGTTGCAGCCCTAAATCCCAATGTGGCTCTATTTGGAGATGGAACCTTGAAAGAGGTAATTAAGGTTAAATGACGTCATAAGTGTGAGGCCTTCATCCAATATGACTGATGTCCTTATAAGAAGAGGAAGAGACACCAGGGAGGCACACACACAGAGAAAAGGCCACATGAGGACACAGTAAGAAGGTGGCTGACTGCAAGCCAGGAAGAGAGGGCTCACCAGAAACTAACCCTGCTGGCACCTTGATCTGGGACTTCCAGCCTCCAGACCTGTGAGAAAATAAATGCCTGTTGTTTAAGCCCCCCAGTCCGTGGTGTCTTGTTATGGCAGCCCCAGCAGTCTATACACAAGTGAGTTGCTGGAATAGCCTTGAATATATCCTAGTTCTCTATATAAATGCACAAACTAATAATGGCCCTGGGATATGTGTGGATATGTTTGTATGTGTAAATTTACATGTTACTCTGACTTTTTAATATGGCACACAGGTTATTTATCTAAAGATTGTTGAGAAGGCTGATATTGGACAATCTACAGATTATTACAACTTCATCTGCCAGATGAAATATAACTGTCAGTTTCATTCAAAACTATTTATTCATTTTGGGAGTTGCCATGATTAATATAAAACATTCTTGCACATGCTTGTGTAGGACTCAGCATAATCAAAGTCAGGCAGGCAATTAAAAAGAAACTTCAAAGTTTGTTGAAGTAAACCTGGAGTTTCAGGTAATTCTGTCTGTACCTTCCTTTGATCTATCTGCTTCCAAAGCAGGATGATGGGGGAAATCAATTAAGTTATAAAGTTTTTTTTTTTTAATGAAATGGGCAAAAGATGAATGAAACTTGATTGTAAATAGGGAGTACTATTTGGCCCCAGTAGACATTATAGACCAGGGTCTGACTAATCTCAGACCTGACCAACACAGCTGTATTTGTCAAACTCCCAGTCACTTCCACGAGGTTGCTCGTAAATCCAGGTCCCGGCCCCACCTGCAATGCACACAAGGCGGCTTCCTGCTGGGAGGAACTGGGAACAGAATTTGGTTCTTGGAGTCTGATTCCACCTCTGCTTGCTGCTGACAAAGATCTCGTTAGTTCACGTTCTGGTTTGGGTAATACGCTCTCTCTGGCTTTCATGGCTTAGCTTCTCCGTCCTCCTCCACCCCTCCTCTGGTTCCACAGCCTCTCTGCACACAGGGCAACCTTCCGGAAGAGGAATCTGAAGTGTTTGACTTCTGCCCTTGGTGCTGACTCCCACCCTGTGAGAGCTCCTCGAAACTAATGGAAATAAGATCAAGACCGTGCGAGGTCAAGCCCACCACAGCGGAAATGCAAATGGCCGATGAGGAGACGAAAGCAGCTTGTATTTCAATGGTGATGAAAAGAACGGTGTGTTACAACACAATATTTGCCACTTATCACATTGACACAGTGTTAATAAAACGACAGCCACTGAAGATATATACACGTGGTTCAAATGCTCTGCTATTTATTGTCTGATGTTACAGAAGAGCAATTTGGCAGTACATATGAAAAAGCCTTTAAAGTGTTAACGTGCCTTCTGCTTTCAGCCAAGATGGAATAAAAGCTACCAGATTTACTGTCCTGCCTGAAATTACCAAAAAGAATTAAAGAAAAAAAAAACAGACAAAAAATATTAAACAATGGTTTTCAAGATACTCCCTGAAACACAGGAAACAAGTGGGGTGAGCCCTACAAAATTACTTCAGCTGACTTCCTGGAGAGTTCCCGGACCATGGGGCCCCTGGGGAGATGGCTCTCAGGTGGAGCCCACGGGGTTCCCTGAGTTGAGGAGAGGGAGCTGAGAGTCTGGAGAGACCAAGGCAACTACAGTTCCCAGAACAAAGTACTGGGGAGGTAAGAGCTTCACGGCGACCTGCAGAGGGTCTGCCTTGCTGATTAGTGGCCAGCCCGTGCACGTGGGGAAACTACCCACGGCTGGGGAAGACCTGTTAACAGCGGTAGAGGCAACAGTGCCCGGCACTCCCAGGGCCGGAGGTCAGGCGTGTTCCCACCGACACAATTCGTTAGATAGATACACAGAAGGATCTGGCCTCAGGGGTGGGGAATATGCCCTAAACTGCGTACTACTCCAGTCTTGCCTACAAATCTTAAAAGCAAGTCTAAAAAGCATCAGACTGTTTCTGACCAACTTAACTGCATCCCAGAATGAAGTTCAAGAATACTGAAAGGAATGAAAAAATATCCAGTACCCAACTCGGTAAAATACAAGGTCTGGAATACAATAAAAAATTAACTGTCATGCAAAGAAGCAGGAAAACACGACCTATAATGAGGAGGATAATCAATCAAAACTGAATGAGAACTGACACAGATGTTAGGATTATCAGGCAAGGACATGAAAACAGTTATGAAAACTGTATTCCATATGTTCAAAAGTTAAGTAGAGATATGGAAGATTGTTTTCTTTTTTCTTTTTTTTCAGCTTTATTGAGGTACTAGAAGATTTTTAAAAGGCCTACATCAAACTTCTAAAGATAAAACCTACATTATGTGGAATGAGAAATACACTTAATGGTACTAACAACACATTAGACATTGCAGAAGAAAAAATTAGTGAATTTGAAGATGTAGCAATAGAAACTCTCAATAGAAATGAACTTTTTTGTGTGTGTGAGGAAGATTAGCCCTGAGCTAACATCCATCACCAATCCTCCTCTTTTTGCTGAGGAAGATTGGCCCTGGGCTAACATCCATGCCCATCTTCCTCTACTTTACATGGGATGCCTGCCACAGCATGGCTTGATAAGTGGTGGGTAGGTTTGCATCCAGGATCTGAACCTGTGAACCCCAGGCCGCTGCAGTGGAGCATGTGCACTTAACTGTTACACCACTGGGCCAGCCCCAGAAATGAACTTTTTAAAAAAATGAACAAAGTATCAGTGAGCTGTGGGACTTCAAGTAACCTGATATTTGTCCCCGGGGGGGGGGGGGCAGGAAAAGAGTTTGGAGAAATAATGACCAAAATTTTACCAATTAATACTATAAACCCCCAATTCCAAGAAGCTTGACAAATCTTAAGCACAAAAATCAAATAAGCACAAGTAATCAAAACCAGTGATAAAGAGAAAAATCTTCAAAGCAGCAAGAGAAAAGGGACACATTACATATAGAGCAACAAAAATAAGGATGACATCAGATTTCTCATAGGAAAACAGAACAGAGGAGCAGCATCTTTTAAGTACTGAAAGAAAAAAGCTGTCAACCTAGAATTTTATATCCTGGGAAAATGTCTTTGAAAAGCTAAGTGAAGTAAATGCTTTTTCAGACAAAAAAGCTGAAAGAATTCATCACCATTAAACCCCCACTGAAAGAAATGTTAAAGGATGTCAGTCAGGGAAAAGGAAAATGATATCGGATGTGGATCTGCACAAAGTTAACAAGAGAACCAGAAATGGAACTACATGGGTAAATGTATAAGGTGATTGTCTTATTAATAAAATATCTTTACATGATAATTCATTGTTTAAACAAAAATAATGACAATGAAGTGTGGGGTTATAACAGATGTACAAGTAAATTGTATGACAATAATACCACAATGGTTAAGAGAAAAGAAATGAAAGTATACTATGTAAGATTCTTATACACACGTGAAGTCATAATATCACCTGACGGTAGAGTGGGGTAGTTAAAGATGTATACTATACACTCTAAAGCAATCACTTAAATAAAAAAGCAACACGTTGTAACTCTAAGCCAGAGGAGATAAAATAAAATCATTAAAAATATTCAATTAATCCAAAATAAGACATAAAAAAAGGAAAAGGAGAAGCAAGAACAGATGAGACAAACACAGAACATTGCTGAGATAAATTAAAGATGTAAATAAACGGAGAGATATAGCATGCTCACAAGTAAGATTTAATCTTATTAGCTGTCAGTACTCTCCAAATTCATCTATAGATTTAACACAACCACAATAAGAATCCCAGCACTATTTTTGTAAAAATTAATAAACTGATTCTCAAATTCACATAGAAATATAAAGGACCTAGAATAGTCTAAACAACTCTGAAAAAGAAGAACGAGGTTAGAGCACTAACACTACTCAAGACTTATTATAAAGCTCCACTAATCATCACAAGGTGGGCTTGGCGTAAGATGGGCCAACAATCAAGGGGGCAGAATAGAGTCCAGAAACAGACACCCACATAACAGACAACTGATTCTCCCCAAAGGTGCACAGGCAGTTCAGTGGAGAAAGGATAGTATTTTCAATAAATAAGATGGAACAATTGGATATCCATAAGCAAAAAGTTGAACTCGGATCCATACCTCATACCTCATTCAAAAATTTATTCAAAACATCCCAAAATTAACTCAACATACCACAGGGGGAGCTAAAGTTAGTTAAGGCCAGGAGGTCCTCTGTCATTAATTTTCCTGAGGGGATGTTAGGACGGGAGGGCTGGGAGAAGGTGTTTTTAAGCACACTGGCCTCCGACAAAGAGATAGGAATGCAGAACCTGCAAAAGCATATGGGTGGAGAAGGAGGCGTGGACTCCCTTCTGGGCAGGCCATATGGAGGGCCGCAGAGGCCCAAGGAAGCTCCAATCTCTTGACACCGTGAATGTTTTGCAGATTCAAGGTGGTCCCAGGAGACAGCATGCTGGAGGAGGAAGCAGGGCTCCTCCCACGGAGTCTCCATCTCCCTGCGGGGACGGTCAGGGACGTCCACAGAGCAAAAGGGGAGAGGGAGGACGTGGGACCCTGAGCTACCCAGGAACTCCCAGACACGACTGGGGGAGAGGAGAGCCCGCAAGCTTCAGCCGAGGGAAGAGCCAGCAAATGTATTCATTTTTAAGAGACTACATATGTACCCGTAAGTTGGTGAGGAAGGGGGACATTTGCGTGACAAGTGTACCATAAAAAAACTCTGGAAGAAAATAAATCCATATTGTCAGTTATTATCTTTGGATGGCAGAGTTCCAGGTTATTTTTATTTTCTTCTTTATAATTTCTGTATTGTCTGAATGTTTTACAATAAACATGTATTACTTTTATAGTCATAAAAAAGCAATAAAGCTATTTTTAACTTAAAAATCTCCAAAGCTAAATCAGAATTTAAAAAAGGATAGTATGATCCCATTTTAGTGAAATATAAACTCAATATAAATGCGTAGAAAAGAAGGATGGGAGCAAATACACCAAAATATTAATGGAATGATGATTTGAGTGGTAGAATTGTGAATTTTTTTTTTTCATTTTGCTTTTCTGGCTTTTTTTCTCAACTTGTTCCAATGAGTGTTTGTCACTTTTATAATCAGAAAGAATATAAAATTATTATGATTATTTTTAAAATCTTGTGAATAGAAATGAAGGCTGGCTGGACACGTAACTGTATACAAGTCTATTCAGCTCTCTGGGATCTCTCTTATAAAATGAGGAGGTTGGATTAGATGGATATCAAAGCCCTTTTCACTCTAAGAATTAATCTATTTAAAATTTTCAGAGATTATATGTGAAGAACTTTGGTACTCATATGTTTAAGCTTAAAAATAAAAATAACTTTTAATTATTTTTAATTTCTCCAAAAGCTTTTCCCTTCCTCAGATTGCCTACTGAGCCGGGCATTCTGCCCTAGGCTTTCTTCTTTGAGACTGAGTCCCTTCTTGCTTCAGATTAGATTAAGTCTGAAGTTCAAGATTATTAGGATTTCATGTTTATTTATAAACTCCTTATTGAGGCACATAACTCTCGTACTTGCTCAAACACTGATGCAGCCTTTTCCATGCCATACTGCCCATAAATTATCCAAATACCAAATTTCCAGATTGATTTTTTCCTTCCCTGCCCCATTAAATCATCATATTAATCACTCCAACATTTTCCTTCATTGAGGATCTTGATGAATGGGAAGTAAATTATCTGTCAGTTGCATACTCACCAAAGTATGTAAAATTATTCCAGACTTCTTAAAAAGTAGCTATATCCCAAACTGCCCACTAGAAATACCAAGGGGTCTGATTTCTGTTGAGTTACAGCAGCAGATGTGCTGGACTCTCCCTGGAAAGGCTAACGCTCGAGTAATCACATTGGTGCACGTGAATTGGATTTTATTAGTTGCATTATTATTCACGGTTTGCTGAGGAGCAGTGATGCCCAGCTCTTTGTGGGCTTTGCATCTTAGCTCACTTACCATGGAAATACTGGGACCAGGATAGATGTTTCCTTTACTAGTGTCTCATTCTTAAAGACATCTGTTCACAAACTCAAAACTGAAATGAAGATCTGGAGCATCTGTAGTGTAAGATATGATGTTCCCTCTCCCTCTGACAGCTGACCACCTCCTCTGGGGGACACATCTTATTACCTTCCCAACACGGTACCTAAAGGCTATGGGACAGACCACTTATTAATGTGGGAGGCGGATGGCATCATGGTTATAAGTGTGAGCTTTCGAGTCATACAGATCTGGATTAAATCCTGGCTCTGCCACTTACTGGCTATCATTTTCAAAAGGTTACTCAACCTCTCAGGGCTTCTCTTGGCTCAACTGTCAAATGGAAGTAATAATAATACATACCCCACTGGGTTGTTAATAAGGATTAAAAGAGATAAGACTTTGTAGATCCCTAAGAGAGTGCTCTAAGCACTCTCTTAGGGATCTCTTAGATAATATCCCATAAATTTTAGCAAATATGCTTAAGAAAATGAAGACCATGGGCTGCTGCACAGGTGTACAGTGAATTGCAATGCTCTTTTGTCTGTTCCAGAGAAATATTCCAATATTTGTATCCACTGAGTTTCTTTTTTCCTAGGCAGACCACTTTTGTTACCGACTGTGTTTTCTGCTGCTGTGTGGACAAAGATCCCGTATGTTCTCTCACCGCCTGCTCAGTGCTGCTCCAGGCTGATACCTCTCCAGACACAAGTGGTGGTGAGCGAACCTCTGAACGATCTGACTTAACACAATAAGCCCTACAAGCAACTCTTTGACTTCCAAACATTTAAAGGCCGTTTTTTAAAAAGGACAGTCAAGGAAATAAAAAATAGTCTATTTCACTTGTGTTAGTGACAAGGAAAAAAAATCTGAGCACCTTCATGGCTGAAAAGAAAAACATTAAGATGATAGCTTGTGTTTTCCTTGCCAAGTGTTTTGCAAAAATTATTTCATTTCATTTTTGTAGAAAACCAAGGAGATAGGCAGAGGTACAATAATTTAAACTTGTTTTATCAACTACGAGGTTAAGGTAAAGAGGAGGTTGGTATCTTGGCAGTGCTGTGGAGTGGATTGCGACTCCTAGCGCCCCTGTGTGCAGCAGAGCAGAACCCTGCCAGGACTTTTTGCAGCATCTTCTCACCCTCCAGTGCTCTATCAGACAATGCTCTGCCGCTATTCATAGGGTTTTTATGGCCAATTTTTTCAGAAGTGGGTGGCCAGGTCCTTCTTCCTAGTCTGTCTTAGTCTGAAAGCTCCACTGAAGACTGTCCACCATGGGTGACCCTGCTGGTATTTGAAATCTCGGCGGCATAGCTTTCAGCATCACAGCAACACACAGCCAGCACAGTCTGACAACCAACAGACAGGTGGTGTGGTTCCCTGACCGGGAAAAGAACTAAGGCCGTGGGTGGTGAGAGTGCCGGATCTTAATCAGTAGACCCCTGGGGCTGGCTAAAAGGAGGTAAAGCAACATGTTTTCCGCTGCAGCTGGTCAGTAACTTCTAAACTAGTGGTTCATGGTGCCATGAATCACCTTCTCATTTAATATCCTCCTCTCCTTTGGGGAGACAGAGGCTTCCATTTGCAGTTTGCTGGAGTCACTCTGATTATCTTCACCATCATAAAGCCCATATTATATACCAGATGGTGTTCTGAGTTTTTACATGTATTAACTCATTCAATCCTTCAACAACCCTATGAGACAGGTACAATAATTACTCCCATTATTAACAATGAGGAAAATGTGGTACCTGTCACAGGACACACAACTGGAATGTAGTATAGTATCGTGGCCAAGACCCTGAGGTTGGCAGAGTCGACCTTGACGAGCAGCTCTCTGTGCATGTTGCTTCTCTTTTACACATCCATCTTTCCATCCATGCTCCTTTGCCAGTGGGAACTATAAGTATGGCACTCTTCCAAGGCACCAAGTCAGGGCCCATGAGTTGACAACACTTCTTTAATTGAGAGAGATGCAAAAAGAAAGGAAAGTTTGGGGCATTGGCCCAAACCTCAGTTTCCTTTTTCAAACTTCCATCATTTCTTATCCTTAGTCATGGGTGATTGGAAGAAAGAGGGAGATAAATAACACTGTGGTCCACTTGAATAATGAAAGAAACAACATTTGGGAGACTATCTCTTCAATCCAATACAAACTGCACTTCGAATACCATTCCTCACATGCCAAAATCTCCTAACACACCCAGCCTTAGAATGTCTTCGGCCCTTATCATCAAATGGACGTGCTGGATGTCTTATTACTGCACAGAAATCATCCGAACTTTACAGCTGTCCCATCACCACAAGTTGGTCAGTCTTCAACAAATTCATTGCAAGACGAAAGCAGGGAGAGAGAACGGCTCTACTTCACTGACAGTCACAGGCTGGGTGTGATTAAGATCATTATCAAACCCCAAAGCCCGACATCCATTTGTGAAAAGAGGCCCCTCTGAGAAGGGCTCCTTTAAACCTCTTGAGGTAGAAAACATCACGTTCTAACTTGCAAAAATAAAACCTGTAAGTGAAAGATTTGCCTTGGAACAAGCCCTCAACCAAAAGATGAACGCACTGGTTAATGCTGGGAGCAGGGGGAGAAAGAAACGGACAGGCTCCTTTGTCTTCAGGCCAAGGGACTCACTGCAACCGCAAATCTTTTTTTAAGCAGAAGAAAAATAGGCTGGTGGGAAAGGGTCCAAGTAGGTGAGGAAAGCGTCACCATTAGGAAGGTGGCTGTCCACCCAGATCTTCTAAGCCATAAAACCACAGAGATTCTCCCTATGAGCCTGCTGCTATATAAGCCCCATGACACCTCCCTGGAGCTTGCATCGTGTAGAACGTAAAGGATGTGGAAAGAATAAAATGAGGCAAAGACTGGCTTCAAAGTTTGCTGAGGATTTGAGTTTCCTTGGGGAAGTCATTCAAGCATGAGCTTCTGCTCTGTCAAACAGATGGGCTGTTTACATTGCTCCTCTCCCATGAGGATTCTAAATTCATGTGAAGACATGAGGAAGAGAAGACAAATAAGGAAAAAAATTCTAATACTTAAATAAGTTGTTGGGTATTAGGTGTATTCCACCTCTGCAGAAACAGGATATATTTTGCCCTGCAAGAGTCCTGCACCCCCACACAGTCCAGAAGACCAAGTGCCGGAGAGGTCACGAGGGGCTCATAGAGGCGGATGGGTAGCTGGCACGAGGTGGAAGATGTCACAGTTAGCACAATGGCTGGGCAGGGAGAAGAGCCGGGCTGGGCTGGCACCTGGGGGGTAGTTAGTGCTGCTCACACACGTTGCACATCCTATGATCTGCCCCACAGTTTTATCATCGTTCCCATGCTCATGGATTATTAGGTATTCTCCCAGCATTTATTTATTCATAACTTAAAATTAAATAAACTAAGATCCTAACATACAAATGGAAAATTCACAAAAGAGAAAATACAATTAAGTTAAAAAAATGTAAAATGTCAAGTATTAGAAATTCAAATTAAAACCACAGTGAAATAGCATTTTGCACTTCCAAAATTAGCCAAGAGTTTTAGATTATAATACCCAGTTCTGACAAAAGTGTTATAAAAGGAAAGCTCTCTTGATGATGATCATGATGCTGATGGCTCTCCGAGCCCTGGTACTTGGTTGGTGCTCAATAAAGAGTTGTTGAATGAATGAGTGAGAAGTTCAAGAAATTCTGCCTTGAATGTCTTAGCCTGGCCCACCCACGTTCGTGGTGGTTTTTCCCTGCAGAACATCAAAGTCACTGCAAAGCCTCCAACAGACAGCTATTTTATGAGGTCCCACCTGCTCTGGAATAGTTTCTTTATCGTTCTGACAATCAACCCCAGGGTAAATGACCGTGTCTCCCTCCACATTGAAAATTCTCCTTGGCCCTGGTAGAAAATGTGATAAGTTTTGCAATGGACTTGAAAGTTCAAAGTGTGATTCATGTTCTTTGAGAGTAATCTATCAAGAGAGCATCCAACAGTATAAACCGTCCTTCCCAGGAAGGCTTGGCTAGTGGTGTGTTGGTTTAATGCAAACCCACTTGGTTCTATAAATACACAGGTGAGACACAGAAGTGGTCATGGGCTCCCACTTTGTTCATCTTGGGTGGTCTTGCACGGGTGGTGGGCTGATTCTCCCTAAAAGGAGGCCTCAGAACACATTTTGGGTCAGAAAGAAATAAATGTAAGAGAGTGCTCACACAGGAAGCACAGGATTCCAGAACCATTAGGACTAACCTGCTCTTATTGCAGATGAGAAAACCGAGGCTCAGAGAGGTTAAATAAATGCCCCGAATTAAACAGCCGGAACTGGAACCCTGAGAAACAAAATCCTAGTCTTGGGCTTTTCCATTTGAACAGAGTGGGTAACAGACTATTTCATGGAGGACCAACTCTAAAAGATTTTCCAGCAAAGAAAGGCAGAAGCGGGCTGCATGGTGAGATAGGTTTTTGGAGCAGTATAGGCACCATGCTCTATCCACCCACGATCCCCCCCATCCCCACTTCTGCTGCAGGTTCCCAGTGCACCTCAGCAGTTAAAAAGTGCACCTCTGAGAAGGTGTGCAGCAAGGAAAGCTTTCAAGGTTCTTTAAAATCAGTGCTTTCCAGTTCGTCAGATCACAGAATCTCTATTACATTCAATGACAATTCCATAGAACTCGTATTCCTCAGAGCACACTTTCAGAAATGCTATAACTTCCACAAGTCTTTCCTCGCCTGAAATCAGCCTCAGACACGTGATGAAAGTTACTGCAGGGACCTCAAAAATAAATATCTATTGCTCCCCCAGGAAACCTCCTGGTCTAAAACACTGGGATGTTTTCCCGTCTATTTTTATTCCTAAATTCTTAATCTTTCAGAGATACTGTGAACCAGCCCATTTCTTGCCCACCTGAAATCTAAGTTTTACCAGCACTGTAGTATTGCCATCTCCAAAGCACCTGGTGTGTTTTGCTCCCGGCCTGGGTAGAGCGGTAGATGTGGTGTGTTCACATCAAGCTTCTGAACCTTGCCCAGAAAGGAGGCCCTTCTTAGTAAATTAGTACTTGGTTTCTTTTACAAATGCTTCCTCAACAAATAATCAGAAAAAGTTTGTACATTTTCTGCATTATGGAACTTTCCCTTAGCTTTAACGAAAATATGAATAATTAAATAACTCTCCAAGGTCACTTTATTGGCATTAACTATCATGGGAAAGAAGTTGAAACCCTCAAAATGATGTCTTCCAATAGGAGAAAATCAGAGGATTTCTGTAGGTGATCCGTTTCAGAGTTCAAAATGTACTTGCTGAAATATTGGCCTCTCCTAGATCTTACCCCTCAATTCATTTTTAAGATTCCAGAAAGCATTTTCACTCTCTTTGTTTTACTAAGAAGCGTTGGATCAGGTACGGCTCATTCATTCCTTTCAGCATAATCACTTCCCACTCTGGAGAGTCCCCTGCTGGGTCCTCATCAAGCTAGCCTTGAGGGTCTTGCAGCCCATTCCTGCCTCTGTTTTGCTTGACTATCTTGAATGGTTCTGAAAGGAATACTTACTCAGAACTGAGCATGACTGTAATTGGAGCAATTGAATTTCTTTGGAGGATCTTGTCCCTGCCTCAGAGAAACACGCCCAGCGTATGGCTTACATATCTACAGAGAGAAATGGGCTGGGCAGTTGGGGGTCAGCGCAGTTTGCACATCTAAAAGGGCTCAGTGGCTCCTCTTAAGGGAACTGAACTACAGAATGTGAACCAGAAGCTCAGCTTAGGGAGGTAGAGAGGGGCAGGGGGACAGGGGAGGGATGCTTCTGTCCCAAGCACATTCTCCAAATGTGGTACCTCTCCTAAAGATTTTAAGGTAAGGGATAGATGTGCAGTTAATAAGATGTGAACCTTCGTGAAATATGCGTCCAAATCACCAGAGGACAGATCTTGGGTCAGAGAAACTGAAAAGTATGGTGCCTTGTCATGTGCTCTCTCCTCCACCAAATGGAGCACAGAGCCCCTCTCTCCAGCCGCCTCCGACAGGATCCTCAGACATGAAAACCTCGGAAGCCTCCTGTGGAAGAGCCTGAGGGGCCTGCTCTTTGTGGCTTGAGCACTAAAAGCAGAAACGTTGTCTCTTTTGAGTTAATGGACACTTGAGCGTCTCTACAGCAGCAGGAGGAGTTCGTTGGCCCCTAAAGCTTTGAAATCCATTTCTGACACAGACTAAACCACATGGGACCCAGGCATAATCCAGGGGCAAATCTGGACAATCCTGCCCTCCACTCTGGGCACCTGAGATACAAGAAAGAGGTGGATGGATTAGATCAGAAAAGGAAGAGGCATCAAGTGATATATGAAGAAAGATGAGAGCAGTTAAAAGATAGTTTGGCCAGGGCCGGCCCGTGGCTTAGCGGTTAAGTGTGCGCACTCTGCTGCTGGCGGCCTGGGTTCGTATCCCGGGCGCGCACCGACACACCGCTTCTCCGGCCATGCTGAGGCCGCGTACCACATACAGCAACTAGAAGGATGTGCAGCTATGACATACAACTATCTACTGGGGCTTTGGAGGAAAAAATAAATAAATAGAATTATAAAGAAAAAAAAAGATAGTTTGGCCAAAGCATGACTAAGATTGGGGGAAAGGTTAAAAAGTCCATAAATATCTGCATCATGAAAAATTTTGTCACACACATGTACACACACACACACACACACACACTAACACCCCACAGATGAGGTTAAATGTCTTTCTTTTAAGGGGTTTAAAATAGACTGGTGAGAGATTTATTGCACACCCGAAAGGGTCTAGTGGCTCCTCTCAGGGGAACTGAGCCAGAAGTTCAGCTTGGGGGAGGCAGAGGGGAATTAGGGGCCAAAGGGGGAGTGATTTCTGTCCCAGGCACATTCTCTAAAGGTGGTTTCCTCTTTTGTGGGCAGGTGTGATGGCCAGGAGGGCAACGTAGGTGAACTTTGGGGTTTCTAATCCTCTCTCATTACTGCAGTGTGGTGCTTCTGGTGCAGTAAGACACGGAAGCAGAAACAGCTGAGATAATACTTTGCTGTCATTGCGGTGCGCTTGAGATAAGGACCTGCCGGCAGCCATCGCTGCTTGCCATTATGAAGCCACAAGACTTGACACGCACTTCATTGTTTCATTTGAGATGTACAAAACAGTACAAAAAGGGCTTCTGGTAACTTTGTTGTGTGCCCACCTTAGAATACAGTGACTGGCTACTTTCTTCATCCTAGTTTTATATTCCTCAGGAAACTATGTGGCATTCCAAGTCATTCTCCCAAGGAACATGAACTCTCCCAACACAGGGGGAGTTTGATAAGAAAAGACAAGGCCTGCAAGGTTGTCCAAACAGAAGACAAGCTCTTCTGGGGTGTGTCCTAAGGACACTGGTGGAAACATTGACTGGCAGGATGAAATTAGAGATAATCCACAGAGACAAGAGAGGGAGGTGAGCCAGAGAAGCACTAAGGAAAACACCTCTGCTCCCAACTCCTAGCTGTATCATCATCTTTCTGAGGAATTGCACATTAAATCATAGGATGTTTGTTTCATAAGTAACCTACATTCACAGTGGGGGAAATCAGAAAACACATTTAGTTGTTACCAAACTTCACCACTGCCTGTACCCATGCCCTCTGCAATGACTTTGCAGATCCTTCCACTAGAAACAAAGCCTGTTTTCCTCCCCTATTGATTTAGGCTTGGCCGTGTGGGCAGAACAGACAGCACGCCAACTCCAAACCAAAGCCTGAGAGAGAGCCTGTGTTTCCACTTGTTCCCTTGCACTTCCGTCCTCGCCATGAGAAGAACGTGCCCTGGTTAGCCCACTGGTCCAAGGAAGATGAAATGGGTAGAATAGACCTGGACCCAACCTGCAGCTGGAAGCCACAGCTAGCCAAGCTGAGCTCAACTAGGTTGACTGACCCAGAGACACATGGTTGTGAGTGAGAAAAAAGCGATTGTTGTCTTAAGGCACTGAGGTTTGGGGTAGGGGTGGGGGGTGGTTACACAGCATTACTGTGGCAAAAGCTAAGTACTACAAGTATAAAGAGGAAAATAAAAAAACCCCACAACCCCACCATCCAGAGGTAATCACGATCGGCTGTGTGTTTTTTCCTAGTATTTACTTATATACATATATGTGTGTGTGTTTGTCCTATGTGTATGCAAACTTTTATAAGGCAGTATATATATTGTACATGCTGCTTTGAAACTTTTCACTTAATTGGGAAATTTTTTCCGAATCAATAAATATATTTTACAACATATTTTAACATATTTTAATGACCATATAGTGTTCTGCAATATTGATGTAGCATATATAAATTTTAAATTTTATTAGCTGAATATTTAAATTTCAGTTGATGAATTTGAGTAGTAGCTGAATATATTTCCTTTGTAAACAATACAAAAATATGTAGACTAAAATGTAAGTCCTCCTTTAACATATACTCTCCCCAATACATATCCCTCCACTCCCCAGATTTAATCACTGTAAAAGGTTTGATTTGTCTCCGTTCAGACCTTTTTTCTATGCATTTATTGTATGCACAAATATACCTATACATGTATAAGATTTTAAAAGTGAATAGTATTATAACAATTTTACGATCTGCAACTTTTCTTTTTCACTAAACGGCTTCCTTTAGAGATTGCTGCACATCAGTCCTGTAGATTTAGCTCTCGATGTTAAACTGCTGAGTAATAAACCACAGTATGGACAGGCCACAGTTTACTGAAGTACTCCATCATGAGTAGACCTGTGAGTGGTATTCGACGTTTTGGATTGTTCAGTGAACATCCTTCTTCATGCCTCTTTGAGTATACATGCAAGAGTTTCTCTGGCATCAGTACCTTGAGAGGAATTAACAATTTTAATAGAAACTGTCAACGTGCCCTCCACAAGGCGGTGTCCATTTTACCCTCCACAAACAGCGTATGAAAGGACCCAGGCACACCAACACCAACCAAGGCCTCTGCATTTATTTCCAACGAACTTGGCAGCTTGTCTTAGAATTTCAGCTGTCTAACCTTTAAAATGGCCGTGATAATTCTTACCTCATCTTATTAATAAAGGAGAGAACTCACACCATCAGCAGTAGTAGCATTGCTCTCATTTTTCTTAGTACTGTCTGCTAGCATTCCTCCACATGAACCTTTCTTTCATCCATCCAGGTTACTCTCTTTCTCACATTCCTACATTTCATACATTTCCCTGGGCCTCCCCTCATCCTTCCTACTTCTCAACACCCAAGTTCTCACCATCTTTCAAGGCTGCTTGCAGGGCCCTCCTTCATCACGTGGTTCCCTGGCCACTCTTTTGAACTTCCAGACGTGTCTTTGCTGTGCCATTTTCTTTTTTACTTAGAATTACCGGCCATTTAACAACAATATTTACTGATTCTTAACTCTGTATGAGCTAATCATCACCACACGGTTATTATTCTCAACTTACAAAAGAAATTCCAGAGGCTCCAAGAGTTCAAACAACCTGCTCACGGCCGCACGTCAGTGGCAGAGCAGAGATTCAAAGCCACATCTCCACGTTGCAAATCCTGCCATCAACACTCGGCAATACAGTCCTTACTCCTTCAAGGAAACTAGAAGTTCCTGAAGGCAGAGGCAGAATCTTGCCTTTCTTTGCAATGTTTTCACAACATAACACAACACCTGCACGTGGGGGATATGCAATTATTGTTGATTGGTTGAGTCTCTTCCTCCCCACCCCCTCACGTTCCAGGCATGAATAATCAATCACTCCCACTATGGCATACCACATCATCTGAGTCCCAGGGAGAGAGCTAAGATTTTGTTGAGTAAACGCTATGTATCCACTCCTCATGCAAAAGCCATTTGGGCTACACAAGAAATAGATTTCACAGCCCCTTGGCTTAAGGAACCTCCATTCCATATTTGAAGGATAATATGTAAACAATTAGAACAAAGTATTATGAATCAAAATGCCCCAAAACACCTACCTAAAAAAAAAGACCTGAACCGAATCAAGAGTCATATGGCATGCAACAGTGCTTGGGAAGAGAAAATCTCCATCAAGGTGAGGTCACGTGAAATAGCCTTTGAAGAATGGGTGAAAGTGGGCTGGTAGGAGGACAGGGCTGGGTGAGGAATAGCCAGAGTGAGGTCATGGGTCCAGATTTCCAACTCCTCCTTCTTTCCCATGCTCAGGGCTTCCCTGCTCCTCTGCTCCCTCTCTATAAAGTGGGGATAATAATACAGCACATCACTCATACTTAACAAAAATGATAAAAATGATCTAGGTAGGCCATGCTTGTAAAGCACTTTGAACGCCATTACAGAAGGAAAGTGACGATAAAGAAGGAAGTTATTATTAGTGTGAATGTGGGCGAGCCCTTTTATTAAAAACCAGAGCAATTCTACTTTCATAATTAATTTCAGTCCTAGAAAGCAATGGCCTTGCAGATTCCTACATGGAGAACCTTCTCTATTTCTAGGTTTCAGACAAAGACATTAGACTGAAAATAACAATTCTACCTTGAAAATGGAAATCATCAAAAATGATCAGACCCTGCTGGTATCTGAATGGGTAAAAGATACCATATACAGGAAACAAACTTAACAAGCCAGGTGATAAAGACAATTATGAACCAGTGATTCAATTGGAAGCCTGAAACGTGGCCAGTCTGGCCTCGGGCTGAAATGACCAAACCTCATACTTAAGCCTATTAGAACATGTTTGCACAAAACTGTTAAGCAATGTGGGTTCTTTGTGTCCAAAAAGCAGTCCACACAGTAAGTGCATTGTTCTCAGCATAATACTAAGACCTGTCTTCCAAGATTGGAGCATTTTCTCCCAGAAAACAAACTTTGAAAAGGACAAAATTGCCAACAACCTAAACTATGGGTTTAGGGGATATCTCCCTTTTGTGGAAGAGGATGCGGTGGTGCTCCATGATGCCAAGATGGCAGGACTGTGGTCGATTTATAGATGCAGTTAGAGGGAGGCAGATTACAGATTAACCCAGAAAGGAATTTGTAACACTTAGAGCTAGTGGAGAGTGATACAGACTTCATCTTGAGGTGGTGAGCGTCCCAACACTGGAGGTATTCAAATACCAACAGAGAGACTAGAGAAGGAATTGCTGATACAGAGAAAATTGAACTAGATAACTTATAGTTGCCTATTTAAGCCTATGATCAGTGCGCCTCTTCATAATCCAAAGTGGCTCTGCTGAATATAAAATGAACCTGGACCCACGAATGGGGTGGGGGCCAATTAAAAGTCCTCTTTGACAAATGTTTTCCAGCTGCAAATTATTCAGCATCAACTGTGAGCATTGAAGACAGCCTGGCTGCAACAATTCTTGAATGAAGAGTAGCACAGTTTGGGGTTTGGAGATCTTTTTTCAAAAAATCTTTAAGAGAACAAGTATGCCGTGATCTGACAGGAAATGGAGTGTGCCCTGCTCTGGATTACTGCTTCTTCCAGGAGCCTGTTAATCCTGGTATTGTGATGGCCCGAGGACCTCAAGGTATGTCTTCAACAAAGACATTTAAGGAAGCAATAATAATAGTGGCAACAATAACTACAGAGATAATAAGAAGAGCAACATGAGAACCACTCACTGAGATCTTCATGCTACTCTAACTAGATTAACGCATTTAAACCCATTTTACAGATAAGTGGAGCCGAGGTTTGGAAGTAGGCAGTTTGGATCCAGGTCCACACGTGTAACCATTACACTACACTCTTGACATTTTAAATTTCTTTTTCTATCTAAATGTCATCTGTTTTATGTGCTGTGTTTCCAGCATCTTCTCTGCCCTTTTCTAAAGGCCAGTACTTTGTCCACAGTGGTAGCCCTGGTATCAGGTGGATCAAGCACTGTCATCTCACGTCTCGGTCACTCACCAGCTGTGTAACATGCTCATGCTCATCAAGCCTGCTCTCTCATCTATAAATCAGGGGAAACAATATCTACCTCTCATTGTCCTCATTGTGAGGACAAGGAATGGCCGTGTCTGTGCTGCCCCTAGCATGGTGGCTACCACAAAAGGAGCCCTCAATACCCGGGATATATCACAAAGGAACACCCTGGAACTCCTGTGTCACGTGTTTCCAAATGTGGAATTTTTCACAGGGCATCATGTTGACAATGAAAGTGGCCATTCTGATCTGTGACTACAGGTCACTTGCCAATGTCTGGGCCTTCAGGAGACCAGCCCCAGGCTGGGCAGGCAGGGCCCACCAGAAACGTGTAGTTTGATTGATTCAGCACCTGAGACATGTCAGAGCAGAGACCAGTCTCCTTGGTGTTTACTGCAAAAGCTGCCAAACATGCTCAGGGAGCAGGAATGACTGCCTCTCTCTCCCATGGCCAGATTCCGGAGCCCGTGGGAAGTCAGAAGCAAATGAGATTCCATGAAATCCAGTCAGGATGCTCACAGGGGGTGGCATGCTTCCAAAAGCTATACATTAATTTGGGTAAATTCAGATTTATCTTACATCGCTTGTAATTGATGGGAATCAGAATCATAGGACACTTCAAAGAGCCCTGTTAATCTTCAGGTGTTGGGAATTATTTAGTAAAAGGCCACAGGACAAAACAGGGCTACCAGCGAGTCTTTTCTCAAATAACAGGGCCATGGAACGAATCCACAGAGCCGGGTTGGTGCTTGAGTCTTTGTGACAATAGTTACGTCCTGCCCCAAAGTGCAAAGCAAAGGGAAGGCAGGATGTGAAAGCAGAGATGTACATTGTTTTGCGAGAATTCGAATGGAATGGGGATTGTGTGTTTCCATGTAGGAGCCATGTGGTTTTAAAGTGTTGTATAAAGAGAAGTTTTGCAAACAGATCCATTTCCCATGGACAAAGACAGTCATTTGAGAACCTTAGTCTTTACGTAATACGTGTGGTATATTAGGGTGACCAACAGTCCCAGTTTGCCTGGGACTGAGGGGTTTCCCAGGACATGGGACTTTCAGTTTTAAAACTAGGACAATCCATGGCAAACTGGGATGGGTTGGTCACCTCTCAGTACTTCCTAATTCTTTAGATTATGGCCCTCTCCCCCTCTGCTCTTCTTTCCCCACCAGTCTCAATGACTAGTTCTCCAGCCTGCCTGCACGTGAGACTCATTTGGGCAGCTCTGGAAACTCCCAATGCCCAGGCCACACCTCAGATCCATTATATCACAAGCTCTGGGTTGTAGGACCCAGGCATCGAGCATCAGGGTTGAGAATCACTGGTCCAAGCAGGCTCCAAGTTAACAATTGGCGGGTAAAGGATGGGGCTGCTAATGCCCGCTCCTATTTAAAGGAAATCCTTCTGCCAACCAAAACTCCTCAGGATTAGAATAATCTGATGCTAATCGGTTTGATAAATTTGTATTTTTCTCTCAATGTCTTCTAAAAACAAGGTCCACAGGTAGATGCTCATGTGCAGGCACTCATCATCTCTAAGCATTTTGGAAAATAATTGACATTTATAGTTTTACAATCAAATAAGCTTGAACAACAATGAAATGAATTGAGCTTGGATGTTACTAAAAGGCTCTCATCATTGAGAATGACAGCAATCTTCATAGCTCTTAAAATTTTTTTCTTAACCTGATCCATTATTTGTGTTTCAAGGCATAGAGGACGAAGGAAGCATGGGCATTGAAGACAGACAGGCCAGGGTTTGGATCTTTCCTCTGCCATTTACTCCCTACGGAAAGGTCAAGTTGTTTTACCTCCCTGAACCTCAATGTGCTGATCTATAAAATGGGGACGATAATGATGTCTTCTCCAGAGAGTCGCTGGAAGGTAAAATAAGAGAATGAATATGTTGAGTTTTACCCCATGCCTGGCACCTGGTGGGCACTCAACAGTGGGACTGTCTTCACCCACCTAGAGGGAAAATGAAGTAACTGTGCCCTGACGTGATAAATGACTGCTGATTGTGTGGGAAAATCAATATCTATGGGGGAAAAAAGGGCTTTGAAACTGAGGGTTCCCTTTCTGAGCCAACAGAATCCTTCACCCAGGACAACAGGAGGTTGAAATCCTTCCCAGCCCATCTACACATAGCTCCTCCCAGCTCTCTGGAAGATACTGTATTAATATTTGAGCCACAGCCTTTGGTCAGTGCCTCCCTGAGCTGTCGCTTTTGATGTGGGCTTAGGATCTCAGGTCACTGGGAATAAAGCCCCGTTTATCAGCAGAGACAAGAAAGAAACGAGCATGTGCTCTGGGCAAAGAATCAGCTCAGAGTTTAACTCAGTCTGTTCTAGAGAGACGGAGGGGGGAGGGTGGGGAACATCTGGGTGCGGAGTAAGGCTTCTAAGTAGGTGAACTGCCTGCACTTGGCCTACAGGCGCAGCCCAAAAGGGAAGGTGCTTACTCCTTCTGCTCTCAGGTGGAGCCCACGATCCACCCATGTTCACCCTGAGAGTGCCCTCTCTCTCCAATTCTGCACATTGGAGGGGTTCCAAGTTCACCGTGCCTGCTCACTGCCCTGAGTTTATGGAAGGTGAGGCCTTTGCCCCAAGGCTTCTCATCTCTTCCTGGGTAAACAAGTTGGGTTCCTATCATCTGGTGTCCTCCTATAAAAGGATAATGGTTTTCTCCATCCTCCGGACGTTGTCACCTTGCCGAACAGTGTGTGCACACCACTGGCTCCTTTCTTTTGAGTCTCCTTCATTCCAGGGAAGGCTGAGGGGGTCAGACATTCTAGGTGAAGGTAATGTTCAGCTATTCACTGTTTACAGGATTAATCTCCAGTTAGTTCCTTGGAGAAACAGAGATTCTGATGTAGACCAGTGGCTCCTTAATCCAGATGATTATCAGAATCAACCAGAGAGCGTTATAATAATCCTGATTTCTGGGCTGCACCCAGATCTACCAACTCTGAATCTCAGGGGTATCTGAGTGAGGAATCTCCAGGTGGATAGTGTCAGAATCGAACTGAATTATAGGACACCCAGCTGGTGTCTTGGAGAATTGGTTGGTGCAGGAAAGAAGCCCCATACATTGGGTGACCAGAAGTGTCAGAGGTGCAGTGTTCTGTGTGGGGGTGAAGGAGCTGCACAGGAGAAGCAAGTTTTCCTTTGCAGGTGTCTCAGGTGATAGCCAGGGACACTCATGTCCATTTTCTCTCTAGATGGCAAGCTTTTAGTGTAAGGCACAGGCTGTATGCTGTGCTGCCTGCACAGCCTCCCTCAGACTTATCTCCACCCGTCAGCAGACCTGCCTTCTGCTTTTCCTTCTGAGCCCTGCAAAAACGGGCCTTTTGCAAAAGGCCAACCATGCAGTTTTAGGCATGGTTGTGAAATGCTTTGTGTGAAATGCTTTTTCCAAGCAGATGAGATCAACTGATTTCTTTCAGGATACGCTTAATGGTTTCTTTTGAAATCGGCTTTTGAACTTAGCTTTCAGCTATACGTTGTATTTAGAACATTTGGGAGTTGACAGGAATCAGAAACTAATAGTTTTCAGCTCTGGGGAAGTACTTACTATGCTGTGATTCTTGGTTGGTCAGATGGGGCCTTTTGGTAAGGACACCATGGGCTTGAAAGAGCAACCGACCTCCCAACTAGTCGTAAATTCCCCCAAAGGCATTCCAGGTCCCTTCCACTGCCAGAAGATGGAAGATGTGGGCACCTGAAAAATACCTTTTCTGGACATACTTCTACGACAACACGCTTTTCAGTAACAATATGGACCGACGTGCAGCAGAGAGAACACAACGGGAATTCTCAAATCTGAGCAGGACAGGAGGGGCAAGGACACTCACGAGGTGGAACCACATCTCTGGACACAAAATCCACCTTTCCTGCCTTCTAATTTTTTGTTTGTTTGTCTGATTGTTTTGGTTTTGCTGAATTTCTGTTTCCTATGAATAATAGGGGTAGTAATCATGAGAGTTAATATTTTTTGAGGGCTTACTGTGTGCCCAGCACTGTAAGGCTTTCCGATGTGTGCGGTCTCATTTAATCACTACAGAAGTCTGTGTGGACAGCACTACTATAAACCTTCCTCCCCATTTTGCAGATGAGAAAGTTGAGGCAAAGAGAGGCTAAGTGAATTGTCTGGGGCCACAGGTACCAAACCTGCCTCCAGAGTCTATGCCCCTAACTCCCTGGCTACACTGTCAACAAAGTCCTTGGGCCTGTTGACACACGTATATGTCAACATCTCCACCCCACTTCCATCTCCACCCGACTTTCACGCGCGCATCGTTGTCACCTCCATCACACCCGAGAGATGGCATAGGGATTCTCTTGTAAGGTCATCACCCAGTTATTCCTGAAATGTCTTTTCACACCGCCCTGTTTCCAGTGCCCGACACAACACGTGGACATAACATCTAGGACACGCCCCTTTCTGCCTGGTCCCACCACTCCTGCGTCTCCCATATGTTGGAATTCAAGGGTAGGACTAAAGTCAGAACTTCTCTAAACAGCACTTAGCATGCACGGTGCTAATTGAATCACTGCCTAATTTGATCATTTCAAACACCTTGCAAGGTTGACGTTACCTTCTCCCACTTAGAAGTGAGGAAACAGACTCGGAGATTTTGCCCCATTTAACAGCTGAGTTACTGGGCTGGGAATTGAACCGGGTATATGCAATTCCAAATCCACTCTGTCAGCTTCTGCCCTTTTCCTGAGTTCCCACCCAGTGCCCATCACCCTGCTGTCCTTCTGTTTTCTCCACCACGGGTTCAACGTGCTTCTGTTTATCGGGAAGTTTCCTATTTACTCACTTATTGTCTAATTGCTAAAACCGAACGGAGAAAAAATTGAACTAGCATTCTGGAGTGACGTCTGAGGCTCTGGGATTGAACTCTTTCCTGATCCAAAAGGCCATAATAATATCTCACAGATGGCGTTGCTACTCATCAACACTGTCCCTCCCTCTCTGCCTGCAGCTCATCTCCTTTTTCATCTCTCTGCTACTCGCTGTCTCCACACTTTGAGTATCTGTTTATATGAGAAGAGTAAAGCGTTATAGCATCCACCCAGTGCTATCAAAAATTATCTCTGTTTTAAAAACAACGTAAATTTTATTTGGAAAAATGAGGAACTGATGCTGAAGGCGTTTGAGTGATTTGCCCTACGTACAGTGGGGGTACGTGGCAGAACTAGGACTTGGCAAAGCCATTTGATGTCAAGTCCATCAGAAATGCAGCCAAGCTGGTCAAGGCTGACGGGCCCCTGCTGCCGGCTGGCCTTCTCCGTCTCCATGCGGAGGATGCTGCCCACCATGTCAGTCCCGGTGCTCATGCGCTCAGACAACACGGTGCCAGGGAAACAGCGCAGGCTATGGGACCTGTAAGACTTGGCGTTTGACCCTTGGTTCAACTTCTCATTGGCAACTTCTGAGCCTCAATTTCTTCATGTGCTGAAAGAAGGTAATCATAGCCCCCTGCCGTGATGTCTGAGGATTCAGTGAGATAATGGTGAGAAAGGAGCACTGCACACTCCTGACACACAGCACGGGCTTGTCTGATGTGTACATCTTCTGTGTCTCTTGTATTTCTCCTTCTGCATTTACAATGCCCACCTAGTTAAACAAACAAGAACCCACGGTTTCTTTCTGCTTTTGTGTCGTTTACGTTAGTATTTCTTGACTGTAATGTCACAACACATAAGTTGAGAGCTGAGTTGCCAGCAATAAAACAGGAAAATGGTACAGAATAGATATAAAGATGGAAGGTTCTGGAGTCCAGCTGCTTGAGTGGCTTTGCCACTGACCAGCTGGGTTGAGTAAATGACTTCTAAGCCTCAAGCTCCTTCTGTGTAAAAGGGGATAACAGTACATACCTCATAGGGGTGACCCTCCACAGCGCTTAGTGGACTTCCTGCCACGTGCTAAATGCTCCATACCTTTCAGCTGGCATCATCATTATTATTACTAGTTATGAAGACTGATATTTAGAAATAAGTTCATTTAAAAAAATCAAGCCTGATTCAAACTTAGCCCTGTAATAACATCACTTTTTCGTGCATCCCGAGTGCAAGAAAAAGGAGTAGAGCCATAGCTACAAGCCAAGAAATGCTCAGAGTCCTAAGAATGCCCAGGGAGTGTCATGCAGGAGACTGGCATGTGACATCTGGTGTCCTAACTCAAATAACAGCTAATACATATACAATGTTTATGATATGCCAGGCATTATTCTAAATGCTTTACACGTATTAATCCGTTGCATCCTCAACAGCACTCCATGAAGTAAGTACTACTGTTGCCACCATTTCATAAGTGAGGAAAACTGGGCACAGAGAGCCTAAATGACTTGCCTAAGACTGTACATTTAGTTAGTGTCAGAGTCAGGACTTGAACCCAGGCAGTCTGGCAATAAAGTTTTTCCTCTATGCAATATTGCCTAAAAAAAAAAAAATTGTAAAAATTCACTAATTTTAATATTGTATTCTTGATTAAAGAACTTAAATTCCACCAATTGACTGCCTAATTGAGCTTTAGAGCACAGCTGGTGTGTAAAATAGGAATCCTTCACACATGCTGCATTCTATTTGGAATTCTGCTTATTTATTTAATTGAATAAATCCCAAATGAAGTATAAGCCTTTGGGTTTCAGTCCCCCCGGGCAGCTGGGCCTTGGGGACGAGCAAGAGCAGAAGAGCCCCTTGACAACCTCCGCACGGTAGGAGAATCCTAAGGTGACCCCAAATGCCCTCCCCTTGAGTGCAGGCAGAACCCATGACTGCCTTCTAGCCCACAGAGTATGGCAACAGTGCTGGATGTCACCCCCATGATTATGTTACACAGCACAGTCCCCTGCTGGCCCTGAAGAAGGAAACCACCATATTGTCAGAGGGCCTGAGAGGGGGCCACATGCGAGGACCTGCAGAGCAGCCCCCAGCTGACAGCCAGCAAGCAAGTGGAGCCCTCAGTCCTCCAGCTACAAGGAACTGAATTCAACCGACAACCGTGTGAGCCTGGAAGAGGACATCGAGGTCCAGAAAGCAATGCAGCCCGGGGACGCCTGGACTGCAGCACCGAGAGACACGAAGGACAGGACCCAGCTAAGCTCTGCCCAGACTCCTGACACCCAGGAACAGGAGACAAGAAACAGGTGTTGTTCTAAGTTCGTGATCCTCTGTTGTGTGGCAAGAGAAAATGAACATGCACAGCCTTTGTCACCATGCAGATGGACAAATCGGACTTGACGAGACTGGATAAAACTAGAGGGATTAAAAAACAAACCTAACTAATCTAACTCCTTTATTTGGCAAAAAAGGGTGTCTTGCAGGCATTAAATTAAAAATATAAGAGAAGAAATATAAAGAGAGTAGAACTTAAATGTTCTCACCAAGAAAAAAAAAAAGGTAAATATGCGAGGTGATGGAATTGTTCACTAATTAGATGGGGGAATCTGTTCACAATGTATTTATATATCAAATCACCACGATGTACACTTTAACTAACAATTTTATATGTCAGTTGTACCTCAATAAAGCTGAAATTTTCTTTTAAAAAAAGAAGAAGAAGAAGAAATATAGGCAGATTCCCTACCTAGGATCAAAAATATACCAACAGAGGGTCGGCCTGGTGGCGCAAGAGGTTGGGTGTGTGCGCTCTGCTGCGGCGGCCCGGGGTTCGCCGGTTCGGATCCTGGGCGCACACCAAAGCATCACTTGTAGAGCCATGCTGTGGCGGCATCCCATGTAGAGTGGAGGAAGATGGGCATGGATGTTAGCCCAGGGCCAGTCTTCCTCAGCAAAAGAGGAGGATTGGCAGATGTTAGCTCAGGGCCGATCTTCCTCACCAAAAAAAAAAAAAAAAAAATACCAACAGAGAGATGTTTCTTCCCTTTGAGTTAATTCTTTCCCAATGGAGCATTTTCCTTCTTTTGCAGGGTTGTGGACTCCAGGAGCAGAGAGCACCTCAGAAGTCCATCTCGTTCCCTCTCCCGGCTCCAGGAAGGCCCCTCCTAAATCAAATGTAATGAGGAGGTGTCTGCTCTTCACTTAAACTTCTCCCTTGACAGTCCAATGACTTAAAACCTCCAGCCTCAGAAAATTCTTTCTGTCTGCTGGAAGGTCTCCTTCCTAAGCCTGCTTCCCTCGGCCCCTTCTCGGAGGGGTGGAACACAGGCTGTCTGCATCGTACGCACAGTAACACTTCATATATTTGAAGGCAGATAAATCCCTCTTAATGCTGGTCTTCCTGAGGCCAAAATCCCCTCGCTCCCACTCCATCTCTGCAGTTCCCTACGTCTCTAGTGATGGCTTCCTGCTACCTGCATCTCTCTCTTACTAGAGTGCATGCAAACCCAAGCACATGAGTCACAATTCTCCATCAGGAGGCGGACCAGAGACCCTGCTTTACCACAGTACAGCTGAAGAGAGCCCCATGGCTTATATGGGGGCAAACAGGTCAGAAACAAGAAACGGAAGAATTCAGAAACCAGGAGCTGGTGAAAATTCTTCCTTGGGAATGAAGCAGGCACTGGCAGATGCGAGGAGGAATTATTCCAGGAAGAAAATGTATCATGGACATGGTAAGGAGAAATAGGACTTGAAGAGGAGGGAGAGGATCTGATTAATTTTGATTGGTGGTTCTCAAAGTGTGATTCCAGGGCCAGAAACACCAGCATTCTGGCGATATAGTTTCCTAGCGCTGCCAAAACAAATTATCACAAATGTGCCTTAAAACAGCAGATATTTATTCTCTCACAGTTCTGGAGGCTAGAAGCCCCAAATCACCGTGTCAGCAGGACCCTGCTCTCTCTGAAGGCTCTAGGGGAAGATCTGCTCCGTACTCGTCTCTCAGTTTGTGGTGTCGCTGCCAGTCGCTGGTGCTCCTTGTCTTACAGACGCATCGCTCCAGCCTCTGCCTCTGTGGTCACAGGGCCTTCTCCCCTGTGTCTCTGTCTCCAGGTCTCTTCTCCTGTTCTTACAAGGACACAGGCCAATTTGGGCTAATGGTCCACCTTACTCCAGTACAACCTCATCTTAACAAAATATATATCTGCAATGACCCTATTTCCAAATCAGGTCTCATTCTGAGGCCCTGGGAAGGACACGAATTGGGTGGGGGGTACACTATCCAACCCCTATACCCAGGAATTAGTTATAAATGTAAATTCTTGGGTCCCACCCACGACCTACTCAATCAGAAACTCTGGGGAAGGGTCCAGCAAGCCGTTTTAACAAGTCGTCCAGGAGATTCTGATGTTTCCAACTTTTGAGAACCACTGATTTTGATACAACTGAGGAATTTCTGAAAGTGCACTGAAGTGACCTGGACTTGGAGTGCAGAAATTCATAGAAATAGGTGAGTATCCTCAGCGACATGCAAAGGAAGGGCCACTTCCTCTGAGATCAGGTCTATGAGGTTATTTTGGTGGAGAAACATTATTTTGCTACGAATACATTTGGAAGGTGCCTTGCACTTAGAGATCTGGAACTGATATGTGACTGTTTTCTGTCATCATGCACTCAGAGACAGTCCAGGAAAAGCCCTGAGTGGAAAACAGTTCTGATCTCAGATCACAGTTCATAAAGGGCCCTCCGGCCCTGCTGAAAGGACACATCCTTGCCTGTAACAGTACAAAGCATCCTGAGGGAAGTAACCGCCAGAATCCACATGAAGCCCCAGAAACTGGTCCGAGATCCAGAAGTGGCAAAGCCAGGGATGAAGGCAGTCCAGGAGGAAACTCCACCAGCTCTCAGCGCACAGGAAGAAGGGAGGCATTCCCCCAAAGGAAGCATCTCCAGCTTCCCCTTTGCTGAATAAACACACCTGCCTGGGATGCTAAAGGAAGCTCCCGAATTTTCGAACCGTCAGCAGAACTTCCTGGCTGTCTGGGAAGCTTCATACTGTATCCTTCAAACTTGCTGAGTTTTTAGTGCAGAGTGTGGCCTGGAGACTTTGGCTGTCTCTCAGGGTGCAGTAAATGAAGGGACATGAGAAGAAAGTAAGCATTCAAAACACCCCTGCGCGGTGTGTAATGGAAAATAACCACACGGAAAATAAATGACAGTGCGTCCTTTGGGGACTCTGCGCTGCTGCCTTGTGCCTGGGTTTCTATTCTTCTGGAAGGAATTATGCAGCGATGGCGGCTCCTGCACAAGCTGCAGGCTCAAGTTTCCCAGACAATATCCTGACTTTGGACACATGCGTCTCAGCAAGATATATGTTGGTCGGCTTGGGAGAGTGCAATAGCTGCTTGGTGGCTTGTTACAAGAGCGAACGTATTAAGCAAGGCAGTAGTTTTTATTTTAAAATTCAGGCTCTTTCTGACTCAAACATGCCTGGAGGAATAATACTGCTTGCTACCTCAATTTTATGCAGCTTCATTCCTCCTAAAATCTTAAAAGCTTCTTAAGAGAGAAATCAGGCCATTTAGATCGTCAAGTATTGCTCAGATTCTGCATCTATTCTATAGTGTGCTTTGAGATTTGGGGAATTCACATGCCATGTGGGTTCTGTATCTAATTAGTGTGGATGCCCCTGGTTAGCTGCCACATCTGCAGGCATGTTTTGGGGGGGCTTGAATGGGAATGGGACCCCCCCCCCAGAGGTGAGGAGTAGGAGATGAGTCAAGACCTTATGCAGATGAGACCTATCACCCCGGGTACATGCGATTCACCTTGCTGGCCTCCTTCCACTCCACCACCCCACCCAGCCTCCCCTCCCCCATCTATTTACCCCTCCTTCCTCCTGCTTCCTCCCCCAATCCCCAACCAACACACCAAGTGCATCAGCCAAGACAATTCTGCGCCTGCCCCGAGACCACTGCTCATTGGCAACACTGATACTAGCAGAGTCACAAGTTCCATTTCCAGCAGGTGGGCACACAAACAGGCCGAAGGAGAGACCTGTCTCCCCAGTCCACCCTCAACCCTCACTCCTCATAGGAGGAAAAGGCACTTAGCAGTGCTCCTGGAGCCAAGAAGGAAACCCAGCCCAACAGAAGTGTTTCTTGAAGAGTAAATGAGCCCTTGTGAGGAAAGGCTCGCTTTGCTGCACCTCCACGTTCCAAGTGCTGACGCCGGTCCCAGCCCACTCCAGGCGAATCCACAGCTGTGAGCTGAAGTGCAGGAGGGGGTTACTCTGTGAAAACGTCACCAAATCCGTGGGTTCTGAAATGCCCAGAGGATCTAGTGAGAGGTTAGCCATCAACAATCAACGTCAAATCCAAGCGGAACTGCCAAAAAAAGAAAAAATTTCCCTAAAACAGAGCTCAGCAGGGCACACTTTCCGTTCACTTTGGCGTCAGCAGAATATTCAGGGAACTGGGGGTTGGAGGGGTGGGGAGCAGGGCATAGCCAGTCTGGAAGTGTAGCTATGTTATGTTGTGTTTTAATCAGCTTCATTAATGAGCAGATTTATTTAGATGCCGCTGAATTATGGTATAACATAAGCGTAATGCAAACAAAATATGAAGAACCTGAACTCTTCCTGGTGGCACTGCCAGATGCTCTCATAACATCGTCAACGGAAGAGCACCCCTGGAGTGCCCTCCTAAGGTGTAATGTTAAAGAGAAGGGGGTCCCCTCCCGGTTCGGCTCTTATACACAGCTTGATGAATCTTTTTAATTAGAAAATTTGAAATATAATGCATAATGTCCCTCCTGAGGCAATATTATGTGTAGACTTTTTTAAAAGAAAGATTTTGAGTCTCATGCTGTTTTTTGCTGCTTTTGCACATAATTATTTAACATCTCTTTTTTGTTTCAGTCCTTTTGCAAAGTTTTTTTTTATTTTTAGTGCTTTTTTATGGGCTTGTCTCTCTTTCTCACATTTCCTGTCATGGAGTAGGAGGATACATTTTTATTTTGTAATAAGGTTGCTTAAATCTCTTCCTCAATCTCTCTGTGGAGAACAGGGTTTCAATAAAAACATTTCATGGGCTCTTAGAATGTCTTTCCTTTGTTCCTCACTGCCTGGGCGATGGGGAGAAAATGGAACCGATTGTCAGGGCCCCGGGCCTGGCGATGAAAGAACATACGTGTCTGGAGAGATTAGCTACCAATTGGGGACGGGTGCTCCACTCTTTCCACAGCCACCGTCCACACCCGCCTCCCTCCCTGGGGCAACCAGGAAAGGAGAGTGACAGGTGGGCCTCCCCCCACCCCCTTGCTGGCAGCTTTGCTTGCTCCCAGGCCCACTCATGTGCAGGCGGGTAGTGGAAAAGTAACAGCTTTTATCCCTCTTGAAAAAATTTACGGCTAAACATTGGAAATTGCCCCGGGAAGTAGCCCTATAAATTTCCTCCTGACCCCACCTTCCCTTATCTTGAAACTCAAAATGAACCGATCCTAGAGTGAAAAAAGGGAGGAAGAACTTGCCAGCGTGAAATCTGATAGCAATTTCTTATCTTATTGGCAACTCTTTGACTCTACGTGAGCCGCTGCGTTTGGCACGGGTGACTGACCGCTGGCTGGGAAAACACACTTGCTGTGGGAGTCTCTAAGCCTCAGCTGGGGATGCTCAAATCGCTCCACCCTGTTCTGGAGAGAGTGGCACCCCATCGTGCAGGCTGGTGTGCGCGCAACCCCAGCGGGAGAGGAGGCCGCCCTCACCAAAACGCGCCGCCGCCGCGAGAAGTAAACATTGGGAAACCAAACGGGCCCATGGGTGCTTTGCTAAAATTCTGCTTCGAGGCCTCCTTTGTGAATTTTGGGGGACTCTCTCCCATCTGACCCACACCGGGGTACTAAATGTCATATGGCCATGTTGATATGTAAAGCACGAAAGTCTCCCCACCAATGCTCTCTTACAAGTATTTACATCACAGGCAAATGTCCCTGACACACAAGTAACACACGCTGAGCACATACACAACAGCCTTTCGCTGGAATCAAGCATCACTTGGTTGGTCTCACACTGTCAAGTGCGGTTCGTGACCCTCCTTGTGTAGCCCAGTCATGAGGCCCAGGTGATGAGCAGTTCACATTCCTGACTGTAACTGCCTGACTTTCACACAATAAAACTGCAGTTTTCTTTTTATTATCTCATTTTCCTAGTTCTCCAGGACATAAAATCAGTGTCTGAGGTGATTATTTTCCTGATTCTGGAGATATTTCAAGAGATGATGAAATTTAGTACTTTCGAAATTTCTGAGACTCATAACCAATCCCCACTATCTCCAAGGCCAAGTGGACGGGGCTTCCCAGACTCCATTCCACACATCTCTCCCACAGCAAGCTGAATCTATTTTTTACCTTTAAAGGCTCCCCTTGGAGTTCATTTCTACTTGACTGCCTACAAAAGCTTCTGTGAGTGTGTGTGTGTGCACACACATGCGTGTGCATGGTGAAGGAGGGGGCCTGCATTCCCCAAGGAGGATCCTGAATGCCATGTACTCTCCTCCTCTCCACATTCACCCAGGCTGTCCCACCTCACCAGAGACACCAGTGCCTTACTCTTCTCCGTGCAACTCAAGGGAGCTAGAACGTTCTCTAGTACCTACTGCCTTGGGCACCAGGCGCCATGGCCAGTATTTGCAACCTGCTCTACAGACCACTCTCGACTTCTCCGATCTTACTTCATTCACTCCAGATCTTGCGTGTGCTCCCTCCCCAACTGTCCTCAGCCTCACCGCGGTCCTAGGAGGAGCTGTTCTAATGAGTGAATAGACAGGAGAGCCCTGAGTTTAGTTACCTGAAGTTAAACATTGGTGCTGCCTACCTCATAAGAAATGAAAGCATCTTGGGCACTGTGGGGGTCCCACTGGGAAGTAAGAATGGAAACCAGCATCTTTGTTCCTCAGCTTAAACCCTCGGCCTGCTGGGCCCTGACTTTTTGTAAATGAATTTAGGTCAATAGATTCCAGGAGATGGTTTCCTAATATCCCATCTCCAACCGTGACCAGAGATAAAACACCCCTCTGGGACCCATTTCTTTTTGAATGCCATGTGGCTGCTAACACCCTTTCAGTGGAATTGCATTGAAAGGCTCTCCTTCATATTCTGAAGTCTTTGAGCCTATAGTTAAATCACTTAAGATCAAAGAACATTACTCATATTACCACTGAATACACAATCTCTATATTCCTAGACAAAGCAATCATCAATTACCAGAAAAACAACGTCCTTAAGCAATTGGGACAATCAGTTCCATTTTAGAAACTGGCTTTGGCTTCCTTTAGCCCAAATGAAGGCCCTACCGAGGCTGCATGTTGTACTGTGAAACATTCTTACTCGTGAATTTCTGCACAAAGTTAGGATTCTGTCAGGAAGAAATAGGGAGGATGGGATGGATATTGGGGAGGCAACCAGCAGTGTCTACCTTTTATGAGGCAGCCAGAGCACTGGTGTCATCCTTACTTGAGTCTCATCACACACCCACGGAGTGGAGGAAAATACTGGTGGCTGCTAATTCCAGATGGAAAAATACGCCATGGAAATGACTTATAAATTTCAAAGTAAATTCATAACAAAAGACCAGGACTCTGCCTTCCACTCCCCACTTCTCACTTTTCCTGAATAAGTCCTCACTAGATGTAAACCTTCACAGTGTCCACTGTCTTCCATGACCTTCCAGCTCTTCTGCCCAAGCCTCCTCTATCTCCCTTTAGGGGGATTGATGCCAGTAAAAAAGCACACTTATTTCACTGTGCATCCCTGTCATGCAGTTGTTCCTTTAGAGACAGCAAAGACGGAATTCAAAAGACTGCAGGGCAAAAGGGAAAGCAAGTTGTGTGATGAAGACAGGCGGACTCAGCATGAAATGTCTTATTGGCAGAAGAGCCAGATGACTGAGACAGAAAGGGTCATGGACATTTCTGGCTTCTCTGCCACTTATGTCAATTTGCAAAGTGGTAATCCTCCTTTGTCTCTCTCCACTCAAGAATGACTGAACTGTGGCTGGGAATAAGAACTCAACTCAGTTGCCTTAAACTAACAAGATTGATTGGCTCCTCTAAGTGAAAACCTAGGGAGATCAGCGATCAGGTGTGGTTTATTCAGGTCCTGGCTCTACACTTGGTGGTTCTCTTGGCTATGGATAGGTATGGAAACTCCATGGATGGTTTTCATTTATAAGCTATTATTGATACAGCTACAGGAGTTCTGGCCCTTCATCTCTTCATGACAACTTCCATCCTAACATTCCAGGCAAGAGTCCAGAGATTCCTCCTGACTGCATCATGTTGGTCACATGCCTTCCTCCTGAATACATGAACATGAGCAGGAAAACGGAATGTGCTATTGTCTTAATTAACTTAATTAACTAGGAACGACTCCTAGACCATGGAACACTAGGTTGAGCTATCTGAAACTGCTAATAGTCAATGATTTTTGACTTTAAAAACAGTAATTTCATATAATTCAACTTAACACATGGGATGAGTGTGGAAAAAGATGAAAACCAATTGAAAACCCAAGTGGGTAGGAAACCAACACCTCCAGTGTATGATCAGTGCTGGGGGTGGGGGGTAGTCGGGAATGCTTCTCTGCTTGGCTTTACTGTGTACTGGCTGTGTGAAGTTAAGTAAATGTTTCAATTTCTCTGTACCTCGGTTTCCACATTTACAAAATGGAAATTCAAAAAGCACTTACCCCAAAGGTTGCTGTGAGGATTCAATGAGTTAATATATAAAAATTTTAGAATAGTACCTAGCTCTCAGCACATTATAAACTGTCATTATTATTGTTGTTGTTTTGTTGTTATTTCTGGGCAAATGCAATGGCCTCCATTTGCCATCACCGTGGTGCTTCATGCATACTGGGTAACGGGCTATCTTGTACCCAACATCAGTAACTGCACTCCCAGAGCGTTCACGTTCTGTGCATTGTTAAAAATGGGAGTCATCCTTCACTTACATTTCACCACACTGAGCAAAGGTTGTTTTCACTTGCACACTTACCCACAGCAGCTCTGCAATCACCACACTCTCAAAGCCAATTAGAGTTAGTGAATTACCCAAAGCCACAAAATCAATGAAATTCTCTGACGTAATTGTTTTCTAGAAAGCACAGAGTGGCTAGAGAGGCACAGACTCAAATAAGATGGCTCGTTGCGTATGCTTCTCAATCCCAAGGGAAATGCCGAGTTGCTCCGTCTCCTCCACCCCCTCAAGGAAGTTCACTTGGTTGTTTGCTTTTTTTTAGACCCTGGCCTCAGTACTATCAGCAGCATCCTAGGAAAATCATCTTGGTTCATCCCTCTACTCTAGCCTGAATTAATCAAAACCATTCCAGGTTAGATGGGCAGCCACACTACCCTGCAGACACAGCTCGTCCCCTGCAAGAAGCCCCTCTCCTATTTCCTCTGCTCTGCCCTCATTGGGAACTGGGGCTGCACTGAGGGAGCGGTGGAAGAGGAGTGTCGGTGGTAGAAGCGGGGGTGGAGGAAGAACTGTTCTCAGAGATGAGCAGTTGCTCATCTGCTGTGGGTGCTGGGGCAGGAGTAGAGGGAGCAGACGTCTTCTTCCATAAAACAAGGTGTTCAGATGCATGACCTTTACAACCACCCTCAGCTACAAACTTCTAGAACTCAGGGGTTTGGGGGCTCTGGTGACATCCCTCCTAATCAGTTCTATTCTAAATTCCCAGGGACACCATCTGTTAACACACTTTACCCGGAAGCAGACACAGTGCTAGGCTCCAAAAATACAAAACCACATCGGGCCATAGCCTGCTTTGTACCCACCAAACAGAGTCCCCATCAGGAGTGCCTCACAACACAACCAACGCTACCATAAGGGCCAAATGTGATTATATCTGTCTCTGGATAATAGGGCCAGTGTGTAGGAACCACCTGTTATCAGTTCAGTCTTTTGCATAACGCTGAGTTGTCATCGCCACAAAGACACCAGCCAGCCTTTACTGTGTGGGCATTCTGTACCGGGCAACGAAGCTCTTCACCTGCATTAGCTCATGGAACCCTCGCTATAACCCTCTGAGGTAAGATGTACTAGCCCCATACTATCTATGAGGACACTGCGGTGAGGGTCAGAGAGGTTAAGGAACCTGCCCAAGGTCATACGGCCAATACTTGATGTAAGGAAGGCGAGATTTGAACTAGGTGTCTGCCTCCATAGTGAATCTTCTTAATTTTTAAATTGCCTGTGCTGCAGGCTCATTAGGGACAAACACAGATCACTTACATTTCTCTGGGCCCCTTCACAGCACCCACCACAGAGCTGTGCACCTACTAGGACCTCACAAACCTCTTCTGATTTGCTTTTCTACCTCTGGGGTCAGCTGCACTCCGCTTCGTACTGCCAACAGCTGCCCTGTCCATTTCTGGCTTTCACCCCATCTTATTATTCTTGTCACGGTATCATCCATGACTACTGTGTACCAAGCAAGAGCAAGAATTATTAGTTTTGGAAGCCATCACAGGTATGAAATGAATTCAGAAAATTTGGCTCTCAGCCTGCTGAAACTTGAGGACTCAAGCAAGCACATGTTGCTCTTCAAGTTTGGGAATTTTTCTAAAGATGTGTGGCTCCCTTAGCTTTTGTTCCACATTCTTTGGGTGCTTGGCTGGATGTTCGATGTACAGCATTAAGTTTAACTTCCCAGCCCTGATAACATCCTGGAGTTGTTAAACGCACCAAGGTACTTGGTAATTCATCTTCCTCGAAATTTTCACAGCTCAGTAAGCATGCATTCATTATCATAGAAATCACTTTAATGTTTAACAAACATATCTGGCATATTCTCAGCATTCACATTTTCCATTTTCACCTAACGTGTCATGAAACATGCTATGTGTATACAAATAAACAATTCATGCAGAGATGATTTCTCACCGTGTCTAAGAAAAGATGTCCAAGTTTCCAATTCTTTTAGGAGAGAGGTTTCTCATTCCTCAAAAGGCTCTGTTTTCGACTCTGAGTAGCCACTTCCCCAACGTGGCAGGTCCTCTGTCCATTATTTATGAAAAAATGTAGCCTGCTCCTTTCTTTCAGGTTCCCTACAACTGAGTTGGAGAGAAGATTTTATAGATGAAATAATAACAAACAATGTAAGTTAGCACGGTAGACCCTTGGTGTTCTCCCATGTGCAATTTTAATGAGCTTCCCCATACAGAAGATACACACTGGCAACCAGCCAAATCATCCAGGCATGCAGGTATAGCTTATCCTACACATCACTGGCTCACAGAATGTTTAAAAATGTATAAATTAGCTGCCAAGAAATTTGTAAAAGTAGGACATATCACAAATATCTATATTTATAGCTTCTCTTGAAAGATATGTTTCTCTTTTTGGAAAACACTGGCAATGCTGGATCCATATTCCCATTCCAAAGATCCCTTTGGATGAGGTGTGAATCCTTCATTTTCCCATAATACTCATCATTTCCTACTTTTTCTCCAGCATTGAGCCAGAGGTCAGCTAACATTTATCATCTTTTCATGTTTTAAAAAAAATCTTGAAGTTTTTCTTTTCAAAGAACAGGAAAGAGAAAGAGACTGGGAGGGCTATGTATTTTTTTTCAAGGGGGGGGGCATTTCTTGTGGAAAGGAAGACCATGACCATGGGTTTAATAGGAAAAAGTGTGTCTGAGTGAAAGAACACAGCTTAATGCTCCATATGAACTAAAACATAAGAACTATGATAGTGAACCCATCAGGAAGAGATTCAGCTGCAAGTAATAGAAGCTCGAAAACATTGGCTTCAATAAGTAAGAAGGTCAGCAGCTCCACAAAGCTGCCAGAGACACAGACTCCTTCCATCTTCCCGTTTTACCACCCTTCGTGTGGTTTTCATGGTCCTGGTTGGAAAGCATATGCACATTTCAGGCAGAAAGAAGGAAAAGGGACAAAAGGCAGGCCTCCCCCTGGACCTCTGCCTGTGTCCCATTGGCCAGGACTCTGTCACTTGTCTACTCCTAGTTAAAAGGAAACTGGGAAATCAAGTTTCAGCCCATAGAGGTGAGAAAGACGAGGGAGAAGGGGGCTTGAATGGCATTTGAATAAGCCCCTCAGTGTTATCACCACAGCCAGTATATGGAAAGCTGTCCTTGGAATAGGCGGGAATGGAAATGTCAATAGAGTGCATTCATGAATGTGGCCCTCTTCACTCATTTACATGGCCCTGTAGGCATCTGAGGTTGCAACCTTGGTCCATAAACTATTCTAATTTTTGCAAACACAACCTTGAATCATTCAAAGTGGGAGCCTGGAGTGTGTAAGGAATCACTCAGGTGGATGTTGGATCCCAGTGTACCCACAGCATCCGCCTCAAAACTAGGCTTGGTTTCCCTCTGTCAGGGCCCAGGCAGTAATGTTGGTGAAATAATAAAATTTTATTTCTTTATAAGAGATGGTCCTAAAAAGAAAGCCAACCAGCTTTATAAGTAACTTAAGTCCTTTATTTATAGAGTCATTAAGGGTCTAAAGGAACACTTAAATTTTTCTGCCACATTTTATTGCATCATCTGGGGGAAACTATTATGTTATAATAATATTTGCAATTTTCAAGATTCACTAATGATTTAGAATACATCTCTGGTGAATTCCAGAGGTCTGCTGTGTATAATAAACTACTAACTGTGTGGTAGAGATCAAAGTGACACCCTTAGGGGGTCAGGGGAGGAATTACCACGGGCTGGACCGAGTGGGAAGACTCATACCATTCGCTGCCGGAGCTGCAGACACACAGGCTAAGTCAAAGCGATAGATGATTTCTTCAAGATTACCTCAACACCTCAGTCACCTAGAGTTCAGATGTCTTGTGACTTCCCTTCTCTAGAACTTCGGGGAAACACCAAGACAACCACAAAAGAGATAGCCAAATCTCGTGGCTAGAATAGCCAAAAGAGATCTCACAAGTCCAGGTCCTGAAGTGTAAACATTTTATTCCTAAGAAAACCTCGCTCAGAGACTCTTTACTCTTGCTTTACTTAAAAGTTCACTAAGGTTAGTTATCTGGTCTCTCAGTCCCAAGTTGAGTAGGAACAGCTGATTTAAGGAGAAAGCATAGAAATAGACCTGCAGATAGAAGCAAGGAGTTACACCAACAGAACGACAGCAAGGAAGGATACAAGAAATATTCTAAAAATCAGAATTCCAAAGACATGACCACTCAGAGCCATCCAGTGCAGGGACCTCGATAACACATAGGCCAGTATGACGGTGGTGGTGTTTCACATTCACTCTGGCCTATCAAGAAAAGGCTAACTTGTGTGCAGAATTGCTGTTTAGGAAGTCAGAGAAATACGTTTTATGTTTCAAAAAAAGACTTTCATGGAGCCGGCCCCATGGCATAGTGATTAAGTTTGGTGCGCTCCACTTTGGTGGCCTGAGTTTGTGGGTTCAGATCCCGGGCATGGACCTATACCACTCATCAAGCCATGCTGTGGCGGTGACCCACATACACAATAGAGGAGGATTGGCACAGATATTAGCTCAGGGCTGATCTTCCTCACCAAAAAGAAACAAACAAACAAACCATTTTCATTTAAATGATTGAAATAAATGTGTTTTCACTCCTAAAGGAAAGAAGTTTCAGTTATCTGGAGAATCTTATCGTGGAGGACTTATGCTAGAGAGACGTGACTGTCGTCTCTATAGGTGAAGTTATATGTAAATGTTCAATTTGTAAAAACATGACAAAACAATCAATGTTCAGGAGATAACCACCCTTTTTAAATTATAATCCATTCTGAGTCAAGCTGTAAATATTGCCATACTTGAACACAGAATGAAATAGACATGCTCAAGGATATTTATTGACCCACCCTAACTCCTTAAGTCAGTTTGATTCCAATACAAATTGCCTCCAAAGCACTCCCAAACCCCTCCCTCTCACATACAACACAGGCAGGACTGGACATTACAAGACAGAAAACAGAACAACCAAAGTATAATGCCCATTAACCACAAGCGTATGGAACGCTCAAGCATGTTTTAATGAGAGTGGGCCAACTGAACCGCAGTACAGAGATGCATCACTTCTAGTAAATGGAAACGAAATATTTTCCATTAAAGTATCAAGTAACAACCTCAAAACCAGGCCCTCCTTCTGTTTAATAACCTGCTGCCTAAAAGAGAGTGCATCATCTAGTGTTTGATAGGCAACAGGAAAGAATATAGAGCTACTCTGCAGCTGTTCTTCTCATCACTTCAACAGTGTGCTTTCTCCTCCAGCTCAAACAGAAGAAGGAGTCGGCCTTGATCTAGTGCCTTCTCTCAGGTGTGCCTGGTCGGGTCGGGCAGCACCATCTGCCCCAGGAGTGGGAGAGACAAGAAAAGGGAAAGGACATTGCTCTGGAGGCTGTGTGAAAAAGAGGAAATGAGCATCTCGTCTGCATCTACGTCTACGAGTCTAGTGTGAAGCCCAGCATCTGCAGGAAAACCAGCGTTTTTGAAGAGCATCTGGAGATCAAAAGGTTAAATATAAAGAAGAAAAGAAGGTTCTGAGGCTAAAAACTAAACCATAGTTTTTTGTTCTCAACCCTGACTCTCAAACTAGGAATCAGTATTTCAGTATTTTGTATGAACGAAGCCCTATGTCAAGCATTGTACATACCTACACGCCCTTATTTAATCCTATGAGGTAGCTATTACTTTCCCATTTTTATTGCTAGAGAAACAGAAGAGTAGATAAAGAGACTTGCTTAGGTAGAAAGTGCCTACCAGACTTGAACCCGGGCATGGACTCCATAAATCACTGATCAATGTTCTTATGCTCACCAAAGTAGCCACATCACCCTACAATCTGTTCCATAGAGTCGGGCACAAGGAAACTCTCTCAGTCCTGCTTGGAGGAAATGGCCCAGTCCAAGAGGGGTGTCACTATAAAAACAGAGGGGCTCCAACCCTCTGGGGCTCAGATTCAGCTCTTTGCTGCTCTCTGGCCCCTTGTACCTCCCAATTGAAATGTCAGCTCCTGCTATCCCCCATCTCTCCATTCACTGCCATGCCTGGGCTGTGTGACTACAACCCATCCGTGTGGTTATACTAAGAGAAGGCAAGAATGATCGAACTGTAGGGCAAGAGCTGTCCTTGTATTTGTCTTTAAACATGTATAAGATCAATGTATAAGATCAACTGCCTAGTCCTAGAGCCTCCACGTATTAAAAAAGCCCTAGGAAAGTTTACAAATCCCATTGTGCTTTCCTGTGAGCCACCTCCCAATCATCCCAAATCTACTATGATCCTTTCTATTTTCCCATAAAGTTGATTGGTTTCTCTGCTAAAATCTTTCGGCATCACTTTCCTTTGGGTCCTTGTTCCCAGATCTTTAAACATTTCCACCCCTTTAATTAGTTGGCCCATGGAGATGAAGCTAAGTGCATGGGTTGGCCAGGAGGAAGAAATGTTCCATAAGGAAGGAAGGAGACAAAACAGCTGATCTTCCCTTCTGCACACCATTCTGTCCCACCCCCAGTCACCACTTTATGCTTAGAGAAAAAGGAAGACCTACACATGTTCCTTTTTAGTTAAAACTGTGGGAATCTGCTTCCTCCTCCTTCTACATCTCTCCTTGGGGGCATCACCTGCTTGTTTCTTTTGCCTGATTAATGGTTTCTTCTGAGAACCAAGCTTTTAAGTGACTTGCATACTTGGGTAGCCAACAGAACCCAATTCCTCTATTTTTCCCCTCTTTGCCCACCCACCACCACACACTTCACCACAGCTCTCCTTTCCCTGAAACCACAGCCACCAGCTTCTCATGGCCTTTGTCAGAGTTGCCCACTCTCTGAAGAGCTCCTTCCTACTCGTGAGAACCAAACAGAGTCAGCTAACTTCCCACCTCCTCCAGACTTATCACCCACACCTTCAAAGTCTGTCCTGTCCCAGCCCACGCACTGGGTTGGGGGTAAGGGAGGGAAGTTGGATCAGCTAGAGCCTGGAGCAGAAAAGCGGCTGGTGTGGAGAACTGGGAACTAAGGGCACATCAAGGTCAGCCCCAGGGGAAGAACTGCTCAGGCAGGGCCAGGCCTGAGAGAAGAGCCAGAAGCCCCAGAGGAAACGTACGGCTGCCCAGAGTGAGGGGAGAGGTGGGAACCAACAGAGGGGATGAGTCACACGAGCAACCTGATGCCCAGAGCCAATCCAGCGAGGAGCCAGGTCTAAACAAGTCAGGTCAGGAGAAGCACGAGTTAGAGGTGAATCCCAGGACAGAAGCAGGAGGCAGAAACAGGGCAGGGTGGAAGGGAAGCAGAAGGAATCAAGTGTGAAACAACAAGGGGGGAGGGATGTGGTATGATATCCAAGGGCTGTTTAAATTCCGCCACCTACACAACATCCCCACGTCCTTCATATCCGTTCATTCCAGAAGCACACGTCCGTCCACACACTGTAAAGCCACCATGAGTGGTTTCTGGTGGCTTATTCCTCCCTGATTAGAGGCACTGTTTTCCAACAGATGCCAAGGACAACTGAGCACCTCTTCACCCCATAGATCTTCCTCAGCTAATTTGTCAGGTGGCAGACCTGGACTCAAGTCCCAGTTTTGCTGGTTAAAATGAAGTTGACCTATATTTGATTGGTTTTGATCCACAAAATGGCAATTTCATCTGGTTCAACCTAATATCACACGAGCTTGGACAGGTCACATTACTTCTCCAAGCCTCGGTTTTCTTTTCTGTAAAACGGATATAATAACATCTATCATGCTGCAGTGATCAGGTGAAGTCATGTATCTTAAGTCACTTGGTATAATGTCTTACAACTGATAAATGCTCAATAAATATTAGCTATTATTATCCTTAGTTTTCAGGAACAATAAACATTTTGGAATTGATTATGATAGTAGAAGAACCCCCCTGAGCAGGTAGCCTTAGACATACATAAAACGCTGGGTACCCTGCGGTACAAGGCCCTCAGTGAGCTGTTTTATCTCCATCTAACTCAAGCGGCCGTGGAGCATATGCTGAAAACCATACCCGGGCTTTGGAGTCAGCCAGACAGCGGTTGCATGAATCCTAGCTCCACCACTGAATGACCTTGAACAAATCCTGCATCCTCTCTGAGCCTCCGCCCACTCCTGGGTAACCTGAGGATAATGACAGTACCTGCAGAAATGCTGCCTGTGACGTGTTAGTACAGTGCCTGTCTCGTCGTGAGGATGGATGGCAGTCCTTACGTGCCAACCAGATCTCCATTCTGACGCAGCCGGTCACTAAGTCCAGCTCCCTCTTGCAGAGGAAGGAGAATGATCACGCCCTTCTATCCTTTGTCTTTGTGCCCATCTCCCACCCACATTCTAGACCTGTCTTGCCTGGAGGTCCTGGATTTCTTGTGCTGCCTGCCAGTGGCCAGTCTTGGTAGGTGGCTGGCTGTTTCATCTCACACAAATCTGGGAGGTGGTTTTACTTTGCTTGTGGTTTTTGAGTTTCAGGTTGAAAAAGAATTCCTGACAGGTGGAGACTTTCTCATTCAAAATAAAACAGCTCGTTTTTTAAAAAAAGACTCATTAGGTTTCTGGGACATCAAATGGCTCTTAAGAAGGAGAATATTAATTGTTTTCAGCAGAAGGGTCGTCCAGAAGCAGAGAGAGAACATTCCCTTCTACATGCAGATGGATTTCAGAACATGGTGCAAAGAGTCGGCAAGGACACATTGGGTGCAGTTGACGCCAAAATGTCTGAGGGTGTTTGGCTGAGCCTGGTCTGCCTACTGCTTTTCCCAGCGGGAAGCTGAGCGATACCGACAGCACTGTGGCCAGATTACATGTTGCTACTGGGAATCACGTTATGTCATATTGTAGGAAAATCTGCACAAACAAGCCAATTTTCTTTGGTAAAGTCAAAGGCTCACTCCTCTCTCTCATCTTCCCGGCTCTACACCTCCCAGGCTCGCAAGATGGCGTGTGTGGCTCACTCTTTGCGTTGGGATCAGCAGAGTTTATCAGCTCAGCTTGAGTAGGGTGAGTAACCCACGCTGCATAAACAAACTACAGTGGTAACACGGAAGCGGCTAAAGTGGCTGCGTCTACACCATTGTCATGTGAGCATGGTGGGCAGACAGAACAAGGGCTATGGAACAACTTCATTTTGGTTCAAGACAATGAGATCTTCGGACCCTATTACATAAGGGAATGGTTCTGTTGGAATTACTGGCTTAAGAAAAGGTACTGTGTTCAATTAATGAGTCAATCAAGCTTCTGGTGTCTTTTCTTAATTTTTTAATTTTTTTTAGTGAGGGAGATTGTCCCTGAGCTAACATCTGTGCCAATCTCCCTCTATTTTGTATAGGGGATGCCGCCACAGCACGGCTTGATGAGTGGTGTGTAGGTCGGCGCCTGGGATCCGAACCCGCGAACCCTGGGCCACTGAAGCAGAGCATGCAAACTTAACCGCTGTGCCAGTGGGCCAGCCCCTTTTTTTCTTTTGATAGTATATAGCCTACGGATTCAAGATGGTCTTCTTTATGGAGTCTGTGGGAATGAGATCAAGTCCAAGAAGAAAATTAGAGCTGGACCTAATTAGCTTCTATTCCAGCTGAAGAGATTCAAGGGATTTTATGTCTCATTCAGCAACACATTACACTGGGCCCATCAAATTGTGCCTCAGAATCCAGTGGGTCAGACAACAGAACCAATAGGAATTCCACTGATAGCTAAGTGTGAGACATCCAGAAGCCCTACCCTTGGGAAATGACACCTTTCTCTCCAACTCTATTCTAGGATATATTAACCTGGGCTCAGGGAAATGGAGTGAAACCCAATTAGTCTTGGGCATGTTGTATGTTAAACTACCAGTGTCCCACCCCTGTGGATTACATGTAATATATTGGACAGCAAGGTCATATTCCTGCTAAAATTAGCATCTTACCTGAGAAGTAGCTTTTACCAAAGCAACGGCAAATGCCATTCCCTTTTGCTCTGTGGGTTTTTGTGGAGACTCTAGCAGAAGTTCCTGAGTGGAAAACCAAAAAAGGTCATACTTAAGTATCTCTCAAGTGACAAAAACTCTTCCCTTTATCCCCTCTTCTTGGGTAGGTGAATTAGCCATCAGCACTTCCCAGATGAATCGCTAAGTTCATGAGCTCAACGCCATGGTGAGAAGAGAAGCACCATGAAAGGCCAGAGACACAGCCAGCCAATGATGACCTAGGTACCTGTTGCGCCATCTCCCCATCCTTGAGTATGATGCTCTTAGGAGAGCCTCTTTTCTTTTCCACTGTGGGAAAGCAGCTTATACTTGTTCTCATATCTACTTCTTGATGATGTTGTGAGAATTAATGAGGGGTCTTCAATCCACTTTTAACTTCTCAGATAAAAGACCTCTATGAATAAAAGTCATTTCAAGGGAGTGGTGGGGATGGCCATCATACAGGTGAAGTGTCTGAAAGTAAGCCCCAATAATGGCTATTAATATGATCATGGAGTTTTATTGAGGGCTTTCTATGCACCAGGCACTCCCTAAGAGCTTTATATATACCTCAAAATAACCTTATGAGGTAGACAATATTATTATCCCCAATTGACACATAAAAAACTGAGGCACAGAAAGGTTAAGGAATAACTCACTTAAGGTCATACAAGTAGTAAGCCGCAGACCTGGGCTGCAAATCCAGGTAGTCTAACTCCAGAACCTGGGCTCAGAACTACTTAGATCTGTGAAGGCCCCTGGTTCCACTGTATCATATTACGCTATTTCTGTGAAGCAGAGAAAAGGACATGGCTGCGCGGCTAGGATTCTCTCTGGCACCTTCCACCTGGCCAACTCCCATCTAATGAGTTAATCTTAAATTACTTCTCCCCTGCACCCCCAATGCTTGGTTGGCACCTTCCAATTGCTCCCCCGGGGGAGTACTTTGGAACTTCAATATAAACTCCGTTGAGCATATTGGAGGCGAAATGCCTACAGTGGCAGCGTAAACCCTAACACTGGACATGAGCAGGGCCAGCAATGAATCTCTACTCACAGGAATTATGCCAGCCATTCCTAGATGCTAATTTGTAACCTGATGTTGCCCAGATGAGTCCATCAGCAGGCTTGTCACTGGCAGTTGTTAGAATTCCACAGTCCCTCAAAGCCCTTTCTTCCTTTGCAGTCAGGGTGGGACCAAAGGGTGGAAGGGTTGTGCCCCAGCGGGCTGCACAAGGCTGCCAGCCAGCACACAGAGCCTGTGGCAATTAGCACAGTTCCTACAGTTCCTTAAACAATGTTGACGGACCCTTGTCTTTCATTAAGCTGCCTGAGTCAATCTCTTGATGGATCCCAGAGGGAAAATCAAGGAGGAAAGAGTTTATTTTCAGACACAGTTTAATGGCAACCAACTTTAGAAGGACCTAAAAAATGATAATTAAATATTTCTCCAAGGAGCAAATTAAGATAAATACTCCAAGCGTTATTCCGCACAGATCTGTTTAGAAAATGTCCAATTAGGACAATATACCCCACATTTCAAGGACTGGAGGGACTGTTTTGCTTCACTCCTTTTTTGCCATTGTTCATATTCCAGGGTTCTAAGTGAAAACATTTTTTCACAAGTTCAGGAGCAGCATATCCTCTCAAGGGAAGTAGCAGGAGCCATATCTGCTGGCACAGCATCTTGTTCCCACCCTGATTTTGAGAGTCAATGGCTTCTTAACAGGAGTCAGAACTGAAGTTACTTTAGACCAATGAATGGGACCTCACTAAACGGACAAACCCCATTGTCAACCAGATTTTGTGCCTATGGATACGACTCTTAGGACAGCCCTCTTGTGCTTTTATCTCCACTTAACAAAGGAAATGAGCATCTACTTTTTCTCAAAGGAAACTAAGGCTTCGCTTGTCCTGTTAAATTTTACTGGGCTTCCAGAAGGCCTCTCTCCACCTGGCTTCCCCTAGAGTGTCCCCGAAAGTGGTTTCATTCCAAAGGCTGTTAAAAGCATCTTGGGCTTGATCCTCAAGTTAAAGTCCCCTACAAGTCTCACTTCATTCATCTCCAGTGAGGGTGAAATTCACAACCAGACCGTTTTATGGATGTGGAAAACTAAAGCCCAAGAGTTTTGTGGCAGCCGAGAAAGGCCTGAGCCCTGCTCTCGGTCACTGCCTCTTCCCACTCACAGCCTCCTGCTTCCCTTGCGCCTTATGGCCACGCAAGGTCAGCACTCTTCCCAAGACAGATGTTAAACTTCCAAAGGAGGCTGGGTTGGTTTAGCTTTCCAATCTGAGCTTTTCGAACCTCCCACATTTGGCAAGTCAAGGTAGTTCCAATCCACTTATAGAACCAATTTTTGCTTGTCTGTCTACAAGGCTGGCGCGTCTAAAGCACAGCGGGAAATTTAAGTAAGCAGCCATTAGTGTCTTTGACACATGAAATGCCTACCAGGGTCTTTTTCCTGTTCGTTATGAAGATTAATACGAAAATAGGCTACAGTGAGCAGAAGAGAAACAGTATTTGAATGACTTAGTCTCAATGGAATGCAAATTCTTGCAGTTCAAACGCAGACAGTGCATCCTCTCTGCTTTTGGCCAGGAAAAGATCATTATTACCCCTCACCACGAAGAACACAGCAGAGCCCGCATTATCTCATATCCATGCTTTCCAAATCAATCAGCTCCCTGCTACCCTGCTGGGCTTTTTAATTTAAATGTCACCTAAAGTTAGAATGTGTTTTATAAAAATGTCAGAGCCTCATTAACTTCCGTTTTGTGTTGGTCTTGTCTATCACTTTTTGGTTGACAATGTTAAGGAAATTATTTTTCTAAGAATTCTTGCACTAAGGCTCCTCTCTGAATTTTTATGATGCTCTCCTTAAAAATGTGAACTCTGGGGGCCAGCCTGGTGGCGCAAGCGGTTAAGTGCACGCCCTCTGCTGCGGCGGCCCAGGGTTCGCCGGTTCAGATCCCAGGCGCGCACCGACACACTGCTTGTAGAGCCATGCTGTGGCAGCGTCCCATATGAAGTAGAGGAAGATGGGCACGGATGTTAGCCTAGGGCCAATATTCCTCAGCAAAAAGAGGACGATTGGCATCAGATGTTAGCTCAGTGCTGATCTTCCTCATACACACAAAAAAATAAATCTGAACTCTGGTTAAAAATCAAGATGTTCCAAATTACCAGTATCTATAAATCGTGCTTTTCAGGACATATGAAATGTTTCTAAATGCTCTCCCACCTTTGAGTTCACACTGTGAATAAATAAAATATTCTGAAAGCTGGAATTCCGTCAGTGTTTCTAGTGGGCTTTTGGAGAGTGACGACTGTTCTCAGACAGGACTGCCCCACCTGTCGTAGGACCTTTAGCTTCCCTGCTCCTCGTCTCCACTAAATGCCAGTAATTCTTCCCAGTTATTGTGACAAATAAAAACACCTCCACACACATCCAAACCCCTCCTGAGGCACAGTCTGCCCCCATTGAGATGAGATTAAACCCAAAATTTCAAAACCCTCAAACTGGACAAAAAACAAACCAAAATATTTGCCCAACACAAAGTCTCTCACATCTCCACTCTCAGAGCTCTCCCCACTGTTTCAACCCCTAAGACTGTGTGCGTGGCTGCTCATTTCATTGTTGGGATTCACTGCTTTGTGCTGCCCCTCGAACTATATGGTTCTTTCACTGCTGATAGAGGTCTTGATGGGTTCATAAATGGTGACCTTCTGGAGGGCAGATATCTTAGGACAGACATCTTGTGCTCCCACATCAAGCAGAGTCCTGGGCATAGCAGATGTTCACTAACTTTATATTGATGGATAGACGGCAGAGAGGACCTAAGTCCTGGACCCCTGGCCAGTGGCTCAGTAGGAAATACAGTACACTGTGTCTCTGTGCTTCTTACTTGTCTTCATGGCTTGCTGGCGTCGTGGATTGTGTCCATAGCTTGGTAGCAATGGGATTCTTTTGGCCTCATACTAACACATGGAAGGACACAATAGAAGAAAAATAGTAAAGTTTGTTGTTGGGACAGCAGATATATCAAAGTGACCACAAATAGTGTGTGTATACACACATAAATGCATGTACTCACACACACACACACAGAAAGAACATATACTAACGTTTATCAAGAACAAAATACTTTCTCAAAATTTGATGATTTAGGGAAAAAGTAGATTTTCCTCTTGAATTAAGTCCCAATACTGGCTCTATTTTTATTCACAAGTTTCAAAGTTTCCATTGTTGCTCTTTGACTAAAGCATTTAACAGATGTCCGTCCAAAGGCATCAAACTACTGCTGTTGTTTTTTTCTCCCTTCCCAATTTCTTTTTCAGTAAACAAATTACACAGAATATATCTTTCCCCTTTATCTATATGTGTTGAGGAGAAGAAAAGAACAGAAATATATTTTTTAAAAGGTCTTTTCTCTTATTAATGACCAGAGACGTAGAGACAAAGCACAGTTGATTCAAAAGGCAAATAATAGTCCTTCCTATTTCTGTAGCCTCAGTAAGTGCTTTCTCCTGGGAGATACATGGAGCTAATCCTCAAATAAGAGGAAGGTGGAAAATGCAACAGATTTAACAATCAAGTTTAAGGGTGACTGAACTGCAGGTCACATCTGGAGAGGACAATGCGAGAATGAAGATGCGAACTTGAATTTTTTCCCCAAATAGAGATAAATCCACATTGATCCAATTTGTCCCTCTTTCTCTATCTCTAAAGCTCTCAATAGCACACAGCACAAGGTGTCTGCTCTTCTCTAAGATGTGAAGGTGCTGCCTGCAGCCCTCACTTCATTAAAAAAAAAAAGGAAGAAACTACCCCATTTGTAAAACCAGGCTGTAACCAGTGTCGTGGCAAGACTGAGCACAAATCGTGTGTGTGTGTGTGTGTGTGTGTGTGTGTGTGTGTGTGTGTGGCGGGGGGGGAACCTGACTCTTTAGGGGCAAACGTGTATGATCAGATGTCAAACTCTGTCTGAGATAGCTTTGTCTCTCTCTCCCCACCCCTTCCCAGGCCATGCAAATCCCCATTACCTCATTCCATTTGACTCTCCTCCATGGTCTGGGGGCAGGAAGAAGCTGAGTTTGGCCACTAGGACACAGTCCCCCGGGAAACAAAGTAGCTCTGTGATGCTTTCTGACTCCCCACTTTCAGACAACACTGCTTCCACAGCCATGAGACAAAGAAAAATCACGATGCTTCAAAGCTACCAGTTCTAGTCAACTGCTGCCAGTCCAGCAGAAAAGTCTTAGGATAATTTCAACCCATTAACTCCTTCCTGTGACCAGGAGGAGGCAACATGGGGACACTACCCATCGGGACCACTAAGCAGGATTCAAATAGAACCTAATTTGCTGAAATCGGAGCTAAACCTGATATTAATATCATTCAAGTGAAAACAGAAATACGGTGTTTCAAAAATCAACAGCTTCAGTTCAAACTAAAACAATCAAATATCCTCCAAATTAAACCTGAACTGGATTGACGTTTCATTTACTTTCTAATCTTGAAGGCATTCCCACGACAATTTCTCCGTGGCATTGCACAGCCAGTCTCTTTCTTGGCTGCCAGGGCACTGATGACAATCCCTTGGCAGACTGGACAACTAATACAGCTCCAGTCTGCAGACTCGGCCTCCCTGCCAGGTAGTTTAAAAACCATTTACACAGTCCAGTGTGATTTCTGAGTGGTCAGAGAGATGGGTTGTTTGAACCCACTGATCCAAAAACATGTTTTTGTATATTCCTATGCCTCTTATAAATCAGACCCAAAAAGGAAGAATGGATGGATTGCTTGGCCATTTCAAGCAATTATTCTCTCTGGCACGGGTGGAGAGAAAATAGAGTAGTGTCGGCAGAGTTCTCAGCAGTTAGTTTACTGGAGAAAATGTTACATGTCCAGTGCCAAGCACATTGATCTGTCTGACTGCTTTGTCTCTGATTGTCTCTATTTTTTCTCCTCTCTCACGTACACACGTACCCTCTTTAATTGCTAGCAGAAAACAGTGCATTCTGCACACTTCACAACATCTGTTCAGGGCTTAATTAATCCAACTCTCACATGGTCTCCATAGCAACGATGCTTAGCAGCCTCAGTCTCTGCATTCGAAAATCTTCCTCTGAGTGAGTGACTCAAAATACGGCCATTAGTGAAATATATTTACATTAATTCTAGTGTCTGTTATAACGAGAACTTCACATGGAGGATGTCTGCATGGAGAAACCACATCATGAGATCACATTCAGTATCACGACAGTAAAATCAACTGCCTCAAACCAGGAACACAAGGTAACACTAATTTTTCAAGGAATTGCCAAAAAAAAAAAAAATCCCATTACTATCTTTATGTTACAAGAAATTCCTGCACTACCGAAGATTAATGACCACAGTTATCTTGATGGATCATGGTCAGTGTTTCGAGGGCAGTTAGAAGAAACGCAAGTGTTACAAAGAAGCTCATCAGGAGGTGCGCTTCCCAAGCTTCTGGCTGTAAAGACCTGAATTAAAAGCCTATCGTCCTTTGCTAACCCCCGCCAACTTCTTACCCAAATAAGAGCTTGCCGGCAGCAGAGAGGTGAAGCACGGCTTGCCAAGGAAGCCATGAATGCTGCCAAGGGAAATGTCAAGCACATTTCTGAGAGTCTGTTTTAGCTCAGTGGCCTATCCAGATGCTCTCCCTGACGCTGGCTATGTTTGTGTTTATATTTGAAGCTGTTATGTTCGAGACTGTAAAAATAAGCACTGACAACTCCCCAGAAAACCTGCTCAGACATTATACATGGTGTTGGTGTGTTGAGGAGGAGAGGGTGGTGGTAAAGAGAGCATGGAAAAATGAAGCCAGGCATTTACCCCCAAAGGGCATTCCAGTCCATACCAGCTTCTGCGTTACATGTTGCACTTGGTGCTAACAAGAAGTGAACCATTCATCAGAGGTCCAGCTCCTTTCCCCTTCACCTCTTTCTTCTTTGAACAGGCAAACCACCCCAAACCAGCTGAGGAGGGAAAAGGAAAGAATTTAGACAAACTCTTGGGAAAGCAAAAACATATTTTAGTAGACAAATCAGATCTCTTTTATAATATAAAATGGGATGCTCACTTGAGCCTTTGAACAAGGAGAGGAACTTCCCAAAACTTCCTCGGTGACTGTAACTCTGTGGAGCCTGGGGTCATTGGCCCTGGGGACAATTTATCCCTGAATTGCCTGGAGACAGAGCCAAGTAGAGCTAGGAGCCTGTGGGGGTCCCCAGGCCTTCAAATAAAAGAGGGGTCATTGGTGCAGGTGGGGATGGGGGGGGGCTCTTGCAGGAATAAGGGCCAATCCTCTAATGTAACTGTAGGATTCAGTGAAATTAGCAAAGAAAGTATAATCCTATCTTCTCACCAAGTTCATTCTTTGTCTTCAGGCAATTTTCTGTATGAGACTCTTGGCTGCTAGTAGTATCTAAAACTTCTGACTTTCTGTTTTTTAAACAGTTCTATTGGTAGGTGGACAACTAGGATTCAATTAACGGCATGTTGAAGTTTCTCAGCCATGAAGCTTCTACAAAACTACTGAACCATGGTCCCCCTTCAAGTTACTTCACCCAAAACAACATTCAATCATCAACTTGAAGTGATTGCTTTGAACTCATAAGCCAAAGGCAAAGAAATGGAATGGAAACAGGTTCAGGGTTCTAGTTCTAGTGCTGTCGCCTCTTTGATCTCAGATTTCCAAAGACTCTTGTTCATCTACTTATCCTCTCATTCAATAAGTATCATGACACTCTTACTCTGAGCGCAGCATGATGGCAGGCTTTTATCTTGGATGTCTCTCAGGGGAAAGGAAAACAGGCTGTGACAACTGAAGTAATGATGCCCCAGCTAGTCTAGTTCTTGAGCATGCCCAAGCTCGCCTTCTCCCTACCCTACCACCAGCATATGACAACTGCCATCATTTTTAGAGTGGTTACTGCATGGCATTTACTGTACTGGACTTAACTCATTTGGCTCTCACAACAACTCTGCAAGGCATGGCTATTATTATTATTCCCATGTCACAGATAAGCAAACGTGGCTCAGAAGCAGGTTGCAGGATTGGACAGCTCCAAGAGATCCCACTCACACTGGACTCCGTGCGCATGGGTGCTCTGTGAAGCACAACTGCACACAATGTGAGTGGTGCCCCCAGCGGTGTGCAGCCCCGTGGCCCTGGGGGGGGTTCAGTAAGCAGAGCCCAAGTCTGTTTGATTTTTCCGTATCTTTTAACTGCCTCTCTCACACTTGGTGGAGGGAGGTCTGTGAATGAGAGGCCGTCAGGAAAGAAGATGGTGAACTCTTGGTGTTAATCACAAGATCATTCTGGACTCTTCCTTCCATGTGTCCCCTGTACTCCTTATTTTAAATTTTTTTCATTCCCATTATCTACAAAGCCCTAAGTGGTAGATAAGATGGGGTGGGAGGGGTGGCATCAGAGTAGATAAAATAAAGCAGGGGGGCATCCAAGATGGAGGTGTCAGAAAACCCCGAACTCACCTCCCCCCGAACACACGGAAGCTACAGCTGCGTAGGGACCCATGCCCGCGGACAACTCGGGAGCAGCTGCTTCACATGGGCACCCGAGGAGAGAGCCCCGTGGAGGGGGTAGGAGAGGGGGAGACCACCCGCAATGGGAGCCTCGCCCTGAGGGCGAAGGCTCATACCCCACATCAGGCACCCCAACTTTTGACTTGCACCTGAGATGAGCCCCCAAAATATCTGGCTTTGACAACCATCGGGGCTGGGTCCCGGGACCCAAGGGCTGCGGCCTCTGAGATGCGCTCGCCGGGGCTCCCGCGCACTCTCCCGGGCCGCGCAGAAGCCGCGGTGTGAAAAGCGCCAGACTTCGCCCCACTTCGTGTGCAAGAGAGTCATTTGCTGACCTTAAAGCCTCGGCGTGAGGGGCCGGGGCTGTGGGATCCTCTCCTGACGGAGGGCGGGCGGCCCATGCTTCCTTCCGTCAGCGGTGCATCTTCCTCTCCTGCTGCCTCACTCCCAGCACCAGGATCTCCTGGAGGGGAGCTTTCACACACGGTTGGGGCCCCGGTTTTTGCAGCTGCAGCCCACGGGACACCCCTTGATCACCTGGCTCTGGAGGCCAGAGGGGCTTGCGTTCCTGGGTCCCACGGAGCTGTAACAATGGGAGAGAGATCTTGGCAGGTGACCACCCCCAGGGCATGGGACAGAGACTGAAACACCCTCTGTTGGCGTGTCCCGGGACATCAGCCTGAGGGGCAGGCTTCAGGCTCAGCCCACATCTAGGGGCTATGGAGGTGCTTGCAAAGAACTGAGGTTGGGGGACACCATCTTTGTGCTGTCCCTCTGCCTCAGACTAGCTCACTGGTATCTCCCAGAAAGGAGCTTATATACTTGTCTGGAGCCCTGATTTTTGCAACTGCTGCCAGGGGACACCCCCAGATTGTCTGGCTCTGGCAGCCAGCAGGGCTTACACTTGGGCTCACACAAGACTGTATATGTTTGCATACTTTAAAACCTGTGGCCTGAGGGTCTGGCTTCCAATCAGCCCGAATCTAGGTGCTGACTGAGATCCTCCCCTTTGGGACACTGACAGGTCTTGGAACACCCTCAACAACTGGGAGCCACTAAAAATAAAATAGGCTGCTTGGACAATCAAGAGGGTTTGAGAGACAACCAAGAGCCAGGGCAGGGTTGAATGATAAGGTTCATCGCCTACACAAGGCCACTCCTTCAAGGCTGGGAGGGGTGGCTGTTTCATCTAATGCATAGAAACCAACACACAGAGTCAAGCAAAATGAGGAAATAGGAATATATTCCAAACAAAAGAACAAGAGAAAACCTCAGAAAAAAACCTTAATGAAACAGAGATAAGAAAAGAAAGCAGAAGAGCAAAGAGAGTTTTTTTTCCCTCCACTTAAAATTCTACTTGACTCATATAAGTCGTCAGTTCATCCCACAGAAACACCCTGAGGCATCCTTCTGGACCCCTCTGTTCCAATAAGCATCTTCAGGTAGTCCCAGGGTAGTCTTTACTCCTGGTGTCCTGTGGCTTGGGATCAAGCAGGCAGATATCCAGCTGGCCATTGACCAGAAGCCAGTGCTCTATGGTGGAGGGGGGTGTGGAAGGGTGAGGGGATGATGAGGGGGCCATTCCTCCATAGCCTGGCTTTACATGGAACCTGATCAGTTACCGGGTTGGGGGGGTGCGTGTCACAGGGACAGGATTTCTGTGTTTCCCCATAACCTGCACAAGAGTGCTTGAAAGAGGCAAAGGTAGATGGATGTTCTCCCCAGACTCCTGAATCCAGAGGGGAGGAGCTCGTTCTGCAGGACCTCCAAACTCGTGCTCCAGTCTCTCACGTCTTTCTTTTGTGCCTCCGGACTTTTGCTTGGCTTGCCCTCCTTGCTCAGAATGTCTTTTCCCCACTTTCGGACTCTCTGCTTATTCTTCAAGCCTCAGGCATGTTCCGCTTTATGACAACTCCCTCCAGCCCACATATTACTGGCCCCCCACATGCTCTTCCTATGAGCTCCCATAGCAACCTGGACCTCTCCATGTGTGTTCACGTGTTTGTCTCCAACAACCTGCAGGCTTGTTCATCTCTGTTTTGTTCCTAACAGATTCTTTGGTCTTTAGCAAACAGTCAATAAATATTTATTGAATAAATGAGTTAGGTGGAGGTTTAGAGATGCAAATAAGTTGAAAGCTAACCTTATGAAACCAGTCTTATGACCAGCCATCTCCAGGCATTTGACTTCCCTATTCACTATTTCTGGCTGTGCAGGCACAATCTGCCTAAGGACTGGGACCAGGCTGAGCAATTATTAAAAGGTTTCTTAATGATCAGATAACAATTGCTAGCATATGGAGTGATTACTATGCCCTAGGCTCTGTTCTAAGCACACTGCATATATTAATCATTTAATTCTCACGACAATTCTATAAGGTAATCTTCCTTTTTTTATAGATGAGGAAACGGAGACCTGGAGAGGTGAGGTGACACGCCAAGTACACACAGCAAGTGGAAGATCTGACTGCAGAGTCCATCCTCTCAACTGCTATGCCTCTCAATGAGAAAGACAGAGGTGGTTGAACCTTCATAACCTCAGGTTTGATTCTGAGTTTGAAAGGTGGTCCTGGGTCACAGGAAGGAATGCATACTCCTTTATCTGTCATCCCATGATTTAATCATGCTCACCTTCTTCACCTTGAATAACTCTACACACACACACACACCACCACCACCTCTGCAGCAAGGGTTTTTACTCTCTTCTGAATGAACAGGTCTCGAATTGTGAGTGGGCTGGAAAGGGTTGCACGACTCCAGCAATTATGCAGTCCTGATGAAATGCAGAGTAGCTTGGACTGTAAACAAGATGGCACATAAATTCATGCAGCCTAGAAGGGACGGAGCAAAAATGTTGCTTTTTTTCCATAACAAATCCCTAATTGAATGAAAGTTTCCTTTAAGCTCTTCAGTTGTTGGAAGAAGTAGATCCTTTGGGGAGAAACTTATTTTTGATGCTGGGCAATAGAGTGGTCTTCTCTTAAGATTAGTGAATTTCTGGGCCGGCCCTGTGGCTTGGTGGTTGAGTGCGCGCGCTGCGATGCTGGTGGCCCGGGTTCGGATCCCGGGTGCGCATCGAGGCACCACTTCTCCGTTCATCCTGAGGCCGAGTCCCACATACAGCAACTAGAAGGATGTGCAGCTACGACATACAACTATCCACTGGGGCTTTGGGGGGAAAAAGAAAATAAATAAAATCTTTAAAAAAAAAAAAAAAAAAAATTAGTGAATTTCTGTTGGAGCCACAGAGTGACCTTTATTGAGATCTGAGCTCATTAGTGACGAAAGAGTGAAAAGGAAGAACTTATCAAGAAAGCTTTGAAACTTAGTTACCTTCAGTTGAAAAGTCATAATATTAAATAAGAAAATTATCAAGAGGAACTTATGATATAAGTATGTCAGAAGATGCTAAGGCTCCCCCAGGGTGGCTACATGAAGACACCGAGTTTGCAGAGCTTGAAAATCTACTGAGCACACATATTTTTAAAGAACTCCATGGGGATTTTGAACATCTTTACATAATTTCACATATGGATATTTCCATATCCACTGTCAGGAAAAAAGGGAAGATATTTATGGTTAACGGAACAAGGATTTAGAATGAAATATCTATATGTTTTTTATTCAAGGGATATAGGAATCTGGAATAGACTTTACTGGGGAGAAAGAATATAGGTTTTTTTCTCTAGATGTCTTTAGGAATGGAAAATGCATCTTATAATTTAGGAGTTCAGCTTGGAGGTGACTGACTAAAATTTTAATAAGTTATATCCATTCTGTAAAGATTAGTCTCTGAATTTGTTACTATGATTGTGACCCAAATGGCCAGAGGCAGCAAGACCCAGAAAAAGAGTGCCCCCAAAAAGGCTTTTTTACAACTAAGATTTGACTTGCCTAAGTGAAAACAAAGTAGCTATTCAACTGGCAACTTTAAGTAGGAAAAACAAACAGATGATGGAATCTGGGTGAATTTTTCCCCTTCCTATCACAGCTCCCTCCTGCTAAGTGTTGTAATTCTGGGTGAATTTAGTACTCCTCCTTTATTTTCACTTTTAATAAGGGGAGATTGTGTTTGTATGTGAAATGTGTCTTTTACTATGGTCCTACACAGTATTAAAATTCCAGAGTAAAATAGTGAGGTAAAAGATATTTATTGACACTGACAAAACATGTACAAATATTTCTGAAGAACAAGCTGACAACATTTCCTGGTTTATTTTCTCAGAGACCTGTATTACTCTGAAGGCAGGAAGCAAGCTTCGCTGAGAGCACAGTTTTTGTCCTTCAAGAACTGCGTGCAGGGATGCTCCCAGGGAGAGGTGGTTGTTGGTGCTCCCAGGGCCAGCAGAGAAGGGGCCAGCTGAGAGAAGCGAGGGCATCACCGGAGCGTCACTGTTTACATCAAGATTGACTGGTGGGGCTCTGCCTCTGGGCCGTGTGGAATGATGCTGAACTGGGGCTTGAAAGCCAACCAGCATTAGGACCAAGAAAGTGCGTCTACAAAGCAGGTGGCCCGGGTCTAAGAGTCCAGACTGTGTCCACAGCAGAGTGGCCACCCAGTCAGAACAGGTGTCCAGATAGGCCATGTTGGCTGCATGGTGACTGGGACAGATCACCACTGGCAGCGACCCCTTTAATGTCCGAAAGAGAAATTAGCACATTAAAAAACTAGCCAAGAAAAGGCCTTTCTGGCGTCCTCACCTTTTGGGGCACTGAGGCCACTTTCTGTAATCAGCTACTGTGATTGCAAAAGTTTGCCCATCATCAACCTCACTCTTTGCATCCAAATTGCTTCATCTAGATCTTAAAAGGCATTTCAAAAACCAGGTGATTCATAGAAAACACAAGATGGAATTTTACTCTAGAGTCATACCAACTTTCAAAATATTTCTGCTTATTCAAGTTAATTTCTCCTCCAGAAATCAGAAACTAGGTGTGATAAGTTAACGATTATACAAACAGAGCTGCTTTCAATAATTTAACTATCAGACTCAAGCCCCCAAAATGAACTTGCATGAAGTTCATTTCACGCAAGAATATTAAATATTACTCTTAAAGCAGTTTGGACACAGACAGTCACACACACATCAAGAAAGGAAAAAAATTTCTCCCCAAAATGCCAGTGTTTTGTTTTGTTTGGAAAAATAACAACACCACAATTAGAGGTAAACAATATTTTCTTCGGCTCTGTCCCCAGTTTCCCCGTCTTGTCTGGTTGCTGTCTGTAGACTCAGCTTCGCTTCTGCTATAAACGTCTGCAGCTGGGGGCCGTGTGGCTCTGAGTCGTGGGGGGGTGGGGACTCCAGCTGGGAGATGTCCACATCTGCAACAGACAGACAGCACAGGTCACAGGAGAGTCAGCATGAGACCACAAGGCAGGTGACACTACGACTCAGTCAGAGCTAAGGCTGGGAGATGCAGTGCCCGAGTCAGCCACAGAGAGAACAGTGGAGTCCAGGAAGAAAGGAACCAAGTGGATATCTAATGATTTAATCAATTTCATTAAGATGCGTTTGGTTGTGTGTACAAATGTCTCCTGTGGCTAAAAATAACCTTTATAAAATACTCCTATACAAAAGGAGTGTACAAAAAACCTATACAATATACTTTGATTTGACACTTCAAGTGTCAAATGAAAACAGACTTGTGACCATTCGTGGGCTGTTGAACCACTGTTACTGCTGAGAAAGGGGTGCCTAGTGATTTTTAAAAATGGGTTCAAGTTCTTAGAAATACAGTATATACTCCAGCTTTGTGCAATAAACTATGTTTGCATCTGCACAGCATCTTCCTTCAGAATATCTCAAAGTCAAGAACTGATCTCAAGACTCAAATAACATATCTGGGATTTTATTGATGTGGGCCAGGGGTGGGGAGAAAGGCATTGAAGGATGGAGACCCCCCAGCCTCACCATTATGCAAATCCGTTAACTCTGCACAAGCCACCGAGCAAGAGTAGCCAGGTTCCTAGGGAAATTGGTCCAATATCAACTATGCCTGGGTTTGTTTTTTTCTGGTTACCTAGCAACAGCAGGGCATAATCTATTCTCTCTTTTTCTGGTAAAACCCTTTAATATATGGTTTAGAGGGAAGGCAAGGGGGAGTTTGATCTGAAGAAGAGAAAGTCTCCTGCTGCAAACCATTTTCTCTGCACTTGTTTAACTGCTGCCCTCCCCAAGGCTCGGTTCTGTGGCACAATTACAAATAACCAGCTTCGGTCTTCAGAGCAAAAAGCAGAGTCTGCGTGGAAACCCAGGTGAGGAAGATGCACAGCCCTGAGGCCCACCTGCTCTCTCTTCAGTTACAAGAGGTCATTGTAAGCCTTGCCACATTTTACTCAAAGCCTCTATTCTTTAGATGGAGACACACACAACTGCTGGCATTCGAATGACAAAAATGCTTGTGACTTCTGCCCTCCTGACAAGGACCTTTGGTTGTTAGAGAAGGCAGGAAGCGAGGCCTGGCAGGAATGAAGAGCAAAACGTCCTCACAGGCTCCGTCCTCAAGACGAGGCACGCTTTGCTACACCTCGTCTCATCACTTCTTCTACCAGGAGGCCGGGCCGATGGCAGAGGGGCAGCCAGGGCCAAGCAAGTAGACGCAGGGCACCTGGAGAAGGTGTGTCACCTGGAGGAGCTGACCTGTGCCCCTGAAGCTGAGGAGAACCCCTGGCGGGGGGAGGGAAAGAGGAGGTGAGACGGTGAGGCCGCCCTTCACAGCTCTGCTCAAAGGTTTAGGCTGTCCCTAACTCTAGATGCCAATGGGGCACAAAGGAAATAATCCATTTACACTGGGGTGACTTGATTCTACTGACCCCGCGTCCAAATCCTGTACCTCAGATACTGAGAACTCGCTACCCACTGAAAACGTATCCAGAGAAGATACCTCCACCATCCCCAGGAATCGAGTCCTTCTCTGGGCACAGGAGCTGCTCCAGGTCTTCGACAGGCATCATCTCTTTAAGCCTCAAAATGTTGTAACCCACAGTCTACAGATTGGGAAACTGAGACTCAGGCTCATTCAATTCCTCGCCCATCATCGTGCAGCTAGAAAGTGATCTGGATTTGAACTCAGAGGACCGCGGCCACGTGCTCATCTGCTCAAGAGGCTCACAATTCCCATTTCTCATTGGGCTGGAAATGGCTCGACCGTCTTTGCTGAGTCAAGAGGCCCTGGATGTTTCATACCTATCCTCGCTACATTTTGAAGAGTCACTTACCAAAAAAAAAGAAAGACATTTCAAGCTCCTCAAAACTGACACAGCAACTTTTATAAAGTTAAGAACCTCCCTCATTTAATCAGGTCAACACAAAAACCCCCAGGCAATGATTTTACTGTCAGCACAGCACAAATGCATTAGGATGCTCTCAATCCTCCTGGACCACACTGGGAGACAAAGCACGCCTGTCTGCAGTCACAACACACTTCACACTTCCAACTCCTTTCTCAGCCATTGAATGGATAAAGCCATTTCAACTCTAAAAACAAATATTCCCAGTTAAACTACTGATGTTTAATATTACACAACCTGAAAAAAACACACCTCAAAACTTCCATCCTGCAGATGCTGGCAGACTGGAGAACAGTTCACCTGAGACACTGCAGTGCTGCCTCCTAGCCAGCAGATGGGCCAGCCAGGGCACAGAATTACTACATGGAGAACGAGTACGTGGTTATCCGCCATCCATTGAATGAGGCGGTTGGGAGGTGATTGCTGACAAATGTGACAATGCCAGGCACAATGGAAGCCCTTAATCTAAGTTTCCTTCCTCTGGGATGTGGAACATGTAGCTAAGAATTCAAAATACTGGTGAGTGTAGGTATTTGGGAAGACCCCTTAATGGTTTCAAGTGAAGACTTGTTCAAAAAGAGCCAAAGAACCAAACGTATATCAGAAAGAATACTTTTATCTTAAGTTAAATTATAGACTCTAGTTCAGGAAGACAGAGAACCAAGAATGAATGGGAGGGGGGTTAATTTGTGTGTGTGTGTGTGTGAGTGTGTGTGTGTAGGGGAGTACAGAGGTTTAATCAGAACTTTTTAAAATAAGAATAAAAATACAGGAGGAAAACATCTGTAGATGAGAGCTTGCTGGACCCTACAGGGAATGGCCCACGATGTAATCCCAGATGTATGGAGAGAGGTGGCTGTGGCTGTGTGTCACCTGGAGGGGAACTCAATTTCCTTCTCCATGTTCCTGCTTGGTTTCTACCTGAACTATTTAGGCAAGGTCAGACAGTCTGTCTTTGAAATTAGAAACTGTTTCGTGATTTCTGATTTTACTACTCTGTTTCAACCCTGAAAGAACTCCAGCACAGCAATTGTATATTTCTCAAGGTCAGCCACCTTTTTCCACACTTTTTACCCTAGAGAGTATGATCATCATATTGAACCCTAAACTGAAAAAACATTTGTTAAAATAAAACCTCACTGATTCAGAAAGCAGAATTCTTGGGGAGTAAAATTAATCATCTGATTTTATTTGCAATCAAAATGCCTGTAAATAGCTGGACATAAAAATAGAATACCTCATTTTTTTAATAAGCAAAGAAATATTAATACAATCATAATTTGGTCAACTAAAAACCAAATGCTATTATAACGAAACAAAACTTCAAACTACAAAGAACTTTTCAATATTGTGTGTCAATGCGACTTTCCCTCTTACTTGACATGAAAGAAATAATTTGATCCTTACCATACCTCTGGAAACGAAACAAAGTGAGCATTATTAACCTTAAAATAAATACAAATAAGCTGAAACACATAAAAGCCCAAAAGTCGGGCTAAACCAAGTAGAGAATAGAATCTTGGCGCAGGTTTCTTTCTATTTAACTGAACTTTTATTCACACCCTAAAACTTCATCCTTCACAAGAAGTTTCCTTAGACACACCAGGGGGTCTAAGTCTGTCACCTAAGGAAGTTTTAAATGGCTAGTGCTATCCCCTTTCCCTTGTGAATTTGGGGCAGAAAACAGCCATGCCACCAAGGGACACTCACTCACGAGGCACTAACATCCAGAGACAGTTCCGAATCTCCCTGTTTTTACTCCTTAATTGCAACCTCTTGGTTGACATTTGCATTTATCATTTTCACACTTTTCTCTGCTCACCTGCTGTTGGAATTTCAGACTATCAGGGAAGAGAATCGGGGACTGGGGTGACAACTATAGAAATCAGCTCCTGAAGAGCTGACACCAGCAGGAAGTAATATCAGCCTTCCCTCCATCATCTCACCATCATTCTTCTTCTTCTGAGCCAAACAGATAATTGGTTGTTTTCAAGACCACAGTATAAAAGTGTAAAATGCAACCACGTGCCATATTAAAAATGAATAAAATACCTCCTAAACTGAGAAGTGAATGAAATCTTTTAAACCAAAAGGTAAAAATGTAACCTTGGGCAAGTCATTTCCCCTCTCTGGGCTTCAGCTGATGAGGGATTGAACTGAAATCCTCCTTCAGGCCGTTTAAGCTTCTGATACAGCATGTGAGTTTTTACATCTGTGTTTTGGCTCAGCGATTCACCAAACAATCTGCTAGAGGTGCAACGAATGAATGCATTTTCCAACTGCTTTATACTCAAGAAATGCGAACTTATTAACTTAAGTTGCATTTACAAGTGTTTTTAGGGTAATTTCCAGACATATGTCCCACTCCTCTACCTTCAATCTTCCCGACAACACATATTTGAGTTGCGCCCACACAAGCCTCAAAGGAGAGTATTTGGAGAGTTACCCAGTGAGTGGAAGATAACGTCCACAGTCAAAATCTGCACTTGACCCCCGCTTCTATGAACAGCAAACTTGAGAGGGACTTGTGATAAAGAACAGGTTTGTAAGAAGTGGAAAAAGTTTGTCCATCATTTTAAAATATTTAATTAATGTAGTCTTTGCCTTCTTCTGGATTTTCTGAATAGAAAAGCATTTTAAATCCTATAATTTGCAAACAAAAGCTTTATTTAACTTTAAAAGCACCAGTATAACTTTCCTCAACCTTTCAAGTCTGGATTTATCTCAACAGTGTCCCAATGGCCAGGCACCACAGCCCGGTGCTACGAAACCACGTTGAGTCCACTGTTGGGATCATTGATGACGCCTTGTTCAGGCCTCTCCGTGGCTTATGCCATTCCACTCTCCCCAACAAACTCACAAAACAGAGCCTCGTGTCTTCGGGGTCTTGGCTCTGGTTCTTGTTTATTTTAGCCAAGTGTTCTGACATTACTTCTTATTACAAGATCCCTTGTGTATGTTCCTAAAATCAAAATTCACACTATACTAGAATAACTCTACCTCAAAAAAATTTTGTCATTAATATTCCAAGTCTGCAAAATAAGTTGTATTCCCTATTTAATGATAGATTCATGCTTACACTGTGAAACATTCAAAAAATTGTTTCCTGATGGCATTACTGGCAATCACTATTTTTTCTCAGGAGCATTAATGCACAGAATGTTCCTTCTAATAGAAGACACTTATTGTGCAGAGCTCAAGGTATCTTCAAAGCAAAGGATAGTTGGTCTCTGTCCCTAATTTTGCTCAACTTCATTTTCCATAGTGAGCCACAAACAGGATGCGAGCCGCTGGCATGAAAACCAACCTGGAGTTGATATCTGAAGCCAAAGATGTCAACTGGCCTTATGATTCCCTTCACTCATGTACCAATACTGCACGTGAAATAAAGTAACAGAAGTGTGCTCTGGAGCACGTGTGCACACACGTGTATGTGCATGGTATGCATGTGCATGTATCGATTTGTAACGTAAGAAAGCAAATATATTTTTTACTTTGTGACTGTTGAGTTGGACTTTATTTTTTTATCACTAATTAACATATTTGGAACAATCTAAAAATGCAGCAATTGAATGAACTGCTACGATGAAGATAAGATTATATTAACACCAGACATGTTATGCTGTGTCAATTCTCTCTGTTGTCTGAACTTTGATTTGTTCTCACCCTCTGCTTTCTCCCCAGAAGGGAGCCAGCATTAAGGAGTCATGACCTTTAACATCAGCAAGCCCCACGGGAGGATGGGGTGAGTGCTTCTACCTTCCCCTCTTCTTTGAGATGGATTTCAAAGTGTTTCTCTAAACAATACTAATAAGTATTAGTGATAAAAGAATACAGTGGTCAAGTAAGTTGATTAAACTCTGGGTAAATCAAGTTTCTTTATTGACAGACTCCTCAGAACTTCAATAGGCTCACCACTGCTATCAATCTCTGTAAGGGAAGACAATGTGTGGCATTCCCCAGACCCAGGGAGACTTTTCTCGCAGTGTGCTCTGCAGTGTTGCGTTCCATGTAACGTACTTAGGGGAATAGGGCACTAGACGATGATAAATCTATTCCAGACTAAGAAAGACAACAAACCACCAAGATGCCAGAATAAATCAAGGGTGCGAAGCTGGAAATAGGTGAAGTTTTCCAAATTCAGAAACTCTTAACCCTGTACATAGTGTCTAGAGTGAACTCAGGCAATAGTCATCAATGGCTGCTAAAATCATTCGGAGAAGAGCTGAGGGGAACTTTACTTTGGATGGATCAATCTCAATACCATAAAAAGAGAAACAGACATGGTAAGCCTCCTGAGGGGATGCAATAGGAAATACACAATGTATACAATATAGGAAATATACACCACCACCTATGAAGACTTTTTCACGTCAAAAAATAAAGCCTGTATCTAGTCAAACATCAAACATCTATTAAACTACCAGTTGACAGGAAATACAGGGGCACAACAATATGTCAAATGACACCACAGGGATGCAGTCAGCAAAACCCAGAATGTAGAAAATTTCAGAAAGAATTTTTCCAGAAAATGTCTTTTCAACAAATAAACCAATCAGTCTTCTCAACAAATTGTAAGATTTTTTTTTTTTTAAGACAAAGGAACCTTATATTAAGAGACTGAAGAGCTGTACAAACCAGACGCAACATATGAAATTATTTGGATCCCAATTCAAACAAATCAAAGAAAAATATTGAGACAATCAGAAATTCAAGTACTGACGGTATGATTTTAAGTAAAAATTGTTAATTTTTTTAGGTGTAATAATATCGTGGTGATGTTAAAAAAAAGAGTCTATATCTTTTAGAGAAAGATACGGAAGTATTTTTAGATGAAATGATAGCATGTCCTGGATTTATCTGTTTAAGATAACCCAACGTGAGAGGAGAGAGAAAAGGGCGTTGACGAGCCGGGATTGGTTGTGGGTTGGTAATCGTTAAAGCTGGGAGTTCATTAAATGCTTCTCTCTACTTTGGTGTGTTTGAAATGTTCCATGATACATTTTTTTAAAGGTCATAGCCTTCCATATATTTGGACTGTAAAATTATAAAGCGTTCTCATTCCAGCAGTGTAGTATATCAGCTATATAGATGTTATATCTGATATAAACAGAATACTGTGGCAATAAATTAGAGGCCTCTTCCAGATGCCAAGTGTGTTAACATCATTTTTAACGCAATCGTATGACAAGTCATTGGCAAGTGCCATATATGGGTTTATGTCTACTTAGAAAGAGACACAATTTGTATGAGCCTATTCCATAAAATAGATGAGGATCATTTGAGTTTATGGCTACCCACAAAAAATGACACAGATCCAGGGATGGTCTTTGCTCTTACCTAGAAAATCTAACATCCCCTAACTGAAATATGATTCAAAAAAGATGTCATTTCATACCCTGGGTGTATTTGTCCATGGCAATGAATTGGTAAGGTTCTCTTAGAATTTGGATTCCTATTCTTTAGCCTTTTGAGTTTACTTACAACTAAAAAGTAACATTTAAAAAATAGGAAATAAAAGTAACACATCTAGTCCAACAATATCAAAGTACATTTCAGATCATAATAATAGTGGGTGTCAATATATATTGTCAAATGAATGACCAGATCAGTGAATACCTGATTCAAAAATTCTGTCTACTCTAATTAGAGTCGTGGGAAGCACCAATTTGGAATTCTTATGTTTACAAAGTATCTTAAAATTTCATTTAGTCTAATCCTTGTCTTCTCAGCAGAATCAGACTGAAAACGTAGCCAAGACAGAACTGCATTACAGGGCTTCTCTCTTTAAGCCACTAACACTGTTTGACCTTGAGTCAAACATTCAATTCAGTCCTCATGGCAACCCACAACAGGAGGTACACTATGGAATACAAGAGAGAGAGCCTACAACACAGAGACAAACCTGACTCAAAAACAGAACACAACTTAGGGACACAGGAGGCTGAAGAAAACTTCCAGACACCATAATTAATATCTTCAAAGAGATATTTAAAAGACATTTTAGCCACAAAACAAGAACAAGATTCCATAAAATAGGAACTATAAGAGAACAAGGAAAATCTCTTAGAAATTAAAAATATGCTAGCTGAATTAAAAAAAAAAAAATTCAATGGAATAGTGGGAGGTTAAGGACAAGAAAATCTCCCTGAAAGAAAAACAAAAGCAAAGCAATGGAAATAGGAGGGAAAAAAACAGAAAAATCAGAGGATCCAAGAGGTCCAACTGATAACCAGAAACAGTTCCAGTAAGATTAAACTGAAGAGAAGCAATTTTTTTTAAGAAAAAGAAAATTTCCTAGAATCGAAGGAAATATGTCTCTAGACTGAAAAAGCCTAATGAATAACCAGTAAAAATGATTTTAAATAAAGACTACACACTAAGACATATTATAAAATTCATCTAAGAAGGGATAAAAAGATAATTCTAAAGGCTTCCAAAAAGCCAGAACAGGCCACACAAAGGATTAGGAATTAGAATGGCATCAGACTTCTCAATAGCAACCCTGAGAAGTGGAAGGATCAAATCCTTCAAAAATCTGAAAGAAAATAATTTTTGATCTAGAATTCTAAGCCCAGATATATTATAAAAATGAAGTGTAAAAGTAGCAAAAACTAAATAAATGAAATGAAAAAGACATTTCAACTAATTTGGGAAAAATTTGTTTTCATTACACCTTTTCTTAGGAAACTTTGGAGATGTGCTCCACCAAATAAAGGAATGTACCATGAGAGAGAGAGAACGAGATCGAGGACACTGGATCCAAGACAGGCGAGCTGTGAAGGGATGCCCCAGGCAACGGCTCCATGGCAGGCCCAGAGAGCAACGGGGCTTATTGGAACAGCAGGACAGAGGATCCTGGGAGGGAAATTTCTAGGAAGGAAATGAAGCTGATGGATAATGGATGTGCTGAATGTGTGTAAAATAACATTGATCAGTTATTGAGAGAGTATAGGAGATGTGGAAGAAAACAGAGTGGGAGGCAGGTGAAAAGTAAGCAAATGAAAAAATAAGGCAGATGGTTAAAGTCTCAGGAGAACAGAATAGTCAATAATGACATGATTTTAAGTAGCTTCTGCATATACAGTTGAATTTTCTTCATCTTGAAAGGGGTCAGCTCACAAATGTCCTTTTCCGACCTTAAAGTGCCCACATATAACTGTAAATACGATTTCTCTGAAACATACTGGTCAAAGTACAAAATATATTGAGCCCGTTCAAAAAGAATGTGTCTACATAATTAAGAGGGACACTCTTGAAATTCCAAATTCTGCTGTTAGAAAAAAACCTTTAGGAACAGGCAATTCACAGAAGAGGAAACCTAAAAAGCTAATAAATACAAAAAAGTACTAAGTCTCCCCAGCAATTAGGGAAGTACAAATGGAAAGAATCAGTTACCATTTCATACCCACGACTTTGGCAAAAATATAGAAGCCTAACAATACTAAGTGTTTGGGGAGGATCTGGGGAAATGGGAACTTGTGTGTGTTGCTGCTGAGAGTTATATTATACAACTTTAGAGAGAAATTGGTGATACTCGGCAAAACCAGAGACATCCCTACCACTTCTAGGTGTTAAAGTCTAAAGAAACTCTCATTCATGTGCACAAGGAGACATGCATAAAAGGGTGTTTACTGAGAATCATTTGTAATAGAAAAAAATTGAAAACATCCTAATTGCTCGTTAGTAAGGTAATGAATATGCTGGTGTTTATACAGCAGTTTAAAATGAACTATCTGTGCTACATGTACAAACATGCACATTGAGTGAAAAAACCAAGCTGTAAAAAGACATACCCACACATACGTATTGGGGGGAGCAGGCTATTTAAGTGTTAAAAACAAAAATATATATTATTTATGGATACATATATACGTAGTAATAGCCTAAAAACATACTGTGGAAATGATATACACCAATTATAGGATATTGGTTAACTCTAAATAGGTGGGGACCTCATATCTAACATTTCTTTAAAAAAAGGCAAAAGATATCTGAAGCAAATATGGCAAAATGTTAACATTTGTTAAATGCATGCCTGATATGTATTTTCTATACTTTTTTGTAAGTTTGAAATTTTTCATAATTAAAACATATTTAAAAATGCATTAAAATACTCAGCAACCAATTGCAATATGTGGTCTTTATTTGGATCCTGAGTCAAAAAACATGAACTGGAAAAAGTACACACACACAACATTTACGAAACAATTGGAAATTTAAAGACTGACTGTGTGTTGATATTATGGAATTTTTGTTAACTGTTCGTTGGTGTGATAATAGTTTAAAAAAGAGAGCCTTATCTTTTGGAGACATACTGAAATGCTATGGATCAATAAACGTTTACACATGATTTTTAGATATTGCTTTAAAACAGTACAGGGTGTGTGGGGTGGGAGTGTAGATGAAACACAGCTGGCCATAAGTTCCTAAACTTTTGAAGTTGGGTGATGGTACGTGAGTGGTTCTTACAATCCTCTGTTTAATTTTGTACATGTTTGAAATTGTCCATAATATATTCAGGTAGACGAAAAAATATGTCAAGTTCAATTTTTAAGTCAAAAATTAAGATATTCTAATCTCGGAGTCTCTGTTAAGAAGCAGGGACCATGTTCTAAGAGTGCACTGAGTTAAGGACATGCTGGCCTCCAGCTACAAGGACAGGGCAGTATTTTCACGGCATTGAATTCCTCTGAAGGATGTGGAGACCAGGGACGTTTAAGTACCATGCCAAAAAGCCGACTTTCTGGAAACTGCCTGCTGAACAACCCTACCCACATTGAACGAGTTATGCCTCTCCTTTTGCTGGGAGGAGAATTGAATTCATTTCTCTGCCAGGTGAATACTGCAGGCAATCAACCTAGGAATTTTAATGCTGCATTTATTTCTTACTGATTCAGTAGAGGGAAAAGCAGCTGTTAAAACTCTTAAGCATACAAGATCCAGTGTTTTTCTTTAAACCAGGAGAAGGCAAGCAATTAGATCAAATACACCCAAGCTAATTAGTTCTACCCACTTCTTAATAATCATGCTATTACCAGACTTAAAAAAAATTGGCATCCAATTTAAAGGTTTGCAAATGAGTGTATTTTTCTCTTGATCAACTGCAAAATTATAAGATGTCAATCAAAGAACCTACATGTCTTTTCTGTTCTGACAAATTGGTATTTATAGTTTTCAGAGCAACATAATTTTTTTTCTTTTTGAAAATGAGAAACATTACTTTCATAATTCTTACCTGTTTGAAATAACAAATAACAAGAAACCAAACTCTGAAATATCTTTTCCAACTGCAGCCTTGAGTTTATGCCACTCAAAAATGACTATAATTTTTAAAATACAACATAATATATAGAAAATATGTTTTGTTCAATGCAGATTTTCGCACCTTTGGCATCCTTTTCACATTTGTTTGTTATCAGAGTAAAGATTACTATATTACATTTCTGGAAGTTAAACTTAAATATTTCTAGAAATTGTACAATTAGAGAGGTAGGCAGTTTGCAGAACAGAGGCAAAATTAGGACTTTACCAAAACAGCAATCAAAAGAGAACATAAGTATCGCAGGAGAACCTGCTCTACTCCTTGGAGCCACCCCTCCCTATAGGAAATGATTATAAATTATCTTACGTACACAAATGTCATATGAAGCTACTCTGTTAACATTTGTGCTTCCTGACATGTGACCTGTGACTGACACTGGAGCCTAAGAAAGCCAATTTCCCTTTAATTATCTACCAGGTGTATCCCAAGTTTGTACCATATCCTCTTCCTTTCAGACAGACCTCTTTCTTCTGGAAACAACTCTTCTCAAGAAGGAGCCATAGCGTTACCATGTAACATCTCTTTAGTGAAATCAGCTACCAAGAGCAAGGATCTGGAAGAATAGCCTCAGCTACTCCCTTAGTGACCAGCGGCCCCCGCTCCTTCCAGACCACTGAGGGCCACTGAGCACATGGCCTGAGAAAGCCTACCACCTCCCAGAGTAGGAAGATGCAGACACAGATACGACAAGGAAAGTAGGGCAACCTGCTCAATGGCTCACGAATACTGTCCACAGCTGGACAACTTCAGAGACCCTCCAGAAGGAGAGCTTCCAGATGTCGAGGCCAGGACAGACTTCAGAGAGGAGAGAGCATCTCTCTATCCAAGAGATGCTCTTGGAGAGAGCATCTGAACTGAGCCTTGAAGGCTGACCGGGATGTCAGCAGGAAGAGACAGTCTCATGCAGAGGTATAGTTTGCCACTCCTGCAGAGGGGAGAAAATGCTGGGTGTTGTAAGAGAAATTAAGACATAATTCACAAAAAGCCTGTACCAGAATGTTCACAGCAACTTTATTCATAATAGCCAAAAACTAGAAATAAGCCAGGTGTCCATTGACAAAACAACGGATAAGTAACTGTGGTAAATTCATCAATGCGAGACTACTCAGTAATAAAAGGGAACCAATGATGGATTCATGCAAGAGCATGGATGCATCTCAAAAATAATAAGTTGAGTGAAAAAAGCTGGACACAAAAGGGTGCGTGGTGTCCGACTCCATTCCATTCTCGAATAAGCAAAATTAACCTGTGGTGATGGAAAGCAGACAAGTAGTTGCATCTGGGGGTAGGGATTGTCTGGAAAGGGGTATGAGGGAGCTTTCTGGAGTGATGGAAATATGTGCCTTGACATTCTTTCCACAAAACTGATTGAATAATAGAGTTAATATCTGAGCATTTCACTGTATATAAACTATATCTCAATAAGTAAACTATATAAAGTATCTTAGAGGCTAAAGGAAAAACAAATGACAAATACGGTGGAAAGTAATAAAAGGGTCTACTGGATACTATAGGATCACACAGGAGAGGCTCCTAACCCAGAATGACAGGGTCTGGATAGGCATCTGGAAGAAAGTGACCCTGGAGCTAAGTCTTGAAAGATGAGTAAGAGTTGACCAGGTTGGGAATAAAGGGTAGAGGAGAGGATATTCCCAACAGAGGAAAGAGATGTACAAGGTCGGGGGGCGGCGGGGGGCACAGGGGACTGGCTTTTCACACAACCGAGAGAACTTCACATGGCTGGACCACAGGGTGAGAAAGAACAGGGAAACATGAGAGATTAGAGGCGGCCAGATCAGGCCTCCAGGCCCAGGCACACATCCTCCTGCACTTCGTCAGGGATGACTGACTTCTCAGCACATGGCACATTTGGGTAAGCCCAAGATAGCTGACCCAGAAAGGCCCTAAGAGGACTGGACACGAACCCTTATCCACAGGCCCAAACGCTGGCCTGGGGGCTAAACACAGCTCCATCTTAAACTCATTGTGTTGGATTTGGTTTTCAAGAGACAATCCATGTGGTGAATCATGGTGGGATATGTCATTTGGGGGAAACTATTTCCAAGGGGGGAAAAATGTATTTGAAGGGTATGCCACAGGCAATGAATTTATTCCAACATCAACATCTGCTTACATGCAAGATGCTGACGAGGAGGATGCTGTGGTTAAATAGGCTTGGGAAGTGACACTTCTGGAGATTCACAGCACGCATGAGCACAATAAAAGTTCTGAAAAAGTTCTGTAGTCCTGAAACCAGCATTTCCCAATACAGTCATGTGCTACAGAACGATGTTTCTGTCAACAAGAGACCGCATATACGACAGTGGTCCCATAAGATTAGTTCATCCAGCGTAGGTGTGTAGTAGGCTACACCATCTGGGTTTGTGTAAGTGCACTCTGTGATGGGTGCACAATGACGAAATTGCCTAACACCACATTTCTCAGAACATCTCCGTCATTAAGCAACGCATGACACTATTACCTGATTATGGGAACTCTGCATCACGTAACAACTAATGACAGCCAGCAGAACTGTGGGACATTTTTTGAGAAGGGCCTTCTTAGATAATACCCAAATGAGACATAAGTCTCTCAGGTCACCAGAGCAGCCATCTTGGAAGCAGTGGCTCAAGACAGCAAATGCATGTCCTTGTGATTCACCCCTTTCTTTACACAGGGCATAGCAGTACCAGTGCTCATAACTGTCTACTGAGTACTTCCAAAGCTGCACACATTTTATACGCTTTGTCTTACATAATCCTCCTGCACCTACAAAGTAGGTATTAGCAGAAGTCCAATTTTATAGATCAGGAAACTGACACACACCAAGTTTAAACACTTGCTTAAAATTTCACAGGTAAATGACAGCCCTGATGATGACTCAGGCATCACTCCTAAACCTTCTATCTTAACCACTGCATAGTCAGCCTTCTCCACTGCTCAATATTAATCAAGTGCATTCCTTCACACATTCATTTGTTCATCCGTTCATTTATTCATTCATTCAAAGCCCTCACTTAAAAGGGAAGTACTGATAAATTCACGTAAAGCTCATTATGTGAACACAAAGTATGTTTTTAGTCTATTTTTGCTGAAACTTGGTTTAGGAGGTGGGAGACAGTGGATTCTTTATCTTCCCGCCTTTGAATGACAGGGAAATATCACATCAGCTACTCTCCTCACAGGAACACGTCTGGTTTTGGTCGTTCTGGTCAAAAACGACATTGCCAAGCGGGTTTCAACCCTAATTGTTTCTCTGAGTCAGAGTTGATTCAGTCATTTAATCAAGTTCTTCACGAAACACATTTTCTGGAATTCTTCTGAACCATATACATTCTCAAGTTTGCCAATGGTCTCTCTAAAAAACCTGAAAATAATCATCTCTAAAAAACCTGAAAATCATCCCCCATAACCATCACCAGAAGTATTATAAATTTGTGGAACTACTGTATATTTATAGAAGTACTATAAGTTTATAGAAACCCTATAAATTTGATAAAACAAATATTTTACCTTTAAGCCTACCTTGATTTATAAAAATAAGAATTTAATTATGTCCCTATGTGGGTGGGTGGGTGTGAATCTGAATATCCTTACTAGTAGGCAAGAGATTGAATCTGACAAACATACCTGCCATGTCTATACATCAATATATCTAGATCTCTTATCTGAGAGGACAAAATACAAAGAGGATAAATATAAAGAGGAAATAGTTTAATTTACTGGTAGCAGCATTCGCAAAAATCCTTCCATATTCTTACCAGGAGCAATGGTAACTTCTTTGAGAGGGATCATTTTAATGTCACTTTTTCCCAGTACTTTCTTTGCTTTCAGGCTCACAGAGTTCAGATTCAGGCTTTCTCCCCCATATTCACTGAGGCCTCTCAGAGCAGAGAGAGCTCATAAAAGATGAGTTTAGCGGTGCCGGCCCCGTGGCTTAGCGGTTCAGTGGCTCCGCTGCTGGTGGCCCGGGTTCGGATCCCGGGCGCGCACCGATGCACCGCTTCTCCCGCCATGCTGAGGCCACGTCCCACATACAGCAACTAGAGGGATGTGCAACTATGACGTACAACTATCTACTGGGGCTTTGGGGAAAGAAAGGAAGAGGATTGGCAATAGATGTTAGCTCAGAGCCGGTCTTCCTCAGCAAAAAGAGGAGGATTAGCATGGGTATTAGCTCAGGGCTGATCTTCCTCACAAAAAAAAAAAAAAAAAAAGATGAGTTTAGTATCCAATCTTTTACAATGCTTTGCCTCAGGCGGCTTGTTCAGCATAAAATAACTAAAAATTTTCCTAAAAATCTATGTAGGTAGTTGAGCGGAGGACCCTAAAAGAAAGCTAAACAGCAACCCCCCCCCCCCAGTATTGCTGTATTCTCCTTTACAGGGGGATGCGGTTCCAGTCCACAGTCCCCAGGGAGACATCAGTGTGCAACTGCACTTCCTCACATTGGAGCCTGAACACAAAATACAGCCTCATTACTACACGCTAACAGACCATCACATTTTGGCCAAAGTATTCATTATGTCTTCTCCCTCCCATCTATGTGCCAATGAAAAGTAGTTTGCATACCCAAAACTTTGTAAGTGTATTTTAGAGCTCATGCTGAACAGAAGCACCAAGCTTCTAAAAATATAGGATGAGCTCTACTTGTGTATAATCTATCATGCCAATCCGGATAAATTAACACGTATTGAAAACAGCACAACTTTGGTAGGAATAAATTAATCAAAAGTCAGAAGTTTAACCTACTCATTGGAAGTAATACAGCTTTGAAAATCTTCAGTTTCTTAAAAGAGGGTTCAATTTAGTCAGATGGAATATACATTAAGCTTCCCTATTCTTGTTACAAGAACATCCCCAAAACAGAACCATATGGAAGTCAAGACAACACAATATATATACATCCAAGAGTTTAGGCTTATATAATTTTTAGAATATTTAATAGCTCCATATTTACTACGCTAAAATAAGAAAAAAAAAAAACCAACATAGCTAAACAGTTAACTGCATCTGAAATGACAAGAATACAAGCCTAAGATGCTAAACATGCAGATTCCAGAAGCTTTTGGCAAAGCCAAGTACATGAAGTCTCCTTGACTTCTAATATCACACCATCCCATCTTCTGCCATCTGCCTCTAGCAAATGTCAGTGTATTCCCAGGATGGAAACATGCCTCCCTTCTGAATCATCCCTATGAAGACTTCCAAAAATATGGCCCACTGCAGTTGAGCATGACTGCCCTGAATATAGGGAAAAAACAAAACCAGAGCCTTCTTTCAGTAATCCAGAAGAATCAAGAATTACCTCGTCTTAATGCACAGCATCTAAACTGAACGAGGCTAACACAGACTCCTATAATGACAGCCCAGTAAGGGGCCAAACGCTCTCAGAAATGAGAACTTCAAACTCAGAATCTACCAGAAAGTACTAAGGCTTCTGAGGACACGTCAGAAAACAGAACATTAAAATCACCTCCTCATCTGGGGCTTCGAGTGAAGACGTCTTTGAGCACACAAGTCCAGTTTTTTGGTGCTGGTAGATTTATGAGACTCAGAGTGCGATGCCCTTCTCGCGGCGTTACAACATTCTGTATGATTAACCGATTGCAAGTCACTGCACGGGGTGCCAAGATCATGGGTAGGAAGCAGGCCATTAAATAAAATTAAAACTCTGCCAATGTTTTGCTTGTAAATGTTTCTTCCAAAGCCCTACAGCACCATTCCTTGCAAAATGGCCTCAATTCACCAAAGAAGCAGAGTCTCCTGGATTTCTGGCAGATGATCCAAATAGTCTACATTTAATCCAAACATCCAGCATGTTATGTTTTAGGAAGAAAAAGCTGTAGTCTAATGAAATTTGCACAAAGACAGCTATGGAAAAGTGTCACCATGAAAATAATTAAATTTTGCACAGCCTTACTGTGAAATTGTTCAGCAAAGAGCTCAGAGTCCTAACCTGCATAACTGGAACCTCTGTAAGACTACATTTTTCCTTAGGTAAATCTTCAAACCAAGCATTAACATTTCAAATTAAATTGAATTAATATCTCATCCAGAAAGAGAATGGATACCCCGGCACCTTATCCAAGGAAACTCAACAGTGATTTATCATGGCACATTAACATCTCCACAGATCAAAACTCAGGCCCAGGCCTATTTACTATCTGGCTCGAAGTCTGAGCAGAACAACAGGACAAGACTTCTCCCCCTGAGCCTGCTGTGTCTGGGTAATGACCAGCTGAGAACACATAGGTACCTTTCAGTCAGTCTGGGGTAAAGCAAAAGGATTTATTTTTTAAGATGCCACCACACTTAATTTTAAGATTACTATAATAAATATGTGATCTTTCAGGCAATATTTTAAGGCTGACAAGTAGAAGGTTGTGCCAGGAAAATTGGTTCACATTCTAGGAGTGAATTTAACTAAACAAATACTAATTGTTTTGCCTGGGGAGATACACCACACTGTTAAATAGGATTTAGCAGAAGAAAAAGGGTTTAAGAAAGTGTTTCATTGATGTTGAGCTCACTATCCATGTTTAATTCACTGGTGTTCAAGCTACTTTAGGGTTAAAAAAGAAATACCCCAGTGAACAGATAGGTTGACTAATTGTTATTGATACAACAATTAAATGCTAAGTTGTTTATGTGCCATCTTCCTAAAATGACAGTGATGGATTCATTTCTACTTGTTTAGAATAAATTAAAGCTTTTTATGGAGAACACGTAACTTTTTAGGTTTTCATTTGCTACACATGGCCATATGGGGCTATACATACAAGGTCCTACACGGAAAAATAACTCATAGAAAGATGCTCTCTAGAGTTGTACAAAGAGTACCTGTGCCAAACTGATAAATAGGACTGTATATTAGTACAGAAATTTATTTCAGCATTAATGAGGAAGAAAAGTCGGTACTTTTCATACTACCTAGGAAGTATGAAAGGCGAGTGATCTTGCAGTTACCCTGACGTTTTAAGAACACCACTGAACACACACTCATCACAAAAGTTTTGAAACTCACTTGATCCCGTTGGCCAGCCTGAGGCACGCATCCAGCCTGTGTCCCCTAACCACCATCGCTCCCCACAGCTCGGCCACCTCTTCCCAACCTCTTTCAAAGCCTCAGAAAGGAGGCAAGCTGTGGGGCTCAAGTTCACACTTGCTTTCACTTCTGCTGAAGAGTGTGGACCTTGACTCTTCATTCATCTCATCAATATTTATCAAATAGTCATTATATGCCAATCACCGTGCTTGGTGCTTGTGACAGAACAATTAACAAAGGAGACACACATAGTTCCCCACCCCCATGAAGCTCATTTTATAGTGGGGCAGATGGACATGACATAAATTATTACACATGTAATTAATTCAAATTATGATAAGTGCTAATGAGGTGCATCCTGGTGATTCTGAACCTTGATTTTTATCAGTTCGTGCAGGACTAACAAGGATAAATTGATTCAGGATCACCAAACTCAAAAAGAGATTAAAGTCATAAACCAGAACACAATTTTTAAGTTTAAAATGAGAAATGGTTTAAACCAGAACACTTCTGTCGGCTGTCCTCAACGTTTTCCTTCTAGTAGGACAGCTTACACAGGGAACCCAAGTACAATTAGAAGTTCTCCTGGGGACGTATTTTATGATGCACCTAATGTGGGTTGGATGGTCTGCAGATAAGGAAGCTCCATATCCCAAATTGAGATGTTCAGTCTGGTCAGAATAGTTCTTACATTTACTCTGAAAACATGGCTGACTGCTATAACTTCTTCCTCCGCACAGAGGAACAAAGGGAAACAGACTCTCTGCTCTCAGGACGGCCTCCTGAGGACGGTTCTGTGATACTCTAACAAACGCCTCCTCCTGGGCCAGCACGGAAGGCAGTCACCCTCTAAGGTCCAACGGATCTCCATCCTACTGACAGTCATCTTTATCAGCAGGCCGCTCCTGTGTCACCATTAGAATGAATTATTTCCAGAAGGTAAGAAGAAAGCTGATGTTCACTGGATCCTAGGACACGCTAGGCATTTTTTTTTTTTTTTTTTTTTTAACACTTTCTTCCTTTTTGTGCAGACGGGGAATCAAGGCTTAGGAATCACGCAGCTATGGGAGCATGAATGCCGAGGCGGCATTTGAACTGAGGCTCTCTGACGTGGAGCCCAGCACTCCAGGTCGGCAATGCAGGGACAGGTGTCAGGCTGGCAGCTCTGCAATGACCTCAGGACAGTGTTAGACACGCAGACGTGCCAAGCCCTACCAAATCAGAATCTCTGAACGGAGGAATTCATACGCGTACTGCATCCTCCAGGAAACTCTTAGGCACAACCAGCTACAGCAACCACGGTCCTAGCAACCAGTGCCCCCCACGGCATCTTACTTCTCATCAGCTTCTATCAGAGGGTGGCCCTCCCCAACACCATCACAGGATTTGGGGACACGGATTTGGGGGAAAAATTCCAAGTTTTAAGCCATTGGCCTTAAATTCCATCCAGTACATTTGACTACATCTTTATAAACTCATCTTTTCACAGACACTGAATAAAAAGTAAAAGAGAAAACTTGCCTTATGTGAAAAACAGAGACGGTAACCATCATCTCATAAGATTGTTGCAAACAGAAAATGAGATCAGGAATTCAAACGTGTTTCTGAATGGCATGAAGTGCCTATAATTATTACATTATTAATTCACACAAAGGTGAATTAATTGGAATGAAATTTTCAAACCAGGAGTAGTATAACCTCCCCAATTTAAGTGGAGAAAAAGAATAAAGTAGATCATCTGTTTTTATCAAGTTTTACTGGAGCACAGCTAATCTCATTCTTTACATATTGTCTGTGGCTGCTTTCAAGCTACAATGGCAGAGTAGGATATGTGACAAAAACCTGACAGCCCAAAAAGACTAAAGTATTCACTAGATGGACCCTTTAAAGAAAAGTTTGCCACCCACTGAACCAGATGGTTATGTTCTTCTTAGGCAAACATGAAACCGCAGTCCTCAGGTGAGCACTCCACATTTCAAGCAAGCCCTAAAATGGAATCTCCGTGGTTGGATGAACACAGGGGTGAAGGAGGCTGTCCCCAGACTCTGGTACGTGGAAGGGTGATGCTTCCTTTACCAGTTCTGGATCATTGTCCTTCGAGTCACTGAGAAGATAGGAGCATGCCTTATCCTTCAGGTATGTTTGATACATAAATGGTTACAAATCTCCCTTCCAAACTCTTAATTGCTTCAAGAATAAAGCCATACTGTGCTAGAGGTCAAAATGTGGCCCATAGACTACATATATGTGTGTATATGTACATGTATGCATATATCTTTTTCATGTGCCAGCTAAGGCTGACCCAAGCCCAGGCCTAACCTCTGGAACCATTCTTACTGAATGGACTCAAACTTCAGCAGCTTGTCGAAACCAAATTGGAACCCAGGGTGGGGATGTACAGGCAGTCACATGGCTGGCTGGCTGGCTGCCTCTGAATCCACCCACTTGCTGGTTCTGCTCTCCTGGGCTCCCCGCGCTAAGGTGGGATGGCCCTGGCCCAGTTGGCTCACATAGCCAACCTGCCCCCGCAGAACCGTGCAATCAGGAAGTTGGCAGTCAGCATTCGAGGCTCACCAGGCTCTACAAGCAAATGGCATGCTTCCCTTTCCTAGTACAAAATCTGGAAAAGGCTAAATTCAATCATCTACACTTGTCAGTGAGAAAGATTAAAATTAAGCAATATAATGGTTTTCTTTAAAATGTTACCCTAAGTGATAATCAAGATTTTAGAAGAAAGATAAAGGGTTGCCCGATGATTTCCCAATTTTGACCTCTTCAAACTCCCATAGATACATCTGGATAATAATTTCTTATTATAATGAACGTGGTCAACCCTTCAGCTTTGGTTTCATTTATCAATCGAGAATGAAGGCATCTGATATCCCTCCCAAGCATAGAGAGGCAGAATTCCCAAAGCTCTTTACTTAAGGCCTAGTCTTAAAAATAAGGTCTAATGAATCTGCAGACTCAATACTTTCTGCCCTGATTTCTATGTGTTGACATAGGCTTGAGAACATATTCCTATATCTATAAATATATACACATATTTATCACAATTTTATTGTTATGAAATTTTTTTTAACAAAGTTCAATTCACTAATCAAGTAAAAGAAGCTCACAGTGTAGTTAAATTAAAGTTCAACTTTGGTACATTAAAAAAAATTACAGGTTTCATGACACCTAAAAATATTGCAATGAGAAAAATATTCATTTTTATCCTGTGTTAAGGGCTGAACTGTGTTTCCCCCAAATTCATATATTAAAGCCCTAACCCCCATTACCTCAAAATATATTTGGAGATAGAACCTTCAAAGAGTTAATTGAGTGAGTCATTAGGAGAGTCCTAATCCAATACGACTGGTGTCCTTATAAGATGAAATTAGGATACAGACATGCACGGGGAAGACCACGTGAAGACACAGGGAGAAGATGACCCTCTACAAGCCAAGGACAGAGGCCCTCAGAAAAACCAACCCTGACAACACCTCCACCTGGGACTTCCAGTCTCCCAAACTGTGAGGAAATAAATTTCTGTGGTTTAAGTTACCCAGTCTGTGGTGCTTCATGATGGCAGCCCTAGCAAACTAATACATCCTCCTTGTCAAAAATACACCTTTGTCATTGAAGTTTATAGTATCTAATGCCAGTTTCAGTTTTTTCCACATAGATCATGCAAATGAGGCGCCCACTTCTGACTTACGGAATATTTTTAAACCATTAGAAGTTATCACATACTCACTTCTTAAAGACTGTTACTTAAATACTAATTGCAGCACGGCTTTTTATGTGAAATTTTTCTATTTTCTTTCCATACGTAAAAAACATGTCATTGAAAGTTTAACACAGCTGTCTGTTTTTTTAAAAAAAACATTGCCGAGATGAAATATTCTGAATACAACGCTTGGAATTTTGAAAATATTTTGATGGGCACCAAATTCTAATATGTAGTAAAGGGAAACACACTTTTGGAATCCAAACTTAATAAGGTTATTATTCTTTTTTCAATATCTACATGACTAACACATAAAATTTGGCTCTTGATTTAAATTTTATCAAATGCACAGCAAAACCAGAATGCTTTAACTACAGTGAAGAGGAACTTTTTAGGTAACCTGCAAATATTGAGGTCCAGATAAAATATAACAGAGAAGGGAGACAAAGAAGATCTCAGACTAATTTTCATACCATAAAGTGTTTTCTCTATTGATAAATGAAAAAGGCAAATATCATAAACTAATAGACACATTGAATAAACAGTTCTAGAATTCTAAAGCTAGGAGAAAAAAAAAAAGTCACAGGAATAAAGCGCTTTTTGTTTGTTCTGCCTTTAAGAAGAGTAATGCAGTTGAGCACTTCATGAGGCCAACTACATAGCAATTGTCCTGCAGGGACTATATTGTTTAAAGAAATTCAAATTTTCTGTAGTCTTGGCTAGTGTCCCTCAGAGGAGCACAGACAGGGTTCTTAAACCAACCATCTCTTCCACTACAAATAAAATCACATACCAATTTAGATTTAATGTTCAAATATCCAAGAATTTTGTTCATGAAACAACTTCCAACACTGGAGAGTAAAGTTCTTTAAAGTGCGACCTGAAAAATATTTCCAATAACATGAGGCTGCTATTAGGGAACAGTAGAGAAACAAGCTATCCGTAAGAAAATGTGTCTTACGGGAAAAAAGTGAAGCTAATAGGTATTTATGATATCTGAAGATGCTCGGAACCCGTGCAAGCATCGGCCATGGCAATCCAAAAGATTTGGAAATATTTCCCAGGGGTGATATTAAAAAGGGAGGGAGGGAGGGGTGATATTAAAAAGGGAGGGAGGGAGGGGAATAAACAACAACAACAATAACAGAAAACTGGCCCTTAATTGTGTACGTCCTGCCAGGCATTACAACAGGATTTATCCTATTTCTACTTCAATGTCTTTAAAAAGTACAATTCAAACAGCTCTCTGGAAATCAACACTGTATGTGTAATGGTGAAGAGCATGGGCTCCCGAGCCAGCCTTTCCCGGTCCCATCTCTGGCTCTGCTGTTTACTAGCTGTGTGACCTTGGACCAGTCACTAAACCTCTCTGGACATCAGTTTCCCTTTTCAAATGGAGATAAGAACAGAACCACCTGAGTGGATTGTTGTATTAAATGAGTTTCTCCATGTAAAACCTTAGCACAGTACTTGAAATTTGGTGTCATAAAACTGCTGGTGGCAGCAGTGGTGGTAGGGTAATTCAAAACCCAATTACAACCAGAGCAGAATACAGGGTCTGGTGAAGCTGGATTGAACAAACCAATGAAGATTCCAATCTAGGCGACACCTAAGCACATTCAACAATTTTATTTACATACAATTTTTTTCCATTAGGCTTACTGCTTCAGAAATTCACATTTCCACTGATCTGAGCTGGTCATATGCACCCGGTACCGGACCAGACAAAAGAGCAAACACTTCTTTAAGGAGTTGCCTAAAACAGCTGACCTTAGGCCCTAAAGATGAGATCTTCAGCACAGCATTAATCAAACATGGTTAAATGCACATTTAATAAAAACACCAGCCGAGAACATTAGAGGCAATTTTGTTAGCCAAAATATTGTGAGCCATGGGTCCTCAGCAGTGGTCACTGATGACCACTAACCCAAAGATTCAGCAGCAAAATGTGAAAGCAGGGGACCCGGACGCTGCACTGCCTTCCTCTCCACCTGCACAGCCTGGGCCTGCTTCTCCCAGCCCAGCCCCCCAGAGCAAGGGTGGGGAGCACAGGCAGTCTAGCGAAGCCCACCATCAGCGGCTTACTTTGTGCTACTATCAATTACAAGAGCTGTGAAAGCTCCCGAGTGGTTCGAACAGCTTTATCAGGCCCTGACAACACTCAAGAATATATTTCCAATTTTCATCCTACTTCCCTACCATCCCAATCTCTTTCTTTTCTCTCCTCCAGAAACTGCTTATCATGCTTAAGTAAACAAACATAAATAGGGTCTTTTGACTAGTTGCAAAACTCCAGTGCTCAACAGCGCACCGTGCATTTCTGATCTTATCCCCCTTGCATACACCAGGATGCTCCTGAGAGATTCAGGCCAAGGTTGATTCTCCTCTCTTCTGCCCAAGTCCCGGGTGTCCTGGACACACAATACCTGAAGCGTAAATACATCTCCTCAGCATCTCCCTTGGCCATCCCTAATGCCTTACACGTGGAGAGACTGGTTGTATCTAAATCACTGTTTATTTCCTCAGTACATTTTCTACCTCCTGCAAGTGTGCTGCCAAACGTTTAAAAGCTTTCCACTTTGAAGTACAAGTCAATAGAAAAAGATGGGAGATATACAAAAAGTAAGAGAGAAATACTGCTTTTAAACAAAAGCTGAATATGGTTTAACTCAAACTGAGTTTTTGAATGATACCAAAGCCAGTGTGCAAAACCACACTGACAAAAACATATAAAGTGCTGTAAACAGCAACTTAATGAATCAACATAGCAAAGCAACATGTACCTAGAAAAAGCATTCTGCATTCTGCAATGGGGTCTCCATAGCACTAAAGTTAGAAGATAATATATTAGAGGGGTTACATTTTCTAAATATTGCCTATTTTTTTAATCCCAATGAATTATTCCACTGTATTTTTTCTTTTCTATTTAAAGAATATTTGAAATGATACTTTAGAGAACTATTTCATTCTCTTCTACATACTGACAAGAAATAGGAATGTTACAGCAGTGACTAAAAAATGTAAAGAATTATCCACTACTAAGAATCGACATCTTCTGGGTGAGTAATAAATCAACTTTCAGGCACTGTCAGAATTATCACTCTCTAACTTGGAGAAGCTGAATACCTTCAAAACGTTTCACTGCTGAAAAATTATCCTACAGACAAACCAAGAATGTATATCAAGCATGGAAACAAATCCGTGTCCAGTTCTGAAGATCTCTACGTTACCGCTTATTTTACGTTTCTGAAATGCTGTGCTGTTGGTGATTTATTTCCCATCCATGTGGCCAGCCATTTGTTTATTCTATTGCATGCCATCTGTTTTTCAGTAGAGAGGTTTCAAGTTCTTCCCATTCCCTACCTCATATCCCACAGAAAACAATTTATAATAGACGTAGATTTCAATCATTTGGATTCATGTGGAGCTGGTAACTCGAGCTGCCTTTCATTTATATTTGGCAAATGCTTTAATGGGATTAGCAAATTGTGTTATTATGAGGTACTTACGGAGACACAACACCTTTTCTACAATGACAAATGATGTTAACAGTTTCATTTGGGGTGTTTAACAGCAGTACAGAAGGTTTCACTAGCGTTACAGGAAATCACCATGATGGACAATAAAGTCGGCCACACACCCTACCCACATCTCTTATTCCTGAGAGTCGACGAGAATGTGTATCCGGATGTGGGAGGGTCGACACTGAAGAATACATATCAAGTTGCTCCACTTTTAAGGGAAAGTTATCATTTAACCCACAGACCTGAAAGCCCTGTCTGGTTCTTACATCTTGGCAGCATCCTCTAAGCCCTCCGACCACGGTCTAGCTTGCCTAGATACTCACAGGTGATGACCCCCGACTGCCCCAAAGAAAAGTTTATGCCACAAACTTCAGCACATCAGCAATTTATTCCCATTCTAGGGCCCACTTGGATTCACTCTAAAGAAGAGCCAACCATTCAGAGACACAGCTTCTTGTTGAAACTATACAGATGAGGTTTAAAGTATTAATTACCATTTTTACAAGAATCCTTGCTGCTTTGGTGGAGAGGTGGCATCTGATGAGAGGACACAGCGGCTATCCACAGTTCGTGGTTGACATCCGAGGACTGAGAAATGGCCGTCTTGAGGTCTACTTGGTTCTCTCTAGTCCTTACCGAATCTGAGTTAGATATATTTGGGGGGTAGGTGGCATCCCAATGGATACCTGATGGAGTCGGTTTGTTGAAATTGTTAAGTGACATTTGTACTAAAGCTTCATTGATGAAGAATGAATTTTCATGACATAAGCTCTCAGATTGATTGAATTCCATTACCTGTGTAAGAAAATACAGAAAAAATACAATAACTTCTCCAGCAATTTGTGCAAGTTTCATCAAGTATTTATTTCTAATAGAATTTAGCAATAAAAATTTTCAGAAGAGTGAGGTCAAGAAGAACATCAGCTTGCCTCCCTCCTCCCAACCCCTCTTAATGAGCTAGTACCAAAAATGTCAATTCGCTATGCACAGCATATCTTCAAACAAAACAAAAACACAAGCAGTAGTGTTCTCTGCCATTAAAGTGTTTCCACTTTGAGAGAGCAGCATCTTCACTTTTGCTAAATAAAAAAGTTGCAAATATTCATGTATACCTGAAGTATTTGCAATAAATGTAATTTAGCCAACTTGAAAGGAAAATCAGACACAATACAGATCTTTCGTATAAGCTTATCAGGTTTTACAGCCTTATACACAATCAATAAAAAGCATGTATGTGCACATAGCACAGAAAAGTAAACTCCTGGCATCAATGGAATTGTTGAGGATGGTTAGAGAGAGTGCAAATGGAACACAGAATCTTCCAAAAGGTTTTATCCTGCCCAGTCATTCATTAGTATATTCATGTTAACTATTACTAGCGAAATGGATTTTGAATTTATGTCAAACTTACAATAAAAGAATAAGCTTGGAATAACAGTAGTACTATACTTGCTAAATCCAGCACCTGTAATGTACATTAATGGCTCACTGATCTACTAAAAGGTATATCCATAGGGAACTGAAGACTGGATAAAGAGGCCCCTCAGCTCCAGGGAGGGCAGCACGCTCACCGCTGAGTGTGCCTCCAGGACAGACCTCGCCTTACGGGACAACCCAATTCTGTTTCTTCCCTGGGGTAAAGGCGTCTCGGATTCCCACGGGCCCATGACACGACAGGACCTAGGCCTTTCAAATGTCCGCATTACCCGTCAAGATGCACGTGCATCGTCTCTGAGGGCCCCCAGCGTCTGCCACCTACGTGCCGGGAAACTCTTGCGCGCTTTCACACAAGCAGAGAGGCAGGCAGGGCCGACCGCGACTGGCCCGTCCTGGGGACGCCGCCTCGCGCCCGCCTCCCCCGGCGCGGAGGACCCGTACCTCCGCGCTCCCCGGAGCGAGCGCCGCGGGGAGGCTCCGCTGCCGGCCGCGCCGCCAGCCGCACAGCAGGCTCCGCTGCGCCCGCAGCCGCTCCCGCTCCCGCTCCACCAGGCGCTGGCCGGCCCGCAGCCGCTCCAGGCTCTGCCGGTACTCCCGGAGCTGCCGGTCCAGCTCCCCGCGGCCCCGCAGCAGCAGCTCCTCCCGCGACCGGCACTCCCTCTCGCGCTCCTGCAGCCGGCACGCCTTGGCCTCCTGCTCCCTCTGCTGCTGGTCGCACGCGCGACGCCAGCGCCGCTGGTCCTGCTGCAGCTGATGCTGGAGCTGGGGGACGTCGGCCAGCTCCTCACGCGGCTTCTCCAAGCTGCGGTGCTTCTCCTGGTCCTGCAAGGGGCTGCCTTGGAAAGAGGGGCTGGGGGACAGGCTCTCCTGCTGCTGGAGAACCAGCTTGTGGATCTCAATGTGACTGTCCTGGATGGTCAGGGCGGCCTGTCAGGGCAGAGAGGAAAGAAGTAAAGGCTTCCACACGCTTTGCGCTTTGGGTTAGAACCACCTCCAAATACAAAAAGCATGACCAAATTATTTTCTCTAAATATTTCTGTCCTTTTTGTAAGTTACCTACTAAGACCGACCTTGGCACTTCAAATAGACTTGTCTACATTTCCTGGTATGACCTGGAATTTATGACCTGGGAATGACCTGGGAATTTATCCACAAAAGAAAGCCATCACAAAAGCAATATTCATCCCCTCTTTTGGAAATGTGTTTTGTTGCTGCTTGTTGGATAAAATTTAAGCAAGTCTTTTGAATAATATTTCAGAACACAAATTCACGTCTCATTCTCTTTCTGAGGTCTCTCCACTCAGTTCACGAGAATTTAACAATCTATATAAACCTAGTAGTATCCTTTACTTGAGTCCCAAACTAGAAATTACTTAAAGTACATGTACATGAAGACATAAAAATAAAAGTCAACCACTTGGAGACTTCTGGTAAATAATCTTTTTATAGCATAATACCCAAGAACCGCAGTTAATATCATATTTAGGAGATATGTAAGTGGTAAAGCCAGTCTCGTTACTGTTATTTCTTGTATTATAGCAGGAAGGTCATGCATAAAACACTAAGCTGAAATTCATTTCTTTAATAGATTGCTAACAGGAGGCTGGAATGATTAAGGGAACATAGATACTTCTAAAGCCCAGAGGACATTACCAACCAGATTAAAAAAACTTTTTGAGTTACAGTATCTGCCTATGAAAAGTTTGGCAGCATCACAGGAAATAATTTGCACGATTTGGAAGGAGTCCACAAAACCAAAAAAAATCTCTGTGAATGCCCTTGGAAGCTTTTAATTTTGAAAGTTCCCATTTAAAGCACAAAGCGGCACAGAAGGGACAAATTGAAAATGGCCGCATACTGGGTATGTGTGTGTGTTTTGACTGGTTATGAGAAATTATTACTCTCCTAGGGACAAATTCACATTTTTCTTTCCTAAGAATTTTTAAAACTGTCTGTGTAATAGATGCTGAGAAGATGGGGATTTAACCATTAGTCTTTTGTTGGATCAGCAGTTTCCTAGACTTTTGAAGGTTCAAGAACTAAGGTATATTTTAAATTGGTACTTGTTTTAGAATAAGACTCAAAAATGTATTCACTGGGGTCTTTTGAAATAAAATTAATGTTCTTAAATTTGAAAATTTTAAAAATTTCAAATTCACATGAATATTTGATTAATATCTTTTAGAAGTTATTGTAAAGAGAACAATGATTATCATTGAGAATAGGTACTAATTACTTTGATCTTTAAATATGCAATAACAAGCCAGTCAGGACCCTGAGGACCTGGCTAGAGCAAATTGTGGACTGTACATCACCATTTAATTCTAACAAATCTTAAGGGCATCACTGTAGTAAAACAAACAAAAATCCAATATTATATACGTCAAAACTACGTTAGGCAATGATAACTGTCATGTAAGGGTTACAATTACCCTAATTAAGTGCTACCATGAAGTATTCTTCATATCTACTCAACATTTGGGATAAGAGCATCTCTTCTGCAACATAGAGGTGGAATCTGAAGACTGGATATTCATTTTCACACTTAAAGTTCACATTTATATTTAGGATGGGAACAGCACTTGCTTTTCAAGTTTAGGGAAATTTCCAATTCACTCTCTCTTAACTTTTCTTTGCTGGAATAATTCTCTGTCCTTCCCTTTCTGCCTTGACTATACCTCAACTCTAAATCCACTCTCTTAATATAGGGATCAAATTTCATTTCCATCTGATTCAAAAATGCTTACATAAAAACTTCAATCATGCACGAGAGATTCAGCTTCAAAAGAGACAATTGTGCCATGAACAGAAATCTTCCAGAGCCCCTATCCTTAGACCAGCTGAAGAGCTTTGCTTAAGAGAATCCACTGTAGAATTTGATATTTCCTGTGTTGCTTCAACCTAATGTGTTGCAAAAATTAAGTCACTTAGGTCACCAGCTTTTCTGAACCTTGACTCCACATAGGGCTGCGGTCAAGGTCGAAAAGGAGAGACGTGACCTTGTGAGTGTTTTCATCAGACAGTGCAAGCCAGGGTTCTCAATGCTTTCATCTCCCAAAAGTTAATGAATTATACTCAAACTTCACCCCTTCTCTTTCTTAGAAAAAGAAAGACTATTTGTTTCACCTGATAAATCCATCTCTAAGAACATCGAGCCCAGACCAGCATATCTAACGTAAGCATTCCCACTAAATCCTGAAGACAAGACTGCTTACTATCATCACTACTATTTAACACAGTTTCAGGAGTTCTAGCCAAAGCAGCGAGCCAAGAAAATGAAATTGATATAATTCTTGAAGAATAGCCATAATACCATTATTTTCAAATTTTTACTTTCTACATGAAATATTCCAAAGAATCAACAGAAAAACTATTAAAACAAAAAATAAAATCAATGAGTTGGCCAGTTATAAAATAAATATATAAAAATTAATACCTTTATTTATATCAGCGACCACAATTGGAAAAACATAATGAAAAAAATTCCATTCACAATAGGAACAAAGACACAAATATCTATAAACTCAGTCAAAAAAAAAATACATATATATACGGTACCTATGTGAAGACAATTACAAAGCTTTCCAGCAGAACATAAGAGACAACTAACAACATGTTCTCAGACAAGAGGACTAATTATTGCAAAAATGCCAATTCTCCCCAATTTACCTATAAATATGATGACATTTTAAAGGTCTTGGTAGAAGAAACTTGTCAGAGTGATTCAAAAGTTCTTATGAAAGAATATATAGATAAGCATAGAAAAATAAGAGGAGACTAGCACTGTCATACATTCAAATGTAATCCAAGGGGCCGGCTCCGTGGCTTAGCAGTTAAGTGCGCGCCCTCTGCTACTGGCAGCCCGGGTTCAGATACCAGGCGCGCACCAACGCACCGCTTCTCCAGCCATGCTGAGGCCGCATCCCACATACAGCAACTAGAAGGATGTGCAGCTATGACATTCAACTATCTACTGGGGCTTTGGTGAGAAAAAGGGAAAAAAAAGGGGGAAGATTGGCAATAGATGTTAGCTCAGAGCTGGTCTTCCTCAGCAAAAAGAGGAGGATTAGCAGGGATGTTAGCTCAGGGCTGATCTTTCTCAAAAAACAAAACAAAACAAATGTAATCCAAAACTTTAATAATTAAGATAATGGTACTAGAGCAAGAATAAGCAGATAGAACTTAACTCAATAGAACTTAAGAGAAAGAAGTCTTGATGCAGTCGAGGTATAAACAAGAAAACATCAAATGTAGTATGACTTTACATTTTTTACAGTGAAAATGTAAAGTCAATTTTATTTCCTTTTAATATTCAACAGGTATAAGATATGAAATATGAATGGCTAATAAGCCAATAGGAAAAGCAAGTTTAATCTCAATAGTAATCCAAAAAATGCAAATTAAGATAATCAGATACCTTGATCCATTTTCAAATTAAGGACAAGTAGCGAGGGATGTTGATTTATTTTGGCAATGTCTATTAAAAACCTAAAAAAATAATTCTGGTAATTCATGCTAAGGAAACACTCAGGTGTGTTTATAGTGTACAAGGATATCTACTAGAATATTGACACAAAGGTATAAATGATGAGAAACTGGATAAATTCCAGAGACGTGAAGATTATACAACCACTAAAAATTGTGCTATGTGATAATTGCTTGTGACATAGAAAGGCACATGTTGCAAGAGTATATGTAAACTGATTCTAAAAACTGGAGGGATATACTCCAACACAACAATAGTAATTCTCTCTGTAGAATCACAAATCGTTTTATTTTATTTACTTGTATACTCAAGTTTTTCTACAAGTTTGTTTACAATATAAACATTGCTTTTACATCATTTTAAAATATTTTTAATCTATAAATTCAGCAACTGGATGTATTCGGCCTTTCTTCTGCATGGCCTAGGGGTTCATCCAACCCTATAATCCTACACACAAGCACGATTCCTGCCCGTCCTTCATTGGAAGACAGTGAGCCACCTGACGTGGGCTTTCTGGCCCATTTCCGTCTGTGCTCAGCCCTCAGCACAGCGCCCCGCACAGAGACGGCACACAAAAAATGTCGGGTGGATGAACAAACCCAGAAATGAAGGAGCATATGAACTGTTTAAGGGATCCAAAGGCCTGAGGCCACATGTGGAAATGAAAAAAGTTTAGGTGTGAATTTGAGTTTTCACCAGAAAATGTGAAGTCATGCTACACTCACCTAAGAGTTTCATTGTAAACTTCAAGCCAGATCATATTCATCAATATTTTTTAAAGATATGAAGTGTTTTATGGTTTCAGAGAAGAACAGTATAAAATGTAGTGGTGTTGCTCTGTGATCACAAAAGCAGGCGAAGTTCAACACATCTAGTTGAGCGACACTTGGGGGCTGGCATTCTTTTAAGATCATTCACTACCTCTCAAATGCTCTAATTTTTAAGGTCTGGGAATCATCAAATAAAGTGAATTGCATTAAGAGAAACATTCGCAAGGTCAAAAATTAGAGGAGCATAGTTACCTGAAGGCTATATAAAAGACGGGTTAAATTCTGTATCGCTTGTATAATCTGAAAAATAAGATCCTAAGTGTCAAATTCTTGAAAAAGCATTCCTTATCCACAAATAAAGAGAGGATGGTGATATATTTAAGGTGTGCATAGCTCACCTCTGAGTGTGAAGAACCTGGGAAGTTTCTATATTCCACCTAGAATACATAAAAACATAAGAAAATGAAGAATCACTCTTCTTTCAAAAAGCTACACTGTAGTGTTCCAAAACGTATGACCTCCAGTAAAACACTTCACTCTCTCTAAACTCTTCTATAGTGACTGTTTCCTCCCAGAAATCAAAGCCTACAGAATTAAACAACCACTTGACAAGAGACCCTTTTGCAAACTCGGTCTTTGAGACGCACGGTAAATTTCACCCAACCATCCCTTAAACAACAAGCGATGAGGGTGAAGAAGTGCCCGCCCTCTCCATACGTGATGTATTCACCTTGTGCAAACCACAGTGTAAACTGAGCTCTCTGTGCCCAGGCTGAAGTTGTCTCTCAGGCCAGACTGGCTCCTTGCATCCTGGAGGGCAGATTTGGAAGCTAGAAAACATCATACCTGGCCCTGAGCTCTCTCTCTCAATGTTTGAGATTCACAAAGCCAAAATAGCCAGTGGCTGGGAGAAGAAACTAGACCCAGAGGCGGCCCAAAGGGGAGCACTTGGCTGGTCTGCTCCAGATCACATCTCTCCGAGTTCACCGGGCCAGTCTGTGATTGCCCAGTAGAAGCACTACCAGCAGAGGCCGTGAATGAGGCTCCATGAGACCGTCTGCTCCTGAGGGATGGGGTCTCTCTACTGCACACATTAGGGGCACATGTGGATAGTGACGGTTTCCAGTTTCCAGAATTGAATTGACCACTTGTCTATTCATTTATCGTCTGTCTTCTCTCACTGGGATGTAAGCCAATGAGTGCGATTTCATCTGCATGTTCAATGCTATACACGAGCCTAAGAACGATGCCTGGCATGAAATGGACATTCACCCTCCATTCTACAAATATTGAGCACCCACTGCTTCTCCACATCTTACACTACGGGAGGTCATCCGATTCCCTGCCCTCCAAGAACCTGCAGTCTCCCCTCGCGGCTTGCTCTTGTCTGAGCAGATTTAAGTTGAAACCACAAGGAACAGTCAACTGTGGTCATGTCATCAGGTAACTGTGGACTTGTTAAATTCAATTAGTTTAGGCTGATGACACCATGATGAGCTAGTCCCATCTCTTCTTCCCACCCCCTCTCCCCATGCTCTCCCCCAGCCTGCCAATGAGAGATCTCACTACCAAGCAGCACCTCTAATAGGGGAAGGACAAGGATGGAAAAGGGGACGAAGTTCAGAGCCGTCAGATCTGTGCCCGACCCTCCGGCAGGTAATGGGGCTGCGACTCCCAGTCTGCAGTCAGTTTGGGGCTCTCTCTGGTTCTGACCTTGCTCCAACACTCCACTGCTTTTGTAAGATCGTATGGTACAGAATTTTTACATTCTATAAAAATTAGAGACATGGAAATGAGTTGGATTACCTACATGTGGTTACTTACTACTGAGAACCACTAGGGTAGATGCAAGAAAGGAATTTTTAATGCCATCTTTTTATTGGAGTTGGTCTGCCACCTTGTGGTGAATGTGCATAGCTGCAGTTGGTGATTTACACTTGGTATTTTGCCATTTCGGTTACAAATTAATTCTTTTAGAAATGTTTTTTAAAATCTTACCTTATTAAGCTAATTACAAAATATCCATTATACACTTTTTTAAAATTTGATTTCAAGTGATCTTGCCCTATACATCGGTTCATTCAGTTTCTCAAAATGCCTTATTAATGGCACAGTTCTCCAGGTGGGCTCATCTGAAGGGGAACCTGGAAATTACTCTCACTTACCTGTGACTGAGTCCCAGGACGGAAAGCCTTCAGGGGTGGGAGCCACCTCAGCTTCCATCCACGGGAAACTGTTACTAATCGACCCCCCCCCCCCAATAATACAAAAGCTACAGATTTAAAAGTGAAGTCTGCACAGAAAAGGATGGGCAGCAGGGACGTTTTAGGAAGAAGTTAGAAAGCTTACAGTCAGAATAAGTGGAGTAAAATATTTCATTCCTAGTTTCATTTTGGCCTATGAAGTTTAAAAAAAACATTAAATCACAGGCATCTTTTCTATGGATTTTAAAAAACCTTTGGATTTGGTTTCTCAGTCATATGCAATATATACAAAAATACACAAAATGTTACATATATAAAGACCTGACATATGTCATTTTTCCACATTAACACACATTGGCATCTGGTAATGTGCCTACTCCAATTTTAGACGAAGCTAAACTCTTGAGCCCCAGACAATCCCAGGGAGGCCCCCTCACGCCTCCCAGAAACATATTCTCATTCCCTCTATTTCTGACATCCTGGCTTCATTTGAATAGGAATTTTCACACATTTAATTTTTTAAAAGACAGTGTTATAACCTACATGTATTGTACGTCAAAAAAGAAGAGGCAGTTAGGGGGCCGGCCCCCTGGTGTATCGGTTAAGTGTGCGTGCACCGACACACCACTTGTCGAGCCATGCTGTGGCAGCGTCCCACATAAAAGTGGAGGAGGATGGGCAAGGATGGTAGCTCAGGGCCAGTCTTCCTCACAAAAAAAAAAAAAAAGAAGAAGAAGAAGAGGCATTTGGAACAACTTTGCCCCAAGCAAAAGTTGGTCAGGTTGATTAAAAGTCTATCACAAAAAGTAGTGACAATATGAGTGGTGACAGAAAGCAATCTAAAAGGAGAGGAAGGTAAGAGAAAGTGAAAGAAGAACATTCCAGAGTCAAAATGATTTCTGCCACGTTAGCGCCACCTGGTTGCCTGAGGCCCCGACACCCAGGACCCCCTCTCGGCCAAGAGCTGCCAGACGCCGCGGGGAGAAGCGAGAGGTTTGCAGCACGGACAGTGCAAGTCAGGCAGAAGGAAGAGTGCAGACACACGAGTAAACGTCCGAGTTTTAAATCTTTTTAATAACTTTTCAATTATTTCTTTCTTTACACCCACACGATATAGGAAGAGTAAGAACATTTAAAGAAGAAATAAGTTAAAAAGTTTAAATATGAATATTGAAACAGAGGACAATTCAGGAAAACACTGTCATACCACTCACTGGACAGACCAGACCCGGGGTTATTTTGTTACACAAAGTGACCGGTGCCATTTACTAACAAGTCAGTTCACGATACCTTCTCCCCTGCATCAGAGACGGCCACGTCGGTGCCCACACCCTGGATCCCGGGATCCACGTCCCAACAGTCTCTTCCTCCTGCCCCTTCTGCGTCTAGTGCTGGAAGTGCACCATCGAGACAGAAACAAAAAGGACATCATCCAAGGGCAGCCAGGACTGGGTTCTCTTGTACACAGTTGACACATTTCCAATTAAGAACCATCACAAAATCACACGCATCGAATACTCTCATATGATGTGCTGAAAGAGCGCAGAGCAACGCGCAGGCCCTGCCCTCAGGGAGCTTCCACGCTAACAGGTACCAAACTGACCCATGGAATCAGTTATCGCCCATCTGTTATCTTTCTTTCTGCTCAAGGGGAGGTGCTCATGTGTCGGTGGTGGTACCGAGAGGGTGATTCTACATCTACTTTCAGTTGATAGAAAAAAGCGCCTGGGGAGGGTGCAGTGGAGAACAGGCCCTGCAGAAAAAGCAGCATGGGCAGGCCCAGGTCTGAGGAGACAGGCCTGCGGAAGGCTCCCTCAGGGCCCGTGCAAGAGCCGCAGACCGTACAGGCTCGGGAGGAAGGAGGAGTCCGGCGCCAGGGGGCAACATCCTCCTGAGCTAACGCTCCACGATCCCGAAGTCACGAAGACTGAGACCCCGCCTGTTGCCAATCACTTTTTCTTTTTTTAAACAATCTCCAAGTGTTTTTTCTCACAATTCTTATTTATGTTCTACATTCACAAATACTGTAAACACTATATTTTTAACCTATGAAAATACAGAAATATTTCTAGTCCAGAAATATTTTCAAGTGCCGAATACAGATTTCACTCCAACCGTTAAACCTCTGTTGGCAGGATTTTCTGTCTTTACCCATGTGAACTTAGTTAAAATTTATACTATCCCCACCTACACTGATTAAAACTAGACTTTCCAAAGCCCTTTCACACACAGAATTTCACTGGAACCATGTCCAATCAGACCCTGATGAAATAGATACTCACTTTGTGACACTGTCTATAAATTTTTTTTCCTAGTGCCATCTTTAAATGCGAGTCCTCTAGGAATCCAAAGCCGCCTTCTATTACAAAGAAGTGTTTAAGCAGAAACTGCTTCAAATTATATCAGCTAAAAATTAAGTTCATTTTGCCCAAGCCAGTCAATGCCCACTCACGTATAGTGAAGGGACATTTTATGGAGATTTTTCTGTCTCCCAAAAAATGGTTCTACTACTGGGTACTATTCTTAACTCTTAGAGAAATGCCAAAGGCATTACCAAAGAATTAACCATTCTCTCTCTCTCTTCCCTGATAGAAATGAGGACCATCAAATGGGGAAAGAAGCTGATGGTGAGCCAAATGAAGGCAGAAAAGTGGAATGTGGATCAGGGCCCTCCATTCCCGTATTCAAGTTTCGAGTGGACGAGAGGGGCTCCAGACTTTTATAGGGAGTAGGTTATACTCATCCACCTGATTGGGTCTATTGAGGACTAAAACAGAGGGCCTGCTTAGTCTATAACCTCAGACAGACACAGGTCTGACTTAGAAAGACCCAGTCCTCAAAGTCAAATGCAGAATGGACACCTTCAGTTACCGACCCTCGTGTAGAAACAGCACTGTGCCCTCATCAACTTCATAAAGAGAATCAAACTCCTGTGGCACCATGCCACATCATGCAGCCCAGAACCGAATGGGGACAGGACCCCGCCAACCTGCCCTAGCCCCTCCTCTACATGAATCCCACTATCAGGCCACTGTAGACAGCCTCCCAGTGGCTCTGCAGATGTCATGGGTGTCCCCTGGGAACTCGCCCGAGTCACAGGAGATGTGGACACAGACAGGGAGAACCGCCATCGCCTGGTCTGAGGGAGGGAAGGTGCAGCATGAGCTCAGAGCAGCTGCAGCAGCGAGTGGAGCCCCTCCAGCTGTCCCCGGGGTGAGGCTGAGAGCAGTGGACCCTACGTGTATCTTTAAACAGAACTTCCTCAATGGCATAATGAGGTTCTTCTTAAAAAAGGAAATCACCCAGGGCAGTACAACTCCCCTGACGAATCTGGGCTGTGTTGAAATGAAAAGCATATGTGCACATTCTGAAAATAGAAACCAGGATTAGATAAAGCAGAACTTGAGAGGGGAAAGTAATTATTGGTGTTGGTAAAAAAAAAAAAAAAAAAGAAAATGTATAGCATTTTAAAACTGTACTGCTTCCATATATCTTAATTAACCAAGGGATGTTGTTAAAGAAATGCTAAGACAAGTTAATCCTCCAGTCTCTAGCTACTAAAGACACTTACCTTGTGCAGATAAGACCTGGTGGAAGTAAGGTTCTTACCACTCGGACATAATGAAAAATATATTCTTTTTTTAAAATGTATTCTTTATGCTCTTATCTCAGAAATCTTTAGAGAATTAAATATTTAGCATATAACTACACATATACCCATAGAATTAGGCTCTGAGAAATTACCTAAATCAATTCTCTACATTCTAGTTTTCTGTATGTAAAACATATTGAAACAGTGTTTTAATAAATGAATTCTGTCCTGAACTAATGTGTATGACGACATTGATCAAGAATCTCTTGGCACTTCTGCCTTTAACCACCAAACCGTGTGTGTGTGTGTGTGTGTGTGTGTGTGTGTGTGTGTGTACAAGATTCTGGTTCTCTGAGTTGTTTCCCCCCATTGATACATTAAGAGATGAGATTAAGTGAAGGCCTTGCTCTCTAATGAGCTGCAGGGAGCCTTTATCAAAACACCAAAAGACTTTAGAAGTTCTTTCCAAAGTATATTCAATAAGTCCTATCAAAAATGAGGCAGGGTAGGGTTTGGGAAGGTACAGAGCTTGCCTGGGTAACTGGGCAGTGGAACCCACCAACTCTGCTATAAGTCCTCGTCCTTGGAACACCAGGGTCATTATTATATGGAGAGTAGGCTAGCATGTTTATTCTCAAGTTTTTTCTAATTTTAAAAAAGACATTAAATCTCCTCCAAATAGGGACAGAGTTGTTGCCTTCACCTCGTGGAACCACTACACACTCCAGGGGTTGTGTTCAGGCTCATTGCAAAGGCCTGCATTTCACTTACAAGCAGTAGGCAGTCCTGGCACATCCTGAGAACTGAGCGTATCCGTCAAGGCAGATTCTCCACAACCCTCCTCGGATGACGGACATGCATCGCCCATCTGTGAGGCCTTCACTGCAACCTGTAGGCTCTCAGCTAAGAAGAAAACAAAAATAAATTAAAAAACAAACATATATAGTTTAATCTAGACCAGGAGTTGGCAAACCGTATTTGGCCTGAATCTGTCTTTATATGGCTCAGGAGCTAAAAATGGTTTTAACATTTTTAAAGGGTTGTTAAAACACACATGCACACAAAAGAATGTGTCCCAGAGACTGTATGTGGCCTGCAAAGCCTAAAATATTTACTATCTTGCCTTTTACAGAAAAAGTTTGCTAACCTGTAATCTAGACCAATACTTTTAGTATCATTTTACAATAGAGAATTCAATAAAAAAACAAACTTATTGTATAAACACCTCAAATGCAATGTTCAGTGCATTAGTGGTGTGAAAAACTCCCTGTAACTCAACTAATTTAAATATGATATCCAGCATTAGGATTTTAAAACTTGCTATTCAGAAATACTAGCTATTCTTCAAAAGAGTATTTCCCCAAACGTGCCTTAAAAAATACACATTCCCAGGAGTGTCGTCAGCATCATGGCAGAGTGAGTTGTTTCCTTTGTCTCTCCCCTCTAGGTTACAACCAAACAGATATCCATTGACCAACAGAGGATTCCCTACACAGCACAAGAGGACATTTGAGAGAGCCACACAGCCATATGTCTGAAAGCGGGTGGACTGGATCCCCAGGAAGCGGTGGAACTGGGTGAGTGGACCCCCCCTCCCATAACAGTGATCCAGGTCACGGATCCTCACACAGTGGCCGGCACAACTGTAAGAGGGGGCAGAGGCAGCCTGGCCTGCCTGAATGCTTTTAGAGCAGTGGCCTGGCTAGCAGGAGTGCCCACCATGCTGTGGTGGCCCCACCTGTGGGAAAGCTCCCCCGAGGGAGCCCCGCCCACCAAGCACAGAGGCTCAGCTGAGCTGCTTGCGAGCACAGAGCCAGCCTGCGTGGGAAAGAAAGCACCCCTCCCCTCCCACCTAGCGCAGCAGCTCGGCCAGTCCCCTGCTAAGTGCAGCAGTTCTGCCCACATGAGAGAGACTGGTGGGCAGAGCACAGAGGCCCTCCCTGTGCATATGTGTGTGACCCACCAAGCAGCTGTGGCCAGGCCGCACAAACACACAGCAGCCCTACTGGCACAACTTCCAGCAGACAGTGTGGGATCAGAAAACACAGCCCCTGCTCCCCTCCAGCGGTGGCAGGTGGAATCTCTGACCTGATACTACCACAAATAGGCCAGCAAAGGATCAATTAATCAAATGCCATGAAAAACTACAGTAACACTTCAGAGGAGAAGGAAAACGATAAGTCTCCAGAAACCAATCCTGAAATCACAGAAATTTACAATCTAAGTGACAGAGAATTCCAAATAGTTGTCATAAAGAAACTCAACAAGTTACAAGGAAACTCAAACAGTTCAATGAGCTCAGGAATAGAATTAATGAGCAGAAGGAACACCTCACCAAAGAGACTGAAGCTCTAAAAAAAAAAAAAACAAACAAACAAATTCTGGAGATGGAGAACACAATTAATGAGATAAAAAATAATCTACAAACCATAAAAAAAAACAGAGCTGATGTTATGGAGGACAGATTAGTGATTTAGAGCATAAAAATATAGAAATGCTTCAGGTGGAGGAAGAGAGAGAACTAAGATTTTTAAAAAACAAAGAAATTCTTCCAGAAATATCCAACTCTATTAGGAAAAGCAACATAAGGATTATTGGTAATCCAGAGGGAGAAGAGGCGGGGAAAGAAGCAGAGAGCTTGTTCAAAGACATACTAGCTGAGAACTTCCCAAACCTGGGGAAGGAACTAGACTTACAAGTACATGAAGCCAATAGAACTCCTAATCATATCAATGCAAAAAGACCTTCTCCGAGGCACAGAATAGTAAAACTGGCAAAAATCAATGACAAAGAAAAAATATTAAGGGCAACAAGGCAGAAGAAAATCCACAAAGGAACTCCTATCAGGCTGTCAGTGGATGTCTCAGCAGAAACCTTACAGGTTAGGAGAGAATGGAACAATATATTCAAAATACTGAAAGACAAAAACTTTCAGCCAAGAATACTCTATCCAGCAAACTATCCTTCAGACACGATGGAGAAATAAAAGCTTTCCCAGATAAACAAAAGCTGAAGGAGTTCATCACCACTAGGCCTGCCTTAAAGGAATGTTGAAAGGAGCCCTCCCATCTGAAACTAAAAAGCAAAGGTTCACAAAACCTTGAGCAAGGAGATAAATAGAAATCAGAAAATTGCAGCTCTATATCAGAATAGGTTAGTAAGCACTTAATTATAACATAAAAGATAAAGGGAAGGAAAGCATCAAAAATAACTATAAAGACTTCAATTTAGTCACAAACTCACAACACAAAAAAGGCTAACTTGTGACAACAATACCTCAGAAAGTGAAGAGGAAAGAGATGGAACCTGCTTAAGCTAATGTAGATAAGAGGCTACCTGAAAATGGACTATCTCATCTATGAGATCTTTTACACAAAGCTCATGGTAACCATGAAACAAAAAATCAGAGCAGAGCCACAAATCATAAATAAAGAGAAAACTGAGAAAACCATCACAGAAAACCACCAAACTTAAATGGCAGTCAGAAATATAAGGGAAAAGAAACAATGGAAATATAGAACAACTGGAAAACAAGAGATAAAATGGCAGCATTAAGCCCTCACATATCAATAATCACTCTAAATGTAAATGGACTGAATTCTCCAATCCAAAGACACAGAGTGGCTGGATGGATTAAAAAACAAGACCCACAATATGCTGCCTCCAGGAAACACATCTCAGCCCTCAAGACAAACAGAAGGCACAGAGTGAAGGGATGGAAGACAATACTCCAAGCAAATGGCAAGCAAAAGAAAGCAGGTGTTGCCATACTTATATCAGACAAAGCCAACTTCAAGATAAAAAAGACAATGAGAGACAAAGAGGGGCAGTATATAATGATAAAAGGAACATTCCACCAAGAGCACACAACACTTATAAACATCTATGCACCTAACACAGGAGCACCAAAGTATATAAAGCAACTATTAACAGACCTAAAGAGAGAAATTGGCAGCAACACAAACATAGTAGGGGCCCTCAACACCCCACTTATATCAATGGATACAACATCCAGACAGAAAGCAAACAAGGAAACAGTGGCCTTAAATGAAATACTAGACCAGATGGACTTAACAGATACATACATAGAACATTCCCATTCAAAAATAGCAGAATACACATTATTCTCAAGTGCACATGGAACATTCTCAAAGATAGACTATATGTTGGAGAACAAGGCAAGCCTCAATAAATTTAAGAAGATTGAAATCATATCAAGCATCTTTTCCAACCATAATGCTATGAAATTAGAAATCAACTACAAGAAAAAGGCTGGGAAAGGCACACATATGTGGAGACTAAACATGCTACTGAACAACCACTAGATCAATGAAGAAACCAAAGGAAAAATCAAAAAATACCTGGAGACAAATGAAAACACAACATACCAACTCTTATGGGATGGGGGAAAAGCAGTACTAAGAGGGAAATTTATAGCAATATAGCCTACCTCAACATACAAGAAAAATCTCAAATAAGTAATCTTAAACTACACGTAACAGAACTAGAAAAAGAAGAAAAAACAAAGCACAAAGTCAGCAGAAGGAAGTAAATAAAAATTAGAGCAGAAATAAATGAAATAGAAACCAAAACAACAGTAGAAAGGATCGATGAAACTAAGAGTTGGTTCTTTAAGAAGATAAAATTGACAAACCCTCAGCCAGACTCACTAAGAAAAAAAGAAGGAAGGCTCATATAAATAAAATTAGAAGTAAAAGAGGAGAAATTACAGTGGATACCACAGAAATACAAAGGATTATAAGAGAATACTATGAAAAACTATATGCCAACAAATGGGATAACCTAGAAGAAATGGATAAATTCTCAGACTTACACAACCTCCCAAAACTGAATCAAGAAGAAATAGAGAATGTGAATAGACCAACCACAAGTCAAGAGATTGAAACAGTTATCAAAAACCTCCCAAAAAACAAAAGTCCAGGACCAGATGCCTTCTCTGGAGAATTCTATCAAACATTCAAAGAAGATTTAATACCTATCCTTCTCAAATTATTCCAAAAAACTGAAGAAGGTGGAATACTTCCTAACTCATTCTATGAGGCCAACACTACCCTGATACCAAAACCAGACAAGGACAACACAAAGAAGGAAAATTACAGGCCAATATCACTGATGAACATAGATGCAAAAATCCTCAACAAAATATTAGCAAATTAAATAAAGCAATACATTTAAAGGATCATACACCAGGATCAAGTGAGATTGATACCAGGGACACAGGGATGGTTCAACATCTGCAAATCAATCAACGTGATATAGCACATTAACACAATAAGAAATAAAAACCACATGATCATCTCAATAGATGCAGAGAAAGCATTTGACAAGATCCAATATCGATTTACAATAAAACCTTTCAATAAAAGGTATAGAAGGAAAGTACCTCAACATAAGAAAGGCCATATATGATAAGCCCACAGCCAACACCACACTTAATGGTGAAAAAAGGAAAGCCATACCTCTGAGAACAGGAACAAGACAAGTGTGCCCATTTTCGCCATTCTTATTCAACATAGTACTGGAGGTTTTGGCCAGAGCAATTTGACAAGAAAAAGAAATAAAAGGAATCCAAATTGGAAAGGAAGAAGTAAAACTCTGTTTGCGTACGATATGATTCTGTATATAGAAAACCCCAAAGAATCCACCAGAAAACTATTAGAAATAATCAACAACTACAGCGAAGTTGCAGGGTACAAAATCAACTTACAAAAGTCAGTTGCATTTCTATACACTAATAATGAACTAGCAGAAAGAGAACTCAAGATATCCCAGATACAATTGCAACAAAAAATAAATATCTAGGGATAAACTTAACCAACGAGGTGGAAGACCTATACAATGAAAACTATAAGACAGTATTGAAAGAAATAGAAAGATATTCCATGCTCATGGATTGGAAGAATAAACATAGTTAAAATGTCCATATTACCTAAAGCAATCTAAAGATTCAATGCAATCTCTATCAGAATCCCAATGACATTCTTCACAGAAGTAGAACAAAGAATCCTAAAATTTATATGGAACAACAAAAGACTCCAAATAACCAAAGCAATCCTGAGAAAAAAGAACAAAGCTGGAGGCATCACAATCCCTGACTTCAAAATATACTACAAAGCAATAGTAATCAAAACAGCATGGTACTGGTACAAAAACAGACACAGATCAATGGAACAGAACTGAGAGCCCAGAAACAAAACCACACATCTATGGACAGCTAATCTTCAACAAAGGAGCCAAGCACGTACAATGGAGAAAGGAAAGTCTCTTCAATAAATGGTGTTGGGAAAACGGGACAGCCATGTGCAAAAGAATGAAAGTAGACTATTATCTTACACCATACACAAAAATTAACTCAAAATGGATTCAAGACTTGAATGTAAGACCTGAAACCATAAAACTCCTAGAAGAAAAGATAGGCAGTACACTCTTTGACATCGGTCTTAGCAGCATCTTTTCAAATATCATGTCTACTCAGGCAAGGGAGACAAAAGAAAAAATAAACAAATGGGACTACATCAAACTAAAAAATTTCTGCAAGCAAAGGAAACCATGAACAAAACAAAAAGACAACCCACCAACTGAGAGAAAATATTTGCAAATCTTATATCTGACAAGCGGTTAATTTCCAAAATATATAAAGAAGTCATATAACAAAAAAACAACCTGATCAAAAAATGGGCAGGGGATATGAACAGACATGTTTCCAAAGAAGATATGCAGATGGCCAACAGGCACATGAAAAGATGTTCAACATCACTAATCATTAGGGAAATGCAAATCAAAACTACAATGAGATATCACCTTACACCTGTCAGAATGGCTATAATTAACAAGACAAAAAATAACAAATGTTGGAGAGGATGTGGAGAAAAGGGAACCCTCATATACTTCTGGTGGAAATGCAAACTGGTGCAGCCACTATGGAAAACAGTATGGAGATTTCTCAAAACATTAAAAAGAGAAATACCATACGACCCAGTTATCCCACTACTGGGTATTTATCAAAAGAACATGAAATCAACAATACAAGGAGATTCATGCACCCCTGAGTTCATTGCAGCGTTATTCACAATAGCCAAGACACGGAAGCAACACAACTGCCCAGCGACTGATGAGTGGATAAAGAAGATGTGGTATATATACAATGGAATACTACTCAGCCATAAAATGACAAAATCATCCCATTTGCAACAATGTGGATGGACCTTGAGGATATTATGTTAAGCGAAATAAGCCAGACCGAGAAAGACAAACACTGTATGATTTCACTCGTATGCGGAAGATAAACAAACACATGGATCAAGAGAACAGATTAGTGGTTACCAGAGGGGAAGGGGGTGGGGGGTGGGTGAAAGGGGTGAAGGGGCACATGTGTACAAAATTTTAAAAAAATACAGATTCCCAGTCCTCACCCTAGACCTACTGTTCAGATTCTCCGGGGAAGAAAACAAAGGATTTGCATTTTTAACCAGCACTGAAGGCTGCTCTTAGGATCTGGTGAGACTGGGAAAAGAAAGTGAAGTTCACTTTCACTTTTCACACCAAGAAAGTCAAGTTTTTATTTACAACAAAAGGTTTTCAACTAGCACATGGAATAGTATAATTTTGAGGACCCTACAAATATTTCTGAAACCCTCCATCCAATGATTCAATTCAGCAAATACTCATTGAGCACCTGCTGTGTTCTGGTGACCACTGGTCATCTGATGACTAATAAGGAGAGTCTGCAGATCAGAGGAGGAAAAGAGATGCACACAACTAACTGTGCTAACAAGGTAGCGCGTGATCAGTGCCAAGTTCTGTCATCGAGGTGTGAGAGCATATAAAATGCTCCAGTAGCACCGCAGAGTAGCAGGAGCGTTACATTAGCCCGCAGGATTAGGAAAAGGTTCTTAAAGGAGATGAAAACTGAGCAGAACCTTGAGTTCTGAGGTAGAGGCAGAGACAGAAGAGGATGAGGAGGGCAGAAAAGCAGTGCAGTGGAGCCAAGACCTCGGCAGACGATTCCAGGGGCGTTACTAAACTGTCTCTCCCCCGAAGATAACTACCTCACCCTGATTAGAATGCCTGCTAGCCTCGCCGTCTTCAATGACCAGGGTGGATCATCCCACCTGCGGCTCGGGCAGGACTTCAAGTGCTCTGGGTTCTCAGAGAGGCTGGGTCCACCGCTGCCCCCAGCACCCCGCACCCCGTCACATGGTGGCCCAGAGAAAATAAAACACATCGACTGAAAACAGGGCTTCAGTGACAGTTTTGGTGGGGGAGAAAGTGAAAGCCACTGGCCAAAATTGAGAGTGGGTGACTTATTCAATAAAGACGTTACCAAGGATAATGACAGGGTCACCGGTTCCTGTCAACCTGTTTGAAAGTCCTTTGAGCTTTGTTTCTAAAATAGGTCTTGCATCTGTCCACTTCTCTCTACTCCCACTGCCCGCAGTCCTGCTCTAGACCAAGGCTCGAACATCTCCTCTCGGCTTCTGTAATTGCTTCCCAACAGTCTCCAGGCAAACTAGTCTCCTTCCGATCTGTTCTCCATTCAGCAGCCAGCACTCTTTTCCAGACAGAAATAAGATTATGCCTTATTCCTTAAGATGGAAAAGCTTCCATCACTTTCCATCAATTTTGGAATAAAATTATTATCATTTTTTTCTTAACCACGGCCTACAAAGATCCGGTCCCCGCCTACCCTGTGGCAGTCTCCCCTGCCTCCTGCCAGCCTGGCCTACCTTCTCTCCTTGGAGACGCCAAGCTCATTCCAGACGCAGGGGCTCTGCACTCGCTCTCTCTCTGTCCAGGAATGGTCCTTTCCAGACCTCCAGATGGCTGGCTGCTTCTCATCTTTCAAGTCTCATCTCAAAAAATAATCTCCTTGGAGAGGTCTTCCCTGACCTCTCTAAAGCAAAGCCTTCACCTCATCCCAACCCCATTATCTTATTTTCTGGTGACTTTCGGAGATGTTCTTGCTTCCTTGTGTACCGTCCATCTTTCCCACCAGAAGTTTTCATGAAAGCATTTCTGCTTCCTCAGCACCAACAACAGTGCACACGGTACATACTCAATGAATATTTGATGAACGAATGAATGAATCCATCAGTGGACCACCCTGCAGACAAGCTCTATGCCCTTCTTAAGACCTCAGTTTCCTCAACTGTGAAATAAAGATGAGAGATTCCACGATTCCTAAATTCTCCTCCAGAGCTAATGGTCCGAGATACTAAGCCAGAGCTTGGCAAACTTTTTCTCCTAAGGACCAGAGAGTAAATATTTTAGGCTTTGTGGGCCATAAGGTCTCTGCTGCAACTATTCATGTCTGCCATTGTAGCAAGAAAGCAGCCAGAGATATCAGAGATGTTATGTAAAAGGATGGGTGTGGCTGGGTTCCAATAAAACCACATTTACAGAAACAGGCTGCGGGACGCATTCCAAGCGTGGTCTGTAATCTACCAACCCCTGTTCTGATCCACAGCGCCCCCTGCCACGCTCTCAGGTGGTGGCTGTTATCTCCCAAACCCTCTGTCCTTGTGGTCTCCTCCAGACCGTCAGCCCCATTCCCCCTCTTAAGGCCCTTCTTCCCCTGAAGTTCGCGCCATCAGGTTACGGCTCTCACTGCCTTCCCTGCCGCTGTTATCTACAGACCCCTTGACAATTCGGTTCTCCCCTCGCCAGTGCTACTGTGAAAGTTCTCAGCGATTCCAGTTCTAGGAACACAGACCTCCCAACAGCCTGGCGTCTGTCTCCTGACTTTCTCACCTCCAGTGACCCTGTCCTCTGCCCCTCCTCAGCCCCCAGCTCCCAGGGTTATCCCTAGACTTGGCTCTTCTCCACACAGCAGTCAGAGGGCGCCTTTTAAAACACAAATCAAGTCACTCCTCTACTCACAACTCTGTAATGCCTCTCATCTCACTCAGAAGGAAATTCAAAGTCCTTACCTCATCCATGTAACCTGAGTCCTCGAGAACTCTGACTCATCTCCTGCCACTCCCCGCCCCTCACTTCACTGCACCTGCTCTGTCCTCCTAGTTGCTCCTCAAACAAACCTGGCACTTACCTGCCTCAGGGCCTTTGCACCTGCTGTTTCCTCTGTCTGGAACATGCTTTTCCCAGATATCTACTTGGCCTTCTCACTTTTTTCGTGTGTGCCTTCACATCACATTGAAGAGGCCATTCCTGGGCACCCTATCTAAAATAGAGGCTCCCAACTCCACCACTCTCCACCCTTCTCACCCGCTTATTCTTCATAGCACTTGACACAACCTGATGTATTTATTTCCTTCTATTTTGCTGCTTCTGGAATACAAATTCCAGGAGAGTCAGATTTGTCTTATTCTGCTGTGTCCTCAGCACCAAGACCACAGTGCCTGGGCACACAGTAGGTACTCAATAAACGTTTTCTGAATTTGTCGAACCAAAGCCTTTTGGAAGCGTCTTACCTTCTTTCACGGCTGCTGCCAGTAACGAGGCCGCCTGGGGTGGCTCCCCGGGGTCGGGTTTAATGAGGAGGTGGGGCTCCAGACGGACGTCCTCAAATCCACTCAGCTGTCCAAGTTCAGCATAGATACTCAGCTTTTCCTCCAAATATGTGCAAATTTGCTGGTCTTGGTTACTGAGTATTTCTATGAAACAGTATTTACCAGAGAAGGCTATCACATGAATACAAGAACTAATACGAAAATCCAAGCTTAAGATAAAGATGTGACTCACTGGCCAGCAGCATGGTCTGACAGGTAAAGCACAGGCTGTCGGGTGGGACAGACCCAGCTTCAAATCCTAACCTTCCACTTAGCAACTGTCCCTCCAGCAAAGGACTTAACTCTGAGCTTCCATTGTCTTTTCTGTAAGTTTATCATACTCAATAAACGTTCAATTCCTTTCCCATTCCCCTAATTCCAGAAAAACTTGCAGAGGCAATCTTTGTTTATTCAGGCTGCTTCCCATTAAGACTAAACATTACGCTCAGGAATGAAAACTGGGGTGGGGCATGGTCCGTGACGAGCAAGACCGGTGAGAGAAACAACGCAAAAGCCAGAACCTCCCGGGGCTGCGGCCGCCCTCCATCAAAGCAACACACTGGTTGACGCTGTTTCTAAACATCCAGTTCCTTCAACCATCTTCGCCTGCATCATTTTCCTCTGATGTCAATGTGCCCTAGGATTCTTAGAGCTTAAAGGGACCTTACCCAGCATCTGATCCAGGGGTCCTCAGTCCTTTCTGCCTCAGAATCCGCTGGGGAGAGTTTAAACACTGACATCTGACCCCCCCACCCCCACAGATGCCAAGTGAACTGGTTGGGGGGGGGGGCAGGCATCAGAATTTTTAAAGACCTCCCTGAGTGATTCTAACGCCCAGCCAGAGATGAGAAGCACAGAGCTAACCTCATTTCCTTATTTTGCAGATTTGGAAACTGAGGACCAGAGCTGTTGGGTCCTTGTTCTGAGTCATACAACTACGACCTGCCAGTGCTGGGACGTCAAACCACTGGACAGCAGTTCCCACACTACCCATGGTTACTGTTTCACAGATGTTATGTGCGGAATATTTTTACGTTTTTAATCACTAAGGAGGAAGGAGGGCAAGAGTCATCCGATTTGAGCACTTCAAGTGCTTCTACTTTTTGGTGGAGTGGTGGTCAGGGTGGGCCTCGGGTACACAGAACTAGATTCACGGTTCAGTCACAACCTCCCTTGCAGGACATCTGGGCTCCCCAGCCTCCCGAGAGGACCACGGCCAGGAACCAGCAGAGCGCGCCCTGTACCTTGGCAGTGCTGAATCCTGGCCACGCGTGCTTCAGCTTTCCGCTTCTCTTCATCAGAGTCGCTTGTCCTTCCTCCTTCCTCCTCTGGGCAACTTTAAAAGACAACAGTCAAGAGACACAACTGAAGCCAAATCCAACTATCTTTAGGCTCACTGGAAAAACATGGGGACTTGGCAGTAGAATTATTCAGAGGAGAAAAATTCAGTATGAAGAAAATTCATCGTGCCCCCTAGCCAAGAGATTTGGTTTTCTGGAGTATATAAAGAACTTTGTATAATGTAACATAGCTCTCAAAGTCAGGAGTGCAGGATGACTCAAATATTCCAACAAACACACATACACAAACATATGCTCATGTACACACATTCACACCCCACAATACCCACACCAGCATTAGGTACAACTAAAATAATTTTTGCTTTCTACTACGTTAGGGCACTTCTATCCTTAACGGGGGCAGAGCAGAGGGGTTGGAGGGGACGCAGGCAGGGCACCAGGTGGGGTGGGTGCAGTGGAGGTGGAGGAATTCTACAATGTCACTCAAGATCTAACTGATCACATTACCTTAAGAATGATCACCCCACCCTCACACTCCCGTCTATAAAAACTGTCCTTGTACAAGTAGAGAGGAGCAAATTGACTTAGAACACTTAGATCCACCAACCTAAAAACGTTTATTGAATGATTCTTCAGAATTAGGTGCACAGACAAACATAAGACATGGTCCCTGCCCTCAAGGAGCTTCCAGTCTAATAAACAAACATATATACATGGAAAAAGAGAATAGCTACAAGGCAGGATACGACAAGCACCAAATAAACGCTTTAGGGAGCAGGTGTTAAAGATTTCAGGTAAGGAAGAGACCACGGGAACTGAAGAGGTCTTCATGCAGGTGAGCCATAAGCTGCCCCAGAGATGGGCAGGATTCACACAGGCAGAGGGGAGGTGGGGCATTGCACGCAGGGAGGTGTGGAGAACAAAGCTGCAGATGAGGGGCTATCGCAGGTGGGTGCGAGGGGCGGGGAGCAGACCATTCTGGCTGAGGCAAAAGTGTTCACGCAGGTGAGACGTGTTAGAGTATTTCCCCCAAGTGAACAAATCCATTCCCGAGATTACGGACAGAAGGAAACATTACCTTTCTACTGCCTGTTGGATCCGTCTCATCCAGTTATTTCGTTCCTCCTTGGAATTGGTATGAATTTCATACATTTCAGGACCAGCAGATGAAGCACTGATCAGAAACATTCCTCTCTCCTCATTCGCAACTTCTCTAGCGATAAGTTTCTGAAGGGAAATAACCGATGGCTTCTGATCCTACGTAACATAGGAGGATGTGCAAATGAAACAGCGTCCTACCGAAAGGAAGGGTCTCACAACACACATTAGCTGAGGAAAGCAACAGTATTAGGCAAATCTATTTCACTTCAACCTTTTCTAAAGAGCTGTGTGAGCTGAAAAGCTCTCCAATGGAAAGAGTATGGTAAAGAGAGGATAGAGAGGATCAAGGAAGACATTTGTCTTTAAGAACTGGTGGTTTAAAGGGACAACTTTTAAAAAGACAGAACAATCAGAGTGCTAAGAAAAAATATCAAAATGCCAAAATGCCGTAGTCAGGGGTGGAGGGATTTTTCTAAAGGTATGGGATAGGAAATCATATATCAAATATTACAAAGAGACTGAGAGGGACAGAAGACCTAGAGAGTCCATTGGATTTAGCAGTACCAATGGGGTGGACTGTAAAATAAAAGGTAAGAATGAGGAGGCAAGATTCCCAGGCATAACCATTGTGTTCTGCTGTTGTAGTGCAGAACACAGCAACATAACTTCTACAGTCCTGCCTGCAGATGCCTCTTCTTCCTGCCAACCAGGTGAGCACCTGGTGGGCAGGAACGGATCTAACTCCTCTTTGTAAGCCTAGCACAGTGCTTAGCATAGAGTAGGCACTCAATAAATGTCTGTAGAAGTAGATTTAGCATAATTCCATCAGAGGGAAATAGGAAGAAAGTCTAAGATTTGGCATGCAAGGCATGATTAAATCACTTCTTCCACCAACATTATCCTTTGATGTCCCATCCTAAGTACTGGGGATTCAAAGATGAAGAAGAAGACACTGATAATACTAATTTGGGTGGGAAGCTGCAGTTGAAAGAACAGCCAAAAGAACGCCTGCAGGAGGAACAGTTTTGGGGGAAAATGTGAAGAATCTTCTTTGGTTTGCGGCTCCCACCACTGTTTACTGAGTCGGTTACAGTATGTGGTTTTGCTTCTCCCCCATGGACTGAGCGACGCCTTTATCCAGAACATGGCACTCCATCCTCACCACTGACTCCTCAGTGCTGACTCGTCTGCTTTCCCAGCATCACACAGTTCTACCACCTCTGAAGTTGTCTGCAAGGGTGTACCCAGAATACCTCTTCTTCCCATTTCTTTTTTTTTTTTTTTTGGCAAGGAAGATTGGTCCTGAACTAACATCCACTGATAATCTTCCTCTTTTTGCTGAGGAGGATTAGGCCTGAGCTAACATCTGTGCCCATCTTCCTCCAGTTTGTATGTGGGACGCTGCCACAGCACGGCTTGATAAGCTGTGCGTAGGTGCACACCCAGGATCCGAACCTGTGAACCCTGGGCCGCCAAAGCGGAGCACGCAAACTTAACCACTACGCCATCGGGCCAGTCCCCATTCCATTCTTCCTTGAACGGAAAATATTTTTATACACACACGCCATAAGGGTCTAGGTCTGCCCAAGTCCTGTGCTCCGCCTCCGCCTCTGCAAACGAAGCAGAAGCAGCTGTTGGCAGGGCCTTTTGAACACTGTCTTCCCTAATTAGGGAGAGCCCCTGGGCGCTGTTCATATCCTTCATTCAGTTACAGACCTAGTATCTAAGACCTTGTCTGCTCTCCTTCTTTCCATGCAGTTTTAGCATCCTCAGCTTACATAATAAAAGGCCTCTGTATACAAGGAGGCAGAGTAGATGTGAATTGCTTAAGACATCAGCAAGAGTAAAATTATTTGAACTAGTTGATTAGCGTGACTGTGGAGAGGAGGGAAGCTGGTGGGGTCAGATAGTTTAAAAGTGAAAAATAGGTAAGTGGGTAGAAAGTAGCGTTAATTAAATCACCACCAGACCAGGAGGCATCAGGGACATGTCCATCATTACTCATCTGAATCACACATGAACACCAGAGATGCACAAGAATCCAAATTACATCTCTAGGAATAGAGGTAACATGTCTGCTTTGGAGACAGATGTCAAAACTAGTGATGCAAAGACCCAACCCAGCCTGCAGAGATGTCTTGTTTGTGCAATTTAAAAAACAGTTTTTTGGAATAGTTGCCAACATTTAAAAACTGGGCGATTTCACTTTTTTAAAAAATTCTAGATTTCTGGGTACTTGGGAAAAGCAGAAGATTGGCAATGCTGGGCGCATATCCTCATTTAAAAACACTAGCTATAGCTGAGTGGTCCTTGCCCTCTTTGAGAGGGGGCACGTACTTACCAGTTCTCTACAGTTACCATTCTATCAGCTCCTTGATACCAAGCCCGGTCTAGTTAACCCATTTACATTTCTTGCCCAATCCCTGTAAGCACTGTAGTTGACGACCTCCACCACAGGGGAAGGGGAAAAGGAGCTGCTCCTTTCAGCCCCATTGTTACCCCATATCTGTTTGTGATTCTATAAAGTGGCTGATTCCATCAGTGAGTAAGTCCATTCAGGATCCCCCTGTGATAACAAGATCTTAAGGTCGCCTCATATTTTGAGCTTATACTTACACATCTACACGTTCACTTGTCTGTTTTATTGCTCATTCATTTTGAAATTACCTTCTTTGATATTCAAGAGAATCTCCTAGACTCAGTATTCCAGGATTTAGTGAACGCATCTACTTTTCTCTATTCATTTCACAGATTTGGGTCCAACTCCCATTTCCATCTGAGTCTTCTTTAAAAACAAAATTCTCCTCTAAGAAAGCTACTCCATCCTCTTGCTACTTTCAGTTGCTTATCTTCTGGCCATTTCCAAATTCATCATGTCTTCTGTAACACGTAGCAAGTTAAGCACTTACTAAAGAAGTTTTTCTAACAGCTCAAGGGACAGAGAATCTCCCCTGTGGATATTACTGTGAAGATAACTTTCTAAAATACTACGGTGAGAACAAGGAAATCCAGATATTTGTATGCACCCAGCTAGTGCATCAATTCCCTCAAGATGTTAACTCTGAGATCTTTATGACACACAGGTTATGTCAACTAGAAAGCATATGACTGAACTTATAGGGTGCACTTGAGTCTTTCAGGAGAATGCTTTCTCTTTTGCTCCCTGACATTGACAAGGGCTTGGCTGGCTTTTATAAATGTAGCTACATGTCACACTAACATCTTTAGGAAACTGTATCAGTATCGTCTTTCTACTGTCTGTAGACAAACACATTCTACTGAGAGGAGCTAAGTCGTGGCTGCCTTCATTCTGGCATTTGGTGGATGGCATTCCTAACGCCCCATTTAATGGTAAATGTGGTCTATGGGTGGCACAGGTAACTCTTCAAGAAGTCAGATAAGAGGGACAGATCCACATTTCAAGTCATACTGTACGTTGAGCATCACAGTATGATCTGAATCCATATGCTATGTTGTGCTAGAAAACAAGATAGTTGTCTTTATGTTATGTCTAATTCTTGATCCATCAGCTGGTCGTTTGGCCTATAATACCATCCAACAAGCAGGATTTGCTTCTCCTTCAAGTTTTTGGTTTTGAAGAAACCTTTGTTTCTATAGAGATGTGGTATAAATTTGTTTTCTCTTCCAGCATGGCCCTTACCATCCCACAGGTCAAACAAAATGGTCCCCCCGCCCACTTATTTACTCTGTGTGCTTTCAGAGCATCCCAGGTAACAGCAGAAAGAGGGTGCTGGCAAATCAGTAGTTTGTCATAAAATGTGCAGTATATACAGTTCAAGTGGATCAGGGACATGGGGACTTGTTTAAGGCCTCTTGTTACCCTCTGGTGTAGCTTTATGCAAGAATCTCTGACCTTTATACACTTGGCCTCATTATGCTGATGAGAGGCAACGTGCTGAACAGGGTGAGAAGCCTACCGGGCCAACCAGACAGGCACAGACAGGCAGGTGAGGCACCGCTCCAGCCTCCCCATCCCCAGAACCCATCCCTGGGCAGACAGGCTTCTTTGTTTTCTCTGAACAGCACAACGGGAAATTCATTAAGCTTTGAATTTGCTAAAACCAGCTGGAATTGATATTTGCTAATGGCACCTGAATATCTTATCAGTCAATGGATGATAAACACTAGCATTTTAGAGAGCCACCATCACACTGTCCACATTGGTACTGCATCTTACATTCTTTCCTCTAGCAGGGTCTGATGCTCCATGATGCTGGCAAGGAGTTCATTGATGACATCTTCCTTCTTTAACTGTGTCATTTTGGACCACAAGATGCTATGTCAAAAATGTTATAAAATACTAGTTTTACTGCTAGTCTAAGTCTAACTCTGTGCTGGCAATGAGATTAATAACACACTATAAAGATAAGTGTTATATGAATAACCTTAGTAATTAGTAGCCATTAGAGCAGAAATAAGAGAAAATCTTCTTTAAATTTGAGATAGCAGGAGGGTGTTCTCGTCTGCCAGAAGGACCATCATGACAGTCATGAGTGGGATTAGCAACAGGCACAGCAGGCACCCACCAATGGGAAAAGAGAGCAGGCTGCCAGAAGTGGCCTGCTGCTCCCAGCATTAACATCTGAGCTGCTGGGAAGTGAGGGGGAAGGGAGTCTAGGGGAAAGCCCAAGATAGCCAGGCGGCAGAGGGGGCTTAAGGCAGTGCCTATTCACCAACCAATACCAAAGCACTTCAATATTTTTACAATGGGTCAAATTGCTGAACCAGATGACTACCTGCCCTGGTTGTGATAACTCAACACTTATCATGCTAGTTAAACCCAATTAGATGCTTGTTCTTGAACAGTGCAATCACTAACCATAAAGAGAACATAACAGGGGCATATTCTTGCCAATGACTATTTAACGTCACTAGGAATATTGGGCATTTTTCAAGGAGATGTGGGATTAAACCATTTAAAATATGCATCAGATGGCCATATACTTACAACAGCTGCAAAGATGTATTTCTGGTCTTTTTCTTGTAAAAACAGCAGCACATCAGTTAGAAGTAGAGCTAGGATATCTTCAAAGAAAAAACATTGCTGGTATTAATGAAGCAAACCACAGTTAAAACTAAATATTCTGATTTCAAGTTAGAAATTTAAATAAATTTATTAAAAATTAAAAAACTAAGATTTAGTCTAATTATGAAACTTTTATAAAAATGCCCATATCATGATAGACAAAGATATATTTTATAGATAAACATAGCTTATCTACTAAGTGTGCATGTTTGTATAACTATAGGTCTAGCTAAATCTCCAGCAAAATTTAATGTTGTAGCTTTCAAAACAGAAAAAAAAAATCCAATAAAAAAGGAAGTTCTAACAGAATGAAGCCCTTATCTTTAGGGGGAAAATATTACTTAACTAAAACTGTTAGAGGGCAGCTTCTACCTTGCATTACGCTATTTTGTTCCATCTACATCTGAGGGAATTAGAGTTCCTGTACTTCCCTTTCAAATTGTTCACAAGAACCCATCTTCACTCTACCACTAAACACTCTCAAAGTTACCAAATTGTTGATTCTATGAAATGGATAAGGAGCAAACAACTTGGAGCAACAGGATCTACAGATTGGGGTTAATATTTTAGTTTGGTTAACAGTCTAATTGTGGTTACCGTTTAGTCGCAACGTTGCAAGTTGCTGATCAACAAATCCTATTTCAGTCACTAGTTGCAACCACCACCAAAACTCAATAATCCTCCAATGGGTAATAACCTCGAGTAATTGGCATTTAACTACCTCTACCTTTCATTGCTTACCTACGAAAGCTAATAAGATGAAATATTAAAAACAAGGAGAGCCGACCAGTGGTTCTTCACCCTGGCTGCACAATCACCTGGGAGATGTAAGCATCCCTACACTTGGGCTTCATCCCCAGACCAATAAAATCAGAATCTCTGGGAGGAGACTAGAGTATCGGTAACTTTTTTAAGCTCCAGAGGTGATTCTAGTGTGTGGCCAGGGTTGAGAAAGCTTGGATCAGGCAAGGTGCTAGCTACAGAATCAGCCCTATAAGAATCTGAATGAAATGTTTTAGACTCTAACCAGATTAACAGAGTCAAGTTAATGCCCCTTATCAGATGGTAACACTGAGGAAGAGTTTCCACCAACGTCAACGTGTTTATTTATGCACGTGTATATTAACTTATATTACTCAGGAACAAAGATGACATTCAGCGCTCATTTCTCCCCTCAATGGTCTGACAGCCTGGGCTGGGTTGGCACACAACAGACTCCAGGTGTACCACCTCACTTTCAACACATCACATTTGCCAGAATAATATTTCTGTGTCAACAACTAGCAGAATTCTCAGTTCCTTCGATTCAAACATCACAAACTTGTAAATTCATAAAATATATGTGAAGGCTTTCAGCAAACTCCCACCAAAGGTTTGTAGCACAGGCCACATTTGCCTGTTGGAATTCCCAACTAGATCCTGGGGGAATCTTTCCACTGACCCAGAGTTTGTGTGTGCGCCTGTACCTCTGAACCATTTTTCTTCTGAACATCTGTCCTCTGATAAGCGAGTAACATGTGAGAGGAGGAGAGACTGGCCTGCGAGGCCCGGTACCTTTGAAGCGGCCAGTGGCTGTTTTCCAGTACACGAGGCCGTCGTGGAGCAGCGTCCTTTCCTCGCTCAGTAGCGCCTGCTTCCGAAACACATGACCGTTCTTGAGCTTTGTGTACGTTTTGTTTTCGATCTTACTTAGGATCTCAAGCCATTTTTGGTTTTTCTCATATTCGCTGACTTTTAAATCCACTGCTGCAATCATGTCTTTAATTAAGCAAAGGGCTTTGCATAAGTCTTGATGTTCTTCAGTTCTTTCTGCGTGGGAAAAAGAAAGAAAACCCCTATACGATAAGTCCGAGCGCTAAGGAATACTTTTTAAAAATACAGTTAAATGTATCATCCAAATAGCAAAAATCCCATAACAAAAATGTTGGATTAAATTCAAATACAGTATTATCACTTTGCACCCCTCTTCCCAAAAATAACCATTAAAATATTTAAATATAAAAGATTTACTTATCAGATGTGCTTCAGCTGAAACACTGAAAACAAGATGTGTGATTTCCAGGGACTGGTCTGACCTTCCCCCCAGGGCAGGGAAGGTGTTAGACACTAACGTAGGCCTTCCTTTCACCTTCCTGCACACAGAGAATCAAGTAATCCCAACATCAGTTTCTCTGAACTTAGCTGAGCCGCAGGCCCAAGTCAGCATTCTTTCATAAAACAGAGCTGCAGGGTGACTTGAATGTGCCCCAGACTCGTGTGCCTTCCTGGACCCCTTCCTCCATAAAAATATTCAAAATATTTTATAGCTGCATTAGCATAAAGATGAATATATGAACATTACATATTGAAACACTTTTTCAACCTAAAAAATGGGACCAAGGCACTCTGCCTAGTGGGTACGTCAGCCATGCTCATGCCAACAGAGCAGACGACCGTCAATTCTGGGTGTTAGTCTTTAAAACACTGACCACCTGCTCTCGTCTCTAGATTATCTTAAGAAAAACTCTAGAGGAGTTTCTGGAACAGCCTCCTGAAACTCCAGATGAAACTGAATTTAGCTATTGTCTATACTTAAGGATAAAAAATACCTAGTTGATGTTTACTGAGGTGAACGGAACTGAAAGGGAAACTTGCAGGAGGCCAGAAGGTGCTGGAACGGGAGGAGAAGAGACAATAAAAGGTTTCCTAGCGCCTGGAGCAGCAAAAACGGCAGTCAGGTGGAATGAGAGCAACTCCTCCGCAGGGTCTAAACGTAAGTATCTCACGCAGAGACATGAGGGTTTTGTCAGAGCACCTCAAGCAACAGATCCTGATACCCACCTTCAACAAGGAAGGTACTTTCTTTCCCACTGCCTAAGAATACACCTGACTACTTTATCACACCAAGCAGCGCCCATCCCCCAAAATGGTTCTTCTTTTTAAAGAGCATAGTAGAGAAAATCAAAGTTGAGGGACAAGGTGACTTGGGGTAAGACCAAGAAAAGGCTCACAGTCTTTGCTCTTCAGGGACAAATCACTCAAAGTGCAGCAGCATTGGCCTCACCTGGGAGTCTCACCTTGGGCTCCACCTCAGACCTACTGACGCCGAGTCTGCATGTAAACAAGATCCCCAGCGGAAGGGCACACCTAACCAAGCTGGAGAAGCCCCGCCACAGAGTCACAGGGACCAGTGCTCCGGGGAGCCAGGGAGGGAGAGAACTGACGGTTGGTAAGGTCTGACCTAAGGAGGCAGAGTCCATTTGGCTACCATGACAGCTATGCCTGAGGAGCCGTAGGTCCTACTTAGCATTTCTGACACACAGGAGGCCATCTTTGCTATTCATTCTACCCGCGGTTTGGCATGGATGATCCTTGGAGTACCACCAGCTGACCCAACAAAATCGGACAGATTTTAGTCTTTAAGGTACTATATTAAACTTAAGAAAGGGAATATGAACATAATACAAACTGAAAGCCTTAATTTTGCTTTCATTCTTTTGCTGAGAACAAAATTTATGAGGCTTTCCTCTTTATGTTGTGCTTGTCTTTTCTTCTATGTTAAATTATAGGGAGTAATAAAAATGTGACACAAGAAATAGATGCTACTATTTCCACCTGAACTTAGTTCCTAATGTGACTGAACAAACAGAAAGATTAAATCATGCATTTCTACTCACCTAAACCCCTTTCAAAAAAAGGATGTTAGAAGTTGACTTTTTTATTTTTTTTATTTTTTTTGTGAGGAAGATCAGCCCTGTGCTAACATCTGCCCCTCCTCCTCTTTTTTTGCTGAGGAAGACTGGCCCTGGGCTAACATCCATGCCCATCTTCCTCCACTTTATAGGGGACATCGCCACAGCATGGCTTGACAAGCAGTGCGTCGGCGTGCGCCCGGGATCCGAACCTGCCAACCCTCGGGCCACCGCAGCAGAGTGCACACACTTAACCGCTACGCCAACTTTTTTAGAGTGAGCATTTAAGATCTCATGACCATTTTCATTATTTTCAAGTCAACTGATGATAAGAAAGGTAATAGAAGCAGCTCCCACTCATGGAGGACCTTGTTTATACCAGGCCCTGCAACAGGCGCTTTCTGAGACAATCTCATTCAATCCTCACAACAATTCCGTAAGCTAAGGATTATTATTCTCATTTGGTAGTGGAGAAGACTGAGGCTCCTTTAGTTGACTTGCCCACCTAATGAGCAGCAGAGCCGAGTCTATGCAATGGCAACGCAAGTTTACACCATCCCAAACCCAAGCCCTTGCTATCGTAACACGCTGCCACCCTCATGATGATTTACTCAAGATCAATAAGCTAGCTTGGGGAACAGGCATTTTATTTATTCATTTACTGAACTGATACGTGTGCATTCATTGATACCCTATTCTGTACCAGCCACTGCACTAAGCACTGAAGATCCAGTTGTGAACCAGACAGATACAGGCCTTCGAGATCCCTCAAGGAGCTTACAGACAACCACAGCATTAACAGTTTCTGAAAGGATGCCCAGATGTTACTCCCTGGAACTTGATGAACTGACAGGGTCAAAAACAGCTCCTTCAAAAATCACTCTCAACCTAATAATTCATTGCTTGGCAGAGCTGACGTTTGGTGACAGGATCAATCGCAGATGTTTCATCATATGCTCAGAAGGTAATAGGAAGATGAGGAAGCAGAGGTATTAAGGAAGTCTAGATATGGGGAAAATGTAGAAGGAAAAGGCAGGGTCAAAGTATGAGGGAGCCTTGGTTTGGGCTGCTTGAAGGAATTCTGACTGTTGGCCAAGCTGCATTATAAAAGATAACTTTCAAAATGGATCCAAATCCTAAGGCTTTAACAGCTTTTCCACAATGACAGGTCTTCATGAATCAGAGGCCACAAGCATTTATAACTGTTTACGACAACTCAGATATGTTTAAAACTGATGAAAGAGGCAAATGCTTGTCCCAGAAGTCGTCACTCACCCTTTGTGTACTGCAATATCCTTTCCACCAAGACAGGGTATTTTGTAATGCGCTGAGTGACCAGGAGAATGCATTCTGGAATTCCTCGGCGCCGAGCCAAAAGATTACTATTTCGGAGCTTAAAATATATATACATACACATTTTTATATACACAAACTCTACTTGTATTTTCTTTTTAGGTGTGAATTTAATAATACAAAGAATTTGCAACAGTATAATTCTACTCAGATATAACATAACATGCATTATCATTAATTAAAACTCGATACATTGTCATTAAATTGTATACTTCGTCATTAATGTCAATAACCCAACTCTCCAAGATTTCAATAAGTTTCAAGTTACTGATGTCTTTGTAGTTAATTCCAAAAGTGAGCAAGTTCCAATAGTTATAAGTGCTAAGATTCATGAATAGCAAAAGTTTTGAAAAATACTCAGAAATCAAAGTTAGATTTTCAATATGAGTTTGCAATTAACTCTTTGTTTTCCCAACAGGTCTTCCTTTATATTTGTTATTATTCACCACAGTACTTAAAGTTTCCTCTAATCAGGGTAACTTTTTAAAAAAATCTCAAAGTATTCTTTAAGTTTCAAGTTTTCAATACATAGGTACATGGGGGAAAAAAAGGAAGGGAATCTGGTAGCATTCTTATAATGGTAGATAAAAATTTAGAATCCATGAAACTCTAAAGTTTGAATTTCTTCAACAAATAAATTGGACACCAAAAAAAGGGATGGGGAGCACTCAATTTAAAAGCCATTTAAAAGATATAGCCCCCATACACAATAATGTGAACCATGGTCAGATCCTGATTTCAGCAATCCAATTATATGAGATAATCAGGGAAATTTGAATACTGGTCAGCTGTTTAAAGATATTAAAGAATTATTGTTAATTTATTTAAGTGTGATAACGTCATTGTAGTTTTCTTAAGATATATTGTTTAGAGATACCTATTACATATGAAATGATGTGTGTCATGGACTTGCTTCAAACTAATCCAGTGGGGGTGGGGGGAATTCTGTCTTTATTTTTATTGTGGTTGAAACAGCTTTACAGAAGATTACAAAGGTACCCAGGAGCTTGGAGGACACGACTCCACAAATATAAGCTACAAAAGGAAATGCCACAAATATAAGCTACAAAAGGAAATGATTTGGGAGAAATACTTTACTAACACAGAAAAAGAGACTTTAAATCTTTACCGCAAAACTATCACTTCCTTCTTCCCCTGAAAAACAGTACTTAGATGTGAAACGTGGTTAGATCATTGAAGAAAAAGCATAAACTACTTCCCCGTGCTGGTCTACCACTTTGTAATAGAGTTTTAAAATACTTGCCTTAATAAAATTCTGAAACTTCTTATTCTGCTGGAGTTCTTTAAAGAGTCTAACAGCTTCTTTGTGATGGCTACAGAATTCTCCATATATTTTCTTCATTTTATCTGCATTTTCTTCTGAAAACTGAAAAGAATAACATTTCAACGACGGTTTATAAATTTAGTCACTTCTAAACACTAAAAAGAACATGAAATTTTCATATATTCCAATATGTTCTTTGCAAATAAAGAATAAATACCGTGGCATTTCTGCACATGATGACTTCTCTTCCCCAGATACTTTTTAAATTATAAGAAGAGGAAGGGGAAGTTATCAAGCTAATACAATTATGTTATATTGAACTAATTCAATTATCAATAGCCAAATGAAAAATATTTAACATCTTCTATTATTTTTTTAGTATTTGTGCAACTATCATTTCAATTTATAGTTTTAATACTTTTATAGATTGAAGAAGGGTATGTGGCAACATTTGGGGGTTCTCAGCAAAGTACGACCTCTCACCAGTTGACAGTCACATTGGCTAACTGATCATGTCCCTGAACTTAGTCCTCAGCTGGGAATTTGATTTTTGTCAGCTCATCACAAATAGATCAAGAGGCAGGTTATCATTTGCCAAGAAGACAGAGAAAAAGGAATAATCACAAGGCCAATTTATTAACTAATGGACAGAAGTAGAGATGTGGGCTGGATATTTCAATAAGCTTCACCTGTAGAAAAACCTGTGTAGACAATCTACATGGGAACCAATCTAGAATTATAAAGTGGGTGGAGAGAATTAGCTGAATATGTGAATGCCAGTGTTTCAGACTTTGATGACCCTATGCATACACGTCCACAATGAAGACCCAGTGCAGCAGACACCAGAACACACCACCCCTCCCATGGGAAGTACTTGAAATTTATATCACCATCTCTCTCTTTGCATCTTTGCTTATAGTTTTGTCTATGCTTGAGGCCACTATGTCTCAAGAGATGATCCTTAAACCACCTATAATCACTCAAAAAAAAGAGAAATACTTTGGTACAAATCTAACAAAACACATATACAGGCCTTGTATGCTGAAAACTACACAAAGCTAGTGAAAGAAATCAAAGAAGAGCTAAATAAATGGAGAAATATGCCATGTTCATAGATTGAAAGACTCAACATAGTAAAGATGTCAATTCTCTCAAAATTAATATACAGGTTTAATGCAATTCTTATCAAAGTCCCAGCAAGTTTTTTTGTAGATATAGACAAGATTATTCTAGAATTCATATGAAAAGGCAAAGGAATTAGAAGAGTTAAAAACAACTTTGAAAAAGAAGAATACAGTGAAAGGATCCAGTCTACTCAATTTCAAGATTTACTATATAACTACAGTTAGCTAAGACTGTGTGGAAGGATAGACACACAGATCAGTGGAACAGAGCAGAAGCCCAAAATGCCAAACTGATATTTGACAGATGGCAAAAGCAATTCACTGGAGGAATTGAACATCCATAGATCAAAAAAAAGAGAAAAGAATCTCGACCAAAGTCTCATATCTTATACAAAAATTAACTCAAAATGGATCACAGACTTAAAAATAAAACACCAACTATAAAACATTTAAGAAAACAATAGGAGAAAATCTTTGAGATCTCAGGTTATACAAAGAGTTCTTAGACTTGAAACCAAAAGCATGATCTTCATAATGAAAAACTGATATACTGGACTTCATCATAATTATAGAATGAGAAAACAAGTTACAGACTTAAAGAAAATATTTGCAAACCACATATGGGACAAAAGACTAGTATCTAGAATATATAAAGAAATCTCAATATTCAACAGTAAGAAAACAAAGAATCCAGTTAGAAAATGGGCAAAGGACGTGAAGAGACATTTCACCAAAGAAGATACACAGACAGCAAATAAGCACATGGAAAGATATTCAACATCACAAGTCACTGGGGAATTGTAATTTAAACCACAATGAGATATTACTACACACCTCTCAGAATTGCTAAAATAAAAAATGGTGACACCACCAATGCTAGTGAGGACACAGAGAAAGTGGATTACTTGTACATTTCTGCTTGGAATGTTGAATTGTACAGCCACTCTGGAAAAGAGTTGGCAGTTTCTTATAAAAGTAAACATGCAACCACCATACAACCCAGAAACTGCACTCCCAGGCACTGATCCCAGAGAAACAAAAATATAAGTTTGCCCACAAATCTATACGTGAATATTTGTAGAAGCTTTATTTGTAATAGCCAAAACCTAGAAACAACCAGATGCCCCTCTACAGTGAATGATTAAACAAACTGTGGTACATCCATACCAGGGAATATTACTCAACAATAAAAAGGAAGGAACAATTGATATACACAACCACCTAGATGATTCTTGAGAGAATTACGCTGAGTGAAAAAAGCCAATCCAAGAGATTACATACCATGTATATCATCTATGTAACATGTATGTAATTTATAGAACATTATTGCAATGACAAAATTACATAAACAGAGAACAGATAGGTGGTTGCCAGCAGTTGAGGAGCAGGTGGGAGCGGGAAGGAAGTCGGTGTGGCTATAAAAAGGCCAGATGAGGAGTCCTTGGGGCGGTAGAAACATTCTGTATCTTGACTGTATCCATACCGGTATCCTGGTTGTGGTACTGTATTATAGTTTTGAAATATGTTACCACTGGGGCAAAAACTAATTTAAAAAATAAGTTTAAAAATGCCAAAACCCAGAGCCCATCCCAATCCTATCAACACACGGGGGGGTTGGAGCACAGGATTCCTCGTTGTTAACAAGCTTCAGGAGATGCTTGTGTACCTGAAGTTGGAAAACTGCTGCTTTATACCAACCATGTTTTTCATGATCACAATTTCTCACCAACACCAAAAGTTTCCACTGACTGACTTACCATCACATTCCAGCCCAGCCTCCTGAGATGTGCAGTCTCGACGGTCAGAGTGTGGCATTGCCCCAAACTCTTCTCTCATACATTCTTAATCAGCTTGCTCTTCCTTTGTTCCCACAGAGCGCCACACCCACACGACTGTCTGGGGATTTTGCTAATTTATTCCTCAGGAAACAACTTTATTTACACAGTACTGGGGGACCCCCTTGCCATACCCATAAAGCATGGCCACCAACAAGAACACAAAAGCAGCCTTAAATCCTTTCTCTGAATACCAAGGATCCTTCTGCAAAGAAGAGTGGGCTTCATCCAAAAGACCACTGGGCTCACTGTGTGAGAGAGCCAACTTCCCAAACCTGGGTCTCAATTTAAGCCCTGCTTTTATTCATAGAAATTAAGTAAAAATAGAACTTCTTCTCTTAAGAGATGTGAAATTTTTGTTAACTATGTTTTAAGGGATTAGAATTAAAAGTCATGATTTTCTGCATCGAGGAAAGATGCAAATAATTTCAAATGACAAGATAATCTTCCATTTCGTTTTTTCTTTTCTTTTTGCTGGGAAAGATTTGCCCTGAGTTAACATCTATTGCCAATCTTCCTCTTTTTTTTTTTTTTCTCATCCCCAAAGCCCCAGTACATAGCTGTACATTCTAGTTGTAGGTCCCTCTAGTTCTACATGAGCCACTGCTGCAGCACGGCCACTGAAAGACGAGTGGTGTAGGTCCACACCCGGGAACTGAACCCAGGCTGCCGAAGCGCAGCACACCGAACTTTAACCACTAGGCCATCAGGGCTGGCTCTTGCACTTCATTTTTGAATGCACTCAGATTCAAGTTCACTTAGACACATTCAGACATTTTTATTCAAACTGTCTTGCAAAGCTTAACCTGGCTCTATTATGTTTCAGGTGAATTATGGGGACAGACAGGTCTAGGACTTTAAAGGTAATCTGCAAAGCCAATAACACTGTGATTAAAAACCTGTTATTCATGTAGATTTTTATAATATTAGACATGTAGAAGTAGCTCTTGGGCTATTAAGTGGGGTTTTGTGCATTAAAAATATTTTTATTTAATCATATTTATATTAATGAACTTAACTCCCTCATTTCTGCATACAGACTAACAGCTGAACTCTACTGCTGTGTGTGACAGGGTGAAATGGATTCAAAATTAATATTTAGGAGAAGATGACATTTTGGCATCTAGCCAGAGAAAGCCAGGTAAGGTAACCAGGGATGGATCTCCATGCCTTTCCTCAAGTGCTGTGAGCGACTGCAAAACATGGCATTCGTGTGAATTCCTGGTGTTCTTTTCCCAAGTGACCCATTCACTCAATAAATATTCATAGCACCAAGCATTGCTCTAGGTGCTGAAATAGATAGTAACCACGTAGACAAGACTCCCTGCCTTACCAGGACTTACAGCCTAGTGATGGTGAAAGGCTTCCCTAGAACGTCACTATGGATGTCTCAAGGTACCACATTCTTAACTCACTGTTGAAAGAGCAGATTTTGATTCAAATCCCAGTTACGTCACATATGAGGTGTGAACTTGAGAGAGTCATTACCTCCTCCATGCCTCAGTTTTTGTATCTTTACAACAAGGAAAATAATATTTACCTCACAGTGTTGTGAAGGTGAAGTGAGGTAACATGACGAAAGTATCCTAAAAGTGCCTGCCATATTGTGGTTGCTGAACACATGCTATTTAACTTCCATATTAGCATGCTTTTAGTGGAGAGCCCCTTTCAGAGAGAACAGGGGGCCAATACGAATTGTCAAAAGTAAGTTTTGTTTTGTTTCTTTATTAGGAGAGTGGCACAGCCCATTCTCACTGATGCTTCAAACATCCCAAGCACCTAAAAAGTGCCTCCTTTTAGTGAGATGTGCTTGCCTTGTCCCCCAGGCAAGAACTCCGGGGCTTTAATGAGAATAGATAGGTCTGCCTCGCTCCTCCAAAGAGGAGCCAGCATTTGCCTTAGAGATGCTGGTGAGACTATCACGGGCCCACTGGGGGAGCCATGTTGTCGGAGAGCCCACTGCATCAAGAAGCCTAAGTAGAATTTCCACATGGAATTCATTTACGGCTGTGACTCCTGATGGAGGCAGGACAAGGACAGGGAAGACCCAGCCAAGTCCTGTGACACACAGAGGAGCCATTCAAGGGCTGTTAACAGCTCTCAGGCATCAGTCATACAAACCAGCACGAAATGAAAGAAAATCAACCAAACTCACCTGTCAATAACCGTAATGAGATTAATTCCAGGTCTCGATAGGCTTTTAACACTGTAGAGAGTCTGCAAACCCTTAGGTTTTTCAGGTTTTTAGGCCTTAAACCTTTCTTACCTGTTGTACTAGAATGTCTCCAATTCGGTTGATGATGAAATTCCTGTCATCGCCATCACAGGATTCCTGCCTTCGCTCCTTCATACTGTAGAAGAAATGCCTGTGGATTTCCAGCAACTCGTCCAGACAGGGGAAGATCTTATCCACAGTGCTGTGGTCAAGCTGCAGCTCCTCCTTCATCCCTTTCCTGAAGATCTCCGACATGATGAACAGGGTCTGGATGTGATGCATTTCCGTCTGCATCAGCTCTGAAACAGGTGAGCAGAAAGTTTTAACAAACAAGTATCCGGATGTTAACTAAACTTACTGTGGTGGTCATTTCACAATATATACAAATATCGAATCATTACGTGGTACACCTGAAACTAATATGTTATATGTCACCTTACCTCAATAAAAAAGAAAAAGTATCCCTCTTGACCTAAATTAGTAGATAAACACTGTATGTTACGCAAATTAAAAAGAAGGAATGTTCAGGAATAACAATATTCTTCTACTATAAAAGTTAGCACTGACTAAACATTTACTGGAAGCTCAAAATATTAAACTATTTTCTTTTCCCAAGACATTAAAAGGGGATATGTATAAGTCAAGTCCAATAAATAAGAATCCCATGTGTCCAAAACTCTCATGATATAACTAGCTAACATCTTCAGGCACCTTCATCTGGAATCAGGTCTTATTCTCTCCTAAATGCTCTACTAAAATATAACCAAGTTTACCTCTTTTCTTTCTCTCTTTCTTTCAGTTTTTTGCATTGAGTAGGAACACAATTAATTTGGTGAATTAAATTGAATTAAATATAATGAAGTTCCTCAATGCATACAGCAACACATCCTTTCTATTGCTGGATCTGTCTCCAAAATTCCACCTTCTCCAGGAGAAAACAATGTATCATGATCAAAGGACGTTATCAAGAAAGTGAAAAGACAACCCACAGAATGGGAGAAAATATTTGCAAATCATATATCTGATAAGGAACTTGTGTCTAGAATATATAAAGAACTCTTACAACTCAACAATAAAAAGTATAATAACCCACTTCAAAATAGGCAAAAGATTTGAATAGATGTTTCTCCAAAGAGACATACAAATAGCCAAGAGGCAATGAAAAGATGCTCAACATCATTAGCCATCAGGGAAATGAAAATCAAAACCAAAATGAGACACCACTTATCACACACTAGGATAATAAAATAATAAAAAGGATGGACAGGGCCGGCCCAGTGGCATAGCAGTTAAGTTTGCACACTCCGCTTCGGCGGCCCAGGGTTCACAGGTTTGGATCCCGGGTGCAGACCTTCGCACCACTTATCAAGCCTTGCTGTGGCAGCATCCCACGTATAAAGTAGAGGAAGACGGGCACAGATGTTAGCCCAGGGCCAGTCTTCCTCAGAAAAAAGAGGACGATTGGCAGCAGATGTTAGCTCAGGGCTAATCTTCCTCACCAAAAAAAAAAAGGATGGATACTAAAGAAGTGTTGGTGAGGATGTGGAGAAATTGGAGCCCTCATACACTGCGGATGGGGATGTAAAATGGTGCAGCTCCTCTGGAAAACAGTCTGGCGGTTCCTCAAAATGTTAAACATAAAGTTACCATGTCACCCAAAAAGTGGAAACAACCCCAAATGACCATCCACTGATGATCAGATGAACAAAATGTGGTATATCTATACAATGAAATGTTATTCAGCCATAAAATATATGTTACCAGATATATTACAGATATATGATATATGATATATATTACAACATGGATGAATCTTGAAAACAGCATGCTAAGTGAAAGAAGCCTGTCAGAAAAGACTAAATATTGTACAATTCCATTTATGCAAAATATCCAGACCAGGCAAACCCATAGGGACAGAAAGAAGATTGGTGGTTGCCAGGTGCTGGTGGGAAAAGGAAATGGGGAATGACTGCTGCTGGGAACAGGGTTTCTTTCTGGAGTGATGAAAATGCCCTGGAATTAGATAGTGGTTGATGGTTGCATAACTTTATGAATATACAAAAAGCACCAGATTTACACTGTAAAGGGGTGAATTTTATGGTATGTGAATTAAATCTCAATTTTAAAATTATGTCCTTAGAGAAAATAATAATTCACAATTTGTGGGAGTACCGGAAGTTGAAGTTCTAGATTAATGAGCATTTCCAAACTCATTGACATGTTTTGAGAAAGAATATAAAATATTAGTCATGGAGGATAAACAAATCTAAATGTAGCCTTATTTATTATTTTATCATAAACAAAAATCTCTTTAATAGAGAACCCACTAACTTTAAATTATTATCATATCCTACCATGTTTTTACCACCTACTCTGTACTAAGCACTTACCCATATCATTTCATTTAATCCTTTAATCCATGTATCCATTACGACCCAAAAAATAGGGATGATTTTCCTCATCTTTAAAAGAGAGACAATGAAGAAGAGAGGGTGAAGGGTTCCCCCAGAACAAGCCTTTCTGACCCCAAAGGCCATGCTGTGAACTACACTACATGATAATTCACCCCAAATGGGTTAGATTATTTTTAATAATATATGACAAGAGGCAAATAAAGAAAAAATACAGTATAATAAATATTGCAGGAGACACACTCAAGGGGACAGCATCTTCCTCTCCAAAGTAACTCGCATGTATACAGCCCTGGACATACTTCAGAGCACAACGTCTCATCTGACCTGCATAACCACCATCCAATGCAGGTGAGGAGGGGTTCTCATGGACACTGGACTTTCTAGCCATACTTGCACACACAGGATTAATGAAAACTAAGAGTTAGTCTCATCTTTACAGTAGGGTATCTTATTGGAACTGCTATTTAGCATCTACTTTTTACCCGAAAATTTTTTAAACTTCCTTTTGTCCTAACTAGTCTATAATTTAACTTCCCCTAATTCAGATTGCCTTCACTCCAAATAGCATGATAGTAAAATCTCACCAGAGTTGAGCTCCACACTGAGGACTGCACACAGTCACGACTGCCCTGACCCAGGGGCTGCAGTCCCCAGCGGTCTATGTGAATGGCACCCCTGGAGTGTGGGGGTAACTACAGGCCATCTGTGCAGCAGTCCTGTCCACCCTACCTTTAATATGTGAAAATTCACTGTGATTCTTACAGCAGAAGAGGTAAAAGAGCACAGGCCATGCCTAACTAAACTTGGAAAGGATGAGGAATAAGATTTGCTTTGTACTAGGTACATACAACGCCTCATTTAAGCCTCACAACATTTCAATCCTGAGTATCATTATCCTCATTTTACAGATGGAGAAACTGAGGCCCAGGTCAGCTAAATATTTTGTCTGAGATCAAGTTATTAGAAAATGGTAGAGGTGGGATTTGAACCCAGGTCCGTACAGCTTCAAATTCCACGCTCTTTCCTCTTCACCACGCTGCTTCAGCCCAAAGAGCTTATGTGAAATGCTTACCAAAAATGACATCCTGTCTTTTGATGACATCCTTCTCCTGCCTGCTACAGAACAAGGGGTCCACCACAAGACTCCAGGATTCTGCCTCGAACTCCTGGGCATCACTGCTGAGGTCACTCCACAGAGACGAATCCACGACGTCTGACGTGTGTTTAGAAAAGAAAAGAAAAGCCAGAAGTGGAGTCGCACACATACCCCAACACCCACGTTTACGGATCCTCACCCCAGAGAACCTGCTGTGAACACAGAAACAGCTCAGTCAGAATATCGCTGACGTGGAGGTGGGACCTCCCAACACCACGCTGGTGAGACGGTTCCAGTCCAGACGGCTCTCGGGAAAGCAGAGGCATCAGTATCAAAACAGTGACCGCGTCTATGCAGAAAAAGGACCTCGGAAGTTCCCTGGTTTGTTTGGGCTTGCTCTATTTCAGTTTTGGGTTTGGTAACCTTCAGAGCACACACTGTGCCTGCAGAATCTTGAACCCACCGACGTCTTTTGCCCCCAGTTACTCTGCACTGCTTACTCAGATCTGCATTCTGTGCTTGCCCACAGGGTCTGCTCTCTGCGTGGCCTGCTGTCTGTAACGTAAACACGACGCAGGGCAGAGTCACATGTGAGGACAGATCCTTCTGACAGTTTGACCACACACACACACACCCCTTCAGAAAACTAAATCCTATTTGTCCAAACAACACTCCTGGAGAGATTCCAGCTCAGAGCAGTAAAGATGAGATGACAATGGACTTAAAGGCTTCAGTTTAAATAAAAGAAACAGATTTTGGGGCAGAGTCCACTCCTTTCTCTTGCCACTTCTTCATTCGGTTTTCCTTCACTTGTTGATACAGCTTGGATATAATAAATAATTCCCCAGATTAAGGCCTAGCCTATGAAATATGCTCTTTTTTTAAAGAAGTGTTTTTATTCCCCCAGAAGGAGGAGGCAGCAGACGGGAATAAATCTCTCAGAGACCAGGCAAGTTCAGCCTTAACTGAAGTCCACAGTGGTAACGTACCATCCTATTCCAATTCGTCAACAGCAGTAAAACTTGTTTAAAGGATAACAAGCAGACAATGTATTTCTTCCCTTCATTATGTTTATGACATAATCTTTTGGAAATATATTCATTTAAAAAACACATCATATTTCCTTGGTCACTATCCAGGAGTCTCCTCCAGGGCTAAATTTTCATTCCTTTTTTCAGAACAGCCTATACCTGAGACACCATGGAACAGAATTCTTTTAAAACAAACAAAAGAATATGTTTCAATCTTAAATGCTTCAGAAAATATTCCTTTTGCCCAATGTTCACAGCAACACAAGCAAGCGCCAACGCGCCTCCTCCTCACCTTCCATTAGGAAAGACTCCGAGGAGGGAGAAGAGCCCATGGACTGTGACAGCTCATCAGAGTGAGACCTGCTTCTCCAGGTGTTGCCGTCACTCTCTGACTCCAGCGACGTCCCCGACCTCCTGAAGCTGGAGGGGGAGACGAGTTAGCCCCGGCAGCGGCTGGGAGACGCTGAGACGTAAAACCACGCTGCGCCTCACCTTTCCAAGGTGGTGCTCGGAACGCTCCTGGACAGCGGAGGGCCCTGCCCTGCAGCTTCTCTCCTCCCTGGCGGCAATCCAATGGGCATGGAGGAAGAGGGGTGCAAGGAGGGAGCAGGCAGTGGGACGTCTCTAAATGAAGAATCTGGAAATCAGAACGGATGCTTCATGCGGTTTTCATAGAGGACAGTAATTACAAGTAAAGGCAGACACTTAAAAGCCAGAAAGCTGAACATCCGAATGGCCACTTCTAATATGTGCATGCCCGGCCGCGCAGCAGTCTCCCTGCCACATCCCGATGCCTGCTTCAAATGTCCCTTCCACTCCACACCCTCCTGATCCCCAGGCTGCAGGCCTGCTCCAGCATACCCACTCAGAGACCGTGGGCGGCTGGGGTGACACAAACAAGCAAGAAAATGGAATGGGGAAACAGGCCAGCTTTCCCATAAACCACCGCCTGTGCTCCTTAGAGCCAGCTTTAAGTGGATGCAAGGTGTTATTAGCACCATTACTAGAAAGCACATTGTGTGTACAAACAAGCACACACACACAACATGTCAGTGGATTGGAATGATGCCGGGGAGGCTGTTCTTATGGGTAAGAATTTCAGGCAAATGAAACCTGTAAGCCAAGCTGGGCTGTTCTCTCACACACTGAAAACTAAATGGTGCCTCCATACCTTTCTGGTTAGTTCTAAAATGTAATGGGCACACACGCATTTACATTTGATGTGTACTATAAATGGCTCTCGGAAAATATTTCAATCCTGTAATATTATAGGAATATATGGGAACCTCAGGACATTACAAAGGATTTTATGCATGTATAGTTAATTTTATTCTCATGACTCTCAAGTACAGAGAAGAAATAGATGGTATTTTATCAGTTCTCAGATACCTTTTATTTTCATGCTTAACCTTATGAAATTGAGAAGCACCTTACAACTGAGGTCAAAGGGACTTCTGGTGTCAAAGCAGGCAAATAAACGATGTCACAGCTGTTACTGCCCGCACTAGCTTACACTTGTGTAACATCACACCCGATTGCATGTCACCAATGAATTTGCATACTTCATTGTCCCTTGATTCAAGTGGCTTTTAAAACACTGGTCACACTTTGGTACAGCACTGAAATGAAAAGTGACCACAAACTTAAAGTGCCTGCCATGTGGCAAGCAATGTAGTATTTCAGGCAGAAGAAATTGCAAAATCTTTCACCATAAATCAAAGGATTTTCAAACTTAGGAGACGATGATGTGACTGGCTCTTACATACAACGTAAAGAACTATCAAAGGCCGCCAATTATTTTCAAAAGAAACTGTGTAAATTTCAGCAGTATATAATTCAAGAAAAAACAGAACCAGTGAGTTTAACCATATGCCAACAAAAATCGGTGTGCCTTGTAATTTCACCATCATCCTAAAGGAGCTGGTGAGACCACAGCCTGAGCACAGCTGCTGAAAAGCGCCGGCTTGCTCCGCTGATGGACAGCAGGACCGATAAGAATCCAGACTCCAGACTTGAAGATTTTGACCCTAACTGTGTGATTCTTATGAAGCATGTAGTTTATATTTACCTAGATAAATATGTGCGACTGCTAGGAAAACATAAAATTATGTACTGTTTAAGGTAGTGTTTCTCTTTTCCTCCAAAAGGTTATTAAATCAAGACACTAGATCATGTCTTAGAATTGAGGCAACAGCATAATAGCTCCTCCATACAGCCTTCCCCAATACAAAAGATCATCTAGCACATCCAAGTACAGAGGCTATCAGGCTGCCAGAGAAGTTTATGCCATTCTTGACCTCTTTGTATAATTAGAAATTATGCCAAGAGTATGCTATACAGGAAGAAATAATTGGGCAAATGAGAAAACAAGATGAGGGGGTATTTTACTTTGGAAAAATGTGTGGTATGTATGAAACTGAAAAAAGTTCTTGTTTTCCACGTCACTTACTTCCAAGGACGGTCTGCGGTTTGTTCTTGTATTTCTCTTGGTATTTCTGGTAAAGAATGTTAGAAACACAAAAAATAAGATCAAAGCACCACTGGACTACAAGCATGTCCACACAGTTTCACAGTTATCTATATCACTTTCATTGTTATTTTATTTCAAACAAAGAGGAATTCAAAGCAAAAGACATTAAATGCAACAAAGAGAAAAATGTTATGCTAATGAGATGTGCAAGTTACAACGAAGGTATGCCTCATGACACGTGTCTCACAAATATCCCAGCTTTATTAAAAGCCCAGAGGAACAGAAGTCCCTAGCTCCTGTGTCCAGACTCGGGCTGAAAGGGAGTTCCACCAGCACTGCCTTTCGCCTACTTGTCTCTTTCTGCTCCAGGCTAGTCCTCCCGTCTACAGGACACACGACTTCGAGCATTGAAATGCCACCCTTAACTCTGCGACCTGACACCATGTGTGCTGCAGTTAACATGGAGGTCGGTGACTCCAAGTTTCCCTCTGAAGGATCATCATGGTCACTCACATGCATTTCTGATATGACTTTAGAGTGAGAAAGAAATGAACAGAATGACAGATGCCCCCATCTACTCAAGCCCACCCCCAAACACAAAGAACATTCCTCTAGTCCAGTGGGCCTCCCACTGTGGTCCTTGGACCAGCAGCATCACCTGGGAACTTGTTAGAAATGTAAACTCTCAGGTCCCGTCCAGACCTACTGCATCAGCAATTCTGGGAGTGGGGCCCAGAAATCTGTGTTTTAACAGGTCCTCCGTGTGATTCTGATGTTTGCAAATTACCGCTCTTGACTTCATTTACATATGCTCCGGGTTTGCACTGGTAAACCACACTGGTCCCAACAGAAAGCCTAATCGCCTACCCCGTGTAACACAAATGGCAGACTGGAGCCTTCTCTGTTTCTACAAGTGCACAGTTAAGGGAGTAATGCTTCACTTTGAGCATGTGTTCTTTTATCACTTTAGAAATAAACCTAGGCAGTAACAAAAGAGTAAAAACCTAAACGGACCACATGAAGCAACCTAGCAGATATAAACATGCAATATTCACAAACGACTGAGCGATCACCTTGGTACACGGAGGCGCAGCGTCTTTACATCCCTTATGTACATTCACATTACAGTCTGAAACAACAAAGGGAAAAGCATCCATCTTATTTAAGTTAATCTGAAATGACTAAGACTACATAATGCTTTTACTGGTCATTATAAAAATAGCACATAAACAATAAAAATATTGAGAAAATTCTTTAAGAATGAAAAAAACATTTAAATCACACGTAGCCCCACCACTCAAGCACACTGGTAATATTTTCATTTCCTTGGAGATACTGTTCCCCTTCTGCACAGGGCCTTATCAATTATGAAACCTGGAATATGCATGACAAACACTTCTGCGTCTGCCCGAGAACACATTTTGTGCTATACGCCCTATACTGATGGGATTTCTCACATCTGGTTGGTAGCAACTGCCTGCTCCCACATCAGGTCAAATGGCTATGAAGGTGGAAAGAAAACAAACTGACAACAACGCTGAAAAAACAATGTATTTTCCCCCTCAAACAGGAATTCCTGCTAACTAGAGGGAGCCAAATTCAAAGAGGACAGTGAGCAGCTTGCCTGTGTTTTGCTTCATGAAACAACGTGGCCTCATCTCACTGGAGGAAGGAAAGGAACGCTTCACCAGCCCCTTTCTGCCCCTTGGCCCCAAGACCCAAGCCGTCTTCACGGAAAGCTGCCCCGTTTGGGGGCGGCTCCCGGCCAGGAGCTATCTTCTCGCCCTCTCCCCACGCCCGCCTCCACACCCCCCACCATGACCCCCTCTTCCCACCCGCCCCCACACACTGTGTGCAGATGGAAGTGCCTACGGTCTACAGAAACTCTTCAGAAGGGATCCTTCCTCAGGGGTAGAAGGTCCCACTTAGGTGCACAATAGCCACACTGGAAAAGTGCCCGCAACCCACTGAGAACCGAGAAGGAGGCTGATCCCAGCAACCGTCCCCCCGTAGGTGTGCAGAGGCATTTCAGCCAGCACCTCGATGGCCAATGAGCAGAGCCCAGGCTCATCCACGAACTGGTCCTGCTGGTAAACATCGAAATCAGACAGCTCTCTCCTCATTCTAGAACAAGCGAATGACAGGAAAAGGAAAAGTGCATCTATGAGCTACCACAGAACAAAGGGATACTGAAAACCACAGGAAGAACAAGCCTGGATAGTATTCAATCCAGAAATAGAGAAGAAAAACTTACATATTTGAAATGTGCTCTTTTCATAAGAGACATAAAATAGGACCAAAAGGGTGTGAAAGGGGAACAGCATGTGACAACAGACCAGCAAGATGGGAGGGAAACGGCGCTTTGAGAGACGAGAAAGGATGCGAGGAAGGAGAAACGGCAAGGGCAGAACTTAAACCCAGTTGAGAAGATCGACATGACAGAAACATCAAAGCAGCACTGTGACATGACACTGAAAGATTCCCTCCAGAATGTGCAGAAAAGAAGGGTCTAACTATGCCATAGAGAATGTCCTACAGAGAAGACCGATAACACATCACACTTGTCCAAGGAAGAAATCAGAAAAACTAGATGGAAAGCTATAGTCAAAGTTATAACTGACAGAAACTGGTATAAAGCTTAAAAAGAACCAAAAAAGACAAATCATAAGGTCTGTTTCCTAGAAAAAATTATTAAATGACACCTATTCTATTGACACATTCTGACAATATCTGTGTGATTAAAAAATTAAGTCCTCCAGCACCTAGGCAGAAAAAACAGGTTACCAATAGATAAGTCAGGTCGGGCAGGCCCCAGGCTTTTCCACTATGATGCCAGATGCCCAGATACAAACAGACCAGCTGACAAGAGTATTGAGGGGGAAAAGTTAGGCCTAAGAATTTACTTAGCCAGATAAATTGCTTTTCTTACGTGAAAGAAGCAAAGATATACCCATAGATACACAAGATTTCAGAAAACAGATCATTCCAATAACCTTCTTGAAAAAAAAAAAAAACCTGAAATCCTATTCTACTCTATTTAGAGCAGAATCAAAATTAAGGGTTCAAAAATGGATCAGCTTTATTTAAAAAAAGAGGAGAGGGCAAAAGTGAGCCCTGAAATCAGCTAAACAGTCACATCTAAACAATTGTTGTAAATAATGACACAGAACTGAGCGCAAACATCAAATTACTGTTGCAATAGAAAATTATTCCTGAAAGATTAAACATACAATATAAAAGAATAATAATGAATTCAGTATACTAATAGAGGCTAGGGGAATAAAAGGTAAATATAAGGGAAATAAAAGAGCATTCAATAATAAGCCTTACACAGCCTTACAGTTATTATTAGCAGATATTAACAGAGTACATCTTGCCAAATCCCTGGAGAAAACAGGAGCAAACACAGGGTCCAAATAGCTAAACCAGACGTCAAGGAAAACAGCAGAAAACGAGAAGAGATAGTTGATAGCTGCAAAATTAAATGTAAATAAGAAAAAACAAGGTCTCTCATTACATTACAGAGTACCTACAGCTAATTAAGGCCACATACCCCAAATCAAAACATAGATAGAAAGAGTCAGGAGAAATACAAAGAAAAAGAAAGCAAGAGGAATATTAATTGTAGACAAACTAAAATTCAATGTAAAAGGCATTTAATGGCATTAAAAGGTCATTTTATGTGGATGAAAGTTCAATCCGCAATGAAGTATGATGTGTGAGCTTCAGTGCACCAAATAATGTAACACCAAAATATAAGCAGTGAAATTTATATAAACAAGGAGAATTTTATAGAAATACAATTTTTGTGGAAAACTAGCAACTCAGGCTTTAACAAAGAAAAATATGGACACCAGGATTTTGAATATTTATATTATGTTTTGTTTTATATCATATCATGTTTTTAATATTAGAAATACTAACCTTCACAATTAAAAACAAAAATACATTAACTAAATAGGATTATTTACCCAAAATGGCATAGATTGTACATGTCATATTCTCTTACCCAGTGTAAAAAACTTAATAATAAAGTTTAAAACCCCAACACTCTCCTCCCCAAAAAACTGTAAATCTTAGAACTTCCTCTAAAAAACTGCGGGTTAAAGAGAAAATCAAATATACATGCACACTGATTCTAGAATTTAATCTACGGCAATAATCAAAGATAAGGACAGTGATGTGTACAAAAGAATTCTCGTTCAACATTATATTGTGAAAACCTTGGAGAAAACTTAAATGTTCAGTAAGTTAGGAATAACTAAACACATCTGACAGCATCATCAAATGAAACATTAGCATAAAAAGGTGACTTTTTATTGTAAGGGGCTCCATCAAAATATGAATAGCAATTTTCTTTAGGTGGTAAAATTTTGGATAATTTTAAGTTTCTCCTTAAATCTTTTATCTTCTATGAATCTTATTGCATTTTTAAAAAATTAATGACTATTTTAAAAGCTAAACATATCCTATGTACTTTCAGCAATTTCCATCTTCCACTAAAACTTCTGACCAACTCAGTATATTCTCAGACATATTCTGTACAAAAGTCTACCTTCCAGTGAGCGCTGGCTTCCTAAGCTTTCCATCAGTCATTAACTACATCTGAGCATCTAAGGGCCCAGCTTTGTGAAAGCTGCTGTAGAGGATACAAAAGAACCATTGTGTGATCACAGTCCTTCAAGAACTTAGGCTATTCTAGTAGTTAACATCAAAAGAGGTTGTACATAACCCAATATTAAACAGAACAGGATAAATAGCTCATAACATGATGTGCAGGAACTGAGCCACAGTGGTCAGAAGACCTCCCACGAGGAGGTGAGAAATGGGGACCAATGCAGAGGAGTCAGGAACACGAAGGACAGAGGCAGGACAACACAGGAGGTGGGGCAGCAGGCCCGGCAGGCGTCTGGAGTAAACCAAGGCTGACGAGGGAACGAGCGGGAGGACTCGCCAGTAGGTGCAGACAGGGAACCAAATGCGTCTGAAGAGCCCGGGCTTCATCCAGTAAACACAAAGGAGACATGTTCTTCAGTGTATGCGGGCTGACGAAAGTGGTGGTGTACCAAGATTCATGCGGTAAATGTAGTCAGAATAAATCCTAAGGGAAAACACCCAGAGGGAGGGAAACCAGAACAATTGGCTCTCAGCAGCCCAGAAGGTGGAGATGAAAACCCACCAGAGTGGTGACAGGGAGAAAAGAGCGAGCGACTGAACAATGTCAACTGGAGGACAAGCAAGTGGAGGGTTCAACGTGCCCAAGAGCTGAGCTCGTGCCCTTAACACAGGAGGAAGGACGGCCTTTTGCATGTGGATTCTGAGGTCCGTTTTAGCCACGCTGGTCTGAAGACAATGCAATCTTTGGGTGACGATGCCCACAGACAGGGTCACTCTGAGCCAGTGTGGCTGGGACAGTCTTGGTTTGTACCGCAGTGCTTCAGCAATGTGTCAAAAGCGGCCACAAATTACATGGGTGTTCAGCCTCTCTGGGCAATTGGAAATACGGAAGTAGAAAGTGAGGGATGAAGACGTTAAAATCTGGGAAGAACAGGTCTAAATATAGTGTTTTACAACAAAAGATTGGATGACTATACTTAGAAACAATAAAGGAGAAAACAAACACCCAGGAACTGAGTTCGGAGCGCACTCCAAGTTCCGAGAAAGGAGACAATGCAGATGGGATAACAGAAGAGTAGGGGCCACGGAACGGAGAGCATTTATCTAAATGAAGGGACAATCAACAAGAAGACAGATCAGTGAGTTTGAATAATGAGGCAAGACTCGCAGACTTGACTAGGGAGCGACTCCAAGTCTCCGTCAAAAGCAGGACTGCTGCTAAGTAGTGAGGCCAGAGGCCAGAAGGCAGATGGCTAAGGAGGAAGCGAAGGGACGGACATTAGAGCAGTGAGTGGACAGCATCCGACTTGAGGAGTTTGTCTTAAAATGAGGAGAGAGAAAGGCAGTGGCCACGGCTGGGGTACAACTGAAGGGATCCAGCCCTGGGAACGACCTATGAAACATACGGCATTGCACGTATAAACTGACTGCTGATGTGCAGGCAAGCCAGAAACAATCCATCAACAATGTTACACCAGATTTTTAAACACTCAGCAAAATACATCACATCTGAACTGCTTGATGTCTTTTCAGATCCCACAAAAGAAAGAAATCAAGTCTCCAAGGAAAGCAAAGTTAAAGCACGCAATAGAGCTGGCATCATTACAGACAGGATCAACAGGGAGAAGACGACGCAGTCTGCCTTTCATGCCACACGCAGAGTGTATTTCCATCAGATGTACAACCATCGATGCAACATTTGAATTTTAATTTAATCACTTTCTAGGAATTTAAAGAGGAACTTTACCTGTAGCCTTGCCCTGCTCTTCTCTTCCCTTTGTGCTCCCACTCCATCTCCCAAATATTTCCCTAATTCTGGCCACCAAATACATAATATGTATTTCACCTGCCTGGGCCTGAATTCTTTTGTGCTGATCATTCGTCCACTCCACAAATATTTACTTAGTCCCTACTATACACAAGGCACCGTTTAGGCACTGTGGATATAGCAGAGAATGAAATCAACCGACAAAAATCCAGACCTCGTAAAACTTATTTCCTGGTGAAGGAGACAGTAAAACCAATACATAAAATATATAGTAAGCTGGATGCGTTAAATGCTGGGGCAGGGGTGGGGAGGGGGTAGAAAAGCGGAAGCATCAGGTGCCTCAGATGAGCCAAGCATCAGATGGTCAGGAAAGGCCTGACGGAGAAGGCATTACCGGAGCAGACTGAAGGAGGCGAGGGGGCCATCCATGGGGCCGAGGGGAGAGCTGCCGGAGGGAAGAACAGGCTGGCACGGTCCTACAGCAGGAGCATGTGTGGCATGTCTCAAGAACAGCAAAGCTGCCAGGGTGACTGGAGCAGAGGGAGCAAGCGGGGGAGGACGGGATGCAAGTCTACGCAAATACGCCACCAGTGGCCGTGTTCTCAGAGAGCTTACTGTCTGGGGAGGCCACGTGCAAAGACAGCACACCAGGCCCGAGAACTTACTGGAACACTGGAATGACTCCTTCCCCAGGAGCGTTTTATCACACACCGAACACTGCAGAACCCCAGAGAATGTTCCAGGGACAAAGTGATGTCGACTCAGTTTCTCTTTGTCTTTGGCATCCTTGCTTTTTGTCTTCCGATATAGCAGCAGCAGCAGGAAAGTGGGGGAAAATGAGAAAAAAGAAATGCTGAGAGGCAACCTTCTTACAGAAGCCATACAAGCAATCTCTATGTCTTCTATCAAAACACGAGGACTGCACATCACGAGTACAACAACACCAAACTGGAATAGCACCGGAATGTAGTTGTCTTAGTATTTCTAATAACTTGGACAATATTCCATAAGAAACAGAGGTTTTCAGACATATGTGTATTAAATCTCAGGTAAGCGATTTTAATGGGAAAGTAGGAACTACACTGAGCACTGAGAAGCTGAGCCGTCTATGTTTTAGAGACGACAGGCACAAAACCTTAATTACCTTAGATTTATTCCGAGGATTAGTCATCCTGTTCATGAGGAAGCTGAAAGTTCGGCTCACTTTGTATTTTTCAGACTCCGATTTGGCAGGTATGATGTACTTATCCCATTCTTCTTCCTGAGTTCTACAAAAAAGAATTTGTTATCATGGCCTACAGGATTTAAAGAGGAGCAAAACACAGCATATTCATAAAATGTGTGTGTATATATACATAAATATTTTTATACATAAATTTTTACATATTTTTTCAGGTTTTAATGGTTATTTTAAAGCTAAAGACAGAAACTATTAAAAATGTGTCTTATTATAGATGGATAGGTGGACAGATGTATGATAAAGCAACTATCTCAACATGTTAACAATTATGTTAAGAATCTAAGTAGTGGAAATAGGTATTCAGTATATAATTTTTTCAACTTTTCTGTATACTTTAAAATTTTTCATAATAAAATATTGGAGAAATAAAAGAAATCAGACTCATAATTTTTCTCTGACAACATTCATCTCCCTATTTACCATGCTAACAGAATTTTCCTAGGGCACAGAGAAGCCAAATAACAATGTGAAACCGGATGTTATTTATTTTCGAAACACAGAAATGATACTCAGCAGACACACATTTTCTTTGTCAATATAGCCTGAGAAGAGCGTGTGTGTCCCTTTGTTCAGTCTCTCCCACTCCATCAGGCTGTGTGCAATCTGCGACTCTAGCTTGCAATGGAGAGAAGCTGTGGACACTCCTCCAAAAAGGAGGCAAACGCGAGAGAACTGCACCCAGTCTGTGAACACACTGAACATCACTTATTGTCCTCTAATCCACATCACCATTCTCTAGAAAAATACACGTCCCAGCTATGAAAAAAAGCTGCATTTCCCCTGGAACTTCCTCTGACAGTCTTATATTTCTAATATTATTACAGAGTGAGCAAGAGAGAAAGAGAATATATTAAAGATCAACTTAAGTATCTTGTCAAACCAGATAACCCTTCTGTAGACTATTTCCAAAACGAACACCTCATAACTGAAGTCTCTCCCATTCCCAGCTGCTCATCTACCAGCATCAGTGGCTACCACATTCATCTCTGGGAAATACTTTTCAAAAGTAATCCTATTATTCATATGCACCAAAATATGTATGATTACATTTCATGAAAATGTCGAGTTTAATGACAACTTTCTACGACTTCAGTTTTTCTCATCTGATCAATGACAAGCTTAGACTAAATTATTTCTAAGGCCTCTTCTGACACTTAAATATAATATGTACTTACCTGGTACAATTAAACAAAACTTTAAGTTATTTAACCTCTATATTAGATAACTGAGAGTTCAAACCTATGAATGCATTTGAAAAACTAAGAAACGGCTTCAGAGCTGCCTCTTGGCCGTGCAGATCTAAAGGCATGGTCAGGACAGTGTGTGTCCTGCTACTCGCATCCTGCACAGGAAGTGAAATTGTGCTTGCTACTGAGAGAAAACAGTTGAAAAGTTAGAAAGGAAAGAGGTGAATAGAAGTGAATGCACCCACAACTACTCAGAGGAACAAAAGGAACTCAGACCCTCTTAATTCCTTCCACAGCCACCTCCTCAGATAACTGACTAGTCAACGCATTGTAAGTTTCCATACCTCTTGTGTCTTAAGCATCCTAATTTGCAAAACTCCTGGCATAATATTCAACAGGCTCACTTTTGGAATGGGGGAAAAACACATTTGAGAGCTTAGAAAGAATCCCCTCTGGAAGACCTTTTATGACCCCACTAGGTGCCATTCAGCATCTGAGAGAACAGTATGGCGAGGAGACCTACATCTCAGAGTTAAAGAATGGTAAGGCCCATGTGGATTTTGAGGTCAAGAACTCTTCTTTTCTCGGGGCCAGCCCGGTGGTGTAGCGGTTAAGTTGGCGCGCTGCGCTTCACCGGCCCAGGGTTCACAGGCTCGGATCCCAGGCACGGACTGACGCACAGCTTGTCAAGCCATGCTGTGGCAGCGTCCCATATAAAATAGAGGAAGATGGGCACAGATGTTAGCCAAGGGCCAATCTTCCTCAGCAAAAAAGAGGAGGACTGGCAACAGATGTTAGCTCAGGGCTAATATTCCTCAAAAAAAAAAAAAAAAAAAGAAGTCTTCTCCCCTACTTCCCAGCAGGAACACAACTTAACTTTCTCAAATAAAAGAAAATCACTTCCTGTTTACCCAACTCTACTCCCCATCCCCCACAGTCCAGAAGGCTATGTCAAGAACAATATTTCAGTTCTGATTTAAAACCTATAAATGCACCCAATTTCCCATGTATCCTCTAAACTTTCACAAAATGACATAAAATCATACCACTTAATCTTTAAGCTCAAAGATTGATAAGACCTGAAACATGACCAAGTAAACAAAAAAATATTGAAACACTAAATACTAAAAACTCAGAATAACCATCCAACGTGGTAGAAGTGTGAATATCATCAACATGATCTCTGTCAGATTACGAGAACGTGCCCATTACAACACAGCGTAACCTCTCGGCAAGTGTGGAAGGCTGGCTGATTCCATGTTTCAAATCTAATGTAACTGTGTGGTATACACCTATCTAACAATCACGTAATTTAGAAAAGAACTGAAAGGGAAAAATCCTCAATTGATTTGACAACAGAATTTAAACAGCTTTTCAATTTATAGGAATCTGGAAAAAATTAATTTAAACTCTTTTCAACATCCCAGAACAAGAATGTCTAAGCTCTGTTATTGACTTGATGACCAATGGAATCACCCACAATACAGTTTTACAAGCCTCATTCTTCAGAGACTCTCTGGGTATCACCTCTCCAACAGGTAAACAGATATTTAAAATATATTAAGAATATGGATCCTCAATATCTGAATCCTCAACCTATTATATCTATAAACTATATTTTTTTAAGAACTGGGCATCTAAGTGTTAAAAAAAAAAGTTCCCACTATCCAAATTGAAAATTGATACAGTGAGACTTCTTTGAACACTCAAATGCTCAATTTTTTTAATAGAAGCTAATGGATGTAGTAAATTTAAGATAGACGGTGGCAATAAAATAACTGTGTCATGCCATACAATTTTTAAGAAGTTGGGATAGATGAAGTATCTGCTCCTACAGAAATGAGCCTACAAGATCTGGAGTGAGCCCCCTTTTACCTGGCTGCATTCTTTTCCAGAAACTAAGAGATCAATATAAATAAGAGAATTCCAAAGTAGGCAGACCCTCAAGTAAACATCCACAACATGACCAAAGCTAAGCATTAGGCATGGCCAGGGATCTCACAGACATATCCAACAAGATACCAGGAATACAGCAGGTGAGATGAAAGATCTGCTGTACTAGATACACCGGGGATATGACTGAGAACCTCAGATGGTTTCAGGAGGTAGACCAAGACAGACTAAAGAACAGAAAAGACCAGGAATGACAGAAAATGAGGAATAAGAGAGAAAGAGACACTCCCTATACATCTCATCCAAGTTAAAGCATATTATATGGTAATATTTAATCAATTATGACATTGGCTTTTCCAGTTTTAAATCCCTATCCTAATGGAAGATAAATATATTTGATTTTTTTTAAAAAATATCTCTACAATCAGTCCATTACTTTTCTAATTGTTAAAAAGATGGCGGAGAGAAGACTGCTAATCAAAACGATGACCAGGATGATGAGCAAATTCCAGAAATAAATCGCGTCCAGAGTAAATCGCTTAAATGAGGTAATCAATGTAAAAGAGTGCAGGCACACCCAGTGATGGTCATTACTGCTGCTCCTGCTTTCATCATCGTCATTGTCATGATGTCATCTTCATCATCCTATTCTTACAGGGCATTCTTAGTCTTCCTCTGTTTTTATTATTTCCAAGTTTCTATTCTGGTCTCCAAAAAATAGGAATGAACAAAAGGAGGCTTTTTCTTATTGATCCTTTTATTCCAAGATTCAAAGCAAAATAGCCCATCTTGATCTATATATTAAAATGCTTCACAGTTTTGGCATTAATATCACCAAAATTAAAACCATTTTCCTCTTTTTCACATGGTCTCTTAAAGCCAAATATTTATTCCATTTCTGACATCACCCCAGGGCTATTTCACAGTGTGACTCATGAGCAGTTAAGTTACTCAAGACCAAGAGAACTCAGCAATCCTGCCTGCTCACTAGTCAGCTTCCCAAGCTTTACTCCAGTGAGTAAGCTTTTAGGCTTAAAGATTTCAAATCTGCGTACCAATCAGAAACCGATAATGCTTCAAGTACTTTCTGCTTCATTTATTCTTTGTTCCAAACTTAACACTTCTAAGCAATACTCCGTAAAGACAGATAGCAGAGACGTTTAGGCATATTCTATAACTGACCACCCAGGGGCCTGTCACCATAGTAAGTCTTCTTGTCTTGGCAGACAGACCTACCGAGAACCTGATGCCTTTCTAAAGCAGGTGGTCTTCACACTGCTCCCCTCTTGGTCCTATACCCTGGAGGTGTTTGGCTTTGAAAATAACACAAAACAGAATACTCTGTCCCCAGTCCTGAGGCCTGCACACCTGGGGACTGAAAGGAGCAGTTGGCTAACCTACACAGATAAAGATCACAGAAGGAGAGGGGATTCAGGCAGGCTCGTTACACAGAAACCTCTCACGAAACACTGAACAGATATCAAAAAGGACGCGATGTGCAAACATTTTTCAAGATTGATCAAGAAGTCCCTCAGGAAATTTGGAACAGTTAAAATACCTTTTTTCTCTTGGTGGCTCCGGTAAGCTGTAAGCTCTTTGCTCTACAAGACACAGAACAATAAAATGAAAACTAAGACAGACAAACTAGCAGTCATGTGTTAGTCTGAAGTGCACACACTCAACCTTATTTTATCATTATACACACCCAGTTAGAAAATAAGGAGAAAGCAAGTCATTGTACATAAGTAAGGCATTGCTCCAGAGAGCTTTGTCACTTTTCCTAATCTGGAGAGAATGGGGAGGAGGCCACCACATGGCAACATTTAACGACTTTATGAACTAAGTCAGCATCAGCAAGGGCAGCAAACATTTTCAGAAGTGCAGAAAATTAGTTCTGTCTTTTTGGATATTTCTCACCAGAGCTTCATCCCTTATTTGCATCATTAATTCCCCAACATAATCAATAAATACCTTAGCTGTTTTGTAGCAAAGCTCAAAAGAAAAGTCTTGAAGGCCAGCATAAGAAGAGTCCATTTTAATATAGCTGCAATGCCTTTATAGAGTCCTAGCAGCAGCCAGTTCAGAGATGTGCTTTGTGGCTCATAGGAAAGAGAAAACCGCCTTCCCATTGGACTTGTGGGGGGCAAAAGGGGCAGGCTCATGCAAGCAGCTTAGCGCCATCTTGTTTCCAGAAGTGGAGTACTTACTACGGGGATGGAGCAGAGACACTGACTTAGACAGTGAGAGAGACTGAAGGAGGGAACGGCCACTGTGGAGCACACCATCTACAGAGCAGGGACAAATCCTTTACCGTTACAATACAGAAGAGTGAGGAGGCAAAACCAGGTTGAAAAAGGGAGATGGGCCAGATAATAACAAGGAAAACCAGTAAATAAATATCCCTTGAAATGTATAAATATCAGTGTGGAACTAACACTATCTTGTAGGTAATAGAAAATCTACTTTGAAGAATTTGAAGGCTTTATCTTACTGCCTTTATTCAATGTCCCTCAAATTAAGTCATGGGCAGAAATCATTATCCTTATTGTAAATAGGCTGAGGTGCCAAGAGAATAAGCCACATGTCTAAAATAATCAAGCCAATAAAGTACTAGACCCAGACTCAGGCAACTGAACAAAATCCACTAGGATTCCATCCGTCAGTGCACAACAACTTTCAAGGACATTCACTGCACTCTTCAAATTCTTAAATGTAGAACACTTTTCTTCATCTTGATGAGGTTGTAATTATCATCTCAATATTGACAATGTTCCTTTCTACCTAAACCCATCATGTACCAAAGGGAAGAATGGGACTGGATTTTGTTTTATGGACATACGAGCATTAAATAATAAAGTTGCCACCGTCACAGTCTTGGATCAGGGAAAAAAAAAAATATGAGAAATGATAGTAACTCACTCTTTGGAAGTGACAAGGAAGAGAGAACGTCTCAAATAAGAGTAAAAAGGAAAGACCACCCTATCTTTGTACGTCTGTATTACGTACATATAGGGAGTGTCCCACTGGACAAAAGGAGACATGGACTCTGTTTAAACAGAGAAAAATTTCAGGACCATTCAGGACTCATTGGGAGAGGATTTACAGCAACACAAATGTCAATTTACCTCTGATTAATCTACACAAATGAAACAAGGAAACGTTAGAATACATCTTTGAACTAGTTAAGTTTTCACACCTGTGCTTTGATCACATATATGGTTAAAATTATTCCTTCTTTCTTAAGAGTTAATTTATTCTTCAGAGTCCTATGGTTTTGACTCTCTAAATGGCATCCATCAAATGTTTGCAACCCTGCAGAAATATCCACTGGAACCTTTGTACATTTAGTGTGTAGCCTCAAATCAAATTGCCTGTTTGTAATTCTTACCTTCTGGAGAGTATCAAACTCCATTCAAATAGCCCTGTTTTTAAATATATGGTCTAAAGATAAGCTTTTATTCACAGAAAATCCAAAGGAATTGGTGTCAGTTTTTTATCCTTTCTAATTCAAATGCAAAGATTTAAGGGTTGTATGTATGGCAAAGATATCCTTCCTTATTATAAAAGAATTCATAAATCAGGGCTCACGTCTCTTATAAACAATCAATTTCCTCTCAGTTATCTGGTCAACAATACCAAACTTCAGAAGTGTCTGACTTTAAAAATCAGAGATACTACAGATCCCAAGGTGAGGCCACCATTTTGCACACTCCACGGAAGACTTGAGAGAGTTTTCCAAGTGGTTACGGTATAAAGTTACCTCGCCATCTAGGACTATCAGTGAAAAGGTGTCAAGCTGCCATTGGAAGGAATCCCAACCTAAACAAGGTTAGGGAGGCCTGGAGATCCTAGAAAGACTCATGGTATGGAAGAAAAAAATCCAAGGCAAATTCACTCCATCTTATTTTCCTGTCCTTTCTTGCTCTTAGTCCTTTGCTCCATCTTCCCATTCCAAAAATTAAAACGGACATTTATTATCAGTTTTGCTTTCTCCTCTTCCAAAAAGATTTCCCAGAAAGAAAAAAGAAAAACGAAAAAAAAACACCTAGGGTACTTGTTTTGCACTGTATGTGTTCTTGTCTACTATATTCACTCAACAAATAAGCTGGGAGATGCTCAATAAGTCAATCATTGCTTTAGGATGGCAGTTCCAAGCACAAAGATTATGCTTTCAATATTGCCCCTCATGGCATAACAATGAAAAACAACAACAACAATGCAATAAAGCAAGAATAAGAACAAAGGAAAGAAAAAGGAAGGAGTAAAATAAACCTTATTTTAAATATTCTACATTGGGAAATTGAGAATACTTAAGCACATCTCATGCTCTCTGAGTTTTTTAAGACTCTTGAGGATAACAGACAAAAAAGGCATTATCTAATACATTGACAAAAAATTACAATGCTATGTATTACAGATTGCCACAAATACTTCCATATATGCCTTAAATTTAATTATTACATAATTTGTACAGAAAGTATGAAGTAATTACACTTCAAAATAAAGTTGAGGGGCCGGCCCCGTGGCTTAGCGATTAAGTGCGCACGCTCCGATACTGGCAGCCCAGGTTTGGATCCCGGGCGCGCACGGATGCACCGCTTCTCCGGCCATGCTGAGGCCGCGTCCCACATACAGCAACTAGAAGGATGTGCAACTATGACATGCAACTATCTACTGGGGCTTTGGGGAAACAAAAAAAAGGAGGAGGATTGGCAATAGATGTTAGCTCAGAGCTGGTCTTCCTCAGCAAAAAGAGGAGGATTAGCATGGGTGTTAGCTCAGGGCTGATCTTCCTCACAAAAAAATAAAAAAAATAAAGTTGAAAATGGGGGAGGTGGATGAGAGAAGCTACAAGGGCAGCTCCACATTGGCCATAATTGTTCTATTTATTGATCCAAATTCACTTTTGAAAATTCATCAAGCTATCTGCTTATGATCTGCACCCCTTTCTGTAGGTGTACTATATTCCAATTAAAATCTTACTGCATAAAAGTTACACTTCTGGGGGCTGGCCCGGTGACGCAAGCGGTTAAGTGCGCACGCTCCGCTGCCGTAGCCCGGGGTTCAGCGGTTCGGATCCCAGGCGCGCACCGATGCACCACTTGTCAGGCCATGCTGTGGCGGCGTCCCATATAAAGTGGAGGAAGATGGGCATAGATGTTAGCCCAGGGCCAGTCTTCCTCAGCAAAAAGAGGAGGATTGGCAGATGTTAGCTCAGGGCTGATCTTCCTCACAAAAAAAAAAAGTTACATTTCTGATTGCTTACATTGCCACAAGAAATGTTGAGATATATTTACTCATGTTTCAAATATGTTCTGTTATTTCAACTTTCTGAAGTCTCTTGCTAAATAAAAAAAGAAAGAAAATATTTTGCAATGCTTTGCTTCTGAGGAGTTAGATTATTTCAGCCATTGATATATAGGGCAAAAGTAATTTTTATAATTTAAAGAAAATTCTCTAAAACTCACAATGAACCTAGAATAAATTCACGTTTATACTATTCTTAAGGAAAACATTTTATTCAGAGAAAAAAGCAACAGAGAGGTGTGTATTTATAATTTAATTGAAACCAAATCTATAACTTGACTGATATCCAATGAGAAAAAGGTTTTGCCACATTTAGAAAAATCAATTATGAAAATAGAATTGCAAATTTTTGCCTGCTGCTTCTGTGTATTTTATGTACTTTTACTACCTGAAAATCTGCCCTGGAATAGAATGCATTCACAGCCAAATGGTCAATAATGCTTACCTTCACTTGAATTACACACAGTAAAATCACGCACCAACTGAGTTTTTCCTAAAGAAATTTTGGGTGAAGAGCAGGAATAAGAACGTGAGCGGATTCCAGAAAGCAACGATTCCTAAAAGAGATCATAACAAAATTAAAAAAAAAAAAAATTCTACAGAAGACTTGAAAGTATGTGTTCACCATGAATGTTACTAAATTAGCATCTTTGTAAAAAGATTCAACGTGAACACTTCTGATGTAATCTTATTATTTGTTTTTCTTTGCCTCTTACAACTTTAAACTTTCTATTGTCTTTTTAATGTTCTAGTAAACTTGAGCTTTTGGGAATAGTTCCTATACATACCTTAGGATGCAAGTACGACATTTCAATCCAGTTGGTCAAAAGTGAAAAATGAAGCCAAATGACTATGTCTCTGCATATTCAACGATGAATCTGACGTTTTTTTATCTGAGTTGTCAGTTATTTTTGTTATTTTATACTGTAGCATTCAAGCAAAACTTTATATTAACTGATATCTCTAAATTTAATGATTATTAGAAGGTAGAGGAATAGCCACTTACAATTACAAGAGTTTTTAAAACTTCCAGCCATTTAAGTTTATAATGTCACCTGCAGCTTCTAGGGAAGAATGCATCAGGTCAGTATACCAATCTTCCCAGCCTGTGCTCATCTTTCAACAGACCTTCCATCCAGCACTTTCTGGGATGATGTCTGAATATCACTGATTTATATATCTTTAATTTTATTCCTTTTAAATAACTTCCATTTTTGTTCCTATTTTTCCAGTTATATACTATTTCTGTTGTATCAGCAACATTTGTGAAAAATGCAAGATGGCAAGATAATTAAAACTTTGTTTTCTTACATGTTCTAGAAATTTTAAATAAATATGCATAGAACACCATTAAAGCCATTTATGGTACCCAACTCCCATCCAACAGGGGCCTAGTAGGCTTAGGATTGTTCCTACCCATCCATTTTTAAGATATCACTTAAAGTTAGGGCTAAAATAAAGTAACGCAAAATGTGTTACAAAACGAAGCCATCAGCAACTGTCCTGCACAAGCACTGGTCTCCTCTCTTCACCCTAAGTGAAAACACACAGTTTCACTAAGTTCATCAGTTTAGTTGAAGGGCCTGGAGGAACGCTGAAAACAGAAGCTGACCCTGCCTCAAAGGGCCTCGGGCCGCAGCTCCCTGACTGTCTTATTAGGGAGGACCCACTGGGCCGGTGTGTCAGGAAGGCCAGCCCGCGTTGCCCTATACCCCTACCAGTGAGCTGGCCACAAAGGCCCTAGTCAAATGTCGTCCTCTGCATTTAAGTCATGTATGGTAATTATTTTTCACAACAATGGGGCTTTGACAATTATCCAGAACTCTTTGGCAAAAAGTTACATAGCGTAATTACAGAGACAAGGCAAGATGTTTCATAGGACAGAGTCTTCTTAAAAGTGAACAACATGGAACTGTTTCACAAAGATTGAATCACTTTTCATTTCAAGTAATGATGAGGTTTTTCACAATTCCATTCAAGATGTAAAACTAAGTATTTATATTAACAACCAAATCCGTTTCTTATTATCCAGAAATATTATATGACCTTTGGTTTCGAAAGACTGTGACAGCTCTACAGGCCTAGAGCTGAGGGAAAAGGCTTCCGGATCTGTGGTGAGAGGACCGATTGGATCACCAGGCTTGGGCAGCGTGGACAAGACGTCCAATCTCTCCAGAGCCTCGTCTGCTCAAAACTTAAAACATAAGGACCGCTTACATCCTAGGTGCAGTATGAGAAAATGATGTGTTTTGTACACACGTAAAACATGTTTTGTATCTTGTAGAGCACACTACAAAAATAAAGCATTATCACAACAACCGCATGTTCATTGTAAGGGAAGCGTGGGCGTAGCACACATGGTTTTATAGTAGTAAACTCAATTTAAAAAGAAAACAAGTAGACAATAATAGAAATCAAAAAGGAAGAAAACATATGTCCAAACACAAAAGGGCTTTCTGTGTAAGATTGGAAGAGTTTATCTAGTCTTTTGAAAAACAACCACAATAAAATGAACTCCAATGAGAGAAAAGCTGTGTCCTATGGAAAAACTGATCAAGTTTATGCGGTTCCCGATTAGTTCACACAGCCAGGAACCTCAACAAGTGTCAGCTTTGCGTTAGCAATATTATTTACCTCATCACCCAGGCCAAGAGAAAATTTACGTGAGCAAAACAAGTTTGATCACTTAATCCACTGAATACTGCCAGTTTCTCTCCCTTTAAGGAATGATAGCAGAAATTACTGTATGAAATGGTAAAATTTTCCAAATATGCAAAAGATTATATGTACTAGCGGTGAATTAATGAAACACCAATCAGCCATTGTAAGTGAGGACTATACAAAATTAAACAGAGTGGGAGAAATTAAAAAGACAGACTCAATCAGCTCATGGGTCTCCAAAAAAAAATAGTTTGCCCATGTGAATAAAACATCATTTGTCTTTCAGATCAAGATGGATTTAGGCAACATATTTTCCATGCTTACAATGAACCAAATTAATACCAATCAGAATACCTTCGACTGCAGGTTACTTGACAAAGAAAGTGACTCAGTCCTGGAGATATTAAAATCTGCTTCAGTGGTGGTCTCAAAAGACTCCAGCTCATCCCCACTAGGAATCCCAGTTCTCGAGGAACTCGGAGACACTGGAGCGTAACAGAGATGGGACTGCTCAGACAGCCCTTCCCCTTCACTGTCTGCATCCAGGGCATCGAGGCTAGAACTAGAACACAGAGTAAGGAAACAAATAAATCATCTAGGAAGCAGACAGACTGGTGGACAGAGTCACTGGTTTCTATTTCTCTGAATTCAAATGTTCTCATTGGTGGGAGGTGCAATGGGTACTCATTTAATTTCTAACAAAATTTATATTTAAGTAGTTTTTATTTTTTTCTCCCTCTACATCTCCTCTTTTTAAACAAAATTTATATTTCCCCAAAGGAACGTTTCTACCTAGCAAAAGTCATTTCAAGTATTCTAAAAAACATAAGCTGGTTGGAGTTAGTACTATCCTCACCATTTCTGTTTTGTAAATGTAATTATTACAAGCCCCAAATAGTTACTCTTCAAACATTAAAATGCAGACAAAACAGAGCCACAGGGCTCTCTGCGGGGGGAGGCGGGAAGAGGTTCTGGGGGAATTTGCACATGACAGATGCAGCACGGCATTCTCTCTGTTACCCTGGACTGGAAAACTCAGGAGGGCAGAGACACACGCAAGGAGAGACAGCAAAGGTCTCACCCCAGAGTTGGTGTCAAGACACAGGTCAGACATGAGTCAAGCGAGGTCCCAAATGTGTCACATTAGATTATCATTCTCAGAGATTTTTAAAAATGATTCCCATGAGAAATCCACCTCGGAGACAGGCAGTGATTCAGCTTAACTACTGCTTTTCTTCCCTCACTTAATTTTGATAACCATAAAATTAAAAGGAAAGAATTTGACCTTCCACATTCCTGGCTCACTCCATAACACTTATATTTTAAACCACTCAAACTTTGAGGCCAACAGCTTTCACAGGCATGTTAATGCACCATGCATTTTTAAGTGTATTTTTCTTTGGTTATTATGGTTCTGGAATGAAAATTTTAATGACACCACAATGAAACCATCTTGATTATGAAATGTAAAGGACCAGAAAATGAAACTTTGAATTAACCCATTTGGGGTATTTTTCTTAAAAAAAAACATAGGCTATGTAATGGACACTGAATATCAACTTAATAAATTATGACCTAGGTACAGAGGTCATACTATCCATGTCTCTAATCTGAATGTGGAAGACTTAGTCTCGAATCCTTGAATCATTCCATGGTCCTCCTGGGCACCAGCAAACCCAGCAGTAAGACCACAACTGGCACTGCTGAGGATTTCCAAAGTGGGGTTCTCTCCTTTGAGAACTCATTGAGGGCCTTCACCTTCTCATTGAGAAGGAGGGACAAATTGGAGGGGGACTCCGCTTTAATTCAACACCCAAATATGTTAGAGTCCATAAAATTATCTCTCATAAAAAACTAAAACTCAGGGGGCCGGCCCCGTAGCCTAGTGGTTAAGTTCAGCACACGCCGCTTCGGCGGCCCGGGGTTCAGTTCCCGAGCGTGGACCTACACCACTCATTGGAGGCCACCCTGTGGCAATGACTCACATACAAAATAGAGGAAGACTGGCACAGATGTTAGCTCAGGGTGAATCTTCCTCAGCAAAAAAAAAAACTAAGTTAAGAAAACCTTTCTGGTAAATGTTGGTGCGTTGAACATTACAGACACCCAACCACAGATATTTTAAGGTGCTATGTAGTTTCCTTTAATCAGTGATAATCTGAGAGTAGAAATAGACCTTGGGGGGGTTGCTATGTAATTTCCTGAAATCAGTGATAATCTGAGGGTAGAAACAGACCTTGGGGGTGGGAGGTCAAAGGTCTGTTGAGGCCTCATGCCTCTGCATTGGTCTAAACTTGTGATCTCCGAACTAACGCCAATTAGTTCAAATGGTTGGCTGCCTGCAATAATATCCTATTTTAACACAAGGCTTTCTAGCTGTATACAGCTTTTCTCCATCACTATGAACACACCCTAGATGGATCAGCGAGCATTATCTTATTTAGCATACTATACTTTGAAACATTTCTTTTTCTATTAATTCAAATTGGGCTACCATTTTTGTTTGTTAAGCTATTAACCTGAACATTCTTCAGGAATACCTCTAGGTTCTCATTTTACAATATCATTCTTCAAAATCTCATTAGTGGAATATGAAATTGATTCAGTAGGTTGTGACCAGAATTTTCTTTTAAAATAGTATAGAATAGAAAATATCAGAATACATTCCACATGTTATTTCATAAAATGTTTGTTTAAATTTTGTGTGTGTATGTGTGCGGAGGGGGGTAGTTCATGGTTTGATAAGCATTTCTTACTGTGGATCATGGTAAAACAAAAAAAGCTTTTAAAAATGTAAGCTCTAGAATAAAACACACAGTTGTCTTCTATCACCTAATTTTGTTGTATAGTTTTTTAACATGAATGTTGCATCGCTTAGTTTCCCCTTGTAGCTTCTCAAAACAGCTATTAAGTTTCAATAACATAATGGTTACATATTGTGCATATTTTACTTTCACCAAAATATTGTTTTAAACCTTAGAAGACTTAGGACTTAGGTCCAGTTAGCCTGGTCTCTGTGTTAACCTCATTTTTGTGTGTGTGCGCTCCGAAATTCCTCCTTCAAGAGAAGTTCCCCAGCCTCTCAGCCTATTATTCACGTATTAATGAATTGGGTGCATTTCACTTTGAGTTCATTATCAATCGTCTTACACAATCCCAGCATAACGCCCAGTGAAGCGAGGGTTCTACGGCCACCCTAGAGCCAAAATGGGGCTTTCTGGGGATAGCAAGGCCTTTCCCCTCATCCCTACATTTTTCAGTGGAGACAGAATGCACAAGAGATGCAGTTGGCCTGTGGGACCAGTGGGAAGGTTTTTCTCTTAGGACATCCTCCTCTCCAAACCCCCCACCCCCACCCCAGCAGTAACATTTTTACAAAGACTTCTAATTACCTTTACCCAAACCAGATACTTTTTCTTATCTTCTAAAGTAAAATTCTATCTGCAGCAGTGAAAAACTTCCTAGAGAAAGACCATGATCAGAAAGTATAGTTTAGATAGCCTGCCAACGCTTGCATTAGCAGAACGGAGAGCCCATCTGGCCCTTTTCCTTCTCTATTCCTAAGTGGCTCCTATAAAGAACTTATTCACAAACTCAACAGATCTTAAAGATCCTACCAGAATGCACTAAGCACACGTAGTTAGATCAACTTTTGTAGAACTGTTTAGAATCTTGCCTTGACTGGCAACCTCTTGTCCTAAGCAGATATGGGGAAAGCCCAAAATGTCCCATCAATTGAGTTTGCAGCAATTACCACCTCGCACCTTTAAAACCATAATTCACAAAATTTAAATCTAAAGAAAATCTTTTATTTTTACGTATTAGACATTACCCTTGGTATCAATACCTGCTAAAGTTTTACAGTCTCGAGTTGTATATCACTGTGAAGTACAGCACAGTGATTGGCACCTCATGATCGCTGCTTCTCCTCTCTCTCTCTTTCTGATCCATTAAATCTCTGCCAAATAGTCATTCACCTACATGGATGTTCACTCATAGATATTTATATACACACTCACAGATGTGTGGGTACTCTATTTTCATTTTGATACATGATTTAATGTGTGAAACTGGGCATATAATCAGAGGTCTAGGGCATGGGAAAAACATAAACTATTTCCTAAGGAAAGTGGACAACAGGATAAAAAGAAATCAATGGAAACTGGCCTATTCCCTAAGGAAAACAGACAACAGGATAGAAGGATCAGAAACAGATACAAAGATATGGACATGCACGCCCACACACATATATACCATCACATCGTATACAATAAAACTATTGTTTTAATGACATTTTTGTATATACAAGAAAATATGCATAAAGTAAGTTACAAAGCATAAAAATAAAACCAACACCCACGAGCCCACCCAACGAAACCTGAACACGGGCTACACCATTGAAACCCTTTTTATTCCTTTCCATTCCCTGCCCCTACTTTCCCCACTGGGTGTAACAAGTACCTTGAATTTGGGAATTTTTCTCCTCTTCATTCTCTTGTTTTCCTTTATAGCTTAAGCACATATGTACATGCTCTAAATTAATAAACTGTTCGATTTTGCATAGTATAAAAGTGAAATCTAACTGAAGTATCTCGTGGCTTTTTATTCAACTTTATTTTCTGAGACGCATGTTATTATGTACATAGATGTAGCCGTAGTTAATTTATTTTCACTACAGTGAAGCTGGGTATTTCATTGCGTGACTATAACATAATTTATCTATCCATTCCCTATTTGGGTCATTTCCTACTGCTGTAAATACATATATGTCTCCCAGGACACAGAAGTAAAACTGCCAGGTCATAAGATATTTGCATGTCCAACTTTACAAGGTAATGCCAAACTATTTTCCAAAGTTGTTACATAATTTTCACTCCTGTCAAGTGTATATAGGAGTTTTGATAGTATGCATCTTCACCAAAATATGGTATTGTTAAACTTTTAAATTTTTGCCTATCTAATAAGTGTAAAATAGTATCTCATTGTGGTTTTCCTTATTATATTTTTGTCAGTTTCCTTACGCGTCTTATTTTCAAGTCAAGGAATATAGTAATCTAAAAGGGGGCAATGTTTTGATGTAGAAATAAAAGTAGTATGGACAATAAAAAATAAGAAATTAGCTTTTTCCATGTCCAGCTACAAGGTTCTTGATTTGCTACATTTTCCTCTAGAATATAGTACCTTACCTTCTTTTCTTTAGACAACTTTGTTCCTTTTCAAATTCATGAAGACCAAAAGAAAGATTCAAATTGGAAGCATATGAACTAGCTGGTGACCTGAAGGACTGTCGGGCTTCAGGACTCGATGTCACCTCCTTGCTCTCACTGAGCGGGTACATGCCAGCGCCGGCTCCAGTAGGAAGGATGTGCTTGCCGCTCTGAGGCCCCAGAGCAGAACCCACGGGTTCAGGGTGGGTATTTGTAGTGATTCCTTCTATATTAATGTAGTTAATAGCCAAATCACCAACCTGGTAGACAAAAGAAAAATATCTGCTGAGCAAAAGCAGGAAAGATTGGCTTAGCTAAGAATAAAATTTCCCCAATTTAAAAACCTTCTACTTTATCTTCCTTGTTGTGTTTATTCTTGATTTTGTTTTGTTTTATGTAAGCAGAGAATTCTGTCTTTCGTGATATGTTCTTGTTCACTTGGCTGCTATCCCATAATTCATAAAAGGGAAGACGACCAACTAAGTATTTTATAAAGTTGTTCTTTATTACAGAACCAGCAACTGACGATGCTTTTAACATTTTATGAACCACTGGCTCAAAATGAGGGGAAATGTTTTAAATACTTGAGAGAAAACCTGAGAGTAAGCAGCTTTATTTAAAAAGTAGTTTACAGGAATCTGGGTAACCAAAGCAGTGGTGGTCACATAAATCTGAGTCTCCTAAAAAACAATACCAAACAAAATGAACGGCAGATGAAACTGCACAAGACGCATGGGCTCAGCGCCACTCGAAGACAGAAAATGCCCCAAACTTCACATTACCTGTAAATAATAAAATAAACATCAAATCTCAGCAAGTCACCAGTCATACTCCTGCCATCAGCCTTTGCAGAAAGTAAGGGCACTCTGAAAAAATCTGCACGGCAGAGAGAACAGGGAGCTGGTGGGGGGCCTAAGACTGAGCTAAAATCATCACCAGCAAGTCCAGCCTGTATGTGTGAAAAGAGGCCTCTGAGGAAGGGGCTTAAAAATACTGGTGATCTGAGGTGGCGGTCGTCAAAAGGCATCACTTCTGAGGGAGAAGACAGTAAAAAGAAAGAATGACACCATTTAGAGACAGGGTGGTGAAGGGAAATGAAGCAAAAGGGGAAAATTTAGGGTCCTGAATCAACTAACATAATAATAATTTACTGAGGCAAAAACCATCAAGGAATGCTCAAACTAGGGGGTAAGAGTTAAATGAGTAACGGTATTTTCAGACTCAAACTATCTCCCACAAGATACTTAATAACTTAAGAAGAAAAAAAAAAACAATAATTTTATTGAAAAGAAACTTGGTGTAGCAAAGATAACATCACTAGTGCTGGGACAAATTGGTGCCGCCTGCCTCCTGATACAACACACTGAGAAGAACACAACATCGCTTCTGTAATATTCCTGCCAACCAGACACAACCTGAACCTAATCACGAGGAAATATCAGACAAACCAAAACTGAAGGACATTCTAGCAAAAACAAACAAACAAAAATCTGGTCTGTATTCTTCACAATTATCAATGTCGTAAAAGACAAAGACTAAGCAACTGTACCAGATTCAAGGAGACTAAAGAGACACGACAACTAAATACAACATGTCATTGAATTTTTTGCTACAAAGAACATTATGGGGACAATTGGCTAAAATGAATAAGGTCTGTGTACAGCTAATAGTACTGTATCAGTGATGATTTCTGGATTTTGATAACTATATGTGCATATGTAAGAGAATGACCACGTTTTTAGGAAAATACACCATGAAAGATTGAGGAGTACAGGAGCACCACATTTTCAATTTACTCTCAAATGGTTAAAAAATATTTATATACGTGTTTTAAGCGTTTGCATGCACACAAACACAGAGAATAAAGTAAAATGTGGTAAAATATTAACTTTTTGGAATTTTGATAAAGAGTATACAAGGATTCTTTGTACTAAAATATGCAGGCTTGAAGTGATGTCCAAATAAAACGTTTTTTTCAAAGTAGTTTATATGACAGAGTAATTTTCAAAGTACTTTTTATCATGTGAATTTCCTCATCAGGTAGGTTAATAACCTTGAGAATTCATGGGAAACAGCATTGCAAACAAGCTAGCAATCTTTCTAAGTTTCTCTGCCAGGTTGAGGGAGATGAAGGAAATTAGATAAGATTCTTACAAATATTGCTAGAAATTATTGTAAATATGCAGAATTTGGACTCCTCATGTTGCTATTCAAATGGACATACGAACAGTAAAAAAAACAATATAACTATACTACACTTGATATAGAGAACTTTATGATTTGTATCCAGATTTTTTAGTTTTATTTCTGCTTTCATTGCACAAATTCAGCAATCCTTTGCTACATTTCAGTTTATCGATTAGGCTGTTTGAGTTCTCTTTAAAAGTATGCTTCACGTTATTAAAGCAACACTGCTCTCACTCAGAATATTCCCAAAACAGAATATATATCCTAACCTCATCTTTGGTTTAGGAAGTTTTGTATTTTTAATGTATCTTGGAACATATAAAGACGTAGTTTTCCCCCACATAATACTGAGTCTTGCACAATTTTAGCTACTTGAGGTAAATGGAAATATTGCAGTATTCACTGAGGCTCAGAACCAGAAAGAAATAAGGACTCAAGAAGTATTTCATTTAAACACTGAGAAAATATGGCAACAGAATAAAACTCTTAAAATCAGAACATGGCTTGAGCACACCAAGACCAACTACTTGATATATTCAAAGAATGTTCCAGAACTCCCACTCTGTCCTAAACTCTGTTTAGATTTCTCATCCTAGATTTCTATATCTAGGGCTGACATTCAGCTGCTTTATACCAAAAAACTATACCAGTTATTTATAGCTGATCTCCATTCCGATTTATGGGTTCCTCTGTCATTGTGACTATCATCCCAACCTTTGCCATTTACACCACACATTTGATGTAAGTGTTTTATTTATTTATTTATTTTTGTGAGGAAGACTGGCCCTGAGCTAACATCTGCCAATCCTCCTCTTTTTTGCTGAGGAAGACTGGCCCTGCGCTAACACCCATGCCCATCTTCCTCTACTTTATATGGGACGCCGCCACAGCATGGCTTCACAAGCAGTGCGTCAGTGCGCGCCCATGATCCGAACTGGTGAACCCCGGGCCACCGCAACGGAGCGTGCGCACTTAACCACTTGCGCCACCGGGCCAGCCCTGATGTAACAGTGTTTTATAACATAAAAGGAAAAGGCAGAGATATCAACTAAAGGGCTGAAATTGAGATCTACTTGACAGAAAAACGTTTATATCCCAGAAAACACCTATAAGTAATAGGGTACAATATATGCATATAACGACGACAACAACAGGGTAAAACACACCTGATTGCTCAGTGAGTACATATGTAGTGCATCTTATACGGGGATGAGGTTTTAAAGTCCACAGAGAAGGCAGCAATTGTGTGTTGTCAAAATTATCCTTGAAAAATCCCTTAAATTGCTCATAAATTAGGGTGTGCAGAAATCCCCAGGTCTATATTTTAATTTTTACAAATACTAAAATCTGAGGATCACCGAGCTACAGAAAAGAACGGTAAATCCATATGTAGATGCACATTCAAACCATCTGCCTTTATAAGATTTAACTCTCACACCTCCATCAGGAAACGAGTGGGGAATTCTAAAGGGTTCCAGCTTCCCTGTACATGACACCATTCTGTCTTAACATTAAAGCTCTACAACCTTAGTACACGTTAATAGGTGTGCTGTAAGGATTAAACAAGTAATTTCTGTGACAGCATCATATGGCGCTGGCACCAAGCTCTTGCTCATAACCATTTGCTGGATTTGCATACAGATATTGCTTGTTCAGCTGATATACACTGTTTTTTGAAAAGCTGTAGAGAAGAAATTGGCCTGCCAATTGTCGTTCCTATTTGGGCCCCACGGAAGAGTTCTCACACTCTCCTCATTTGTCTCAAGACCCCTCCTATGGTAGTTCCCACTGGGGTGAGGTGTGCTGTGCTCGGAAGGACCCAAATTAAATGCTCACACAATGAGACTCTACTGCAGCATGACCCGGGCTGCCCTTAGGCTGAAGTTTTCAGAGAAGAGCAATGCTGACTACATTTCTCGCAGGCTCGGGTTTGGAAAGAGGGCAGAGCCACCTGGTCCCAGCAGTCTCTCCTTACCTGATCTGTCACCATACAGTTGGCGTAGACTTCATGGCCCCCGTTCAGCATGTCGGACAGCCGGCCTGCAGCAAGGAAGGGCGCGGGGTGCCTGGACTTAATGACATCAAAGGAGCGATCTAGAGGAAAGATGACAATGGGACAAATGAAGTAGACGGAATTTATTTTACAGTCAAGCTTTACCGTCTTAATCAAACCATTAAAAAAAATCAAGATTCCATTTTTTAAGATGGCATTTTGCTGTCTTCACACCTTAAGATCTATGTGCAAGTATCCAAACCTTCTCAGTTATCAAAAATCTTCATAAAGAATGAATAGTCTTACATAGACAAATATGCGCCCATCTCAGGCACTAGTTTTCTAATCATTAGGGATTTTTGTCTTCAATTTCTAACAGATTAAACTAAAATTCATTTCACTTTATCAATAACTGGAAGCATTAGTGATCACACTGCAACCCTCAGGTTCAACTGAAGTGCTCAGGCCCCAGGACCTTCACTAAAGGACCCAGGACAGGACAGAGTCCAGCAGTTCTGGCTCTGCACTGTCAAGACACATAATCTCATACAGAGAGTTTTGCCTCGATTTGTGTGTTTGTGTGTGTGTGTGTGTGTGTGTGTGTGTGTGTGTGTGTGTGTGAGAGAGAGAGAGAGGAAGATCAGCCCTGAGCTAACATCCATGCCAATTTTCTTTCTTTTTTTTTTTTTTTTGCTGAGGAAGACCGGCCCTGAGCTAACATCTATTGCTAATCCTCCTCCTCTTTTTTTTTTTTCCCTTTTTCTCCCCAAAGTCCCAGTAGACAGTTGTATGTCATAGTCGCACACCCTTGTAGTTGCTGTATGTGGGACGCGGCCTCAGCATGGCCGGACAAGCGGTGTGTTGGTGTGCTCCCGGGATTCAAACCCGGGCCGCCAGTAGCAGAGCACGTGCACTTAACTGCTAAGCCACGGGGCCAGCCCCTGCCTCGATTTTAATTACAGAAATGTTTCTGCATGCTTTCACGTTCTCAGCTTTGCTCCAAAGAGATGAGGTTGCTTAAAGTCGAGTGCCAGAGAGTTGAGACGTTACTGTATTTGTAGGGAACATAAGTGGCTTTGGCTAAATCACTTAATCTCAGATACCTTTACAGAGTTTCCTTGTCTGTAAAAGCAGATTATGATGATGCTTTCCTCATAGCGTGGTTATGAGGATTAAATGAGTTCCGACGTGCAAAGCACTTAACCCATGCCTAGCACTTAGTAACTGCTCAACGAATATTTATAAATATGAATTATAAATAGCAATAAATAAAATTGTTGCTATTATTAATAAACTGATTTTAATCACGTGCAATGGCAGGTACAAGGTTATTAATACTAATCATAGTGTGTTATACTAATAATAGATTATCAGTATCTGTAAATGACTTTAATAGAGTAGATTCAAAGTTATATCCACAGCACAAGTCATCCTCACTTACATTCAAGTTTTCTTGAGTGGGTACAAAAGGACAATGTTGTCTCTATTCCACCAGAAATGGCACTTAACCCACCACCTGTCTTACTTATGTCACAGCATAAAACCCAGGGAAGCCCACAGAGTGAATCAGGAAATGAAAAAGATTATAGCTGTTGGGCTGATGTACAAGGAGTGAAAAACTCTACTCTTTCATAGAAAGTCCTAGATGACATTACAATAGTTACAAAGATAGATGAACTGGATGAGCCATATGGCCCCAGCCTCAGATTCTGCATCTAGATCTGCCTCTTCCCCACAGAACACCCAATGGAGATTTGATTAAGCTTCTCGAGGAAATAAACAATGTAAATGGAACACATTATCTTCTCATATCCATAATGTCTTCTTTTATCAATGTATTTAAATAGCTAGCAAGAGAACATATAAAGCCCACAAATACTTCACAAGTGTAACCTTCATGACCAAATTCTAATTATACAAAATAGAAGCATCTTCCAAAGGTTATAAATCAAGAACCTGACAAAACACTTTCAATGTGTTCTGAAGTAAGAAAATACTTGCTCATTTGTCATTGTAGGGAATATTTAAAAAACAATCAAATAACTCAACACGGCCCTCTGAAGTGTAATTAATCCAGCTTAACCACTCTGCGGTGTCATAAGTTCACAGACTAAAACGCCTGGCATTCCTGCCATCACACTTGGGAGGCTGTTCATAGCCCTGTTAACCACTGCCATCCCGCCAAATTAAGACTTCATTGCTAACTAGACTGACTTCAGAACTAACAAGATATTTAACAAAACAACAGATGGCTTTCATTTTAAAAACAGAACCAAATGAAATATTATCCCAAATCGTCTGGCGTCCTTGAGTGCACTGGCCACTCACCCCACAGCCACATTCTGAACTACCAAGAGAGCGAGCTCTGTGTTCAGAATGCTGACCTTCCCACTTCAAGGATGAGCAGGACCAGGAACTACTTCTGTATGCACACACACAGGTAAACCACTTGGATTCAACTTTCTTCCACAAACAAATCTACCTGGCCCTATGTATGGGGCAGGTCAGAACCTATAAGAAGATCACACGCAAGCAGTAAAATAAACTAAAAGATGGTGAGTTACTTTGACCAAGTTGGGGTCTAATTTGTTGTCTGCATGATTAATTTGATCAGTGTTTTAGAAAATGATGTAATTTATTTACAAAGACAGGTCCATAATCTCTTATCTGCAATTCCGAAATCTAGAAAGCTCTGAGAATCAAAACTTTTTTTCATAAGTTTGGTTCAAAAACATATTTGGTGACAAAATCTAACCTAAACCCACATGGAGCCATGTATAATGTCTGTTTACCCTCCTTGGTGTGAACATCCATACATTTTGCTGCAGAAATAATATCACACTTGATGACAGCACTGCCCTGCTGTCTCCTATGGGAGTCATATCACATCTAGTATAAGTACTATGCCAAAAAGACCTGACAATTCTGAATTTCAAAACAAATCTGGTCCCAAGAGTTTCAAAGAAGAGACCATGGATCTCTCCAAATTAACCAGAGCAGATCTTAGACCAACATTTCCCACGATTTCATCATTCCTCTACCAAATTTGCAATATGCCATAGCCACATATCACCTGCATTATTATATTCTCTAGTATTTGTTTTTAGATTGCCTCACCTTTTTCTCTTTAAAGAAAACTAATTTTCAAAGAAATACCTTGTCCTTACTATAAATGGAAAGTCATTATTCCCCGTCAAAAGTAGAAGGGAATTATTCACACTAAAACAATGAAAACAAAACGATGAAACTATATTCTGACTAAATACAGTTGCCTATCAAAGCCGAGAGTCTACCAGGCCTGGTCTCTGCCATAAAGGGAGATCTGAAGGATTCGAAAGATGGGCAAGACGCAGAGGGGCCAAACTGACTTTCTCCTTGAATCAGCAGAAAGATTAAAAGAAAACTGAGAAGGAAATACCTGCCTTACCCTGTGATTCACTGTCATCTAGTGTGAGGTTGGGACACCACCTCCAAGAGCGATGGTCCCCAGAGGAATTTACTCTGCACTTTGGAAAACTTGCCTAGACGGTGTCATCACCCTGTCACTTAGGTAATGACTCCACTGAGACAGTAAGTCTTGTTGGAGGGAACATGACTACATGAAATCATAAGACAGTAGTGAGAAGGGAAAATCTCTGCCTTCTCTCTAGATCTGTCATCCATAATCTGCCATATAGATTTTCTGGGTCACTCATTAAAACTATTTATAAAATTGGCCCAAAAGTCCTTTTTAGTATAACTCTCTGGAGCATCCGCAGCCTCCACCTGCCAAAGGACACAACGATAATAGGATCTAGAAGTGAACACAGACTGACAAACCAAAGATGACACAGACTTACAAGGCCTCTCCTCCTTTATTAATTTCAACACTAGTCACTGCAAATAATGGGCTTCAAACCAGCAGAATAAGATTTATAGTGGAAAGAAAATAAGTCTTTAAAAGTACTTTCAAACATCAGCTACAGATGTTAAAGTGGCTAATCGTGCTACAGTGTTTCAACCCATGCAAAGAAAAAGCTACAACGGTTACATTTAAAAAATGATCTTTTCAAGATTTTCAAGATATGTGATTTCATTACTTCCATATGTAACCACTTTAGTAGCAAATTAAGTGAAAAATTATTACCAAAAATAATGTCCTTCGGCCCCTTTTTCAGTGAGCATACAGAAACAATTTGCAATAAGAAAACCAGCTCTTTGTCTTAAATCGATGCTGTTTTATAAACAGTTTTTCTTAGCAAAAAGTTAATCTTACAGTTTGTAGCTACCACTAATTTTTAATATTTGGTAAATTCATATTTCAGAGACAGTACAAGAGTAATCAAAACTCAACTCCCATCCAAATGGCTGCAAACCTGACATTAGCGAAGAGCAATGCACTGCAGTAGTTGAGACCAATTCAAGACCCTCCTCGACCACCTATTAGCTGTGTGACTTTGGGCAAGTTACTCAACCTCTCTGTACCTCCATCTCCTGATCTGGAAAATAGGGATGATAATATATCTACGTAGAAGATTGTTGTAAGAATTAAACGATTTCATATTTTAAGTGATTAGAACATAATCTGACAAAGTGAGCGTTATGTAAATACTTGCTATTATTGTACAAGGCAATGAGGTTATATAATTTTGATACTTTTATGTAGTTTTGCTTCTCTAAAAAAATGATTTCAACCTTGGTTATAGCTTTACATGTTTAAAAACAACCCAAGGAAACTGGAATGCACAAAACATTCCATTTGCTACACAAAGAGCTTTTAAATTGTTGTAACTCTTCTATTTCAGTCTTCGCTCATGTTAAGAAATTTTGAAAAGTCCATCCTGAACGTGGTAACTGAGAAACAAAGTCAAACTGCCCGTGAGATTTACCTCCAATGACTCAAGGATGGGAACTCACAAAATGGGGGAGATGATAAGTGCAGGACGAACAAAGAAGAAAGTCAGACAATCAGAGACAGCGTTTCTCAGGAACAAAGGGAGGGTTTCAGAAACTGCGATGTTCTAACATGATGCCATGGACCGGGGCCAGGTTCTCCCTGCAAGTGCCTGGAGGATAAACAGTCACTCAAAGGGGATGCCCAGCCCTCCCTTCTCCACTGTTCTCATCGCTCTGTAATGTGATCTGTGGACTCTCCGAGAACTCCCTGAGGCAGGAATGTTCCTCAGCACCTCCTTGCTGTTCCAGGGGCTCTGGTTAGGTGACACAGGAGAGACACTGAAAGTCAACGGATTGCACCCACGGAAAGAAGGGGGAGTGGTACTGGGGAGCGAGAGGGAACGGCAGCTGTGATGCTTCCCTTTTCCCTGACACTTGCAACTGCCCCACATCAGGCAGCAAACAGTTATTAGCACAGACCAGCCCAGGGCCTCTGCAACCTGATTTCTAACGAAATCCAAGTCTCCCTCAAGAAGCTCAGGGCCTTGGAGCTAAAGGAGAATGTGGCCTCCTTGGCTGGTTATGTAAGAGATCCACACCCAGACATAAACAAACGCGGCCAGGGCCGCCTCTGCAAACCTGCTGCCGACCTGGTTCGGCCCACACTGGAGGCTGAGCTCTCGCCTCAACAGGCAACAGAGGCCTCTCCGTCCAGATCTCTCTTAACGACGGCTGGGCAGCTTGGTTGGTTGGTTTGTTCCTTTCTTTCTTTCCTTCATTCACTCATTCTGGTTTGTCTTAATCCTAAAGTTTATGAACACAGTAGATTTATAGAGAATGACCACTACAAAACGGATATGACTTATTTTAGAGTTCAGTTCCCAGCACTCCACTAAAACAGTGCCCATGACGGTCACCGATGACCCTCCTCTCACAGAATTAGGTGCTCAGTTCTCAGGTCTCACCTGATGTGACCTACAGTAGCATGTGACACAGTTAATCACTCCCTTCTTCCCTTTGCCTCTTTCTCTTCCTGGCCTTTCCTTCTCAGCCTTCCTCATCTTCTGGATTTTGGTAGACTGCAGGGCTCCAAGGTCCATCCTCAAACCTCTTCTCTCTCTCCCTCTGTCTCTTTTCACTCATTCCCTGGGTCATCTAACTACACGGCACCACATACCATTATATGATGATGGCTCCCAAATTTGCATCTCCGACTCAGCCCTCTCCCCGGATCACAGCCACCTCCTCAGTATCTCACTGAGCTGTGCAGCAGCCGTGTCGCGCACGACAGGTGCAAAACAGAACTCTTGATTTTCCCTCTGTCTGTCCTGGGAGTTGCCTTGACTGTTCTTTCACAACCAAATAGATCCAGAACCTGACCTTTTCTCATCACCTCCACCGCCACCCCGGGGCAAGCCACCACCATCTCCTGCCATGACCATTGCAAGACTACTGCCTCCTGACTGGTGTCCCAGCGTCCAGCCTTCTGCCCTCCATAGCCTATTCTCCACTACGGAGACAAAGCAATCCTTTTACAAAGGAAATCAAATCATGTCATGTCATGCCTCTGCAAAACTCTCCAGTGCCTGCCCATCTCATCCTGAGTAAAAGCCAAACTTTACCACAAGCTACAGCGCCTTAGTAAACGGTGCTGAGACCCAATTCCAACACGTGTGTATATGGGGTTGGGGGGTGAGGTTCCCACACATCCAAGCAATTCTTGGACATCAACTGAATGGCCTACAATCCAACTCAATTCTGACACTGTCTACCCGGAGATAGCATCAGATTCCTCAGCTTAGGGGCTCAGTCCCACAAGACTACTCCCCACCCAACCTCAGGCGCCAGTCGCAAGTCCAGGTTGTCACCTGTGCTTCTGACCGATTGGCTGTAAATCAGAGGTTCCCACGACCCCCTCCCCTTGGGTTCAGTTATTTGCTAGAGCAGTGCACAGAACTCAGAGAAACATTTTACTCACTACATTACCAGTTTATTAGAACAGGATATAACTCAGGAACAGCCAGATGGAAGAGATGCACAGGGCAAGGTATAGAGAAAGGGCGAGGAGCTCCCATGCCCTCTCCTAGCACACCACTCACCCAGCACCTCCCATGTTCACCAGCCCCCAAGCTCTCTGAACCCTCTCCCTTTGGGTTTTTATGGAGCCTTCATTAAATAGGCACGATTGATTAAATCATTGGCCATTGGTGATTGAACTCCATCTCCAGTCCTTCTCCCCTCCTGGGGGGGGCGGGGGCAAGGGAGGGAACGAAAGTTCCAACTGTCTCATCACACGGTTGGTTCTCCTAGCAACCAGCCCCCATCCTTAGGTCCAAAAGTCCCCTCATTCACATCACAAAACATCTTTATCACACTCATCACTTAGGAAATTTCATGGGTTTTAGGAGCTCTGTGTCTGAAATGGGGATGAAGACCAAATACATATTTCCTATCATAAATCACAGCATCACACTTACATAACCTGCCCCTCCTCCACCCTCACCCAACCTCTCCAAGCCTGCCAACTACCCTACTCTAGCCCACAGTGGCCTTGCTGGTCTATGCCTCAGGCCATTTGCACTTGCTGTTCTCTTACCAGGATTGCTCTTCCCCTGGATACCCACATGCCTCACTCTCGCACTTTCCTCAGGTCTCTACTCAAAGGTAATCTTATCAGAGAGGCTCTTCCTGACCACTATATATGGAAAATAGCGACCCTCAGGCCCTGTTTTTTTTTTTTTCAATTTTATTTATTTATTTTTCCCCCAAAGCCCCAGTAGATAGTTGTATGTCATAGTTGCACATCCTTCTAGTTGCTGTATGTGGGATGCGGCCTCAGCATGGCTGGAGAAGCGGTGCATCAGTGCGTGCCCGGGATCTGAACCCGGGCCTCCAGCAGTGGAGCATGCGCACTTAACTGCTAAGCCACGGGGCCGGCCCCTCAGGCCCTGCTTTATACTCCCTTATACACACATCAGCCCCTAGCATATACAAACTTATTGCATATTGTCTGCTTCCTTCTACAAGAATGTAACCTCCAGGAGAACAGTGACTCTGAATCCCCAGTGCCTAGAACCATGTCAGGTATGTTGTAGATACTCAATACATATTCTCTGAAGGAGAAAACTTCTCATTAAGAAAATGACAGAGGGCCGGCTCCGTGGCTTAGCGGTTAAGTGCGTGCGCTCTGATGCTGGCGGCCCGGGTTCGGATCCTGGGCGCGCCCCAGGGCACCGCTTCTCCGTCCAACGCGAGGCCGAGTCCCACGTGCAGCAACTAGAAGGATGTGAACCTATGACATACAGCTATCTACTGGGGCTTTGGGGGGAAAAAATGAATAAATAAAATCTAAAAAAAAAAAAGAAAATGACAGAAATCTTATACCAGGTACAATTGAGAGACTATTCTCTTCTGATCTAGCAAAGTTTTCTCAGATTCTAGAGGCTTTCTGTGCATTTCCCAGCTGTTCTCACTCTACTCCAGGTAGAGATAGGAGTGTCACTTTCTTATTTCTCTCATTCATTCATTCATTCGCCTGTTCATTCATTCATTCTCTTGTCAACATTTACTGAGTGTCCACTGTCTGCCAGGCACTACGCTACCTGCTGGGCCCTCAGCCTCCAGCTGTGACTCCTACAAACATCCTCAAAGCACAGTCATTAGGGACTGTTCCCCACAAAGTCCCCTGATGTCTCTACACAGCTCTCCTCCCCCTTGTCCTTCCCGCCTGTTATCTGTGTGTTCTGTCCTGTGGTCTGCCACACTCTGGTGATAAGAGAATTGTATTTTGCCCCTCCTGGTAGCACAAGTAACTTCTTGGTTGGGGTCTGAGATAAGAACAGATTCTCCCATTGTGTGAACACCACAGATGCCAGGCACTTCCTGTGCAACACCCCCGACATGCCCTCTGGTAGCAGCAGCCCAGGAATATTACTCTTTAATCTTTTTACTTAAAATATCAGGTATGGTACTCTATTCCTAAGGAAAAATGCAAATCAAGCAGATTTGCAAAGTAAAGGTACTGAAAGAAAATGACTAGGAAAAAAAAGCATTAGAAGTCAGAGAGTAGAAGCAAAGTATCAGGTCCTCCAAGGGCCCACATCTATTGGACATCGGCCTGCTCCCCTGTGGGTGCTTACACGGGTAATACCACCAGCACAGCCAACGTGAAGACGGCACTTCCCAGGAACTGGGCACTATGATTTATGCATATGAACTCATCTGACCCCCAAAACAACCCTTTGAAGTTGTACTATTTATTATTTCCCTTTTAAAGAAACTGTGGTGCTGTTTAAGGAACCTCCAAAGGTCACACAACTAGTAAACAGCAGCTCTAGGTAGGCAGTCGGCCAGGTAGTTCAAAGCACTCCATTTAATAACTGGGGTTACTGAGGATCCTATCTTGAACCAAAGAAAATGAGAAAACGGTATTTGAGCAATGTCTGGTATGTTGCCATTAAGAGTTTCATTAATGTGTTACAGGGTGACTTGTGCCCAAGTGCCTTTGTTCGCTTCCCGGGCCTTGTCATCCGCCCCGGAGATTTGCTGCTGGAATATGATGGTGCGAGTCTCCTGAGAAAAACAGTCGTAGAACAGTAAATGTATGATTTTATTTTGTTTAACCACACAACAACACACAAGATAATCAGAAGGAAAGACTAGAAAGGTAAGCTGTTAACTGCTATCACTAGGTGATGAAGTACACATGGTTTTTATTCTCTTTACTATCTGTAATTTCTAGATTTCCAACAATAACCATTTTTACATCTAAAATAAGAGAAAAAACAAGTCTTTTTTTTTTTTAATTTGCCTCCTATGTAAAAGAACAGCTGTGGAATCTCATGCAAAATAGTAGGTTATCAGTAAATCCACCATATCAGACAGCGTATGTGTAAGTGCACTGGTGGAAATGTTTCACTCAGGAGCACACAGTACTGTTTTTACCCATCTGCCAACCCCACTCGTGGTGACCGCAGGAGCTATTACCATGTTCGCTTTGTAGCCGAGGAAGCTGAGGTCCCAGGAGAGTGATTCACCAGCCAACATTATTAAGTGACAGGAGCAGAACGCACACACAGCACTGACAGCGACATCCTCTCCCCCCACAGCATACTACCCCAAATTCAAAGGGAACTTTGGCAAGTTCTGAAATGCACAGATAATCCTTTCCACCACTGGTCTGAGGGTGCTCCAGAAGAAAGAAAAAACCCATCCTCACAAGGGAAAGTGACCATTTTCAGGGTAAACTGTCATTTATCTCCTTGCCTAGTCTTCCTCTGAGGTTCTTGTAGGATTTTCCTGATATTAGTCTTGGCCTTAAAATCGCTTGGCCTCACTCTTCTGAATTGGACTTGAGATTACCGAGAGGATCCAAATTCCAGAATTATCCTCAGCCCAGGAGTTTCCTGTGGGTCGTATGTGAGCTAAAGCGACTCTGAGGATTTTAGTCCCCACCAAGATGGGTCTGGGAGAACCCAGGGAGCCTTTGTCCACCAAACTAGAGAGTCTCTAACTTTGATCCAAACATCCAATACACCCTCAGAACTCACCTCCCCCTCCTGGGCTCCTGTAAAGAGAAAAACGAGCCCTGGGATGCGATCAGGCCTCTCAACCAGCCCTGTTAACAACAGTGACAGCCAAGGATGGAAGTGAACAGATTCCAGAGGTGCTGGGGTGAGAGCTGTCTCTCCAGCCCTCTCCCCCGGAACAGCAGTTTAAAACCTCTTCTAAATAACAAGTTACAGCTCGGTACTCTAAAATCAGATCCTAAAAGAAGTCCTATTCTGCTGTTTTGAAAGACCCAATTATCAAAATTATTGAAGAAGAAAACAAGCTTTTTCCCTGGTAATACATTGAGGCACCAAGGGAAGCAGGGAGGAGGGAGAAAGGAGGAGAGGGAGAGAAAAATATGGTCCTCGGAGAACAACCACCATTCTCTCCCACATCTTTCCAAGTTCTCATTCCTAATTACAGTAGCTCAAAGTAGCCTTCGAGAGGACATACATTTATGTTTGAAAAGAAGGACTCCTAAGTATGTAGATAACTTTTCTGCCCTTGCTTCCCCCAAGCTCTCAGGGAGAGGCTCAGTCAGGTGTGCTGTGTAGACCTCGGGGAGACCAGATTTAATCAGCAATTCCCTTCCTTCTTGATGCAGTTCTCCAAGGCCCGAAGCAAATGAGTCTACAGAAAGGAAAAATGGGCAGACTGAGGGGGAAAAAACTACACATTATACAAACACCAAAATAGAAAAGAAGGACCTCAGATAAAGTGACAGGACTTTGACGAGGCCACTTCAGGTGACTACAGACAAAAAACAAACTGGTGAGGAAGGTGCTCCCATGGCATCATCACAAGAAACCCTATGAATACTTCAGATCCTGCATAATCTTATGGAAAGACAGTGGCAACCAAAGGTGATTTTGTCCACTTCAAAAGTCATGAGGAGCTCCAAGCCTCCCATGCCTATATCTAGAGTTACGGGTTCTTGCCCCTTAAATATCCTAAAAAGTAGTTGAATTCTACTGTAGACAAGAACCATGCTAGCGAAATAGAGAATTCTCTACTGAAATGTAAATTCTTTCACTTCTCTTTTGTGTCCTAACAAGAACATTTCAAATGAATAAATCAATAAATAACGAAAGCCAAGCATTGCCTGGCATTTCTCCAAATTATTCTAGGTTTCTGCTGGTTGGGAAACTCTACTTGATTCTTGAATCCTGTCCCATTATCCTGAGCAACCCTGAGCAACTCGGGGCACCTCTGGGTGGGTTGGCATGAATGAGAGCTGGACATGAGATGCGTCACATTCATAACCGGGGCTTCCCAGTGGCAGGGACGACAGAGATCAAAGGGACGAGACAAGTGCTTTCCCTGTCTGTGGGGAACAGTGTGAGACAGGCTGGGGGCTACTCTGAGGGTAGGTGGCCTTTTCCCACTTCCACTTGTGGCTCTAAAGGAGATCATCTTGCTGGTGGCCTCATACCATCATGGGGACACCACCAAGTGCCCTCAGTGGGAGAGCACGGCCAGGCAGCAGGGCCAGGGCCAGCTTCCCTGGGCTGCCCCCAGTTACTTAAGTGGTAAGAATGGATCCCTAAGTTCCCACGGGCCTCTGAGAGGAGCAGGAAGTGGCTGAGTGGAGAACTTATGGCCTGCCATGGGCCCACCATGGTGAGAAGGAAAGGACCCTGTAGCAGACGTTTTCAGGGACGCGCCTGAGCCAGCAACCAGGAGCAGAGATTCCAAGGTTTCTGCAGTGTGAGGGCCAGGGTGAGCCCACGGCAGTGAAGGAGAATCGCCAGGTCTGACTAATGCCAGGGAGAGGATCCAGCTGCAGGCCTTGGTCACAGATGCCAAAACACCCAGTGATAAAACAGTCACACCTCAGGGAAGAGTGCAGGCCAGCAGATCGGCAGCAGACGCCAGGAGGACCCAAAGACAGCCTCCTCCTCCACACCACCAGTGCCCCCCTACCCTCACAAGGAAATCACATTCCATACCAGCTGGGCAAGGAAGAGGAGGAGGAGGGAGAAATCTGAGAGACTGGATATTTTACTTAAAGACACTGAGCAGTTGCCGAAAATGACTATTTTCACTATCGCATCAGACCAAGTTTTCCTTATTAGACTACAATATACCCTTTCCCCTCCCACTGCCTAGAGGGTAGGACTTCACAAGAAAGATCAGATCCATTACAGCCAAAATCATTAAAGACAAGATAGAAAGGATATGAGTGCAGTGTGAGTGCGCCCGGCCACAACACACTTCCTGTGTCCCGCCTGCTCCCTGTGACCCGGGTGCTGCAGGCGCGAGAACGGGTCAGCCGGCTCCACCGCCCAGGAGCCCAGCATCTTAGGGTGAGACATGCAACAGCTGCAATAGAGTAACGAGAGGCCATTACAAAATCAGACACGAGCCGGCGCGGCTCAAAGGACAGAATGATGGACTTGGAGCGAATTCAGGAGAGGCTTCAGAACAGGACCCTGAAGCCACATCTGAAAGAACCAGTTGGAGATTTCTAGTTGGAAGTGGGAGAAATATAACCTGAATTTGCCAAAACAAAATAAAAGGGGGAGAGAAAAGATTTACTGAAGGCATGTGAGGGCAGCTCACAGAACCAAAGGAATTCAACACCCAAGTCTTGGGAGCGAGGCGCCTGGGCAGCCACAGGCCCCCGAGACGAGAATGAGGGCCTGGAATCCAGCGGGATCCTACCTCGCAACTGCTCCTCTTTCCACGTTTGCAGTATTTCCTCCAACTACAGACTGGTTCTCCCAGCTAATGGCTTCCACACCGATCCTTCCAACACTGCCACCCAAGGAAGACTTCTCCCTCCAAACTCCAGTTTGAAGAGGCCCACGGAAAGACAGATTGGCCAAGTTTGGGTCATTTGCCCACCCTGGGCCAATAGCTGTGGCCGGGCAAGGGGGATACTGTGATTGGTCCACCCGGGTGGGATGCCCAGCCCACTGCATCCAGGAAGGCAAGGTGGCAGGAGAAGATGGTAGCATCATTTGTACCCATGGCCAGACCAGTGGAGGGGCTACCATCTAAAGAATGTGAGTGCTGTTCAGCAAAGAGAAGGAGGAAGCTAGGCAGACAAAACTAACCGACCAGACCAATGTGACATTCGGTACCACTCAAGGTTTCTGTACTCCCATGAATCAATACTGCACAAGCCTGGGCTATTTCCCACCACTTTGATACACTCTATGTGACTTGGCCCATTTGCTTGGAGGGACCACCTGTCTGTTAAAAGCCCACAAGCTATTGAAATGACATCTCTTTCATGACGCCCTCAGCCTGAACTGGTCTCTGCATCCTGAACTTTGAGAGTAGTTTGTCCTGACCTCTCCTATGGGACTTACCACTTTCTGGCTTAATTAACGTTATCTGAATAAACAACCACTGGTCCTTCCCCAGAACTGGAGTGGTAGGGAGGAGTCTCCGGGACATGGAGTAATAAATTGTAATAGTGCCCCTCTTCCACTTTCAGGGATTAATGCAAAAATATATCTTACCTAAGCATTTGAACCAGCCTGAAATAAAGAAAAAAATCAGTTTCAAATATTTGGCAAAGAATTTGTTTAAGCCATGAGGGGTATGTAGCTATGTTGTTTGGCAATAGGCTTGTAACGAGCCTCCTTTCCTCTGCTGACAAAGGTAGGCCTCCAGGCAGAGTGTGAAATTGAAACTGCTCTGCATGAGGTTAAACAGTGTCTCCACTGTGAGCCAACGAAACCTCAGCAGGTTATGTCACCTTTAGGAAAATGTTTCTCTTCCTTAATAAGGATTTCTGCAGTGACTTATTCCTCCTATGGTATATGGTATTCAGTCACCCTTTGGGGGAATTTCTGGACTGAATACACACAAGCACATGGAAGCACATGTGTGTATTCAAGGAAACTTCACGGAAGGAAGGGAGGGCAAGAAAGAAGAAGAGAACAAACCTATGAGATAAAAGTAACTCACCTTTAAAAATTATCTTTAAACCTTCTGAAATGTCATCATACCTTTAACGCTTACTATGCCAGGGATTATCTTTCAGACTAGGTACCTGCCCCCCAAACACTAAATGACCTCATGAAAAAGGCCAAAACAGTGGTCTCATGATTTTCGTCTCTATTCCCAACACGCTCACTCCCTCTAACTTCATCTTTCTCTGTCTGGGACAAACCTGTGAACCTTCCAGGACATGCTGGAAGTACTCCCACCCCATCCTTTTCTTAATTTGTCCTGCCTCTCCTCAGCCAACTGTCCAGTGCTCCAGTCATCTGTCCACCTTCCCACCCAAACCGACGATGTGTGTCAGTACTGTATGCACGCGTACGGGTGTATGAGGACACAGAAACAGTGCTACCACTTTGCTCCTCCAGCGTTTCCCCTGCCACCTCTGTTCCCAGTCAAAGATTCACGAGAGAGGGAGAAGCTAAGATGGTGAGACACAACAGCACCTGTTGAACATAAGGCAGCTACCCATGGAAGTTCACCATCCCCACCTCCACTAAGACATGGTGAAACATACTGGGAAGAATAAACCTCTGAACTTGATGTTCTGGTTGGAGGTCTGGCTCCCATTTACTGGCTCTGATCTTGAGTAACTCGTTTCTCCTCTCTCAGCCACAGAGCCCCCAACTAATAAATGAAGACGACAACCACATCTAACACATGGGTCTTTGACAAGATAACATATGTGAGAAACAACTTACACATATGCCACTCATTCATCCATTCTCCTTCCCTATTCTATCGTGGTTAATGTTTCCTGCATTTCCTGGCACGGCCCTGGGAATAACTTTAAAACTCTCCAAGCCTCAGTTTCCTCATCTGTAACACAGAGATATCATCTATCTTATAGAGTTATTTTGAGAATCAGATATATATATGTTAATTACCTACCACAGCTTAGTAAACATTGGTTATTATGGTTAACAAAGTACCACGTAAATATTAGTTATCTAATAAGCTCTCCAAGGTTGTTAAGCTTTCTGATAGGCATTGCCTTCTTTGGCAACTATAGACTGTTTTTGCACCAGCAAAAAGAAAATAAAAAGCCCTCTTTCACACTTCATTCGAGAGTGTCATTCAAGAGGTGTATGACACGAGCTGGAGGAGAGAAGGAGAGAAGTTGCATCAATGGATGAAAGGCACAAAGAACAGTTCAATATCTCGCAGGTCCTGATGCTTTATACTTAAGAATGCATTTTAAAGATTGAATGACAATTATGGGAAACTTAGGCAAGGTCCAATCCCCATATTTTTTAATCTTTGATAATAAACATTAAATTTCTTGATTGAATCTCCTACTGAAACCAACAAAACAAAACTCCAGGCATCCCTGGAGTCCTTGAAGCAGAATAGTGGTGGATTCTGACCCACTCCAATCATTAACCACTAGGTTCCCAGTACAGCCTGTCCTGAGGCTGCCCATGAAATGACAAAGGGCAACTTTGAGACCCCCAGGAATACATTTGGGGCAGCTTGGTTTTAATAGCTTTCACCCTCTGCTTACATCCCATTCCCTCTAGACACTGGTCATTTCCAAAGGCACTGCTTCTAAGTTACAACCTTTTCTCTTCCGTTCTGAGGGCTTGACGATAAGAAAGTACTAGATGCACTTCTTAGTTGATATCTCGTATTTGTCAGCTTCTGCCAACCTAGTTTTCCTCTTATTACCAAACCCTCTAAATTTTCATATCACTTTCTAAACAAGCCAGTAATGTTTATGTGTCTGTGTACCTATCAAAGAACAGTGATAATAAGGGCAGGAGGGGGCATTAAAAGAAAGAGAATACTAACAAGGAGAGAAAGAATAACAGAGAACAAAGAGAATATTTCCGGCCAAATATAAGAAAGGTTTGCTAATAAGCCAGAAATTCCAAGCCCTTGAAATGTCCTTCACGATTTCCCGGGTGACCAGAACCCACATTCATACTTAAATCATCCTCTAACAGACAAGAGATCATATTCACAAACAGATCACTGGGCTGAAAAAATCAGGTTTCTTGGTATTTCTTCCACTGTATAGAGGTGCCACGTCTGGGTCTTGGGAGTTGTGGGACCCATTCCCAATGCTAAGATCCCTGTAGGCAGAGACAGTGTCTGTCTGGTTCACCACTTCACCCCGCCCCCTGGAACAGTGCCCGGCACTCTGGAAATGCTTGTTAAACACATGAATAATTCCCCATCACTTCGCCCCATAGTCCTCATCTGTAAAATGAGGTGGTTGGACCAGGCATCTCTAAGGCCTACGGTTCTGAGACTCTCTCCAGCTAACAGTGCACTGTGACCAAACCCCCTCTCCACAACTAGGCCATCATGATTTAATGAGGAGAGGAAGCAGGGGACGCTGTCTGACAATACCAACCGTATTTCCACTTGTCTTGTTTATTAGCAGCAAATAGTTAATCGTTCTCACACCCCAGGCACCTGCTTTCACTTGAATCGAGTTTAATTTACACATAGCTATGTTATGACTTTCTGCTGTAGCTCAGACTGGCTGTGCTCCAACTTTGGATTTCAAAGGGGAGCGTGATCAATGCGTTCCCCACAACTCCACTGGCCTAATCATTAATCCCACGTCCTCCAGGTTGTTAGGCTGCCCAGGCCCCAACAACAGAGGCATCCAGTCAGCCAGCCGGACAGCACAAGTACAAAATCATATAAAGCAGATTATTCCTCAAATTTAATTGGGTTAGAATTAGCACAAAGATTTGGTAGTCTAACAGAACCGGTACCTGCTCTCAAGAACTCCTCACTGCACCAGAACTAGCAATCTTCACTCTAAAGTATTAGTGACTTAGTGTAGCTACCCTCGCAGAAGTAATTTACAAGTCTTAAAACATGTATTATTCGGAAATAATCTCAAAGTTACAGAAAAGCTGAAGGAATAAGAATAGCACAGTGAACACCAATGTAGACCCTTTACCCAGATTTACCTATTGCTAACATGTCACTCCATTTTCCATTTGTACCCAAGCCTGCTTTCATATGCCCATGCTTGCACTCTCTCATAGGTATATCTCCCCCGGAACCATTTAATCGTAAGTTGCATATATCATGGCCCTTTACCCCAAATAAAAAGAAATGAAATTTTAAAACAGAATAATAGGAAAACAGAACGTTTACCAAGTTTTAAAGTCACCCACGACAGAATTTCCAGGATGGCAGCTGAGCAGCACGGGAGATCTGTTCAGGCTGAGGCTTCCTACCACTCCTAGATGGTCAGCCCATCGTACTCCTGAGGTTGGCCTTGATCCCAGCCAAAAAGCAAACACACATACACCCCTCTATTTTATTCTAGGAGGAAGAGATCCTTGACGCTAATGAGGAATGTTGACGCCTGGCAGCCTCCGTTTTGCTTTGGGAAGAGCACAGGGTGATGCAGTAGCTTATTTTGCTCCAGAGAACAGAGAATCTCGCTCCACAAGGACAATGTGACAAAGACAGCCCGCTTTCAGAAACACCTCTTCCGCTTGTTCCTTTCTCCCTGAATTAAAAATACAGCCACTTAAGTCGCTGCACAAGACAAGAGGTGGAAAGGGTTGCCCGCCACCTTCCTTGTTTCTGTAATCCTCAGAGGGCAGCAGATCACCACCTGTGGAGCCCAGCCGAGGCCGGTGCAGCAGGCAGCCAGGGCACCTCCACTGTTCCCTAACGCCAACGTGCCCTTGCTTTCCAAGGCCCGCACTACGAGAGCGAGAGCGCAGTGCAGGTGAGGGGGAGTAAGTGATGTAAACACACTCCATTATCAATCACACTACAGATAAAGGGCTCTTCTTCCTTTAGCAGCAAAGGATTTTGCATACTTGGTAATTACTGTTAACAAACTTTTTAATACATGACTATATCCCCTAGAGATAAATAGGCTTTCTTGTTGAAATTACTTTCTTAGAAGCCCTTCCTTACAGCATCTATAAAATCAATAAAATAGAAAGAACAATTTTCGTAGGTCCAAAATATTTTGAAAAAATTAACACACACACAAACTAAAACAGAAAAGAAGCACAAACTGGGTATGGAACGCACGTGTAGTTCTCTGCATATCCCACAAAGACTGTAATCATTGAAATCAACAGCACGCTTCATTGTCAAGGTAACTCCAAGGTAACTCAGATTAAGTGAATCCAAAACATTTACCTGGTACTAAACTTTTTTTTTTTTTTTAAGAGAATTGCACACGCACAATGTAGCACAAAGGCAGACTCAAAGTGAAAGGAACCTAAGAAGAAAGAGTAGGTTTGCCCCAGAGTCTATCAGTAAAGTATTCACATGGTGAGAGCTTTATGAAGACATGTATAAACACGTACTTCATCAGAAAACAGTCTGGCAAAGAAATGAGGAAAGGAAAGGTAAGAGGATAAAGATGCTGGCGTGGCTCTGGGGCAAACAAAAGATCCCGGAATCTACCTTGCTTGGACGCCCTCCGTCGAATCCTCATTTTGGGAAAGGAAGGCCACGAGTAGTTAAAAGGTGGGTCCGAGTCAGAATCCATCTTTTCGTTTTGGTGAAATCAACAGATTCAAGGGTAGAGTCCCAGCCAGGAGGCGAGCCTCCTGTGTGATGTAAAGGGAAGGAACGGGGCTGGTGAAGAGCCGCCAACACCAGGAGGGAGAGGCAATCAGTGTTTTTCTTCCTTCAGGCGTTCAGGCATGTAGACAAGGAGGCGGCTGTAAATGCTAAAGCCAAGCTAGGGAAGTAAGAGGAGAGAGTGGTGGCTAGAGTCGCACTGGTACACCACAGTCCAGTTATTCAAAAGGTCACTGGGAGCAAATGAATCATTAACGCTCCTCTTCTCGTCACTGGAAATGGAAATGAAGAAGAAAGGTAAGCAGGACTGAGAGGGCGCTGCTGTGATTCCAGACAAGCTCCAAATGCAGGCACCTGCTCTGTTCTGGCGCTCGAGTACCATTTCTCAGAAAAGCCTCCCAGCGCAGTGTGAGATAAAGGTTGAGGTTTACTTGTGTGGACAGCCAGAAAGCTCGATGCACAGCAAACAAAGGCCATCAGACTCAGGGCAGGGATCTTTCCAGAGCAATCTATTCTTTCATCCCATTGGCAGCTCTGGCAGCTTTTCAGATTCTAGGGCCAAAACAGCACTGATAATTCATTTAAAAATCCAGTCTCCCCATTCTTTTAATCCTAAAGTGGTTGGACACTTTAACTTTCATACAGAATTGAACTCATCTCATTAAATTCATGCAAGCAAAGTCATCTACTACTGCTTAGCATAACTGGGGCATTTTTCTTCAATTGTCACCAAGTGTGGGCATCAATCATAAGGATTTGGGTGCCTTCAGAGCTCTGATCTAAACTTGCAGTCCATCTTAGTGGAGCTAGTGACTAATTTACCACAAACCAACAGTTCTTGCGCAGTCTCCCTGAACAGCTCTCCAAGAATTAGCATTCAGTAGAAGCCCATTACCACCTCCCCATAAATCGTGACATTGCTCACACTCACTTCCCTCCTCCCTCCAGGCACACAGATACATGTGCCCCAAATAAGTGCAACAGCACAGCAGCCAAGATCTGCGGCAGAAAAAAGTATATCCCCAGTACCAGAGGAGAGTCTCTTCTAAGCATTTCTTTTAGCAGCAGCGATAGCAAGAGGTATTGTTGTTTTGTGAGGTCGTCTGATGCCCAAATAAACTAAAGGAGAGTGGAATATCTGTTCAACTATGCAGATCTGGAACATGACAATATGTGTCTTAATTAACACTCATCTCTTTACTTCAATTATTCCCCAAATTCTTGGCACTATCGTGCCACGCTGCATAAGAAAACAGAAGCACATCCTGTCCCGTGACAGCTAATCCTATCTGATTGGGTAGGGGTGGGGCGAGGGGCACAGATAGAAGTGGCAAAAGGAGAGAAACCACTTAATTTCAAATTCAAATCAACATCAGAATGACACAATCACTACCATGTTTTTATATGGTTTGCTACATACATATAACATACAACTAAAACGAAACACAACTAGAAGAGAGTTGCAGGCATTACAACAAAGTGAAAATAAACATTAATACATTTTCTATTTGGTAGTCTTCAAGAAAAATATGTAATTATTTTTCAAATAAATCAGCTGGGTGCAAGTGTAAGGATAAATTATTCTCAACCCTTACATCAGCTAAGAGAGTTTTAGTCCTTAAGGATCTTTAATAAGAAAATAGATAAAATTTTGTGGATGGGTGTTTCCATTCATTCTCAGTTTTAGGGCTTAGAACAGTGCCAGAGACACTGCAGGTATGTGCTGAATGAATGAATGATTTACACTCACTAGTCTCAACCTGTGGATGAAGAATCTTTGCATGACAGCTGCAGTATTTTTAATATCCTCTGATTGAAAACATGTTATCTTGACAAAAACTACAAGTCTTGTAAAGTGTTTAAAAATGTATTTGTAGTTTATTCATCACAACAGTACCTATATTTGAAAAAAAGAGCAGTAGAGAAAACCCATTGTTCTTCTAAGGCTACAGGCCATTCTTGGGGTAAGCATAGATCCATGGACCCTTGGCTGCCTCAGAGACATCCAGGAATCTCCACCAGTAGAGACCATCACCAAACTGAAATGAAAGTGTAGGATCAGGAGATACTGTGTTCTTTCTCATTCTCATGCATGGAGAAGTTTGAGAGCCACTTAACTGGGATAAATCCCAGGTCAACAAACTACTGCAGCAGGCTGCTCCTCTCTTGAGCATCAGTGACAGATCAGAAGAACTTCAGGACAATGCAGACAGAGAGAGCTCTGAAAGAACTTTGTAAAATGCATTCCTGTTAGCTGAGATGCCAGGCAGATCCAGCTTAATCTCATTTTCCCCAAACCACAGTCCTCGTTGACCAATTACATATCACTGGTTATTGACACAGAAATTATTCCGACAATAAAACTACTAGAACTACCCAATCAGTACCTGTTAGACACTCAGCAAGATTTTCTAATCTCATTTGCCTTATGACTTATCAACTTTTAAAGAAATGATTTCCACTGACGAGCCATACAGAGTTAACACACAAAGTGAAGTAGAAAATCTTGTGTTTGCACAGCCTTTTTATTTTTAGGCCAGCTCATTTTCTGCTCAAAGAATTTCTCCTGAATGAATGTGTGTCATTTACCTTCCTTGTTTTCTATAGTAATTGATTTTTTTTCCCCACTGTGTCAATATGATTGCATTTAAATTAAGATGTTATTTACATCTCAATCATATTCAACGGGTTAATTTCTTTGCTTTCTCTGGCTGATTGCAATTGCATTGGCAGAATTCAATGAAAATATCCCCAAAGCCACTTTCTCACCAGATATCACACAACCATTACAATATACAGTGTGAATGACTTCATCACCCTTACTGTGCCTCCTTGAAACAGAAAATCCTTGAATTAGAAAATAACCTCTATGAGGTTACAATGACCCAGGGCAGACGCTGCTGCCCTTGAGGTCCAGCTTACTGGAAGACCCGTAGAGAAGGGAAACTTTCCTTGATTCTCCTCATCTAGACAACATGTCCCCTACCCTTCAACCTTGATAAAATTAAACCTCTTTAGAGGGTTATTTATATTTTTACTTGAATTATAGTATTTGTACAGTTTTCTTATCCTCCAATGGGACCCCAAATTCCTTGAGGGCAAGAACTATGTCATACTCATATTTTTAAGGAGCCACAAGCCAAAAAGAAAAATCATGGGTTTTTAGAGCCATATATATCTGGGCCCAAATAGTAGTTCTGTCACTTATTTACTTGGTCGCCCTAACCAAGTCCCTCATACTTTCTGATCCTCAGTTGTTTCACATAAAATCAGATCATAACATCTATACTTCAAGAGTTGAGAGGATCAAATGAGATTATAACATTAAAGAACTTAAGTAAGTTTTCAATAACTTTTAGCTTAAATACTAAACATAAATTTTACCTTTCATTATATTTCTCTTTTACATTATAGACACTGCAGTATTCTTATCTTTAACTCAGGAGTAATAGCTCAATTTTCAAAGTTGAGACATGGCAATGTACAAAGTATTTTCAAGACAATCCTACCAAGACAGAGAGGAGGAGGGAGAGGAGGACTTATCTTGCTTCTCCACTCCATTGTTTGACCACCAGAGACCACAGTGTTTCACACTGCTAGACATCATGCTTGGAAAAAGTCATAAAAATACAAACAAGAGATGGCAAGACCCCTAATGCCAAGACAAGCCTATCCTAGATAACCTCAGCCAGTACAGTGACAATTTAATGTAACCTTGGGTTCTTCCTCAAAAATCCCTTAGAAGGCACCATGTCATCTCTGTAAGTTCAACACCAGCCATTCTTCTTTGTTGAACATCATTACTTGGGTCGGGCACCAGGTGCAATGGTTGGCTTTCACTGAAAGGCCATGTTATACAGAAAATGAGGATCTTTAAAGCACAGCTCATATCCATGTGGTAAGAGGCCCTCATTATGAGCAGCATGGTGGGAATGGTATATTCACATCTCCAGGGTCACGCCCACTCAGGGACAGCATACTCATAGAGTGAAATCACAGGTATAGCCACCTCAAGGTTTAAATTATTATTTTTCTCCCTACCTCCCCATTCTGTGTGTGTGTGTTTTTTTTTTAAACAGAGACCATAAAATTGAATTCACATAAAATAGACATGATTTGGGAGCATGGTATAACAACTGTTGTCATAAATTGGAATGCCAGGATGCCACCATTCATAATACCATCTTACTTTAAAGATAAGGATACTTTTTACTTCTTATCTGCCTTTATTACCTTGATTTATTTGAACAAAAGCCTGCATGCCCCTTCAGAGGTTCTGATATGTCCCCTTATATCACCCTATGGACTAAGGGAAAAAATGGATACAACTAGAAATCCAACAAGATGACATTACTTGTATTATGAGATATCCACATACAGTATAAGAAGAAAATACCTAAAACACTTCAGGACAGGAAAATAATAGATTTCTTGACTGAGGCAACATATTAAAGAATTAGATTGTCAGAGCTTCTACCAGCATTCAGTATTGTTACAGATATAGGTTCTACTTAGATGATTCTCTTAAGAAAATAAAGATCCTTGGTGGATCTCTCTTTGTTTTGAACATTGAAGTTCCTGGGCATAACCTGAAAGGAAAGAACTAGGACAAATTGGCTAAATTTTTCTGAACAATAAATTACAAGGAATTTTGAATCTATCTTGGAAAGGCAGCTGTGTACAGTGGATGTGAGGGGCCGTGGAAGAAGCAAGGACAGCCACAAGTCTGGGCAGAGAAAGGATGGAGGGGTAATGGAGCATCTCGTTATAGCCCAAGAAGAAAAACATTCCTCGTAGTAGGAAGAACCGAAGCACTTAGGGAGAGCAACATCTACAATTGCATTTTGGGTTTTTTCTGATAATGTTCCAATTCCAATTTTCCCAAACCTGCCAAAAAAGTTTCTTATATGCCACGGATTTATTCACAAACATTTCATCATGTTAACATTCAAAGTTCAACTTATTGTTGTATAGACTTTTATATGGTCATTCACATGTAAATATGTTAACAATAAGGTATAAAATGACCAAAAATTTAAATAATTAGCTTTAACAAACTCTAAACTATCAATTCCACAGTTTTGAAGCTAAAATTCACACAAAATGTAACAGATAATCCTAGTTTTAAATAAAGGGTGGCTCATCTTGGATATGCTACTGGAGTGTTGTTGCTTCCAGGCCCGTTGAACTAACAAGGGCAAGGAAATACGTATGTGTGTGTCCTAACCTTTATATATACACATATCTACAAATATTTTTATATGCAACCATGTGTATCTATATTAATGTATAGATAATATATAATGTATCTATATTATCTATCTATGATCACGAGTGCATACTGATGTCTGCAACTCTAATCCATTAGCACACGGATCATTCTAGCCTCCTGCCCTTGCTTATCTACAAATTCCCACTCCAACAGTGAGGCCCCTGGCACCTACCATCCGTAATCCATTTACTTAATTGTTCATTTCCAGGACACACGTATAGGGGTATCAGAATTGTTAACCTGTACCCCTGTGGGAAACAACTTTATCACCTAGAGGACAATGCTTATGCAGTTTCTTTTGCCTTTATTCTTACAGATTCTCCTCATTTCCAAAAGTACTGAGGCCTGCGCCCCTCATTCCCTACCGTAAGGTATTTCATACATTTTTAGCACAGTTAGATTGTTTTGTCACATTCTGCATTCCATCCTAGGATCTTCCAACTTAATTTTTTTATTTGCACACATTAAAGTTTACTCTGTGTGCCATAAAGTCCTATGGCTTTTGACAAATGCAGTGTCCTGTATCCGCCATTACAGTATCATAAAGAATACTTTCACCACCCAAAAAAAACACCAAAACCACAATGATCGGAAACATGAAGAACACAGACGCTAACTGGAAGAGCTCCCCATTGCCAAAGCTAGAACACCATGAACAAAGTAGGACTAGATTATTACTCAAAGTGTAAAATAAATATCCACAAATCCAGACTGACATAAATGACTGAATAAAAAAGTGGGGGGATAGCAGTCTCCCAGGTGGAAGAATTCCAAGTAATTTCTGCAGATACTTTGCTCCCAGGGAAGGACACAGCTAACTCCCCACACCTGCAGTACGAGCTGCCCCTCATGACCCCTCCAAAGGGGGAAGGGACCCTACCTCGGCCAGGCACTCAAGGGCACCACATGGGGAAGGGACTCTACCTCGGCCAGGCACTCAAGGGCACCACATGGGGAAGGGACTCTACCTCGGCCAGGCACTCAAGGGCACCACATGGGGAAGGGACTCTACCTCGGCCAGGCACTCAAGGGCACCACATGGGGAAGGGACTCTACCTCGGCCAGGCACTCAAGGGCACCACATGGGGAAGGGACTCTACCTCGGCCAGGCACTCAAGGGCACCACATGGGGAAGGGACTCTACCTCGGCCAGGCACTCAAGGGCACCACATGGGGAAGGGACTCTACCTCGGCCAGGCACTCAAGGGCACCACATGGGGAAGGGACTCTACCTCGGCCAGGCACTCAAGGGCACCACATGGGGAAGGGACTCTACCTCGGCCAGGCACTCAAGGGCACCACATGGGGAAGGGACTCTACCTCGGCCAGGCACTCAAGGGCACCACATGGGGAAGGGACCCTACCTCGGCCAGGCACTCAAGGGCACCACATGGGGAAGGGACTCTACCTCGGCCAGGCACTCAAGGGCACCACATGGGGAAGGGACTCTACCTCGGCCAGGCACTCAAGGGCACCACATGGGGAAGGGACTCTACCTCGGCCAGGCACTCAAGGGCACCACATGGGGAAGGGACTCTACCTCGGCCAGGCACTCAAGGGCACCACATGGGGAAGGGACCCTACCTCGGCCAGGCACTCAAGGGCACCACATGGGGAAGGGACTCTACCTCGGCCAGGCACTCAAGGGCACCACATGGGGAAGGGACTCTACCTCGGCCAGGCACTCAAGGGCACCACATGGGGAAGGGACTCTACCTCGGCCAGGCACTCAAGGGCACCACATGGGGAAGGGACTCTACCTCGGCCAGGCACTCAAGGGCACCACATGGGGAAGGGACTCTACCTCGGCCAGGCACTCAAGGGCACCACTAACAGTGGTGAGTAGTGTCGACAGTACACCACTGACAGGATGTGATGCACATGGCACTTCACCTCTGTGGGCCTCCTCCCAAAACACATAACCCCAGTTCAACGATGGGAAAAACACCAGAAAAATACCAATTGAGCAACATTCCACAAAATACCTGACCAGTACTTCTAAAACTGTCAAGATTACCAAAAACAGGGAAAGTCTGAGAAACTCCCACAGCCAAGAGGAGCCTATGGAAACATGACAACTAAATGTAACATGGTATCCTGGAAGGGATCCTGGGACAGAAAAAGGAAGTTAGGTAAAAACCAAGAACATCTAAATAAAGTATGGACTTCAGTCAAGATAATGTATCAATACTGGTTCATTAATTTTAACAAATGTACCATAATAAATGATGTTAATAATAGGGGAAACTGGCAGGGTGGTGGGCATATGGGAACTCTCTGTACAACTTTTCTGTAAATCTAACACTCTTCTAAAAATTAACTACAACTAGAAGTACTTACAACTATGTACTGGGGCTTTGGGGAGGAAAAAAATAAAAAATAAGTAAAAAATAAAAGCTTTTAAAGGATGGGGGCAAAAAGTACAGAATCTATGTTCATTCAGTGTGGTTGGAAATCCATGCTAAAAGAATGTTTGCATCACTTATTTAAATATGTGGAATTCAAGTCCAGCATAAAACTCTATTTCCTTTTGCTTAAGTTCTTATTACGTGAAGTTACCATGTAACTCTGAGGGAACTAATTAGACATTTAAAGATTATATGCTGAAAATAATTTCAATTTTTCAGTAACAAATCATGTCTCTTTGGGGTTAATAGGTTCCCAAGAGTTCACCCCAATGAGAAGCTCTCCCATGTGGCACGTGTGGATAGATGACTCAACCTCAGATCAGCAGAAACCTTACTGGCAGACAAATCTCAAGAACCTGGACGAAACCCAGCCCACTTCCTCAAGGTTTTCTTCTCAAGTTCTAGATACCTTTAATTTCACTCTTTATTCTGATTTTTCATTTGTTATTTTAAATATTATACAGAAACAACAGATTATTTACTTCTGGATCGCCCATTCGACCTCTGATTGCATCACTTCTCTATACTGTAGCTACACATATTCCTCAGCAGAATCTCACATTGTTAGGAATAAATTCTGTTGGCTTCTTGCCGATGCCTGAAGTAAGGGGCCATGTTTCATAAAAATGTCTTCTAAATTAGCTACTCTAAAAGTTAAAGCAAATTGTCCCAATAAATTATTACAGCTTATACTGCCTGGCATGAAAGCCAGCCAGAATCTTAATTGCCCTAAAGTCCTTTCCAAGGGATTAACCACTGTACTCACTAAAAAGCAAGCCTAGACTCACATAAACACACTTACCCCACAATCAAGTTCGGACCCAGTGATTCCTCTGCCAGGGCAATTCTTGCATTAAGTGTCTGTACACACAGGTATTTCAACACAAGAAAAGGGGAAGAAACCCCTGGGTGGAATTTTAACTTTCCACATAAAAATTTTACAAATACTATTTGCAGAATACATTTCATATCTCTCATCTGTTCCATGTTTATAAATTAGTTGTAGTTTTCTTAAGATTGTATGCTTGTTTGAAATTTATAATCTAATCATCAAAACAGAATCTTTAGGGATGGAATCTATGGAATTTACTTATTCACTAAGCTGGTTTATTTCGAGTTGAGGATCTTATGTTAGAGAATGAAAAATTTCGAGTTCAGAGAAAGACTGCCATTTTCCCCCTCCTTCAATCACATTTCAGAAATTAAGTTGAGAAGAAAGAAAAAGGCGATTTAGATTGTACTACACGTACTAATACTAAGCATCAGGCCCCCCTGTAATGCCCTTGTGACATTAGTATAAACTCCCTCCCTTCACCCCAATCTGAGTACTCAAAGTCCAATAAATGACTCTGTGATGGCAAATTACAATCACTTGATTCCCTCTTAATGTTAAAAATGATTAATCTTTAAAAGTTAATCATCTCATTTAGGTTCAAGTAGTTGGGAAATTTTTCAACAAATTTTTGCCGTTTTCAGATTTCCCACAGATCTACAATGATACTGATGGTGATCATCATTGAAAGTCTGCAAACAGAATACAAATTGGCTTCCATTAACTGCTTTTGTAATCAATTGAGACAAAAGTAGAACCACCTTCCCCCAATTCCAAAATTATGGAAAACCAAGTAAGTCAGGCACGATGTCCTCAGAGCATAGCTCCCTCAAGGTCTCAACCTTGGCTGCCCCTGACAATCACCTGGGCGCTGTTAGAACTCCTGAAGCCCACCCTACACTCAGATCAGCTAAGTCAGACTTCTCTGGGGGGGGACTGGGCTTCAGTGTTGTTCAAGCTCCAAGGCAATTCCAACGCACAAGCAGATTCAGAAGCACAGGATACCCGAGAGTTTAGATGAGCCACTCCTAACCTTAACTCACTTTCATTTTGTTCTCTTTTTTTTGTACATATATGAGCAAACAATAGGCATAACATTAGACCCATCATTACACCAGATAGCGTCCTAAACTTGGGACTTATAATGGAACAGTTTTTTGTTTTGTTTTTAATCAGAAGACAACAACATAATATATATCCCTAGCAAGGCTTTAGTTTCTTCATGTTTCCTCGTGTATAGTATATAGCAACCTAGAAATCCAAAAATTCTTTTAATTTATGGGATAAAAGTCTGCCAGTAAATATTGCAATTTTCTAATTTAAAGAAAAATGCTTATTCGCATTCCACAAGGAGAATTTCATCCAAACAATGAAGCCGCAAATATAAAAGGCAGAATACTGGGGACAAGGGAACAAAATCAAGCTTATAACATTCAGCAGGATTCCAATAAGTCAGCAACTTCTTCTACCAAAAACAATTTCTAAAACCTCAACAACTGCAATAAGAAAATTTCATTGAAGTCAACAAAAGGAGTAAAAATTGAGTCAGAATTTTTACAAATAGCTTTGCATTCCCGATGGTCTTCTTGGGATATTTCTCCATTCCCAGCCCCTTTATTTCAAAACCAAATCACTGGTAAGCTTTGGTTTGTGGTAGAGAGAGGACCCCCAAAAAAGGAGAAGAGGAAAAAGGGAATCCACAGAAGCTTCTGTAGCCTGGGGCATAGAAAGAGATCTGCAAAAATTACGCTTGACAACTTATTTTTCAGAAGGGTAGGAGCTCTGCAAAGGTTCCCTCTCCTTTTTCTTCCAAGCTTCATGCACCATGCTTGAGATCTCAACATCAATACACATGTGCTAGTAAATAACAGCCAATAGAGGGCCAGCTTCCACTGACACGGGTCCTAGATCTTAAGACTGCACACTTAAGATGCTCTTTGGAACCATCTCAAAACATTATTTTCACAAACAACTTAAAATTGCTATTGTATAAGCTTTTATAGCTTAGTAGTATTAATTCCATTTCCAAACTTTTAGTTAACATAAGAAAAGAAAGCCTAACCAATTAGTGCTACTTGGTGGTGCTTCGTCAGAGGAGCACTATTGACCGCACTGTCTCCACCCAGCTCACCACTGAAATCCCAGGCCTGGCCCTCTCCAGCTATACCCACAATTGGAGATCTTCAAAAAAGACTTCATCCTACACCTAACACAGTTCCAGAGGGGCTGTCCCTACAGATCCTCCAACCATTTCCTTCTAGCTTCCTTTTTCCTCCGCTTCCTGTGTGGGGCCTCCATTTCTCCCTCTTGGTCTCATCCACAGTCAGCAAAGGGCATCTAGGTTGAGCAGTCCGAAGCACCTCACGTCCTGCTGTTTGTTTCCATCTGTTTCTGCTTCCTTCTCTTCCAGATTGGTCTGGATGCGTTTTTTTTGTTTTGTTGTTTTGTGAGGAGATCAGCCCTGTGCTAACATCTGCCAATCCTCCTCTTTTTTTGCTGAGGAAGACTGGCCTTGGGCTAACATCCGTGCCCATCTTCCTCTACCTTATATGGGACGCCGCCACAGCACTGCTTGCCAGCAGTGCGTCGGTGCGCGCCTGGGATCCAAACCTGCGAACTCCAGGCCGCCACAGCGGAGCGCGCGCACTTAACTGCTTGCACCACCAGGTCGGCCCCCGGATGGGTTTTTTTAGGTATCCAGTCGAGTTTCCTCCACATCCAGCTTTGGTTCATCTGTCTCTGGAGTGCCCACGCCCCCATTCCCAACACCCACTAAGAGGTTCTCTTTTACTTATATTACATGTAAGTAACAAACAATAACAGCAATGAAGCGACCCAAACCATTAAAGAATAACTGTGATTCGAGCCTGAGGATACACTGATGACCAGGCCACTCTACAAAATCGAACAATACATATTATAGAAAGCAGGTTTTTCCTAGCCGATAAATACTTGTGGGGAGAATCTATGACATTTTCCCCTACTTCTTACAAAAGTAATCCATATTTTTTTGATAGAAAAATCTATAGTATCATTTTAAGCTACCTTCTAAAATAGAGCTTATTTTTGGCATATGTTAAATTAATAAAGCAGGACACAAAATTCTATTGTTTACATGATCACAACTATGTAAAAAATAAATGCACAGGAAAAATACTGGTAGAAAATATACCAAAATTTAATAGTTGCTGCTTTTGGGTAGGAGAATCACAGGGATGTTTTTCTTTTTTTCTACTCTTTCTAAGATTTCTAATTTTTCTAGTATGAGCATTTATTACTTTTATAATTTAAAAAGATTATTTTTTCCTAAAGGCTTATTTAGCATGATATTATATTTAAAATCGTCTCTGGGGGCTGGCCCAGTGGTGTAGCGGTTAAGTTTGCACACTCTGCTTTGGCGGCCAGGGGTTCACGGGTTCGGATCCCAGGCACCAACCTACAAACTGCTTGTCAGACCATGCTGTGGTGGCGTCCCATATAAAGTAGAGGACGATGGGCACGGATGTTAGCCCAGGGCCAATCTTCCTCAGCAAAAAGAGGAGGATTGACAACAGATGTTAGCTCAGGGCTGATCTTCCCCAAAAAATCTTCACTCGCACTTGCACCAAGCCCACTCTCTGCCAGCCAAACCTGGAACAGCAGATCCGGTGCTGCTTCCTGTCCAAAGCTTCAAGGTCCCAGGACGTCCCAAGCAAGGAGGATGATGCCAGCCAATTCCACCACCATCCCCTCTAGTGTCTCCCTCTACCTCTGCGCCACCTTCCCCCTGGGGAAAGTTAGAGCACGCTCACACAGCTCTTGTTTTAACATGTCGATTTCACGAGTCCTTCTCACGAGTCCTTCATTTCTTCCATCCAAATACTCATACAACAAACAGCTTTAGCCAAGTAAGTTTCAAGTCACCTTTAGTCCAATGCAGACCATGGCTGACAAGTTATTGCGAGGAAATCAGCTTCAGCGTAAGTGTCACTAAATCGAGTCTGTCACACACAACCTCACTCGCACTCTTGAATATCACCTGCTGAGAGAGCAGGAGTGTCCCCTTCCAGGAGCTTCTGTAATTCTCCTCAGACACCGGCACTCTTGTTTCTCAGTCCTCAAGCATGAACTTAACTTTCCCTGGAAATCTTCATTTCTAACCAGGCACATGGCTTTATTTTTTCAGATTCGACATTTCACAAGCAGAGTTTGCAAGACAGAATCTAATCAAGCCGTTTCCAGCTTTGCTAATTCAGTGATGGTTTATGCAGTGGATTCCGACAGGGCAGCCGAAACTCACCCACCCCACGATCTCACAGAGGCTGTCCCCTTGTTCCTGCTAGACGTTCACTTCCCTTCTCCTTGGCACAGCACAAGCTGCCCACTATTGAGCCTTTATTTCTTAATCATATTTAGTCCCGTATATTTGAGCTAAATAGACCCTTTCTTCCTTCTTCATTTCTGTAGTGACCAACTTCATCTTCCTTCGCTCCTTCCATTTCCTCAAGCGCTCTGCCCTCTCTCTCTCCTCTGCCTGCCTACACTGAGAAGGAACCACAGGCTGAGGAGTCCCACTCTCCACTGTGGCAGCAACAGAACCGGCTCCCAGCCCTCCAACTGATATTCTCCCGTTTGAGCAAAATGCCAGGCCCTTCAGTATCCACCGAGTGGGGCCATGGCTCGTGGACTCATCAGAAATGTAATCTTTTTTTTTTTTTTTGTGAGGAGGATCAGCCCTGAGCTAACATCTGTGCTGATCCTCCTCTTTTTGCTGAGGAAGACCGGCTCTGAGCTAACATCTATTGCCAATCCTCCTCGTTTTTTCTCCCCAAAGCCCCAGTAGATAGTTGTATGTCATAGTTGAGCATCATTCTAGTTGCTGTATGTGGGATGCAGCCTCAGCACGGCTGGAGAAGCGGTGTGTCGGTGCACGCCCGGGATCCCAACCCGGGCCACCAGTAGCGGAGTGCGCACTTAACCGCTAAGCCACGGGGCCGGCCCCAGAAATGTAATCTTACTGTCACTACTCGCTGAAATGGTCCAGGGCCACTGGCTTGGATGAGCTTACCAGCTTTTACCCACCTGAGATATTATTCCTCCAATCAGCGTCCTTTACAGGATATAAACAAATGGCCAGTATGATTCTTGATGCTCTGATGGGTCAACAACACAAAGGGAACTTCCAGTGCAATAAATTAAATAAAATTTAAAAGTCCTTTCCTCAGTCACACACCACACGCTCAGTAGATGGATGCGGCTCCTGGCTGCCCTACCGAACAGAGCAGACACTGAACCTGTCCACCATCACCGCGAGCTCTGTCGGAACAGCACTGATGTTACTTACGAGATCACACTAGACTCACATTACACCATTTTGAATAATAAAAGTCAGCAAAGACAGAGACCTCAACCCCACATCTACCAGCATTTCCTTAGAGACTGAGCAGAATATAAGCACATATAAAATAACAAAACAGCTGGGACGCAGCCTTGGGGAAAAGCCGTTTCCAGTTCCAGCCTCCAGCTTGCCATCTGACTGTTGCTCACTGCTTGCTGTCCCCCTCTCCATCTCAGAAGGTTCTCTTAAAATCAATTATCATTTTCTTTTCATAAAGTCATGTGACTTTTCTTAATCCAAAAAGTTTAAGTGAACAAAAAAGCAAATGTTATAAACTATCATGACCGCAATAAAACAATAATAATAAAAAAAGCAAATGTTAGCAAAAGGAACAATCATTCATGGCCCTTTCAGAAAACACTAAGGTGCGACACATTTGTCACTCTCAAATTCTTCATTCCAGTCCTCCTCAGACACAATGATGTTACTGATAAACACTCAGAGTAGGTCAGCCCACGACAATTTCCCTAACACGTCTTCCTACCCAGCAAGGATACCAGTTTGAGAATGGAGTGAGTTTTTAAAGCCTGAAATTAAAATAATCCTGCTATTTAATACTTTTTAACAGCCAATACTCCTCCCCCGGCAGCAATTTGTCTTGGTAAACATTCTTCAAAGCTGACATTGCTGGGAGCGTGATACAATTTGTAGACGAGACATCCTGTGTGTGTGAGCGACAGCTCTGCTCCTGGCCGCAGTGCTCACAACAGTCATCTATATGGAGATGTTTGCTTTCATTTCTTCTTCCTCTTCCCCACTTCTGGAAGTCAATTATTGCTCTTACCTTGTACAGCAGAAATATTAAAGGCATGCCTATTGCTTGGTACGGTCCAATTTTACTAGAACATCAGGCAGGGAGAGGCAGAAACCCTCTGGCCTGTGGCCAAGCTACCAGCAGCACAGCCAACCGACGCTGAGGCTGTTCCTCCGTGCTCTGCTTTATTCACGAGTTCCCGACCTTGTAACTGCTCTGTGGCGTGCCTGCCAAACCTGCCAGCAACCCTCCCCTGTCCTCCAGTGAGCCCCCTGCCTCCCAGGCTCCACAGGCCCACCCACCTTCACTATCAAACTCATCCTGGGTGTTGTCTTGGTTTTCCCTGATCTCACACCAGCCTGAGCACTGGGCTGCCGCCAGCACCACCACCCCCTCGCCCCCTGCAACTTGCGAGACTGCTCCGCCCATGTGCCTTCCAGGTGTGTGAGCGGCCTCAGCTTCGCAGAGCCTGAAGAAACCAACTGGGAAGGTTCATGCTCATCTGCTTCCCACTTATCAGCCCCGAGGTCCTCAGGGACCACCCGGGTGCCCAGAAGAGGCATCGGCCGATAGCCCAGCCTCTGTTTGTCCTTGAACCCCACCAGCTTCACCAGGCTCTAACTCAAAAGGGAAGTCAGCCCCAACCAGCCCTGAAGAACTAGAAAACGCCCAGGGAGGAGACTGGGGAGGTACCCTCAGAGAGTTGTGAATTACAACCCTTGTGAGCAGATGAGCATTCCCAGGTCTATTGGAGGAAATACCTTCACCTTGCCAAGGGAGCTCCTGGTTCCTATGAAAGGACACCCACATCAGACCTCTGCCCCAAGGCAAGCATCTGGTCTTTTCCTGAGGCCAGGGGCTACGATCACATAGGCTCAGCTCCAAGGGGCGCCACTGGGTATCAAAACAGGATAGTGGCAAGCCTGGGGATGTGGGGCTGGGCAGAATAAAGTGATGAGTCTCAATTCCACCCCTGACTCTTCACCAGGGGCCTCAGGGGCTTCACCGGAAACTGCAGCTGGTCACGCCTGCCAGTAATACTTCACAGGAACAATAAGGTAACATGACAAATCCTAAGCCAGCATCTGGCTCGGACTAAAACTGCTCAGGAAAAGCTTTGATTGCTTTCTTTGTTTTGATTTGTTTTGTTTGTTAGATTGTAAGTGGAGACTCAACCCCTGAAGCTGGCTTTAAAAAAGTCACCTGACTTTACGCAAAGAAAATGATAATTAATTTTAAAAGAACCTTCTGAGATAAAGAAGGGGGCAGCAAGCAGTGAGCGATAGTCGGAGGGTAAGCTGGCTGATGCTGCAGAGAAAATGTACCTGGGTGGGTTTCAAGAAATAGACCAGGCTCCCAGGAAAGAAGATGTTATTTTAAAATGTATTTTTTTTCTTGTCTTCTGTATACCTGGGTCTGCGATACCCTTGTGAGTGCAGGAGAAAGCAATATTTTGGAACATACCCAAATCTAGACTGTCCTGGTCTTCATGTTCCCTCAGCTGAACCACCACGCTTTTCGCACACTGGAAAAGATAAAAGCAGGTGGGTTTTTAAAACATTACATGCTACACTAATGTTTGTTTATTTTTGTAAACTAGAAAAACAACTTCAGAAAGCATCAGTAAAGACATGTTCCATGTATCCCCACATGTAAACAGAACACTAGTCTTGTACTTAATTAAGAGCCAAAAATAAGGAAAGGATCTGTCCAAGCTGGAACACGCCTGGAAGCTATCCACAGTTATTTTATTCTCAGTGAACACCTCCCAGGTTTATTCTCGCAATCGCATGGTTGGCAAACATCTGTAGATAGCATCTTCAAGTACAAATTTGTTTTGGAAAATGTATTCAATCACATACAACTACAACCCAGAAAGACAGCTAGGATTGGTCATAAAAAGCAAAGATTGAAAACTCAATAAAGGAAACAATTTCAAGTTATTCCGAATGTGACTTGGGGCACATCCCTGCGGGTTTGGTTTTTGTTGGGTAGGTGGGGGGTTCTATTTTTATTACCACTAGATCTTCACTTCTACTTCGACTCTGGAGAGAAGGGCAAAGAAGACAGACAGGCAGGGAATCGTTACCTTTACATCCTCCTCCTCAGGTGATGATCTGCCGGACACCAAATCCTTAATCTCTGAAAAAGGAATAATTCTCATCAGGATCTGCTGAAAGGAGTTTTCGTTAAAAAAAAAAAAAGGAGAAGGGAAAAAAAGGAAGCAGATGACAAATATAAATGAGTTGCCCAGCAGCCAGCTGCGTGGGGCTTGGTTTTTAGATTAGGCTTCTTAAAAACCAGCTCTCCGCAGAGTGTCTGACAACGGACTGCCTACGCTCGGGTATTATTTGTGTGGACCAAGATGTAAACAAGCCCAGGAGGTCTCACAGGAAACCCCGGGGAAAAAACAATCACCAAATAAATAAATACCCTATATCCAGAAGGATGGCTGTTCCCTGACCAAAGGCTCTTTAAAATTGCACAGATTCTAAGGATGTGACTCGTACCCACCTGAGGAAATAAATCCACACACCTATTTCCTCAATACTGCAGATTACATATATGTTTCAAAAGATGTAATTCACTCCAGCTGAGGTCTGGCCTTTCCTCGCGCATCGCGGGAAGCCAAGAAGACCAGCCCCGGGCTCCAACCTCCGACAGTGCCAGGCTGAGCTCAACAAGCCCCAGGCTCGCCGTGCCCTCTTTCTCAATAAAGGCTTTCCTGGAAACATCAGTGGTCAGGATGTTCTGGGGCGAACAGGAAGGTTCATTTAAGGGGTATTTTTCTCTGTGTCCTGACTGATTGAGTCTCTTCCCAAATGCTCAGTTGCCCGTAAACAGGAGCCACTGTTGTCAAAATAACCACCAAAAGCAGATTTGGGCCTGGGGAAAATCAGTGTTGGGCAGATGGCTAAAAACCTTTCCCCTGAATGTGTATTAACACACAAGATTGTGGGCCCAGGCCCGCCTCTGGACCCTCAGCCTCCCTGCCCCAGGGCCCTCCTTGTTTCCCCAGCAGCTGCATTAACCAGACGCTCCCTGTTCCCCTTTGCCACTCCTATTAATTGATGCCACCTCAGCCCCCAAACCTCCAAGTGGATTTATTCAAGCTCTTCTTACCACCAGGGTGTTCACCTACGTCTCTGCTTAGAAAAAGTATAATAAGGTTTTCATGTATGTGGCTTCTCACGACGAGTCATAAGGCAAGGATGGAGCAGAAAAGTCGACAATCCCATCGTCATGAGGTTTTTTTAACACTCTGCATAACAATAACTCTGAATTTGCTTTATATCCATAAGTCAATTAATAAGATATCTGCGCTCCACAACAGTGTATTGCTCTTGAATAACATACTGCATATTAGCTCTACACTGAAAAGTGAAAAGGTAAATAGCCTTAGTTTCGTATGGTCATGTCAACTCACCTCGACAGGGAATAGGGAGGGACAAGGTGCTGGCTGACACCCAACCTGGGCAGCCTCTGTTCCCCGGCCTCTCTGCCTACCTTTAAATGCACACCCCACACAAGGCCTCCAGGAGGCAGCAGAGTAACATGGCCAGTGATTTGAGCGTCAAGATTGACCAACTCACCCTTCAAAAGCCTGCTGTTCAAGTGCCCAAGTCCAAAACACTGAGTTAAGATAAAGCTTTTCATCCCACTGCATAGAAGCAGGAAATTGATGTGAAGCACCTACCATGGTGTTTACCACGTTATAGGAGCATAGCAGGGGTTTTGTTTTGAAACACGCATACCCAAACCTGAAAAATTAGGTAAGTGGGGAAGATACCACCAAGGTGCTAAAAAAGAAGGGAAGGGAACCAGAACCAAAGTTTCAACAGACACGTCTGCACAGACATCTAGAGAGTCACACACATTTTTATTTTGCCCATTATGGCATATTCCTTTAAAGCCATTTCGGACCATATGCTCTCAAAGGATGATGATTCCACATTTATAAAGAATTCTGTACCTACAGCATTTATTGAGAATAGTACACATTTTATTCAAGATTGCTAACGAAGGAGGCTCTGTGGTCTGGTAAGCCAAGTGCAACAACAAAGGATGTACTCACTCTGGTGATACGCTCAGATCTCAGCCTCCTGCCCGCCTCAAAAAGCTCGTCTATGTACATTGCCAGTGTACACTTTTCCTTATAGTCTAATGCAATTTTGTTTCATTTTCAAATACTACAAACTATACTAAAATAGAAAAATGTTCATAAAATTTCTACTTCATCATTTTTTAAATAACATTAAATTTATAAAACCTTTATCCTAAAATCATTAAAAATATTTGTGATCATGTGTAGAATCAGGATAATTATGTATCTTTAACTAATCTAGGGCTATATAGATTAGAACTGTATCTTAGAGCTTTTAAAGTACTTGGCCCTCATTCTACCACAGTTTAATTAAATTGCTCCAGGCAAGTTTCTACTAAATTACGAGGATCCTTTTACATCCAGCCGCTGTACCACCAACTGCACAGTGCAATCAAACCAGCCATTGCTATAGCAACCTTCTGCAGATAATGTTATCAGCAACTCCAAGCTATTCTGTTTTAAAGGCCGATTAATCTTACCTTCAAGGCCCACCCAGAACTAAGGATTACCCCTCTAAAGGAGACTTACCAAACTTAATAAACATGTTTTTTATTGCCGCACTATAATGGAATGAGAAATAATCTCTAATGTTCATGTTTACCAGTGACACTGCACCAGCAAACAGGTCTCTTGACTGCAAGACTTACTAAAACCTACAAAACATTACATGTATTCTGAATCTCTGACATGGAGGTTTCACAGACAGCATTTTCTACTTCTTTGACCAAAGAATCCTTATTTTTCAGAGCATCTTCCAAGACTGGTGTTCCATATAATGCTCTGTAGGAAATCCTAGGGTGAGAGACCAAATAAGGACGAAGGCAGAAAGCGACAAAGAGTCAGTTGGTGGATTAATACTAATGATTAGCTTATTAACAAATACTGACGATTAGCTTATTAACAAATACTGATGATTAGCTTATTAATTGCAGCATATTAACAACGAGATGACTTTTTGGCCATTTAATTCCTTTGGAATAAGTTCCCATCATTCTGGGAGTACAATTACAATCATGAAATTACAGAAACAATTGGTTCATAGACAACAATAAAACCATTTATCACACTAACAGAAATAGCAAAGTTAATTTTCAGGCTAAAGTTATGATAGTCTTTTAATCAAAGACAGCTATAGGTATAAGCTTAGAGCTTCCCCCCTCCCACTGCCCCAGGAGGAACAGAAGAGCATGATCCATTAAGGGTCTTCTAGTATATCTTAAAGGGAAAGTTTGCTTTTGGAGTTTAAAAAAAAGCTCAAATGGGGGCCAGCCCCCTGGCGTAGCGGTTAAGTGCGCACGCTCCGCTGCTGGCAGCCAGGGTTTGGACCCGGGCGTACACCGAGGCACCGCGTGTCACGTCATGCTGTGGCGGCGTCCCATATAAAGTGGAGGAAGATAGGCATAGATGTTAGCCCAGAGCCAGTCTTTCTGAGCAAAAAGAGAAGGATTGGCATGGATGTTAGCTGAGGGCTGATCTTTCTCACAAAAAAAATAAAAAAGCTCAAATGTTTTGTTTTTCCAGTTGAGTCTCCTCCAGCCTCATGAACGGACAAACACTGACTATTTGCACTTTGATTGAACACCGCCATCTGCTGGAATGTGCACGCAGTTTCAAATACGTCCTCCAAGGGTGGACAAATAAAAGCATTGCCCAGAAGGTTTACAAAATACACACCTTAATTATTTGCAATTAGAGGACTTTCTGTCCAAATGTTTTTACTTATTGGTTGAGTGTCTTCAGTCCAACCGGCAGCCAGGTGTATTAACTCTGCTGCCCCCCTCCCCGAGGTCCAGCAAACTCAACCTGGCTAAAACTGAGTACATTTTTTGTCACGAACCTGCTTCCTAGAAGGCCTGTCCCATGCAGGGACACACCAGGAAGGGAGGACTCGCCCTCGACCCTCACCGCTGACACCCACGTGACACCCTACGCCTTCAGGACAGTACTCATCTGTCCCCACCTCTCCAGTCTCATTACACCACTACGGTGCAGACCCTCTCCTGTATTACTTTCAGCAGCCCTCTGGCCCCTCCAATCCATTCTCCATGCTTGCACAGAGCAAACTTTCTAAGATAATAATCTAATTTGCTTAACACAGCTCCCAGAGCTGTCAGCGTCGAGCTCCAGTTCCTTGTCTCATGTACAAGCCCTCCCATCTGCCTCGCTCTCAGCCTATGTTCCTGGCGTGCGCACACACACACAAGCATGCATGCACGCACACGTGCGCGTGCGCACACACACACACCCACCCCACCCCCATACTCCAGGACTGCAAAATAACCTGCATTTCCTCCAACGCATCGTCTGGGTTAGGATTCTGTACTGCATATGTGTCCACTGTCTAGAATTCATTTCCCTCCATTAGATCACAGCTCCAGGGTCACCTTCTCCAGGAAGTTCTCCCTGCCCACTCCACCGTCACGCTCCAGAGTTCTCATAGTGCTCTTTGCATATGACTCCTGCAGCGCTTATCATAATGTGCTGGGACAGCTTGTCTTTCTGTCCCAATCCCCAACTGTCAGCCCCTTCAGGGTGTGAACTTGGAATTTAAGTATGTATTTCAACCTCACTTCATTCTAAATTAGTTTGAAGGTGGATTACAAGGGAGGAAAAATATATAAGACAATAAAGTAAAACTCAGAAGTTGATTCAAAAAAAAAAAAAGGAAAAGCAAAAGGGTGAAGGCTTACATAAGAAAAAAGGGTAATACAAAAACGCAGCCAGTAGGACCCTACACATTCGCAATTGGCAGACCAGAAATTTAGCTCCAAGCTTTTTATCAGCCAACTAGAAGAAACCTGATCAGCTTCCCTGACAGCAGGAAAGGCAATTGAAACACCCAGGAGAAGCCAAAGTTCCCAACACAAGACCAGAAAGAGGTTTCTCCCACAGATCTTCAAGGAGGAAGCGTGAAGTTACCCACCACCTCCTTGGGCGGAAGGGCAAGCCACAGCTCCCTCAGCACAGCCAGCACATCACCCATGGGGGGAACACTGAGGGCAGCTCCACAGGGCTTCCCAGCAGGTGCAGGCTGGGTAGCAAGCTCAGCTGGGCAGACTTAACCCAGGAGCGAGTGCAATGTGGATGGGCCACACAGAAACATCCCTTCTCCAAGACTACTTTTTAACACACACGGGGCCAAAGAGTTTAAGATGATATTACCTGATAAGTACCTGGAATGCAACTATTCTATGGTGCCACTTAAAAGCAGAATCAAAGGTAGCAATCAGCTGTTGACGCTGGTGCTTAGGGACAAGGATTTTCTCCTATTTTTCCTCCCTAACCCCAGCATCCAGCACCGTGGTTCTCAGCTCAGTCAAACTATTGTCCCTTTACATTAACAGGTATTTCATAATGCCTCTTCTGCTTTCCTGAAATTAATAGATAACATAACCCTACCCCCAAATATACATAACCCTATTCTAGCATAGAATTTAAAAAAATAAAAATCAATGTATACTCTAAAATGTAACACAAAAGAAAAGTAACTGATAAGATAATCTGTATTTCAATATATAAAACCATTGCCCTAAGGACCTTAGAAGACATAGTGATGTGGTCAGATTCTTGTAAACTATCAAGCTCTGGAAAAAAGACAAAACAAAATCAGAATCCATTCCAGACAAGAAATACAGGCATATTCAAGAACAGAGGTAAGAATGCTCACTTTGAAACTCGCATTTACTGCTAGGACTTGCTAACAGATCAGACTTATTTGCACAGGGAAAAGGGGCAAGAACCTGAATTGAAGCAGATAGAGATCGCACGCCCAGATGAACTGCCGAGTTGGAGGAGACGTGGAAGGACGACCCTCCTACAATGAGCTGGGTGTTACGAACGAGTACGGCATCAACAAGAGTCCCTGTGTTGGATGTGGACCAGAGCAGTGACGATGTATTATAAACATATACCTCTCGTCAGGACTCCCACCTCGAGGAGATTTGTATATTCAGTCTCTGAAGCTCTGTCAGGACTGTGAACGGCTGAGCAGGACAACTTGGGTCAGGTGGGGCTGTTGGTACTCTGAAGACCATCCAGCATGCCCGCCTCCACCTCTACATGCCAGTGATGCTCCCCAACCCTCGTGACACAGAAACACTTTCACGGTCTCCATCCTCTGCAGGAGCCACTAGCCCAGTGCAGAGTAGTAGTTCCACAGAGGAGGAACAGCCAACAAGTGACTGACAAAGTGGAAGGAATAAACCGAACTCGAGAACAAGGAGAAGGATCTGTGTGTCAGGAGAGTGCCCTGAAGGTCAGGGGTGTGGCAGGACGCTGCCCAGGGCCTGGCAGATGGCTCTCAATTAACGCCAGGTGACCTCAAGTAGAAACACAGGTGACCTCGTTCGACGCTGTCCGAGGACCCAGGGCCTTGTACCCACAGCACTGATCCTGCCTCCGAGACCCTGGCTCCTGCTCTGCCCACCGCGCACTTCAACCACCAGTGAACTAGTCAGTCCTGAGCACTGTCTGGGTCCCTCAAGTGGGGAAGGAGCATGCATACCTTCTTCAGCTTCTGCAGCACTGGAGGGCATATCCAATCTTTCCTCTGGCCTGGCTTCTTGCTCTTCAAGAGCCTAAGACAGGAAGAAAAAAAAAAAGTACAGAAAACCATTTGAGGCTTCAGATATGCAACAAAGATGAAAACCACAATCAAGGATCTCGGAGCTGGGGCAGGCTAGAGGCAGGGTCTGGGAGCTCTGGACAGAGCGTGGGCAAAGCTGCTGGGAGAACAGCAGCCAGCACCTCAGGATGACGGGCGAGATGTAGGGGAGCCAAGGCAGGGGCCAAAACCATCCCTGCACTGGGCCTCAAGTGCTTCCCCAGGGCATGACCACCAGAAGGTTCTCAGGAACGCAATGCATGAACCAAAAAGAGAACAGAGAACAGAAAATCTTGCAAGAAAGGTTGAAAGAAAATCTTGAAATAAAAGGGTTAAAAAAAAAATCTTGCAAGAAAAGCAGAAAGAAGTTTTGCCGTTTTATCTGTCTGCCCACCTAGACCCACCCCCATCCACACCCTAAGACACAGGGATCTCGGGGCCCAGATGATGGGAGGGACCACCATCTCTGGAGAACTCAGGATGAGCACGGGTCTCGCTCAGGCTGGCCTCGCGGGTGCAGGCCCTCCCGCTGAGACCGGGTTGGGGAGCCTGAGAGGAGCCGCATTCTCGGAGCTCTCTGTATTTTCTTTTCAGATGGATTCCCCACAGCCAGTGAAAATGTGCAGAAACAGAAGGACGTGTTGAAGCACCAAATGGTAAAACAGCCCAAGACTCATCAGCACATGTTCCAAAACAAAGACAGGGGCAAACGTGGGCAGGCAACCCTGCGTTGGACAGAGCCCAGAATCCCCTGGGCATGTCAGTAAGCTCAGGACATCAAGTGCCTGCTTCTTGGGCTACTTCCTGAGCCCAGAGCAGAGAGAACACGAAAACATACACAATTTACGAAACCACCAAGGGGCAGGGATCAAGAGGTACCCAGTCACCTACCTTCCAGGGCTGTTAACGCCCCCAGCCTTCCCCCCAGGACGCAACATTCTCTTGTCTAGGGCCGGCCATGGACCTGATGGATGGACCAGAGCAGGTGTGTACTGTGTGCACTGAGGAGACGGCAGCCTGAGCGTCCAGGATGTGTGAGAGCCCGCCATGCAGGCTCAAGGCCAGGACAGCACCTGCTCCCCATGCTCACCTGGGGTCAGCCTCAACCCTGACACCCCGTCGTTCAACCAGGGCAACTGCCAAGCCTATGTGAAGAGGGCATCAGGCAGTGCCGGTGTCTGATTCCAAAACAAAACTTGAAATAAGAAAACACTCCTTTTTTGTAAATGGGGTGTATGAAAACAATTTTTATTCTCACGAGTAATTTTAGATGCAACTTTTAGAACATTTAACTTTCCTAGCAGCCTTATTAATTTTAGACAAGTTCTAGAACTAAATTCTCAGCATTCTGATTAACAGAAAAAGCTTTTTTATGAGGAGATAACTAAAACATGATTAAAAGGTATAGCTAAGATTTTGCCTATTTAATTTCCTAATATCTATCTTTACATTTTGGATATTTAGCACCAACCTGTAATTTTTTAACATTTAATATTTATTACAAATTATCAGCCCACCAGTGTCAGCTGTCACAGAGCGTGATAACATGAGACCTTTACAATTCCAAACAAGCAAGGCTTCTGAACGGGATCGCCTGAACCCCTTTTGCATACAGCAAAGCAAACTCAGGTTTCTGCAGCAAGGTTTTGTTGTTGTTGTTCTAGACGGCTAGATAACTCAAAACGTTCAAACCCTGAGACTGGAGGTGCCTCCTTGACAAGACAGGAGGGGCTGTGGTTCACTGAGAATAAATTAGCCCCTCAGATCAAAGTCATTGCCTACAGCTGTCATATAAAAATAGACTTATACATCTGAGATGCAATAAAGCATGAGTACTTTATGACTATACATAATCTCATATTTGTTACCCCAAATTGTAAAGCTCTAGTGTGGACAACTTACATAACAATCACCACCTGCTTACATTTAACAACATCTAACCCAGTAAGAAGCACCACAAAAAAAATTTAAACTCAAGAATACTATAGAAACATTTTGTCAGGCAGGTAAGAATTAATGACTTTGGACGTCGTAAAGGATCTCAGCCCTGTTCCCTTCCGGGTCTCCCTCCTCAGCACCCAGCCACACACCTCCAGAGAGAAGGACAAAAAAGCAATGCTGACACCCAGAACACAAGGCCTCCACCGTAGCTGACTCTTAGCAAGTGTTTTCCATAAAATGAATATCTCAGAAACTGGAAAGCAATCTCCATTTGGTCTTGTTTACTGTCAAGTTCACTACAATGAATTATTGAAGCATCTAGATTTATTCATCCTAAATCTTCCCCCAAGTCATCAGTATTATCTCAAATGTGTTACCAGAAATCACAAACCCAATCTAAGAAGTTGGAAGATTTTATAGTGAAGCTAATGTCTGATAATTTTTGCGATCCATATAGAGCATGCCCTACCCTTTCTGGGAATTTTGTCACCAGGTGCCATGCTGTGGCCTGAGTGTCCCTTCTAGGAACACACCTGTTGCTGAGCTCTGCTGCACGGAGCTACAGGGAGCAGAGCTCATCCTGAGCAATGCTGCTCGCAAGGCCAACCCTCCGCCCAGAGGGAACAGCCACCCCTGGGGGCCTGGGTGAGAAGCCACAGAGGCAGCTGAAGGCTTAGTATCTTTAAAGGGCAAGTGTCCCTAAGCAACATAAGGAAATACCATACCGTATGCCAGAAAATTATACACTAAATTTCCTAAAACCCAACAAAGAGTAGTCCATACTCTGAAGAGCAGGTTTCATTTTAATTGTTTACATAAAATCCTCTATGGAGTAAGCCAATAATAATCTTTATTTGATATATAATGTCTTTTGCTAAATCTTTAGTTTAATTTCATGAAGCAAACATTTTACAAAAGCCAAAATTGTGATAAATGACAGTATCAGTTTTCTAAACTGACTGTTCACTCTGTAAAGCCTATACAGTCACGAAAGCTGTGCCTTATTCAATGAGTGTGCCTGAGAACCCGGGGTGGCAGGGGGTGTCACAGGACCTGGTGACTGAATCCATTATCCCCCTGAGCACCGTCAACTGCACTGACTCAAGCCCTTTTACTCAATATAACATTCTGCTTCGTAATAATTAAAAGATGTAAATATTCCTTATATTCTTCCAGATTTCACAGAAAAATAATAATGATGCAGATGAACTATTTTAAACCCTGAGGCAGGCATGCTATAATAGCATTCAAAGCTGCTGTTTGGGCCATGGGGAGGTGGGAAAACCTCTCTGAGAAAGCGCTGGTTTTAAATCCCAGTCCCATTCAAGAAGAATCTGCACCCTGGGACAAATGCTTAACTACATCGAAGCCACAAAAAAGCCCACAAGTAGATATTACACATGTAAAACGACCTTAAACGCAACTGCTTTCGGTAAGAATTATAGATTAGAAAATATCCAGTATTAGCACATTAAAACCCAGCACTGGTGGGGCTGGCTCACGAAAAGGAAACAAGAATATTATACAAATTATTTTCTACTGCCAAATGTTATATAATCATCTTTATTCTACTGCTGTAGACAGTTTCCATGCCATGTCCCCCAAGGTCCCATTAGAAAAGAGAGCGCTACCTCCAAAAATACTGTTCCCAAAACGAATTGCTGCCTGCACTCTCAAGGGGCGTGAGTTATTGTGTACCAGAATAACTGAGCACAAACCTTCATGAGAAAGGCTCTATCCCAAAAATATTTCCTGAAGAGTTTAATGTCTGCCTCCAGCAAGTGCTCGGCTGTGTGGTGAAGCGTCAGGGTCAGGGTCTCTGATGAGTGAACGTACCGCAGGGCGGCGTCTTCGCTGAGCTGCACGCGGGAGAAGCCCGGGGAACGTCTGCCCTGGAAACTGAAGCGTCACAAATCAAAACCACTCACAGCTTCAGAGACACCCACCCCGAGACCCCAGGACCCTCAGTGCCCCACCTTACAAATCCAACCAGCAAAAGCATCCTTGAAAGCCACCTGGTGACAATACCTAAGATCAGTAAACAGATCCCAATAAAGCCATCTTTCTTTCTCCACCTAGAGATGTCGACTGAAAAGCCATTCACATATATGACATACTTCAAAGGTTTATATAAATAATGAAACTACTGACTTTTAAATACAGTACTTCACCTTAATATTTCATTCTCCTTTTAATCTGAAAAGATGCCTCTTCCTTTATTGGGGCCACATGGAGAACAAATTAGCTGGCAGCCAACAGTTTATTAGGTGATTACAATGGAAAACAGATATGATCTCCAGGGAAGTGCTGAGGTTTGGATGTCACAAACAAGTGAGATATTCCTAACACGCTGGTCCACTGCTGTAAATCATTTTCTCATGTAAATTAAAACATGCATAAATTTGATCATGTGGTAGTCTTGAATACACTCGTAAACAAAGGAACAATATCCCCAAACTCATAAGCTTATTTTCTGTTCTGTTTTGGCTAAGAACAATTGCACATTTATTAGCCATATGTAGGCTTCGTGGTTGGTGACACAATATTCTGGATGACTTATAAGGTCATGCAACAGCAACAGTAAAGAAGCCCCAGGAGGAAAACGTCAGTGCCTCAGACAACAGCTACCTCAGCACGCTGTCACATCCCACAAATTGCTCCCAGATTCCCCACTTCACAGAACTAGCTCAATGCCTCTTTCGTCTTCTTCTATGGCCTAATTTCGTTAATGAATGTTTGTTTTACAAAAATATAGCATACTTCCAATCAAATAAATGTCATCTTCATCATATGGAGTGACAAAAAGAGATCCATAAACATCCCAAACTTGTACTCTAAGATTTAGGGCATCTCAAACTCTTGACACTAATTACTGGCAGGGACTCCGGAATCTTCCAGAAAACTCCCCATGCCAACAACAAACCACTAAGGTGAATGGACTCTGAGCCTGAGTGATAAGATCATTGTTATTAATTTAGAAAATGGAAGCTCCATCATAGAGTAAGAATTTAGCTTATAGTCTATTTCTAATCCCATCCATGAATGGATTTATTAGAGGTGTAAACTTTTGAAAACATATAATATCTTCTGGTCTTGGACAGTAGAAAGATACAAAGCTATAGAAGATGAAGAAGCCAGTCTCCAGGACCTCAGTGTGATACGGAACTATCCACAATGACTAAGTCAAAGGAAGCAGTCCTGCCTTGCCCCTTTTAGCCAAGAAAATAGGGTCATATTAGAACAAAGAAAAGGGCAATTCCTTTTGGATGGGCTATTCTCTTGGTTGATGGTCATTTGACCAAATGAGAAAAAAACAAACAGAAAGCTCTGACTTTTGCTCCAACATCCACTTATGCACCATATAACCATAAATTAATCACACTGAGTTCCATGAGCCAAGCAAGAAGAGCCAGTCCATTCAGACACACCATGTAACAATGCTCTGACAATACTTAATATTTATGTAGTACTTTGTAATGTTCAATGTACTTTCCCATTTATCTATTTTTTTCCACATGTTGTCAAGAAAATCACTATATATGAATCCTCCTTTCAGAAGAATAATGACCAATCTGAACCATTCCAAGTAACAAACAATACATTCATTATTCATTGAAAGTGTTGATATCATCAACATAGAGAACTTTACAGTTGACAAATTACTTGCTTTACATTATTTCACTAGATCCTAATAACCATGAGCTACATGGTATCTTACGGTTTGTCTGTTACTCACTGATTCAACAAAACTTTATATTCTTTCAAGGAACGTCATCTGCTGAACGCCCCCCTAGAAATACTGTAATGGGTAAAACAGAAATAGTTTCAGCCCTCAGATGATTTAGGAGGGAGACATATGAAACAGATGGTCACTATATATATAAAATTCTAAATTAAGATTAATATTGTGAATCATAATTTTAATCAAAATCACTATTGTGAATTAATCATAATCATAAAAGGCCATAACGTAGAAGAAGGCCTCTCTGAAGAAATGACATTTAAACTAAAACCTGAAAAATAAGTAGGGGTCAGGCTACAAGTTTCCCAACCTTTTTTCTTCTTATAGCCCCTATGGAGCCTTTTGAGACATGTTTTCCCTAACTCCTTCTCCCCCATGAAATGTTAATATCAAATATATCTGTATATCTGTTTATGTACTGTACGTATATCTGTACTTTATATATGGGAACTAACGGTAAAACGTAAGCCAACATTAGCTCGTGGTTTGGTTACTTCCATTTTTCCATAATGCTTGGCCGACTTTATAGAAACAGATTAAGAGAGAAACTATCAAGTAGCAAACTCACTTTGTGATGTCTTCAACCAGCTTCGAGTGTCCGCCACGTAAAGCTAAGTCTAACGGCGTGGCACCCTCTTCGTTGGGTAAAGCCAAGGCCTGGACTCCCCCAGGGAGACACAAGAGGAACTGGGAAAGCTTAGCCAGGCCCCATCTCACAGCCAGATGTAGGAGAGACTCTCTGTGTAGAGAAACTGGAAAGAAAGAAAAACGTATGATATTAGCTCCTCCTTTTACAAAGTTTGTTTTATACATTTTATCTCAGAGACCATGTATTTAGACATATAAGAATGTTGAAGCTGGAAGGAAAGCATCTAATCCAAACACCTCATTTTACAGATGTGAAAAGGTCAAGTGATTTGTCCAAGGTCAGGCGGCCGTAGGTGCTACAGCCAGGCCCACTCATTGCTGGTACAACGTCCTTTCCACCCACCGTGGTGCAAGTTCGCACCACCTTTCACTCCCGTTCAGCAAAGTCATCCATGGAACACAAGTGCCAAGACCGTCCTTTGGAAGCAGACACTGTCCATTTCTAAGGTGTCCTTTAAGGAGATGCTGCCACTCCAGCAGGGCAGGCTAAGACCGTCAAGGAGCCTCTGTTCCCACCCTTCATCCTCAGAGATGCTCCTCCCCGATGAGAAGCTGGGACAGAAATGGGCTTCACACGTCTAGAAACTTGAGGCCATGGTCTTTTCCAACTTCACGGTGGTGATCTCATTCATCTATTATATCCCTGGGACTATTTCAGTGTTGCCAAAGCCACCCCAAGGCATAGCTTAGAAAGCTCGGCCTGTGCCTTTTCGTGTGCCCTGATAGAGGGCTCTGAGTTGGTCTGTCGGGCTTTTCACTGCGGTGTCCACCACTCTACATTCTGGTGGTTTCCTGACTATATCATCTTACAGCCCCTTGACGTTTTTTACTGCTGACACCTAACATACTATCTGGCAAACTGAAGGCATTCAGTATTGTGGAGTGGAGTGGCAACTGACTGTTAAAGTCTCAATTATTTGTGTATGTTTAAATTGCCTAGGTCGTATAGAGTTTATACACCTGTATTTCTACCGCAACAACCCAGTGCCTGGAACACAGCTAGCCCATGATCAACATTACATTGGATATACGTAAAAGAAGAAATTTGCCTACATTAAAAAAATCTAGGCCCATGAACTCCACAGACACACCGTAAAACAAGCCTAATCTTAAACTGAACATGAAAATCTAACAATCAAGATCTGTTGCAACAAGCATGCAGTGAGAATTTAAGTTACACACTCTCCAGTTAAGTAATGTTATTGACTATTTGTGATGTGAAAGAGACCCAGACAACGCTGCACCCACGGGAATGCGAGGCCGAGAGGGTAGGGACCTTCCATCCTCACACAGCGCTCCATAAACATTGGCTTATTGAGTGAATGAATAAATGACCAACGGCTCTCTCCCTGGTGAGGACCCATGAAAGTCAGCTTTTAACACAGGACTGTAGCTGCCATTTGGAGCATCTATCACACTTAGTTCTGCCTCTGATCCCTCTTGACTAAAATCTGAGAACAGAAACTATGTACTCCCACACAGCTTGGACACTGAAGACAACAACTACCTACTTCACACAGCTTACTGTTTACATTAATATGATTTTACTATTCCATTGTCTTCATTAGCATAAGTTCACTTTCCAAAAGACTCTTGCCCAGGCAAATGAATGACTGTCCATTATAGGAACTTCCTTCAAGACCCATCAATTCTTCAATAAGAAGCATCAACAGACAGTAGAAACCCTAAAACCAATGTTTAATTATTTTATCATGATCCTTACCCAATCCTCATCAAGCTCCCCTCCCTGCCCACCATCCCCCATCACTCCTCTCCTGCATTAAAAGACACTTATTAAGCCAAACTTCAAGTTCTCAATAAATTCCAGCCTTGCCTTTTCCCCTCCAAATGCTGCTAAGAGTCTGTGGAGGTGTTCTCCCTTACCACAGCAGGCCATACTCTCAGCCTTGTCTCATCAGCAGGGTGTGGTAATGATATTTGGGAAGCCAGCATTCAACAAAGCTCTCATTTGAAACAAATTAGAAGGAAATACTCCACTGAACATGGACGCAAAAGAAAACTGCTTAGTTTACATTTTTAATTAGTTTACACTGCTATTTCCATATCTAGATTAATGAACAATGAACACAAGGTCTATATTTCAAATATATAAATTAGCCCTCCCGGGGAAATGCCACTGACTTCACTGTGTATTTGCTCCACCATCCATCTGTGTGACACAGCACAGACCCCATTCCCCCACCCAGGAAAATGACATCTGAACTGCCAGAAAATCTAAAAACAGATAAGGGGGTGTACCCCCGCCAGACATTTGTTTAATATACTTGATATCTGTAAACAAGTTTTTGGTTATTAAAGAACTCATCTTTAATTATTTTATCCTTTATCTTTAGTTTTTTGACCTTTAAATTCAATTTATTAAAAAGTAGGGCTTTTATTCTTAACAGATTCCCAATAAGGCATGTTTGATAACATTTCCATCTTCTTCCTTCTTAAATAATAATCAAGAAGAGACTTGTTAGGATCAGATAACAAAACACACACACGCACTTGCGCACTCTCCAACATGCCCGTTGGCATCAGGCTGTAACCAGCCACACCAGCACTTAATTTCTAAGTCACAGATCCCAATCTGAATCTAGTGAGAAATGTCCTGGGGTTATACGGGACATAATTTTCTTACAAGAAAAATATGACCAAAAGTGAACATCTAAACCTTTTGGTTCCCTTTATTTATACCATTGATAAAGGCAAGTACGGTGTCAAGCATTTAAATGGTACTCCCTACCGTGCCTGTGGCAATGCCCTAAATACCCTCAAACCTGGGGTGTAGTTCACTGTCTTCCACCCGATAGACAGTGTGAGTTGGGGAGAAGCTGTCTCCTCCACCAGGACAGCTCTCCAGGCCTGCTCTCCTCACCCAGCTCCCTGTCCCCTCCTTCCTGGCTCCATCCGCACGTCTTGCTCAATGGAGAGGACAGCAAACATGTGCGACTGGACGGCTGGCTCCCTGTCGACACTCTCCCTCCCTGCAAACCTACTGCTTCCTGGGAAGGCGGGGAGGCAGGGGAAGAGAGGATGTCCCCATGTTTGAAGAAAACAAACAGAAAGCTGACCAACACATTTTGAGAGAGAGCTTTCTCATTCAGTCTAAACGTTCAGAGCCCAGACTAAGGCAAACAGCTTGAAATAGGAAACATCATGACATATATAAATAATTCTGCTTGTTGGAGAGTTTCAGAGTCTTACCAGCAGTCAGGAAAACAAGCTGTGGACAGGCGTTATACAATTTGGCAGGTGGGGGTGTTTAATGGAAATGAAATCTTTCTTTACTAAATAAATATGGCACTTCCTGTTCAGTTGGCGCCTGGAGTTATTTGAACTGATGTCACTAAAACAGAATTACTAAGAATTGCGCTAATGGCAAACATTACAGTATGACAGGTCACATCCTAGGAACAAGATCACAACAGGGAACCAGCAGGCTGCATCCTTCACTGGACATTCGCATTAGAGCATAAAGGGAGGCTCCTCTGCCCCAGGCAGGGAGGAGGCTCAAAGTCCCTGCCCTTCACTCTGCCAGGCCTCAGTTTCTCTGCCTGGAAAATGAGACTGTCATATCAAAGACCCACAGTCCTAAGAGTATTCCTCCCTGCACTGACTTTCTGGCGATCAAGGATCCGTGAAAGCAAGCACACCAAGAGATCTTCCAGAGCACCTGAGGCACAAGAGCAGGGATGGCCAGAGTGGCTGTTACCAAAGTCACGTGATTTCATTTACTGCTCAGTCCAGTAAGGACTCAGGAACCATTATCATACCCATACAAGGTCTGATGATGCCTCTCAACCAGCAGAAAATTCATGTTGGAGACTGAAAAGTAAATTACCCAGCCCTCAGGAACTCACGTTCACCGCTAGAGGAAATGCCAGCTGCAACGACCTCTTTGGAAAACACAGTGGCATCGTCTAAAGAATAGGAAGAAACTAACGTCTTCTGACTGAGCAATCTCACTCCCACACCTAAACCCTACTGAGGACTGTGCTGTGTGCGCCAGGAAACACACCCCCAAAGGTAAAACGGTCAAAAATAGACGTCAGCTTCATGTCCATCAACAATAGAACAAACTGCAGTGTAATCATACACTAGTATTCTAACAACAATAAACGTGAATTATAGACTCACATAGAAGAAACTAAGAAATATCATGTGGAGGACAGGAAGTCACAAAAGAATACAGAGAATATTTTTCAATTAATATGAATTTAAAAAAACAAACACTAAACCATGTTATTTGGGGTACATAGGTGGTAAAGCTATAAAGAAAAGCAAGCAAATGGTAACTATAAAGTCAGCATAACACCTGAGGGGGGGAAGGGAACGTGATGGGGAGAGAACGAAAGGTGATGGTACTTCCGGGGGGTTAATGGTATCTGTCCCTGTCTCCCTCTCTCCCTCTCTCTCACCTCTCTCTCGCTCTCACTCACTCTCAGACACACACACACACACCCTGAGTTGCAGTCAAGGCCCTCCTCAGAACAATTAAGACAGAATTTCTGGGGTGGGGCCCAAGCATCAATCTTTTCTAAAGATTCCCAAGTGATTCTAATGCGAAGTCAAGGTTGAGATCTGCTACTTTAAATAATTAAGTGGTTACCAAAATACATACTTATGCCTCCTTCTTATACCACTGTCTTCCCAATCAGCTCTTAAGATGTACTAGCTAAAACATATCATCAGTGAACCAGAACAACAACAAAATAATGTTTGTGACTTTTACAAGTTATTTTTAATCCTCATTACTTGCTGCTAAACCAAGATACAGCCTTAAACATTGAGCAAAATATCAGAGCTAGATCATGATGGAGACAATAATCCAGAAGCAAATGATATTTTTAAACACAAGTTTTCAGAAGTACTACTTTGCAGGGTTTAGCAATGTTTCATAACTACTGAGTAGAGCCACTGAAATGTATTCAACACTGTAAATTTATTAATAACTAAGTTTTTTAATTCACATAAACCTAATTCATTAAAATAAGTTCTACTCTGATTTCCAAAGCCACATATATATTCACGGAGGTCTCAATTTGTGCATCTAAGTCATTCAGTAGTGAGTGAAACCACTACTATATGCCAGGTCCCATGGACAAGGATGTGGTCCTTGTCTTTGGGAAGCACACAGCCAGCCCACTTATGTTTGGAATAAAATAATTATGTGGCCCGTGAAATCACCATCTGATGAGCACCAGCTCTAGGCTTAGACACAAAGAGGGAATAGAAATAAAGAAACTATCCGGCCTACAAGAAAACTGCTCAGCAGGTTAAGTTAATTCAACCTACATCACGTGTCATGATTTGAAGCTTTAGAGATGTTTATAAAATACCAAAATCACAAGCAAAAAGTAAAGGGAATGAAAAAAAATTACCAAAATTTATACAGAGAGTAGAAGAGACTATTGGGCACAAGCCTCACACACAACCTCTGATATTTTTTCAGCACTCTCGATGAGAATGGAAGGAGAGGGCGTGTATTATGGCGTCTTCCATTTAAGCAGTCTAATCAGGGCTTTGGTGCGTATAGAAAGAAACAGGCCTTCCACACAGAAGATCGGAGGAGGGTGAGTCCAGCATAGGCACTGCAAATACAAACACGCTCACAGGAAAGCTGAAAGCGGGACGTCCCACCGAGCACAACACCAGCACGGCAGGTGAGGCTGGGTCATCAAACCAAACGGTGGAAGCGGAGGGAAACAAACATAATGGCAGGTTTTAGCTTCCTGAAATTTTTCTGCATCAGACACATTTAAGACACTCAGATTACAGCCCCCGACTGAAAATAATCTGGGAAAACACCAATCACACCATCATTCCAGAAAATTTGCACTGTGATACACAATACTGGAATGCACATCATGGATTTTTTTCATCTCATATAGGTTGGTTATACTTTCTTTTACCTCGTGGAACGAGTAATAAATCAGTTGAAACACTACAAAGTCTCTATCGGATGGCAATCTGACTTCTGGCCTTCACAATCTGGAGGCATTTCCAGACTGAATTACACAATGTGGGCATCAATACAAGATATTAAGAATCCAGACACAACACTGTATAGTGCAAAGTGGGGCAGACTAAAGAGCGGAAAGATCTGGATTTGAACACTTCCAGGGATGTAGCTTTGGGCAGACCACTTAATGCTCAAGTGAGAAGTTGTTTGATCTGTAAAAGGAGAGTGATACCTGCCCAGCCTACTACCCAGGAGCTGTACTGCAGGGGCTGAATGAAGATAACCTACGGGACAGGGTTCTCGAGAACTACGAAAGTACTGGGGGGACTTATCAGTCATTCGCATCTGGCCAATCTTTTTAACACAAAAAAATAAACAGTCACTAAATAGATATATGGTATATTTGAAAACAGTTTTCCTCTGGCCATAATTTAAAAGCATAAATTAAGAGAACTAGCTGTCTGCTTAGGAGGCACTATAATCGCATCAGCGTAAGACACCAGATACGCCATTGAGACAGACGTGCTGCAGCCTAGGCCTCGGGCAGCAGGCAGCCATTAGGTGCCATAAGCAGCAATTATGGCATACCTCCTTCTCCAGCCTGTGCAATAGGTTTTTTCTTCATTTGTTAATATTTCTTCAAAGCTATGATTCACATCCACCTTTCATTCATTCATTTGATATCTGTCAATAGCCTACTACGCACGGCGCATTCTGCCCTCCCCCCCCACCACAGGCCAGCCTGTGGAATTTGCAGGCACCCTCCCAGCTGACCGTCCAGGAACCCTGTTCTGTTTCAGAGACACATGAAAATACACTACAGTCTAATTTTATTATTGACAAGCAGAAAAAGCATAGACTCGTCACATCTTGGAAACGGCCTTTTGCAGTCTGCACTGGGAGTCTGAATTCAAGCACAAGCAGGAATCTGGCCGCTCATCTGCGGCAGGCAGGGTCCACCCACTGCTCTTGCCCTGGAAGCCAGAGCCCCAAGTCCAAAGGCCCAGAAGAGAAATACTGAACTCTGTGGGCATGAGCTACACCTTCCATGGGAGACCTCATCCCCTTCACCAAGGGATATTCTGGTGGGGGAAGAAGAGGAAGGTAAATGGGATAAACCAAACAGAAAGTCAGTAAGTAAGGTGCTGCCTACCTGGGGTGAGGGTGGGGTGGGGAGGTTGGAAAACATTAACTAGAAATCCAGATGGGTAGCTGTTACGCCTAAAAGCAAAGAAATGAACCACCACACGCACCTTTAGTTCGTTCTCTCCAGGTGCCAGTGACTATCAGGACTTTACATTCCTTGTTTCCATCTAACATTCATTAGGCACTTTACATGCATTATCTCATGTAATCCTGACAGCCACTGCACTGAGGTAGGGTCTATTATTTCCCCTGTTTCCTGGGGGCAGAAACTGAGACTTGACACAATTATGCAATTGCCCTAGCTCACTCAGGTGGTAAATGGAGCAGCAAGGACTTGAACCCAGACTTTTCTACCTCCAGAACTCAAGTTCTTTACTATGATGCCTCCCACGGGTGATCAGGCAAAAGACAGCACGAAACGAAGAAGGGAAGGGCAGAAAAGATAGAACTTGAATAAATCAACCAATTACGAGTCACGTAAAGCAGAAGGAAAAGAAAAGTCCGAAGGGCCAGCCTCACCAACCCCTCCCCGCTCTGCAGGTGTCAGCAGATATGACCCCACACACACCCTCTCATGACAAAAGCCCTATGAGGGCTTTATGGGAATCATTATGAACTAGAACCTAGGGTAGATGACCGAAGACCTTGAAGGGTTTCTACCTATACAGCTTCATGCCAACGTCAAGGCCCACATTTGAAAGAGTCAAGACCAGGCCTGTAAAGCTCACTGGGACTGAGGAAAGGGGGCCTGGTAACAGGAGACTGGGTTGGTCATTTCCCTAAGAAGATGCCACCACTTCTGGCGCATGCCCATCCCCTCCCAGACCTCTCCCTCCCACCTTCTTCAACCATCAGCCTGTTAGCCTCCAAGCATTGGTAGTTTTTAAACCAATGTTTTATTTTTTTAAGTAAAGTAGCACAAGCACAGCTGCCAGCATTCAAACCCTATTACAAGAATCTATAAAAATAGCAAAAATTTAAACTGTTTTCCTCAAATATTAAGAGAATCCTTGGCTACTGTCATTTTCAAATTCAATTTTAGTCCCCTGGGTGCCATCAAAGACTGCCACACGCTGGGCCAGCCCTGGTGGCCTAGTGGTTAAGTTCAGCACGCTCCGCTTCAGCGGCCCGGGTTCAGTTCCTGGGCGCAGACTTACACCACTCGTCTGTCAGTGGCCATGCTGTGGTGGCCGCTCACATACAAAAAGAGGAAGATCGGCAGCGGGTGTTAGCTCAGGGCAAACCTTCCTCACCTGAAAAACAAACAAGACAACTGCCACACGCATCCTGCAACGTTTGAAAGGTTCTCAAAGGAGAGAAGCCAGGGATGGGGACACGGCCACCCACAGGTAAATTTCAGAATCTTGCAAGGTCCTAAATCCTTTGGGAAGCACAATAGGGTAGAGTGTTTGAAAATAAAAGCTTCCACTTATGTTTTTTTCCCTGAAAGATTATGAGAGGGGGCAAAGTCACCACAACACAACCCAGTGTTCTTATCTCTCAGACGTGAGAGCACATCTGTAACTGTCTGTTCCAGTCCAAGGGCCATCACGCCAGACAAAAGCGGGAAGCTTATTTTTGCAGGAAGACTTTAAGCTGCTTTTTCTTCTTTAAAATATAGTCCCTTAGCAGAGGAAATGGACAGACACTTCTCCAAAGAAGATATACAGATGGCCAATAGACACATGAAAAGATGCTCAACATCACTAATCACCAGGGAAATGCAAATCAAAACCACACTAAGGTATCACCTCACGCCCAATAGAATGGCTATAATCACCAAGACAAAAAACAACAAATGTTGGAGAGGATGTGGAGAAACAGGAACCCTCATACACAGCTGGTGGGAATGCAAACTGGTGCAGCCTCTATGGAAAACGGTATGGAGATTCCTCAAAGAATTAAAAATAGAGATGCCCTATGACCCAGCCATCTCACTGCTGGGAATCTATCCAACAAACCTGAAATCAACAATCCAAAGAGGCTTATGCACCCCTATGTTCATTGCAGCATTAGTCACCATAGCCAAGTGAAAGCAACCCAAGTGTCCCTCAACTGATGATTGGATCAAGAAGATGTGGTATATATATACAATGGAATACTACTCAGCCATAAAAAAACAAAATCGTCCCATTTGCAACAACACGGATGGGCCTGGAGGGTATTATGTTAAGCGAAATAAGCCACAAAGAGAAAGACAAACGCTGTATGATCTCACTCATATGTGGAATGTAAACCAACACATGGACAGAGAAAACTGTATTGTGGTTACCAGGGGCAATGGGGGTAGGGGGTGGGCACAAGGGGTGAAGGGAGACATATATATGGTGATGGACAAACAAAAATTTACAACCCAAAATTTCACAATGTTATAAAGTATTAAAACATCAATAAAAAAAAAATATATATATATATATATAGTCCCTTAAATGAGAATGTGCTTAATAAGAGTTTACTAACTTAACTGAAAAATAAATCCAAATTATTTGATAGAGAAAAAAGCTCGTTTCCTGAAGAGTTCAATTCTGTATTAAATTCTTCACTGCCAGAAATCCCATTCTTTAAAAATGAAAAGCTAAAAAAGGGACGGAAGACAGAAAATATTTTTAAATCAAGGATTTAAAACTGCACAAATGATGCACATTCATGTGCACGTGCATGGCTAAGTCCTGTGAAACAGTTTTACCAATTTGCCAGTGGGCCTACAGTAAAGACCATTCTCTCCACACTAGCATTCATCTGGTAGGTTACCTTAGCAACTGACGGAATATAACACCAGCTTTAAATGTCAGGAAAGAAAGTGTGGAGATATTTGTCCCATTAGATACTATTAGAAGTGACAGAAGCTAGACAGTGACACTGTGTACACAACTGCTTGAAAAATGTCAAGATTTCCAAGAAAAACATACAAAACCCCAGAATCAGTTGCTATCCATAATGCATTAATTTCAAACCTCCTCAAAATTTTTTTTTAAAAAACGGAAACTTGTATTCTGTAATAAATCTGTCCTTTTCGGGTTTCCTACCCCACTGGGAGGACATCAGCTAATGTTACTTCAAATGAGCTGTCCAGTGCACAGCTTTGGGGCAGAAAAACAAAGCTGACATTTCACATAGTCTGCGGAACAGCAAGCAAGTCTTATAATTCACGTGCTGTCCTCTGGCTAAGGAGATCTGGAGCACAAGTCTCAAGTCGGGGCCCACCAACAGCGCCATGCTCCTGATCTTTGCTCTATTTTCTTCCTATTTCTACAGCCGGCAAATTGTATTCAAAGATAAAAACACCAGCCAAGCTCCATTTCAAGTGTTAAATCTTGCTTCTTACTGGTTACAGATCTCTTTCCTCTATTCAAAGAAACATAAACAGATATTTTCCTCTGTCAAACACTGCTGCCCACAAATCCCCTTCTCTTCCTGCCTAGAAAGAAGGTAATGGTTCTGGGTATGTGGCTTGAAGCAAGATGTAGATATCACAGAAAATTGGCAGTTCCCACAGAGTCTTTCGTAATGAACTGTTAATTCTCACTTAATGGCTTTTCCTGCAGATAAGAAGCAATATTATGACAGCTCTTTAAACTCCTTAAGGGAACACTACACAATCAAGACACATTGTAACAGTCACTGAATAACTCCCGCCCTTATAAACTTTCTTCTGAAGTCCTTTTGGCCCTCTGCATTTCTTGTCCTTTTGCCTCAATTAGTTGTAAAGTGTAGAAAAATAAACATTCTCCTTCAAAGGGAACTAATTTATGAAGACTCTCAATAAAGCAGACCATCATGCTAAACACTCTTCTTAGTAACAGCGTTACCTATCCATTCACCTTGTACTCCAAGACCAGGGTTCTACTTCTTCCAGTCACTGTTTGTTACATCGTGACTTGGTCTTGTACAGACAGATACTTCGTGGACTTGCCTTTACAACATGTATTCTGCAACTAATGCACCATGTCTCTAATTTCTATATTCAAGCTTAAATCTGTTGTGGTTGCTATAACTTCACTGGTGTTACTAAGGAACATACTCTTGATGTGATCTTTGGAATCAGTAATATAATTATAATATAACTATAATATATAATTATAATAATAATTAAAATAATCAGTTCTCTGAGCCACTCTCAGTGGGTCCTATCAGTTCCACCACTGCTTGTCTTTGGGGACAGCTGTCTAACCAATCACACATCTACAGAATGAGAAGCCAGCTCCCTAAATACATCAGCTGTGTTTATGCCCAAGACAGCCCTGCAGAAAAGTTGCAAAAGCTCAATTCCTAAAAACTTCTTCCATTCATAGAATCAATCATAAAGGCAGGAGAAAGTTTAACTCTTTAAACTTGATAAAGCACTCTAACTGCTAAAATTTTCTTTATTTTATTAAGAATTTTAATATGTTTGCCCTGCAGATCCAACTCACGGTATCACCTTTCTCAAATGTTCTCACGAAAACGGTAATTATGTGATGGGATGGAGCTGTTACCTAACGGTATGGTGGTAATTATTTTGCAATATATAAATGTATCAAATCAACACATGTGTATTTATACAATGTCATTTGTCAATTATATCTCAATAAAGCTGAAAAAAAACAGGTTTTGCTATGTTTTTATAATTGGTATAATGAAGAGTTCCATCCCGTCCACAACAGAAAACATCTGCCTATAAGGAGACCTTTGAACATATGAATTACTTTTACCTAGAGAACTGCAGAGAAGATCAAACTCATTTTTTACAATAGTAATTTTCTTTGGCAAAAAAATATCTTCGATCTGCAAATTGTTGCTATATATTGGTTTGTAAGTGTAAATACACGCTGTGAGAGATGGTCTTTATATGACTTTTTTCTTAAGTAAGTGGGCTTTTTTATCTTAAATCAGAAAGCATAACCACGGCAAGCTCCACCTACCCCATAGGTTGGGAGAGGAGCTACCGTGTCCCCAGGGACAACGCCATCAGTCCTCTGAGATGGCATTTCTAAAATGGCAGCCTCCCCACTGCTGACGGCTTGCCCGCCACGTCAGGCTTCTGGAACACAAATGAAGGGAAGTAATTTGGTTGAGGAGGAAGGGAAGACTAACTCAAAATTATCTCAGCATCAACAGAAGAAAACAGTGTTTTATTCCAGTTAACCTAATTGACAAAATAAGCCAATCTCTAAGAAAAGATTTCCGTCCAAAAAACAAACAAGCAAAAAACCCAAAACAAAAAAGGATAAATTAATTGTGAAATTTTATTGGATAATGATTATATTACTACTCAGTTTTACTGCAAATTTGGGGTCCCGAGACCCCACAAAAGCTTTTATCATGAAAGCTATTTCACAGAAAGAAATGAATTTAATTTTATGAAATAGGAATCCAATCTTATTTATGGCATAAAATTAAATAAAACCTGGATGTTTCCTTCCCTGGAACACATAACAAGGTTGCACTGTGAGTAGTGATAGGTGAGATGCAGAGCCCAGAGAAGGCTCTGCTGTTCTTTGTGAGACACAACACTCCACTCAGACTCTGGCCCTGCTCCAGCCTCTCAGGCCTTCCTGGTAACTCCCAGTGACTGAAAGGGGAAAAAACGAGGGATTTATTATAAAACACAAGGAAATAGAGTAATGCTTCACAATAAGGCTTCCATCAGACTCTCCCATGACAAAGTCATTACAGAAATCAACACTCATTCAGTAACATCCATTTACACTCCCCCAAAAAGCATAAACAAAAAGAATTTTTTAATAAGTGTGAATAGTGAAGCTTTTAAATAGTTTTTGAATAAGTATTACAAGAAATAATTACTAGGAGAAAAACTGTTTTCCCCCTTACGATGCCACTACCACTAATACATAACAAACTCCAGTGGGCCACATGCCACAGCTTCCTTCTTACTGCGTTATTATAATTTATCTACCTCAAAGGCAAGCAACACTAACAAAATACGTACACTAGAAAAAGATGCAGATTCTAAACTGCTCAGATTAAAACCCAACTACATTGAAGGCAAAGGACTAAGATGGCAACATGGGAGACTCCTGACCTTCCTCCTCCCGTGGAAGCACCCAACGTGCAGCTACACAGGGAGCGGTCCCCTCTGAGAGAACCCCAGAAACCAGCTGAGTGACTCCTACATGTCGGGTGAATGAGAAATGGGAAGGAAAGTCTGCGACACAGTCTCGCCATAAACCCCACCCCTGGCACAGCACCACACAATCAGGAAGGACCCCCAACTCCCAGCTTCTTCCTGAGGAGAGAAGGGTTTGGATCACATATATAGCACCCCAACTTTTAAGGCTCCCACTCGAGGGATGGGCCCCCAAAATATCTAGCTCTGAAAGCCAATGGGGCTTTCCAACAGGACTACAGCAAACAATGGAGCAGTTCTTAATGGGCACATAAGCATGCACCAAGACTATCCTCCCAGGGCTCAGCGTACAGGGAGCAGGCAGAAACATCCACCTCCTAGTCTTTCCCTAGAAGGAATGTGGCTACATACTTTCCTAGCTTATGCCTGAGGGTCCGGCTTCTAATCAGCCCACATCCAGGTGCTAACTGAGATCCTCTCCTTTAGGACACTGATGGGTCTTGGCACACCCTCAACTACTGGGAGCCACTAAGAACAAAAATAGCAACTTGGTCTATCACAAAAGTTTGAGAGGCAACCAGGAGCTTGGACTGGGCTGATTGACGAGATTTGTCTACACAAGACCAGTCTAGCTGTTTTATCTAACGTGCAGGAACCAACACAGCAAGTTGAAGAAAACAAGAGAATATGTTCCAAACAAAAGAACAAGATAAATCTCCAGAAACTGATCTTAATGAAATGGAGATAAGTGATTTATCTTATAGAGAGTTCAACATAATGGTCATCAATATGCTCCCCGAGGTCAGGAGAGCAATGCATGAACAAAGTGAGAATTTCAACAGAGATAGAAAATATTAAAACTATCAAACAGAAATCACAGAGCTGAAGAACACAGTAACTGAAATAAAGTATTCAATGGAAGGGTTCAACAGCAGACCAGATCAAGGGGAAGAAAAGGATCAGTGAACTAGAAGACAGAGCAGTGGAATTCATCCAATCAGAGGAGCAAAAAAAGGGGGGGGGGGTATTAACCCCATCCCTCAACACTGATGGTGTAGAATATTCCATTACAAGTCTAGGCTACAGGTAATGTTACCTCAAGTACCATAAACTGTTCTTAGAGAAAGTCCAGAAAAGTTCCTAGAAAGTTTCAAGGAATTGTTTACAATACCAGGATTTTATCCTTTGCCTGTAGCTTCATTTGTCCAGACCCACTATGTTTTCACATATGTACATGCAATAAACTGTTTATATATGGAAGTCCACTCACGTGAACACATGAAAGTCAACTTTTACTGAGAACTCAGTATGTTCAGATATTGTTCTAGGAGTTTCACCAACATTATCCAATTTAACCATCACAATAAGCCAATGAAGTGACTACTATTATGCCTCATTTTAGAAATTAAAGCTTTGCGGCATCAGAAGTAAAATAATTTGCCCAGGAGGCCTCACAGCCAGGAAGCTGTAGCGCCAGGATTTGAACCCGGCTCCAGAGCACATATTCTTAACAACCACGACACTACAACTATTTCCCATAGAAAACGATGTCTCACCATGTAAAGGAACTGCTCTGATTTTTCTCTCATGAGCACACATATATCTATGTAAGTATGGCAGAGAGGTCAGAAAAGACCCCTTGGTGACATAAATCTGCCTGTTATTAGGATATGGATAAACTAAAAGGTCATGACAGATGGAGGCTTAGAAAACAAGAATACAACTCCCAACAGCAATGAAAATGGCAATAAGATGACCCTCGGCAACTTGGTGGTTAGGCTGGTATTCTCCAGACTTAATTTGATTATGTATGTCTATCAGCAAAAATAACTGAACGTATACCCTCAACACAGAAAACTGTATGAATGTACCATTATCAATCCACAGATTAAAGATTAGGAAATCTTAATTTATTTCTAAGTTTTGGGACGAAAAATAAACAGCACGTGGGCAACATGAATCCCACTTCGGAGGCTCTAGTTTAAGCTATTCACGTACAATTATGAAGTTCCATAAGTTTCAACAATTTGTCATTTTGCAGAGGCACAAACTGAACCACTGCCGACTCCAAGCTGTTGTAGTGAGGGAGCTGCTGGGCAAGGAAGGAGCCCCGTGACTGACCCGCATCTGCCTCTCCACGAGGCCGTGAGGCTCTTTACTCACGGCCTTGAGTGCAACTTCATGTCTTTGTCAAAATGGGTCCACCTTTCCAAACCTAAAACACCCTCCAGTATTATTGACAGAATTTTTTTTTAAGCCAGGAGGCTTAAGAAAATGAAGTTTATTAGCCAGAGAACATATATGCACATATATATGTGTATGTATATATTAATGAATATATACGAATATACATGTGTATATATATGAAGAAAGATTCTTAGCCAGAAAACATTTTTTTTCCTATATATACATTTATATAGGAGAACTGAAATAGTCACATCTAGGACATAGGTCTCAGGATGCACTCTTCATTCATTTAAACACTTGTTGAGCACCCGCTATGTACCAAGTGCTTTGGTAGGTCCTTGGGGATAACAGCAAGCAGGACAGACACCACCTACTCCCCACGGGAGCCCACCCCTTCATACACATCAATCAGCTACCAATCAGCTAAGTGCAGCACACGGGAGTCAGGCACAGCTCAGCGCTGAACTTGTCACTTCTCTCATCCAAGGTCTTAACATCCTTAAGTGCCCAGGAGAATTTCAGTATAACCCTGAGTAAAGGAAAGAAATGGAGACCCTTTCTGATTGTGGCTTATGGCCTTATGATTCTGTTTACAAAAATCATACCCCTTTATCTAGAGTAGTACATTTAATCTTATCCACATTAAATTTAAACCAACCTGTAACCGGAATTTACCAGGAAGCAGAGACTCTTAAAAATAGCATCATCTAACCATAAAGCTCAAGTCATGGGAAGAATATAGAAAAACAGCAAGAGTATATGTTGTGTTCAGTAAAATACAGAGCAATATCTCTATTTCCAACAAAATTATGTAACTTGTAATCACCATAAGCAGCATCCACAGAACAGTGTAGCCTCGGTTGTAGCATGGGCTTATATATAACATTTTATCTCTGTTCATACACAGATTCCAAATGGTTTTAAGAGTGCATTTAATGGTATCAACAGGCTATTCAGTCTTTTAGTAAACAGGGGGCATCCAGAAGTAACTCCAAAAGTACAAACACAGACAGTCTGACAATTGTTCAGCTTACAATCTTTCAAGTACATGATGGTGCAAAACCAATCCACTTTCAGTAGAAACTATACTTCGAATTCTGAACTTTGATCTTTCCCTAGGCTAGCGATACACAGTACAATCCTGTCTCTGTCTCTGTCTCTGTCTCTCTCTCTCTCTCGTGATGCTGGGCAGGGAGCCACAGCTCCCAGTCGGCCACGGGATCACAAGGGTGAACAACTGATACACTCACAACCATTCTGTTTTTCACTTTCAGTACAATATTCAATAAGCCACATGAGCTATTCAACACTTTATTATAAAATAGGCTTTGAGTTAGATGATTTTGTCCACGAGTAGGCTAACGTAAGTGCTGTGAGCACGTTTAAGGTAGGCTAGGCTAAGCTATCACGTTTGGTAGGTGAGGTGTATTAAACGCATTTTTGACTTACGATATTTTCAACTTATGATGGGTTTATTGGGATGTAACTCCATCGTAAGTCAAGGAAGATCTGTATAAATGAATGCTTTCAGTGGTAATTACATTTTTAAAGATTTCAACACGTTGGTGACATTTCCTGCAGGGTCACATTTCTTCTAAGTGTTGCAGAGTTGGCTGTACGTTCTTCCTTGCCTGAGGACTCTACCTATTTGGAAACAGGGCAGCAATATCGCCTACTCACAAAAAGAAAATGTGCCAAGGGAAGTAGAGTCAGACCCCAAAGCAGCTGGGTCACGAGCCTCCCACAAGGAAATAATCCTTTCTTCCTGAGGCAAAGCTCTTCACCTCCTGGAACAGAGGAGCATCAACCAGCCCAGAGATGAGAGGCTCAGGACCTCAGAGAACCCAGCCACATCAGAGCAAGGCTCAGGCCAAAAGTAGGCAGGAAAACCCACCCAGGCAAACACACAACAAATTGTAAGGCACATTCTGAACCTGACAGAGAGGAGATGTGAATTTTCTGGTGAAGACCCACCTTCAAGTGAAGAATTGCCCAAGACAGTCCACCCAAGAGGCAACTCCAGATGGGTCAGAGCCAACACGAGCTCCTCGTCCAGGGCAGGCAATGCTCCCACCGTCAGGGCAAACGGGGTCAGCAGGGTCTGATGGCTAGCAGCTGTGAGGCGATGGGCCTGGGTGACCAGCAAACGGGCCAGCCTGCAGGCCATGTTGTCCACGTAGGTCACCGAGCCAGAGCCCATGGTCACCGGGGAGTAACCTTCCGAGCAGAGGCACACAGACACCATCACCGTCTCCTGAAGCCCGTGGCCTGGACGACAAGACAGTGAACAGTTCACTCAGAGTCTGCAGGAGATGCTCTGCCCGAGTCCAAAGCATCAGCGGTCAGTAGTCTCACTACACTGCCTAGGCAGACCTCACGCTCCAGGGTAGCAGGGCAGAAGGGAAATGTGGCCAATCATCTCTAAATGCTGCTGAGCCTGCGGGGCCAGATGAAAGCTGACTCTACCTTCTTCCAGGGACTCTTGATTTTAAAACTCACCTGTAGGAGCTCTGAGCACCTCAGTGTCTGTCCTACCTTCATCACCAAACACTGTTATTAAGCATACCTTCACCTTTCACTTCTGCCCCAACCCACGAACTCAAGGTTGTCCTCATACAGGTCTTTGCCCTTCTCCGCTCTGCCACTTCCTCCTGAGTCATATATTTTTATATATTTACTTAGGTGATAGTTTTTTAAGGCAGCACCACAAAGTTAACCAGTTCACCCTAATTCCACAGAGCTCCTCTGAATGTGAGTTAGGGCGGGTGAAAACCATTCAACAGACATGTTTACGTATGTTGTTCACCACCCCCCTCTTCTGAGAATGGCTTCTTTGTCTTGTAGGTGTTCTGAATACTTCTGTTGTGGGTGGTCACCTAATCCTGCTCTCTGTCCCTGCTCCTTACACTCTTCTTCTTTCCTGTTGTCAAGGTTGGTGAACTTCTACCCAAGTACGTTTTTATGCTGCCCTTGGCAGAACTTTTAGGAATTAATACCACTAAACCTATGTGATTATGATAATCATAGCTGGACAGAAGGAGGGTTCACATTCAGCCACCAGTGGCCCTCAAGCAAACAGCTAGTGGGTACAAGTCATTCCTGCTCAGCCTTCTTCTCCAGGGCTTTTCCCCAAAGGCCATGCTGCCAGGGCTTCAAGGAACAAGAGCGCCCCAAGTTTACTCAGTGATAATGACCGCCATTTTCACAATGCCTCTTTAAAAGTGGTCCAATGTGCAGGCACAGAATGCAGACCCGCCCCAGACCATCCATGTCCAATATACGCTCCAGAAATCTGCTCTACAGACTTCTGAAAGGTTGCCCTGGGAAAGCGTGACCAAGGAAATGTAAGGTTCAGAAACAAGGACTGTCACCTGTCTGTTAAAATGGGAGTCTGTTAAAATGAAGGTGAGAACCCTCACTTCAAAGCAGGCCACAATATAACCACAAAGATTTTAACACACGAGCAGTGGGAAACAGGCTCATCCCTACACGCAAGTACAGAAAAAGACAAACCAAGAGTTCCCATATTAGGAGTGGTGCTTTAGTTATTTTTATTCCTTCTCTGTAAGAGACTGGATAAGAGAAAACCAAGAGAAGTGGGGGAGCTAAAGGCAGGAAAGATACCAATGTAAATTGGTAATTGTTAAAGCAAGAGGGCAGAGGCAAGACCGGCAGCCAAGAGACTCTGTGCCATTAATGAGGTTTGACTTCTTTTTTTCTTATAAGGACAGGAGTTACTGGGCCAGAGACAGAAGTGCTTAAAATTGCCCATGTCTCAGAAATTGCAAAACAGATTGACCCAATGACCGAGCCCAGGTAGGGCTGAAAGGTCTTTGTACATCTACGGTTCTCACGATGTCTGTGTCGTCTGCACATTTACTGTCAACCTTCTCTCCACATGTAACAGATAGAGGAAAGAAGCACTTAGAAACATTCTTCCTTTAAATATCAGGGCAGTCTTACCAATAAGAAAAACTGAAGGTTCCCTGTATGACAGAATTTAAGAGGGCCTGAAACACCCACAATTAAAGAAAACTGACCAATCCACAAACAAGAAGAACAACAAACACTCTCTCTCCCTGCAGGTAATGACACCTTATTTACACCTTTAAGCCAGAGCTTGATGTCTCAATGCACAACCCAAACCCCAATGAAAATACAAAACAATCCTGTCTGAGAAGGGCTATTTGCTCATAACCCATTAAAAGACACATTAATTTGTCATCTGTCACCATGGTAATTGAAGAAGACACCTGGGAGAATCACAGGTGTCAGAATGTGAACATTTGGTGGTGGGAAGGGAAAGTTCTGGAGCTTGAGATCCAGTAAGGAAGAATCTGGATGGATAGGGTGCCAAGGAAGGAACTCCAGCCACCAAACGGAGCAAGCAGGGGAGAGGCGGACACTGGGGCTGCCAGAATGACCACAGGGGAATGAGGAAGGGGGAAGGGAGACCAACTGTCTCAGTTCTGCCTCAGCCATCTCTGGGACTACAGAAGGTAACACTAAGATTAGTGTCTCCTCCATTGGATCGCATCCAAAGCACACCCAACCTGAAGGGTTGGGTGCAACCAGCAGGATGGGCCCGCCGGGTCCAAAGCAAGGCTGAGACAGTTGGGAGAACCTCAGATGGGAGATAAACCGGGGTGTTTCTCTGTCTCTCTCTCTCTATCTCACACACACACACACACACACACACACACAACCTCACTCCCTGTCTGTCTCTCTCACACACACACCCATCCCACCCTGGAGCACTGTTTACTTTCTCCTCCTGGCCCTCCTCCCAGCCTCGATCCCTGGAGGGAAGATGCGTACAGATCTCCCAGTTGCACAGTAAAGAGGCTCCCTCACCTGGAATGCTGGATTGGAGAACATTATCCTCCGTGGGCTCTGCAATCACGATGTGTCTCTGATGAGATCCGTTATAAATAAAGTAGAACTCGGCATCTTTAGGAAGATAAACGTTTTTGCCAAACTTCGCATAGACTGTCATCTGCCCCTGAAAAACGAATAAGTCAGGGCATCGTCAGACTTCTTTGTCCTGGCTCCAAGAAACCACAATAAAAATGGCCCGGGTCCAAAACAGCGTTACGTTCACTTCACGTGGCTGAGCTCAAATATCATGAATCCATCTTTCCAACAACAACAGTTTGGATGACAAGGAGATGCTTTCTGATATATCTAAGTACGGGTGTCAGAGCTGGTTTGTTCTGTTTCTAAAGTTAAAAAAGTTTGAAGCGTAGGGAATAATTTTTTTATTTCCTAGGTGTGTAAATGTGATACTTTCTGGTCTTTCACTTTGTTTGAATTCCTACCTGATGAACATCATTGCTTCTATTAATTTTTCCTGTACCTGAGATACTACCATTGTATAAAACTTCAAAATAATGATTCTTAGCCATGGGCTTACCCTGTCCTGGACCACAGTAGGTTGTAAGAACCTCAAACATTCACAATCATGGCCAAATAGCACTCACACTCCCACACTCGCTGTGCCCTTTCCAACTGCTGTTTGTCTTCCCTGAGGGATTCCCACGTCCTCCTCCTCACCCAGCCTGGCCTCACACTTTCTCCTGAAAGCTTCTGGTTGGCACAAAGCCCTGCTAAGTCCCCTGGTCCCAAGTAGAGGAGCTGCCCCCCTGGGTCACGAGCACACTCTGAGGAAGGCAGGCACGTCAGGGAAGTGGGCAGCAGGCTGGCGCTCTCCAGTACACCATCCTGCAGAGGCTGCGCGGGAGCTGGGTCAGCGGTGCCACGACCAAGGGAGCAGCAGCCATGGACCAGCCTGCCAGATCCAGACTGTCTCCAGACCCCAGAGGACTAGAAGGGTTCGGGACACTCCCTCCCCTCAAACACAAAAAGGCAATACAAAAAGGGGGCCTCCAGGGAGAAGGCACATTCCGCCCAGCCTGTGGGAGCGGCAGGGAAATGGAAACCAGGAAAGGGGAAGGGTCACCCACTTTGGAGGCCTCCAGAGCTCCGCCAGTGTGGAGAAGTCTCCAGGCTTTTGTGTGCTTGCCCAACAAAAACAAACCCGCTCTCCAAGAGTCCCTCATCCTGTGATGGGGAGAAAAGGGAACAGAGAAAAGTCTAGTCTCCCTAACATCTGTTTGCCTTCGATGGATGTTAGCATCATGTTCCATAGGATATCAAGAGTTAGGACCATCAGTATCAAACAAAATCAGTAACCACTGTCTATTTCATCTAAAATTTCAAAACTAAAAAGGCTATGTTTTCCTGGTGCAATCCGTTGCACCATTGCAATCCATCCCATACATGAAATGCTATCTGAAATTATGAATTGGTATAAATACAAATTGTGGAGTTCTGAAAGAAGGCACTCATTTACAATTTTGAATTGTCCTTTCTCTGTGTGTGAGCCTGCACACACATGCACAAATGTAATCAATAGAAAGTCACATGCCAAGAAAAATCTACCGTACAATAGCTTCAAAAAAAAGTCCAGGAAGAGGATCTGAAAAGCAAAAAAACAATAATAAACGTCTGACACGACTGAGAGAGGAAACTTAGATGAAATTCCATTTCCTAAAAGAGGAGGAACAGCTTGCTTTAGTCATGTTCCTGGTGGCTAAAGGTACTGTAGTTATCCATGGACAGAATCTGACCTGACCTGTTGATTTTTCTTTTTAAATAGAAACCAAGTTGTATAAACAGATCAAAGCTTTTCACAGATCACAAGGGTATCTAATCTATTCAAAACAACGATCATATTACTATTTTATTTGGTTGGGTGAACAAGGACTACAACTTATGAAAGAGTTTAATTGCAACCCTTTCCAATGCAATGCAACGCCCAACGGTACAGTTTTATAATTCAGTTACGCCTCCCTTTCAAGACTACACTACACTTTACCCTTGGTAAAAAAAAAAGATAAACAACAGGTCCTATCCATTAAAGAGAGATGCCCGGAAGTCCTAGCACTAAGAACAATATTCAGCAATAAAAGGAGTCTCTTATTTGCTAATCACAAAGAGATCATAAAAACACAGTGAAAGATATTATGGGAGAAGGAGGGGAGGAGGTGATAAGGAAGCCAACAGGGAGACTCACTGAGATAGAAGGGGCTGGAGGGATTGGCAGGAGAGGAAAACAGGGAAAGAAAATACGAATATGAAGGAACAAGAACATTTTCATTCAGAAAAGTTAGATAAAGCTCACAGGAGATTCAGATGAAGCTACAAAGGCGATCAGCAGTAGGAATGGGTTTCTGAAAACATGGGGAGGAACAAGTACAGCAAAACCAACCAGCCAAAAGTGACAATTTTTGGCTAAGATGGGGGTCCTTTTAATAACTGTGGCCACGGAACATCTGCTACTTTTCTTAAAAGGCCACCAATTTTATTAATGGCAAAGGTACATTCCAGTTTACAGAACGCCACTGTGCCTCCATCATTTCCCCATCTGGATTCAATTGCAGCCTTTGTTTCAGGCAATTGAAAACTATAAACTTTCGTCAGTGAATTTGTTGGCATCAATATCAGAATCACTCCACTTCTCTGCAGAAATAAGAGAGATGTACTATCACCTTTCTATCAATTCACTATATCTGAAATAAAAAAACACTCAAATATTTCACTGAAACTTCTGGAAACAATAAGATGTACAATAGGCAAAATTATCTCCCCAACTTCATCTATAAATTTAACGTACTGTGGTCAAAACCCAAACTGAATTTTTCCAAATGACACTCAACAAGCTTATTCTAAAAGTTTACCTGGAAAAATAAATACACAAGACTACAAACAAAAGTTTTGAGAAAGAGAATGACATCTCAGCCAGGTAGGGGTGGGGAATCAGAACTTGTCCCACACCAAAGCAAAATATACAATAAAACCATAGTAATTTAAACAGTGCAATAGTGGCACAGAGATAGACCACAAAGTACAGAATCGAGGAACAGATGCATGGAAATTATGTAATAAAGGTGGTATTTCAAATCAGGAGGGAAAGAATGGACTATTTGATAAATCATTCTGGAACAATAGCTATCCATTAGGGCAAAAACATTCTTCATATCAAATATTTAAATTCCCAATTCAATATTGAAAATAATTCATAAACATACAACATTGGAAGACTGTCTAAAATTTTCCATTACTGAACAAAACGATAGCAATTAAAGATATCTAAATTTCATCCATACTGACATCACCCTCATGCATCAACTTCTTTTCACTTATCCTATTTCCTTCCAGCCTTTGTTCAACGCACAGCTAATTATTATTGAGCTATCCTCATACTATAAATACACATATGGCTGTGTCTTTCTCTCTTCTATCAAAAGCATTTTTCCATGTTACAATCTTTGGCATCGTTTTTAATTGCATTCCATCAAGTGTTTGTTGTTCCATAATTTACTTAATCATTCCTCTAGGGTTGCTAAGGGTATTTCTAGCTTGTTAATGCTATAAAAAATACTATAATAAACATTTTCATGTACGTTTTTATGCTTTATTTTAGAATAAAATTCCAGAAACGGGTCCAAGACTGTGAACAATTGCCACAAACTGCAAAACTAAGTTCCAAAAATGTTGTATCAACTTTCATCATGACCTGTGCTAGTCACGAGTATCATTTCATCCCAACTTTGCCAAAACTGTCTTTTTTATTATTTCCTAAGTCAACAAACAGTTCCTCATTGATTTAATTCATATTTTTCTCTTTGCCACTGAAATGTGTGTGTGTGTGCGTGTGTGTGTGTGTGTGTGTGTGTGTGTGTGTTTGAGTGAGGAAGATCAGCCCTGAGCTAACATCCATGCTAATCCTCCTCTTTTTGCTGAAGAAGACCGGCTCTGAGCTAACATCTATTGCCAATCCTCCTCCTTTTTTCTCCCCAAAGCCCCAGTAGATAGTTGTATGTCATAGTTGCACATCCTTCTAGTTATTGTATGAGGGACGCAGCCTCAGCAAGCCGGAGAAGCGGTGCTCGGTGCGCGCCCGGGATCCAAACCCGGGCCGCCAGTAGCGGAGTGCGCGCACTTAACCGCTAAGCCACGGGGCCGGCCCTTGCCACTGAAATTTACTGCCCACTTTCATAAGTCTGTTACTAAATGTGCGCCAGCATTGTTAGCGGCCTGATTAAATTTTGATTTAAAGAATTCTAGTCTTCCCTCTTCTATTCCCACCTGGACTCACCCATGCCTTAGGCAGGTCAAAATTTTCAAATTGAGATTAACATCACAACCATTCCCTTTCCCCTCTGAAGAGTGAAGGTGTCCATTACCTTCTCATGCTCAAATACTCCTGTAAAACCTCTGAAGGCCAGGTAATATGGAAAACAGGAACAACAAATGTAAAGTAGAAAAGCTGAACAAAATATATTCATAGTAAATACACCTCAATATAAACACAAATAAATAAAAAATCAAGTAAATTAAACCAACATTTTTTTTTTTTTACCATCAAGCATCCACCTAGAGAAATTCTACTTGTAAAACTCATCAATAATTCTCAAAGACCAAGCTTTCTGCTGAAACGCTGTGACATCTATGGATTTCTTCTCAAAGAACTAAAAAAGTATTAAATGTTTTTACCACTTTAAACTATTTCACTCGACTTTCCTATTCCTCTTCCGATGGCATTTAAGATGGAAGTTCACTAATACTCATGTGCATATTCTACATGTTTTTTCATTGATCTAGAATGGTCTCTAACTCAGGGCCTCTAATTTCCTGAATAACTTGGCAGCTATATCATTCTCATCCCTAGGGATTCCTGTACTCATGTTCTCCCTCCCTTTCTTCTCTCTTACCCTCTATAGACAATGTGTCTGTATAGAAGTATACTTTGCTAGTAACAATGTCATTTGCTGGAAACAATCTTAGCTAGTTTCTAAAATATCTGACAAGAGTAGGCAATAAACAAATACTGTAGTTTCAAATGATGACAATGAGACAAAGTGTACATCTTTTTATAGTGGGCTTTCTTAATCTGGGGCCACAGGAAGAGTCCATAAGCAGGTTTCAGGTGGCCCAGGAACCTCTTATAATTGTTAACAAAATCATTTTTGTATGTGTATGTCCAGTTTTTTGAGGAAAGGTTTATGGCTTTCATTGTATCCTCAAAGGAATCCAAAGATTCAAAAAATGTTATAAATCTAGCTTTTATAGTAACAAGCAAAAGTGGAAAGTTAGTGCTTTTTTATGCTAACCGTCACCTTTTTATATGACAGTAAGACTGTTCTACTGTTTTCTAAAGTATTCTAGTATTCTACACAGACTTTATATGGGATGATTTTTAGGATAGAAGCACAATGAAGGTAAATGTTAATTGACATGTTAAATATTATAATTAAAGTTTACTAATTTGTCCTCTTTACAATAACAAAATAATAGTACTTCTACCCAGAGCCTTTCCTGTAGAGCACTGTGTGTTGAATGTTGTCAGATCCTTGAAAAAATTTTTTAAAAAGATGCCTTATCCCATTTTACAGGTAAGTGAATAAAAGTACAGGCACTAGTTACTACTCATAGTAACTTTATATCCCAGAGCCAAATGAACAGTACTGGGTTTCTTGATTTCTGCCCCAGTCTCCAAGTTCGTTTATTCTCTTTACATTCCTCAAGCATAATTCCAAAGAAAGTACTATGGGCACAAAGTCCTTTATTTCTAATTCCTGTATTGAACTGAAGTACTTCTTTAAGACAAAGTGTTAAAATGCAAGAATTATTATTTCCTATCTATATACATATATTATCTTTAATGCATACAGTACTTCACAATTTATAAAGTGCTTTTTTGTGTATTTTCTCATCTTATTCCCACAATAACACTTGGGAAGTATTATCATGATTCTTATTTCATAAATGAGAACACTGATAATATCAAGTCCACTGAGTGGCAGAGCCACAAATCAAATCTAGATCTTCCTATTCCAGGCCCAGCACACTTTTCTCCCCAACACATTACTATATAAACAGCAAGTGCTCAAGTATTTGACTTATCTATACTTTTACATTTAACTCAATATTTATTTTACATATTTAATACAAGGATTCTCATCCTGAAATCCATGGGTAGACATGGGGTGGAGAAGGGAGGTCACAGAAATGTTCCTTAATCCCCCTGAAGATACATGCACCGTTTTAAGCATTCATCTGGGGAGAGTGTCTGTCTTTTAATCAGAGATTCTTAGGAGGGTACAAGGAGCATGAGGTTCAAAAAGGTTAAGAATCACTGATTTAAAGCATGGTTAAAGCATCTTTTGTATAGTGTGAAATATTGAGATCATTCAAATTTATCATCCCAAACCAAAACTAAGTCAACAAAATACAGGTGAATACCAATTGGTTTCATCCAGGGAGAAATATCAGAATGTCATTTTAAGAAAGGTAAATAAAAATGACCTAAAAGACGTATAAGACATTTCTTCAGAAATATCCTTTGGGATAGGATAGGAATGGCTTCCATTTCCAGACAGGATGAAATAGAACACACTAGGCCCACATTCCTGCTGATAATAACTAGAAAATAAAGACAAAAAATTATGAAGTCATTTTCTTAAAGGCATCAGAGAACTATGGAAATGAGGATAAAATATAATAAAACTCCAGAAAGGGGAGAACTGCTCAGAGAAGTTATGGAAGCCAGAAGACAATGGAATGATATCTTTAAAGCAATGAAAGAAAATAATGACCTAAAATTCCATACCTAACAAAAATATTCTTAAAAATGAAGCTGAACTTAAAACATTTACAATACTGAGGGGATTCACTGCCAGCAGGCCAGCACCAAAAGAAATACTAAAGGGACTTACTCAAGCAGAAGCAAAATGATCTCAGACAGAAATACGGAAATGCAAGAAGCAATGGGGAACAGTGAAATGAGGAAATATGCGAGTAAATATAACTAATACCTAATGTACAAAATGATAATTATAACGTCATGGAGTTTAAAATATTTGTAGAACTACAACGTCTGACAACAATAAAGTAAAAGGGAGATGGAATTAATGTATCTAGCAGTTTTCAGAAAGGGGGAAAGTAATAAATTAGATTTATAGCATGTCAAATATACATGTTTTAAGTCGAGGGTAACCACTAATGGAACAAAAAGAATGTGTAACTAACAAGTTATAGAGGGGAAAATGGAAAATATTTAATGGAAATCACAAGACAGGAGAAATAAAGAACATAAAACGTGTGTCAAATAGAGTTATATGATATGAATCCAACTATATCAGCAATTATATTAAATGTAAATGGACTAAGTGATCTAAATACAACACCAAGACAGTCAGTATGGATTTTTTAAAATTCAAAACCAGTGACAATACCTACATGCTGCTTACAAGAGACAAACTTTAACAATAACACAGCAAGCTTGAAAAGCAAAGATATACTATGCAACACTAACCAAAAGAAAGCCAGTAGAGCCAAAATAATATCGGACAAAGTAGCTTTTAAAGCAAGACATTACTAGTAGAGAAAGGAACTTTTCATCATAAAACGTGTCAGTTGAAAAAAATGGTATCATAGTATTAAATCTTCGCACCTAATAACATAGCTTCAAAAGATATAAAGAAAAAATTAACAAATCCTAAAGGAGAAATAGACAAATCCATAATCACAATGGAAGACTTTAGCTCTCTCAACAGCTGGTAGAACAAGCACACAAAAATTGACAAGGATATAAAGCATCTGAATTACACAATTAACGAGATTACTAATCAAAAGGAATAATTACCATAAAATAAATGTATATAGAAATACTTACTTTAAAAAGGCATTCATTATTCAAACCTCTGCATTAAACTGAGTTAAACATAAACAAATTTTGACAAAAGTCAAAAATTCTTGATGACTTTCACACTTGGTAGAATGATTCCCCACTACAGAATTGAAATAGCCTTTGTTTCTGTAACACAGCTGAATTGAGTAAAAAACAATTCATGACAGAGGCAGTAATGACTCCAGATTCCTCACTAGACCAGAAATAGGCTTTAAAAACCTCCTTAGCTTGCTTCCTTTTAAAATCACTAACTCACAGATTCCATGAAAACACAGAACTCCTAGAAATTGAAAACAAATATCTGACACTTTAAGCAGATCATAGTAGGAAATATACTGGGTTGGGTATAAGAGTACTTAAGCTATAATCTCTACTCTTGCATTATCCCAATATTTCCTGGAGAATAAAGGTCCTGCACTTGGTTCCAAAATAATAAACTGCAAAAATAAAGAATGAAGCAAAAAGCAATTTAATAGTTGGACACCAGTTGGGATTTTAGTCAATCAACTAAGTATGAGTCATCACTGAGACAGCCACTCAAAAATGCTAATTCTGCCCAACCCCACATCGATGAAAATCTACTAACTCCATGAAGAATGGGTATGGTCCAGCTCTCCTCTATACCTGTCAGACATACCTGGGCCACGGAATAATTTAATATAAATAGACAAAACTAACACGTTCAGAGGAAAATGACAAGGATGCTGCAGGAACTCAAAAACCAGGTTGTCATACGAGGAACAATTGAAGGAACTGGGACTGTTTTGCCAAAGAAGAACAGACTCGTGAGTAAACGGTCACCATTGCAAATAGCTGAGGGTCTGTCATGCAGACAAGGGATTAGACATGCTCTGCAGCCCCAGGGGAGAAGCGTAACACAATGCAGGGAAGGACAGGGCAGAGGTCAGTTCTACAGGGACAGCCGTCTAAGGATCAGAGACGTCCCAAGATGATACTGATTGTCAACTTAGGAGGAATGAGCACTACTAGGAGAGCGTGGCTTTGTTTTTTGTTTTTGTTTTTCTTATTTGTCTGTTTTAAGAGAGATTGAGGCTAAATGGCTAGTCTTGAAAGTCTGGAATCTATGATACCTGGTACAGAATTCTACATTAATAGCTTCAATATGAAAAAAATTGGGTAGGTCTAGATAAGTGGTTTTTTTAAATCAATGTCTCCCTTATTCTTTTGCTTTGGTTTATTTCCTAGCTTCTTGGATTGATGCTTGGTTTGTTTCCATTCTCTGCATTAGTGGTTTTCAAACTCAGATCAGGGGAACCCTAGATTCTAATGGAGAAAAGTTGGGAGTTCACAAACATTCCATTTAAGTTTCATTTTGGAAAATATGTTTCTAACTATTTTTAAATCTAAAAATATCTCATTCACCTAAATGTATTATTTACCAAATTTTAATACACTGGACAAGACCTGAACTGTCAGGCTAAGTCATTGTTCTCATTGAATTAATAAACATAATAAATTTAAATTTGAAAAAAATATTTATAATAAAGCTTTTATCAAGTATACATATTAAAGATCTCCATTATACTTTGTTAGGAAAAAAAGATTTCTCTTTGAAAAAAAGAGTTTAACCACCATCTGCTTAGGGTCTCCAAGGTCCTTCTGACTCTAGGACATCCTCTGCTCATCTATATTAGAAAATAAAGGTCTTTCAGCTCCTTTATATTTCATATCTCAAATAAGCTCTACATTTGCAACACAGTAAAGACTACAATTCATCAATTTCAGAGTCAGGTTGAATCCATGCAGATAGTAATCTCGCATGGTTATTATTTAACACGAAGTCTACAGATTTATGTCAAATCAAGTGTTGTCTGAAGGTCACTGTGGGTCAGCCGACAGCGTTGAATGTGCCAAACCAAGACTATCAGGAATACAAAGAACCCTAAGTCTCCGTGAATTGGTCTCTCCTGGGCAAAGAACAGTGACACACCCAACTGTAGTCTTGTCTCTGGTCAGACCACCATAGCTCCTGTGTTCCACAGGAGGTCCCTCCTACAAGGGGACCAATGAAGGGAGCCCTCACCCCTCTCATCTGACCAGCATCTGTGCCACAACACCCCTTCCACCCTCTCTCGTCAGTGCACACAGGCACACACACACTCACACACACACTCACACAGCAGACCATTCTTAAATAAGAGCATTGAAGATCCTGCCAAGCAATACCCTGTGCAAGACAAAAGAATCAGGAATCCTCACTAAGAGAAGCACAGATTCAGACATTTACAAAACAGAGAGCTGAGAGAAACCTTGGAGCTCATCTGGATCAAAACCCTGACTTCACCAGTGAGGAAACTTAAGGCCCTAACAATACGTGAGCTGTTCTGGGTCCCACCACACAGCAGACCCAGGGCCAGAGCCCAGGTCTTCACCTGCCATCCAACGCTCTTCCCACTGCTCCAAGCCACCAGTCGGAAGAGCCTCAACCCCTGACCCCTAAATGACCCTCACTCCTCCCCCAGGGACTGGGATGAGACCTTATGGAAACAAGTCAGGATCAGAAGCAATCAACACTCCCCAAGCTCCCCCACAACATCCATGTCCCTCCAGTCTCTTGTCTCTTCTCTACCCAGACTCCTGTCACCTTGTTCAACTATGGAGCACCTCAGGGCCCGTAGCTCTCCTCCTCACTCTTTCCTTCTCAAATCGGAGCAAAGGCAGGTAAAAGGCAGCTCAGTCCATCACGGAAAACATGAAGCCACAGAAACAAATGAGAAGCAGGGAACGGGGAAAGAGCATCGAGAGACTCAGCTCGGCCCCGCTCGGAAAGGAAGAGCATGTGGAGTGGGGGCTCAGCGGGCAGGGAGAGGAAGAGAGAGCAGCAGCCGCGGGCCGAGGAGTGATGAGGGCAGGAGGAGAAAGCGCTAGAAAAAACAAAGGGGAAATTTAACTGAAATAGGAAAAGGGCAAGAAAGGTGGAAAATAGATAAATGACAATGAGCAGAAGAGAGCAATATCTACCCTACCAGGAGCTCAATCTGGAAACACTTGTGAAAAGGAAGGAGACGGAGGGAGAAGAAAAGGAGCTGAGTCTTGATGCTGACAAAGAACATTTCATCTGATCAAGATCAAGAGCTACGTGTCAAAGCAGCACTGCGGAACGTGTCTTCCTGTGCCACATGGTGAGGGCGGAGGCGGCTTCTCAAACGACTCGCACCACTCTGGCAGGTGCGCCTTGTCTGTCATGTACACGGGGAGGGCACACAGAGACTCCTTTCTCCTCCCTCCCACCTCAGAATCGGCAACGGCTTTAGAAAGCAGGGGCCCATTTCTCTGGCCTTGCCCTTTTTTGCCCCTTACTTAGGACTCTCTCTGAATCTTCAGGTCAACCGTTCAGGGCTCTCCGCCAGCAAAAAACAGGACCTACACACAGAGCTGCCAAATGCTGGCTTCACCAGGGTACTGTGCAAAGTCCACTGGCGTCTACTCCCTCTTCCTAGTTCGGCACAAAGCCCAGCAGCACAAGAACGACATTTGCAGCAACAGAGAACCAATCCAAAAGCCTGAGCATGCAGGTAATCTCGCTAAGAATAATACCTTCTATGGCCTTAGTGCTTCACTAGTCACAAGGCGCTTCTGTGTACGCTCTACCATTTGAACCTCAACCCCCAGAGATGCAGACAGGTGAGGGACTGGCCCACGGCCCCCCAGGTAGCCAGAACCAGCCCCATGTCTCCCCATTCATTCATTCCATATACTTTCTGAGTGTCTATTAGATGCTATGGTTACAAACTACCTGCCCTCACTATCGTGCTAGTGGAGAGACAGATGATAAACAAATAATTAAGTGCCTGGTATGTGAGGGATTCAAAAGAGCTGATAAAAGTAAGATGGGATAAGGAGAGAGATGTTTTAGAGGATAACAGGAAAAGGCCTCTAATGAAGTGACACTCTAAGAGACCTGAATGAAGTAAAAGAATGAGCCGTGTGGACGTGAACGAGCGTTTTGGTTGAGGGACCAGCAAGTGCAAAGGCCCTGAAGTGACGTGTCCTGGAGTGTTTGAGAAACAGCGAGGAAACCTGCCAGCTGAAGCAGAAGACGAGAGAAGTGGAAGCAGGTTCAGGGCTAAGTAGGGCTGTTGTGAGGACTCGGGTGTCAACTCTGCAGTGGGAAGCCACTGCACAGTTCTGGGTAGAAAGGTGACAAGGTCTGGACTTTTGTTTCAAAAGCATCATCACCCTGGCTGCTTTGTTGAGAACAAACTGTGATGGGACAGGATGAAGTCAGGGAGCCCCCTGCAGGAATCCAAGCCAGAAGTAACTGGGCATTCTTTCAGGGCGTTTTCTGCCGTACCATGGAGGCTCTTGATGCGATTTTCTCTCTGCCAAGAAGCGGCAAATGCACCAGTTTCCCAGGAGACCACATCTTTATTCAGCTCTGCTTATCGCTGACCATAGCAGCTCCAGCAACCCTGTGCCAGTGAGAAGATGGGAGCCACAAGGGCAGAAATGGAAACTGGGTACTTGTCCAGGGCCCTGTGGAAGAACTGGCTTGAAACTCAGGGCCCTTCTTCTCATTTCTGAAGGATACCCGGACAGATGACGGACGGATGGATAGACGGGTAGATGGGGAGGTGCAGGGAGAGAGAGTGTTTCCACTCGCCCCTCCACTGGTTTTCATCTATCAGCAATTTACAACATCAAATGATCAACTAGCAATTGTGGGCAGATAGCTTTTCAACTTGAACATGAAACGGCTTTGAGCAACCTCTAACTCGAACCCAAACTTCTATGGTAAATAAACTGTTTGTCATAAGGCCAACTATCAACATTCAATGGACAAATATAATCTAATACGCTTTACAAACCTCACTGGGACATGTGCTTATCTGCAGAGATGGCAACACTGTCAGAGCCCCCACCATGCAGATGTTACTGAAGTCATCTTAGGAAAAAGTCATCAGACTGTGCTTTAACTCACATTGAATACAAGATTTCTCACTTCCTAACATGGAAATTCAACGTGCAAACAACAGTATTTATCAATTTATTAATTGAGGTTGCTTAGAAACCCATAAGGATAAAAATGGCCACCATAGGACCCCTTTGCGTTTTAATTAATACATTTAATTAACACATGGTGTATTTCAATGTACCAGGCACCATGCTAAGTGAATTATCTCATTAATTCCTTACAAACACTCTTAGAGGTAGAAACCATCATCCCCATTTTACTGATGAGGAAACCGAGGCTTTGAGAGGTGAAGTCCGCTGACCACGGTGATGTGGAGGGTCAGGGGCAGAAGCAGGACTGAAGCCCATCTCTGCTAGGTGGGCTCTGCTTCCCTCGTAACTTCTGGCACATTCTGCCCTGTGCTTGGCACTGCACGGCCAGGTGGCAGGGCCTCGGTTGAGGCAGGAGCTGGCCCACTGCAGTGACTGACCCTGTGACAGCCTCCCCAGACCCAAGTCAACGGGGTCTTAAGAAGTTACACATGAATGGACTTCGAGGACTTACAAGAAAAGACCAGTGTTCACGGCACGTGAATACTGTGACCACTTTTAAATTACTTCAGTCTCTCTTCTTCCTTCATTCAACAAATACCCAATGTTTGCCGGACACAGAGGTGGGAGGATGACAAGACCTGCTGCTCACCTTCAGGGGGCTCAGCCTGGCCGGGAGAGAAAAGCTTCAACACAAGCTAGTCCCCGGGTCTCTGCACAGAGGCAGCAGGGGTAACCGCTCTGCCTTGCAGCATCGCGAGACCTCCCAGAGGCTGGAGGGGACTTTGTCGGCGGAAAGGAATCCTGGGGAAAGCATCAAGACTGGCTATAGAATGGCTCCCTGGGGAAGGACATCTTATTGCAGCCAGGCTGTAATACCGGACGTGGAGAGCAGGACCGGAGGGGCAGCCGGACATGAGGCAGAGGCCCGCTCAGGGAAGGCCTGGAGACAGGGACGCACTGGCAGGATTTTTGAGCAGGGGAATGATGGATCTGCATTTGATCTGGGGACAGAGACAGTCACACCAGGAAGGACGCTATGGAGGCCAGCCCTTCTTGGAGCATATCTTTCACAGTACCCTCCTGCTCCAATATCTAAAAAGTACTGATAATAACCCCGGAAGTTAGAAAAACATAGGTCTGGGTTAACATGACTGCACATGTAGACAAGAGATGCTGTTCTGGATCTCCATCCACATCTTGACGCCTTCGTGGAAGGAAGGTGAAGGTTGAGTGTGAGGCCTCTGGAATTAAGTTAGATCTGAGTTCCAACCTCAGCTGCCTGAGCTACCTAGACTGTAAAACGGGGATAAAAACAGAACCTAGCCAGCTTATGGGACAGGGAGGGCTAGCCGACATGAACGGGAGGACTAACTGAAGTCAGCTATACTGACACTTGCCCAGGACCTGACACTTCATAAGTGTTTAGTAAATAAATAATAAATTAGCTAACCACGAATACAATAGTACCAACATCAATATCATCATTATTAGTTAGCATTCTCTGCTCATTGAAGAAACATTTATTGAATACCTAATGTGTGCCAGGCAATTTCCAACATTTTTCTTAAGACAGTGCAGAGAGACTGGAGGTAAAGTATCAGTACCCTCATTTTGCAGATGAGGATACTGTGCCCAGGAGGCTAAATTATTCGACCAAAGTTATGATGACTCCCAATTCCTCTTAAAGTCAGCAACAGGATCCAAAGAAATAAAAGTAGCAAGGTAAAATAAGCTCTATACACCCATTAAAAAGATTTTAGGGTTGTCAGTGAAAACCCTCTCTACCTCAAAACAGTCTTCCCTCCGAACTGCAGAAGCATGAGGTACTTCCATCATGAGGGCAGTAGGCTATAGCAGAGTTGGGCAGAGTACCGTCAGTTACGGGACTCCTCTGGACCTGGATGCTACCACCACCTGTTACAGGATCAGCAGAGCACTCATTTCCAGGATCTTTATCTCAGTTGTGCATCTGATTTGTCCTGGAACAGGAAGTAGGGCAAGCAATAGGCCATGAGAGCCCTGAGCCATGTCACCCGTGCTATATGCTAAGTCACCACCCTGTCTGTACCTCTGTGACCTTTTTTTTTTTTTTTTTTTGGTGAGGAAGACTGGCCCTGAGCTAACAAACATCTGGGCCAATCTTTCTCTACTTTTTGTATGTGGGACACTCGGGATCCAGGCCCGCAAACCCCGAGCCGCCAAAGCGGAGCGAGTGAACTTAACCACTACGGCACCAGGCCGGCCCCTCTATGACCTTTTCAAGGACACATAATAGCCTTCATTTGTCTTTTATGCTCAAATTCTAGTAGCAATTCACCTAGAAGTATGTCTTGCTCCTCTGTCTTTCTGAAGACCTTGAAGTGAAACCTCCAGGATTCCATACCTTCTCCTCACCAGTGAACACTCTGCCCCTACCTCTCCTGCCCATCCCGACGCCATCTACTCCATAAGGACAGCTCTTCCAGGCAGGCCTCCATGATGCCCCCCTGAACTCCAGGTCATCTCGTCTCAACGTCTCTCATAGTATTTAGCTCTTCCTGCCTTATATTCTTTCTCTTCCCTCTGCCTGGAATATGAGCCTCCACTTTACTAATTCATTTTCCTTTCATCGTTACTTTTCCCGTCACACAATGAGGGCAGGAGAGCATGCTAGTGAAGTGCATGGAACCTGGTCTGGAGTCAGACAGCCCGGATCCCAGTCCTGCCTCCACCACTTACTGCTGTTTAGCTTTAAACAAGTAGCTTAATTTCTCTCCCTTAATTCCCTTTCCTCATCTGTAAAATGGGGTTATCAGCAGATACTCCTTTAGATTTTCATGAGGGTCAAATGAGATCATGAATGGCTGTGCCTGGCATACAGTGAAAGTTCAAGAAGTGTGAGTAAGTCTTTTTACTTTTCATTTGTAAACCACCTCCCTTAGGGTATTAATACATTATTTCCTCCCAATGTCCCTCAAATATCCGGCAGACTCTAGGTCCCATGGAACCAGTATCTTATTGCACAGAAAGGACTCAAAAAGTTAAATTAAAAGGAAAGAACATTTTTGTAAACCAGAAGAATCACTTATTACTGTTTGTGTGTTTCCACTACCATCTTTTATCCACCACTTTTTTCTTAATCTAAAGTAAGATGGTTTCATACCCCATCCGTTGACTGTGTACTAAGCCCTATAGGGTCCGTGCCACACACTGTTGTAGGAACAAGGGAGGCAGCGGTGACCTGGGCAAATCCTCCTCTCACAGCTGAGTCCTCTGTTGGGAAGACACAATAAACAAGAAACTATCAGACGGTGATGAGAGCTATACAGAGAATTTAAAACGGAATGATGCCAAGTGCTCAGAGAGTTATTTTAGATTGGCCGTCAAGGAGACCTCTGAGAGGCAGGGCATGTAAGCTGAGATCTGAATTGCAAGTTTTTTTTTTTAGGAAGGAAGAAAAAGAAATGAGAATGGAGTGAACCGAGAAGGAAACAAAAAAGGACAGGTCAGTGAAGGCGGCAAATCTGTTAGAAACAATCAACGAGGGCTTTGTCTCCAGGCCCAAACACAAGTATGAAATGAAGGGAGCTGTTCCAGTACCTTCAACTGAGTGACAGTCAGGGTAAGTAGGAGGGAACCCGGCTATTGCAATAGAGAAACCCTGGTTGGCGAACATGATAAAAGCTCCTTTCCTGCTCACGTAACAGCCCCCTGCAGACACTGTTCCAAGTCGCCTTCCAGGGACCCAGGTTCCTGCCATCTTGTGGCTCTGCCACCCGCAACACTTGGATCCCAAGTTGCTCTGCTCTATTCCAGCCGGAAGGAGAAAAGAACATGGACAATCACAGCTGTCCAGGCCTGAGCACGGCACCCCTCTTTTCTGCTACCATCCCACTGGAAGAACTCAGCTACAAAGAGCGATTGGGAAACATCTTATAGCTGTGTCTCCAGGAGAAGGAATGAACGGTTTGGTTATTGGCTCAATCTCTGCCACAGGCTCTGGCACAACAAGTGATTCCCAGAGAACATCTAAGAGCTAATAGTGTCACTAAATCCCAAGCTCAGTTTAATCAAAATTGAATAATGCTACGCTTCAAAAAAAAATGCAAAAAACATGAGAGGCAAGAGTTAGTGGATTGTGTTGAAAATGATGGCTAAGCAATGCCATCATACTCACATGGCTATTTTTAAAAGTATAACCTGCCTGCCTGCCTGCCCCCCTCCCTCACGTACACACACACACACCCAGCCCCTCAGGCTCTCAACAATTTTACCCCAAACATAGAGCCAGAAGTTGTACTTCTGCAAGTATCCCTTAATTCAGGAAAGAGAGGAGCTGGGAGAAAACAGCCTTATCAATAAAGAACTGTTTACATAATAAAGGAAAACTATTATTTTAAATGTCATTCCTGATGATAAGGGATATTTCTGACACTGTAGATTAAATTATGCTATCCACCTTGGGCCTCTTGAGATTACCCAAAAGTACAGCACAACTAATGGATGGTGACAGGTTTCCAGAGGCACATGACTTTATAATTCACCTATCAGAGAGGCACTACATTAATTCTCATTCCATAACAACCCAATCCCTTCAAAACAACCATTCAGACAGGAGTTTGCTGGTAACTATGGGTCTCCTCCTGAAGAATATGGCAACACAGAAACCTGCCAGCTGCTCTGCTGACCGTGCCACAGTGCCCACGTTATTTCCTTAAACCCAATGAGCACTACACAAGACCTCTTCTCTCTAAAAAAATTCTTTAATAGCCAAGTAAAAGCATGCCCCAAGACTTATGATTGCATTTTTAAAGACATCTGTCTAACTGAAGAAATTCTTAAATTATAGTAAGGCCTGAAGTTCTCATTCCTAACAGGATGGACAGATCATTCGTTTTTTGACCAGTTATACCCTCCTTCCCAACTACACACCTCCAAGACCTTCTGACCATACAAGGAGAGCAAATGGAACCCCTCTGAGTTAATGTAAACATGTTCCCAATAATTACAGAAATTAAAGCATTCCCGCTGAAACCTAAAATGCTAAATTTTGAGCATATGGATTTGCTAAAAAAGGATTATTCCCATCACAGAGAACATCAAGAGCTTTCTACGTTTCTAGAGAAGAGATTTGAGGTGTTTTGCTTTGTTTTAAAGCTCATAGGCAGAAAAGGGAAAAAAAATTAAAGAATTTCAACCAAGCATTCCAATAAAAAGAATCCAGTTCAAAGATACAAACTGTTCCAAAGACATCAAAGATGTTGGTCTTCAACTGTGTGATTAAAGACTCAACACAGACTAAGTAAAAAGACCAAAAGATTCTAAATAGGTGCTTAACTTTTAGGGTAACCTCGAGAATCAATTTCTCTTTTCCAAATCTAAAGTTTTAAACCACTGAAAATATCAGTCTTTAAAGAAATTCCTCTTCATCACTGATACTTTTAACCTGTACTGATTGCAGGTTGCATCCATTATAGTCAGCAGTCCATTGGAATGTACTTACTGGAAAAAAAAACCAACTTCCATTTCCTTTATTTTGCCTTAAAGGCACCTACTGATGCAAGGTAACACTGAAGTGCAGTGAGCTGAGCAGGCTGTCCTCAGCCACCTCCTGACCTGCCACTCCCTCTCCCAGCCTTGCTGGCACAGTTTAACAGGCGAGAAGCATTTTCCCCCCGCTCTGAGAGAACATACAACACGTCTGCCTGGACGGTTCACTGCTTAAAAAACTCTGGATTTAAGGATAAATTGAACAGATTTCATTAACTTTTATTTTACAAACTTAGAACTACAAGCTACCAACTTTCCAAAAACTATAAATAATATGTATATTTATGTTTTCATTTAAACTTGAACCTTAGAAAAACTTATTTTCATCTCAGATTAGAGTAGTGATTTTTTTTTAGAGCTATTTTTCATTGAGTACCACTGTACACCACTGCCAGGAAATATATTTAATCCTCACGGTAGCATCGCAAGGTGTATTTTGTAATTCCCATTTTATAAGTGAAGAGACTCAGTACAAGTTAGAAGGTCACAGCTTGGATCTGAATTCAGGTCTACTATTTCAAGATCAAAACAATTGTTCTTATGCCGATGGTTCATAGGTATTTATAGGCCCAAAAAAGACAAGCTTCCCAACTCGTGAAGTTCCTCTCCGAAACTAAAAAAATAGTACCACAATCTAGATGAAGCTGGCTACGTACTGTAACATGGACACCTTACTGAGGAAAGTACTTGCCTCCATGATATCAGAAAGCAGCAGCCCACCTAAAACGTGATCAGTGACTAAGAACAGGAGAAATTTAACATTCTGACCATGTGCTGAAGTAAAGGGTGATAGTGTAATGAAAAATACAAATTGAAGGACGGTGATCTAAATGACTTTCAGAAATAGAAAACCTGGAAAGTGAGTTCTTCAACACTTACTCCGTGTTGTCCCACAGACAAGACAACCTAGCCAGCTAATCTGAATATTTCAATCCCTGTGACAGTACAGACCTAGAGAGAACACTGCAGCTCCCTAAAGCAGCCTTTGCCAACAGTCATCCTTTACCCCAGGGGACGTGTTCTTGGAAATGAAATCCGCATCCTCATTAATAGAGCAACACATATCGCGATTTACTAATCTGCCAAGCCCAGTTCTAACTGCTTTCAATGTATTAACTCATTTAATCCCACAACAATCCTTTGAGTTTGGTGTTCTGTTATAATCCTCACTTGACAAACAAGGAAACTGAGGCAGGGAGCACTTAGATAACTGACCCGAGGTCACACAGCTAGTCAGGAGGCTGAGCCAGGCAGTCTCTTACCCTCTCACAGCCACGTCCTTACAGAGCCGCAGTGACGCACATTGGCAATCCCCACATGCTCTTCCCTGGAGGCCTGAACGTGCCTCTGGCTATATATAATTGTAGGTCAATCCTTCCAGGCTGCAGTGATATTTACAAGGCCCTTCACAATGTCCAGGGCTTTCTGCCATTTCCTCCTTTTCTGCTCATCTCTATTCTCCATTTCCTTGTCTACATCTTAAACTGCTGTAAAAATCACATTTTAACCCCCAGCACCACACCCTTCCTTTGTTTCTGGAGGCAAGTTCACACCCCTTTGGTCAACCATCCTGCTTCAAAACTGCTCCTTTAGAACACAAGATAAATGGTGACAAGAGTAGCCACAGAAAACTACATGATCTGCAGAGCACACAACCCAGAGTAGCTGGCAGCTCACTCATTGACTGATCTAATCAAGATTCTCCAGTGGGAACCTTCTTCTCCTTGGTCGTAACATTAGGCACCGTGTGCTCAGTGCAGGATGCACACTAGCTCTCTGTGGCCGAAAATATTCTCTAGTATTCTGAACAAGAGGGAAAAATATTAACCTTTCAACTTGTCTCAACTCTATGAGCTAAGTTCAAAGATGGCTTTGTTCTATTATTTTCTGCACTGTTCTCTATATTTCCAGTATTTTATAATTTAAAACCATTTTTTAAAGTTTTCAGTAATAGGTTTATATATCACACCTGACTTGAAAGAAAAATCAAATTTTCAGACCTGCAAAGCTAAGGAGTTGATCCAAGATCTGTACAGGTATCACAAAGGGAAGCCACCAGTCATGACCTGTGATTCAATCAGCCACTAGCCCAACTATTTCTGTGCTACATTGGGATAAAGAAATAATTGTTTTAAGAATGAGAAGACTCTCCAGAAAACAAGCAGGGCTCTATCCTGTTCTACATGTTTACTAATGGCTTCAATGAAGGCATAGATGTCCTTATCAAATTTACAAATGGCAGGAGCAAAGTTGGGAGGGTCAGTTATTACAAGTCAAGATTCAGAAAGAACAGGGCCAACACTAACAAGATGAACTTCCCGAATATAAATGCAAGTATTGTACTTAAAGAAAACTCAGCAGCACAACCGAGGATGGAAGAGGACCAGACAGACACCATTCATGTGGAAAGGATTTCGAGATTTCAGATGGCAGTGACCTCCGGACACTCGACAGTGTGACATAGCTACCCAAACAAGCTGAGACCACCTGAGACCACAGGACAGTGGCGGGAACAAGGAAGGAAATTGTTGCATTGTCCTCTGCGTTGAGCAGAGCCTGCCAGGGTTTTCTGTTTAATTAGGGGCACGGTGATTTATCTGGACGGCAAGGGTCACCAGGGTGTTAACAGCTCCCACACCCGCATCATGTAGAGAAAGGCTGTTGAAATTGGAGGGTTACTCTGACAAAGAGAACACGTAAGGGGGAGACATGAAAGCTGTTCTCAAACTTCTGAAGGATTACATACACAAAAGAGCAAGTTCCTATACGTTGTCTCAGGGGCAAAGCTAAAACCAATGGAGAGAATTACCGGAGACAGATTTTAGACCACAGTTAAACATTTGTAACAGTTAAAATGTCCAAATATGGACTCCCTTCCTTATGGGGTAAAGAGGTTTCTCTCCACTATTAGAGATGTTTAAGGAGCGCAGATGACCATCTGATCCTGTTGTCAGAGAGAATTGCTACACGTGAGATTCCGTGATGAAAATGGTTCAGACCGGCACTGCACAAGTAGGGCTTGTTCCCTTTGCTGATATTCAGAGAATCACAAAAGCACAAGGTGGAAGCCATCACAAAAGATCGTGTCATGCACTCCCTCTAATTCTGAGCAGAGAGAGAGTCCAACTGTCCCACGAAGATCACTTTAAAATCTTCCTTAATATGTCTCCAAGAAGAGATTTCCCTATCTTCTTAGTATTCACAGAGTCCTAGCTTTTCAGGAAGTTCTTTCTGATGTCTAATCTGAATTTCTCCTGCTCCAATTATACCGATTCACATGGATACCAAAATGGGCTCTGTAACGATCATGACAGGAGAACATTTGACATAAGAACATTTAAATTAGTAAAGAAAAATATTTGCAAAGAAAAAATATTAAGCAATGAATTTTAACATGTTTCCAATCTCTAAATGCCAAATGTCATTCAGAACAGTTCTAAACCATTTCAAGACTAGTTTAGACCTTTTCATTTCTGAGTGCAAACACCGACCTCCTTGTGTAGAAGCCCTGCTATTCTTTGCAGACCCAGCTCCAGTTTCTACGCAGAAAGAACAAGACTGAAACTTACCATCTTTAGATTAGAATCACTCAAAACGGAGAGGAAAGCACAGTTGGGCAGCAGGAGGAGAGGACAGCTTGAAAAGGCCAGTGGCAACAGTAAGTACTTAAGAACGCCTAGTTTTCTTAAAAGGTACCAAAACGCAAATTAAATAAAACATGTCATTCTCTCATTTCTTTAGGAACTAGATAAATTGCCCAGATACAAAGCTGCCTTGAAACACTGCTTAGTCTAGAATTCTGGCTGGCCTTATTCCTTGCAACTTACGCTGTGTTTAGTAAATTGATCACACACCCTGTTGATACACTCCTGCACCAAATTAATCTGTCTGCTAGTGAACCAACCAAGTTCCCATTAAAACTCTTTAGTTCCCAATTACCTGGAAGGCACATTCTAGATTCTTTTTAAATGCTTCCCTGACAAAAATAAAACCAAAGCCAAGCTCTAAATCAACTTTTTAAAAGACGTTTTTTGTTACTGCTCTAACTGGGTTTTAGATAACATGTCAACAAGCTAGTATCTATATAACTTGAATTTTGATTACATGTTGGCTAGCCATATCTAGGAGACAGGGAGTTCAGAGCCCAGGAGTTCCAAAGGACTTCCTTTTCATTCTCGAGACTGACCCACGGGCTCCTCTGCTCTGGGCTGGCAGTGAGTTTTTCACTCCAAGAGGTGCACTGGCACACAAACACACACATACATGTACACAAACACACACAAACACATACACGCACACATTCTCCCCTCATTTAAACTTTGAAGAACTTTCTCTTTGTAACCAAGGTCAGTCCAATGGGGAAATAACTCACACCGCCCAAGTCACTCACCTTGATTACTAGATTAACAACTAGTTCAAAGAGGCATTTTATTTTTAATGCTTTCTTAGTTAAGAAATTTGCATCTTGAAGTTGAGGCCTGGCAGAAGAAAGGGTTGATGCTTAACAAAGGGTTGCCAGACATCCAAAATGTAAGCCGAGTCTTTAAACTCTTCTCAGATCCTTTTTCTACTCTTCTTCATCACCAGCCAAATGTGGTTAGCCTACTCTTCAGAGAACCAGGGAAATACACCTGATGTGCCTCGGGCTTTGCAAGCCAGGCATGTGAATGAATGTACTCCTCCCTACAAGAATACCCCTAGTTCTTCCAAATATCAGCAAAAAAGGCAATCTCAGTACAGAGACCTCACTTGAACCAGTAATGCAGGTAGTATACAAAAAAGGAAAGACTTTTAGTTACTAGCTGGTTATTTAATACGATAGTCTGTAACCTTAATTTCCCTTAAGAAAAATAGTGCAAACTCTTATGAAAGTGAAGAACGATAATATTCTTACAATCACCAATTAAAGCACTGTTAACAGCTATTGAGTTTAACCAAGGGAAAAAATTAAGTGGAGTGGGCCAAAATTCTATTCATACCCACAAGCCTCAAACCTAAAGGGCAGATCTACACAGTGGCAATTGGCCCTATTAGTTCTAACTGTTCCTAAATGAATTCCCGTAATACTGAGCTGTGCAAACATGAGGACGCGTGTGCCAACAGCTACAACTGAGGAATTCTAAGTCCCTCTGTACCAAAATATCTCCTCTATCAGTCTGCCATGACTTATGAAACTCCCAGCATCAAATTTACTTCTTGGGTATTATGAAGTCATTACAAATTATGATAAATAATACAGGAAAACATTTGTGAAGTGAAAAATAGGTCACAAAACAATAGGTAAATACCAACCATTCTTGTTAAATAAGCACATACCCAGAGGCAAATGAAAGATATATGAGATTAGGATTTTTTTTTTAGCTTCTTGGTACTTTACTGTTTTAAGATTTCTACAGCAACCATGCATCACTTTTATAATTAGAAGGAAACAAAATTTAAAATAAATTCAACAATCACCCTTTGACAAACATCAACTTTTATCACCCAGCAATCCCACTCCTAGGTATTTATCTAGGTGTTGTGTGAAATTATATTCACACAAAACCTGTGTACGAATGGTTATAGTAGCTCTATTCATAATCACTGAAAATTGCAAACACCTCAAATATCCTTCAATGGATGAAGAGATGAACTGCAGGTACCTCCACACAACAGAGTACTGCTCAGTAATACCAAGGAACAAACTACCGAGACACGTAACAAATGGATGAATCTCAAATGCATTCACGCTGAATGGTGAAAGCCAGACTCAAATGGTCACATGATGGATGATTCCATTTCTATGACTTTCTGCAAAGGGGAGAACTCCAGGGAGGAGAGCAGATCAACAGCTCCCCGAGACTGGGGTCAGGGGAGGCACTGACTACCACAAGCGGCAGCACAGGAAATTTGGGGCGTGATGGAAATGTTCCAGGAAATTTGGGGCGTGATGGAAGTGTTCCATATCTGGATTGTAGTACTGGGTACAGGACTGTACGCATTTGTCAAAACTCAGAACCATACACTAAGAAGAGTGAATTTTACTATATGCATATTATACCTTACTAAACTTGCCTTAAAAAAAAAAAAAAACACCTTTTGGAACCAAAAGCCTATTCATGTCCAGACTATATTACGTTCTGTGCAATTCTTTCTCCAAAATGCAACTATATTACCTAATCATCACCCAACAGGCACAGAATGCTGAAGGAATGGGACACAGCAATAAGAATTTTTAACAGGTATCAGTGGAATAGTAAGCTTGAGGACACTCAGGCCTGCCTGCGATGCCCCTGCAGACCCACCTCTGTGGGCAACCACCCACGGGTGCCAGAGCTGGAGAGAAGGTGCTTAAAAGGGAGTGGGGGGGGCCGGCCCCGTGGCTTAGCGGTTAAATGCGCGCGCTCCTCTACTGGCGGCCCGGGTTCGGATCCCGGGCGCGCACCAACACACCGCTTCTCTGGCCATGCTGAGGCCACGTCCCACATACAGCAACTAGAAGGATGTGCAGCTATGACATACAACGATCTACTGGGACTTTGGGGGGAAAAAAAAAAGAGGAGGATTGGCAATAGATGTTAGCTCAGAGCCGGTCTTCCTCAGCAAAAAGAGGAGGATTAGCATGGATGTTAGCTCAGGGCTGATCTTCCTCACAAAAAGAAAAGGAGTGGGGACAGAAGATGCAGTTTTCCAGCCTGATACTTTCAGGAAGGTGGCAGAATGCAGACCCCGGGATCCACTCCAGCGGGCCCGGGCTCTGGTTGTAGCTGAGCACGTCTCATTTCCCTCACACCCACGCCAGAACCATCTCTAGACTGATTATGCATGCTAAGCAGTCGCCGGGCCAATTTGGTTTGCTCAATTTAGGGCTTAAAATGCCCTCCACACCTCTGTCATACCAGAAAAGTGCTTCTGAGAGGTGTCGGAGGAGATTTAGAATGGCTGATCCTCCTAAAGGGATTTGGGAACAAGGAACTTTCTCTTGAGCTTAATGAGAGAACCGTTTTTTTGTTTTTGCCAACTTAGAAGAACGTACAGATAAGCCTTAACTGATCCTGTCGTGAGCTTAAAGGGTGTAATTAGACGAGAGATGTGAAAACTGGTTTCTATAAAGTAGAAAATTGTTTTTCCTGAGAAATACTGTTCTTTTCGAAATGGAAGAGAGTGACACCCCTTTTTCTTGTCTTTGGAGAAGACAAGGCAGGAAAGTGGCCTAGGACAGGTACAGGAATAATTACTGGATAACAATAATCTCTAATTTACATTAATCTCTTCCCCAGACCCTTTGAAAAAGATGTAAAACTGTCTTAAATTAGAACATGGATTGAAATTTATCTTCATACTATATAAGAAAGGGTGACTAGCAAACTAACGTTCTTCAAAGAGAATGCTTTGGCTAATTGAGAGATTAAATTATTTTCAAGCCTTAAAAGGACTGTCTACATTAAAAAGATTATCCTAATATAGTCATTAAAATAGATCACCAAAGAATGGCTACTTTAAAACTTGGTTAGCCTTGTTTATATATATATACATATACACACACACAAACTCATCTTCGTCTTCATTGCCTCTGAAACTCTGAATTAATAAGGATTTGTCATAAAATAGACAACCATCTGTCTGACTGTTTCTCATCACGGTTTTTCGAGAAATTGAACTCGTCAGGAGTGGCACTGTCGGGTTTAAACCAGTAACCAAATGTCCAACAATAAATGGGAGCAAGAAAATTCACACCCATTGTTTTCATGTCCTACTCAAAGCAAAGTGGGTCTTCCTAAAAGATAAAGGATTATATATTTTGAAAAACAGATGGTGAGATAAGAGAGAAAATGGTAACGTGGAAACTTGCTTGGGCTACAGGTCAAGAGAGCTGGACCATTCTGTTCTACTCATCCACTCCACAAACACTTACGGGGTCCTTCCGGGCTACAGTCCCAGGGTATCCATTAAACAGCTGAGCAACTTTGGACACAACATTTATAATCTCTCTGAGCCTGAGAGAGGGGAAAACCAGATCCAGCACACCAGGTAAGTCACAGGAATTAGATAAAAGGTTTACAAAACAGCCAGCACAGTGTCTGGTATGTAGTGGATATTCAAGAATATTAATTCTCTCTTTCTCTTTCTCCCTTCCTTCTGAAAAGCTTTGTTACACATTCACAATGGATCTTTTTGCTTAGTCTACTAAATAGACAGTCTAGCATAGAAGCAAGCTTTTCTAAGTCCACATACGTCAGATATATTTGCTACCACTTAATTATTTTTCAATTAGCAATGAATAGCAGCAAAAGACCATAATTAACAGGCTCCCAGATATGATCATTAGACATTGACTATTGCCTATGTCTGCAGAGAATTTTCCAAGTTAGGATGGGGCCAGCACCGGACACATGACAGAACTGTTAGTAAGCCCTTTATACCAAGAGCATCTCGGACAAAGGGAATATAGACAGATAGCAGAAAGATCCTTCAAGAGTTTCCATGCAAAAGGCATGGGACTGAGAACTACTAGCTACATCATTTAAAAAAAAAAAAAAGATATCATCAATTAAAAAAAATAAAACCTTTAAATAGAATAATTCTAAATCAAAAGCAGCTAGCCTAATAAGCCAACTTCAGGCTCATTCTAGACAAAGGCCCCCCTAGCACTGAAGCGGAGGCAGCTTCTGGAAGCAAATATATCTAAAAGTCACTGACCAATAGACCAAGCCACAGGTACTGCTGACGCTGATTTTTCCCTCTTTGTACATTCATCAGGATCTAAGTAATGCTTTTACTTTATTTACTCCTCAAGGATTTCATCAAGGATTTCTAGTTTCCAGAGGATGAGTTGGAATAAGCAGCAACTCAAGAAGACAATACAAGTGGGAGGGTTGGAGAAGGAAGTCTCTGGCCAACGCGTGTCCACAAAGGTCTGAAGTAGAAGTTCATACTAGAGAGTCCCCGTGGACCCCGAGGCAGGGAGTGCGCCTCATCTTCCCTCACACACCATACAGAACAGCCTCTGTGGCTTCCCACGCCCTTCACGGCATAGGGAAAAAGAAAAAGGAAAGAGAAGCCCAGATTCAAGAGTTTCCTGCCCTCTGGGTTCTCAAAGACCTCAGTGAGGATTTAAATAGTGAAATGTTTTAACCTCTATTTTAAAACTAATGATTAATGTAATGATTTTGAACTTCTTGTTATGAGGAAATTGGAGAATCAGCACATTTTGCATAAAGCGGCTATTTTCAACAGGCACGGGTCTTTCAAATTCCCCCAAAGGTTCTTCAGATCCTAAGGTGGTCAGCAAAATCACCAAGTGCATGTTGTTGTACTTTGCTAGCACTTTAGTTTTCTTGGACGTCAACTTTGAGATACACACAGGTATGCGCCAGCATATTTTTATGAAAGATTTACAGAAATCCCACCTAGATAATTTTATCTGAAAACTCAAAGCACTACTCTCCTAGGAGATGACCATTGGGAGCTCCGCTAATGGCTCCCTCTGCAACAGCATTTGAGATTCCTAGCTCTGTCCTGACGGTACATGGAATCTGCTACCCAACACGTAATTACACTTTCAATGTGCTGCTATGACCTGTCGATAAAATCTATTCTTACAGCAAATAAAGCCTTTAAAATATTAGAAGTAAAAGAAACTTTAAGGTGTCGTGAACAGTTTGCCTTTTGGGTTTTGTTTCTTCTTTGTCTAAACAGCATCCAGACCTCTTCCTATTTTTAGGAATCACCCACTGTGTGAGTCTTGGTGGCAGGCAAGACCCTACCTCACAATACGGAAACGGACATTTCCTCTGCTGGTCCTTGGCTCAGCTCATCATGTGACGTGGGCTCAGCTCATCATGTCCCGCTCCAGGCCCTGAGTTTGGAGGGAGTGACATAAAGACCCAGAGTTCATAGAGATTATTCACGGCAGCAGCATGGGTGACTGCAAAGGGAGTCAGCCACACGGTCCAGCAGTGGCAGGAGCACCAAAGCCAGACTCCACTGGGGACAGGACAAGATTCTGTCTGTGGTTCCTGTCTCTTTTCTGAGCTTGGGTTTCCAGCCACCTTCCTAAATCCAAGTACTGTAGCTTGACTCACACAATAGAAGTGTTTTCACGTGAGTGATAAGAAATGCATTAACCTCATGAATTAGCATTCACTTTGTGTAAGGAGTGATAACCAAGTTGTTGGTAAAGATAATATAATCTGAGATCTCACTTTTTTTCTATCTAAGCTAACATTTTTGTGTCTTGCTGAAGTTTTACTTTCTCAACATTAATGTGTTAGGAAGAAAGACATTCAGTTCAAATCTCTTACTGCATGAAACTAATCTATGATGATAGAAGTCCAACAGCATTTACCTTTGTGGAGGGTAATAACTGGGAGAGGGCACCAGAGTGTGCTAGAAATGTTGTATGTCTGGATCTGTGTGATGATCACATAGGTATGTATCTGTAAAAAATTTACCACTTGTACTCGAGATTTATGCACGTGATTGCATGTTAAGTTTATCTAAATAAATAATACATGTACATAAACAGACACATGTGGACACATGGCCCAGAAGTTGTGTTGTTATAGATACCATATTGATGATAAAGCAAACACAATGTCCTCAAAATAAACCTCATTTGTACACACTATCTCCTTTGACCTTGGACTTTCCTGGGCATTCTATTCTGATGATAGAAGAATTACCACTGGACACATTTCAATGTCCAATGATATTCTTCAGGGCCTCCTGGAGATGGACACGTCTAGTTCTGGTTTCATTGCTCTTCATACCTTCAACCTTCCAATCAAAAATTTCAGCAGGGCCTCAGAGAGAGAGCTGAAGTCCTGCATTCCCCACCTCAACTGTATTGACACCTCAATGATTCTCAATTCCCAAACCTGGAGACTGACTTGTTCTTCTTTAAGTCCTGCCCCCAAGCTTCCTTCTCTTATCAAGTGACCCTGACCACTGTCTTGTCCCACAGATGGTAATGATGATCTACATGCCAGTCACTGATGCAGGCACTTGCCACGGCCCAGTACTATTACTCCCCTCACCTACATGTGAGGAAACAGACAAATGGAAGTTAAATAACTTCCTTGAGGTTAAAGGGCTAATACAGCAGGACTAGCTCAACCTGTTTCTCCCAGCTCATCCCTCCTACCTAGATCTAAAATCCAATACACGCTCACCTCTTCCTTTCCCTCATTTTCCCTGCTGAGAAACTATAATTTCTCTTTAAAGACATCCATTTGCCATTTCAAATTTTGCATGCATACACACACATACACACACTCAAGGCAAAACAAATAATGCCAAATAAGAGAGGAAGGGATATATCAACCTGGAAGCCATGTATGTTATTACCCTGTATTCCTTTAAGAGGAGAACCAAAAATATGTATCTAACCATGAAAGTTTCTATAATCAGTCCCAAGTTACAAAGGTCCATCTTACAAACATAACATGTATTCAGAATCTTCAGACCCCTGGCTGAGCCTCTCCTCCAAAAATACTACCATGTTTCCCCCTCCCCAGACTTCTGAGTGGTGGTGATGTTCACAAACATGTCAAGATCACTTCTCAAACAGTTCTGCCAGAAACTTTTACTTGTTCCGAATTGATGTCAACAGGCCTGGGAAGACACTAATGGCCCAATTTCCTCCTCCTGTGCCCTTACCCTACCACTCCCTGCCAACGCCCCACCCCGGCCCCCCCACAACCCTCACCTGTCCCAGGAGGCAAAGGTAAGTTGTATCAGGCGGAACAGGCAGAAAACTACAGCATCTAGGATTTGACACTTAGCCCTGGATTCTCAACACCAGGTCAACGCTGGGGGTGGGGGGGAGGGAGAATAAATGAAAACAAAGAAGAATTTTACAAAGCAATTATGAAGAAAGCAAGATAGAGAGACTGAGAGGTCCTAGGGGAATAGCTGGATGCATTTGAGAACACATGTTGCAACTAATCCCCTAGAATTTGCCCAGGCGAGGGGTTTTACCAGTCTGGCCCCTGGGAAATAGATTTTCCACACTGACTTAAATAAAGCCTTTGTGGGGAAGTTAAGAATTTTTTCATAATAACAATAACTGTCTCATCAAATGCTGCATTCTCATAAAAACTTGGTTTTCATGTAGTAATTTTATTTCATTTTCTTAGGGCTATTTATTTCCCCTACCTGCAAGTAAAAGCAGAAGGAGACATAATTATATTTGGGGAAACACAATAAATAGTGTCGAAAAACTCCTCTCAACAAGTGCTCGTTGTATTTATATTTAAATGATTACACTCAATAGATCTCCAATCCCAGAACAAAGTTTACATTATCATACAACTTATTTCCTTCCATTTTCCCTCCAAAAGAGATTGAGAGAAGGGCAGTTCATGAACTAGGTTAAGAGCTTGGAATGTAAGTCCTGGGAACATGCCTCTGTTCTGCTAGTTTAATGAGGACTTTTCTATTGTTCTGCATATAATAGAAGCATGCTGATAATTTCAAGGGAAAAGTTCGCTGAACTTTGTGCCTGTTCCAAATACTTCTTTCCCTTTTCTCCCCACTGGTTAACATGCACGCAAAATGCTATGCAAATTGGGCCCAGGCTCGCTGGCACTTTCAGACACTCGCCTTTGGAGAAGGCTGGCACGGCTTTAGCAGCAAGATAAAGTGCCCTGGGGTGCGCTATAGGTACCAGGCCACCTACGGAGGAAAACGAAGTGCCCATCTCACCAGGAAGCAGAGAAAGGTGAACACGGAATCAGGAGATCTCTCCTTTCACTTCATCAAAAAGGTGAACTCCCTGTAGTACAATATTTATCATTTTATTCTCTCATATTTTATATGAACAAAGAATTCCTAGTCTATGTATGTGGAATCTATTTTTTCTAATGAAAATGGAATTACACTAGTACCAAAACCTGACAGAGACATTACAAGAGAAGCAAACTACAGACCAGTACTCCTCATGAAGAAAGAAACAAAACTCAACAATATATTAGCAAATTAAGTCCAGCAATACATAAAAAGGATAACAACATCAGAACCAAGTGGGATTCATCCCAGGAATGCAAGACTGGTTCAACATTCAAATATCAATGAACGTAATTCACCATATTAACAGACTAAAGCAGAAAAAGCATATCATCTCAATAGATGTAGAAAAAATATTTCACAAAATTCAACATCCATTGATAAAAACTACTCAGAGATTTAAAAAAAGAACTATTGGGGCTGCCCCATGGTATAGCAGTTAAGTTCAGCGTGCTCTGCTTCAATGGCCTGGGTTCATGGGTTCAGATCCCGAGCGCAGACCTATCCACTCGTCAGCCATGCTGTCACAGCGACCAACATACAAAAACAGGAAGATTGGTACAGATGTTAGCTCAGGGCCAATCTTCCTCAAGCAAAAAAGGAGGAAAATTGGCAATCGATGTTACCTTGGGGCCAATCTTCCTTAGCAACAACAAAAAAAAAACTACTGATTCACACAAAAATATGAATGAATCTTAAATGCATTTTCCTAACTGTAAGAAGCCAGACCCAAAAGGCTGCATATTATATGACTATCTACATGACGTTCTGAAAAAGGCAAAACTATAGGAATGAAAAACAGATAAGTGGTTGCCAGGAATGGGGGATGAGGGGGAGGTTTGACTACAAAGGGGTAGCACGTAATTTTGGAGGTGACAGTTCTATGGTGCTGGATACAGACTACATATTTGCAAAAACCCAAAGAAATGTACAACTCAATGAGTAAATTTTATTGTATGTAGATTTTTTAAAAATCAACCAGGATTACGAGGGAATCCAGGATGGGATACAGACTATGGCAACGAATCTAGCTGTGTTGCAAATGTATATCGTAAGCATACTGAAGGGGATTTGGAAGAAAGGAGCTGATCTAAATAACTTTATAAGACAGTGTTTTGACTATAAGGCTAAAGACAAAAATAACTGTATACAGAAACTGTATGGTAGTTGTTAAGTCTATAATCTCAAAGGAGTACAGGTTAGAAATGCTAGGAAACTACAAGTGCACTAAGTTTGAATGATGTATGTAGTTAACAAGAGCCAAGTTTCTCACCATCAAGGAAGAGTTATGAGCAAAGGGTGAATATTAGAGTAAATTTTGTGGTGCTGGATTAAAGTCCAAGATCAGTATGAACTCATGTTTATCTTACTATATACAGACAGGTAGACACAGAAATATAGACATGTTTACAGACACGGGTTGATGTACATACGCTTCCAAGCTCCGTCCACTGAGGGGCCTAGAAGCAGCAACACTCCAGTGGAAGTGAGCACACCTAGTGTCCAGATCTTGGTTTCTAAATGCCATTCTCCAATAAAAAGGAACCAGGACTCCCTGGAGAATGGCTGAATCTAAGGCTGAGTGGAGGAAAACACGAGATGAGCCTGGAGCATCTTATGGTGCAAAAAGTAAGGCAGTCTTCAACAACAAAAACAGATGGCAGCATTTCAAAGAGACACAGGAGCCAATCTGAAAGAGCCCCTGACGCCTAAAGCTGGAATAACTTGAGCAATAAATAACAATAGTACTTGGTTATAACCCAAAGAATAAAATAAATATCCATGAGTTCATAGTGAATATGGACTTCTTTACAGAAGAACTCCAATTAACAAATATAGAAGAAACAAGGTAAATAGAAAGTCGCCATGCGATCTCCACAGTAATAATTGCTGCAGGAGGATCCACAAACGAATGCTAAAACTAGTGGGCAAAATTTTAAGGAAAAACAAGATTTTGAATAGCCTCAGGGCTAGCCTTATTGGTGTGCAACCTGTGCGGCCACACAGGTCCTACACGCAGAAGGGCTCACACTTGGTTTCTGTCTGATGCTACCATCTTGAAATTGTTAATAATTTTGAACATGAGGTCCCCATCTTCATTTTTTCTGGGACCACAAATTATGTATTTGGTCCTGTAATCACCTCAAATTCTCTCCCATAAAATATTTCTTAATTACTGTGGTGATTGTAACATATGTCCATAAATCCTGAGCTTAATTCCCCTCCCTTTGAGTACAGGCTGATCTTAATGACTCACTTCTAATAAACAGAGTAAAGAATAGAAAAAGCAGTAACTTTACTGAGAAGAATTCTGGCAGAACCACCTTCACGTGATTGAAGTCACGTCACCTGTAGTAAGACCTACTGGTATCACGTACCTACTGAGATCATAACGAGAAGCGTACTCCACCTCTGCCGTAGCCTTCCCCAAAACTATAACCCTAGTCTAAGCATGAGAAAACATCAAAAAAACCGAAACTGAGAGACATTCTACAAAATATCTCACCAGTACTCTTCAAAACTGTCAAGGGCATGAGAAACAAGACAGACTGAGAAATTGTCACAGACCTGCAGACTAAGAAGACACGACAGCTAAATGTGGTGTAGTATCCTGGACGGGATCCTGACACAGAGAAAGGACATTAGTGGGAAAACTGATGGAATCCAAGTGAGGTCTGCAGTTTAGGTAACACTGCTGTACAATCTAGTTAACACTGCTGTACAATCTAGTTAACACTACTGTACAATCTAGTTAACACTGCTGTACAATCTAGTTAACACTGCTGTACAATTCGTTTCTTAGTTTTGATCATTGTTCATGGTTAAAAGGTACCACGGGCAAGTGTGTTGAAGTGTATACAAGAACACAATTCTTCTAAAAATATTTCAAAATAAAAATTTTTTTAAATAAAAATGGAAAAAGTAGTATCTGGGGTTCTATTTGACCTGCTTCACAAATATGCTATCATATGAAAATAGAATTTCTAAGTGGTAAAATAACTAGGCCTTTGTGACATTTTTCTAACATTTTTTAGAATGTTAGTTTCTAAGAGGAGGAAAATACCAGTGTGTTCAGCATAGGGCAGATTAAGAAGAAGAAAAGATTGGCTGGAAGTTCAGACTTCGATGGTTATCAATGATTTAAAGTGACAGAAATGAGCGATTTCTCATTTCTGGTGAGAAAATGAGAAAATTTATCCAACGAGAAAACTCCGCTCTCATTAATGATGCAAGAGATTAAATAATAGTATATGAACACGGTCACTGAAGCATTATTTACAATAGCCAAGATATGGAAACACCCTAAGTGTCCATCAGTGGATGACTGATTAGAGAAGATGTGGTATTTATGGAATATTGTTGTATTAGAATCTTATTCAGCCACGAGAAAGAAGGAAATCTTGACACAAACAAAAACATGGATAGACCTTGAGGGCATTATGCTAAGTGAAAGTAGTCAGAGAAAAACAAATACTGTATAATATCATTTATATGTGGAATCCAAAAAAGCCAAACTCATAGAAACAGAGTAGAATGGTGGTTACCATGGGCTGGGGGGTGGGCGAAATGGGGAAATTTTGGTCAAAGGGTACAAACTTTCAGTTATGAGGTGAATAAGTTTTGGGGATCTAATGTACAGTATGGTGACTATAGTTAACAATACTGTATTATATACAAAAGTTGCCAAGAGAGTAGATCTTAAATGTTCTCACCACAAAAAAGAAATGGTAATTGTGTGCGGTGATGGAGCTGTTAGCTAACACTCCAGTGGTGATCAATCACAATATATAAGTGTACCAAATCAGCACATTGTACACCTTAAACTTACAGTGTTATATGTCAACTAAACAATTTGAGTTTAATATTTTTATGCAATTATATAATGTTATATAATACTGTTACTGAGATCTCAATTTATTGAGACTGTTATATCTCAGTGAAGCTAGAAAATAAATAACTAAATAATAGTATAGGTCCACAGTGCTCAGAAATGAATATCAGAACACTTCGATAGGTGAAGGAAGAAAGCAAATAGGCCTCAGAGCTGAGGAAAAGCCCAGGACATTGAATCAGTGTGCTCTGGCTTGGTCACTCACCCTATGACCCAGTCAAGACCCACTCCCTGCTAGGAGACAGTAAGTACCATCTAAATAAGAGGTTGGGCCAGATGTTTGTCAGAACTTCAGAACTAGATAGGGTCTCGATGTAGATGTATAAAAACAATGCTCACTCCTACTGTCACAGATGATCACAAGCAAAGCATGAGCCAGCATTATTGTTCTTTGAAATAAAAACAAAAAACATATTAACCATCCCAGACAATGGAAGTTGCAGTAGAAACTCCCAGGCTACTCACAACCCATCAGGCAGAACCATCATTTGCAGGGGATACCGGCAGCTACTCCCACATATGCAGTAGGGTCTTCATAATTATCGAGTAAACTGAACTTTCCCAAAATGCAGAAGGCAGATTCGGTAGTCTCTCCATTTTTCTTCCAGTCCTATTATTCCAGGATTTTAGTTTACTCCCAGCCAAACAGGATTACTTATCAACTTCTATATTCCAGAAACACACATACCTTTTCATACTAGAAAGTATAAAAATTCATACCTTTAATGGATACAATGTTTGTTCTTTGTATTTTATTTAATTAGAGGAGAATTAATAAATTTCTTTGGTTAATGGAGAATCACTCTTGGGAGACAAAATTTACATTTTTTTAAAACATTATGAATGAATAAAATTAACAGAAATCTATGAGCTTGCCTCTGCATACTGCTCAGGGATGGTTAAATTAAACGGAACATATGGCTCTATTTAAGAACACACATGATAGTAATTTTCATCTACATATCTGGGCATTCCCCAGTTTCTGCTAAGATTCAGTACTAAAAGGTAATTTGTAAGTCTGTTCTTTGGAACTCCTAAGCCAGCCCACTCTGTCAAGCCCTTCTCCTATCCCTGGACTGAGACAGGGATGCCATTTCCCGCATGGAGGCAGAACTAATATCCCCACCAACTCTGGGTGGCCAAAGTACAGCCACCCTCTTATTACCCACTACTGCTTCCTTGTACATGTCACATACATACACCATCACCATCACCTCAAAGACAAATCGCCCTGTAGACATCCCAACTTCTGGATTTGCCTCTCTGCTCTCATCACAGGCAGCTACAAGATGAGACCAGCCAAGAAGGGCCAGGACCAAGAGGGACACTGACTATAAGGTCCAACTCTGGCTGGGTGCCCATGTAGGGTAGGGCATGTGCTGCTGTACCACAGAGGACAAGGTGGACAGCCACACATTCCAGGGAGAAGACTGGGGTCTGCAGAGGAGTCAGACTCAGGTGGAACAGAAGGCAATAGGTTTCAGGTGACCAGGTGACAATCCTAATTCCAGCCCTCCCAGCCCTGCAGAGACTAAGCATTGTAGGGTCAGGGCTGCCAATCTGAAAATACCCCTATTCCCTTTACAGTCCTCTGAGTTGAGAGTTAAAGTCACACATTACTCACATACAGCCCCAGAGAACCATAGTTGCTGATCTTAAAGCAGGAGCAGGAAGGGAGGAAAAAGGAGGAAGACGACGAGAAGAGGGCACCTGTTAGGGACGTCGTTTGCCCCCTGGCACCACCTTGACTTCCTGTAAGGAACCACGTTTTGTCTTACGCAGAGCATTTATCCAAAGGTCTCCTCCTCCTAGTGAAAGTAAGTCACACACTGGAATCTTTTTCTCCAACCTTCTTAGTTGACCTAAAGCTTCCTTACAAGTCATGATTTGTAAATCTAAGATTGAAGTGTCATCTTCCTTTATTTAAGTTTGTTCACTCAGTGTTTACTGAGCACCTCTCCTGTGCCAGGCCCGAGACCTGAGACAGGGCAGTGAAAGCAGAGTCCAAGTCTGCTGTCCCAGCTCACATTTCAGAGAGAAAACACACTAATTGTGATGTATGCACTTTAATAGAATCTTTTTTAAATGTTGTATGTTTCCCCATGGTACATTTAACTTGGACACAGAGAAATCAAAATCACGTTCAACATTGTTCTGTTGTTGGTTGATTCTTAACGGCCTTCATCTGAATGGTCTACCGCAGGGGCTAAGGACAACCAGTGGGATTTCATCTGCTTCCTCCCGGGGCTAGTCCTGTCCCTCTGACCAGGGGGCCCTTCACTGCCTCAGTTCCACATGGAGCTCTGACGGCTGCTGGACCTTCTGCCCAAGCATCCTGGGATGGACGGTTTACTCCCCTGAGTTCAGTCAACCACCATAAAAGTAGTCACGGAAACACCACCACACACCTGGCCCTCCTGAAACCCGGGTCTGAGCAGGCCATGGACAGGCAGCCACAGGGGTGCACTCACGTGCCTACTACTAAGCCACTTCATCCACTGCCAGCATCATTCCTATCATCGGAGGTCAACATCTGGGATGACAACACAGCCTATAAAATGTATCCTTTAAATGACATGCCTACCCAGACAGGGAAACTAAAGAAAAAATAAGCAAGTGGGACTTGATCAGATTAAAGAGCTTCTACAAGACGAAACCAGAATCAAGATGAACAGACAACCCACCAGCTGGGAGAAAATATTTGCAAAACATATATCTGACAAGGGGTTAATCTCCATAATATACAAAGAACTCACACAACTGAAAAACAAAAAAACAAACAACCCAGTCAAAAAATGGGCAGAGGAAATGAACAGACACTTCTCCAAAGAAGATATACAGATGGCCAATAGGCATATGAAAAGATGTTCGACATCACTAGTCATCAGGGAAATGCAAATCAAAACAACACTAAGATATTACCTCACGCCCATTAGAATGGCTATAATCACCAAGACAAAAAACAACAAATGTTGGAGAGGATGTGGAGAAACAGGAACCCTCATACACAGCTGGTGGGAATGCAAACTGGTGCAGCCTCTATGGAAAACGGTATGGAGATTCCTCAAAGAATTAAAAATAGAAATACCCTATGATCCAGCTATCCCACTACTGGGAATCTATCCAACGAACCTGAAATCAACAATCCAAAGAGGCTTATGCACCCCTTCATTGCAGCATTATTCACTACAGCCAAGACGTGGAAGCAACCCAAGTGTCCCTCGACTGATGACTGGATCAAGAAGATGTGGTATATATATACAATGGAATACTACTCAGCCATAAAAAAACACAAAATCGTCCCATTTGCAACAACATGGATGGGCCTCGGGGGTATTATGTTAAGTGCAATAAGCCAGAAAGAGAAAGACAAACACTGTATGATCTCACTCATATGTGGAATATAAACCAACACATGGACAGAGAAAACTGTACTGTGGTTACCAGGGGCAATGGGGGTAGGGGGTGGGCACAAAGGGTGAAGGGAGACATATATATGGTGATGGACAAACAAAAATGTACAACCCAAAATTTCACAACGTTATAAACTATTAAGACATCAATTTTAAAAAATGTGTCCTTTAAAAAAAGTGGAAAGGTCAGGAAATCACAATCCCTGGAAACTCTGGCCAGAAACTGGCTTTCCCCTGGCCCACAGCAGGCACTAGGTCTCCTTCAGTGGGCCCCCTGCCCCTTCCCTTCCCACCCCTAAAATCAACACCTCAAGGCAAATGGCCAACCCTTCTGTCAGAGGCGTGCACATTCAAGATATGGAGAGAAGGGTTAACCCAGCTAGGACAAGGCCACTAAGTGGTTTTAATTTATAGAAAAATTGGGAAGGATGGTGCTGACCACAGTGTTTATGATTAGTCCACTCACTAAACACTTCCTGAGTGCTGACTCTGGCTGCTCGATGCTCACCTCAAATGTCACGTAGTTAACCAAAGGCTGGAAGGAGAAAGGTCAACAGAGAAGGTGGGAGCACTGGTTGAGTGGAGGAGGTTGTTAACTGAGTGAGAACAGAGCGGAGAGGGGTGGAACGAGGTGTGGGGGCAGGGAAGGGTGTATCTTTAATGTTTGTTTGTTTAAGCCTGACTCAGTGGTTGCTTCTGTCCCCACGTGTCAATGCTGTCAATAGATAAGCAATCCTCTACCTCTGTTTTAAACACTTTATGAAGACAAAGCAATTCATAGGGTTAAATGCCACCTAAGAGAGGTCACAAGCCCCAAGTAGAAGCATCTCAGTTCTGAAATGTCTAGGTACCTCAGTTCCCAAAACATGAAGTCCTTCAATGCACTTGTGAAAGTGTTCCCCCAGTCCCACCCAGATTGTGTATGTGAACCTCCTGTCCCCTCTGCCCCGCCTGCCAAATATTAGCAAACAGCAGTGCAGAAACCCCAAGACACCAGGACACGCCATGACGATGCCCCAGTGAGCCCGAGCGCCCTGACACCCCTGGAGAGAGCAGACTAATCTAGGAGTTCTTCTGCCAGACGTGGGGACACTGGTGGTCACTGAACCTGCTGGCCAAGCAATTTAACAGCTTTGTGATGAGGTGAATTGTGGCCCTCCTGGGGACACAGGAGGCTTCACTTTGGGGCAAATTCTAACAGCATACCTGTTGAGCAAGTCAGAGAGAAACAAAGAAAAACTCACAGAAAAAAGGAAATCAAAATCCCTCACGTAATCAGTCTCCCGTCTAATTCAGGCCAAAAACCTGGCAGATAAAGGTGCTTAATGGCCAAGATAAAAGGCTACATCCACATATGAGTGAAATCCTACGGTATTTGCCTTTCTCTGTCTGACTTATTTCGCTTAGCATAATGCCCTCAAGGTCCATCATTGTTGTCCCAAATGGCACGACTTCACTTTTTTATAGCTGAGTAGTATTCCATCTTCTTTATCCATCAATGGACACGTAGGTTGCCTCCAAGTCTTGGCTACTGTGAATAATACTGCAATGAACATAAGGGTGAGTATATCTTTTCGAATTAGTGTTTTTGTGTTCTTCAGATAAATACCCAGAAATGGAATAGCTGGATCCACTCATATGTGGAGGATAAAAAAACAAACACATCGATACAGAGAATAGATTGCTGGTTACCAGAAGGGAAGAAGCGGGGGAGGAGACAGGGGTAAGGGGGTCATTTGTACTTGGCGGATGGCAACTAGACTCTTAGTGGCGAACACAATGTAGTCTACACAGAAGTCGAAATACAATGATGTACACCTGGAATTTATACAATGTTATAAACCTATGTTACCTCAATAAAAAAAGAAAAGAAAAAAGCTACACCCTACTTAAAAGAAAACAGAAAGGTTGAAATAGACATGAAAAAGTAAAAACCTCCTGGACCACGGAAATTAAGGAAAGCTGATTAGCCAAAGCCAATTCTGGAAGAAGTTCAGCTCCATGTGCAGAATGTCCTTCAACAGAATCCTCCTCCGCTCAGACCTCAGAGCCATCCTTAGCCGGTGAGACTGTTGCTTGACAAGAACCTCAAGTTGCTGCTTTCCTAACTCGCAGAAGCTCTTACAGGTGCTCTAGCTTTAGTAACCCTGCGTGGCTGCTGGTTCTCGGATTTGAAGTTTGTTTTACCGTGATTGTGTTTCAGATTTCTCCCCATAGTTGCTAAGTTCTCGCATCGAATTTTTCTTTTTAGGGTCATTAATTTTTTTTAAATCATCCTTAGTTGGTTCACAGCCTGGCTTACTGGCTCTGGGCTGGCTAGGTTTGCATTTGGAAAGGCTATTTGGGTTTTCCCATAAGGCAACCTTTAAAGAGAAAGACTGAAGCAGTTCTAACAGGTAAATGGTGTCCTTTAGGTATTTCCAGAAGATTCACTGACCTACCCTGGGTCAATGGGTGGACCCCCCACCCAGGGCCTTTAACACCATGAAGCCAACATGATAACATTCATTAGTCCACCTGGAAGAAGCACAGATCTCCCAGCAACCCGCAGTGGTCAAGGCAGGAAGTGTCCTAAACGCCCTTCTCCCACTCCCTCCCGTCTGAGCCCATCGGGGCTGCTGTGACAAAACGCCATAAACTGGGCAGCTTATAAACAACATTTATTTCTCTTAGTTCTAGAGACTGGGAAGCCCAGCTTCACGGCGCCAGCAGATCCAGTGTCTAGTGGACCCGCTTCCTCAACGACAGCCATCTTCTCACTGGAACCTCAGACGGCAGGAAGGGCGAGGGAGTTCTATGGGGTCTCTTTTACAAGGGCACTAATTCCACTCATGAGCGCCCTACCCTCTTGACCTAAGCACTGCCCAAAGGCCCTTCCTCCTGACACCACCACACTGGACATGAGGATTCCAACAGATGAATTTTGAGGGGACACAGACATTCAGACCATAGCACCTCCCCATACTCCTGTCCATATAAAGACCCACATTGTCACTTTTCTTGTTTTTAAAAATTCTCTTTTAAATCAAGATGACCATGGGAAGTGAAAGTGGAGTTTACATACACAGATGATATTCACAATACACACACACATACTTTTGAGAGGGGATAGATAATGATTTCAAAAAGACTTTCAAATCATTGAATTAAAGAGTGAGAAGAGGTGGGCCAGCCTGGTGGCATAGTGGTTACATTCACACGCTCCGCTTTGACAGCCTGGGGTTCCCAGGTTCGGATCCTGGGCATGGACCTACACATTGCTCATCAAGCCATGCTGTGGCAGGCATCCCACACAAAATAGAGGAAGATGCACACAGATGTTAGGTCAGGGCCAATCTTCCTCAGCAAAAAAGAGGAGGATGGGCAACAGATGTTAGCTCAGGGCCAATCTTCCTCACACACACACACCAAGAGTGAGAAAAAAAGAGGCAAGGTCCATAATCTTACCTCCACTGGTGCCTTGAAGGTAAGCAGATGAGCACAACAAACATTTAATTAATGATGCCTGTGGGCCACCTGCCCTTCTCTCTCTCCCTGGGGCCGGCCAGGCCTGGGGCCTGAGAACCACCCTGAGTGCCACCCTCAGGGAAGCCTGTTCCCACAGGAAACTCCCAAGAGGAACCAGATTCTCTATTTTTTTTTTCATACCTTCTAAGGGCTTACCTTCTAGGAACCAAAGAATCAATAAAGGGAGGATCAGAGAACCTCAAACCTAAACAAACTCCCGATTTGGATTTGCAAGGCATTTTAGAAATTTATTATTCTCTCAAGCACATTCAGGCAATTTGACTAAAAGTCACCAATTTAACTGTAAAACACGCAGTTGCATGAACTGGTTGAGCTTTCCCTGCTATGCTGTCCATGTGACAAGTGACTTTAAAATAGAGACGATCTCCACTCTCTCAACTCCCACTCTGAATTCTGGCTTTCCAATTGGATTCACTTAACTTTTTAGATAAGCCTATTGCTATCTGAACTCTCCCTTTTCCTACTCAAACAGATTTAGATATTCTTTGTTATCTGAATTCACCACGTAAACTCTTGCTCTCTCAACTCAGGATCCAAACATATTCAGATAGTGAGAAATACCTAATTTCAGAGTGATGCACAGATTAACTTTAATCTCACCCTAAGATACAGTGAAGACTGGTTGCAATTTGAAAGGTCTGAAGGACTCTAATTAGTAATCCATTCCTCAGGGATGGCTACATAAATATTTCAAGTATCTTTATCAAAATCTATACTAGACCACTTCACACACATAAAGATGGATATTATCAAAAACAGAAAATAGTACTGACGAGCATGTGGAGAAATTGGAATCCTTGTGCATTGCTGGAAGAATGTAAAATGCTGCAGTCACTGTGGAAAACAGCTTGGTGATTCCCCAAAATGTGAAACAGAGAATTACCATACGATCCAGCAACTTCACTTCTTATAAAACCAAAAGAACTGAAAGCAGAAACTCAGATACTTGTACACCAATGTTCATAGCAGCATTATCCACAACAGCAAAAGGTGGAAACCACCCAAATGTCCATCACCAAATGAATGGATAAACAAATTGTAGTATACATACACCACGGAATATTATTCTGCCTTGAAAAGGAATAAAATTCTGACATATGCTACAACATGGATGAACTTTGAAAACACTATGCTGAGTGAAATAAGCCAGACACAAGACGACAAATACTGTATGACTCCACTTGTATGAGGTACCTAGAGTAGTCAGATTCACAGACAGAAAGCAAAATGGTGGTTGCCAGGGGCCGGCTGGGAGAAGGAGGAATGAGGAGTTACTGTTTAATGGGTACAGAGTTTCAGTTTGGGAAGATGAAAACGTTCTGGAGGGGCCGGCCCGGTGGCCTAGTGGTTAAGTTCGTGCACTCTGCTTCAGCAGCCCAGGGTTCGCACGTTTGGATCCCAGACGCAGACCCACACACCGTTCATCACACCATGCTATGGCGTCCCACATACAAAATAGAGGAAGATTAGCACAGGTGTTAGCTCAGGAACAATCTTCCTGAAGCAAAAAGAGGAAGATGGGCAACAGACGTTAGCTCAGGGCCAATCTTTCTCACTAAGAAAAAAAAAAGTTCTAGAGATGGATGGTCATAATGGTTGCACGACAGTGTGGCTATATTTAATAGCACTGAACTGTATATTTACAAACAGTTACAGTGTTAAAATTTGTTATGTATATTTTACTAGGATAAAAAAAGGAAAAAATCTATACCAGAGACCATAACAAGATATCACTACACACCTATTACAGTAGCTAAAATAAAAAATAGTGGCAATGCTAAATGCTGACAAGGTTGCAAAGAAATTAGCTCTCTCATACATTGTTGGTGTGAATGGAATATGGTATAGCCACTCTGGAAAATAATCTGGCAGTTCCTTTAAAAAACTAACATACATTGACCAAACAACCCAGCAATCGCACTCCTGGACATTTATTCCAGAGAAATGAAAATTATGTCCACAAAAAGCAACAAATAATTGTTCATAGCAGCTTTATAACAGCCAACACCTGGAAGCAACCAAAATGTCCTACAACAGGTGAGTGGTTTACCAAACTGCGGTACATCCAGACCATGGAATACTACTCATCAACCAAAAAGAACGGGCTACTGATACACACAATGACCTGGATGGATCTTAAGGACATTATACTGAGTGAAAAAAGCCAACCTCAAAAGATCACATGCTAGAGGATTCCATTTGCACAGCATTTTCTAAATGACAAAACTATAGAGATGGAGAACAGATCAGTGATTGCCAGGGATTGGGGATGACAGAGGGCACACGAATGCACCGTAGTTTATCTACTCATTGGTGGAAGTTGAAGATACTTTCAGTTTTCCGCCATCAAAAATCTTCAAAAATTGTTCTGCATGCTCATTCTTTAATCAAGGACCACACGCAATTTAATGGCTCCCAGCCGTCCCAGCTTCCACTGGAAGCACAATGGCAGCACGTGCAGAAATCCCACCAACAACTTGTTGCACATCAACTTATACCCACCACCACGTGGCCTGTTTACTTCCCTGTTTTGCCTTGGGGAAAGCTTACTATTGATTTCAGTCAGTGGTTTTGACACAATATCATCTATTCTCGTGTTTAATCCTCTACCACTAGTGTATAAATACCTTTTGAAATTCAAGAACACACAAAGATGTACTCCCACTTCAAACAAATCTCATCTATAAAATCTGAATCCAAACTTACAAGGAGGTGTGATTATCAGAAGTGCTCACCTATAGGTTTTATTAAAGAGGACATTCTCTTGCTAAAATATGATTTTATTTATATGTTAAGTTTTCCAAAACACGTTTATTACTTAAGAATACAGTAAAGGCATAAAGAACCATTGAAGTCACAACTCAAAATAGAAGCAGACAACTGCATTATTACGAAAGCCAATCTTGGACTTCACATAAAAAAAATGCCATTCCAGGGCCAGCCCTCTGCCCTAGTGGTTAAGTTTGGCCCGCTCTATTTTGGCAGCCCGGGTTCAGTTCTCGAGCGTGGATCTACATCACTTGTCAGTGGCCATGCTGTGGTGGCAACCCACATACAAAAAAGAGGAAGATTGGCACAGATGTTAGCTCAGGGCAAATCTTCCTCAGCAAAAAAAAAAGTAAATAAATAAAAGCTATTCCTCGTGTTTGGTTCCCTAGTCCTTGGGATATTTTTATATTCAGATTCACGCTGTGTTTTCAGTTTCTTAGCAAAATACGCACAACCTCTCTCACACATTTTATGATGAATTTAAATGGCGAAATGTGTGAATCCTGTTTGACCTACAAATATTCTTAATCTAATTTATGGGTGGCCAAGTACATTTAAGTGAATGCTTTAATAATGTAACTTTATTAAATAATCTACTGACAATGAATACTTCAGTAATCATTTCATTTTTTCTGTAGGTTTTTTTATCTGTTCGCAAGGGAATGCAAGAAGCTGTTTCCTCTTTCTAGAAAGTCACTTTCAATAACTACAGCCATATTCTAAACAACAAATGATTATGTCAGATGCTTACACATATTCCGTTTTAGTGACCTAGATTTTCAAATTCCCCCCTGTGCTCACCACTCCCCACGTCCGAGATCACCCACCGAGACCAGCACTCACCTACACACTGCTCCACAACCCGGTCATTTCAAATTCCAGGTTGGCACAACTTTGGAAATTTCAGGAGATGAACTTGGTCTTTGACACGGTCTCTACCAGCAACTGTTTCTAGATTGCCTCACGAATTTTCCACCTAAATCACTCTGACGGTTCCCTTTCTCTCTTACTGATCGTCACAAAAGGAAGGTAGGTTCAAAGTGGAGTCCCTGGAGAAACATGGAACCTTGACAGCCACGCACTTTCAAAGGGCTCCCACATCAGTGCCGCCTGTTCCAGGAGTATAAGTGTCACTGTTGTTCAGAAACTGTCCCCCGTCCCCCGCGGGACAGAGCTCTAGGGGAGGAGCTCAGGCTGCTGACTCTCCTCCAACCGTTCCACTAGCTGCTAGAGAAGGCTGATGCTCTCCTCTCCACTTAGAAGAGTTTACAAAATTACATACGAGGACACGGAGAACACGTGGAACCCCCTATAATGTGGTGCCGCAGGGCAGAGGCAGAACACCTGGGTTTCCACGTCAGCTTCGCCCGCACTAGAGGTGGACGCCCCAGCGTCTTTCCCAGGCTGGCCCCAGGGCTCCCCTCCAGTCAGACGGCGCTGAGCAGCGCACGCTCCTCCCCCGGACCCCGCCCTCCACTTGGACCACAGTCTTCTCCCGCCAGCGCCCTGGCCGGCTCCACTCGCCCCTCTGAACCCAGGCTTCTCTGAGCAGCGCTCCCTGAGCCCCTGCGGTGGTTTCGGGAGCATCCTCAGCTTGTCTCTCTCCAACCATGTGTCACAATGACCACTAACCGCTTCCCGAGACGATGAGATGGCCTCCACACGAGTGAGTTCTCCAGGGCAGGGCAGCCTGCTTCCTCCGGCTTTGTAACTCCTGCGCCCAGAAGCAGACTTACCATCAAGTTAGTGAGGCTTAAGCTTCCCGGATTCTGAGGCCTCTTCCAAGACCCTGGGAGGGTCCTAAGCATTATGTTCACACAGTTTTTTCTAACCTGCAATAGTAAGATGCTTTTTAAAATGGGACGGGATGGATCTCTACAAGTCTGGGGTGGTCACTAGAGTAAAATAACATGGACTATTGGAAAATTAGCTTGTGATCTGGTGTTGACCCAAAGTGTGCTGGGTAAAATGCCACAGAAAAAACATTCAAATTATTCTGTATTCTGTGCTGGAGAAGGGTGGGGGGAGGTATTGGACTGCAATTAGTTGAGCCGGCTCTCTCTCTCCATTCACTGTCCCCCCAGACACTTCCCCTCCTGTTGGGCAGCACTGGAGTGTCTGAGGACATTTTTAGGGTCTAGCTAAGAGGAAGCTGAATTGGGAATACTTACATTTATGGAATTTGTCAGCCTTTAAAGATTTTCTAATTTCTCATTATAAAGACTCACTTTTGATCTAATTTTGTATTTATGATTTTATACTCCTTTTCTGAAAGCACTCTTCAAGTTGCATAAGCTTCAGGCCGTACAAAGCCTGGATCTGTCCCTGCCTGTACCTCCCTGAGGACTTGTCACATTAAATTTGTCACGTGAATTAATACACACATGAACGAACCCCAGGCAAGTCACTTAACATCTCTAAGTTCACCTCCTCCACTAAATAGTGACGTGTGGTTCTAATGAGCTAGCTAGTGTGTAAAAACATTTTGTAGGGCACGACAGGGTGCTCTAAACAAGCAAGGCAGTAGTGCAATGATTTTTTTTCCAAAGACATAGAACATAATAACTCTTAGTAACAGGAGATTCTAGGAAACAATGCCAACGAAGGGGATGAAACGAGTTCATGTGACGTGGTTCACAGATCATCTGTCCTGAGTTAGGGGTCTCCTCAGAAATCTTCTGTTGGACAAAACAGTACAGGATGAAAAGCTTACCTTATCAGAACTGTCTCACCATTAAATTCTAATTCTCGGCTAGGAACTGTCTGCCTCGCAAAATCTTCTTCAGTTTTGTATGGCATAACTTTGATATATTCCATATAGTGCCCTCAAAACTTAGTTAAGATTCAAACTCTGAGACATGTTCCCCCCAAACCTCCAACTTCCTGACCATTGTGAGGATAGCCCCCTCCTGCTTGACCTTCCTCTGGTTCTTGGTGCACCTGGAGCACAAAAAACCCACAGGCCTCTCCCCATCCTGGAATAGGGGTGGTCAAATGCCAGCTGGGAAAACTTAAACAACAGCACAGAAATAAGCAAACAACAAAACTAAAGAGTATTCCAGGACAAACCTTGACCACTGCTTACTGAATGGAACTAATTTAGAACCATGTATTCATTCAACAGATATTTATTGAGCGTGGCACTGAACTGGTATTGGAAAAATCAGTCGACAGAAAAAATTTAAATCTCTGCTGTCCTGGTGTTTACAAGCTTGACAGAAGAGACATTAAACAAAATAACAAAACCCCCTCAAAAATGTAAAAGGGAAAGTAGAGTCTCTAGAGGACTTTGAGGGTGTGACACTTGAGCTGAAACTTGCATGGTGAGTAACAATTATACAATAGGAGAGGGAGCAGGAGTGTGCCAGGTAGAGGGAATAGCACATACAAAGGTCCTGGGGTAGGAAGAAGCGTCCATGAGGAATTCAGAGGAGGAGAGTATGACTGAAGCTTATGCTGCAAGGGGTTTACACAATCTCACAAGGTATAACCAAGAACTATCTTTAATTATCAACCATTTTGTTAACTGGACTCTCCCCCCAGTGACCACAGCCATTGTCTGGACTGCTCCTATAAAGGATCAGAGAGCAAGCTCGCCTCCCTTCAATGATTTTCCAGAAATTCAATCAGCAAATATTTACTCTAAGTCTATAGTGCGGACACTGCACTAGGTATTTCAATATAACAAAAGTAACAGCCTGTGTCCGTGGGAACACCCTCGACTGAGTCAGAAGATCTGAGGTTCAACTCCAAGTTCCATTGTAAGCCAGCTGGGTGGCCAGACCTCACTCAGTTCTGTGCCAATCTCAGTTTCTGGCCCAGAGAAACAAATGCTGATGAAGAAATACGACCCCACTCCACTGAACCTCAATTCTCTCATCTGCAAGTGGAGGATAATTCCTACCTCAGAGTTTTTGTAAAAATCAAATGAGAACTCATTAAAGAGTATACTGTACAGTGTTGGGCACATAACAGGTATTAGGGATTTTTTTACACTATTGGACCCAAGTGTCTATTTTGCTCCAATAATTTATCCTATGTAAATGTGAATACTAATATTATTTAATGGTATTTTAATTTTTCTAATTTTTTTAAGCAGGAAGTTGTTATTCTCTTTGAAATAGCCTCGCCTTTGGAAAGCCCAGCCCTTCAGGCCACAGGCTATACCCAAGGTATCACGGGTAGCAATACATCCTGATTGTTGCTGAAGTACCCAGGAGGTAGGAAGCCACTTCCACAATGGTAACCTAACCCATAAAGTGAAAACAAGCCTTAGAAAACTGCCAAGAAGATACCAAATGTACAGCTTTCCAGTGTCATAACCTAGACACAACATTATATCTCGTTCCTACTGAAGGGATATTCCTGGTCACGGAACTGGAGCAGCCTGGGCAAAGTTCTGCAAATGAGAGGATGAAAAGAGCCCATCAAGGTGGAGAGGGGACTTGTCTCATTAGACCAGAGAGAGAACATGGCCTCAAAGCAGGAGAGGAATGCAGGCAGATAACCAAGATGGGAGGGGAAGAATGGAGTGTTCACAGAGTCTCACAGAATGGCAGCATCAAAGATGAGTTAGGATAACCGCAGCGAAGAGAAAAGAGAGCCACAACCATCAGCACATCTTGACGACTGATCAACTACAGAGGATAAAGGAACAGAGAAACTAGGAACATGAGGATTTAAAGTTGGGATGCCCGGGGGAGAAGGGTGGTGTGGTACAGAAATCAGGATGTTGGAAAGGGGGTTGGTTTAGAGGAGAACTTGAAAAACTTTAAAATGTAATAGTCTGGATTTGAAGCCAAGGCTGGATAACTGAGTGGAGACAGCAAACAGGCCAACTGGAAATAGAAGGTGCAGCACGGGCAGGGTCAGGAGGAGGGCCCACAGGTGGGAGTCTTCAAGGAGGAGCCTCGGTTGAAACAAGGCGAGATGAGCTCGCCAAGGAGAGGAGAAAGGAGTGGGCCCTGGGGGGCACCCACGTAAGCAAAAGAGAAGAAGGCACAATAGATGAACTCGAGAGAGAACCAGCAGAGTTTGTAGATACCAAGAGCAAAATCAGTGACCTTCATAAGATCAGTTTCGATAAAAATAACAAGGTTAAAGCTAGACAAATTATAGACAGGAAAAGGAGGCAGGAGTCAGAGACAACATTCAAAATGCACACACGTGCACAGCCTCGGGGGTGAGGGGAGGGACTGTTGATAATGTAGAATTGCTGTATCATACTTTCTATAAGAGCTGCCTTTCCAAAATGTGTAAATAAAATGTTTTAACTGGATCACATCTTTTCTCCTACTGAGGGTTCTCCCAGAGAAAAATCTGACCCATCCCCATCACGCCTAAAATTCTTAAGATGGTAATACATGTTTAAAAATGAAATAGAACAAAAATATCAATTACTTCAAGTTCTCTGTTAAAGAATACAAGGCTGCACATTACCCAAAATTGTGGGGGCTGTCACTGAAATAAGGGAATTGAGACAATCAGACTTTAAGAACACTTGGTACTTATTTACCCAAAACCCCCAGCCCACACCCACAAAGAAATTCCTTCAGAGATGGATGCTGGGGCTAATTCTTTCTGCAGTTTCCTAGAGTTGTACATTTTTCTTTCAGGCCTTTTCTCAGAAGGCTATCATCTCAGTGGTGATGGTGACAGGGGGCACCATAAAGAGCCATTGTGCTGAGAGGAAAGGGTATTACTTCTTTAAGAATCTGGACAAGGATGAAGGTAATGGAGGATTTATAGAACATCTCTAAGTCAAAGGTTTTGCTCAAGTCAGAAGTGGTTTTTCCCCTCTGCTCCTGCCAGAACCGTCAAGCAACCTCCTGCAGCAGCTAAGGAGCTCCAGACCTCACAGGAACCGACCTCGGCGGCTGCTGGCCAGTGGGGTAGGATAGGCACCACGCTCTCCTGCTCTGTGGCTGCAGCAGGCTGCTGCAGAGTGTGCCCCTCATACGGAAACAGGAGCAAAGGCAAACAGCAGGACGAGGCAGAGAAGGCAGTGAAAGGTCAAGGTAAGTTAGTGGAACACAAGAGCCACCCAAGGGCACCGACTTCAGCCAGCCCGGCTCAACACGACGGCAGAAACCACGCAGACTTGGCAATTAGTTGAGATGCACATGCTGCTTAAGACACAGGTGATGTCAGCATAATTTGCTGCAAACAAATCTGCACAAAGTAGAAGTTGATTTCAGGCAAACGCCCCTCCTGATTCCATTCTCAAAGCCAGAATCAGCTGTACCGATGTGTGCTAAAAGACACCCTTCACCCACAACCACTGACACCTGAGCTAATGAAATTTCTATTTAACCTGAGCTGGAGAGCTTGATGGGGCAAATGACCACCAATTACTGGGCCCAGATTTTTGTGAGCAAATGAGCTGAGATGGTCAGGGCTTGCCTAGACTTAGTTACAGGCAGCATCCTCTAGCAGGACAAAACAATGTGAGACAAATGAGATTCTTTAAGGTCCGGGATGCAGCACTATTCTTCACGTTGTAAAGCTCAAGGGAGATGTCAGGGCGGGAAGGGACAAAATGGCGCCCTGAGTGCCTGGCCAATGGGGAAGTTGTAGTCACAGCACAATGGGGAAGGTCATTTTAATTAACCAGTGAAGATAGGAAAACCCCAGGCTTATTGTGGGATCTACCACTAACAAACTTTCTGAGCAAAACAATTTTATGGCTTCCAATATAGCATTTAAGAATCCTGAGTGTCAAACCAGCTGGGTTGACTTAGTTAAAGAAGTGACTCTCCCTCTCAGCACCTTAATTTCCTGATCTGCAAAGTGAGGTGGCCAGGCAAAGGTCTCTAAGGTGCCTTCGCATACTAAGACTCCGAGTTGAGGGTCAAGAGAGACCAGTCACGGGCAGCCCACTGGGGGACGCGGAGCCACAGGCGGAGAAGGGGCAACATCTGGAGGGCAGGATTTCCTTCAACAGGAACCAGAAGCCAGAAGGGATCTGCGGGAGTCAGGAAGGAGGCGTCTGCCAGGTGAGCACAGAACAAAGCCACCAAGTCACTTACCGCCTCAATAGGAAGCTGCCTCCCCAGGCTAGGAAACGGCCCTGGGACCTGTCCTGGGGTCCTCCCTCCAGGAGGCTGGGACCACGGGGAGTGCACTCAGCCAAGGAAGCGACACCAAGCCCCAGAAATAGTCGAGGTCGAAGGGGGGAGGTTTAGCTCAGCTCCCTGAAGTGCTGATCAGATTACTAAACATCAGATTACACCTTCAATTAATATATACGGTGAGCCCAGCAGCAACCAATATGCTTGGGACCAAACTCAGCAGGATACTGTGACTCAGAAAAAAATAACAAAATGCTAAGGGAATAGGGAAGCCCTTAGCGCCAGCTGGCAACCAGCTACTGGAGCTGAACTCCACTGCCCAAATGGTTCTACAATGTGCAGCCTCCAGAGAAAGCAGCGATGCGGCTCTTCTCAGTCAGCTGCTACAATTAGCACGTCTGAAGGGTAGAAGAGAGCAGAGCCCACACGCAAAGGTTCACAGGCACACCCTCTGCAGATGTTATAAAAATCTCTGTGGATTAGATGCTCATATTAACCAGAATTCGGGAAACAGCAATGAAACACCACGGCCAAAAAAGGAAAATTAAAAACAAAACAATTTTTAACTTTTCTAAAATTAAACATATGAAATTTAACATGCTACCTTTCTTTGTGCAATGAAAAATAAAACATAACCCCCAATTTCATAATTATAAGTTATTAAAGCTAAAGAGCTAGATATTTAATATTTCTGAAAGTTGAATAAAACGTGAACTGTTACATCTCATATTCAAAGCAATCCATTAAGATTTGAAATATGTACATCCTTCATCTGGCAATTCCCCTCCTGGGAATCTATCCCACAGAGATGAGAGTATCAATATATAAGGACATATGGACAAAGACGTCCAGTGAATAGTTGTCCATTGTTGCCAAGAAGCAAAACAAAGTGAATACCCATCCACAGGGAAGTGGCTGGATCCACACCCATTCATTTAAAGGAATGAATTAGAGCTATGCCTGGTGACTTGGACAAGTTTCTATAAAGTATTGCTGACTTAGAAAAGTTACAGAAGTCTACATAATATGATCTCGATTTTTTTAATGATTTTATTAAAGCTTGTATCTATGTACGTATGTACAGGGTTCTATGAGCACAGAAAAATGTGGAAATATATACACTAAGGCAGTGGGTCTCAAAATTGAGTACATCACAACTACCTGATGTGAAAAACTATGTGAAAAACTATGTGAAAAACGCAGGTTTTGGGGCCCCACCCCCAGAGTGATTCAGTAGGTCTGGGGCGAGGCCTGAGCATCTGCATTTCCAATATGTTCCCAGGGGACATTGATGCTGCCAAGAACACCTGCACTAAGTTTCCACACGAGTTACAGGGAGGACAGAAGGGGAGGGCTGAAATGAGGGAAGGATTAATGGGACCGGCCCAAGATAAAAACAGTTTTTCCATAGGATTCCTTTTATGGAACATTGTGTGTGTGTGCGCACGTGTGTGTGTGCATGTACACTTGTAAAAACAAATTCCTGAGAGGACTGTCACCAAATACTAATGAAAGTTCTTTCAAAGGTAGAACTTCAAGTGAGCTTAGATAATTTAACTTATATTTTTTATGATGAACAAGTATTCCTTAAATAAACTACTAAAATAAAGCTATTTTGAGGAAAAAAGGAAAAAAAACCTTTGGAACCAACAATTTCTCAAGGAAGAGCTCTTCTGTTTCTTCACAGCACTGACCTGATATTTGGGGAAGGCTAACAATAATCACGCTTTACATAAAAGTAAAAATATAATGTGAAAAAGGAAGTTCTGGGAGGAATAAGTAAATAAGTATAACGTATTTATTTTATAACCTTCCTTCATCCATAGCAATTGAGAAAACTCAATTTAAAAAGTAATCAGAAAACATTCAACAGCAAAAACATACAACTTGGCTTGTGAATGCCAAACCTCTTCCTCTTCCAAAATTCAAATACCCAGTAAGCACAAATCTTTCCTTCTAAGCTGTACTTGCATCATTTCCTCTCTTTTTACGTACCAACTAGAAAATAAAAATAAGACTAAAAGCAACAAACACAAAAATAACTTTATGACTTCCAATATAGGACTTTCAAGCTCCCAAGTAGTGTCAAAGAGTTTTAAGGTAGAAAATAAACATATTAGATCACTTATACTAATTCTAATTTACACTTTTCCAAGATTTCACACTTCTCATTAGCTTCATCACTACAACTCTTTGCAATCTTAAAATACTCCTCCTCCTCAAACCATATTACCATTCAATCTAAAATTGAGCCTAGATCTCAAACCAGATTGTTTCCAATAGAAAAAACAGCAGAGGCATGCAAACAGCCTGCCTTCCAGAGCCACTCCTTTAGTGCCCCTTAAAGCACAGAGGCAGGAAGCTGCTCGGAGACTGAAAATTGGATTTGCAAGGTTCGCATCCCTAAGGCCTGCAAATTGGTATTATAAAACCCTTGGCTACCAGTCTCCCCAAGCCCACTTCTCCTGCAATCTTATTACAGGGCAGTGTCTCTCTTTTCCTGAAACAGCAACTCAGTGGACCTCCACGGTTCATTTTAAAAATCAGAGTGCATTTATGGCTTAGTTCAGGAATATTTCTGCATCTCCAATACTAAGATAGAGTCTCTTTCCTAAAGATAAACAAATGTTTGCACAAAAAAGTGAGAAAGAAAATATTGCCAAAAAAAGTCAAAATATTCTACAACACGACAGACAGAACCAGAGACTGTGCCTCTCTCTCAAACAGATTCCTGGGAGATACAGAAAAAAACTTTGAGTTCTTGCTTTGTGCTCACATGAAAGTTTTCTTCATGGATCCAAACAAAATGCATGGGAAGAAGGAAAAAAAAACGGACTTACATCCATAGATTTTCTCTAGGTACAGAGACATCTTTCTCATCTTTAGGAAGGATTCTCTATTGTGACCCAAAAACAGATGTTTGAACTATAAGAATGTTGCAAGAATTCAATCAAAACCGGTTATAATCAAAGGAACAAAAAATCACCTACAGGAGCCACCTGAACAAAGTGCCCTTTCGTGAAGGGCGGGCAGAAGTTGGGGAATAATTTCCAATTTTTTTCCTCCATGATCATCGCTCCATTTATGTGATCTAATTCTTCTTGAGATTAAAAAATGTAATTTATGAGATTAAGTCTGTCTTAATAAGACTTTTCCAGTGCATTAGCAGACACTTGTGTTCAGTATTATTTTATAATTAAGATCTCATCTCACAGTGTTATGGACTCTTTACAATTTCTAGTTTTGTTTGGGTTTTATCCTAGTTACACACTTGCCAGAATTTTAATTTGTTTTTCCAAAAGAACCAGTCATAACAACTCAATAGGATTACTAGAAGTACAAAAAAGCACCAAAATTAAGAGATCCAATATAACATCACAAATGAGAAAACACATGTAAATAAATGCTAAAAGAACTTTCAAAAAATTCAACACAAAAATAGATAAAACTCTGAAAATATATACCAAAATGTCAACAGTTCCTATCATTGATGAGGAGCTTAAACAGATTTTTTTGCTTGTTTCTAATTTTTTTACAATATATATGAAATAATTATTAATTGAAAAATATTAATGGCTTCTAAAACAAATTGTAGTAAGCTAGAAGAAACTAGAAGTGAGCATTTATCAAACCTCTGAAGACAGAAAGACAGAGGAGGCTCGCCCCAAGACACAGAAGCAAGCTGTAGTGTGGTTGTGCCTGCTCCATTGACTCATTTGGTAGAAGTGGCTGAAGACCTGTTTTCATCTAATGTACCCGACTGACCTCTCGCTGCACGCACCCAATGATCAGATTGACTTAAGTCAGTTTACAATAATATTGACATAAAATGTTAAGTGAAAAAAAGCAGGTTACAACCCATATATAGTAATAGTCAGTTATGTTAAATGTACATAATGTATTTCATCTAAGATGCCATCAGTTATAATATGCATCTTATATTCCACCAAAAGAAAAAATGCCCATTATGACATAATATGAGAATTTTATTTTTTACTTATCAGAAGAGCTCTTCTAAATTTATACAGATTTTACCATGTATCGTACTGCTGTTTCCATGCCTTTCAGGGTGCACAGTAACTTTGCCTTTTAATGCTAAATCATGGTGAAACCATTTTGAAAGCAATTAATTCACGTAGCACCAGCAAGGCACATAAGTAATCTGAAGCGACAACAAAATGAATCATTGTGACCAAGGTCACACGCACAGGTAACAGCTACACCACGACGTCAGCCAGGATGCACCATCAGTGCAAGAGCATCTCGGTCTCAGAGATGTTAAATGAGAGAAACTGCACAGAACTGATAACACATATTTTAACATAACATATCTATAGGGGTAAGATTATGAGTGACATTTTAACACGTTTCTGTATTTTTCATTTTACTCTAATTAGTATACATTATTTGATAATTAGAAAAATATTTTTGCTTTTGTTGGGTCTAAGTCTGGTCTCTCCTTAGGCAACATGCATTGACTCTTCTCCAGTGGGGTCCTCATCTAGCAGGCAGGAGTTCAAAATAGCTACACCAGGAGGTTGATCAACCATGAGATTTTATATAGCAATTGGGTTTGTGGATTTGTTTGTTTTGAGATAAAGGACCAGGGTGGAATGAATATAGCTAAGGAGGAGGAAGGTACAAAAAAACCACAAAAGACAGATGTGGGCGTACTCCAAGGTTCAGCCTTGGATCAGCCTTTTTTATCTTTAGTTATGGCTGGGCAGAGCACAACCGTCTACAGACACATTATGACCCAAGAGTCACAACCTGCAGAGAGTACTAGAAACCACCGGGTAGCCTAGGAGGCAGCCTTTTTTTTTTATTCTGAAATCCATTTATTCTATCATTTTGTCTTTCTTCGGAGAACAGAGCAGAGTGCGTGTAGGGGGAGGGAGAAGGGGGTACCCCGGGTAGTGGAGTGTGGTAAGGGGAAGTGAGTAAATGTATTTCAATTGACTGAGAATTCTGGTTAAATTTGTCCAGTTCCTTGATAGTCCGGTCTATTAATAGTTTGTCCTACATAGGATAAGTTTGAATTGAGGTCATATCCTATTCTAGATGGAGTTCTCTTGCTGAACTCCATAAGCTGCTGATTCAGAGACCACCTGAAACCACAGTTCCCACACATACATCCGTGTCCACTCCCCACCAACACAGTTAGGTTCCAAGGAAAGAGGTTTTGCCTGAAATAAAGAAGGAAGAGAAAGCCATCTGCCATTTTCTGTGCAGGGGCACAGTCAGTTCTCTTCCCTGTTATAGCCAGTAGCTGTTCTCAAGAGCAGAATCCTCCCTCCACCCAGAAAGCAGATCTGATAAGGAACCTCATCAGGCATCTCTGTTTCCCAGGTCCCCACCTATCCTCTATATGTCCCAGCACTTTTCCCTTTGAATTTCTATTTCACAATTTTAGCTGACACAATTGTTACTGAACCCTCCCCCCAAAAAGATATGCAGAAAACATTCTTGGCTGTTATCAGGATATTATTATAAAATATATTCAAAAATCATCCACATGAATGAACTGAGTATTTCTGAGTCCAGAAGTTATACAGTTAAAAAAAAGGTACCCAGGGAAATAGAATTAAGACTCAGACTTTGGAACCAGGAACCAATCAGTTTTAAAAGGCTCCACGCAAATACCTGAACTGGACAGTAACGCTCAGGGTGTTGTTTTTAAAAAGCCTCAACTCAATAGTGAGGAAAACATTTCTCCCCAGTTCAGTCACATGGGTTTCGAGTCTAAGGAAGGGCCACTTAGACTGAAGCCCAATGCTTCGGAACTTACATAAAGAGGTACTTCAGTGCAGCTCAGCTCCATGGTGTCCGCATCTGCAATGGAAAGAATAAACGCAAGCCGTTACTGCCGGAGCCCGGGGAACCAGCCGCAGAGTGTCCTGCCCTTCCTTACCAACGTCGTCGAGGGAGGAGTGGCTCATTAGATAGGAAAATCGCAGAGACAAAAATCAAAGGATACAAGAATGAGATGCTGTCTGTATAAAGCATCCCCCCCTTTCTTCTTTCCTGTGAATTCCCACACAAGGAAAACCTGTCACTCCAGACATTACCCCACTGACTGCTCCCAGAGAGAACGCATATCTCGGAAGGCCAAGAAAGGTCAACAGAAGCATGTTGAGAGCATCATCTCAGTTAGTCGCTTGGAGCACAGGCTACTCTCAGGTCAGAATCCACTTTTGGCCCATCAAGGCAGGAGCCTTGACAGTTCTATTGCCTGTCTTCAAGAGGGCCAGAGGTTCCAGTTTCGGGGATTCAGGCCACTGTCACACTAACCAGCCTCTCCACCAGTTCCATGCATCCTATCTGCCTCGGGGTGTGCCGGCCCCTTTACATCCCACACCCAGAAACCAGCTTCCAGCTCAGGAAGAAAGGAGCCAGCATCATTCAAAAGTGGTTCATTGAAGGGAGTCAAAAGGTACAAATTTCCAGGTGTAAAATAAGTCCTGGGGATGGAATGTACAGCATGGTGACTATGGTTAATACTGTATTTTTGAATGTTGCTAAGAGAATAGATCTTAAAAGTTCTCAACACAAGGAAAAAAAATTCTGTAACTGTGTATGGGGAGAGATGTTAACTAGACTTATTGTGATCATTTTGCAGTATATACAAATATCGAATCATTATGTTGTATACCTGAAACTAATAGATTGTATGTCAATCATTCCTCAATAAAAAAGGGGAGGGGATTCACTGAACACTACAGCAGGCCAAGCATTACACAAAGTGATCAGGAAGTGGTCCAGCCCTCGAAGAGCTCACAGATGAACAAACGAGACCTAAGGATTGGAACGAAGTGAAGAGGGGGCTGCGTGCAAATCTGAACGGGGCGGACAGGGAGACCCACTGCCCCTTACCCCACCCCCCACCCCCCGAGTACTCTGGGACAGGTTCTGCTCACCGGGCTCTGGCGCCTGGGCCACAGCACAACTGCAGTACTTTGGGGACCCCTCTTAAGGCAGGCACATAGCAACCTGAGTTGTGACACTAAGTACAGTAATCCCCAGAGGATACTCTTGGCCAGGAGGAAATATAAGAAGTTCTATTTTTATTTATTTTTTATAAAGTCATTTAACTTAAGTTTTACTATTACTTCATACACATGCTGCCCTCACACCCTCCCAGGTCACAAGATACATCCACACGTCATCCTGAGAGAAGACCAGGGGTCCCACAAGGCCGAGGAATGACATGGGACTGCTCCTTGGTCCCCATTTTCAACACATGGTGGTCTGTGGCAGTTTACATGGGTCCACTTAAATGGAATTATGGATTATAATCAATTTTTAATGAAACTAACCTCATAAATTAGATGAATGGCTTACAGAGTCCTTCCCAGGAAAGAAACTTCAAATTAAGGATAATACTAACAAGAATATGACAAAACTGAGACTCCCATTTCTAAAATGAATTATTCATCAGCCATGATACGAAATACAATAATGACCAACCCAAGAGCACTGACAAGGTGATCCCCAAAAATTCAAAATTATCAGGAAGGCATTTAAAATACAAATGCTTACCCACTAGCGCATACCATGACCTCACCCTAAATGTGTGCTGGGCCTCGAGATATTAGCAATTTTCTCACCTGTTTACAGTGACAGCATATACAATTCCCACCTTTCACAAAATTTCACCACACTTGATAAAATTAGAAGATCCTTTTAAGATTTCTACTAAATAGCAAAAGAAATGCATTCAATAGTAAATGCAGTGGTAAAAAAAAAAAAGGCTGAAATATACAGAAAATAAAGCAACAAACCAAAATGCATTCCTTTGTGAGAAAAACTGAACACCATTGAGTATTTTAAGAAGCAAACATATTAGAACAAGTTAAGCCATGTGGGAAGTTCGCCATACACTTAGATGAAAGTACAGATGTTTTCCACCACTCAGTTTATGGTATTTGTTAAATTTTGTCTGATAAAATATATCAAAAATAAACCACTTTTGGTGAGAATATGGAGACATATTCTGAAGAATGAATTACTTCTTTAATAAAAAAATAATTTTCGGGCTGGCCCCATGGCTTAGCAGTTAAGTGCGCATGCTCTGCTAATGGCGGCCCGGGTTCGGATCCCGGGCTCGCACTGACGCACCACTTCTCCGGACATGCTGAGGCCGCATCCCACATACAGCAACCAGAAGGATGTGCAACTATGACATACAACTATCTGCTGGGGCTTTGGGGAAGAAAAAAAGGAGGAGGATTGGCAATAGATGTTAGCTCAGAGCCAGTCCTCCTCAGCAAAAAGAGGAGGATTAGCATGGATGTTAGCTCAGGGCTGATCTTCCTCACAAAAAAAATAATAATAATAATTTTCTATAGGAATTATAATCGCTGATAGGGCAGCTTCTCTTAGCGCAAAATGGGAAATCCATCCACCTCTTCGTTCTCCGTCATGCAAGACTGAGTGAAGAAGAACTCGAAGCCAAAAGCATGCTGAGTTCCACAGACCTTCAACCAATGAGACTAATTTTATAGAAATAAGACCTTCAAACGTGGTCAAATCTTAACAATTTCTGTAATGAGTTGGGAAATGACCATAAAAATCTTTACCACATGAGGTGTTGGTTATATTGCAGCAAAGTACTTTAAAAAACTGTCTACCTTAAACACATACTACCTAATTTTCTTACAAAACTACATGTTCCAAACTTGTTGGTTTTTCTGAGATGAAAAGTGGCTATTCGTAGCAGTTTTTCTAAAAACATTTTTTCAAATAAATATCATATCTCTTCAAAAAAGGGGTGATATTTTAATAAGAGAACAAGAAAATGCATCTCAAAAGAAACTTAGGTTATAGACAGTATATGCCATACTAAGAACATTTTGAAAAAGTATTTACACGTTTTCACTGTTTTGTGATTTTGTTGCAAAAATTATTTCAATTTTGCCACCTACAAGTCCTCACATCTGCATGCTTTAAATTTTTGAAAAAAGCTTTCAATTTTTTAAATCTTTCAAAATGAATGTTTCATGGGTTTTGTATTTTTTAAATGCATTTAAAATTTTTAAACTTCTGATTGATTTGCAGGAGGAGTGACTGACATCAGGAAAGATGGGAATTTACTAGCCACATTTAAACAAGAAACTTTTGTGTAATTGGTGGATAGGGTTAAAACATAATTCCCTTCATAAGTGCAGCCAGCACTGCACTTCTCCAATGAGAATCTACCTATCAGAGTGAGGCATCTTTTTCAACTATGACACACTTTGAAGCCAATTTCAAAGTAAACAGTACTTTGAACCAGATATTCAAGCTGAAGTATTACAAAGTGTTACAATTATTAAACAAAGGTTTTCAAAATAATGACACATTCATAATATTAGTCTCACTGACATTATATGATTTATAAATAGATACATAAAGTAAGGATACATGCTATCATTTTTTATTTGAGTACATGACAACATTTTGAATATCTGCTCCAATAAAGTAGCCTTTTCCCCTACTTGTCAGGCTATAGGTACTTCTCCCACTGATTTTCCTCCAGGCTTCGTAGACTGAGGCACGGCCCGTGGAGGGGCGAGCTCACGGGAGCCTCCTCAGTTCTGCGCTGACACGGTGAGAAGGCGGCAGGAGCCGGACTGCAGTGGAGTCCAGTGTCACACAGCTCTAGAAAGCATCCAATGTCTCCAACTTTTGAGTCAGTACGAGGCCGACTGCATCCAACGCCTGCCTCGAATTCAGATTATAAGATCTCAGCCAAAAGGTGAAACATCAAGGGCTAGATGACATGTTATCTGTATTTTATCTTATGTTTAATAACTCATATTTCATTATTCTTGCCTACTCTTTTTTTCATTTTTCAGTACAGAAATTTAAACACCATTTCGAGCAGAAATTATTTTTTCAGAGAAACTACTTTTCACTTCTTGAAAGAATAAACGAAAGTCCCCAGAGTTCTCACCCTCAGTTCTAATCCTTCCAAAACTCCTATCAGAATTTCCTACTTGAGGGCCGGCCCCGTGGCTTAGCGGTTAAGTGAGCGCGCTCCACTGCTGGCGACCCGGGTTCGGATCCCGGTCGCGCACCAACGCGCTGCTTCTCTGGCCATGCTGAGGCCGCGTCCCACATACAGCAACTAGAAGGATGTGCAGCTGTGACACAACTATCTACTGGGGCTTTGGGGGGAAAAAATAAATAAATAAAATCTTTAAAAAAAAAAAAAAAGAATTTCCTACTTGAGTTGAAGAGAGAATCATTGGGGCAAATATATTATATACTCAACAAAGTAGTCAAACTTCAAACTGAAATAGATATAGAAAACTATATTCTCATTTGGATTTTTCCAGAAGTAATTCATCTGACAGCAAAGAGCTGAAAGTTCTGTGCTCACTTGCAGGGCTGCACAGCTAAACCATGCCATGCCTCTTTTCACGCCAACTTTAATAAAACAAGTTGGGATTCGCTAGGCAAATTACAGCTGCCCAAGTTCCTCACACGCGGTAGCTTTCACTACATAAACGTTGTGCTCTACACTCCATTTTACTTCCTAAGGCTTGAGTTCTCCACTGGCAATTTCAAACATTCAGACTCGAGGGGTTTTTTCATTTTTGTTTTGTTTTGTTTTTTAAGTACTGCATTTTTCAAAAATGTTTCTTGGGAAAGTAAAAGCCAAAATATTTCCAGTCTTGCTGGCAGACACAGGGAATGATTTGGGGTCTTAGAATACAGCCACAATTTTTAAGTTTGCTCCCAAAAGGGAAAACAAATCTTATGAAAGCACGTCAAGATACAAAAGATCCAATGTTTTAGACATATTGGAATATTATGCATTCTTCCTAATATCTTTGATTGCTAGTTAACTCTAAAGAAAAATATTAGACCATTTTCAACAGGTAAAAAGAATACTTTAAATTAAAAAGGAAAGAAAATATAACATTTACCTTATCCAGAAAAAAATCAGTTCTTGACTTTATGAAATTCTGGGTTTCTCATGTTTTTGCATCTAAATGAAATATTCTTAGACTCATTCAATATAAAACCCATGACTTTAATTTTGTCTTTGAACGTGCTAAAAATCGTTGGCTTGTATGCCTATTATAAAACCTATATTATAACAGATAATGCTCAAATATTTATCAACACTATTAGCAACCTCATTGGAAGGCTAATGATGTGTCAGCACTGTGCTATTTTACAAACACCATCTCAGAGAACCCTCACAGCAGTCCTGAGAGGAACATGCAGGAAGTCCTAGTTACTGAATCTTCACTTACAAGTCCCTACAGCTACAAGGTTACACTGAAGCAAAAGTTACCTGAACATAAAAATATTCTTAAGTGAACTGACCACCTATAAAATTACAAGTAACTCCCTCCTCTGTCCATTGTCCACCCCACCCCATCCCCACTTAATACCAGCTTCCATTCTCCAGCAAGTCCATCTTGTACATCAACAATTTTTTTGTAGTTGTTTGTTTTGGTCTTGGTGTGGTTACTAGATGTTGTCAACAAAATACAAATCCATTTAAAACAGAATTGGAAATCTTTTTTTAAAAAACATGAAATAAGGTTAAATAAAGTTGAGAAAAGTATTTTTGAGCATTGGAGAACTCAAATCATCAAACTATTGATCAATGAGAACATGGCAGAGGTCCATCAACAAGTGAAAAAGAACACTCATAATGAGATAAAGGCTTAAAAATAGTTTCAGTGGTAAAGAAATAAGAACACATTTTCCTCCCTACCCTATGAGACAGTGGAAGAAGTTCTTGGGTAATTCTAATAAAAAGGACCCTCATAACATAGGATTTTGAAAATCAAATGTGATAGCATGGATGTCCTACTGTGCAATTAATGTTGTCAGAAAAATAGTCACAACTCACCCCAATTAATGTCTCACACACACACAATTGATTCACTCTGAGAATGAGCGCAGAGGTGAAAAGTCACATCAGGTCACACCAAACATGGCAGAGCCGGCATTTAAGCAGCCTGCTCCCGGGCAGTACCCTAACCACAATGCTCTGCTGCATCCTGTGGCTAAGGAAATAGGAAATAGAATACTTTTCATAATTTTAGTTTCATTTTCAAAAAAAATAGAACTCCAGGCAAGTCTTTTTTCTAGCACTGCTTCCTATGAAATCTTTTAAGGAGCTTCACTTGAGGGGCCTCCCTGACACCTGCTCTCCTCAGGTCAGCCCTGTCTCCACTTACATACGAGGAAAGAAACACTCAGCAAAGTTGCGCCCCTTGACTGAGGTCGAGCAGCTGGAGGTGGTCAAGCCGGCGTGTGAATCCACCTGTCTGACCCCAGAGCCCAGGCTCCCCTCAGCCTCAGCACAAGGTCCTTCTGTAATGCAAATATGGCCTGAGAGACAGCGAGCTGCTCGGCTAAAGGGCAGCGCACCCCTCCCAGTCAGAAGCACAGGCTGGGGAACAGGCCATGCTGGGACACTGGCTGTGCATGTTCTAACTGGGTGACTGCCGGCCCGTCATTTCCCCTCCCTGGGCTGGTTTCTCACCTGTCAAGTACAACCAGTAACAGTACCAACCTCATAAGACTGTTGTGAGGGTTCAGAGACTTGAGAGAGTGAGAAGAGAATAATACACCTAGTGCCTATCATAATCGCTCAATAAACGCTAGCCACAATTATTTATTATTATTGCACATTAAGCATACACAAAAGGTTCATTTAAAGCATTTGAATCTGTATTTCAACTCAGAATATCTAAATCTTAGAGTGATTCAAGTGATTCAGCAGGATTTGGGGCCAGGCGGGTCTGAAATGGACCTGCCCAGCCCAGCCTCCCCCTGACAGCCCAGAGGAATGTCCAGGAATTCTGGAGAGCACTATACCTGAGAAATATACTAAAAGCTCCACAGAATTTCATTTGATTTTATAGAGCTGAATATTCCCCTTACAGTTCTCAAGTTTGAAGGGCAGAGTAATTCCTATGGGGCAATTCTGTTGCCATCTCAGTCTGAGACCTTCTGCACTTCGAGGGAAACTTTGATTCCCAGCTCCTCACACGACCCCAGGAGTGCAGAACTGGAGTTGTATTTCACAACTGTTATACTAACTGGAGAGAGTAAAGCACAGGGAGACAGCTGGCAGGTAAGGCCACGTCTAAGTAAAACCTGCCAATGCTAGCGCAATGGGAAGGGGTGAGAAGAGAGCATTCTAGAAACACCTACTGCTGAATACACGACGATGTGTACAGACCTGCTTCAGACCAGAGTTATCTACCTGAGCCACGCAGGTTTGAGCAGCTTTCAGTGACAGAGTCAATTATTTGGTTGAATTATTGGAGCTCAGAGTGTAGGGAGACTATCTGAAGATTAGAAGCAGCAACTGTAAGTATTCAGTAGGATCTCATTAATTCAAACTATGGGGGAGAGTGGGGAGGAGGAAGGGGAGCCAGTCGGTCTGAAATGGCGCAGCCTAAGCTAGAGAATGTTTACAAAGCACAAGGAGGAGTGTGAGCTAGCTGCCAACAAAATGTTCCTCCAAAGCTGTCACACTCACTTGTATTTCACAGAATGTATTTACACACAAAGTGATTAAGCCCTTAAAAAGCTTTTTATAAGTCTATTGAACATCCTTTACCGTCTCACTTATGCTATTAACCCATTTCATGTATCCTTCCTAGTCAGCACAAAGCCCAGTCACTCAAGTATCATGGACAAGACACAACCCGTCAAGGCGTCAGTTTCCTCATTAGCAAGAGAGCTCTGAGGTCCCTCTGCTGTGTCCAAAAGTCAAGTCACCGTCACTTACTACATGCACAGGACCATGCAGGCTGTCATGGGAAGGATATTACAATATATAAACACTGCCCCCATCATTGATGAGCTCACAGTTTGGGTGGGATAAGACCTACCTCCATGAAGAGTAAGGCGGTAAGGAGTAATGCCATTGGGGGCAAGCAGGACGTGGTAAGTTAGTTATAGAAACGGAACTGGGGTCTCAGCACAAAGGAAAACACGGATGCATGCTATTTTTAGGAGACGCTAAGGAGTTTGACAGGTTGGAGTAACAGGTTTGGAAGCCAGAGGCAGTAAAGGTCATTGGCCTCTTACTTTTCGACATAATCCTTCCCTAAAATACACTAAATCTGTGACAGAAGTGCACAACACACTGACAGGGGCCGAGGGTCCTTTCCAGAGACCTAACAATAACACTCCTAATCACACATTACCTTTTAGTCAGAATTTTCAACAAAATCTATCCCAGCCTCTCCCGCGGTGTGCTTGACCCCCCGCTGTCCCGGCCTCTCCCGCCGTGTGCTCCACTTGCTGCGTTCCACCGTGGGGGAAGCAGATCAAGTTCCACGGGAGCCCAGCTGATCCCGACAACTCTCTGCTGGGCAGACAGCGATCATGGCGAATTCGTCAGACCCTGCCTCTTCACCAGCATCCCATTTCTCTTGCCCACTCATTTATATAAAGCAAAGAAATAGAGCAAGAAAAATAAGTCACACATAAAGACAAGAGAGTCATGCTGCTGAAACTGAACTGGCAGGTGTGAAAGCCCACAGGTCCCTTCATTTGCTGATGCCTGAAAGACTGAAGTCAATATAAGACAGACTGTTCACGGTGTAGCTGTTCAACCTACAAAAGTTTAAAGCAGCATCTGGCTATGTCTCCCAGAGTAGTCAAGAAATGTATCGCTGAGACAGGGCCATTTGAGCCAGGTCCTCATAGAGAAAGTCTGGCTAAGAAGCTGGCTCTTATATTGTAAACTACAAGGTTTGCCATGTTTTACCTTGATAAGCGAAGAGCAACTCTCCCTGAGTCTTATGTGGGATTGCTGTAAACTAATGCAACAGTAATCGAGCCATGAGTTCATAACATATGGTCCATCAATGGACCTTATAGAGTCTATGAACTCCATGAAATTAGACGCAAAGTTTTGTGTGTTTGTGCATTTTTCTGACAAGAGTTTATAGCTTTTATCAGATTCTCAATGGACCCCTGAACATGAAAAATGCTAAGAACTACTTTTTTTAACCATGCCAGACATCAAAGTTAAAAACTTGCTCTGTAAAAGCCCATGTGAGGGGGATGAAAAGACATGCCACAGACTGGGAGAAAATATCTACCAAAGGACTAGTATCTAGGATGTATAAAGACCTCTGAAACAATCCAATTAGAAAATGGAAAAAAGACATGGAAATTTCACTGACGAGGATATACAGATGGCAAATAAGCACAGAGGAAGATGTTCAACAGCACAGGCCATGAGGGAATTGTAAATTAAAACCACAATGAGAGGGGCCGGCCCGGTGGCTTAGCGGTTAGGTGCGCACGCTCTGCTACTAGCGGCCCGGGTTCGGATCCCAGGCGCACACTGGCGCACTGCTTCTCCGGCCATGCTGAGGCCACGTCCCACATACAGCAACTAGAAGGATGTGCAACTATGACATACAACTATCTACTGGGGCTTTGGGGAGAAAAAGGAGGAGGATTGGCAATAGATCTTAGCTCAGAGCCGGTCTTCCTCAGCAAAAAGAGGAGGATTAGCATGGATGTTAGCTCAGGGCTGATCTTCCTCACCAAAAAAAAAAAAAAAACCCACAATGAGATATCAATACATACCATTCAAATGGCTAAAACAAAAAACAGTGGCATCACCAAATGCCAGAGAGGATGTGGAGAAACTGAATCACTCATATGTTGCTGGTGGGAAGACAAGATGATATAGCCACTCCAAAAACTGTTGGCTGTTTCTTAACTAAACATGCAACTGCCAACCAGCAATTCCACTACTGGATATTTTCCCTCCAGAGAAGTAAATTTATGTTCACACACAAACCTGTACGTGATTGTTCACAGCAGCCTTATTTGTAATAGCCAAAACCTAGAATCAGCCCAGACGTCCTTCAACAGGCGAACGGTTCAACTCTCTGGAGCACATGTGCGTGCATGCATGCATACATAGAGCCCCACGTACATGCACACCACAGCATATATACTACTCAGCAATAAGAAGGAGCAGACTGGGGCCAGCCTGGTGGCATAGTGGTTAAGTTTGTGCACTCCACTTTGGAGTGCCCAGGATTCACAGGTTTGGATCCCAGGCACAGACCTATGCACCACTTATCAAGCCATGCTGTGGCGGCGTCCCACGTATCAAGAAGGGAGGATGGGCACGGATGTTAGCCCAGGGCCAATCTTCCTCAGCAAAAAGAGAAGGATTGGCAACAGATGTTAGCTCAGGGCTAATCTTCCTCACACACACACACACGGAGCAAACTATTGATACAAGCAACGTGGATCAATCTTCAGGAAATTATGCTGAGTGATCAAAGCCAATCCCGAAAGGTTACAGGCTATATAATCCCATTTATATAATATTTCTGAAATGAAAAAAATTGTAGAAATGGAAGACAGATTAGTGGTTGCCAGGGGTTAAAAACATATTGAGAGAGAGGAAGGAAGGCTGTTGTGATTATAAAACAGCGACAAGAGGGAGCCTTGTGATTTTGGACTATTCAGTACCTTGGCTGTGGTGGTGGACACATGAACCCATATAGGAGACAAAATGTATAGAAATTTAAAGTCACAGGTACTAATGAATCTAAGAAACTGCGAAACCTGAGTAAGATGGGTGCATTGTAGCAGCGTCAATACTGATTGAGATATTATGCTACACTTTTGTAAAATGTTACCACTGGGAGAAACTGGGCAGAGAATACAAAGTATCTCCATATTGTTTCTTATAACTGAATGTGAATCTACAATTATCTAAAAATTGTCAATTTAAAAATATCATGCTAGGGGCCAGCCCCGTGGCATAGTGGTTAAGTCCTGCATGCTCCACTTCAGCAGCCCGGGTTCACAGGTTCGGATCCTGGGCGGCGGACCTACACCACTTATCAGCCGTGCTGTGGTGGTGACCCACATACAAAATAGAGGAAAACTGGCAAAGATGTTAGCTCAGGGCTAATCTTCCTCAAGCTAAAAAAGAGGAGGATTGGCAACAGATGTTAGCTCAGAGAGACTCTTCCTCACCAAAAAATATATATACCATGCTAGAATTTATGTATCCTTGTCAATTTTTTCTCTTGTGATGGCTACACAGGTGGTTTCTCTCTCCCTCACTCTTTCTCTCTGATTTTCCAATGATATTGTCATTGCTTAAGACATTTTTAGAATTTCTTTCCCAGCTTGTGACATGTTTTGATTATTTTGCATGGCAGCAAGGCTTTATCCTTAAGAATGAATTTGAATTTTTAAAATACCAAGAAATTCAGAACAACCCTAGGAAAGAAATGTTTCTCCCATCCTAGGGAAAAAAGGTAGGAAATACTATTTATTGGTGAAAACAACATAACTGCTAAATCATGAGACTGGTTCTCTTTGTGGCGTCATGGGCTTAATTTAAGGTTTGAGATCCAAGAGAGAAATCACATTCTTCTGCTTGAAAAACCCCTTCTAGAGGCAATGCCAAGCCACTGAAGGGTCTGAAGTGAGGCAGTACCTCACCTAGGGTTGCCTTTTCATGAGACTGACCCCAAGACTGCTGAATAGACTGGAGAAGAAAGTAGAGGCAGAGAGTAGCTGGGGGGACAGGTACATGGCAAATTCTTTCTCTAGCCAGAGAGGGGTTCTTAGAAACTAACTAAAGCTAACCATTCAGAGGAGACAGCCACCATCACCCCCATGGCTTCATCTGTATTTCAGGCAGCAAACTGTGGCTGTGTGCACCCTCTTCCACCTCCCCATCCCCAACCAGGCTTCAGACAGTCTTGATAGAAACATAAAGCATTCTTAAACTAGAATAGCTAGATTAGTATACACAATTCTAGACCATAAAACTAACGTGTAAAACCTGGAGAAATTCTAGACAGATGCTTTAACATTTAGAAATATGACCTTAAAGCAAAGATTAAAAGAAATGTTTTAACCTTAGAAATATGACTACTCTCTAAATGTTTACTTTCGTTCAGCACATTTACTCTGAACTGGTATACGCATAGTACTAGATAAAAAAAGAAAAGGAGTGTTAGTGTCTCCCTTCAGGTACCTATAAATCTATTTGAAAAGAAAGATGTGAAATAGGTGAATTACAAGCTAAATTAATAGACAACTAAATACCAAAGATAATAAATTCATTTATCCTACAGATCTTTACTGAGTATCCATTATATCCTAGGCACCGGGGATGCAAAGTTGAATCCTCTCCTAGAGGAACTGCCAGCCCAGTGAGAGGGAAACATTGAGCATATAAAATGTGTGGGGTTCAGTGAGTCCAGGGAGGTAGAAATGTACTCAGATCCATCAGCAGCTGAGGTATCGGGCATGGCTCCCCAAGGAGATGGGGCCTAAGCTGAGTCTTAAAGAATATAGTAGGTTTTAACTAGGGGCATTTCTACCCAGAAAGGCATTTGGAAATGGGTTGGGGTGGGGGTGGGGTGGGCATCTTTTTTGGTTCTGACAAGACTGGGCTGGTGGCGTGAGGGGAAGAGCAGAAGGGGGAAGGGAGCTGCTGCTGGCATTCAGCACCCAGGAACCACGGATGCTAAGTGTCCTATGATGCCCGATCGATCCTGCACAAAGAACTGTGCCATCCCAAATGCCAATAGAGATCCCTGTTGAAAATCACTGAGGTAGACAACAGATGTTCACAGGCAGACCATGCAACGGGAGGATATTTCAGGCAGAAGAAATGGGCACAAGCGCATGGACGCCCAAGAGAAAGGGCTGTTCATAGAGCCATTGAGAGGGTGTGAACAGGTGGTGGTGGGAGAGAAGGATGGAAACTTGATCCATGCCTCAACAGCACGTCATACTAAGTAATGAAAGCCACAGAGTGGCTTTAAGCAGGAAAGGGATGTGATCCAAACTGTGTTTTACAGAGATCACCATGGCAGCAGGTGAAGGATGGGTTGGAAGGGGATAGAGACCGGTGTCAGAGAAACCAAGTAACAGATGTTGCTATTGCTCAGGTAAAAGACATTGAGAGCCTGCAAGAAAGCCCAATGTCTAGGGAGAGCAAAGATTGAGATTAAGGGACAAAACAGACAGGGCTTGGTGCTTAACTAGATGTAGGGGATAAGAACCAGGAGGAATCTAGGGGGACTCCTTGGTTCCTAGTTTGAGAAACCAGGTAGACAGTGCCATTGACAAAGATGGGGAAAGTGGAAGGAAAAGCAGATGGGGGACTTGGAGAGAAAAAAATGAATATTAGCCATAATGAACTTGAAATGTGACAACTGGTGTCCAAGGTAGGTCAAGAGCACAGATCTGGAGCTCAGGAAAGAGGTCTGGGGTGCAGAGAAAGATCTGGTCAATATGGAACGCAGTTAAGGTCATTGGGAGTAAATGAGATGAGGGAGTGGATACATACAAGTTCAAAAAGGCTTGGAACAGAAACTCGGAGAACTCCAAGAGAAAGGTGGAGGACGAAGAGCTCACAAAAGACATTGAGGATAGAGAGATAATCAGGGGCGACACTTATTGGGCACTATTTATTGTGCTGGACGATGTTCTGAGGGCATTTTAATTCATCTAATTCCCACAACCATACAGAGTACCTCCTGATATGATCCCCATTTTACAGATGGGAAAAGTGAGGCACAGGGACGCTGTGCACCTTGCCCAAGGTCACATAACTAGTAAGTGGCAGAATTAGGATTCCAACCCAGATCCTACAATCCTGACCATCTGACTCTATTGTTACGTTAGAAATTTAGAAGGGGAGTAATACGACAAAACCCGAGAGGTGGAGAAGCCAGCAAATGCTGTGGGTAAGTGAAGCAGAGATAAGAACCGAGAAGGACCCACTAGAGTCGTGATTTGAGAGGCTGCAGGTCTTCCTGGCCACAGCCGTGTTGGTGGAAGGATGGGCCTGATGAGGGCGGGTGGAGCAGTGCACAAGAGGTAAGAAGTGGAGATCACCACGTCAACAACAAAGGCTGTGAGAGGTCAGGAAAAGGAGAGAAGAGAATTTGTGGTCGAAGTTATCCAAAAAGACTTCACTGGGAAAAGGGGTCATGAGCTGTGCCTTAGAAAGGAGGAAGCGAGTGAGAGCTGGCGTTCAGATGGTCTCACTGCTGAAAGCCGAGGACAAAATCATTGTTATAGTGATTGAAATCCAGCTACACTCCCCGGCTCCTGTGATCTGAACAAATGTGGCCTACATATGCTAAGAATAACAAGCACAAATTTCTATCACATACAAAATAAAGACTTGAGAAATTCAGCATTGGGGATTCAAGATTGAGACAAAAAAGTACTTTCCTATAGGATAAATATATTAAAATGCGGCAGTGAGTTACAAAAAAGTCTTCCGAGTATTAAAAACGTTGTCCTGAATATTAATAGAGGCACAGAGAAATATAAGGTCCTGCCCTCTGGAAGAGACAAGGCCAAACACATGGACAGCTCACCAGCAATTCAAGAGCTTAAATAGTTCTATAATAATACACAATGCTTAGCACTTACAAAGCACAGCAGTGAAGTCCAGGAGAACGAGGACTCAAAAGGGGCCACGGTCTTCGGAAATTGGGAAGCCACTGTTTAGCACTTCCAGCGCAGTGGCGAGAAAAACGAAGTCTTCTGTCTGTCTTGATGTTAGTGGGGACCTGTGCACGCTTACAGGCATGGGGGAAGACACGAGGTGGCAAATGCTGGGAGACCCCGTCCTGGCACCTGGTGCTTAGTGGCCAGGGATGTTCAACGTCCTGTCACAAGGCCAGTGCTGCACACTGAAGAACTGTCCCGTGCCCTTCTCTGAAGTTTGGACAGATTTTAATTTTGCTTCTGATGGCTTAGGTGCGCCTTTTCCTCAAAGAGAAAAGGCTAGCCAGCCTCAAAAGGTCTCCCCCAAAAAGGGGATTCCTCACAGGATAGTTCCTACATTCTAGAAAGTCTTGCCAATTAACTATGTAATACTATCTTTGGTGTAATCCCCCAGGAAATTAGCATATAGGTTCTTTTTAGATCTACCATTAAAATTCCTAAATATTTTAGTTTAGATTAGATTTCAATTACCGAACTCATACTTCATAATATATTTCACTTTCAATTTAAAAAATAGTAGTTTTACTTCAGTTTCAAAAATATTGTGAAAAATAATTTAATGTCTGAATCTGTATCTTTTTGTTGGAGTGAATGGTTTTATTTTCTGGCGAGTAAGTTCCTTGTTGATAATCTTCACCAAGAGAAACCCAAGAACGAGGCTGTGTCATTCTAGGCAAATCCGAACTGCACAAGCGGCTGAGCAAGATGGGATGTGTTCCAAAAAATGCAATGTCTGTTGTGAGGCAGGTAGAACTTGGGCCTTTTCCCTCCTCACAGTATTTACTCAAGTCCTCAGGAAAACTAAAAGTCCCCTTCCCAGATCAGGTTTTCTATGGCCCTCACGTAACAATGTGTTTCCTAAAGCAACACTAACCTCAATATTTGGAAAAATGACTGTTACAAAGGAACTATCTACCGTTAAAGGAACTTGGACTAGGAACCAAATGTTACGCTTTCAGAACTTAAGGCAGCAAATGCCAAATCAAGGCAGACCTTCACATGCCATGAACTGAACTACTCTCTACCTGTTCTGGAAAAGAAATGCAACCTGAACAATTAACATGAGCAGCAAAGAATACGCAGCTGTGTGCACATCTGAGTGTGTCCCCCCAAGTTCATATGATGAAGTCCTAACCCCCAATGTGATGCTGTCAGGAGGTGGGGAGGTGCAGGTCAGGAAGGTCGAGCCCCCATAAATGGCATTAGTGCCCTTATAAAAGAGACCCCACAGGGCTCCCTAGCCCCTTCTGCCACATGAAGATACAACTAAAAGTCTACAACCCAGAAGAGGACCCTCACCCAACTGTGCTGGCACCCTGATCTCAGACTTCTAGCCTCCAGAACTGTGAGAAATCAATTTCTGTTGTTTGTAAGCCACCCAGTCTGTGGGCTTCTGTTATAGGAGCCCAAACAGACTAGCCTTGAAGGTAGTCTGTGACTCCCCTCTTCGTCCCACCACTCCTGCTTTGGGGACTTGGGCTATTTAATAAATCTCTTGGGGGCCCGGCCCAGTGGTGCAAGCAGTTAAGTTCACGCACTCCGCTTCGGCAGCCCAGGGTTCACCGGTTCGGATCCCGGGTGCACACCGATGCACCACTCATCAAGCCATGCTGTGGCGGCGTCCTATATAAAGTAGAGGAAGATGGGCACGGATGTTAGCCCAGGGCCAGTCTTCCTCAGCAAAAAAAAGAGGAGGATCAGCAGATGTTAGCACAGGGCTGATCTTTCTCACAAAAAAAGAAAAAAAAATAACTGAAAACATAAAAAGGATCAGGACACTATCTTGAAAGACCAGGCCAACTTGAAAAAGAACCAAATAGAACCTCTGAAAATAAAAGGTACAATGCTTGAAACTTCACTGGACAGATTAACCAGCAAAGAAAGAAAAGGGAAAAGAATCAGAGAACTGGAATTTGGATCTTAAGAAATTACCTAGAATATAGCACAGAGTTAGAGAAGGTGAAAAAATATGAAAAATGTTAAGAAAAATGAAATATAGAATGAAAAGGTCCAATATACTTTTTATAGGAGTTCCACACTGAGATAACAAAGACAAAATTTGAAGATATTTCCCATAAATTGTTAAAATTCTCAGATTCTGAGACTATATTGAGCTCCAACAGATATATATCTAGATACCTCATAGTGAAAGTACAGAACATATACACAAGAAGATCTTAAAAAGGTACTTTGCAGAATTATGTCTATTTGTGATTTCATTTAATAAGTAAAAAACAGTATATATTTTGTATGATCACAGAGAAAAGTATAGAAAATATATAAACTTCATACTGGCTCCCTTACAATGTGGAATGCAGAGAGTGACGGAAAGGTCTTCAACTTTTAAAAACTATGCCTCTCTATTATTTGACTTGTGATTACCATGTATCTTATTTGTAAATTTAAAATATTTCTTTAAAAAACATTTTGATTTAAATGTAAGTTATTTAATAAATTTATATTTAATTTAAATTTATATTTAATAATTTGTTCTACGTTTTAAGGTTTTTTTATCTGAATTTTTTAAAAATAAATTCAACCACAAGAGTAAAACAATACACTGGCTCTTACACTTTTAAAGCTGTGTACTCCAAGGCCTCAGTTTTCTTATATGTAGAAATGAGGTGACAGTATCTACTTTGCAGAGTTATGCAGAAGATCAAACCAGCTCCTATAGGTAAGTCTCCCATAGTCGGTACTTTTAGTTCCTTTTTTTAAGGCAAAATTTGCCTCCCTCTAATTTTCACCCATGAGTCCTAAACTGTCCTCTGAAACCACAGAGAACTAAACTCCTTTTCCTTGAAGGCTTTGAAGACTATCTCATCAACACTTCTTTATCTTCTTATGTCTTCTCTAGAAGAACTATTCCTTCAATTATGTCCCTCATTGTTTCAAGAACTTCTCAATATAGCAGGCCCAAACTGATCCACCTGTACTAACATTGCCAGCTTTGTTCAAGGTCCTAACAGCCACTCAGGCTTATAATCCTAGACCATTTCTGATTTCTCTTCCTCCCTCACTCCCCACATTCATTTACTCACCATGTAGTAATTATGAGGAGTATCTCTCCCATCATCCCTTCTTCATTCTCATTACTAATCTCGTGCCCCATTCCTATCACCTCCCCCCACCAGCATATTCCAAGAGTCTGCTAAGCAGTCACCAGAAGCATGTCCCTCCCACTTCTAATCCATCTTGGATATCGATGCCAGGTTAAATACTCAATTTAATCCTCAAAGGCATTGTTTCCAACATTTTACTCCCCTGGTCAACAACAAACCTCAGCCTCTAATGCCTATCAGATCAAATACAAGCTCCCCACTGGGCATTCAGAGCCTCCACAATATTGCTCATCCCACACATAATCCTTCAGTCACCACTTCATCACATAAATCTCATTTGACCCAGATTGGCTCCCCATGGGTCCCGTACCTAGGCTACAAACCTTGCCAACCCAAACCTTACAGCTCCATGAATCCCTCCTTGAGTATTTTAACACTGTGGCACGGGACACTGGGTTTTGAACCTTAGCTCAGATTCCTACTAGCTCTGTGACCTTGGACTACCTCATCTGTCTCACAACACCTGTTGTGAGGATCAAACAGAAGCCGGTAGGCAAAACAGTTAAAGTAGTACTGACACTCGGTATCAATCAATTTCAAGGCCCTCCCTCCCACCATGTTCCCAATGATCTCCCCCATGTCTTTTATTTATTCTGCAATCTAACAATTATATCCCAGCACTTTTTGTTCATTGTTTCATGTGTTTATCTTATCTCCCCAGCAAAATAATTTCTCTCGCATCCTTTGCTATGCATCGTACATACCAAAATTTAATTAGGAGACTAAGTCCAATCATTATATTCTTTGACTAGGACTGGAGGGCAAAAGTGACTGTTTTGAAAACACTACATATTCATTCAACAATATTTGAGCACCAACAGGGCATCAGGATATTATGCACTGAGGATATATAAGTGAACAAGGGAAACAAGTCCCGGCCCTTCTGAAGCTTACATTTACAGACAAATAACAGAAAAGTAAATTTTATAGTACATTTGAAAGTGATAGGTGCTATTTAAAAAGGATGAAAGAGTGATAGGGGTGAGCGGTGGAGTGCAATTTTAAATACAGTGGTCAGGGAAGACCTTGTTGAGGGTGACACTTGAGCAAAGACTTGAGAGACACAGGAGAGAGCCACACAGATGTCTGGGCTAAAAGTCTTCGGCAGTGGAAGCAGAGAGTAAGAAGTCCTGAGGCAAGATGGGAACGTGTCCAGTGTGGGTGTGATCAAGGAGCAGCAAGGAGGCAGCGTGAGTGGAAAGGAGAGTAATAACAGATAAGAACAGAGAGAAACGGAGGGCCTGATCATATGACGCCTTCTAGGTCATCACGTAGACTCTGGCTTCTGAGTATGAAGACAATCCACCGGGTTCAAAGCTGAGGAGTGCCATGTCTGACATATATACTAACAGTATCATTCAGCACCCATGCTGCAGGCAGCCTGAGAACAGCCACGGGCAGGGCAGTGGGCTTGTTTGGAGGCCGCTGCAATAATCCAGGCAAGAGATGATGGCGGACAAGAACAGGGTGGTAGCAGAGGAGGCTGTGAGCAGAAACTGGATTCTGGACATAATCTGAAGGTAGAGCCAATAGAATTTCTTGACAAATTGGAAGTGGGATGTGAGAGGGAGGATGTCCCCCAGGTTAGAAGCTTGAGCTAAGGGTGGAATTGCCATTAACAAAGATGGGGAGTGATGTAGGGGATGCAGATTTGGGCAAGAAAACCAAGAATTCCGTTTGAGATGCCCACACGTGGAGAGCTGTCTGGTAGGCACTGAGATACACGTCTGCTGTTTCTTTTGCCCAAGTCTTTTCACTGATTTACTCTTATCAAAGCATTAGTGGGAAAATGAAAGAGGTTAAAAAGGAGGAAAAGTAGAGATGGTTCCCTGACCTTGAGGAGCTAGAAATCTAAGAAGGGAAAACAGGAGCCTTTTCTTCCTCCCATGGCACAGCCTACGCAGGAACAGCAGATGCCATCTTGCCCATCTCACACTTGGAAAGGTATCAAAGAAACAAGGTGAGGACATCCAAAAAGTGGTTCTAGACACACACACATGCCACCATGTTGACTGTCTGGGTTCCGGCTGCAGTCAACACAAGAAAATAAAACCACCTCAACTATTTTGTGATAAAACAGCCCCCAAACTCTTCCCTCTTATAGTTCCATTCTCCAGGTAGAATTTGGTCTTGGAAATCATGATTATTTTCCTTGGAGGTCACGATTATTTTCCAAAGGAAAATGAGTTTGGGTTTTCTAACAGTCAAAGAAGAGGACGAGTCTAAGGACTGGACAGCCCGAGTTACCCCTGGCTCCCTTCCACAGGCCCAACCCTGCCTCTCCCTCATGACTTGGTTTCTCAATGTGTAAATACTGCCGCAGAGAAAAAATATTTTCCACTGCCTACACCCAGGGCTTTTGTGAGGATTAGTGAATTAATGTGTACAAAACACTATGAGCTACTCAAATAAAGGGACAATGAGACACAACAAGAACATGTAAAAGCTCTTTGTGAAGTACAATTCCCATGTGAGGATTTCTAGAAACTCTCTCAAGATAAAAAATGCAATCTTAGGTTAAAAATCATTAAAAACCAATGAAAAGCTATAGCTCTAGCAGAGTTGCACATGGGGGTCAAATGTGCTGACCTGTGAATCACAATGAAGCCAAACTCCTAATTGTTGCTGGAAGCATGACGAGACCCCAGGAGAAATATGGACTTTTGTCTACGAGCCATAGAATCAAGCACATAGCAAGAGCCATCCATGAAAAGAGCTTTGTTGAAGGCCTTTTCCCTTATTTTCTAAATGCTGTCCAACTCCGTTCAAATGGCCACAATTAACATTGAAGTGAATAGGCCACTGTATAGATTCTGTTTATAATCCAAATAGATGGTGTTCCCTGCCCGCTGCAACTCTACGTCAGCATTCAGACAGCATTTCACTCTGTCTTCTTCCTGGCTCAGAACGTGCCGAAGACCCGAGGAACGCACAGTCTGGAGGTGAGATCTTCCCCTGACAACGCAAGGATGCGCTCGGATTACTGTGAACATCAGGTTCTCACACACCTCAACTTTTCATCTCAGAAAAAGAAAAGCCTCAGACACACAAAGGGCGGAAACAAGCTGCGAGCTAAAAACGACACCATCACTCACCTGAATCTGGACCAAAGACTGGATGAGTCCATCCGACAGTGTTTCCCAGGGGCCGGCACAGTCACCCCCCTCGGACACCTGAGGCAAGGAAAGTCTGACGACTCGCCCAAGGTCAGCGAGTCCCAACCCCTCGGCTACTGATGACTCACAATAAATTCCAGATTTCCAGTTCTGTGCTCACAGCACACTGACACCAATCTCCCATCTGGTCTCCCTACTTTCCACCCCAGCTCCCTCCAGTCCAAGTGGCCCGGGACCAAAACATTCCACTTCTTAACACTGCTCTGGGTGTCTAGCCCACTTCATGCCTGATCTAAACCCCTCAGTGGCTCCCCACTGCCCAGAGAGGAAAGGCCACGCTTCTGTACCTGCCACTCAAGGCCGCTATGTGTGAGAGCCCCTCCTGGTGCCTCAGGGAACACTTACTTTCTTCTCTAGAGCAGGCATTGGTGGGGTTCTGCTTGTCTGGCATCCTTCCCTTTTTTGTTGGCACGTGGATCTCCACTCTGGGAAACCCCTTACCGTGTACAGCTTTCAGGGGAAGTAGGATCCCATGGTCCTCACAGAAGCCAACAGAAATTCGTTCTCCCTCTCCCTGCCCCCGTGCGCCAGGGGTGGGCACATGGCTAGGGTGCCCAAGCAGGCAGTGACACGAGGCAGTTAGTGTCATGTTTAGGCACCAAGGTCTGTTTCTGTTGTTGGCACCCAAGAACTATGGCTGAGGCCCTCTCCAGCCTACTTCATATAACTTCCCTTTACGAACTGGGCATTCCAGCCAAGGTGGCCTGTATCAGTATCCTTGCCCTTGAACACCACCCGTACACTTTCACCCATGCCATCTTTCCAGAAAATACAGGACAGAAGTGCCTAACGGGGGCAGGAACGCCAAACCCCGTCTAGGAGCTGGGCATGCTGAGTCTTGAAGGATGAGTACAAGTTAACTAGACCAAAGGGAAGGACTGGGGCCTGGGGAGGAGAGGTGCATTCCAGCACATGCACGCAGGACAGAGAATATGTCAAACCACGTGTAGAGTTTGAAATTCCATCTACAGATCTGTGCACAAGATACAAGGGACAAGAGCTGAGACTAGAGAAGACACAAGCAGAGTTCCACTCTCTCGGCACCTTGCACACTGTGCCAACAATCTGAGTTTCCAACCTGAAGGAAAGGAGTGGCTTAGAAGTAACACGAGGGAAAATCCCCAAAAGCCTAAAAGAGATCAAAATTCTATGTTTTTCCTAATTAGCTTTTTGATTCCTAATATTTATTCTTTATGCACTCACCTCCATAAAATACAACATAATACTAAGCCAAGACATCTGCTTTAGTTAAACTCACTCCAAAACAATTTCATTTTGTATCTATAGCACCTGAACAGTCAACCATCACATTCCCGAGCAAAGCAGGCAACAGAAGAAGCTGCGATGTGTCCAGGTGTCACGGAGTGGAAAGAACCAAGGCAGGAAAGAGGCACACACACTGGGATTAGAGTTTTCACTCTACTTCTAACTGGATGTGTGACTTTGGGCAAGTTACTTAACCTTTTCGAGCCTCAATTTCCTCACCTGTAAAATGCAGCTAATGATACCAACAGCTCTGAGACCCTCACAGCGATGAGACCCAGTGTACGTAAAGCTGCATTCGCTACACGCCAACACCACCTCTCTTTCCAAGAAACGGTTCCCAACGGTGGCCTCCCCAGTTTCTGGAAGGCATGCCCCTTGCACCCTGAGACATCACTGGAACACCAGGGGCCAGGAGTGAGGAGATTTGGGTTCTACGTCTGCCATTTCCTGTGTGGCTCTGAGAGGTCACTCAACCACGTGGGAGCTCCACTTCCCATCCGTAAAATGGAGACGACACCCTTGCCCACTCCTGGACATGTATTAGATGAGATTCATGGAAACTTTTAAGGAGTCCAGATATGTAAATTATTATTATTACCAAGTATTCGTGTACTTATAAGTGACCTTCTCTGAGAGATATTTCTGACACCACCTTTGAATTTCCAGTTCAACCACTTTCCTCATGTTACTCATGAACCTAAGAGACTCTTTCTTGCTTATTATGGGCTCTTTCAAATTCTGTTTGGCTTCCAACCCTCCTTGATGTGGCCCCACCCTACCTGGCTCTCTGGTACTATTTCCTCCTGTCCCCCAGGTCGGCACACCGTCCCTCCCGTGGTTCACACTCACTCCACTCCTGGGCTCACATGGGCCCTCCTGCTTAAAGCACTCATTCCTCAACCCCCTCCACCTACATGGGTAACTCCTAACACTGACTCACTTGCCCTGCTCCGTTGCTCCATTACACCTCTGACTGCTCCAGCAGTAAGAATACTCCCCTAGTTCTGAACTCCTAACCAGACTCTCAGTTGATATATTATTTGACTAAATTCTCCAATTTTTCCTTTCTGCTAGTATTTTCTCTTCAACTAGATAATGAGCTTCTTGAAGGAAGAGATCGTTTCTACAACCCCCCTCATTCCCTAAAACTTCAGAATAGTTAGTACAAGAGGAGGAAAACCTGGACCGGAGGTTCTCAAAACTCCTTGCACATCAAGATTTCCATTCTCAGCTCATTTCCACAGATTTGAACAAGCGCCTGCTCTGTGCTTGAGGCCAAGGGAACCAAGGTGAGCAGGGCAAGTCCCCAGGTCTTCCAGCTGCAGAGACAGACAGGTGGAGGACAGACTGCAGTGCAGTGGGGCACGGGGAGCTGGGGCTCCAGATTCTAACTCAGACTTTCAATTTACAACCATAGTGAAAACATAGGATTGCCTCCTCCTTTGTAGGGATCAAACTGAAAATACAGACAAAGATGCACTTCACACATTATGAGATGAGCAAAATGTTGGAAATAACCTAGAAGCCCCACACTGAAAAGAGTATAATAATGGAGAGGTTTATGCAGCCACTGAAAATACCTTCAAAACTGATCATTTAATAACATAAAAACATTAGCAATCTAAAAAGTGACAAGTAAAAGATGTCCCATGGACACACCATGTCATCTCCATTCTGTTACAGGAAACAACAAGCAGGTGTCCCTGACTGCAGGTCTGCTGTACTCCAGGCCCCATGTGCTAGCACTTCACAGTGACATCCACGAAGAAAGCCTGGGTGAGACCTTTAACATCCCCATGATCTCTACCAGCTTCCCCCAAATAACACAACCTAAGTAGAACAATGTGTTTGGTTTCAAGACCAGACCCCTCCTTATTGTACAACTGCTTTCCCTCCATTCTTCCTATATAGAAAAGCCGGCGCTGCCTCTTAACTGATGTTAATCATTTATTCTACACAATAATCTATAAAATGTTATTAGCCTGTTTTCTCATCTATAAAATGGGAACGAGGGTCCAAAGTCACCAGCTTGGGGAGAAAAAAAAAAAGAGCTGGGAATTAAACTCAGCTCTCATCTAAACGTCTCTCATCTAGATTTCATTATCTAGACCATAGCACCAAGAGCATTTTCCATCCCCTTCTTCAGGGCCCAAACTCAGCAGACTGTCAAAGCCCCACGTATGTGATCAGACCAGGGCTGAGCTCCCTGAAATCTCACCCCGCTCAAGCTCCCTGTGCGTATTAAACCTAATTATAGTATTTGTCTTTCAAAAGTGTTTTGGCCTCCCTGAGGTGTAGACTTTCAGTGTCTACTATTGTCTCCTCCACATACTCATCATCAAGAAACCTTTACACAGACAAGCTTTTCACGTGGACAGATCAGAAACCTACATGTACAGGTAATTTCAGTCCTTACAAACATCTCTCAGGCTATGAACGGGCCAGAGCCCCACACTGGTCAGTGGTTTTTGCTGCTCCAGAACAATCCTGCCCGCCATGGCGGTAGATGTCCAGACCAGTCCATGAGAGCCCTTTACCTCACGTTCTGAACTGTGGGTAGTGTCCTAAACAGCGTGTTACCCAAGTTTTCACAGGACAGAGTTCCCGTTTACAATTCCAAGAACACACCTCTTCCTCCTGCTACAACCTAGGATGGCATTAGACACCTTGCCCACGTTCATGGAGCTGTGGAGCTGCGACCCCACAACTCACGTGAGAAACGGCCTGTGGGAGGCTGCAGCCGGGCAGGGAGGGACGCTGAGGGTCCCGCATCACTGTCTGTCTCCCCTTCCCTTTACTGCAGAGGGAGCCAAGCGGGGGCTCACCCACAGTCCCCGTGCCTGCCACCACCCGGTGTCAGCCATCCTTTACTCTCACCCCTGGGGCTGCTGAGGATGAGGTTTCTGTCCCAGTTTCTCCATTGCCCTGCTATTACTCCTCAAGCAAGCGCACATTCCCTTCTGATGTTTTCCAGGTGCTATTTCTACTGGCAACAAATAGAAACACACAACACAAATAACAAGCATTGGTTACAAAGTTCTAAAGGTGGCAGTGAGACAGTATAACTAAATAAAATGCACCTGGAATCAGAAGAGCAGGTTCCAGGACCTGGTCTTTGTTTCTTTCACTCAGTAGGAACCCGCCCTCGGGCACGGATCTCACGCCTCTGAGCTCCAGTTTTCTGATCAATAAAATAAGAGGGCTGAACCACCCATGGCCATAGCTCCTTAATTGTAAAGAGGGTCACAATGAAAGCTCTCCCAATGTTCATGATATAAGTGAGTCTGATATTTCTGGCTCCTCCTCCTTCTACCAACAAATCAACCTTTTTCCAAAAATCCTCATCCAAAGCCCCCTCAATTCTATCCTAGATCAGGTGCTCCTAGGCCCCTCTCCCTCCCCATCCCCCTACCCAACCCCACCATCACCCAAAAAACATGCATAATCAAACAGAAAAAGTGCCATATAAGTGATATTTAGGAGGCAGAACTATATGATGGTTAAAAGCCCACGATTTACATTCAGATATGGTGTCAATCCAATTTAGCAACTTACTAGCTTGTGACCTCAGGCACGTCACTTTGCTGAAGCCTCTGTCTCCTCATCTATAAAATGGGGATCATAATGCCTATTTCATAGGATTGCTGTGAGGAAAAATGAGTCACACACATAAAACCCTCAGCAAAAGCCTGGCACACACACGCAACGTAAGCCATTACCACGGTGGTGGGGATCATTACTGCTATAAATGTTGTTTTTCTGAGGGGTGCCATAGCATGACTGAAATGAGATTCTCCCACAAAAGGTGACTAACCTAGGAACTCATCCCAAGAGCCACTCCTGGGATGGGGAGGAGAGGCTTCTCTCTGCAGGAGGGTGGGGTTGAGAGATGGGGTGAAAGGTGAGGTTGAGGGAAAGTGGGAGGCGGTGGTGCAGTCCTGGGCATCTACTCTTTCCCTCACTGCCCCCCATTCTCGACAGGGAAGGGCCAAGACACCTCACGGGCCAGCCCAGGAAGGGCATTCCTGCAGCCACCTGACTACGAGGGAAGCAAGACAGGCTTGTGTGAGAGGGACAGCCTGTAACATCCAGAATTCAACTTGCTGAGGGGACATTCAGTCCTCCACTTCATTTAATGAGAAGCTGCATTCATGTTTCATTTAGTTCTCGGAATCATAAGTTTTGCTGCCTTGTTGACTTCTGGTAATCCCGTGTTTCACATGTGAAATATCAGCCTCCACCTCTGTCTGCCAGCAACAATAAGTTTATAATAATATTTCCCAGAAATAGCATATTTCGCCAAGGACTGAACAGGAACTCTCAATGTAAGGGGTTCCATGCACACAGCTTCAGTGTACACGTACCCTCAGCAGAAGATTCACTATTTCAGGGAAAATGAGAATTTTCTGAACACAACATGTTTTCCAAAACATTATTCATGGAACCAGAGAACCTGCCATTTTATCAGAATGTGGATGTCAACCAGAAGCATCTCTGGACACGAGTTCACAGCAAGTTTACCAAATAAAGCCAAAGTAAATTCATCACCCTAAGAATATACCTTGAGGCACAAGAAAAAGGGCAATGCGTATCAACGATAATCATAAGCATTTGCCTAAGAACAATGAAAACACTTGAGGGATTTAATAAAATTCCCATTCACTTTATTCTTTCACTTAACTAACATTCATCAGGTAATTAAAATGTGCCAAATATGAGACTAAGCTCTGGAGAAAAGATGATTCAATCTTTGCTCTTAAAATGCTCAATCCAATGGGAATGACAGACTAAAACAGATAATTAATATATACAATGTATCATGGGCAATACCAAGTACTAGGATCAAATTGGGATGGGGGAGCAGAGACAGGTTAAGAAGAGATGTCACAGAGACTACCAGCTGACCACAGATATCCATTCTCCCTTCATTCTAGTGGTAGGATTCTCCAACTTCAGCTGGACACATGGCCAACGAGCGAAAGCTACACTGCCCAATATGGTAGCCACCAGCCACATGCGGCTATTGAACACTTGAAATGTGGCTAGTCCATGTTGAGGTGATAATATTTCAGGTATATTGGCTTAAAGTATACTGGGTTATTTTCACCTATTTTTAATATGGTTATTAGAAAATTTTAAATTACACATTAGACAGTGCTGAACTAAAGACTATTACCAGCCTTCCCTGAAGTTAGCTGTGGGCATATGACCTCATTGGCTAATGAGGTGTGAACAGCAGTAATGTACACGATATCTGAGTCAGGTTCTTCATAGGAAGGAGGGTGCCTTCCACAACTTCTCCCCTGTTCTTACTGGCTGGATGCAGGTGAGTGGTGGTGAGCCAGCTGCAATCACACCAATGAGGATGATGCCCCACGGATGGCAGAGCAACAAGACAGGATAACCTCAGGGTGAGCTACCCTACTCTCTAGCTTAGACTTTTACATAAGAGAGAAATTCGTGTCTTATTTAAGCCTCTGTTTAAGTCTCTTTTAAGTCACCTCAACTCTACTCTAGGTAATACAGGAGGCTATAAGAGGCTTCCTAAGGGAGATGATACCTGTAAAGACACCCTAAAGAGCAGGAGTTAGCCAGGTGAAGGAGAGGGGCATATTGGTCATACGGGACAGGAGCAAAAAGTAGGGTGTTTCGGGCAGGGGAGACAAGGGTCAGCAGGATGCTCCCAGCAAGCTCTCAGACAGGAGCCTGGAGACAGGGAGCACTGAAAGACGGAGAGGCAGCACTGAAGGATGAGGCTGCAGAGGCCGGTCAAATGCCAGAAAGCCTTGAGTGATGGGTGAGAACTTGGAACATCTTTCATGTAAGAATGAGGAGCTACAGAAGATCCTGCCCAAGGAGGGAACAATCAGTTCTGGTTTCAGACGGATCATTCTGGTGCCAGTGCAGAAAATGGATCTTCCGGAGACCGAATCGAAGGCAGGGAGTAGAGCAGCAAACCATGAAAGACACGATCAGTTCTGACCCGCAGCAACAGCAGTGTGGAGAGGGCGTGGTGGGATTAAGGCCGATTCGAGAGAGAAAGGGGAGAAGCAAAAACAGACTCTCAGGCTGCAGCCTAGAGGAGGGTGCCAACAGTAGGCAGGAGAGGCCTGAAGAGGAGCCATGGAGGTGCCAGACTCCCTTTCCGACACACCGAGTCTGAGATGTCAGCACTGGTGCCACATCACGTCCTGAACAGCTGCCCCTTGCCCGGTTCTTCAATACAGTTCCAGAAACAGGGATGTAGATTCCAGGTGGGCATTTCTGCAGATACCCATGTCCACCCATACCCAAGGCCCAAACCAGGGGACAGTACATGCCAGGAGGAAGGAGAGGAGGGCAGAAGGGAGGGAAAAATCAGTCACAGGAATATAAGGCACTGCTGAAACTCTCCAGGCTCTTTTCAGAAAAATAAGCAAGGAAACAAAAATGCACAAGACTTTTAGGGGAAAATGGAAAATAAAACGGATTTGAAGCTCTTACAAGAAGTGAAAGCAAAACTTTTGTTCAAAATGGCTGTCTTATCCTCTACATGAAATTTGATTAGTAGTAACAGCACACCCCCACACCCCCAATGACTTGGAATACTTCATTTTCTCTAATACACAGCCGTGTTTTCTGAGGAAGGACCACACAGAAAGGTATTACAATCCCATTTTAAGTTTTGTTCAAGATTAAAATCAGTCAAACTAGATTAAGGTTTCACAGTGAGTTCCTCTCAGTACTCCAAACCCCTGGGTCTGCTGCTTTTGCAGAACTCGCATATCACTTTGCCTGTTTTTTTTTTTTTTCCAATTGATGTCATAATAGTTTATAACATTGTGAAATTTCAGTTGTTCATTATTTGTCAGTAACCATATAAATGCGCCTCTTCACCCCTTGTGCCCACCCCTCACCCCCTTTCCCCCTGGTAACCACCAAACTGTTCTCTCTGTCCGTGTGTTAGTTTATATTCCACTTATGAGTGAAATCATACAGTATTTGTCTTTCTCTTTCTGGCTTATTTCACTTAACATAATACCCTCCAGTTCCATCCATGTTGCTGCAAATGGGACGATTTTGTCTTTTTTATGCCTGAGTAGTATTCCCTTGTATATATATACCACATCTTCTTTGTCCAATCATCTGTCAATGGACACTTGGGTTGCTTTCACGTCTTGGCTATAGCGAATAATGCTGCAATGAATATAGGGGGGCATAAGCCTCTTTGAAGTGTTGATTTCAAGTTCTTTGTACAAACACCCAGAAGTGGGATAGCTGGATCATATGGTATTTCTATTTTTAATTTTTTGAGGTATCTCCATACTGTTTTCCACAGTGGCTGCACCAGTTTGCACTCCCACCAGCAGGGAATGAGGGTTCCCTTTTCTCCACAGCCTCTCCAACATGTGTTATTTTTTTTTTTTAATTTTATTTATTTATTTCCCCCAAAGCCCCAGCAGATAGTTGTATGTCGTAGCTGCACACCCTTCCAGCCGCTGCACGTGGGACGCGGCCTCAGCATGGCGGGAGAAGCGGCGCGTCGGTGCGCGCCCGGGATCCGAACCCGGGCCGCCAGCATCGGAGCGTGTGCACTTAACCGCTAAGCCACGGGGTCGGCCCCATGTGTTATTTTTTGTCTTGGTGATTATAGCCATTCTCACAGGTGTAAGGACACTCTGCCTGTTTTTAAACAACAGCTGAGAAGAAACCCCGTCACTTCTAAATTTTGAAAACTGCTAGTGACTGGGAACCCTAACAACCTGGTTAAGTAAATACCTTTAAAAAAAACATGATCATGAACAAGTTGCATAACGTCTGAGCTCCAGTTTCTTCGTCTTTAAAATGATAAAATCTGACCCACCTTCCTACCTCCCAGAACTGTTGAGGATTAAATGAGACTTTAATAGGAGTCCTCTGCAAACTGTAGAAGGATATGCACATCTTACACAGAAGAAACTGCTCGATTATTAAAATCTTTCTTGGATGCAGCGGCAAGCTAACGGATAGAGGGAAAGCAATGGCAATAATTAGCCATGATTTTTATAAAAAACTTTGTAGGCAAGAAAATCACGCATACCAGTGGGGTTTAATACAGATTCCCTGGTCCCACCTGCCAGAGATTCTAATTCAAGCAGTCTCAGTGCCCAGGGAGTTGTAGTTCAAACCCCCCTGCCCCAGGTGGTTCTAATGACCAGCTGGATTGGGGACTCTACCTAAGCTAGAAAACACTGCCCCAAATCTCAGACCCTTTTGCACACGCTGTAACTCAGACGGCTGGAACCTGTGGCGGTTGCTCTATCCATTCATGCAGTATTTACCGAGAGCACCCAGTTAGCGCCAGACGCTGCGCTAGGTGCCGGGAGCTTGCCGTCCAGCAGGGGAGATGAATGACAACACGTATACCAGACATGACAACACGGAGCAGTAAGTGCTGTGATACAGTGGACACGGGTCCTTGCCGAGCACACAGGACAGGGTAGCTGACCCAGACTCTAGGATCCTGGAAGAACAGCAGTCAGCCTGGTGTTTGCAAGAAGCAGGGTAGGGAAGAGGGAATGGCAAACAGATGGAAAGTAAGTGCAGAGTCAGAAGAGCAGCAGCCTGGTGTGTCCAGGGAGCCCAGGAGGCCGGAAGGCCAGAGAGGAACGCAGGAGCCAGACTGCGAAGGGCACGAGGACTGAAAGTTCCGAGGAGCTAGTGAAGGACTGCAAGAGAAAGCTGACGTGCTCAGGTCTGTGCTGTAGAAACTTCACTCAGAGCAGAGCGGAAGATGGGCAGTGTGAGCAGCGGGAGGTGGGAGGGTGCAGACAGGGAGAGGAAGCCTGGAAACAGGGACTGTAGTTAGGAAGCCACGACAGTGATCCCGAAAAATGGGGTGCCTGAACCACAGGGAACAAAGTGGAGACCACGGGAAGAATCCCAAACAGTAACTCGGGGTCTGCTACTTGAAATGCTTCTCCACAACCTAGATTCCCCCTGACTTCGCAGATAATGCACGGTGGGAAGATATGAGAGCAATGTGTAGAGTGACCCCAGCAGTGGCATACCCAGACCACTTGACACCAAAGCAGGCCATTTACTATGCCCATCTTCTATACGACAAAATTTTTAATTTTAAAACGCATAGCAACGGCCAGAAAAGAAATGCAGTGAAAATCTTATTTTATTGAACTGCAAATATATAATCGTGCCTGTAAAAAAAAATAGCAAGTGTATATAAAACTCTTAGACACCTTCCAAAGACACAATAAAGTCAGCTATTGAATTGTGCCAGCAATATAACTTTTTTCTTCACCTTTAAGTTCCAAACAATTTTTAAAATTTCAATTTGAAGGGCCGTCCCAGTGGCGTAGCGGTTAAGTGCGCGCGCTCCACTGCTGGCGGCCTGGGCTCGGATCCCGGGCTCGCACCAACGCACCGCTTGTCAGGTCATGTTGTGGCGGCGTCCCATATAAAGTGGAGGAAGATGGGCACAGATGTTAGCCCAAAGCCAGTCTTCCTCAGCAAAAAGAGGAGGATTGGCATGGATGTTTGCTCAGGGCTGATCTTCCTCACAAAAAGAAAAAAATTTCAATTTGAAAGATATTATTCAAATACAATACAATATTTCAAATAAAATGTTCACTTATGAAACAAAGATGTTAAAACCCACAACTCGCACTGTTTCACTGTTTTACATTTGAAACACAAGAACACAGAGTGACAGAACTAAAGTCATCCCATCTTTGTTTTGTGTTTTTTACCATCACTCTGCTATCACTGCTTACTTCAAATCTACTGTTAAATAGTATCACGGAGATCTGACATACAAACTGGACACAAAGCAGGCTTGAACGATGCCAAATCTTTGAATTTACTCTCAGAACAAAAGTATGGCATGTATTGGGACCAACTCTATAATTGGGAGTTGTCTGAATTAAGTTCCACGTTGAATGTCTATTAAAGGATAAGTCATTAAAATGTGCTAATTGGAAGCTTACATAGATATTCAAATGGAGCAGTGACTGCAGCAATTATGCAGAACTAAGACCAAGAGAAGGATTTTTCCGGGAGCACTAACATAACAGATAATGTTTACAATTGCTGGTGCAAGGTGATAGTAAAACTAGACTGACTCAAGTTGAGTTTAAAGTGTTTTTCTGCAGGAAACGTTCCCCCTCATCTGCACCCTGGCCAGGTGGGGGGATGGGGGCATGCCTAGCCCCAGGATGCCCCTGGAACCTGAAAAGGCTCAAGGGGACAGAATCAAGGCCAAAGAAGAGGTGCAAAGCAAAGAGATAAATCTTGGGAGCGACTAAATGAGAAGTCACCCTCAAGGTCACACAACACACTCAAAATGCAGACGGGCTCTTGAAATGCATAGAAGTGCTGGGAACAGCACAGGCATTGAGAGGTCAGAATTCCAGGTTTAGAAGATGTGCCAAGTCTGGAGCTTTTCCCCTAAGAAACAGCCATGAACTTAGACATCATAATTGACCAACCAGATAGCATATTAGATTCTAGGGAAAAGATTTTTTTTTAAAACGTTTTATCATCCTGGAAAGATTTAGGATGACAAGCTATGTAAATCAGACCCTCAAACACAGACAAGTGTCCTACACAGATTGTAACCAGCGTGAAGGATGAGGCATTACTTTCTCTATGAAGACAAATCTGAAGAAGTAGAGGCAGTGAAGTCTTTTTGGATCAGCCGAGTAGAACACCCACTCCTCTGGTCTCTATTTCATGTGGACAAACTGGATTCCCCTCCAAGCCTTCTGAGGGACCCCGTGGGAAAGTGAAGAGGAGAGTCCCACAGACCAGGGATCAACAAACTGCTGGACCTAGGCGAGGCTGCTTAGCTCCTCATCTCCTTACCTTCCTCATCTGTAAATCAGCGATGGTGAGGTTGTCGTAGGAATTCAAGATAACACGCACAAGGCTCAAGTACCGTGCGGAACAAAGGGAAAGCAACTGACGAACCATCACCCTCGTCATCATTATTAGTGTCAAACTCCAGAACTCCAAACCAAATTACACCAAGAGGTCTTTCTACAGCTGATGAAAATTTCACCCGATGCTCCCTGTAATAGGGCCCTCAAATGCTACAGGGACTGCTTGGGTGGTTGGATAAACCTCATAAGCTTCATTTTTCCAACTGCACAAAGCCACTTACACGGTGGCTCTATCTACTGTGGCCTACGGCAATCATGAGCTCATTATTAAGAGAAGTCCCCATCTTCTGCAGTAGGAACACTATGTGCCTGCCCACCCCCACCCCAAAGACTCAGAAGTGAGAATTTTTGTAAATGTGTTAAAGAACCAGACCCTTCCAAGGAAGGCACTGCAACTCAAGACTCCAGGATAGTCGACGTGTACTTAGCCCAAAATGTTTCCAGTACGGAAAAGTCAACTGATAGAACAATGGTGTTATTGTTACAATTGAGCATGATTCCAAATCCAGAAGAGACAAGCAAAAGACTCCACCCGCAGTCACCTTTCCACCAGACCACCAGTCCAAGAGAAGGGTCTTTCTGTCAACCGGCTCTGAAGGATTAGAAGAGACCAATGCTTGGGCCCCTGAAACTTTATTTCTTAATGAAAGAGTGAGGCAAATATTTGCAAACCATTTAAATGTATAGATTCCCAACAATATGAGAGAAGTGCTCACAAAAACCTCTTTTGGTGGTATTTTTCCTGAAAGGGGGATTTGTGGTCTAATAAAAATGCCTCACTAATGCTTTCTCAAGTGGCTTTATACTCCAGCTAAACAATGGAAGAAAAGAAAAACAGTGGTTTTTGTTTTTCATTTTTTGCAACCTCAAGTACAGAACCAAGGATTCCTACCAGAACACGGCCACTCATTAGCCCCTCTTCTTACAACAGGCCTCTTTGAGACTTTCCTCCCCTAATTTGAATTGGCTCCACATTTTTCTTCCATGTTACTAAATACAGAAGTGCCCAGTTAACAAAAAGACGCAAGAGCTGGCATGGTACCAACGGATCACATTCACTGCTTTTCCACATGCATATTTACAGCAATAATAAATCTACGCCATAAATAGTTGTGCAGACAGAGCTAGCATTTTGAGGGTTTTGGTATTATATTTATACATCATTTAAACTTTCCAAAGCATTTCCATCTATAACTTCTTTGACTGGTAAATTACTCAGTTTTACCTGGAGGGCTGGTATCACCCCACTTCATGGACGAGGACACTGAAGGTGCAGGATACTCATCTCGAGGCATGCTAGGCTTGCACCCCAATCTCAAGCTCAGTGTTGAGACTCTAAGTGAGAACAATTGCATTTTAAGCAAAAGTGACTTGTTAATAAACCCTTAACTGGCTGACTTAGAGAAATTAATTTCTTTTTTCCTTTTAGTTTCTTTTTTTTACTTTTGTTAACATTAGTGACACAGAAGAAAGTTCTGCTTAGACAGAGTATATGATCATTTGACCTCTCCTGGCTGCAATTCTCTTTGACACCATTAATATCAAGCCTCCACCAGGCAAATTGATCGTTAAACGGCATTCTGACACAAGGCACGTATACTTAGTAAGGCTGCTTAACTTAGGAGCTTTTCACAGGGTGCATGTGACAATTCTATGTTGCTCACAAAGTTGCAGAAGGCGATGGATGAGGAAACTGAGGCCTGGGCTGTGAGCTCTGCTCGTGGGCTCATGACCAGGTACCTGCCTGATCCTGCAACAGGAATGCAGAGAAGAATCTGAGGAAGAGAGTTGGGACAAGCAGCAGGAGCCAGGGTCCACAGCGTCCACTCAGGCCAGCTCACCCCTCCCCGTCTCTCGCACACTGCAGTGCTGGTGCCCTGGACCTGCCATGTTTAACAGTGCTAACTAATTCCTGTTTGTGCCTCTCACCCCAACCATATTATGGATTTGACATTCAGCCCCGTTAATGATACAAAAATGGGACACGGACTTTGTTAACATTCATCATACTATTGATTGGTTTGCCAATAAACGGTATTCTTTTTCTACACAACTTGTTATTCCTCAATAAGAAAAAGTACAAATGTGAAAAGTGTAACACAGAAAACTAGTTTTCTAAGCACAGTTAAAAGCTTACACCAATGTGCATAGCAGGGCTCCCTCTAATTGCATAAACGCCAGCCCCTACAAGGAGCAAGCCTTCTTACAGATCTGTGTCTTCAGTGTGACATGGGGCACGCTATGAAGTTACGTGCCTTTAGATGTCTAGGGATGTGAGGCTCACTCTATACTCTGTAATCCTGTAACACAAGAAGGGGAAGACTCCTGGAGGAAGAAACCACTGTCACTTTTATTTACAAGAAGTTACCTACTATGTGTTTGTACTTAAAATGCAATAATTCTATATCCAATAAAGAATAGTGGATATCAACCATAAACTCATCCTACCAAAGAAGGAAAACAGTTAGTAAATTATTAGATTTAAGTCACAAAAAAATAAAGCAGACTATAAAATAACAGGCTGTGGCTGATAACTCACTGATCAATAGAACTTACAAAAGTGTTCTTGTTTTATATATATTATATATACTGTTATATATCTTGTGATATACATATATAACAAAACATATATAAATTTAGTTATGATATATACACACACACTTTTACTAGTCGGAAATGTACTAACCCAAATATCCAAAGACAAACACATGAATGTTCCCAACAGCTGCACAAGTTACTAAATTAAAAATTCTTTGCACACATTCATGTAATTTCTAACTTAGTAAAAGCAGATTTCTGAGCCTACTTCCACGAGAAGATGCTCCTGGCCAAGAAAGGCTGCTTCGTGCGCTGGCTCCTCCTCCCCCCAGAGCCCCAGCTCTAAGCACCTCAGAGCACTAAACCTGCGCCTCTCCTAGCAGCCACCACACAAGCCACCCTGTGAGGGTGACCTGAACGCCCTCACCTCAGCCAGGGGCTGTGACAAACTTTTCACAGCCCTCACACTGCCTTGCACAGCACTTGACTTAAAATAGATACCTCCTAAATATTTTATTTTTCTGATTTATTTCATTTCAAGGTAGCTCCTGTTCCTTTAAAAAAAAAAAAGAAATTGTTTGATTATATATATATACAAAATAGAAAATCCCCTCTAATCGCTCCATAAATGAACACTACTTTATGTACATCTGGCCTTAGACCATGTCTGTCAACAGGCATGTCTTCACACCTACTTTGTAAAGTCCTACATGCTGGGGCAGAGAAGATCTGCTCATCAGACAAAGGCATCCTGGGTGGACATTAGTCTCCAAAATAGCTCCCCCCTCTCTTTCCCATAACAAGCCTTCAATTCCACACAAACAGAAGTCAGTAACTACACTAAAGAAGGACAGACAGGAACTGTGGAAGTGTACCACTGGGGAAGTCCACCACATAGTTGGAATTCTATGGGAATAAGTTAAGAAGAAAACAGGCACCTGGCAGGAAAAAATGTTAAGGAAATTATTGAGACATGATACATTTCCTGTCAAAACAACACATGAGATGGTGATTCATTCGATTAGTATCTTGTAAATGCTATTCGACTTTAAATGCTCCATAAGTTTAGTGATATTCAGTTGTGGAACACTGAAAAAAAGTACAGTGGATTTTAAGTACTAAGCTATTCAAATGATCCTGTGCCCCAAAATAAATAACAACCAGCATGTGCTCACTGTATTCACAACAGTCCTGTTGAATGTTACTACGGTGAGATAATGCACTATCATTTACCTCTCCTAGTTTAGTTTTGGCTAAAGCAGTGGGCATCGATGTGATTCAGAGTTGGGGAGCGCTTAGCCCTAGACTGGAGGGCTATCCCCCAACCACAGGAACATTAGAATCAGTTCACTCTTGACAAGTCAAGCAGAACACCAAGACCTTGATCAAACATTTCCAGAATTCTACAGAATTGCTTCAATTCTCAAGTGTCTGTAGTTAGAAAAAAATATATACAAAGCTAGGTTTTTCTACACAAATTTCAGACGTAGTCATTATAAGCATATTGCCAAAACAAATTGGAATACTAAAGAACAGTCTTTTCTGTTTGATAATATCCAAGTTTCTCTCCCCCCTCATAGTTACTTGAAATGTTTAATTTATTTATAAGCCCAAATTTGAAAGTTTTTTTTAATTAGCACAATTACGTAAGTTCAATAAATAAAATTTTTAAAGTGCAAGAGTTTGTGGTTGAATTCTGACATCTCAAAGATATAACCACTCCCATTGTATTTATGAACTAAGAAGAAGTACACAGATTTATTAAAATGTCTATTTCTTAAATTCATTTCTGTTGTTGTATCACTGAATCAGATACATATATACAATATAGATTATACTTAGAACACTATAACAGCAAAAACACCCAAGAACTGGACAACACTTTGATCCCCATGATACCAGGTATGGCTCTCAGGAAAACGCCTTCACTCAGGCTGCTGAGAAGGCCCTGCCCCACACAGTCGCCACATCACAATATATTTATTTGTTTAATGGCTGATTTGGCAGCACTGAGCTCTTCAAAAGCTATTTCCAAGCCTCTTATCTCTAAGCCTCCAGTACCCAGTATATGCCTGTCTCATAGTAATTACCAGCCAAACAATTCATCAGAGGCTCAAAACTCAACAGAACTCTCCAATTCCCAACCACAACTTGCACTGGCATGGAAAAGCTTCAGAAAGAACTCCTGGGTGATAAGAGGGGTTAGAGCCCCTACACCCAGGAAGTAAAATCCCCAAAAGAATACTGCCTGATGTCCAAATCACCAGTATAATAGGATCTCTGTATCTTGAGGTTCTATGAGAAGTAGAGGGCTGTCACACCTTAAAATGTCACCATTTTTATGGGCACAAGTTTGTTTTCTTTACTATTACTAGGTCAGGAGCTAGATAAATACTAGAGGTTTTAGAAGTTTTCTATACCTTTTTTTAAAAATTGTGAAATCGGGGCGGCCCGGTGGCGCAAGCGGTTGGGTGCGCCCGTTCCGCTGCGGCGGCCCGGGGTTCGCCGGTTCGGATCCCGGGTGCGCACCGACGCACCGCTTGTTAAGCCATGCTGTGGCGGCGTCCCATATAAAGTGGAGGAAGATGGGCATGGATGTTAGCCCAGGGCCAGTCTTCCTCAGCAAAAAAGGGGAAGATTGGCATTGGATGTTAGCTCAGGGATGGTCCTCCTCACAAAAAAAAAAAAATTTGTGAAATCATCCAGTTTTTTAAGAGAAAAGGGGGAGGGAGGCAGGGAAAGAGAGGGAAAGTGAAGTAGAGGGCAGGAGAGGCAGGGGGAGGAAAGGGAGAGAGAGAACCATTATAAATGTTTTTATTTTAGCTGAAAACGGACATTTATCAAAAATGCCATACATTTCAGGGTGTCTTCTCCACCCAGTCTAAATGGAGATTGGTACATTAATTTCCATCTGCTAAAGTGAAGTTAATACGTACTTTTTTCAGTCATCTTAAAATTCAATTAAAAATAATTACTAGATTATTACTGGCTGATTCCACCTCACTGCTCATGAAGTATTCAGACAACAATAACACGAGCTGCCGTGACAGGAAAATCTCAGGGTATGAGCCATCGTTTCTCCCTGTAAAGACATAGCATTGAAGTAGCATCGTCAAACCTAACTTCCTGAACAATTTAGATGTTGCCAATCAAATGTCTGAAAGCACTATGGGAACCCAGCATTCTGCTAGTAACCCAAGGGGGCCTTAAGACCCCACCCTTACCTCCAAAGACACACAAGCTGGAGGAGGACTTGGCTAACCCCTCGGGTTTCAAATGAGGTCACCAGGGCCCAGAGAGGTGACAAGACCCAGCCACTATGCCAGAGACAGTGCTAAGATTTCAACCTAAATACTGCTTTTGGTCCCGCCTTTGTTAAACTCAAACTAAGTCTTTTTTAAAAAAAAAAAACCTTCCTCTTGCACATGGTCTACTACCAGACTTAAAACGAATGGCACAAACCACCAGCAAATCATGTCTAACTCCCACTAAAAAGATTGTTCTTAAATTCATTTAAATCTAGACATCCTGTCTACTTCTAATTTCTGCTCTGCTGCTTTCCACAACGATGCCATAACAGTCAGTGAAGATAAAGCTTCCTATCACAAAGGAGAAAGGAAAAAGAAATGCTTATTCCACTTTAATGCCAAAAGAAAAACCCCGCTTTCCCAACCATAACCCATCAGGAATTGTAGAGAATGACAGAGGGATTGAAATGCAGGAGACAGGCACATGTCATACCAATTTTCAAAAAGGCAGATTCTACAACGTCCATATTACACTCAGCATTCCTATCAAGATGAGACTTTCCTTAAACGGTTCGTGGTAAAGTTGAATTCTCCCTAGCAAAAATTCCCATTTTTGTAAAACAAGTAAGCCAAGTGAAAAGCTAATTGGAGACTTTGAGTAAATATAAAGATAATCTAGATTGCTCAGTTTTATTGCAAAACAAGCTAAGCTATGTGAAATAGATTTCTTACATAAGATATTAAAATATAAGAAGGCTGAAAAAAAAATCAGAGGACATGAGATCTTTGTCTCATAAACAATTTCTATCCAAATTGGAACTTTTCTAACTAAACATCAAGAATTCCCATGGCTGAGATTTTAAATATTCTTGACACTGTTCCATATTCAATAGCAGGTTATCAATAGTTCTGGTGATCAAATGGGAGAAGAAACAATACACATGTATTTTATGTAACAACTTAATGTGACAAGAAACATACAATTTAAGAGAAATACTTCTATTTTATTTCCCTAAGAATCCATCAGTTAAAAACATATTAAAACATTGGTAATGGATTTTGTGTTGTCTCTGGCCTCTAACAATGGGGAGTGGCCATCAGGAAACTTGCTGAGTCTCGAGAGGCTGTGGGAAGTGGTATGAAAGCAACTTGCAGAAATCCATCCCCGAGATTTCTGACAAGTTGCAAAGCTGACAACTCCGTGAAAGGCAGTGCGGAAGAGTTCAATGAGCTGCTTCTTATACATAAAGATGGCTTTTTTAATAAAAGGGAGATAGATGACACTTTCCACAGAATGATTAACCTGGGCCTTAATTCCCCACCACCCCATCCCAACCAAATCCACCTCCACTGGACGGTAACAATCAATGAAATCACCACCTGAAGAAATCACAGTCCACAGAAATAACCAAAGACCTCCCTTTTGGAAAGGATATGGCTTCTATGGAGATATGTAGAGGTCATTATGGTCAATGAGCTCAAGACTAAAGCTAGGCCTCCCAGGTCATAGGTTTGTGCTGTTTTCCACTCATACAAATGACAAAACGAATGGCTTTGTTTTTATCCCCCTCCCTGCCTCTTTTTTCATATAATCATAGTGTCATGCTCTTAAGAGTTATGTCAGATAGACTAAAGCCCCAAATGACCTGAGGTTGCTAAAAAAAGTAAGGATAAGTTTTTTATTTCAACTTATTTTTAAGTCAGAACAGTAAAGGAAGTGATAAAGAGGTCTGCCTAGGACCGGTGATATAGCGTAGACGGATGATAAAGCAGGAAGGAGAGCTCCTCTACCCCTATTGAAATTTTGCTCCTCTTGGAGGGGAATGATTTTCCAGTTGAAGAGGACAGAACAAACATCTGTAGATGGGAAAGTTCATCGTAAGAAAGCATCGGACTGCTCTGAATAAGTTCCAGGCTGCTGGACATTCCAGGCTAGGAAGACTCCTATGAGATTTCCCAACCATAATCCGCCAGGAACTATGGAGAATGACAGAATTCAAATACAGAAGATAGGCATGTGGCATTGTGACTTTCAAAAAGGCAGATTCTACAAACTATAGACAGAAGGAACTTCATATTGATCCTCTAAACAAGATTCTAGAGCAGATCATTAGAGGGTTGGTGTCTGAGTACCTCGAAGCAGCAGCAGTGGCTACTTGGAGCCAGTGTGGATTGTCCAAGAAGTGACTTGAGAATAACCCCATTCCATTATGTGATTACTAAACTGGTAACTCCATATACTAGATATAATAGATGTGTTGGACATAGTATATACCCTTATGGCATGATGGAAGATGAAGAATCACATGCTAGTACAAATAAGAGTGATTAGTTGAACAACTCTACCTGAAATTGGTAAACAGAGGTGCAAGATTGTATAGACACAAACTTCTCTGTCTGAGACCTCAGCCTAGATAATAGTTTTATTATTTCCTTAAGGCATTAAAGAAATGCGTATCAATCCTATGGAAAACCTGGGGGAAGAAAGGACAGTGAATGATAGATTTATAAACAATCTAAAAGACTTTGAAAAGGTAGAACAAATGGTCACATACAGGAAAATAAATTTGAGATAAATATTAAATTCTATTCATGGAACTAAGAAACAAATTACGCAAGTCCACGAATGAAGTTTGGGACTCCGCAGCAACGTGTGTAAAAACAAACTTGGTGATTTTGAGATGACTGAACATAGAGAGTCAATAACCCCACTTAGAAGTACCAGAGTTGGAACGCCATTGTTTGAGAAAGTATTCTACCCCAGGTTCTGTCTAAAGCACTTTACATAGACTATCTTATTGAGTCCTTACAACAATCCTATGAGAGAAATAGATAAAAACTGAGGCTAAAAGTTTAGGTGACTTAGAAGACAAGGCAGAAAGTAGCAGAACTGTGAGTCTCCTCAAGTCTCTGATTTGCAGCTAGTCATCTTAACCACGAGGCTCCACTGCCTCCCTGGAAGAAGGGGCCTTTCAGCAAGACTGGGAATGGTCCTACTGTGCTCTGCACTGTCAGATGGCATGTGGAGGTACTATGCTTTAAGAAGAATATAGCAAATTGGAATCTGTGCAGTATTGAGGGTAGCGAGAAGATTCAACAATCACATCACTTAACAAGGGCTGAAGAAACATTTTTCTTTTCCAACTTAAATAAAAGTGGGCTTGAAGGTAGAATATGGAATCAATTTTCAAAAATATAAGGGGCTGTCATGAAGGAGAATTGTTCAGAATGGCCCCCAAGCAGCAGAACTATGATAAAAACAATTCTCCCCCCTATTAAATTTAACAGCCTAAGCTTTCCAAAGACAAACTGGAAGGAGGCGGGTGGAGATGGGGGGGTGATGTCAGCAAGATGGAGGACTAGGAGGTCCCAACATTCGTCCCCCTCACAAAAACAACAACAATAGACAACTACAAACCAACAAAGATAGCTCTGGGAAAACTCTGCACTAACAAAGAAGCAGCAGAAATCCTATGGAGCAGCGTGGGAAGCATTTTACCTGCATCACTCCATCCCCCAGTCCAGAGCAGCTTGGTGCCAAGAAGGATCCCCTCGGAGGGAATTCACCCCACAGGGAAAAGGACAGTCGGAGAACCCCAACAAGCCTCATCAATTCACAAGGGAAGACAGCAAGAGAGGAAGAAAGGAACAAAGGATCTACAAAACAATCAGAAAGCAGTTAAAATGTCATAGTACCTCTTTATCTAGCAATAACTACTCTAAATTACTCTAAATGTAAATGATTTAAATTAAAAGATGATGGGCCGGCCCCGTGGCTTAGCGGTTAAGTGCGTGCGCTCCGATGCTGGCAGCCCGGGTTCGGATCCCAGGCGCGCACCGACACACCGCTTTTCCGGCCATGCTGGGGCCGTGTCCCACATGCAGCAACTGGAAGGATGTGCAGCTATGACATACAACTATCTACTGGGGCTTTGGGGGAAAAATAAATAAATAAAAATTATAAAAAAAAAAAAAAAAGATGAAGAATGGCTGAATGGATTACAAAAACAAGAACCAACTATACATTGCCTATAAGAGACTCATTTAACCTCTAAGGTCACTCACAGGCTAAAAGTCAAAGGATAGAAAAAGACATTCCAGGGGCCGGCCCCGTGGCTTAGCGGTTAAGTGCGCGCACTCCACTACTGGCGGCCCGGGTTCAGAGCCCAGACGCACACTGACGCACCGCTTCTCTAGCCATGCTGAGGCCACGTCCCACGTACAGCAACTAGAAGAATGTGCAACTATGACATACAACTATCTACTGGGGCTTTGGGGGAAAAAAGGAGGAGGATTGGCAATAGATGTTAGCTCAGAGCCGGTCTTCCTCAGCAAAAAGAGGAGGATTAGCATGGATGTTAGCTCAGGGCTGATCTTCCTCACAAAAAAAAAAGAAAAAGATATTCCATGCAAATGGAAACTAAAAGAGAACAGGGGTGGCTATACTTATAAGACAAAATAAACTAAGTCAAAAGCTGTAACAAGAGACAATAAGGTCATTATATAATGATAAAGAGGTCAATTCATCAAGAGGATATAATAATTATAATTATATGGGCACCCAATATCAGAACATCTAAATATATTAAACAATTATTAACAGAACTGAAAGCAGAAATAGAGAGCAATGTAACAATAGGGGATTTCAATAACCCACTTTCAACAATGGATACATCATCCAGACAGAAAAATCAATAAGGAAATAACGGACTTGAACTACATTGTAAGCCAAATGGACCTAACTAACATACACAAAACATTCCATCCAACGTAGCAGAATACATATTCTTCTCAAGCACACACACAACATTCTCCAGGACAGATCATATGTTAGGTCACAAAACTAGTCTTAACAAATTTAAGAAGGTTGAAATCATATCAAGTATGTTTTCCAACCACAATGGTATAAAACTAGAAGTCAATAACAGGAAGAAAGCTGGGGGAAAAAATCACAAATACGTGGAAGTTAAACAACGCACTCCTGAACAGTCAATTTAGAGAAGAAATCAAAAGGGAAATCAAAAAATATCTTGAATCAAACAAATGGAAATACAACATACCGAGATTTATGAGATGCAGCAAAAGCAGTTCTAAGAAGGAAGCTTACAGCAATAAACATCTACATTAAGGGAAAAAAAACATACAAATCAATAAATGTGATGCAACACGTTAATAGAATGAAGACAAAAAATCATATGATCCTCTCATTAGAGCAGAGAAAGCATTTGGCAAAATTCAACATCCTTTCATGATAAAAGCTCAACAAATTGGGTACAGAACAAACATATCTCAACATAATAAAGGCCATATATGACAAACCCACATCATACTCAAGGGAAAAAGGTTGAAAGCTTTCCCCTCCAACATCAGGAACAAGACAAGGGTGCCCACTCTTACCACTCCCATTCAACATAGTACTGGCAGTCCCAGCCATGGCACTTAGGCAAGAAAAAAAATAAAGAAGGCATTCAAATAGAAAAGGAAGAAGTAAAAGTGTCTGTTTGCAGATGACATGATCTTGTATATAGAAAATCCTAAGGACACTCAAAAACTGTTAGACAAACAAATTCAGTACAGTTGCAAGATACAAAACATACAAAGTCTGTTGCATTTCTACACACTAATGAATTATCTGAAGAAATAAAGAAAAAAATCCCATGTACAATAGCATCAAATACATAGAAATAAGTTTAATCAAGGAAGTAAAAAATTTATACACCAAACACTGTAAGAGATTGATGAAAGAAACTGAAAATATAAATGGAAAGATATCCATGTTCATGAATCGGAAGAGTTAATATTATTAAAATGTCCATACTACCCAAAGCTATCTACGGATTCAACATAATCCCTACCAAAACTTCAATGGCATTCTTCACAGAAATAGAAAAAACTATCCTAAAATTTGTATGAAACCACAAAAGATTCTAAATAGTCAAAGCAATCTTAAGAAGAACAAGGCTGGAGGCCTCATGCTTCCTGATTTCAACCTATATTACAAAGCTATAGTAGTCAAAACAATATGGCCCTGGCATAAAAAACAAACAGACCAATGGAACAGAATCAAAAGCCCAAAAATAAACCCAAGCATATACGGTCAACTAGTATTTGCCAACCGAGCCAAAAGTAATCAGTGGAGAAAAGACAGTCTCTTCAATAAATGGTGCTGGGAAAACTGAATATCCATATGCAAAAGAATAAAACTGGACCTCTGTCTTGTACCACCCACAAAAATTAACTCAAAAAGCATTAAGGACTTAGAAGTAAGACCCAAAACCATAAAGCTCCTAGAAGAAAACATTGGGAAAAAGCCCCTTCACTTTGGTCTGGGTGATGATTTTTTGGTTTTGACACCAAAAGCACAAGCAACAAAAGCAAAAATCAACAGGTGGGACTACATCAAACTAAAAAGCTTCTGCCCAGCAAAACAAAAGAAAATAAAAAGGCAACTTACAGAATAGGAGAAAATATTTGCAAACCATCTATCTGATAAGAGGTTATTATCCAAAATATAGGGAACTCATACAACTCAATAGCAAAAAAACAAGCAATGTGATTTAAAAAATGGGCAGAGGACTTGAATAGACATTTTAACAAAAATGACATATGAATGGCCAACAAGTATATGAAAAGATGCTCAACATCACTAATCAGGGAAATGCAAATCAAAACTACAGTGAGATATCACCTCACACCTGTTACAATGGCTATTCTCAAAAAACAAGAGATAACAAATGCTGGTGAAGACGTGGAGAAAACGGAACGCTGGTGCACTGTTGGTGGGAATGCACATTGGTGCGGCCACTATAGAAAACAGTATGGAGGTTCCTCAAAAAATTAAGAATAGAACCACCATACGATCCAGCAATCCCACTTCTAGGTATATATCCTAAGGAGATGAAATCACTCTCAAAGAGGTATCTGCACTCCCACGCTTATTGCAGCACTATTCACAATAGCTAAGACTTGGAAACAACCTAAACATCCATCAACAGATGAATGGATAAAGAAAATGTGGTATATATACACAATGGAGTATTATTCAGCCATTAAAGGGAAATCTTGCTTTTTGCAAGATTTGCAAGATCCACAACATAGATCCACAACAAGATCCACAATCTGGAGGGCATTATGCCAAAAATAAGCCAGAGAAAGACAAATACTGTACGCTGTATGATATCAGTAATGTGAAGTCTTAAAAAAAAAAAGCCAATTTCATAGAAACAACAGAACGGTGGCTGCCAGCAGCTGGGGGAATGGGGAAATGGGGTGACATAACCGAAAGTCGTAACCTTTACCTATAAATATAAATTCTGAAGAGGATCTAACATACAGCATGGTGACTATAGTTAATAATACGGTATTGTATACTTGAAAGTTTCTAGGAGTAGATCTTAAGTGCTCTCACCACACACAAAAAGTTAACTATGTGAGGTGATGGAGGTGTTAATTATCTTTTTTTTAATACTAATTTTCTTTTCTGAGGAAGATTGGCCCTGAGCTAACATCTGTTGCCAATCTTCCTCCTTTTTCCCTTTCTTTTTCCTCCCCAAAGCCCCAGTAGATAGTTGTATGTCATAGCTGTACATCCTTCTAGTTGCTGTATGTGGGACGCCACCTCAGCATGGCTTGCTGAGCAGTAAGTAGGTCTGCGCCCAGGATCCGAACCGGCAAACCCCGGGCCACCGAAGTGAAGCATGCGAACTTAACTGCTACGCCACTGGGCCGGCCCCTAATTATCTTGATCTTGGTAATCATTCCACAATGTACATATATATTAAATCACCAGGTTGTACACTTTAAATACATACAATTATTTGTTAGTAAAGTTGAGGGGGGAAAACAAAGATAGACTGGGGTATCTTTATGGTTATCAGTTCCCCATCACTAAAAGTATTCAAGGACAGTATTCAAATGGCCAACTCCTCGGAGGTATGCTATAAGGGGGATTGTGCATCTGCGAGAGCCTAGAGAAAAACTTCCTAAGACCCTGATTCTAACCAAGAATTTTCATCCATTTCCCCAGACAGAACATACAATTTCCTAAGAGGCCTGGGAGTCTCCTATTTACAGATGGGAAGGACCAGCCATCCAACTTCCTGAGTGACATTTACCTTCCCTCCCCTGCATCCCAATACTTTCCAACGCAATCCACATCTGGTACGCAGGAAAACATCACCATTAGCCTTTGCACAGATGCTGTAAACTAGGACTTGTTGACGTGACAGTTAACAAAAATAACCAACCAACCAACATATGTATATTCTGCTTTGAGCACCCTACAAAGTAGCTTAAATCAGGGTCCCTGCCATCAATGGGCTTACAGTCAGGTTGGAAAGTTAAGACTTACACACTGGAACATATAATGAACCCAGGGGCAGGTGGCAAGTGACAAATGAGAGGCATCAGCAATAAGGTAACAGGAGTTCAGAAGGGAAAGAGCTCGGTTGCTACTAAGTTGGTCAAAGGTCTCAGAGAGAAGGTGTTTTGAGCTGGCTTCAAGGACTACAGTAGATTTTAAATAGAGGACAAGGGGCCTACTGTGAACAAAGTCAGAGAAGCGAGGAAGTGCACAGCGTGTTCCACAGGCAGTTACCAGTCCTGGCTAACAGAAGTGGAGGGTTCACAGGAGAGGCGGCAGGGGACAGGGACATGCCAACAGCATAAAAGGAACACCAGGAGAAAAGGCCGGCATCACCATTTTCTGGATACTTTCAGATGTAGAATGCCAGAGACACCTAAAGGTTAGGGAGGGCCGGCCCCGTGGCTTGGTGGTTAAGTGAGCGCGCTCCACTGCTGGCGACCCGGGTTCGGATCCCGGGCTCGCACCGACGCGCTGCTTCTCCGGCCATGCTGAGGCCGCGTCCCGCATACAGCAACTAGAGGGATGTGCAGCTATGACACACAGCTATCTACTGGGGCTTTGGGGGGAAAAAATAAATAAATAAATAAATAAATCTTAAAGGTTAGGGAAGTATCTAGCAAAACCAGCTGTATCACCTTCTTAAAAAATGATGCCGGGGGGCTGGCCCGGTGGCGCAAGCAGTTAAGTGCACGTGCTCTGCTGCGGCAGCCTGGGGTTCGCTGGTTCAGATACCGGGTGCGCACCGAAGCACTGCTTGACAAGCCATGCTGTGGCGGCGTCCCATATAAAGTGGAGGAAGATGGGCACAGATGTTAGCCCAGGGCCAGTCTTCCTCAGCAAAAAAAAGAGGAGGATTGGCAGATGTTAGCACAGGGCTGATCTCCTCACAAAAAAAAAAAAAAAGGTGCTGGGCGCCTGGTGGCATAGTGGTAAGTTCAGCACGCTTCGTTTCAGCAGCCCGGATTCACAATCCCGGGTGTGGACCTACACCACTCGTCAAGCCATGCTGTGGTGGTGACCCACATACAAAATAGAGAATAGAGGAAGATGGGCACAGTTGTTATCTCAGGGCCAATCTTCCTCACCAAAAAAAAAAAAAAAAAAGATGCCAGGACAACCTGAGAGATTCTGAACCCAGGTGATTCTAGTGAATTTGGAATCCTGGGTTAGGGGTGCAAATAACCCATAATCTCACTAATCACTGAGCGCCTCTGCAGTTTGAAACTTTAACACCTGGTCACACAGCAAACCAGGGGGCTGGTGGAGCACGAAAAGGAGAAACAGTTTGACAAAGAACCAGGTGACAATGCAGACAATAAACGAGGGTCAGCAGGAGGAAAGACAGACACTTGCCCCAGAGGGACTTTGCCTGAACCACAATAAACAAGGGTCACCAGGGGGAAGACAGACACTTGCCCCAGAGGGACTTTGCCTGAACCATCCAGCCCAAGGAAAACCTCTCCGTTTTCACCGACACCTAGAAGTCCTTGATGAGACCTCATTTGCTCCAAGTCCTTCTGGTTGACAGCATCCCTGCGAAAACTAACGGTGATGTTATCCTGTGAATCAGGTGTGGAAGTTTCTATCACAAAATTCAGAAACAATCAGCCCACTTGTCTTCCACCTTCCCAGAGCTACATGCCCCCTCTTCCATACAGGGGTCTCCTTGGAGGAAAGGGAGCAGGGTAGCCTATGACCCACGTGTGTGGGATTCAGACTTGCAGGTCTGAAATCTCTCCGGACTAAGTCCAGAAAGATAACTCAGAGTCATTTCCACCTGATGACTGTCTGGTGATCAAGGGGAGGTAACAGCAAGTTCATGGTCCCTCCATGCTGACTGCCTGCCTGCTCCTGGCACAGCACAGACCCTGTGGATGGCACATTCCTGGCAGTGCTGCCCAAGACAGGAAAGGCTGCATGACAAATGCCCTCCCACTTTCAGATTTCATGACTGCACAGAATGGTAGAACTGGCAGGTCTTTAGAGACTGTCAAGTCCACTCCTTTCTGTTTTACCAGAGAAGGAAATTGAGACCCAGAAAGGGTCATACTCGCCCAAGGTTACACAGCTGGGTGGTCATAGGCGGTCTCCAGCCCTGCCTCGGACCCCAGCCTCCAGCACCTCCCCAAGGTCACACTGACATCCCACCACCTTCTAAAACCTGAAAAACCTGCTCAAGCTACCACTCTTCATCTACTTTCCATTTGTTATAGGTATAACCACCAGCATTTTCTGGCACTTACTGTCTGCCAGGCTTCTAGAAGGGCTCTCTGTAAGTTAACTCATTGAATCCTCACAACAACCCGAGAGGGCAGGTTACAATGATAAATTTCAGGTAGAGAGAGGCCACTTGGAGCTGGGGCTGCCTAGCGAGACAGTCTGGCTCCAGAGTCCACACTCTCAACCACCCTGTTATAGTTCATGAAAGATAATTTCTTTAAGTTCTAAGTGATGGACGAACAGGAGCAAGCCTTAAGCACAAGGGCATGACCACCAGTGTTTAATAATGAATTTAAGAGCTAACCCATAAATCTCATTAATATATGCAATATCTTCATCTGTTGATTAAGAGAATGTCTTTTTATGAAGGAAATAAGGCATATTAACATTTTAAGCATTTTTTTAAAAGGCAAAATGACCGTGTGCACACCAGTCAAAGCCGGCCACTGGAAACAGCAGAATGCTACATGCAGGCTGGTCTGAGGAGGTTTCTGGATGTGCTGCTACAGCAAATGAAGGGGTCGCTGCCCACTTCCGCCTGTGCTGGCCTCCACTCGTGGGGACAAGAGGGTCTCTTCTGCTATTGGAGGAACATTACCTCTACGTTAACTTTCTACAGACATCAAATCTCAAATTAATAAATTTAGGAAAAGATTAAACTAAGGGCAAACACCTCTGAACATTAATAAAAATACATTTTTGATAAGTGTTGAAAACCAAGATCACTAGAACAAATGCCCAATATTCAGTTACTTTTTCACTTTCCCTCATATTAAAAATGTCAAATCTCATTATCTTGGTTATTCAGGAGAAGTAGTCCAGGAGCAGTAACGGTAGAAATAGGTTACAATTGTGCCTAAGATCAAATTTCAAGAGAAAAATTGCAGTCAATTAAGAAGATGCACTATCAAAGTTACGTGACATTTTACCAGCCAGAGGTCTCAGCATCGAGTGTGCAGAAGCCCACTTGGAAAACACAGCAAAACAAAAACTCTAAAACCAGAAAAATATTGCCTTAGACATGAAATCCACAGTCCAGAAAACTAAAGCAAAGACCAGTGCCAGGCACAGGGGAAGCCCCCAATAAATATTTGTTCAATGAATATAAAGGCAGAAAATGTGGAGAGGAGCATGGTAGAGATCGTTAAAATGGCAGAACAGCAGAATGACACTGCTTTGAGCTTTTGAGAACTTTTTAATACCAGAACAACAAAAGAACTAAGGATTAGAGAGACTGGACAAAGTGACAGAGTGTCATCCAATCAGGGCAAAAATGCACTGTGGTATAGGACCTGACCTGCACTTCCTAAGCAAGAAAATGTCTCTAAGTCCAGCTTTGCCCAAGTAAAGGATCTGGACTCAAGCCCTACAGGGTGGCATAATATTGACAGTACAACTCGAAAATGGCAAAATTCCCTCAATTTGGTGCATGTCAAATATAACACTGTTTTTAATTTGGAGCTCTCAATAGGAGTTGCCCGGCTTAACCCATCTCCTCATAACAAATCTTATTTAAAGTCACAGGAAAAAAATATCCTATAGCTTCTCTGTTCCACTAAAGCAACATAAATACAAATGCAATTAGACAAGACCTACATAAACCAGATCTCTCATATATGATCAGAAAATTAAAGTATAATAAAATTACAGTCAGCCTGCGGGGTTGAGAGTAATTTGGGCTCTGTACAGTACCATCCTCGCCATGCCCCGATCATAAAGGGTTTTCCAACCTTTATATCATAATCATTTTTCTGGGGAGTCAGCACTTGGTCAAAAACTCTGGAGGACTTGAAGTTAGAGCTTAAGTACCAAAATAGTGGTTGCCAATTTTGTACAGAATGCTTAATATAAAAGTAGTATTATATTCCGCTATTTGTTAATACTTACTTAGAACCCATTTCCTCTTCTCACATGGCATATACCAAAGGAGGTTATGTATCAGAGCTCACCTGAAATTCCTGCCCAATTTAAGTCTCAGCCACAACAGTAGTTTCTTATAAGAGCACAATGAGAAAATATTCCAGATTCTTCTGCAGTATTCATGTGATTTTAAAAAGGTGTGAAACCCAAGTGTGGCCTCTGATAAAATTTCGTAGAGCCTTAGTTACCAACTACTATTTTCCTCTTTCCCCTTAAGTGTTTCTAAATTGCTTGAAGGACAGGACAGGTGCTTCAAAGGCAAGACTAACGACACACCTGTTACATAACCTGTTCTTGGTTGGCCAGGTTATGTGGTTTTGATAAGGAAGAAAACACAGTCAAAAGAAGGACAAACACTGCTTCTCTGTTCTCCATTCTCCCCTTAGCCAGGGCATTCATCTGAGTCACACACTCAATAAGCTCTGTGCCTCAGTTTCCCTGACTACTAAATATGAGGTCTGATGCTCTCCAAATTCCTATTTGACCCAAGTTCATGAGTATGATAATCACAGAGAAAGTCCACATCAGAACATTACATTGAAATATTATCTTGTATTAAAAAATTCCGAAGGCTTTTGCAGTATTCATTTCTTTTCCTCCAAATACTCCAAAGGGGTTAGACTGGCCATTAGTCAAGATTAGGCAAGTACCCATGTGCTTTAAGAACGTATCTATAAAAACTCAGGACAGATATACAGAAACCTTCCCAGATCAAGTTATCACTCTGCTTGGATTTTCCCGTGCGAAGGGCAACCTACATACAGAACCTAACAAGGACAGGTCTTTGATTTTGTTTTTGTAGTGAAAACAGGATTTCCCCTCCCCTGACAGCTCCAGGGCCTAGGAACACAAGATGACGAAGCTTCAGAAAACCAGGGACCCCAAAGGACCCCAAATGATCAATTCTTTCTAAACTTCTGTTTCGTATTTCTTACCCAACTAGCGCTGGCCTGGTGGTAAACCTCCATCACTCCGGGAATGCGGAGATTTGCGGAGACCCCCGCAGGGGTCAAGGAGGGAGACGCTGCGCACACACAGATGTTGCTACCGTTCCTCGACCCACGTCGCTGTAACCAATAGGGGGGACGCTGCGGGCTCCTAGGGAGGCAGATGCATTCTCTCCTGGAAATCTAACTGGTGTCCGGGAAACCAGAGCTGGGTTTCCAAGGCAGCCTGAGCACAAAGCACTCCACACAGCCCTCCACAGGTGAGGATGCCTTCTGGGCCCAGCACAGGCCCGTCATTATGACCCCGCGGGAACTCCGAGCACAGGAAGGTTAGGGTACCACCACCCACACTCCAGATATTCAAGGGGCAAACAAAACCATAAAATAAGCATAAGGAAGTCCGACAGAATTTTGACCGCCAACCAAGATAACTATAGATCCTTTCAGAACACAGCAAAATAATTCGCACACGAAAGAAACGTTAGCGCTTGTGTCTCGAGCTCGCGCTTGCTCTGCTCTCCCGGGACCTGGCCCCGCCAAGCGCCCTCACCCTGGAGCCGAGGCACCGATGGGCAGGAGAGACCCCAGCTTTCGAGGCTCCCCCTTCTCACCGCAAGAGTGCCGTGGTGGAAGGGTGCTTCCACCCGCCCATCCCGGGTCGCCGGCGCGGCCGCCGCCTCCTCGGTGCGCTCCGCAGCTGCCGCCGCGCCGGGCTGTGCAGCCCTGTGCACTTGTTGCCGTCCCCGGGGAGCGGGAGGGGCGGCCACCCCTCGCGCCGCCGGGCCCGCAGCGGCACCCTCCCTCCACCTTTGCTGGCCCGCGCGTCCCCCCGGACCCGAGAGAGGAGCTCGGCGAGAGCGCACTCAGGGGAGGCAGCCGAACTTTCCCGCCCCGGGCTGCAGGGCGACGCGGGGCGCAGAGCCTGCGAGAGCACTTACCTGGAGCTGTGGCCCCGCAGCCTCCGCAGCCCAGCGAGGCGCGCCCCCCCACCGCCTGCCGAAGGCGGCCGGATCGCGCCCCCGACCGCCGCCGCCCGGAGCCGGGAAGGCTCTCCCCGAAGCTGCCAACGCCCGGCGGCGGCGCGCGAGGCCGGGGCGGAGGGGCCGGGCGGGGGGCGGAGAGCAGAGAGGCGGGGGGCGGAGAGCCGAGGGGCGGGCACGGAGGGCGGGGCCGCGCTGCAGCTGGTGCCGCCCCGCTCCCGCGCGCCTGCCTGCTCCCGCTGGCTCCCCGCCGGCCCCCTCCCGGCCCCGCATCACATGGCCGGGCCCGCCCGCCGCCACGCCTGCTGCCGGCTCCCGGGGGAAACCTGAAGCGGCCCGACCGCGCCATCCCTGCCGTCCCTCCCTCCGTGGGCGGCCGGCTCGCCTCGCTCCCCTCCCTCTCCTCCCTCCCCAGCACGGAGGGCGGAGCCCCGAGGAGACCAGCTTGCGCCCCGGGCCCGCGGGCCTTGCCTGGGCACCACCCGAGGGAGGAGCTGTGCCAGGCCCGAGGAGGCTCAGGCTGTCCTCAGCCAAAAGCCGCCACACCTGTGACATAACGCGGCCCAAGTGTTGCTTAGGAGTCAGCAGACGCCCTCTCATTTCTCGAGGCTCCTGCTCCTCTGGCCCAGAGGTTGGCGAGCCGCCCTCCTCTGCGCGCTCGTGCACGCAGGTGGCTCCATTAGAGGTCACCATCATTCAAAGGTTCTCATGAAAACCATAACCTGTTCTTACAGTGAGAGGGACTCATCACCCAACGCGCTTTTCCAGTTAGAACTGATCACAACCCCCAGCGGAGAAGCCCCTCCCTCATCCAGGCCTTCATAAAACAGACTGCAGACAATTACAGCAGCTTTCAAGGCGAAATTACCGATGTGACTTTTCTTATAATTACCGTGAGTCTGCTTTGTTTTTCCTGCGAAGATCTGCCGCCCAAAAACCAGGACAGGGGTGTGGCCCGAGGGAGCTGGCCACCAAGGCACCGAGCCAGAAAGGAGCACCCGTCACCAGCTGTCACCATCACCTCTCCGGGCCCTGGCCATCCCCACTTCCCTTCCCGTCCTCACCTTGCCCAGTCCACCTTGCTGATGGAGCACCTGAGGAAGAGGGCTAGACAAAGAAGAGAGCAAGGACCCGCCGTCCCGGGGCTGAAGTCCCCAGCCCTGTTCCCAGGCAAAGGTCCGCGTTCTACCTTAATGACCCGGCCTCAAATTGGCGCTGAAGGCCTGACAGGAGCTGCGATCCCAGCCTTCCCACTGCACAGCTGGGAACCCAAGGCCCGGCCTCAAGCCCTGCCTTTTAAAGAAAAATAAGTCCCTGCCCGTTGCCAGGACTTCAAGGTATTCAAAATAAAAATAAAAACAGTAACACTCTTTTCAAAAATAAAAAATAGTTCCAACCCTAAAATGTCTACTGGAGATGCACTGAGTCAACACACTAGGCAAAATGGTTTCCAAACTCTGGTGAGCAAAACCATTGATGTGTTAGTGGACTTGGTGGTTATTCTCCTTTTTCACATCACTAGATGGAATCACTGTGTATTTTATTTTCTTTCTTCCTCGCCCCACCATTTTTCTTCATTAATTCTGTCAGATATGGAGATAGAAAAAAAATAAGAAAATGGGAGAGGAGGAACAACTATTACAAGAAGTTCTTCCCCACTGAACTCCTTCCCCACCAAAACAAAACAGACAAGCGGAACCAGTGACTGTGGATCCCCACCAGCCCAGGTGTACAACCACGCTGTCTGCAGTTTTCCCGCCTGCTCACTAGCACTGTGCTTGGTCAGTATTGAAATAAGTACTAGGCTTTCCACTCCTCCAGGTTCAAATATTAAGCAAAGTGTGCTCAGCAACCTTAAAAGAAGCCACGAGTGTACGAGGCGGGAAGCTCTCCATCGTGTAAATAACCCTCAGCATCTGAATGAGTTTGCTGCTCCAGATATAGGTCACTCGGGACACTGAGATAGTGCTGAGCTTGGCTGGGACCGCGTTTGCTTAGAATTCAAAGACTACGGCATTCTCAGTCCCCAGACAAGGGGCAGTCAGCCAGCAAGAAACCCGTTGGTAATTCAGTTGGGAAAATTCCAACTTCCTAGTGTCCCAGCTCAGCTGTCTTTTCTGGTTCTTCAGTCTCCGTCCATCCTTACAGACTTCCCTCCAGACAGACCGCCTCCGCAAATGCTGTCTTCACCGTCCTGGTCAGTGCCGGCCTCTGAGCTCTGACAAAGTTCCGTGTTCTTACCACACAATTTGGCACCTGGTTATATTCACTGTCACAGGCTGGACTCTTACAGGTCCTTATCTTCAACTTGCCATTTCAAGGACAAAGACTGTTTCTTACCCAAGCAATCTCACAGTCCTCACGCAGGGCACCCCTGGAGTATTTGATATTGGTAGAGAGACCCTAGCTCTGGAGTATTTAATATTTGTTTTTTAGGTGAACTACCACATCGGTTATGCAGGAAGGAGAAGGTATATCACAATTTTCTAACTTTTCTGTAATGGATTATAACTGCTCTGAATTCTATTATCTACTTAATTCTTTCCTGCTTTTCATTCTATTTCCTTTGCCAATAATTTTCAAAGATTGAATAATCGTAAATCTAATGTTTGGCCATATGAATTAGGAAATTACCGGTGTTTCCTAAATAAAAGTGTGACACTAGAAGATGATAGATTTAGGTGTGGGGGAATGGGGGACAAGTTTTAGAATTAGAAATAGGATGACCTTGGGAAGATTCAACCTTTCTAAGCCTCCCTTTCCTCATGTCTAAAATGGGCATAAAAATAGTATCTACTGTCATTGTGAGGATTGAATGACTGAAGGTGATTTTGGGACACAGAATAAGGATGCAGGAAATTATGGCAATTAATATTTCAGAGTATGGATATATTAGAACACTTCAGAGCTTTGAGATAATTAATAGAGCATGTCAGACTCCAAGGTAAGACACTAGTTCTGGATTATACACTTGGTTGCTCAGGCTGAGGCGGTAGGAACGGAAAGAAAAAAGGCCAAGATGATCAAAATCAGGGGACAAATCTTGTGGGGCAATGCTCACAATTCTCGTTCTGGCGACACATTAGCATCACCTGGGAAGCTTTAAAAAAAAAAATGGGTTGGCCCCAAGGTGTAGTGGTTAAATGCGCGTGCTCCGATGCTGGCAGCCCGGGTGGGCATCCCGGGCGCGCACTGATGCACCGCTTGTCAGGCCATGCTGTGGCGGCGTCCGGTATAAAGTGGAGGAAGATGGGCACAGATGTTAGCCCAGGGCCAGTCTTCCTTAGCAAAAAGAGGAGGATTGGCATGGATGTTAGCTAAGGGCTGATCTAGGTCACAAAAAAAAAAAAAAAAAAAAACTGACTTTGCTTCCCACGATCTCACCCCAGACCAATTATTTCAGAATCTCCTAGGGATGGGATAGTTTTAAAGCTCCCCCAGGTGATTCCAATGGTCTGCCAAAGTTGGGAACAGCGGGACTAAAGGAACTAAATTTATTGCCCCTGGAGAAGGGTGAGAGCCAGCCCTCAGTTACATGAGGTTAAGGGATCCATTTCTACGAATGATGAACAATCCTGCTTAAATCTCAGGCCAGTGTGCTTCTGTGTACCGTGCATGCAAATCATGCAAGGAGGTTTGTGAAAATGCACATTCCGACTAGGTATCCAATGGAGGTTGATACTCTGCATTTCTAACAAGCTCCGGGTGGTGGCAACGCTGCTGGTCTGTGGACTGTACTCTGAGTAGCAAAATAATAGAGAGATCCAAAATGGACATTAGGAACAAAAAGCAGAGAAATATTCACATTGTTACAAAAGAAGTCTTGATATCTCTGAATATTTTTAATCAATTAATATTTATTGTGCACCAACTATGCACAAAATATATTTTGCAATCTTTGAAGAAAAGAATAGGCCATTTCCAGCCAGTATGAAGTGTGAGGTCTTCTGTAAGGGAAGGTACAGCCTCTCCAACAAGGCTGACTTCCCCACTAGGCACTGCAGGCTCGCTGCCCAGGGCCCATGATACTTTTAGGGGCCAATGAAAATGTTTTAATTTCTTTTAAAATTAGAAGAAAAAAGATGAACTTTAGGTCAAAGAAAATGTTTTAATATATAATATTAATATATTTGTCTTTATAACAATGGAGTAGTAAAATGTCATTATTTTATTTTATTTTTTTACGGAGAAAGGGACCCATAAGGCGAAAGTGCCGAGGGCCCACAAAATTCATAATGTGGCTGTGCGCTCAGGGTCCATTTTAGTCCCAGGTATTTTTAGGAAAGCAGATGAAGCCTATTGTGGTTGATATCTGCATATTAATATTTACATAAGGGGCCGGCCCCATGGCCTAGCGGTTAAGTGCGTTCACTCCGCTGCTGGCGACCTTGGTTCGGATCCCGGGTGCGCACCAATGCATCGCTTGTCAGGCCATGCTGTGGCAGCATCCCATATAAAGTGGAGGAAGATGGGCATGGATGTTAGCCCAGGGCCAGTCTTCCTCAGCAAAAAAAGAGGAGGATTGGCAGATGTTAGCACAGGGCTGATCTCCTCCCAAAAAAAAAAAAAATTTACATAAAAGGAAGATGTTGGGGAAGACATAAATCGCCTCTTGTGGGGAGCCAGTCCTGTAGAGAGCTCAGCACTCCCACGTGCCTGATGTGGGGAACACGGGGAACGCTCCGTTGACAAAAGGTTGTTCTTCTTCAGCGTATTCCTGAGGCTCTAAAATTCTACCTTTAGAGATTTAGTCCACCTCCAGAGCCAATCTTTAAAGATTCATACTATCTAGAGACCCTTATTCTGTAACATTGACCTTCAGGTCAATGTTCTTTTCTTTTTTTTTTCTTTTACTAATTTTTTTTTTTTTGAGGAAGAGTAGCACTGAGCTAACATCTGTTGCCAATCTTCCTTTTTTTTCTTTTTTCTCCCCAAAGCCCCAGTACATAGTTGTATATTCTAGTTGTAGGTCCTTCTAGTTCTTCTGTGTGGGACACTGCCTGAGCATGGCTTGATGAGCGGTGAGTAGGTCCACGCCCAGGATCCAAACCAGCGAACCCCAGGCCGCAGAAGCAGAACGTGCAAACTCAACCGCTCCGCCACCGGGCCGGCCCCCAGTCCCAATTCTTTTTACTCTCCAGATCCAGGACTACATCTCAGGAACTTTTCAGAGCGTTTTCTTCGAAAAGAAGAAAACATAATGATGAGATTCCATTTTATAGGAAACACCAATTCTAATCAGTTCCCAAAAATTGAGATGTGGCCATTCATGGCTAAACAACATCGCCTTCTTCACTATTATTCAATACAGAACCTCAACAAAACTTAGTGTTTGTTTTACTGTCCACTATGATAGCCATTAGTCACATGTGACTATTTAAATTTAAATTAATTAAAATTAATAAAATTTAAAAATCAGTTCCTCATTGCACTAGCCACACTTTGAGTCCTCAATAGCTACATGTTCCTATTGGACAACACAGATAAGGAGCATTTTCATCATCACAGAAAGTTCTGTGGGACAGGGCTGCTTCAGAAGATTTTGAGTAAATAGGGGACCACCCTTCCTGGACCCTGGGAATGAGGGGCCAGTTTGAGACGTATGCAGACTCCAGCTCAGGCACATTTTTTGGTTCCCATTTGTGAGCTGATCTACAGCTACACAGATTATCAGTTACTCTGCTCTTTTCTAAACCTCCCAAACTTTCTAGGAAATGAACTTTTTGTTGCTATTCCCCTGCCCTTCAAAAAAGCTCGACCGTTTGACTTGTGAAGCATCAATAAATCTTATTCTTGATCCACTCAAGGAACAGCCAAGGTTTTCCCCAGGATCTAGAACAGTCTCATCTCAGAAAGTGACCGTTTATTTGCATCACTGGTTTGTATGGGTTTTTTTCTTGCCAAAATGGCTCCAGCTGTCTTCAAGTTGTGGTTGACTTCTTAAATTTTAAACCAACTTTAAGGACCCTTTTTGATCTCCAGAGCATAACTGTACAAGGCGGGCCAGCTGGATAACGCCCCAAATGCATGTGTCTATAAACCCCCCATCAGTTGGCAATTCTGTCTCCAAGAGCATCTCTGGAGTGCTGGGGTCTGGGGGTTGGGGCAGAGCAACCCACTGTCTAGTGTTTCCCTAGTCCCCTAACACCTGTTGAACCCTCCCTGAACACATTAAATACCAGCCTGGAGCAGGTTTTCACAGTTATATAATAAAAGCCCTTAAAAAAACCAGAGCTGATAATTGAGGTATTAACACCATTTTAATTAGGGAGATACAACTAGTCACTGATAATACAGGTGGGAAATGATGTGTGTGCAACTGTCACATGGGTATAATTATGTTTAAGACTTCTGGTGACATGACGGATGGTGAGAAGGAAGCTTCAGTGTTCTGCACGTGATGTCATTGGGAAGCCTCAAAATGCACGGGTAGCTTTGGGCAGCTATTACTCATAAAAAAGGATCAAGATCCTGTTTTTCCTTTACAAAGGGCAGGCAGAGGAAGAGAAAAGACAGGAAAATCTATAAATAAAATGGTATGAATCAGTTTCCCTCCCCCCCCAGAAAAACCAATATAAAAATATTTTAACTCAGCTTTTTAAAATTCATTCAGACCCATTTGATTGCTCATAACATATAATCCAAGAACTAAGTTTGGAATCTTTCCACTAAAGGATCCAAGAATTTCTTTAATAGCCTAAGTTAAATGGCCTGCAATTTCTGAATCCAGGTCAAAAGTCCTGGAGAGTGAATGCTAAGTGCAATGCATGGGAACTGTTGTTGCTGTTTTCAGTTCTGAAAAGTCCCCATTCCCACTGTCCCCTGAAGATGGATACTTCAGCAGACCTTGTTCTTCAGCACCCTGAGGAGGGACGTAGGGCAGGTAAGCTCACACAGGCCCTGAGACTCCAGCTCAGATGAAGAGACTTAAGAATCATCTGACATGTACGGAGGGAAATTGAAAGACCTAGAAAAAATGGAGAGTTTAAAAATACCTTGTCTTTAGTTTTTAAAAAATAAGTTGTCCTACCCAGAGCCCTGCCATAAGTGGCAGTTAATTCTCTTCTATCAAAGAAAATATCTTTAAATTATCACTCTCTGATACTATTTCATAGAGCAAATAATTAGGTTTTTTTCATTTTGAAAAATAACTTCAGCCATACAGGAGAGAAGAGCATGGAAAGGAAGCAGCCCGGACGGAAGTGGTGGACCATGGCGGAGAGCTTATGGGACCGCCTCGCCTTCTCCCTCTAGAACAGAGGTCGGCAAACGTTTGCCGTAAAGGGCCAGATAGTAAATATTCTAGACTTTGTGGGCTATGTGGTCTCTGTCACAACCACTCAACAGCGCAGCTGTAGTACAAAAGCAGTGATCGATAATATGTAAAGAAAGGAGTTTTTCTGTGTTCCAAAGATTGCTATTTACAAAACTAGGTGGTGGGCAGGATTTGACCCCTGGCTGCAGTTGGCCTGCCCGCTGTGCTAGACCACTGGAATAACGTGGGAGCTTGAAACACCACCAACGCCTGGATACAGCCTCACATCTGGACAACCAGTCGTGGGGAAAGCCACAAGGTGACAAAAAGAGCCCAAAATTAAGCTATAGAATTAAACTATAGAAATTGAGAATTAAACTATAGGAAAAAAACAGAGATAGTGCAAGTAAGAAAAGGAAACTTGGCATAAATTCTCATTAATATACTCCAGAAGAATAAAAGAAAATAATGTATCTATCAAACAAAACAAAATGCTATGAAAAGGGAACACCTAGAGGACATGAAAGTACACTCGGAAATTAAAAATGTGAGAGAGCAAAGTTTAAAACTTCAACAGAGGCTTGAAGATATAGTTGAGGAAATATCGCAGAAAGTTTAAGAAAAGGCAAATGCACAGAAAGTATGAAATCCAAAATAGAAGTTTTCCAGGATTAATCTCACTTATTCAACATCCCACTAACGGGTTTCCGAGAAGAGAGATGGGAGCGTGAAAGATATTATAAAAGATATATTTTTTTTAAGCTGAGAATTCAGGGAAACATAAGTCTACTTCTAAGAATTTATCCTAAAGATATGCAAGAGCATGAAGATCCATACACAACTATACTCGATGCAACATTTTTGTAACAGCATATGTAACATTTTTGTAACAGCAAAAATTGGAAACAACCTATTGTTCATATGGTTATTTGGTTAGAGAAATTATGGAACAACTACATTACGTAGTTGTTTAAAAAATAACAATGTGGCCCTGAGTATGGTATGTACACGGAAAGATGGCCAGGATACACTGCTAGTGAGAAAAGCAAGTTGCCAAACAGTATGTTTACTAGGAGCCCATTTTTATTTAAAAAATATAATTAAATGCTTATAGATCACTATATGTTTGCTCATGCATTGTAGCCAATCTAGAAAGCTACATGAGAGGCTGTGAATAGTGGTTCCCTCTTGGGAGAGGAGTGGGATTGCGGGGTGGTGAACAGCGCTTGCACTTAGCATTTACATACATCTTTATATTGTTGAATTTTTTTTTACAATGTGTATGAGTTTCTTCTGTAATTTTTAAAAATCAAAAGCAATAAGTAAACTATGTACAATATTATGGAAAGGAAAAGAAATTTTGCCCTTTATAATATCTCTGGGAAGAAACAGCAGAGGATTATTAGGGGTCAAGATGAAAAGAAAATGAAATTCCTGGGGCCAGCCCTGTGGCGTAGTCTTTAAAGTTCCGTGCTCTGCTTTGGCGGCCGGGTTCGTGGGTTTGGATCCTAGGCATGAACCTACTCCACTCCTCAGCCACACTGTGGAGGCATCCCACATACAAAATAGAGGAATATTGGAACAGATTCCAAAAAAGGAATTTCTTTTTTTCGCTGAGGAAGATTCACCCTGAGCTAACATCTGTGCCCATCTTCCTCTACTTTGTATGTGGGTCACTGCCACCCCATGGCTGACGAGCAGCATAGGTCCACACCTAGGATCCGAACCTTCGAACCCAGGCCACGAACGTGCAGAACTTAACCAATACGCCACGGGCAGGCCCTGAAATTCCTGATTAGAGAAAGACTGTGACCCAGATCAGGAACATGAGCAGTGAAAGGCATTGGAGCTTACATTAGAGTGGGGAAGACAGACCCACACGGATGACTGATAGTGCCCAGGGCTCAGGGCTATAGCCTCCTGCCCAACTGTGCAGTATGTGAAAGCCTGGGAGCTCAGAGGACAGAGGCCAATGAAGGCTAGAGTAGCCAAAGCTGCTTCATGGAGGAAGGGAGCCTTGAAGGATGGCAAAGGCAGAAGGGAGAACACCATAAGCCAGACAACCAGTATGAGTGAAGACATGGATTCTAATAAGCACGCACCATTCACACAAAGGTGAGGAGAGCAGCCCATCTAGAGCAGAGGGATCACGCTAGTTAGTATTAGGTTTGGCTACAACAGACAATTCAAATAACAGTGGGTTAAACAAGATAAAGGTTTGATTTTCTTTCATGTCAAAGGAGTCCAGAGGTATTCGGTGCTGGGTTATTTCAATGGCTTCATCATCATCAGAGCCTCAGACTCCTTCTCTCTTCCTGCTTCACCATCTTTAACCTCATAATTGCAAGGTAACCTCATAATTGCAAGATGGTTGCTATAGCACCAACCATCATATCTATGCTCCACACAGCAGGAAGGAGGAAGGAGCAAGGGAAAAGAGGCATACCTCTGGAGTCAGCCTCTTTTAAAGAGTTTCCCTGGAAGCCCCAGCCAACAGCTTCTTCTTACATCTCCTTGGCTACCCCTATCAATTACAGGGGGCTAGAAATACACGGGCTTTTTAAGCTGGGCATATTGCTGTTCCTATTAATACAAGGCTTGTAAGAGTAAAAAAAGAAGGACTGTTAACCATCTCGGTCTAATTAGGTTAGACTATGAAGTCTTTTGAAAACAAGGCAGACAAAAGAATTTAAATGTGAAAAGGAAAGAAAGAAATTAGCAAATTATCTATCATCCATAAAGAAATGGGTAGAGAAATGAATAAACTTAAATAGAGTTTAAAAAGCGTAGAAGGAATAAAATTGACAAATAAATGATAAAAACACTAATAGCTGCTTACTTCTAAAAGTAGCTACTTGATTGGTTGTACAACAAAGTGAATATACTTAATACTACCGAACTGTACACTTAAAAACGGTTGACAGTAAATTTTATATTATGCATATTTTACCACAATTAAATTTTTTAAAAAATTTTTAAGTAGCTAATTGATCATTTTTGTAGTTATATACCTGAACTTACAAAAACACAGGGCCCTGCTCCATTTAGAAACCTTCAACCTTCTACAGTTTTCTGGAGAGAACTATGTACCCCATATACCACCAATACAGGGCAGACTTCTGGTCTGCATATGGCGACAGAAGTCGGCCTTTCTCCTTCTCATCTGTATGCCAGGGTGCTCTGAAGATGCCACTGCAATAACAGTTACCACATCGTGCTTCAGTTTGTTGTGTATCATCTTGCTGGTTAGGATGCGACGTGGTCGAGTAGAAAGAGCAGCATGGACTTTATCATCAGACAGAACTGACTCTCCACCTGCTAACCACGTTCCTCCAGCAAGTTGCTTTAACTCCATAAGAAGTGCTTTTGTCAGCCTTAAAGTGAACATCGTAGCATGAATCTTACAGGCATTTTTGAGGTCGTGATGAAGATTGGAGGTTAGTACTCAGGAGAAGTTCGGCAAAGCGTCGCCTTCATTATTATTTATGCCTCACCTGATGGCTTCTAAGGCCTTCAAGGGCAGGGCATGTCTTGTGAACCCCTAGCGTGTGGTCCAGCCCGTGCTGGTGGAGTGACTGTCACTGGCCCATTGTGGTGCCCAGAGCCAGGAGGGAGGCTGTAGGAACTAAACCCCTGGGGATGGAAAGTGACATTGTAGGATTCTCCTTGTGGGACAGCTGAAATTCTGAGATTCTAGATGCCTAGCAATTGTTGCTTCTCCTCCTTTTTCACATTTCATAGTTTAATAAATGTGTTTTACAGTAACGAGGCTTCCTTTAGGTGTGCTGTGGCCAGCTGCTTGCTCTCAAGAGTTTCCTGGTAAACACCCACATGGGACAGTCCCTTTCAGTACCAGACGTGGGGATGCCTTCCAGCCTAGCCAGTCCCATCCTGGGTCCCGTCCTCCAGGGAGTCCACCTGCATCACTGTCGTCCGTGGGTGGTTGTGATGTAAGAAGCACAGAGACTCTGTAAAAGCTCCTCTTGTTTTAGCTGAGTCCAGTCTCTACAGCCCAGGGCACTGCCCTAACCCCTTTGGTTACAAAGCTCGCCTGTTGCTCCTGTCTTATTACGTTTGCCTCTCCCCATCTCTTGACATTCCCACATTAGGGCAGCGCAATGCAGGGTGGAAGGGGGACGACTTGATCTCTTCTGTGTTTTCCAGAAAGCTGCTCAGGCGTGTGGTGCCTGGCGTGCGTCTCTGCTAAATGCATTCCCTCAGCGAGGGGTTCTCCCAAAGTCAGACAGAGCCGGCCGTGCTCTTCAGGCCAGAGGCCTGAGCGGACACACCCTGGAAGACTTTTCCTATAGCTCACGCGTGGGCCTCGCCCCTGAAGATACTGGTGCGTCCTGGACATGTGTGTTTTGAAAATGCTCTCCAGGTAATTCTGTTAGGTTCCTGCTCAACTCTGCCCTTGGGAAACACCAGTGTAACCTTTGTTCCTTCTGAAGAGCTACCCTTGGCGATGGTTTCTAGAAAGCCACTTTCTCATTGGCCACTGGGCTCAGTCACCTGTGCTGCAAGGAGTTACACTGCAGATCACAGCCTCAGAGTCATGGTGATGGCGGCTGACACATGCTTCACATACACCAGGCACTGCTCAAAGCCCCTTACTTAGGTCAACTCATTGAATCCTCCCAACGACACTATGAGAGACTAGGTCAACCCCTTACTTAGGTCAACTCATCGAATCCTCCCAACGACACTATGAGAGACTAATGGTGTCTCGTTTTACCATGGAAGAAACTAATAAGTGGTAGAAGTCAGATGTAAACTCAGCCCATACTCATAACTAGTATCCTATGTGGTTGCATGCAGTGAGTGTCAGAAGACCTCAGAGGTCACATATTTCTTTCTGGTTGAACTAACCCTGGCCCATCTGGCTCCATCACCAACCCCAGCCCTCCCATCTCCCTGGTCTGCCCAGCCACAGAAATTCTGAAAACAATATTGCATATCTCAGTGTTTTTCTACTGGTCTCCTAAGCCTTACCTCAATCTCTCCTTCCAGAAAACCTTCCCCAGTGCTCCCACCCTCCACTCCAAGCGAAGTTAGGTTTCTTTATCTACGCTTCCCTCCTACTCTGTGCATTTCTCTTTTTTGTGGTTTTTTTTTTTTCCTGAGGGAGATTAGCCCTGAGCTAACATCTGTTGCCAATCTTCCTTTTTTGCTTGAGGAAGATTAGCCCTGAGCTAACATCTGTGCCAATCTTCCTCCACTTTATATGTGGGTCACCACCACAGCATGGCTGGCAAGTGGTGTAGGTCCACGCCGGGGATCTGAACCCACTAACCCAGGCCACCCAAGTGGAGCACACAAACTTAATTACTACGCCTCAGGGCCAGCCCCTCTGTGCACTTATTGATCACCAAACTTACTATGTGGCATTTTGATGGTCTATGTCTGCTTCCATCTCCTGCAGCTGAGAGTTCACTAAGGACAGAAGTATGCTTCAATCATCTTCGATTTTCTGATGCTTAGTACAAGATCCGGCAGAAGGAACACACAACTGTTTCTTGAATAAACAACATCGGCTTCAAGGATACCTCCACCTCTCACCTTACAGGAAGGACATAGTAATTCAGCTCTGGAGCCTGGGGCAAGAAGGAACACCTTACAACAGGCCCCTATTACGACTTTATCTCTAGAAACCACAGACTCATATTCTTTGCATCTTCTCCTATTTTCCCTTCCAACCCCCACCCCTATATACTTATGTTCTTTTTCTACAGCTGAGGAGTCAGGGACACAACAGTCTTGCTTAATATGCAGAAGACATGCTCCTACTCAAACTCCAACTTTTCTAACTGAACAGGACTCTTTGTCATCCTTGAATTCTCTCTTTTCCACCCTTCCTAGATTATTAGCAGGAGACCTACTGCAACAGGTGACATGGAGTCCTAGGAGTTCTGGATGGAGGCTCCAAAAAACAGATGCATGACATATTGAAACTTCGTAGCCATCTGCAACATAAAGGCTATAGATGCAAACTCTCGTCTTTATCTTTTAAACAGTGAAGTCTTCAGAATCAGTCGCAGCTCGTGAAGTGCAAGGAGATACAGAAAAAGGAGATGAGCAGGAGCTGCCAACAGAGTCGCACAGTGGCCAAGGGATAAATGAACCCAGGGAGAAGAAACAGATGGCATGTGCTGTCCGTGATTTCTCTGTAAGACTTCGTGTTTGGTTTTATAGATAACAAATATTCTCTTATAATTTCTATTAACAATTTTATAAATAATTTCTATTGATCCCCTAGAACACTCATATAGACTCCGAGATTCTTGAGCGCATCGTCAACAATCTCATTTGCCTTCACTCTCACGTGGCTCCCAATCACACTTGTGTAGCTCAGTGTCTGTTTTGCCAGTCATTTTGGCACTGCTAAAATGTGCCACTAAAATGATTTTGATGACAAATACAAAATACGGTCCTTAAAATATGCCTTAGTATAAAACATTACATTCTTCTTTCGTACAATATAAGCTGTATTAAGTGTTAAAAATGTTCAAGAGAAGAATGCAAATGGTCTCTTTACAGCATTCTGCACCTTGACTTTCACCTTTGAAACTGACTGCGTGACAAACCGTATAAACTGTAATAAGTAAACATCACAGCTCAGGATTAAAGCCCCGAGTGTGAAAGTGTCATGAATCATAGCAAACACGCGTTTGCTTTTCTGTTGGCATCAAAATGTAATTGTTTCTCTAGAAGTTAAACATACCTCTGATACAATGCTGATCCCAATCTGTGCCGTTGGCAACATAAAAGGGGAACTTATCATCTTTCGTCCCTTATATGGACATGTTTTTCTCCAACCAAAATGACCAACTTGAATTAAAGTTTATTCCGTCCTCCTCCATAAACGTTGCCAAACCCAGTCATTCGGGTTTGAGTAAGGAGAAAGGAATGATCTATGTTTGTCCACCGGGTTGACTGAAGCACAAGGCTTCATGGGGGAGCGGGAGTGTGGTCACAAAGACATCTGAGAATCGGGAAAAAGCTCAGATCTTCACCCCAAAATGATACACATCCGCTATTTTCACCAAATTGTGAATTTACTTTTCTGGGAGTTCTTGGCCACCCCAAAGCCCATTCACGGTCCACAGGTTAAAAACCCACACATTCGAAGAAAAACTTCATAGGGAACAGAAATTAAATCACTTACGTTTCTTGGTAGCAATAGCATACATGAGTTGAGCAGCCATTTAATTCTCATTATTAATGGAATAATTTATCTTCTTTATTAAATTAGCAGCTTATTACCTAAGATTAAAAATGATAACATTTTGAAGTAGCAGTTAGTAATAAGTCAGTTTTTAGAAAGGAGTTTTGCAGATCCCTCCCTACTGACCCCTCACAAAGAGCTGGTCCATAAATATTTGAAAACCATCTATCTGATAAGGGATTACTATCTAAAATATATAAGGAACCCATACAACTCAACAGCAAGAAAACAAATAATTCAATTAAAAAGGGGGGCAGAGGACCTGACTAGACACGTTTCCAAAGAAGACCTACAGATGGCCAATGGGTACATGAAAAGGTGCTCAACATCACTCATCCTCAGGGAAATGCAAATAAAACCCACAATTAGTGGGTGCAAGTTTAAGCCAAAACAGGATATTTGCATAATCTCGAAGTGTCTCCCCTAAACATTTCTCAATTACAAATGGTGGAGAAACCTGGCCTCCAATGCCTTACCTGAGGGATCAAAGTTAACATCACCAGTAAGAAGACATGTGGGGCCCCCCGTGGCTTAGCGGTTAAGTGCGCGCGCTCTCCTGCTGGCGGCCCGGGTTTGGATCCTGGGCGCGCACTGACACACCGCTTCTCCGGCCATGCTGAGGCCGCGTCCCACATACAGCAACTAGAAGGATGTGCAACTATGACATACAACTATCTACTGGGGCTTTGAGGGGTGAAAAAAAAAAGGAGGAGGATTGGCAATAGATGTTAGCTCAGAGCCGGTCTTCCTCAGCAAAAAGAGGAGGATTAGCACGGATGTTAGCTCAGGGCTGATCTTCCTCACAAAAAAAGAAAAAAAAAAAAAGACGTGTGGACGTCACATAGACCTGACGACGTAGACCTGATACGATACTGGGAGAAAGACACGGTATCACGTCTGTGGTTTTCTGGCCCCAAACATGTAACCTGAATCTAATCATGAAAAAATATCAGATAACCCCAAATTGAGACACATTCTACAAAATGACTGACTGGTATTCATCAAAAGTTTCAAGGTCATGAAAGACATGGAAAGACTAGGAACCACCACCAACTGGAGGAGATTAAAGACACAAAACAACTAAATGCAACGTAGGCTCCTGGATTGGATCCTAGAACAGAAAAGGGACATGAGGGAGAAAACTGGGGAAACCGGTATATTTCAGTTAATAGCATTGCAACCACCTTCATTTCCTGGTTTTGATATTTGCCCGCTGGTTAACAATGTAAGCTGTTGACATTAGCGGAGCTGGAGGACACTGCACTATTCTTGGAACTTTTCTGTAAGGCAAAAATGATTTCAAAATGAAAATAAGATAAAAACCCTTTTAAAGCCTTCTGTCCTCAAAGCTTCCATTTGTGTCTAGTTCTCAAGAGAAAGACTCACTTCCTTGTTTAGTCCCAAGAGAGCAAGCCACCTCCCTGTCTGGTAGCCCCGTTCACCACCGTCTCAAGCCTGACATTTGCCTCCTCAGAATTCAGCCTTCGAGCAGCAAACATTTACTTAGCACCTCCTGTGTGCCAGACCCTAGACGTAAGGCAGGCACGGTCCCTGTCCTCTCACGGCTTACTTCTTCTCTTCTCCATTCAACCTGATGTCGGCTGCTATTTAAGTGAGTCACCACTCAAATTTTAAAAATTGTCTCACTCCTGTTTTTTCCAGGATGGATCCAGGCGATTCATACTCTTATCTCCTATGCTGTTAAGAAAGAAATCCAGAATGAACTAATCTACATTACTATTTGGACTATTGATATAACAGTATTGTATGGGTTGAGCTGAACAGCAAATTCGTGATCCTCTGACTATCAAATGACCTCCATGTCCTGTTTTCTAAGAAAATGTACCATTGACCACATGGCCTATAGCAGTAGCAGAGACAATGTTTTATTTACAAGGACAGCCAGATATCTGGGGTTCTTTGCGAGAGCTTGGTGTATTCATCTTTTAATGTTGTAGAAATCATCACATCCGTTATTACTTAAAGGAAAAAGAAAAAACCTGCAGCAAACATTACAGTGTCTTTACTAGAAACTCACTGATTTAGGCAATGGTAGATTTATTTTTAACAAAACAAGAAACATCAAGAGCCTGGTGATCTGAGTCCAAATCGGAGTTTCTCTGCTAAATATTCAACTTCTCCACTTGCAAAATGGGGGTGATGTCCATTCCCTATGCCTTTATAGGGAGCATTGCACCGTGAAATGTCAATGAGCCCTGGGAACTTTCATTTCATATCCTCTGCATCAGTATCTTAGCTCTAAGACCCATTTTCCCACTTAAGGGTGTTTTTGATACTATGAAGCCTTCGAATCCTTAACTCTTTTTTTGATACTGACACAATAGATTGAGGGAGGGAGGGGACAAAGTTACATATTTTACAAACTAACCCATGGTACCTTTTCTTTAGATGGAAATACACACACGTGAAGTGGGAGGTCTTCAAGTCTTCAGTGGAGAACATACTTACCTGTTTAGAGGTCTTACCTGGGAGTATATTATTCCTACAGTGTAGCCTAAATCTTTTTCTTACTAATTGAAGATTTTAACATTGATATTCATAAGTGAACTTGTTTATAGTTTTGCTTGGTGAGGGAAGAGGAGTGTATCATCGGGGTAGGCTAGGTTATGCTGTGATGACAAGCAATCCCCAAACCTCAGTAGCTCAGAGTATCAAAGGTTTAATTCTTCCTCACAGTACACGTCCACTGTAGGTCCACTGTGTCATCTTCCATCTGGGATGAGGTGCATGAAGCGGCTTATATGGCACGTTGCTGGTCTCGCTCGTCATGGCAAGAGAGAAGAGAGATCTGGTGAACCACGACCCAGATTTAAGAGCTTCTGCTTGTAAGTGGCATGATGTCACTTCTGCCCTCATTTTATAAGCCCAGGCGAATCACACAACCACGCCTCACTTCCACAGAGTGAGGACACAGCAACCCACAGGAGGAGCGAGTGCCTCACGACCTAGAGGCCAGCGGCTGTCCATGGCATGAAGAACTACCATCAGTTCACCAGGAGGGACAGTGCATACTCGGAACAACAGTATAACCTACCAAAAAGAGGTTGGTCAGCTCTATGTTTGTGTTGTGTGATGTTGGCAGTTTTCTTCTCTAAGTTCTAGATCAGTTTAAATACATCAGAATTTTCTGCTTGAAAGTTTGGAAGAATTCACTACTAAAACATTTGAGGCCAGAGTGTCTCAGATTACCTTCTCAATTACTTCTCTGTTTCCATTTTCTGTTTCTTTGGGACCTATTTTGTTCCCTTATATTTTCAAGAAAAGTATCTATGTAATCCAGCTTTTTAAATATAGTTGTGCAAAGTTTTGTCAGATACTCTTAAAAGTTGTTTGAGTTTCCTCTGCATCTGTCGTTACTTCTTGTTTTTTTTTTTTTTTGGTGAGGAAGATCAGCCCTGAGCTAACATCCGATGCCAATCCTCCTCTTTGTGCTGAGGAAGATTGGCTCTGGGCTAACATCCGTGCCCATCCTCCTCTACCTTATGTGTGGGACGCTGCCACAGCATGGCTTGATAAGCGGTACATAGCTCTGAGACCAGGATCCGAACCCGCGAAACCTGGGCCGCTGAGCGGAGTGTGAGAACTTAACCACTACGCCACTAGGCCAGCCCTCTTTTATTTTATTTATTTATTTTTTTTTTAGTAGCTTGTTCTTTCTTTTTTTCCCCCAGCTTTATTAAGGTATAGTTGACAAAAATTATATATATTTAAGGTGTACAATGTGATGATTTGATGTATGTGTACAGTGAAATGATTGCTACAACCAAGCTAATGAACACATCCATCACCTCACATCGTTACCACCTGGTTTCTAATTGTGTTTAATTTGTATTAAATTTAGAGTCTAGAAATATGTATTTGCAAACACAGTAATTTTGATGGAGATAGTAACAGTGCCTTCCCCAGAGTTGTTGTGAAGATGAAATAAGTCGATATATGTACATGGGTGAGAACAACTGCCTTAGTAAGCATTTTATTAGTATTAGCCATTATTATTATTATTGTCTATAATTTTCCAGTTTCGATCGCCCTTATACTTATTGTTAAAGCAGAATCAGACATGATCCTCTCTACAAGCTGACTAAAGAGTTTCCTGTCATTAATAATGAATGGGCTCATATTATCTTAAATAACGTGTAATGTACACACAAGTAAATAAAACCACTAGGTTATGTTTAAGTTTATGAGTAATGATCTTATGGTAGAAAATCATGTGTGTAAGATTGTAATATTCTCTTGGAAATTATAGAATAAGGAAACTCATAAATGCTACTGTCAATAAATTCACTGCAATTGTCTATTTTGTTCTTTCTCAATTGTTTGTTACCACCTAGATCTTTTCCCACCAGAAGAAAAGAATGGGTGAGGCAGGTGAGCCTCAAATCTTTCATCCTAAGAGGACAACAGTGAAAGAAAAAAATCTGACCACTGCTTTCCACTTGTTTCCTGTGAGGAAACTGGTTTTAACTCAGGATTTTTTTTTTAATTGGGAGCACTCTGTCAAGAATACATCTTATGGGCCAGCCCAGTGGCTTAGCAGTTAAGTGCGCGCGCTCCACTGCTGGCGGCCCGGGTTCGGATCCCGGGCGCGCAGCGATGCACCGCTTCTCCGGCCATGCTGAGGCCGTGTCCCACATACGGCAACTAGAAGGATGTGCAGCTATGACATACAACTATCTACTGGGGCTTTGGGGGAAAAATAAATAAATAAAATTAAAAAAAAAAAAAGAATACATCTTAGTACACCTGAAACTAATAGACTGTTATATGTCAATTATTTCTCAATTAAAAAAAACTTTGGATGGGCCGGCCCCGTGGCTTAGCGGTTAAGTGTGTGCGCTCCGCTGCTGGCAGCCCCGGTTCACATCCCGGGTGCACACCGACGCACTGCTTCTCCGGCCATGCTGAGGCCGCGTCCCACATACAGCAACTAGAAGGATGTGCAACTATGACATAAAACTATCTACTGGGGCTTTGGGGGAAAAAATAAATAAATAAATAAATAAAATTATTTAAAAAAAAAAAAACTTTGGAAAAAATATATCTTATAGGAGTCCAGTGTTTTATAGTAATGGTTACAGAAAATTGCCAACCCTCATTAAATTAACACAGTTTGTATCTTTAACCTTTTGGTCAATAAAGTCATCACACGGTCCCAGCTAATATAGTTAATTTAAATAAAGGAAAGCCTGCATTAATAAATATGCTTCAAGACATAAACAATTCTATTTAAAATTTCTACTATAACACTAATGATCCAATGGGAACTAACATCTTACTTTCATGAATAAGTGGTTAATGCCTTATTGGTATATACTGCAAATCGTATCATTTATTTTCAAAATACTTGTGAGTAGTCTGTCTCAGGTCAGTTACACCCCTCGTTTTATAGTTTCTGTGATTAATTTATTTAGAAAATATCCTTTAGAATATAAAACTTTGACTCTACCCTTACCTAAGTGATCCAAAGGATGTTAATAACCAGGGATGCTAAGAAAAATCTCCCAACCGGCACAAGGCAAGTAGACTTTCTATAATTACAAACATGAGAAAGACACAGTAAAGCAGGTAAGACACTTTTCATATACCATTGCATTCATTTTCACAACAAGCCTACAAGGGGTGATATTAGCCCATTTGACAGATGTGAAAGCTGAGGCCCACAGCAGCTGGTACCTGCCCAGGATCATAGAGCTCATGTTCTTTCCATTAGTCTACATTGTTGAAAAGCTTAAATCTTTAATTCAAAGAGTGCCTTGGTTAGATTTTATTTCCATATTTCTGGTTAGCATCTAATAATAATTATAACCAAATATCTTGGTTGTTTTCTGAGAGAACTCACCTACATTTAGGAACACCAACTTGATTCAGAGAAGGCTGTAGAAAAGCAAATTTCTTGTGGTTTTCAAAATACTACTGCCACCTCGTGGACTAATGGTGAGCTAAGGTAGTTGTCTTTTTTTTTTTTTTAAAGATTTTATTTATTCATTTTTTCCCCCCAAAGCCCCAGCAGATAGTTGTATGTCATAGGTTCACATCCTTCTAGTTGCTGTACGTGGGACTCGGCCTCGCGCTGGACGGAGAAGTGGTGCCTTGGGGCGCGCCCAGGATCCGAACCCGGGCCGCCAGCATCAGAGCGCGCGCACTTGACCGCTAAGCCACGGAGTCGGCCCTAAGGTAGTTGTCTTGATGCACGGCTTCAGTTTTACCTATCAAAACTCGCAATGGGCGATAAGGACAGCTTCCCGAAACATTTTGAGTTGTAGCTCTCAGAAAAATAATAATATAACCATTTCGTCTTGTACACAGTAACCAAACTGCTGTTTTCATGTGAATTGTCAAGCTGGATCCAATGAGCATTCATTCGTTTTACTCATTCATTCAGCACATGCTTACTGAGCACCAGCTAAGTATGCTGGGTAAAGTCGAGGATACAGAGACGAATGAGGACATATTCCATGTTTCTAGAATATAAGATGCTATTCCTGTAGTGGTTGAGAATATGTACTCTCGAATGAGACTGCCTGTGTTCAAATCCCAGACCCCCCACTAAGCAACTGCGTGAGTTTGAACAAGTCACCTACACTCTGTGTCACTTCAGTGTCACTATGTGCGGAGTGGGAATAAGGGCAGCCCTGCCCCGGATGGTTATGACGCCTCCTGGGACTACGCAGTGCCCTGCATGCGGTGAAGGTCGTCCGGGAACACGTCTTGGCAGGGATACTGGGGAACAGAGCCTCGACTGGAAAGACGATGGCACTTCCTGAGATGAAGATGAGCAGCCAGGGTGAGACGTTACCACATAAAGGCTTTGGGGTGGGAAAACCAAGGCTTGCTGCCTAGCATCAGGATAATTCATATTAATTTATTTCAGCACACACTCCTCAAAACGCACAAAAACTTATGTAAAAGCTTGCTCAGTGCAGAGTTTCTCGCAACTGTAAAAGAATGGAAACCGTCTAAATGCCCATCGACAGGGGACTGGTTAAACTCGTGATGGCGCATCTAGACAGCGATATAGGGGGCCAGCATGAAAAAGAACGCAGCAGAGCCATCTGTAGTAGGATGGGGCAGCCTCTAATACACAGCAAGTGGAAAGCAGAAGTGCAGAGCAGCAGCGAGGGTACGCATCCACGTGTATTGACAGATGTGTAGCCCACTTGGGGAAGCATATTGTGTGGATGGTCCTCGTCATCCTCCGCTCCATCCTCCTAGGTTGGCTTCAGAACTGTAGAGCTGGAAGGTTAAAGCACATTTCCCAGATCCCTTTGCAGATAGTGTTCTGGATGCAAAATTCGGTTCCACCAATTGGATATATTCACACAGGATTTGGAGGGCAGGCACGAGGGGAGGCCAGCTTCTTGTTATTGTCAGCAAGCTTCCTCTACAGTCTCCCCAGGGCAGGTCACCTTGTCCCCACACCCGTCACAGAGCTGCCCTAACAGTGGGGGAGGTGTTTCTCAACACTGCTTCTGGACCCTTCTCCCTGGCTCCTCCCCAGGAGAGCCTTGCCTCTGACCATGCACCCAATACTCCACCTTCTCAGCCACCGCAGACCACTGGGCCACTCCCACCGTTTCTTGAGTATTTCAGCTCCCGGCTTGCTGTCACTCTCTCCAACACGACTCCTGTCATCACTCTTGGCTCTCTCAGCAGCTCCTCTCGTGTCCCTAGCTCACGACCTCTAGGACACAAATCCTAACTCTTCAACTCCACACGAGCCAGCAGTCCCCTGATCCAGCTGTTTTTTCAGTCCTCTCCCCGCCACGACCTCATTTCTTGCTTACCCAGCTTAGACGCCACGGTCCATCATCACCACTGCACGTAAATCTCAACACCCTCGCTCCTGTCTCAGCTTTCGTTCCTTGTTCATCAATGAAAACTCCAATGCTGGTTAAGTCTACATCTCAGCCTCCCTCATGGCCGCATGTGAATAGAGAAAAACAGTCATGCTGATTGGTCTGGCTTTAAACCCCTGGCGCTAACCTCATGTGGGCCCTTAGTGCTGCTGGCAACCCTCCTTCACTCTCTAGTCCCTTCATTCCCCCCAATAATAGTGATAGCTAACAACAGAAATAGTCTAGGTACTTTGACAGGTATTCACTCACTCCATTCTCATAACTACCCCATGTGATTTTGTCTGTCTGATTAACAGATGAAGAAAATGAACTATAACATGGTAAAATAACTTGCCCAAAGTCACACAGCCAGTGAGTGGCTGAGCCAAGACTCCAACCCAGGCGGACAGCTCCGACGGCGGTGCTCTTGACCTCTCTAGGAACGTTTCCTGTCTCCTGTTCCTTCCTCACACTTCCCACGCCTCTCACCTCCTCCTCCTCCAACCTGTTTCAGTCTATCATCTTCTTGTTTTGTTCCAATAAAGGCACCCAGCAAAGAACTTCCACAACCCCCACCATCACATCTACACCTCTAACTGCATCTGTGTCCGTATATTCGGCCTTCCCTCCTAAACCATGCCCCGACTATCACCCTCCTGTCTAGGCAACCCTTCCATCCGGGCGCCCGGCCCCAGGCCCCCTCCCAAGGACACTGCCCCAGCAGGTGGCCCCCCTCCTATACCATCAGTTTTTCCCTCTGTACAGGATTATCCCCATCAGCATACCTGCTGTGATTTCCAATATAACTCTCAAATGAATTAGGAATCTCAAAACATTTGTGCTAAGTGAAAGCAGCCAGGCCCCCTGATCCTAAATTCTATATGATTCCATTTACATAAAATTGCAGCAAGTGCAAACTAATCTACTATAGTGACAGAGTCAATCAGTGGTTGCCTGAGGAAGGGGCAGGAGGAAACTTTGGAGTGGGACGGATGTGTTCATTATCTTGCTTGTAGTGATGGTTTCACAGGCGTGTACATAGGTCAAAACATATCAAACCGAACACTTAAAATGTGCAGTTTTTAGCATGTCAATTACACCTCATTGAAGTTATTTTTTTAGAAAACCATCTTGGCCCCACAACCCTCCAGCCATTGCCCAATTTTTCTGCTCCCCTTTACGGTAAAACTCCCCAGTGAGCCACCTGAATGCCCCATCTTGCTTTTATCCCACTCCCTGACTTTCTTGCCACTCTCCTCTCCCTTGCTCCAGCAGCTACACCAGCCACCGTGCTGTCCCAAGCTCACCAGGCTTGTTTCTGCCTCAGATCTCTGCACTCTGCCCCAGCCGTCCCTGAGGATCCCTCTTCATTTCCTTAAGGCCTTTGCCCAATTGCCACCCTGAGCCTTCCTCACTTCTCCACTGAAAACTGCAATCCACCTCCCACACCTCCCATTCTGCCAGATTTTTCTCCATATCACTGATCACCCCCTGACTCGATAGGTACTTGTTTACTGAACACCTACCTCTTCCAAGCAGAATATTAGCTCCAAGAGAACAAGGATTTCGTGTTTTGTTCACTGCTGTAAACCCCAAGTCCCTGGCCTCTAACATCTCTCTCAATGACTATCAGGATTAGCGGACCAGTGTCTTTGGAGTCATTTGGTTATAAATAAGGGAAACCACTCGCACTCACCCAAGCAGAATTTACTAGAGGGATTCCAAAGATCCCCATGGAGCCGAGAGGAGGAGGCACAGCCAGAAGGGAGACAGAAACCATCGCGGACTAGTTCTCTAGTTCGGACCTGCGGAGACAGGAAGGCCTTGCCCTGTTTACTTTCTCATTCTCCTCTCTCTCTGCAGACCAGCTTCATCTGCTGATGACCCAAACACAGCATTCCCAGCCCCCACACTTTCCCGGATCACAGATACGATTACAATCCCAATGACAACTCCCTGCTGAGAGAGGGCCTGGTCCAGGCGACTATGGCAGGGGGAGGAGGTGTGGAGCTTATGTATCAATGAGGGTTTTTTAGTGTCTGAAAGAGTCTTTTGTCCACAGGAAAGACAATTTATGGTTACTTGTTAAAATTAAGCATTTTAAAACTTTCCTTAGGGGGCCAGCCCAGTGGCATAGAGGTTAAATTCTCAAGCTCTGCTTCGGTTGCCTAGGGATCGCAGGTTCGGATCCCGGTGCGGTCCTACTCACTGCTCATGCTGTGGCGGTGTCCCACACGCAAAACAGAGGAGGATGGGCATGGATGGTAGCCCAGGGCCAATCTTCCTCCTCAAAAAGAGGAAGACTGGCAACAGACGTTAGCTCAGGGCCAATCTTCCTCATACACAAAAAAAACTTTCCTTAAGCTTTTAAGTTTAACTTACAAATATTCCGTTCAGAAAACTAGTACATTTTAATATAATCCCTTTTAAGGGGGTCTTTAATTAATATTTGATAGAGTTGATTTAAGTTGAATAGACTGAATTTCTTTAAACATCCCCTTTACAATCCAAATGCCTTTAAACAACTTAACAGCTTAACAGCTGTAAAATGTATTTATACATTTAATATATCTGATTTTCTCATAAATAGCACTTCAAATGCTTGACCCAACAAGAAAAACCTTCCCAGGTACTTAACTCTGATAAATATAATAAATTAAATGTACAGTGACTTTCTAAGTTCTCTGAAACATTTCAATATTTTCGCAGGCTTAGTAACATTTCAAAATACCTTTCCACTAAAATTCACAAGTCTAAAAACCTGTTAGGCATTTTAAATTAGAATCCGGAGGCCAACGTCACAGACTGTAATGTGCCAATTATGTTTAAACACTTCAAACAGCAAATACCAGTTTGTCCCAGTGAATATAAAAACTATTCTTGATTTTAACACACAAGTATCGATGGCTATGGGAACTGTTTCCTAATCTTCTTAAAAATTTGCAATCATTACACATTTCATCTAAGAAGTGCAGCACTCAGGGAAGTTGCTAAAGGGAAGGAGGGGCTTCTGCCCCAGCAGGGAGGCCAGTTCAGAGTGCGGGGAAGACAGAAATTCAAGCTCGGCGAATCAAGAGTGAAGTAATAACTACCGCAGTAGTTCAGTGTTGAATGAGAACACCAGCCTTGGACAGTTGTGGTGAGAATCAAATAAAGTAATTTATGGGAAGACCCTTGTCACATTACACATTTGATGGCAGCTAGTTTTAGATACAATTTCAACTTCTAATTTTTACTAATAGACAAATTATCGGCATACTTATGATGTTCAAGTTTTAAAAAAGCTTTTACATACAAAATTTATTTAAATAAATTAACCCTTCTCAACATGAAGACACAGTTTCTGACCTTGACTCATCTCATAATTACGCAGGGGAGCGAACGCTTGGTTTCTTCAAGCCAGCTGCTGCATGATTGTTCACACCAACTCGTGAAAAGGACACCAGATCCTACTTTTGAGCATACGCCCTTACTAAAACATAGAGATATTTTTTTCTGCTTTAAAAAAAAAATGTGAATTCACAGAACTGAAATTTTAAGAGGAGATTCCCATTACAAAATCTTCCTTTAATGAACAATGGGTTCTTCTAGCTCAAGGCACATTTCCCTACAGGTATAACTACTCGAGATGGGAGAGCAATTGGGAGAAAGTGGGAGAGGTAGTTAAGCGTGAAATCGGTGCGCTAGGAGTCACTAGCCAGCGACTATCCATCAGGAATACATCTCAGAAATCCAAGAATATGAATCTCTTTATAAAAAAATGTAATTTACATTGAACTTTTTAAAAATACAACTATTTTCCAAAGCATGCGACTCTGGCTTGGAGTTCTGAAACACAAGATGACTGTGAAGAACAGAGACAAAAATCTAAATCCAGATCAGAGAAAATGGCTTTCAGAGGGGGAGTAGCTGCAAGATAGGCTCCAAACACATGTCTAAAAGGCTGAAAGACTAGTTATTACAAGTGCAATGGAGCAATGGCAAATTTTATCATTTTATCATAGCAAGTTGAAAACCTGGTAGAAAGGCTGCATATTGAGAAGGAAAAACACATGGTCCAATAAGGTCTCTCTGTAGACACTGTTCTGATAAGGATAGTCAGGATTAAAGACATAAAGAGAAAACCTGGGGTGGAGAGCGTGCCTCATTAGACTCTGAATACGTGTCTAACTGGTGTCAATTATTCAGAGTTGGCCGTGGATTTGCCACACTTAGGACAGGGACAGTGCCATTAGCAGCTGAAGCAGAACGTGGGGCCTAGGGTGACTGATGGCGTCCAGGAGATGGGAGGCAAGCTCAGCGGCAGCCTGGAAACCCCAAGGTAGACATTTGTTTTGTTGTTGTTTCTCCAGGAAAGAAGTAAAAAATAAAGCCCTGTTCCTTTGGCAGGATTCCCAGTTGAAACCCTCTCCAGAGTTCTGAATGCCTACCCAAATGGTGGTACAGAACTTTGCTGTATTAAAATTAGTATCAACTTGTCCGAGGTAGACATATACCATGACCAAGACAGCTGAGCTCCTGAAGCTGAAGACACCATGACATAATTCAAAATATTACGTGAAAACCATGTCTTAAAACCAGTACTTATTTGCCAATCATAGTTATTCCAATCTCTTTCATAAGATTGCTTCTATAAATAGTTTTTTATACTGTGTCAAGGAGATTCTCTTTCCAATAGTCAATAGAATCAAATCTAATCCAAGTTAGGAGTTCCTAGGAGTCTTATTAAGCAGACACTATGATTCCATCTTCTTTTTCTCTGGAAATCCATCAGACGTATGCTGCAAGATAGAAGTGCTTTCTTTCCTTGTCATGGTAGCAAAAAGCATATCCATCATCCCCAAGGTTTCTAGGAGTTCTCTTTGGTAATCAATCTCTTTTTCAACAAGTCCTTGAAGTACCAAAAACTTCTTATCAACTACAGGTGACTGACCAATCACAGGCAGATAGATATCTAGAAAGAGAGAGAGAAAATACATTACCTAGACATATCTTTCTAAACAATAAATAGCAATATTAAGAAAAAGTATAAAAATACTGTATAAAAAGACATTGAAAAATCTGAACTTATTTTACAATTTATGAATTACAGAAAGTAAACAATCCATCTGAATAAATGTATTTTAAAATGAATTACAGGGCCGGCCCTGTGGCTTAGCCATTAAGCGTGCGCGCTCCGCTGCTGGCGGTCCGGGTTCGGATCCCGGGCGCACACCGACGCACCACTTCTCCGGCCATGCTGAGGCCGCGTCCCACATACAGCAACTAGAAGAATGTGCAGCTATGACATACAACAATCTACTGGGGCTTTGGGGGGAAAAATAAAAAAAATAAATAAATAAAATAAAATGAATTACAGGGCCGGCCCCATGGCTTAGCGGTTAAGTGCTCACGCTCCACTGCTGGCGGCCCGGGTTCGGATCCCGGGCGCGCACTGATGCACCGCTTCTCTGGCCATGCTGAGGCCGAGTCCCACATACAGCAACTAGAAGGATGTGCAACTATGACATACAACTATCTACTGGGGCTTTGGGGGGAAAAAAAAAAATGAATTACAGAAAACACAGCATGGAGGTTAACTTATTTTCATTTTCCCATTAAAAAATATTCATGTTCATTGTAGATGTTTAAGAAAAAAATTTTTTTAATTATAATAACCCTAGTCCCAGAAATTCAAAGTCAAACCACTGTAAACATTGTATTCCATTTTAAAATGTATCGATTTACTGTTGTTGCTTGTTTTCTCCATGAAAATATTTATTGGAGAATTGATAAAAACAAGATACTTTGATAAATTTGATTTTATTATTTGACATCTCTACTTTGCAAGCATGCTAGGATTTTTCAAGTTTTAACACCTACTTACCAATAATTATTTCAGCAGCATTGATCAAAACAGGGGCAAATCTCGGCTGAGATAGATTCCTACAAAGCAAAAATTCTGTTTACTAAAATATGCAACCTTTAAAAAACATCCTTAAAATAGATTTACTGCATTGTTCCATCAGTTCTCTATAAAGATCGAACTAAAAGTAAATGTCTCTCATTTGGAGACAAAGGATTTCAGATGCAAGATACATGTGTTTCATAGACATAAAACATACCTTATCAGAAAATTAAGAACACGACTGATTTCCTTTTCATCTCGACCTGCGAGGGCATTTGCAAGGACTCCTCTTCGATTTAGCTCCTTTATGATGGAAACTGTAACCTCAGGTGTCTGTATTGTACAACTGGGCTAGAGAGATTTTCAGAGTCAACGTGAGCAGACAAGACAGCATAAGAAAAAATCATAGTCTTGGCACTCACTAACAACTTACCAAATTTAAATAGGTCTTTATCTTCACAGTTTTGAGTCATGGTAATGCACAAAGCCAGTAATAAAATGATTCTTTTAAAAATACACTCCTTATAAACAAATGGGTCTACATCAAACTAAAAAGCTTCTGCACAGCAAAGGAAACCATCAACAAAACAAAAAGACAACCTAGTAACTGGGAGAACATGTCTGCAAATCACATATCCTATAAGGGTTTAATATCCAAAATATATAAAGAACTCGTACAACTCAAGAAAAACACAAACCCAATCAAAAAACAGGCAGAGGATATGAACAGACATTTTTCCAAAGAAGATATACAGATGGCCAAAAGGCACATGAAAAGATGTTCAACGTCACTAATTATTAGGAAAACGCAAATCAAAACTACAATGAGATATCACCTCACACCCATCAGAATGGCTATTATTAATAACACAAAAAATAATAAATGTTGGAGAGGATGCAGAGAAAAGGGGACCCTCATATACTGCTAGTGGAATGCAAACTGGTGCAGCCACTATGGAAAACAGTATGGAGACTTCTCAAAAAATTAAAAATAAAAATACCATATAATCCAGCTATTCCTCTTCTGGGTATTTATCCAAAGAACATGAAAACACTAATTCGAAAAAATATGTACACCCCTGTGTTCCCTGCAGCATTATCCACAATAGCCAAGACTTGGCAACAATCTAAGTGTCCACCAACAGACGAATGGATAAAGAAGATGTGGTTTATATATATCATATATACAACGGAATACAACTCAGCCATAAAAAAAAAAGACCAAATTGTGCCATTTGCGACAACGTAGATGGACCTTGAGGGTATTATGCTAAGTGAAATAAGGCAGACAGAGAAAGACAATTACCATATGACTTCACTCATATATGGAAGATACACACACACACACATAGATATGGAGACCAGATTGGTGGTTACCTAAAGGGAAGGGGGAGGGGGAGGGCGAAAAGGGTGTCCCTGCACATGTGTGTGGTGACAGACGGTAACTAGACTTTTGTTGGTGAACAAAAGTCTTTTGTTGTCTATACAGAAGCTAAAATATAATGATGTACACCTGAAATTTAGATAATGTTATAAACCAACGTGACCTCAATAAAAAATTATATATATACACAATACAATATATATATTGTAGATTCATCAGTTGTAACAAGATTCATCAGTTGTAACAAATGGACCACTCTGGTGGGGGATGTTGATAATGGGGGAAGCTGTGCATACGCAGGGGCAGGGGGTGTAGGGAAAGCTCTGTACCTTCCCCTCAACTTTGCTGTGAGCCTAAAACTGAGCTAAAAAAAGAAAGTCTTAAAAAAAATTGCTCACCTCAAGGACTCTGTCAAGCGCCTTAGAGATTCGGAAATTTTTCAGATCCCTGTCATACAATTCTAGGTGTTTCTTTGACGGCCTGTTGATCAAAATGTCATCCTGTATTGAAAAGTGAGTTTACAAGGAAAAATCATTATCTGTATAGAGTTTCATTTAAAATAAACTTTTCCATAGTGGTATGCTTTTACACCAGGGTGCCCCCGAACTACATCATTTACGGTCATACACCCATGATGCAAATGAAAATGGAATACTTTGCTACATCAATGTGTTCTTACTCTCCTATGACTTTAACTTACAGTACATACACAATACCTCAATTCTGGGCAAATATTACTCATTTCAATTCTCTTTACATGGAAAGCAGTATGATTTAGTAGAAAAAGAACACAAGAATCAGAAAAATTTCCATCTAGTCCCAACAACTCTGGTTACCGGTAACGAAATCCTGGATCAATCACAAATTCTTTGTATCTCCTTCGTCCCAGATGCCAAATGCGGACGTGATTGGCTCTACTACTTTTCAGGGTTGTTTAGAAGATCAGATTAGATAGTGTGTGAGAGACACTATTTTGAAGATGGTAAAGCATTATACCATTGTTATGATTCTGGGTATTAAATAAAGTAGTCCTTGGGCCGGCCCCGTGCTTAGCGGTTAAGTGCGCACGCTCCGCTACTAGCGGCTCAGGTTCGGATCCCGGGCGCGCACCAACGCACCGCTTCTCCGGCCATGCTGAGGCCGCGTCCCACATACAGCAACTAGAAGGATGTGCAACTATGACATACAACTATTTACTGGGGCTTTGGGGAAAAAAAAAAGGAGGAGGATTGGCAATAGATGTTAGCTCAGAGCTGGTCTTCCTCAGCAAAAAGAGGAGGATTAGCATGGATGTTACCTCAGGGTTGATCTTCCTCACAAAAAAAATAAAGAATAAATAAATAAATAAAGTAGTCCTTATTTCTCATTACTTATTAATAATGTCCCCAATCTAGCAACCTGGAGATAAATCTGATGGAGAGAAAAGCAAACTAAAGTTAAAGGCCATGTGAACTATACTTTCTGTAATGTGCAGAGAGGGGGTTGGCTACTCTAACAAACTTCACCTGTTAAAAAAATGTAAGAAATACACAAATACCCGTTGCTTCATGTAATTTTTTCCTTTAATAAAGGTTCGATATGCAGGCCTTCTTCTCCTAGGAAGAGAATCCTTCTTTGCTTCAGATTTCCGATGTTTAACACTCAGTATTCCATTGGTCATTCCTACAACTATTGTCTCATCTTCATGCTAACAGCAATTAGAAAAATAAGTTAGTCCATTCCTAACTCATAACTTATCTTACTTTTTCTTACTATTTTTAACTCATAATTTATCATAACGTTTGCTGCTTATCCACACTTTCGCCAAGAGTTCCATTCAGACATAGATACTCTGCCCAACAACGATTTATGCAAAAAGTTAGAGCAAAATCACTTTTCCCTCTAAGATACTATTCTGTTGACAGAACCTACCATAACTGTTATAAGTTATCACTGGCAATTTGTATAACACACAGTTAATGACATCTTGGGAAACTTTCAAAATAATTTTTTTTCTGCATCTCCTTATTAGAAAAGGGATTACGTGCTGGCATCACTTTCCACAATCTTGCCAAGAAAATATTTTGTAATAATTTGTACAAAATAATTTTGTAATAATATCTGTAATAAGCTTTTCCTCTCCCACTTCAAATTTCTACATAATGTATTCAAATGTCCTCCTCCTCAACAGCTCATGAAACTTGACAGTGGAATTCCAGAAAGAGCAGTCAACAAAGAAAAGGAGCTATTTCCTTTTGTTGCCCCCTTCTTTTCTTTGCTCAGAGAGCCAACTTGCCTTCCTGGAGTACTGAACCCTTAGTTACAAGTGTTGAAGACATTCCTCAACTTCCCGGGCCTGGGCCTCTGTGCTCACAACGCCCACAGCACTGTACTTGGTCTGCAACTATGCAGGGAGTGAGACCTAGACTAAAGTCATGCTAAGTTATTGGGACAAGTCATATATTCTCGCAACTGTCCTAACTCAATTATCTAGTGTGGCAAGAAGAAAATAAGACTTACTCAAATACAAAGATAAACCCTAAAATTCCATTTTAGTTTCATTTAGCAGATAAGTGAAAGCTTTAAAAAGAGCTAAAAAGAGCTAAAACTACTTACTGCAAGTGCAAGACTCAAAATTGAAGCTGCGTAATCAAAACTGTGGACTACTTTGTAGGAAGTTGTACTGTAAACTTTCACCTTCCTAATAAAAAAGAAAGTTTTGTTACAAATCATATTGGAAAGGAGTAAAAATGCAAATTTTATATTTTTTGAAAATTCAATATATGAATATTAAAATTTACACAATAATGAAGAAAAACAATGATTAGTAATATTAATTGCAAACTAATTCATCACTGAATCTCTTTTTAGAATGAACTATTTATTAGCACTAACCATGATGTTTGTATAAAGACTTTGACAAGCAACCAGGACAGACCATGAACCACTGCCACCTGAAGATAAAACTTGAGAGTAAAGAAAATGCATCAGCAGAAGTACACTGGAAGTCCAGGAAGGGGCTTCTCAACCTCAGCATTCCTGACATCTGTTCCATGCATTGCAGGATGTCTCGAAGCATCCTCGGCCTCTGCCCACCATATGCCAGCAGCACTCTGCCCCAAGTTGTGGCAACAACCAAAAATGTCTCTAGATATTGCCAAATATCTCCTGGGGGACAAAAATCACTCTGGGTTGAGAACCACTACAAATAGAGGCAATCTGCACTTAGCTTTGAGGGGCAAATCTAAAAATCAAGTCTCAAATTGCCTAGGTAACATTATTTCAGAGAATGTGCTATACGTTTACATAAAAATTCCTTTGTATTAGAAATATTTTCTAGTTTTTAAAATATGTATACTTTTTAATAAACATGATGAAAAACCAAGGCTTTCCATAACAGTGAAAAAAGGAAATATGGAAATAAAATGAGCAACAATAGATGAATATAAGTAAATTCTAGAACTGTGCCATAGCTCTAGCCATGTATGGCTATTGAGCACTTGAAATGTGGCTAGTGAAAATGAAGAACTGAATTTTTTATTTTACTTAATTTTAATTAACTTAAATTTAAACCTTAGAACAGAGGCAGGGAAAAAATATTTTTCTGTTAAGTACAACTATATTTTTCTTTAATCATTGTAAAATATTATTATGTATCACAGGGCATGTATCAGATGCCTAACTTGTTTCTAGTCTCTCAATAATTTTTACATTGATTACACATTAAAATAATATTTTAGATAGAGTGGACTAAACAAAATATATTAAATTAATTTTACCTAGTTCTTTTTACCTTTTTAACGTGGCTACTAAAACATTTACAATTTTGTAGCTCGCATTCTATTTCTATTGGACAGCACTGTTCTAGAATATGAATTAATGGAATACTAATACCTATTTAAAATAGAAATATTTGGGCCACATTAATGTATAGCAATTTTTACATCAAGTTCAAAATTTTAAAGAATATATACATGTACTCGTTATAAATATTTTAAAATACACGAATATACAATAATGATTTTAAAAGAAACTATAAAATAATATAGATTATTTTAAAAGATTAACATTCAAATGGTTCAATAAAATTCCGTTAAGTACATAAGTTAAAGCAATAAATTACGTCAAAGGAGAAAATAAGCTTGCTATGTGGGTAAATAAAAGGTCAAAACTATTTTCAACTCAACAGATTTTTTTCATGGAAATCATCTGGCAGAATATTTATTTTATCACAAATTCTGCAGCATTCCCTCACTTCCTCGAGCAGTAAACACTCGTACACTAGTAACGATGAAGAAGGAAAATTAAAACGCTGACCTGTCCAGTGAGCCGGAAAGCAACCTCTGCCCGGAGCTGCCCAGACACAAGCATGTCACAGTCTTGTGATGGTTCTTCAAGGACACCAACAACTGTCCCCCTTTCAGTACGTCCCAGACTTTCACATAGCGACCTCCTGTAAAAAGAAACAAGTGTGGGTTTGATATTCCGCCTACAGATTCAAAATTCTAAAGACGTGAAAAGCCTTCTTCACCGGATCCTCCACAGCGCGGAGGCAGAGTGAGGGATTCAGAGCGCGGCTGCCTGGCTGCAACACCGGCTCTGCCATTTACCGGGCGTGCGAGTGATGACAGTAACCGTTCCTACCCCACAGAACTGTTAGCACGAATGACGCATTTCATATGTGCAAAGTACACAGAACCACCCGGTAAAACGAACGGTATAACCAAAGAAAGATTTTATTTTAAGAAAATTATAATAAAATCATTCTTCAAAAGGAATTTTGTATAACCATGGAAATGAATAATGTAGATTTTCTAAAAATTTTGTCAATCACAACAAAACTGAAAAACTTCCCAATAACTTTTACTGTAAGAGTTGGAAGGATCCTTAAAGGCAATTTAATCCAGTGGTTTAAAAGAATTTTCTTAATGCAGCATCTTTTCTTTCAACGAAATATTATACAAGTCTAGCAGGTAAAATAGAAAAAGGGGTTGGAGGGGAGCACAGAAATACCTATCCTGACCGGGGAACAGGGCCTGGACCCTAGCTCACTCCCCACACGTGGCAGCTCACGAGAGATGACAGCTTGAAACCATTGATCTAGTCCAACCTCTCATTTTCAAGGTCTACAGAAGTTAAGGAATTGCCCAAGGTCACACAATTAGCTAGTGACACAGTGGAGATTAGCAGACAGGTATCCATTCTCCCTGTTCAACTTGAACTTATTTTCATTTCTCAAAATAACAGCAATAAAAATGGATACGTCTGACAAAGTTATCAACTTATTTTGAAATCAATAGGTACGGGGGAAAGGAGTACCTTTCCCCGGGCCAATTTCTATTTGGATTTTAGAATTAAGGAAAAAAAAACCCAGACACACAGCCATACATATGCTATAAAGTATACATACTACTTGTGTATTCTTCTAACGTCAACACATTCATTTTGACTTGACAAATGAAAAAAGCCAATTTACTTCTTTCACTATAATTTTGAGAATGCACTATGATCAACATAACAATAAACACCTGAGTTCCAACTTGATGAAAACTGTATCAAGGCCCCTTTTGACTCCACATTGTCTCCTCCTCCAGCACTATCAGCTCTTGGCTGGGTAAGGCCATTTCAATCAAGAGTCACATAAAAAGAGACAAGCCTGACTCTAGATCTGAAAGAGCCTGTCTTCCAAAAGCTGCCGCAGGTCTCTTAGGCAGGAACAACAGCAGGAGTGTGAGCTGGATTTAGGGGTTATGTACAAGACGCAGGCTCTCAAGTTCTAGGACATCAGATCTGCCACTCACCACTTTGTCTTGGACAAATTAGTAAATACTTTTATTTATTTCCCTAGTTGCAAAACATGGAGAAAACTAACCGTCTTGTAGGCTCATCTAAAGCATTAGAGATAACATGTATATTGGCTCACATTAGGTACTAGATAAATAACTGCTTGCCTGTCCCACTTATCAATTGTTTGAGCAAAAACCTAGATATGCAATTCAAGTGCACACTGATAAATTACAAAAAGGAACTGATAAAGAAATATCTGACTCAAGACCAACACACTGATGAAAGTAATTTTTAAAAGAAATACCTGCTGACACCAGAAGACCTCCAGAAGGAAAAAGCAGCACACTCTCCACTGGCTGCCCGTGCTCAACAGAGATAACACTCTGGTTTGTTCGGGCATCAAACATCTTCACAGTATGATCATATGACCCTAAAAAGTCAATTTTGTATTATGTAAATTTCACTCCTCAAAACAACAAAAACTACGTGTGCGTGTGTGTGTGTATTCACACACAAATTTTAAAAGAAGAAAAAGCTTAGATGAAATTTTAAAAAGACACGTATATTCACGAAGATTCAGTACTTCCAATCTCTCTGGTACCACTGCGTGTTTCTCAGGAAGCACTATACCATACTACACAGAATCTGCAACTATTCCTGTCTTTAGGCCACTGTGACCACTGACTTGTCTGGGAATCTCTGCAGGGGCACCCACTAAGACTGAACCCTACTATCTTTGTTTCTTGGCTGCTGAAGCTCTGTGAAAACCAGAGTACTAACCCCATTACAGTTCTGACTGTCTTAGTGCTTTCAAGGCAGCCTGATGCTTCCAAACACATCTGGAGGACAATAAGAACAATCACCAAAAGAAGAAAAAGAAAATAAAGCAATTGGATAAATGGAAATATATTTCTTTATAAAAAGTTTTTAAACTCCTCTATCCCAAGAGTCCCAAAGCAATATTAAAGTATACCATACTAAAATTATCAACTTCAGGGGGAGGGGGAAAGAGTTCACCAACCTGTTACAAAGAGATCCGGGTTCAGTTTGCTAGCACATCCACACCTCACATAATCAGAATGTTCTTTAAATGTCAGAACTTCTTTGGAGTTTGGAATATCCCATAATTTAACTGTATAATCATCAGCTCCAGAGACCACATGATATTTGTCAGCTGTAAAATCTACTGTATGAACTGCTCTGAAAGAGCAAGAATCAGTATATTAAAAAGCAAGAAAAAAATTATATTTCTGGCACCTTTTAACATAAAACATTCCTTTTCCCCAAAGTAACAGAAAAAAATCAACTCAGTTTCAGGGAGTAATTGTAGGGGGACATCATGAGAGAAAAAGAAAACCTTTAAAACAAGTGTTTGTCCCCAAGCCAATTTAAAATTTTAAATACCCCTGCACTATGAAGTTAATAAGAATATTAAACAATAGCCTTAAAATTATATTTTCTAATATGTTAACAATTCTACTAAGCTGCTCAATGAAAGTAAACATTTTAAATGTTGGAACAAGGGTACTTTTCTTTAATTTAAAAAATTTCAAAATGAGTAGTTCTTTAAAAAATTCTAAGACTTGGGCCAGCCCCGTGGCTTAGTGGTTAAGTGCACGCGCTCCGCTGCTGGCGGCCTGGGTTCGGATCCTGGGCGCGCACCAACGCACCGCTTCTCCGGCCATGCTGAGGCTATGTCCCACATACAGGAACTAGAAGGATGTGCAACTATGACATGCAACTGTCTACTGGGGCTTTGGGGGAAAAAAAACAAAAGGAGGAGGATTGGCAATAGATGTTAGCTCAGAGCCGGTCTTCCTCAGCAAAAAAAAAGGAGGATTAGCACAGATGTTAGCTCAGGGCTAATCTTCCTCACACACACACACACACACAAAAATCTAAGACTTGCCACTAAGTAGGATCATGTTAAGTGAATTTCTGTTATATTTTAAATGTTTCACTGATGGGGTAAGACCATCCTGATAATACCCTATAAAAAAAATTTTCAAGATTTTAAATCAATAGCCAATCCAGCAATGACACTGGTAATCCTGGAACAAAATTATAATATTAAATTGCCCTAGACATTCAATTTATCAAAGGACAAAATACTAAATCCAAGAAGAAAGAAAATCCACCTTCCAACTTGACTTCAAAATGAGAACCTCTAATACAGTCCAGGCCTATGAGTTCTCATTAGTAGTTGTGAGGTTGCCTTGAGATCAGTGGTTTGTAATCTCTTTCAGGTCACAGAACCCACTAAGAAGTTAATGAAAGCTAACAGGATGTCTTCCTACATAAACGTACACTTCCTAAAATGTCACATACAGTTTTAGGGAATCCATGAGCCCCATGAAACTGGACTATAGAACTGGACCAAGTTAAGCGTTCTGTCTTAGAACAACCAGGAAATAAGGTACATAAGGTACATAATCTTCATAAAACTGCTCTCTCTGTTTTTATTCAAAGCCCAAAAAATGAATAGAGCTTACAACAAAACAAAACAAAACAAGAACACATAAAAACCAACTGTCTGTAACTGTATGGTGACAAACGTTAACTAGACTTACTGTGGTGATCATTTCACAATATATACAAATATCGAATCATTATGTTGTACATCTGAAACTAACATAATGTTGTATGTTAATTATACCTCAATTAAAAAAAATAAAAGAAAACAAAAAATTGTCTCTTACTTAGTATGGCCTTCAAACTGCCTGAGAGGAGCCCTCCCACTTATATCAAAAAGCTGAACTCGACCATCTTCACTGCCAGCCACCAGCAGTCTACCGTCCTGTCGAAAAGTAGCACAGTATGCCGTGTCTTTAAATCGAGAAAAGGTTTTTATAGGTTCTTGGGAGTACCGGCCATAAATGTGAATCTACAACAAGATAAAAAACACAGAATTTCACCAGATGGCTCAAGATCAGTGGTAAACATAAACTATACTAAAGAAAAATAAATTTAATATTATATTTACCCTTGAAGAAGCTGTGACAGCATAATTATATGGAGGCTGCGGAGAAAAGTCAACTTTTGACACTGCACCAAACTCCTTGATCTGAACAGGGGTCTTAATGAAAAATAATACAGAGTTACAACTGGTAAAACCTATTTAAGCATTATATAATTTCTGTACGTTTCTTTCTTTCTTTTTTTTTTTGTGAGGAAGATCAGCCCTGAGCTAACATCCAATGCCAATCCTCCTCTTTTTTTGCCAAGGAAGATTGGCCCTGGGCTAACATCCATGCCGATTTTCCTCTACTTTATATGGGATGCCGCCACAGCATGGCTTGACAAGCGGTGCATCAGTGCGCGCCCAGAATCCAAACCTGCGAACCCTTGGGCCGCCAAAACGGAGACCATGGACTTAACTGCTGCGCCACTGGGCCGGCCCCAAAGCATTATATAATTTCTTACCAACCATTTCTTTATGTTCTTAGTAATATTTACTAGGTTGTACTTAATATAGAAACATGAAGAAAGCAGAAAAGGTCAAAACCCCAACACCCAGAGTATCCCTGCTGCCATTAAAGTATATAAATATATGGTTGAAAAGCCGCACCCCACTCTTTCTCTTCAGCTGTGGAGTCTTCTGTGATTATTACTGAAATTATTAAAAGTTCTGCCTATACAGCATACATTTAACACCATGTATTTTTAACTGACACAAAAGTCATACCACGCAGGCCATTCTGCACCTTGCTTTCTTTTCACTTAATAACACATCTTAGGTAACTTTACATATGAGCAACAGATTTACCATCCATTACAGGATACATCATAATTTACTTTACCAGTCCACCACTAATGAACACAGGTTTTTCTAAGATTTCTAATATTACAAATAACACTTCAGCTAACATCTTTACACATATATCTTAGCAAATTTGGGTGAGTATATTTATTAAGTTCCAAGCTGTGGAATCTACAAGGCCAAAAGGTATTTTTATCATAATAGATAAGCCAAATTGCCCTCCAAAAAGTCTTCACCAATTTCCCTCCCTCAAGTAACGATGATCAAAATTTTTCATTTGTGCCAATATAACAGACGAAAAATAGTACCCAAATTACTGTTTTAATTTGCATTTCTTCAATTGTAAGTGAAGCTGAGGTTCTTTTAATATATTTATTGGCCATTTAAATTTCTTTTTCCATAAACCTCCCAATCCCAATCTTTTTCCATTTTTCTATTTAGTTGTTCATCTTTAAAAAAAATTTATTTGTAAGCCTTTATAGATAGTCTAGAATAATTAATTTTGAATCACTTTCTCTTTAGATTAAAAAAGGAAAAAAAAATCTTCTTGCATATGAGATTCAAAATCTAAAGTGGAATTCATTTGGCACCAATTAAGCATCGATTCTGTGCTAGGCACTTGTATGATTAAACTGATTACGCAGTAGGGACTTTCATATAAAATTCCAAGAAAAAATATCAGATATCAAATTTTCTGCCCAAACTATAAGCTGCTGACAGATTATCTTTAGTTATTAGTTCTCTGTTAGAGCATCCAAAGTAGAACATACGCTGGAGAAATTGGCATAAATGATATCCCTTCCCCCTCCCCCAGTTATCATCTATACTTACCTTATAGTTGTTCCAGTACTGTGTATCCTGGGTGATTTTTTCACCAAGTATAGGATATGTTTGAATAGCTACAGGCTTATAACCAGCCATAATGTCATATAATTGGACTGATATCCAAGGGTAAATAGTTTGAAATTGACGTTAGAAATAATTATAGTGACTCTGCTTTATGTCTGAAAAAGAAAATATTTTATATACATATGTTATTCATAAACTTGTATATATAGTCATGATTTTCACTCTGCATCCTTTCAAAAGGCTGCATGGTAGCTTATAGATTAGTGACCAATAAACCACTTAGTGTAACACAGAAGAGACAGTCTAAACGAAGCAAGAACAATAGTTAGGGCTACCATATTGCACCATCTACTCAGCTATACAGAGGCTACACAAATGTTCTCACATCTAACCGACAAATTTATAACTCTTGGGAATAAATCTGGCTCAGCCATCCAGTAGTCAAAGCACAGAGAAGCACACAGGTTCAGACCATTCATTTACTGACAACCGAAAACATTAAAGTGAAACTGCAAATACAAAAGTTTCCTGAAAGTAAACTTAAGATGATATTTAATCTATAAGAACAGTCTCGAGACTTGTCTTCCTGAAAGCCTAAAAATGCCGAGAAGAAAGGAAAACAAAGCTAATATTCCAAGGTAGACACTTTAAATTGAAAAGCTTAAAATTAAATTAAAAGCTAATATTCTGATGTAGAAGTTTAAAGTAACAGAAAAGGATAAAAATGAATTAAAACTTTTAACTGACATGTAATTAGGCCAAAGTGTCTTTCCAGACTATTCAACTGCAAAAGAGATTCGATTTTATCAGGTGAATGATTCCAGTGGTGCAACTCATCCTCTATTTCAAAAGGCCTGAAAACAAGGCATGTAACACCAAAATAAATATGGGCAGAATATTTAAAGGTTGTTTTGATGAAACATGGCAATCAAGGATTAAAAGGGGGGAAACTTTTCTGTTCATTCAAGTACCTACAATGTGTGGGACACTGTTCTAGGCACAACAGTGAGTGAAACAGACACGGTCTGTGCCCTCCCATACTCCAATACTCTCCATTTCAGCTGGTGATTGGCACCAGCTAGGAATCTGGATTCAGCCTTGACTTGTTCTTCCTCCTCACTTTAACATCTAAATAGTTAGCGATACCTGCAGATTTTACCTCCCAAATCTTTCTAAACGTCATCATGTCCACTCCACCTAGTTTCACTGCCCTAATTCAGATCTTCTCATCTACTGAAATAGTGCAATATAAGGTCTCCCTGACTCCCTCATCCATCCTCCAATAGTCGTCAGAGTTACCTACTACAATGCAAATCCAGCTTTTGCTACAAAGCCCAACATTACCCAGAAAAGAAGGTCCAAGCTCCTCAACGCGGCATGTAAGGCCCTCTGTGATCTGGCCCTGGCCTACCTTTCCAGCTTCACCTCTTGTTATTTCCTTAACACATTCTGTTCTTTCTTGTCTCAATATCCTTGCTCATCTGTCCTCTCTGACAGGAATTATCTCCTTCTAACCACTTCCTATTTATCATTTAAAGCTCAACTCAAGGATCACATCCTCCAGGAAACCTTCTCTGACCTCCTAAACTGGGTCAGGGGCCTGTCTTCTATAATTCTGCTAGACTCTGCCTATTTATGTAAATACACTTAATCACAGTGCATTGTAATGATTTCTTTTTCCCACTAAACTGAACATTTGGTGTCTGGAAGATTTTTTAAAAAGTGCTCAAAGAATGTTTGTGGAAGGAAAGAAACGAAGTACTGTACTGGGTTCCACGAGAAAACACAAAATTAAAAGCACAAGTGGTGTCTATAATATGACCATTGCCATAGAGCAAAAGTCAACAAACTTTCTGTAAAGGGCCAGATGATAAATATTTTAGGCTTTGCAGGCCAGCAGACAAAATGGAGGATATTATGTAGTTACTTATACAGCAAGAAAGAAAAATATTCCCAAATTTTTGCTTATGAAACCCCGAAAACAATTATGAGTACAAATTTTTGTTTATGAATGAACAGAATGGTATTCTTTGGAGGAGGGGGATAACATTTCACTTAATTCGGGGTTCAAAGTTAATGTTCGCTCTCATCAAACAGACTGCCAACGTTCATCTGTAAAAATCATTCTTAGCTCACTGGCTACCCAAAAACAGGCACTGGGCCAGAGCTAGCCCGCGGGCCTTCGCCCCTTACGAGAGCACAGGCAAGGGGTACGTGACTCTGCCTTAAGAAAAACAGTGCTAAGCTTGAGAAGGAAAAAGTGAGGAGCGGTAGCAGCGGTTTGCCAGATTAAGGCGAGGAACAGCACTGGAGGCGGAGACGCGGGAGCCGGACACAAGGCAAAGGCGCGGAGGCAGCAGGTGATGGAAAGCGAGCAGGCAGAAAGGACGCGGAGCGGCCAGAGCCTGAGACCGAGGCTAGGTGGGTAAGAGTACTCCTGTCCTAGCGTAATACCGGGCAGAGCATCAAATACGCGCTCAAAGCAACGTAGAGAATACTGAGGGCGCAGAGGAGATTTTTAATTCTCACCGGGCGGCTCCCGAAAGCGTCAGCGTGTCTTTAAGTGTGTTATTAGAACGAACTGAGCACTTCAGACGCGGGCTGGGGGCCTCGACAGCGACGGACCCCCACGAGCAAGGACAGAGGGAAACCTGCCCGCCGCCTCGGCGGCGCGGATCACTCCGGGGCCTGAGGCGGCGCAGGGCGGCGGAGGACGTGCCGGCAGAGGAGGAGAATCCCGTCGACGCTAACGCGGGGCCCGCGCGAGGCCGGTTACGGACGGAGCCATCCCGCGGGGCCCGCCCGGCGCCGCCGCGGGGCCGCCTTCACCTACCTCCGCCGGCCCGAGGCTGCGCCCAGACCCCCCGGCTCCAAGCAGAACTTCTGGGACCCCGCCGGCCGCTCCCGCGACGTCCGGGATCACTTGCGGAAAATCACGCGGATCCCGCGGCAGCCGCCGAGACACAGGGGGAACCCAGCGGCCGGCCCGTCGCGGGAAGGTGACGTCACGGCGCAGCTCACGGAGCGACACGGCCCGGGTGACGCGAGGCGGCCCGGTGGGCGGGGCGCTGGGGAGGAGGCGTGGCCGGGGCGATACTGGCCTGGCGCTGGTGACCCGGCGCGGCGGGCTGAACGGCCCGGTGTCTGGCGTGCTCGCGCGGGGAGGGCCGCGGTGCGGCGGCGGGAAGACACCCGGGAGCCCACCGGCGGCAGGGATGCGCGTGGGTTTGGGGCCCGAAAGCGAAAGGAGCAATCGGAAGTGACGTCGGGTCAAAACAAGCCGGCCGGGGGCCTGCAGTGAGTCTGCGGCGGCAGATGGCAAGCCCCTCCCGCCGTGGGCCGTCGAGGGTGGTCGCGAGGCGCCGCGCTCCCGCCCGGCCGGCCCCGGGCCCCGGGCCCCGGGCCCCGCCCGCCGCGGGTGAGCCCGGGCTTCCGCCCGCGGTACGTGAGCGGCGGGCGCTTCCCGGGCGGGGCCCGGCCGGTGCTCCGCGGACTCCGCGCCTGCAGCCTCTGCCCCAGCGGGCGCCTGTCCCGGGACTCGGGGCGCCTGTCGGCGCGAGGCGTCCTTCAGCCTCGTGCACCTTCCTTTCCCTCCAGGGCAGTCCGGGACTAGGAGGAGCCGGGGCTCCCGTCGTGAGCATCCACTGAGGACTAGCACGGTTGCCCGCTTGATCTCGAGGCGCTCTCCCTTCATCCCTCGCTCGCTGTCAGCGAGGTGATCCTACCTACCCTGGGCCCTCCCTCTTTTTCTCACCGCCTCCCCTTCTCGATCATCTTTTTCACCCCTCCTCCTCCTGTTCTTCAGAATTTTGGCCTAGCCAGTCAACTTTGCTTCTCCTCTCTGGAGCAGTGCCACGATAAGGGTTCTATTTCCACTCCTCCCCCCCCCCCCCAAGTACATGTGCTCTTCTCCCACTCAAAGCCTGGTAATTCCATCTGTGAACCCTGATTTATAACATGGAAGATGTTTAGAGCTAGAAAGAATATTAGAGATGCCTGTCTCAACCATCTTCACTTTATAGATGATAGTGAGTCTCAGCAAACGTGCATGATTTGTCTGCCCAGGGTTGCACAGATACTTAGTGGTGATGTTGGGAACGTAAAGCCAGATCTAAACAGCAGGTGTTTGTTGAGCATCGTGCAGGATCATTTCGGGACAGAAAAGAATATGAAACATTGTTAAAATTCAGATCAGAAAAGACTTATGGACCAAGCACTGTTTTGTGTGCAAAGATTAGAGTGGTCCTCATTCTAGAGTTTTCAATTTATTGGGAGTTTAAATGGAAATGTTCAAAAGAACGATAAATGCTAAAATAGAGATATATGCAGGGTGCTGAGAGAGCTCAGGGAGTTGCACTTCGCACAAGCACGCCTCTAGGTAGGAGTCTGTGGGAGATGGCTCTTCCCTCGGGAAACAGCTCGTCTCTTGCAGTACACTTTTAAAGACCTCTGCATTGCAGCTCCGTCTCCATTTGAAGCACAACTCACTTCCTGTTCTGCTTTCCTTTTGCTAAAGTGTGTGGACTTTGTTACCTTTTACTTTCTCTTATTATTAATATTATTACTATTTGTTATTTCTTCAGCTCTTTCTCCCTGGGAAGTTTTGGATTAGTTTAGTGCTGCTTATTGTAAGGGGCAGAGTGATGAAGTCAGAAGAGCTGGATAGGTCCCTGTAACTCATGGGCTCCCTTTTTCTCTTCACTACGGTGGACATAATGATTACCTGCCCTGACTACCCAGAGGATTGTTACAAGGATCAATCTTGGAAAATGTTTTAGAACTGTAAACAGTGGTTATCTGTAAATGTATAGTTTGCCAACCTCCACTGTGATTTTAATGCATTTTTCTCTTTTAATTCCAATTAATTCCAATTTTAAAACACCCTGCACCCTCTCACAATTTGTAAGAGGCAGTAAACCCTACGTAAAAAATTTAACTTGGTGTTAATTTTCTTCCTGTCTCAGTGATTATATATCTAGGACCATAATGTATCTTGGAGTTCATCTTTGTAGAAGCAATTTTAGGTACAATAATGAAATTTCTCTTGAAATTATATTAAGGTCCATAGGGAAGTGCCAGCAATTACTTTAGTGAAAACTCATTTTAAAACAATAGTAAATGATTCAGTAACAGGTGTGCTTATAACCTATGCTTCGAGAGTTAGCATTTATTGAGTTCATGTCTTGACGATCTACATTTGAAGAAAAATCAGTAATTCTTATTTCTTAATACTTATGACAAAGATCGAGATCCAGAAATTACACTTTGATCCTAATGTCCTAGAGATGCTAAAGCAAAGGAAGCCAATCTATAATCTGTACACTTTGTTTTTCATAAAAACCTGTATTAAGTTGCTAACACTTGATCTGAACAAAAACTAAGAAATAAATATATCTTCAGTTCATCATAACCAAGGTTTTATAAAGCTTTTCACTCTCCAAGAATCATGGGTATTATAGACTCTAACAGACTTGAGTACATGAGTTCTATATTTCCTTAAATTCAAACTGAGAGCCACTTACAAACAGCATGTTAAAAAATGAACCTCAGGGGGCTTGCCGGGTGGGGCAAGCGGTTGGGTGCGCGCACTCCGATGTGGTGGCCCGGGGTTCGCCGGTTCGGATCCTGGGCACACACACCGACACACCTCTTGGCAAGCCATGCTGTGGCGGTGTCCCACATAAAGTGGAGGAAGACGGGCATGGATGTTAGCCCAGGCCCAGTCTTCCCCAGCAAAAAAAGAGGATTGGCAGATGTTAGCTCAGGGCTGATCTTCCTCACCAAAAAAAAAAAAAAAAAAGAACCTCAGGTAAGAGGTTAAAGTTTTTACATGAAAGTTTATTTTCATTGTTAGACTGATCTTTTATCCATTTGGCAATATTTGGGAATAGGAAAGGGGAGGAAAGGGTAACTAAAATTTGTTGGACCCTACCGACAGAGGTGAGAATGTTACTGCATTTCATTTGGTCTTCACGAGGATCCTGTGAGGTTAATGGTGGTGTCCCCATTTTACGAGTGAGGCTGAGGCTTTGAGAGGTTCAGTGACCTGTACAGGTTCACACAGCTAGTAAATGGTGACACTTGGATTTGTACCCAGATTCCTCCACCTCTGAACATTGTATGCTTTCTATTATGTATAGGTGCTTGTTAGAGCACTGTTTGCATACTTGATTGAAAATGATTATTTTGTGTACTTTTACCTAAGTTGATATAATATTTTTAATTTTTTTCTTTCAGGTTTTTTAATATCCAAATTGCAAGAATACACTGGATACTGCTCTTATAAAATCAAGAGGAAATCATCAAAAAATGTTTTAATTATTGAAACTACAGTTGAAATCATGGCTACATCAGCAAATCTGGATATTGGAGCCCGGCTGATAGTGGAAGAGTGTCCCACCAGTTACAGTCTGAGTGGCATGCCAGACGTTAAAAGAGAACATCAGCTGGACGCAAGTGCAGAAGAAGGATCAGCTCAGAGTGTTGCCATGGGAATGAAATTCATATTGCCCAACCGATTTGATATGAACGTGTGTTCTCGCTTTGTGAAGTCCTTAAACGAGGAGGATAGTAAAAACATTCAAGATCAGGTTAACTCTGACCTGGAGGTGGCATCTGTCCTCTTTAAAGGTTGAAAGTTATGGTATACATATCTGCATTTGTTTTGTTTTTGTTTATTTGGGGGTTTTTTTCCCCTTTTTGATCATGGGATTTTGAGTTTGGGAAGCGAGTTTGGAAGTCATCTTTTAATATGATTTTCTAGAATCTCACAAAAACCAAAATTAAATAATTTCATATTATATAATGTCCATGAGTACATGTTGATTTTCTTTTAATTTCTTGCTTAACCTTTGTTTACAAATTCTCTAATAAAGTTCCCTATTGTACCTTTTAAAATCATAGGAGAAAAAAATTATTTGCGCCTTTTAGAAACCAGTTAGCTTGACATGCCCTATTCCATGAATATTTGATTGGCGTTAGCTTCGTATTCTTTAATGCAGTGAAGTCTGTCATCATATTGTAGATTTACTTTTATAACAATCTGTTGAATAAAAAACTAATCTCAGAATAAAATTGCTCAAGATTAATACAGATTTTTTTCTGGAACTTTCACTATGGTAGTACAGACTTGAGAAACAGTTGAAGATATTATACCTCATCTACTTCTTTCTTTTTTTTTTTCTTTTTGTGAGGAAGATCAGCCCTGAGCTAACATCTGCCAATCCTCCTCTTTTTGCTGAGGAAGACTGGCCCTAGGCTAACATCTGTGCCCATCTTCCTCCACTTTATATGGGACGCCCCCACAGCATGGCCTGACAAGCAGTGCGTCGGTGCGTACCCGGGATCCGAACCGGCGAACCCCGGGCCGCCGCAGCAGAACGCATGCACTTAACCACTTGTGCCACCGGGCCGGCCCCTCTATTTCTTTTTTAATATAAACATTGATTTAGAACTTTGAAATGCTTTGTCATTAAAATATTGTTTTAATGTGTTTAAATTTGTTTTACTCAGCTGAATGCAATATCCACACATCTCCTCCTGGAATTCAAGTGAGGCACGTCTACACTCCCTCTGCAACAAAGCACTTCTCCCCCATCAAACAGTCGACTACCTTAACCAACAAACACAGAGGAAATGAGGTCTCGACCACACCTCTCTTAGCAAATTGTGAGTATTTCCCACTGATGTATTAAAAAATTCTTATAACTAGGGGCTGGCCCTGTGGCTTAGCGGTTAAGTGCTGGCGCTCCATTGCTGGCAACCCGGGTTCGGATCCCGGGCACGCACCAACGCACCGCTTCTCTGGCCATGCTGAGGCTGCGTCCCACATACAGCAACTAGAGGGATGTGCAAGTATGACATACAACTATCTACTGGGGCTTTGGGGAGAAAAGGAAGAAAAAAAACAAAAAATTCTTATAACCAATATAATGGTTTCAAGAGTTTCACTTTGAAATTATTTTCATTAAGTGCATATTCTATTTTGGAAAACTTAAGTGATGTCCTGGTTTTAGTAATTGAAACCATTTTGACATATTACTGCATATTAAAATATTTCATGTTTTATGTTTCTCTGTTGAGAACAAATACAGATCAAAATATTAATTCTTAAAACCTTTATAGTTTTCCTATAAAAACTGAGTTATTCTGAACTCCGTGCAAAGTAAGACATTGTGAGTGTTTTTGTGTTCTTGGAGTGTGAGGCTTCACATCTTACTTATAAACTAGATCACTGATCAACGGGTAATTTGTAGTAAAAGCTAAGTGATTTCTACTGTAATTTTGAATTTGAATATAATAATATGAATATGAAACCACCTTTTTTAAAACTTAGAATCCATAATTTTAAAAAAAATGTAGAATCATTCTAGAAGAAATAAAATGAAGTTTTTCTATATAAACTAGAAAATATTCTCTCTAGTATGGGTGTGTGAATGAGAGAAAACCAGTTAGCAGTTTGATGTTAGGAGCTTTCTTTGAGAATATGATGTAAATGCATCTGTATTCTAAAGCACGGTGAAATATATGTCTTTACTTTGAAAACACTGTATCCCTCCTGATTTTGAATCACATGCTGTAGCAGTTAAGCCAGGAAGAGTCTGTGACTCTTATCTTCCTATTGGCCATTTCTGTTTTACTTATATTAATTTGCCTGTGCCTCCCAATTGCTTTCCTTTCTGTATGAAGGCCACCGAGTCATATCACTGAAGTCAGGATCAAGTAATACTAATTTTTAAGATGAGCTCTCATAGAACAGTGCCTCTTTTGGCTTTGTTTTAAAATAAAGAGATCATCTTAAAATATTCCAACCATAAAATTTTTGAGCTGAAAAGAAACACCTAGAGATCATATGGTTCACATCCCTCATGTTGCAGACAGAAATGTTTAATCAGTTATCCAAGGTCACACAGCTAATTAGGCACAACTAGGTCTGCACTCAAGAATTTACTCTCAAGGCCAGTTTCCCGTTTACTGCCTCACTCTTCCTAAAGTTAAGAAAAACCCATGGAGTCTTGACATAATGACATTTGGGACTTCAGTGGGGACTCGATCAATAAAAAGACAGAAGTGTGTCTGTGTCCTTTAGACCCAACTTCCTTATAAGTTTGGATACAGGGAACACATTTTAAAAATTAAGTATCTAAACCATTTCTTTGATTGATAAGATCAGTAACAATTTGCATTGTTAATAATTGATCATAACAATTTGTGTATTCATTGGTAATAACACTTTGCAGATGTCAGAATTACCTTAAACATGTAAGAGCCAATTTTCAGATACAGAATGGCTACTTGTTAAGTTAGGGTATATTTGAAGTCAGATTTTTTAAACAATAAAATGGTAGTTTTTGTCTTGGAAGAAAAGAATGCTGCACAAACATGAACAATGAGATGATGGCAGTGTGCCCTACAGATACACATGAAGCTTCTATGGTGTTGTTTCAGCTTTGTCTGTTCACCAGTTGGCCGCTCAGGGAGAGATGCTCTACCTGGCTACCCGTATCGAACAAGGTAATAGCCTATTTGAAAAAGGTATTTAAAACAAATTTAATAGGATTTCTTAGCTTTGTTATTGTTTTATTTTAAGAGAGTATAAAGTTTTAAAGTATAAAGTTTTATTTTAGGAAAGTATAAAGACAAAAAAAAAATAGTTGCATAATCTCACCAGGCAGATAACCCAATAGATAGTTAAAAAAAAAAGTACTATAAATTATAAAAATTATAGCTTCCTTTACCACCCTAGCCGTTTCCCCAAAAGCAAACATTATAAGTTTCTTGTTTACAGAAAACTTTTCTAGAAGACATTTCTGCTAATATTTGGGTTTATATATTGAGAATATGTATGTGCTTTTTGTTATTTACACGAGGGAAAATATTATACCCACTGCATTGCACTTTACTTTTTTCACTTAATATTTTGGAGATCTTTCCAAAAGATTGTATAAAATTTATAAGCACATAAAGATTGATTTCATTCTTTTTAATAGGTCCATGATTTTGCATTGTATTTCATATACATAGACTATGTTTTTATTTTTTAACTAGTTCCCCTGTTGCTGGTTGAATGTAGTTTGTTGCTGTTAAATAACAATATTGTTAGCATTCTTTTTAAGTATATCTATTGGGTAATTTCTACAAGCACAGTCAGCTCTTTAGCATGCCAGTATTGTCGTAGTGGTATTCATATGTGGTGGTGAAATTATATCACAAAAACTGCTTTTCTTTTACATAGAAAATGTTATCAATCACACAGATGAAGAAGGATTTACTCCTCTGATGTGGGCCGCAGCACACGGGCAAATAGCTGTGGTCGAGTTTCTCCTTCAGAATGTAAGGAAAAAGCCTCAGAAAATGTATTATGTACAGTCACTTAAGTTCAGTTAAGTCTTTAGTCACATCTCTGTAGCTCCAGCCAGCTGGATGTAATGGTAGAGGATCCAGAAAGTTTTAAATGCTTTTCATATTCTTGTGGAGCTTGGATCTAGTTGGGCAGGCGAGACTGATCAGACACGAAGCAGTGAGAGAAGATTTAAGGCCCGGCTCCTCTAAGCAGAGGGAACAAAGCCCTGTCAGCCTTGTAGGAGGAGCTTCCTGGAGGCGGGGTTTGACTCCAGAGTGAAGAGCAGTCAGGATGCAGAGAGGGAGGGAGGAAGGCGTCCAGACACCCTGATAACAAGAGCAGCCCTGAGTAGAAGTTGGCATCATTTCCTTGTTAACCCCAGAATGTTACCTGACCTAAGTGTTGAACTGTAATTATTATTGACAGAAATAACAATATTCTTGTTCCCGTGAATTGAAAAGTCTTTTGTCTCCACTTGCCACTCCAGGGTGCTGACCCCCAGCTTTTAGGAAAAGGTCGAGAAAGCGCACTGTCCTTCGCCTGTAGTAAAGGCTACACCGATATTGTCCAAATGCTGCTTGGTTGTGGAGTTGATGTCAATGAATACGATTGGGTGAGTCTGAGATACTAATTTTTAAATTACCATAACTCGAGGATTTATTTGGTTTGGGAAGACATAATAAATCTTATTCAACACTTGGAAGAATAATTAATTGACTTAGTTAAACACCTGGAAGAAAAAGTTAATGTCATAAACTCAAATATTAGTTCTGATTTAAGTATTCACAAAATATTAAAATTACCTTAAACTACTTTTACATGCTCAATTCTTAGTAAAACTTCTCACAGCAGCACTAAATTATTCGAATCTTGCTCACCTTAAAAAACTAAATCACCTTTTCTTTTTGCAGAATGGAGGGACACCTTTGCTTTATGCTGTACATGGAAATCACGTGAAATGTGTAAAAATGTTGTTAGGTAAGCAGATAAACATGAAAATATTTAGAAAGTGAGGACTTTATTTTTCACAAGCTGGCCTCCCCAGGGATTACTCGGGAGCATCACTAACTCTTGCTAACTGCATTAATCCTGCTGCTCCTCACCCTGGAGCACCTGTTGCCATGGCTGCCATGTGGGAGGCGGCTCGTCACAGTGTGCCTGCAGCTGGGCATGTGTCCCTGTTGCTCTTGGGGGTCACGTGTGAATCCACGCTGTGTCCTCCGTCCAGCGTCTGTATGCTTGAGTTCTGTCTGTAGTGGTCCGTGCCTTGCAGCTGCTCTAGAGGATGCCTGTTTGCTGCAAGTGTCTCCCCTCCAACCCACCAAGGTGAATTCTCTGCTCTCTGTCCTCTGTCAGACCATCCTGAAAACACCTTCCAAACTGGCTGAAAATCTGTCCCACTATTTGCACACGAGCAAGTAATAGACAAACATATCCATATTTTCATTTTATTTATGTCGATTTTTCTATTTTGGTATAGAAAATGGAGCTGACCCAACAATTGAAACCGACTCTGGTTATAATTCTATGGATTTAGCTGTAGCCTTGGGCTACAGAAGTGGTAAGCATTTTAGAACTCTCAGGTTTCGTTCTAGTAAAGCTTCATGAATAGTACAAACCAGCGGTCCAGACTGTTTCATCACTTGTAGTCATAGAGCATTGCACGTTATCCCAACTCCTGACAAATACTTTTAACTGTGGGCAAAACCCACAAAGTCCTACAAAGTCTAGAAATGAGTTTGTTACTACTACTTTTCACCAACCCAAATAATTAGTTGCTGGAGGATAAGCACACACCTATTTACAATGTGTTTAACATTGTAGCAAACTATTTATAAAAAGCCTTATAGGGGGCCGGCCTGGTGGAGTAGTGGTTAAATTCATGCTCTCTGCTTTGGCAGCCCAGGGTTCACAGGTTTGAATCCCAGGCACGGACCAATGCACCGCTCATCAAGCCATGCTGTGGTGGCGTCCCACATACAAAGTAGAGGAAGATGGGCACAGATGTTAGCTGAGAGCCAATCTTCCTTACCAAAAAAAAAAAAAAAAAGCCTTATAGTTGCCCTTTTTGTGTTCCTTACAACAACCTTGTGCTCTGACTCTCCTTCAGTTTCAAAATTTAGAAACCAGGAATAAGAAATCCAGTAACTTGGACGATCACTAAGTCAGTGACCGACTGAGTTTTAAGTGTATTTAAGTATTGCATTGCAATCTTATTGCCCTTAGACTATGAATGTATCCTACTTGGAAATTATTTTAGGAAAAATTTGGGGATGTTAATTTGAATTTGATAGTTCTTTTTAAAATTTTGTAATCATCATGCTGTGGTCCTGATCACCTCTCTGTTCTAGTTCAACAGGTTATTGAGTCACATTTATTGAAGCTGCTTCAAAACATCAAGGAGTAGACATCGTCATCAGAAAGTGTTACCTGCCCTGCCATTTACTTTTTGGCCCTTATAAATGATAGTTTTGTTTACTTATAAATTTTTACCTCAGTTGCAATATTTACTGATTTTTAGTAAGTTTTAATAAATATTCCTGAGTAATTCACTGGTTTATAATAAAATTAATGTTGATGCTTTCTTTATAAATGTGTTTTACTACATATTTAAAATTATAAATTAATGTTTTGTGGCATGTAAATTTTTATGGTACAGATAGTTATCTGTCTTTGTATCAAGTGCTGTAATTAAACATTTTCAGAAATTATTCTACCCTATTCATCTTGACGCTTGTATTAACTCATTGACTTTATATAGGTAGGGTTTGCTATAAATCCATAGGGAAAAAGATTGTTATTGTTGAATTAAAAAATGCACAGTGTGACTGTTTACAAAATGATGTTATAAATAAAGTACTTTTTCTGTTAGTTTGCATGCGAGTTTTTTTAAATTTTATAAGATTACTAAGGATTTCCTTAGGATGTTTAGTTTAACCCTCTGTCCTACCAGAACCCTCCATTAGATCAAACAATATAATTAAAATAAATTGAATGTAAGTCAGTCAACAAAGACTTAAGATTGTCATTTCTAGAAGTATATTTAGAATATTTTTCTCTTGTAAATAAGTTTTTCATTAGGAAAAGTCCCCCATGAAAGAGAAGTCAGTTCTTCCATAAAAGTCAGATGCTCTTTCATTCCACTAGAGGAGCACTGTGAGCCTGAGGGACACCACAGTCTGGCAGCGAGAACCAGGGCTCCAAGTCGACTGACCACTGCGTGTGCGATGCGGGTTGATCACTTTGTCTGGAAAATAGTTGTGCAGTTATAAGACTGGTTGTAAGCCACAAGAACCTTATCTAGCTAATTTAAGCAAAAGGGAGTTAATGGAAAGATCCAGAATGGAAAAGAAAGCTGAAGAAGCAAGCAATACCAAGGAGTGAAACGGGGCCAGGGCCCTCCATCAGGAAACCGGCCAGTTGTTTTGGATGCTGCTTTGGGAATGTTTAGCTTAAAACCCTCGTTGATCATTCTGCTCGGGATTTAAATTTCCAGGAGGCAGAAATCTGTTTGGCACGGGATATAAATGTACCGCTGTATGGAGTTGGGGGACAAGGGGATGACTGGTTAACCATCCACCATTGCCCCCCGGAGCACCTGGAATGCAGAAGGCAAAGGCTGCCAAAAGGAAAACCACAGGGAGAGAAAAAATAGGTGTTCACCCCAAAGGCAATCTAAATATCACGTGAAAATAGTACTAGTGTTTCACCCACTGTCAGGCATAAACTTTAAATTGATATTCTAGCACTTCTGATGGATTTACCTAAAACCATTCACCCTTCCATTTGGCTCTTCTTCCTGTGAATGGCACGTATCCAGGAAGTGTTAGTTCCTGTTCATATTATAAGGTAACAAAATCCAGTGATCCATTTGGGCACACCACTCTGTATTGCTTGCAAGTGCTTTCCGAAACGAAGAAAACTGTCCTGGGATTGAATCTAAAACTAGTCTGACTCTACGGGTGATGGCCAACACATCTCAGAGAATATCTTCAAGAAAATCCCCTTTCCAGGGCCGGCCTGGTGGCGTAGCGGTTAAGTTTACGTGCTCCGCTTTGGGCAGCCCGGGGGGTCATGGGTTTGGGTTCATGGGTTCAGATCCTGGACATATGCACCATTCATCAAGCCATGCTGAGGCAGTGTTCCATACAAAGTAGAGGAAGATGGGCACGGATGTTAGCCCAGGGCCAATCTTCCTGAGCAAAAAGAGGAGGATTGGTAACAGATGTTAGCTCAGGGCTAATCCTCCTCACACACACAAAAAATTAAATTCCTCTTTTAAAAATCAAATACTTTGGGGGCCAGCCCGGTGGCACAAGCAGTTAAGTGCGCGCACTCCACTGCGGCGCCCAGGGTTTGCTGGTTCAGATCCCGGGCACACACCGATGCACTGCTTGTTAAGCCATGCTGTGGCGGCATCCCATATAAAGTAGAGGAAGATGGGCACAGATGTTAGCCCAGGGCCAGTCTTCCTCAGCAAAAAAGAGGAGGATTGGCATCGGATGTTAGCTCAGGACTGGTCTTCCTCACCAAAAACAAAAAAATCAAATACTTTGTAAGTTGTGTTTATTGATTGCATAAATATTTATTCGGAGCTTATATACCAGACTCTGTGCTTGATGTGAGGAAAAAATACTGAGCAAAACCAGACACAGTCCTGCCATCAAGGCCCTCACTGCCTGGTATTATAGGGCTCATTCCCACCACAGTGTGAAATCCATTGACGATAATTTTCAAAAGGTTAAAAACCATTATTCTCATGTAAATATAAAACCAATACCTCTCAAAGAGTTTATTCAACTCATTAATTAGTAAGGAAACCGGTAAGATGTTAAAACTAATTCCAAGAGCTAGGTATTTTAGGCAATGTTAGTATAATACTGCTGAGGTAGGTACAAATCTGGTTAATGTCCAACAAGGCCATAAACCATAACCTTTGAGGCTCTCTCTTCCACTGGACAGAAATTATTTGCATCTCTACTGGATAGAAATCTATAAGATAACATGCAACTTCACTAAGTCTGATACCTTTAATTGATAGTAAACAGTGAGTTGAACTAAGTCGTTTGCCCTAGATTAGTGGTTCTCAAACTTTAGTGTACAGAATCATCTGGAGGGCTTGTTAAACTACAGACTGCTAGGTCCTACCCTGGACTTTCTGATTCAGTCCATCTGGGGTGAGACCTAAGAATTTTAATTTATAACAAGTTTCTGGGTGATGCTGCTGGTCCAAGGACCTCATTTTGAGAACCACTCTCCTAGATTATCCTTGGATGAACTTCTCCCCAGAATGAGAGAGGATGTGCCTCCCTTGTTTATTTCAAAATTGCAGATAATTTTTCTGACAGTCTCCTGCCTTGCAATCATAAAGATCATTCTTGATCACAAAAGGCTGATTTTGTTAGGTTTAGCCCGAGTACACACATGCAGCAATTTAATCACATAGGCCTCAAGTTTTCTCTGCAAATCTAGAGCCTTAGATTACCGAGCAACTACTTAGGCCAAAAAAATTACCTTCTATTCAGAAACTTTCACAAGGAATCTCAGGCTTTTAAAAACTTCGATATTTACTCCTCTATTCCACGGCCAGGAGCCTAAGCCCAAGAAAGTCTGTCTATCAGATTTCACCTACAGTATCACTAAATCGGGGTAAATTCCTCCCTTCTTGAGGTCTGAAAATTTTCTAAGGTCCCTAGCTTTTCAGGAAGTGACCTTCCTCACCACCAGTCAGATAGGGACCTGGAGGCAGGTGCCAGGCCAGTTTTGGGAGGAGGGCTTTGTAGGCATTAGCTTCACGTATAAAGTCAACCCTGTGTTTCTTAACATGGTCTTCTTATACCTGATTAAGAGCCTCATTCTCAAATATAACCCTCTGGTCTGGCTTTGGCTGAACAATCTGTTTGTCCAATTATAAAAAGAATGACAAATTCTTATTGAATATATACTAATAACTATTTTGTCATGGAAAGTAAAGAGACTCACTAAAAGTATTTGTTTCTGAATTCTGAAGATGCCATAGAGAATCAGACACTATTTAAAATGTTTCATTTCAGTTTACTGATGCATAGTCCACTAAATTGAAGGTTAGAGAGATCTTAAGGAGAAAGAGAAAGGAGTTCTATGTGTATCCATAAAAAATAAAACGTCAAAAATCATACAACAATATTCCACACAAATAACCACAATTAAAGTTTCCCTCGTCAGTTCATTCAGTCCTCTGTAATTCTTATTTCCCAGGATCTTAGGTCAAGCAATGGGCTTTCCTGAAGTATGTATTGAAAAGAATCTTTGGAATCTTAGAATCCAGAAATTCTGACTCAGTCTGCTGGTACAGGTTGAAAGGTGTTTAAACGATGTCAGCTAAGAAGCTTGTACTCAAGGGTCTATTCTTTATGGTCTCAGTAGCTACAGGTGCCTGGCACTCTCTACACCTTCCTGTGGGGCTTTCTGTGGGGCTCTGACACTTAGAGGCTCTGACCTTAGAGCAGAACCTTCAGAGAAGCATCCAATAAAAACAGAAATGATCATGAGACTGAATGACTGAGATTAGTTTCTTACAATAACAATGTCGGAATGAAGAAGAGTAAACTTTTCCATGGTGGTGCAGTAGTCCCCCCTTATCCGCGGGGGATACGTTCCAAGCCCCCCAGTGGATGCCTGAAACCGCGGATAGTACCAAACCTAACCGTACATATATACTATGTTTCTTTCTACACATACCCACCTATGATAAAGTTTCATTTATAAATTAGGCACAGTAAGAAATTAACAACAATAACTAATAATAAAACAGAACAGTTATAACAATATACTGTAACAAAAGTTACTGCAGATCTTGGCAACCTCAGCATACCATTTTTTTTCTTTCCTTATTAAGTGGAGAACTTTCACATTTTCATTTAAAAGAAGCACTTTACAGTTCTCTTTGGCATATCCAAATTGCTAGCATCACTACTCTTGCACTTTGGGGCAATTATGAAGTAAAATAAGGGTTCCTTGAACACAAACACAGCGATACCGAGACAGTCAATCTGATAACTGAGAGGCTACTAAGTGACTAGCGAGCGGAGAGCGTGTACAGCGTGGATCAGTTGGACAAAGGGATGAGTCAGGTCCGGCACAAGAAGGAGCAGAGACAGAGCAGGATTTCACCACACTACTCAGAATCTCGAGCAATTTAAAACTTATGAATTGTTTATTTCAGGAATTTTCCATTTAATATTTTCCGACCGCAGTTGATGGTGGGTATCTGAAACCCTGGAAAGTGTAACCACAGATAATAGAATACTACTGTACTCTACATAATTATCTTATTAAAAAATTAGTCAATATTTTCCCTCAGTGTCAGGACATGTTACAAACAGTAAGGGCATTATCAACTCTCCAGGGCCTTTCCAAAAAACATACAATATCTGAAATATTTCTATTAATAACTTTTTACCCATATAAACTTAACCTAGGGAAGGCTGAACATCACTTCTGATTTGACAATTCTTCCCATGCTGCTCTTATGAAAATATTGAGCTAATTAAGACATATGGCGAATACCAAGCAAACCTGATTGCTCCCAGTATCCCTCTTTACAAAGTGAAGTAATAAATCTTGGTGATCTTCAAGGGCCCTCTGAGAAATCTCAAAGATAATTATAGGCTGGGGCCAGCCTGGTGGCTCAAGCAGTTAAGTGCACATGCTCCTCTTCCGTGGCCCGGGGTGTGCCCTGATCCCCGGCGCACACCGACACACCGCTTGAGATGCCATGCTGTCCCATATAAAGTAGAGAAAGATGGACACGGATGTTAGCTCAGGGCCAATCTTCCTCGGCAAAAAAAGAGGAGGATCGGCATCAGATGTTAGTTCGGGGCTGATCTTCCTCGCACACACGAAAAAGATAATCGTAGGTATACAAGACAACTTCCTGGAAATAGTTCTTTTCTAAATTTAGAATCTGATCTTGGGGAGGCAAAATCAAAAAAGTTATCAGAGAAGATTTAGACACTTTATGTAAACAGTGGCATGGCTGCTGAGAAACCACAGTTGGTTACCTAATTAACCAAAATGATAACAAAATATCTTGAGACAAAAGAAGGCAAAACCACTATAAGAAACTTAGTTCTTTTACAACTGAGGAAACTTTGCTTTTTATCTCATTTTTTAAAATAATCAAGAATGAAATCAAATCAACACAAAGCACAGAAATTATTCTGGTAAGACCTGGAATTTCTGCTGTCTGTGCAGATTACACAGAAGGTAAAGAATAACCTTTGCTGCCACTAGTTAAGAGCTCTAAGACCAATTTATCAAGGCAAGAGAAAACCGAATTCTAGCTTTGCATTAATGTAAAATCTGTTAGTAAAGATCTTGTGAGCTGCTTTATTTTCCCTTAAATAACTTTGTATACAAAGCCATCAAAACTGAGAGAAATTTGCCAAAATTCTAACACATTTATATAGCTTCTTTTCAGACTGAGGTATTATAAACCAAGAGAAATAAAATTCTCTTCCCTCTTCCCCTCTTCAATTTGTTATATACACCAAAGTGGTACCTTTCCTCCACTCTTTCGTATTCTGGAACACATTCTGGACACTTTACCTTAGGTCAAAACTACTGCCTTTTTTCTTGAAAAAACAGAAGTACATACACAGTTGCATTTCTCTGCCATTATTGATTCTAGTATAGTCTCGGTCAGCCATATTAATCACAACTTTTAACCCAATTAATAATTCTATTTCATGGAGAAAAGTGAGAGATAAATAACTGAGAATTGTCTGGCATTTACAAGCATTTTAGCACAGTAGAAAAGCTCACAAATATACAACTTCCTGCAGCCATGTACATCCCTTTTATACTTTCTTTTTTTTTTTAATTTTATTTATTTATTTTTTCCCCCAAAGCCCCAGCAGATAGTTGTAGGTCATAGCTGCACATCCTTCTAGTTGCTGTATGTGGGACACAGCCTCAGCGTGGCCGGAGAAGCGGTGCGTCGGTGCGTGCCCGGGATCCGAACCCAGGCTGCCAGCAGCTGAGCACGCGCACCTAACTGCTAAGCCACGGGGCAGGCCCCTTTTTATACTTTCTTAAAGTGGTAAAAATGAACACTTTCATTAATGTGTCACAAAGATGCAGCCAATCTATAGCATATAAAAATAAGAAGCAAAAGTACATAAACCTAAAATTATGCTTAATAATCAATGTTTCAACATTCCATCTTATTTGGAAATTACTTACATATCTAATAATTATTCATTAATAACTTGGATTAATAATAATCCAAGTTTTAAGTTGCTTAAGGATTTTGGAAATTATGTTTAAGCTGACAAACTATAAAATATAATTACCGGTGATAGCAGAGGTTTGTTAAATTCACGACTCAATTTAGTTGGATACAAATTTACACTTTTATAATCTTAAGCATTAGATAGTGGTATTTTATCTTACTTGATCAGCAAACCAGTATAAAAAGTTTAGGAAATTCAGATTAACTCATCTTTTCCTGAGATAACAGACCCAAATCTTATTTAAAAAAATTAAATGTGGGGCTGGCCATATGGCATAGTGGTTAAATTCGGCGCACTCCGCTTCAGTGGCCCAGGTTCACAGGTTCAGATCCCAGGCATGGATCTGAACCACTCATCAGCCATGCTGTGGTGGCGACCCACATACAAAATAGAGGAAGACTGGCACAGGTGTTAGCTCAGGGCTAATCATCCTCAAGCAAAAAAAGAGGAAGATTGGCAATGGATGTTAGCTCAGGGCTATCTTCCTCAGCAAAAAAAAAAAAAAAAAAATTAAATGGGTGCTTATCATACTCCATATCGGGAAACTGATGATATAGACAAATAAATATTATTTTTAAAATCAAAATTATTAAACTAAGCTAATTTGTTCAAAGACTCACTTTCATTATGTGAACTTGGTTTCTTAAAATGCTTCTGAGCTAGTAATTTCTGTAAGAATAATCCTTTTCTTAAAAGTTTAGCATACTTAAAACACTGGAGGTTCAGTTTCTTTATTTTCTGGGGTTTGAGGGAATATCTGATTCATATAAATGATTATTTCTATAAACCAATCAGAACAGTGCTCCTTTAATTTAAGAGACAGTGTAATCTAGTTGTTAAATACCCTCCAGCGTTAGGAAAATATTTCTACTTACACGAGGAGAGGAAAGGCCTTTCTCAGCCACAGACACATAGATACACAAACACACAGAGGGCTTATAGTTTCAGATTGACAACTTTAGCCACAGATCAGAAGTGATCCAGAAACACAAAATCTCAAAGAGCTATCTTTCTTTCCGGTGGGAATCTGATTCTTAATTGATTTGAGGTTGCAAATAGACAAACAGATCAAAAAACAAAACTGAACAAAAACAAAAAGAAAAAAGACTAATCAGTTGGATTCTCCATCATCTCTGACCCACCAGAGAACAGGACTTCATTATACATGTAACAGAGGTCACCAAGCTGACCATAATACCAAATCCTTAATCATTGCTGCCACCAGTAGGGATTAACTTACTGAAGGAGTGCAAACCAGAAATGAGGACAAATACGTTACATCAGTAGAAAGGGAAAAAAGAACTAGAGAGTCAGAAAAGTTAAAGTTCTGTTCACACCCAGGATTCACTTCAGAAGCCAAGAAAAGGCGGGCCAGCAGATGAGTTAATTTGGCTCCATCAGATTAATCCTCTCAAACACCTCAGGGAATGACCTTCAAAACTGATAAAACGCAATTTTCAAAAGGTTATATGATGGGGCCGGCCTGGTGGTGTAGCGGTTAAGTGCGTGCTCCCCTTCCACGGCCTGGGGTTCGCAGGTTCGGATCCCGGGTGCGCACAGATGCACCGCTTGTCAGGCCGTGCTGTGGCAGTGTACCATACAAAGTACAGGAAGATGGGCACGGATGTTAGCCCAGGGCCAGTCTTCCTCAGCAAAAAGAGGAATTATCTCCCCTCATCCCATACATCCTGAGGACAAGTAAAAACGCGATGTGTTAGCTGAGGTGTGCTCACGGCTCTAATGTAAGGTTTCTTAGGCTGCATCCCAACATCAGTCCTCCTTATTGACATAACAGAAACCTGTGTGTCCTGAGGAAACAGGGCAGAGGATCTTCCAGGGGTAGAAGAAAGTTCCACTCCAAGAGCACTTAGTTCTCAACCTAGGATGCACGATGGACTCACCTGGAGAGGTTTAGAAAACACGGATGCCTGGTCTCACCCCGGGGGAGTCTGGCTTACTATTCTGGGATCCTGCGTGGGGACGTAATAGCTTCCCAGGTGATTCCAATGCACAGGCAGGCTGAGAACCATTGCTGTGGGGCAGCTGGCTCCCGGCTGGTGGAACCAGGATGCTCCAAACCACATTCTGACATTTGCCTCTCACACTGCCACCCTGTCCACAAAAGAACCTTATGAAAGAAGCTGGTTTAGCCTTTCTCTCTGGCCTGTTGGTACATGCTGTGATCCCTTTGTAAAGATAAACATGTCCCCCTTTAAGCCTATGTGACAAAGAATTTCAAAACCTTCGTCTTACCTTTTGTGAGTGATTCACCTTTTTTCACTCAACGAGTTGTGACTGAACACACTTTATTAATCTGTGTTTCTGAAAGACAGAGCCCACTCGATTGTTTACTCATTTTGCTTACCTTTTGAATAAAAGGAGTTCTGAACACCCAGGACAGCAGTGTGTACCAACAAATGCCAAAGAGCTTGCCTTGTTACTTCCTTTGCTCCAGGATTTACACTGGGACACAGGAGTTGACCAAAGCACTGGCCTTCTGGAACTCGCGCCAGCTCACAGGGTTCACCCACAGGGCCAGGTAACCCTCCCCAACGACGCACGTCTGCTATGAAAACTTCTCTCTCCTCTCACTCGTCTGCCCTGTGTTTGCCCCTCTGCCAAGGAGCCTGTCAACAAGAATGCAGTCAACTGTGGGTGCCCCTCTCTCAGTGAGCCCTGCCTCGGAGGTCCCTCTGCTGCTTCAGGATCAGGTTGTCAGTGTTTAAGGAAGAGCCCCTCTGCCCACCTGGGCCAGAGTTGGCCTTACTGCCTTCTCCAGAGAATAAACACTCTCTCTGTCCACCCTAGATTCTTTAAAAGATAATGCTGCCACTAGAAGGATGTGCAACTATGACATACAACTATCTACTGGGGCTTTGGGGAAAAAAAAACAATAATAAAAAATAAAAATAAATAAAAAAAATAAAAAGATAATGCTGCCTTCCCTACATTGATGAGATGTTACAGGTCCCTCCCCAAGAGATCATTGTACTTGGTCAGCGTTCACACAGCCTCTCACTTGGGGAGAAGTAAAATATACCAACCAATGTTGTCGTATGAGAAAGCCTAGCACAAATATCACGGTTTATGCCCGGGGCAGGAGTCATGGCCACTGCGCCTCAGGGATCCAGTCAGGGAGAGAATGCAAGACAAACTAACCAACCACAGGGCAATATGACATAACAGAGAACAGAGGTTAATGTCAGATAGGAATGAATTTAGAGAAGAAAATTATTTCTGTGGCTTCAGGAAGCCAAGGTCAAAATCCCCAACATTTAGGCATTTAAAAAAATTTACCTCTGTTACTTTTCTGAAGATAAAAGTAATGTATACTTCTTGTATCTGTTAGGATACTTTCAGCTGTAAAATAAAACCCACTTAAGATGGCTTAAACCAATAAGTAAACGTATTTGCTCATATAGGAGGAAACCCAGAGTTAGGTGGACTTCAAGGTTGGTCGATGGAGCAGCTCAACAATGCCAAGTGAGACCCGGGTTCCTGGAGCTCTGCACTCCACTGCCACAACTCAGGATTAGCCTAAGTCTGGTTCCCCTTCGGGCAATAATGTGGCTTCTAATAACAACAGGGCCATATGCGTCTTCATTTCTGTCCAGTCCAGTGAGACAAAGAGGTGTCCTATACTCCTTCCAGAAGAGTGAGGAAGAACTTCCCCAGAAGCTTCCAGAAAATCTCTCCTCTAGTCTCATTTTCTGCAATTGAGTCACATGCTCATTCCTGAACCAGTTATGGAGACTGAGATTAACCTAGCACCCAGTCATACGCATTTCATTTAGAAGGAAAAAGAGCAACAAATACAATACATACGAAATTCACTTTGGAGATCCCTGACCAGGCACCTAAGTAGATAAGCAAAAGAATAATATAGAACTAAGAAGCTAATAGAGAAGATAAAATGGAATAATAAAAAAATACTTGATGAATTTGAAAGGAGGCAGGAAATGAGAAATATGAGAACAAAGCACAGATGGGACAATTAGAAAACAAATAGCAAGATGGTTGACTTAAATCCAACACTAAATGTACAAGGACTAAACATTCCAATGAAGAGACAAAAGTTGAGAGCCTGGACTAAGGAAACCAAACAACAATCATCTACCACTATTTTAAAGAAACATACTTTAAATACAAGGATGCAGACAGATTGAAAGTAAAAAGATGGGAAAAGATACCATCGAACATTAACCAAAAGAATGTTGGTGTGGCCACATTATCATCAGCATATAGCACTGCGGGGACCTAGAACAGTCAAAACTTGAAAAAGAACAAAGTTAAAAGAGGAAAATTACCAGATATCAAGCCTTACTATAAAACTACAGCAGTTAAGACAGGTATTGACAAAACGAATAAACCAATGAAACAGAATAGAGTGTAGAAACACATCTGTACACAGATGTCTGCTGACTTACACAAAGACACCACTGCAACCCAGTGGAGGAAACAAGGATTTTTTTCAACAAATGGTGCTGGGTCAATTATTTTTTCTTTTTTTTTTTTCAATTTTATTTATTTTATTTTCTCCCCCCAAAGCCCCAGTAGATAGTTGTATGTCATAGCTGCACATCCTTCCAGTTGCTGTATGTGGGACACGGCCTCAGCATGGCCGGAGAAGCGGTGCGTTGGTGCGCGCCCAGGATCCGAACCCGGGCCGCCAGCAGCGGAGCGCGTGCACTTAACCGCTAAGACACGGGGCCGGCTCTGGGTCAATTAAATATCAGTGTGGGGAAAAAATTAAAATTCAGCTCTCACATCTTATTCAAAAATTAACTAGACATGGATTGTAGATCTGTACCTAAATATGAAAGGCAAAATCATAAAGTTTTTAGAGGGAAACACAGAAGAATATCATCATGATCTTTGAGGAGGCAAAGATTGTTCACCAGCATTCCATGGTTGTTATCTTTTTGAACTTTTTTATTCTAATGATTAAAAATGGTAGCTTATTTCCATTTTAATTTACAACTCTTTAACCACAAACAAAGTTGTGAGTTGCGCACGCTTATAAACTATTGGCATTTAAGTGTTCATTTGTGTTCTTTGTCCACTTTTCTATTAGGTCATTGTTCTTTCTCTTATTAATTTTAAAAATTCTTTATATATTAAGGAAATGTATATACTAAGAAATATTTCTTTTTTTTTTTCTTTAATCTTAGAGTTTATTTCTCAGCCGTCTTTTTTTTTGCTGGGAAAGATTCGCCCTGAGCTAACATCTGTTGCCAATCTTCCTTTTTTTTTCTCCCCAAAGCCCCAGTGCATGGTTGTATACTCTAGTTGTAAGTCCTTCTAGTTGTTCTCTGTGAGCCACCACCACAGCATGGCAACTGACAGACAAGTAGTGTAGGTCCGCACCCGGGATCCAAACCCGGGCTGCTGAAGTGGACTGCGCCAATTTTTAACCACTAGGCCACCAGAGCTGGCTCAATACTTCTTATTTTTTAAAGACTTTCATTTTTTAGGGCAGTTTTAGGTTCACAGCGAAGGTACAGAGATTTTTCCATAGATCGCCTGCCCCCACACATGCACAGCCTCCACCATTATCTACATCCCCCACCAGAGTGGTATGTTTGTTACAGCTGAGGAGCCTACATGGACACATCATAATCACCCAAGTCCACAGTTTACATTAGGCTTCACTCTTGGTGTTGTACATTCTGTGGGTTTGGACAAATGTATAATGACATGTATCTACCATTATAGTATCACACAGAGTATTTTTACTGCCCCCAAAGATCCTCTGTGCTCCGCCTATTCATCCCTTCCTCCCCTCTAATCCCTGGTAATTTCTAATCCTTTTACTGTTTCCATAGTTTTGACTTTTCTAGAATGTCATATGATCGGAATCATACATTATGTAGCCTTTTCAGATGGCCTTCTCTCACTTAGTAATATGCATTTAAGCTTCATTTGTGTCATTTCATGGCTTGATAGCTCATTTCTTTTTAGTGCTGAATAATATTCCATTGTCTGGATATACCAGTTTCTTTATCCATTCACCTACTGAAGGACATCTTGGTTACTTCCAAATTTTGGCAATTATGAATAGGCTTCCATAAACGTGCATGTGCAGGTTTTTGTGTGGATATAAGTTTCCAGGGGCCGGCCCCATAGCTTAGCGGTTAACTGCATGTGCTCCGCTACTGGCGGCCTGGGTTTGGATCCCTGGCGCACACCTTATTATTTTATCAAGTCATACATTTCTTTAAGCCCTGCACTTTTGGACTCAGTTCTAGCAAATGGAATTCTATACCTTGACAAAGCAAGCCCTACTAATTGCAGATAATAGAAAAGAGTTACTGACACCAGCATAAACTATGAAATGCTAAGTAATAATTTAAAAATTAAGTTTAGGGCTGGCCCCGTGGCATAGCAGTTAAGCATGCGCGCTCCGCTGCTGGCGGCCTGGGTGCGGATCCTGGGCACACACCAACATATTGCTTGTCAGGCCATGCTGTGGCAGTGTCCCACATAAAGTGGAGGAAGATGGGCACGGATGTTAGCTCAGGGCCAGTCTTCCTCAGCAAAAGAGGACTGGCATGGATGTTAGCTCAGGGCTGATCTTCCTCACAAAAAAAATAAATAAATAAAAATAAATAAAAATTAAGTTTAGATAAATTTGGAGACTGAAACATCTACAAGAATGAAATCCTGTTTTATATTAAGTAACCACAAAAGTCTCCTTGTGAGGTTGTCTGGAAGAAGTCCTTTTGTAAGATATCTGGCTTTCAAAGTTTGATGCTGTCCCTGAAAAATGCTGCTTTTAATCTATCTCTAAAAACCTTGTATGCTGACCAGTAGGCATGGGTACCTGCATTTACTTGGAGATTTGTAACTAGAAGATATAACCTGCCGTTCTTCTTTGTTGAAAACAGTAGTCTTAGAACTCCCTCTTTCTCTCTTCTTTTGTGCATAAAGGTAAGTAAACAGATGACTGGTTGATTCATCTTAAACAAGGCGTTCCAGGAAGTTTATTCCAACAACCAATTTGCATTTGGCTTTTGGCTTTATGTTAATTTTTCAGAGCAGGCATATTTTATTTTTGTGTAGTTAAATTCACCAGTTCCCTGGTGCTCCCCAAACAATGTCTCAACTCGCCTCCCTTTAAAGAAGCCAACAGTCCAGGTGCTTCCTTCCTAGCTTCTCCTTTTCCCAGCCTCCTGCCTCCCAGTCTCCTGGCTGCTAGAGTGCAAGGATGTGATGGAGGTTTAACCAATCAGATGCTCCCGGCCCAGATTTTTTTGGTAGCTACTGACCCAAAGCAGTAAGAAGAGTGGTGTCCATAGCAGTGACAGCAGTGACCACAGCAATATGCAGTTTCTGGGGGCAGCAGATGCTGTACGAAATGTGCCAGCCATGTCGTCACTGGCAAGATTTTGGTTGTGGTCCTGCTGCTGCCTGGTGCCCCTTGTTCCTGGTCTTCCTCCAGCCTGCTTCTCAAGACTTCCTGGTATTTCTGTGAACCAATAGCTTTTCAGTCAAGTCCTTTTCGTTTAACCAGACTTAGTTTCTGATGCTAAGAATGTCGATAGCCACAAGGAAATAAGGAGGATATCCCTCTCCCAGACTCTGACCTCCTTTGCCACCTGAGCACCAGGAGTCCTTCAAGTAAACAGGTCCTTTAGTCCCCGTCATGCCTCCCATCCCCTCCCCTCCCGTCCTCTCTCTCTTTCCAGGGCTCAGGTATGATTCCAGACTCCAGAGGACCAGGTGTCAGAGACACTCACCACAGTCTCTCTCCATCTCTCACCGCCTCAACCTCCTCCACAAAACTTCCCTGAGAAGAGCCTGCACCCCGTACTCGGCTCCTATAAATAGACCCCTGGGGCCACCCATCCCACTAATCCATCCATCCTGCCCAGACAGGTCTGACTGCCAGGCTGGGACACAACTTGGGCCTAGCTTAGAACCCCCTAAATACTGAGAAATTTGTTACTTTGGGAAATAAATTGTCCTCTTTCTAAAAAGATCCTTCTAGATTATCTTTAGCAGGACTAAATTATTCCTGCTGAGCCTGACATCGGCTTCCTAAAGGCTTGGACCCTGCCAAGGTCTTTCTTCCCTCCCTCTCTCTCTCTCCTCCTCAAGTGTTTGCTGAGCACCTCCTAAGTATGAGACAAGATGGTAGATCCTCAGCTCAGCCCTCCCCCAGAGAAGTCTCACTTCCCTCCAGGGTGTTCTTAACCCAAAATGAGTGACTGTGCATTGGTGTGGTCAAGGCTGTTCCTTCTCTTATAGGTGACAGAGGCCCCCTCTCTTTCTACTGCAAAGGAAATGCCTTCAGATCTGAAGCATAAAAAAGGTGATATTTCTACTTTTTTCAAAAGTAAATAAAAGGCTCTGCTAAACAGGAATCATTTGGTCACGTCCCAGGAGCCACCCAACAACACCTCTTCTCTGTTACCAACAGCACCTGGAATGTCAGAAGGGTTTCTCAGACGCTACTCCTGGGAGGCTTTACCTGGAGGGCAGATGCTGATAAGCTCCGAGTGACCAAGCGGCGGGGTAAAACCAGCTGCCTACGTCACACTCAGTCCTTCAGTGTTCCCGGGAACCCAAGGTTATGTACAAGGACGGCTCAGTTACATCCGCTGCCAATCACTTCCAATAACCAACTTACCATAAAAGTCAGTAAGCATGTATTGACATATGCATATGACATACACACACACACACATATAGATAACAGTTTCATTATAAGGGCATGTTTTAATAAAGTTATTGACATACACGCAGTCTCCAATTAAAATATATAGTTAAACTCTTTAAGATTTTTGCCCTATAAGTTATAAATAGGCTAAACTGTTCACAAAATAATAAAAGCCAGCAATAATCTTTATTCCTGCTGAAGATACTTTCCATGATGGTGGCCTGAGGAGATTTCTCACAGGCCACAGGACCTTGAGGGCCAGAGTTTCTGCATTTCCAGGTGCCAGGGTCACACACTTATAATCCCTCTGTCAGAGATTTAGTCAGGACCAGGGAAAGATTATTCCAAATCGCGTCCTTCAAGAGGAAAAGGAGAGAGGAATCCCCAAGTGACAAACCCATGGAAAGTTCAGGAAAGCCTGTCTTCACCTGCTCTAAGTTGACCTGAGTGCTCTCCCCACAGAGTCCCCGAAGCACAGGCTTCGCCTCGGCCTCAGGAAGGGCTCATTTCAGAGACTACCGGGGCTCTGAGGATTGACTGCCTACAGTTCTGAGAGGGGTTCTTGCTCCAGCTCAGGAGGTTCCCACACACCTGCCAGGTGACGTGCACCTGGGAGAAAGTGGAGGCTGCTATTGGGCCCCTGAGGTTGACTTCCCAGCATCCTGTGCACCAAACTGTGTCCACTCACTGAGCGGACTTGAGCGTCATTGCCAGTGGCCTAATGGGTGTCCCATAGGATAACAATTTGTCGTCACTTTTTTTTTTTTTTTTTTGTGAGGAAGATCAGCCCTGAGCTAACATCCATGCCAATCCTCCTCTTTTTGCTGAGGAAGGCTGGCCCTGAGCTGACATCTGGGCCCATCTTCCTCCATTTTATGTGGGATGCCGCCACAGCATGGCCTGACAAGCGGTGTGCCGGTGGGCGGCCGGGATCCGAACCCAGGCCGCCAGCAGTGGAGTGCATGCACTTAATCGCTACGCCACAGGGCCAGCCCCTGTCGTCACTTTTAAACTCCAAAAATAAGCTGAGTTCTTTACACCATACAGATTTAGATCCAACCCTTTGATTTCATTCCAAACGTTTGTATAAAGCCTTTAACAGTTGCCACAGTGCTCTGCCCATCGCCTCATCTGATTCACCCAGGAGTCCCTCCAAGTTGGAAAGATTGCTGAGTATTTCCATCTGACAGTCAAGGGAACCGAGACCCAAGGAGGCATAGGGCGTGCACAGCTGGTAAATGGTGAGGGAGCCGGTTTCCCAGGCTTGTGTTCCTGTACATGCTCAAAACAGAAACAAGTAGGAGCCAGCCCAGTGGTGTTGTGGTTGAGTACAAGTGCTCCACTTTGCCAGCCCGGGGTTTGCAGGTTTGGATCCCAGGCACGGACCTACACACCACTCATCAAGCCATGCTGTGGTGGCGTCCCACATACAAAATAGAGGAAGACTGGCACAGATAAGGACTAACCTTCCTCAGCAAAAAGAGGAAGACCAAAAAAGAAAAAAAAGAAACAAGTAGAGGACTAAACCTCGCATTCTCTAGGCCGAAATAGTGAGCACCAAAAACCATTAAGCCTATCTTCTGATGTCTGCAGTTAATTTTTTTTATTTGAAAGAGAAGATGCTGACTGTAAATAATTTTGAGTTATCTACGTTTTCTAGAAGGAAAGAGAGAGAAAAAGAAAGATTATCAGGACTAAATCATGTGCTGATACAAGAGCCTTTTCTCTCAGCAGGTGAAAGGCAGGTGACGGGCGCACTCGATCTGCACAGTGTCCCTGCCATGTGCAACAGTGTATCCCATCAACACAGCGCATCAACTAGGATTTAGTGAATCAAATTAGATTTTAAAGGACCAGAGTCATTATTTAAGGGTCTACTATGGAAAATTTATGTAAAGTGAAGAATTAGTCCCTAATTGTTCTGTTATGCAAATATACCCTATTTCAACAATTCTTTTTTTTTTCTGCTGAGGAAGACTGGCTCTGAGCTAACATCTATTGCCAATCCTCCTCCTTTTTTTCCCCCCAAAGCCCCAGTAGATAGTTGTATGTCATAGTTGCACATCCTTCTAGTTGCTGTATGTGGGATGCGGCCTCAGCATGGCCAGAGAAGCGATGCATCCGTGCGCGCCTGGGATCCGAACCCGGGCCGCCAGTAGCAGAGCGCGAGCACTTAACTGCTAAGCCATGGGGACGGCCCGATTTTTCAACAATTCTAAAGTGCACTCTTTTTTCCCTCACTTGAACCTCTCTAAGATCAGCACACATCTCTAAAAGCAGGATGCAATCAATGTGTCATACAATAACTGTCCACGAGGTGGCAGTCACGATGAAGTAGTGTGAAATCTTCCGTTAACACCTTTGGTTAGGATCCAGAAATCACTGTGGGGAAGCAGAATTTGCTACCCCAAAATGTGTCTCTTTGGCTTGATTATTTTTAAGAACAAAAGACTCAGGAAGAAACTCTGACCTTCCCCCTAACTGCCTAAAAGAATTTAAGACAGAAGGCTTGTTCCAGGAAGGAGCTAATGCCATAGATAACTACAGAATAATATGAACTAGGCATGGTGGACAGGGAGGAACCTAGCAAGGCCCATTTGATCAAAGTCTTCTCCATGTCCCATTGTCTCTGCAAGGCATGGCAAACACTTGTTTACCAAACATTTGCTTTTCTTCTCCATGTGAATTGCCTTCCTCCCCTTTGAAGTCCCAAACCACTACCCCTAGCATCCTCCTTTGTCTTTAGATGAAGATGGTATTAAAGGTGGTGGCTTTGGTCATTTTGGCGAGTCACTCAGTTTACCTGGGTTTCTCCCGTGTATAGGTGTTATTAAATTTGTTTGATTTTCTCCTGTTATTCTGTCTCAAGTCAATTTAATTCTCAGACAAGCCAGAAGAACCTACAAGGGTAGAGGAATATTTCTCCTTCCTCTACATCGTCAACCTCAAAAGCACCTTAGATTTGATGAAATACATAATGGAATACTTGAATGAAGCAAGAGACAGCTACAACAAGAGTTGATTTTAAATGCGGATCAGATAATAATACTAGGACCTGGGTTATATTTTAATCTCAGCTTTTGAATTCCCCAATAAAGAGTGAACCCACAAAACCCTAGGCACCCCACCCTTGACCCCAATAAAGGCAGAACCTGGGTCCCCAGAAACCTCCAGGTCTCTCTCTACCGGTGACCTTGCTGTGTGGCCCCAGGCGTGCCATGTACTCTCCAGGACTTGTGAGTAATAAGCCTTGTTTTTCCAAAGTTCCCTAATGGTTGTTACTGAGGTATGTCTTGAATAATAACAAGAACCACAAGGGCAGGTCCAGCCACACATGGGTTGGGGAAACGTCTGTAGGGACAACTCGTCACAAGTAGAGCCCAGGTGACTGCCCCCAGGCATTCGTAGCTGATAGCATCACTATTATAGGCTGAGACGTGGACACAAAACAACTATGCTATTTCAAATAGTTCACATCACTGTTTCGTGACCTTCTAGAGCTTGTGGCATACACAGAAACTTGCAAGTACACACTTTGCACCAGGCAGATAATTATGTCCTTCTTCTCCACTCCAGCCTTCTGTCCATCTGTCCTCACTGCATATTTTATAAGCACACAAATCAATAGGATAAAAATATCCCTCAAAAGCCAGCCAATCTTCAAAGGAGCTGATAAGGCAGAACCTATTTCATGAAAAGAAAAAAGAAAAGGTGGTTGAAAAACAACTAAAATGTTGACATGGTTTGAAAGAAGCCAATTAGCAATACAGATATAGAGATGCTACACTTGTGATAAGCTTGATTAACAAAACAATGAAGCCTATTAGAAAAATTTTAATAAAACATTCTGATGTTGAAAGCTTATCTTTGATCAATTGGAAAAGCAAAGAAAAATAATCCTGAACCATTTCCCAGTTTAGAAAGATTTTGTTTATCCTTCTTTGCTCCCATTGGAGCCAACAATTCTGACAGCTTGGACTCACTCTTAATATGCCCAGCCATTTGGGTGCTCAAATCAGCGGTGCGTTTCTGGGAACAGGCTCCCTCGGCACAGCCAGGAGGCCAGGGAACGAGCCATAAGCATCCTCCCTCCTGTCAGCACTTGGACCGGCGGCCTTTGGTCAGAAACGGGCAGAGGGGGTCGGTAGCCCCAGGACATCCACACACCACGGAGGCCTGAGTGATGCAGTCGGTCCTCCTTAGCAACCCCCTCAGTCCGCGGGGTTTCCCAGGGCCCAGCTGGACACTGAGTCACCAGGCTTGGAGCCAATTCACCCTTCTTGTGGAGCAGCTCAGTCACAGTAAAAAAACCAAAAATGATGCTCGGGAAGATGAGGCAGTGAGACAAGGACGGAGGGAGAAGCCAGTGTGCAGACGAGGCTGACACCACACCTGAGACTCCTTAGAGACAGGAGGACTCATTTTACCTGAAACCTATGTAGGGAAGAGGGAGAATCCCCCTCTGCCCTTTCCCTTAAGGTTCTTCTGGCTAGCCAGATAATTAAAAAGACAGGTTAGCAGGAGAAAATAATACCAAGTTTAATAACATGTATACATGAGAGAAACCAGGGAAACTGAGTTTCTGAACAGAATAGCAGAGATTCTCATCTTAAATACCATCTTCAGCCAAAGACAAAGGAGGAAGTTGGGGATGAGGGGAGTCAGTTATGGGAGATTATCAGAAAAGCATAGTAAACAAGAGTAAGGTTATTATGCAGATTTAAGGCCTCAACTTTCACGTTGATAAGTTTTTAGAGATGAGGTCATCCCTCCCTCCTCCCAGCACAGAGAGGGAGATACCTTTACAAATAGAGATTTCCCTTATAAATGTAAATGTTTGTCTGGCAACTCCCAGCAGGGCCACCCAGAGAATGTGGCCAGGAAGAGACAGAATTTTGATAAGAGGGGCTTGGTGCCTTTCCTATTGTAACATCTATTTTACATTATATTACAGCCATCAGACAGTAACTCCTTCCTGAAACAGATCTTTTATGTTAAGTTCTTTAGGCAGTTTGGGAGGGGAAACTCAAATGTCCCTCCCGAGTTTTCTGAGTCTTTATTGTCTTCAGCTCGAAATAATCCGCATACCAGAGCGGTGCATCTTGGGGTGGCCTGCCCTGAGCACCATCACCTACTTTAGATCTGAAATAAAGCTCACTGGTCCACTTATTCATTACCTTTACAAATTCATTCACCCTACAAACTGCTAAGATTCATGCCATAGTGAGAACACTCGGGGTTGAGAATCTGACGGACCTGGGTTCAATTCCTGACTTCAACAAGGCTTTTCCTGAGCCTGTTTCCTCATCGTAAAATTAAAATAGTGATACCATCTCGGAGGGTTTTTCTAAGGATTTGAAATAATGTATATAAAATTACTGCCACATGGAAAATAATAAACGAGAGCTGTAATTGTTACCCTTTCATTATGATGAACGTTGCCTGTCAAGCAGTACAAGCCCCAGTCCGCCTCCATATTGACCCACCAATGGTTCTTCCTCAGTCAGCTCTTCAGCCCGACAGAGAGAAACCCGCAACCCCACCAGTGCCTTATTAACTCATCTCAGCCCCTGACAGACTCCGTCCTTGACGAAGCTTAGTCAGGCTCCTCCAGCCTTCCTCTCGACTTGACCTTCACCTTGACCTTGACCTTGGCCTGCTGAGCCCAGTCTGAGCACAAACCCCACTCAGCCAGTTTATCACGGATGCCCCTCCCCTTGAGGTCAAATCAAGTTCCTCTTTCTAGCTTTCCCTCCGCTGACCCCTCCCTCTGCTCGGGGGCCGTAAATGCCCTGTCTTTGCTGTACTCAGAGCTGAGGTCAGTCTCTCCCCCTACTGCAGTCGTTTCAGATGAAGTCTTCCTCACTGTCTTAACAAGTGGCAGGACAATCTTTCCTGTACGCCCCCCATTTCTGCATGTCCATTTCTGACTGGATGGTGTCACTGCTCATTAAGACAGAAAATGGAGCTTGGCCTCCTATAGAGCTAGGACGTGTCACCAGGGGAGCCCAGCTGGTTCCCCTGAAGCCGGGCCACCACTAAGGGACACACCACACTGGACAGACCCACAGAGCTGGCTCCCCTCAGAAGTGCAGACGGCTGCACTCCAGGCTCAGGCCTGCCGTGTCCAACTCCAGCCACCTGGAAAACCCCGCTGCTGCTCCACAGTCGTCCGTCTCTCCTGGGAGGCCTGCCCGTGCCCTCGCAGTTAATTCCTCTGATTAAAGCCCACCCATCTTGTTGTCCCTGTCCCTCAGAGACCTGCTGAGTGACACACTGACCGCGCTCTTAGGGGTGAAGGGCTGGTGCTGATTCCAGGTTCTTCCTCTCAGCGTCACACTTGCAGTGTATCGGGGGCTTTCGCTGACGCAGGAGAGGCAGAGGCCTCAGGACTTATCTGGTCCCGAGTCTCCCTGATGGTAACAAAGAGCTGAGGCCCCTGTTAACTTCAGGTTACCAGGCATCTCCCCTGGGACATTCCAGCTCAGGGTGGGGGCCCAGGAACATGGGTTTTTAAGAAACACGCCAAGGGATTCGTATCTTCAGGGGAGGTTGGGAGACACTGAAATTCTACTGCAACCCTGACCGTTTTACAGACAAGGAAGCTGCGGCCTGCAGGGAGGCAACGGCTGCCCAGGGTCACCAGCTCCTCTTGGCAGGTCAAGTCCAGGGTCGGCTCTGCTGACTCCAGTGACTGTGCCCTTCATCACGCAGCCTCGGCTCAGACGCTGGAAGGTCCAGGCACCACGCTGCACGGTACTCGCCCCTCTCGCAATCCTTACACCGTGCCTGTGTCGCCTCCCTCCCGTATCAGGAACAGGCAAGCAGCAGGCCCGTGGGAAATAGCGACGGCTGCTTCCCTCTGCCCTTTCTGTGGATCTGTTCCCAGGCTGAAAACCAGGAATGATGGCTGCAGTCTCCGGTGACCTTGAACTAGAGTCACTTTAGCCATCGAGGCCCCAGTTTCTTCATGTGTGAAGAAGGGTAACTGAATCAGATTAGGGTCTCAAAACTTTTCCCGAGAAGGAGAGTTCCCTGAGAGCCGAGGAGCTGAGTGTGGAGTTACAGTAAGAGAAGAGTGGGGGCTGATGTTGCTAAGAAGAAAGGTGAAGAAAAGGAATCTGAGCAGCTCTCAGAGGTGAGAGGGCTTGGTGCAGGGAGGGGATGCAGCAAGACTGCCAAGAGGAGAGGAGACAGCCTCCTCACACCCAGCACTGAGTGGACTCCTTCACATTCTGGGAAAATGACTGCAGGCTCCCGACTCTCACCACACCGCTATCATTTTAATGTTTATTATAATGTTATTTCAATACGGACAACCATAAAACAATGCATAAACTCTGCGCTTATGGGTTACTATATAATTGCAGAACAAAATTGAAACCAAATACCATAAAACTAATAAAATTCAAATTTGTGATATTAATTTAATGTGATGGGTAAGTGGATGTTTCAGCGGTCCCCCTGATCTGTGATTTCACTTTCCACAGTTTCAGTTATCCACAGTCAACTGTGGTCCGAAAATATTAATTGGAAAATTCCAGAGATAAACAACGCATAAGTTTTCAATTGCTCGCCATTCTGAGTAGCGTGATGAAATCTCGAGTTATCCCTCTCCGTCCCGCCTGGGATTTGATCATCCCCACCACCCACCCGTCAGTCACTTAGCAGCCATCTGGGTTATCAGATCAACTGTTGTGGTATCACAGTACTTGTGTTCAAGTAACCCTTATTTTACTTAATAATAGCACAAGTGCCATTACTCCCTTACTGTGTCTAATTTATAAATTAAACTTTATCAGAGGCATATATGTATAGGAAAAAGCATTGTATATAGGGTACGGTACTATCCGTGGTTTCAGGCATCCACTGGGGGTCTTGGAACGTATCCCCTGAGGATAAGGGAGGACTACCATATTGTCTTACAGAAACTAAATTGCCAATTTGGGGTTAACGGTTAGCTCAGGCCTGGTCATATATTTAGTCTGCTTCTCTATTGTGAAGTTGAAAATACAACTCCCGAGGACGCCTGTTTGCTTACACACAGGAGTTTTCGTACATCCCAGCCTGTTTGTGGCTCAGGAGAAGCAAACCTTTCACTTAACTGACACTGTGAGTGAGCAACATGGATGGTACTTGATAACTGTACAGTTCCCTTCTATGGGAAGAGATCAGTCTGCATGCAGTGGCAACTAATCCAATTATTGTTGACTCCAGAACAGAACCATTCTTCAAGGCATGCTTACCACTAAAATTATTGTCAACTGAACGGTTGAAAGCTGATATTTTCAAAGACTGCGACCACAGTGCACGTCTCCTGGAAACGTGAACATGGACGTTGTGGGCAAGTTACTTTTACGTCTGACATGCCTGTATTTTGTGTGTCCTAAGATGACTCAGTTCTCCCACCACATTTCCGCGTTCAGCCTGCTGCAAAATATCTCAGTGATAGAGTGTACCCTGAAGTCAACTGGATTTCACTCGGTACAAACTCAAAGACAAGCACAAATTGAAGGATAAACACAAAACAAATCAAGATCCTGACAACACATGCCACCAGTCAGTCATGGTCATCCAGAGGATTCAGAATACGCTTTAATAACTGTTACAGATTATCACCACAATGAAAACAAAAGTTTATATTCTCAAAGAGAATTTGCAGATCCTTGAGAAACGGCCCAAGAACTCTAAGAGAAGTGAGTTTAGCAGGAAAAGTTAAATTCTACTTGCTTTTAGGAGATCTGGGTCCAAGTCCGGCTCTGTCACTAACCAGCTATGGAAGGCTGGGCAAGTGTTCAATCTTTGGGCATCTGTTTCCTCATCTATGAAACGGTCCTACAAATCCGCTTACCTCCCGGGTTCCCTCTGAAAGTAAACTAGAGGCATTTGAAGGTGCTTAAACTACCTCATACTGCTTGCAAACAGAAGACACGACCACCGTGGCAGGGGCGAGTGGCTGCGGATTTACCTCCAAACGCTTCAAAACGTCCCGGCCAGTCATCCCGAGAAGCAGGGGACAGCCGCGAGCATCTCCTGGCCCTTGGGGTCCTTCCAGTCCACGCCGCCGCTGAGCAGAGAGGGGTGGCGGTTGCTGCGCGGCGGGCTGCGCGGAGCCCGAGGAGTTGGGGCCCACTCGTTGCTCTCTGCTGCCCTCTTCAGGGCGGACACTGGCCTTGCAGCCGACGGGGTCTCGGGCCCGAGTGAGGAACTACTGCGCAGGCGCAAGGCTCACCGCCCCTCCGGGCAGCTCCGCTCAGCGTCCCAGCCCAGCTCCTCCTCAGGACCGCAGTGCCCCAGCCTCGCCCTGATTGGCTGCAGGCCTCGGGCATGCCCCTCGTTCTTCTTTCACTCTGCACAATCCCTTCTTCCTCTTTCTTGGCTGTTATGGCTTAGTAAAGATGGATTTTAGGGCCCAGAGACCCCATAAACTCCCTCGTGTCCGCTGACGCGCAGAGGAATGATTTCCAGTTACGCATCAGCCACCCAGGTAATAAAGACAGGCTGTGTCGCTCTAATTCCACTGTAATGTCACAGGTCTATTTCGATGTCTGTTTCAATGATTAGCGTTTGCATGAGCCTTTCCAACCCCCTCGAGGCCGTCCTACTAAATAAGCAATGACTTCGTAAAAGCAGCTTCCTTTCTTGTCGCCACTCACAGCCCCTTTGTCCTTTAGAGAGAGAAGTAATTTCCAAATGAATCTCACAGGGCGCCAAGGAGGATCCAGTGGGTCAGGGAAGAAATTATTAAGATTTCTATCTTTATAGTATATTTAACTTCACCCTTCCTAAATTCCAATTTTCGACAATGTCTTACAATATACGTAATACATTAGTGGACTAGTACAGGCGTAGAATTTATAAATAAATATTCATATGTCGTGGGGGGAATGCTAATTTTATTTCGTTTATTTGTTGTGTTACTGAAGGGATGTGGGATCATAAAAGGTTGGAGACTTCTATTCTAGAAGAGTACCTATCATCCTGGCTGTGTTTCAGAATCACTAAGGGAGCTTTTTAAAAAATTATATTATGCCCTAACGCCACGAATACGCGAATTTTTAACGCTCCCCCCTCCCCCCTAGTGATTCTGACACAAACCCGCCTGCTAAACATCACATTGTCCCCAGACCTCCAGCTCGCCTCAGGCCAAGACTACATCTGTCCTGTTCGTTAGTGTGTCTACGGAGCATGGCACACGCCAGACACAGATATTCCACAAATATTTGCCGAAGGAATGAATGATGAACAAACGAACCGCAATCCAGAGACGGCCGCTGCGGACTGCGCAGGCTTTCTCTTCACCCTTGGTGTCTTTATATGATTGTTTTACCCCGTCGAGGATCCATCACATATAAAACTGAATGGGAGACTTGGTCAAGATGGCGGCGTAGGCAGACTCTGAGCTCACCTCCTCCCGTGGACACAGCCAATTTACAACTACTCGTGGAAAAATTACCCCTGAGACAGAACTGAAAACTGGATAAGAGGAACTCCTGCAACAACGGACAATCCTAACTGGGGTGGAAGAGGCAGAGACTCCCTTCTGGAGAGGAAAAACGCCACCTTCACAAGCCGCCAGCTTCACGGCCGCCGGGAGCAGCCCACAGGTACGCAGCCTCCCTGGAGGCGCGGGGCCCTGAGCCGGGGAGCGCCCGCGCTGTGGGCATTTTGTGGACCCAGCACAATTGAGACCAGCAGCATAATATCTGACTGTGCCTGCTACTAAAGCATTGGGTAGCACCCCCAGCAAACCCGGTTCACAAAGAAACTAAAACTGGCTCTTAAAGGGCCCGCGCACAAACTTACCCGTTCCAGAAAGCATCCTAAAATCACCAGAAAGAAAGGTGCACAGTGCTTCGGTGACAAGAGACTCACCTAATAGGCCCTGAGTGCATCTCGGTGAGGGGTGAGACCTCTCCAGGGACTGGGACATTGGCGGCGGCCATTGTGGTGGCCTGGTGTGAGCGTGCTGACACAGACGCCATTGGAGTTCTCCCTGAGACCTGCTAGCCCAGGGTCTGCTCCACCCGCTAGAGCACCGATTTAATCCAGCTCAGCCAGGGCAGGCAGCCCACCCTAGAGACTAGCCCCACCCAACAACAAGCCCTCAGGCAATGTGTGGGCCTGCATAGATTGGTGACTGGATTCTCTGCAGCCTGGCAACTGAGCTGACTTGAGCGGGGGAGGGTGTGCACAAGGAGCGGGTGGAGAGTGTGGGGCGGTGGCAGAGTGTGTGGGGCTCCCGCCGTGGAGAGACTGGGTCCACTTGGGGAGGTCGGGGCACTCACACGGGGCAGGACTGTGTTGACTGTGTGTGTGGACCTGTGGGCGGCAGGGCTTCTCAGCCACAGAAGACTTGTACTTCTCAAAGACCCACATAGGAGGTTTGCTCCACCTTCCAAAACCTGAAACAATTGGGTGCTCCTGTGCCTGAGGCCAGCCCCACCCAGCTGCAATCCTCAGAGAGCTGACAAGAGACCTAATAGGCTAGAGGCTTACAGCAATTATAAGGCCCTGAGCCTAACAACCTGCCAGGGTGGGGGCCTACTCACTTAAAAGAAATACTGCAACACAAATGTGGTATTAGAACTTGCAGCCAACTGTGCTGGGGCTCCCCACAGCTGATAAAGAGACTGAAGGGCCCACAACAACTACAAGCAGCTGAGCATTACAACAGCTGGCCAGGAGCATAACTCACCCTCCCTGGGCGCCTACAGGGAGAGCAAACAGGCCACAGCAGAAGGATACACGTAGCCCACATAGGGGTCACCCCTGGAACATTGAGAACTGAGGGAAGCACACTGGAAGCCTCCTAAGCCATCACTTACATAAGGTCACCTATCCAAGAGCAGGAGACGTAGCTGACCTACCTAATACGTAGACACAAGCACAGGAAAGAGGCAAAATGAAGAGGCAAAAGAATACATTCCAAGTAAGGGAACAGGACAAAACCCCAGAAAAGGAACTTAGTGAAACAGAAATGAGCAACCTACCCGACAGAGAGTTCAAACTAAGAGTGTTAAGGATGCTCACTGATCTGGGGAGAAGAATAGATGGACTCAGTGAGAATGTCAACAAAGAAATGGAAGATATAAAAAGAACCAATCAGAAATGAAGAATACAATACTGGAAATGAAAAACTCATTAGAGGGACTCAAAAGCAGAGTAGAGGATACAGAAGAACGGATCTGTGAGCTGGAAGAAAGACTAGAAGAAATTACCCAAGGTGAACAGGTAAAAGAGAAAAGAATTAAAAAGAGTGAGGACAGTCTAAGGGACCTCTGGGACAACATCAAGCGCACTAACATCCGTGTTATAGGTGTCCCGGAAGGAGAAGAGCGAGACAAGGGGGCAGAGAATCTATTTCAAGAAATAATAGATGAAAACTTCCCTAACCTAAGGAAGGAAACAGACATCCAGGTACAGGAGGCACAGAGAGCCCCAAACAAGATAAACCCAAAGAGGCCCACACCAAGACACATCATAATCAAAATGTCCAGAATTAAAGATAAAGAGAGAATCCTAAAAGCCGCAAGAGAATGTCAAGTTACATACAAAGGAAACCCCATAAGGCTATCAGCTGACTTCTCAGCAGAAACCTTACAGGCTAGAAGAGAATGGCACGATATATTTAAAGTGCTAAAAGGAAAAAACTTACAGCCAAGAATACTCTACCCAGCAAGATTATCGTTCAAAATGGAAGGAGAGATCAACATTTTCCCAGATAAGCAAAAATTAAAGGAGTTTGTCACCAAGAAACCAGTGTTACAAGAAATGTTAAAGAGACTGATTTAAGGGGAAAAGAGAAGACCACAAATAGGAAAAATTATCTATTTCCACGATTAGAACGTAATGGATACAAATGCACAAAAAAGAGGTTGGATATGATATCAAAAACATAAAAGGAGGGAGGAGGGTAGTTAAAGAGTACAGCTTTCAGACAGAGGTCAAACTAAAGTGACAATCAATTCTGTATAGAAGAAGAAAGGAACAGAGAAGGACTACTAAAACACTGAGGAAAAAAAAAAAAAGTTAAAAAATGGCAGTAAGTACATACTTATCAATAGCTACTTTAAACGTCAATGGACTAAATGCTCCAATTAAAAGGCATAGGGTGGCTGACTGGATAAAAACAAGACCCATATATATGCTGCATACAAGAGACACACTTCAGACCTAAAGACACTCACAAACTGAAAGTGAAGGGATGGAAAAAGATACTCCACGCAAATGGCAATGAAAAGAAAGCTGGGGTAGCAGTACTCATATCAGACAAAATAGACTTTAAAACAAAAACTGTAAAAAGAGACAAAGAAGGGCATTACATAATGATCAAGGGAACAATCCAACAAGAGGATATAACACTTGTAAATATCTACGCACCCAATGTAGGTGCACCTAAATATATAAAGCAATTATTAACAGACATAAAAACAGAAATAGACAGTAACACAATAATAGTAGGGGACTTTAACACTCCACTTACACCAACGGATAGATCATCCAAACAGAAGATCAATAAGGAAACATTGGCCTTAAACGACACACTAGAACAGATGGACCTAGTAGATATATACAGAGCATTCCATCCAAAAACCGAAGAATACACGTTCTTTTCAAATGCACATGGAACGTTCTCCAGGATTGATCACATATTAGGCCACAAAACAAGTCTCCATAAATTTAAGAAGATTGAAATAATACCAACCATCTTTTCTGACCACAAAGGTATGAAACTAGAAATCAACTATAGGAAGAAAATCAGAAAAGCCACAAATACATGGAGATTAAACAAAATGCTACTGAACAACGACTGGGTTAATGAAGAAATCAAAGAAGAAATCAAAAAATACCTGGAGACAAACGAAAATGAAAATACGACATGCCAGAATTTATGGGATACAGCAAAAGCAGTTCTAAGAGGAAAGTTTATAGCAATACAGGCCTATCTCAACAAACAAGAAAAATCTCAAATAAACAATCTAACAATGCACCTAAAGGAACTGGAAAAAGAAGAACAAACAAAGCCCAAAATCAGTAGAAGAAGGGAAATAATAAAAATCAGAGCAGAAATAAATGAAATAGAGACCAAAAAAACAATAGAAAAAATTAATAAAACCAAGAGCTGGTTCTTTGAAAAGATCAACAAAATAGACAAACCTTTAGCTAGACTCACCAAGAAAAAAGAGAGAAGGCACAAATAAGTAAAATCAGAAATGAAAGAGGAGAGGTTACAACAGACACCTCAGAAATACAAAAGATTATAAGAGAATACTATGAAAAACTATATGCCAACCAATTCGACAATCTGGAAGAAATGGATAAATTCTTAGAATCATACAACCTTCCAAAACTGGATCAAGAAGAAGTAGAGAATTTGAATAGACCAATCACCAGTAAGGAGATCGAAACAGTAATCAAAAACCTCCCCAAAAATAAAAGTCCAGGACCAGACGGCTTCCCTGGTGAATTCTACCAAACAGTCAAAGAAGACTTAATACCTATCCTTCTCAAACTCTTCCAAAAAATTGAGGAGGGGGGGAAGCTCCCTAACTCATTCTACGAAGCTGACATTACCCTGATACCAAAACCAGACAAGGACAACACAAAAAAAGAAAATTACAGGCCAATATCACTGATGAACATCGATGCGAAAATCCTCAACAAAATACTAGCAAATCACATACAACAATACGTTAAAAAGATTATACACCATGATCAAGTGGGATTTATTCCAGGTATGCAGGGATGGTTTAACATTCGCAAATCAATCAATGTAATACACCACATTAATAAAATGAAGAACAAAAATCACATGATCATCTCAATAGATGCAGAGAAAGCATTTGACAAGATCCAGCATCCATTTATGATAAAAACTCTGAATAAAATGGGTATAGAAGGAAAGTACCTCAACATAATAAAGACCATATATGAGAAACCCACAGCTAATATCATCCTCAATGGTGAAAAACTAAAAGCTATCCCTCTAAGAACAGGAACCAGACAAGGATGCCCACTGTCACCACTCCTATTTAACATAGTACTGGAAGTCCTAGCCAGAGCAATCAGGCAAGAGAAAGAAATAAAAGGGATCCAAATTGGAAAGGAAGAAGTGAAACTGTCACTATTTGCAGATGACATGATTTTATATATAGAAAACCCTAAAGAATCCACCAGAAAACTTTTAGAAGTAATAAACGAATATGGTAAAGTTGCAGGATACAAAATCAACATACAAAAATCAGTTGCATTTCTATACACTAACAACGAAGTAGCAGAAAGAGAAATTAAGAATACCATCCCATTTACAATTGCAACAAAAAGAATAAAATACCTAGGAATAAACTTAACCAAAGAGGTGAAAGATCTGTACACGAAAACTATAAAACATTTCTGAAAGAAATTGAAGAAGACACAAAGAAATGGAAAGATATTCCGTGCTCTTGGATTGGAAGAATTAACATAGTTAAGATGTCCATACTTCCTAAAGCCATCTATAGATTCAATGCAATCCCTATCAAAGTTCCAACAACATTTTTCACAGAAATAGAACAAAGAATCCTAAAATTTATATGGAACAACAAAAGACCCCGAATAGCTAAAGGAATCCTGAGAAAAAAGAACAAAGCTGGAGGTATCACACTCCCTGATTTCAAAATATACTACAAAGCTATAGTAACCAAAACAGCATGGTACTGGCACAAAAACAGACACACAGATCAATGGAATAGAATCGAAAGCCCAGAAATAAACCCACACATCTATGGACAGCTAATCTTTGACAAAGGAGCCAAGAACATACAATGGGGAAAAGAAAGCCTCTTCAACAAATGGTGTTGGGAAAACTGGATAGCCATATGTACAAAAATGAAAGTAGACTCTTACCTTACACCATACACAAAAATTAACTCCAAATGGATTAAAGACTTGAATGTAAGACCTGAAACTGTGAAAGTTCTAGAAGAAAACATAGGCAGTACGCTCTTCGACATCAGTCTTAGCAACATCTTTTCAAACACCACATCTGACTGGGCAAGAGAAACAATAGAAAAAATAAACAAATGGGACTACATCAAACTAAAAAGCTTCTGCACAGCAAAGGAAACCATCAACAAAACGAAAAGACAACCTAACAATTGGGAGAAGATATTTGCAAACCATACATCTGATAAGGGCTTAATCTCCAAAATATATAAAGAACTCATGCATCTCAACAACAAAAAAACTACCAACCCAATTAAAAAATGGGCAAAAGACCTGAACAGACATTTCTCCAAAGAAGATATACAGATGGCCAACAGACACATGAAAAGATGTTCAAAATCACTATCAGGGAAATGCAAATCAAAACTACAATGAGATATCACCTCACGCTCGTCAGAATGGCTATAATTAACAAGACAGGAAACAACATGTGTTGGAGAGGATGTGGAGAGAAGGGAACTCTCATACACTGCTGGTGGGAGTGCAAACTGGTGCAGCCACTATGGAAAACAGTATGGAGATTCCTCAAAAAATCAACGATAGAACTACCATATGATCCAGCTATTCCACTGTTGGGTATTTATCCAAAGAACTTGAAAACACCAATTTGCAAAGGTACATGCACCCCTGTGTTCATTGCAGCCTTATTCATGATAGCCAAGACTTGGAAGCAACCTAAGTGCCCATCAAGGGACGAATGGATAAAAAAGCTGTGGTATATATACACAATGGAATACTACTCAGCCATAAGAAACGAGGAAATCCAGCCATTTGTGACAACATGGATGGACATTGAGGGCATGATGCAAAGTGAAATAAGTCAGAGGGAGAAGGTCAAATACCGTATGATTTCCTTCATTAAGTAGTAGATAATAACAACAATAAACAAACACATAGGGACAGAGATTGGATTGGTGGTTACCAGAGAGGAAGGGGGGAGGGAGGAGGGTGAAAGGGATAATTGGGTACATGTGTGTGGTGATGGGTTGTAATTAGTATTTTGGTGGTGAACATGATGTAATCTATGCAGAAATAGAAGTACAATGATGTACACCTGAAATTTTTACAATGTTATAAACCAATGTTACTGCAATAAACAAAAAATTAAAAAAAAAAAAAAAACTGAATGGTTTATTTGATCACTTTTAGTAAACAGGCGTTTAATATTAAAGCCACTGAAGCGTTTTCATTTAGAATTCGTTTAGCATTTAGTATTTCCTGTTAAAAATTACACTACATAAAAATTTTGTAAAAAATCTTTCCACATAAAGCTTTCTTCTGCAGATCCAATTATATGCACAGGGTAGAGGCCCAGAATGGGATTTCTAATCAAAGAGTAAGAACATTTTAAAGGCTGTAGCTACCGTGGGAAGGACTAGTGCACACTGACCCCAGGAGCCGGAGACTCGGGCTTAAGGCGCGGGGATCTGCAGGGGTTTGTGAGCCAGCAGCGTGGAAATCTTCAGTGCAGCTTTGTGGTGGGCAGAGGACTCAGACAGAGGGTCTGATTGAGGTCGAGTCCCTATTTCTACACTTGCTGACACTTAGATTCTTGAAGCCTCAGTTTCTTCACCAGTAATGTGAATACGCACAGCTGCGTGACAGGGCTGTTGATTGTGAAGCACTGTTAGGTGTTAGAGATAAAAGACTTAATCTTTATACTTGATATAGTTCCAAAGGGACAAAAGCCTTAGACTCTAGGAGTGGTCGCCATAAAAGATGCCATCTTATCTCTCTCCTGTTAAAATGTACTGTTTACCCACAGGGGGTTTGAATGCTAATTCCTTACATGGAGGCCCAGGAGATCCCACAACTGCAGACTCAGGCCCTGAAGAAGGTTCAGAGAGATTTAGGAGCTCTGGCCGCTGGGCCACCTCGGGACTAGCAAAGCGAGGAGTCTGACTGTGAAAGGCAGTGCTGCTGACGGCAACGACCAGGAGCAGTGGGAGCTCTGTTTCCTCTTCGTGGCATGCCAGTAACACTGGTCAGGCAAGTTCGCCTGGTGCCAAGCCACTCCAAGGGAAGCAGCTCTCCTCCTGCTCGTCAGGGACTGCTGACGCCAGACATCAGTAAGCAAGAGTCCTGAGGAGCGTCTGGTTGGAACCCAAGCCCCGAGTCTGCACTCCTCTTTGGTATAGGACTATTAGTTCTCAGACTGATGTGTCCAAGAATGACCTGAGTGCTCAAAAAATATGCAGGTCTCTGCCCCACCACCTAGAGATTCTGATCCTATAGGTCTGGGGTGGGGCCTGGGAATCTGCATTTCCTGCACTGATTCTGGTAGAAGTAGCCTGAAAACCAGGTTTGGGGAAACTTCAGCAGAGTAGACATAGCCCTGGAGAGGGAGCCAGAAGACCTGGGTTTAAGGTGAGATAGTTCCACTTACATCAGCATAAACCTCAGAAGTCATTCCCCTCACTGGCCCTGTTTCTTCATTTTAGAGCTTCATTTTCACAGTGCGGGGAGCAATAGGCACTCATCGTAAGGCTGGGGGCCCAGAAGATTGATTAGCAACTGCAGACAGGAAAGCACCACTACGGTTCAAAGCATACTTCTAAGGTCCTGTCATTTTGGCTCCTGCCTTTCCCACTGACGTGACCATAGGCAACAGCTGGCTGGTTAGCACCGTAGCCCCCACATGAGCCTCTGCCCTGAGATGAAGCCTTGTTCTTCATGTTTGTGTTTTGCTGACAGAGCAACGCTGGCCTCCCACCAGGCAGTGTCTCCGGATTTCCTTCATGGCATTCCTTGTGCTTGGACTTATGGCTTCTGCTATCAGTCTTGAGATTACCTTTGGGATACCTGTGAAACCTGCAAGTATGTGTCTCCCCAAGGTGCTGGATCTGTTGATAATTCACTCAACCAACAAAAATATATTTATCCCCCAATTATTTTCTAAATGGGTGAGTCTCCTGATTTGGGTGATAGGGGCTGAGTCTCCTGATGACGGGATAATGGGCCTGAGGGATGTGCCAACCACTGTTCTAGACACTTAACACGTCATCTTTATTTCGTTCTTTCTGACAGTCTTGCGAGGTGATGGTTGTTATCACCATTATCACCCTTATCAGCAGAGACTCGGAGAAGTTAGGTGACTTGCCCAAGATCCATGTAGTTGGTAAATCTACAAGCTGGAATTCCAATCCAGGTCCGCCCAACTCTGAAGCTCACACAGGACATGGTTTCTACCTTCAAGGAGTTTCTGCTGTAAGTAGGGAGACTAGGGAAACAGTGGTGAACAAGACAGAAGAGCGAATGATTCAGTATTTGGTTGGGTTGGTGTTAAACATTGTTGGTGATTTGAGAGAAATCAGCTCCTCATGGATTAGGGGATACAAACTGTGGTGTCATCTGCCTCTTAATTATCAACCTGGTCCCAACTACAAAACTTTCAAGATGCAAACGCACCTGCACTCAGCCCTCACCAACTCTGACCCAGGTATCTCACATATTTCCAGCCTATTTACCACTCTACACACCAAACTGGAATTTTCTGGAAATACATTATTTTAGGTGTAAATATGTTTGAGATATAAGGGTTACCAATCCACTATTTACACCTTAACTTCTATCAAACTTTTATAGTACTTAAAATTTTTTTTTTAAATATCACATTATTTTGACAAACTCCCACTCATTTTTGGTGAATAGTTTCCCTGCATGTGAACAATGAAGTCAGTTTAACTGACAGCGCCCCCTTGAGGTTGGTGAAGCAAGTTATCTTCATTGCCATTTCCAGCTAAGAAAACAGTGAAGGGGCTGCAGGGCTGCCGCCAGGCTCACCCCACAGCTCAGGCTTGTTGACTCCCTCCGGGTCCCCTTGGGTTCCTCGTCAGGCAGGAGTGACTCCACACTTTTTGCCCAAATGCCAGTGGTGGTGCAAGAAATGTAAGCGAGGTAGGTCTAGAGAGTTTTGGAAAATGGGGGAGAAAAAGAAAAGGAGAAGAAATGATGGGAAAAAGAACAGTGGAAAGAAGCAGAGGGGGAAGGAGGAGCAGGTTATTCTGTTATTACAGCTTGATGTTCATGGCCAGGGATGCACACGACAACATCCAGTACTCAGCTCATACATCTTCCAGATCTGCCCTATCAATACTGTAGAACAGCTTCACAGCACCTTGGCTTCCTGTGTGACGACCTCACTACTTGCTTGTCACCGTCACGGCTTTGTAACGGCAAGCTGGACTGCAGTCATGGTGAAGATGAATGCGAGGTGGACAAATAATCAAGATTAAAGAATAGTCACCAGAAACGAATAACTAAAATTCAGAATTACACTTAAAACATTATCATGCATGAATGTTTTCTATTAGAAATAATGCCTTTGTCTAATATAGGCAAAATGCCCAGCAGTCTCCCACAAAACTTGATATTCAAGTGTCCCAACCAGAAGACTTGGATATATGTGGACAAGGTGTGTGACACAAGAAACGACTGTGGTGATTGTTCAGATGAATCAGGTGAAATGAAAATATGTAACTGATGTTTTTATGGGTTCTTGGAGCGGCTACCCTTACATTTCAATTACATAAACTAAGTCATACTTAGAAACCTTCCTGAGGATGCTTACATCCACGATCAAGCAATTTGATCATTTCCAGTAGTTTGCATAAAGTGAGTGAGTTCTGGAGCTAAGAAGCAAATAATCTTGATGGACAACTCCTGTCTGCTATCAAATTCCTTTTGGATTTCTTCATAAATTTTGGTAAAGATCAAAGAAAAGTCTGTTGAATGCTTTGGCTCTCAAAGATTTTTTTGTTTATTTAACCTTTGGCACTTCCTTGCCTCTCCTCCGCACTCTCCTCTGCCTCCCACAGTGTTCTCCGTGTGCATTAACACTGTGCAGCACCCTGATCACTTTACAATCTGGCAAGGCTGGATTATCCTCAAACCACCGCAGGAGATACAATTCCAATACCTCATGGCCCCGATCAGTATGTAAAAGATTTACCAGAAATACGGTACCCTAAGCAGATCGTTTCCTGCCTTTTGTCTGGTCATCATGGAGGGTAGAACTAGAAATGCTTCCTAGGAGTTGCATGTGACCTAACAATGCATTAACAACAAAAGGCTCAAAGTATAAATGGATCCTTTTCTTCTTGCTAGCTGCCAATTAGCAAATACTGATTCCTTCCCTGCTTATTGAACATACAAACCCATGTGGGCCCTTCCCTGTTTATGTAGTATGTCAGTATGTTTATTTTCAGGCTGATGGAGAGAGGCAGTACTCCTCTTGGCTTTTCAAAGTACAAATTCTTTCACCCAAACATGTAGAATCTTGGGTAAACATCTGCAATTTTCCCCTTGGACACTTTTCACTAATATTTTTAAGATCCGAAGGGCAATTTCTTTTCCATTAGCATCTTTTCCAGTCCATCTTGACATTTCAACAGCAATGGTTTTAAAAATAAAGTTGTCTAGTTTTACAGTGCCCAGCATTCAGGCTGGAGATGTGATACTCTTTTCTTTGCCGACGGCGCCTGCGTTCCCAGAACTCGCTGCAAAAGCTGCATTCACAACTGTGCTGATGGAGTGATGACAATGCGTGTGAATAGAAGACTTTTCTAATCGTTGCTTTGGAAAAGCTGAAAACTATTATTAGTTCCTTTAAGATTCTCTCCAAAAAAATTTGACATATGAATCTTATGGTGGGAGGGGGCTACTGAAGCATGAGTCCAGAGTTATGTAATGGAGACAAAAACAGTTAGAAATCAGATCCAACCATAAGTGACCTTCAGGCCATTTTTAAACTTGTTTCCAAATTTTAGAATGTAGCTTTCTGCCCTATGCATCACAGGGTTATTATGGGGATGACACAAGTGTATTCTAGTTCGATTATTTCAGCAAATAAAGGATATTAATCCTAAGAGTTCTCAGATCAAAATCAATGTCCATCTCTTTGTCAGTGTAGTCCTGGTTCAGATCCAGCTGAAAGCTAGTTTGGCCCAGAGCTCGTCTTAAAAGTGGTGGACAACAGCCAGCAAGGAGTGACAACAGCCAAAAGATGGACCACATCAGAATCATCTGCCCCTTTAGTCTGCCAGGGCCTGAAATTCTTTCCAATAGGCACTGAGGTGAAAAGGGCAGACCTGGGTTTGACTCATCCTACCACTTAAGGGGCTGTGTGACCAGACACAAGTAATTTCACCCCTTGAAGATGGTTTCCTTGTCTGTACAACATGGCTCTTTTTGGGGGGATTGTTATGATAATCAATGAGATGACATGAAAAGTGGTACAGTGCTTAACATATTATAGCCATAGGAATTGTGGCAATTAAAGAAAAATTGTAAGCATATGGTAGATTGTATCAGTGTTAAAAAATATCTGCTATCATGACCATCAGCCTTGACTACGTACGTGACTTGCTCTGGCTGATGAAATTTGATAATTAATGATGTGCATCACTTCCTTACATAAGTTTGAAGAGCCAGCTGGTAGTTTGCAGTCTCTCTTCCCTGTCCTGAGACTGGCAATGTTCCAATTAGAAGCTGCTCCTGGAGTAAAGTGGAGCCCAGTCACAAACTACAAACATTAAGGGTGACAAACCTTTGTAGCAACTAACATTTTTAGCTATTTGTAACTGTAGCATAACCCTGCCTATCCTGATATTGCATTTACAAGAAAACGCTTTCTTATAAATCCATAGCCACCCACACACACCAGACCATTTAAATTATGGACCAAAGAAATTACATTTTTAGAGGTTGTGGGAAAAATTCTCTGAGTACAGGCAAAACAGGATTAACCGGAGGCAGCATCTGCTACAAGAAAGCAAGTTGCCCTGGGATGGGCCCAGCCTGGAAATCTATTGCACTTCTATTTTTTAATTTATTTTATTTATTTTTTTGTGAGGAGATCAGCCCTGTGCTAACATCTGCCAATCCTCCTCTTTTTGCTGAGGAAGACTGGCCCTGGGCTAACATCCGTGCCCATCTTCCTCTATTTTATATGGGACGCCGTCACAGCATGGCTTGCCAAGCAGTGCATTGGTGCGCGCCCGGGATCCAAACCGGCGAACCCCGGGCCGCCACAGCAGAGTGTGCGCACTTAACCTCTTGCGCCACTGGGCTGGCCCCTGCACTTCTCTATTTGGTCCTTTTCCTGCATAGAATTAGGGCAAATAACTGGCAAGATATTCAGATAGTGGCATTCTTCTCATGCTCAAGTGAGCCTGTTACTGTCACCTCAGTCTCTTGGGATAAGTTGAGAAAAATCTCTAGTCATGCTACTCAACCATGGCCAGTGGACCTGCAGCATCAGCCTCACCTGGAAGCTTCTCAGAAAGGCACATGCTCAGGCCCCACACCACCTTTCCAATCCTCTGCCCTCCAAGTTAGTCATTCCACGTGCTTTGGTCAGTTATACACAAAAAGTGACATTTATGAGTACCAGCTTTAAGAGCCAGTACCCGACCCACCATCTTCTCACTCTGCTAGGAAGCTGAGCATCCCAGACAGAGGTTGCCCCATCAGTCTGGGAACTGGAGTTACTATGTAGCAGAGCCCAACCTGACCCACAATAGTCTAGAAACACATGCCTATGCTTTGTAATTTTGTAAACCCTTGGGACTTTGGAGTCCTTGTTACTGTAGCAGTGTACATGACCAGAACTGATAACACACCCTTTGAAGAAAATGGAACAATGTTAAGATGTGCAAATACTATTTACACAGCATCTCATTTTCAGTAGTTGACTAATACTGATTTTTAAGATTTTATTTATCCCCCCCCCCCCAAAGCCCCAGTAGATAGTTGTCTGTCATAGCTGCACATCCTTCCAGCTGCTGTATGTGGGACGTGGCCTCAGCAGGGCCGGAGAAGCGGTGCGTCGGTGCGCGCCCGGGATCCGAACCCGGGCCACAAGCAGCGGAGCGCGCGCACTTAACCGCTAAGCCACGGGGCCGGCCCTAATACTGATTTTGAGATACAGCCGTAGAGCACCTTGTAAATTGTTATGGAAATTTAAAATGAATTCTTATTGTTGCAAGTAGAAACTAAGGCAATTTTCTTCCTGAATTTTCGTGCCTTGATGCAGGTTACATAGAATTAAGTGCCATTTGGGCCGGCCCCGTGGCTTAGCGGTTAAGTGCGCACGCTCCGCTGCTGGCTGCCCCGGTTCGGATACCGGGTGTGCACCGACACACCGCTTCTCCGGCCATGCTGAGGCTGTGTCCCACATACAGGAACTAGAAGGATGTGCAACTATGACATACAACTATCTACTGGGGCTTTGGGGAAAAAAATAAATAAAATTAAAAAAAAAAAGAATTAAGTGCCATTTGTAAATTTTTGGAAGTTGCTTCAACATTATGATTTCTAATAGATTTTTTTAAGTAGCCCTAAATTGAGGGAACGATGGAACTGTTCAGTATCCTGATTACGGTGCCAGTTATCCATGTTACATGTTAAAATTCTTACTATATACATGTGTCAATTTCACTGTATGTTAATTTTAAAAGTAAACATTTTTTTAAAGAGAAAAAAGTAGCCCTATATATTTAAAGTGTTATCACTTAAGGAGAAGACAGGCGACATCCCTACTACAAACACTACTTTTTTCCAGGTATCTTATAGACTATCCTACATAGGAGTTGAGATTAATTACTCTCACTTTTTTGAAGTAACCTCGGATTACATCGACAGCATGGAGCTACTAGTCCCTACTTCATCGAGTGAAGATTAAATGAGAGAAAATTAAGTGTGATAATACATGTAAGGCACTCATTATATGCTGACAATAGACAATATTAAGAAAACAAACCCCTTGCTCACCCACTAACCTCATTTTATAATTACACGCATCACATAAACCATGGAAGCCCTGAAGACTGCTGGAGAAAAAAGTTTTCAAACATGAGAACTGTATACCACCTTTGTTGCATTGTACTGTCATTTTAAATCTTTAATCAAATTCCATCAAAGATTATCAGTCATATTACATGCCATGATTAGCTTTCTATAAACAACTTTGCTTTCTGTACAAATCAGTGTCAATGAAATAAAAATAATACCATATACTAGGCAAAGAACTTTATTAACCTTTGTTTCAAACTTTATTCCCAGGCTTCTTCAGCTTAATTAGCTGCAAAGAATGAATTGTGTCTAAGCAAAAACTGAAAAGAGCTGCAGTGTCCAAGGGGCTTGGGCTTAAAAATATTAGAGATCTAGATTTTATCAGATCCATGAACAAAATTTTAAAAAGCAGTCATAATATAAAATAGCAGCTCCCAGTTACTTCTTCAAGTCTTATCTTCCTCAGAAGTTGACTCAATTCAGTTTGCCTCATTCTTGGAAGCCTCATCAAAATTCTCCACAAGATCTAGAAAAAAAAAAAAAAAACGGTAGAAACTCAGAAAAAAGCCAAATCTACAAATAATTATCAGATTTTAAGAGGAGATGGGGAGATGCTCTCAAAATATATCCTGCAGTTCAATCAGGATATACATATAGGGGGCCGGCCCGGGGGCCCAAGCTGTTAAGTGCGCGCGTTCCACTGCGGCGGCCCGGGGTTCACCGGTTCGGATCCCAGGCGCACACCGATTCACTGTTTGGCAAAAGCCATGCTGTGGCGGCGTCCCATATAAAGTGGAGGAAGATGAGGCACGGATGTTAGCCGAGGGCCAGTCTTCCTCAGCAAAAAAAGAGGAGGACTGGCAGATGTTAGCATAGCACAGGGCTGATCTTCCTCACAAAAAAAAAAAAAAAAAAAAGAATATACATATAAACACTTGTTTTTACCTCCAATAAGAGCACAACCCATTTGGCACAGTCTAAAATGTGTATTTTGGCATATAATTAAAACAAGGGGACGTCATTAATCTGGCGAACATAAATATGGTGCTTAAAGAATTGAGGGTATAATGCAAAGTGAAATAAGTCAGAGGGAGAAGGTCAAATACCGTATGATTTCCTTCATTAAGTAGTAGATAATAACAACAATAAACAAACACATAGGGACAGAGATTGGATTGGTGGTTACCAGAGGGGAAGGGGGGAGGGAGGAGGGTGAAAGGGATAATTCGGACATGTGTGTGGTGATGGGTTGTAATTAGTATTTTGGTGGTGAACATGATGTAGTCCATGCAGAAATGGAAGTACAATGATGTACACCTGAAAGTTTTACAATGTTATAAACCAATGTTACTGCAATAAACAAAAAATTAAAAAAAAAAAAAAAAAGAATGTGTATATACCCTTCTCATTCCCACCTCACCCCAAGAATTAAAATTAAGCAACGTGGGCCGGCCCCGTGGCTTAGCGGTTAAGTGCTCGCGCTCTGCTAGTGGTGGCCCAGGTTTGGATCCCGGGCGCACACCAATGCACCGCTTCTCCGGCCATGCTGAGGCCGCGTCCCACATACAGCAACTAGAAGGATGTGCAACTATGACATACAACTATCTACTGGGACTTTGGGGGAAAAAAAAAAAGGAAGGAGGATTGGCAATAGATGTCAGCTCAGAGCCGGTCTTCCTCAGCAAAAAGAGGAGGATTAGCATGGATGTTAGCTCAGGGCTGATCTTCCTCACCAAAAAAAAATTAAGCAACGTGATACATTAGTCACCGTGGGGGCAGAACCAAAGAACACCATGACAACATTCCAGAGTTTTCCTGGATTCCTAAGGACACCTGTCCACGCAAAGTGGAAACATTTATGAGTCTGGTGATTCTACTGCCCAAGAAATATGTGTTTTACAACAAAATAAATTATCCAGGAACAACAGAGAAAAATGCCTCATGATTGCCAAAGGAGTTTTTCTGCTGATTTTAGAATGCTTCTATCCCGAGATATTTGTACAACTTCTCCATGCCTTCTCATAAATTTATGGATCTTGAAGAGGGAAATAAGGGTAATTTGTGATCTGCAAGTAGTTGTTACATTTAGGTCACAACATACATCCTTATTTATTCAATAGTTAAGGTTAGATACCTACCCTTTCTTGGGATCCCAAACAGAAAAGAGCCAAGCCTACAAATACAGCTCCCAGTCAAGTAACACTGCATTATTTTTCTCCTTCAAGTGAGCTTCATGTCTCCCTTTCCCCGTTTGCCCTCTTCCCCCTCCCCAAGGTAGTCTTTCCTATAGTACAAAGACTCTTGATTCTCCCTTGCTAAGGTTTCTCTAGCTGATCTACAAGTGAAGACTCCTACCTGGAACTTCATCATCATCATCCTCTCCTGTAGCAAGCGGTGCTTTTCCATCCACAGCTGTGAAAAGGAAACGTAAATGTCACCCACACATTTGTCTAAGTCTTCAACAAACATTAACCAAAAGAACAGATGAAAGGCCAAGTGGCATTATAACTTATATTCATGATGACAACACAGACATTTGGGATTTCATCTACAGTACTACCAATAACGTGATATTCTGATGTCTACAAATGAGCTAGAATTACAGTAACAGTCAACAAACCAGATTCCACATCACGCTTTCAATCCCTCTGGCCCACCACAGGCCCTGAGGTACTATGGAACAACAGGGAGTCTCCAGGGTACAGGTAAACCCACATACCAGATTATGATAAGATTTATTTTGTGAGGTAAAATTTATTTTGGGAGGCTGTTTTCTCAAATACCCCGTTGTTTTGTGCATGGCATAGGGGGATGCTCGACAAACCTCTACTGAAATGAAAATTACAAGTGTCTTTGAGTGGTAAGCATCCACTTTCCTTCTATTCCACAAGAAAGTGAACTACAATTTAAAGTTGAGACCTCACAGTACTAGCCCTGTATGATTTTCAGTGGAATACTTCAAAAGCCTTCTTCAGCTCTGAAAGCCTAAGACTTTCTAAGAACCTCTTACAACTCTCAATGTGACAAAAAAATATAAATAGAAGCAGAGTTAACAAATGCCTAGAAAAACATGAATGACTAAGTAACAGGCCATAGAAGCCTGTCTTCTACATTCTCATTTTTCAAAATTTTAATCAGAGGGCCTCAGCATAAAGTAGCTACATCCCCTGATGTACACTTATTCAACTACACGACTTTCTGTCCTGAACGAAATCCTTATCATAATTAAAAATAGGACAATAGTGGCAGGCCAATTTTTAAAGATTACTGGTAATAACAGTTGTAGATACAACTGAAGAAATCTGGTAATTTATATTTTTAATTCCTAACAATTCTAAATAAGAACTCTAAACTGTCAGTTATCAAAAAAGCCCAAAGTTAACAGTTTCATCGTTTCCAGATAATAAGGGTAAAATTTTAAGTCTCTGATCCAAAACAAGAAAGCTAGTAGAAAACAAACATTCCCCTGAATCAAGTAAAATGTTCAGAGCATACTAGATAAATTATTGAACATACTAAGAACACTTAATTAAAATCAGTGTAAAAACTGATATTTTTTAGAGGAAAGTTTACATTTCCAAATTTATAGATATTCATACCCACTTTGTACCCTGCGTTCTTAGAAATCTACTGACAAATCAGTGACTCCAGGTAAAACCACTAACAGGAAACTCACATTGCTTGGGCAGAGCTTCAGCCAGTCTCCTTAAACTGGTGAGACTGTCTGCGCCGAGCTGGTTTAGGATGCTGGGTAGCATTTCTGTCAGCTGCTTCGTCTCGGCATGGCCTGTGATGGTGAAAGTGTTCGCTGCCAGAGATGCCTGCACTTTAGGGTTGTTGAAGTGGATCACTGTCCCTTGGTTTGTGAACATATTCACCTACAAAGAAGAAAAATTTTAAATTAGCAATATATACCAAAATCCCTTTAAAACCAAACATTTTATTAAGCAAAAACTGAAGTCTGGCTAAGTAATCTAGTATTTCACTGTGAAGCACAGGTGAAATTTTGCCTGGAATGGATAGGGCTTCCAGACTTAGCAATCTCCCTGATACTCATTAATAGAGTAGAAACATTTTAGAGGGATATGAAATTCTCCGCTAGAATTAGAGTCAAAAAGATCATTTAATGCATACACTTTAAAGCTTTTTCAGCCAAATCTTGTTTCATAAAGAAAATCTGACACTTACCTCTTCAATACCAGAGATATTATTTACCCCTAACTTCTTTAAGGAGAACTGAAGTTTTTTATCATCTGCTGTAGCTGTTCTATGAACCACCTTCTTCTTTCTGCGAGCAGTTCCCTAGAGTGGGCAGAAAAGGAAAGAAAACAGCACACATTTATACCACAGCAAGAGACATCTTCAAATGGAAACAGTTTCTAATTCCTTTCTGACCTCTGGATATGTGTAAGAAAATCGCCGTAACCACGAACTTCTGTGCAGTAAGCAGGCAGATTAAGGCAAGGATGGAAGTCAAAGGTGGGCAACAGAAGCAGCTGTCTACTACTCCTTAATAACTTTTAAGCTTCTAGCTTTGTCAGATGTAAAGGAATGATCTCTTCAAAGTCCTACTTTTTACAGTGTCTGCTCTAGAAGTGATCGAAGACTTGGTATGTGTCAACCTAAAATAAGCCTCATTTAGAAGATCACGACCAGAACTGTTAACCTTTTGTTTTTACATTAATTAAAGAAAAATCAACAGCCATTAATATTCACAGGCAAGCAAGTGTATGACATAAGAGTCTGGAGACAGACTTCTATAGCACCTAAGAGTGAAATCTGAAGTTCTTATCTTAACCTACAAGGCCCCGACTGGATCTGCCCTGCCCTGCTATGCTGCCCTTGACCACATCTCCTATCAAGCATGCATACTCATCTTCAGCCAAAGACACCTCTTCGCTGTTCCATCGAGAGGCCACACTGGGGCCTCTGCATACTCCTTCTCTCTTCCCCAAGCATCTGCGTAGCTCCCTCCCTCACTACAGATCTCTGTTCTTAGAGTGGCCTTTCCCAACCACCCAGTGTCAAATAGCACCTGCCACACTTATCAGTTTCCATCTACCCAGGTTTATTTTTCTTCACAACACTTATTACTATAAGAGATAAGTATATTTTATTGTCTATCTCCCCTCACTAGAATGTAAGCTCCTTGAGGCTCCTACTTTGCTTAATGCTATAAAACCCAATATGGAAAATAGTATCTAGCTCACTGAAGGCACTCAATAACTTGATGAACGAACGAACACAGCGTTCAGGAAAACCTGTGGTCTATTGTACATATATGCCAAGTCTCCAATCTCCTCCTTCTCAAAAATAGCCTATAAACTTTCAAAACTAGGCAAATGTGACCACCCATCTTCTGCTTAAAATTCTTTAATAACACTTTCATAGACTCTCTCATATAGGCTAAGCCCTTTACATGGTACATCAGTCTCTTCACGGAAAGGCTACCACCCACCTACCTCACTGTGCAGCAGGCACCTCCATACCAATTCCGATTCAGCCTTTAAAATCTCGTTCAAGCCATTACCTCTTCTGTGCTTTGCCTAAGCTCTGCAATTCATCCCCAGGCCACATCATTCCCATCTCTATATTTTGAAAATGCTTCTACTACACTATGAAAACAGATTTTAAAATAGATGCCTATTTTCCCTAACAGCGTTAAAGCACCCCAGATACTTGAAATGTCTTAAATTTTGTATTCTCAGGATCCAGCACAGTAAAGCCTTAAAGAAATCATAGTTAAACTGGGGAAAATATCAATAGCTACAAAACATACTGGTGACCAAACCCAAAAAAACTTTTAGGAATAAAAACCACCTTGAAGTGGTCATGTAGATACCTGGTTTCCAGAGAATCCTCTCTAAAAGACATCCCAAGGAACTACTACAATATCCTAAAAACAAAACCAGTACACCTTCTATAGGTTCCACACACTTCACAAACGTAGAGCTCTATTTTTACTGAAATAATGATGTATTATCAATGCTCTGATCAGATACCGAAATTATAACACCTACTTAGAAGTACCTCACACTTGCAGTTTTCTCTAAGGCAAAACTAACTCACCTAACTTCAAACTCATCATAAGCAGGTTTCTTAAAAGGTGAAGAAAATGCTTTCATATTACAATAACGACAAAACTATTTCCTCTGTAACCTAAATAAGTTTATCATACATCAGCCTCAAGAATCCTAGAAAATCTCCACTTTCCTTGACCGTAGAATGATGCTCTCACAAGTTAAAGACTAATGATCAGAGTAACAACAGAAAGATGTCACACAAGCACATTATTCAAATTACTCCTTCTGAATCCTGTACTAAAAGGAATGGTGGTTGAAAACACCAGTGTAAGAGCATCCAAACACTGACCCAGCAAGAAGATGAGTTTCTCCAGCACTTAAAGGCCACACCTAGCTTATAACGATGGCTAAAAAGGACAAGAAACACCTACCGTTGTTAATGGGTAGGTGCTGATCTTGAAGACTAGCTTCAGAAAAAAATAAAAAGGATCAAGACATGTTCACTGCTGGCAAAGTCCAGTAATGAACAAATGTACATCTTATTATTTAGCTCTAAGTGCGACTTTTGGCCATTACACAGTAAACTCTACTTGAAGGTAAATGCCAAAAGCTGGGAAAGACTAATAGGTAATAAACTTGTAGTAGAGAAGCTTTACAAGTTTTACCAAGTAAAGACATGCCCTGTTCCAACAGGCTACCACACCTTGTTAAACACTAGGAATGTGCTAACACGATGCAAAATACACGAGGTAGACCTTTGCCTAGAGTGGACTCTGATTTAAGTGAATTACCTAGAGAAGAATCCAAAATCTTAACCAAATTCAAAAAAGAATCCCCTTGATGGGGCTCAGTACCCACCAGGAAAAACCAATTAACCAAAAACTGATCATTTAAAAATCCACCAGTCAACCTCATTCCTTCAGTTTTAGTGTAATTACAAAGTAAAAATGGAAAGATAGCTGCTTAGGTAACCTTTTCAAATCCAGTCACTGCTCTTAATATTCCAAAACGTACCTATAATAAAGATATCTTCAAGCATACTAGAAAATCTACAACTCCTCTGGACTGCATTTAGCTAAGAAAGCATCACAGAAAGGTCTTAATTTACAAAAGACACGGGACTTCTAACTATTAAGTACAACAATTATCCAGAACCTTAAACTATCAACTACAGTTGAAAAGGCAGGGGAAACAAAATCAGTCAGATTAAAAAAAAAAAAAAAGTCAAGCACTGACTGTATACAACTTAAGCCAAAAAAGTCAGATGGCCACGATGATGATGTAACTGAAACGACACACTTTCTTACTAATTACATGAGGAAACACTTTTGTTCTGTTAAAACACTGTAACACTGAAAACATACATTTCCATAAAAGACAACTTTGTAGTCTAAACGCTCTCCATCTCGATTCACTTGTTTATTTTTTTCTTTTAATATCCAACCTGCACGTCTCACTGATACACTGTATTGCATGTCTAATTTAACCCCTACCTCCCTCACCCCCGATTTGCTGGCTCCGTGAAATTCTCTCTAGAGACAAAGTGACAAGCCAACGATATTAGAAATGCAAAAGAGAAAAACCCTAAATTTAAAACTTCCCCCCCAAAACGATTACAACTTACTTTCCCACCAATGCGCACTTGTGCCTGTAGTTTGGCGAGTTTCTCCTGGTTCATGATAGTTTCTTTCATCTAGAAAACAGGAAACCCTCAGCGAGGACAGGTCTGGCTCGCTCGAGCATTCCACGCTCGCTATGTCCCGAGACTCCGGCAGGAGACGAACGTCCCACACAGGCCGAGGCCCGGACCCCAGATCCCAGATCCCCCCGCCAGGCTCCAGTTCAAGCTCCGAGGAGCGCAGAGCCCCCGCCCTGCTAGCCCCCCACCGCCCCTCGCCGCAGGCTCGGAGACAGCGCCCCGGCCCGCACCCCGGCCCGCACCCCCGCCCCGCCCCGGCCCGCACCCCCGCCCCGGCCCGGCTCGGCCTAGCCAGGGCCCGCCCGGCCCGGCCGCTCTCCGCAGGCCTCGCGGTACCTGAGGCTCCTGTCCCCGGGTTCCGCCGCGAGGTGGAGGAAGAGACGGCGTCGCCTCGCCCCCAGGGCAGCCGCCCCTGGCTCGCCCTCGCCCCCGAGAGTCAGCCTGAGCGGGTGCGCCCGTCCGTCGCATCGCCTTCCTCTCCTCTGCCCTGTCCCTCCCTGTCTCGCTCCTTCCGGGCACTTCCCGCCCCCGATCCCGTCCTCCTCCCACGCCGGCGGCCACAGCCTTTTTGTACCTTGTTGGAGCGGAAATGGGGCCGCGCGGGGGACTAGGGCTGGCACTCGGGGGGTCTCGGGCGGACCAGCTGAGGTTAGGCGCACACACGCGGGGACGCAAGATGGCAGCTAGAGGGAGGCCGGAAGTGACGCAACGCCACTTCCTCCGAGAGTCAGGAAACGGACTTCCCCGCGAGCCCGGTGCCGCCCTGCGCACGCGCGGCCTCCCCCGCGGCCTGCAGCTCGTCCAGCGCGGGCCGGGCCGGGGTGCTCCGGGCTGGAGGTCGGCCAGGAGCCCCGGGAAAGGCCTAGAGGGGTCAGGGAGCGCGGGTCTTGGCACAGCCGGCCCTGCCCGCCGGGCCGGACCCGCAGGTCCGTCACCTGGGAGGAGGGGCCCGCGCACGTTCGCGGGGACGCGCGGGCGCCCAGCCAGCCTGCCCCAGACGGCTGTCAGGACTTTGTTAAAACGAGCTGACTGTGCTTTCCGAGCCCGGCGGTTCGGTAGGTTGCAGGAGGATGGTGCAGACTTTCTGGGGGGGCGTGTTCGGAATGCACCCCCAGCAATTCCGAGGACCGGGCGGGGCCGGGCGATCTGCCCTCCGCCCGCGTAGCAGGGCCTGACCGCTCCGGACCCGTGCACGTGATGACCGACTCCTCGTGTTTCTGCAACACACGACAAGTTGACTCCTTGACGTGGGTTGGCGTGGATTTGGCAAATAGCGATTCAGAGTAGAACAGACTTTACCTTTCTTAACTGAATAATTCAATCAATGGAGAATTTGTGCCCGGTGTGTTTGGAAAGTCTAGACTGGTCTAAGTTAAAATTTTCTAAACGGTAGGACAAGCGTTAAGACAATCTTAACATAAAACGACCGATATTAAAAATGGCAATTTAAATCAGAATGCTATCTGAGCAGGCTTTTTGTGGTCTTAGCTATGAAAAGCGTTTGCATATTGAAAAAATGTGTCCGATATCTTAGCTAGAGAAAATACGATTTATATAGGAAGAAAACTTGTGTAGGTGCAGATTTCTTTCCAATTAAGATTAATCTTTTTGTTTTTGAATACTTTTCACATGTAAATATGTTAAAACTGATGTCTCTAAGAAACTAGCTGGTGAGGACAGCTGTGTTGCTGTTTAGGATAATTGTAACAGTTGATATTTTCTCAAAAAACAATGTTGCTTCTCATTAAATATGAGTCAAGTTTAGTACAGAAAAAGGTGTTTGTACTTTTGGGCTACGTGGATCACTGTCCTAATGATCAAGGTCAAAATGACTGCTAACTCTAGTCAGTGCAGTAGAAATACTGCAAAATATATATAGAAATACTCCCTTTTTTCAAAGTATCTCTTTATTCAGGAACAATTTCCCCCCCTTCCTGCGTGTTATACCAGAGGCGTTTGAAACTGCCTGGTCCTGTGTTTTTTCTGAGTATTTACATAAACACAAGCTTCTACTGCTGCCTGATTCACCTTTTATACACTTGTTTTCAGGAAATTTTCCTTTGGTTCTCACTTTTCTTTCTCATTCTTTTGCAATTTTTAAGACTTGCACCATGTAGAAAATCATGTAAGTTTCCCTAACAGTAAGAAAAGAAAATTTTGATTTTTGACTCCTTTAGCTGCTTCTGCTTATTTTGTGAGTAGTTAGGAAATTCTGATTCTACTAGTATTTAGGTACCAGTCTTTTAAAAAATAACAGCAGGGGTTTTTTAACTCCAAGAAAATAGTTACTAAGTTGCAATCTTAGCTGAGGGATGGCAAAAGAGTAAGGTACATGCTAACATTTACTGTGTGCTCCCAGTGTCTGGGGCAAATGTGGATGCCTGGCTCCCACACTTGGCTGCTGAGCTTGGAGGACCCTAAGAATCATTTACTCAGCACTCCCCATGGCCTCTATCAATAGAGAAGCAAGAAGGGGGAAACCTGTTTGCTTTCCTTGGTTTATAGTTTATGGTCTAATCAAAGTCCATGAATTGTTTTCTTTTTCTTTTTTTTTGTGAGGAAAATCAGCCCTGAGCGAACATCCATGCCAATCCTCCTCCTTTTTTTTTTTTTCCTCCCCAAAGCCCCAGGAGATAGTTGTATGTCATAGCTGCACATCCTTCTAGTTGCTGTATGTGGGACACGGCCTCAGCGTGGCCAGAGAAGTGGTGCCTCGGTGCGCGCCTGGGATCCGAACCCGGGCCACCAGTAGTGGAGCGCTCGCACTTAACCGCTAAGCCACAGGGCCTGCACCCCCCATGAATTGTTTTCACCTCTCAGTTGGACTTGAGTCTGCTTCAGCAAGAGCTAAAATATTATGTTTATTTCTTAAGAGCCCCATTCTGACCCACAAGACATACTGGAAATCACCGAGAGTATGTATGTTCCCATGCTTTTGTTTGCTTCAAGGTCTGGTCCTTGACTGTTAGCTACGATGGATTTTTTTTTTCTTTAAGTTTCTAAACCTCCTTGAACTCATTTTCTAGCACCCCCACCTTTGTCAAGTTAACGTCTACGCCTCATTTAGCTTTTAGTTTAAATATCTCAAGAAAGCCTCCTCTGAGACCCTCAGCCTTGTTAAGTTACATCCATCACAGTTATTTTTAGTTGTGGTATTTTATTAAATGCAAAATGAGAGATTGATAGTTTTGTTGAGTTAATGGGAAATTGAATTAGAAGTCTTAATAACAGTTTCCTGCTAGGTTAATATTGAGGTATTGGCTGTTTGATGGTTGGATCCTCACAGGTACTTACCCTGTTATTGGTGAGGGAACTGAGGCTTACAGAGTTAAAGGTGTGAAAATAGACAACAAGCTCTTCTTCCCTCCACCAAATCTATCCTCTATACGCATCTGAACCTATAAAATATTGCCTCCCCTCCTGTTACACATGGGAGAAATATTCCATCTACTTGTGCTTTTGCTTATTTCTTTTTCTTTTTTTAATAGAGATGATACCTTGCTCTATGCAAGGGCCCATTCTCTTTTTTTGAGGAAGATTGGCCCTATGCTAACATCTGTTGCCAATCTTTCTCTTTTTTCTTTTTTCTCCCCAAAGCCCCAGTACATAGTTATGTATCATAGTTGCAGAGTTGTAGCTCTTCTACATGGGATGCCGCCTCAGCATGGCTTGATGAGCAGTGAGTAGGTCTGCTCCCAGGATCCAAACCAGTGAACCAGAACGTGCTGAAGCAGAATGCGCTAACTTAACCCTTAGGCCACTGGGCCGGCCCCTGCTTTTGTTTATTTCATTCAGGACCTTGATTCTTCTGTTCTTGTTTCCCTCCTATCTCTGTTTTCCCTCTTTCAACTAGATCATTCTGCCAGTGCACTAATATGCGTTAGTATCAGGCATCTTAAAAGAGAACAAAACAAAAAACTCTTTGACCTCTGTTCCCCTCCAGCCACCACTTAATTTTTGTGCTCCACTTTATAGCACAGTTTCTCCAAAGAATTGTCTAAACCTCCATCTTGGCAAATACAGAAGGTGAATTCTTGGTTCTCATTTTGGCCTTGAGGTAGCATTTGACACACTTGGCCTCTTGCACGCTTTTGAAACATTTTCTTCTGTAGCCTTCCAGAACATCTCACTTCCTGGTTTCCTCTTACCTTACTAACATCTCCTCAGTCTACTTGCTTTATCTTCTTTCTCTGACCTCTAAATGTTAGAGTTACTCACATTTTAGTCTCACTTTTCTATTTTTATTCTCCCTAAATGGTTTCATCCAATCCCATGGCTTTAAAAGTTGTCTTTATTTTGATGAGTCCCAAATCTGTAATTCCAACCCTAACTTTTTGAACACAGACTGAATATTCTTTTTACATTATTATGGAAAACTTCAGGCACACAAAAGTAAGAATAATATGAAACTCCATAGGCCCATCATCCAGCATCAACAATTATTAATACATAGACTCAATATTATTAATATATGGTAGGGTGATTATCCTTTTCATTTTTGAAGTTCACGTGTTTGCAGAACTTTATTCTATATACCTCTTAGGTTTTGTTCAATTATTTTAAAATGTTGATTGGGATTGATTGTGTAGATCAATTTGGGAAGCTTTTATATCTTTACTAATGATTGTATGAGTCTGCATTCAGTTGTAAGAAATAGATCTGGCTACTTTAAATAGGGATTTAATATAGGGAATTGGTGCTTAGAAAATTGTTCAAAGAGCTGGAGAAGTGGGCTTTAGACTAGGCCATCAGAAAGGAGTCCCCGGATAATACTGTAGAACTGGGCTGGCAGGGGAGCTGCTACCACTGCCCCAGCCATCAGGACGATGGAGAATCAAGACCCCACAACTGGAATTATTGATGTTAAGAATGCACTACTGTAGCTACAATTCAGGAATCAAGAAGATACTGAAGCTACAAGTACTCAGCACCCACAAAGCAAATGACTGTGCTCAAGAAAGCTGCTACAGAAAATACTAATATCTTCACCACCGTGCTTGCTAGCCAAAAGCAAATAAACCTGAAGGAAAAAGGCTTTCACCTTATTTCCATCTTCCAAATCTTACTGAAACGTACCTAATTGGCAGAAATCATTTACTTCTAGAACGCTAACTGCAAGGATGTCTGGGAAATGTTTTTAAGTTTTCAAGATTTATAGTACAAAGAGGCAAGCTTGAAAGAAGTTTGAATGGACGCTAAGTACCAATCTATCCACCCAAATTTTCACACCCATGAATATAGTGCATCTGTTTTTTTCAAATCTTTTATATATTTTAATAGAGAAAACTTTCTGAAGATCTTGTGCATTCTTTTTTAGCTGGATTCCCAGATATATAGTAGTCTTTATTTTTTCTCTCTCTTTATTGCACATATCTTCTCCTGGTTTAAATTTGTCTATAATACACTTGTTGAACGGAAACATATTAATTTTTGGCCCCAAGGTGAGCCAGCCATCAATTTACAGAAAATACAAAGGACAGACAAACGTTAAATTATCCCACAGAGTGCAATCAACAAAATTCAGATTACAGAAAATGGCAGGACAATTAACCTGGTATTGCAACAAATAAATTCCAACAAAAAAAGAAAAAAAAGAGAAAGGGGAATCTTTAGATAAAAAGAGACATCAAAAAAAAGGAAAACAGGCAAAACTATAGTGTTTAGGGATGTGTGCTTAGGCGATAAAACTGAAAAGGAAGTAATGATCATAAACACCAGCATAGTAGTTATTCTTGGAAGAGAAAGGGGGTCATAATTGGGAGGAGGCACATGGAAGGTTGCTAGGGTAGTGAGCAAGGGTCTACCTTCTGACCTGTTCAGTGGTACACGGTTTTCTGTAATTTCTATACTTAACAATAAAAGTTTTTTAAAAGCGCACAAAGCAACATATATAATACAGAGATAGATGCATATATTTTTTTAATAATTTTACTTATTTATTTTTTCCCCCAAAGCCCCAGTAGATAGTTGTATGTCATAGCTGCACATCCTTCTAGTTGCCGTATGTGGGACACGGCCTCAGCATGGCTGGAGAAGCGGTGCGTCGGTGTGCGCCAGGGATCGAACCCAGGCCACCAGCAGCAGAGCGCGCGCACTTAACCGCTAAGCCACAGGGCCGGCCCCTAGATGCATATTTAAGGTGATACTTTCAACATTAGAGAGGTGTGGTATAATGGGAAATATTTATTTGGTCTTTGTCCCAGGTTTCTGGGCCACACCTCCTAAAACCCTTGGAGTGAGAAGAATGTCTTTTGTATGCTAATGAGATGACTAGTGTGTTGGTTCCTGGATAGCTTCAGGATGGGGCAGGTTACCAAAAAGACCAAGGCAGGATTAGAGGGTTGAGGGTTGCAACTTTAAGTCCCACCCCCAAACCTCCAGGGAGGGGAGAGGTTGAATTCAATCACCAGTGGCCAATAATTGAATCCATTGTGCCTATATAATGAAACCTCCATACAAACCCCTAAACACAGTGTTTGGAGAGCTTCCAGGTTGGTGAATACATCAAGGTGCTGGGAGGGTAACACAGCCAAGAGAGGGCACGGAGACTCCAAAACTCCCCCTCCCACACACCAGGCCCTCTTACATTTGGCTCTGCCTGAGTAGTATCCTTCACAATAAACTGGCAAACATGTTTTTTCCTAAGTTCTGTGAGCCACTCTAGCAAATTATTGAACCTAAGGAGGGGGTCATGGGAATCCCCAACTTACAGCCAGTTGGTCAGAAGTAAGGGTGGCCCAGGACTTGGCATTGGCATCTGTAGTGGGGGCAGTCTTGTGGAACTGACCCCTTAAACTTGTGGGATCTGATGCTGACTCCAAGTAGATGGTGACTTCATTGGATTGAATTATTGGACACCCAGTTGGTGTCCGGAGAATTGGAGAACTGGTTTTTGGTGTGGGAAAAAAACACTCAAGTGGGTACTTTTGGTGGAGAGAAGGATGGGAGTGAAGATCAGGGAAGAAGTGAGAGGGAATCAGAGAGCTTTCGTGGACTAAAGATGACAATGTATTAATAATGGCTAATGTTTACATAGCCTCTACATTGGGCATTGTTCTTAGTGTTTTATATATATTAACTCATTGAATCCTATGAAGTAGCTAGTATTCCTCCCATAAACCAGAAGATTGAGACACAAAGAGGTTAAGTAATTTACCTAAGCCCGCAGCGCTGGTAAGTGGCAAAGCTGAAGGATGAACCCAGGCAGTCTGCTCCACAATCCGTGCCCATAACCATTACACTGTGCCCCTTAAACTTGTGGGATCTGATGCTAACTCCAGTAAATATGGTCAGTGGTCAAAGTTGGGACATATTTGTCCCAACAAATATGACTGACTACTAAGGAATATGATTATCTCAACTCTGCACCTGATACCCAATAAAAATGTATTCAACTGCTCGCCCATTATCTCTACCTAGATGACTAACAGACGCCCCGGATTACCATATCTAAGCCCGAACTATATTTCCCATCTACTATTAGATCAACACTAACAGTCAACTCTTGCCTTTCTTCCAATAACCTCCCATATCAAATCCATCAGCAAGTGTTATTGGTCCTACATCTAAAATATGTCCCAACTTTGACCACTGACCATATTTACTGTTGCTGCCCTAATTCAAACCACCATCCTCACGCACCTGGGCCCCTCTAACAGCCTCCTGACTTCCCTCCCTGCTCCCACTTGGCGGGGGAGCACAAAGTGCAGGGGGCAAGGGAGACGAACAGAGGAGGCGTGGAGGGAGTGGTGCACCCAGAGGGCACGGAAGCTCCTGGCCTCTTCCCACATACCTTGCCCTATGCTTGTCTTCCATCTAGCTGTTTCTGGGTTGTATCCTTTTATAATAAATGGGTAATCTAGTGAGAAAACTATTTTCCTGAGTTCTGTGAACCGCTCTAGCAAATTAATCCAACCTGAGGAGGGGGTTGTGGGAGCCTCTAATCGAAACTAGTGCCAAGATCTAGGCTATAGCCTCTGCTTTCCTATGTAGTCTATTCACTGAGTAGTGCCTAGAGAATGATACATATTGTTTTGCTATAAAATGTAAATCAAGTGGTAGAGTGTAATATTTTTCAGTCTCCTGTAGTTTTACAGAATTCAAAGGTGACATGTTTTACTCCCTCATTATTTGCTTTCAGCATACAGTCTGTTTTGGGCTCAGATCTGCTGAACACATGAAGAGAATGACATTTGCATTAAATCTATGTTAAATTGTAACCATGATCTGTGCTTTTAAGTATCATGGGTAATTTTCAGACTGCATCTTTCACTGTTGATTCAAACCGATGAGAAGGTGGGTTTCTCTATTTATTGTACTGGCTAGAACAGAATCCTAGCTTCACATTTCCATGATAAGTAGCCTTTTCATGCACATTATAAAGACTGAATTGAAAACCTTTGCAAACAATGGGTGAATTATCCCATTTTCACTTCCACTTCAGTCCTTGGACAAATAGATTAAACTCTCTGAACCTGTTTGCTCACCTGAAAAGGTTCTCCAACTTTGGTGTGTATCACAATCACCTGCAGAGCTGATAAAGCGCAGAGTCCCAAGAGCACTGAAGCAGGCCGGAGCTGGGGCCGAGGTCTCGGTGGTTTTACCAAGTTTCCCCAGGTAGTTCTAATTACACACCAGAATTTGAGAACTACTGTCTTAGTTTGCTTCTACGGATTGCTTGATCGAGTCATGCATTTATTTATTCATTTATGCATGTGTATAGAAATCAACGTACTGAGTGGCTAGGAATTGTCATACAGTGCTGACGTCTCAAAGATGAAAGACCTGGCCCTGCCCTAAAGGATTTCTCAGTTTAGTGGAGACAAACTGCTAATTGCAGTATAGTGCTGTGTGCTCTGAAACCCATAAAGCTACATGAGACGAGATGCTGAGGAAGCAAGAAGGAGGAGCCTCACACCTTGCCTGGAATCGTACGTCAGGGAAGATTTCCTGGGTCTTGAAGGGCTAGAGGAATCAACTGGGTGAGAATAAAAGGAGAGCATTTTAGGCACAAAAGAATAAGGGGGCATGAAACTACAAGCAGTTTGAGAAGCTGGAGTAGTATTTCCCAAAGCCTGGGACACTTATCACACTTAATATTCTGATTTTAGGTGGTTCACAGTCAGGTAAGTCATTACATGGTGACACAATCATACTCTTGCCAATTTTTTTTTTAATTTTTATTTTTTTTTTTTCCCCCAAAGCCCCAGTAGATAGTTGTATGTCATAGTTGCACATCCTTCTAGTTGCTGTATGTGGGACGCGGCCTCAGCATGGCCAGAGAAGCGGTGCGTGGGTGCATGCCAGGGATCCGAACCCAGGCCGCCAGCAGCAGAGTGCGTGCACTTAACCACTAAGCCACGGGACCGGCCCCCAATTCTTTTCCACTTCTTTTGTAAGGAGAACGTCTCTTTGGTTCTAGCATGTAACACCTTTGTGACATTTGCTAATCTCCTTTTAAAAAGAGAGTCGGCTTCAACTCTGAGCCTCAGCTGACAGCACTGTGTAGGCAGAATCCAACAACATTTACCTTCACTTGGTGGCAAGTGAAACTAACTTGCTATTTTTGGTAGAGATACAAAGTTTCCTTTTTAAAATCATTGATTCAAGTAATTAAAATTGATCTATTGAAAAAATATGAAGTAGATAGTTCATTTGGTGCTTTGGTATGCCAAAAATTGTGAAGAAGATATATGAGTGACTGAGTTCTTGAACCTTGCATGGAGATAAGTGGCAGGAGATAAGGCTACAAAGACAAAGGGGCAGTTATGAGGGGCCCTGGAAGCAATGCTAAGAACCTTGAGTTTTACTATAAAGTAAGTGGGGGAGTCCTGAAGAGTGTTAACAGAGAGTTGAACTTGGAAAGAGCCACAAAAGAATGGCAGAATGAGGTGGAGAAGCCGGTGCAGGGAAGGGTGCGTGAAGGGAACTCTCCAATAGGTTTGGCTATAGGCAGTCCAAAATGGTTTTTCTCAATAGACTTGTCTATTCGTTAAATCAGTGGAGACCTCTGAAGTGAGCAAAGTTGATCGCTTTAAGAGCCTTCAGCCCCATTTAACTGATAGCTGTAGTTTAGGTATGAACAAAATAGCTAGTTTAGTAATACAAAGCATGACAGCTCTACAGATTGTTAGGTACAAAGGTAATATTTCATGCTGAAATTGTGTAAGAAATTTGGAATATAACAAAATTACAGCCGCTCTATGATAATAAGTACCAAAAATATCTACCATTAAAAAACAAAACAAAAAACCCCTTCTTCCATGCAATTTGGGTGAAATACTTCATATTACTCCCCATTCCCCCAATATCTGGAGGCACGACTGTTGGCAAGTCATTGTTCCCCCACAGAGTTGGGCCAGGCGTGACTGCCAGCTACTCTAAAACAGTGACCATTCTTGTTCGTGGAAACAGATGCCAGACATCTGTCTTCTATCAACTGGGATCCAAATGAAGCCCTACTCACTAGATGACTTAACATATAACATACAACCTAAACAAAGATTGCCCTGTTGCCTGTTCAGCAAAATCTCAATTACAAGACTTCCTTTCCCACCTTTTCAGCAGCTGTGAAGATACAGGCACTTGCAATATGACCTTTTGTTCTTTTCTTTGTCGGGGTTTTGTTTTCTTTTTCCTCTGATGCTGGACTGGCTTATTTTTTCAAATACGTTTTTAGGCTCTCCTCTCTTTGTCCTTAGACTTTCTACAGCACCTTCTGCTTTTCTCTCTTTCATCTAGAGAGTCCAGCCATTTTTTGAGCCTCCACAGTCAAGTCTCTGCTGACTTTTGAATTTGTGTCACAAACCCTAGCCCCTTGTTCCCAGGCCCATATCTTCAGATATCTCCTGATCCATTTGGATGTCCTCAGGTGTGGTGTATCCCAACCTAAATCTTCCTAGGGAATGAAATCTTCATGAGCCCGATTTTGACACTCAGTTTCCGAGGCTGATGAAATGATCCACTACAGGCTGTGACTTCAGCTCCCAATAGTTGGTCTCCTGTTCAATGATTTGTGTCCACAAAAAAATGGACAGTGTTAGCTGATGGTGCACCTAGAGAGTTAAAGAATTCCAATTTCTTTTTCCTTTTTTTTTTTTTTGAGAAAGCATTTGGGAGTGGTGTTGTTGAAAATCAAGAACTCACTAAATTTCAGGTTATTGAGTGCAGGACTATTAAATGGAGGACCCATGAGGAATACTGGACAGCTTTGGTTGCTAGTGAATGCACTGATCAGAACCTTACAAACAAATTCCAAAATATATTAGCCAATATACTATAGTTCAATTTTTTTAAATTTGAATTTACATACTTTGTAATAAAATTATCAAACTCAGTTTCACCTTCTGTTTATCTGTCATAAATTAGCAATAGACATTTTTCATGGAGGTCAGAGTAGAATCTCACAAATATGGATCCATGTTTGTTCCCTTTCAGTGTGTAGTGCCTTAATGGTACAAATTTAATGATAAATGAGCTGATAATGATAGAATGTCACATAATGAATTTATATATTTACATATATGGCAAACATTGTGGAGGTGTCAGCAAAATGATGTAAAACACACTCTTTCAAATAAATAGTAATTCACAATTTAACCAAGACATTGAAAATGGCACCAGAAATACTGCTACAGGATTAATGTCTCAGACTCAAAACAGTACCCAGCAAGAATTGTAACCGTCTCCCTAAGAGTGGAGTTTAGGAAGGAGAAGGTGATGGGTCAAGGCCCCAGGTGGGAAAGCAGGTTTGGATGAGAAAGCAAATCAGGGTTCCTGGCCTCTGAGCAAAGAGTTATGGAATGAGCAAGCTGGGCAGAGTTGGTTTACTAAGTGAAACACTTCTGGTTGCTAGTAACAGAGATACAACTCCTGTTGGCTTAAGCCACAAAAGATACTAAGAGCTCCAGGGCTGCAGACAGCTTCAGGCATGCCTGGATCTAGGTTCTCGATGATATGGAATACTATCTCCTTTGGTTCTCTGGCTCTGCCTCCTGCTGGGTTGTTTTTATTCTCTGGTAGGCTTTTGCCAGGTTATAGCAAAAAAGAGACTTCAACAGCTCCCATCTCCCAATCTAACAAATGTAACCCCTACAGAAAAAGGTCACTTCTCAGTTCCAGCAAAAGTCCCAGGATTAACTCTGATTGGCCTGGCTCAAGTGACATGTCCACTCCTGGCCAGGCCTGGGTCACCTGCCACCGCTTGAGCCAGGTAATGTGATTGTGGCCCCAAAAGGAAAAGAGTGATTCTGTTACTAGAAGATATACAACAACTTGGGGTGGAAAAAAAGCAAGAAAGGGGACATGAGGACAAGAAGAAAATGTGAATAAACCCATGCTTATTTCAAATTTTGGCTGGAACTCATCCTGGCAAACCAACAGCAAAATGTTTTCACGCCAAAAAGCTTAGATGTCTTTAATTCAGAGTTTCTCAACTTTTAAAAAATTATTGTTCCCCTAAAAGTCTTTTTAGATATGTTTCTGCCTAATCACCCCCCATGAAAATTTAATACCACAGATATACTTTATCTGTTTATGTATCTGTTTATGCACTGCATGTATGTCTGTGCTTTATACATAAGAAGAGTAAGGATAAAACTTACTCTTTTGTATCCAATCCAGGGTTAAGAAAAAAAAATATTTTGTTAAAATTTTAGTTAAGTTGAAAATCAAAGCTATTAACTTTTAATATCTTAAAACTGTATTTGTTGAGTAACTTTTATTATAATTTATTTACTTATAAACTGTAATGTATCAAATTATATATACATATTAGCAATTTTTAGAAGAAAATAATAATAATAGCAATATAGTCAAGCTAAAAACAAATCATTCAAAATGATTAGTTTTTCAACAAAAGAAAAACGACTGAAAAAAGTAAATTAATTTCCTAAACATGAAGTTTTAACTTTTGCTTCATATGAAAAAGTGGCTTTTAGCTTAACTAGATGCTGGATATTTATTCAAACATTGTTTGACACTTTTTCTTTTCAGCACTTGATATGGTTAATGATGGGCTGACTAACTTTTGTAGAATTAAATATTAAAATATAAGCCATATTTATTTGCTTTTCAAAGCTCAATCAAACATAGACAACGTCCTCATGGCAGCCAGTGAGGACATGCAGGCCACCTGTCACGATATGACCTTGCGACCAAGCAAGCAATCGAGGGAAAGTCCTCAGATCAGCGCCATCTCTTCACCATAGTTTTGCAGTGCTAATCTAGCATACTTTTGTGTACCTTCCATTGTCAATGCCAACGCTGCTCATGTGATGCCCAAGAAAGCTCAACAAAAGAAATTAAATACTAAGGAAGAAGATTTTGTTGGGTAGCATCGAGCTTCAGAGGGCCAGAAACCATTGTAACATCATTTTTCACCTCCCCCCACCCCCAGTCAACTTTTGCCCCCTTGAAGGCATGGTCACTCCCATTGAGAATGCATATGCTAATAATAGATACAGAGCAACTTTTTCCCCTTACGCCGTGCTGAACTCTGTCTTCCAGCGAAGTTCACTTATTGGTTCTAATTTTCCCATACCAAACAGATTTAATCTCTCTTTCATATGATGAATAGAAATTTGGTGACTGAAATTTTATTCCCTGAGTGGCTCCTCTAAGCTTTTCCTTTTGGACTCTAAACTTAACCACAGGTTCCCTGAGCTGTCACTCACTTGACTCAGTTCCCCCATTGCATTATGCGTTCTTTAGGGGCATGCACTGTGTCTGTTTACCAGGCTCGTTGCCTTGTTTGAATCCACTCCAACTTGTTGTTAAAATTACGTGTCTACGGACCGGCCCCGTGACTTAGCGGTTAAGCGCGCGCGCTCCGCTACTGGCGGCCCGGGTTCGGATCCTGGGCGTGCACCGACGCACCGCTTCTCCGGCCATGCTGAGGCCGCGTCCCACATACAGCAACTAGAAGGATGTGCAGCTATGACATACAACTATCTACTGGGGCTTTGGGGGAAAAATAAATAAATAAAATTAAAAAAAAATTAGGTGTCTATATCTGAACATAATCTCTGAACCAGAGTTGAGAAGGATGTCTTTTCCCGTTTTGGATGGTGTTCATCTATTAGCACAGTCTAAGATCACAGCAGGGCAGCCTGATGGTTGCTGATGCCTGTTGAGTAGGGAACTGAAATCCCTAAGTCCTTCTTCACACGTCCTGCTGATACGCTGAATTCCTCCTCCATCCAGTTCTAGTCTCCTGAGACCTAGGTGTGACTTGCAGTCACACCTGCTACATTTCATTCCATTAGACTCTTCCCATTATTCCATCATGTTGAGACACTTGAAGATCTTTATTCTTTTTTTTTTTTGTGAGGAAGATCAGCCCTGAGCTAACATCCATGCCAATCCTCCTCTTTTTTTTTTTTTTTTGGTTGAGGAAGACTGGCCCTGGGCTAACATCTGTGCCCATCTTCCTCCACTTTATATGGGACACCACCACAGCATGGCCTGACAAGCGGTGCATCGGTGAACGCCCAGGATCCTAACCGGGCCGCCAGCGGCAGAGTGCACACTTAACCACTACGCCACGGGGCAGCCCCAAGATCTTTATTCTTATCCAATTCATACTTGCTTTTCTAAAGATATTTTCATAAAAGTTAATAAGAGCAGAAACAAAAAATCAGCATGAGGAAAAAGGAAGAAGCAAATTTTCCAATTCCTAGTGTTAATATTTAAGTGCTGAGACTGGGCATATGAAATTTTTATCTAAGCTTCGTCCTAAACGGAAGGGTTGCATTCCTCCTTCATGCATCTCCCATTGCAGGGAGAAAATGGATGTAAAAGGGCCATCTGAGGAGTTCCCTTAGACTGATTTTTTCAAAATAAAATACACTTGGCACCAGAGATCTAATCACCTAATACATGTCATTGTACATTGTAAATTGTAAATGTTATTAGAGTAACAGAATCTTGTAAAAATGCAAAATATGGCCCCTTTCAATCCCATAATACATAAAATATTTTATCATGTTGGCCAAATTAACATATGTTAATGTAGCATCAAACGCTGAGTCAATCAGCAGCATGACGTGGGGAAAAAAAGGCCTTACTACTGATACTCTCTATAATGAAGGCAAAAGAGTGTTTCTGACTTGAATTATTTGGACATTTGGCCCAATCCTTTACTCAGTGAGAATAGATCTGGCTTATGAGAGTTAGTTCGTACCATTTGGAGGCTGAAACAGTTATAAAGCTGCTTTGGAATGGCCTAAATTGTGCCTAAGAGACCTGTTTTTGACAGATGTGTTCATGTAGTCCAGTCAATTGGCATATGGAATTTTTATGTACCAGCTAGTGAAAAAGTTTCAACATGTAACATTTATTAGTGCTTCTTCTGGCGTGGGGAGACAGATGGTATACACATTACTTGCAGAAGCAAGGTTTGCAGTGGCCTTACAAGCCTAACTTTGCTAAGTTACTTAGTTCACTTAACTTTGCCTCCCCCCTCACCCCACACACGTGCATGAGAGGCCAAACCCTCCCACCTCTGGCCCCAGAGTCCACTGTAGGAATTCCCTCTCAATTGCTGAACTTAAGATTTCTCTTCTTTCCTGCCCCTTCCTTGGCCCAGATCCCCACCTCTTCCATCTTTTCACCCCCTCCAGCTGCTCCAGGGTGAGGTCTGGAGGCTGAGGTAGGGAGGAACACTACCCCACAGCTGTTCTCAGCCCCCACCCACCCCTAATGTTAGTCTTGGCAGCATCCAGCCCATTTCCCCACATTGACCCCCAGCCCCCTCTCTTTAAGTCCCAGCTCCAGCAATGAAATGCCCAGTTGAGCGAGAGCTGCAGATTAATCTCTGTCCCAGATATTCCTAAAGAAAAATTGGGGGTGGGGGAAATGTCTTCCCCTTTTCTCTGTAGTGTGCACATGAAATGGCACAGGAGAGGCACAGGGTGGAGCCTTTTCCCCTTTTCCCTCCCTACCACTTTCTCCCCTGCTAGTAAGAGTGCAAACCCTTAAAATAAAAAACAAGAACAAAAAACAAAACTCCTTAAGGGTGTGTGTCTGTTTTTAAAAGGTATATCCGAGGAGGCAAGAAGCTGAATCTGAATGCTGTTCTTCAGTTTCCCAGAGGAGGAGAGAGTCTGTTCAGAAGCTACCAATGGTTGGAAAAGGAAGTAAGTGGAGTGGAGTGATGGGGGTCCAGCGGGAGCCTTTGCAGACCGGTCTGCAGGAAACCCTGGCAGCCACAGCTCCTCCAGCCTCGTCTCAGCGAGGCCCATCTCCCCTCGGTTCTGCTTATTGGGTCTCTACCCGGATCCTCACCCCAGTCTTGTCCTAGCCTCTTTCCTCCTCTCCCCAACCCCATGTTTGGATGAACAAGTATAAAGAAGGGGATCCCGCATTTCATTACAATGGTGGGGGGTGAAGAGAAGAGGAGAGAGATAATAGACTTCTAGACGTATCTTCTGGTGGGTTGAAGAGTACTGTTAGAACCTCCGTAAACTGAAAGACTGGGCTCACTCACTGGGCCATAGGGTGTGACTAAAAGAGAGCTGGCCTGGGAATCTGAGCCTTCCCTTCTAGGCTTGGCTCTGTCCCCCAGCACTTTGGACAAATTACTTAATTTATGTGTTAGCTTTGCCAAACATCCATTTATACATCTTGCAAACAGAAATTATGATGTCTGCTCACCTCACAAGACTGTGGGGGGATTTTAGATTATATAAAACAGGCAAATAATGCTTTGAAAGACACAAAGAGCCATACAATGTGGGGGTGGGGGGTGGGGTACTGTGCTCTTGCCAGCACGTGAGACCTCGTCGGAGAGGAAGCTTTAGCAGGGGGTGGGAGAAAATGGAAGTGTAGACTCCACTGGGGAATGCTAAGGTGAATGTAGACTTCTGTTTTAAGCTCCCAAAAAGGTACCTTCGGAACTTGGGGTTCTAATGCTCATAGTTAGCATGGACTCTTCCTGAGTCCACGTACCAGGCCCAGTGGTGAAGCTCTGGTGACCTCCTGCTGTTTCCATTTCCACCCCTTCTTCCAGGAGATGTATCAAAGCTTCTTTGGTTCTCTACCCTTTTCAGGACACCTCCGTAGCAGAAGTCATGCTTTAACGCACCTACTCGTTGATTTTCTTTTCCCCTCTCTTGAGGGCAGGGATTGGGTCAAATTAGTTTTTATACCTCCAAGGCCTATCACAGTGCCAGGTTAACAGTGGGCCCAGGTAATGATTACTGAATCTTGGAAAGAATAGCTGCTAGAGATATCCACCAAGCTATTTCCAGAACAAGAAGTGGAAAAGTCAAGCTTTGACAAAATATTTCCAAAATTCATTTGGAAGGATAAATGTTCAATAGTGGTCAAGAAATATTTGAAAGATGTTAAAAAAGAAGGATTGAACTAGCTCTGCTAGATATTAAAATGTATTATAAAATTACAGAAATTAAACCAGTGTGGTACTGGCACAAGATTAGATAGATCAATGGAAAGGTTAGAGAGTCTAGAAAGAAACTAAAGTACATGCAAACATTTAGTGTAGAATAAAGGTGGTGCTTTAAATCAGTGAGGAATGTACGTGTCGTACAATAAATGATGTTAGACCAACTGGCTGTCCATTTGAGGGGCAAGTTAACTTAGAGTCTTATCCCATACCTTATAACAAAGTAAGTTTCAGATGGATTAAATGTAAATAATGAGGGGGCCTGCTGGTGGCATAGCGGTTAAGTGCACATGCTCCGCTGCTGGTGGCCCAGGTTTGGATCCCGGGTGCGTATTGATGCACCCCTTGTCAGGCTATGCTGTGGCGGCACCCCGCATAAAGTGGAGGAAGATGGGCATGGATGTTAATTCAGGGCCAGTCTTCCTTAGCAAAAAAAAAAAAAAAAAAAGAGGAGGATTGGCTTGGTTGTTAGCTCAGGGCTGATCTTCCTCACCCACAAAAAAAAAGAGAGAGACATAAAAATTATATATAATAAGGTATGGGAGAATATTTTTAAAAGCTTGGTGTGGCAAAGGTCTTTCTAAGAATGACCCTGAAGGGGGAAATCGTAGATTTGACCACATAAAACTCTTGTGCTGCAAAAACAACCGAAATCAAAAGACAAATTGAGACAAAGCATTTGCTTATGTATGACTGAAGATTCATATCCTTGGTAAATAAAGAGTTCTAATACATCAATAAGAACCACTCCCCAAAAGAAGTTGGGTAAAAAACATGAAAGGGCAATTCACAAAGAAAAACATTCCAATATATAAGTGTTCAACCTCAATGGTGATTAAGAATATGCTAATTAAAATAGTGAGATTTTTATTTTTACTATTTTAATGGCAAAGATTTTAAAGGAATACAGTGCTCAGTACTGGCAAGGCTGTGGCAAAGCAAGTACTCTCTGTGTGTCAGATGGATTGTTCACACACAGGCGGCCATTAGGATGGAATGTGGGAGAAAGGAGTGGCAGAATCAGGGTGGAGACCATAGTGCCTGGAAAGAGGCTGGGTGTGGTATTAGTCCTAGCCAGCTCACTGGAGATTTGACGGAGGTTCTTGATGGGGTAGGAAGTTGGACAGCAGGAGAGCAAGGGAGAAACAGATCCAAGAGCATGCTAGGAATAAGGCGGATTTCTGATGCCATTACACCCAGGGTTCCCGTCATAAATTCTTTCTTGCTCGTGCTTTTGATTTTTGTAGAGCATCTCAAGAATCACCTCTTCAAACCCAGCACACATTTATACTGGTTTCTTTTTAAAACTGTATTTGTTATCCATCTTTACCTCAGGAAGTACAATGCGGTGGTGGAAACAAGCTGGGCTGGCATCTATGGGCAGGCGGGTAACGAGAGTGCGAATCTCAGTTTCCTAGCTGTGGGGTTTCAGGCACATCATTCAATCTCTCTGAATTTGTTTCCTATATGTTTGTGTCTCTATGAGTAGAAATAATACTACTAACTTCACAAGGTTGTTCTGGGGGTTAAGTACAATTGTACGTAAAATCCTGAGACTTCGTACGTGCTCAATAAAGGTAGGCTCCCACCTTGCCGAGAGCACCAGCCGCGTGTTCTTATTTTACAGGCTCACTACACATTTTGTGCGTGGTCTGGTTCCATTCCAAATAGGCCCTGAGGCCTCACACTGCCTGAGGGGCTTGCTAACCCTTGATAAAGGGCTCTTGGCAAAAAGTTGAGCTGCTTCCTATTTTGTTGGCCTTCAGGCTGAGAGGAAGGCTCTGGCTTCTGGTAAAATACCAATGATTTCAATCCCTCAGGGCCTCCCTCAGCTCCCTGACGGCACAGGCTCCCGGTTGCGGCTTGCATGCAAGTTGGCGAGTATGTGACCCCATCTGGTGAGGAGATGGAGAACACGATGCGCAAACAGGAGCCCCAAGAGCCCCTAAGACGCTTTAGTCACAGTGGCGGTGCCATCTCACAGTGTCTACTGAAGGCTCACGGCCATCAGAATGTGGGGATCACCTGTGGCCATCATGTCAAGGACACAAAGACCACATGTTGGGGCTAAACAAAAGGTCAGAGAGGGAAGCCCACACCCAGCAGGGGTGCCGGAGGATTGACTATTCCGTCTCAAACTGACACGTGGTATAAAGTCAGGTGGCTTCTGGCATTGCTGCTGCTGTAGTTACCACCGTCTTCCTTTGACAGGTAGTGTGCTGAGGGTGTGTTAAAAAAAAAATGGAGGGGCCGCCCTGTGGCACAAGCGGTTAAGTGTGCGCGCTCCGCTGCGGTGGCTGGGGGTTCGCCGGTTCGGATCCCGGGAGCACACGGACGCACCGCTTGTCAAGCCATGCTGTGGTGGCGTCCCATATAAAGTAGAGGAAGATGGGCATGGATGTTAGCCCAGGGCCAGTCTTCCTCAGCAAAAAAGAAGAGGATTGGCATTGGATGTTAGCTCAGGGTTGGTCTTCCTCACACACACACACAAAAAGGAGATGAATCAACATCAGAAATGGAAGATCAAGATCTTAAATTCCCCACTGCTATCTTCCTGCTCAGTGGTTCTCAAACTCTAATGTGAGTCAAAATCACCTGGATGACTTGTTAAAACACACATTCCAGAGCCTCACCCTCAGAATTTCTGGAGGAGGACCTGAGAATGTGCATTTCTAACAAGCTCCCAGGTGACGCTGGTGTGGCAACTCCAGGATGGCTCTGAGAAGTGCTGTTCTAGGTAATTTTTAGAGAAGGTCCGGCCCTCTTGCTAGGGGTCTGCCCTGAAGACGGATTTGTTACCCTGCTCCCCGCTCCACCCATATTATTCAGAACAGTCTCTTCCAGTTTTCAAAAAATAAAAATAATTAATACCCCAATCTCTTTTGTTCAAATTGGGGAATTCATCAGCTAGAACAGAAGATAACAGTTTATAATAGGGGTACGTTGAAGTCCAGATTAGTAATCCACAACACTGGCTGAATTTTAGAAAAATCTGGGTCTCTAGGAGGGAGGGAGGGAAGGAAGGAGGGAAGAGAGGGAGGGAGGGAGGAAGGAAGAAAGGAAGGGAGGAAAGGGAGGGAGGAAGGAAGAGAGGAGGGAGGGAGGGAGGAAGAAAGGAAGGGAGGAAAGGGAAGGCAGGCAGGCACCCCAGGCCTCAGATATTCTGATTTAGTTGGTTTGAAGGGCGGAGGGGGATCCTGGCAGGAATAAGTTTTAAAAGCTCCCCATGTGATTCTGATTTGCAACCAGGGTTGAGAACTGCTGGTCTAGATCACTGGTTCTCAAATTTGCCTGCACATTAAAAGAACTTGGGAAGTTTAAAAAAATACTGATATCTTCCTCCCACCTTCAAAATTCTGATTTATAATGGGATGAGCCTGGGCATCAGGAGGTGATTCTAATACGTCTAATATGCAGACAAGTTTGAGAACCAGAATTCTAGATTGAACAAGTCAGTGATAGCTTGGTCCCCCCTCCAGACACACACCATGGCGGTTCTCCAAGTCTGGTCCCTGGACCAGCATCAGCATCACCTGGGAACTTTTTAGAAATGCGGTTTTCAGGCTGCACCTGAGACTCACTGAACCAGCGACTCTGGGGGTGCGGCGTGGCAGTCTGTGTGGTCACAAGCCCTCTAGGTGACTCAGGTGCCCTAAATTCAGAGAAGCACTGCTGTCTCATCACTGCTGCTACTTGAGAGTGCTGGCTGCCATCCTCCTGGAGAGCAGCCAGAGCAAGCAGCAAGGACTTCAGTCCTCTGAACGTTGGGCAATACCAAGGCCCCAGTTTCCAGATGAGTGATACCAAAACTTGGTGTGACTGAGTTTTTGTATAATCTGTGAAGCTTTTGTTGGCTGGAAACTGGTGGCACTGAATTGGGAGAGCCAGTCGTGGGTCGCAGCTGCAATCCTGGTCAGAGTTACAAGTAAGGAAGAGGGCACGGGAGGGAAGGCAGGCAATACCAGGCAGACTGGGACCTGTTGTCTGCGGGGGTGAAGTCCGAGAGGGGACAGGAGGAAAAGCAAGTGTCCCTCTCAGCCTGGAGAAGCCAGGGAGGGCCTTGGCCTGGGCGTTCTCCCGAAGCCAATGCCCTTCAAACTGGTTGTAACTGTGAGTGAAATCTGCTTTCCTGGTTTGAGCCCTGCTTTTTGCTGAGGGAAAGAGCAAGTACATCAAACGCTGAAAGAACATCTCCCTAGTCGATCAGGGCCCGGTGGGGTAACACACACTCAGCAGCCTGACTGCGGACCTAGCCAGGAGCTCCTACGAAGACGGACGCATCTGCTTGACAAGGACTCCACTGCTCACCCCCACAAACCCAGGTTACTCTAATTCAGTTCAACCGGGCTAGCTGCTGAGCACACCAGCGTGTAGAAGGCACGGAACCCGCCTTCACGTCGATCACACTAGCAGCGGAGACAGGTGAGCAGGGGTCTTTCTCCAGCGTGTGCTGACTGCCCTGTGAATGAAGTGCCGCTGGACGCCGAGCAGGGAAGGATTAATCCTGGATGCAGGTGGAAGGGAGGCAGTCGGAAAGCGGACACTGGAGCTGGATTTCAGAGAGAAAATAGGTTGTTGGGCAGTCAAGGTGGGCAGAGGGCTTTCAGCTGCTCACCGGCCCTGCGGGGTGAAGCAGTGTGCTGAGTACTGTGAACCATTGGTAGGTAGGTCAGGATTGTTCCTGGGTAGACCAGGGTGGCAGTGGAGGGGCATGTGATTGTAGAGTTGGGCAGTGGTGAGGGCCTTTTTAGGCTAAGCTTAGGGAACCTGAACTTGATCACACTGAGCTGTAGTTGGCAAACCTAGCTGGTCACCAGAGTTACCTGGGGAACGTCCAAAGAAATTCCCGGGCCCCACCTCCAGAGGTTCGAATTCTTAGGTCTGGGTGGGCCTGTGATGTGTGTTTCCCGGGAGCAGGAAGGAAAAGGCTGACAAGGAGGCAAGAGTGGGCAGTACAGAAGAGGGAATTGGGGATTAGCCCAGTGGAGGGTGTGGTAACCACTTTTCTTTTCTAGCCCACTTTTTAGAGGCACGTTTACGTTTTTGAGAGTGGCTTTTGTGCAATCTTTACTCAATGGTTGGTGTTGCAGAACGCTTGTGGAGGTCGTTGGGGTGATAGAGGGTTGGCAACACCAGTCTGGGTGTGGTGGGAGCCCTGCCTGTGTGTGTAGTTTACTCTGCACTGTAAGAATCATCTCTAGTAGTAACGACAATGGAGACAAATGAGGCATGATAAGATTTATTGTTATAGTAGATACTTATTAATGTTTGTTTTTCCTAAAATTTGATAATAATACATGCGTAAATTTACTTTGCATGTAAAATAAAACTAACAGACAAGAATTCCTCCAAGTGAAGACAAGACGGGTCAAAGCTGAACGCCAGGCACTAATAGTAAGCGTGTACTACAAACCGGCAAAGCACCAGAGGAGCTTCAAGTAGAGTGAATCCTTGGGCCAGAAATAATAATTTGCTGGAAGTGCTGTGAGGAAGCCCTAGCTTTTGAAGCACAGCCTTTCATCGCCTTGGGAAAGAGTCAGCCATAGAGCTTCCAGGTATCTTGTCTGGAACCAAACAGTTGGTATCTGAGCTCTCTGACCACTATAAAAATATGAAACATATGAGAGTAGTTTGTCCCCAGAATCATGTTTTATTATGTTGTGAGCTGACTCATATGAAACAATAATATAAGCTGTCCTAGATTCTCATCATTAAACTTTTTAATATCATAAAGTGGTAGATTATATTTTCCAAAGATGGCAGTAACAGTATTTCCCATGTGTACTTTTTTCATGGTGACTTTGACACTCCTCCCATTGAGAGGTGGGGTCTATGCTCCTTTTATGGATTAAGTCATGTTTTCCTCAATTTATATGTTGAGGGGTTCTCTACCTCAGAGTGTGGCCTTCTTTGGAGATAGGGCTTTTACAGAGGTCATCAAGTTAAAATGAGGTCATTAGGGTGGGCCCTAATCCGACATGACTGGTCTTCTTAAAAAGGGAGGGAACTTTAGATACCTGGGCTCACAAGGATTGACAGGAATGTGAAGAGACACGGGGAGAAGACGGTCATCTGCAGGCCATGGAGAGGGGCCTGGAGCAGATCCTTCTCTCTCAGCCCTCAGAAGGAACCAACCTGCCAACACCTTGGTTTTGGACTTCTAGCTTCCAGAACAGTGAGATGATGAATTTCTGTTGTTTAAGCCACCCAGTCTGTGGAACTTTGTTATGGCAGCCCTAGCAAATGTATACAGTTCCCTCCCCTTGAATCTGGGTGGCTTGTGACTACTATGGAAATGACATTACGACCTAGGCTAGGTCACAAAAGGCAGTATAATTTCCACTAGTTCTCTTGGGAGACTGGTCAGCCATGCTGAGGGGAAGCCCAGATCACTGAAAAGGTCACATGTTGGTGTTCTAGCTGACAATCCCTGCTGACAGCTAGAATTGAGATGGCTAAAGATGGAAATAAAGAGACCTCCAGATGATTCCTGTCTCCAGCCCTGGGTCACCCCAGCCTTTAAGCCCTCCTCATTGAGTCCCCAGACATTGTGGTGCAGAGACATATCAACCAGTCTCTGCCCCTTTCAAGTTCCTGACTCACAGGGGTTGTGAGCATAATAAAATGATGGTTTCAAGCCAGTACATTTGGGGATAGTTTGTTACATAGTAGTCGGCAACATGTCTTGAAAGTTATCTTTGTTCACAATTTTATCCGATACGGCTGGTGTTTTTGTGGAAACCATCAGGTACATTAGCTCCTAGACGATAGTCCCCAATTCTCTTGGCCCTTTGCGACATTATGCCCAAATGTTAATCAAGAATAATAGCTGACCCTGCCAGCAGTCAGTTTAATAGACCACTAATGGATGAGGTTCAGACAAACTGAACAGGACAGAGCAGTGGTTCAGGAGTGAGGGGAGGATTTTCAGAACAAGTTCCAAGGTGGTTAAGAGTTCATTAGCAAGGTTAGTGCCATTGCCTGGAGCAGAGGAGGAGTCTTGGAACCCCATAAGACAGTACTTTCCTCATTTGGGGCAGAGTCCAGGAGAAAAAGGCAAAAGCGCCAACCTGTCTGGGGCTGAGAAGTGTTGGCTCTTCTAGAAGAAGGAACTGGGAAGCAGATTGTGGCAGGATCTGAAACTCAGCCAAAGTAGGCAGCACTGCCACCCTGGCTCCCCCACAGGTTGAATGTCTGAATCCGTCACGAGCAGGTTCGGGAAGGAAGACAGGGACCCATCTGCACTGAGGCCTGTCTTCATCAGTTCATCAAGGTATCAAACATAAGGAAAATGTAGTCTGTAAACCTGACCAATTATTCCCTAGCTTGCTCTTCTTTCTAGTTTTTTTACTTTGTCCTTCCTTGTTTTTTAACAAAATCCATTTTGAGAAATTCCAAATTTTTGTCAGGGATGGGGGAATTTTTTAAAAACCGCAGCTTTATTGACAAATAATTGACATACAATCCACTGTGCGTATTTAAAGTGTACAATTTGATACGTTTAGACATATATACATACTGGTGAGACCATCACCATAATCAAGATAGTGAACATATCCATCATTCCCAAAGTTTCCCTGGCCATTTTAAGTCCCTGTCTCTGTCCTTTCTGCCCTGCAAAGGGATGGGGGAGCCTTGATCCTCCCAGACAGCCTTGATGGGAAGCATATTGCCCCTAGTGGCAGAGTGTGGTAATGGCCTCCTTGCTGGGCTTGCTGGGTAAGGAGACAGGCGGAAATTCAGAGGAATGGGGGGTGTGTGTGCATGTGTGTGTGCATGTGTGTGTGTTTTACAGGCCCTTTCTTAACTACTCTAGAAAGACCTCATGAGTTGTAGTTCTGTTATCTAAGAACTTCTTGAGTATATTTTCTCTTTCAAGCTCATGCTTGTTCACACTGATAGGTATTGTGCAAGAGATAAGAGGGATGATTTCCCAGCTCACTAGTGCTGTTAAGAAGTAAGAGGAACCACCTCATACACATTAGGATGGCTACTAAAAAGCAAAACAGAAAATAAGTGTTGATGAGCATGTGGGAAAACTGGAACTCTGTGTACTGTTGATGGGAATATAAAATGGTGCAGCCACTATGGAAAACAGTGCAGCAGTTCCTCAAAAAATTAAAAATGGGGGCCAGCCTGGTGGCACAGCAGTTAAGTGCGTGTGCTCTGCTGCAGTGGCCCAGGGTTCGCAGGTTCGGATCCTGGGCACGCACCGACGCACCGCTTGTCAAGCCATGCTGTGGCGGCGTCGCATATAAAGTAGGGGAAGATGGGCACGGATGTTAGCCCAGGGCCAATCTTCCTCAGCAAAAAAAAAAAAAAAATTAAAAAAAAGAGGATTGGCAGATGTTAGCTGGGCAGATCTTCCTCACAAAACAAACAAAATTAAAAAATGGAATTACCATAGAATCCAGCAATTCCACTTCTGAGTATATTCCCAAGAGAATTGAAAGCAGAGACTCAAATATGTACACCAATGTTCATAGCAGCATTATTCATAATAGCCAAAAGGTGGAAGCAACCCAAGTGTCCATCCACAAATGAATGGATAAACAAAAATGTGGTATATATGTATACACACAATGGAATATTATTCAGCCTTAAAATGAAGGAAATTCTGACACATGCCACAGCATGAATGAATCCTGAAGACATGCTAAGTGAAAGAAGCCAGACACAAAGAACAAATATTGTATGATTCCACTTATATGAGGTACCTAGAGTAGTCAGATTCACAGAGACAGGAAGTGGAACAGTGGTTACCAGGGGCTGGGGGAGGGAGGAATGGGAGGTATTGTTTAATGGATGTTTAATGTCTCAGCTTTGCGAGATGAAAAGAGTTCTGTGGCTGGGTGATGGTAAGGGTTGCACAGCAGTGTAAACGTACTTAATGCCGCTGAACTGTAAACTTAGAACTGGTTAGGATGGTACATTTTATGTATATTTTACCACAATTAAAAAAAAAAAGAGCAAGAAAATTCTGTGTGGAACTTTTGGCCTGATCACAAGGTTAAGGTAACCTTGCTTTAAATTTCTATTTATTTTTTCTTATTTTAAAACTAATACATGCAACAGGGGACTTCAGCCACATTGGTCATGTTTTCTTCCTTAAATTCAGCAGTGGGTACTTGGGTGTTTTGTATTTTTAAAAAATATATCTTTTCATATATCTAAAATATTTTGTAATAAAAAATTAGAAAGTAAAAATGTTTATTCATTCAACAAATATTTGGGACGTGCTTCCCCTGTGCCTGGCCCTGTTTTATCACTGGGGATAGAGCAGTAACGAGACCGCCACGATTCCTCCTTTCATGGGGCTCGAATTCCTGTGGGGGGATTGTTTGGATGAAGTACCTTTTTTTTTTTTTTTTTTTATGAAGCACTTTTTATATAAATGATTATTTCTTTGGCATCAATTCCTAGAAGTGGAATCACTGGCCAAACAATACAAACATTTTACGACTCCTACTGCCTCCCTCCTGCCAGACACCCTGCAGTCCCACCAGCGAGCCCAGTGGTGCCCAGGTCCCCACGCCATGCCAGCTGTAGGTAACTTTTCCCCTCTTTGGGGGCAAAAATAGTATCTAATTTACATTTCTTTAGTTACTAGCAGTTAAAGTAATTACAAACAAGGTGGAACAGTTTTCAAATGTTCGTTGCCTGCATATTTTCAAATAAAGTTATTTTTATTTTTTTTCCCCCAAAGCCCCAGTAAATAGTTGTATGTCATAGTTGCACATCCTTCTAGTTGCTGTATGCGGGACGCTGCCTCAGCATGGCCAGAGAAGCCATGTGTCGGTGCGCGCCCGGGATCCGAACCTGGGCCACCAGCAGCAGAGCTCGAGCACTCAACCGCTAAGCCACGGGGCCGGCCTCAAGTTATTTTTATTTTTTAAAAATCAATCTGTAAGGACTATTTTTAATTTTATTAAAACTTTGCTGGTCACATTTGTTGCAATTATGTTCCCCATCTGATTTTTTTCCCTTATACCTCTGTTTATATCATTTTTTACACAATTTTTATGTAGCAAAATCTATCCACCTTTTTCTTTATAATTTATTCCATTCTCTGATACTTAAAGTCCTTGCCCATTCCAAGATCCAATAAACAACTCCTATATATTTTTTTTATTAAAAATGGTTTTAGGGGTTGGCCCCATGGCTGAGTAATTAAAGTTCTACGCACTCTGCTTGGGCGCAGACCTACTCCACTCATCAGCCGAGCTGTGGAGGCATCCCACATACAAAATAGAGGAAGATTGGCATGGATGTTAGCTCAGGGCTAAGCTTCCTCAAGCAAAAAAAGAGGAGGATTGAAAATGGGGGCTGGCCCCGTGGCTTGGTGGTTAAGTGAGCGCGCTCCACTGCTGGCGACCCGGGTTCGGATCCCGGGCTCGCACCGACGCGCTGCTTCTCCGGCCATGCTGAGGCCGCGTCCCACATACAGCAACTAGAAGGATGTGCAGCTATGACACACAGCTATCTACTGGGGCTTTGGGGGGAAAAATAAATAAATAAAATCTTTAAAAAAAAAAAAAAAAAAGAAAATGGATGTTAGCTCAGGGTGAATCTTCCTCACCAAAAACAAAACAAACAGAAAATAGTTTCATCATTTGCATTTACTATCAACAAAAATATTGTAGTTGTGGGTTGGGAGGGGGAGAAAGCACTTGGATTTTGAAAAACTTCCCCGGGTGCGATATCCTTGCCCTCCTCTCCCTGCTTCCAAGAACCCCCTGTTTTATTCACCTGGAATTTATTTTGGTATATGGGCTAGGTATCTAATTTTTTTTTTTTTTTTGGCACCCAAGAAAAGTTAACCAACTGTCCTATACCATTTACTGAATAATATCTTCCTTTCTCTTCTAATCTGTGGGGTCACATTTAAGTCATGTACTAAGTGTCTGTGTTTACAGTTGATGGACTGTTTCTGGACTTTACAGTTTGCGCCATCACTCTACTCTTCTGTGAGGTCGCTGTTATTTTGATTATTGCAGCTACATGGTAACATCTGGTCAGGCAAGCTCCAATGTCCAACCACTCTTCCTTTTCAAAACTTGCTTAGTTATTCTCACTCAATTATTCTTCAACATTAATCTTTGAATGAAGTGTTAAAAAGCCGTGATAACTTTTATTACAATTGCGTTAAACTCATAAATATATCTAAGAAAAATCTACAACTTTGAAATAGTCATTATGCCCATCTAACTAGTTACAGCTGTTATGTAGAAGAGAAATTGATTTATCTAGATTTATTTCATGCCAACCAAGCCTTGCTAAACACAGCATGCCAGGAATGTGCTAAATACTGTATGTGGGTACAAACACAGCAAATATAATCTCCTAAAAGAGGTTGCCTATCACTAAGCCAAGTCAGAACACAGATGCAGATGAAGGAGAAACTGATTTAAAAGTACAATTGGATAAATTTTGACATGTGTACACCCATAAAATTATCACCGTGGTCAAGAGATTGAATGTGTTCATCAATCCCAAATTTTCCTTGTGCCCCCATGTAATCCATCCTCTCATTCCCCTCCTCCATCTCCAGGCAACCACTGACTTGCTTTCTGTCACTGTATATTAGTTTGCATTTTCTAGAATTTTAATATACATGGAGTCATACAGAATATACTCATTTTTGTCTGGCTTCCTTCACTCATCGTAATGATTTGAGATTCATCCATGTTGTTGCCTGTATCAGCAGTTTCATTCCTTTTTATTCTGAGTAGTATTCCACTGTATGGATATACCACAGTTTGTTTATTCATTCACCTGTAGATGGACATTTGGATTTTTTCCAGCTTTTGGCTATTACTGGTAAAGCTGCTATGGACATTCACATACAAGTCTTTTTTTTTTTTTTTTTGTGAGGAGGTCAGCCCTGTGCTAACATCTGCCAATCCTCCTCTTTTTCTGCTGAGGAAGACTGGCCCTGGGCTAACATCCGTGCCCATCTTCCTCCACTTTATATGGGACACTGCCACAGCATGGCTTGCCAAGCAATGAGTCAGTGCGCGCCCGGAATCTGAACCAGCGAACCCCAGGCCGCTGCAGTGGAGCGCGTGCACTTAACCACTTGCGCCACCAGGCCGGCCCCCCACATATGAGTCTTTGAATGGCCATATGCTTTTGTTTCTCTTGGGTGAATAGCTAGGAGTGGAATGACTGGGTCACATAGTACGTATATATTTAACTTTTAAAGAAACTGCCAAATTGTTTTTTAAAGTGGTTGTACCATTTCACCTTCCCACTAGCAGATGCTAAGGCAATTCAGTGGATAGCCTGTCACCAAACGATCCTCGAACAATTGGATATACACATGCAAAAACCAAAATAAAATATAAAACAAGAAGCTGCTGTTCATTCCTCATGCCATGTTCAAAAATTAACTCAAAATGGATCACTGACCTAAATGTATAGCCTGAAACCATAAAAGTTCTAGAAGAAACTACTTTAAAATGCTGAGATTGGGTCATATTCCACTGAGGATATGGCATTTGAGCCAGCCCTTGTAGAAGGCAGAATTGAAAGGACTTGGCAACAAACTGGATGTTATGGAGTGACAGAAGGGTCAACGGTGACCTGATGTCTCAACTAGTTTCTTACTGGCAAGATGACAAGATTATTAACATAGCAATGATGAGGCATACTGAAGGGGTAGTGGGTTCAGAAGTAAAAAAAGAACACTTGAGTTGCACCAAGTCTGGGGAGATACCTCTAGCAGACAACTGGAAACATGGCCCTGCAGCATGGGGAAACTAGGAGGGAGGTAAGAATTTCCAAAATACTTGCATAATAATAACAGATAAGGGTGGATGGTCTCGCCAAGGCATAGAATATAGAGTGAGGCAGAGTTGAAGACACAGTCTTGGAGAACACCAACATTTAGGGGACAATGGAGGGTAAAAGATGTAAAAAAAAGAAGCTAAGATGGAGCAGAGCCAAAAATGCTGCAGGAAGACCAGGTGGGATGATTATCTTTGACTCTGTCTTGATCTTACAGCCTGTATTCAATATGTCAGGAAACCTTGGGGGCTCTATCTTCAAAATACATCCAGAATCCAACCACTGCTCCTAAAGGAGGTCACCCATAACTGAGCCAAGTCAGAACATCATGGGATGTAACAGAAGATGCAGGTAAAGGAGAGACTGATTTAAAAGTACAATTGGATAAATTGTAATAATTAGCACCCCCGCTGCTACCCTCCTGGTTTAAGCCACCATCGGGTCTCACCTGCTTTGCTGCAATAGCTTCCTTACCTGTGTTCCTGTTTCTTCCCTTGCTCGATGCAGGATATTCTTAATAGAGCAGCCAGAGGAATCTTGACAGAATTTAAAGATTGGAGTTCAAGCAGGTCACCTCTCTGCTCAACATCCTACAATGGCTCCCCATTTCACTTACAGTAAAAGCCGAAGTCCTCGGAATGCCTACCAGGCCTCACATGATGGCCTCCTCCAACCCCCACCCCTTTGACCTCATCTCCTCTTCTATGATTCTCTTCCATTCTCCCCATGGCTTACTCCACTAGGCCACTCCGGCCTACTTGCCACTCCTTGAATGTGACAAGCACACTCCTGCCTAAGGACTTTTGCCCTAACTCTTCCTTCTGCTTGGAATTCTCCTCCTCTAGATATGCAGCTGTGTCATTACTCCAGTCCTTGCTCACTATGTAAAATTCTAACCTGGTGTCCCTTCCACACTGGACCCCCATCACTCCCAACCCTCCTACCCCCTCTACTATTTTTCCCAACAGCATCTATTGCCTTCTAGGATACTATAGAAGTAATTCATTAATTAACATTCATTTTGTTTATTTCTTATGATCCGTCTCTCTCCTGCTAAACAGATAAAGCTCCTTAGGGCAAGGAGATTTGTCCATCTGTTTACTGATGTATCCCAAGTGCCTAGAACAGTACCTGCCTCTTAGTAGACGCTCAATAAATATTTAAGTAAATGGGGCCGGCCCCGTGGCGTAGCAGTTAAGTGCACACGCTCCACTGCTGGCGGCCCGGGGTTCCATCCTGGGCGTCCATTGACGCACCGCTTGTCAGGCCATGCCGTGGCGGCGTCCCACATAAAGTGGAGGAAGATAGGCACAGATGTTAGCTCAGGGCCAGCCTTCCTCAGCAAAAAATGAGGAGGATTGGCATGGATGTTAGCTCAGGGCTGATCTTCCTCACAAAAAAAAAAAAAATTAAGTAAATGGATGAGAAGAATCCTCACTAAGTCATTGTTAACTCTATATCATATTATTTCATTGGGCTCCATTTCCCAAACTGGTGTTCCACAGTAAAATAAACTTGGAAGGTATTACACTGTATCCATATCTCTCTGGAAGAATCACAATGCACATCACAAACCTAGAATCTCCAGGGTGCTGCAGTCGAGGCCTCTGCTCTCAGTGAGCTCAGCTTTTCCAGAATCTGCACGGCCAGACCTCTCCACGGCACACTGGTTAATGTGGCCATGGTGTTCAGGGTGGGAATGGCACTGTGAGGGCGTAGGGAGTCGGTGAGAAGTGACGTGGAAGCAAGGGGGACAAACCAGCCTTTGGACAAATTAAGTGATGAAAGGAAGGGGAGGGGGCGCTGGTTTGCACTGGCACAGGAGAGAGGAACATTTTTGCTTGTTTTTATTTTTAGATACAAGGGGTTGGAAAGTGTTTGTAAGCTGAGATGAGAATTAAGAGAGAAAGATGATAATTAATGAGCAAAAACCCAGAGAAGTTAGAGAAGAAGAGCGAGTGTGATGTAAATATATTCTTTTACAACAGTAGCTTTCAAACACTTTTTATGGTGACCCACACTTGGATTCATTTTACACAGCAACTCAGTACACATACATACATAAAAAATAAAAATAGAAAATAACCGAAGTATAAGTTTCACAAACTATTCTTAGCATTTTTATGTGCCACTCAATCATATTTTCTATTCTATTTGATTCCATTCCATACTATTCTATTTTATTCTATATCAATGCTGATTGCAACCCCCTAAATTGATTTCATGGGCCAGAGCTGTGTCTTTCCGGCTGCTTTTGGGAGACATCCTCAAACCGATCTTCAAACTCAGTCCACTCTTCAGCTGTATCCATTCTGCAATTTATTCCATCGATTTGTTCTTTATTTCTCTATTACATTCTTCAGACTTAATGTTTCCAGTAGAGTTTTTTAAAAAAATTATTTTTCTTGCTTAACGTTACTGATAAGTTTCCTTCCCTCTTTAATATATTTATCATGCTTATTTTAAATTCTTTGTGTCTGTTCCAATAATTACGCTTCAGATGACATAAACTGTTCAGTTTGTAGCCTTCTTTCACACTAATTGTGCTCTTCAGATGTCTTCACTCAGCAATTTGGAAATTGTTCATTGTGAAAAATTTGGAAAACATAGAAAAGTACAATATAAATAACAAAATAAAAACCACCCATAATTTCATCTCCCAGAAGTAACCAATTGACCTTTTAGTGTGCTTCCATCCAGTAATACTATTTACATGTATAGTATATTAAATAATTGATAAAATGGTATATATAATTTTGTATCTGGACTTCTTATTTACCACTTTTCCCTCTCTCTCTCTCTTTTTTTTGCTGAGGAAGATTAGCCCTGAGCTAACATCTGTGCCAATCTTCCTCTATTTTGTCTGTACGTTGCTGCCACAGCATGGCCATTGACGAGTGGTATAGGTCCATGCCCGAGAACTGAACCCTGGCTGCTGAAGTGGAACACACTGAACTTAACCACTAGGCCATGGGGCCGGCCCTATTTACCATTAACCTTAAGATTTTTAAAAAGATTATTAAAATTGTTCACAGACCTAATTTTTAATGATTGCAAAATATTCCACCTTAAGGATATATAGTAACATATTTAACTTGGGCATTTAGAATGTTTCCAATTTTTGCCCCCTTAAAAAAATCACTGCAGGGACTGGCCTGGTGGTGTAGTGGTTAGGTTCACACCCTCCCCTTCAGCAGCCTGGAGTTCACAGGTTCGGATCCCAGGCATGGACCTACTCACCGCTCATCAAGCTATGCTGTGGCAGGAATCTTACATATGAAGTAGAGGAAGATGGGCACGGATGTTAGCCCAGGGCCAATCTTCCTCAGCAAAAAGAGGAGGATTGGCAACAGATTCAGCTCAGGGCTGATCTTCTTCACAAAAAAAAATTTTTTTGTTCATATTTCTGGTTATTTCCTTAGGATAGAATCCTAGAATGAGTGAATCAAAGAGAATGGGCACTTAAGATCCAAGCTTTGTGTGGCCAAATTGCTGGAAGGTTTGCACACTTGACACGGGCAGTGTATGTTCGAGTTCCCACCACCGTGCCCGTCGCCTCATGTAATCTGCTGATCTGATAGAGGAGAAGGGCATTTCACCACTTTCTAATCTGCACGTCCTTCATTACTTGTGATCATTCCTTATTTGTATTTACTCTTCTGTAAATTCTGGATTCAGGGCCCTTTCCAGGTTTTTCTGCTCTGGAAGGCTAGCCAACCAAAGCCTTCTGGCAAATGCGATTCGCTCACTCGTGCCTCTATCGGAAGACAGTGAGAATGCCTTCTGCACAGGGGCTGATGTTTGTGCTCAACTGCAGTCAACCCGCCCCTCCCTCACCCCTCAGCTTCGTGTCAGGTAAGCAGCTGTCCCTGAGTGTGTTCGCATATGTAGAGCAGGCGGGTGATAGTTCAGTCTTGGTTTAAGCCTGGTCGTCAGGCAATAAAGAGTTTCTGTGTGTATGTGTGCGTGTATGTTGTGTGTGTGTATGTGAGAGAAGACTGGTCACTGTATACATTTTAAACACACAGAAAATTACAATCCATGACAAGGCTTTTTCATGCTCTTATTAGGCTCCTTTTCATTTTCAGTGTGTCCTGTAGACAGCTGCACCCCTGGAATCACTTAAGAGAGCCCCATCCTTCCCAAGCAGAGAAATTCCTCTTCGCAGACAGCCCCCAGGTGAACTACAAATAAAAAATAAATGCACTCTTTCTACATGTGGTAATATTATTTTTTCAATTCTTCTATTAGAATTAAAAATACTAAGTCTATTTCCAGGAAATTAACCTATTAAACAATGTAAATAAACACTAGAGATTTACAGAGCCACAAACTCATACTCTTGAGAGTCTTGTATTGAAGGTGGCCCCCAAAAGGAGGAGTCCTCTCTGGAATGGAGATGTGTGTATTTTGTAATTAAATTCATTATTAAAAATACCTTTTGAACTTGTGATTTTGGGGCGTAAAATTTAAACGTATGCCACTGCAAACCACCGAGACTCAGAGCTATATAAGTCTCTGTGCTGGAGTGTGTTGGGCGGGAGGGCTCGTCCAAGTTAACTGCAGTAATGAAAATTCCTGAGTCAGTGTAAACAATTTTGCTGTTATAAAACACAGATTTAGACCTTTACTGACATTCTGAATTATTGAGGATTTCTGAATCTTGCTTAGGCCTTGAAATGCTTGTTTAAGGAGCTGTTGTGCAAGCATGGACTGCCTAGTAAGACCCAGGAGGCCTAGTAAGATCCATGTGCAAGCATGGACTGCCTAGTAAGACCCAGGAGGCCACTGAAATATCTTCTTCACAAAGGAATCTCCCCTCCCAACTATACTCCCTGATGACCCACCATTTGAAACTGGATTACAGCATTTTATCAACAGAATTCTCAGGTTAAAATGTACCCACTCTTGGGAGAGGTACCAACCACTGTCACCCAGTAACACCTTGCCTAGAACTGGCCCCTGGAGTCTTGTGTGGGGAGAGGCTGCTGGAACTGGGACACCATGCTGAAGGCTCTGCTCTGTCATCACTGCATCTACAACAGCTACCAGCAACTCTCAGAGCCTGTCTCCTCAGCCATCATATGGAGGTACCCACTTCACTGGTTGTTGTGACCTTGAAATTAGCAGCACGTGTGAGGAACACTCATTGCACATAATATTACACCACAGGAGAATGCTGAAGTGGAGGGCCCTGGACAGCCAGAGAAACATTTTAAAGTCGTTTTGGGCCCCCAGGATTTGGGACAAGAGGGCATAAAAAGGATGTAAAAAGTTTGTGTGTGTGTGTGTGGGCGGGCGGTGGGGGGGGATGATCACAATTTTGTCTGGAACTAATTCTGGTGGAGCCTTAACTCCTACTTTTTTTCTGAAGATAATGTGCAGAGTCTGTCTGAAAGTCTCAAAACTGAGCAAGTCGAGGTTACAAATCCAGAAGAGCACGGCAATAACCGTCACTGTGACTCCAGTAATGTGTGTGTTCTGTTCTGACAATGGGGTTCCTTTGAGGATTTCTGGGGTGAACAAGATGTAGGAAAATGAATAAACAAATCTTTATTGAGTGCCTACTGAATGCAGAATGTTACAAAGAGCTAGGTAAGTGGAAGTTCAAAAAGGAACAGAAAAGAAGGAAGCAACCCAATGCCCATTGATGGATGAGTGGGTAAACAAAATATGGTATAAACATACAACGGAATATTACTCAGACTTAAAAAGGAATGAAATTCTGACACATGGCAACAACACGGATGAACCTTGAAGACATGACGTTAAGCGAAATAAACCAGACATAAAGGACGAATCTTCTATGATTCCACTTATATAAGGTAGTCAAATTCATGGAGACAGGAAGTAGAATGGTGGTTGCCAAGGGGTTGAGGGGTGGGGTGGTGACGAATGGGAGTTGTTCTATAGTGGGTACCGGGTTTCAGTCTGGGATGATGGAAAAGTTCTGGAAATAGTGGTGATGGTTGCACCAATGTGAATGTACTTAATGCCTCTGAACTGTACACTTAAAATGGTAAATTTTATGCTATGCATATTTTAACACACACACTGATAGACAACAAAAAACAACGAATAGAGCCGTTTTTGGCTTCCAGACGTTTGAGTTGACAAAGAGAAGGGAAGACGCACAGTCACAGGAACGGCAGCGCGGGAGGAAAGAATGGAACCGAGCACAGGCAGGGACCCCGAGGCATCGCTCTCTGTCGCTGGGGGACATTGGGCGTAATAATGGACTATTTTCCTGGCTCCCCCAGGAGCCTGTGAGCACCCTCACGCCAGGGACTCCCGTTTTATTTTCTCTCCAGAACCCAGAGTCCAGGCACAAAGTGCTATCGCAACATAGTCTGGTGGAATGCCTCTTGGAGGAGGAACGCGGCCCCAGGGGTCTGCCGAGTTTGGAAACATGTTCACGGGTCAACTTCCGGGATGCGCTAGGGGCCAGAGACAGGAGCCCCGAATCACCGCCCCGGGACTCACGCCAGCGTCTCTGCCCAGCTTTCGCCCACCGAAGTGGACCCCAGGGAGCTCTCTGTTGGGGGGCGGAGGGGACGCCTCCTGAGGGTCCCGCTGCCTCCTGAGGGTCCCGCCGCCTCCTCGGCTCTAAGCCCCGGGGGCTCCTGGAGCCCCCAACCAGCCTGCGCGAAAACCCGAATCCCGCAGTCCCAGGGAACGCCTCTGCGCCCGCCCAGTCGCCCCAGAGAAGGGGAGGTGGGGCCGCCCGCAGCCCAGTGCGGAGAAGCCCGGGAGCCCCGGCCGCACTCGCCAAACGCCGGCTGCTCGGGAGCTCCGGGTCCGGGCCCCACCGCGCTGCCGCAAGGGGGCGGCCTCCCCACCCGGCCCACCCGGCAGGCGCCCCGCCGCTGTCCGCATCCACGCAGCGTGGTCCCCGCCCGCCTCGCGGAAAAGGGTCCCGTCCGGTGCACCGCTGGACGGGTGCGGTGGAGACGCCCAGCAGCCCCCGGGAGCCGGGAGCGCGCGAGCGGGCGAGGCCCGGGGTGGGGCAGCGGGGCGGACGCTCGTGGGATTTCCAGAGCGCTGGAGTAACGGTCGCACACAAACAAATGTGCAGCTTCGCTAAAGCCAGAGAGGCACGTGGAACGCCCCAGTGCGCGGCCGTAGGGAAGCTCGCCCACCCCTCCGAGAGCACTGCCCTGCGGCCCGCCCCCTCGGCCGATCTCCGCTCTGACCTGCAGCGCATCCTAACGCCCCGCACTGAGTGGCCAGAAGATAATTGGCCACGTTTCTCAAAAGTTTCCGAGGAAGGGCTCTTGAACCCCTTGGGAAGGGACCTGCGGAGCAAGTTACAAACGAAACCAGAGTCCCTCTCGCGCCCTCCTTGTGCAGCCAAGTTCAGGGCGGTGGTACCAGGACAACGGGCCGTAACTGATCGTCTCAAGGAACTCACGGTCTGCGAACACATTCTTCCTCTTTAAATACTGCGCCACACACCAACCCTCAGTCCAGCGAAAATCGTGTGTTTATTTAGGTATCGACTGAGCACTTACACAACTTAAACCTTCAACTGTAGAAGTGAAGTCCTTGGTAAGGACTCCCGGCTACATCAACGAAGCAATGTAATGCCTGATGAATAGTGCTGATGAATGTTGGCTCAGGTTAATGCCGAGCCCGTGACAATAACCGAATGGTTCAGCCGTATATCAAACGAAAGTCAATGAAAAATCACTTATTTAGAACTTTGAGGCGTTCTCATAGATCTTTCCAAGATCTGTGATGGACTTTATGGGTCGTTTGCAAGTGCAACTGGTTGGTAGCTGTCTTCAGCAACAAAAACTCGATTTTAAAAGAAGTCTTAAATGGGAGAACAGTTTATTTTTGAGGCTCTGTGATTCGTAAGGGGAGTAATGAAACCTTTGAAAATGTGAAAAGTACTTGGTCGATAAAATGATATACACAAAGGCAACTGATGATTGCTTTCACAGAAGGTCATTGATTTTGGATTCTCAGTTCTTGTCAAGTGGTCATTTTAATCAGAAAGCTAAAACTTTGAGACAAGGTCTCAACTTTGAAATAGAAGTATTTAGGAAATGTAAAAATCCAAAAGGTAAGGCTATGTGAGTGTGAATTCCACAAACTATTAGGATTTTTCCACTAGCCAAAATAATCTGAGTTGATGACAAAGATAGGTATACATAAAATAGCATCGTATTTGAGTCGTTTACACTACCTTGTCACCTGAAAAAAAAACTGAGTTGAACAGAACTTGAATCTTATTTTAAAAATTATTTAGTTTCTTCTCACCAGTAACTATTGGAAATATTTAGTGGATTTTCCAATAACATTTTAAAAAACTGATCTGAAAGTTTTTACTTATCATTGTAGTTTCTATTAAGCCTGCCTGAGTTGAGTTATGTGTATATGTTAGAGTAATTTAAGTATTTTGAGATTACTGAGAAGTGTTGATTAGAATGTTCTCCTTACTGAGAACTATAGAGTCCCTTTCCCGATTATGAAAGAACTTTTGCAAGTCGTTCCTAGGTGCAATTTTTTTTGCGTTTTCACTAAAATTGTCCATTTCTCCTTTGCATTCAATCATTACTTTCTTTATTCCCACGAAATTCGTCAGATCCTCTCATTAGAGGGGCTTAGTTTAGCTGTCAAGTTTCTAGGGCATTCAATTGCAGATAAGTGGCTAAAACGCCAGCCTAACAGCATTTTTATTAACAGATGGTGGAAAACAAACGTCTTGGGAGAAGAACCGAAGGGGACAGGTTAAAAGGTCAATAAACAATTATTATTGTGCTTAAACTGGGGGTTTCTCATCAGATGCGATGGGGAGCCGCTCACCCAATCTGGGGGAGAGGGGACAACAGCAGCCCTTAGAGCCATTCCTCAGGGGCCACCTCAGACGATGGGGCTGGAGGGCTCCCACAGGCCCTCGAGTAGTCAAACCGTCGCGTCACGGGAGTGTTTTGAGGTTAGTGTTGAGGGCTGACGGAAGAGAAGGAGGCTGGGAACTCTAAGGCGTGCAGCGGCACTAGGTCCAGACCATCGCGGGCCAGCGCGTATTTCAGGTCTCAGCCCCTTTGGAGAGGAACGGCGGGGTCCTCTCTCCTCTCGCGTCTTCTCAGTGGCCGCTCCCTCTTACGGGTGAACTTTCTCTCCCGAGCAGGGCTGATTTCCTAGGCTTTCTTTCCCTTCCCTCGGTAGCGCTCTGACGTGCGCACCATGTGACAGGCCTCCTTCTGCTATAAGCCGAGGAAAGGTCCGCCCTCTCCTGGACTCAGCCCTCGCCTCGCCGAGCTCTGTCCCCAGACTCTCCCCCGTCCCGCACCCTCCCGGGCGCCCGCACTCTGACTTGCTCGCCCGGGGCCCCGCCACCCCCTCCTCAACTGACCGGGCGAGGGGCGCTCCGCAAGGGGAAGGTCAAGTCCCTCGCCCGGGACCGGCGCGCGCGGAGCCAGGGAGCGCAGAGACCGCGCGGCGACCGCGGCGGCGCAGGAGTTACAAAGTCGCCGCGCGAGCCTCGGCCGCCGCCGGGGACCCCCGCGCAGCTCGAGCAGCCGAGGCGCCCCCAGCGTGGCGCCCCCGGGCCCGGTCCGCCGCCCGGGACCCCGGCTGGGGCGCGGCAGGAGCCCGGAGCCCGGCGCCCCTATGCGCCGCCTCGCCGCCGCCGCGCCACAGCCATGACCCTGAGCACGGAGATGTCCGATGCCTCCGGCCTCGCCGAGGAGACAGACATCGACGTGGTGGGGGAGGGCGAGGACGAAGACGACGAGGAAGAGGACGACGACGACGAGGGCGGCGGTGGCGGGGCCCGGCTGGCGGTCCCCGCGCGGCGGCGGCGGCGGCGGCGCTCGTACGCCGGGGAGGACGAGCTGGAGGACCTGGAGGAGGAGGAGGAGGACGATGACATCCTGCTGGCCCCGCGGGCAGGGGGCTCCCCGGCGCCCCCCGGCCCGGCCCCGGCGGCGGGGGCCGGGGCGGGCGGGGGCGGCGGCGCGGGCGCGGGCGGCGGCGGCGGCGGGAGCGCGGGCGGCGGCGCCAAGAGCCCGCTGGTGAAGCCGCCCTACTCGTACATCGCGCTCATCACCATGGCCATCCTGCAGAGCCCCAAGAAGCGCCTGACGCTGAGCGAGATCTGCGAGTTCATCAGCGGCCGCTTCCCCTACTACCGGGAGAAGTTCCCCGCCTGGCAGAACAGCATCCGCCACAACCTCTCGCTCAACGACTGCTTCGTCAAGATCCCCCGCGAGCCCGGCAACCCCGGCAAGGGCAACTACTGGACGCTCGACCCCGAGTCCGCCGACATGTTCGACAACGGCAGCTTCCTGCGCCGGAGGAAGCGCTTCAAGCGGCAGCCGCTGCTCCCGCCCAACGCCGCCGCCGAGGCGCTGCTGCTGCGCGGCGCGGGCGGCGCGGGCGGCGCGGGCGACCCGGGGACCGCCGCGCTCTTCGCGCCCGCGCCCCCGCCGCCCCCGCCCGCCTACGGCTACGGCCCCTACGGCTGCGGCTACGGCCTGCAGCTGCCGCCCTACGCGCCGCCCTCCGCCCTCTTCGCCGCCGCCGCGGCGGCCGCCGCCGCCGCCTTCCACCCGCACTCGCCGCCGCCGCCCCCGCCGCCCCCGCCGCCCGGCGCGGCCGCCGAGCTGGCCCGGACCGCCTTCGGCTACCGGCCGCACCCGCTCGGCGCCGCCCTGCCCGCGCCGCTGCAGGCCGCGGCGGCCAAGGCGGGCGGCCCGGCGCCTCGGCGCTGGCGCGCTCGCCCTTCTCCATCGAGAGCATCATCGGGGGCAGCCTGGGCCCGGCAGCCGCCGCCGCCGCCGCCGCGCAGGCCGCCGCCGCCGCGCAGGCCTCGCCCGCGCCCTCCCCGGGGCCGCGCCCCCGCGCCCCCGCGCCCGGGCCCGGCGGCGGCGGCTGCGCGGCTCAGGCGGCCGTGGGCCCGGCCGCCGCGCTCACCCGCTCGCTCGTGGCCGCCGCGGCCGCCGCCGCCTCCTCCGTCTCGTCGTCGGCCGCGCTGGGGACTCTGCACCAAGGGACCGCCCTGTCCAGTGTGGAGAACTTTACTGCTAGGATTTCCAATTGTTAATAACGCGGTTAGCGCGCGCGCCTGGGAAGGAGAAGGTAGGCACCCGGCTCCTTTCTCCGTCTCGGTGGTTCCGTGTTTTGTTCGCTCCTCTCGGCGCGGCCCCCCGTTTTCGCCGCTTCGGATTCGCAGACCAGACTGTGTTTGGCAACAGCTCGGGCGCGCCTTTCTGCTCCGCGGGTCCCTCTATTTATGCAAAGTCGCCCTATGCTGCAGCCCCCGACCGGGGTGGGGAGGAACAGGGTGCTGGGCGGGGGCGCGCCCTGTCTAGGCACGAGGGGCTTCCTTGACTTTCGGGAAATTTTTAAAAATCTAAGCCTTTTTGAGGTCTAGAGATTCTCAGGTCCAGGCGTTAAAAAAAAGTATCAATCATGTGCAGAAGAATAATACAAAAATAGTAAAGGTCCCGAAGAATGCCAGCTAAGCGATACTTTTTATTTGAGGACACTTGTCTGGTGTACTTTTTCATGAAAAGGAAAAAATGATAAACATGTTTACACAAGGAAAAAAGTCAAAATTATCATTTCCTATTTTAACCTGTGTTTTGTATCATAATAGACATGCAGAATTTTTATTTTGTACTTACTGCATATTCTTTACAAGGAGTATTGTAAATTTTACTGGCAATTATTATTGTACTATTCTAATGTAAGATTTTTACACTTTTTCAGAAATAAAAAGCTTAATTTTCAAAGAAAATCCACCAAAAGAATTGGCTTCAGTGGTCCCCTTCTTAGTTTATTTTCTGTTAAAAGCAGTTTCTACGTCAGATAAGTAGGAACCCATTACAGAGTAGACAAATATTATTTTCGAAGAGAATTTAACAAAAGCATCATGCCATGATTTTTAACTTATACTTTCTAAGTCAGAACCATTGCAGAAGAGCAAAAATTATTTTAAAATGACTACAAATAAAAGGAGTTACTTTGGTATACATTTTCAAATCTCATTCTGTTCCATTTTGAAGAGTTTTGAGGCTATTTAAAATTAAAATCATAGTTACCCTCAGATAATTCTGTAGAACTTCTGATTTTTGTGCTTCCCACTTCATTTTATTTCCACTCACGTTTGAGCACAATATTGTATGTATCTGTAAAAACTTTGCAACATAATATTATATTGTAATGGAAGCAATGCAAGCAAATAGGTAATTTTTAGTGTAAAAATTAATAGAAAAAAATTTAATAGAGATGATCATAAGTTAAATAGCTTTAAAGTCCTGAAGAAGAAAATACTTACATATATAAAATGAATTGTATTTGAAAGTTCTAGTATTTAAAGCTGTTATTTTATCAACAGAAGAGATTCCAGTAATTGCATAAAGAAGTTTCTATCTTGAAAGGCAAACTTAACATCAACATTCTGATTTCAGTGAATAACTTAGGGTGTGTAAGAGAAATCTTCAATTTTAGGATAGTCCACAATTTAAAGAATAAAAATGAAAACACATCAGGCATTGAACTAATTATATTTATACAATTTAGGTGATTTAGGATATCTTTTTTCAAATTTTATGTGTTTTCATTAACTGCTTGTTGCAGGCAATGTCTAGTTCTTTGAAAAAACGTGAGACTCTAGTTTTGATGACTACAGATGTTATTATGGGCTCCAAATAAAACCAAGGCATATATAATATGTAGCTTAAATGCTGAATATCCCTGAGTTGCAGAGGAAGTTGTGTTTTTTAATTTTTTTTCAAATATCTGGACAGATATATATCTGAAGATCTGCAGATTTAACCTAGCAAGTTAACAAAGACTGCATTATAGGCAAATATTTTTCAGTGACATTCGCTCAACGCCTTGTCCTCTTTTCCCTTTTTAGGGATGAAAAAAACTGACTTTCAGCCTCAAAATTAAGTTCTGGGTTTTTGTCCAATGAAATATTTGGAAGAGATTATATGAGTCTAAAGTAAACACACTCACACTCAAATTTACCGGTAAATATATAGATACAAATTAAAATATCCTTACACCGGAATCTTACATGCGAAAGCTGCTTTTGCCCTAGCTCGGCCCAGGGAGAGGAGACCGGCACCGAGAACGTCCGGACCACCGCCGCCCGGGGGAGAGGCGTCAGCGGGCGGAACCAGGCGGCCCGGCAGCGCCGGCCGCTCGCAGCCTCTGTGACGCCGTGGGTCTGAATCACGGAGAGAGCCACGGAACCGAACCGTGTGTATTGTGCCTGTTTGCGTGGTGCTTGGATGTACTGAAAGCAGGGAATCCCGGCTAATCCCTCTCCCTGTTCCGATTCCCGCCTCTCGACCAAGCAGCGGACGGCGCCGCCTCCCAGGTCGTCAGTGCTTGGGAGGAGCGGTGAGAAGGCAGCGGGCCTCCAGCGCCGCCCTCGCTCCGGGCCCGACCTGGGCTCCCGCTCCTCCTGCGCCCGCTGGAGAGACGGGGCGCACGGCGAGCCCCCGAGCCCGCAGCAGAAGTCACCCCGGCCGCCTGCCTCAGTCTCGACGTCTGCGTCACAGCCTCCGGGTTGGGGTCCCCCGTGGGCTTTGCTGGCCCTGCGGGCCCGGCCTGCGGGCGGACGAGATCGGAGGAGCGAGGGCCGGGGGGCAGGCGAAGTGTGGGCCTGGGCCTCGGGCCGTGGGCCGCGCCCCGTCAGGCCACGCAGGCGAGCAGGTGCTGGAACAAAGGCCGCCGGGCCGCCCGGCTACCGCGGCCTTTGATGGGCCAGCACATCTCCTCCCGGGGCTCCTTATTCGCATGCAAATCCAGCTCTGGTCTCCTTTTCTTTGAAGGCAAACAGAAGGATGTTTGTGTGTTTGTAAGGACGGAGCCTGCTTGAACAAGCCTTCCTCAAAAGGCTGGGTCTCGGAAAATAAACCCGTTGGACAAACATTGGCCGCTAGCTCTCCTCCTCCCGACTACAAAGTGTGGATTTGCTACAACTCATTAACCCGACGCTTTTCTCCCCTTCTCCTTGTTTCTCTGCTCATCAAACGCCCCCGTAGAGCCTGGAGACAAATGACCGGAGCGCAGTCGGGAGGGAATTGCAGTTAATAGGGAGAGGGATATATTGGGGCTAATGGTTCAGGCAGCTCCTGAGCAGGACCACACAAAAAGGAGCCCCTGCGTCCGGGGCTCTGTTGTGCGGCCGAAGTGTAATGTGCAGCTCGATTTAGCGAATGTCGTCTATTGGGGGGTAATGAAGCCCTTATGGGTTGAATTGCTCTTTGTCCTACACTTGGTGTCATGACCTTAGATCGTTTCTTGTTATTTTCTTTTTTCTGTGTTGAGCAATTGTTTTATTTCTGTAAAATAAGAAGCTAGCGCTTCTGCTCAATAACGTGTTTCCTCTCCATTCCTATCCCATGCATTTAAGAGCCACTTCCCCTCCTCTTAAAAAAAGAAAAGAAAAAGAAACTGGGGAGAAGGAAAAAAAATTTGTCAGGACCTTTCCCATTTTTTACTGGCTGAGACATCTGTATGTCTGCACATCTCTACTTCCCTGTCCCCTGCTCAGTGGTCCTTTCCTGCCCAAACTTTCTGCTGATGGAACGGGAAATTTGGACATATTTATTGTCAAAATTCTCACAGTGAATGTAGTGAGCATGCATGTGGGGAAAGGCTTCTGCCCTTCACAGTTTTTATTTTTTTTAATTACCATTTCTTCCTGTAGCCTGTCCTCGAAGAGAGCTGGGGGAGGTGGTCATTCTGATGGGAGGTGATTATTTTGGTGGAATCCCAGCCTGTGTCGTTTATCAAAGGCTGTCTGAGGCCAGTGGTTGAGGCTGCACCTATTCTGTTTTTCTCTCTTTGGCCCTGGTGGCTCTGATTACCTTGCCTGATTGAGGACCAAGCTGGGAGCAGCTAATGGTGTTATTACAACTGCTGTTGATGCGTAGGGATCTGAGCTTACTACTCAAAGCCAGGAACTGAGGACTCTAGTTTTACTTTAAAAATTCTCTGCTGGCTACACGTTTTTGCTCACACCTGTTTTTATTACTGACTGAGAAAAGTCATCCGGGAGCAACTTACAGGTCAGATCAGCTTCCAAGTCAATCCCAATCTGAAATCTGCTCAGCAGTTGCCCTGGTCTCTCTGGACTCCTCCAAGCCGGTAACTGTGGAACTAATTGGAATGCCAGGGGTCCCCTTTCCCCTTTAGAACTGAACCAGACAAGGACAGGCCTGGGGAGCAGAGGACAAGTGCCGGGCCTCAGCATTGTCAGCATCCACTCTTGTCATTCCCAGTTTACTGGTGTAGCAGCTGGTCACACATGCACACACAGGCACGCACGCTCACAGCCCATCGGTTGGTCACACATGCACATACGGGCACGCACACTCACAGCCCATCGGTTGGTCACACATGCACACACAGGCATGCATGCTCACTGCCGGTCAGCTGCCACTTGCCTCCTTCTCTCCTATGAGTTTGTAATTAGGCATATACTTTTTGTTGGTAAATGTGTTTGATGTCACGGCCAGTGAAACGTGGAGTGCTTATAGGACTACGAATGTAAATGTGTAAATATGTTTAGTGTAAAATCCGGCCCTTCGACTTTAGCAATAAATACCCTGCCAACTCAGATACGATTGCATTTGACAGAAAGATGGAGAATCTGATCATGACCAGCTGCTCAGGGCTCTCTGGGGCTTATACTTTCCCAACTGAATTCACTTTTCAGATAATTTCTTTACATGTCACATCTCTCTAATCACATCTTTCCCTTGATGTGAACGATTCCGGCTCCTTTCTTTTTATTGTCAACCCCTCTGGCATGCAGGAAACTTCCTGGTTCCTTCCTCCTGCTTCTTTACCAGGAAAATACTATCCAGTAACAGGCAAAAAACACACAGAAAACAACTGATTATTATCACCGATCCCTTTTTGAGTCCTGAGTCTCCAGATGTGATAAGATGGCTAGGAAGAGAGAAGAGGATAAAGACTGTGAGCTTCTGACTCACATTTATAATTTTCCTTATCTTTATCATCATCATCCTAACTTTAAAAACTGTTTTGAGTTAGTCTAACTTTTAAAAGTAAACATTTTAGAGAAGTATAATATACGTACAGAAAAATGCACAAATCTCAACCCCTTTTCACAAAGTGAACACACCCAGGTAACCCACATCAGATCAAGAAACAGATGTTACTAGCACCCCAGAAAACCCTTTCCTGTCTATTCCAGTCACTACCTTCAGCACAGATTAACTTTTTAAAAGGACTTTCACTAATACTTCTCTCAATTATGCTGTGAAATAGTGAGGACAAGAATTATTATTGACCCCATTTTACAGATAAAGATACGAAGGTTCAAAAGATATGAAGGGACTTGCCCACAGCTACTGGGACTTCAACACTTAAACCCCATTTTATTTCTGTTACATCACACTGCCACTTTGTTGCCGTCATTGTGATTTATTAAACACCCACTGTGGCAGGGCAATTTGTCTTAGAGGTCAATGAGTAGAAGAGTCATTTCTTTCTTGTACACTTTTTTGCTTTCTTGCTAGACCCTTCTCCCTGCCACCTCCACTCGGGTACTCCCAGAGATACCCCAGCCCCTTGTTTTAGATGCATTTGGAACCTGTGGCTAATGATTTCAGATGTGTCAGCGTCCTCCACCTGGTTCTATATGACATTCTCCTAGCATCACTTTTCCTTTTTTTTTTTTTTTGCCATTAGCAATCTTCTTTAAAACATCACACACACACACACACACACACACACACACACACACACACACGGCTTACCTTTTCACCTTTGTACTATTTGTCCATTTCCTCTGCTTCTCTGGCTGATTTTTAATGGTCAAAATCTGCCAAACTGACAGAACCTTTTGCTAAACTGCTCAGCAGGTCTTGATAACCAGACTTTCTTATGCAGGAAAGGGAAGAGCAAGTAAGAGTCAGATCCCTGGACTTAACATTTAACGAGAAAGCAAATCATTTTTCTGAGAATGTTTCCCCCACTCCAGACACACTCTTGGAGATTTTACTGTCTTTGAACAGCTGTGTATGATGTGACTTGAGTGGGTCGACCCCTCTTAGCCCTTGCACAATTAATGCCCTGCACTGGAGCCTCCCGAGGGGCCATCCCACCTGGAGTTCCCACCTCCCTGGCCTATGGTCTCCCTAAAATGCTTTTTCGGGGGAGGGAATTCCAGACCATGTGCTGCAATCACATCTTTCCCTTGAGGTGAACAGCCCATCCTTGCCTGTTGCCACCAGAAGCCTCATTGAAACCCAGCTTCCTCAGGCAGGCTGGGGCCACTGCTGTGTCCCTCAGGATGTCAGGCTGGAGTCTTTGCAGAGACTGCACCTGACTAGCTGTGAGCTGCAGACTGTAAAAGCATCTTTCCAAGGAATAGTGCTTAATGCAAATTAATATTGATTTTTCTACAGAAAGAGTGTTTCTTTTTAAAAAAAAATCAGAAACTTTTTTTTCTTGTAGATTCTAGACTGTGAAAGACACCAAAAAACCATTTCAGGAAGAAAAGCAGTCAATTAATATCAGAAGCTTTATTTAGAGAACCTGGAAAACACTTATTCTGAACTTGAAATCAGGAGAGGATCTAGAAGAATATTTTTCTACTCTCAAAGTAAGTGAGAGTGACACTTTTTCAAGATAGGGTGTTTCTCTGTACCTAGGATGCTACAGTTAAGGGAACTCCATCTAGTTCGTGAAGCAGACTGCAAGCTGTATGGAATGCCTCCATAGGCCCAGTGAGTCCACTGAGCACCAGGAGAAGACAGGCAGGCTTGGGTGGTAGAGGATGGATCTGAGGCCATAGGGCCTTGCCTGTGTCTCTCTGTCCCAGAGAAAGCCAGGCAAAAACTGAGGATTCTCTCTTATTTGCAACTGCTGATCAATAACAGACTGGCAAAGAGAAGGGGGGAGGCAGATGTTAATTATGGCAGAAAGCAGAAGCTTCTCTCCACACTTGCCTAGGAGTTTCCATTAATATAACTAAAAGGGAGATATTTTCAGCAATAAAAGGACTCGACATTTTCTGAAAAGTCAATAATGAAAGGTTATTATGAATGAAAAATAATTTGGTTCTTTATTTCTATTTTTTATTATTTTTATGTAGAGAGTTTCATATATATGAAAATGACTGTGACAAGATTATGTTCTGTTAAATGATTGACTATGGAGAGGGGAAAAAATCACAGACCAAAAAAAAATCTTCAAAGCCCACAACAGAAGAAATAAGGCTAGGTTGAAATTAAATGTTAGATCAGTGTTCACACTCATTTATTGTTTTGGGGAGTATTGGATGGGTTGAGAGAATCAAATAAGACAATTTATGTGAAAATGCTTTGGAAAACATAAAACCTATACAAATGTATGTAATGATGATTCCTTTATGGCTTCTTTCCCATATCCGTATTCTTCCAGGAAATGAAAAGCAAAAGAAAACCTTCTAAATTTGGAGAGAATATCCAAATCCTTAAATTAGTTAAGAAAAGTCTTTGGTTTTATGATAAAAAAAAAACTTATCTTCAAAATTCCCACCCTAATTATGAAATAAATTGTTACTTAACCTTTTCTAGAAATAATGAGGAGAAAAGAGATGGCATTGTGTTTTCTCTGACTTAGCCAGATGTGTAGTTGGACAGGTAACTTTCTCCTCCCTTCTAAAATAAAGAAACCAATGCTGTTTTAAATCCACTCTTTTTGTCTCTTGCTCTATTTCTTTTCTCTAGTTACTTATGGACTGATCATCTCTTTAACCTCTAAGGTTTGAAAAGTGGGATTAGTCTGCAGTATTTATTGAGCACCTGCTACATTGCAAATCCCTTTATTTCCGCTTTAAATATAGGAAACAAATGAAAGGATTCCCGCCACCAGGCCCCCTCCGATGATAGCTCGAGCACGCACTCGGGCTCGGGAACAGGAGGAGCAAGCCACCGCAGCGGGAAAGAATGGGCGGAGGGAGGGCAAGGGAGACAATTTTTTAATTTCCCGAAAGTCTGTAAACTACACTGAAGTTGTGTGCCCCCTGACAATATCTTTCTCATGTGCCAGTTGACTCACAGTGCCTAAAACACCTAAGTGCCGATGTGGCAGGGAGGCCACTCAGTGCCAAACTCCTCCATGTGGAGAACCACAGATTCGAGTTTCCTCCCAAGTTCTTAAGGCTTTTTACTAATAGTTCAGGTATAGTCTTATCCCGAGCCACCAGTTCTTCTCTGTGAAGAACTGAAAAGGAGGCGGAGGAGGGTTTGAGATCAGGCCCATCACAAAATGCTCACACAACTGTGAACTGAGACTGTGACCTGCATGAAATGAGTTTGTGTTCACATGGGTTTGTGAAGAGTTAACACAGAGGCACAGTGGAAAACTCTAGGACACTTTTACCGTGCTTAAACATTTTACTACAAATCAAAGAAAACTTAAAAAATAAAGCACGGTGTATTTTTCTTGTATTCTTTTATACACTTTAAATATTTTTCAACTTGCAGAAATTGTAGACACATCAATATGCAAACTCAGAGAGTCCAGGTTTTGGACACACTGGGGGTGCATAGGCACCCAAGAGTTTTTTGGTATTCAATTCAAGCATTAACCTCACCTTTAAGTTGTCATCGCCAAGGAACTGAGGGCAAGTCACCAGGTTTGGGTCTTGTTTTCTTCTTCAAAAGTAACCAAGGGTACAGAGGACAAAAATAAAATGCTGAGGCTGTCTGTGCTCTGCTTTTCTATTTAAGGAATTTAATATTTCTTTGCCTTCCTCCTCTTTCCTCGCCCTCCTCCTCCCATCTGCCTACAGAGCAGGGCTCCAGCAAACCATCCCCCACACGTCTTTAGAATTATGTGGGATGGGATCCCTTATTTTAGGGAGTTGGTAGGTGCGAGTTGTTATTGTAACTCTATTCTGTAACTAAAGCTCTGGCATGTAATAAATCTCTCCCCAAAGACTTTTGGATCTTTGATTTGAAAAATCGGATTCCTTTTGTGGAAACAGTTGACAGGAACCTAAAAGGATTAGTTGCATTCCACATAGGATAATTTTTACTGGCAACATTTTGAAACGATTTGGTCCCTTTCAGACCTTAAACAATGTCCAGAAAAATGATCTAACGAGACTTGTATTGTTTTCCTTTGTCTGTGAATCCGTTTGCCGGTTGTGCCAACGTCTCGATAGGGTTTTGACAGGGTTTTGCCCCCGAGCAGTGCACCGAATTAATTTTTGATCGCCTTTTCTACTTGGTTTGTTACCTCCTTCGGCCAGGGGCGCGGCGGGGCTTTCCCAGCGTCAGCCCCTGAAATGAAGCGACAGCCGAAGGTTTGTGTCTCGGTGGCGCCGGATCTGGGAGCCGAGGGCCCACAGTGCGATCGCCCACAGCCGGGCGCTCGGACGGCGCAGGGGCGGGCGAGGCCGCGCGCGCTTCCCAAACCTTCACCGTCGGACAGTCCCGGGGCCCTTCGTCCACCAGCAGGCGTGGCGGAAAGCGAGAGGGCGGAAAGGGAGAGAATTTTGCTTCTCCGTCCTCCCTAACTTCGCCCACACCCCCAAAAAAGCCCAAAACAAAACCCCGAGAGAGGCCTGCCTGCTCTCGGCCGCGGGCCGCCGCGCCGCGCGGACCCTGCACTGTTTATTTGGTTGTCAGCCGACTTATCAAGATGTTAGTTCGCTGGAGGTTCTGACCCGCCCGGGCGCTCAGGCTGCTCAGCCGGGCTCTCCCCTCTGTTTTTACACCTGCGCAAACTCCGCCGCGCTCCCCGTCTGATTTATAGCCCAATTAAAGGCTCAGGGTTCCTGCAGCCACCCGCGCGGCGCCCTCCCGCCGCCCGCCGCCCGCCGGCCGCGCCGAGCGCAGGAATGTGCCGGCCCCACCATCCGCGCCCGACGCCCGTGCGCCCGGGACCCCGGGAGGCGGCGCGGGCAGGGCGGCTCCGGGGATGGCGGAGAGCCTCGCGCGCACCTCCCCCGCCTCTGCCCCCCCCCCCCAAGCCGCGCGCATTGGGCCTCGTCCCAAACCAGTTTCTTCCTTCTCTGGGTTCCGGCTTTACTGGGAGGAGGCGCCGCGCCCACCGCCGCCAGGCCGGGTTGGGAGGGCGCGGGGAGCGGCCACGAGGCGCGGCCGGACACCCAGGCCCCGTACCGACCTCGCAGTCGCGATCCCCCGGGTCGGGCCGCTGCGCTGCCCAGGCCGCGCCTCCGCCCGATTCTCCGGGTGGGGCAGGGGCGGCCCGGGGCCGGCAGGAAGGAGAGGCGCAGGGCCCGGGAGGGAGGCTGCGCGCCGCTCGAACGCGGCCCTTCCCTCCAGCCTCGCTCGGCGAAGGCCGGGGGCCGCGGCGCGGACACGCTCGCTGGAGAAGCAGGGGGTGCCCCCGCCCGGCCCCGCCGTGGGCGGGAAGCGCGGGGTCAAAGACCGGGGGGCCGCGGATCCGGCCGGAGCCGAGCCTGGGCGGGCGGGCTCCGGCGCCAGGCTCCCTCTTTGCGGCCTTTTCTTTCCGCAGAGAATCAGCGGCGACCCAGCCGAGATTGGAGCGCTGAGCATCTTCCCAATCCGACTCTGTCCTCCCTCCATCCATCAGTCCACCTTTCTAATTAGACTAATTAGGAGCGCTCCGGAGTGTCGCTAGGCCTGGGGACTGAAACGCGTAGAGGTTGTGAAAAGAGCCCTGAATGGCCACGCTGGGGGCCGGGCGGGGGCTTTTGCGACCCATTCAGCACAGAGTTAACAGTGGCTACATTTACCCCTGGCCATTGAAAAGAGGCTCGATTAAAATGTTTGGGAACTAATGCCACTCTGCATCCCTTCTCTAATTAGAGGAGCCCGGGACCCCGCAGACACAAGTCCTGCGCGCCCCTGCTTCCCGCCCTTTCAGCGCAGCCGATTTCCCTCCCGGAGACAAAAGTCCGTCCCCTCCCCACCGGTTGCCGGGCCCCGTTTCCTACCCATCCCCAGCCCTTCGCCCTCGCCCCAGGTTGAAGAGCCGGTCACTGCGTTAGAACGCGCAGCACCGCAGAGAATTTGAGGGCAGGCGAGCGGAAAGGGCCCTAGTTCCCTCTTCGTGTCTTGGAAGTCCCCCTTTGCATTCAGTAGGCTCCATGTTTTCCTCTCCACCCGTCCTCAGTGCTTCTCACGTTGTCTGTGTAGAGCTTGGCCTTACCCCTCCCCCTCTTTTAAACAGGAAATCTCCGAGTCAAGCATCTGGGAATGGAAGTACAGGTGCCCCCTGATCACTATCTGGGTCCCACCATTCGCTGTAGGAGTTCTTCACTTGCATAAACAATTTGTATTTTTGGCTACCAGTCTTTTCTTTTTAAGAAATGTATATTGAGCACCTACCATGTGCCTCGACAGGTGAATTCTTACCATACTCCTCAGCCTTCTTCCATCCCGATCCCCAAATATGCCGTAAGAAGTTAAACCTGACTTGGTTCAATTCCTCAAGCAAGCTGTCGATTGTAACCCCAGGAGTATATGCAGATATATTTTTTCTTTATCTTTTTCATGGATTAGTAGGAAAGACCAAGACGCAAGATATTAGGGAAGCAAGAGAAAGAAATGAGAAATAGCAGACATATTGCAACTACAGATTTTGTGTGTGTGTGTGTGTGTGTGGGGAGGTGTTTGTTCATTTTGTTGGTGAGAGGGTGGTATCTGATATTTTTGCAAAAACTTGAAATACATTTTGCCCTAGCATAAAGGTGATCAAGAGAGTTTGATTTCCTCTTTCTCTCTCTCTCTTTTTGGTTGCCCTAATTCTTCTTTTTGGAAAAGAGCCAGATGCACAAAGAAATATCATCAGGTCACTGTTCTTGATCTTGTTAATTTAGAAAATGGAACTTCAGCAAAAGATGCTATTAACTAAACCTCAGCCCACAGCATGCAAAATTCCTTGGATCCAAACTTTAAAAAAGGAATGAAAGATGTCATGTGAGTGAAAGGAATCATGGAATTTTTTAAGGCCTAAACTGATCTTAATAGAGTTTTATTGCTTCCACACCCTACTTCACAATATTTTAATTTAACAGTTACAACATGCATGACATTGCAATGTAAATCTATCTAGTTAAGAAGCTGGGAGAGGCAGAGAAGCAGAAAGAGACGAGAAAAGGGGTTCACTTTCATTGGGAAAAGTTATGATTTGCAAAACTAAAAAATTCCTGGAAACTTTGAAATGAAAAATCAAAATCTATGCTATCTGTGATTTTATCATCAAATCTCTTAGTTTTTCATTTTAGTTGCTAATTTAAATTTTAAAGAATAACAAAGTGCTCAACTCGTAAGCATGCAACTTGAATTTTATATATCTATATAATTCACCTGTGTAACCACTACTTAAATCAAGTTATTGAACATTTCAAACACTCCGGAACAGGCATGTCCAGTCAATACCACCCACATACAATCACATTCTCATTTCTGTTGCCATAGCTTAGTTTTAAATGTTCTTGAACTTTGTACAAATGGAATCATATAGTGTGTATGTAGTCTTTTGTTTGGCTTCTTTCATTCATCAGTATGTTTTTGAGATTCACCTGCTCAAACTCCCATTTATAAGACAATATGAATGATAAGTCAATTTATATAGGTCAAGAAGGGTAAGCAGACACTTACCCTTTAAAGCTTTACCGTACTCTGAAATTAAAAACAAATGAAGTTAAATTAAAAGCAAACACCCCCTTTCCCCAAAACCTCAGCCCCCCCCAAAAAACATGTCATTATCAACCAGCGGAGGTAATTTTATGATTACAAGTAAGTAAATAAATATGATGAAATATTTTAACCGTAGTAACTGTTAGTTACATCATTTTCAAGATGCAATTGTGGGTAAACGTAAGGAGAGCAGAAGCCACAAGCTGCTTTTGTAATTGGATTCTATTTCCTACTTTTCACTTCGGCCCCTAATACTAGTAGTAAGTACTTTGGGCCTCTTCACAAAGAATGGCATGAACTTGAGGGGGAAAGTAAATTGCATCCAGTTTGTTCTACCTCAAACCGGCAAGTACTTAATGCAACAGCCTGTCAAGTGTGCTTTGAATTCTGTTTGAAAGTAAAGTGTTTATTTTGCAACTAACCTAGCAGTCCATACTTTGTCCCATCTATGGGTCATCATACAGGCCAGTTAGCTTGAAACAGAGAAAAGCCGTTCTCTAGAATGAAAGAAGCACAGCAAACCTGCAGAATTATGATTGTCCTGCTCTCTCTCCCAGCCTCCCCAGCAATCCAGCCACAAAGCCAGCTGTCTCATGAATTCACACTGCAGGTGACCAACCAGAAACAAGTAGTGTGGCCCATCACTAGTGCTCCCCCCACCTCCCCAGCCCTCCCGTAAAAACAGGAGAATGCAGCCAGCAGGACTTCTTCCCAGGAAGGAGAGCATTCTCAGGCAGGGGCATGTTTGTGACATGGGGGAAATTATGAGACCAGGTGGAATAGGCCAAAGTGGGGTTTTGATTCCTTATTACTGGACATTGGTAAATTTGAAGTAGAGAACACTTTTTTTATGATCCTAGAGCTAAGAATTAATATGAATACAAAATATGTCTTGGAGTTCATACTCAGGAAGACAATATGAAGACAAAAGTCATCCCTGCTGAAGCATCACGGTACCAGTCTCATAAACCAAATCAGTAATTTCTGAAAATAAGTAAAAGAACTATACACTTATTAGAATAGCTGAAATAGAAAATAGCTATAATATCAAATGCTGGTGAGAATGCAGAGAAACTGGATCTCTCATACATTACTGGTGTGAATGTAAAATGATACAGTCACTCTGGAAAATAGTTTGTTAGTTACTTACAAAATTAAATATGCACCTACTGTACAGCCCTGTAACCTTACTCTAGGTCATTTATCTCAGAGGAATGAAAATTTATGTTCACAGAAAAATCTGTACATAAATGTCCATAGAAGCTTTATTTGCTGTACCAAAAAAAAAAAAAAAAAGGAGATAAACTCACATGTCCTTCAATGGGTGAAACTCTTGGATATTCATAGAATGGATTACTACTCAGCAATAAAAAGGAATGAACTATTGATGCATGCAACAAACTGGATCTCAGAGGCATTATGGTTAGTGAAAAAAGTCAGCCTCAAAAGGTTACACACTGTTTGATTCTATTTATATAACATTCTTCAAATGACAAAACTATAGAGATGGAAACAGATTGGTGGTTGCCAGGAGACTGAGAAAGGGGGCAGGGGTCCATATATAAAAGGGTAGCAGGAAGGAGTTCCTTTGTAGTGTGGAAGAGTTCTGTGCCTTGATTGTTGAGGTGGTTACACAAATCTATGCATGGCATAAAACAACATAGAACAACACACACACACACAAACACACACACACACGAATGCATGTAAAAAATGGTGAATACTGAGTAAGTCTTCTTATAACCTATAACCCACACAACAGTGTTATACAGTGTCTGTTTCCTGGTTTTCATATTGTTCTACAGTTATATAAGATGTCACCACTGGAGGAAGCTGGGTGAAGGGAGCATGGAACTCTATGTACTATTTCTGCAACTTCCTGTGGGTCTATAATTACTTCAAAATAAAAAGTTAAAAAAACAATTAAAAAATAAGTAGCCAGTCAATGTCTCATTAGTAGAATTCTCTGCTGACGACAACAGCTTTCACTGGTTGATTTCTCTTAATTAATTTCAACAAAGAATTTGGCCCTGTTCTTGCCAACAGGTATCTTATAAGTGATGTTTAAAAGACTGATCATTTTTAACTGTATTTCCTATTGATAGACCCCATGCTGAAAACTTTTTGGAACATAAAAAATTTTGCCCGTTTGTTAGAAAAACTGCATTCTTTGAGAGTGGATTTGATGTTTGCAAATAGCCGAATGTCACTGAGAGTCAAATATGGTGCATAAAGCAGATGACCAAGTTGGGTAAAACAGTTTTCTGGCAAAGCCCAAGTGTCCCTGAAGATTTGTCATCATGTGTAAACTGGTCACAAAAGTCGAATTCTGAAAATGTTCTTGGGAGTGACAGCATCTCTGGTATCACTATGGCCTTCTGGGGTGATTTGCTTGGAAGGAAGCACTCATTTGCACGCACAAGTTCTGATGAAGGTTTAAAAATTTTGCCTCATTTCTGGAGTCAGGCTTTACATTTGGTTCTTGGAAATGTGTGTCTTATTTTGGAAATAGTATGTTAAACAAGGTGTTGAGTGTTTAAAGGGTGGCACTTATTCATTTCTTTCTAAGCAAAGCAGTACATGTTACACTACTTGTTTTGTAATATTGAACTATTGCGGTTGAAATGTTTGCTACCTCTAGACGTGGTTGTAACTCTCTTACTCCCTCTACCAAAGTGTAAGGGTGACTCAACCAGTACCACCACTAGTTGTTAGAAATCTCCAATGACGATGAGTGTGTCCAGCTTTCACACTCCGCAGTCAGCGCAATGACGGCACAGGCTTAATGCAGATCCTTCCCATGCGATCTGCCCCACTCATCTGTAGGTGGGCCCGGACATGAAAACAACTAAATGCCTAGCATAGCAGACTGACTCATGAGGGACTGGGTTGCAGACAAGTTTTGAATCCCGATGCCAGTGTTTTTAGCCATGGTCCTTGTTCTTTTCCTCAAATGTTTTATTGCTTTATTATTTTATTTCCACTAGGAATTGTGGAGCTTTAAATATTATTAGTGGTTTACCACTTTTACACACATGTATCCTATTATGTTTGGAGATTTATATGTGGAGAGAGAAACTAGCCTCTTTTATTGCACCCATTCGTCTACCTGCTCACATAGATGGGCTCCATCTGTTTAAAGAAGCCAGAAGGGACCACACAAAATCTAAGAGACTTGAGCAGAAGAACCAGATCACAGATATCTGACAAAAATTTTTATTATAGGAAAATCTCTAGCAATTAATTTAAAATTTTTGTTCATTTCTTGATTTGCCTGAAAACAGTTTATCTTAAAAATAAAGCAGCTTACGGCACTTTGCTCAATTTCAACAGATATTCTTGAGAAAATTGTAAAGATTTTCATTTAGAAATTCAATAAAATATGTCAAAAATTAATAACAAACTAAAATCACTTATGAAATGCTATAAAAAGTGTCAAAACTTGGGAATTTGTTACTAGATTCTTGAGTCTATATAGCACTATAGGCATAAAATAGCATAAGGTTGAAGAAAATACAAATAAAGATCTCATTAAAATACTGATACTGTAACTAAAACAAATGATCCAGGGACACCCAAGTCCTATGCTTGATCATTCATTCATCTATTCATCTTGCATTTAGTGAGCACCTGCCACGTCCCAGGCGTGATATGCTGTGTAGACAAAGAAAGATGAGACATCTGGCTGAGGCGGGGGGAAGGAAGATATGTATACAAATTAAAATATTATATGTGGTGCTTTAATAGAAGTATGAATTGATTAGTATAAGATCACAGAGAAAGAAATAACTATGTCTGGGATGGTCAGGGAAGGCTTTGCAGAAGAGGTAATGCTTGGGATGAGCCTTAGAGAAGGAAGAGAAATTATGCACGGGAATAGAATGTATAAAAAATAGCAGCATGAAAGAGCAAGATGTTTTCATGGAGCAGGTGGATGTCTACTGAATCTCATCACACTGAGTCGACCAAATGCATATAAAGTAATCAACACACAATCCTAGTCTGATCACCCAAATCTGAGCTTTCTTTGGCAGGGCCTAGGACCATTTTGGATGTAAAGATCTGGAAAAGGGTGGACTACGGGGTCCCTTCAGTTGAGTTATGTGGTTAACTGTTGAAGTATCCTTCATCCTCCCAGCATATTTCTATTATATTGACTCCAAAATGGAAAAGTTCTATGGGATATATAATTCTTTGAATGGGGAAAGGAGCAGAAGAAGAAGGGCGATTTTAGAGATGGGTCTCAGACATCCTGTTCCTCAGAACAGGAACAGCCTGTTCCTAATTTCCACCCTGATAAAGAATGGAAGGAGATAAAGGAGTAGAGGGTGAGACTACTAGCTGGGACCACCTGGGAAAAGTGAAGAAGATAGCGAACTAGCCACAGGGAGACAAATTCCCGTGATTCACTGTGACATCACTTGCAGCCATTGTGTCAAGACTTCTCTTACTCATGACAACCAGATCTCATCGCCAACATCTTCTCCAGGCTCTAGCACTAATTTCTGACTCCTGCTGGACATATCTACTATTTCATAATCCTCAACCTTAACATTTCTAAGATAAGCATTTTCTATGATTGGATTCCCTTGTGGACTGCTTTCCTTCTATTAATGGTATTCCATTTTCCTATTAAGCCAGGCTTAACGTTTTCAGAATCATCTTTTATTCCTCCATTACATTAATTCTCACATCCAGACATTCACCAAGTCTGGTCAATTCTTCTTCTGTAAAGACTTGCCTTTTCTCCCTTCTTCTCTACTCCCACTGTTAAATTCAGAGATCAGGGCACTATTATCCTGTGCCTGTACCACTGAAAAATGTTTTTCATCCAGTCTCCTTACCTCCAGTCTCCCCATTGCCCAATATATGCTGCAGATTAACTTTCTAAAAACCTCTTTATCATGTCATGCTTCTGCTCAAGAACTGAAAGTGTCTCTCTATTGGTTACATGATGAAGTAGTAAGATTACCTTATAATCAAGACATTTTACAACTGGGCCAAACTTACTGTCCCAGCAGACACTGAAATTTTTCCACTTTTTGCACTATCGATGATATTATTCTCCATACCTGTGTATCTTTTCTTCTTCTCTCTATAGTCTCAATCACATAAGACCCAGCTGAGATTTTTCCCCCTCCATGAATACTAATACTGCACGAATACTAATACTACAAAAATACTAATACTACACTAATACTACTACTACATAGTTAACACATATGGAGCATTTGTGCTAAGAGCTTTGCTAAGTATGTTACGTAAATGATCTCATTTAATTCTCACAACCATCCTACAAGGTACATCCCTGTTTTACAGGGGAAAACTGAAGCATGGAAAGGTTAAGCAGTTTGTCCCTGTCATATATCTATAAGTAGATGAACTAGGATGAGGTTCTGGTTCCAGAACCTGGGCTCCATTACTCTTCATTGCCTCCAGTGAAGGACTTGTCTCTCCAAACCTGGACAATTTATTACTTGTACTACCTAATTGGCATCAATTCTATACGAGCTTTTGTGAAGTGCTCATATTCATTATGTCCATTATTAAGTACTCACTATGTTTTAAGCTGCTTAAAAGTAAGGCCATGCCTTGTAATTCTTTGTATTCCCATAATGCCTTGCACATAATTAGCATTCAATAAATATTTTCTGACTGATGAATAAATTGACTAATCTACCAGGAGAATAATCTGGGTAAAATAATTTGGAGTTGATTGGCTTTGTCTACAAGGCAAAACAGTAAAGATAAGAAACTGCTCTAACTATAAAATTTAGCCTAATGGATTTACACTGTCCAACTAGAGCAGGAGGGTTATAATAACTCATACTCCCAGATAGCTGACACTTGCACTGCTGTTCTGGATGACTATTGATTCGTCTGACCAAAAGTCTCAGGCAAGTGTAGATATATCTATTATCTCCATTTACTTGACATGAAAGAAGACTTCATTTTATGATTTCTGGGTACAAGGCTTTTAAAAGGTCTTTTCCATTCAAATTGAGCATACTTTTCTTCATGCTTTCATTTACTTGCTTGCTAAAAGTAGATTTGTATTAATGAGCAAATGTTACACCTACACATCTACAAATCAATAAGTGAAAAACACCATTCAATATGTGTCTTTGGGACATTATAGTATTTTAAAGTTCTCTATAATTACAAGCAAGGATTTGGTACTACTAAATTTTTTTTTTTTTTTTTTTGGTTAAAGAATACTGTAAAACTGGACTAGAAGTTTTGCTCTATATCCTTTTGAACTCTTCACTGTGGCCTGCATTTTTTACTGAAGCAACTAACTTGCAGTGGATAGGAAGATTGGGATAGCTGTCGGTCAGGCCTTTTCTTCAGCACGTGGCCACAGAGTTGCCACAGTCGGGCTATACTCTTCAAAATTGAAGTATGCATGGTGTGGGTAGACTCTGTTAGTTATACCCACAGAAATCTGGGAGAGAGGTGTCAGATGATGCCAGTGGAACACCTTTCCTGTATTCGTCACTTATATGCTAACGGGGCAGTTGAGGGCTTAGGCATTATTACTGCATTGACATGTCACTACATACATTATTGTGCTATAGGGATGGGACACTATCACCAGTATAATCACACAGGGTTGCTGGATCAACTATTCAGATTAATAAATTTAATACATCATACAAACCATGAGAGTGATTCTTTGGGAGAACAGGGCTAGTGAGATATTAAGATGGAGGAGGGGAGAATCTACTCACTCTCTGCGTGAGCAGTTGACTAGAACGTTTGTTGGCTATGTCATATGCCCTACTGCCTATTCCTGAAAATGCCCCACCTGTCTGAGGGCACGGCTCTGGATTTCTAAAGCCCTAACATTTATGGAGGACCTAAGATGTACCAGATGTTCTGCTAAGCACTAGGGGGAAGGCAAAGGAAAGGGAGGGTAGAATAACATTTATTATACACCTCTATGTGCTGGGAACTTTGTGCATCATATTACTTTTAATTTATACATCAAACCAATGGGATAGGTGTTTGGCCTGTCTTACGTTAGAAAATAAAGGCTCAGAGAGGTTAAGTAACTTGCTTAAGGCTACACAGGTACTAAATAGCAGAGCTTAGATTTGAACCCTGATCTTCCAACCTCAAAGTCTCTTTTCTTTCTACAGTACCATGAAGGCCTCCCAAAGATGATGCATCTGAGAGGATGGTAAAGAGACCAAAAGGACCCAATTGGGGAGGAGTGCAGATTTTGCCAGAGCATTCCATGGCTATGATGCTGACTTACCTCAGAGTTTGCATTCCTACTAGAAGGACCTAGTACATAGAATTAGGTTTCTTAGCCACCTGACACTTTAGGAGTACACCTGTGGCCGTTAAAACATTTTCTTTTTGAGAGCAGGTACAGAGTTTAAGAACTCGCTTAGAGAATCAAGTATTTGAACAAATCGGGCATTGAGACAACTGAATGACTTTTTTACTGTTGATTAGCTGTTTTGAAGCTTTGTTCAAATGACCTAGTTCCCTTTGGTCCCCAAACCTACAAAGTACCAGCCTGTGGACTTAGGTGCATGACGTCCACCAGCTTGAAAAACTTAAATCCAAGGTAAAGAAAAGCCGGAAGACGCTTCTGGACGTGCCACTTGAGGCGCTGTTGTAAGAGGTCCCCTGGTTTATGCTGTAGGTCATCAGCATTAAAAACCATCAGCGCTCCCGGCATGCTGACCACGTGGGGAGACCTTCCTGTGAGTGAGATCCTGGCTTGTGAGGAGAAACTGGGAGGCCCAACCGGCCTGGCTCCCCTTGCTTTTAAGGGAATCCTTCTCAGACTTGAGCATGCTCAGAATCATCTGGCAGGCTTGTCAGCATGTGGGTCCCATTCCCAGAGTTTCTGATTCAGTAGGTCTGATTGGGTCTGAGAATTTGCAGTTATAACAAGTTCCCACGTGATTCTGCTCGTTCGGGAATCACACCATGAGAAGCATTGTCCTAGCGTGTAAAGTGGGGCCTAGGATGCCAGGGAAGTGTACCCCTAACAGTCGTCAGGGATATGTGCACAGCTTCTGACATGGCTCCTGATGACGTAATCCCCTTACCTTGAGTGGGAGCTGGACATAGTCACTTGCTTCCACCAAAGAGAATGCAGCACGAGCAACGGGATATCACTTCCACGCTCAAGGCATGAGAGACTGTGTCTTCCATCTTGCTCGCCCTCTCTCCCTCCCTCTCTGGCTCTCTCTCATGCCCACTTGCTTGCTCGCTCTGGCACAGCCAGCTGACGTGTGATGAGATGTCCTCTGGGGAGGCCCACGTGGGAAGGAACCTAGGGAGGCCTTCAGACAGTGGCCCTGGAGGCAGTGAGGCCCCAGTCCACCAACCACAGGAGTGAGCTAGGAGGCAGCTCCTTCCTAGTTGAGCCCGAGGTGACTGTGGCCGTGCCAGAGACCCAGAGCTGGAGGATCCAGCTAAGCTGTGCTCAGCGTCCTGACCCACAGACACTGTGAGATAACAAATGTTGTTGTTTCAAACCGCTCAGTTTGGGGGTAATTTGTTATGCAGCAATAGATAACGAATACAAGTGACCTCCTGCCCTTCCAAGAGGTGCTGGCTGGGCAATAGGACGAGAGTGGGAGGCAGAGAGAGACCGTGCCTTCAAGAGAGTGATGAGAGCCTCCTTACACAGGGCTATGCTGGTCCGGTGTGCAGTCAGCTCAGGAGTCTCTGTTCTCCTGGTTTTAAATTACTATTTTGTACTTAAAGTATCATCTTTAAATGAGAATGTTTACTCAGATAGCCTATTGCTAATTCTCAGAAGTTCTCTTTGTACTCTAAGAATAGCTACATGAAAACCAAACGCTAATGGAGTAAACAAAACATTCTGTCTGTTAGTTTGTAATGTAACTGCAGACTAAAGCATCTGAGTATCATGAGTATTTTAAACAAATTTATATCTCTTAGACGCTAATACCTACAGGCAGATAAGAGCTACAAAAATTCTCCTCTCTAAGATAACATTTACATGTAAAGTAAATGACCAAAAGGAACATTTCAAATTCATATGATTGTAAATGATGCTGTGTATTATTTAGGTAGGTTTTTAGGCTTTTTTCCCCCATGGGAGAGAAACAGATCAAAGGAAATATTCCTAATGTTTTCCAATTTATTAGGATATCTCCACACAATCTATTAATGTAAGCCAGTAATAGATTTATATCACGAAAGACAAATAGATTATAGGGTTTTTTTTACAATGACTACATGACTTTTGTGGATTAAGATCAGGATGTTCTAAATATTTCTAGATTAATTTATGTGGAGGAAAAGTTACAAATCATTCACTTAAAAATTGGCTTTATGCCCACATTGTAGAGGCCCTCCAGGGAGAGTCATAGCTGCACAGCTAATGTCTACACGGAGTGACTTTCTTCACATAATTTATGTAGATGAAGTGTGCAGAATGTTTGTATTTGTTCTGCCTCTCCCCGTCTCACCTCTGTATGAACTTCCCAAACCCCGATCTACTCCGAATACCCCTACTCCCCTTCTCCACACTTCCCTCCAATGTGTTTGCTTTGGCAACTTTCATGTTCTTACAAACAATTCTCCCAATGAAATCAATCACTCTTGCACCCAAAGAGAAAGCCTATGCGCTCAATGCGATGACAAAGTGAAACATGTTTGAGGCAAACCATGTGTTCCCGCGTGTCTGGAATTATGCTGTTTGCTCGAGGAACATGTGCCTAATGTGTTTGGCTTCTGTTACCCCTTGCGATTGCAACTTTCATTGTCTTTTGGAATTTATGATTTCAGAAGCAACTGCTTGGGCTCATTTAATGGGACACTTTTGGAATGTGAAGCCTGGGGGATTCACCGGGCCACGTCATTCTGTTCTCCTTTCCAAGCAGCTCTGGCCCATATAAGGGCACCTGGTGTTTAAGGAATTCTGGGGGATTGATCCTCTTTTCCATTTGGAACTCCAGACAAATGGCTTATCTAAACGACATGGATCCGTTGTGATTTGAAAGCTATTCAGTTCATCAATCACAGTATTTGGAAAGAAACACTTTCTGGTGATGGAGCGAGGCAACGTTATTTGAGGAAAGAACTTTTACAGGCTGCTTTCCTCAGAGGCACCCAAGGTACTTGACCAGATTTGCCCCTCAACTTACCAGCATGTTTACTGAGAAGACTGTAAACACTGGTGTTACCAGCTCCATTTTATAGGCGTGAGACCCGTGAACTAATCAAGATCCCAACCCTGTTCCCTTTTCTCCGATTGATGGATATCCACTTCCTCACCCCAAGGATTGTCATAGTAGGAGGCCATTCCCAGACCTAAGGGCATATACCAGGGTTTCTGCACTCCCTTCCCTTGGGGCTCTTCAGTAAGCCCTGGGTTCATTTCCTGCCCCATTCCGCCTACCGATGGGGGTCCTGGGATACTCGGTTCTACGTGAACCCGATTTTTCCCCCTATCTCATCAATCTTAGATTTTTTAGAATGACAAATGGGGTAGGTAAAATTTCCCACCAGTCTAGGATTAATACAGTTAAAGCTGTCCATCTCTCATTGCAGCAAACGGGGCGATGCCGGCTCAGGGAAGGTGCACAACGGAATCTAGTCACAGGTGATAGAAAAGACCTCAGTTTAAAAAAGGGGAAGGAGCAAGAATTAATCAGTGCAGAGACTGGAAATATAATTTTTCTACGCAGTTAGAAAAAGGTCAATACTCAAAATTTTAGGCTTTCTTTGATCGCAGGGGCATTGAATTGAAATTTTACATTATCTTCCTCCACAGACATTGGGTGCAGCCCACTGTGCACATAAGGAGAGGCTTCTATGACAGTGCACTGGTTAAGAGCCCAGGCTTGGGAGGCCCTGCTTCCACCACTTATTAACTTGATGAATAAGCTACTTAACCTGTCTGAGCCTCAGTTTTCGCATTTGTAAAATGGGCACTAATAATCCCTACCTCATAGGTTTCTTATGAAAATTATGTATTATGATGCATGCAGAGCACCGGCACATGGGACAGGCCAAACCAGTGTTGGCTGCTATCATCATCATATCACACTGTTATTGATGTAACATTCCAGTCGGGGCCACGGAATAGAACTAATCCAAAGCAGCTTGTGCAAGGAACTAAACTAGGATGGCAAGAGTAAGCGCCCTGAAACAATGTTAAAGAAGACTAAGGGGTAACAAAGAAGGAGGACAGAGAAAGCTTCAAAGGGGAGGTGGGCCCTTTGCAGGGTCTTGGTCTGGGCCCTGAAGGTGAGGTGGGATCTGCCAGCCAGTGCCCAGCACCAGTTCTACAGCCTTGCACCGACATGGCAATGCCTACCTGTTGTGGACTGAACGTTTGTGTCCCCCCAAATTCAAATGTTGACACCCTTTCCCAGATGATATTTGGAGGTGGGGCCTTCGGGAGATAATCAGGTTTAGATGAGGTCATGAGGATGGGGCCCTCGTGATGGGTTAGTGTCCTTATGAGAAGAGGGAGGGACTGGAGCTCCCTCTCTATGTCCAGGCAAAGACACAGGGAGAAGACTGCAAGCCAGGAGGAGGCCCTCACCAACAAGTGAATCAGCCGGCACCTTGATCTTGGACTTCCCGGCCTTCAGAATGGTGATAAATAAATGTCTGTTGTCTTAGTCACCCAGTTCGTCGTATTTGGTTATAGCAGCCTGAGCTGACTAAGACTCCCTCACATGGAGGTGAGGGGGGCGTCAGAAGCCTGAGCTTGGGCATGAGAATATGCTGCCTTCCAGACAGGCAGTCTCGTTGGCCTACAAGACATTCAAGAACTTTATTGATGTCTTTCTCTTGACTGGCGGGAGCAAAGTATCCTCTTTTGGCTGGGGTCACTGAGTAAAGGAAATTTGAGTTGGAAATATTGAAATCCGTTCTCTTCTTTGATTCCAAAGATGTTAAGTTCCTCAGCTCTGATTTTTGTTGGCTCTCTAAAACTTTTACTTTCCCTAGTCCCTTCATCTCTGCCAACCAGTTTCAAAATAATATCAAGTGCAAGCAATTTTTATTAGTGCTGTCTTTCCTTTTCTCTTTTAAATTCAGGGCCACAAATCTCTTTGATCAAAAGAAGCCGAGAGCTCCTTTCACACTTCATAGAGACACAGATAATTTAATGTCGATTTGGGGGAGCATTTGGGCCACAATTAGAAAGGGGCAACTGTCATTAAGTCATTGAGATCAGAACAGTTAATGACCAACGTAAACCAAGCAAATGAAGGCAGTCCAGGAGAGAAGGGAGACTGTTTTAATCTCCAAATAATTTCAGTCGTGGGTCCTCAAACTGAATAAAAAGCTCTCACGTAGAATAAAGGGAGAAGTGGTTTCATGGTTCCTACAGTTCATTTTACCGTCTATCCTAGTGTTAGGCTTGCTTGTGAAAGCTACCAGGTTGCCTTGCCAAGTGATCTTGAGCTCAGGATCTCTAGAACCCTGTGGCTTTTCTTCTGTGTGTATTTGAACCAGTCCTGTCTCACCTTGCACTTGGGAAGTCTTCTTTTTCCTGATGGGTAAATTTACTTTCTGTTTCTCTGATCCAAGGTCATTTAAAAAATATTTGCTGGCTCACACTTTCTGCAGGTACTTCTTGGTGGTGGTACACTTCCAGGAGGACCCCTGCCCCACTTCCCGGCTTCCCAAGACAGAGCCACAGAGAAATCCTCTTTAGGAGGCACTCTGTAACACTGTTAAATTGTCCGAGGTTAACAATTAGGAGTTAACGCTCGGTAGTCCCTTTTCTTAATGACTATTACTGCTATGAATTAGGAAATTTTAATCCGGTCAACAGCATTTAAAAAATTTTAGTCCAGTATTTTTGCAGATAGCTTTACAATCCAAGGTTGTTTACTGTGGACCCTTCTTTGTCTGTTTTCAAACTTGATTCGACTTAATCTTTCATGGATTTTCCTAGATAGTGGCCAGTGGCTTTGCAATGACTTGAATTTAATCGCTTTTGACTAGACTCAACAACTTTACTTCAATAAAGTCAAAAGTGAGTCTTTCTTGAGTGTTGAGAGAAGACAGACAGAGAGGAAGGAAAGGCTGGCACATTGGAGGGGTGTATTGAGGTGGATGCGTTGTATTAATCCAGTTTCGACGTTGTTTGTGTTTACGCTGGAGCCTTTGGGCTCTGGCCTTCCTTTCTCCAGACGGACATTTCCCGCTATTTTCTCTTTTGTTGCTGCGATAGGAGAGGGCGTGCGTTCCTCTTTTCGCTCAGCCCAAACATAATACACGAAGCCTCTCGTGCCTTGGGGGCCATGTGGTTGTTCTAAGCGCCGTCTGCAGAAGGATGGTCTTGGGAAAGCTTCTTCCCCACGACAGAGAAACATCTCCGGAGCGAGTGCTCCCGGCGGGCGCGCACATTCAATAAGGCCGACCGCGCTTGGCTCAGGCACAAGCCTAATCCGGCAGCCCTCATTGTGCTCGGGAAGTCTCCAGCCAAACTGAGTTCTTGTAAAAATAAATACTCATCAGCAAATATTTTGATTAGTTAAAAATGTTCTAAATGGCTCACCCCTCGCCCCCCTGCCCGCTCCCCCACCCCCCACGGCAGGAGCGAGGGGAAGAGGCTGTCCCCCACTCCGGGCGGGTGGCGGCGCTCCGGGCCCCGCGCCCCGCCCGCCCTGCGCCCCCTGCCCGCCCTGCGCGCCCAGCCCCGGCCCGGCCGGGTTCGCTCAGCCTCGGGGGCGCGCGCGCCGGCAGCGGGGTCTCGCCCTCCCCGGGCTCCGCGCCGCCGCAGCCCGCTGCCCGCCCGGCCCGAGCTCTTTATTAACTCCCCCGAGCCGGGCCGCGCCTCCTGCGCCCCGGTGGTCTGGCTCCTCCGCGCGGCGCACATGCTAAACAGATTAACATGCCTTGGCTGACCCACGCTTCGCAACCCGCGGATAGGGTTTCTGCAGCTCCATGTGGAAATTAACCTCTCTGTGCCCGTGGTCAGCTGCGCCCCTGCGCCGCCGGCCGGCAGTCCAAACAGACCGGCCGCGGCTCCCTTTGTTACTCTTGGCTCCCCTCCCCCCTTCCCGGCCAAATATTTATGGGAAAAGAGGTTCTCCTCTTTGGCCCAAGGTAGGGCACATTTCTGAGAGTTCTTTATTTGTAAATGATTTTTGGCAGGGCCAGGCGCCCTTAGCGGGGTGGCAGGGGACCCAAACTCCATGACTGCAGGCTTTCTGGCCCTCTGCAGCGGGGGCGGGTTGTGTTTGCACAGGCACCCTTGTCCTGGTCGTTAAAAATACGCGCGCGTGGATATTTTGCTTTTATAACAGTCCCTCTGTTTAATATGCCTGTTTGCTTTGTTCCAGGGCAGCTTTATTCACGCCCCCCATTCACACCCGGTAAGCAGTTACTGAAGGGATTCTCACAGGTTTTCTTTCCCACTTAGAGGAACTGAAAAGGCAAACTGAGAGATGGTGGGTACAGCCTGATTAAATCCAGATCTCGGCAGCATCTGCCTCTCAGCCGCTGCCTCTTCCATCAATTCAGGGACACTGAGGATTGCTAATGGACCTCCGCGTCACTTGGTAAGCATTTTCTTCCTTTACCGTATTATTCATGTTAGTTATTTACACACAGGTCAGCTTTCACTAGGTAGAGACTGGACGGTGTGTGGCAGTTGGTTGGGGTAGCTATAGTGAACACAGCTGCGAGGAAGACGGAGGTCACATTCCTGTCCATCTTGTTGATCATGAGATGTCTCCGTTGTTCAGGAACCACAAGTGGCTATTTTCTGGGATGGTGCTACTCATGATCCGTCCATGGACGCCTTGTCCCATTACTCAAAATGAGCCCAGGCTGTTTGAGGTTGTCCGCTGTGCCCTCTCTCCTCCCTGGCATCTAGAGTCTTGCATCACTTTGCTGGGGTGGTTTGGGCACGTCTTTGAGTGTTGTCTCTCAAGGCCTGTGGCGGCCATCCATCCCACTCGCAGCTGTTTTCCAGTTAGCCCTCGCTGCAGTGTCCTTTGCCATCTTGGCATCAGTGAACTGTGTGAGACTCTCCGGTGGCACCAATCAAACCGTGTGATGGCAGCATCCACGTGGCAGGGCCACAGTGGACCCACAGTCCGAGAGAAGGCTGGGCACGACTGCCCCTCAGCAGATTACCGTTTGCCGGCCCGCTGAGTGACACGCTGACTCTGTTGGTTCAGTTTGCTCTTTCTTTCAAGTGCTGTGTTTCTTGGATGGAGGGCACATTCCTGAAGTAAAAAGCTTTCAGAGTTGTAAGCTTCCAGAAAAATAATCAGGAACCAACGGGCAGCACTTTTTAGGAGTTTCAGTCTGACGCTACGCAGATGAACTAGAATTGGCGCTGACAATTCGCCCACGGCTAAGAACTGCAGTGAAAGTGAGCTGTAAGTCAATGTGCCAAGGAGAAGGGAGACCCTGGTCCCCCCAGATAGGTGTGGCTCTGAGGAACCTGCGAAGGCAACAGAAATCGCTGAGCTTGAAAAGAAAAAAAAGGAGGCTCAAGCTATGAGGCAGCACAAGGCCTAAGTCGGTCAAGAGCTGGGGGGTCTTTTTTCCTCTGGTTATGGATAATGTCTCAGAGTTCCTTCCAGCTCTGGACCTGTGGGGTTTAGTCAGAGGCTCACTGTGAGGGCACTTCTCACAAGGTTGCTGGCATCTTGATTTCTGGTAATCCCTTTTTTTTTCTTCATCAGCACCTACACTCCATATCGTCCATGGGGATCGTGTGTGGGAACACACGAATTACAGCAACTTTTGTCTTTTGTTGTGAAGGGCTGACAGGGCAATAAACACATGCAGCCTCCCTCCTCCAGGAATTCCTCATCCTCCCTGTGTGGCTCTAGCCCTGTGGATAATATCATTACAGGACTAAACAAATAAACAGTCGATCCAAATCAACCAGGAGGCACTGGGGACTACGCAGTTCCTCTCTGCAAAGATGATACAAGTAAATTTACACTCACAGCTTGGAAGTTCTCCAGCAGCTCTGAATAGCCCCTCAGTTCTGTCAGGCTGGGGAGGGGCTGAGCCCCCAGCTCTGTCTTTGCTTCAATCAATGTGAGCTTTCAGAGTTCTGTTTTCCTTACTATCCTTGACTGGGAACATCAAGGACCAGTAACACTTTTTATGAACGCTGAGCTCAAAGAAGAAGCTTTTACTACAAAGTTACCATATTAAACCCAATGACACGGATGAAAGGTTAACGCAGGTCTGCCAGCCCAGAGCTTCCCCTTCGAATGTGATTTCCTGTGTGCGGGCTGTCACCACCGTCGCCTCTGCCTCAGCCCTGTCCCACAAGCACGACGATTCATAAAACGGGTACGTTCCATTTCAGCAAAAGGACAGAAACTGACTGTAGTCAGAGCCACAGCAAACGCTATTCTCACCCTGACCAAAAAATTAATTAATATCATTGAAAAGAGGCAGTTACCATGATAGCATGGATGCCACCTGCGGTTTCTGTTTCCAAGTTTAAAAATGAAGCTTTCTCCTTTCCTCCCTTTATCTATGTGTCGACAGTTCCCGGGATGTGCAGCCTCTTTTTCTGCCTGTTCTTGTGACCTGAGACTTTGATTCTTTTTTAACGATTACCTTGCCTGACACTATACGATAGTTCCTATGTGTGTCTTCAAAAAAAGAAAGATGGAAAAGAAATACCCAAAAACATTAACAGTGGTGGTGAGATTATATTTTTTGAAACTTCTTTATATTTTTCTTCTTTTTTTTTTAAATTTTATTTTATTTTTTTTTTATTTTTCCCCCAAAGCCCCAGTAGATAGTTGTATGTCATAGCTGCACATCCTTCTAGTTGCTGTATGTTGGAGGCGGCCTCAGCATGGCCGGAGAAGCGGTGCCTCGGTGCGCGCCCGGGATCCGAACCTGGGCCGCCAGCAGCGGAGCTCGAGCACTTAACCACTAAGCCACGGGGCCGGCCCATTTTCTTCTTTTTTCTACTGCCCCCACTCCCCCCAATTTTGGTCCAAGAAACGTTATGTTATTTTTAGAGTCAGGTAAAGTAAGTATTAACAAAGTTATTCTTAAACGAAGTTGGTCCTCTTGAGGGAAGCATTAATTTCAGTTCAGCAGGGCCCAGACTCAGTAAAGGGAACCCCAAGGCATGGACTTACTGGCTTTTCTGGTTTATCTGTTTGAAACTTAGGGATCAGGCATTCAGAGAACCTGCCTACATTTATTTAGGAAGGCAGATGTGGACCGGTGGAGAAAGGAAGCAAATAAAACAGAAAAACAGCAAACACACATATACGCATACACACACACACACACACACACACACACACACGAATAAGACAGTGTTGCTTTTAACAGGTGCCTTCTGGTATTTATGACCCACTCTGGGACCTGACAGAAAACCCCTCTACCTTCTTCCAGTGCCCAGAGGCCTCCACGGTGAGCCCAGGCTCAGGCGATGTCTGTTTTCACATCTTAAACTGCAAGGGTCCTGGACGAACACAGAGGAGTGGCACAGCGTCTGGGGACGAACAAGAGGCCCGTCAGCCTCTGAAGGCAGGAGCGGGAGAGTGGGGAGTGCCCGTGGGCCCCCGGGAGAGAGCCTTCCACAGCTTCTCTGAGGGACAAGCAGAGGAGCACAGCAACGAGGAGTGGTGAGGTGACACAAGCACAGACCTGGGTGTTCAGTGACTTGGCTGCCAGATGCATCTTTGCCCCTGAATGGCCGTGAGAGCCTGGGAAAGTTCTAGTCCTTCTCTGGGCCTCAGCTTCCTTCTTTCAAAATGAAGAAGTCGGTCTGCTGATCCCAGGTCAGGAGTGGGAGTCAGCTCCTGTCACAGAACCTGTGAAGACTCCTGCTTTACATACATGTGGTTGAAGAGCCCTCATAAGTAGAGTCATCCAGTGTGCAAAGCAGAGACTTTTCCAGAGAGAAAGGCCCTAAAGAGCTCCAAACCTGGGTGGGGCAGATAACCTAAGTCGTGAAGCCCATCATCTCAATCCCAACAATTCGAGGAAAGTATGGCCCTCAGAACTGAACCTGGAATTACATGGAAAGACTTTGGGTTGCTCTGATCATTTGTATGAGGAAGAGTTTTGAATTTTCACCCAAGAGACATTACATTGAGTCCCAACATGTGCCAGGTACTCTGCCGGGCAAGGCGGTGACGAGGAAGACTAGGCCCTACCCTCTGCAATAGTGAGTGCTTCATGGACTCCCAGGGCCTGACCTAGGAGGCTGGTGTCTTTTGGTTTGTCTTTAGACGGCCCAGTCTGGTAGAGAAGGCCAGGCTCCTGCAGGTTAGGGGACAAGCTATGGTCTGAGGCCACCTGGCTGAGATCAGCAAGGAGCTGGGAAGGAAGATGTCGCCAACACTGCATTAGTCCCTCCTCTGTTGTCAGTGTTGACTCAGAATTCTCTCCATACCTTAAAAACCTGGCTGTGGTTATGTTGCTTATATTTTCTTTTGGTTCTCCCATCATATTCAGCTAAGTCATTTCTCAATGCCAGCCTGTCTTAGCTGCATGAAGGGAAACTAAAGAAATGGGTTTGCTTGTGCCCAGGCTCAATTTTAAATGAAGAACTGGGTCCTCCAGGGAGCCAGGCATGGCAATGGCAGTTGGCATCAAAATGTGATGCTTCCAGGAGAAGATGCAACTCTGGAATGTCTCATGTTTGGTGATAGAGATGGAAATGAGGAGCCACGTGGACAGGGATTTCTATTACCTGGAGAAATCTCTTGGTTCACATTATGTTTAATAAGATATGCAGGGCCAGCCCTGGTGGCCTAGTGGTTAAGTTCGGCGTGCTCTGCTTTGGCGGCCCCAGTTTGGTTCTTGGGTGTGGACCTACACCACTCATCTGTCAGTGGCCGTGCTGTGGCGGCAGCTCACATACGAGAGGAAAATTGGCAGTGGATGTTAGCTCAGGGCAAATCTTCCTCAGCAAAAAAGAAAAAAAAAAGGAAGATTGGCAATGAATTTTAGCTCAGGGTGAATCTTCCTCACCAAAAAAAAAAAAAAAGATTTTTCCATTTGGCTGACACTATGACAGAGATTGTTAATTGTCTCACAATATCTGCTGTCCCTTTCTTCATTTTAGTATAAACCCCCTAGCTGGGCATATGGCCACCCCTAGAAACTACATTTCCCAGGCTCCCTTGTAGCTAGATATGGCCATGTGACCAAGATCTGGCCAGTAGGATGTGAGTGGAAGTGATGAGTACAACTTCTGGATCATATCCTCAAAGAGAAGTTGCTCATCTCTGACATCCTCTTTCTTTTTCCTGCAACCTGGCGCAAGGACAGGTGGTGGTGAGATGGTTTTGGTCATGCAGATGAGGGCAACATCGTAAGGGAAGACAGAGCAATGAGATAGAAGGAATGTGGGTCTACAGCAGGGCTGCCCTCCTCTTGTGTACTTTCTGCCAGAGCAGACTTTTACACCAGAGACAAACAAACCTATTTTATTTAAGCCAATGTTATTTGATCTTTGTCAAAGCAGCAAACCAGTATTTAACATGTGCAGTAAGTTTTCTTAGTGTATTTAAATCATGACCTGATTTATAAAATTTTGTGCTATACACAGATTTTCAGGAAAACATTTATTGCATGAATCAAGGTGCGTTTCTATTGTCAATGGCACTGCTATGCTTCTAGTCTCCTAGACTCAAAATATTGCGTCTGTTGCTGATTCCTCTCTTCCCTTCTTTGCCTGTATCCAATTAGGCATCAAGTCTTGGTGAGGTTTTTCCTTCATAATGCCTATGAGATTTGACTCTTCCTTTCCATGTCCACAGCCAGCCAAGTCTGGGTTCTGACTGTCTTATGCCCAGGTTACCAGAGTAGTGCCTAACTGTCTCCCAGCCTCTAGCACAGCCAAGTTCCCACATTTACACTACCAGATAAATCTTCCCCAAACATCAGTTTCTTCACCTGGTTGTTTCAGAAACTCCATACTTCCAGTTGAACCATATGAAGTTCCCAACAATGGACTGCATTGACTTACAAAAGTGGTGGTTTCATGTGGTCAACCTAATATTAAGGCTGGTCTTCAAAGAATCCCGCCACTTGGCTTTGTCTTTTCTTTCCACTCCAGTTCTACCAAACAATCTCTTTATCCAGTCTGTCCAGATGTCTTACAGTCTTCTTCACACCTTCTCGATCCTTCTTCTTGCTGGGCCTGTTCTTGTGTGGTTTGGCCTCCCTCATCAGTGAGTGTGGTTTTGGATCTGAATATCACTTCCTATTTTCTTCCTCTCCTCTAACTCATCAAAGTTCTCCCTTATTTGGAAATTCTCTTACTCACAGTACATGTTGTAACTCTGGCTTTACATGTCTACCTCCCTTGCCAGACTGTGAGTGCTCGGGGGACATTGATATTTGATGAACGCGTATGTGAAGGATCAGCACAGAGCTGTATGTCAAGTAAGAGGAAAATTCAAGGCTGGAAGTAGTAGGGATCAACACGAGATTTTTCGAACCTTCCGGCTCTAGCAGAATCAGAATGCTGTGTCTGGCCCTCACCAAGTGTCATTTTTGTGTTGCTCAAAAAGTAACCACTGGTTCTCAAGCCTTGCAGAAGCTTCAGTTCAGATGACAAGTTGCTTTTGTCTCATGACCCGCCTTTTCCCAGTCTCATCACCTTCATGTCCTCCTGTTTCCCCACCCCAGGGCTCAGAACACAAGCTGATAGGTTTGTTTCTCGTGGATGAAAGTTAACACAAAGGGCTGACAGGAAGGGAGAAGGAATTAGAGGCTGACTCTACCCAGTAGGCTATTAGTACTTAAGTATGTGCCTTTTCTCCATGACTGGAAATAACCTTGATTAGGATGGCTTTAGTGTGACTTCTCCAGGCTTCAGAGGTTTCTAATCTGAAATATGAAATCGTGGTATCCCGTTGCACAACCAAAGGTATTGTCTATGATTCTGAAGACGAAAAGAATTTGACTAGAGTTTGTAAATGATTTAATGATTAGAAAACGCATCCTATCAGGACTAAGGAATTAATATTATTTGAATTTATATTATTTTGGCTGGAGAGATAAAAGGAATGAGGAGTACCTTTGTTTGTTTTTAATTTTTTTATTGTGGTAACATTGGTTTATAACATTGTATAAATTTCAGGTGTACATCATTATACTTCTATTTCTGCATAGATTACATCATGTTCACCACCGAAATACTAATTACAATCCATCACCACACACATGTGCCTAACCATCCCTTTCGCCCTCCTCCCTGCCTCCTTCCCCTCTGGTAACCACCAATCCAATTTCTGTCTCTGTGTGTTTGTTTGTTGTTGTTTTTATCTTCTACTTATGAGTGAGATCATATGGTATTTGACCTTCTCCCTCTGACTTACTTGGCTTAGCATAATACCCTCAAGGTCCATCCATGTTGTCACAAATGGCTGGATTTCATCGTTTCTTATGGCTGAGTAGTATTCCATTGTGTATATATACCACATCTTCTTCATCCATTCATCCCTTGATGGGCACTCAGGTTGCTTCCAAGTCTTGGCTATTGTGAATAGTGCTGCAATGAACACAGGGGTGCAGGTATCTTTACGCATTGGTGTTTTCATGTTCTTTGGATAAATACCCAGCAGTGGAATAGCTGGATCATATAGTAGTTCTATCCTTAATTTTTTGAGGAATCTCCATACTGTTTTCCATAGTGGCTGCACCGGTTTGTATTTCCACCAGCAGTGTATGAGACTTCCCTTCTCTCCACATCTTTTCCGACACTTGTTGCCTGTGTTGTTAATTATAGCCATTCTGACGGGCATGAGGTGATATCTCATTGTAGTTTTGATTTGCATTTCCCTGATAGTTAATGATGTTGAACATCTTTTCATGTGCCTGTTGGCCATCTGTATATCTTCTTTGGAGAAATGTCTCTTCAGGTCTTTTGCCCATTTTTTAATTGGGTTGTTAGTTTTTTTGTTGTTGAGATGTATGTGTTCTTTATATATTTTTGATATTAACCCCTTATCAGATATATGGTTTGAAAATATCTTCTCTCAATTGTTAGGTCGTCTTTTCATTTTGTTGATGGTTTTCTTTGCTGTGCAGAAGCTTTTCAGTTTGATGTAGTCCCATTTGTTTATTTTTTCTATTGTTTCTCTTGCCCGGTCAGACATGGTACTTGAAAATATGTTGCTAAGACCGATGTCGAAGAGTGTACTTCCTATGTTTTCTTCTGGAAGTTTCATGGTTTCAGGTCTTACATTCAAGTCCTTAATCCATTTTGAGTTAATTTTTGTGTATGGTGTAAGATAATGGTCCACTTTCATTTTTTTGCATGTGGCTGTCCAGTTTTCCCAGCACCATTTGTTGAAGAGACTTTGCTGTCTCCACTGTATGTTCTTGGCTCCTTTGTTGAAAATTGGCTGTCCATAGATGTGTGGGTTTACTTCTGGGTTCTCAGTCTATTCCATTGATCTGTGTGTCTGTTTTTGTGCCAGTACCATGCTGTTTTGGTTACTATAGCTTTGTAGTATATTTTGAAATCAGGGAGTGTGATACCTTCAGCTTTGTTCTTTTTTCTCAGGATTCCTTTGGCTATCTGGGGTCTTTTTTGTTCCATATAAATTTTAGGATTCTTTGTTCTATTTCTGTGAAAAATGTTGTTGGAACTTTGATAAGGATTGCATTGAATCTATAGATTGCTCTAGGAAGTATTGACATCTTAACTATGTTAATTCTTCCAATCCAAGAGCACAGAATATCTTTCCATTTCTTTGTGACTTCTTCAATTCTTTCAGCAATGTTTTATAGTTTTCAATGACGTACAGGTCTTTCACCTCTTTGGTTAAGTTTATTCCTAGGTATTTTATTCTTTTTGCTGCAATTGTAAATGGGATTGTATTCTTAATTTCTCTTTCTGCTGCTTTGTCGTTAGTGAATATAAACACAAATGATTTTTGTATGTTGATTTTGTATCCTGCAACTTTACCGTGTTCATTTATTATTTCTAAAAGTTTTTTGGTGGATTCTTTAGGGTTTTTTATATATAAAATCATGTCATCTGCAAATAGTGACAGTTTCACTTCTTCCTTTCCAATTTGGATCACTTTTATTTCTTTTTCTTGCCTGATTGCTCTGGCTAGGGCTTCCAATACATGTTAAATATGAGTGGTGAAAGTGGGCATCCTTGTCTGGTTCCTGTTCTTAGAGGGATAGCTTTCAGTTTTTCACCATTGAGGATGATATTAGCTGTGGGTTTGTCATATATGGCCTTTATTATGTTGAGGTATTTTCCTTCTATACCTGTTTTATTCAGAGTTTTTATCATAAATGGATGCTGTATCTTGTCAAATGCTTTCTCTGTGTCTGTTGAGATGATCATGTGATTTTTAGTCTTCATTTTATTAATGTGGTATATCACGTTGATTGATTTGCAGATGTTGAACCATCCCTGCATCCCTGGAGTAAATCCCACCTGATCATGGTGTATGATCTTTTTAATGTATTGTTGTATGGGATTTGCTAGTATTTTGTTAAGGATTTTTGCCTCAATGTTCAGCGGTGATATTGGCCTGTAATTTTCTTTTTTTTGTGTTGTCCTTGTCTGGTTTTGGTATCAGAGTAATGTTGGCTTCGTAGAATGAGTTAGGAAGCTTCCCCTCCTCTTCAATTTTTTGGAAGAGTTTGAGGACGATAGGTATTAAGTCTTCTTTGAATGTTTTGTAGAATTCACCAGGGAAGCCATCTGGTCTTAGACTTTTATTTTGGGGGAGGTTTTTGATTACTGTTTTGATCTCCTTACTGGTGATTGGTCTATTCAAATTCTCTATTTCTTCTTGATTCAGTTTTGGAAAGTTGTATGATTCTAAGAGTGTATCCATTTCTTCTCGATTATCCAATTTGTTGGCATATAGCTTTTCATCATATTCTCTTATAATCTTTTGTATTTCTGTGGTGTCTGTTTTAATTTCTCCTCTTGCATTTCTGATTTTACTTATTTGAACCTTCTCTCTTTTTTTCTTGGTGAGTTTAGCTAAAGGTTTGTTAATTTTGTTTATCTTTTCAAAGAACCAGCTCTTGGTTTCATTCATTTTTTCTATTTTTTGGGGGGGGGGGTCTTTATTTCATTTATTTCTGCTCTGATTTTTATTATTTCCCTCCTTCTACTGATTTTTGGCTTGGTTTGTTCTTCTTTTGCCAGTTCCTTTAGGTGCATTGTTAGATTGCTTATTTGAGATTTTTCTTGTTTGTTGAGATAGGCCTGTATTTGCTATAAACTTCCCTCTTAGAACTGCTTTTGCTGTATCCCATAAATTCTGCCATGTCGTATTTTCATTTTCATTTGTCTCCAGGTATTTTTTGATTTCTCTTTTGATTTCTTTGTCAACCCCATCGTTGTTCAGTAGCGTTTTATTTAATCTCCACATATTTGTGGCTTTTCTCATTTTCTTCCTATAGTTGATTTCTAGTTTCATACCGTTGTGGTCAGAAAAAATGCTTGGTATTATTTCAATCTTCTTAAATTTATGGAGACTTTTTTTGTGACCGAATATATGATCAATCCTGGAGAATGTTCCATGTGCATTTGAAAAGAATGTGTATTCTTTGGTTTTTGGATGGGATGTTCTGTATATATCTACTAAATCCATCTGTTCTAGTTTGTCATTTAAGGCCAATGTTTTCTTATTGATCTCCTGTTTGGATGATCTATCCATTGGTATAAGTGGAGTGTTCAAGTCCCCTACTATTATTGTGTTACTGTCTATTTCTCCTTTTTTGTATGTTAATAATTGCTTTATATATTTAGGTGCTCCTACCTTGGGTGCATAGATATTTATAAGTGTTATATCCTCTTGTTGGATTGTTCCCTTGACCGGTATATAGTGCCCTTCTTTGTCTCTTGTTACAGTTTTTGTTTTAAAGTGTATTTTGTCTGATATGAGTATTGCTACGCCAGCTTTCTTTTCATTGCCATTTGCATGGAGTATCTTTTTCCATCCCTTCACTTTTAGTTTGTGAGTGTCTTTAGGTCTGAAGTGTGTCTCTTGTATGCAGCGTATATATGGGTCTTTTTTTTTATCCAATCAGCCACTCTATGCCTTTTAATTGGAGCATTTAGTCCATTGACATTTAAAGTAGCTATTGATAAATATGTACTTCCTGCCCTTCTTTTACTTTTTTTCTCGGTGTTTTAGTAGTTCTTCTCTGTTCCTTTCTTCTCTTGCTCTCTTCCCTTGTGGTTTGATGGCTTTGTTTAGTATTATGTTTGAGTTCCTTTCTCTTAGTTTTTTGTGTATTTATTATAGGTTTCTGGTTTGTGATTGTCATGGGGTTCACATATAGTAAGCTACGTGTATAGCAGTCAATTATATTAAATTGATGGTCTCTTTAGTTTGACCTCTGTCTGAAAGCTCTACTCTTTTACTCCCCTTGAGGAGTACCTTTGTAATGATGTTCAAATATTTAAAAAATTTGTTGACCAGCTGTTATCAACTTCACCTGAAAAGAGGGAACAAAGGAATGAATTTAAGAAGCACCATGGGGAATGTGACACTACAGATCAGCGGTTCTCAGATTTTGGTGCACAAACCCCCTGGGAGCTTGTTTAAAATGCAGTTTCCTGGCCTCTGCACTTAGCAGTTCTGGGTTGGTGGATCTGGGGTGAGCCTAAGAATCTGCATTTTTAATAAGCCCCTCGTGAAGTTGAATTGGGAGAAGTGGTCCTTAGATCATACTTTGAGAACTGATGGGGTGGATGGCTGAAAGGAATGGATTCTTAGGGGATGCATTGAGCTTTTCTTCTCCGGAGCATATTGTAAAGACATTTTTGTTTCATTTCATTTAAACACAAAGGAGATTATCATTTGTTTAGGATGATGTGCTGGGTTGAATAGTGTCTCCCCAAGATTCATGTCCTTCCAAATCGACTAGCACCTTGATCTTGGACTTCTAACATCCAGAGGCAGAACTGTGAGAAAAAATGTCTGCTGTTTAAGCCACCCAGTTTATCACATTTTGTTATAGCAGCCTGAGCATTAATGCAACTGCTGTCCTTGTAAGATGAGAAGAGACACAGGGAGAATGCCTTGCGACAGTGCAGGCAGAGATTGGAGTGATGCATCTACAAACCAAGCAATGGCAAGGATCACCAGCACCCACTAGAGCCTCCAGAGAGCAAGGCCCTGCTGACACCTTGATTTCAGATTGCTAGCCTCTGGAACAATGAGAGAATAAATTTCTATTGTTTGAAGCCACCCAGCTGATGGTACTTTGTTACAGCAGCTCTGGGAAACTAAGACAGGGATGTAGATAGAATCCTGCCATAAGGCAGAGGAGTAGATGAGCTCTCAGTATCGGCATTTATTGTGTTATAGACTTATTTGCTCATCTTTTGAAGAATATTGGTATTCAAATGTTTGGAATTGTCATTAACTAGACGGTGGTTTATCAGTGTTTATAACGTCTTTGCCCTAAACTGTCCTGAAAACAGAACATACATGATCTTGAGTATTTGAAACAAATGAGCTTTTGATTTTTTGTAAGATTAAAGAAAAAGAGTAAATGTACTTGTTTTTAATAATAAAGAGAACACTCCAAACTTTCATAACAGAAAATAAATTCATTTTGAGATTTGGTTGAAAGTCATGAATAGATTTGAAGTCCCTTCCTCCTCTTAAAATTCTATAAGTTAACTTCAAGAATAAATCTGATTTTCCATCAATTTGAAGTGATGGTGAAATTTTGTACAGGGTGTTTATTTACTTGACTGAGACTTCAGTAACTTGAACCTAGCAGAAAAACTCGTGCAAGAAATCAAATTTATTTCCTTATAAGACATGTTAAGAGAATCCTCTCTTTTTTTGGTAGTAACTTTGTAATTGTTAAATTTCGTGAATAGATTTTACTTCTCGATGCTGAAATTTCCTTATGTTTTGTGGTTGGCATTTAGTGAACCTAATATCTGAAAAGCCATGGATTTGCTATCATTTAACTTGCCATCTCCTGCTTCTCAGATAGGTGCTATGTCATGGTGTAACATGATAGAGAAAAGGCAAAGAACTTGAATTGTTGCTGGGAAATCAGTTCTTTCCGTTAATAAAACACTCAACTGAGTCATTTTCTCTGGCCACTTTTCCATTGTAAAAAAACTTAAATCAAAGAACATGACTGCTTTTATTGGCAAAACAGTAGATAAATCAGGGGTGTAAAAATGCGAGAAGGAGGATTCAGTGCCAGCACTATGCAGAGTGGACTCGCTGGGTGAAAGGTTTATTCTGTCAATTTTCCTCTTGAGACACTTAGGTTTAAGGAAATGTTTGCACTGCTCTAGAGAAAAAGTTGGCTGTGTGTTTTTCTTTTGTGTTTAGGCCACTCTGGAAGTAATTCCTCTGGGCACAATTATCTAACATATGGTGATTTAGAAAAAGCCTAAAGCAAAGGTCATTTGGATGTTTTAGACAGGAAAGGAGAAAATCCATCTTGGAGAATAAAACGAAGTCAGGAAGGGCTGAGGTACAACTCTTGGTCAAAGGAACATGAAAAGTAAAAGTGAGGTAGACTTCAAGCAAAAAATGCAGCTCAAGTTTTTTGTTTTTGCTTTTTTGTTTGATTTTTGCATGAGGATTATACAAGTGGAATTGGAAAAAAGGCCTTGATAGTAGAGAAATTTGGTGCTGGACCAGGCACAGAGGAGGTCAAGGCCAGCTCTCAACCGGTGTGTGTGACCTGGTCACTTGCCCAGGGCCCTGCCATGGAAGGCCTCCACACTGAGTTTAGTGCTCTGCTGCTTCCTCTAGAAATTCTTAATAATTTTTGAACTGTAGGCCCTATATTTCTATTTTACACTGGGACTTGTAAATTGTGTAGCTAGTTCTGCAAAAGATGGTCTATTTATTTTAGGTGAGAAAATAAGGTCCAGAGAGGGTCCATGACTTGCCAGGTGGAGTCAAGAACAGAACCAGCTTTTCTGGGTCAAAACTGCAGAATGAATTCACATTCAAAGTGTCCAAATAAGAGAAGTGCTTTTCACACTCATATTGAAAAGAAACTTCTTCATGCATCATAAGTGAGCCAAAAAAAACATTTAAGGAATCCAAAAGGAAGAAAGTTCTGGGCATGGTTGGGACACAAATAAGGAAGACCTCTCATTGATTTTTCAACTCACTTCTGAAAAACACTGGCTGCCGTCTTAATTTTCCTCACCTCAGCGTCAGCCCTTCAGATCCTCCAGAGTGAGGGATCCTGGCGTACACTCGTCTTCTAACTCAGAGCCAGGTTGTCAGTGGGTCTGAGCAGAGGATAAAGAGAAATCGCTGCTCTTGTGCTGTGGAGAACTGACGAGCCTGCTCTCTGCACCTCCATTGCTGGTGCTGTCCCAGTGAAGACGGACCAGTTTTAATAACAGCACACTTTCCTTCTTGCTTGGTCAGGGAGACAATTAAGAGCAGTCCAGCATCAGCCAGGCAACACAGGCTACCCGTCAGAATTGAGCACATGTGGTAGAGGGCATGCCTCCAGCTTCCAAAAGGGCACCAACCGGAGGAAACCAGCCCCGGGGGGGACATCCTCACAAAACCGAGAGATGTCCTCCCTAGTTGTGTGTCCTGTATCTTCAAGCTGACGTGGCTATCAGAATTCACACTTCTGGTGGATTCTAGATGAAATGAGCTATATTAAAGAGTTGATTTTTAACTTTCTTTTAAGATTGGAACAAAAGAGCTGCTTGTAACCATCATCCCCCAACCAGCTCCCCACAGCTTTCTCATGATAAACAACATCTATGGAAATAAAAATGTAGATTTGCAACTCTGTCCAGAGGTTGTCAACTGGAATTCTGCTGGGCTGGAATAGGCAGAGAAATTCTCAAAACACATTTTTTTCCATGAGAAACATCCTACTTCAAATTCCCTTGGTGTAAGTCAGAGATGAGTAGATGGACTGGCATCCATCACCTGCTCCACAGAGAAGAAGATGTGTAACAGCCACATCTGATACCAGACTGAAGGAGCCTGCTGAGAATCAGCTGTCTTTCTGATGCAAGGCTTGCTCCCAGGATTTGAGGAGGTGGCAGGGATTTTACTTGGCAAAGAGGAGCCAAATGTGTAGAAAACATGGCTCAAGCTCTTTTCTAAAAGAAACTTTCCAGATTTTCTCAAGTGTCTGATGAGGGTGTGGAAGGGTGAGGCATCAGATATTTTCCATGTGCAGGTCCAGTATAGAGGAGGGAGGTGTGGAGATATGAGAAAACAAACTGAAGAGATTTGTCTTGGTGAGATTTTTACATCCTAGCATGTTGAGCTGGAAGACCTTCTAAGCTCCCACTCACATTTCGTCCATGAGGAGACTGCGGTCGGGGAGGCTGTGAATTACCTGCAGTCACTAGGCCAGTTGGAAACAGAACCGGCACTAACTCCCAATGCAGTCTTCTCTCACAAGGCACGCGGCCCGGGGAGGATCTGAGTGTGGAGAGGAGGTGGGTCTCTGTCAGACGCCGAGGCACAGCGGCGTTAACTCCTGGCGCCTTGGTGGCCCAAAGCACGTACCTTGGGGCTGCGTTTCCCAGGTAGTTTGGGTTTTGATTGCTGCGGCTGCTGCGGAGAACGCATTCAAGCACCTTTCTCAAACTGCTCCACCAAGACTACAGGGGCAGGAAGCGAAGGGGAGAGAGAGCTGATGGCCCCGAGGCACTTTGGAAGTCTGGGTCGCCATACCACAGAAACGGTGGCTGCCGCCGTGATGCCAGTAGAGGTCCAGACCTGCTTTCTCTGAAGACTTCTGCCTCTGACAGCTGGAGTTCTTTTTTGACCTCAGAAACCTCGAGCCTCCTAATCTGACCGTGTTTGGATGAACAGCTCAGAGGAAAAGGCAGAAGCAACATGTAATCAAGCAACTGTTACAATCGCGTCTATGTGGAATCAGCTTCTTCAAGGTAGCTGTCACAGAACAGGTCACTGTGACACACAAGAATCTGGGAGGACGAATGACTCCGCTCCCACTAACTGAATAGTGGTAGTAATTGCTGTTTTGCAAAGGTTGTGCTCTCACTTGGTTTAGAAATGAAAATGATACTGGTTGTAAAAGTAGTACATACTGCCTCTTGGCTGGGCTGGTTGATAGATATATAAACTTTTAAAATAACACCGAGTAACCTGGAAGAGGTCATTGGTTAGGGCAGTTTACTGTCTACTCCTTGTCATAGGGTTTTCAAACCTATAGAAGTTCCTTTTGAAATTTTTCCTTAAAACACAAAATTTAGCCAAGCCACCATTAACTGTTTCCGTTTGCGTGAATGTAATAGCAACTTATCATAATTGTGTGCATGCCCAGTTACTACAGTTATATTCAAAATTTAATTTTCTCCACAATGAGAACTTGAACCAGCCAGGTCCCTGCTTCCCAGCTCTCCACTCCTGTTACTTGGGTTCCCTTGTGAAAGTGAACCACCTGCATGCAAACCCATGTCTCAAGCTCTGCTGTTTAGAAAGGAGGAAATTAGGCTTAAGACAACGTTTCTCTCTCTTTCAGTTTCTTTCCTGCTGGGCTGGCCTCTCTCACATCCTTGATTTAGCAGTTCAGTGTAATGCTCTCATTCTTTTCCAATTTTCTTTCTTAATTCTGACATCCTGTTTGGCTTCCAACTATCTTATTTATTCCTGATTTTTAGCCTGTTTTTCTCATTCAAGCCTAGTGTACTGATGCCCCAAATCCCTTCAAATCCACAAGTATAAAAATATGCCTCAATTCTTCCTTCTCTGAGTCTAAATGCTCACCAATTTCAGTGGATTTAAGCCCAGGATAAGGTGAGCACAGCCTTGTATCTTTAATTAGGCACTTTTCAAATCTCCTGTGGTATGTACAGTTTGGATTACTAAATTACCCCAGAAACATTTCATGTGAGGGGGGTGTGGAGATTAATAAGTTGTGGTTTCTAAATCACTTTAAAAGTCTAGAATGGAAGGTGTTTTGCAAATATATGTCAATGCCTTTAGTAACAGACATTGCCTTAGCCCACAGAATAAATTCTATTTTGGGAAAATGTCTTGGTCCAGCTAGGCCCGGATAGGATGAACATGCTGTGGTAATTCTATACTTCACAGCACACGTTGCTGCAGTTTATCCATCCAGCCTTTCATAAACACTCACTGGATATTTATCACATGTCAAGAACTCTGCTAGGCCCCATAGATTAAAACAAGTCACCTGCAAGTTGCTCGAATATCAGTGTGTGTATATCTCTGTGTGGGTGGGGTTTGAACAGTACACCAACAATTATAACACGGAGAATGCCATTTAGGAAGGAAGCAAAGTGCTAGGAGGGTGTAGAAGAAGGAAAAGCCACAGCTAAATGGGGGGATTCAGTAAGGTATCACAAGGGAAGTGCTGTTGGATGGAGCTTGAAGGGGAGGTAGAATTTTGTTTAATACATTTTTTATTTTGGAATAAGTTTAGATATACATAAAGTTGCAAAAATAGTACAGATGATTCCCATATATCCCTCACTTAGTTTCCCCATTCTGAACATCTTATGTTTCCATGGTACATTTGTTAAAACTAAGCAACCAAGATTGGTACATTACTGTTAGCTACACTCCACGCTTCTTGGGATGTCACTAGTGTTTCTATTAATCAAGGGGCACCTGATGTCTGCATGACATCATGGGTGATGTTGGTCCAGAAGGAGAATTTTGATGGGGGAAATTGCCTCACAGGTGAGAGGGTCAGTGCACAGCTCTTTGTGGACTAGTGAATGTCCAGGTGGGCCGACAGGTAGAGAACTCACAAGGGAGCATATGCCAGGCATTGGTATGGCACTTTTAAGTTTTTAAAAGGTTTTGTGGACACTAATTTTTTCTAAAGCTTAGCACCTCCTGGTTAAGTGATTGGGTGGATATTGTGGCTTTAATTAAAAGGTGAGAAAACTGAGGCCCAAGGAATTAAGAGCCAGGACTTAGACATGGTTCTCCTAATTCCCATCCCAAGGTTCTTTGCTCTTCATCTTGGTTACTACCTCTTGGAAAGGCCCATGGAACAATTGTTGGGAGTGATGGAACAGCCTATATGAGTCTGTTATTGCTGGACCCTCCATGTTCTGTCCCAATTTCCCATCTAAACTCTGTGCTTACAAAAGCTAGGCAGAGCAAAGTCAGCTCTTCCTTCTGAAGAGATTAAAGCTCTTCCTTGTGAGGTTTCTGTGCTGCTATTTCACCCTAGTCCTTGCTCTGGTATATGTCCCTAAAGGGAAGGTGCCACTGAGATTCCAAGTGTGGAGGGTCTGTCATGTAGTTCCTACTAGTACATGTTCATTAGTGCATTCCATAGGTGATCAAGGAAATATGAGGGATACAACTCTTTTGGCAATGGGAGGCTAACTATTGGTCTTGGTTGACACGGGTACAGATTAAGGGGAGAATGAGAAAGATCTTCCCTTCTTCCCCAATGAACTCTGGGACCAGCTCTTTACTATATCAGAAAGGGAGCCCAGTTGGCTAACTGGGAAGTTCCCCTATCCCACATTTTTAGATTTAACATTCACTTGTTTATATCACAAACACACATTGTGTACCCAACATGAGTCTGGATTTGTTGGGCAACTGGAATGTAAGAGACACAATGTCAATAAGTTTTCTTGCTTTTAAGAAACTCACCAGCAGGGAAGAGAGTAAGGAAAAAAAATTAGTAGGAGAGAGTAATTAACTGCCCAGGCTTGGTAGAAGAAGTGATGCTGGAGCTGGGTCTTGTAGGACAACAAGGAGTTTTGTTAGTGGAAAACAGCATACACAAAAGCGTGGAGGAGAGAAGCAGCATTGCGTGTCTGAGGAAGTGGGAGTCATTGGGTTTGCGGAAGCATAACACAGGATGTTGGGAACAGTGGGGGATGCAGCAGGAGAACACAGCTCTTGCTCCAGGCTCCATCCAGAGCCAGCCTCTGGGGTGGGAGGTGACCTCAAGAAGGACTCCTCTAGCATTCTACTTTCTACGATGACATCTTTTAAACAGCCAGGCACTTGGATCTTAAGGGTTTTGCCAGACTTCCTGTTATTGAAACTTGATCTTGGAAGTACATAGCCATAATCCCTAATCCCTTAAAATGTGTTGAAAGCATAACAGAATTTGAGCTGTGATTGGCAACAGATTCTCTTGCAACTAATTTTTACGCAGCTAAAGATTGAGTGGAAACATCCCACTGTACTTAATGCAGTATTCCTGTAAAACTGCAGTTTTGCGGGGGAGAAAAGATTATCTGTTGATCTTGAATACTCACTTGTTCGCAGAGCTCTGTCATTATACTATGTCACATGGTTCCCTTATAGTTTCCACAGCCATTAAATGCTAAAGAAAACAGGATTTTTCCAGCGCTGATCTCATTATATGTACAAATTCCAAGAGCAGCCTCCCAGAAAATAAAAGTTTTTACACAACAGAGTGGATGTGTTCATGAATGATATATTGTTTATTTTCTTGGCACAGAGTTAACTCTAAAATAAGATTACTTAATTGAAGAAAACATTTCCTGACATGCTGAAAAGCAGCATTTGAACCAAATCTCCTCTTTCTTAGATTAAGTCTAGGGTGGATGTGTTCTAGGCTATTTAATCCATGTGAATCTCAAACAAAATCATTTTAACTACTGAGGCATTTAGTTGGTAAGGCAAAATGTAACTCAATACTGTAGGCAACAGCTTGTAATCAATTATGATTTTTAGTTGGGGAAGTTACTGAGGTTTGTTGTTACAGTAGTAGTTTATTTATTTATTTATTGGCACAAAGAGTCTTGAATCTGGAAGCATTCAATTCAAGTTTTCATTGCACAGGCTGCTCCTGGCTTTGGTGTGCAGCATAACTCAGCTCATTTTTAGTGGTTCTTTTATGCTACTTTTAGGACTTTGAGGTCAGCATCACAGTATATAATATTATGCATTATATATTACTATATATTATATATACTATATATAATAATATAATTATATAGCATATATAATATAGCATAGTATATATACACTATACTATATATTACATAGTATATATAATACATAGCAGTGTATAATGTATATTGTATTTTTATATATAGTACATATAGTATTATATATACAATGTATAATTATATAATATATAGTAATATATAATACATAATATTGTGTAATATTGTGTGTTAATAGATACTATATATTAATATTATCTATTATATATAGGAATATTCACACTATTAAAACTCATCTATATACATGTGGTAGAGGCAGCTGGAGAATACCTTTTCCCTTTCTTTCTGGGCACATGGCTACCTCACTAGAACAGATTTCCCAGTCTTCCTTGGAGTTGGGTGAGGCCGTGTGGTGAACTTCTCACTTACAGAATGGACAGAAGTGACGTGGGCCACTTCCCGGGCTGGCCCTCACGTGTTGAGTGTGCCTCCCTCATACCCTCTTGTCCCTTCCTGCTGGCTGGAATTGGATGTGGACACTCAGCTTTGACCAGGTGGGAAGACAGCGCCCTAGAATAGTGGTACAATACCGTGGAAGGAGCTTGGGTCCCTGCGTGTTCATGTGGACCAGAGCTAGCCCTCCACGTGGCTGGCTCATCCCTGAGCTATTACATGTGAGAGAATAAACTCCCCTGTTGTTTCAGCCTCTGTATCAGTGAGGGTTGAATCAGAGAAGCAGAAGCCAGAAGGTAGATATGTGATAGGGGTTGTTACAGAGATTTGATCGTAAGCAATTGTGGGAGCTGGTTAAGCAGTTTCTGTAAGGCTGTCTCTGTGACTGAGGCTAGAAATCAAAGTCTGCAGGGTAGGCAGTTGGGAAGGGAAGGTGAGTGCAAAGCAGAGTAGAGCAAGGATCGGGGGAACATACAAGCAGGAGCTGGCAGCTTTGGCTGCTTCTCACCTTGATGGTCTGAGTGTCTGCGGGAGAAGTTGATGTCCTTCATCATGGACCTAACACTCATCTGGCCCCGGAGTCAGAGAAGCTGCAGGAAGACCCAGGAGAAGGTGGAGGAATTGTAGGCCTTGCCGCTGCGTCACACCAATAGGGTGAAGCAGGAGATCAACATCAGAGACTGCTGCTCCTCTCACACCCTCCAGATCTCACACTAGAATCTCTCTTGTGACACACTCTAACTGGAAACATACAGGGAGTGAAATTCTGAGAAAGAGAATTCAGTCTAGCCACATTTCCACATTACAAAGTCACCACAGTCAACCCCTTGTCAGCTTACACTGCACACAGCTCCTTAAGCCATATTTTATTTCCAAATGAAAGCCATACCAAAGTCATGCTTCAGCCTGAAATGGTACAACCATCACAACACAGTAACCCTTTCCCAGAAGAGGACTCAAATCCCTTTTTGTTTTGGGGTGATGTTAATTCTTCTTCTAGCTGATTCACAATCCCTGTAACTTAAATATTGGTATATAAAGTTGATTGCTATATAACACATTTTAGGTTAGGTGACATGGGAATGAGGGAGGGGAAGAAAACAAAATATTTTGTTAATATATAAATACAAACATATAAATATCAAAATAAGGAGAAAACACTTAAACGATTACAGTCCTTGTTCGTGCAGTGGTCACGTTGTCATTGCTGGTATACATCCTCACTTCCTTCACTACCTACCTCTTTGCCCTAAGCCAGCACCTCAGCTGGTCACGGTTCCTGCCTGGTGGAGTGACTCAAACCATCACTCCTGAAGGGTCTCGGTCATTAGAGGTCCTGCTTGATTGAGGTTGTTGTAGTTTTTCATTGACTTTAATCCTAGGAAATAGCAATAGTAAGACATGCCCCAGAGGATCTCCTGCATTCCAAATATGTTGTTTCTTAGCTCCATTGTATAATAATCTCAATTCCCCCATGATTATCAGGATCCATCACCCTGTATCCGTCAGTACAGTAACCCTCTTCTTTGCCTGTTGATTCATTGGCATAAGGAGCACAAAGTGTTCAGGTGCAGTCTCAACTTCCAGTTCAGTGGAATCATTGTTGTGTCCCTTGGTGGAAACGTTTTTCACCTTTAGCTGCTTTTGAAACTAAAACTCCTAAACCAGCAGAGCCCAATTGCAGGGATGAGAATAAAAAACGTTGCTAGTGAATCACTAGGGATAACAGTGATAAGAGCCACCCCCACTTCTACCCCTTGATTCCCAGACCCGTGAATCCTGGCGATGGGAGAAAAATCCATATATTGGACATCAATTTAGAACATATACTGTATCCTGGGAGGACATTGCCCCAGCCCTGCAAGGTGTTGTCACCTAGCTGGCGCCATAACTGAGTCTTCAAAAGGCTATTTCATTATCCCATCAAGTCAGCTGCTTTAGGATGATGGGGAGCATGATAAGACCAGTGAATTTCATGAGCGTGGGCCCATTGCTACAACTTCATTTGCTATGAAATGAATTCTTTGGTCAGAAGCAATGCTGTTTAGAATACCATGACAGTACATAAGATATTCTGTAAGTCCATGGGTAACAGTTTAGGTAGAAACATTGCAGGCAAGGAAGGCAAGGAGAGTAAGCATCCATTACAGTAAGAAAGAAGTGCTGCCCCTGCCATTACAGAAATAGCCCAGTGCAATCGACTTGTCACCAAGTAGCTGGCTGATGCCCCTGAGGAACTGTGCCATATTAGGAACTCCAGGGCTGTTGGAAGTTTGGGCACTCAGCAGCGGCTATAGAGAGATCACCCTTGGTATGTGGAAGTCCATGTTGCTGAGCTCATGCATAACCTTCATCCTTTCATCCCTACCATGGCCACTTTGTACATGAGCCCATTGGGCAATGCCAAGAGTGGGTAGAGTAGGACACTGATTGACATCCACAGAATAGACCATCTTCTCCATCTGAGGTCATGCTTCCATGAGCATTCACGTGAGATGCAAATATCCCACACTGTGCCCATTCAGAGAAGTCTATCCACATACCTCTTTCTCAGATCTCCTTGTCACCAATTTTCCACTCACGTTCCTTCCAAGTCCCTGACCATCCAGCCAACCCACTAGCCACAGCCCATGAATCACTGTAGATCGTACCTCTAGCCATCTCTCATTCCAGCTGTAGCAGGTCGTACAAACTGAATTGCTGACCTAGGAGACCTGACTTTGGCTATTTCCAAAGGATTCTACTACACTTATGGGAAACTATTAGCAAAAAATAGGTTCCAACTTACCTTTGGTTCATAAACACTGATCCTTGAATACCATAGCACTTCCATATGCACTCTAGCACAAGTCATACACGTGGTAGGCAGGCACTCCATCAATATTTGTGCAGTGAAGGGATAGCCCTGGGTCTTGACCACGCTACTGCTGAGCCTGTGAGAAAGCAGCCAGATGCAGAACAAGTTCATGCATCTGCTCAGTCTGTATGCGATTACATAACACATGAACACTTACAGCCAACAAGTCTGTATTGATCAACTACTATGTACCCAGTTACTATTCCACAGTCATCCTTTCATACAGGCTGTTGAACTAGGTGATTTTAAGGACAGATGATATCAATTATGTAACATTACATTTATTTCTTTTCCAGGTTAAGCACATGTGTGTATCCGGGCCTGGAGTCATAACTACTGCCTCAGAAGTGCCCAAAGGGGAAAAAAGGAATTTATTGTTTCCTACTAATTATACATCTAGATTGCTGAAGCAATACATTCTTAAGCTCTGGGAGGCTAAGGCCCATTTCTGACGCTGGTCTTGTTCGACACTCTCAAGCTTTCCTTGGTGTTGGCACATGACAGAGCTTTATGAAATAATTGCTAAGAGGATGAACGAGTTGTTCACCAAGATCATATCAAACACTAGTAACTTTCGGAGACCCCTCCAGGAGCTGAACTACGGGACCAGAGGGAGCATAGCACAGTCAAACAGCCTTGGGCCAGGGCCAGGACAGCTGAGTTCTGGCTTTGGCTTTGTCACTGCCTGGCTACGTGACCTTGAGCAAGGCACGTATCCTTCCTGGGCCCTGATTTCTGCTTTGAGGACACATGAGAGTCGAACAGCAGCTATGAGAGGCCTCTCACACTCAAAGGTGTTTTGTTTAGACTGCACAGTATTCTAAAAGAACTGTATTTGGATGACTTTTTGGACACACGCTCTCTTGTTTGCTACAGTTACTGCTCCTTCCTGTCACCTTTGTGCTTCTTTACTCCAAGTCTGGCCCCCATAGTCATGTGAGTTTATAACTTCTGACCACGATCGGCTCCAGCTCTGACATTCTCTGAGTTTGTGCCACTGGAGTAAAAGTGCCATAAGGGCAGGAGTTTGAGCCTATTTTGATCACCACTGAATGCCCAATCCTAGAACGGCGTCTGGAACATAATAGATGCTTTATAAGTGTTTGTTGAATGAATGAATGAATGCATACCTGAAGACGAAGCAGACCCAGGTAGAAACGGAGGTGGGGGATCATGTTGGGAGATGTCTCCCTCCAATTTGGATAAGTTTGTTTTGCATTCAAAATGGAGTAGGAAGGTCTCTGGTCTTCTCCAACTCCTCAGCTTGTCTGGGAGGTCTCAGGTCGAGTGCCACTAAGAGAAATAACACCTCTGCAAATAGCTTCTATTATCAAACAATACCAGTTGGTTTAAATATTAACCGCCGTTGTTCAGGAGTTTTCCTAAGCAAAACTGGCCACTCTGTGCAGCCTGTGTTGCTGTGGGGACTGTTTGGAGCCCTGCTCTAGATGCCTGCACGTGAGCCTCCACCAAGTCTGTGCTGTCTTACTGCTGGATCCAGCTGAAGAACTTCCTGTGAGCTTCCTACTGTGTGTTTTTAAAAATTCCTTTCTGAGACTACAACCCACAGCACTGCTGTTAACACTAAATAAAACTATTTTTTCCTGGTAACTGTTAAACTTTAACATTAGATTACACTACACATCAGCAGAATATTCCACACAGACCTTTCCTGCTAAGCAGAAGTGAGTCCCCCTAACTCACCAGCTTTGGGGAGAGTACAAACCCAGCTCACTTTCATAGCCGCCTTGGGATAAACTCTGCTAAAACGACACTTCTAGTCCTTCAGAAACAGTCTTGGCAGTTAGAAATATTAAAATCTCTCTCAGATAAATGAACGAGATGGAGTTAAAGACTTGAGATTTAAAGAAACAGCTTAAAATTAGAAATGAATGCTGAATTACTCATAAGCATGTATGCTATTTTCTTACATTTTTCTAGCTCCAATAATTTGTAGTACAAATCTTCAGTTGGTGAATTAAAGATGTAAATAACTTGACAAATTTTGTCTGACAAATCCAGACTAAAACTCATCTGGATTTGAGAAGAAAAAGCCTGTGTTCGCACCTCCCACATAGAGAGGACAGAGCAAAGAATTCTCCTGGTCTCTTTTAATTTAAAACAGCAGTGTTGACTGTGTCCGGGAAGCTGAGGGTCTCAGTCTGAGCTCCAAGCCCCACTGGCATGGTAACGTTTCATTTATAACTTGGACACGAAGGTGTCATCTAGTCTGTGCTGACAGAGCTGGTGACGAGCAGGGCAGTCCTCTCTGAGAGTATTCGATGGAGGCTGATGGCCGGACATTTCTCCACAAACACACAGAGGAAGCCCTCCTTTTCCCCTGCTCTAGTAGGGTTTTCACTGGAAGTATCCCAGCCAGAGTTGCTGCTCTTGATTTCACTTGCTGTTTGTAGATAAACGAGCCTAGATGCTTTTACTCTGTACTGCCTGCCCATCAGGGCACAAAGTCCAGATGTCTTGGGAAGATAAACATGCAGAAGAATCGGGGCCCACAGGGTTGTAGGCTTTGCCTTTGCAAACTACACCCTGAGACAGCACAGGACTGTCTCACGTCCTAACACAAGATGAGTTTGAATCGTGAACGGCAGAACAGCAAGTTTGAGGTTTATTTATGCATTCTTATACTTCATATATTATCTTTATCTAACCACCTGATGAAAAAATAAGGCTGTTAAAGTTCATTTTAACCGACAGAATAGTTCAGTAGACTTCAATTTAAAAGAAGAGCGATTGTCTAAAATTATTTCAACCACGTAACATCACATGGTAGCTTTGAGATGGACGGTGGGAGAAATTAGAGGCTGGTTTACAGAAATGATCCTGCAAAACTGTACCAGTTAAAACAGATCTAGACTACCCCATGGGCAGTTGAGGAATAATGACTTTATCTGTTTATTTAGTGCATGTGGAAAATATTGTTCTTCTTTATTATAATCATCTTCAACATCTCCAGATCCAACCAAGTCTGTTCAAACCTAATCATATTGTAAGTGTTCCCAGAATCCGAATGAATTTACAGCCCAAAGAAGACAGCAGTGATGGAGATGCCCACCTGAAGTACACACAATTAATTACCTAAAATCTACATTGGGAGAAAAATCCATTTTCAGAGATAAGTAGGTAAAGGAGTTTTAGAACTGGTAAAATTCTTAAGGCTAGTCCCTTTTTAATTCGTTTTTGCACCTCCCATAGCAGTCAGTACAATGTCTTGTACAAAATCGGTGTCAGGAAGATTCTGTGGAGAAGATGGGATTTCCAAATTTGTTTGGAAAATGGGATAAAGTTTACCTTCAAAATATTTTAAAGAAATGGTAAGCTTTTCTTCTGGCTGTCTTTTGCGTCTTCTCTCTAAACTTTCTTCTGTAAAAGAAAAAAGAAAAAAAACTCACACTCCCTCAATTTATCCCAAGTCCTTCTTCCTAAATTGGGGCATTGTCACGGGTTACTCGGCTTCTGCCGCTTCCTGGACAGGCTGTTTCCTTGGGGCAGCTTTTCAGTGGCTGCCTCCTCCCAGGAGAACCAGAAACAAGCCTGGACATCCATCCTTGGAGCCTTCACCACGTCATCATCTGGACCGTTTTATGTCTGAGTCGGATTGTCTGTGTAACTCGAACTGGAAAACTTTGTAGGGACTGTGCTTTTGAGTGAACTAATTTGGAACGCTGAAATCAGTTGAAAATGCTTGAACAAGTCATCAATAGTCCAAATTGTTAGTCTGATTTTGAGGGCAAGATCACTCACTGTGAGAATCTTCATGAGAAAACATGGAAATAAAACAGTCCTCAACTTTCAGATTGCCATACTGTATCTGAAGGGCTCCCTCCTAGTGGCTCTGAAAAGAGATTGAGTGCTGTAACTTCCAGCTCTTCCTCTAGCTAATCAGCCTCATTTTGCAGAGGGTTCTGAGGAGTGTCATGACGGATTAGGAAATCAGGAAAATCACACAAGTCTCACATTAAACAAAAACAAATGGGCGCAGGAGACCACCAAGGCTTTTAGGCAGCAGCGCCTGCGGATCTGTGTTCAGTAAGCAGTCGTCAAGAGCACGCCACGCAGAAGCCCTGTGATGATGCAGTTCTGTATTTTGTTTTTACTTTCATCAAAGGTACATCTGCACACACGTGAAGAGGCAGGGCGTTATATAAGGCCGGCAGGGAAGACGAAGTCTCCACCCTCTGCCGCTTCCACTTCCCACTTTCTGAAGGCACACCCACTCAACCTTTCCAAATGATTGCGTTGGTATTTACATCCACATCTCTGAATCACATGCTTTTATTATTACTTCTTGAAATTTCACTTTTAAAATGTTGTATATTGAGTTCCTACAATGAAAGATAAGGATTTAATCTTATTTCTCACCCCTCCCACCAGCTATGTTCATGTAGCCCCTCACCCTCCAACTCTGTCCTCCCAAATAGTTTCACAGGCTTTTGGTTAGATCAACATAGTCTCATTTTATGACCGTTGAAAATGCTATTGACAGCTGAACTATGTAGATACTATGATTGCTTTTCCTTTCCTCCATAACTTACCGTTTTCCCTGGCATTAATAATTGTCTTACTTTTTCCTCTGCTTCGTTTTCTATATATTTATCATCAAATAAGCCCCAAACTCTCCTCCAGTTATGGAAATCTCCTCTCAATATTCTCAAACACATTAGATATTCCATCAGAAGGTACTCCGAGACCTTCTGTGCTGCCCCAATTTGGATTGTTTGGACCCTAGGCTGGTTACATATCTGTTGTCTTGGGATTTCCCTTCACTGTCATCTTGGGGATTACCTTAGCTTCTGTCTTGTGTTAAATTCCCTGTTTCCTGGACCTCATGTCTTCTTTCTTGATTTATTCAATTGTTTTGGTGGAACACATCCTTCAATAGCTTTCTGAGAAAGGATAAATGGTGGTAAATATTTTGAGAATTGCATTTCTGAAAATATCTTTATTCTACCACTCCACTCAATTAATGTTGGGGCTGGATATAAAATTCTAGGTTGGAAATAATTTTCCCCCAGGAGCAGAAGATATTTCTTCTTGGCCTTCATATTTCTAGTGTTGCTGTTGAGAAGTCAGATGCTGTTCCAATTCCTGATACTTTGTACCTGTTTTTCAGGATCTTCTCTTTGTCCTAAAGTGTTAAAATTTCACAGTGATGAGGCTGGGTGTGGATCTCTTTCCAGCCATTGTGGCTAGCACCTGGTGGGTCTTTAGCTCGGTGGATTTGAATAAGCTATTGGATGGTCTCTTTCCAGTTGTTTCTTTGTCTTTTTCTGGAACTCCTGCTCATCAGATGATGGATGTCCTGGACTGGTCCTCTCAATTTCTTACCATTTCTCTCCTATTTTTAATCTCTTCGCTTTGCCTTCAGGGACATTTTTCTCAACTTCATTTTCAAGCTTTCTCTTGAGATTTTCTTTATTACTTACTACTTTATATTCTCTGAAGGTTCTTGTTTTTTTATGTACGACCTTGTTCTGGTTTCACGTGTGTGATGGTCTTTTTTTAAAGGTTTCATCTCCCTGCATTATTTTCTTCCAATTGTTGTTTCTTTGTTGATGTGGCCTCTTTCTTTCCTATTGGAGGTCTTCTTCAAATGTTGGCAACCTTGGCTCTCTGTTCCTGTATAAGCGTAGGGTACTACAAAGCTGGGAGGAAGCTCTGTATGCAAACACAGGGCTTGTCTAACTCTGGGCTTCTCAGTGGGGTGATCCAGTGTGGCCATTTCACAGGTGAATCCCTGATATCAGTGTCTAGGTCTTTCTCTTACTCTGGCAAGATTCCCCAAAGAAATCTCTTCTAAGTCCAAGGGCAAAATACCGTGGGGTTAATTCAACGTTCAGTGTATCAGCTTTCACTGATTCTCCCTGTTTTCAGGACACTTTTTCTACCTTGACTATTCCTGTTGTCCTAGTCCAACAGATCCTTTGTTTTATCCTCTTCAGGGAGTAACTCTCCAGTCTTCTGTCAGAGTGGAGGAGGAGATATGGGGTCTCCCGGCTTCCTGAGCAAGCTCAGCCAGTCCTCTGGCTTTTCGCTCCAGGCTTATCCCCACTTCCAGCGGGAACTGGGACTGCCAATTCTTACACCTTGCGGGAATTCCATGCGTAAAGCAGATTGCCTCTCAGCCCGTCCTACTTTCTTGCGTCTGCTGAGTCATTTCCACTCCTCCAAAGGCTTTTCAGCTTCTAAAATGTTGTTATTGTTTCTCCTCTTCTGTTTCTCTTTTGTTTTTTGTTTGTTTAATCCCTTAGCTGTCACTTGAGTGGAGTTTTTGGAGAGAGTGGAGGCAAGTGTGTGTATATAACCAGCTCTCTTTAGCTGGAAGTCCACTAAGTAATCTGATGTATTTTTTAAGAGAAAAAAATAGAAGTAATGTTCTGTAGAGAAAGCTTCCCCTGGGTGCCTGACATGCATTCAGTCTAGGGCCTACTGTAAGTTGCTAAATTAAAAGGAAAATATACCTTTGTCAGTTCTCTTCAATATCTGATCTGTAGGTTGGATCCTTGATTCATATCACTGCCATCTTGGCCAGCGGTCCTAAGGAAGTCCTATGCTCTTGGGCCCCTACTCACAGCCTAGGAATTGCAGGGAGGATTTCAGCCTCTCGCTTTATCCCTCCACCCTATTCACCTGCAGCTGATTTCTGGGTAATAACAGAGAGACTACAAACGGCAGAAGCAGAGACCCTAATTGGGGATGGAATAGGAGGACCTGAAACTCTAAGAAGTCCACGCCCTCCCTGAGCCTGTGGCACCGCCAGGGGATGGCCCCTCCAGCTTCCCTTTCTGATGTCTCCTTTCCCTGGTCTCCTTCACAACTCTGGGACGGAGCCGGGAAGCACATACTTCACTAGTCCATGAAGGACTGCCCAGCCTGTGGGGTCAGGGACTAGAATTCTGCCAGGTCACCATTCTCTGGAGCCAAGTGGATGACCACATCCCTGCAAGGAGAGAGTTTAACCTGCCTTCCATTTCCGTCACCTTTTTGGAAGGAGAAGAAGAAAAAGAGGCGATTTTAAAGTTTTTAAAGCTAAGTGCTCCCAACAGGGTCAATTCTTAGTAGGGGGTTTATATGGGGGCTTCCAACTACCTATTTACACACATGCACTCACGCACCCATCCACACACACACAATCCCCTCAATACTTTTACGTAGGGTGAATGAGACCTGAATGAATATCAAACCTGAAATGGAAAGAATCTTCAAAATGGGAATTGCATCGTCCCAAGAGCGTATTTATGGGGTGGGGGGAGGACCCTTAACTTGGCGGGCATGGGACGAAAGTCTGAATGAGCTGACCGCCTGTAGGCTGGCCTCAGGATTGTCCATGTGTTTGCTGTTTAAAGTCCCACCTGGCCGTCCAGTATCTTAAGCTCCACACCTTGGGCATTTGTCAGCGATCTCTCTGGCACTCGGGATTATGGCCCAGGGCCAAAGGCAGCTTGATTTATTATTTAGATGATTCACACTAAACCTTGACATTCCCTGCTTGGGCTGTGGCGTGTTGGCAAGCGCTCTCACTAACCGGGGCCTTCTTTTCCCTTTACCCTCCGGCTCTCTCCCATATTTCGATTTGGATTTTGATTACCCGATCTGCTATGGAGCTCAAGGACTCAGAACTGGAGGGATTCCTGGGGTGCTGGGGAGCTGCTCAGGCCTGGCACTTATTTCAGCTTCTCCAACAAGTGCTGCAGGCTCCATCCTGCTCTGAGCTCAGCATGAGCTTCTTTCGGAGCCAACACCGTTTTCTGCATGTGTGTCTTTGTCTGTAATTTTCAGTAATGCTTTGCAGGCAGCTGCTTTTCTCCATAGGATCAGCTGCCGGAAATGCAGGAAACCACACAGGCCAAAAACAAAAAGACACTTGAGGTATTGTTTAGAGAACACATGTATGATGTTAGAGACCGCAGCATCCGGCACCTGTAGCAACATCTACTGCAGATGGGTATGTACTTTGCAGGCAGTGTAGACTTGAATGCTTTTACTTCTAAGAATCAAGTTTGGGCTGCCTTTCTGCCAAGTTCCCTGCTGTAGATGTTCTCCTGAAAGGCCACATATATTACAACTTTACTGCCTCTGGAGCAGAGAGAAGACTTCACTTGCAAGGGTTTGCCCCAACTCAAGCCAAGGTCATCAACTGAGGTTTCCGTCAAGAGCAGTTTTGGCTGCAGAGACCCTGCTTCCTTCTCCAAGTAACCAGGAAACCCAAACCAGCTCTGTAGGGCTTATGCCTGACTGAGGGCAGAGTCAGATAGGCACTGGCTCACTCCTCATTATTGTCCAAAGTAGCACTTATCGCCTCGATATTAGTTCTACAAAACACACATTAGTTCTGTTAGCTTTAACTCCCCCGGTTATGTTTTCTGAGGCTGGACCCAAGGCCTCTGATGGACTCAGAGAACTCACCAAGCCACAGGAAACTTTGCAGTGGTGGGGGTTTGAGCTCCTTCTCAAACAGAGATTTTATCTTTATTAGTTTCCTATTTAAACCCAAGCTATAAACACCATAACCATTAACAGTTTCACTGTTCAGAATATATGAATGTTCTCAAAACTGATGACTATCTGCAATTTTGGGCAAGATCCAAGACCACAAACCCTCATGTGCTGTGAGAGCCGAGGAGCAATGAGGTGGGAGCAGCCCGAGTGTTATATACGCCGACTGCCTCTTAGGAAACGTCAAGTTAGGGACTCTTTGGGGATTTTTTTTCAGTTTTGTTTTATTCTGTTATTAGGGTCTTTCTGTCTAAGCCAACTTCTAAACGGGGATACTGGAGAGGCTTGGTAAAAAAGACGCCGAATGCTTTTCTATTAATTTTGTCCCTGGCTAAGTTGAGTACCTTAAGCAAGTCTGTCTGATGATCAGGTTTCGGAAATGGCACTTTCCCGACTCCCTTCAGACTTGCACTGAGGACCAGATATGTCTTCTTTGGAAAACACAAAATGATAAACAAATGTGAGGTCCTTCTCTGCCTTTAAGTTAAGGGGAAGTTTATTTGATTACCCAGGGTACTAATTTATCTATTGCTGTGTACTAAATCACCCCAAAACTGAACAGCTTAAAGCAATAAACATTTATTATCTCAAAGTTTCTGTCAGTCAGGAATTCAGGAGTGACTTAGCTTGGTGGTTCCGGCTCAAGGTCTTTCATGAGGTTCTAGTGAAGTGTTGGCAGGGTTGCTGTTATCTGAAAGTTTGACCGGGGTTGGAGGATCCACTTCCAAGATGGCTCACACACATGGGTATTGGCAGGAGGTTTCAGTTTCTTGACACATGGGCCTCTCTATAGGGCTTCTTCAGTGTGCGTGACATGGTAGCTGGCTTCCCCCAGAGTGAGTGACCCAAGAGAAATCCAAGTAAAAGCCGTGATATTTCTCCTGACCTTGCCTTGGAAGTTACACCTTGTCATAATATTGTATAGGTTACACAGGTCATCCCTATTCATTATGGGAGTGCACTACACAAAAGTGTGAATACCAGGAAGTGAGGGTCATCAGGGGCCATCTTGGAGGTTGGTTAATACAAATCTGAACTGTGTTGACAAATAACTAAGTGAATTAAAAGCGGTTATTAAATGCATGTTTGAACTCGGCATATTCTGTTTCCAAACATTTTCCCATGCCCTGTTCACATCTGAGTATCATCTGACAAATCCTAAGAAAATAATCAGAGTTAAATACTCAGATCTTAGAGTCGGAGAGTGATTGGTACAAACCTGGCTCGTTCACCTACTTGTTTGAACCTATACCTCCTCGTTTGCAAAATGGACATAAGTTATTTCACAGACTTATTGTAGCCATTAATCAAAAGACCATAGGACGATACCTAAGTACTGAATCAATTGTAGGTATTTTAGTTAATTATTATTGCTTTCACCATGTAGTTCAGCTTGAGCGAGGAGCACAAGTGAACAGTTTGCATTCTGGCACTCAGATAACAAGAATTCTGGATATTGGCTATTCCAGGTTTGATGAATGCGATGTCTCAGTGACATCATCAAGTACCCAGATTCTTTTCATCTTTCTTCTCTGCCGTCCTTGATATTTGGGTTTCTCCTTGATGGGATAACTTCTGCAACTTGGATCCTCATGTCCCTACACAACTACATACACAGGCTGCTGACAGAGCAGGTCCCTTCCTTATACCCCTTTTTGAGGTGAGGAAAATCCTCCTATACCCCTAAAAGACTTTTCCTCAGATTTAATTGATCTGAGTTGTGTTACATGCCCATTTCTAAGCCAATCATTGGCAAAGGGTAGGGAATTACAATTTGTTGGCTTAATCAACTCTACTCCTTGGGGCTGGGGAAAGGTTTGGCTTCCCAGAAGAACATGGCTATGTGATGCCTTAAAAAACAATATGAAAGAAATATGGGGATGGCTGTTGGGTGGGTCAGAAGTGTCTGTTGCAGGGTACATGGAGATAAAATTTTGAATTTGCACCTCTGAAAATGTCTTTATTCTGTCTGCACACTTGATGAGCAGTTTAGCTGGATATGGAATTCTAGCCTGAAAATGATTTTTCTTTAGAATTATAAAGGCATTGCTCTATTTCCTTTTTACTTCTAGTGTTTTCTTGGGGAAGTTCACTGCCATTCTGATTCCTGGTTTTTGGTATGGGACCTGTTTTTATTTCTGGAAGGGTTTTGGAGTTTCTATTTGTTTGTGAGTTTCTGAAATTTCATGATTATGTCCTTTTGTATAAGTCTTTTGTCATTCTTTGTGCTAGGCGCCCAATCAGCCCTTCTAGTCTGAGAACTATCCAGTAAGTTCTGGAAATTTTTTTTTGTATTATTTCTTTGAAAAAAATTTCCCCTCCATTATCTCTGTAGTTTCTTCCTGGAATTCATTTTGAATGTTGGATTTCCTGTATTATCTTCTAGTTTTCTTGTCTTTTTTTTTCTATTTTCCATCTCTTTGTCTTTTTGTTCTTTTTTGAAAGATTTCTTCAACTTCGTCTTGACTCTTATTGAATTTATTTATACTGTATTTTTTTTTCCTGAGAAAGATTTGCCCTGAACTAACATCTGTGCCAATCTTCCTCTATTTTGTATGTGGGTTGCCACCACAGCATGGCTGCTGACAAATTGTGTAGAGCCTCACCTGGGAACCAAATCCGGGCTGCCAAAGCAGAGCATGCAGAACTTAACTACTCGGCCATGGGGCCAGCCCCATCTACCCTATTTTTAATTTCCAAAATTTCTTTCCTGTTCTCAGTGTTTCTTTTTTAGAGCATCCTTTTTTTTTTTTATAATTTTATTTATTTATTTTTTCCCCCAAAGCCCCAGTAGATAGTTGTATGTCATAGTTGCACATCCTTCTAGCTGCTGTATGTGGGACGCGGCCTCAGCATGACTGGACAAGCGGTGCTTCAGTGCGCGCCCAGGATCCGAACCTGGGCCGCCAGCAGTAGAGCGCGTGCACTTAACCGCTAAGCCACAGGGCTGGCCCCAGAGCATCCTTTTCTAACTTCATGGATGCAATATCTTTTCTCATCTCTCTAGAGATTTTACTTGGAAGATTTATTTGTTTGTGTGTGTATATGTGTTTCTTTAAAATTTTCTCTAATTCCTCCCAGTTACTTATTTTCCATTTTTGTTTTTGTCTTTTGTTAAAGGTTATCCTTAAAATATCTGGTGACTCTTCTTTACTTTCTCATATTTAAGAGAAAAAAGCACTTTTCCCCACATCGCTATCTACCAATAAAGTAAATTGTAATATTAGAGCAGAGATGAATGTTGAAGCCTTCACATTATGACATGGTTCCCCAGGTGAAATTGAGAGCAGTCATTGCTAACATTCATTAAGTGCATGTTATTTTGTTTAACCCTCATAACTCTGTGACACACGTATTATTACTATCCTCATTTTACAGGTGAGGAAACTGAAGCTCATAGGGTCATATAACCTGTCCAGGGACATACAGCTAGAGAGTGGTGAACATGAGCTCTTAGCCACAATACCAGACTGCCTCTTAGGAGGTGAAACTTGTCCTCAGCCCAGCTCCTCTCTTTCTCTCTCTCTCTCTGGCTCATTTTGGGTGGTTTTCTTGCTCCCTAATTCCTTGGCAACTCCTGTTTCCTTTGCTACCCTCACTTGGTACTGATACCCATCCCTATTATTTCTCAAAATCTGCTGCCTTCCCACGTTTCTTCTCCTTTTCCCCACTCCTCTTCTCCTCCTCCAATCAAAACTTCAGTTCCTTCAATGGTACTATCTCAATTTGGGTTCAGAAGAAAAACAAGTGTATTGACATAATTTCAAATGAAGAAGGAATGAATGATGAGGGAAGAGTTGGTACCTCCACCCACCACCACCACTCTAGTTATTAGCATTTTAGAAGAGACTATTAATTCTAATCGGTTGTGGAATCAACACAGGTAACATTTCTTGAGCTGGCACTGCACTGTGACACAACACAGACAATTGGTCTTGGTCATTGCCCCCGAGGGATTAAAATTTTAGGTTAGGGGATAGTTCACTTATCAAGACAATTATAGTACATTATAGTTTACTTGTGTGCACTCTTTGAGATACTTAACACCTTAAAGGTGATGACTACTTGACATCATAAGGGTAACTTGACCTTCTAAGTACACTGAGATTTCAGAGGAGGGTGTGGACTCAGACAGGGCAGCCAGTCTGCAACGGTTAGCAGTGCCCATAGGGTGCAGGAGGGGCCCTGTGGAATCTAGACCAGGGAACTGATGAGTAAGTGTGGGGGATTATGAGAGGTTGACCTAGTGCTGCTCTTGCTCAGGTCACTAGAAGAAAAGAGGTCTGTAGCAGGGCCCTGCACTGCTGAAAGGCAGTGATCTCTGAAGCCAGGGTGACGAAGGTGCGGCCGTTCCTCCTGTTCTTGACCTTCTGGGTTCTCAACAGCAAACAAAGCTTCAGGGAAGGAGGGCTTCTTCAGAGCATTGCTCTTCTGACCTTTTGAGTGTTTTTTAAATGAAAGTGCTTTCTTTTAATATATTTGAAAGATCTGGAAGGAATAAGATAAATCAATGCCTTAGGCTTTATCAGCTTCAAGTTTGGTCATTTTTCTTGAACCAAATTCCCCACAGTGTTTAAAGAGCAATAAGAAAGCAGAGCCGTCTGCACAGGGAGCCAGTGTTCCAGACTTCAGGATGAACCAGCAGATCTACTTTTATTCAAAATAAACAACAAATCCGTTTCCAACTTATTTTGGCTTTCGAAACCTGGCACCCAGCAGCAGACTGAAAATGCCTCCTCTGGGAACCGGCTTTCCAGACCCCTGCTCCAGGAAGGGGTGAACCATTCTCCCCTCCCCTCGGGCGCACACTCACTGGGGCACCCCAAGTTCCCCGTGGTCAGGAGGAACCGATTCCGGGAACGCGAACTTGGGCCCCAAAGCCCGGCAGCCCAGGGCGCCGCAAAGACACCAAACCCAACTACCCGTGTCAAGCACGCCTGGCCTGTGCCGCCAGGATGTTGCATGTGGGCTCTGTGTTGTCATGAAGCAGGACAGACCCGCTGCGCACAGACCAGCAGGTGTCCCCGGCAGGCGTGCTCCCTCGGGAGGCGGCGGAGGGTGAGTGCGAGCGAGGGCGCGGCGGCGCGGGCCTCGACTTCCCCGGCCCCGCGGACGCCACAGCCGCCGAGCCCGTGCGGGAGCCTCATTTTCCGCTCGGCTGCTTCCCGGCGGAGCTGTAAACCCAACCTGACGTGGGCTCATTAATTTGGCAGCGACTGGAAGGCTGGGCCATGGCGGCGCACCCAGGAGGCCTTTGTGCGCCCAGGGTCAGGTCGGAGGGCAACCGAAACACGGCTGAACCCTGCACGCGGCTCCCGGGCGCTCGGCGGCGCGGCCCGAGCGCTTCCTCCCGCCCCGCGCCCGCCAGCGCGCCTTTCGGAGCCCGGGACGCGGTGACCCGGGCCCTCCGCGGCCACCGACCGGAGCTCGGAGCGGGCGCCCCCCACCCCGGCCTTGGCCGAGGGGCTCGGGCGTGCCGGGTCGACGATCCGAGGCCTTCCGCCTTGGAGGTTCGGTCCCTGGGGCCTAGGCCCGGCCCGGCCTCCCCGTGGGCCCCACGCCCGTGCCGCGGCGCTCGGAGCCGGGCCCACGCCCACCGGCCTGCGGCCTCTCCGGTGGCCGCTCGGGCTTGTTGTCGAGCACTTGGGCCGGGCACCCGGTCCCTGTGCCCGGGCTCCGTGCTATCGCGCACGGGCTGCGGCCGCGCGCTCGTCGGCGGGACGCCGGGCAGCCCGGTTAGCCTGTTCTCGGCTCGGCCGGCGCGGAGGCCTGCTGCGGGGAGGGCGCGCCCCTCGAGGAGAGGAGGCGGCGGGGGCGCCGGCGTGTGCGCCCGTCTGGGTGCGAGGTGGCCGGCCCAACCCCGCGTGCTGCCCGCATCCTCCAGTATGGCAGCGCCCGCGGCGTCGTCTCTCTCTTCCCCAGTTTTCTCCCCCGGCGGGTTCAGCCTTCGAGGCCCAGGCGCCCGGCTCCCCGCCCCCCGGGTCTGTCCTTCACAGAGGCCTGAAACCGCGGTGGGAGAGGGAGGTGGTTCTGCTTTTTACAAGCGGCTCCAACCCAGATTAATTTTAGCAAGTTTCGCAAAAACAAAGCGGCCTCCTTCTATGCCTTTAGGTGACTTCTGTGACATTTAGCAGCAAAGAAAACTATTTCCTCTGCCATTCAGAGCTAACCACGTGTAATTGGCCCAGAAGTCTGTTGTATTTTGGGGAACGGTTTGCTATATCCCATCTGTTTTCATCTCGCTGTTCAAACGAGTCTGTGTTTACCCTTCTGTCGGGGAAATTGGTTTACATGTGCCGCAATTTCGGTGCGACACCAAAATATTCCCTTGAACTAATGCTGCGGTCCGACAGGCTTTGTACTGCTAATAACCCTCCATTTCGTCTGTCAGGAGACATTTACACAGCCTCGAGGTCGGTCTCATAAAGGAAGTTAAGATCCGAGGTTTATCATAACCATTTGAAAACCAACTGGTCTCTGGCGATGGACAGGGACGCAGACGCCCGGCTCGGGCGAGGTGGCCGAGCGGCCCTGGCGCAATCGGGTCGCAGGGGCCCAGCCCCCTCGCGTGCTGGCTCCCGTGGGGTGGGCTGGCTGACCCTGAGCGGCCCCAGCGTCTCCCCCCTCCGCCCCGCAGACGCATTTACGTCCCTTTTCTCAGCACCGCGATTCGTAGCTGGGGGCCCAGCTCCCCAAGTGACAGGTCGCGACACCGCAGGGCAGTGGCGCGAGCCTGGGGACGGATGGGTTTCTGACCGGCGCGCTCACAGATTAAGGATGGATGGAGGCCTCAGGGGCCGTCTGGCCGGTTCGGGTCCGCAGGGAGATGCTTCGGTGTCCCCCGGAAGGACAGGTCTCCTTCCCAGGGCTGGGGGCGAGGAAAGGGTCTCGGTCGGTGGAGCGTGATGCGCCGGCGGTCGCGGAGCCGGTGGGTGGCGGTCTCGTTTCGGCCTGTCGTGGGCGCCTGCCCAGGCCCGCGGGGGTGGGGGCCGGAGCCGCGGGGTGGCTGCGTCCGGGGCTCCGCACGCCCCGGAGTGTCGTTGGAGCCGCGCCCCGGGCGGTCCCGGAGCTGAGTAATCGGAGAAATTGCTCTGAAATCGTGTTGGCCGCCCTGACTGAGAGGCCCGTACGTAATCAGCCGCTGGCATGTGTGCAAATGCTGATTTTTCGGGTGTTACTTAATCCACGCCGGCGGTGAAAAGAAAGCCTCGGCTGGTGGCAGGCCCGCCTCCCACCACCAGGCTTCTCCCGCTCTGGCCTGGGGAGCAGACCTTGCGCCTGAGGTGGGTGGGGTGACAGGTGAGGGTGTGCGTCTGATGTTGGGGCTTCTTTTTGGCCCAAGAATTGGCGACTGAAAAAAGAATGTGAGAATGAAGCTGTTGACAGTCTTGTCTGCCGCCTTAATTCGGGTTCTTGTCCCAGTGTCCTGGTAGAAATGAGCCATTTCCTCTGCATCCTTGCTAACTTGCTCTTTCAAGGGGAGGAAAAGTTGGTAGAGGAGAAACGGTGATGATTTATTTACAGACAGTACAGAATGTGAGCAAGGTCATCTTGGTGAAGGTGCAAAGGAAGCAATATTCAATTGTTCTTTCAAACCTCTATGCTAAAAACAGTCAAAATTTTCTGTGGAAGGCTGTGAGATCAGTAAAGGACTCTCTACAAAGGAGGAACCAAACTGAAGTCTCAGCGCTTAGAGAAGTGACCTTTGCTAACCCTGTTAGGGTGGACGCCTGTTCCTGGGCGAATGCAGGAAACAAAGATCTAGGGCCAGAAGCTGTACCCCACAGATAGAGGGTCCCTCTTTTCCAAAGGTAGACGGAGGTAAGCTCCCACACACCCGCTCATGCGGGCCAGCCCCAAATTCCCGCCACCACCCTCAATTCCCGATTTCATTTGACGTATGTAGATACTGGCAGTGAGTAATTTTAAAAATCAAAATACTCAGGGGGAAAGACAGTGAAAATTCCAACTACCTCACCCTTTAAAGCTCAAAAGCAAAATAATCCATTAGCTCATGACACTCCCCCCGCCCCCAAAAGAATGAGAATTTAGATTTACATAACTTCTTGCATGTAGGTCTGAATTATAAAGGGCGATCTCTCTTTTCAGATCCTTGAGCATTTTATTTGGTGGCATTTTCAGTAATTCCTACCAAAAACAAATCCTCAGAGGACGTGGAGGGACCTCAGCTCTGGAAGCTAGTTTTAGTCAATTAGTGAGGATGAGCTGCAAGGTTTGTCCTGAAAAGCAATGACTTTAATGTTAAGATTTTACTTTTATTCACAGTCAGCATAGCCACCAAGCTTGAGGAAAGAAGAGGACGATCTCAGAGTACCATGCTCACATATCCTGGGCAATGGTAAAAACAGGGTTTTAGTTTAGTAGGGTTTCTTAGTAGAGGCTGACTTTGCCTTATGAATTGTCACTCCTGATGTTTTCTTTTGTCCTTATCCATCCTGTACAACTGACCAAAACTGACACAAGAGAGACTGCTCACACAACTTGCTTTTGAGGGGCGGCTATTTACTTAGCACTGTACTAGCGATAATGAAGGGCGTGAAAGAAAGAGATGTTCTCTGCCCTTCTGGAGCATCTACTTTGCTTGGGGAGAAAAGATTTAGAGAACTTGGGATATTTGTGTCTATTAAGGAGTAGGAAGGGCCTACGTAGTGTTGCTAAGGAAACAGTGAGGAAGCCACCCGTTTCTTGGCAGCGTGTTTAGAGCCCGAGGAACAGGCACAGGTCACGGGAATCTCTTCCGGGTCACCCATGTGGTCTTCAGGTCTTGTTGGAGAGCAAAGTAGATAAGGAGCCTGGGAAGCCAGCAGCCAGATGGGGCCTGGCACAGCTCTGGGCTTCTTTTCCCGCCCTTTCTGCTCCTGCAGTGAGTGCTAGAAAACTATGGAAGGGCAAATCTGGAATGCGTAGTGCGTGTCTGTGTGTGTAGGGGTATGGTGGGTGAGGGAAGGGCCAAACACATTGTCTGCTCTTTCTCTCCCTGCAGTGAGGTTGGGGAGCCCCATTTTCTGGCTGTTGACCCAGAGCTACTTGCCTTGCTGTGCGCATCAGTGTGATGCCCAAACATAATCTTGGCAAAATAAACTAACTGGATTATGAGCTCAAGAATCATGTGGCTCTTTTTCCTGCTAGGATCTCAACAGCTGTTCTAGGGCAAACATTGCCCAACAGGACTGCCACCATCACAGGAGGAATCTCAAGGGTTTAATTTCCTGAGAGTATTTTATATACAGTACTGGAAATTTTGTACATGATTAGAAAGAATAACCGTGCTGCATTTCTCATCATTTTTGAGACCACTTTTACCTGATTGGTGTTTGGAAGCAAAATAATTCTTTCTGCTGGAGAAAAATGTTTGATTCTGTTACTCTACACGTATTTGGCAGAGTTAAAAACAAATCCGGACACAGCTGCTGTTTTGGTTCTACCTGCCCCCTGCCCGCATCACCCAAAAACACACTCTTTGGTTTGATTTTTCACACCACACACACAGAGACCTGAACGTTCTATAGGTGATATAGTCTTATCAGTTCTGTAGTCAGCAGAAGACTTGCTCTTTGACCATCTGCCTCTCCACAGTATCCCACTGTGGGAAGAGGTTCCCCTCCCTTAACAGTGTGGGATGTGGTAGGACGACTCTCCTGGCCCCTCTGCTTTGTCATTTAAAACATAGCTAAAGTCCAGTGGGTCTGAAACCTGCTTTCTTCAGATCTTCCACACAGTCTCTAATCATCCATAATGAGTGGGTGCTCTTGAATCTGCCCGGCCCCCGTGCGGGTAGATTGGGGCCCAGGCCAGACTCAGCGGCCTGAAAGAGCCTGGGGGGCTCCTGCAGGTGAGATATGGCTGCACATTCACCTCCCTGCATCCTCCTCCCCATCCAAAGGCCAAAAGCCCTGCCTGCCCCTAAAATACTTGAGCAAAGTACACATTTTAAAACTTTTGTCAACCTGTAAACAGTTGAATTTTTGCCCATTAATGAAATTACTAAGCACTTAAATTTCATTTCTTCCATGTATGTACTCATTTGTTCATTGAAATTTTGCCCAGCGCACAGAGAGTTCGTCGATCAGTCTCTTCTCTTTTGGAAAACCACCTCTGTGAGACTAGGATTAAGTTTCTATGCAGTCAGTGAAGCCCCTGACTGTAGAGGCCATGCTCCTGGTGGAGCAGTGGATGGGGAGAGGCAGGAAGAGGGGGTGGGTGGATGATCCAGAAATGCCAGCTTCTGATGTTTCCTAGCAGGTTCTGGCCATGATCTCTTTATATGGCCTCTGGTAGGCCTTCAGATTTGTTAGGGATCATAGGTATTAGAGGAAAAAGAACAAAAGAACTACTTTTTATTTTTAAGTAACTTAAAAAGAAAAAATTATCATGCATGTTTTGATTCTAGCAAAACAATGATTATACATTAATAAGACATAGCATTATAGTTATTCCTAATGTATATATGGTTATTTTTTCCATCTGTATTTCTTCCATCTAGATAGCTAGATAAAATATAAAATCAAAGTCAGCATTTACCATTTATCATATTATTCATGTATACTTATTTTTTTCCTTAAAACGTATAGAATTTTTATTCTATGGACATTTTCTTAGGCACGAAACTCATTTTAGATTCTGAAAAACACTTCCAGTGGTTTCTTTGGCTGAGTTAGCTTTGCCCATTTTACTAACTGTGCTTTTATACATTTATTTATTTTTGTGATTTATAAAAATGTCCTCATCATTTTAATAGTCACCCCTGGGTGCATGGGCAATGGTTTAGAAAACTTCCAAAATATGGTAATACCACTATAGCAAAACACCATTACAGCAACAAAAAACACAAACCCACTGAACATAAGCCCAGAACAACATTCCTCCAACTATCTGGGGAAAATAAACCAAAAAGAGCTATCTTTCATCGTGCCTGAGAGGTCAGCTAGCCGGGGCTCTCAGGAGAACCAGAGGAATGGCATGTTACAGAGGAGGCCCCTTATGGAAGACCCTTTGCCTCCAGTTCCCTACCAGTGCGCTCCAGGGGCGGGGGTGTGGAGACTGAGCTCATTCAAGAAGACAGATGGAAGGAGTGAAGCAGCGCGGAGCCCGTCCCACCTCGTGGGGACGGGATAGACACATGTGGTCCAGAGGAGCTCATAACCACTCTTGTCCCCCAGGCTGAGGGCAGAGATTTTTTTTTCAGTCATTGTTATTACTTGTAAAGGGCTGAAGGATAGTTTGGTGTTTTCTGTTGCAGCGTCATGATACAGACATGGGTTTTTGAGTCCCAGCTGTGATTTTTACTAGATGTGTGATCTTGGGCAAGTCACATAGCTTTTCTTGACTCTTATGTATTTTTCCCACTAAAATCAGAGACAGCAATGGCTGCTTCACAGAGGTGAGATGAGAGTTAAAAGAAGTAACCCGTGTGAAAGCACTGATGTTGTGCATTGCAAGTGCTCTATAAATCACTGCACTGCTGCCGGGAGTTTTTCTAGAGTCTAAAGCATCAGAGAGAATTGCCTGGACTCACTCTGTGTCTTTATTTGGGTACACACAGCCTTTGCCACCTGCAACTCGGCCCTGAGCGAATGCCTGAAGTACCCGGAGAAGGGAAGGCTAGCCTGCTCCAATGGTGGGGCCCCATGTTGCACCCCATCTGACAGCACAGGGGCATGCAGATAAAAACTTCATCGCTGGGGAGGGCACAGGGGTTCTGTCAGAGCCTGGGGTGGGAGAAAGTCTAAGGGCAGAAGAAGAGGGCAGCGAGGACGTGGTATGTTCAGTTGACTTCTGCCAGCCATATTCAAGAGAAGGATGGAGCGACGGTTATCAGCAGGGGCTCTGGGGCCGCCCACGTGGGCTCCTCTTCCCAGCGACCCTTGCCTCCCGTTCAGTGCCTGAGGCCCACACCTGCAGAACAGGCAGAACAATAGTACCTCTAAGACACTGTGGTGAGGACTAAATGGGTGGGTGCTTGCAGACTGCTTAGGACAGTGCTCGGCATGCTGGGTACTGGTCCTCTCCACAGGCAACAGACTCAGGCTAAAGAGCGTGACCAAGTGAGCCGCCTGAGTTTCCTTCACCACTTCCTGACTGGAGGACCTTGGGAAGTTCCTGCACCTCTGTGCCTCAGTTTTTTCACCTGTAAAATGGGGATGGTAATCGCACCTACTTCTAGGGTGGTGGCTGTTATGATTAAATGAGTTAATAAATGTCAAGCGCTTAGAACAGCGTCTGGCGGGTGGTACATATTTGCTGATATTATTATTATTGTTGTTTTTATTATTGTTATTGCAGGCAAGCTACCCCCTCCCCTTTCCCTCTAGCTCAATAAATGTAGAGTATCACACAGCCGACCTGAGGGTGAAGACTGCGTCACCTGGAGATCCCTCTGACTCACACCAACACCGCTGGTCATGTTGACATCCTCCAAGAACAATCTCTACGGAGAGACACGTTTACCCCTCCCAGCAGGCTGTCCCATACCACACCCCACTCTACCTGGATGTAGTCTCCATTTTTCACTTTTAGTTTGTCACCACCTTCAGCTCTTCTACTTGTGTTTTTCCTCTTCCTTCTGGTTCTTGAATGTGACCGAGGGTTCCTTGCATCCTGTAGACCCTCGGGGGATTTAGCCGTGAAAGGACCAGGGCTGCTATTGGTCTGGATGAGTAGGTGGGTGATGCACTCAATGGACAGTGCTTGACTTCTGATTTTTATGAAATCAATAGGAAATGAAAAATGGAGCATCAGAAAAATTAAATGCCCTGCTGGCTTTTAATTAATTCAATAATCTCGTTCTTCATGCTACTCTAGATCCAGAATGATAGCACCGTTACTGTAAGAGATGGATAAGGTCTTCCCCAAACACTGCAGGACTCTAAAACAGGACACACGGCAGTTCCTTCTGAACACGCCTTTCCTTTTGGAGGTGGACTTGAACTCACAGAGGAGGGAGCGTCCCTGGCATGCCCCCTGCATTAGCAGTCTGAGACGCAGCCAAGGCCTCTGGCAGGCCTTCCCGACGGACACGGCGGGATGAGTTGGACCTGCCATTTTAGACTGGGCGCTGAGTCTCCCGACTGTGAGTAGTTTAGTTCATACCCTCCATGTAGCTTTGCTATTGACATTTATTCGCCGAGAGTGTTGCTGCCAACACAAGTTTTGAGTAGACTGTGGTATAAACAGATTTCCTCTTTACACATTCTAATCAGCGCAGAAGGACTGTTTTTATTGACTGAGCTCCTCCACACGGGTAGACACACACGTACAGAGTTTAAACCGTACTTACGGTCCGTAAATATTCTGATTACACTGCTGCGTGTGTTCAGAGAGGAAAATTAAATCAGCGAACAGGGGAGGCCAGGAGGCCCATCCACTCTGGGTGGGTTCTTTGTGGTTTTGGGCTTTGAGAAATCCGTGTCGTGAAGTGGTGGGTGACAGTCCAGGCAGATGTTTGTCTCCTGGCTGATTTACAATGTTAGCTGCAGGCTTTTTTCTCCTTCATAAGGTAGAGTGCGATTCCTATGCCTGCTTCACCCTAACTCATCACAGAGCAATTTCCAACAAGCGACTCTTCTGGATAGTGTCCTGGGCCTCGATTTCCACGTTGGAATATGTGAAATGCTAAAATAAAAAGGGATGACGCTGACACTGTGCCCGCCAGCCCAGGCCCGTGCTGCTGTCGTGGTGATGACAACTAGTAGGCTGCTCTGTACTCGGTGGTTCCAGGCTTCTCTGGAACTCACCTAGGGAGAGGTTTCGACCGACATCGTTCCCAGCGCCACTGGAGAACGCAGTCCTGGTGGCAGCAGCCAGTGGTGCTGAAGGGTTTGAAAGCAGCTGCGGCTGGTGCTATATCGTTAGCTCAAGGAGGGTTGTCGTTTGCGAAAATGGGCAAACTATGCGCTCCAAGGAGATGCAGAACCTAGTCTGGCCAGGTCCACCCAACCACAGTCATTTTGCTGCTGCAGGCAAAATGCCTTCCTGGTGTAGGTTTGAGTTGACAAATTACTGAGGGAAATTCTTGTCTCGCCCACACTCCCAGATTATTCAGCTTACTCTTTAATGCACCACTCAGCCCTCCATGTAGATTGTGTGCTGTAGACCCTGCACCCTAAACTGAGTCATCTCTTTGCTGACAGCTGAAAAGTAAAGGCCTCTATGGCAATGAGATGGGGTGCCTCGGGTTGGTTCCAGATGTCAAGCTGATTAATGTGGGAGTCAGGGCTGCCAGCAGCCAGGCTGCATGAGTGCACAGATCCCCAGGAAACAACCCTGGCGGTTGTGGCATCAGCGGTAGAGACGTACGCACAGATACTGAACAGATGCCAGTCCTTCTGCATCAGCTTGGTAGAACGCCCAGAGAGTCATGGACTCCTCCAGCATGCAAACCCCAGCACGTAAAACTTTTCAGCCATTTTTCATGTTTCCTAAGCCAGGGCGTTTCTTCCATTAAATTAACATCAGTGTTTCTATGCTAGGAAGTCCAACCCAGGAAGGACCCAAGGGTTAGTGCCCAATACAAAGTTGGGATCTTGGTGATGATACAACAGCACCTTTCTATAGTTGTTCTGACTTTCCAAAGCACCATTATATTTGCTTCTTTTCTTTTAGCTTACATCCCTGTGAAGAAGGTTATGCAGGGCCCGTGTATTGAATACTCTGTGGACATAAGGTGCCATTGTCATTCCTCGTCTCCACTATGGGCCACTATGAGGTGGATGAATGGTCTCTCGAAGGTCGTGCACAAGACCTACAAGCTCATCATCCACGTCCCTCCTCATTCCCTTAGACCAGTGCTTCTCAAAGTGTGGGCCCTGGACCAGCAGCATCAGCACTACCCTAACCCTACTGGACCAGAACCTGTGGCAGTGGGGCCCAGCAATCTGGTCCAAGAAGCCCTTCAGGTGATTCTAATGCACACTCAAGTTTGAGAACCACTGGCTGAGCCAACAGTTCCCAATTCGGGTTTCCTGGACCCCAGGGCCCAGTGGACATAATGATGAAGCCCCACAATCTGTTTTCAAAATTTCACGAAACTTAGTAGAAATCATACTCTTAATGTTAGTTTTTAAAAGTTATATATTTCATTACATATGGCTGATAAATGGAAGTCGGGAAAGGAAATTGATTATTAATCGATGCCATTTGGTATTCTTTCATTCCTGCAATCCCTCACTCAGTCATTTATTGGTTATCTGATATGCTCTGTGTTAGATACTGGGAGATCCAAGGATGGTGAGCTTCCTATTCTTGAGATAATTATAGGCTTGATATAAACAGATTATTGCAATACAATAAAATAAGTACTGAAAGGCAGATTTAAACAGTTCTGTTGTAGAAAAAAAATCTTCTGAAGAACTTGGGGGAAATAATCTTCAGTCTGAGCCACGTTGCTTCCAGGCTCTGTGCTTGAACTTGGGCGGTTGGGATGGCGAGAGGTGGGTCAGCAGGACAACTCTCAGGTGGAAACCTGCTCCTCCCTCTTCCTTTCCCAACCACCCAGCTGAGAATCAGCAGAAACACAAGGCCACGTCTGGGTTCTGGGTCTGCCCCCCTCTTGGAAGCTCGCACCTTTTTCCTGGACAGCATTTCTGCTTATGAGAAGCGCTGGTAGAGCCTTGAAACAGGCTCACAGAGGCTCTGCATTAGTGAGGAGAGCTTGAAAACAAGACCGTCAACATGTTTTCGTAGACCTGCCTCATCTTTTATTATGATTGGCAAGTCTTTAAACGGCACTTCTCTGGAAACCAAATGAAATGTCAGCTTGATTCAGAGTCTATTTGGAGAACATTTCCGTTTTATTCCAGTACAATGGCTTTAGAAAATATATAGGTTTAATTTCAGTTCAACTATTTCACAGGTCTTTGTCTTTTTTAAAGAAAATCTGCAATTATGTGGTTTGTGTTTTAGAAGAAAAATACTCTCTGGGTTAATTTGCTTTGAGATTACAGTGAGGTTTGTCCCCGTTTGTCAGGTTCTTGGTTCTGGAACCCCAAGCCTAAGCAGGTGACCAGGCTCCCACTCCGGTTTGCTTTCTGTCTGTCTTTATTTCCCCTTCAGAACGTCTGTGTGCACCAAGTTCACCCAGCCAGGAGGCAAGGGCGGGGGCGGGGATGTTAACACGGGGAAACGTCAGATGTAACCATTAGCAATTGCTTTCTTCTGTGGGGGGTGCTGCTGGTTCTAAATGAGGTGTTAGTGTTTGTGGGGTGATAACCTTGTCTCACTGAATTATGATGAGAAAACAACCCAGTTGCCTACAGAGCCCAAAACAAACCTCAGAACTGCTTAACTCATCCGTCAAACAAATTGTATTTTAGGAAATGCAGGACAGAGAAAAATGCACGAAAGAAAAGAAGATTTATTTATTTGTACAAAAGTAGAACGACGGGTATTTGAGTGGATCCAAATAGCATTTAGGGAGAAAAAAATGTGATTCATTGCCAGCTATTAAATCTTGTTTATCCTTCTTTAAACTAACCAGAAACACGTTTTGGAAAAACGCTCGTTAACAGTTGAAGCATTGAAAGCCTCCTGTTGGAGCTGCCTCTGCCTTCCCTGCCTTCCCTGCCCTCCAAGGGGCGCACAAGCGGGTGAAGCCAGTGAGCACTGTTTCGAGAGTCCAGCGCAAGGGATGAGTGTCTGGTCCTGCTCACGAAGCTCCCCCTAGGACTCTGGGAGAATTCCTTTGGAGTCCGCAGAGAGGATGCTCACCTCACGCAGCGGCGGAGGTCATGTTTACGGGGTGGTTTCAGACGAAAGGTCCTGAAGGATATGAAACATTTCTCCAAAGACACGATCATTGAGGAAGTGACGTGTCCTTCCAAAAGCGCCATGTCCCCATCAGCCGTCACTGTCACAGCATCTCCCAGACCAGCAGCCAACCTCACCAGTGCTGACTCCAGACGCAGCTATGTGACTGAAATTCCTCAGAGCACTTGACGAGGATCTGAAAATTTTGCTGAAATCCCAGTACTGGTGGGAGAACCCCCTCCAGGCTGCAGGATGCTGTGGTGGCCCTTCCAGGCTGGCCCACGGGGCCAGAGAGGGAGCAGCCTTTCATAGCTGCTTCTACTGCCACCCCCCACACACCCGCTGCACTCCCTGGCTTAAATGTAGTAGCATAAATATTTGCGTTGCCAATGCCCTTAGAACTAGAGGGGACTGTACCTACCATAGACTGTAGGAATTCGCTTGATTTAATTAATTACAAAAATATACACATTTCTGAAAAAAGCCACTAGCATCTTTTTGCTTTTGAAGCAAATAATTCCACCATGAGGATTATCTAGTGTTTGTGGTCTCAGTAGTGTCTAGAGAGGGGACTCTGCTGAGTTTAAGGCGACCGAAAGACCCAAGTGGACTCCTTGGATCCAAAGAACTACTCTCCCCTCCCCCTCCCCCTGGGCGGTCCAGGCAGAAGGAACATCCACACAATGGTTTGCTGACTTTCAAGCCCCAGAGCACTCGGCAAAGCAAAGTGCTCTTTGCCTGTGCCAGCCTCTGCGCCTCCTTTTCCCTCCTAACCTTTGACTTTCCTCTTTGCCCAACATGTTACATCCCCTCACATATTTCTATTAGTATTATAAATTCCTTGAGGACAAGAACTGTCTTATTCATTTTCGTATCCCCTCTCCTAGTAGAGCACCCACCACATGAAGTCAGGCATGGAAAAACAGCAGTGAAAATGGGTCCTCCTGCGAGCAGACGTAGGGCCTTCTTACCTGCCAGCATCATGAACCACGTAGGCTAGGTCTGTGCAGGTGCGAGGTGCAGGGTCAGGCGCATCTCCCCAGATGGCTACCTTAGTACCTAGGGTTAGGAAGACTCTCTTTGTTCATTTTCATTAATTTTAGAAACAAATTTCAACTTTAACCACTATGATCACAAAACAAAACCAGCCTTCATCATCATCTGCGGGTTTCCTCAGCATCTGCACGTTTAGGGTGAGAATCCATTTGAACTACTGCAGCAGTACCTATGGGATTAATGTGATGAGAGGAACATAAAATAGCCTGAGAGGCTGGAGGAAGACAAACTTAGATCAGAAGGAAAGTGTGTCTTCTCTTCTGGCTGGTTGGCCAGAGTAGCAGTTTCCAGAGAGAATGAAGAGGAAGGCACAGAGCGTCATATTAGTTCAGAAATGTCATATCTGCATCCTTCTCGAAGGTGCAGGGATCGTCACTAAGTACCTGTTGTCTCAGAAGGAAAATTTGGGCATGAGATGGGCCAAGGCAGAGTGTTAGCAAGGGGTCCAGCCTAGTAGTTCTCTGACTCCACCACAGAACACAATGATAAAGGGGAGTAAGACTTAAAAAGTAAATAAATAAAGTTCCCGGGTGCTGTAGACCGAAAGTTTGTGTCCCCCCCCAAATTCATATGTTGAATCTAATGCTCAATATGATGGTATTTGTAGGTGGGTCCTTTGGGAGGTGCTTAGGTCATGAGGGGGGAGCCCCAGGAATGGGATGAATGACCTTATAAAAGACACTCAGAGAGCTCCCTCAGCCCTCCCACCCTGTGAGGACACAGTGAGAAAATGGCCGTCTGCAAACAGCCTGACCTCGGACTTCCAGCCTCTAGAACTGTGAGAAATAAATTTCTGCTGTTTTAGGCCCCGCAGTCTCTGGCAGTTTGTTACGGCAGCCTAAACAAAGACGTCAGGGTAGTACTTTAAAAAAATAAAAAATCTTATCAACTCTTTGCATCTGTTCACTTGACTACCTGACCCATGTTTGGTGCTTCTGGGAAGAACAGCGGTGGATGGAATGTGGCTGGGACCACAGGCTCGTGGGAGGACCTGAGCTGACAGCAGGAGCAGGGGGAGCTCCCTGCAGGGTCCTCTGACGGGCTTCCTCTGCCACATCACCCTCCACTTCCCCTTTTCAGGGAGACTGTGGTCCCAGCCGCGTTCCTGCAGGCACCGAGGGCTCACGTCAACCCTCACGTGGACCCCTGTGCCTAGAGCATCGCATCCAGGGGCAACAAGGACAGCGCTGAGTCTTTTTGCCCCACACCCCTGCACTGAGGACAAGAATGTCAGGAAGTAATGGAGCCTGTGACCCAGCAGTTCCCCTCCTGGGGGTGCACCCGAGAGAACTGAAACATGTCTTCACATAAAAACTTATACACAGATGTTCACGGCAGCACCATTCATAATAGCCAAAAAGTGGAAACAATCCATATGTTCATCAAACGATGAACGGATCAGCCAATGTCGTATGTCCATACACTGGAATATTACTCAGCATAAAAAGGAATGAAGTACTGATACACACTCTAACGTGGATGAACCTTGGAAACATTAATGCTACGTGAAGCAAGCCAGACACAAAAGGCCGCGTATTGTATGTCCATTCAGATGAAATATCCTGAATCGGCAAATCTGTAGAGACAGAAAGTAGATTTGTGGTTGCAAAGGGTTGGGGGAAGGGAAAAGGGGGAGTGACTGTTAATTGGTATGGGGTTTCTTTTTGGGGTGATGAAAGTGTTTTGGAATTATATATGGTGATGGTTACTCAACATTGTGAATGTGCTAGAACTCACCAAATTGTACACTTTAAAATGGTGAATTTTATCTCAAGAAAAAAATGCAATTAAAAAAAGAAGTAATGAAGTCAAATCGCAGGGAAGCAGCAGAGGGGAAGCACCCTCCCCTCCGGGAGCCGACTGGGAACCTTGCGCAAACAGCTGCACGCCGCAGACCTGCGTTTTGGACTCATCTCTGGCTCTTCCGTCTCCTACTTTCCAGCCACCATCTCTGCGCTCCAACACCCATCCTTGGAGACTCGAGTGGGTATTCGATTCTGAGCGTTCCTTTCGTGCCTGCGCTGTGTGTTGGGGGCTTGGCTGATCTAGACGGAGATCGGACTACCACTCTGTCTCTGGGACCCTGCTCCTGTGGAAGCCGGATTTCTCCAATGTTGGAGAGCAGCAGGGAGGCTGGTTTAAGAGACTGACCAATAAACACGGTCTGGCAGAATGCCAACTCAGGCAGTCTGTTCTTTCGTGCTGCTGTCATTTGTGCTGTCATGAGACGAAGCCTTGGGGTCGAGAGAGGCCTCTGTCATGGTGATCCCGAGGACCCCTTGGTTTGCTTCTCTTCTGCCTGTCCCCTTCTCAGCCGGTGCCACCTCACCTACCTCCTTCAGGCTGCTTGTGTGGAATCCACACATCTATTCAGATGCAAGTGTGAGGGTTTCTCAGGGCACAAACCTCGTAAAAGCGGCAGCTCAAGTACTCACTGTGCCCACTCACGGAGGTTCCCTGGCTGCCAGCCCCACGCCCCTCCCTGCCCACCTCCCACCCACGACTTCCTGCCCTGCACTCTGGGTGGATGACGTCCTCTCCTCTCTGTCACAGGGGCCTCAGCCTAGGCGTTCTCAAGCCACACTGACCGCTCACCCATGTCAGATGAGCACTTCCAGGAGCATTTTTATTCCCAGGGATGACTCTGAAGGACAGATAGAATGGAACCTTTCTATCATCCTGGTTCTGGGAGGGAAAAGGAACTCATGATCCACGAGAGGCTTTTAAGCAGGCGTGCTGAAAGGGGATGCCACTAACACGGTGCTGGCTCATCCCAACCAGAATAGTGTAAGCCGATTAATAAAAATGAAGGCTCTGGATTTATTTTTTTAATGGATGAATAAAGCCCAGAAAAGTCCAGGGGGTTGAAAATATTCAAGCGATTCACATCACAACACTGGCCATTGTTTAGTCCACAAGGATGGCAGTGGAACAAGCCTGACTTAAGGCGAACACGGAGCCCTGACAATGAGCAAGCAGCTTACTGAGCCATCTCCTGAAGGCTGGAGGGAAGACGTTTGTGGAGCGGTGGGATGTTTTCCTCAGTTGTGTTGGTGGGTCAGTCAGAAGGCTGTGGTGTAAGCAGCAGACAGAGATCCTGGACGACCCAAGTATGGAGAATTTATTGGCAGCTCTCTGGTGATCACAGATCAACAGGGAGCCTGGAGAAGCAGGCTTGGGGATCGGCAGAAACCCAGACTGCTCCACAGTGAGGAAGCCAATAGTGTGGGGATGATGCCATGGCAGGAACAGTCTGGATCAGGCAAAGCTGCCACCCTTGTGTCACTTGGGATTTAGAGTCTGGAGAGAAAGCATCCAGTTGGTCGAGTTCTTATCACAGGCACACTAGTGGCTAATCTAACATGATGAGAGGGAAAAGGATATAGTCCCTCAGCTTCCGTGATGGGAAGTGGGTGTAGACCCACCACAATCACATACAAGGGGAGGAGGTAATTCTCCCAAAGAAATCAGAGTGCTAACTAGGAAAAGGGCATGGACGCTAGGTGGACAAAAACCAACCATTGTTTCTTCCTTCAAAGAACAGAAAATCACTTGAAGCAAGCTAAATTGATTGATAGCTTCTCTCTGAATGAGGGTGTCCAGCTATCTGTAGTGAAATGATCAAGTGTGTGCAAGGAGACCTTAATTTTATGGGAATTCTGGCAAAGGTGCTATCTGGGTGTGAACGAAGGAATACCTGGAACTGTCCCTCACTCTCCTGTGCAGCTGGTTGAGCAGACTTGCCTGTTTTGGTGGAGACACAGTGAGCTAGAACATGGAGAAACTATATAGTGAATCGGAATCAAATTAGGTGAGGTAAGCTGAATAAACCTACTTTGTGGGGGTTCAGCCATGTTTTTCCTGTCAAAATATTTAATAGGTGATGGCACTTCGGGTACTGAGGAGCTGGCACAAGGAGACACAATGTACATAGGACCTCTGTGTAACTCATTAGCGTCCACAGAGAGTGTATGTATTTCCCATTCACGTATGCGATCAGCCAATGAGAGCAGCATGGCGCCTGGAGCATGGCACCATCCTATACATGCAGCCACTGTTGAGGGCCCTGCTGGGTGACCCTGGGGTAGGTGAGGTGATTAAGTGCGGTGTTTACTGTGCTGTGGCCTCTCCTGCCATTTATGTTTCGTTCTGGCAAACAGTGTTGAACCTTGATGGCTGAAAAAGGTCTACCATGATTGTGTCAGACCTGTTCCAAAGAAACAGAGGCAAGGATCGTGCTGGACCACATTTTAAGTTTTATAGCAGCTCGTGTCCCCTGAAGGATATGGTTGAGCAAACACAGGGTAAAGTTCAGCAGGCAGTTACAGATGGGTGGAAGTTCTTTGACATTGTGGAAGAGATCACAAATATCACAGCAGCCTCGGAAGGTTTAGCGACAATTACACAAACGGGAGCTGGAGGAACTGCATCCAGAGGCACGTCAGCACTGCAGGGAGTTGGAAAGAATGGAAGTGCAAGTGCCAGGGGCAGTGTGCTCAGTCTCCAGAGGGAGGGGCCAGGCAGTGCTCCCTCTCCCGGAAGCGCCTCATCCTCACTCCAGGGAAGATGGCTGGACACAGGACACAGCCTGCCTCAAGGAGCTGCTCTTTCCCCATGGTTTCTGAAAGAATTAACTCAGCTTTTCACTTCTGCAGAACAAGTCAGCGAGGCGGTAGGAGGAGAGAAGTCTATTCATCTCTATAGTATTAAGCATGGTTTTGTGGTTGCAGTAGGTAGTCTATTAGGATTCTTGGTGGATAAACCATAGGTAATGTTCTCCATGCCTCTTTCCATATAATTTTAGTAATAAAGTGCTTGGCCAATATTTTGTTGATTATTGAGAAATATGAATAATAATGGTTGTGTTTGCTGGAGAGCTTCTGGGGAAAGATGGTTGGAAACATATTTTTGTCATGGCAATGAAACAATTGTCATGTTAGTTTTTAAGGAATTCTTCTAAAAGAATTTGGATTAATTCTTTCTTAAGAAAGGCTTCTAAAATAAAGACCAAGATGCAATGCTAAAATTAATGATTTGCTTGGACAACTTCGAAATCAGTTTGTAAGAAATACTATTAGTAATAAAGAACTAAAACATAAGATTAGTTGCTGTGGTTATGCAACCCCATCTCCAGGAAATTTGGCTTCAAGGAACACATTGTGCCCTTCAAAGGGCACATTGAAGAGAGTCCAACTATACAGGTTTCCCTTGTATTCTTGGGCTCCTTAATACAAGAATCATGCATTTTGATACAGGTTTATAAAATATTCTAAAAATACTTCTAAGCTGTGTCAATATGAACAGGATTGAAATGGCAGTGACTAAATTATTTGTTTCATGTATAATATAGCTTCTTTCGAAAAATGGAGAAATGTGGAAGGAGTATTCACAGTCCTAGACAACTCCATCTTTTAATTATAGATCTCTAGACACCGCCCAGAATGGATTCTTTATAAAATCAAACATTAAGATAGAGTCAATATTATGCCTATGACCTAATACGTTCCTCTTGGTTAGATTCACAGGGAAAATGTGTTCATGTCCCTGTTAATACATAATTCTTACCATTTCTCAAGTTTTAACATAAAGATGTAAAGATTACAGCATTTTAGCACGGTGGAAAGGGTCATTGACTGGGGTTGGGACACCAATTAGCAGTCTGTTGTAACAATTTGAGCGAGAAATGGTGCCAGTGGAGAGAGCGAGAAGTAGTTGGATTGTGAATAAGTTTTGACAGAAGACTCAGCATGTTTTGCTGTGAGTCTAAGAGGGAGGAGTCAAAGCCGACACCAAGGGTTTTACTCCAAGCCGATAGAAGAATGGAGTTGCCATTGACTGTCATAGGGGGGCTGTCAGAAGAGTAGGTTTTAGGGGAGAGCTCCAGAGTGTGATTTTGAACTACGAAGTTTGAAATGCCTTTGAGACTTCCAAGGGAAGATGCCAAGGAGTGAGCTGGGATAAGAGTCGGCGTTTAGGTGAGAGGTCTGAGCTGGAGACAGAGATCTGCAAGTCATTAGTGCATACGTGGTATTAAAGACCTGGAAGTGAGGAAAGATGAGAAGAGGCTTGCGGACAGAGCCCTGGGAATGCCGCTGCACAGACGCAGCAAGGGAGACTGAAGAAGTGGCCTGAGAGGGAGGGGAGAACCAAGGGAGACAGCATTCCAGAAGACAGAAGAATGCTGTTCCAGAAGAAAGGAGCAATCACCTCTGTCCATTGCTCCTGGAAAAGTGAGAAAGATAAGAATTGAGAAGTAGGGAGACCAACTGTCCAGGTTTGCCCAGGACTTTCCTGGTTTTAGCACTGAAAGTCCCGTGTCCTAAGAAATGCCTCAGTTCCAAGCAAACTGGGACGGTTGGTCACCCTGCCGTAAGAAGTGGCCCTTGGACTTATTGGTCATGAGTGATTCAGGTAAGAAAAGTTTGTGTGGAATAGTGGGGACAAAAACCCTGAGCGGAGTGGGTTGGTTTTAAGAGAGAATAGGTGGAATTATTGTTACATAACACACACCACAATATTGTTACATGGTCATTCTTACATAATATTGAAGTTATGTAAGAAAATTCTTTATTTTTTACAGATGCATCCTGAAGTGTTTGAATGAAATGCTATGTTGTCTGGGACTTGCTTTAAAATACTTCAGTAAGGAAAAAAAGAAATGAAGCAAATAAGTATCACATTCATAACTATTAAACTTGGGAGATGTTATGATATTCTATATCTTTATATATGATTGAAAGTATTCATAATAAAAAGTTTTAAACAATTTAAAGAAAGTGAATGGGAGAAAAGGAATTAGAGGCAGCAGGAATGCACAAACCTTTCAGGAGTTTTGCTATAAAGGAGATAAGTAAATGGGCAGTACTTAGATGGTCTCTGGGTTTTGTTTGTTTTTTTTAAGATGGGAAAAGTTCCGGCGTGTGTGGATGCTGCTGTGGGAACAGGGATGAGGCAGGCAGGCGGGGCACACACAGGTGTGCCATCCTTGAGCAGGGAGAGGGGATGGCGCCCATGGGATGCAAGTCAAGGGCTGGGTCTTGGAGGTGACGATGCTGAGCTCACCACAGTCAACAGGAGGGCAGCAGAGAGGATGGGCACGGGGGCAGAGAGTGGGTAGACGTGCTGGTGGGAGGCAGTGCACCGTCTTCTGATGGCTGCCGTTGTTTCAGTGAAGGAGGAAGCAAGGTCAAAGGCTGGGGGTGAGGCGTGAGGGGGCCTGGTGGTTTAAGGAGAGAGGAAGGTGTGAAGGAGTCACCCAGGAGTGTGAGAGAGAGAGAGAGAGAGAGACAGAGTCGACTAGAGAAAAGCAGCAAGGTTGTCAGACGGCTCTAAAGGCCTGTCTGAGGCTGAGACCAGTCGGTAAGTGCAGGAGCTGCTGGTGGTGGAGGGGCCTGGTGGCCCACTGTTCTCATCCTCCCGGTGCTCACCTTCCACAGTGACTGCAAACACTTCCAGCTCTCTGCCCGAGGGCTTTGTTCTGGCTGCGGGGGCATGCTCTGCCTGAACACGGGGTCATCAGGAAGCGCTGAGGAGTTACTGCCCCCAAAGCAGCTCTCAACCAATGATGGACAGGGCTCTGGTGGATAAATACCCAGCTCTCTCAGCACTCAGTTGGGATAATTCCCAGTCATGTTCAACACACTTCCGTGTTCCCCAGTGGGACCCCCAGTTACCTGCAGAGACAACTTGCTTATTAGTGCACGCTTTACTATTTTTTTGTCCTCCCCTGTCTCACTCCTGGCTCTTCTGCTGATGTTTCCTGGGATCATCTCCCCAAAACAACTTGTACTACAATCCTTGTCTTAGAGATTTCTTCTTGGAAAATAAAATCAAAGACAGTATGATATGCGTCAGTGGCTGAGAGCAGGTGCTCGGTGGGTGGAGAAGTGGATTTGATGGGGTTGGGCTCTTGCCCATTGAGCCCTAAGCAAGATGAGGGCCAATGGAGTGAAGGGTATACTTGAGGAAGTGACGGTGATGACAGATGGTGGAGCCCACCCTGAGTAAGGAGGGAGGGAGGCTGTGTGGCAGATGAGGGCCAGTGGAAAGGGATGGGGTGGGAGATCCCAGTGAATTCCAGGAGTTGTTGACGTTAGAGGATTAGAGTTGTTGAGCTAGAAATGGAGGAGGTGGTGATGGGAAAGTGGGAAGGTTGAAACTGAGAATATGGGGAATTAGTACGGGGGTAGGTATAGGACAATATCATTGGAAGCGAGGAAATCAAGAAACTAAGAGGCGAGGGCATTGACTTAGGGCAGGAGCAGTGCTGCCGAGAGGGATTGTGAACCTGGGGCAAAATCTTCCGGGAGTGACCTGGGGATCATAGATGATCAGGCCATAGTCTGATGTTTGAAGGAGAAGGAGAGACAATGCTCTGGAAAGGAAGGGGAGCAAGGAGGATGCCTACCCCTGGCGGGACTGTAGGGAAGCAGTGCCCTCAGAGGAGCTCAGGCTCCCCTCTGAGCCAGAAGGTGAAGGAACGCTCAGAGAAGTGGCAGAGGATATTGGGGGTCCTGTTGATGATGGGCTGTGCATTCCAGAGGGCATCCAGTGGCGGTGTCTGGGTTGGTGACCCCCACCCACCGGGTCCCAACTCTCCTGTGGCTCAACCTGTGGAGTTTGGGATCCAGTGATGTGCTTGTCAGGAAGAGGAGGAAAATCAAGGAATTGAGGGAAAAGGCAAGAGTCACGTGGGCACTAAGGAAAATTACAGAGAGGCCTGCCAGCTCCCAGACCTGAGGAGGTCAAGGCAGGAACGTTCTAAAAACCAACAAGGGACAGGGCACTTTGAGGCAATAAAAATGCCAATAAATTTACTATCGGATCAAAGCCCACAACGTTCACGATCAGTTTACTCTCTCCTTCGGGTGCTCTGCAGACTTTCCAGGGGCAGAGCACTTGTGTAAAATCGTATTTTCTTCTACAAGTTTATAGGGTTGCCGATTAGTATTTATGAAGACATAGAGCTTTTTCTTTTATTGGCAATCAGAATGAAAAATAGAATCCTTAGTGGCTTTCCAGTAATTTCTCACTGACTTGTGAGCATATCACTAGAACCTCAGAAATGCTCTTATTGGCCCTGTAAGGAGACCTGTGTCCCCAGGCCTTCGGTGGTGCACCTGGTGGAGCCTGCTCGGGGGAGGCCGGAGGCCTGCTTCTGTGTGAAGCTGCTCGCCCCGCGGACTCCCGGTCGTGTGACCTTCTGTAGTGGCCCCCACACCGTCCCGTGTCCTTCCTGGGCACCCTCGGGGAGCAACCTTCAGTTGTTTTGCCTGAGCGTCACATCTCTACACAAGATGCTGTCTTGTGGTCCCTCAAGGAACCGATGGTTTTGAGTCTCACACTTTGCCTGGCACAAGGTAGGTATTTAATGAATATTTGTTGCATGAAGATCAAATGAATGAATGAGTTTTTTACTAACTGAACACCTCATAGGTTGCAAACATTGTTCTAGGCACTGAGGAAATGGTTGTAAACAAAAGAGATAAGAATCTCTGCCTCTTGGGCCTGACATTCTAGAGGAGGGAAGGCAATGCATGTTATTGCAGGAGGACACAGTTCCTAGGTCGCTGGCAGAAACAGAACTCCAGAGGGAAGCGAGTCTTAGGGACGAATACTGAGGGCCTACCCGGTGCCGCTTGTTTTAAATGAGCTAAATTCCTCACCAAGGTGCAGTAGGTGATATTGAGCCCTGGCTTAGAGACATGCAAAAGGGGGCTCAAAATGGTGAGTTTCCCGAGATAATGGGGTTAAATATGCAGAGCAGGTCTCTGACTTCAGGGCCCGCCGTCCTAACCACTGCACTGCATTGCCCCTCAGCTTCTCCTGAGTGCCAGCAGGTGCGTTTCTGTGGGGAGAGCAGGGGCACGGATGAATTCAGACCTTCAGCTCTCTCCCTCTAACTTGGTCGCTCGTGTACAACACGCTGCAGCTGTCTCACTTAGAACCAGCCTTTCACTCTGTGGCTGCTTGGTCGCCTTGGGCTATCTGGCCCTCGGGTTAATTTCCATTTAGCTACAGATGCGAACCTAAAGGCAAGACCCTGAGTTCCGGAGCTGTTGCACACTCTCCTAAGATGCCAGTTCCCACCATACAGTAAGGAAAGGAATGCAGAAGCTCACTGATCGGCCCACATCCCCAACAGTCAGCAGCAGCGCCCTCGTGATCCTGGCTCCAAGTCGCGCTCAGAGTCCTCAACCACACTCCTGAACTATCATTTTACAAGTATATTTCTGTATGACCATGAGCACAAAAGAAAGCAGAAGCAGAAAAGGAAACTGTCCAGCCAAGGAGGGCTGTGAGATGTTGGCTCTCTGGACCCAAACTGTGTATGTGAGCCGGCATTACTTCCACACGGACGCTGGGGTACACTCGGCCTCGTATGTACGTATGTGTGTACGTATGTGTGTATGTGTTCCAGGGCCCTGCCACAGGGAAGGCTGGGGCCTCCTGCAGGGATCCGGGAGGCTGCCTGTTTAACATTCCCCGTGAGGTGGGTCCACAAGAACTGCTCCCTCCCAGGATGTGCCCCAGAAGCCCACCCACCAAGGCCTGGAGCCCAGGAGCCAGTCTGCATCCCACCTTTCTTTCATCCTGAATAATCTATTTCCCGTTGTGCCTGGGGAAGGCTGCAGCCTTGTGACTTAGGGCAAGGCACGCCAGCACTGGGAGTGCCAACGTGCTGTAGGATTTCCCCAGGACCTCAAGTGGTCCACTATGGGGTAGGGGTGGGGGTAGTGAGCACCAACGCATCCTCTCTCTTCACCAGCTCCGAGCTGGCGCTGGTCACATCCAGAGGACTTTAAGAAGAAGGAGCATTTTAAAATATTGGGTTTCCCGCTGGAAGTCGAAACAAGGAATGCAGCAGCAGGGGTTTGCTCCGTCCAGCTGCATGAGCACAGCAGCTGACCAGCGTCTGCAGCCCCAGCGAGTGGAAAGCAGGACTTGCCCCAGGTAGGCGCTGCTTCCATCCCAACCAAACTTCCCTCAGTGACTTCACTGAGAGCTGGTTTACATCATGAAGAGAAACCCCATGTATTTATTGTAATAACTTTGGGACTTTATGGACCCACAAGAGGATGTAATTTAAGAAAACGTTAGCAAGCTGTTCCAAATACTAAGGCTTTGAAACTTGCTATGCCAAATAATCATCAATGGAAATATTTCAATATTAAGAATGAAAAGCTGCAGCAAAACTCCTTTTGAGCAGGGCTTTGGAAGTGGAGAGGTTTTGAAATGTATGTTTTTGGTCACGACATCCTGGGGTCCTAGGAAAAGACAACTGGCTTTCCAGGAACCCATTAGGAACAACATATGACCTAATAGAAGGGGGTACATCTAATGTCTCCCTTGCGGGCGTTAGCCCTATAAATAACTTAGAAAACATCTGGGCTGATCCCCTCTCTGTTGCTTCACTTTGAACATGGTGTTGGAGGGAATTACATGATGTTTTCATTAGGATTTTTAAGACAAAATAATTGAAAGGTTACCAGGAAAGAGAGTGAGCTAAGAATGGCCCCTCACTACAGAAATATGATATTTTTCAAGTTCCCATTCTATTAGCAATAGTACGTTAGTGATGTTTTTATTTCCTTAAATAGCCAACATAATAAACCTTTGGAAACACTTTTGAACCATGTTCAACCCTCTCCTTCTGTAGGAAGCACGCAGGACCCAGTGGTGGGAGACACAAACGCCCCACCATCAAGTCTTCACCTTTGATCACCAGGAGACACACGTTGAAAAGGGTGGCTGCGTACACATGGTCACCTGCTGGTCTCCCTATAATTACGTGCCATGCGTCACACTTATAAATTTAGAATCTGTGTCCTATCCTTGCCCCATGTGACGACCTTCCTGAGGGTACAGTGAAATCTTGTCTGTGTTTAGAGCCCAGGCCTCACTGCTGCTCAGTTGCTGAATAAGTTTACAGAGTATTTACCATGCTGATTAGTCTGCTAAGGACCGGGGGAAGGAGCAGGCGACTCTTCGAATCCTATGAAAAGAGAATTACCATTTCAGAGAAAAATTCAAGACCTTAGGATTATAGTAACAATCGAATAGCAATTTGTAGGTTATAAAGTGTATAAAGTTATGTGCATTTACAGACACTTCTTCCCTGACTCACAGCAACACTTTGAGGGGTATCACTCTCCCTGTTTTTCCAGTGAGGAAACCGAGACTTTAAGGGGTCAATGGGTTTTCACCAGGTCACAGAGCAATAAGGGGAGAAGTTGGCTCTTTCATCCCCCAGTTTGGTTCTTGCCCCATCAAACCTTTCTCTCCCCACACTTTTCTCCAAATCAGGACATGGACACATATACACTACTTTTTTCTTTAATAACAGCTTTCTTGAGATGTAATTCACATACCATAAAGTTCACCCTTTGAAAGGTGTAATTCAGTGGTTTTTAGTATATTTACAAAGTTGAGTGATCATCATCTCTATCTAATTCCAGAGCATTTCCATCACCCTCAAAAGAAACATACCCATTAGCTGTCACTCTCCATTCTCCCCTCCCCCATCCCCTTGCAAACATGAATTTAGTTTCTGTCTCTGTGGATTTGCCTATTCTGAATGTTTCATATACATGGAGTCATGCAATATGGGGCCTTTTGTGTTTGGCTTATTTCCCTTTGCATACTGTTCTCAAGGTTCATCCGTGTGGTAGCGTGTGCCAGAACTCCATTCTTTTTCATGGCAGAACAATATTCCATTGTATGGATAGACCATATTTTGTTTATCTATTCTTCAGTTGATGGATATTTGGGTTCTTTCCACTTTTTGGCTATTATAAACAGTGCTGCTATGAACACTTGTGTACAAGTTTTTGTGTGAAGATATGTTTTCAATTCTCTTGGGTATATACCTACGAGTGGGAATTGTTGAGTCATATGGTAACTCTATGTTTAACATTTTGAGGAACTTCTATTCTGTTTTCCAAAGTGACTGCACCATTTTACATTCCCATCAGCAATGTTTGAGGGTTGCAATTTCTCTAAATCCTCACCAACACTTGTTATTTTCTGTTTTTTGAGTATAGCCATCCTGGTGGATGTGAAGTGATATCTCATCATGGTGTTGATTTGCATTTCTCTGATGACTAACAATGTTGAACATTTTCCATGTGCTTATTGGTCATTTGTATACCTTCCCTGAAAAAATGTGTATTCAAATCCTGTGCTCATTTTTTAATTGGGTTATTTGTGTGTGTTTTTTTTTTTTTTTCCTTATTGTGTTGTTTGACAACCATGGAGCTGTGTAGAGGAGGTGGAATTACAGCAAGTTAAAACACTGGCTAAACCTAGTCTAGGGCTGTCTAGGGTTCGGAGTTCAAATTCTGACCAACTGTTCAGTCAGCTGAAGAAGTCACACAGCCTTGCTGGCTCAGCTTCCTTTCCTAAGGAACAAGATTGTTGTGTGTATCAAAAGAAGCTGTAACGGGTAACGCCAAGTGCTGGCAAGGACGTAGAGTGACGGGGACTCTCATCCATTGCTGGTGGGAATGCAAAATGACACAGCCACTTGGGAAGACAGATTGGCAGTTTTGAATAAAGTTCAACATACACTTACCAGATGATGTGGCAGTCTCACTGCCAGATACTTACCGAGGTGAAAGGAAAAGTTATGTCCTTGCCAAGACCTATGTGTGAATTTTTATAGCGGCTTTATTCATGATCGGGGAAAAAATATCCTTCAACTGGTGAAAAGATAAACAAACATACAAATAGCACAAATAATTCCACAAATGCAATTATATTCAAAAATAAAAATGAACAATTTACTAATATTCCCAATAACATGGATGAATCTCAATGCATTATGCTAAGTGAAAGGAGCCAGTCTCAAAAGACTGCATAGTGTATGATTTTATTTATATACTGTTCTGGAAAAGGCAGTGATTGCCAGGGCATGGGGGTGGGAAAAGAGATTGACTACTGCTGTGGTTTGACTGTCTGTGTTCCCCCAAATTCATATGTTGAAACCCAACCCCCAATGTGATGGGGTTAGGAGATGGGGCCTTTGGGAGGTGACTAGGTTATGAGGATGGGGTCCTCTTGAGTGGGATGAGTGCCCTTATAAAAGAGACCCCACAGAGCACCCTAGCCCCTTTCACCTCACGTATTTCAGGAGAACACAGCAAAAAGATGTCTGTCTATGAACCAGGGAAAAACTCACCAGATGCCAAATCTGCTAGCACCATGATCTTGGACTTCCCAGGCTCCAAAACTGTGAAAAAGAAATGTTGTTTATAAGCCACCTACTCTCTGGCATTTTGTTTTAGCAGCCCAAACAGACTGAGACAACTACAAAGCGTTATGGGAAAATTTGAGGGGGGATGATATAACTGTTTAATATCTCGATTGTAGTGGCTACCCGATTGGTGTGTTTGTCAAAACACTCAAAACTGTACAATAAAAAGGGTGAATTTTATTATATGTAATTTATAACCCTACTTAAATAAACAAATAAAGCCAGATAAGTATAGAAAGCAAAAGAAGTTCTGTTGCTCTCTGCAAACAGGAAATCTTGAATCCTGAGGTGCTGGTCATCTCTGAGTTCCTCCCATCGTGCAGGTGGCTGCTTGGGTCTGACTCCCAGCCTTCCCTCGATTTAAACTGAAGACTGCAGATGCCCAGGTATCTGAAGTGAAGGGGGTCTTAGAGCTGGTCCAGTTTACCCGTGACTCTGTGCTGCAGTCGCGTTCTCCCAGGACATTGTATGTAGCAGTCCCATCCTCCAGTGTGTGCTGGGCAGGAACCCCAGAGGAGGCTGTGGCAGCTGTAAGACGCTGAGTGATACTGTAGCATTGTTTTACACCTCCGCGGAAACATCGTCACCACATCAAGATTCTGATTATATCCATAGCTAGGTCTACTTTACGCTATTATTATGTACCCCACAGTGGCCGGCTTTGCTTCACCTATAGGCAGAGACCACAATGCAAAGAGGATAGGCCAGACTCTCCATTAAAAGAAGCTGCAGGAAGATACAGGATACAGCGTAGAAACTATTGAATCTTTGTCTTTTTTTTTTTTTTTTTTGCAATATCTTAAAGAGGCTATCCTGGGTGATGTTAGTGCTTTTTTGGCTACAACTTTGAAATTTATATGAAAAGACAACCAGTTAAAGAGAGGTCAGGAACAGGAAAACAGGTGGCACTAGCCAGCGAGAAAAATGGACACGTCTTAAACATGCGGGAGGGAGAATGTTTCCACTCCGTTCTGATTATGTACCACATGCCCAGGAAACGCTTCCTCGGGGTGTGGGTTTGGCATGGGCTGCCTTCCAGTGTGAAGCTCCGGGAAGAGGCTGGGCCAGCCTGCTCCCCTCACTGTGCAGGAGGTGGAGTGGTCTTAACACTCAGGCTTCACCCATATTATACCGTCTTAAACTTTCCTCCAGAGCCAGGTTAGGATTTCTGGTAATACACTGCTCGTGGAGCAAGATTGGGAAAGGAAATCCCTGGAAGGCAGTGGGGGGATGGGGAAGCTGTGGGTGGATTCCTGAGCCTGCTGAAGCTGCTTTCCCCTCCCCGCTTGGTTTGTTCTCTTGGGAGGGCGGGCCACCAGGAAGGGGAGTTGGCTCATTTCCCTCCAGCTCAGGGCAGCTGCACTTTGAGCCAGGGTGTTTGGTGGTGTTCTGCAGTTCTTGAATTCCCTTTGGGCTCTTGGTGGGTGAGTCTGAGACCTGGCTCTCCAATAAGCCGCACCAGAAGCCAACGGCTGCAGGTGTTTTCAGAGGAATAGCTGGGGCTTCGGGGGGAACTCATTGGCGGTGTGTGTGCATTTGAGGGGAGTGTCGGGGGGGACAAGGCCCTGAGTAAGTCCCCTTTCAAATAGATCTTTCCGTATGGTTGTGCTGCCTGCTAAAAATGGCAACGTGCTGAGGAAGGCCAGCAACTCTATGATTCTGGGAGGTTTGCTCTGAACTCTGACTGCAAAAAATTCTCCCTTTAATATTGGCTGGCGGCAGAGAGATTTTGCAAAAGCAACATGAAATCTTTACAAGGTCCCTAGATGACACAACCTCTCATTTCTGACAGTCCTTGAGGTACCATCAAGGTCTCCCTGCCTTTCTTGGGCTCATCCTACTCAGCCCGGTGGATGATACTGAAGCGGACTAGCAGCAGAGAACAGCAGGCTGGGGGTCACCAGGGTGCTGTGCGGACGGCAGCCCTGGCTCCTTGAAGACCGGTCAGCTGTGAGGCCCGAGACAGGAGCTCCGGGCAGCTGCCTGAAATTGCTCCACCCTTCCACCCCCTGCACTCTAGGCCCCTTTCCCAAGGGGCCCATTCTCCCTCCACCTCCCAAGTGGGGGCTTCCAGTACCTTTACCCTTTTTGTTCAGTTTCAGTCCAGCTCAGAGATTGCTAAGGTTGCATTAGTAATATACCTGTTGCATATTATAGTGTGGTTTTCTCCTATTGTTGTGCAACTGTCACCACCATGAATCTCCAGAACTCTTTTCACCTTGTAAAACTGAAACTCTGTACCCATTAAACACTAACTCTCGATTCCTCCCACCTGCAGCCCCTGGCAACCACCACTCTACTTTCTGTCTCTATGATTTTGACCGCTCTGGGTACCTCGTGTAAGTGGAATCATGTAGTATTTATCTTTCTGTGACTGGCTTATTTCTCTTAGCATAATGTGCTCAAGATTCATCCATGCTATAGCATATGTCAGAATTTCCTTCCTTTTTAAGGCTGAATAATATTCCATTGTATGTATATGCCACATTTTGCTTATCCATTTATCCGTTGATGGATGCTTGGGTTGCTTCCACATGTTGGTTATCACAAATAATGTTGCTATGAACGTTAAGTGTGCAAATACTGATTGGAGACCCTGTTTTCACTTCTTTTGGGTATATACCCAGAAGTGGGATTGCTGGATCATATGATAGTTCTATTTTTAATTTTTTGAGGAACCACCAGACTGTTTTCCACAGCAGCTGTACCATTTTACATTCCCAAACGTTTCCAAAGGGTTCCACATTCTCCACATTCCCACCAACACTTGTTTTCTGTTGTTTTGATATTAGCCATCCTAGTGGGTGTGAGGTGATATCTCATTGTAGTTTTGATTGGCATTCCCCTACTGATAATTGATGTCGAGCATCTTTTCATGTGCTTATTGGCCATTTGTATATCTTCTTTGGAGAAACGTCTATTCAAGTCCTTTGCCCATTTTTGAATTAGGTTTTTTATTGTTGAATTTTAGGCGTTCTCTATATATTCTGGATATTAATCCCTTATCAGATGGGTGGTTTGCAAATATTTTCTCCCTCATGTATTTTTAGTGATAAAATATTTAACCCCTGCCAGACCAGTTATCAATACTACTGATAACTAACATTGAGCCTTTACTGTGTGCTGGCCCTGCTAAGTGCTTTACATACATTATCTCATTTAATCCTTCGAACAAAGCTAAGTGATTATCCCCAATTCATAGGCCAGGAAACAGTGGTAAACTAAATGAAAGCTGGGATTTGATTTGGGGTCTGTTGACTGCAAAACCCCGGGCATAAGTTCTACACTGGTTTGCTTAAAGGGATTGCGCAGCCCAGCAGCCTGATGTAGCAGCAGGCACATTCTACGGCAAGTCAAAAGACCCAGGTTCTAGTCTCGACTCTGCCACTGAGGGAGGGACTGTAGGGGGCTGAATGGTGGCCCCCAAAAAGGTATGTCCACATCCTAATCCTCCTAACCTGTGAATATTACCTTGTATGGTAGAAGAATGAATAGTGCCTTATATAGCAAAAGATGTGATTCGTGATTTCGAGAGGAGGAGCTTATCCTGGTTTATCTGGATAGGACCTGCATGCTGTCGCAAATGTCCTTAGAGTAAAGAGACAAAGGGAGATAACACAGTTGGAAGAGGAGAACACAGAGAGCCTCACAGAGGAGAAGGCAATGTGGAGACGGAGAGAGAGAGAGATGCTGCCACCAGCCAAGGAATAGCACCAGAAGCTGGGAGAGGCAAGGGGAGATCCTTCCCTAGACCCTCCAGAGGGAGCGCAGCTCTGCCATTACCTCAATCTTGGACTTCTGGCCAAAATCTGTTTGAGAATAGATTTCTGTTGTTTAAGCCACTCAGTTTGTGGTATTTGTTATAGCAGCCGCGGGAAACTAGTACGGGACCTTGGACACGTGAGTTACTCCTCCATGAAATGAGCGTGTGGGGCGAGGCCCCAGTTTGGCTTGGCTGCTGCACTGGAATCATCTGCCACCAGAGTCACCAAACTTAAAACGGCTTTGAGGTGTGAACATCACCCCACAGTAACTGAGGCAGAACCATGGGTGTGGGCTCGGAAAGCAGCAGTTGTAAAAGCTCGCCAGGTGGTCTGAATGGGGCACGGGGTGCAGACTCCCTGGTTTCTATGTCTATACCCTTAAGGCTCTGCGAGTCTGTGAGTCCCACAGAACAGACCTCAGCCTTCCCTGTCATCACCTTCCTCTGAAATCTCAGGAAACACTATGAACTTCTGAGCAGGAGAGAACCAGCCCTTTCCAGAACAGAAATGGATGTCAAGGGAGTCCTCCCGGGAACGCAGAGAGGAATGGAGAGTTTAGGGAGAAAGGGAAGAGGCCAGCGGGGCAGCGGGTGGAAATGAAAATGCCTGGGAGGTCTGGGGAGCCTTTAATAACATTGGATCGGACAACGGAGGGGGCTGTGGGGTAAGGGGGAGGCACCTGTGAAAATAGCAAATACTTGAGCCAGAGACAGTCCACATCCTGCCCTGGCTCCTGCAGGTTCCCCGCAGAGGCAGGGATCACAGGGCGAGGGTGACGTGTCTCCCACGGTGTCAGCGTCCCCGAAGGCCCGTCAGGAATTTGACAGGGGAGCTAGCTCAGGGGCTGCAGTGACATCTGAGAAAGGCATATGAGCGAGATAGAGGGAGCCGTAGTCAGATCATCATTCCCAAAGATATGGCTTTAACCTCTGCCCCCTCCTGCCCGCCAGCTCTGGGAGATCCTGACAAGCCAAGAAACTTCTTTAAAAGGGATGGGGGCTGGGGTGTGGGCTGGGGGAGGGCCTCTGCCAGGCGCCATCCTCTCCCCTCCGCCACACAGCTGACAGACACTTGAGAACTTTCCTTCCCAAGCCTGTATCCTGCTGGTTCAGGGCAAAGTGTGCAGCTTTCCCACCAGGATCAGCGAGGAAATGGCCTGGTTTGGACTCAAACAGACTGATTTGTTTTCCCAACATGGCCTCAGCGCAGTTCAGGGAGCCCCAGTAATGCCCATTTTCCAGGGTGCCTCTCCCCCGCTGGCTCCCTCTCCCTGCTCTGGGAACACATCACCTAGTGTCTGTAAGGCGTCTACTTCTTGTTTGACATCCCTTATTTACAAAGCAAACAGAATGTTCCTTTTAACACACATCATGCTAAGTTTATTAATGCAGAAAACAATCCCAGGGGGCCGACCCAGGGGACCCTTGAAACCTGCCAGCACAAACTCTTCAAACGCTCAGTGCGTCAGATCCTCCAGGACAATATTTCACACAATGGAGTAAAAATAATATTTTTCTTTGGGCCTTTCCAGCCGCTTTTGTGGTGAGCAGACAGAAATTATTTTCTTACTCTGCTCCCAGAGCAGAAATCTGGACGAAGCTGCGTTTATTTGTTTAACACAATGATTTCATCCTAAAAGTCTCGACAGCAAATAGTTGGTGGTTTAATAAAGGGCCTTTGAAAAGAGGCTGGAGCGGGGAGATGTGAGGCATGTGGCTGTCAGGGGCCCAGCGGCCGCAGGCTGCTGTGACTGCGGCAGGGGAGGACTGGGTGCCCTCCTCAGGCTGTCAGCGAGCTCTGGGGTTGAAGGCGTGTTGTTGCTCCTAGATGAGAACAATTTGTGCTGCTTCCATCCTGAAGGAGGAGACTGACCGTTAGGTCACAAATACTAGGTCTCCCCCAAGTCCAGCTCTGCCAGAATCAGACAGACACAAACCCAAAAGCAGATACTCAAACTTGCTTGGAGAAAAGAGGCCTTTTGTATTCATTCTTGCCTTCCTCTGATGAAAAATTACGTCCCAAGTTAACCAAATGTTGGTTGCTGTTCTGCTGCCAGCTCAGAGTTCAGCCGCCAGGCCGCTGATTAGAGGGAGGGAAGGGGCAGGGCCGGCTCAGGCCTATTGACTCTCCCATCAAGCGGAACCCTTCACTCCCGACAACCAGGTCTTCCAGCCTGCAACAGAGGTGTCAATAAAAACTCGGAAGGGCTCATTTGCGCTTCACTTTTTTTCTCGGGGAAGAATTGTCAGGAGGAGTGGAATGGAACAAATACATACAGAGGAAAAGAGCCAGAGAGGTGGTGAATAGTATAAAAACCGCCCAGGTGGCCCCAGATTCTCAGAGTCCAGCTCCCTCACTTTATAGAGGAGGACGGAGGCCCGGAGAGGGGCAGTGACGTGTCTGAGGGCACACAACTGTTGGAGAGAGCTGACTGGAACCCAGGTGTCCAACTTCCGGAATAAAAGGGGAAAGAGCCCAATAGAGCTTACAGCTGACAACATTAAAATGCTGAATTACGAGTCTCATTTTTGCCAATTAGGACTTGGATGGAACACCTGATTTGGTTCCTGGAACAGCTGATTTGGATCTGAATCAGTTCCCAAGAACTGTCTACACAGACACAGATATATTTCCAATTATAAAGTAATAATAATTCATTGAAGATTATATAAAATATAGACGTTTAAACAAGACGACAAAGATTACTTATAATTATTATAATTACTTATAATAATGTGTTACTGTTAACTTATTGGTATATCTCCTCTCAGTGTTTTTTCCGTGTTTCTACATGCTTTTCTATTTATTTACAAAGTTAAGACCCTAATTGCTTTATTTAAAAAATGATTTAATTTGTTCTTAAACATCTCCCCATGTGATTAACAGTCTCTGTAAAGCATGACCTTTGAAAGGCTGACTACGTGGTATTCCATCATAGTATATAACTGTCTTAATTCCTTTCCCCAATGGCCCGAGGCTGGTCATAGGACAGAATATCTTCTGGTAAATCTTAAAGAGCAGCCACAGAAAGACTGCCGGCTGTGTGGGAGTGGCCCTCAAATTTTTGCAGCAATTGAAATCTCTTTCCTCCACCTCAGGGTGGCTTCAGGTTGCTTTCAAATCCAACTGCCTGCTCCCCTCAATCCCCCAGCTCTCTTTCATCCTTCCCATTTCTTCTTTCTCTTTGCTACTTCCTTCCCAGACTGAAACAAGCAGATATTAAGTCCTTACATCTGCGTGATATTTTATAACCTCAAAGAGTTTTTATAGAAATGGCCTCATTTGATCTTCATAAAAACCCTACAACATGGGCAAGGCAGAATGACCCCAGTTTTATATCCAGAAAATGCTATTTGAGTGCCAACTAGTGCACTTCGGTAGTCACTGAAGGAGGGACAGAAATGAGTAAGTCCTTATCTCCAGGAACTTTTAGTCTAGTGGGGACACTTTCAAGGGCTTCAGTAGGTGATTGCTGCTGTTATTATTGGCTTAAATGACTTACCTGCTGTCACATGGCTAATGAGTGGCTCAGGGAAGTGACCCAGCACATCCTCCACTTTCTGGACCCTATCTCCTATACCACATCGCAGTTAGTCAAGGATAGATTCAGAACTGGGGGAAATGGTCAGGGCAGGTGGATGATGGGGAGCCTTTTGAATTCCCTCTACCCCTCCTCTCAAGCTCCACCAAGAGGTCCTAATATTTGAGATGCCAATTTCCCTGAGAGGAGTCCACTGAAGCTTTCTGTGTACTAGAGATAGAGATGATATAATTTACCTTTTAATAAACAAGTGGATCTTTGGGATTAAACTACCTCTACATCCCTCAAAAGATAAAAAAGAGAAAGGAAATAATAGTTACTAAGCATCTCCCTTGTGCTAGTCTCAGTACTAGACACTTTACTTATGTTATTTCATTTAAATCAGAACACACGAGAAGTTTTATCCATTGCTGTATTACTTAGGACCTAGTGCAATGCTTACCACATAATAAGCATTGAATAAATGCCAAATGATTGAATGAATGCCCATTTTATAGATAAGCAAGTGGAGGTTCTGAGGGTTTAGGTAACCAGTACTCATTTACATAGCTAGTAAGAAATGGAATTGGGATTCAAACCCACTCCACCTGGTCCTGGAGCTGTGCTTCCCCACCACTCCACCCCACGTAGTTGGGTAAGCTGTGTACGTGCTTCGGGCAGTGGAGGGACTACTCAGTCATCATGGGGGTGGTGGCTTGGAAAACCCGGTTCACTGGACACAGGGTTCACAAAGATTGGGTTCATCTTTGCCCCTTTTACAGTTTCTAGCACTTTGCTATGAAAACAGCACATGCTATTGTTTGCTGATGGACTGTTCCCTTCCTCTAAGTCTTACTGGAGGCTTCTTCCTTATATCATCGCTCGCACTGGGGGTCTGACTCCTTGAGAGTGGAGAGTATGTTATTTTAAGTACTGCCATGTTTTTACATTCTCTTCAGAAACGTGAGGTACACTGGCCTCCCTCTGAAGAAACTAAAGCAAAAAATAAAGTTAAGTTTTGCAAATGTCGCCTCTAGATGTGGTCCTGTCCCATTACTGGAGAGCCATTAGGCAGGGATAGGAGAGCTGCTAAAGGAGCTGCTCTTTTTTTTTTTTTTTTTTTTGTGAGGAAGATTGGCCCTGAGCTAACATCTGCCAATCCTTCTCTTTTTGCTGGGGAAGACTGGCCCCGGGCTAACATCCATGCCCATCTTCCTCCACTTTATATGGGACGCCGCCACAGCATGGATTGACAAGTGGTGCGTCGGTGCGCACCTGGGATCCGAACCGGCGAACCCCAGGCCGCCGCAGTGGAGAGCGCCCGCACTTAACCGCTTGCACCAGCGGGCCGGCCCCAGGAGCTGCTCTTTTAATATTGGAATGTCGGTGTTCTCGTTGGGTTTGACTGCTTGGTCCTGGCCAGGGAGCTGATTGTTAGATATTGAAGGAAAGGCTCTTACTAGCAAAACTACCCGCTTAGTGTGCATATCTTTAAATCCATTATATACGCCGTTGTATAGAGGTCTGTGGGAATTTAGAATCCAGACGCTTATGTTTCATGCATTTCCGAGATGTAACATTACATAAGATTTGGGAAATTGAGCTTTGTGAAATAAAATCAGCGCCAACTGCTCTGAGGTTGAACAGCACTTAATTTTTTTCTTTCTGAATAGTGAGATCTTTGCTGGTAATATACATATGACATAAGAAAACAGTGATCTCTAAAGGGCTATAGGCACTCTCTGGGAATATCTAGTTGGTACTAAAAGGCTCTATCAGGACTGTTTGGGAAAGAAAATTGATGAGTGTCAAGGAGAGTTGCTTTCACCTCTGGTGGAGAACACTTGAGTTGCTTTTTCATTCTCTTACCCCTCCCTCATCTCAAAACTCAAACCATTGCTCAAGTTCGCAGCGTGCTTGGACCAAAAGACCAGCAAAATCTTGACTGCTCCAGCATGATTTCTTTGTCTTCATCATCCACGTCTGAGTCTCACCCCAGGAGTCCCTGAGTGGTTCTTCTTAAGGTGGTGAGGGGGCCTTTCCAAAAGAGATGGTTTTATTTTGCAACTTACAAAAAGTGATAGGATCCTTTCTGAAATATTTTTTTGGGGTCCCAGAATGTGACCTGACACTTCTGATCATCACTCTCACTTTATGGAACCTAAACTGTATCTTGGGGACTCATTAAGTTATCTAGTCAGCCCATTCGTTTCTAGACTAAACCAAATGTAAGGGGTTCCATGTGGAGATGACCTAGGGAGCTTTTCTTCCACCTTTTGAGACTTGCAGTGTATATTTCAGTGATGTAATTGGTTGGGACACTAAACAGACCACTCAGACGCGCCTGGCCTAGAATAACTTACCTTCTGACTCAGAGCAACCAGGCAATAGAATTCTCCTAAAAACCTCCGAGTGCGACAAGGTATAATAAAAGCTCCTTTACTTATCGTCAAATCACTTAAAGCACAGTGACAACCTGGCACTTTTAATATTCTTTTTATGACATGTCATATCTATCACAGGTCCAAAGGGGTCCCCCAAACAAAACAGTAACAGTGAGTGAAAACTTACATAAAGTCTGTCTCTATTAGAAAAGTTAGTTTTGGCCCCCAAACATCAGCTTTTATGAGTTTCTATAAAATCATGACTATTTCTTAGCAGCAGGATTTTCCAAGCCTTGCAATGAAATTCTTAGTTATATTAGTGACTTTGAAATGAAAAATGAGTGACTTCGACCTCAGGGAAGATAGAATAGACATATTTTTCCCTATTCCTGCCACTAAAAACCCTGGACGTTATATATGAAACAAGCATAAGGAGACTCTGAAAGACGGAGAAAAGAAGGTAGACCAGCTGGGGACATGAGGACCCAAGGAATGACGTGGAGGAGAGCCCCCTGGGTCTTCTCGTTGCCTCGTACACCCTAGACTGGGAGCTGAAGACGCTGGCACCCAAGCAATGCCAATGGTGCAGACATAAAAAGCCCCCCCCAGTGCCCGCTCTCTTCAGCCAAAGGACCAGGAGAGGTACAGGCTAGCAAAACAGAAAACAGATAATCATCACTGTACTGCAGCCGAACACCCACAGAAAACTGTGGCCCTTCCCCACCCATGTCAGCAAAGGCCTAGACTCCCACGCTCACAAGGCTGCGATGAGGCACTGCCCCCCACCCCCTCACCATGATGGAGTCAGAGGAGGCCAAATAAGGAGCCAGGACTTTTGTCCCCACCAGTTGGTAGACAGTCCCTCCCCCACCCGTGTGGTATCAGTAGGGACCACATGGGGAGCCTGGACTTTCATCCTCACCCAGCAGTAATGGGACACTCCTCCTCTTCCCCACTGGGGTGGTGTCAAAGGAGGCCTAGTAGAGAGTCAGGACTGTCACAATTGTCACTGGCATCGAGGCCACCCCCACATCGGTGCCAGTGGAGACCAAATGGGGACCCGGAACTACCACTCCCACGTGCCTTGAAGAGGAGCTTCCCCCCCTTGGATGTCAACAGGGGCCAATGGGGAACCCCCACCTGTAAGTAACAGGTGATATACCCCCACCTTCTTTACCTGCTGCAGTGGTATAAAAAAAGGGAGGAGCTAGAATAGAAAGTTTAAATAAGACTCAGTCTCACAGTATAATATGAAAATGTCCAGTTTTCCATTGAAAGTCACTTGTACAGGAGCCGGGAAGATCTCCAACTGAATGAAGAAAGACAAGCAATAGATGCCAACACTGAGATGATGAGATATTAGAGTTACCTGACAGCGATTGTAAAGCAGCCATGATAAAAATGCTTCAGTGGTAGATATTTGAGATTAATTTACCAAAATCTCATAGCTGATGACATACCAAGTTTCACACCCAGGTCTAAGCTCTTTCTACAACAGCACAGAAATGCCCATGTCTCCTTGAAGTCGTGGTTCGTAGGTCACTCTGCATTTTAGCCTCCCAGTCCTGTGTGAGCTTTGTTAGATTTACACCTCGATCTTTTTTAATATTCAAGAACTCTTGTTACTGTTCTCTGTTTGCTTCCTTTTCATAGCAACCTGTTCTTGTTTTGTGGTTACAATACCCTCTCAAGTTTCTCAAAGCATATTTTAAAGACTCTCTTTTCTGTCCTGTATTACATCTGTTCCCTCTCTTGTTGATTGTTCTGTTTGCTCCTATTGGTCCTCTTTTGTGCCACTGATTTTTCCCCAATGCCTGTTGATCCCTGATGGCCCATTCATATTTAAGGGTGAGGGACTAGGTTAGTAATATGGGAGGATGGTATGAATCTTTTCTGCTGTTGAGTAGTCTGCTGAGAGCTCTTGGTGACCATTTTTTTCTTTGAAATCGTCATAGAATTGAAAAGTGGGATTCGCCATGATTTGGGTAATTCATATACTAGCCATGAATTTTCAAAGATTACGAGCAACCCCACCTGCAAATTGCAAACTGAAGTAAGGAAGAGGTTGAGAATAAAGAAAAAACATTTTCTAAAGGATAACAAGCCAAAGGATATGCTTAGGATGAGGGGGTGGGCGGAGGACCTCGTCTCAGATACGCAAGTTCTTTATTTCTGTTGAGTTTGTGGGAGCACAGTGCCTCACAGGCATGGTGGGCTGTTTGCAATTATTTATTGAATTGAATTCCTTTTTCCTAATTCTTCCCTTTCATCAAATAAGAAACAATTAAGAACATTCACGAGTACTGTGAGATGTTTTTAAGTGGAAGATTATTTGAACCTGTTTAGTATGAGTGTCACCCGGGAGAATGATTACTCTGCCAGGCGTTGTTCTCAGAACTTCACATATTTCTTTTATTAAGCCATGGTGACAACCCTGTGAGGGGTGTAGCAATGCTGTGGCGCCCTGTCCGTGTCTCCTCTGCACTGCAGACTGTTCCTGCAGCATCTGAACTCTGTGCCTAAATGCCCTTTGTTTCCCTGGCTGCAGGAGCACTCCACCCACATGCCGGACACTGTGCGCCGAGAGTCGAGAGCCTCAGAAACAGCCCTCAGCCAGTGACAGATGGGGACTTGGGGGGAAAATGCCCCAGCTTCCTTGACCCTCAGGTGAAAATACTGGTGAGTGTTCGACACCCTCTCCCGGAGTTAGTTCCCCAGAGCCAAGAAGCTCCGCCTGCCCACAGAGGTAACCCCCATTAGCCCCTTCACTTTCCGGTTTCACACCTCTGTTCCCCCGCCAGCGTGTCCTAGGAGCACCTTCCAAGTAAACTCCTTGTGCCAGGGCTTCTGGAGGCACCAGAACCAAGAGCATTAGATAATCTTTCTGTCCCCCTTTTGCAAATGAAGAAACTGAGGCATCGAGAGGCTGGTCACTTGACCAGAGTTAGCAAGTTAGTCAGTGGCAGAGCCAGGGTCTGGAGTCCACGCTCTGAACTACCACGTTACAATGCCATGACGCCTTGAGTGCTGACTGCGTGCTGGGCACCATGCTGAGTGCTTCGTGCAGTCTATTTTATAGGGGATAAAATAAGCTCAGATAGGTTATGTGACATGTCCAAGGTCACGGGATTGTAAGTGGCAGAGTGAGGACTTAAACTCGGGTCTATGAGCTTAACTATCCTGCTGCTGCCCCCGGGGGCCTGAAATGCTTAGCTGCTTTTCAACTAGATGGCTCTCAGCTGGAAGTGAGCAAGGTCTAGGGCTCTCAGCTGGAAGTGAGCAAGGTCTAGGGCTCTCAGCTGGAAGTGAGCAAGGTCTAGATGGCTCTCAGCTGGAAGTGAGCAAGGTCTAGGGCTCTCAGCTGGAAGTGAGCAAGGTCTAGGGCTCTCAGGTGGAAGTGAGCAAGGTCTAGGGCTCTCAGCTGGAAGTGAGCAAGGTCTAGGGCTCTCAGCTGGAAGTGAGCAAGGTCTAGGGCTCTCAGGTGGAAGTGAGCAAGGTCTAGGGCTCTCAGCTGGAAGTGAGCAAGGTCTAGGGCTCTCAGGTGGAAGTGAGCAAGGTCTAGGGCTCTCAGTGGCGGGCCCAAGGGGTCACGACTTACAGTTCCCAAGTGGGCTGCATTCCTTGTCCTGTCTTTGTGCCCTTTATTTGGTGTGAGGTTCACGAGCCAGCGAGTGGGCCTGGATCAGAGTCTCCTGGCTGTCTTCTCTCCTCTAATAATGCTTTCTAGTGCTTACTTTGCTCAGGAGCACTTCTGGACGCTGGTCTCATCCCTGAGAGAGGCCCGGGGTGGGTGAGGTAGGGCAACCAGCGATGACTGAGCATTTTCTCTGTGCTAGGGGCTTTGCATAAGTTATATCATTTAATCCCCTTAGAAATTCCTTAGTGTGATTGCTCTTTTTCCCATTTTAAAAACCAGGAAACGAGGTTAAGAGAGGCTAAGTAATTTGCCCAAGGAATTCACCCAAGGTTAAATAATTCACAACCCGTCCCTTGGACTCTGAAGCAGTCCTCTCTGCACTGAGCCAGGTGAGGGCCTGGCAAGTCAAGGATAGGTCAAAAGTTACCAGCAACTTCCAGGGCACTCCTTGTCTAGCACCTGCTCAGAGGTGCTGGGCAATTTCTGATTATGATGCTTCTAGCATAAAATCTCTGCTCAAATCACAGCTGGCTGGGACTAATGCCCATTGTAGGGGCAGATCTGTCATTACTCAGAAAATAAGTCTGTGCCCAAAGATCATTCAAATCTTAAGCATGTTTCTCTTCCCATTTATGAGCGTTCTCCAGGTGTTGGGCTCTATGCTGACCACTACGAGATAGGGTGAGATCACAAGGAAAAGATCTGGTTCCTACCTGGGAGGAGCCTAAGGCCTCGCTTGGAAAAATGGACCGCATGTAGTTGAGGCAGCTAAACATGTACGTGACCCTATGTATGAGCTACATCTCGTGTGGGGACAGGGAAGCAGTCGGGTTGGTTGGTGTGAATTCTGAGCCCCTTAATGTACACTCTCGACTCATCTAGCATACCCAGTTTGGGATCCCTCAGCTTGAACAAGATGGAAAAAGTTGGAAAAGAGCCAGGATAAATGTATGATATGAGTTGCTCCATGACACTCAAATGGTTAAGAAGTGTCACATTTATTTTTCTAAATCAGAATAAAGCTGGTGCATGCATTCACTCTCCCAGATGTTGAGAACCCAGGACCAGTTGTTGGGCTTCTACATCCTCCTCATGTAAGAACCCTGGGGCTTGCGGGGCAGGCAGGTCTGTCCTTATCCGTCAGTCACTGTCCTCGGTTTGAAGGAGGGTGGCTTCCCTGGCATCTCCTTCCCTCCGTGCCAGGCTTGGCCTCGGGGGCTGTCATGCAGGGTCGCAGAGTCACAGGGGTCAGTGTGTCCATCTCCATGGGCACTGGGCATCCTGATTCTGCTATCTCACGGTCCCTGTGTGCAGGTGGGCTCAGGCCACTCCTGGTGTGCTTGTACAGACTGCTTGCATGTCTTGGGAGACCATCCTGGTGGGGGGCTCTACTTTCAACCTCAAGCTCACAATCCCTGTCCTCTCCTACTGCTAGGACATCAGCCAGTGTCCCTTCTGGGGCCTTCATCTTTGAAACCAAAGGCCTGACTATAGGTTGTCTTCCAGGCAAATCCTCTGAACCATCCCACAGAAAACAAAACACAAAGTGAGAAGTTATCACCTTCCTCCAATAAGCGCACACACACGCGCACACACACACACACACACACACACACTCTCTCACAGGGTAAGCAAACCAAGTCCTTTGGAAATGAAAGGCTATTGCCCTCTCCCCATGTATAAAGGGGGTTTACAAACCAGCGTATTGTAGAAGCTAAGAGCATGGACCACTTGAATTCATGGTCCAGCTCTGCCATTTGCTGACTAACCTTGGGCAAATCATTTAACTTCTCTGTTTTCTGATGCGCAAACTGCGGGTAATAACTATGTCACAGGATGTTGAGTTAAGGCTAGTAAAGTGTTTATTTAGTACACTGCTTAACAAGCACCCCCAGGGCAGAAGCACTAGGAGAACTCAGTCCTCCCGGTTCCGGCTCTGCCCTGAGTGTGCGGAGCCCTCTCCTGAGGGCCAGGCAGAGTTGGAGGGAGAGCTTCTGAGCACTATCACGGCGTTTTAGAATGAAACCCATCCATTATGGCTGAAGTGTGCCTCCCCGCCAAAATCATATGCTGAAGGCCTAACGCCTAGCCCTTCAGAATGTGACTGCTTTTGGAGATAGGGCCTTTAAAGAGGTAAGTTAGAATTAAGCCATTCGGGTGAGTCCTAATCCAACGTTACTGTTGTCTGTATAAGAAAAGGAGGTCGGGACAGACAGACAGACACGAGGGACGTGCAGGACAGAGGATGACCCTGTGAAGGGGCAGCAGGAGGGCTGCCGTCTGCCAGCCAAGGAGAGAGGCCTGGAACAGAGGCTCCCTCACGGCGCTCAGAGGAAACCCACCTGCGGCACCTTGACCCTGGGCTTCCAGCCTCCAGGACTGCGAGAGGATAAACTTCTGTTGTTTAAGTCCGCAGTCTGTGCTGTTTTGCTATGGGAGCCCCCGAAAACTAAACAGGTTCCCCCACTATCTGAAAGATCGCTTTCCACCACTTGGCTTTTACGGGAGACCTACATCAGTACCTGTTCTCACTAAGTGAAAGAAATCGGAAGAGGGTTTTCACGTTTACGAAGAAAGATGAGACGTGAAAATACTGTTCGGCGTTTGTTTTGCAGGGAGCCCTGATAGAGGCTGAGCAGTCAGCAGACTGTTGTATTTCAGGCCTTCCGCAGCAGCCACGGCAGCCACGGCAGCCACAGGAGCCATGGCAGCCACAGCCGATGAGGAGACTTGACCTTGGACATCGAGGCGGCAGAGAAGACGGTGTAGATGTTAGTGACCTGCCTGCCCTGATGGACTCAGACTCGATAAGATGTTAACAGATAACCCTCTTCCCCCTTTTCTACACCCCTTCTCCTGTACCTCCCAGCTCGCCTGCCTCTGATGACTCAGCCTAACACCCCATCGTCACCACCACCACCTCTCAGCCTGTCCGTGCGCTCGCTGTCCTCCCAATTCTGGTAAGTGAAACCACACCCACAGACATCATTCCTACTTTACATAGGCTGTGTAGTTATCATTTCATTCCTGCTTTGACTGTATGTTCCTGTTCTTTTAGGTTTTATGCGTTATTTAGTATGATTTGGTAGGTTATTTTTTGGGTCTAGGAATGTTCAAAAATCTTTCCCATATAAATTAATGGTAATTGCTTCTTTGCTTTATGCCGTTTTGTCTTATGAAAGGTTTCAGAAGAACGCTCTGCTTTCGGATAGCGGGGAGACCTGTACACTGTCCCGGAGATCAAGTACTGTCAATGTCTCTAAACAGCATCATTCCAGTCTCTGGCCCTCTCTCAGGGAGGAGGGCCCAGTTGGCTTCAGGAATCGAGAATTTGTGATGCACAGCATGAACCATACTTCTGGTTTCCATCACTCACCTCCTGCAGCACAAGAAGTTGGAAATGCTCTTTGAAAACAGCCAGCTTGGGGTAGGCAATTCCCAGAAGGCACTAAGGGAAGGGATTCAGTGCCGCCCCGACAGGAGGCACAGCAACGCATGTGGAAATGCCTGGGGCTGTGTGCAGACCGCTCTTCCTCGTCTGTCCCCGTGATTGTTCTTTAAATCCTTTAAGCACTATGTAAGCCCAGGGCCTAGGGCTTTTCAAGGAACTACAAAATGTTTCAGATTAAATCAATTAAATTGACTTCAAAATAAGAAAATAAAGCGGCCAAGTAAAAATAAAAAATAATTTCAAAAGCAAAGTCATAAAATGCCTTTCAAAATGTTTTCAACAGCATTATATTTAACATAGGATGCTGGCGCATTTTCATATGGCCTATATGGGGTGGTACCTAGAGGAGTTAGTACGCCTTAGGACCTACGAGGACCTAAATTGGTACTGCTCTCTCCCCGCCCCCTCGGAAACTCATCCCAGGCGCCTCTGGGTTCAGGAGATGCCAGTGGCATGGGGACAGAGGCTGTGATATGGGGTGGGGTGGGGGAGAGGCCGAGACTCCGGTGAAAGGCAGACGTGCCACACAGGAGGGTGGTGAAGAGCGCAGCTTAAAGCTCGACTCAAATCTAAACTCTGCCCCTGTGCTACTTGCTGGACCTCTCTGAACCTCGAGTTCATCGCTGGCACAAAGGAGATCAGAATGCCTACCTCACAGGATTCCGTGAGAATTAAACGAGAGAAAGAGTGGAAGGTGCTCGGCTCTACACCTGGGGATAGTCAGTGCCCCATAAAGGCAGCTCTTGTGACGGTGGCATTCAGCGGATTCTCACAGGGGAGGGAGAGGGAGGAGACTGGCTCACTCAGGCTTTTCACCTGGAGCCACAGAGAAAATATTCAGTAAGTGGATGTTGACTGGATGTGTTTTTGTTCTCACAGTTGAGAGAAAACAGCAGCGCAGAGAGATTATGTGACTCGCTGGATCGCAGGTCCCCAGCGAGCGAGTGAGGACTGGGAGGTGAGGAGGTGGCCGGGGCCTGGGGTGGGGAGCCTGGGCAGCCTGGGCAGGGGGGCCGCTGGGGCTCCAGGAGATGGCCCTGCACGGGGGCCACAGCACAAGACCCCAGAGGGTGGGTGGCTGGTTCCCAGGCCTCTGCGGCCCAGGCGCCTCTCCTGCAGCTCCAGGGCAGGGGAGCAGAAAGTGCCAGCTGGCATCCTAGGAATGCGGGCTGCTTTGGAAAGTGAGTTCAAGTTCGCTGGTGAGGGTGGGCCGATTATGTTTACTCTGCCAGGAACAGACAGACACAGGACAAAATCCTGAGAGCTGCAGGCCAGCGTCAAAGGCAAAACTAAGTCTGGGACAAGATGAACACTTGCTTTTGAGTCCTAAACTTGAGTCCTGAACAGCGAGGGAGCCTTCTGCAGGTCCCTCCTGCTTCAGCAGGGCCTGAAAGGCGTGGGAGGGACAGTAGCCTCACGGAGTAAAAAGAGGAGATACTGAGACAGATTGGCAAGCGTGCTCTCAAGGTGGGAGTTTTGGAATCACGGAGCCTTTCCAGTTGGTCTGCGGGTACATGTGACAGGCCTTCATTGGCGGCAAGGGGGCAATGAGCACTTTGGGGACATTTCACAGAAGATTGTTTCATGTGAGAGGTGGAGAGCTTTCTGAGGCTGGCCATTTCCTGGAACAAGCTTTTTAGTGGTCCAGCTGTTGTCCCGGTCCCTGCGAGGGAGTAGGGGGCTGCCATCAAGGCAGTTTCTCAGCAGGGATCCAGATCAGAAGGCTCCTGGCCAGGGAGCTGGAAGACCTGGGTTCTAGGCCCAGCTGGTCACTAACTGAATGGGTGTTCTTTCTGGACCTGTTTATTCTCTGTACATTGAAGGGGCAGGACCACCCAAGAATGTCAAATTGCTGACCCTTGGGCCAAATCCAACCTGCAGTGGTGTTTTCTTTGGCCTACAAGTTATTATTAAAATTTTTCATCTTGTGTGCCATTGGGAGGGGCATCCCTCCATTCTGCAGTCCACGGCCCCTCTGCTCGTGCTGGGCTATACCTGCCGAGTTCCAGCCTTTAGGTCACCTGCTCTGTCCCTGCGGGCATCTGGTCTGCAGCCCCCGAACCAGATGACTTCTAGTGCCTTCCTGGTGCTGGCCTTCCCTGGTTCTACAATTCCCAACAGCACCTTCTCACTTTCGCTGCCTCCCACAGTCACCTCACACGGCCCTCCACAAATATTTGACACTCCAGCTTCTTGAGTCAATTATTCCTTTCAGAAGACTGGAGAGAGAAATGATATAATTAACTACCTGAGAGAAAATGAGCAGAGCAACAAGCTATAAATAGCGAGACACACCATGGAGGCTGAAGCCCGGGGCCCCACTTCACCTTACCCAGCTGAGAGTGGTCTGCCGCCTCCCTGGTAGGAAGGGACCAGTCAGGCCAAGGGCGGCTCATGCTTAGAGCCTCAGCCTTCACACAGCAGGGCTGGAAGTGGCCTCAGCCAGCCCCCAGGCCCCAGGGCCACAGGCCAGGAAGCAACACCCTCCGCCCCTCTCCACCAAGTAGCCAGGATCAGAATCAGCTGCTCAGAAGGGCAAATCCTTTCCTCAGCACTGTGCCCAGGAACCAGATGCTCTGCCCCTAACGCAGGGCCTGGACACTGTTGTGTTGCTGGATCCTTTCACCCCATCCTCAAACCACGGACCAGATAAATGGAGTTGAACTGACTTCAAAGCCAACACTGAGCAGAGCCATCTGTGATTCATTCCTGAGCGCGCCTTTTCCAGTTATGTAACCAGAGAGATCCAGACAGAGAGACACAGACTGGAAGAACCTTTTTTTAAACCCCCGAACCTTTACAGTATTGGGATAATCACGGCTTGCAGAGCGTTGATTACTTTAAGCTGTCAGTAATTTGAGTCTCTTTTAGAGTCAGTGACCAACTTTCTGTAATTGCGTTCTCTCTTCCCACTTCCATCCCTGAGTGAAGGAAACAGAATCCCCGCTCACGGGGCTCTATTCTGAGCACCTCACCCGGGACTTTGCTGCCACGCCCCAAACGCCACAGTGGACACATCTCCTTCCCGGCATCCTCCGGGCTCGTGACGCACTTGCTTCCCGGTCCCCAGTCTATTAGAGAATGCCCATTCATCCCCGACCCGAGGGAGGACCCCTGTGAAGCTCAGGTTGGCTGGGGCTTTTGGTGTGAATCATTCAGCAACACCCAAAACGTTGTGGTTCATGGATGGGGGGCAATGGCAAATACAGGATACTTTAAGAAACAGTATTTTCCACACATTTGCAATTTGTAAATCTTTTATTTTCTGATTATGAAACTAATACCTGTCAATGTGAAAATTCTCAGAAGTATGAAGAAGAAAATAATTATCCGAAATCCTTGCCTGGGAGAATTGTTCAAACAATAAGTGATGCTAATCTTTTAGCACATTTTCCCCCAGTCTTTGTTTTGGGTATGTTTGTATTTCTAGAGTTGAAACTAGAGTGCATTTATAGTTTTGTATCCTGCATTTCTACTTAACCATTTGCCCACATAATAAAAAACTTTTTAACTTTAGTCTTCAATAGCAACACAGTTTCAAATGAAGTCCATGTACCATAATTTTTTTAAAAAAACAAATCCTCTGTTATAGGACAAATGTTGTGTCCAACATTTAAATGCTGCATTGAACATCTTTAGCTGTAAATTTCTATCTGCATTTCTGATTGCTTTCATAGGCTCTATTCCCAGAAGTGTAATCAACTCTGCATTAAAGAGTATGAAAATTTTTTAATGTTCTTAATACATTTCAGAAAGATTGAACCACCTTTTCCCCAATAAGTATAAATATATATATATTTTTTTGTGTGTGAGGAAGATCGGCCCTGAGCTAACATCCATGATAATCCTCCTCTTTTTGCTGAGGAAGACCAGCTCTGAGCTAACATCCATTGCCAATCCTCCTCCTTTTTTTCCCCCAAAGCCCCCCAGTAGATAGTTGTATGTCATAGTTGCACATCCTTCTAGTTGCTGGATGTGGGACGCGGCCTCAGCATGGCCAGAGAAGCAGTGCATGGGTGCGAGCCCGGGATCCGAACCCGGGCCGCCAGTAGCAGAGCTCGCACACTTAACCAGTAAGCCTCAGGGCTGGCCCAGTATAAATATTTTTTAAAACCTTACTATTTTGATGAGTAAAAAAGTAGACTTTCATATTTACATTAATTTACTCTTCTTTAGCTATCAGTTAAAGTAATTATTTTTTCAAATCTTTATTAGCAATTTGCATTTTATTCCTTCATGAAGCAGATATCATGCGAGCCCACGGACTGAGGCTGAGAAGGATTATGAGATTCCTGGGGCAAAGATGCTCCCACCTATGCAGACCATCCTATGGAAAGAGCAGCAAGGGTCTGAGAAGAAGGTAGCTGAGCTAGGACACCCAGAGGGGGAGCAGGCTGGAGGGGGCCCCATTCCTGGTGATGTTAGTTATCTGTTGCTGCATAACAAATTGCCCTCAAAACTCAATGGCTTAAAACAACAGTTATTATGTCACAGTTTCTGTTGGTCAGAAATTCGAGGGCAGGTGAGCTGGTGCTTCTGTCTTGGGGTCTCCCCTGAGGCTGCAGTCAAGGCGTGGACCGGGGCTGCAGGAGCCACTTCTGGGGTGGCTCACTCCCGTGGCTGTGGCTGAGGCCTGAGTTCCTCCCCACGTGGGTTTCTCCACAGAGCATCCTCACAACACGGCTGACGGCTTCCCCCAGAATGAGCCTCTGTACCTCTTATAGCCTAATTGTGGGTGGCGGTGGCAGTAAACCAAGCAGGCACTGCCACACGGAGCTGTCTGAGCTCACAACCCCATGTTCTGGTTTTAAGCCGCGTGCTGCGACTGGAGGTGGAGCTGGAGGGTGTGCAGGGGGAGGAAAGAGCTGGACATCTGCTCAAAGGCTCCCCCCACCCAGGTGGGAGGGGAATCACAGGAAAGATTTTTTAAATGGGAGCAGGGGAGCCAGACATGGGGAACCTCTGACCTGGAAGAGGGGCTTGGGGCTGGGAGGGAACGGGAAATAAGTGCCGCGGGTAAGGAATATGACCTGACCAGGACTTTTGAATCTAAAAATATATGTGTCAGTGGGTGTGGTCATTAAAATGTATGAATATTACCCAAAAATGTTGTTGACATCAATGCTAAGTTTAGATGCTGGAAAATTAACCACATTGGCTCTTCTCCTTTCTCTCCACACACTTTCCTGTGGTAGTTTCAGCAGTTTCGTACCTTCGTCTGCTTCCGTGATGTGGCCGACTCCTGGATCTGTATTTCCAACCTTGCTGTGATTCTGCCACTTGCCAACTTCCTGCCTGACATCTCAGCCTGGTGGACTTATCAGCACCTCAAAATTAGTACGTACAAAACAGAACTTATTTTCCTCCAAAACCTGCTCCTTCTTCTTTGCTCCCTTTTCTGATCAAGGCACCACCAGGCATCCAGCCTGAGACCTGAGGCGGGGAAGCCAACATGTCACATAGATAAGGGGTTTTCTGTGGTAAGGAATTCTTTAAATTCATATGTGAGGGGAAGTGGGCAACTGGCAACAAGCTGAAGAAATGCATTCACTCCACAAACATGTATGAAGCACCTCGGATGTTCCAGGAGATGCCGTTCTGGGCATGGGGGCTCACTGGTGAATAAGCCAGATGGGGTTCTCTGCCCTCCTGGAGCTTCACTCGACAGGTACCAGGCCTCTGGGGTTGGCCCAGGAAGAGCAAGCTGACCCTCTTAGCAGAGCATCAGGTAAAGCCTGTCCCTGCCTTGTCCTGCTGTGAGCTGCTGTCAGCAGTGGTTCTGGAGTGTTAGGCAGGGGGTGACATCGCAGAGAATGGCAAGAAGTGACAAGACCCCAAAGGAGACGACTAAGCAAGTGTGCTGCGCTAAGTAATGGCCCCTGAAAGGTGTCCACGTCCTCATCCCCAGAACTTGTGAATGTTACCTTACATGGCAAAAGGAACTTTCTAGGTGTAATTAAGGATCTTAAAATGGTGAGATTATACTAGATTGCCTGGGTGGGTCCAATGTCATCACAAGGGCCCTATAAAGGGAGGCAAGGTCACAGGCAGAAGGGGAAGGGATGATAGAAGCTGAGGTCGGTGTGATGCACTTCGAGATGGAGGAAGGGGCCCTGGGCCAATGAATGCAGGCAGCTTCTGGAAACTGGAAAAGACAAGGGAACAGATTCTCCCCTGGAGCCTCCAGAAAGAAGGCAGGCCCACTGACACCTTGAGTTTAACTCCGTAAGATTAATTTTGGACCTCTGATCTCCAGAACTGTAAGATGATACATTGGTGGTGTTTAGTTTGTTACAGCAGCACTGGGAAACTAACCCAGTGCCGGGCAGGCGGGCTGCCCGCGGCTCAGCAGGTAGTGCAGGTGGACAGGGCTGCAGGTCAGTTTACTGCTCACAGCACAGCAAGCAGCGGGAGCTCCCGCAGCGCAGATGCCCTCTCCCTGAGGCCACGGGGAGACGTGAGGGGCCCAGATGGTGCTAGGCACACAGTGGGTCGCACCGCAGCTGAGGTCCCCAGGGCAGGGCGCTCAGCGCCTTTTACACCAAGCAGTAAGCAGACCACGCCCCTCCGCCGGAGCCAGCGGACAGGACAGCAGTGACGCTATGGTCACTTGACCTGCTGAATTGTCTACATGACTGGCTGGAGCTCCAGAAGCGGCTCGGGGTCAGAGGACTGTTGCCTTGCAGTGTGGCACACTCGGCGAGGACGTGCAGGGACGCACGGGGCCTCCCTCCCCACAGCCCGCCCACCAGGGCGGGGAGAGTGCCGTGGTTCACCCAGGAGACGCCTCTTTGTCCTCCAGGCAGCTCACTTCAGCTGCCGGGGATCGCCGAGTTCCCGGTGGGGACTGCACGAATGCCACACAGTCCACGGGGGGCCAGGCGAGGTCAGCGGGCAGTTGTAATGCCGTCCTGCGGGGCCGGCGAGCGAGCCAGCTGAGCCTCAATCGGACCTCTGTGCTGTGTGCTGGGCGGCTGCTTGTCCGACTCTGTGCCGGCGAGAGCCTGGAGGGTGGATGAACGGGCCAGCAGCCTCTGGGGAGGGACAGAGGCCGGCCTCTTCTCCCCATCGGTCAGGTGTCAGCGTTAAGGAATGGCCTCGCAGACGTTTTCCTGACTGCAGGGTTTGCGTTTACTCCTCAGAGGAAGCTCCCGGGGCCTGGGCAGTGAGTAACTAACGCAGACCCCAGGGTCCCAGGGGTTTAGACTCCAGACAATCAAGGATTTGTGTGTGTGCATGTAAGCGTGTGTGCGTGCACACACATGCTTTTTCACCCTTATCATGGAAACACATGAAGCAAGAAAATCCAGAAGGCATTTACCCTTTTTCTCTAAAACATTACGCTGTGATATTCCCATTCCTGAATATTCTCTCAGCCTGGACAGCAGTTTGTCTGCAGCATATGAGAACAGGCTTGCTTCCTGTGGAGGAATGTTTTTTGTTTGGTTGCTGGTATGGTTTAGGCATGACTTGGTGGTCCCAGGGGGATTCCTCACTCCCCCCTGGACGTTAGGGAATGGCGGCTATACTGTATTAATAGTTCTGTCACTGACACCTGAATGAAACAACAGGGAGACAAAAGATATTCTAGTCTAAACTCAAAGATAAACACATCTTTTGGTTTCGTGGGGCTTATACAAAAACGTATGTAATAAAGCCCTGTTAGCTAGTATATTTGGTTTAATTGAATTTTAAAATTCAGTGTAAAGTGCCCTGTGGAAGGTTTGCAATCAGATGCTTCAGCCAGTAACTAAAATGTGTGTTCCCAAAGCTTCCAGAGGTAGGTGACAGACACTCACAGTGAGACCTGAGTGCTGATCCAGGGAAGTCGGCCACCAGGGCAGGGACCCCTTCCCTGCAGTATTCCCCACGCCCAGAACATTGCCAGGCACACAGGGAAGGCTCAGTAAATGTTTGTTGAATGAATTAATGAATGACAAAGATCCTTTTCTTTGAAGGCTGGCCTGGACCCTGTTCTATCACATGAACTTAAAAAAAAAATCTCACTAAGAAAAAAGCAAACTGAAAAACAATATGTATAGTATGATACTTTTTTTGCTTAGAACTTTAAAAAAATCTCTATGTATTTAGAAGAGCATAGAAAAAAAATCCACTGAAAGACTCCACCTTACACTGTTTATGAGGGTCACCCCTGAGGACTGAGACTGACTTTAAGTAAGAAGACTACCACCTTTTGCGTAATTTCTGCCTTTCTGCATTGTTTGACCTGGAAAAGAAAGTTTGCCTTACTTTTTTTGGCTAAAAAATAAAGATTTTTTAAGACCTCACTTAAAATGTTCAAAGCACTTATACTATCTAATCCTATGGGAAAGAATGTTAATTTTTTATTGAAAGAGAGACCAAAGTTTAGAAAGGGTCATCCCTTCTGAAGGTCATGATAACTTCCCAACTTTTCATCAAATGATCTCTAACCACCAGGCCAGTGGTAAGTCAAGAAAAATGCTATAAAAAGTTAGTAGAATGTTAAGAACTACATTCAGTTCAATGTTTATTTATTCAACAGGTATTTATTGAGTGCTATGCTGACTTCACGGGCTTATAAGTACAGCAGGAACTGTGACACAAGGCTAATGTGGTGGAAAGAAGTCAGGGCTTTAGGTGGATTTTTTAAAAGTCACCTAAAGTTCCCGTCAGACTTGGAACCTCAACCTGTGGCATTTCCTTCGTCAAGGTTGGTTGTTAGGGCCTATTCTTCATCTCAATGCTTTATTTCTGTTCCTTATCGTGTGTAGAATGCCCATTTAACATGAGGTGGTCATGTGATGTTTTTCCTGAAAATTTATCATAATTGCAATGGTAGATATATAACAATCTATACACGCAAAGAAAATAAACCTTCTAATGAGGACTCAGGCTAACCACCTTAGGGAATTGCTCTTTTTGATTGTATTTTAAGGCCATTAAGATATTTGTTTAGTGATTTATTCATCCTGTAGACAGATGTAGGGATCAGTCTATTTTTCACATTACAGTGGAGTTTTCTTTTCAAATATTCTCCTTGGCCTTGTGGTGAAACATGCATTAGGATACTTCCTCATCGTGACACATGCAAAAGCGTTATTCATCAAACGGTATTTTCAAGTGTACTTCTCATTATTCTTTCAAGTATATAAACACAGGGAAGCCCTAGACTCTTTCCACAATATCAAAGGCATCAGAGATGTGGTGCAATTCCTGACCTGCGTGGACCTGGACTTTAAGGACAGGGTCACTGTATTTCACATAAAGTTCTCTCTTGTTCTTTTCCCTTCTCCTCCCTCCCCTACACCAAATACGTAACTGTTCTTGGTCTGATACTAAATCAAGGTAAATGAGACGTGACCTATTAAAAAAGGAAATGAATAATTCGAAAGGGGAAAATTGCATTCCTGGCTAGAAGCATGGACGTCGTGGCTCGAGTGTGTGGGTTTATTCTCCCACTTCACTAGATGATTTTGCTTTTTGGGTGGCATGTCTTCCATCATCCAAATTGCCTCATGAAGTCAGCAAAGTAAGTCAGACCATGTTTTAGAGCTATCTACTTTATACTTTTTTTCAAGGTTCTTTTTAGTGGGTTCTTTTAAATTAATGAATGTATATAAAGCAGACCCGTCTTTAAGGGGTCCTTGGGAATAGTCCTTATTAAATTCCCTAAAACTTGATCTAAATCAGGAATTAAATGATCTGTATGAGCAGGCACATACGTCAACGTTTCATGGGCACAACTATTACTAGAATCTTTCACGTCTTCCAAGTACCAGAGGAGCCAGCCTGTCCCTCCTGTGGACGTGGAGGACGTGGGATTGGGACGTTATTCTCAGGAAGTTGCCCCAGGCAGTTCCTTCATGTCCTTGGGGCCAGCTTGAATGGCACAGGACTCATCCATGGAGCCAGGTCTACACAAGTAGAGCCAAGATCTGGAGGGCAGAGATACTTGGGCTGCAGGCCCAGAAGAACATGGTCCACGGTACTCTCCATTAAACATCGGTGACCGGGGGCTTTGACGAGGCAACTCGCATAGAACAAAGAGAATCTGAGAGCCCACAGAGGCGGCCAGTTCTTTAGGCTCTGTCCCTTGTCACTGTCTTGCAAATTGTTGCATCCTGGTCATTGCACAGTTTTCTGCTTTCTTTTTTTCTCTTTTTACTTATAACAGGGGGTGGGGGGAGAAAGAAAAACAATTTTGGGACATTATAGTCATCGATATTGTTTCCTTATGGAACGAAGAGTTCCTACTATTTCTAGCCAATCCAGATCGTTGTTGAGGGTAATTATAAATAAATCCTCCTTACTCTGATTGAAGCAATCGTTAGAAAACAGACTTTGACCGTGGGATTTTCTGTGTTAGTTTTTTTACAGCGCTGGGGGTGTGGTGGGGAGAAGAAGCCCGCCAGAACACTGTGCTGCAGGAGGCACGTGGGGGGCTGGGGGGCTGCTCTTCAGTGAGCCCCTTTTCAGTGAGGGTCCTAAGGGTTCTTATTTCGAAATAACTTAAAGAATGAAATCGAGAAAGGAGATGTGTTTGCAGGTGTCTCACAAAACCTAAAGTTGAAAAGAGAACCCTCATGCACTGCTGGTGGGAATGCAAACTGGTGCAGCCACCATGGAAAACGGTATGGAGATTCCTCAAAAGATTAAAAATAGAAATACCATATGACCCAGCTATCCCACTACTGGGTATTTATCCAAAGAACTTGAAATTAACAATTCAAATCTATGCACAATTCAAATCTATTCAGATCTATGCACCCCTATGTTCATTTGCAACATTATTCACAATAGCCAAGATGTGGAAGCAACCCAAGTGCCCATCAACTGATGAATGGATAAAGAAGATGTGCTTTATATATGCATGGAATACTACTCAGCCATAAAAAAAGACAAAATTGTCCCATTTGCAACAACATGGATGGACCTTAAGCGTATTAGGTTAAGCGAAATAAGCAAGACAGAGAGACAAATGCTGCATGATTTCACTCATACGTGGAAGATAAACAAATACATGGATAAAGAGAACAGATTAGTGGTTACCAGAGGAGAAGGGAGTTGGGAGTGGGCAAAATGGATGAGGGGCACATGTATATCGTGATGGATAAAAATTAGACTACTAGTGGTGAGCACGATGCAGTCTATACAGAATACTGACAAATAATAATGTACACCTGAAATTACACAATGTTATAAACCACTTTGACCTCAATAAAATAATTAAAAACAAAACAACAGGTAGTGAGTTGCCTGTGACAGCCAAAAGCAAGGTACAGGGAACTTGTGAGTTGGCTCCTTTTCCACTTCAGACCATAGTATAAAGTTTTGGGAAAGCCAATTCTCTTAGAAAAAGGACTCAATTGTACTAAAGTATCCCGAAACAGTGATACTTTATCCTTGATATGTTTTGTTGTTAGTGCCGTGGAGTCGATTCCAACTCCTAGTGAGCTGGCGGACAGCAGAGCAGAACCCTGCCCGGTCTTTCCGTGCCATCCTCTCCTCTTCCGGCGCTCTATCAGGCAATGCTCCTCTGATATTCACAGGCTTTCCATGGCCGATTTTTCGGAAGTGGGTGGGCAGGTCCTTCTTCCTCATCTGTCTTAGTATAGAAGCTCTGCTGAAACCTGTCCCCCATGGGTGACCCTGCTGGTATTGGAAATCCCAGTGGCATAGCTTTCAGCATCACAGCAGCACACAGTCTGACAACCGACAGACAGGTGATGTGGTTCCCTGAGGGGGAAGCGAACCCGGGGCTGTGGCGGTGAGAGCGCCCAGTCTTAACCACTAGACCACCACCTTGATATATAAATGCCCCTAAATTTTTCAGAAATCAAGAAAGAACTTATTAAGAGCTGGCATTCATAGAATTACTAAACAGTGTCAAGTCACTGCCAGACACCACTTCTAAAATAGAGTCTACAAATTGGAAGTATCATGTAAGCATTTAATGTTAATGATTATCATCATTACAATCATGATTAAAATGGCCTATCTGGACTTTTTACTCACACAGAGATATTTGCCTTGGAAATATGCCTGCAAATTACTAAGTTCTGAAATATATAGGCCTGAGCTAAATTTGGATTTACTCTCTCTGTCTCTCTCTTGATTAAAAACAACATAACAGCTTTTTGGACTATTTATAATAGCCCCAAACTGGAAACAACTCGAATGTCCAGCAACAGATGGGTGGATGAGCAAATTATGGTGCCAATATAATGAAATACTACTTAGCAATAGAAAAGAACAAACTACTGATAAACACAGCAACACAAATGAGTCTCAAAAACATTACGCTGAGGGAAAAAAATGGACACAAAATAGTACATGCTGCGTGATTCAATATATGTGAAATTCTAGAAAAAGCTAAACTAATCTGTATTGACCGAGAGCAAATCAATGTTTGCCTGCGGCTGGGGTGGGAAATTGCCAGCAAAGGAGCACAAAGGAACTTTCTGGATGATGGAATGTTGTGTACCATGATTGTGGTTATGAGGATGTATGCATTTACAAAACTCATCAAACTGTACATTTAAAATGGGTGTATTTTGTTGTATGTAAATTTATCTCAATAAACTTGGTTTTAAAGCAAGAGCTGAAAACAACATCAACAACAAAACTTGATCCTGGAGTGTTTATTTGGATCATTGGAAGTATTTGTGATCTGAGAGGCTGTGCACCAACTGTTGTCACGGTTACTCCCAGGGAGCAGGATTTGGGAAGAGGGACAAGAGGAATGAATTTTGTTTTGTTTGTTTTGTGCCCTTCTCACAAGTAGGCATTACCTGTGTACTAAGAAGAGGAAGAAGAAAAAGCATGATGAAGTCCGGGTAAGATGATGGGGCGCCGGGAGAAGCCACCCCTGTTCCTGACGTGCTCACTCCTATGGTCCCGGTGGAGCTATGCGTGTGGTTATTGTGGTAAATTAACACCAGACTGCAGGCTCGCAGGGGGCAAGCTGCTATAAAACTCACCAGGGTAGAGGCTGTGGGCTCAGAACCTGGGTTGGGTGTGTTTATGGGGGTACAGCTTCCCCAAGAGGAAAATAATAGGGGCCCAGCCCCATAGCCCAGGAACAAGCTCAGGGAAGGTTAAGCCAGCCCTTTATCCTGAGATTTTTACAGGGACAGAATGTAAAAATCTAGGATAAAGGTCTTGGGGCTTCCTGAGGAGCTTCACTGATTTTACAGAGATTCTGTATCCCCAACCCCCAGCCCCGTGGTTTTAGTATTTCTTTAAAAAAATGCTGGCCCATCGCAGCTGGGTTAAGGGGAACCAAAAAACCTTTTTGCTGTTTCATTTGTTTTTTCACTGAGTTTCAGAGAAAAGGAGATCTGGATGTCCTTGATGGCCAGACTCTGTGGTGACTGGAGGCATAAAAATGAGGAGCAAAGAGCCAGGCTGCTTAAACAGACCCCTTCCCCACCACAGCAGTTCTTCCTCCAGGATTTTCTGTGAAAACCTCGGGGGGTGATGGGGAGAGGGGTGCTTGGTTATAATAACATACATCCAACAGAAAACAGTAATTTAAAGATTAGCTTGCACTGCAATGCGCCTTTCCACATGGCAAGAAGCGAGTCGAGTTGGCCTCCGTTTGCCAGGGTGATTTAGAGAAGCCTTTGAACGCCAACGCTTGTGGTCCGGCCGAGGCCTGTGACTAACTGACCTGTCTGTGTACGGTCCACTTCGGAAACAGAAACTTCCCCGGTGGCATGGGAAAGAAAACACCAACCTAATCCTGAAAGGGTAACTTTAAACCAAAGCCCAACCAAGAAAGAGTGTGAGAGAGAGACTGCCAGCTGAGCCAGGCCAGAAATAAAAGTCCCATTGTCCTGGCTGGGGCTGGCTCACAGGCGCACGCTCCCGTCTCGCTTGGCTTGCTCTGTGCGCTGACACTCCAGGGCCCAAGAGAGCGAATTCCAGAGGCAGGCAGCCTTCCTCGGAAACTCTGCAGCTGGGGGAGACATCGCACTGGAGGCTGGGGTTGTCGGGTATGGGGAGGTTAGGACATGGGAAATCATTAAATACAAAGGGAACTAACCTCAAACCTGCCAGAAAACAGGAATGATGTATCTGGAGGGTTGGGTCCACGGGAGGAAAACAACGGGTGGGTTAAGAATGGAGGAGGTGAGAAAGGGGAGCTGTCCCAGCTCAGCTAGAGCTGAGGATGGAGACCCTGCCTCCAGGAGTGGGCCCAGGTCCTGGAAGACTTTAGTGGTCTTCGGGGCCCTAGCAGCCGCTGAGAAAGATCTTCACTGGCCGGAGCACAGGCAGCGGCTCACCCGCAGGGGTGGTGAGGGGGCTTTGCTTAATATAAAAGACACATTGGAAGGATTAAAAAGCCCCAAAATAAGGATTTTAAGGTAACAGAGCAGATAGACCATTGACAGAATGGCAGAGTGGAAAGAGGCTGGGACAGAAGTCAGAAGCCATGGATTTTAGTCTGTGACCCTGGCAAGTCACCTGCCAGCTGTGGGGTTTGATGTCAGTTAGAGCAAAGGGGTTGGGCCCTGCATTTGCTGTCTCTTCTCAATCTGGTGTTCCAAGATTCTCTGAGCTGGTGCCTCCTGGGTCCATAAAAGGGCGTGTCCTTACCTGCCTCCTGCTTCCCTCTTGTCATTCCATTCTTGGAACTGCTCTCTAGAGACCACTGAGGTTTTCCCAGCTGGGAAATCGCTCCATTCTGTGACTGAAACCCATTCACACCGCAAGTCTCAACCCCTCAAACTGCACGAAGGTGGAGGAGTGGAGCCTGAAGAGCTGGAGGGCTGTGAATGCTGGGGAGGGGAGGTGATGTCACCGTGGTGACCGTGGACAGAGAAGAGGAGTCTGGCCGTGCTGAACGCAGGCGTGGAAGACTTGGCAGCTTCATACCCTGGGTCCTCCTTCCTCATCTTCAACTGGAAGAATTAAAATAGAAGTTTTCCCAGAACTGAAGAACGTTTTAAAAACATGACCTTCATTATAAACAGGCTGCATTCCCAGAGGACTTGTTAATCCAGGTGCGATTATGTACACGTTAGCAAGAAGTGTCTGGGCTGGCGTTCAAGGCTGGTCTTTGGCCTCAGCTTTGGCCTTAAGTGGTCTGTAGTCTTGGCTGAATCATAGCACCTCCCTGGGACTCGGTTTCCTCATCTGTAAAGCAAGGGGCTGTCAGAGTCTCCACACTGAGCTCTGAGGAGAACCAGAAGAACTACAAACACTTATTCAAGGCAAATGATGAATCTTGGGCGGCTCCTACCTGCAGTCAAATGCAGTCGGAGTGGAGGAGTGCCCTGACGAGGAACTCAGAACCCAGGCCCAGGAGGACAGAGACAAAGGGCAGATGCCCCAAACATGACCGCTCACCTCCTCTTACCCCACCCCACCGGCTCTAATTATTAAAAAAAAAAGGTGAGGGGTTGGGTGTCACGGTCTCTGACAGGCTCCGCAGACACGAGCCCACTCTGGTGCACCCAGCTCCGCCATTGTCTTCTGTTTTTCCATCTGTGTCAGCCTGTGGAGGTGGGACTGCTGGGAACCCGAGTTCCTGGCAGCAGCAGGGAGCGGGGCCCTTGCGGGAGCCACCTAGAAGCCCAGCCCTAGTGTACGCCCTTTCCCCACAGCGCAGACAGGCACCCAGAGGGCAGGGCCAGCTCATGGATGTGCTGTCTTGGAAGGCCCCACACTTGGTTTAATGCTCTGCTGTTGCCATCTGGAAAATCTTAATAATTTTTTAACAAAGGGCGCTGCATTTCCATTTTGCACTGGGCCCTGCAAATAATGGAGCCAGTTCTGGAGGGGTCCTTGCCAGTGGGTAGCTTTCTGACCAGGAGCTACTGGGGACAGATCTGGCAGGGGGCCCTTGCCATAAGTGCCAGCTCCACAGACTGAGGGGCAAGAGATCCACGGGGTGTGTGGATATGGCTAAGTATACAGGTGTGTGAGCACGTAACAGTGAAAGTGCACTCATAATTCTTAGGTAGGGAGCTTTCTTTTTTTTTTTTAATAAAAAGCACAAAAAATGCATATATGCAATGTGGGTAGATACAAACATGTGTGTGTATATATGTGCACACACACATACACAAATATACACACAGAAAACCTTAAAATCGCCAGAGAGACCACGAGCCGTTTAAGATCAACAGTGAATCAAATGTCAACTTGCATGTGCTTTGCACTGAGCCAATTTTCTAAATCAACTCATTTGAAAACCCTAGTAAGACATTTAGTCTTTGAAAACATCACAAAGATCACTTTTAAACAGACCATGATGGAGGATTCAGGATTGTCACTTGAGCAGGAGTTATGTCTTGTCCGTGAACAGATCAGAGGGAGTTTACACGTTCATTACGGCCAGTCTTTCAGAGGAGAAACGTGCCATGTGCACTATTTGGATATTCACAGACACGGGAGAATAAGAACTTGGTTGTATGCATCTTTCTGTCTTTCATGGAGCCTAGCAGTGTACCAGCGTCGAATCTGTCAAGTAAATATTTGCTTAATGAAGGAGTGCTCATCTCCAAGAGGGCAGGATTTTTTCTTACAAACCATAACACATTTAATTAAGGTGGATGAATGTATATTTAGCTATGTAAAAATGTCACGGACAGTGGGACATTAGACAACAAAGATCCTTGACTATTATCTAGTCAGATCCTCTCATTGTACAGAGTAGAAAACAGGCTCAACGAGTCTCAATAAGTTATCTGAGGTCACACAGCTAATCTGTACCAGAACCCAGCTCCTCTGACATCTAACCCAAGAGAAGTTTTCCACTCGCCCACCCTGCCTTAAGAATCGGGAAGCATAAATAAAGCCTCTTAGGTGTTTACTCAGCACTTATATATAGTTTTCCTAACCCTTCATTATGGAGGCGAAGAACGCAACTGTTTTAATTGCCACCTGCAAAAGGACTTCACAATCCGCGACAGCTGCTTGTTGGCAAGCCCTGCGAAAGGCGATTTGAGATCTAAGGCAAAACGAGAAGGAAAGGAGGTCTAATGAAAGCTGGTTATTTGTAGACTGGAATTAAGCACTCTGTGCCCAGCCTGCTGGCTTGCCCCTGACGTCAGGGTTGCTGCTTTAACGCCTCAGCGAGCAGAAAATTGGAGAGTAAGAGCGTCAACCACTCGTCCTGCCAAGCGACACCCCGTCAGACACAAGCGAAGTGTAATAGTTTGCTTGCTCAGAACAACTCCAAAACCACTTCAGCTCCACTCAGACCACGAGTTTTGAGGAAGCTGCCGTACAGTCTTTTTGTGTCACCAGAGCATCTGCCCCTTCGTGTGATTCCTTAAAGCTGCATTTCTATAGAGAATCGTCCCGGTCATGGGTGGCCAATGATGGGCAGCCCCTGAGCCCCAAACACAAACTTTGGGGCAGGACCAACATCAGATGCTGCTTTCGGGGAGGGTGGAGCAGTGACCAGACAGCATTAAGGCTTAGCCAGGAAATTAGTGAGGTGCAAATTGCACGGTGGTGGCTGCAGGGCAAGAGGAAAATTGCAGGCCACTGCCTGGAGAGAGAGAGAAATAGCAGGGTGGTATTTTGGGGCCTGGTGACAGTGGGCCACTGGGCATGCTCATCTTGCCTAAAACACACACATGCGCACACACACACGCACCAACTTTTTACTGAAGTACAACATACAAACAGAAAAGTGCACAAATCGTGAAGCTCAATGAACTTCTACACCCTAACTGGTCATCTGCACCCAGATCAGGAAAGAGAACACCCGGTGCCGTCCCCTCCATTCACCCCCACTTCACCGGGAACTGCTATTCTGATTCGGCCTTGTCTTTAAACGTCAGCCAAGCGGCAGCTGAGGAGGAGACCGGGTGGAGGAGCTTGCCCGGATTCTTCCCGCAACTGCACTGCTGCAGGCCCAGCCTGGCAGCCTGCTGGGGCCCGGCAGCCCCACGGATCGTGACAGGGTCAGATGGGGAGACAACAAGGAGTGGGCGGCGCCTCGGTGGGGGGAGGCCTGAAGACAAGGAGGAGAGACAAGCCCGCAGACGGCCTCGCTGCAGAGCTGGGCCCTGCCCAAGGCTGGCGAAGGGGACGCCAGGCTCCTCTCCACGTGCGGGTGCTTGGTCGTCCATGACAGCATCGGGCTGTTCACAGAGCTTCTTCTGTTTCTTTTATGGCGCTGTAAGTTTTCTCAAATTGTAGGCTGAGTCGCCTTATGATGGTCGCCCGTCCTGAGGGAGGAGCACAGGAGCACAGTAAAGGAGTTTTGCTCCACTGGCTTCCTGTCAGGCAGCAGTCAGGCCTCCAGGGCCTCGAAGCTTCCACACCGGTTCTTGGGGCCTGGAGTCTCGGCTGGTTTTGCTTAGTTTGCCACCTGGTTGCAGTGGACTCTTCTACCCCGGGGTAGACACTGTTTCTGAGGGGAATCAGCACGTCTGAAGTAGGTTTCAGGTTCTGGCTCGAGCGTGGTTGGTATAGAGTGTTCTCGGAGCTTGAGTCCGCGTGTGAGGGAGAACCCATCTGATCTGGGCATCAAACATACCTGCCACATTCTTCTCCCACTTTTGGTGGGTGGAGAAGAGCTGCTGACCCTCTCGGGGAGGAGCTCTGTTCTCGTCATCATTGCGTCCTGGGCCTGGGGAAAGGAGTTCCTTATCTCTCTTGACTCATCTCCACACACTTCTCAACTCACTGCAGTTCTCGGCCCTCGCCTCCCCATGTTTCTCTTCTCGCAAAGGCCACCCAACTTCTCAGACGTCAAGTCCAACGCAGACTACTCAGTCCTAATCTTAAACTGGCCTCATGGCGGCCTTGACCTCTCTGTCCGCATGACATTCTCTTCTCCATCACTGCCAGGAGATCATGCCTTCCAGGGTTTTCTCTTGTATCTCAAGTCCCTCAAATTCAGTGTCTTTTGTAGTCTCTTCTTCCTCTTCTCTTGCTGGTGTTGTGCTTCCCTAAGGTTCTCTCCTCAGCTTGCCTACACTCTGCACCCTTTTCCTGGGCAATCACGTGCACCCACATGGCTTCAGCCTTAGATCCAGATCTCCAACCAGACTTGTTTCCTTAAAGCTCCAGGCTGACCACTGGCCTCTCCATGGATTCTCCATACGCATTGATAGCAATTGCTTTCAACTCTGGGTGGACATTAGAATCATGGTAGCTTTTTAAGATACCTACATGTGGGCTTTACCACCTGAGCTATTGGCTTAATTGATCTGAATGGGACCTGAAACAATTATTTTTAAATCTCCCCGGGTAATTCTAGGGAGCAGTCAGAAAATAGGTACACCAAGGCACAAGGCACCTATGTGCAGACAGCTGCAGTGCTTTAGACAGGAGTCCCTTTGTGTGCCCACACTAGGCCCTCCTCCAGGAAAAGAAACCACAGCTCCGGCCCTGAGACTTCTGACCTCTTTATAGACATTAACTGATGGATCTGTAGCCCCACTGGGAATCAGAAGTGATCCTTGGGCTAGAGACGACCAAGCTGAGGCTGAGAGAAAAGACTGATGCAGAAGACTAGTTCTCCACCTTCCACCCCTTGCCCAAACACAAAACCTGATCTGACCCTGCTTAAATCTGGGGGCTGGTTTAGGGTGTTTTTAAGGCCTCAGTCTCAGTTTCCCATTCCCTCAAGTACCTCTGACTTCTCCCAATGCCCTCAGGTTCTGCAACTGTAGAATGATCCACAAGACAGGAACAGAGGGGCTGACAGGAGTTGTGTTTCTAGGAGTAGTACTAGAAACTACTAGAGGAGTCAGAATAACCCTGAGCTTCATCTAGTTCCCCTAACTATCAAAACAGGGGGAGCAATTCCTACTTTTAGAGAAGGTATGAAAAGTGAGTGAGAGAATGAAGATGCTAAAATATTGTCATTTGTATTCTAATTTAAGAATTGAGTTTATTCACAAGGGGGCCTTAAATAACCATAAAGTGTGTGCACAGGAAGCGACTTTAGAGATAATTCTGTCTAACCACTTTATTTTACAGGAAAGGAAGCTGAGGCCCAGCGGTTAAGAGACTTGCCCAGGGCAACACTGCCAGCCAGGCATCAGGTTTCCTAGTTCAGGGTCATTTCACTCCATATTTCCCTAGGGATCCACACCGCATCCATGGGGCTAGACTTGACCCTTCACACATCCCCTTTCCAAACAGAGCACACTGTTGGAGGTCCAGATCATTTAGTGACATACCTTTTCCACAGAAAACCAAAGCTCTTCTTGTCCCCTTCTCCCCCTCCTGCTCCTCTCTCAAGACCCTGAATGTAGGTGGTCTGAGGTTCTCTGCCTAAGGCTTCGAAATGTCCATGACCTTCCTTCTTCTGCCTGCTCTGACAGGATGTCTCCCCAGTGGGGTGAAATTCCGGGGTGGAGGGAGTTGTTAACGGTGGAAGGGACTCAGCCCAGAGCAGCTGGATATGTATTCTCTGGCACCAAAGAAATGTGTGTTGGACTCTGGGCTGACCTTGGACCAAATACAGATCCTCTTTAAGCCTTCAGCTTTCTTACCTATGAAATGGGCATCATAATGGTATCTGCCTGGTGGAGTTGTTGGGAGAATTAAATGAGATAATTTCCCTTAAGCAGTGGTTCTCAAATAGGACATTGGAACTACTTGGGGAGCTTCCACACACACACACACACACACTGATGGCTGGGTCCTACCCCTACAAGTTGTGATTGAGTTGGTCCAGGCATCTGGATTTTTAAATTCCCCCAAGCGATTCCAACTGTGCAGCCAAGATGGAAAACAAGGCTGTGAGGGGCTCACATAGCACCGGGCGGGTGATCAGTGCTCAAGTAATTCGCTTCTCCTGGGAGTAAGAAAGAGAATGTTGATGACTCAAAGCTCCCTTCTCTACTAGAACCTCACCGACCTCTTAAGGACCTTTTTCCTTTTGGATTTTCCAGGAAGGATCTTCCTCCCTCTCGCCAGCTCCAGTTCTGCCCAGAGCTCCCATCCTGGGTTTTCAGAAACGCTGGGCTGTTGACTTCCGGCTCTGAGCGGCCAGTGGGGAAGTGAAAGGCGTCCTGACCTCATGCGACTGTCCGCAGGTCCGTTCCAGGCACCTCCTGGCTGTGTGTGCCGAGAAGGATGGTTTCACCTCTTGGTGCCTTGCTCCTATAAAATGGGAGGGAACTGTCCCGGGTTCCGCCCCCAGAGGCGCTGGGCATTGTGCTAAGCGCGTAGCACAGAATGTCTTCTCTAAGTGGGATGATAACCTCTGCTTGGGAAATTATTAGCTGCGAGGAGGAAATGAAGCCAAGTCGGAGCGCAAAGAGGCTTGAAACAGGCCCGGCCCGCAGGCTGCGCCAATAAACCGGAGCAGCGGTCTCCGACCATCGTCTCCATGGCGCGGATCTGCAGGTCACTGCTGGTCCCGCCTTGGAGAGATGAGGGAAGCTCCGGAAGGCAGAGACCACTCTCCAGGGCGGCTTCACCAACACGTCGCAGACACAACCTCTAAACCGCCCTCTCGTGCCCAATTTCCGGGACCTTTCTCCACCCCAGCCCGCCTCTCAGCTGCGCTGGGACTTGAGTTGGAATTCGCGGCGCCGGTGAAGTGTTCACCAGTGCGTGGTCCCGGCGCTGCCCGCGTGGGTCGTCGTGCGCTCCCGGGTGGCGCGCTCCGAAGCCAGCCTGGATGCGACCTGTGGCGTAAGCGCGGTCCGGGTCGCGGCGGGAAGGGCCTGCCGAGCTCCTCCCGCGCGCGAAGGCAGGGCGCCCACCCGTGGGCCGCGCGCCGGCCAGGCCACGCACCGCCAATTTGGCAGGCCAGACCCCGAGCCCCCCGCGCCTCGCGCTCCCGAGGGTCGCGCCAGGATCCCAGGCAGACGGCTCCTCCTTAAGGGTCCTCGGATGTGTCTCTGAGAAAACAAACTGCTGCTCAGGCCTCGCGGGATCAGGCGGCGGAGGAAACAGCTCGATGCTGGGCGGGCCACGCTACCCTCGGCCCTGGCTCCCGGGCGGGGGCGCACGCTCCACGCCGACGGTTCTCGGCCGCGCGTGGGTCCCGCTGTGGGCCCCGAGGGCTACCACCGCCCTGGGCGCATCGCTGGTGGCTCCGTGGGTGGGGCGAGGCACCACAGTCTCTGCTTGGGTTCCAGACTCGGCTCCGCGGCGTCTTCGCCGGCAGCTCAGATAAGCCTCAGTGTCTCCGCCCGACCCTCGTTGAGGTGCCATAGCGTCGAGGCCAAGATTTCAACACCTGGCGCCCATCCCTGCCTTGCCGTTTGTGGCCATGTGACCTGGGACAGAGTACGTGATCTCTGCGTGTCTCAACTCCTCATCTGTAAAATGGGCATGGCGACGTTTCCACCTGTGTGGGGTGTGGTGAGGGGTAAACGAGTGTAAAACCCCACAGTGCTGGGCACGTACTCACACTGTACGTGTTTGACCCCTACATAAATAAAGTAGGGGTTATAATACTCACCCTGCAGCGTTGCTGTATTAAATGAGATAACGTAGGTAAAGTGCCTGTATTAAGTAAGTGGCAGATAAATAATATTTATTAGTACTACTATTACTCCCTGGGTATCGGATTTCTTTCTTCTCTTTTTAAAATCTTGGCTTCCTTACGTGCTCATGGGGGAAAGAACTGTGCGAATTGGTGCTTCAGGCTCAATATAAAGTGGCCCCAGAATTCGTGCCCAGTTGTAATTTCCTTGGGGGTTTTGAAAGGGGCTCTTCAGTGTTGCCAGTGTCGCGCCTCACTTTTGTTTCCAAGAGGGCAGTGAGTAAATTATATCCTGGGCTTAGCAAAGCAAGAAATAAACACATCCACAGCAGGATTCTAATGACGAACTGTTTTATTTCTTTTGTATTTGCTCTTGGTCGTTGATGGTCCACTGCAGACTAATGCGATGCTGATGTCTTAATATTAATGGTTCAGAGCTGAAGACAGCCGTCCTCCTCGAGTCCTCAGGCCGCCCAGCAGGGTTGGGAGCCACCATGAGGCCCAAGGGAGGCCAGGAAAGATTCTTACTGTCCCTTTCTCCCTCTGGTGTCCAACACCTCACGTCTGAGTTCCTGGGGAAACATCTTCCGGATTTTGAAAGAATTTAAACATTGCTGCTTCTTGATCATAATTTTCTGCTTGAGCAAAAAGTGGGGGTGCCCTCCTGCACTGGGGCACCCCTCTCTGCTCCGGCTGGGAGCTTTTAACCACTTACATGGGAAACTTGGCCTGGCCAGGCACTGCATTCTAAACTGCCCTCATCCAGGGCACCTGCTGTGAACTATTAAAGGCGAGCAGAGCCTGTCGTTGGCTGGAAGATTGGTGATGGCACACTGTAAAAACCGGCTTTGGCCGCTGGTGAAGGCCCCAGACAGGGAGGGCACTCCCCGGGTGCTGCTGGCCTGGCAAAGTGCAGGTGGTAAATAGGTGCCACTGAAAAAAGATAATCACTAGCCTCTCCCTGTGCAGTTCATTCAGGGATTTCTGTCCCTAGGGTGCTTCCAAATGCTTGCTGACTTCTACCCAGGCCCAGACCCTCCTCCCTGGGCTCCCGTACAGCTCCCCCCACCATGAAGAGGAGATGAAATATACGCAGAGGAGACGGGGCAGAGTCCAGGGTCGGGCCCTGCGCCCCGGGCTGTGTAGAGGCTCTGGGAACGCAGGGACGCCAAGGAGAGAGAGATGCGCCCGGGTGGGCTCTGGAAGCAGCCAAGTTTCTACCTTTTAAAGGAAGTCCCGTGCACCTGCCCTCGACCCCACGGTAAAGACAAACGCAACAGCAAAAGGAAGCGGCAGGGCAGCTTTCAGGAAAGGGGGCCCCGGGCGAGAAAGCGGTGAGCGGCCGAGTGTGCGCCCCGGAACCAGGCGCGCCAAGGGATGTTCGCAGGCGCGCTGGGTTGCCCGTGCGGCAGACGCTCTGTGGTTTATAAACTCGTTGCGGGCATCAGGGCAGCGACGACGCCGTTCGTTCGTGTCGGATGCCTTTCCTCCTGGAAGAGAAGGGCAACAAACCAACCTTTGGCAACGCTCAACCTCCCCGGGGCATTCTGATTCCTGATGGTTTTCAAGGTAGATGCACTTTACAAGGTAAACGCCAAAGCGACGACTCTGTTTTGGTATAGCAAGGTTAGCAAAAGCACCGAGCTGGCCTATGCGCTTCCCTTTCATTCTGTCTCAGATTTACGGGCTTTTACTCAGTGACACGGCTGGGACTACCCGCCCGCCCTTCCTTGGACGCGGCAAAGCGAACCTCAGGCCCGGGTGCCGCAGCAGCTCAGAGGAAGGTGACTGCAGGATTTATCAACCCCTCCCCAGGACCTCGGATTTCGTCTCTTTCTTTCCCCCCGCATGTTCAGTTTGTTTTCTCAAGACCTAAGCAATTTTTAATGTACTCTATACTTCCCGCTTAATCCTCATCGTTTATTGTATAATTATAGTTTCAAAGTGATTATGTAATTAAAATCATGTTTCGTTGCAGCAGGACTTCAAAAGGGCGGCAGACCCCCGCTCTGGCATTATTTTCTGGTGATGTAATAATTTCCCTGTGATATTTAAAATAAACACATTAGTTCAAGAATTCTAAACATGTCTCAAAGTATATAGTAGGCTTGATTGGCACGAGGCTGGGTTGTAAAGAAATGGTAAAACCTATCACTAGTTTAATATATTTCTATGCTCCCATGCAGGGTAAATTATAGGATAATGGGGCGCAGGCGATGGGAAGCTCTGTTTATATAATCCATTTCTTCACACGAGCCCCACTGCTTCCCTCCCTTTGCTGTCTGCGGTGGTTCTCTGAGCCCCTGACCTCAGCCATGTGTTTTCACTTTTTCTTCTGATCTCAATTCCATGACCAGCGGGGAATAAAATACAAATTGAATAGTAACCATTCACAGGCCGCTCTTTTCAAACTGTTGTTAAAACCTCTTTGTCTTGTCTAGCGGTTGATAGATAAATGTGTTGTATTCCTCCTGATTTTTTTTCTTCTTCCTCTCTTTTTTTTTCTCTTGGTCAAGGAAAAAATAACCCTCCTCGGCCCAATTATGCTCTTTAAAAATTAAAACCTTTCAAACCCTCTCCCGCGCGTCCCGATCTCTCGGGTCGGCCCCTCGGCTGGGCCGTCGGGGCCGGGGAGGATTCACCACCGGGAAGAAAGAAGCGGCGGGAGGCGAGCGCGGCTGGGGAAGGCGCGGGGCCCCGTGTGAGGTCCTCGCCATTGTCCCGCGTCCTGAAGGCTCCTTTAGCATCGAACCTGTGTCGCCTCTGATCTCCGTGCGGAGCGCCCAGCGTCGGCTCAAGGGCTGGGGCCGCGACCGCTGGAAGGGGGAGGGGGCCGGGGTGGAGGAGCGGAGAAGGGGTTAGAGTGGTCTGAACAGAAACCTCCTCCACGCCCGCCTTTTTCTTTTCATGGTCAGACCCGCTTTGGGGGCGCGGTGGATAAGAGGCCGAGGTTTTACAGCTTTTCTCCCAAACGAGAAACACAATGGCTCCTGATTTCCTTGCCTTTCCCGGATCTCTCTCCCTTCTACCTCCTCGCCTTCTCTTCGGGAACGTAAAGGCAAAAGAAAATAATTGTAGAAACTTCGATCCTGCGGCCTGCCCTTCTTTTCATCAGCGCCTCTTCGGGGTCAGCGGCGCGGCAGCGGCTTTGTTGCTGGGGGGCGGGGGTGGGGGGGGACGCGTGTGGGCGCGGGACCCCTCCCGCTGCAGAGCGCCCCCGACTCGGGGCTGTTCTCCGGCGCGCGGCGCTGCCCTTCCCGGAGGGAGAGAGCCGCCGCGGGGCGGCTCCGCGCGGCTCCGGGCGGGGTGGGCGCGCCTGGCGGCCGCGGGGAAGCGCGCAGCGCGCGTCCCGCCGGGGCCCGGGTCGGGTTTCCCGGGCGCTCCGCGGCCCGAAGTCGCGAGGCCGCCTGGCCGCGCCCCTCGCCGGGGGCCGCGCACCCGAAAGCTGAGCCCGCTCACATGCTTCGCATTAAGCCTCCGTGCCCGGTCCTTCTCTTTCTCCCTCCGAAAGCGTTCTCGTAAACGTCCCTTCGTTTATTTAGCCTGGTTTTCATTGCTCCAGTTTTGCATGGGTTGCCTTTGTTTAGTTTATTAACCCACGGGGTTACTTTAACTAAACATTTGGGCTGAATACTTGGGGGTTGAATTTCAACGTTTTCTAACGAAATTACCGAGTTTTTTGAAGCCGCACAGAGAACGCTATGTTGAGTTTATTAGTCAATTTAACAGAATATGAGGGAGGAAAAAAGTGAATTTCGGACAGTCCGGGTTCGTACCCACTGGCAGCTCGCGAACCCTCGGGGTTGGGCCTTCAACAGCGCGAACGGCGGGGGACGGTCGGGGCGCGCACCCGGGCCGGGCCCTCTCCACCCGGCTCGGGGCCCGCCGGAGCCCCTGCTCGCGCGGGACTGGGGGCCCAGGGAGCAGCGGGGCCCTGGGCCTCGGCTGCGCCTCCCCGCCGCGCCTCCGGGCGCTGTGTCCAGGTTCTCACCCGCCGCCGGGGAAGTTAGTTTGGTGTCAGCAGCGGCAGGGCTCTGCGACCCCCTGGTGGGACGATCAACGGAAAAGGGGTTGTGGTGGAATCTGCCAGAAAGATTGGAGACGAGTGGGCAACCGTCCGAAGTGGGCGGTGAGCAGGCTGACAGCTCCATCCCCGGGCCGGGGTGCACCCCCGGCCCACCTGGACTGTTGGGGCTGCGTCCCAAGCCCGGAAAGACCAGAGGAGCCGGGGGAGTGGGACACACTGGGAGGTGCGGCCTACGGTCGGCAAAGCGGCCGCTGGGGTGGAGCTGCCATCCCACCGCCCGGCCTAAGTGAGCAGGAGCGAAGACGGGGAGACGCTGACGCTGCCTCCCGGTCCGTCCGAACTCTCTCCACAGCTTCCCTTCCTAACCAGCCCTAACCAGCACCTCTCCGCTCCCCACACTCCCTCATCCTCCTCCAGATTTCGGCGCAGTGATGCCCAGCTGAGAGGTGGCCCAGCTGACGCGTCCAGACGAAACCGAGCACTTTGTCATGTTTCTTCCGCGGACGTAATGAAGCAGGAGCCCAGACACGGAGAAAACCTTCCACTAGCGGAGGGGATGAGGGGCGGAAGGGATGAAACCCTGCGACTCCTTAACTAGGCGCCAGGCTGGTGAGCTTCCTGTGCTTCGCGAGAAACGTGTGTCTTGACTCCAGCCTGCAGCCCCAGAGCTCTGCAGCCCAGCATTTTCAAATCTCGTCGTGATAGGGAGTGCATACAAGAAGTTCAAAATCCAGAAGATACAAGAGAGTCCAACAGGAAAAGTCTCTCGTCTCTCAGCCTCCGGGCTCCCCTCCCTGGAGGCGACCACTGTTGGACTCTTGTGACTTCATCCGGGGGAAATTGCAAGCTTTTGCAAAAGGCCTCCCCACTTCTTCCTCACCCTGCTTCCATGCTCTCGTACTCCCTGTGCACTTGCTGACTGTTCAAAGTCGCAAAGGCGGCTGCCCCGCCTCAGAGGTTGTTGCTTGTCACATCCCTTATCCCTAGTCCTGCCAGACACAGCCCCCTTGAGTTCCAGCAGCCTGTCCAGCCCCGCAGGGTTCCAAGGGATTTACTTGTCCTCTTTCCTTTACACGAAGGAGAGGCCCAGTCCCCCCTGTTCTCCAAGTCCAAGCGTGTCCTCTTTCCATTTCCTCTGCCACTACTCCAGCTCAGCCTCTGTTTCTCCTCATTTGGACCTTCCGGGCAGCCTGCCGGCCAGCTCCTATCCTTCCATTCCCTTCCCTCCAATCCACCCTGCACTCACCACATCAATCATCTACCGCCAACTTTGATGTCCGTTATCTGATCAAAAACCTCTGTGGCTTTCCACTGCTGCTAGGTCGGCAGGCTGCAGACTGCGGGGAGCGCGTAACCTACCGGCTCCATTGCAGGTGGTCAGTCCTTGGCTGGGCTGGCTGGGTTAACTCAGACCTCCTTGGGATGACCTCAGCTCCCCTCCCCGCCCTCCTGCCAGCCCTTCCTGTGAGCATCTGTCTCTCCCTCTTTCTGCTCCGGGAGCCTGGTCCCTCCAGCTCTCCTTCCCCCAGACCTTTTCTAAAATTTTCTAACACCTGGCAGACCCCAACCTATCTCCATGGTCAGAATCCTCAAAGGCCTTGCTCAAAACCTGCTCACCCTCCAGCCATTGAACCCCTTCCATCCCCCACTCTCACAGTGATGTGTATGGATACCACTTACATAGATGGTTTAATAGTCATCTGAGTGTTTGTCCTATTTCACCTTCTAGCTTATAGACTGTTAATTCCTAGCACATACAAAGCAAGCAATGATTTTTTTCAATTAATACCCCCCTCACTATTCCTTTCCCCGTCACCTCACAAAAAAAGAAAGGAAACTCCAAAAAACATTAAAATCTCTCTCTCTTTCTTAAATACCAGTTAATATTAGCTGTTAGATTATCTTATTAAGGTACATCTCACTGAGGTCTGACCCCTCTAGAATACGTGTGCATTTTAGGAGAACTGGTTATTCCAGAGACTCTCCACATCAGCCAGGGAGGTGGAGTGGGCCACCTTGGGCCGTTGTTGTCTGCAGCAGAACAGTGAACGGTGACTCAGGGCTCCCCTTCTGAAAGGCTTTAGGTGCCTGGTGAAGATGCTCTCACTTCAGAATGTATAAGTATTCTGGATTAACTGAAGTTCTGGTTTATGATGACCAGCCAGATTAAATTTCACAGACGTTCCTCCTCGTGCTCTCTGCCCTTTAGTGGTAGGAAAGCAGACCCCTGGGATCAGAAGAGAAATCTCTCCCAAGTCCCCTGCACCTTTTTGGTCACTTGACCCCAGATTCCCATTAACACAGTTACACACCGCTAGTCTGCACTGAGCCAGCAAGGTACCAGCGAGTGGGGGAAGACGTTTGTGCCCCCATTGTCCCCTGCCCATAGACTCCATCAGGAGCCGTGGAGTAAAACGCAATAGAAGGAAAACTGTTGGCTGTTCCCATGCATCCTTAAACCCCACCTCCTTACCCTTCACAGATTGTCCTCCTTAAGCCCCTTCTGGAGCTGTCACTGGTCTGAGCAGTATTAATGCTCACAGTCCTACTTTGTATAGAGACCCTATGAGGTATGCCCTTTCTCCACCTTCACCCCTACAACTGTAGTGGGCGTGGCAAAGGGTAATTTATTATTCAACAAGAATTTGCTGCCCACGCTTGTTATGCCAATCAAGCAGGTCCTGGGCTACCACGGTGAATAAGACACGGACAAAGGTCCCTTCCTACTGGAGGGACCAAAGCAAATTTGTTTGGGGCCTCACCCCGTGGTACCCAGTCTCAGCTGATGGAGAGAACCCTGAGCACGGAGCCAGCCGTGGGCTCCTCCAGTCCGTCTGTGCCCTTGATGTCCCTGGAATGATCTGCTCAACCTCACGGATCCGTTTCTCACCTCCAGACTTGGAAGGTTTTGTGAGATTGACCAAATCAATGGGCATTTGAATCCTCCAAATGTGAAGTATTCATATGATTGGGTCTGGAAGTTTAATTGTGATTACAAAAGGAAATCTGATCGGTTCTGTGTAATAGCAAAAACAGACACACACTGCTCTCTCCTGCTCCCCACCCCCAAGAAAAAAAACAAACCCCCTGGAAAGAATCTGAAGTTGAAATACAAAGCAGCTGGCCATAGGCCCATCGTGTGTGAGGATAATTAGACAAATGTCTTCCGAGTACGGGATGGTCTTGTGAAGACAATGGTGAGGAGGGGGAAAAAAGCTTAGGAAGGGGAATTTAGTAAAGCAGAGATTTCTGCCTGCCTGCAAAGGGCTTAAGTGGCACACGATGTCACACAAGCTCCAATTTAGTATCTTTTATTTTTTTTATGCGTCCTGGGAAACATGTCTTCAGCTGAGAGAGTGAAGAAAAACGTGAGGCTTTGATTTACAAAAATTAAAGCCATGACTAGGCCTTGGATCAAGGTTGTGTCCTGGGCCTGGAAAGCCTCATCCTTCATTGTCTCAAACCTTTCCTGCCCCAAGGAAAGAGAGTCAAGAGTCTTAAGCTAAAGCAGCTCTTCTGCCATCTGGGGCTCTGACTCAGGTGACCCTCTCCCAAATTATTGTAAGCCTGAGTCTGGAATGGATGTAGATCTGCTCAGGGAGACGGCACTGCCTTCTGCTTCTGGGTGGCTTGCAATCCTCTGAGCAGGCCCGGGGGGCCCGGGGCTGTGCTGGAGGGAAAGCAGGTACCGGCAGCAGCCTGGCCAGCTCTGTGCAAGATTTGGGCCTCTCTTTCCCCAACTGAATTTTACTTGTTTGAAATTATATTAGATATTTACACCTTAGTGTAAATATTAAGGCCAGGTCTTAACTCACCCAGGGTTATTTACATTTTAACCTTGGGCTTTGATTGTAGAAGAAAGTAATTTATCCCCATTAAAAGAATTTCGAGTATGTGAACATGTGGAGGAGGCTCTTGGTGGGGAAGGGAGTTAAGGGAGAAATGGGAAACTCCCTACTAAGCTGGCCAGTGCGGGGCTGGGAAGACAACTGGGGGGATCCCTGACCTGAGCGAAAGGGAGCTGGCACTGTGGGAGCGTGTGGAGTGGGGCAAAGGAGTGAGACATGGTAGGAGGTACTTTCTTCTAATAGACTGCTCCATCTGCACGCTGCTTCAAAGGGAGCACCTAAAATCGCTGCAGCGTTGCCCTGAACTCTCAGAGACGCAGGCCTCTCCCCTTCGTCTGCACTCAGGTTTTACTGCAGGCGTGCATTGTCCGTTGACTTGAAGGATGGTGGCTGCTCTGTGCAGAACCAGCCTCGGAAATACTTACAAACTGGGACAATTGCAAAGGGTGTTGATGCACGTACCGTAGGTTATTTCCCCAGTTGATAGGCTGTGGTATTCACTGGTTTGCTCCTAGGGAAAATAAAAAGGAGGTTTTTATTATTTTTCAATCAAGGAGGAGTTTTTGAAAAATAAAAATCATTTTCTGAGTATAAAATGATACATATGCCGTGTAAAATGCAAGCAAATACAGAAAAGTATAAAGAAGAAAGTGAAAAAAACCCTCAAGATCCGACCCAAAGGTGAACATTGTTAACACTTATGAAAACCATTTCCTTGAGTAACTTTCTATGCATTTACATACTTACAGCTTGATATCCACAACTTAACATAAATGGAATATACCACATGAGCTTCTCTGCTCTGTGACAGGGCGTGCACATCTCTCCAAGTTCATGTCAATAAATGTAGGTCTGCATCATTTTTCCTTTTGTTTTTTTTCTGGTGTATAACATACACACAGAAAAGCACACAGATCTTACATATACAGAGCTAAGAATTTTCACAAAGTGAACACACCTATCTAACCACTAGCCAGATCAAGAGATAGAATATTTCCAGCATTCGAGAAGGCTCTCTTGCTCCCTCTGGGTCACCACCCCTTTCCAAGATAACCACTGTCCTGACTTCCACCAGCCTGGAATTAGCTGTGCCTGCTTTTGACTTCATGTAAGTGGAATCATCTGGTAGGATTCTTTTGTTTCCTCTTCCACTCAACATCTGTTTGTGAGATTCATCCATATCATATGTCTATTGTCCACCCACCCTCATGGCCATGTGGCGCTCTATCATAGGACTGTGACCACGCTTTACTTATCCAGTCTCCTGCTGATGGACATTGGGTAGCTTCCAGTTTGGGCCTATTATGAATAGGGCTGCTGTGACATTCTTTTGCATGATTTTGGTGGAGGTATATGCACATTCTTGTTTTGTATATGCAACAAGTGGGATCGCTGGGTCATAGGGTGAGTGTATGCTCAGCTTTAGTAGATACTGCCAGATGTGTTATCATTTTTAATGGCCAGGCCACATGGGATTCCATTATATTCATGCACCACATTTACTGCTTTCTTTAACCAGACTCCTATTGATGGGCATCTATTTTGTTTCCAACCTTTTTCTATTAGAAACAACAAAGGGACTGAATCAGCGGGAGGCTGACATACACTGCTCTCTCTCTGCTTAAATTAGGGCTCAGGTCCACCCAAGTCTGCGTAGCTTAGGTGGTTTTCACCTGTCATGTCATTATTCGCACAAGGAACAATAATTAGCCTTTGCCATTCTCAGTACAGTATTTTTCGCGATTGCTGAGGAAACCAAGTCAAGAGTCCCCCTCCAGAATTGGAAACATCACTGCAGTCTCTAGTTCTGTTCGTCTGTGAAGACATGAGTACAAGGCCCTCTCTCAATCATCTTCTTTACTCCAAGACACTAACAGTGGCCCTCCCACCCTGAATCTTCAATATTACCTGCGCCAAACCTTGGTGAGGTGATCACTGAGCTACAAGACCCCAACTACTATCAATTACGTGCAATTTTTAAAATTTAATTTTTTTGTGTGTATGTGAGGACGGTTAGCCCTGAGCTAACATCTGCTGCCGATCCTCCGCTTTTTGCTGAGGAAGATTGGCCTTGGGCTAACTCTACTTTATATGGGACTTTATATGGGACACCGCCTCAGCGTGGCCTGACAAGTGGTGCGTCTGTCCACGCCCGGGATCTAAACCTGAGAACCCCGGGCCACCGAAGCGGAGCACGACAACTTTAACCGCTGCACCACCGGGCGGCCCCTAGAATTTAATTTTTTATAGTAGTTAAATAATTCACGTGGTTTAAGAAGCAAAACAATATAGAAAAGTGCACATTGAGAAGTCTTGCTGCCATCCTGTGCCTGGCAACCTGTTCCGCACTTCCTCTGCCTCAGTGTGTAACCACTTTTATTAACTTATTCTCTATCCCTCCAGTGTTCACGCAAAGGTAAGTATGTCCTTCCTCCCATCCTTTGTATGCGGAAGGTAGCATACGATTTACACTGCTCTGCACCTGCCCTTTTCATTTAACTCTGTCCTGGAGCTCCCCCCACATCTGCACGCAAGTTGCAACAAGGATTTGGTGGTTCTGTTAGTGAAGGCATCGGGCAGCTGCTACATGGTGGAGAACTTGAAGATATTTGAGCACGCCCTCACTGCTTCTATAGTTTTTCCCTTCATTAATGTTCTTCCAGTTTTACATGTGTACACAATCTTACTGGAAGCAACAGAAGCTGTGCCAACCTTTCTCAAAGAAAGGAAAATGGATCATGTTAGCTGTTTCTTCTTGCTTTGATCCAGAAAAATGCTTTGTTGGGAGCATTATCTCACACTGGCTTGAGCTCATTATCCAAAATCGGTCATAAAAGGAGAGTTGGTGCCTGCTTTTGGCTTCACACGCCAGATTTGCGTCTTCAAACTGCCCCCTTCCCTGAGCTGAAGGCCCACACTTTCCCCTGTGAGCCAAACGTGGCCACCTGAGGTTTCCACCTGAGTGCCTTCTCCGTGCCCGACACTGATCCAGGCTCTGTGGACACAGTGCAGTCTAGTCGACAAAGAATTTTCTGTCCCCCTGGAACTCAAACTGAGACGTAGATCATAAACAGGTCAACAAGCAAGCAAACTTCAGGTAGTGCCGAATGCCATGAGGAAAACGAAACATGGAGAAGGGACGAGAGACTGATGGTCCTCCACGTCGCTGAGTGGTCAGAGGTGACATTGAAACTAAGCCAGCCAAGAGGAGAGCTGGGAGAAGAATATTCCGGAAAGAATATTGTTTCATTTGAATAGATGAGCTGAGGGTGATGTGGCTGGTGTGGCTGGAGCATGAGCACGTGGGACAATGAAATTCACCACGTTTCCTCCCAACTCAACCCTCACTTCTCTGACCTCTCAGTGGTGATCTCAGTCTTCTGGAAGCCCCATCAGGAATGCTCGGAGCTCCCTCTGTCTTCTCCCTTCCTTCCAGTCCCGCATCCAGCTAATCCCAAAGTCTACCATCCGTCCTTTCTTATTTCCACTGTCACCACTGTACGCCAGCCTTTACTGCCTCGTGCTCATACGCCAGCATACAAGGCTATGCTGAATTTTAAAAAGAAATAAGCCATCAAAGTGATTGGAGAGAATAACAGTTTGAGAGTAATTAGGCCCAAAAGTCCTGGTTTTGTTTTCATTACTTTTACATGGTTATGACCTAGGCAAAAAAAAAAAACAAAAACAAAAACAAAAAAAACTAAATAATTTCAAATAATCATTTGGGGACTTTGCGTTTCGTTTAGTGGTCGAATGTTTTAACAGAGGGAGGGTTGGAGGAGAGGAGCAGACAGGGAATAGGAAGCCCCCAGCCCCTCCAGTTGGAAAGGACACATTCGGCATCAAGTTGGGGACCTGGGCTTGCATCACATTCCTCTTTTTAGACAGTCCTCTGCAAGTATTCTGCAGAGAAGGAAGTCAAGTCAGGCGAAGTAGAGTGTTTCTTACGTTATTTTTCTCACAGGATTAGCAACTCTTAACACTGGGTGGGCACTTGGCGGAGGTTTGCTGATTAGATTTCCCTTGTTCATTCGGCAGATACTTGACTGAGCGCCTCCTGTGAGCTAGGCGCTGCTCTAAGCGTTGCGGAAACACCAGTGAAGAAAACAGACCAAAGTCCGTGTTCTTGGAACCTCCTCTAGAGTGGGGCTGACATTTTGCAGAAACATCGGGAGTAGTTCCAGGTTGCTCCCTTCATAAGGGGATGCTCCTGGGAAAATATTTTCTTTACTTTAGTTTTCTTGCACCTGTCAAAAAGTTTGATTACAGTTTTTGCACACCACTGATCCAACCCCAGACTCAGCGCTTGTCAGCCCCATGTCCCTGTGACTCTCTCCGAGCATTGGTTTTCTCATCTGAAAAACAGACATGATAGTGCCTCTAGTGTATATAAAGTACTATATCTGGTGTACACTAAGTGCTTAATAAACGGCTGCCATTATTATCATTATGTGCTCTATGGACATAATAAAAATGTATAAAGTATGATTTCTTCCCCACTGGGGTTCAATATCTACTCAGGAGGCCAGACTAAAATGCAAGAAATAATCACCGAGCAATGCTGAGAAGATATAATTAAGTGGTTCAGTAAATTGTAGGGTGTTAACTATAAATGCCATAGGCATTCAGAGGAGGAAAAGGTGGATTTGGGCTGGTGAGGTTTGGACTGGCACCTGGCTTTGCAGGAGAGGCATAAGGGAGGATTCACAGGGCCCCTCCAGGCCCGGGACAAGGTGGGAGAGAGCGAGAAGTTGGCTGGATGGAGAGGTAGCGTCCAGCCATAAGGGGCATGGAAAGGCGGGACATGGAATTTAGCCTTGGTATGTAAAGAGGGAACAGGGACCAGCCTTGAAATTCCACTCAGGTCAATCTAGGTGAAGGGAGGAGAGAACACTCCCCTCCTTCATTCTGAGCCCTGGCCCTGAGGAGGGAAGGCTGGTGAGGGGTGAGGGGGCTCTTAATTAGGGCTGGTGCGGAGAGGTGTTAAGACTCGCTTAACAACTCCCCACCACACTAGTCAGGGGTTGTGTTAGCTGGCTTGTGAAAAGCACTTCAAAAATAAGCAGTTTGGTTTTTAATGTTAATTTCAGGGTATAATGCAACCTACAAGTTTCAGCCCACGGAGATGGCATGTACTATTTGGTTTGCCGGTTTGGGGCAGGATGTTATAAGAGCAATTGGCAGGGGCCTTGAGAGAACAGACACGAGCCTTTAGTGCATCTTTCCCACCTCTCTGCCACCTTTCTCAAGGAGCTGATGGTGGCAGTGCCGCTCAGGATGGTGACACTGCTTCTACACTTCAGGGCCAACTTCACAGTTTGGCCAGAGGACTCTCTGATCTCTGCTTTCTGCTCCCTGCTTTGTGTGCTACTGATCATCACAAACAGCTTTCACAAGACATCCAATCAGGCACATCCAGTGGTCAAAAGGACCCTTTTTACTTAGCCTGTGTCAATGGGGGGCTCGGAGATTTCTGCGCATAGCACTTCAGAGGCTTCTTCAAAGCCTGGGTGGAGGAAGGTCACAAAAGAGTTAGACAATCCCAGAGGGTTGGTTTTATCATAATGGCTGGGAACCCAAGTGGAAAAACCTCACTATGTAATAATCCAATTAAGGCATCAGGGTTGGGAAATCAGGTTCCTACTTTTCAGATTAAAAAATGAAAGCAGAAAGCGATCAGATAATCTGGATTTGCAATCAGATAATCGGAAAACCTGGCCAAGGGAAAGTCCAGACAGAGAAGTAGATCCTTGAAATCCTCCACACATCCCACCACCTGGCTGCAATCCGAGCAGTCACGGGCGGGGTGATGAAATCGACCTAATCAGGCGGTGATAAACCACATATAATGTAAAATATACCATCTTGACCATTTTTAGGTGTATAGTTCAGCACATTAAGTACACTCACAGTGTTGTACATGCAATCTCCAAAATCCTTTTGATCTTGCAAAACTGAAACTCTGTACCCATTTTAACAACCTCTCTCTATTGCCCCCTGCCCCCAGCCCCTGGTAACCACCCTTCTACCTTCTGTTTCTATGAATTTGATTACTCTAAGTATCTCATATAAGTGGACTCGTACGCTATTCATCTTTTTGTGACTGGCTTATTTCAGTTAGCATAATGTCCTTAAGGTTCATCCGTGTTGTAGCATGTATTGGAATTTCCTTCTTTTTTGAGGCTGAATAATATTCCATTGTATGTATAGGCCACATTTTGTTTATCCACTCATCCCTCAATGGACAAGTGTTCATTTATTTTTTAATTATTATTTTATTGAGGTCATAATGGTTTATAACATTGTGTAATTTCAGGTGTACATTATTATTTATCAGTTTCTGTATAGACTGCATCCTGCTCACCAACAATAGTCTAATTTTTACCCATCACCATACATATGTGCCCCTTTACCCCTTGTGCCCACCCCCAACCCACTTCCCCTCTGGTAACCGCTAATCTGTTCTCTTTGTCCATGTGTTGGTTTATCTTCCACGTATGAGTGAGATCATACAGTGTTTGTCTTTCTCTTTCTGGCTTATTTCACTTAACATAATACCCTCAAGGCCCATCCATGTTGTTGCAAATGGGATGATGTTGTCTTTTTTTATGGCTGAGTAGTGTTCCATTGTGTATACACCACATCTTCTGTATCCACTCATCAGCTGAGGGACAGACAAGTGTTACTTTTAAGGCAACTATTTTTTATTTAATGTTTTGTTTATGTTACACATTCACCTCGTTCAAAATTCAAATTCTATAAAAAGGTAAATTGTGAGAGTCTCCCTTTTGCTCTTGTCCCCAGCCACCTAGTTCCTTTCTCCAAAAGCCATCAACGTATTTCATTTCTTGAAGATCCTTCCAGAGCTGTTCATACATATATGTACAAATGGTGGCACACTATACATGTTGTTCTGCAACTTGCTTTTTTGACTTAACAACATTTCTTGGAGATATTTACATACATAGAGAGTATACACACGCGTGCATACACACATGCACCTATATATCTCTGCACAGTATACTCCATAATTTATTTAACTCCTCTACTGATGGACACTTAGATTGTTTAAAATCTTTTGCAAATAATTTTGCAATGAATAAGTAACATTACATTTGTCATTTTGCACAAGTGAGAATATCTGAAGGGTAAATTCTTAGAAGCGTAATTGCTTCATCAAATGATCATTTGTCAAAATGTGAGATTGTGAGGCCAGCCCAGTGGCGAAAGCGGTTAAGTGCGCGTGTTCTGCTCCGGCGGCCCGGGGTTCGCCGGTTCGGATCCTGGGCACACACCGACACACCGCTTGTCGAGCCATGCTGTGGCGGCGTCCCATATAAAGTGGAGGAAGATGGGCACGGATGTTAGCCCAGGGCCAGGCTTCCTCAGCAAAAAAAAGAGGAGGATTGGCAGATGTTAGCACAGGGCTGATCTCCTCACCAAAAAAATAAATAAATAAAATGTGAGATTGTGATTGACATTGCCAAACTGCCTTTCACAGGGGTCGAATTCATTTCTACTCCCACCAGCCATGTGCAAGGGCTTGTTTCTTCACACTTTTGCTCATATGTTGAATCACTCATTTTTATTACTTTTTAATCTAAGGAGCTCAAACTTTAGAGAGCGAAACTATGCTATAAGCCCAGTGAAAATAACATTCTTACTTTCTTTCTCTTCTCTTCTCCTTGGGCAATTTTCAGGCTCAGCGTCTCTGGCTAGGCTGATTCCAGTTGCAGTCATAGGGAACGTGGATGGCTTAGGGTTGGTACGGGGTAGGGAGCATTTCACTTGGGCCATTGAAGGGGACAGGTTGGCAGTGAGTGAGTGCTCTTTTCCAGTGGCTGCTCCGTGACCTCTGTGAAATGACTCGGGTTCTGTGACCTCTGTAAAATGACTCGGTGGTCTGCAGAGAGCATCTCCTGAGCAGGGGTCCACCTCACAAAATCCTCTCCATGATCAGCCCTAATTGCCCACTTCCTTAATCTAAGCAGGAAACGTAACTCCCCAGCCTGCAGGCCCTTCCTCCGGGCCAGGGGCCAGCCCTCCCATCGCAGGAGGACCCTCTGGGAAAGTCTACGCAGTGACAGCCCAACTGGGCTTTTGCTGAGGTGAAGACCAGCACCTTCGCTGCCTAATCTTTGACAAACACTGGCTTCTCTTTACCAGCTGTTTCAAAGAGTGGTGTTTTGAGTTACCGGATTTGCTTTGACAGCCAATGCTCTAAGTGCCCTTCAGTCCTGTCGTAAACACAGACAGCAGGAGGAGGGCGTGGGGCTGGGACTTGACAATCCCTCCTGGCCTTGCCAGGAGTGAGGGCTTGTTAGCATTCCTCAGGTATCCCACTCAATCTGCATAACCACTCTGCCAGGCATTATTCTGCCCACTTTGTCATCGAAATTCAAGAGAGGCCAAGCAGCTTGCTTCAGGTGACAGAGCTGACTGAGAGGGGGCCACTTGCTCCAGATGACAGAGCTGACTGAGAGGGGGCCACTTGCTCCAGATGACAGAGCTGACTGAGAGGAGGCCGGGTGTGAAACCAAGGCTGTGCCCACGACTCCACACGTCCTCCTGGTGCTGTCTTTCCTAGGCTTTGTCTCCTGCCCGGAGCGCCCCCACCCGGCGGGAGCAGGCCCATCAGGAGGCCCTTGACCAGCCCAGCAGAGGTGCAGGTCGGCTCAGGCCAACTGCAGGCTCTGCTCCGGGCTCGGGCGAATCCTGGGGAGCAGCTGGAGGACGAGGGAGACAAGAGGAAATCCCACCCCGTGTTCGCAGGTGTGTTGGGATCCAAACTAGACCTCGAGCTCTTCCCCCTGTACCCCCACCTCCGCCCCCTGGCCCGGCTCCTCCCAGTCAGCCTTGAAGAGCGCTGACCTCTCCCTGCCCCGGGCCGTGCCCTCCTCCTGCGTGCTCCCAGAGCAGCCACCTCAACTCACTGACTTACAAACTGTGTCCCGCTCCATCAGCAGACTGGGGAGCTTCTCCAGGGCCACATCTGATACTGTTCCACACTCACCTTTGCGGCCCCAGCTCCTCTCAGAAGGGGCCTATCCTAAAGTTTGTTGACCTGAACTGAAGTCTCTCACCTGACCCGATGGCGCGCGGGCAAGCACAGGAATCAAAGATGAAACCAAAAGAGCAGGTGGGGAGGGGAACAGCAGAGCGGGGGATCCACGACTTCCACCGCCGGCTCGGGAACAGGTGCCCGAGGCCCTTCTGAGCGGTGGCAGCCCCACATTCACGGGTGGTCTGTCTAGGTTTCTAAAGGAAAAGAGTCAGAGTAGACCAACCTCAAGGCCCTGACTCAGGCCCCCACCACCCGAGAAGTCCGTCCTGCCTACTTCAACCCCACAGATCCCTCCTTTACCTCCACCTCCAAAGTACTTTCCCTGCACGTCCTCATACATAGCCTTGTTCTTGTGTGATATGACTCTTGACATGTGCAATCTCTCCAAGTCTAACAGCTGACCCTCACACAGCACAGTCCATGTGTCCAACACGGTTCTAAGCATGCATATGTATCAACTGTTTAATCCTCACAGTGATCCTATACAGAAGGTACTATTTTTATACCCTTTCTACAAAAGAGGAAATTGAGGCACAGAGAGGTGAAGTGGCCCAAAGTCCCATAGTAAGTGGTAGGGCCCAGAGTCAATCCCAGGCAGTTCAGCTTGACCATCTATGCTTGTAACCATCCTGGGCGGACTGGAAGCCTCTCAAATGCCACATTCCCGCCACTCCCCATGAACCCATGGAGCCCAGCACAGTGGTGAGAATTGCAGAGACATTGCCTAAAGAACAGTGGGCTGGCTGCCTCAGACCTGCCACATACTAGCTATGTTAGAGTTTAGGGTAGGGGCCACTGGGGCTTCAAAAAAGTGTTAGCTCTTATGTCCCCTTATGGGTTTCATGGCCAAGGCCATGTGGGTGTAGACCCAGTCTTCCCCTTTCTGCCCTCTGTGCAGATCGACCCCCCAGGTGAGAAAGGAAACCAGCAGCTCTTCTCGAGGAGCGACAGCCCAGCCCGGGCGCTTGTCCCCAGTAAGGACTCCATCAAAGCCAGGCTGGCTGGAGTTCCACTAACCCGAAAGCCCCCGAATCAGGCCTTTCCATATCACCTTCAGTCTAGAGAGTGGACACCAGACACTGAGGGCGACAGAGCAGGCAGGTTCACAGGGTGGGGTGTGCTGCAGCCGCTGGAGAAGTGGGAGTTATGATTCCCACTGCCTTAGGTGGGCCGGGGGAAACAGCTTTAGCTTCACAAATGGGAATTGACATAGCAAATTGCTGCCACTCATGGTTCTTAGGAGGGAGAGGGAGAGAGAGAAAAGAGGTGCGCCTCCTGGGGCAGCGTGAATGAAGTTCTGCCCGGTCCTCCCCGAGGTGTAGCTCAGCTCCCAGTCTGCCCCCACACCCACTCCCATAGCTCAGCAAGTGTTTCCTCCCAGGGCCAGCCTCTGGGATTGGATTTGCCTTAAGCACCGAGTTAGTGCTGGGGGTGTTCTGACTCTCATCAGGAAATGGGTCACAGCATTCTCCTGTCATGAAGGCAAAACCCAGCCCCACACACCACACAGAGAGCACCACGCTTCTCCATTAGCTATTCAGTGCTGGGGCTGGCCCAGTCACTCCCGCACACCACAACCCCTCGAAATCGAGTCAGAGTGATTTACACCAGGTTAGCAGTAAAGAGACTGCTTTTAGTTATTTCACTCCATGTGCCTCCCGCAGGGTGCCCTGCTGGTGAAACGCCCTCGTGGGCTGCTCAGGCTTTCATACTGATCTGCAAAGGCTCCCACTGATCCAAACGTCAGAGCTGGCCTGGTATCTAAGGTCTAAATTCCTTGATTTGGGTCAACTATTTTGTGCAAACCGGACCTGATGACGGTCTGCACAGAATGAGTACGTATGAACTCTGATTCTAAAATGACACGACAGCTCTTCAAACACAGACGTCACAACTTGCGTATTTGCAGTGGTCACCTCTGAGGTTGACATGGACATTTTTCCTGCTCAGAACAGTTTTGGAATCTCTCTTTGGAACTCCAGAACTTACAGTCCCTTCTTCTGCATGCCTGAGGAGTAGCAAAGATTTGGTTTTGTAAAGGATTTAATTTTTGGAAACTGTCAAAAATAATTCAGAGCCAAATCTGGTGAATCAGGCCATAATCAAGTTGGGTGATACCATTTGGGACTTGAAAACAAAAAAGCATAATTATCAAGTAATGTATCTAACGTTCCTCCTGGCCTAACCCCGGAGACCTCCCAGAAGAATAACAGAGCTGTCTTAGGCAGTCGGAGTTGCCCAAGGTATTGATACCAGCTTTGACAGGCCGGCATTTACTTGGCTAAATAGGCTGTGAATTACTTGTTTTTTAAAGAAATCAGCCTTATTACTTAAAATCATATTTACGTAAAAACTCCTCCTCTTAAATAACCATGCGATTTTGTTGGCATATAAGCTTATTAGCCAGCATTGTTTGTCCTGAATTTATCATAGGCCATTAATTTATTTCAATAGCCCTACCGTTGCTCCTGAGTTTTCCTTGGCAGCAGTCCAGTTCCTGAATGTACTGCCAAGCAAAGAGCAAGTAGTTTATCATAACAAGGGGCTGGGATGATGGCTGAGAGAAGCAGAGGGAGGTCGCCTCTGCACTGTCCTCCAGACCAGCTGAGTTGCAGATGAGGGGCTGGAATTCGCTTTGGGCTTCATTCCGTCCAGTGTCTTTCAGGGGAGGTCATCCTGTGCCGTTCAGTTCATTTCATTGTGACTTACTGAGCCCTAAACCTGTGCCTGGCGTTGGGCTTGGCACCTGGGAAGCTTTGAAGAGAAGGAGCAGATGTTGCCACCCTCCAGTGAAAATGAAGAAAAGGCAAGTACTACGAAGGAGGTGAAATAAAATTGCATAGGGTTATCCGGAGGGAAAGATCCGACGGTGAGACAGAGAAAGGGGCCCCAAAGGGGGTGACATCTGAGATGCAGCCCGCAGAGGGTGGGATTGGCAGCGTGCCTGGAGCTCAGGTTGGTGCAGAATCTGTGGCCACCCGCCCTTCCTTCCTCTGAGAGCTGCGTTCCCAGCCGAGCCCTGACAGCTGGGCCAGTGCTACGTATGGGATTACAGCATTAGGTGAGAAGTTAATCACAAACATGAATCAGCCTTGTTTGTTCCTTCTCGGCTTGGCTCCGGAGCTCTGCAGGGGAGCGGGCAGGGCCCCTCACTGGATGTACAGGAAATCATACTGCGGGGAAACATGAAGCCAGCCATTTCTCACCGAGGCCGAGCTGTACATGCGCTTTGAGATTATGGGGGAATTTACTACGTTACACGGAAGAGAACCCCTCAGCGCGGCAGGCAAGAAGAACTGTTTCATGAGCCAACTGGCTTCTTGGGTTCCACCCAGGCTTGAACCACTGGGCAGTTTTTCATTTCAGGGAGCCCCACCCTACCCCAGCTCTGCAGCTCCTCCTAGAGCTGTGCCTAGGTCAGAAACCTTTCTTGGCTAAGGTTTCTGTTCTCACTTTTTTCTCCCAGCTTATTTAGAAAACCCACTTCTCATCCAAACCAGCAGGACAGGGTTAGGACCTGTCGATCTGCCAAAAACCCTTCCCTCTCCAACCCTCTTCTGGAATGTCCGACACTCAGCTACTCTTATGTTCCCTCATGTTCTTACTACTTCAGCTCTAGAGCTTCCCACTTACCGCCTAATATTTGCAGAGTGGTTGTCACTTGCATAGACAGGTGATGGCGTCTGTCTCCTCTACCCTGGAACCCTCTAGCCCTCTGCTTTCAGATGTGATAAATGCCGCCCTCAGTTTGGATGCTGACCCGATGGGGCAGCCATTCGGTGAATGCTATGCTTGGCTCAGAGTCATGCCATCACGAAATATTTTCCTCCCTTCTGAATTCTGTTTGCAAAATCTTCAGTTGCCAGCAGTTATTTACAAAGAAAAGGCCTCGACATCAGAGGAAAGTAACCCACGCCAGAATCTTAGTAAATCTCAGTAGACAGCCAAGACTACGAAGTATTTCATTTCTTTGTTTCTTTCATTTTCTTAAAGCATTAAAGTTACTGCACGCAAGTAATTAATCAGAAAACTCCAGTGACTGTGCCTTCGGAGGTCACCGCACAAGCTACATCGTTCAAGAAATTCCATTTAGCCCTAGGTTTGAATGTCATATCTATTTATGTAGCCAAAGGAGTCTGATCTTTTTTTTCTTCTGCCCCAAGAAAGTTTCATCTGGGAAACAGGTGGTCGGGAGGGCTGGAACCCACAGGGTTTCCCGCTATTAAAACTTAAACAAGTCAATCCCGCTGCTGGAGTCAAAACAAAGTGGACTTGGGCAGTTTAATCCAGAAGGGAGGACTCGAGAAGGGAGTGGGCTGGTCCAGAGGACAGCGATCCGGAGAGCACACGGGAAAAGACGTGAAAACACTCAAGGAGCGGTCCTCCTTCCCGACCAGCAACGCTGTTGTGGGAAAAGATCAAGATACTCCAGACCCCAGTGTGTGTCCCCCCACCGGACAGACAGGCACCAGAGGTTATGCACACACGATACCCTCAAAGTCAAAATCACTTGTTATCAACAAAGCCCGCACTCACATCTGGGCACAGGCAGAAAGAGCACACACAGACACGCACACGCTCACCTCTGACATGGATAAACAAGCGTGCGTCCAAGGCTGTCACCTCAATCTGTGACAGACTGCAGATGGGCCTCTCCTGGGGTCTTTCAAAGCTAATTGTTTTCTCAGACCTCTGTTTTGACTTTCACCACAATTGCACACGTTGGCAGACAGCTGAGGCAGGATTGGCCGGGGCTGCGGGTTGGCATCCCTCAGTGGGAGGAAGGGGAGCTGTGCCCAGGAGATCGGGTGCAATGTGGGGGGAGCTCTGGGGGTGGGGGCAGCTGGGGGAAGAGCACTAACACTTTTGAAAATCTCTGTGCCTCAACGAGCATAAGGCCAACCTCAGGAATCAAATTCAGAACAAGCCCCCCTGGAGGCCGGCAGCCTTGTGCTGTGGTCGTCTCGGCCTCGCTGGGCGAGCTGGCCGTGGAACACCCTGCGACGACGGCGGGTGGGGAGGTTCAACAGTGATGAGAGTTCCCAGTTTTCAGATGATACTTGAAAACAGGCCCTTGGGAACCTGAGGTCATGCTAGATGCTTCAAAAACCCAGCAGCTCAGCCAACTTCTAACCCAAATTCTTACACCTGCCCACCTGAGGCCCCTGAGGGTAACCTGAATGAAGCCCTCCTCAGGGGCCGAGGTTTCACGCTGTTCCACGGCTGGTGAATTCCAGCCCTGCTGCAACGTTCTTTCCAGGTAAATGAAGGAGAGTTTTTGGAAATGTGTCACATTTCCCTCATACTGATTCAAGTGAGAAAATTAGTCCTTTAGTTCTGAAGGATGGGTAAAAAAATAAAAAATGCTAATGGACATTTCTATTCAGAAAATGGAAATAACTTTTACGAAATTTTTCAGCCAATTTTCCAAATACTTCCCGCGTACGTACCAAGGATGTGTTCTAGTTCTTCAGACAGAGAACACACACGTTCAGTGGCCCTCATTTACAGTGAACTAGATACACAGACCACCCAGCTGAAGGTCGATGGTGTGCGGAGCCAACACGTCTTGAAGGCTCGTGTTCAAGGACACGTCCGTCCGGGTAGAGAAAGCAGTGCGCCGTCCACAGCGCCTGCTGGCAGCTTCTGTTACCATCCATTCTGCCCATCCCCCAGCTGCTCAGCGGCAGGCTGATCTCAGAATGGAAAAACAGTTGCAGAACGTTCGGCAGAAAAGCAATCCACTAATGGGCCTACGACCCCCAGGAGGCCCCGCACTCTTTAAAATGCACAAGATGCAGCCTGAGCAGCAAGGAGCCCCATCCTCATCCAGAACTGATAGCACAATCCATCCATTCAGTGCGCTTCCCAACTGGAAGAGACGTTTACTGTGTGTAAATGCTGATGGGAAGGAGCCAGTATAGAGAAAGGGAGGCTGAAGATACAGGAGGGAAAGAGGATGGTCAAGGGAGAGAGGTTCTCAGGAGGCAGGAAGCTGGGATCCGGAGAACAAGCGCGGGCACTGGTCACCAGCAGGGGAGGTGGCGAGGCGGAAGACAGTGCCAGCTGCAGTCGCATTTGCTGGTGTGGTGGCGGGAGTGACCACCACACACCATCACACCCCGTTCTGCACGTTAGGCAAGAGTCGTCTGAGATCACCTGAGTGTGTCTGCAGGTGCAAACCTGGAGCTGGACAAGGGGAAAGGGAACAACGGTGAGTGGTCAGGTTCGGAGAGGAGCGAGGTGGTGTGACAGGAATTCCTTACATTCGGATGGTGGGTGGTTTCTTACAGTTTTTCTCAACTTTTCTCTTTGGAGTGCTTAGAGTTAATCAGAGAATCTAGAAAACATCCTGGGGATGTCCCTTCCTGGTGTGCCCAGAGCCCTCAGCCCAGGAAAGTCTCGGGGGCCGTGGAGCAGCAATCAGCCTGGGCCCAGCTGTAATGCCTGGGGCTCGGTCAGGAAAAGCCAGGGGGAGCTGCTGCGTAACACCAAGGGTGTTCTACCTGGAAAAGCCCTCACAGGTGAGCACAGTCATGCGCCACGTAACAACGTTTCGGTCAACGACAGAGGGCACACACAACGACGGTCCTGTGAGGTTAGTACCATATAGCCTCGGTGTGTAGGAGGCTATACCATCTAGGTCTGTGTGAGTACACTCTGTGATGTTTGCACAATGATGAAATCACCTGGTGACACATTTCTCAGAACGTGTCCCCGTTGTTAAGCAACATGTGACTGTATTCGGATGTTGCCCTTTCTCTATCAACTTAAAAATGAAGCAGTATACACCCAGTTTGTTTCACATGAGAGCTCCTTGCACTTAGCGTTTGTTTTTGTAGTGCTCCTCACACACCTGGCACAGGGCAACCACACAATAAAAACTCAATGAATAAATGAATGACTGTCTAAAGGATGAGAAAGTACCTGTGGAGTAAAAATGGGAAAATAATCTGCAATGACTGAAGATCCATTGAAACCATTTCTAATTCCTCTCAATCCTTAGGGATGAAAGGGTTAATTTTACATTTAAATTAAGGATTTTCAACCCTTAACTCCACCTCATCTGCTGTTACCATCCTGTTTAAACAGCCTTTCAGACATTTTTGTGTGTGTGTGTGTGTGTGTGTGTGTGTGTGTGAGGAAGATCAGCCCTGAGCTAACATCCATGCCAATCCTCATCTTTTAGCTGAGGAAGACCAGCCCTGAGCTAACATCTATTGCCAGTCCTCCTCCTTTTTTTTTCCCTTTTTCTCCCCAAAGCCACAGTAGCTAGTTGTATGTCACAGTGGCACATCCTTCTAGTTGCTGTATGTGGGACGCCGCCTCAGCATGGCCGGACAAGTGGTCCGTGGGTGTGCACCCGGGATCCAAACCCGGGCCAGCCGCGGGCTACGGAACATGCGCACTTAACCGCTAAGCCACAGGGCCGGCCCCCAGACATTTTTGTCTATGCGTATATTCTTTTCTTCCTCCCACTTTGCAGAAACAGAATCAAACAGTGTCTTCTCTTGGGAGCTGCTGTCTTCCTCTCAGAAGGACGTTGAAGACGTCTCTTTCCACGGGAGGCAGATATCAGCTTGGTTTCCAGTTCCAGGGGGTGATAGCGGACGCCACATATGGGTAGCCCTAAGATGGCCACCAAGGAGTGGGCTGCTGAGAGAAGGGAAAGCCTGGGGGACGGCTGCATGTGAGGGGCAGGCAGAAGGAGAGGGACTCATGGGACACTAGACAGTGGGCCAAAACGAGGCGGGAAAGGCACAGAGAAGTATCATCACAGGAGTGAGGAAGGAGGGCATTTCAAGGAGGAGGAAGTGGCCGATGCCCAGTGCTGCCGAGAGGTTCAGGCTGTCAGGGCTGGGAGGTAGAATTTGATTCAGCAAGAGGGAAGTTACACGCTTTATACTTTCTCACTGCCCCAATTTCCTCGTGTTGTGAAATGAAAAGAGTCTTGTTGTCTGCCAGCTGGGGAGGAGCACCCCTTGGCCTAAAGTGATGGTTTGAAGTTTGCGTTTTGAACAAGTGTTGGTTAGAACTGCATTTAGCTGCCTTTAAGAGAAACCCAAACACAAAGTCTTAACCAAATGCGTTCTATTTTGCTCAGCTGAGAAAATGTTTTGAGGGGGGTGATCAAGGGCCGTTAGAACTGTTCAAGGTAGTCATCAATGACCCCTACCCCTTTAAACTGCTTATTTACCATTCTTAGTGTGAGGAGTTCATCCTCATAGTTGCAAGGTGGCTGCTCTGCCTCCAGCCATCATGTCCACATTTCAACCAAGAAGAAGACAGAAAAAGGGATGTGCAAAATTCCCATATTGTATGTGTTTGACCATGTTCATCAGAAGCACCACCTTGTAGACTTTGCTTACATGTCATTGGCCAGAACTGGCTGGCATGGCTGCTCCCATGTGTAGGAGAGTCTGGGGATATGAGTATTTTCACCTGAGCACAATGCCAACCATTTATTCCTGCAAGGAAGAAGAGAACAAATAGTGGGGAAGCGACCAGCAATGTCTTCTGTGGAGTGACTGTGTGAGAAAGGTTAGGCGTGAACACAACAGCAGGCAGCATTCTTAGATTGATTGGTTTTCTTTGTGAGAGAAAAAAATACTAAAGCAATCCATTTGATGCTAATAGGAAGTAAAGGATAAATCACAGACAGCCCTGGCTGCGTTTCCTCATGAAGCGGGGCAGTCAGGGGACGGTGTCAGCTAAACCTCCGTGTTGCAGCCCTGTCGGTTTCACTGACAGGACCCTCGTTTTTTTTTTTTAAATTAAATTCCACCTTGCAAAAGTAGTTGGAAAAGGCAAGTCCAGCAAGTTGCTGCGAGACCTGAGGGGCTTTCCTGGGCGAGCCCTTTGGGGCCTGTGTGACTGAAATTCCCTCTCCTGGTGACACCCGTCATCTCCAGCGTGGCATGGAGCTGGGCAGAGTTTCAGCTCCGAGCAGAGGGGACCCCAGCGCCAGGCCATGCAGGTTCTGCAGGAGAAGCTTCCGCGGCCTTCTTCACGAAGCAAGAACCCCGCCGGAGCATTTCCCTTTTCTCTAAGAACCTCTGCCTTCTCCCTGTTAATGTTAACGCTTCGCTCCACCCTGGGGTGCTGGTCTGGAAACAGCGTGCCCCTAGGAGGAAGGCCCTGGGCGACGCAGCCTGTGACTTCTGAGGCGGCCTGCGGGTGCCAGGACCATCTGCTTTCCCTCCGAGCCCCGCCTCCTCCGCCCGTCTCCCTGCCCCCACGTGCAGAATAATATCTTTGTTAGCTACCCGTGAGCACATGCCAGATGCAGTTGATCTAAACCAGCAAGTGCTTTCTGGGACCAGGCCTGATGAAAGACAAGCTGAGCCGAGCTCGGGAACGTGCCAAACCCCGGCTGCTGGAAGGAAGCCGGATCATTTTAAGAGGACCATGAGTGCCAGCCCGTGGTCAGACACCAGGCAGAGGCCGCCGCCTCGGCAGGATCCTCCCTGCCCGCTCTCCCCGCCCGCCGGCACCCTCCAGCGAAGACGAGACGGCTCTGGGGAAATTCCATGCTGTAATTCATTTAAGCAGGATAAACAGAGCTCCTGCTCTGGAAGTTTCGGCCTGAGCAAAAGACACTTGGGCTCTGCACGGGGGACTCGATGTCCATGGGAAACGGAAGAAACACCAGGAGTCAGGCGACAGCAGGTGCAGCTGGCTCTGACACCTGAAAGCCTCGGACCTGAGTAAGTGACCTCTCAGTCTCTCGTCTGTAAAGCGACTGTTGTGCTTTGTAGGGCCCTGAGGCTGCAAAGGGTTTTAGAGTTTCCACAGACATTTGATTTAAATTGCATTAAATTTTTTTTCCAACAATATAAAAAAACAAGAGACAGTCAAATAAGATGTGCCAAATTTTAACCCACTGAGGGCTGCCAGCGTGTTCATTCGAATGCCATGGCGACACCCTGCTGCGGGTAAACCTTGAATAAAGCTGTCCTGCCATCTGTCCAATAGAAGGGTGTCCCGGGGTTGTGAGGAAAGTTATCTAAAAAAAAGAAACTGTGATAACTACTTATCTGAATGAGGATTTATTTTTCTCAATATTGTGCAACCAACCATTCCAGAAATAAACTGGACACAGAGGCAGACCCCACTGCTCTTGTCCATCTAACTTCAATTTGGGGTCAAAATAGCCTTATTATTCTCATTGCTTAACCTACAATTTCACTTCATTTTAACTTCAAAATGTGTTCATGCTAATAAAATACTGCTCTGCCTCATTTTCTGTGTAAGTGTTCTAATATGGTTATTTTACTAAATGGTTTGAAAACCATCAGAGCGGAGACTGCTAACGGGCCTCACCAGCGCTTTCTAAGCTGTGGTGACGGAGTGCCCTGCCGCGGCCCCGGCGGTCCCCGGGTCACCAGGACAGGGATTCCACAGGGAACGGGCAGCAGCGAGCAGGGGAGGTTTTATGGAGGGGCCGGTTAATGAAACCTTGCGCCTGTCGAGTGCTTGGTACATCCTTGTCAATGGCAGAGCCAAGCCTGGGAAGGGGGTGTGGGTCGGTTCTCGTTGCTGGAGATGAGGAATTCACGAAAGGGAGAGGGCAGAGACAAGGCCGAGGCGTCGCCAGGCAGCGAGCACGTCAGACTGGTTACTGCACGGTGGTTATGGGCAGGGGGTGCACTGGGAGAAAAGAACGGAAATTTGGGACTTTCGGGAGACTCCCTCAGCTGGTCAGGCGCAGTGCTTAATCCTCGGTGCTGATTTCAGAAAGTCGTCTGTTGAGGACCATGGGCAGGGCTGCTGCCTGTCTGGCCGGCAGTGCCTTGTCACCTGCTGCCAGGGAGTTGGAGACCCTCCCCCGGCACTGGAAGGAGCATGAATACTCTCCCGTCACTCTCCTCCATTCCCACAGCTGTCGGCTGAGGCAGGGGGTCTCACACTGTCTAGGAGCCCCCTGGAGAGCTTGTTACACAGATTCCGGGCCCCCACTCTCAGAGGTCCTGATCCAGTGAGGTTTAGCGCGAAGCCTGAGAATTTTCGTTTCTCGCAAGCTCTCAAGTGAGACTAACGCTGCTGGTCCCCGAACAACACCGAGGAGCACTGACTTAAATACTGATGGGACACTCAATACATCCTCAGCACCGTGCAAGCGGCAGCAGAAGACAGGAAGAGAAACTCCTTGACAGAACAAAGGGGACAGGGTGCCTTCCTTCATGATCAGTGGGTGGGGGGAGTCAAAAAGAAACCTCCCATCAAGACCCACAGGATGGAGGGGGGAAATCTCCGGACACAGAGAAATAGGGCAGGGTCCCCGCCTCCGACCTGTCTTCCAGACAGTTGTTTACCCCAGAGGACAAACTGAAGATGAAAAGTGAAGGAGAACAAAAAGTGCTCACAAATGTTCTAAGAGTTGGGCCAGCAGGCCGTGGTCGTCTGAGCAGCGTGATGAGGCACTTTCTGGAAAGTTCCATTGGGAGGAAGAACATTCGTGTGATGCCACGAGCAAATCTTAACTTATGGTGGAAACAGAGCCAGGATAATTTGTCTATTCACAGACTGCTTACTCTGTCCATTTTCTTTTCTCTTCTCTTATTATTCCCTCAATGAATGCCTTTCTTTGGCCAAAGAAATGCCATGATGTCCCCCATCCCCATCGTTGGTTTAAAAAAGAATGCTACAGCTTCACAGCGTCCCCTAAACAGCTGTGTCCTTTGATGTAGTGACTGAGGAAGAAAGGGGCCAGGACAGACCTTTGCCAACATGGTGGTGAGTTAGCGCTGTTATTTTCAAATTTGCTGTTAAAATCTCATACTAAACCTTTTGAATGAGACAAACAGATGTCCTACAGTGCAGGGTGCTGTGTGTTCTGGCTTCAGTTGGGGAAATCATATGACTCATTTGTATAAACTTATTAAAATATTTCTTTCTCTCATAACTTAACCATAAGCATTAATTAAAGCATCAAAGTATATGTATTTGGACCTATAAAATCTTCATAACCAGCCAAAGCAGAGGGAAAAACTACTGAGCATTTAGAACTTTAAAAACACATTTTCAAAATGACCATATTTGAATTGAACATTTTTCTATTTTTGTTATTTTTTATTTTTTTTAATTTTTTTTTTTAATTTTTTTTTTGTGAGGAAGATCAGCCCTGAGCTAACATCCATGCTAATCCTCCTCTTTTTGCTGAGGAATACCGGCTCTGAGCTAACATCTATTGCCAATCCTCCTCCTTTTTTTTTTTCCCCAAAGCCCCAGTAGATAGCTGTATGTCATAGATGGACACCCTTCTAGTTGCTGTATGTGGGACGCGGCCTCAGCATGGCCGGAGAAGCGGTGCATCTGTGCGCGCCCGGGATCCGAACCCCGGGCCGCCAGTAGCGGAGCGCGCACACTTAACCGCTACGCCACGGGGCCGGCCCCTGAACATTTTTCTTTAGCAAAGTTAGACTCCAAAGAGAAAATAAAAACTAAGACATGAACCAAGTTGCTTTTAAGAATTACCCTGTGGCAAGGTTATTTACCTTACTTGGAAGAAGCAGTTTAGAATGTATTTGTGCTGAGTGATCCATATTTACATATGGCAGAGATTGTCTTCAACTTTAAAAAAATGTTACAAAAGCGTATTTTAAAGTCAGTGTTAAAAACTAAGAATACATTTTCTCATAGAAAAAAATCATTATACATGGAGGAAAGAGTGCCAGGATGGGTGTGCTCACCAGGCTGCCCAGCTGTGGTTAGGCAGAACAGTGGAGCAGAGGGTGCTCGGCTGAGAAACGGAGCCTGGAGCTTATGAACAGGGGCTGTGGGGACAGAGACTGGGCAGAGGAGAAGACTCTCTTCCCCCCCTTTCCTGGCGTGAGTATTGGAAATGGCCTGTTTTATTTTTTCAAGTAAATGCATTTTTGTGTGTGTGTGTGTGAGCAAGATCAGCCCTGAGCTAACATCTGTTGCCAATCCTCCTCTTTTTGCTGAGGAAGATTGGCCCTGTGCTAACATCTGTGCCCATCTTCCTCTACTTTATATGTGGGATGCCGCCACAGCATGGCTTGATAAGCGGTGTGTTGGTCTGTGCCCGGGACCTGAACCTGCAAACCCCAGGCCGCGGAAGTGGAGCACACGAACCCAACCACTACGCCACCAGGCCAGCCCCAGTAAATGCATTTTTATTGAGCATCCTATGTGCCAGACATCATGCTGGACCAAGAGATAAAATGAACAAGACTGCAAGATCCCTGCCCTCAGGGAGCGAGTATTTTAGTGGGAAGATAGATGATTTAATAAAGAACTACAAGTGGGAGCTTCTGAAATCATAGGAGCATCTGACTCAGACTTGGAATATCAAGGATGGCTTCCCAGAAGAAGTGACATCTAACCTGAGACCTAAAGGATGAATAACAGTTAGCTACGTGATGGGTCAGAGGGTCAGGAGGAAGAGGCGTGCTCTCCGAGCAGTGGACTCTGCACGAACAAAGTCCCCAGGACCTGGGACAACAAGCTGGTGGGGTAGGGAAAGAATGGGATGGGTTCCATTCTGGAAATGTTGGTTCACATGTCTATGGGATGTAGATTGTCCTGTAGACAGTTGGGGATGGGGTGTGCAGCTCAGGAGGTCAGTCTGGGCCGAGAGTACAGACATGGGAGTCATCAGCATGTGGACAGTAAGAGGGGACCAAGTCACCCAGGAAGAGTGGGACTAAAGAAGCCAAGGAAAAGAGTTAAGAAGCAGAGAGAGGTCACCAGGCTCAAGGGCTTTGGGGAGATCGTATAAGCCAGGAACTGGAGTTTCCATTGCTTTCATCACAATGTCACCGGTGATTTGGGCAAGAGCAGTTTCATAGTGGAAGGAGGAGTGAGGAAGGCGAGGTAGTGGAAAGCAAGGAGCGAGAGCAACTCTTCCCACAAGTCTGGCTGAGACAGGTGAAGCTGGCGTGGGCTGTGGGTTCAGGGAGAGCATTGCTTGTCTCTTGGTTTAGACAGCTAAACAGATGAAAGGAACCACTGAAGAGAGGAAGGCTGAAGATGCTGGAGACCAGAGGGAAGGAGCTCGAGTAAGGTGGCTGGGGAGGCAGCAGAGGTGGGTCCAGCAGGTGGGGCACTTGGCCCAGGTGGGGAACAGTGGGGAATTGGTGTGGCGCAGGGGGCGTGGAGAGCTGGCGGAGCTGCTGGAGGAAGGCAGAGTGGGAGGGAAGAGGGAGGATTGGAGGTGTGAGCAGACTGGAGGGCTGCTGGTCCTCCTCAGACACCTGTGAGAGCCTCTTTCCTCAGCCCCCGGCGTCCAAGTGCCCCCTCCGCCTTCATCTTCAAGCTGTGTCCTGTCCTTCGGTCCTTACCTGCCACTCATCTCCCTTTACATTCCAGCAGAATTCCCACTTCTCGGTCCAGCTGACAAGGTGTTTGAAGAGAAGCAATCTGATTAGACAGGTTTATGCTCAGGTCTGAATGACCCATGGCTCAGAACCTTTTGAGAGGTATTTTCATTTCTGCAGAAAGCCTTTTATTCACCTAAAAAAACCTCTAATTCAAGGGTTTTCAAGGAGAGGAACAAATGGGGGAAGTAATTTTAGGCAGTGGGCCAGGATAACGATCTGGAGTCTGTCTCCGAGGGAACCTTTCATCCACTAAGTGATCCAGAGAACAGACACCTAGGAAACAGAAGGGTCCACAGAGGAGACGTCGTGCATCCAGCTTCTGCTGTGGATGAACAAGACACCCAGAGCAAATTTCTGCATGCTCTCCCAGCTCTAGCCGTTCCGGGCACTGAGATGGCCCAAAATCTGGAGATCGTGGCTCCTGAAACAGCCAATACAACTACAGCCGACAACCGGATGAGGCTGCTTCCCCACAGCACACCGGCACCCCCTGTGTTAAGCTCACATTATGTCGGACACGTAAGGTAGAAAGGAACGCATCATTGACGATCGGAATCGACCTTGCGGACAGTGTGCACTGATGGTGATGGTAAGCATTTGCGATAGGTCAGCACTGAGGAACACTTTATTTCGTCATCTGTGACTGCAGTCTGGGACATTGGAACTGTTAAAATGTGTTTAGGCTGGAAAAGTCTTTGTACCTATCTGTGAGCTGTACACAAATGTGTGGGAGTGTGTGTGCGTGCTCTCTGTTCCTCGGGGCCTGGGTGTGCCCTAGCACACACACACAGAAGCTCCACCTTCCCCAACCCTGAAGTCTATCCACTTATGTGCGCTCAGACTGGGAGTTAAAGATCATTGCTTTTTGAATCAGAAACAGTTTTTAATATTTTATTGATTTTTTATGTTAAATAAATACATGTTCATTGTAGAGAGTTTGGAAAACACAAAGAGGCCCAAAGACAAAAATGAAAGTTACCTGTGATCCGATTCCCAAGGATAGTCACTGTCTCTCCGTGTGTGGGTGTGGGTGTGGGTGTGTGTTTTGAGAGGTTCGGTGGATTCGATCAGAGACATAAAAGAAACTTTCCACTCCAAACAAATGGACTGAAGGCATATTTTATTATATAGAGGAGAGTAAAGGCGATAGTCTGCAAACAGATCCCAATAGGTCAAATAATGAGAGGGAAATGACACAAATCGATTGGAAGGGGAAACACCAGATTGACTGAGATAGAAGCAGCTTAGAATAGGTCATATAATAAGAGGGGAAAATATCAGATCAATCGGAAAAGGAAACACCAGATTGACTGAAGGGAAATGACACAAATCAACCGGAAAGAGAAACACCAGGTTGACCGAAAAGAAAACACATCAGATTCGTTACAACATCCATGTCCCTTTGCCGGGGAGAGTCCCTTCAATTGACATAGCTGGGCGGGAGTCCGATCATCAGAGGTCCTGAGCAAGGCGTCCCCTCCACAGGTGAGACTCTCACCAGGCCTCAGTTTCCAGCAGTTTATATAGCATCAGTAATTTCCAGAGTAAGCAGTTACAGAGTTTGCAGAGCAAGCATTTAGTGTTCCCATGCACAAATGGTTATCAGTGGCGCACGTGCACTGAGCCCCCTGGCTATCGTCCCAGCCCAGCAGTTGTGTACGTGCGTTGTTCTCCCCGGTTATCATCCCAGCCCGGCACAGATGGACGGTGCATCCGGAGCTACGATGCCCAAAGAGTTTTGTAATGTTACAAATTTTGCAACTATCTCTGTGGGAGAAAGGCCAGTTCCCACCACACAGAAAGCAGCTGTATATTTCTTTGTGTGCTGGTGGCTGTGGGTCAATGGAGCGGCCAAACCTGGCTGTACTCATGTCAAGACAGTGTGTGTGTGTGTGTGTGTGTGTGTGTGTCTCTCCCATTAGGGATTGTACCTCTATATAATTGTGCATCCTGCCTTTTTCACTTAACTAAGTCAGGAAATGTAAAAGCAGTAACAGAACCTTTTTATTTCCACATTTTCTCCTTCATTTCTGTCCTGCATCTCTCCCTCCTCCCCTGCCAGTATGTCTTTATTTTGGAGTATTTCCATTTTTATGAAAGTTCAATTCAAAATGTAAAACAGTTTATGCTTTTTGAATTTTATTTCCTCCCTACACTTATTAAAATAGATGAGTAAAAAGAAGAGTTTTCCAGATTATGATAGATCCACCTCCAACTATATAACTGGTTCAATTTAGAGTCTTAGGACAATGATCTGCCACCATATGTGGGTTATCACTTGAGGTTTACATAAGAATGTGTCTTGGATTAGCTGACAATGCAACAGTGCCAGGAACGGGCTTGTTTCTAGGAAGGTAAACCCCGACTCTTGATGCCGTTGGTGCAGCTTCCTATGAAGACAAATAAAACAACCAACCAGGGACGTGACTTCAGGTGTGGTCTCCTCCCGATAGAAGTGTGCTCTGTGTTCAAGATTTTCTACAAGGGAGGCATAATGCCTTGGAAAGCAATTATCTTATTTAAGCCTGCACTTGTCTGGGGAGCTGAGGTCAGCCACAAAGCCTTTGAAAAGAAGGAGCTGTCTGCCATGGAAAGCAGTTTCTTTGGGGGGAGGGGGTCAGTTTGAACAACTCTGCTTTTGAATCCAGTGACCTACCGGACCACGAGCCTGTGCAGATTAAACGGAGCAAAATGAGGCCGCCCCGCCCCCTTCAAATCACTCCCGTTTCAAAAAAAAACAAAACCAGAAATACATTAAACTTAGCTTTCCAAAGTTAATGCCCTCCCCCAAAGCTGTCTGTCACTGCTTCTGCTTGGATTATTTTCACTTGGGTTGTGTTTTTCTGACCGAAGCCCAGGCCCTTGTCTTTGTGTATTTTTGTAAAGTGCCATGTCGACTTACTAGTCTTTAGAAATTATAGGCAAAAACAGGAATGCAAGAGAAACTGGCAGCTAAGACCCTGCAGCTTTTCTGAACAGATGCTTTGCCCAAGGAGCAGAATGGAATATTTTTATAAGGCAATATTGAAACATTCTAATCCCAAGAAATTAAGTTCTGTCTACATTAGCTGAATATCAGACAGTGCCCCAAACTGGCACAGTCTGCCTCTCGCACCGTTCACCGTGACGCCACGTTAACGAGTTGTTGCTTTGTGGTCAGCAGAAAAGGAAGCAGATCCTTCCCCAGGAGAGAGCCTCATGACGATTTCATGACAATGATGCTGAGTTTAGACTTCATGCCGCCGCCTGTGCTTTGCTGTGCCAGCCTCCTGGGGATCCAGAAGTTCCTTGGGCATGATGCTTTTCATCTTGTGACATGTATCTGGCTGTGCTCAACTTGCAGAGTTTAGGAGCCACAGGAGAGAGAGCCCATCACTGGCGAGACACAGAAATGTGAATGTCCAGATGCAGCTGAGAGGGGCTGTGAGGCCAGGTCAGCACCACGGAAGCAGAGTGGAGGCAAGGGGGACAAAGCAGAGATCCTTTCTTCCTCCTGTTCCACCTTCCCTCCTTCCCTCCTTCCCTCCTTCCTTCCTTCCCTCGCTCCTTCCTTCCTTCCCTCCTTCCTTCCTTCCTTCCCTCTTCCCTCCCTCCTTCCCTCCTTCCTTCCTTTCCTCCCTCCTTCCTTCCTTCCCTCCTTCCCTCCTTCCTTCCTTTCCTCCCTCCTTCCTTCCTTCCCTCCTTCCCTCCTTCCTTCCTTCCTTCCCTCGCTCCTTCCCTCCTTCCCTCCTTCCTTCCTTTCCTCCCTCCTTCCTTCCTTCCCTCCTTCCCTCCTTCCCTCCTTCCTTCCTTCCCTCCTTCCCTCCTTCCTTCCTTCCTTCCCTCGCTCCTTCCTTCCTTCCCTCCTTCCTTCCTTCCTTCCCTCTTCCCTCCCTCTTTCCCGCCTTCCCTCCTTCCTTCCTTCCCTCTTTCCTCCTTCCTTCCTCCCTTCCCTCTTTCCTCCCTCCTTCCTTCCTTCTCACCTTCCTTCTCTCATCCCCTCCCTCCTTCATTTCCTCCTTCCTCCCCTCCCTCTCTCCCTCCCTCTCCCCTCCTTCCTTTGTTGGGGCTGAGTATTAAAGATGGGGTCTGTAAAATCTTTCTTTCTTAGAAATTTTTTTCCTAGTTTTGTAGAAATGGTTGTATTAGATGTTCTTTATCATTTAATAATATACTTGTAGACTAAAAGATATAAGTGCTGTGTAAAATCAGCCAATTATGTTAAACTAGCGTCTCTGCCTTCATTGTGTTTGTAGTTAGCCTGAATACAAAGGCCTTGAAAATTGACTTTTTAAGAAAGCATTTGAATGCATTTTGTGTGGTATTGCATTTATTCAACAAAGTATTTAATTAGTAAAAAAAAAAAAAAAAAAAAAAAAAAAAAACTCCTCCTCCTGCTTTCTTTTTTTTTATTTTGTTTTTTTTGGGTTTTTTTTTTTTTTTTTTTTTTATTGCAGTAACATTGGTTTATAACATTGCAAAAATTTCAGGTGTACATCATTGTACTTCTATTTCTGCATGGACTACATCATGTTCACCACCAAAATACTAACTACAACCCATCACCACACACATGTACCGAATTATCCCTTTCACCCTCCCCCCTCCCCCCTTCCCCTCTGGTAACCACCAATCCAATCTCTGTCCCTATGTGTTTGTTTATTGTTGTTATTATCTACTACTTAATGAAGGAAATCATACGGTATTTGGCCTTCTCCCTCTGACTTATTTCACTTTGCATTATACCCTCAATGTCCATCCATGTTGTCACAAATGGCTGGATTTCGTCGTTTCTTATGGCTGAGTAGTATTCCATTGTGTATATATACCACAGCTTCTTTATCCATTCGTCCCTTGATGGGCACTTAGGTTGCTTCAAGTCTTGGCTATTGTGAATAAGGCTGCAATGAACACAGGGGTGCATGTACCTTTGCAAATTGGTGTTTTCAAGTTCTTTGGATAAATACCCAACAGTGGAATAGCTGGATCATATGGTAGTTCTATCGTTGATTTTTTGAGGAATCTCCATACTGTTTTCCATAGTGGCTGCACCAGTTTGCACTCCCACCAGCAGTGTATGAGAGTTTCCTTCTCTCCACATCCTCTCCAACACATGTTGTTTCCTGTCTTGTTAATTATAGCCATTCTGACAGGCGTGAGGTGATATCTCATTGTAGTTTTGATTTGCATTTCCCTGATAGTTAGTGATTTTGAACATCTTTTCATGTGTCTGTTGGCCATCCGTATATCTTCTTTGGAGAAATGTCTGTTCAGGTCTTTTGCCCATTTTTAATTGGGTTGGTAGTTTTTGTTGTCGAGATGCATGAGTTCTTTATTTATTTTGGAGATTAAGCCCTTATCAGATGTATGGTTTGCAAATATCTTCTCCCAATTGTTAGGTTGTCTTTTCGTTTTGTTGATGGTTTCCTTTGCTGTGCAGAAGCTTTTTAGTTTGATGTAGTCCCATTTGTTTATTTTTCTATTGTTTCTCTTGCCCGGTCAGATGTGGTGTTAGAAAAGATGTTGCTAAGACCGATGTCGAAGAGCGTACTGCCTATGTTTTCTTCTAGAACTTTCACAGTTTCAGGTCTTACATTCAAGTCTTTAATCCATTTGGAGTTAATTTTTGTGTATGGTGTAAGGTAAGGATCTACTTTCATTTTTTTGCATATGGCTATCCAGTTTTCCCAACACCATTTGTTGAAGAGACTTTCTTTTCCCCATTGTATGTTCTTGGCTCCTTTGTCAAAGATTAGCTGTCCATAGATGTGTGGGTTTATTTCTGGGCTTTCGATTCTATTCCATTGATCTGTGTGTCTGTTTTTGTGCCAGTACCATGCTGTTTTGGTTACTATAGCTTTGTAGTATATTTTGATATCAGGGAGTGTGATACCTCCAGCTTTGTTCTTTTTCTCAGGATTCCTTTAGCTATTCGGGGTCTTTTGTTGTTCCATATGAATTTTAGGATTCTTTGTTCTATTTCTGTGAAAAATGTTGTTGGAACTTTGATAGGGATTGCATTGAATCTATAGATGGCTTTAGGAAGTATGGACATCTTAACTATGTTAATTCTTCCAATCCAAGAGCACGGAGTATCTTTCCATTTCTTTGTGTCTTCTTCAATTTCTTTCAGAAATGTTTTATAGTTTTCGGTGTACAGATCTTTCACCTCTTTGGTTAAATTTATTCCTAGGTATTTTATTCTTTTTGTTGCAATTATAAATGGGATGGTATTCTTAATTTCTCTTTCTGCTACTTCGTTGTTAGTGTACAGAAATGCAACTGATTTTTGTATGTTGATTTTGTATCCTGCAACTTCACCATATTCGTTTATTACTTCTAAAAGTTTTCTGGTGGATTCTTTAGGGTTTTCTATATATAAAATCATGTCATCTGCAAATAGTGACAGTTTCACTTCTTCCTTTCCAATTTGGATCCCTTTTATTTCTTTCTCTTGCCTGATTGCTCTGGCTAGGACTTCCAATACTATGTTAAATAGGAGTGGTGACAGTGGGCATCCTTGTCTGGTTCCTGTTCTTAGAGGGATAGCTTTCAGTTTTTCACCATTGAGGATGATATTAGCTGTGGGTTTCTCATATATGGTCTTTATTATGTTGAGGTACTTTCCTTCTATACCCATTTTATTCAGAGTTTTTATCATAAATGGATGTTGGATCTTGTCAAATGCTTTCTCTGCATCTATTGAGATGATCATGTGATTTTTGTTCTTCATTTTATTAATGTGGTGTATTACGTTGATTGATTTGCGAATGTTAAACCATCCCTGCATACCTGGAATAAATCCCACTTGATCATGGTGTATAATCTTTTAACGTATTGTTGTATGCGATTTGCTAGTATTTTGTTGAGGATTTTCGCATCGATGTTCATCAGTGATATTGGCCTGTAATTTTCTTTTTTGTGTTGTCCTTGTCTGGTTTTGGTATCAGGGTAATGTCAGCTTCGTAGAATGAGTTAGGAGCTTCCCCCCCTCCTCAATTTTTTGGAAGAGTTTGAGAAGGATAGGTATTAAGTCTTCTTTGAATGTTTGGTAGAATTCACCAGGGAAGCCGTCTGGTCCTGGACTTTTATTTTTGGGGAGGTTTTTGATTACTGTTTCGATCTCCTTACTGGTGATTGGTCTATTCAAATTCTCCACTTCTTCTTGATCCAGTTTTGGCAGGTTGTATGATTCTAAGAATTTATCCATTTCTTCCAGATTGTCGAATTGGTTGGCATATAGTTTTTCATAGTATTCTCTTATAATCTTTTGTATTTCTGAGGTGTCTGTTGTAACCTCTCCTCTTTCATTTCTGATTTTACTTATTTGTGCCTTCTCTCTTTTTTTCTTGGTGAGTCTAGCTAAAGGTTTGTCTATTTTGTTGATCTTTTCAAAGAACCAGCTCTTGGTTTTATTAATTTTTCTATTGTTTTTTTGGTCTCTATTTCATTTATTTCTGCTCTGATTTTTATTATTTCCCTTCTTCTACTGATTTTGGGCTTTGTTTGTTCTTCTTTTTCCAGTTCCTTTAGGTGCATTTTTAGATTGTTTATTTGAGATTTTTCTTGTTTGTTGAGATAGGCCTGTATCGCTATAAACTTCCCTCTTAGAACCGCTTTTGCTGTATCCCATAAATTCTGGCATGTCGTATTTTCATTTTCATTTGTCTCCAGGTATTTTTTGATTTCTTCTTTGATTTCTTCATTAACCCAGTCGTTGTTCAGTAGCATTTTGTTTAATCTCCATGTATTTGTGGCTTTTCTGATTTTCTTCCTATAGTTGATTTCTAGTTTCAAACCGTTGTGGTCAGAAAAGATGCTTGGTATTATTTCAATCTTCTTAAATTTATGGAGACTTGTTTTGTGGCCTAATATGTGATCAATCTTGGAGAATGTTCCATGTGCATTTGAAAAGAACGTGTATTCTTCGGTTTTTGGATGGAATGCTCTGTATATATCTACTAGGTCCATCTGTTCTAAGGTGTCGTTTAAGGCCAATGTTTCCTTATTGATCTTCTGTTTGGATGATCTATCTGTTGGTGTAAGTGGAGTGTTAAAGTCCCCTACTATTATTGTGTTACTGTCTATTTCTGTTTTTATGTCTGTTCATAATTGCTTTATATATTTAGGTGCACCTACATTGGGTGCGTAGATATTTACAAGTGTTATATCCTCTTGTTGGATTGTTCCCTTGATCATTATGTAATGCCCTTCTTTGTCTCTTTTTACAGTTTTTGTTTTAAAGTCTATTTTGTCTGATATGAGTACTGCTACCCCAGCTTTCTTTTCATTGCCATTTGCGTGGAGTATCTTTTTCCATCCCTTCACTTTCAGTTTGTGAGTGTCTTTAGGTCTGAAGTGTGTCTCTTGTATGCAGCATATATATGGGTCTTGTTTAAGAAAGCATTTGAATGCATTTTGTGTGGTATTGCATTTATTCAACAAAGTATTTAATTAGTAAAAAAAAAAAAAAAAACTCCTCCTCCTGCTTTCTTTTTTTTTATTTTGTTTTTTTTGGGGTTTTTTTTTTTTTTTGTGAAGAAGATCAGCCCTGAGCTAACATCCATGCCAATCCTACTCGATTTTTTTTTAACTGAGGAAGACCAGCCCTGAGCTAACATCTATTGCCAGTCCTCCTCCTCCTTTTTTTCCCCAAAGCCCCAGTAGACAGTTGTATGTCATAGTTGCACATCCTTCTAGTTGCTGTATGTGGGATGCCACCTCATCATGGCCTGACAAACGGTGCGTCGGTGCTCGCCCAGGATCCGAACCCTGGGCCGCCAGTCTTGGAGGGCAAGCACTTAACCGCTAAGCCACAAGGCCAGCCCCTCCTCCTGCTTTCTTCTTTCCGTCCCTCTTTCCCTTCCTTCCTCTTGACTGAATTTTGTAGTAAATTGCCCCCTCCTCACCCTGACTGTAGACATGATTTGAACAAGGCAGAAACAACTTGAAAATAACATTTGAGATCTTAATGTCGTGAACACTCCTGCTCAACCAAGTTTAGAAAGGAATTCATATGTGAGGTACAGGCTGGACAACAGAATAAGTCTTGAAGGGCTTTGTACCTAAATGTCCCCTCTTTCGGGACACAGTGATGGCTGTAGAGCCCACGGGGAAGCAGAGCAGCCTAACACAGCTTCCCGAAGGCTGAACTGCCCTGAAAGGAGCCGGCAGCCTCTGGACAGCTTGTGTCTCCAGGGCGCTAGGCCAGCCCAATTAAGGCAACGAGGCCAGGAAACCTTTAGCTGGAAGTGTAAGTGTATTGATTTGATGACCCGGGCAGCAGCGGAGGTCAGTGGAACAACTCTACAGCAGATCATCCCAAACGGATCCTGAGGTCTTTCTCTTTGCAGCAGCCCTGGAAATCACGGGCAGAGCCAGTCAGAATGTAAATGTTTAAATTTTATTTTTCATTTTAGGGATCAATAACTGAACTATTTAACAACATGCAAAGCTTATAAAAATCAGGTTTGGAAACTTATGGTTCAGCTTTCATCACTGACTTGGTCCCACATGAACATTGTCAAAGAGAAAGAGTTAAAATACAAGTTTTTAGAACAATTGTTACTATTATAAGAGGATTTTTTATGAGAACATTGTTCAATGTAGTCACATGTCATTTCTACAAAAAGACAAAATGATTCACAGATGTTGATTTATGAGAAAAATAGTGACCTATATAAACCGAAACGTATTTGAAGGAAGGGTAGAGGCCCTCATTAAAAACCATCCCAGAGAAAGCACCTTCTTCTCCCTGACTTCCCAGGAAATTCCGAGTCCTGGCTGGACCCACAGCAGGACTATACACCACCTGTGTATAGGTGTACACAGGGGCCCCTGCGCACTGGATGGGAACTGGTGACAGGAGCAGTGAGCCCCAGGAAGGGCAGATTCTCTGAGGAGGCAATTCTTAACAGTTCGTCTACATCAGAATCACCTACAATGCTAGAGAAATGCAGATTCCTGGGACCCACCCCTAGAATCTCAGATTCAGTATATCCAGGGTGGAGCCCAAGAAGCTGAATATTAAACCAGCGTTCCAGGTCATTCTACTGCAGGTGGAACACGGACCACACTTTGAGAAACACTCCTCTGGGGGATCCCCTTGAGATCGTTTTCCCACTGTCAGAATCCTGCAGTTGCCAACTGGGGTTCGTCTGGTCCATCCAGTGGTTTTTATTAATACCTGAGGGAGTCTTTAATACCTAGGTTTTGGGGAACCAGAAAAGGAGTAATTAGAAATGACCAAGCCCACGTTACAGATTGTGACTTGTAAACTTAAATTTACAATTAACTTAGGCATAATTGCACAGATCAGACTGCCATTCATAGAGTGTGGTTCCTGCTGTGCTGTATTGTATCATTGTCAAAATAGTCACTACCCCTTCTGACTCAGCCCCACCCTAGTGGGTATCCTGGAGATTGAACATCCTGCCCCACTGCAGGCAGGCATGGCCATGTGACTTGTCTTGGCCAATGAAACCTGGGTGGGAAGTGGTGGCACCACTGTGAGCAGAAGCTTTAAAAGCCCTGGTGTGGTCCTGCTCTCTCTTCCCTCTGCTACTCGAGCAGCGAGCAGCGAGCAGCCAGCAGCGTGTCTCTGAGAGGAGCTGCTCCTCTGCTCTGGCCCCGGGGGGGAGGGCGGGGGGCGGGGTGAGACAGGCAGGCGATAGAGCTGCAGCCTCTCCTGTGGCAGACAGGTTCCAGGCGTGAGACGCACACCCAGGCTGTGAGTCCTGACACTGCCGGGCTCTGATACTGCAGCGGGACGTTCAAGATCAGCCACTCACATGGCTCCGCCTTAGTCCTGGTCAAAGAGCAAGCTGGCGTGGCCAAGGGAAATGTCTTGGTCCTGATTCTGTCTGGAATTTTCTTTTGTCATCTGAATTCTTTGTGTTCTACACCAGTGTGTGCTTCCTTTTAATGGCATGTTTAATATTAACAAGAAAATTATGAGTCGTCCTGTAAATGCTTAAAGTTCAGAGTTGAAATACCAAAACTTCATCAGCTGTATAAGTTAATTCTTAATTGCACAGATCCTTGGAAGTTCCCTCCGCTTCCAATGAACTTTGCAGAGTGGCCTGCCTCCAATTCCTGATGAGCAGAACCGTAATCTCTACGTGTGGTATTGCAGCTTCCAGTCCGACTTTCTGTTCCAAACGTGCTAAGACCTGTCTTGGAGTCTCCTGGAGCTATGGTGGTGAGAAACGATGCTTATTTGCCTCTACTTTGTGGTGAGAGAAAAATTTTCCACTTGAGACCTCACTTTTAGAGCTCCCATCTGGGCTCCACAATATTTCCTGTATTACATTATCAAATATCTCTGTGGAAACTGGGGTTTTACTGTCTAACCATTTCACACCCCACTGTGTTAAGCCAGAGTCCTCACGTGACTGTCAGAACACTCTTGTGAGTTCAGACAGGTGGCAGAGGAAGGGGTGGGTGTGGCTGGCTCACCGAGAATTTCCCAGAGGTCACAACCCATCTTCGCTCCAGGGCCACTGTTAGTGAGTGACCCACTTTTCTGTTAAGCACACCAAGACTTTTGCCGTGTCGACTTCCAGATTTTCTACATTGCCTTAGGCTAACACGCTGGAGTTTGTTTAAGCACAGATAAACGTATTTATTGAAAGATCGTGGTTTGCAGCTTGGCCTTGGAAAGGCCTGGTAGCAAGAACTGGAGAACTCGCAGGAGCCAGCCCAAGTTCTTGCTCTCAGGTCTCTCTGCAAGTCTCCTTAGTCTCGTCCCCTGCTCCTCAGTCTCCAGGATGAGGCGAGGCTGCCCACAGCTCCAGAGTCCACATGTCATAGTCCAGCCTCAAGCACGGGAAGAATCTCTCCATTAGTCTCCATCCCCAAGACCATCAATTCCACACATACCTATTGAACGCTTACCAGGTTCCAGGCACAGTGGAAGGTGTTGGGACATGGGAGGGAATGAAAAACATCCCTGTGGGATGGGAGATGGGGGCCAGAATTATGTCCCATAGATATGGTTGCCAGGAGCCCAACTCTATAGATCTCATCAGGGGCCTCAGTGAGAAGGGTCATTGTCAGCTGGGCAGATATCCCAGAAGGTGACACTCAAACAACTAAAAAGAAAATGCCAAATGGGAAAATCGTACCTTTTTAGTTCGTACCTTTTAGCCACATGGGCATGATCTCATATGGCATTTTTCATTCAAATTTCATCAGTGCATTACAAAACGAATGTTATTATTTCTCACCGTTCTCTTTACTTAGTTCTCTTTACTCAGAGTGAGGTTGGTGACTCATGCTATTAACTCCATTTCACAGAAAAACAGAAAACAAAAAAGCAAAAAACAAACAAAACCGAGGGCAACACAGGAAAGGAATTAGATGAAGTCACTGTTGCTCAGGCGCCATTCCTAAGAATTCTTCTGAAACTGATGATTCTCAAAATATGGTCAAATGACCACAAGAGTTCGCTTCTGAAATGAATGAGTAGTTCTCCCACAGCATTTCGCAAAGCTGTCTTATCCAAAGCTACACTATTTTTGAGACACATTCTATTCAGCTCTGTTTGGGAGGAGAAGTGGAAATAGACAGTGTCACTCAAGTAGGCCCTGAGCCACTGTTCTAAACCTTACTTCTACTCCTTCTAGCCATGCAACAAGGCTCCAGTGGAAGATTTATAAAGCTATGGTATGAGTGGATATTTTGTGAGTGAAAATATGCATTTGATTTTGACTTTGGTATAGTGAAAACCATCTTGGTGTCTGCTTCTCAAAGGATCCAGACTAACATACCTAGCTTAAGTGTCTCAAAGCCTCATTTTTTAGGAAACTAGAGAAAGAAGAGCAATTTAAGCCTAAATCAAGGAGAAGAAAAAAAATAATAAAAATTAGAGAAAATATCGATGAAATCTGAAACAGAAAAACAATAGAGAAAATCAACAAAACCAAAGGCTGATTCTTTGGGAAAAACAAATCAATAAAATTGTTAAACCTCTAGCCAGGCTAAGCAAGAACAAAAGAGAGGAGACACAAATTACTAATACGAAGAATGAAAGAGGTGTGATCACAGCTAATCTTATGAAAGTTGAAATGATAATCAAGGAATACTATGAACAACTCCATGCTCACAAATTTGATGACTTAGATGAAATGGACCAATTCCTTGAAAGGTAGAAACTGCCAAAACTTACACAAGGAGACACAGATAATCTAAATAAGCCTTTATCTATTAAAGAAATTGAATCAATAATTAATAGTGTCCCAAAAAATAAAGCACCAGGCCCAGATGGTTTCACTGGTGAAGTCTACCAAACATTTAAGGAAGAAATGATACCAATTCTCCACAATCTCTTCCAGAAGATAGAAGCAGAGAGAACATTTCCTAACTCGTTCTATGAAGCTCTCATTAGTCTAAAAGCAAAACCAGATGAAGACATTACAAGAAAGAAAAACCAAAGACCAATATCTCTCATGAACATAGATGCAAAAATCCTTAACAAAATATTAGCACATGAAATCCAACAATGTATAAAAAGAATTATAACACCATAACCAAGTGGGATTTATTCCAGATGTGCAAGATTTGTTCAATACATGAAAATCAATCAACGTATTCTATCACATCAACAGGCTAAAGACGAAAAATCACATAGTCATATCAATGGATGTAGAGAAAGCATTGACAGAATCCAACACTCATTCCTGATAAAAACTCTCAGCAAACAAGTAATAAGGGAAGTTTCCTAACTTGATTTTTAAAAGTCTACAAAAAACCTACAGCCAACATCATATATAATCGTAAGAAACTCAAAGCTTTGCCACTAAGATCAGGAACAAGGCAAGGATGTTACCTCTCACCACTCCTTTTCAATATCAGACTCGAAGTCTTAGCTAATGCAGTAAGACAAGAAAAAGAAATAAAAGGTATACAAATTGGGAAAGAAGAAGTAAAACTGTCTTTGTTTGCAAATGACATGATTGTCTATGTCGAAAATCCCAAAGAATCAAGAAAAAACTCCTGAAACTAATAAGCAAGTATAGCTGGGTGGCAGGACACAAGGTTAATGTACAAAAGCCTTATCTTTGAATCTTCCCTGTGCCCTCTTGGGCAGTCTTAGTAACTCCTCCTCGGGCCCTCCAACATACTTGTACAGACTTTTGTTTCAGCACTTTCCACACAGTGAGATCACGACTTGCTGACTTGTTAGTCACCCCCACTGGTCTGCCAGGTGCTTGCATGCAGGAGCAAGTGTGGCTCAGACCTCTCTCCATCTGGATACTCAGCACCTTTCCTGGTGCATACAAACCCCGAATTGTTCATGTAGTGTGGGTGCTCATAAACAGAGTGTGGGTTCCTCCTCCAGAAAGCCTCCTGGTGAAAAGCTCATTTCACCTGCTGTTTTCCAACAAAGACTCTTTTGTTAAAGGAAAGGAGAAATGCATATGATGGTCTCGCTTGGGTCACTTCTCTTTTGAGGAACATTATTTTACTTCAATATTCAGAAATGTCAAAATCTGCGCTACGACCAACTGTGCTAGGACAATACTTTTTCATTTGATGTGTCTAATTATCTTAGGGACAGCAGGCAAATCATTAGAATTCAGCCCTCAACTATATATATGACAAATAGATGACATAATATCACATCTGGATTCTAACAGTGTCTCAGTCCTATGTCAACAAAGTGGTTTTGATATGATTTCATGCTGTATGGTCAATTGTTGCCAAGTGCCATACCAGATGAACCGCCAAATGGCCTGAAGAGGAGCAACATGCTGAAGCAAATGGCAGAAATGATGAGCATGTGATGACTGGAAGGAAACTCACAAGGGGAGCTGGAAGGGTTCAGCAGTGAAGCCTGTGGCGTCAAGTGGCACAAGGGGCATTGTGCAACAACTTTGTTTGCGGACCCCCATCCTGGCAGCCCCCACCCCTATCTGATATTCTTACTTAAGAGTTTAACTCTGAAATGCAAGGCCACCCTGAGGGAAAGGAAAGAGAATGCCTGCAGGGATCATTCTCGCAAGAGTGAGATACTTCATAACAACTTCACAATTTCCTCTCCGGGGTAATTCAGGTCAAAGACAGAACAGATGAGTCTCCTTTCCTCCCTCCTAAATCAATCTCACTTTTGTCCTTTTTACCTAGAGTCGCTTTTTTCGATACCCCTATGCAATACTTATTAGCCATAGAGGAAAATGAGTTTATCACCAAATGAATGGGTAATTTTTTAGTGCAATAGTCTGGAACACATTACTGCAAGGCATAATACATTGCCCCGTAGCATCTCTACCTGAGGTGAACTCAGTGTGCTGGGCCGTGTGTCCTGTGGGGAAGGTGGGAGTATCTTATTCTCTCTAGTAAGCACGTTCGTTGCCTGGCACATAGCAAGTGTTTCATCAATTTTTTTTTTTTTTTTTTTTTTTTTTTTGTGAGGAGATCAGCCCTGAGCTAACATCCGCCAATCCTCCTCTTTTTTTTTTGCTGAGGAAGACGGCCCTGGGCTAACGTCGGTGCCCATCTTCCTCCACTTTATATGGGACGCCGCCACAGCATGGCTTACCAAGCAGTGCGTCAGTGCGCGCCCGGGATCCGAACCAGCGAACCCCGGGCCGCCGCAGCGGAGCGCGCACACCTAACCGCTTGCGCCACCGGGCCGGCCCCATGTGTTTCATCAATTTTTGAATGAATAAATTGTATCCACTTTTGCCTTATCTGCAACAAACTTAAAAATCCAGAGTCATTTTCCATCTGCCAACTAGACCACATCTAAGATACTTGCCCACCGCAGCATTTTAATGAGCACCCAGAGAATGGAAATTAATTGTATTAACACTGTTCAAAACACAAAGACAATAAACCTGCCGAGCAAAATGAGTCCTCTCCCCACCCAAGTATAAATTTTCATCTTAATCAATCCCTCCTGTCTAACATGGATGGTTTTTCAATTTCCATTGGTTGAACTGTCTGCAGCACACTGCTAGCCCTGTTGGCCTGTATCCTTGAGAGTTAACTAGACCCTTTATTTGTAGGTTTAAACACAAGTCTGATTGTAATGAAATACATGAGTTTTTGGACATCTTACTCTCTCTTAAAACCCTAATCCACCACTTTAAAATGTAAAAAGGGCCTCACACCAAGAAATCATGGAAGCTCCTTCAAGCCACATTTAAACTTTCTGTTCTCATCAATTAGGAGGGGTTGTTAATGGCTCTACACAACACTGATTTATCTAGATGCTGTCGTGTGTTTGAGAGGGCCATCAAGGAACTGCGCTAAACACAGAGATGCACACTCCTTGCCCACTGGCTCACATAAAAGGGAAAAATATGCAATAAGGGTTTACCTCAGTGGGATGAGGCTTGATATATTCCAGATGGTGACACCACAAGTGAGTTCAATAGAAATATCTTTAGAAAAAGATGCTCAAATATTAAATAAGCAGTGAATATACATCAAACCCTGATCTGCTGTGTCTCTTTACATCTGGGCTGGGACTGTGTCTCGTCCCTAGCTGCAGATGGGGTGGTCTCCTTTGTTAGTGGGAGGCCCCATTAGATTTCCCATTAGGAAGATTATTCTGGCAGTGTAAATTCTAGAACTGGAACATTGTCCACAGACGGATTTAGGACTTTTCTTGGGGTGAGGAAGGGGGAAGAAGAAGAAGGCAGCAAAGGAGAGGTTTTTCTTGGTTGCAGGAGTCAAATTGTAAGTATGGCATGTGAAAGATCAGGCATTTCCTTCTGAATACAGGGAAAGGTCAGGAAACACAAGAGTCAGACGGCATAAAATGGAGTTGGTCAACATGCTGGTCATGAAATAACTCAGAAACAAGCTGAGCAAGACTCCAGAGAGCCATCAATAGGAAGGAGACAACTGAAGGGCAACATGGAGTAAGCTCTCTGGGAGGCAGGGACAGGCAAAATGGCGCCTGAATCAGGCACTTTGTACGCCTAGATCAGGGATGAGGGTCTCGCTGCATCATCTGCTTTGCCACTCTGTGTGTGCACGTGTGTGTGTGTGTTGGCACATGGAGCTCAGGAGCCCTCAGAAGGGGAGGTGGAGATGGAGAAGGCCTCAGGCACTGCTTCCCTGGTGCCTACAGGGCCCCCTTCTGCACTTGCTAAGGAGACACAAGGCCTGTCTTCCAGTTTTTGGCTAAAGTATATAGAATGCTCAAAATACACGAGTACTGCCAAAACATTAGTTTTTGACGTCAGGCAGTATCAGTGGACAGTTTTAGAGACGTGTACTCCAGCCCAGTCCCCCTTAAAAGCAATGCGATGCGAGGCCGGCCCGGTGGCACAAGCGGTTAAGTGCGTGTGCTCCGCTGTGGCGGCCCGGGGTTCACCGGTTCGGATCCCGGGCATGCACCGACACACTGCTTGTCAGGCCATGTTGTGGCAGTGTCCCATATAAAGTGGAGCAAGATGGGCACGGATGTTAGCCCCGGGCCAGTCTTCCTCAGCAAAAAGAGGAAGATTGGCAGATGTTAGCTCAGGGCCGATCTTCCTCACAAGAAGAAAAAAAAAAGCCATGCCATGAAGTTTTAAGGCTCATCCAGGCGATGACAGAGCCAAAGGTCTTCCTCGGACTCTTCATACCACCATCGATGGATTCGTGTGTGACGACCTGGCAAAACGTCTTTGAAACTCTGAACTCTTGCAGTATTTCCCAAACCTCCCTTAAGATGAGAATTACCTGGGATGCTTCCTAAACCACAAGTTGCTGGGTTCCAACCCTATCTACTGAAACAGGATTTTCTGGAAAAAAGACATGGTAATCTACATATTTAACAAATGCTCCAGGTGATACTTACCATCAGGGTTCTCAACCTGAGGGGCTTTTGAAATGTCTATGGCCAGGTCCAGCGCGTCCCTGCTCCAGGGGTTCAGGTGCTATGGGGTGGGACCCGGGCGGCAGTGTCTTTTCCTAGGGGATTCTGATAAGCAGTCAGGGGTTACTCTGGGGCGCAGCAGAGTGGTGGCCCCACCCGCAAGCTGTGGAGTCAGGCTGCCCCGGTTCAGCTCTGGGCTCTGCTGTGGCCTGCTGCCTGTGCAACTCCAGGCAATTCACTTCACTTCTCCAAGCCTCGGTCTCCTCATCTCTAAACGGGAACCACAATATAACTTGCCTCTGACGATAACTTTGAGGATTAAAGAGCTCATTGTGTAAAATACCTGGCACATTGCAAACACTCAGTAGATTTTAGCTTTCGTATTAATTTCACACATGCCTCCATGTTAAGAACTGAGGACACAAAGTTCAGTAAGATGGGACCCTGTGCCCTCTGGGAGTTTGCCGCCCCTTGGGAGAGACAGACATGTGCAAGCTGACGGGTCCTCCGTGGGCTGGACCACAGGAGCAATACAAACAAGGCATGTTGAGCTCAGAAGGGGTGATGAGTGTCTCTAGCTGGGGAAGGCGGTATAAGGGACATGCAAGGGAGGTGACATTTGAGCTGGGGTTTGAAGAATGGGGACTGTCTAGCCTGACTGAAAAGGTGACAGGAGGGCAATCCCAGAAGGGAGAGCAGAGCGTGCATGGTGTCTCCGGAGACGGTGTTTCGGAATGCCTGGGTTAGTGTTCGGGAGATGAGCTTGAAAGGCAGATTGGGATCAAATTCTGAAGACCAGTGAAGAGATATTGAGGGTTTTGGTCTTTTGGCAATGGGGACCAATCACCAGGGGATTTTTAGGTCGATAAGTGATATAACTGGATCTCAATTTTAGAACAATACTCCTGACAGGAGCGTAAAAGATAGGGATGCAGAATGGGGATGCAGGGGGCGGGGTGAAGACTGGAGGGGAAATTTCATTAATTCATTCAGCAAATATCTTTTGAGCACTTACTGATGCCAGATACAAGATGCTGATTGACAGCAGTGAAGAGAACAGCGTCGCTGCCCCAGACTTAGAAGGTGGTTGCAATAGTCCAGGTGAGTGTGTGAAGGGGCGGCCTGACAGGACCAGCAGCTATGGACAGGAGAGGCAGGGGTGGAATGGGAAAGAAATTGTGGAGGTCCAACCAACAGACTTGGGGACAAATAATCCAGATAAGACTAATACATCAGAAGAAGAGGGAGAATATATAGGACAGTCTGGCACCAAGGGGGTGCATATGGGAGACACCACAAATCAGTGGTTTCCAATCTGAAGCTCCCACTGATAAAGAAGGTCTGTGGATTATTTTCAACTTTTTTTTTTTTTTTTTTTTGTGAGGAGATCAGCCCTGTGCTAACATCTGCCAATCCTCCTCTTTTTTTGCTGAGGAAGACTGGCCCTGGGCTAACATCTGTGCCCATCTTCCTCTACTTTATATGGGACGCCGCCACAGCATGGCCCGCCAAGCGGTGCGTTGGTGCACGCCAGGGATCTGAACCGGCGAACCCCAGGCCGCCGCAGTGGAGCGCGTGCACTTAACCCCTCGCGCCACCAGGTCGGCCCCTATTTTCAACTTTTTAAAAAGCTGAATATAAATACGCATTTAGTCAGTCATGTTAAGAATGCAGATGCTAACTATGCTGGCTATCTGTTGCTGTGTAAGAAACCCCCATAAAACTTAAACAACAACCGTTGACTTAAAAAACCATTTTATTATATTTCACATTATGTGGGGCAATTCTTCTACTCCACGTGGCATGAACGGGGTCATGAGGCAGTGGTGAACCGGCAGTCAGCCTGGTCTGGAGGCTCCAAGACGGCTTCCTTCACATGCCTGGCCCCTTGATGAGAACAGCTAGACGCTGGGCTCAGCAGGGCCCCTCTCTCCATGAAGTTTCAGAGCCTCTCCATGTAGACTCCCTGGAGGGTAATCAGACTTCTCACATGGCAGCTCATAGTTCCAAGAGACCTCCAAGAGGAGACCGCCAGTCTCTCCGAGGTTCAGCCCAGGCCTTGCATCGCATCACCTGTGCTGTGTTCTGTTGGTCAAAGCAGCCACAGGCCGGCCCAGAGTACAGGGGAGGGGAAATGGGAGGATTATCAAAGAATCACAGCCGTCTCTAATCCAACACAGCAATCAAAACTGGTTGTTTCTTTCCCTTTAAAAGCTAACATTATACTACCCTAAGTTATGTAAGCATAAGACATAATTAGCAGTAACGTCTGATTAATTAGAATGGACAAAAACTTATCAAAACCTTAGGCCCTTGGAAAATATAGTAAAATGTAATGAAAGGGTCGTTATCATCACCCTTGTGATAATAAGGTTGACAAGCACTTAACCTAAACCCCACACTCCCCACCTGGGCTGCCCAGCCCTGAGGTCTGGCCCCTGCCTACGTCATCATAGGTGGCTCTCGCTCTGTCATTGTGCTCCAACCATCCTCTCTTCTTTTAGTTCCTTGATCTCTCCAAGCTCTGGCCCATGATAGGGACATGCTTTTTGTGCATGCCTTTTCCTCTATTTTTTAATTTTTTCATGGCTGGCTCTTTCTCATCCTCGGAGAGGCCTGTACTGATCAGCCCAGGGAGGTAGCTTTCTCCTCCAGACCCACCAGCACAAGCTGTTCTCTGACTGCCCTATTTACGCTCTTCAGAGCGTTCGTCACAAGCGCCCCTCCCACCCCATGATATAATTCCATGCAGGTAAGAGATTTGCTGCTTAGCTCATTGCTGTATCCCTAGCACCTTGCGCAGTGCCCAGCCATGGCATGCAGTCAATAAATGTTTATCGAATGAATGAACCTCTGTCTTAGGCATCCCTAGAAAGTTCTGCCATAGCCTGTCAGGAGCAGAGGAGGGGACTGCTTTGTTGGAACAATACCACTCATGACTTGGCAGAGGCTATGTTGAGGGTCCCAAGCCCTGATCTTGGCAGAACATACTCATTGGCCCCCAGAGGTTACAGGTGAAAAAGACTAATGGGAAATGCTATCGGAAAGTGTCAGACTGGAAGTTGGGCATTTATGAGCTATACCACGGCAAAGCTTCTTATATATCCATTCCCTACCCTGCCTGACACCTGTATTCATCCCTGTGTTGCCCCCTGGACCTCTGAGGTCAGGCTGAGTTGGTGTGATGCTGAAGGAGTGGAGAATTATTTTGTAGCCTGAATTTGACCTTTGGTGTACGGAGTTATCTTCATCTGGAATCAGTTGGTTGGAAGTGAGAGCAACCTACCTAGAGAGCTTAATAAAATGAATAGTAAGCAATCTCACAGGCATTCAGACCTAGAAAACCAGCTTCCTATGGCAGCAGTGCCTGGACCGGGAGATGGAGAGCTGGGCTCCTCGCTGTCTCTCGCGCCCTGGGGCTGTCTGTGTTACCTGGCTCTGCTCTCCCACCTCCCTCCAGAGCAGCTTCTACCATTCCTTGTGGCTGACCACCTCCTGACATATGGACTGCAACTGGCACATGGGCTGACTCCAGCACTCTCCACATGGCTGTTGTCCAGCAACAGGCGCCTCAGTCTCTCTGTCTCCAAATGTAGATGCTCCTGGGAAGAGAGAGGATCAGCTCAGCTGGTCTATAAACTGACTCCCCATTGGGTCAGGTGTCTATCCCCGGCCCCGTCATCTCAGGCCAGATCTCTGAGTGAAAGCAGCAGCTGGGGCCAGGGGTGGGGGTGGGGATGGGGCTGAGGGAAGCGGGAGAGGGAAGTGGGCCAGATAATACCAAGTTCTTTTGAATGTAACTCTTGTACCACCTCACCTCCAGTTGTGCTGTAAAAACAGTCTCAGTGATGTGAGAAGAAGAAAGTAAAAATAGCATTACCGTCATTTGAGAACAGTTCCTCAATATTGCCCAGATTTAACAAGTCCAATGAAGTCTTAGTTTAAAATAGTAACAGAAATGTACTAAAACAATACAATATTCTTTATAACTCAAGCAGGTCCCATTCTAACCTTCTAAAGCTTCTTTAAGATGATTTATTCTAAAATATCTTTAAACTCCCTGAATGACTCAAATGGAAACAAGTCAAGTAACATTTCATTTCCCTTAAATATTACATGAACTCTAAGTGATTCTTGTGTTTGAATTTTTTAAATGAAATATATTGCATTTTCATATGTATTTGTTCAGTAGGCATATAGATCATACAGTTCTGTAGAATTAATCAAAACCCTAATGATTAATTCTAGTGCTGAGTTTTTATGTCTGTTTCTTAAAAATCACCTTCGAAAAGAATGAAGTCATGCATCGAATTAAACCAGAAAGACACCACAGACACAGGGTTCAGTGGAGAGACAAAGCCAAAGGGTGTCATAATTTCTGCTTCCTTAATGATATGTTCACAGGAAAAACAAAGACAATTATGAAGAAGGAAGATTTTGGTCTGGAAGACTAGATAGTAAGTGTTGGTGTACTTCTCCTGACTTGAAATGAAAGCTCCAGGACCTACAGAGAGGCGCTCACCCCATCTCTCACGTGTTACCTTGAGCAGGGACCCTAATGGATGTCCTGAACAGCGACCGCAGCACACTTAGCCTGCATCAACTCCCGGAAATCACCGTCAGTCCCCGTCCCACCAGCTGGGCCCCGACCTGATGGCCGAGCTGGTTCTCCGGGAAGGAGAAAGTGACAGAACAGAGAGAAAGGCAGCTGCTGGGACACGCGAGAGCTTTACACACACAGGAGGCTCAACCTCCGTTTCGTGCTTGCTGCTTGTGTTTCTAGATAAGTCACTTAACCCCTAAGGTTTCCTATCTGTAACTGGGGATGGTCATACCTACCTGTAAGGCTGTGACGACTGAATGAAATTACTATTTCTGTATGAAAAGCACCTTGTGCACAGGAGGCGCTTGATCAAGGGTAATTATTACTACTGTGAAAGGGAAAACACAAGACAGGTCCATGAGGCTCCCAGCCTTGTTTATATGAAAACCCTTTGGGTAATGGTTCCTGTCAGTTTCCCAGGAGGCTGTGCGCCTATGCCAAGCTTCTTTAATCCGGAGCACAGCACCCACTCCTGACTCTGAGTCTTCTTCACCTGACCCAGTGAGCCGTTGATCCACGTGCCTTTCCACCTGCCCCGCCATCGTCTCCTGAGACTCAGCCCAAGGCACACATCAGTGGCGTGCTGGTAGCCCAGCTCTCAAGAAAGAGCCCAGGTTTGTTGAGTTTGCTGATTTCCATGGTGTGAACACTCCCACCCTGGCTGATTTCAAGCTACCAAAGATTTAACAACTGGCTAACCAAATTCCTGACTATTCTCCTTAAGTGTGGGCTGTGCATAATGACTTCCTGCCAAAGAGCTCAGTGTGGAAAGGGGGCCAAGAGTCACTTTGCAGTGGGGAACTCTGACACGTGCTATCTCAGCCAGGCAACCAAGCTCAGCATCAGCACTGGCAGACTGTGTTGATCGTCCGCACCCTTCATAGGGTGGGGTGAAAAGGACTCTGTGCCTCTGTGCTCTTCTTCCCAAAGACGTAAAGCACCAGTCTAATCATGAGAAAAACATCACACAAATCTCAAGGGGGGGACATTCTACAAAATACCTGACCAGTACTCCTAAAAACTGCCAAGGTCATCAAAGCCTAGTGAAGTCTAAGAAATTGTCATAGCCAAGAGAAGCCTAAGGAGAAATGACAACTAAACATAATGTGGTATCCTGGATGGGATCCTAGGATAGAAAAAGGACATTAGGTAAAAACTAAGGAAATTTGAATAAAATATGGACTTTAGTTAATAATAATGTGTCAATATTTGTTCATTAATTGTAACAAATGTACCACACTAATATGAGATGTCAGTAATGGGAGAAACCGGAGGCAGGGTATATGGGAATTCTCTGTACTATCTTTGATATTTTTCTGTAAATCTAAAACTGTTATAAAGTAAAAAAGCTTACTTTTAAAATATTCCTAGGGGCCGTCCCAGTGGCAAAGTGGTTAAGTTCGCGTGCTCCACTTTGGCAGCCTGGGTTCATGGGTTCAGATCCCGAGCACAGACCTATGCATCCGCTCATCAAGCCATGCTATGGCAGCTTAAGAGGAAGATGGGCACAGATTTCAGCCCAGGGCCAGTCTTCCTCAGCAAAAAGAGGAGGATTGGCAGATGCTAGCTCAGGGCTAATCTTCCTCTCTCTCACACACACACACACACAAAGTATATATATATTCCTAAATACTTACCAGTTGGCTCTCACAGGCCAGTATTCCATCGTATCCCCTGAGTTCAGCTGAGGCCTCCATCTCCCCAGGGTGGGAGACCCTGCAGAGCAGAGCACCAGCTTCTCAGCTGCGTGGCCCTAGAGCTCCATACAGCTCAGGGCACAGAGTATATGCGCTAAAGGTTGAATCCCCACGCTACACTGAAAGACACCTGGGAGTAATTCACCAAGAACATTCAGCTTAACTTCTCTTTTCCCCTCTTCCCATCTGGTTTCTGATCAAGTATCTGGCACTACAGCATAGGAGCTCGTAGCATGACTTCTAACTAGAACGCCTGGTGAAAGCCCAGCTCTGTTACTTCTCAGCTGTGTTGTCTTGAGCAAATTATGTAATCTTTCTGGGCCTCCGTCTCTTTGTCTGTAAAATGGGAGTGATAATGGTATCTTCAACATAGGTTTTCAGGGAGACTAAATGAGCGAATCCACGTCAAGTGCTTTGAATAGTTGTCGGCACACGGTCCGGCCTCTAGGAGAGTCCACCTTCCTGTGACACTGTGCCACCCACGCCTTTACCTGAGCTGAAAAGGTTTTGCCCAAGGGAATCACCTGCTTTGAGCTCTTGGCTCAGCTGCAGCTCTGCGTAGCTCCAGCTAACTGCTTCCTTACAAACCCTGGATCCTGAATCCCCTGTTAAAGCCACACATAGGCTCTGGGCATTCTCTCCTGGACGTCTTTGAACCTGCAAACTGCCAACTTCCCTTCTATTTTAGTTTGAAATCACTACAAGCCAAAAACTGGTGAGAACTGTCACACAAACATGTCTCCATTTACTCGTGAACTCAAATATTTAGATTTTGAAGGAAGTGTAACTTTTTCTTTGCTGTCTCTCTTTTCAACCACTTTGGAGCAGTGGGAGGATGAAGAACCTCACAGAAGAATGGAATCTCAGAGACACAGCTTTAGGAGCCGAAATGAGCCAGAAATTCAATATGTTTAGGGCTCCCTTGTGAAAACACAAAAACAAAAATAAAATGCCTCCAGCCGCTTCAACGTCTCTATTCCACTGTGGCCTCCCACCATTCTCTTTAAAAACAAATGGAAAAAGCCAAGTGTTGATGACAGTCGCTGGGGGTAGAGTAAGGCCCAGTTTGGAGGAGGCAGTGCCCTTTCACAAAAGACCGCTCTGTCTTGACCGACAAGCCCTTAAAAACAAAAACCACATGTAAATGCTGGTGTGTGTGTATGTGTTGGTGTGTGTGGTGTGTGTGTTGGTGTGTATGTGTGGTGTGTGCGTACCCGTGTGTGCGCCCACTCACTGGTAGGTGGGAGGGGGGCTCCATAAGAGTCTGGATTTGATTTGCAGGATTCTGAATTGTCTTGAACGGTTTGAGAAAAGTTTGAGGATTTGGTGGATATTTGAGAATGAGAAGTTTTATTTGAGGGATATTTCAGGATCAAGAGTCAGTTATTTGGGGAACATTTAGGGCAGACTCTGTCCTGGTCTACTTTCACGAGTCTTCTTTGTTTCCGGGAAGTTTGAAGTTCTTGAAAAGAAAAATTTGCTCCTGAGATGCAGGAGTGATGGAGAGCGTGGTCTCAACTGTAAAGAAAGAAAAAGGCAAGTGAAAAATCGCAAATACCACTTGAAGTTCCTGCACTAGATGGCCATAACTTCCACCTTGAAAATGCAAGATTCTATATGTTGTATAAGTATTTTAAAACATCATACCAACTTTTGGACTATGTGGGACAATGTTTTTTCTTTAAAAAATGTTTTTACTAATGGAATAAATGTGACTGGTACCTCATTTTAGTCTTAACTTCTTTGATAACTAAGGAGGCGGTACATCTTTCCATGTGTGTATTTCCTTTCCCGTGCATTGTTTGTTCATGTTGTTTTCACAGATATATTTTGGAGTTTTAAGGTTTTCTTCTTAGAAATTCATAAGTCCTCTTTTTTTTGTTATGGAATATTTCAGACGTACAGCAAAGTAACAGACAACTTTAGAGCTCCCTTATAATTTTCCTGGATCCCACCTCCCACCCCCTCTTCCAGAAGATGCTGTGTATCTTTCTCTTTCACATCTTAATATGTTTAGTCTTCGGTCGTCACGTACATAAACACACATAGACGCACACATACAGAATATTGCCTGTAAGTTTTTAAATTTTATACTAGTGATAATATACTAAACTTAGCATCCTGCAACTTGCTCTTTTTAAACTCAACATTATATTGTCGAGATTTATCCATTTTGACAAACTGTAAGTTCCAGTTCATTCGTTTAAATGGCTATATTGAATTTCATTGTATGAACATACCATGCATTATTTTTCCACTCTGAGCAAACTCTTTGTGTGATTATATATATTTACTCTACTTCTGGTTGCTCTGTGTGAGTGTGTGTGTGTCTGTGTGTGTGTGCGCTACAAATGTATTTCTCCATGTCTTCTTATTTTAATTATTTTTGTTTTTACAGAAGTGTAAACTTCTTATAGTTAAATCTGTTGATTGTTTTCTCTGTAATTTCTTCTGTTGCTTCAAAGCATACAGTGTGTTCACCCCTCCAAAGAGTGAAGAAGTATTCTTTCATATTTTCTTGTACTTTTTCCTGTGAGTTTTCTTTCTTTTTAGTTTAATTCTTTAGTTACGCTTAAAACTGGGGCGAAGGCTGTGGTGGAAACACACATAAACCCCCCAGTAGAGTAATCAGTTGTCCCATAGGGCTTATTAAATTTTTACTTTTCTTTGGTGATAACTTCTTTATCACATAGTACATTCTTATGTATGAAAAGATTTCTCTCTCGGCTTTCTGTTCTGTTTAACTGATCCTATGTTTAGTGTTACTTCAGTATTGGGTTCTATTTTATTATCGTTGTGTTAAAATATATTTGCAGAGCTGACAGCCCCCGTTGCTCTTCTTTATCAAAATATTCTTTGATATTCCCACCTATTTATATTTCTTAGCAATTTTACTAAAATTTCATACAGTTTCAAGGAAAATTGTGTTGGATCATTTTTACTGGGATTGGGTTAAAACTACACATTAATTTTGGGAGAATTGACATCTCCTCTGATTTACTCTTCACTCCACGGCAGTTTCCGGTTAATTCCTTTGTCTTTTTGTTTTATACAGTCATCTACCAAAAACACTATTTTGACTGATTATTTGAAATATTTTTTCATCTTGTTTTTATTTGTCTTGTATTATCCAAAATGATATTAATGTTCTTGAGGCCAAGTTTGTTCTGGATTTTCAAGTGAACATGTCAAATGTATCTTTGCCTAATTTTGGGGCCTGACTTAAGACAGTATCCTTCTGGGCCCACCCAGTGGCCAAGTGGTTAAAGTTCCATGTGCTCCGCTTCGGCGGCCCTGGTTCGTGGGTTCAGATCCCAGCAGCAGACCTACTCCACTCACCAGCCATGCTGTGGTGGTATCCCACATACAAAAGAAAAAAATAGAGGAAGATCGGCATAGATGTTAGCTCAGGGCTAATCTTCCTCAGCAAAAAAAAGAAAAAAGAAAAAAAAGAAAGTATCCTTCTCTTCTGTTGTCCTTCACTGTTTTTATGTGAACCTCTGTTAAAATGATCATATTCTCTCTTAGTGACTCTTATTAATACACATTTATATCACTATATTAATATATTTCTCTAAATTGAAATATCCTTGAATTTTTGGATAAATATGATATTTTATGTATTCTTCTTTGTATTCAACATATAATGTTCAACTCTGTTTCCTAAATTTTTTCATTTTCAAAATGTCTACAGTTTTTGTCTCTTTATATGTTTTGGGTTGGTATCAGAATTGTGTTTGCTTCATCAAATAATCTCGTTAGCTGTGAATGCATGTGGAGGGACAGCAGTCAGCGTGACCGTGTGGCTTCCTGCTCCAGGAGTGACTTATCTTATTGATGAGTTTAGGGTAGAGCAGGCCCCTGTCTCCTGCCCTCCTCTTGGGAGCCCGCCTGCCCGCAGAGAACAGGCTTTCTGAGCTACAGCTCTTGGCCCCCAATTTTATAGGGCACGTTCCACGAGGGGGGCATGTGGGAATGCAGAGCCGCCTGTGGCAGAGGCTGTGGATCTTTCTAATACTAGGGTTTAGTTCTGAAAGATCTTTGGTTGTCATACATCTAAGCCACACCCTCCAATAGAGCATTGTTTAGCAATCAAGCTGTTATTTTGATTTCCATCTGTCTAATTTCCTTGCCTATTTCTCAATTAATTCTGACTTCTAGTGGGGGAAAAGGGTATTAGAGATTTGGCCTCTTCAAACCCCAACATTCCAATATACATTTAAAAGGAATTCCAGAAAGAGAGAATAAAATGAATGGAAGAAGAAACAATATTCAAAAAACTATGGGGCCGGCCCCGTGGCTTAGCGGTTAAGTGCGCGCGCTCCGCTGCTGGCGGCTCTGGTTCGGATCCTGGGCGCGCACCAACACACCGCTTCTCTGGCCATGCTGAGGCCGCGTCCCACATACAGCAACTAGAAGGATGTGCAGCTATGACATACAACTATCTACTGGGGCTTTGGGGGAAAAAATAAATAAATAATTTAAAAAAGGTAATGGATGGTAATGGTTGCACAACTGTGAATATACAAAAACCACAGAAGTGTACACTTTAAACAGGTGAATTTTATGGTATGCGAATATATCTCAATAAAGATGCTTTTAAAAAAGATAATGGCTGAAAATTTTTCAGAAGTAATGGAAGTCACTAATTATTTCAGAAATTACAGTGTAAGTCAAAATGAAGGCATCCCCAGGCATATCATAATGACAGAGAGAAACCCTTAACACATAGAAAAGATCTTAAAAGCTACCAGAAAGAAAGATACATAATCTATGAAAGAATGGCAATTAGGTTAGCAGACTTCTCAACAGAAGCCAGAAGACAATGGAATAATATCTGCCAAGCGCTGACTACTAGAATCCACACTCAGCTAAACCATCAGGCCGGAAGTAGGGTGAAATAAGACCTTCTTCGTCTGAGATAATTTACCATTAACACACCTTCACTGAATAAACCCAAAGTAGAAAGAAGGAAATAATGAGACAAGAGCAGAAGTAGACCAAATACAAGTCAAACTTACAATAAAGAGAATCATCAAAGCCAATAATAGCTACTTTGAAAAAAATAATAAAATAGACAAACTTCTTTCAAGATTGATCAAAAAAGAGAAAAAATGCACAAATACAGAAATTGAGACTAGAAAGGGGGCCACCTAAAGGTAAAGATTTTTTAAATTATTGGATAATTTTTAACAAGTCAATAAATTTGAAAACTTCAACAAAATGATCATTAATCCTAGGAAAATATAAACTATCCAAACTATCGGTGAAATAAACCTGAATAGTTTATTAGTTATTAAAAAATGGAATCATTAGTTTAAAAACTTCCAATCGTTTAAGGATCTATAATTCAAGTATTATACAAACTGTCCCAAAAAAAGGAGGGAACGTCCCAAGTTATTTTATCTACGACTCCTGGGTCCTCACTCTCATTCCTCAACTATTTTAGCTTCTGCCTTCCTCTCAGTCTTTGCAATACTACTCCTGTCTTCATTCTCGGTTATTCCGGTATACGCCTAGATGATCCTTCCAGGAGTCTGAATTCGAGCTTCCTTGAGCTCCTCTCCTCCAATGACCTCGTCCTCCACCTGCTCAGCCCATCACTGGAAACCTCCGCCATCTCAATTTCACGCATCCCCTCTCTAACCACCACCTCCCCATATCTTTCCAGCGCATTCTTTCTAGAACTCTCAATTTAATAAACCCTTGACCTACCAGGACCTCCCTTCCACTGATACTGCCACCTTTGTCACTGCCTCTCAGGTCCTCAGAGTATCCTCTCTTCCCACCTCACCCAGCTGAAATTCCTGAATGCCCCCTTCTCCTTAGTCCTGCTCGCTCAGCAAAACCATCCTAGTTCAATTCAACTTGCCGCCTACTCTGAGCCTGCAGAAGAAAAATGCACAACCAACCTGCCTGGCCCATTTTAAATTCAGGATCACAAACCTCAAGGGAGCCCTGAATGCTTCCTGGCAGACATACTATATTTCCTAATCCGTCTATCTCCTACTCTCATACTCTACTATTTCATACCTTTTCCTTTGCTCTCAAATTTCCAACACCTCTTCCCACATCCTAACTCGCTGAAAACCTTGCTTTCCACCTTGCTGAAAAAAATTGGAGCAATCAAAAGAAAGCTTCCAGATTCCCACTGTTACCTCTGCCCTCCTCCCAGCCGCGGGGCCCACAGATAGTGTCTTTTTTCCTGTTACTATAGATGAACTAGCCTGCTCCCTCTGAAGTCAATCTCTGCACTTTGGAACCGGGTATTATTTTCTCTTACTTACCTGAGGGCTAGTAAAGGACATCTCTCTCTACTGGTTCCTTTCCATGAGCATATAAACACGTGGCTATTTCTTCCATCTTGAAAGAAACTTTCTCTTGACCCCACTTCCCCCATCAGCTCCACCCAGTTTCCCCTGCTCAGCTTTATGGCAAAATTCCTTGAAAGTGTTGCCTGCACTCACTCATTCCTTTCCTCCCATTCTCTTTGAAATGGAGATTTCCATCTGGTTGTCCCCTGCACTGCTCCACTGAGAACGCCCTTTTCAGATCCTCCAAGTTGCTGTTTCCATGGACAGTACTTGACCTCTCAGCAGCATTTACAGTCCATCACTCCCTCCTCCTGGACATCCTTCTTCACTGGGCTTCCAGGATGCTTCACTCTCTCCTTCCCTCCCACCTCACTGTTCCCTCCTCAGTCTCCTTAGCTGCTTCTTCCTCTTCTCCCAGACTTCTCTTCATCCTCTCCTCTATCCATTCTCACCCCTTCATCGTCCTCACTTAGTCACATGGCTTTACGTGCCATCAACATGCAACAGTTGCCAAATTTCTGTCTCCAGACCACACCTGTCCCCTGTGCCCCAGACTCATATATCCAACTGCCTAATAGACATCTCCACTTGAATAGCCAATAGAAACCTCAAACTAAACCTGTCCAAAACTGAACTTCGGATCTTCTCCCGCCAACATATTCCACCCCAGTCTTCCCCATCTCAATTGTTAGCAATGTCATCTTTCTAGTAGCTCAACCCTAAAACCTTGTAGTCTAAACTCTTTTTCTCCTATATTCCACATCCAATCCATCAGGAAATTCTGTTGGCTGTACCTCAAAATATATCTGAAATCTGACCACTTATCACGGTTTCCACTGCTACCGCCCTGCTCTGAGCTTCTGTCTCTCACCTTGACTCCTGTAATAGCCTCCTGGCTGGTCTCCCTGCATCATGCCTTCCCTCTGCAGTCCAGAAAGTCTTGAAAAAGTAAGTCAGGTCATGTGTGTCCTCTACTCAAACCTCCACAGTCCCACAAGGCAGAAGGCTTACCCCACCCTCCCCCCACACACTTCACCTTATTCCTCTCTGACTCATCTTCAAGCCCCTCTCCCCACTCGCCTCCAGCCCCACCGGCCAACCCACTGCCCCTCCAACAGCCAGGCTCTGCCTTACAGCTTTTGCTGCCTCTGGCTCCTCTGGCTGTGATGCTCTTCTCCAGATATCTGCACGGAGAATGCCTTCACTTCAAGTTTTTCCCCAAATGTCATCTTCTCAAACAGGTCTTCTCCACTAAAAACCCCACCACCACTGCCACACTCCTAATCACCATAGCCTGCTTTATTTCTTTATGCGCTTTATAGAGATATGTATAATTCACATACCATGTAATTCACTCAAAGTGTACAATTCAATAGTGTTCCGTATATTCACAGAGTTGTGCAACCATCACCACAATCAATTTTACAACGTTTTCATCTCCCCCGAAGAAACTCTGTACCCATTACAGCCATTCCCCATTTCCCCCAAATTCCCCTTCCCCAGCCCCTGGCAACCACTAATCTACTTTTTGTCTTTATGGATTTGCCTGTTCTGGACATTTTATACAAATGGAGTCACAAAACATGTGGTCCTTTGTGACTGGCTTCTTTCCCTCAGCATAAAGTCTTCGAGGCTCCTCCACGTAGTAGTGTGTATCACTACTCCGTTCCTTTTTACGGCTGAATACCATCCCACTATATGGATAGCCCGCATTTTGTTTATCCTTTTATCAGTTGATGGACATTTGGGTTCTTTCCACTTTTTGACTATTATCAACAATGCTGCCATGAACTTTTGTGAACACATTTTTGTGTGGACTTATGTTTTCATTTTGCTTGGATGTGTACCTGGGTGTAGAATTGCTGGGTCATGTGGTAACTCCACGTGTAACCTTTTGAGAAACTGCCAGACCGTTTTTTACGTTTCCACCCTCAATGTACAAAGGTTCCAATTCCTTCATATCTCCTCCAACACAATTTATTGTCTATCTTTTTGATACTTACTTTATTTTTACAATAGCACTTATCACTTTCCAACATTCTATATCATTTATTTATTTCTTAAGTTTTCTCATTGTCCATCTCCACTACAATGTCACTTCCACTCCTCCTCAGGCCTCAGCTTCAAGGGCGCAGCGAGTGTGGCTGGGATCACCCTGGGGCTACGGTGTCTCTAAATGTGGTGCAGGCCACCCCATGCCAAAGGCAGGGATTTTTGTCTTTTTTCATCTGTTTTGTTCACTGTTGGGAATGGACTGTTCTTTGGAGAGCTGCACCCCCACACTGGCCTGGAACCCTAGAACACAGGAAGCAATCAATAAATATTTCTGGATTGGAAGGACCATAAACTGCATAACAGATACAAACCCAGACAACAGTGCGAGAAAGGGAAGTATGTGACTCTCAGTTACCAATGAAGAATCGAAAATTTAAATAAAATATTACCAATGACACAGATTAAGTTTACAAAACCATGTGTACCTTAGACAGACAATATAAGCTAAAAAAGACAAAGCTAGCTACACATTAGCCCTCTCCTGGGAGACGCAGGGTGGGAGCTTCCATGGAAGGCTTTACACTTCATGGGAGTGTAAAGCAGGAAGTCATGACTGAAGTTTCCTCCTCCAGGGCCCAGAGCCCATTCACCGTGCAAGAGGCAGAAAACAAATCAAGGAGCCAGTTCATCCTTCAGGAAGCCAGCAGACCAAACGTGTGCCAGCTTGGCACCAAGTTTTGTTATAACTTGGGCAGGCTCCTGGGTGGGCTTCTGCACAAGTACATGGGGCCTTAGCAAAGCTGGAGTGGGAAGGAGAAGTCAACAGGAAAGGGAGAGCGGGGGTGGGGAATGAATAGCCCAGAGGCTTGATGCAATAATGCAGAATTCCAACGAATATGACAGCAGCTGGTGTGCTGTGGGGTCCAGGCCAGTGTGGGGTGCAGCTCTGCAAATAACAGTCCATTCCCAGCGGGGCCCCAGCCACCAGCAGAGGTACAAAGAACAGGATTCTGTTCCAGCTACCCCAGGGGCTCCTGGCAGGAACTAGGCAGGTATCAGACCAGCCAAATGGGTGGAGGGCAGAGTTCCAGTCCAGGAGATGGGGGGTGGCTGGTAGGTGAGGGGGGGATGAAGATCTGGAAGGCCAAGAAGTCTAGCTGTGGGAATTGACCAATATAGTGTGGTATATGTGATATATGGGGGTCGCGGGGGACGGGAGAAGATGACAGCCGACACAGTTTCGTATATTTGGCACTTGCTTTTTAATACCTTGTTCTTTTCAAGGGGAGATGTCTAGCCCCTGTGGGACTTTTTCTGCCCCCATCTAAATTCTGCATTCCCCGCTGTACCCTAGCAGGGCGCCACAGAGGACCAGTGAGCCTCTGTAATTGATAAATTCCCGAACGGAGAGAATTTGCACAGCGCGAGTCCACGGGCACCCAGTCCTCCCGACGCTTTCTCCCTTCGGGCGGCCCCAGATCGCCCCCGGGCGGGACCGTGAGATTCAGGAGACATCTGAACTCTGCCCACAGCACTGTTTAACCCCACGGCCGCCCCTCTGACTGCGCTGACCTTTGGGAGCGGGGGAGGCAAGAAACCCACCCTTCCTGCCCTCCTCGTTATCCCACCCTGTCACCTCCGTTTTCCGCAAAACACATGTACGTTGAAAAAAACGTCTTTTCATCTGGGATGTGTTTTCTTTACCAGAGCAAGAGGGAGAGGGGGCGAGGGAGGAGGGGGCCGGGGGCAGGGGCAGAGGGGATGTGGGGGGTCGCACCGCCCCCAGCCGCAGAAGCACCTACAGAAACACTCCGCTCGGCGAGGCCCCGGGGGAAAGCTCCCCGGGGAGTGACTTCCAGCCGGGATCCGGCCGCCCCCGGCGGGCGGGGGACCGAGGCCGCGGGGACGGAGGGGGAGGGTCGGCCCGGCCATTCAGCGGCTCTTTGCTTTAACAACGCCAAGCCCTTTGAAAACATTTTGCCAAGAAAAGCTTGCCATCAACACGTATAATCTCTTATCAGAGGCCCCTGAAAGCCGGGGCCCCGGGGTTAATTCCCCCATCGCAATGAGTTTGAATCAGCTCTAAACCCGCCGTGACATGAAAGCGCCCGGCCCCGGGCGGCGCGGAGCCCCCGCGACCCGCCCCGGGAGGATTAGGGGCCTGGCCGCGGCGAGCTCGCCGGCGGGACGGTCGGGCTCAAAAGAAAACGAATAATTAGGGATAATTGCTTGTGTCCAAACACCGGCATTAAGGCCCCGGTTCCCCTTTGGGACTTTGTGAGCCAGAATGAAAGAGACACCCCCTGTTTTGACAGCTGGGCCGGCGGCCTGGATCCGCGGCCGCGAGGATGCGCTCCGGGAAGGCGCCGAGCCGGGCCCAGCCGGGCCGGGGCCGCGCGGGGCCGCGGGCGCGCTCGGGAGAAGCAGGGGTCCCCGCCCCGCGCCTGCGGCCTCGGAAGCCGCTGCCGCCCGGGCCTGCGGGGTGTGGGCAGCGAGGCAGAGGCGCCCGGGCTGTGGGCAGGCGGGCAGAGGCGCGGCCGAGCTCCGGCCCTTCCACCGTCGAGTGTGCGCACCGAGCCCGGGTGGTCTCCTCACACCCCCTGACGCTCACAAACGGGAGAATCTGCGCCCACCGCGCTCGGGAGGGGCGCCCGCACCGCATTCGGGGACACCCGAGTCCCGGGTGGTCCCACCGCCTCCGGCGGCGCCCCGGAGCGGAGGCCCCGCAGGAGGCCGCCCTCCGCGGCCTGGAAGTGACAGGGGAATTACACGAAACTCGGGAGACGAGCTTCATGGCACCCGCGCCATCGGGCTCGCCAGCGTGGCCCACCGTCCTGAGACGAGCTTGCTGTGGGGTTTGGGGCCGGGGCTCTCCGGAGGAGGGACTGCACAGGCCTCGGCCAACAACCTCCAGGGGCGGAACTTTCTGGGAGTTTGCTCTGCGTGGTCCAGGAAGCCACAGTGCCGGAGAAGGCCAAGCCAGGCCTGGAAGGGTCCTTGAAGGAGTGGATGGGGGCAAAGGGAGGCTTGTGCCAGCGGGATGCCAGCTCCTAAGGCGAGGGGAGGGGAGGGGTGGGGAGGGAGGGAGGTGGGGAAGAGAGAAAACCTGACGGAAATATGGTCTTCGAGACCACCCGGAACACCTGGACCACCCAGGCCGAGGCCTGGAACTGCCAACCCTTGAGGCCTGCGTGGCCAACCGGCTAGAAAGTCCAGGAGCGGGGAGTGGATCTTCCAGAAGGCCCATCTTACAGAGCATCACCAACCAGGTGCTCGCTCTTGAGGGCGGCCACACCACGCCACCCCCGGGTTAGTAAGCCAAGCAAAGCCAGTTTGGGTTCACCAGACATGACTGTGATGGAGACAAAGATTTAAGATCAAAAGGTTCAGATGCAAGCAAAATGGACACTTGCTCACATTTTTCTCTCCTTCATCCCACTCCTACCGTTTCGGGGAAATGGGATGAGAGCAACATTGCCAACAGAGAAAGAATACTATTTGCTGAATATTTATTTTCATTTTACTTCTAATTGCTAGTGTTTATTAAAATACCCTCAATCAGTTGAGGATTAAATGCAAAATAAATGTAACTGTAGGTAGACTTCTAAATTTTTGTAATTATAGGCTTCTGATAATTTTCTTGGCCAGAGAGTGGTTGGGAGGATTCTAAATGAGGAAAGGTACTGTTTCTCTGCCACCTCAGCAGGACCTAGCCCACCTTGCTCCTGCCAGTATAAAGTCAGGACATTTAAAATCCTGGAACTGCAAAGTGCTCAGCTGTCTCCTTGCGTGGAAATGGGTGGTGCTATCTGAATTTGCGGTCTGCATCACACATACCAAGTTAGGCCTCAGGTTCAGAGGCAATCAATGCTTTATTTATTTGTTCTAGAAGGGCAGGGTCCGGGGGCAGTGCATTCTGATGACAGCAAGGGAGACATTCCTGCTCCTTCCTCTGATTCCAAAGTCCTCTCGCCTCTCTCTCCAGCTGCTTAATCAGGCTGCTCCTGAAGAGAAGGCTTTGGTTTGGAGTTTTGTTTTGTTTTGGAGATTTAATACTGCATATATTTCATCGTGCCACACTGGTTTCAACAACATATCAAAGCCATGAAATTTAATATTCAATTTCAGAACCTTGGCCAAGAGATGAAATTATTATACCAAGAAAAAAAAGATACTTAGGAAAATGAGAACTTCCATCGAAACCATACTTCCTCCAAATTGTTACACTTTTGCTTAAGTAGTTGTGTAGACCTGTTCCCTTGGAGGGCTCAAAATAGGCTAGACGATCCAAAAAAGGTGGTGTGAAATGACGTCATAAGTCTGAATCGGGGCCCTGCGAAAATCAGGCTGGCGTCGGGGGACACTCTATAACCTTGCCTGCGGGCCGCACCCAACATGGTGACGGCAAGCGCGCCGCAGGAGGGGCGCCGCGGGAGGGCCACATCGGGGAGCTGCGGGCCCGCGCCCAGGGGAGGGGGCGGGGGCTTTTAAATAAAGAACACAATTCGGAATCCGGAATCGCCTGCGCCCCTCCCAGGGATTTGGAAGGGGTAGTGCAAAGGAGGGATCCGGACGCTTAAGCTTCGTGAATTTAGCTATAAATTCGCTTTGAGGTTTAAAAATGTAGCTATTTGCCCCACAAATCCCCGCTCGGGCGGCCACCAAAGCGCCCCGGCCCGCGCGGAAGCCGCTAGTTCGACGCGGCGTGGGGTCCGCGTGGACGCGGCACTTGGGCACTTGGGCAACTCCGCGTAATTTACGAATGTCTCGGAGGCATTTAGGACTTTTTAAGGAACTCCAGCTCGAAGTTGTGAGCGGGGAGACCGGGCGTGAGCGCCTGCAGCAGGGGCCTCGGGACCCCGCGGTCCCGGTCTCCTCGACGGGGCGGGACCCGCTGCAGTCGCTCCTGTGCCCCGCGAGTCCCGGGGAGAAGGGCGCGATGTCGCGGTCGCGCTTGTCCCCGGCGGCGAGGAGGGCCTGCTCCCCGTCCCGCCGGGGGGCGCGGGCGCAGCGGGCTCACGTCCCCGCCGAGGGCGCGCGGCTCCGCGTTCGCGGCCCTGTTGGCCCGGGATTCGGGGAAAGGGCGGCAAACAAGATCCTTTCCCGGGATGGGAAGCCCCCCTTCGCGCCGAACCAGGCCGGGTAAACAGGCCACGCGAACCCTCCCGGGACCCGGACGCCCGGGGAGACTCTTTCTCCAAAGAGCTGCACAGCCCTTATTCTTCACAGTTGCCTGCACGACTACAGCAAGGAAGCTTTTGTTTTGTGGGATATGTTAGAATGAGCAACAATAAATGCTATAATTTAAAAAGAAATACAAAATTTTACCAGTGTCCCTATGCACATTGCGTGTGTATCTATGTATGTATGCATAGATATATATTTGCTAGACTAGGTGCTGTGGCCTTAAGTTTGCGTTCTGAAACTCTGCAAAAATACTGTCATGTATCCCACCACAGAGGCCAAGCTGGAGCATGCTGTTCTTCGGGGAGGCCAATTAAAATGCTGCTTTTATTTTTAGTTTTCGTTTTTATTTAGAACCTCCAAAACAGGGACAAACTGCACTTTTAGAATAAAGCCGCTTTACATGTGAAAAGATAACATGCATAAATTGTACTTACAATGGAATGTTTAATTCATTTCTTTTTCTAATGTAACCTGACTTCAGGGCATGGGGTTTCTCTTCTTGCGGGGGCCTCTAGTCAGAGTCTGTTCTTGGCTCCCAGAGCTGTGCCTGATGCTGTAAAACACTAAATCTGGACAGATTTACACAGAACAGAAGCTTTAATTTCACCCTTCAAATTCCAGCCAAACAGCTTTGGGGATTTTTCTATGTTCCAGACTCCCTGAATATTTTTCCAGGTTGTATGGTTGAGCCCTAGCCTATGGCAGCTCAACCAAAATCAAGACATTATTAGACACAGAAAAGGGAGCTGTGTCATCACGTATTTTTTTGTGTGTCCACATTGTGGAACAAAGACACTGGGAACGGCTGTAACATCGATGAAGCTGTGCATGCATATATGATAACAATTTGGAGACAGGTTTTACATGTAAAAAAGACACATTGCTTTATTTGTAGTCCTTTGCTTGAAACTGTTTTCACACAGTTGTGTTTTTTTTAAGCAATATTTTTATGAAGACAAAAAATAAATAAAGAAGGTGTTCAAGACCATTTTTCCAGACACTGAATGAAACTGGTTTCCTCCCATTGAGACAGGTATGGATTTTCCTCTAACTTTAAAATAAATGACTACTATTTACATTCGTAGAAAGACCACTCAGAAAGCTGCTTTCCTCTGCTGCTAATGGAAAGTATATTGCATTTCCCCCAAATGAAACCCAGAATTCTTTAACTAGACTGCCAGGTCTATCACCGTTAATGGAGATGGAAGCTCCTTTTTGGCAGGCCCTGGCTACAGAGTTATACTCTCAAGATGACTATAACTTACCACAAAAACAATTCGGGACATAAATTGTGAGAAAAGATGCTAGTCAAATACATATGTACATTCTGAGAAAGCAAAGAAGTTTGCATGATCAGAGTTAGGACAGAGAATAGACTAAAATAATTCTCCCTCATGCTAAATCCACGCATAGCTGGTAAAATAATTCAAGACATTTTTTTCCCACATAAATGTAGTTGCATATTTGAAGCTTGGTGCAACCATGACACGTTCCAGCATTTCTGCAGAGCCCCCTCCAAAGCACCCAAGAAGCCTGAAATAGTTAAGGTACCCCTACATCTCCCTTCCCCTACAGGCCCTGCTTGTGGAGAATAGTGGAGAGTACAATGCACTGAGTTAAACAAATATTTAACTTGCTCCATGTCCAAGGCAAATCAGATTTCAGGCCAACATATGGGCTCCAGCTCAGGGCTGGAGACAGGACCTCAGGTTGGGCCTGGGGGTGAATGATGTGTGTGGTCATTGTCAGAGGCTCTGGCTGGGCCAAACAGGGTCACCCACCTTCCCAAGGACTGTGCAGAGACAGCTCTGCTTTGTTCCAGAACCCATCCCAGCTTAGAGCTCTCTGAGGTGGGCCCAGCATGGTTGATGTAGATTCAGAATTTAGCTTCTTATTTTTCTGGCTGAGTTCCTGTAGGGTAGGCACTATGATTTATTGATTTGGGGTTCCCCACATTTAGCACGGTGCCTGGTACATGGCAAGCACTTGATACAGGTCTGAGAAATCACTTACATCCTTTGAGTTCCTGGTAAAGGAGATCCCCTTGGTTGGGTCTTGGGTCCTCAGGGGGCTGTACAGCGTCTAGATGTGTGCTGTGCTGTAGGACCCACTGGCCACGTGCGGTGGTGCTAGTGTTTGGAATGTGGCTCGTCCAGACTGTCATGTGCTGTAAGTATAAAATACATACTGGATTTTGAAGACTTAATATGAAAAGAAGAATGTAAAATATCTCAATAATTTTTATATTGATTATATGTTAAATAATACTTTAGATATAATTGGGATAATTAAAATATATTGGTGGTAGGCCGCCTCTAAGATGACCCCCAATGACTTCTACCTCCTGTTTTTGTGCCCATATGTAACTCCCGCCCCTAGAAGGTAGGCTGGACTTCGTGGCTCAATTCCCATGAATAGAGTAAGGCAGGAGTGATGGGATGTAACTTGCAGGATTAGATTACAAAAAGACTGTGGCTTCTCTCTTGAGCGCTCCTTCTGTCCCTCATTAGCTTGCTCCCTCTTTAGCTCTCTCTCTATCCCAGAGCCCGGCCACCAGTCAAGAACAGACTCTCCCACTGAAAACCTTAGAGGGAGAAGGGAGGCCTGCGGAGGAGAGGTCATGTGGAGGAGAGCTGAGGCCCGCAGCCACAGCCAGCACCACCTGCCAGCCAGGTGAGTGATGCTTTTTGGAAGCAGACCTTCCTGCCCTGGTCAGTGCTTCAGACGATGCAGCCTGGCCCGTAGCTTGATTGCAGACTCAGAGAAACCCTGAGCCAGAACAGTCCAGCAGTGTGCCTCCTGCATGCCAACCCACAGCAGCTGTGAAATAATAAATGTGTGTTTTATGCTAAGTTTTGGGTAATTTGTTACACAGCAATAAATGACTAATACACTATTATTAAAATTAATTTCACTTGTTTCTTTTTACTTTTTAAATGTGGCTACTAGAAAATGTTAAATTACATGTGTGGTTCACATTATATTTCTGTTGGACAGCCCTGGTCTCTGGCGCTCAGATGGGGCAAAAGTGCTCCAGGTTTAATTCGGGACTCTAGGGAGCTGGACTCAAATTTATGATATAGAAAACCATGAAATAGTTAGGTCTAAATCTAACAAAATATGTTATACTCTGTAATCCTTTGGCTAAACCGATTTCTGATATTTACATATTACACAGCTGTAGATTGAGAGCCATGAGTTCCTCTAGTCCCAGTTTAGCTCCTAGCTAACTGGAAACTACCCAGAGGGATCACTTCCAGCTCTTTTATGGTTTTTTGATTTTCCAGCTCTTTTTTTTTTCTTTTTTTTGTGAGGAAGATCAGCCCTGAGCTAACATCCATGCTAATCCTCCTCTTTTTGCTGAGGAAGACCGGCTCTGAGATAACATCTATTGCCAATCCTCCTCCTTTTTTGTGTTTCCCCAAAGCCCCAGTAGATAGTTGTATGTCATAGTTGCACATCCTTCTAGTTGCTGTATGTGGGACGCGACCTCAGCATGGCTGGAGAAGCGGTGCGTCGGTGCGCGCCCGGGATCCGAACCCAGGCCGCCAGTGGCAGAGTGCACGCACTTAACCACTAAGCCGCAGGGCTGGCCCTTTCCAGCTCTTTTATGATTTTATGAATTTTATGATTCAACAGCTGCTCATCTCAGCATTTTCTTGCTGCCAAGGAGGAGTGGCAGCATTGGTGACAGCTAGTTCAGTGTCTCTTGTGCTAATGAACCCAGCATTAGCAGCCGCCCTCGTCCAAAATGGTATTTCAGCAAAGAGGGGTGAGGAGTGGACAGCCTGAGACAAAGGTGCCTTCTCCAGCACACCCCTGGTTGCTCCCACAGTCCTCTGCAACCCTCCACAGCCTTTCCTGGAATGCTTGCGTCTCTGTTCTTCACCACTCCTGACACCAGAACACCAGAAAACTGTTTTCATTTCAGAGTTTTGTAGCTCAGCTTGAAGTTGGGAAGAAATGAAAGACTTAGCTTTCTATTTATTTGTATTTGCAGAACCACAGAGAGCCAAGGTGATAATTAGAAATATATTTTAGAAAACCATATTTTCTATTGAATTTTATTTTTCCAGTACAGTGACAAGTTCTCATAAGTTTTCAATGGCTAAACATGTCAGAGTTTCCATGTTTTGAGCAAAAGGCCACTGATGTGAGTTTCCTTTGTTCTAGCTCTTTACAGGTAATCATGGGATAGGACAATGTCACGAGAATGAACACCGTCTTCTATGCTTTTTTCTATATTTAATTAGTAAATTATCTTCCTTATGTCGTAAGTGCATTTTATTTTGAGAGCATGATTGCAGACATAATACATGGCACTTCAAAGAGGGATAACCCCATAGTAATACTTCGACCAAAAGTAGATAGTCTACTAAAAGGCTATCATTGGTAGTTTCAATCAGGTAAAAGTGACCCTTGATAAATGTTGCTGAAAATATTCCAGCTTTGGACTTACCAGGTCATTAACTGAAGGGCAGGGGCTGCGACACAGGCCATCATTCCACAAATGTTAGTGGATAGTGGCTGCTCTGAAATTTTGTATAAAAAAGCTAAACAGCTTGCTGATATAAATTAGCATTTACTTTGGCAAATGGCATTTATTGTTTCACTATATTTATTTCTATTAGGTCTTTAATTTTCACATTTTTAGAACAATATTAGATTTTCCTTAGAGATGAGTTTTAGAAAGCTCTTCTTAAACCATAGAGGTAATCCTTGGAGGGAATGGTAAATCGATGTCGTATATTGAGACGATTACAAATCAGAGCTTTGTATTAAGTGAAAATTTTAATTCTAGATTTTGATTTTCAGTTTTCTAAATCTACATAATTTTCTTGCTAAATAGAATCGTGTTTGTCTAAGTACACAAAATAAGAAAATCAACCATTTCAGATGATACCAAAGCTCTTCCCAGTTTTAAAAGTGATGGAATTAAAGTCATGTGTATGCCATTCTGGTTTCCACAGGCACTAACTCCAGACGTTGTTTCTCAGAACTCAGCAAGCTGGCTTTCAAAATGCACTCAACATAGGCTTCTGATGACTTTCTGAAACCAGTAAAGAATGGCTCAGTATGTTAGAGCATGCTTATGTAAATTAATGTCCAAAAGTGATGGGTCTTAGTTTCTCATTTTTATTCTCATTTTAAAACCAATTTTCTTTGCTTTAGCATTTAATATTAAGCAATGTTCACCCAAATCTTGGAGAGATTTTTGTTTTGCCACATTTGCAGGCTACACGTGATTTTTTTTTTTTTTTTAAATAAAGAAAGCCATTATTTTACCACTGAAATTCTATTACTTTCTCCAGGAAATGATGATTTATATTATAACAGTTTAGAATACGGAGTTTTGTATCTTCAGCTCTTGGAATTCAATTAAACCATTTTCTGGCCTTTGCTTCCTCTTTAATACTCCTCCTCCTTCCTCCTCCTCGTCCACCTCCCTGACTGTCTCACATCCTTCCCCAGCCACACACAATCTCATCATTCTTCATTCTCTACAGCTTTCTCTCTCCCCAAGGTGGACCCTCCACTTTTGGTGATCCTGCCACATCAGCAGAGCCAGTCCTGAGCCTTAGACCTCCCCTGCCCCACCCCGCCCCACTCAGCAGCAGAAGATGCTCTCTCTTCCTCTCTCCCTTGCTGATGCCAAAGACGACTCCCCAAGTGGCTTGCCAGATAAACCCAGCTTCAGCAAAGAAAAGTGCTCACAGGGCAACGGGAGGAAGAGGGAGGTCTAATCAAGACTCACATTAACGTTAAAAACAAAGAAAAGAGTTGACATGCAGCTTTGAGTGTGTGCAGGACGCCTCCAGTTGTCTTTCTAAAGTCCTGCCTGCTACTCCCCCAACGCCCAAGGCACTCCCACGTAATTTGCTGTTACCAGCCAGGGAAAGATTTTCCTAATCCCAATTCAAACTCTGCCTCAAACAGGTGACTTTTAGTGCAATACACGTGTAACAATTATTCTGTTGCTTTGAAAAGGTGACGAAGGGCATACGGGACTATTGGGCCAGGCCATCCCTGGGTAATCTGCCATGTGCTTCTGTGTGGATGTGACCCTCCCTTTGTTTGAGGTCCACACATGATGCCTGCAGGTGACTGACAAGGGCAGACTTATAACAACATCATTTCAGCAGGATAATAACCAGCCATCATAAATTCCTTTTTCAATAGTTTATTGCAGGCTGTAGGCTATTGACAATGACTTTATTTTACAGCATGAGGGAACATAGTTCCTCGCTGCTGATCTCTAAAACCACTTTAAGACTTTCTAGTACCCTCAGAGAAAACCTAGCCTTTCATGACACGCATCAGAAACAGTTGAGTTAAGAAAACCACTGTTAAATAGGAAGACAGAGGAAGAGAAGAGAAAAAGAAATATCTGTCTGAAATACAAAAGAGATGCTCTGGGAGCCGCTTCCATGCAAATAAAATTTTCACCTAACTTTCGTAGCTGTTTCTCTATGTCTTATTTTCCTGGGTGATAAACGAAATTGAACAAAAATATGTAAAAGCCTTAACCATAACTGTGTAGAGAAATGAAAATGAGTTAGGAAGTAGCTCATTCTGAGATCTGAATGAAGAACTCGAGGTTTCAGACCATTTCTTGTTCTGTTGGGGGCACATCACTTTTAATTCCTTGCAGTGAAAAAGAGATGTTACAACTTTCATCAACAATCTCATATTTTGTTAGGATTTCTACATCTTGACTTCAAATTATGCTGCAAGAGATCTTTACCACTGTCAGTTCTCATAGTTTCAGACCACACACCAGAACCTATGCCGTTAATGGCCATCACGAAATAGAAAATAATTTTATGGATATTTACTTAGAAGAAAGAGTTTATAAGAACATGTGCCTATCTATTTTTCTGATCCTTTAACAATGTATTACCTTTTATTGGAAAAAAATATATAAGCCCTAAAATATCTTTTTAAAAAACCCAATTCTTATAAAACACACACAGAGTTAAAACCACGCAAGTCAGGTACATATGTGACTGATCATATTTTTGATATATCTCTCTGCCTAATCATTAACTTTAAATGCCATATAAGAATTTGTAATCCACAGTAAATTATTTCATAGAAATAATTTAAGAGGGCTGCTGACTAATGTGAAACATTCTAGTTTCCACCAGCAGTTGGCTGCCAAACATTGTAAAAAAAAAAAAGTCCCAGATATAAGTTGACATAAATTATAGTGAATATAAATCTCTAATGACCAAGTGGCGGTTGGAGATTATTCCTTTAGAAGATAGGGAAAAAACATATTAAACACCATGAAGTCTTTCCAGGTTCCATATTAGGGAACTGGAGCTTTAAAATCCCCACAAAACCTTTAACTTCTTTGTTTAATGCCTTGGACTCAATGTCTTGCATTTCCAAATATATTGTAATAGTTAGAGTTTATTGAGCACAGAATATAGAAGGGAAATCACAATTTAATTACCAGAGAGACTGCCGAGCCTCTATTTTTAAATGTAAGTTAGAAAATTTAGCTTGTAAACTAAAACTTTTAACTTTTCTCAAATGTTCTTCTCAGAGTATCCTTTTTGCAGCAAAAATCAGAATAACCCAAAGTGATAATTATTCAAATAATAGTTATGAGGGGTTCCCTCCCCCCTTTCAAATTCTTAGGTTTTCTGCAAAGCTGGAAACATTTGAGTGGAAATAATGTTCAGATTATAAAAAGCAGCAGCACATGAGCGAAATCAGGCAGAATTGGCCTCACAGGGAGTCAGAAACCAGCAACAGTGACATGGAGCCGCGCAAATGGCAGCATTATTCAGGTAGAAATCCATAATTAACTGAATTTGTTTGAATTTAAAGGATTACTATAAAGTGCAGGGAGAAAATAGTAAGTCTGGTTGAGAAAATTAATTCCCTTTCCAGATCTTCGTCCTTTCCTTCAAGATGTGACTCTAAAGAAAGACAATTATGTCAAAGAAGGTTAGGGGCCTAATTCTGAACACCGCCTTTTAAGCACATTCTGGAAGCCTATTAGACATCATGTAAACTGTAGACAGCAGCGTTTCTACCACCCCACTACTAAACATCTGCACACCAGCTTCTCGGGAGCAGAAATGCAGACATATGCATTTTAACATATTCCAAGAATATAGTCACAGGGGAAAATCACCTTTCACCATATATGGCCATTGTGAGACCCTATTCAAGAACTCAAGGCAGATATTTATGTGATCCCTGCCCGCCCCCCAGCTGGCAGAGGTTTACAGGACTACTTTGGGGAGGCCCCTGCAAAGCTAGTCTTCTGAGACATGAATGGTGCTAATGCAAAAGCCGGAATGCTTCTTTGAGCATGCGCTGGACGATCACCATGTGGGGTATGTCAGAGAACTTTCTGTCAGTCTTTCCAAAAATATCTATCCATATAAAAACTGGTAGTTATTATCTATGCTAAACATTTTATTTGTGCCAGAGGCTTTTGGGTAAGTCATGATCTGGACCCATTTCCTGGGGGGAGTATCTCAGTATGCACTCGGATGCTCGTGATGGAAAAGATCCGCAATACTGGGCAATAATTTATAAGTGAATTTAAGGGACTTTGGGAAATTGTCCAAAGGGGCTAGATTAACACCTTGCTGATTATTAAGGAGGAGAAATACCACTAATGGGCAGAAGTGCAATAATGGTATTCCAAAGGAGACATAGTGTTAAAAATGACACAAAATTTTTTCATGAATATAATTTGTATAATTAAACCAGTGTAAAATTAGCACGCTTGAGTGCAGTGGCCATTTAAAGAACATATAGCTGGCATGATAATGTAGTCCAATAAGAAACTGTGATGTTTAATTACAGAACTTGAATGGTATATGGTGGGGGCATCAGGAGGCCTAATTCCACTCTGCTCTTCCTGGCTTTCTGACTGTGGCTAAGTGTCCTCATCAGAAAGAAATGGAGATGATGATATTTGTCCCTCTTACCTCACATTTATCATGACGATCAAATAAAAGAACAAATATAAACTTGCTCTGAAAACTGTCAAATACTCCAGAAGCACCAGATACTATTATCATCATATTTTCAACCACCCTGCAGTAATCGATGCCACTTTCCTGTCAGCGTTAATGTAGGGCTCCCACTGGGAAGAGAACAACCAAAAGAAAGCCACGGCCTCCACTCCGTCTCTCTGGACGGAGCCCCCTGAGCATTGAGGAAGGGCCCTAACATCCCCACTGCTGCTGATGGTCCCCTGCAGCCAGAGTGCATGCCAGGAGGAGGCTGGCCCGCTCCTGCTCACAGAGAGGGTAGGGCTCGTGAATCGGCCCTCCACCTGCTGGTCTCCCACGCATGTGGATAAGAACAGCTCTTCTCAACCCTCCAGGATCAGAATACACCTTTGGAGAACAGAGAAGCTTCAAATCGCCAATGCTGCCTGGGCCGTTCCCTCTTAAGGCGACGGTAGTGCATTGACTGCTCTTCTACTCAGCTCACCCTTCCTACAAAATATATTATATGTAAAATATGTTCAATAAATTGCCACCTAGGAGTGATTTTAGCCCCAAGGCTGGAAAAAGGTCTTAAAAATGTTAATTATCTGGAGCATAGAGCTTAACATTCTGGACTCCAAGGTGGTATTTAAGCCTATTTAGATTTTCTCCAAATTCTTTAAGGCTAATGCAACTTCTGAATGTATCTAGTAATATCTGATTATTTGTGGAAATGGTCTATGTGGGAAGACCAGATTAAAGCCACAGTTAATCCCCAAATCTCATTTCAGCCAGCGGCGCACTCCTTTCCCACCAAGCCCAGCACTGGAAGGACCACTGAGAGGAGCAGGCCTGGCTGGAGCTGCAGGCTCCCTGGCCTCCTGTCCACACTTCGGTGGAGACGTCAACGGATCCGCCAAACTGCCAGAAAAAAAGCAGCAGAAAGGAAAGTGGAAAATCAGGGGACTGGGCCCCGCCACACCAGAAAGGCAGACGCTGAGGAGCTGGAAGGCAGCAGAGTCCCAGCACTAAGGAGCAACCCACCTGCCCACACCTCGCGAGTCCTGGGCTGCAGCGTCCAGAAGGAGCAGCCGGCCTGTCTGCCATGCAGCCTCACTCGGAGCACCGCACTCTGCTCACCGTGAGCAGCCCTGTTCATCAGGGTGAACAGGACCAGCAGCCTCCTCTCCTGGGCTCACAGCAGGAGGCTCACAGCAGGCTGATCCAGGCGCTCTCCTCCACTGAACACAGTTTACTCACCTGCGGAGGATGGGAAGACAGAGACTCTGTCTTCAGGACTCCTTTGTAAATCCCACTGGCCTTTACCTCAAGGTTTTTCCTCTTCCTGCTTTTCATGTTTTCTAACTTGACAGTTTGTTAATGTCACCACAGCAATGCATCACAATCCTTTTAAACCCAGGTCTAGTTTTACTGAACATAAAATTTTTACATCGTCTGTAAGGTTATTTGAAATTTCCAAATAAATATCATCAGTGAAACAAACCAACGCAAATCATTTTAGAATAAAGTTTTTCAAAAGACAAGAATAGGGCCGGCCCCGTGGCTTAGCAGTTGAGTGCATGTGCTCTGATGGTGGTGGCCCGGGGTTCAGATCCCAGGTGCACACCAACGCACTGCTTCTCCGGCCATGCTGAGGCCGCGTCCCTCATACAGCAACTAGAAGAATGTGCAGCTGTGGCATACAACTATCTACTGGAGCTTTGGGGGAAAATAAATAAATAAATAAAATTTAAAAAAAAAAAGACGAGAATATTTTATTAAACACTTGAATGTCTATTCTTGCTAAAAAAAACCCACGGAGATGCAATTTGATTCTTGAGGGGCTTCTTTCTCCCGTCCTCCTTCTCCTGGGCCGTATCCGTTTGCGCTGGAGCTCTCTGCCCTAGAACGGAGGGCTAGTGTTGGTTCAAGTGTGTCAGGAATTAAATTTGGAAGTGGGAAGAAAAAAGAGAAATGGAGACGATCTGAGGAAGGGAAGAGAAGCGGGTAACGTGACTTCTTGGTGGAATGATGGAGACGCGTGGAAGTCTGCGTGAGGAGATACGAGAGCTGGCGTGGAGGCCAAGGCCCGGGAACACAGGAAAATGATCGGGTCCCTCCAATCCCATGGGAAGCTGGCTCCTGGGATCCAGCTTTCTGAACCGTAGAGCTCAGGGGCAGCATAACAGACTGATGGTCTAAGCTCTGTCCTCAGGCTCAACACCTCCAGGCCCCGGGATGCGCAAAACGGGGGTAAAACCCGGCGCCAGACGTGGGAGGGTGGGTTCGGACTCCGGACAGAAGGGACGCAGGGAGCCGCGGGCCACCGTTCTTCGTCTCCGCGGCCCCGCGATTGTCCCCGCCCCGGGCCTTCGGCGGCACACCCCCCGCTCCGAGCGCCCCCGGACGTGCGGCCACTGCAGGGCTCCCTCCCGACTCGCCGCGGGGTCGCAGCCGGTGCCAGGGGCCGCCCGAGGGCTGTCCCCGCCCCCGGGACACCTGCCTCCGGGACCCCCGCCCCCGGGACGCCTGTTCCCCGGGACCCCCCGCCCCGGGCACCCCCGCCCCGGGGGCCCCTCCGCGCGGCCGGGGTCCTTGGGCCCGCTCTCCTGCCCCCCTGCGGCCGTCGCGGGAACACCCCGGGCCGCCGTCGCCGCCCCCGCGTGGGCCCCTGGGTCGCGCCTGGGCAGCGCAGGAAAGGCTGCTCTCCGAGGGGGTCGGCGGTGATCCCTGCGGACAGAGACCCCTGGGATCTTCGAGAAGGTTGGGGCAACTGCGCCCCCATCCGCCCATCCAAGGCCGTTTACCCAGAGCAGTGAGGACAAGCAGGGAAACCCTCTCCCGGCAGCTTGGTGGACAGTCACCTGATACCCATTGAGGGGCAATGGGTCTGAGCGTGGAGGCAGGAGATGGGGGTCGCAGCCTGGGGTGTAGGCAACATGAGTAATTACCGTCGCCCCCAGCCTTGCAGATCCGGGCTTAGGTGTTTCTTTCACCCCAAGTCCCCATTTCGCTGCTCTACTGGCCCAGAGGGAGGGAGAAATGACTTCCACATCCAGTAGTACGTGGGTGCGTGGCCTTTCCCTCAGCCAGCCCAGCCCGCGAGGTTTGGCTGCCAGAAAATGTGTTTCCCATCCAACATCTTTCGCACAGGACAAAATATAATGTGTCTAAACATGGTGGACTTCCTGTCTGCGCTTCCCTCACCCACCCTGTTCCCCGCGAGGAATAAGACCCCAGTAACAAGGATGAGTTGGAAACCTGTCTTCCTTTGTATATCCCAGATTTCTGCTGGTTCAGTGTCCTGTGTCAGGTGAAATTATTCATGAGGCTCTGAACGGAGTTGATAAGTCTTCCTCCTTCCCCCTCGAAATTCCGAGTGGATTTAAATCACTCCCCTGTTGCTGCAGAGGGCCTGTGTTTTATGGGAGTTCTCTGGTGTGCTTTGAAGTATTTGCTTACCAAATCTGTTTCTCGGCTTCCAGCTCCTGAATAAATTACACCCCCTGCCCCTGCTGCCACTCCCACGCCCCCTCGGGTGTCAACAGTGGAGACTTCTCTGGACAATAGCTGCAAAGCAGCGCTCTGGACCCATCAGTCAGTTGCCAGTCCTGGGACACCCATTTGCTGCAAGCTAGACTGAAAGATTTCGAATGTCTAATGGAATAGGCAGGGAATTGGGGCCCTTAGACCTTATTCTGTGTAGAGATTTATCCCTTGCTCACAGGATGACTTAACTAGCGTCGCCATTTACTATCTTGAGTCTGGTTGCCTTGTCAGGAAAACGGCCATTAGAATACTCACGTAGAGAACACATTAAAATCCTCGCGTTGAAAACATCTTGGAGCTTCTTCGAGGATTGCCACTTGCCAGAGGTTAGTGTTAATTGATGTCAGGCAGGTCTGTTTCGAAGACTGCAGACTTCTATTTATTTTGTTGTTTGTGTAAGGGCTAGAGCGGGTAAGGGAAATGGGCAACAAAGGCGCTATGGTGAACCAGGAGGCATTTTGCCTTATCTGCCAAGCTGCTTAAAAAAGCAGTGTCGTCCAGCCTCCTGGGTGATTGGGATGGTGCGTGGCTAAGTTTCCACGCCTGCTCTTCCTGTCCCCATGCCTAACGTGCCACTAAAGTCACCATTTCCTTCTTTCGTGCAGTGTTGAAGAGGTGATTGAAGACCCCTGGGAGATTCCAGAGCAGCCAGTTCAGGGGTTCAGATTGGTCACATTTCTGTGATTCACCTCTCCAGGGGCCTCAGCTGCACAAGGATTCCCGGATTCTCCGGCTGGGCCTCCCTAGGCAAAGACAAGGACTCTTTTCTTATTTAGAGTTTTACTAAAACAACATCATCAACGACAACAGAAAGTAAAACAAACAAGAAATCAAAATATACAAAAGCATTGACATCTGGCATGTTTACAAAGCACAGATTTCTTACCCTAAAATAATTAAAGCCTGTCAGACTTGGCTGATCCTGCGTCTGGCTGGGCTCTTGGCTTCAGATTCCTTGTCGCCCACATCACTACTGCTTCATCAGAGGAAGGAGTTCCTGCCACTCTTCTCCCTGCTCTTCCCCTTCAGGGGGCCTCAGGCTCAGCCAGACTACCACTTTTTTTTTCCTGTGAGGAAGATCAGCCCTGAGCTAACATCCATGCCATTCCTCCTCTTTTTGCTGAGGAAGACTGGCCCTGGGCTAACATCCGTGCCCATCTTCCTCCACTTTATATGGGATGCCGCCACAGCATGACCTGACAAGTGGTGCATCGGTGCACGCCGGGGATCTGAACCTGGGCGGCCAGCAGTGGAGCACGCGCACTTAACCACTGCGCCACCGGGCCAGCCCCCAGACTCCGACTTTTGTGCACCTCCAGCCCATGGCCTCTGAGCCTGAGAAAAGTATTTCCCAGGCCAGTGTCGAGGTTCCTCCCTGAGGCCCTTCGCCGTCCCAGGATTTCCCTGAGTGGCCTGCAGGGAGATTCAGAGCCCTCACCTGTCGCACTCTACTCAGACAGTCTGCCCAGGCTTCGGGCGCCGGCCCCACCCTTCCAGAAGCCTGCCTACTTTGTCTTCACCCCTCCCCTCCCCACCTCTCCCCTATCCAGCCAGCACCTGTTTTGTGTTTTGAAAGCCTGGAAGCACCCCCATCCTCCACCCTCGCAGACCTCCCACTGAGTTCCAGTTTCCTGTCCAAACTCCAGACTTGAGTTCTGGACTCATTTGAAGCACATGAGAGCTCACTGCATGTTCAAGCCTTTCCTTCCCGGCTCAGGTTGCCAGTGGTCCCCCACTCAGGGGAGGAGTGGTCTTGTGGCAGCCCCCATGGGTGGTCCTCAGACTTGTCAGAGGTCAGAGTGCCTGCCAAGTCATGGTCATCTCTGCAGGGCACCATGTCACTGCTTAGTCCCCTCAGTTACTCCGCTAGGAACAATTTTACAAGCAAAAACTATGACCCTGCTGTGGCACGTACTATGAAATCACAACCACCAGTAAACAGGTACACACACACACACACACACACACACACACGCAAAGAAACTCTTAAGGTCCCTGATTGGCAGTTTCTGTATGTTCTGGCAATGCTAATTTGTTCAATAATTTTTTTAGCCTTCTGCTAGTATTTGCTACCAGGTAAGTGGGAGCAGGTGCCAAAGGTTGGAGAACAACTTTTGGAAGATAAAACGTTTAAAATTGACCACGCTTTCCCCATGTAGTAGGCAGAATGATGGTCTTCCGAAAAGGTCCTCTTCCTAATCCTTGGAACCTGTGACTGTGTTACCTTATGTAGCAAAATGGACTTTGCCCATGTGGTTAAGTAAAGGTCCTGAGATGGGGAGATTGTTCTGGATCGTCCAGGTGGGCCCAAACTCATCACAAGGGTCCTCATAAGTGAAAGAGGGAGGCAGGACAGTCAGAGGCAGAGAAAGATTTGAAGATGCTAAACTGCTGACTTTGAAGATGGAGGAAGAGACCAAGAGCCACAGAGTGCTGGCAGCCTCCAGAAGATGGAAAAGGCAAGGGAATGGATCCTTCCCCAGAGCTTCCAGAGGAATCACAGCCCCGCCAACATCTTGATTTCAGTCCAGTGAACCCCATTTAAGACTTCTGACTTCCAGAACTGGAAGGTAATAAATTTGAATCATTTTAAGCCACTAAATTTGTGGTAATTTGTTACAATGGCAACAGGACATCAATAGTCTCCATTAACTTAATTGTTTATGTGACTTGAGCAAAGAATACCTTCTTTGGATTTGATGGGAACCGTCTGGTACGACACCAAGGATAAAGAAGCGTCCCCATTCATTTTTTCCAATAGCTGTCGTTTGTCATTTCCTCTCCACCAACACTAAGCCAGGGCTCACATCAGTCACAGATGTACTAGCACGAGCCTTTGCGGCAGGTGTTGTTATGCACTTTTACAGAGGGGAAACTGAGGCTCAGCATAGTTAAGTGACTTCCCCAGGGCCACACGTCTGCAGCTGACAGGTGGAGAGAGAAGGTGCAAATGCTCCTCAGCCAATTCCAACCCTTCTTTATGCCCCTTCTTGGAGAGGAGCTTGTGAGCCACTGTTCTGCCACCTGCCCTCCTCTGTCTACAGGAGTCTCACTCACACAGGCGGCGAACTGCCTTTTTCTGCCGTTGTGGGTGGCAAGCCACAGTCAAAACTGCTGCTTGGAAAGCTCCTTTCGGTTGCAAATAAGGTTTGTGTTGACTCTGGCTAGTGGTGTAATTGGGACTTCTTTATGTGAAACTGGACTTGGGGTCAGTTAATGTGCAGGTCCATGTGGCGGTGGATAGGAGAACATGTCCATTTCGAGTCCAGCAGGGAAATGCAGCGCTCCCCTCTCCTGACACGACCTCAGCCCCGCGCCACCGCCGTGGGGCCCACGCACCCTTGTGAGGGTTGAGGAAGGCCCCGGGGATGACCTGGCTTATGTCCCCTTTGCCCGGACTCAGTGGTTCTCCATCCTGGCTGCACATTCAAACCACCTCAGAAGCTACAGAAACGCCCCTCCAGTTAACCCACACTGTGGGTGGGGCCTGGGCCTCAGGGCGCAGGCCAGAGTCTCCCAGTGAGGCTAACGTGTGGTCAAGACCAGCAGGTCCCGAACCAGCTGGGTTATATCCTTCACCTGCGGTGTATAGAGGCTGCTGCCACTGTGAGGACTGGTCCAGATGTGTCAGCTCCGCCCAGTCAGTGACCACAGGGACCCTCTTGTAGAATCTCCTTTAAGGACGCTGCGTGGCTGAGGAAGAACATCGGGCCTCTCACTGAGCAGGTACATTTTAGGGTGACCAGCCATCCCAGTTCACCCAGGACTTGGGGGAGAGGGGTGTTCTCAGGCATGAGATTTTAAGGGCTAAAATCAGGAAAGTCTCAGACATTTTTCACAGGGAGCTAGAAGTCTGAAGCCCACAGGAGGAAACTCTCATGGTTGGGTGGTAGCACTCTGCATCAGAGGAGGGGTGTGTCTGTGTGGGAGTGTGAGAGAGTTGTGCATTAGTGTATGGGAGTGTGTGAAAGTGTGTGAGAGAATGTGTGTGCATGTGGATGAGAGTGTGTGTGGGGGTAGGTGTGTGTGTGTGAGAGTGTGGGCATTCTGGGGACAGTAGGCCTCACCAGCCCAGAATGGCCCCACTGCAGTGGCTTCTAAAACATCTGCAGGCTTGTGCCAACCGAGCTGGCCCTGCATCCTGCCAGAGAGCAGCCCGAGGAAAGCATGCCCTGTGTGGTTCAGTGAGCTCAGGGGTAGAAATTGTACATTTATTTTTCTCTGTGACAGTATAATTAGCTTTTCCTCTTGTGAGGAATGAAAGGGCAGTGTGCTTTCCGACAGCTGTGGGAGCTGCCTTCCTGCCTGGATAAATCTCATCTCCCCCGATATTGTTACACCTGTTTAAACAAGGAACAAAATAGGTATTTATTTGAAGTTCAAGAGGCCATATGAGCCATGGCCTAAATATAGGCCTGGATATAATTATAAAGATACTTAATTCTTTGTTCTGAAGGATTTTTGCAGCCCACTGTTCCCTCAGAGGCTCGGCAGTTCCTTAAACATGTGTACATCCCAGAATGAGTAAAGGCAGCAGTGAGCAGGCCTCACAGAGCAGAGTGTGTAAGGCTGGGGACCAGGGAAGAGAAACGACTCCCACACTTTGCTCATCATCAGAAGCCCCAGGGAGGAGGCTGGATAAAGATGCCCATCTCCAGGTCCTTGCTGGCCTTGGAACAGAGGACAGGCTCCTGTCCTTTTAAAGCTCCCCAGGTGATCCTGACGATGCCTCAAGCTCAAGGACCCCTGACCTAAGGCGTGGGGTGGGGGACTCCTTCCTGCGAGGCATTTCTGGGACTAGGTCACTTCAGGGATACTGATAATGGCCGTTTCCTGAGCACCCCTCACATGCAGGCACCTGCCATTATTCCCATTTTGCAGAAGAGGCAGCTGAGTTCTTTCATTCGTTTCTGTGCTGTGTACCAGAGCACATCAGGGCAATTCATCATGATCAAGGCTATGAACCCTCTCACCAGAAAACTGCACCTGCACAGAAGATTTTGCACAATTTTGGAGAGTTCATGGAGCCCTCTGAAACCCATCCAAGGACCTCTAGTTAAGAATGCCCATCCTAATAGTGACGTCAGCATCATGGTGGAGTGAACTGTTTCCTTAGTCTCTACCCCCTAAGATACAACCAAAAGGACATTCATTAACCAACAGAGGACACCCACACAGCACGAGAGGAAATCTGAGAGATCCACGCAGCCATATGTCTGAAGGTGGGGTACTGGATCCCCGGGAAGCAGTGGAAGGAGGTATGCAGATCTCCTCCTCCTCCCCAGGGGCAGCGATCTAGGGCACGAGACCTCACACAGTGGCTGATGTACAACTCTAAGAGGAGACGGGGAAACAGGCAGGCCTCCGTGCACGTGTTTTTGCTTTCGGAGTTGCATCCCAGCTCGCAGGAATGCTTCACGTTGGCCCCCACCAAGCCCAGCAGCCCAGGTGAACCGCCAGTGAGTGCAGAGTGAGCTCATGTGTGTGAAAGAAAGCAGCCCTCCCCTACTCTCCACCTGATGCACCAGCTTGGCTGGTCGGCCAGGGCAGTAGGGGTGTCTGTGCCTACATGTGGGACCCCCCAAGCAGTGGTGGACAGCAGGCAAATGCAGATGAGCCCTATCAGCACAACTTCCAGCAGACGTGGTGGGTTCAGAAAACACAGCTCCTGCCCCCCCTCAGTGGTGGCAGGTGGAATTTGTGACCACATACTGCCACTAGGCACTGGCAAAGGTCCACTCTATCAAACACCATGAAGAACTACATTAACACTCCAGGTCAGAAGGAAAATGACAAGACAGAAACCAATCCTGAAGTCATAGAAATTTACAATCTAATTACCGAGAATTCAAAATAGTTGTCATAAAGAAACTCAAGGAGCTACGAGAAAACCCAGAAAGACAGTTCAATGAACTCAGGAATAAAATTAATGAGCAGAAGGAATTCTTCACAAAAGAGATTGAAACTCTAAAAAAAACAAACAAACAGAAATGCTGGAGATGAAGAACACAATGAATGAGATAAAAAGCAATGTAGAAACATTAAAAAACAGAGCTGACATTATGGAGGACGGAATAGTAATTTAGACGACAGAAATATAGAAATGCTTCAGGTGGAGGAGGAGAGAGAACTAAGACTAAAAAAAATGAAGAAATTCTCTGAGAAATATCCGACTCAATTAGGAAATGCAACATAAGGATTATAGGTACTCCAGAGGGAGAAGGGAGGGAGAAAGGAGCAGAGAGCTTGTTCAAAGAAATAATAGCTGAGAACTTCCCAAACCTGGGGAAGGAACTGGAATTAGAAGTAAATGAAGCCAATAGAACTCCTAATTCCATCAATGCAAAAAGACCTGCTCCAAGGCATATACTAGTAAAACTGGCAAAAGTCAATGACAAAGAAAAAATATTAAGGGCAGTAAGGCAGAAGAGAATAATCTACAAAGGAGCCCCTATCAGGCTTTTAGTAGACTTCTCAGCAGATACCTTACAGGGTAGGAGAGAGTGGAATGATATATTCGAAATACTGAAAGATAAAAACTTTCAGCCAAAAATACTCTATCCAGCAAAACTATCCTTCAGATATGATGGAGAAATAAAAATTTTCCCAGATAAACAAAAGCTGAGGGAGTTCTTGCCACAAGACCTCCCCACAAGAAATGATCAAGAAAGCCCTTATATCTGAAACAAAAAGGAAAAGGTTTATAAAGCCTTGAACAAGGAGGTAAATAGACAGACAAAATCAGAAAATTGCATCTGTCTATCAGAACAGGTTAGCAAACACTTAATTACAACATTAAAGATAAAAGGAAGGAAAGCATAAAAAATAACTATAAACATTTCATTTTAATCACAAACTCACAACACAAAACAGAATAATTTATGACAACAATAACTTAGGTGGGGAAGAGGAAAGAGATGGAATCTGCTTAGGCTAATGGAGATAAGAGGCTATCAGAAAATGGACTATCACATCTATGAGATCTTTATACAAACCACATGGTAACCACTAAAAAAAAAAATCAGAACAGAGACACAAATGATAAATAAAGAGAAAACTGAGAAGACCATCATAGGAAACCAGCAAACTGAAATGGCAGCCAGAAATACATGGGAAGAGAAACAAGGGAAATATAGAACAACCAGAAAACAAGAGATAAAGTGGCAGTATTAAGCCCTCATATATCAATAATCACTCTAAATGTAAATGGATTGAATTCTCCAATGAAAATTGGAGAATATTCATTGTGGTGGGATCGATTAAAAAGCAAGACCCAACAATATGCTGCCTCCAGGAGACACATCTCAGCTCTAAAGACAAACACAGGCTCAGAGTGAAGGGATGGAAGGCAATACTCCAAGCAAACAGCAAACAAAAGAAAGCAGGTATTGTCATACTTATATCAGACAAAGCAGACTTCAAGATAAAAAAGACAATGAGAGACAAAGAGGGGCAGTATAAAATGATAAAAGGAACATTCCACCAAGAGGACATAACACTTATGAATATATATGCATCTAACACAGGAGCACCAAAGTACGTAAAGCAACTGTTAACAGAACTAAAGGGAGAAATTAACAGCAACATAATAATAGTAGGGGACCTCAACACCCCACTTACATCAATGGATAGATCATCCATACAGCAAGTCAACAATGAAATAATGGAATTAAACAGAAAACTAGACCAGATGGATTTAATAGATACACATAGAACATTCCATCCAAAAACAGCAGAATACACATTCTTCTCAAGTGCACATGGAACATTCTCAAAGATAGACCATATGTTGGGAAACATGGCAAGCCTCAATAAGTTTAAAAAGATTGAAATCATATCAAGCATCTTTTCCGACCATAATGCTATCAAACTAGAAATCAACTAAAAGAAAAAAGCTGGGAAAGTCACAAATATGTGGTGACTAAACAACATGCTATTGAACAACCATTGGATCAATGAAGAAATCAAAGGAGAAATCAAAAAATATCTGGAGACAAATGAAAATGAAAATATATCTTACCAACTCTTATGGGATGCAGCAAAAGTGGTTCTAAGAGGAAAATTCATAGCAATACATGCCCATCTCAACAAACAAGAAAAATCTCAAATAAGTAATCTTAAATTATACCTAACAGAACTAGAAAAAGAAGAACAAACATAGCCCAAAGTCAGAAGAAGAAGGGAAATAAAAATTAGAGCAGAAATAAATGAAATAGAAACCAAAATAACAGGAGAAAGGATTGATGAAACTAAGAGCTGTTTCTTTGAGAAGATAAACAAAATTGACAAATCCTTAACTAGATTCACTAAGAGAAAAAGAGAGAAGACTGAAATAAATAAAATTAGAAATGAAAGAGGAGAAATTATAACAGATACCACAGAAATACAAAGGATTATCAGAGAATACAATGAAAAACTATATGCCCACAAACTGGATAACCCAGAAGAAATGGATAAATTCTTAGACTCATACAACCTCCCAAAACTGAATCAACAAGAAATAGAGAATCTGGATAGACAAATCACAAGTAAAGAGATTGAAACAGTAATAAAAAACCTCCCAAAAAACAAAAGTCCAGGACCAGGTGGCTTCTCTGGAGAATTCTACCGAACATTCAAAGAAGATTTAATACCTATCCTTCTCAAACTATTCCAAAAAATTGAAGAAGATGGAACACTTCCTAATTCATTCTATGAGGCCAACATCACCGTGATAACAAAACTAGACAAAGGCAACACAAAAAAGGAAAATTAGAGGCCAATATCACTGATGAACCTAGATGCAAAAATCCTCAAGAAAATATTGGCAAACTGAATACAGCATACATTAAAAGCATCATACACCATGATCAAGTGGGATTTATACCAGGGACACAGGGATGGGTCAGCATCCGCCAATCAATCAATGTGATACACCACATTAATAAAATGAGGAATAAAAACCACATGATCATCTCAATAGATGCAGAGAAGGAATTTGACAAGATCCAACATCCATTTATGATAATAACTCTTAATAAAATGGGTATAGAAGGAAAGTACCTCAACATAATAAAGACCATATATGACAAATCCACAGCCAACATCATACTCGTCGGTGAAAAACTGAAAGCCATCCCTCTGAGAACAGGAACACAACAAGGGTGCCCACTCTTGCCACTCTTATTCAACACAGTACAGAGCCTTGGGCCAGAGCAATTAGGCAAGAAAAAGAAACAAAAGATGTCCAAACCAGAAAGGAAGAAGTGAAACTCTCACTGTTTGCAGATGACATGATTCTATATGTAGAAAACCCTAAAGAATCCATTGAAAACTATTAGAAATAATCAACAAATACAGCCAAGTGGCAGCGTACAAAATCAACTTACAAAAATCAGTTGCATGTCTATACTCTAATAACAAACTAACAGAAAGAGAACTCAAGAATACAGTCCCATTTATAATTGCAACAAAAAGAATAAAATATATAGGAATAAATTTAACCAAGGAAGTGAAAAACCTATACACTGAAAACTATAAGACATTATTGAAAGAAATTGAAGATGACATAAAGAAATGGACAGATATTCCATGCTCATGGATTGGAAGAATAAACATAGTTAAAATGTTCATATTACCTAAAGCAATCTACAGATTCAATGCAATCCCAATCAGAACCCCAAAGCCATTCTTCACAGAAGTAGAACAAAGAATCCTAAAACTTATATGGAATGACAAAAGACCCCAAATAGGAAAGGCAATCCTGAGAAAAAAGAACAAAGCCGGAGTCATCATAATCCCTGACTTCAAAATACACTGCAAAGCTATAGTAACCCAAACAGCATGGTACTGGTACAAAAACAGACACGCAGGTCAATGGAAGAGAATTGAAAGCCCAGAAATAAAACCACACTTCTGTGGACAGCTAACCTTCGACAAAGGAGCTAAGAACATACAATGGAGACAGGAAAGTCTCTTCAATAAATGATGTGGGGAAAACTGGACAGCCATATGTGAAAGAATGAAAGTAGACCATTATCTTTCACCACACACAAAAATTAACTCAAAATGGATTAAACACTTAAAGGTAAGACCTGAAACCATAAACCTCCTAGAAGAAAATATAGGCAGTACACTCTGACATTGGTCTTAGCAGCATCTTTTCCAATACCATGTCTACTCAGGCATGGGAAACAAAAGAAAAAATAAACAAATGGGACTATATCAGACTAAAAATCTTCTGCAAGGCAAAGGAAACCATGAACAAAATGAAAAGACAACCCACCAACTGGGAGAAAATATTTGCAAATCATATATCCGACAAGGCGTTAATCTCCAAAATATACAAAGAACTCATACAACTCAAAAACAAAAAGACAAATGAAACTTGATCGAAAAATGGGCAGAGGATATGAACAGACGTTTTTCCAAAGAAGATATACAGATGGCCAGCAGGCACATGAATAGATATTCAGCATCACAAATCATTAGGGAAATGCAAATCAAAACTACAATGAGATATCACCTTACACCCGTTAGAATGGCTATAATCACTAAGACAAAAACAGACAAATGTTGGAGAGGATGTGGAGAAAGGGGAACCCTCATACACTGCTGGTGGGAATGCAAACTGGTGGAGCCACTACCGAAAACAGTATGGAGATTCCTCAAAAAATTAAAAATAGAAATACTTTATGATCCAGCTATCCCACTACTGGGTATTTATCCAAAGAACTTGAAATCAACAATTCAGAGACTTGTGCACCCCTATGTTCATTGCAGCGTTACTCACAATAGCTAAGACATGGAAGCAACCCAAGTGCTCACCAACAGATGAATGGATAAAGAAGATGTGGTGTATATATACAATGGAATACTACTCAGCCATAAAAAATGACAATATCGTCCCATTTGCAACAACATGGATGGACCTGGAGGGTATTATGTTAAGTGAAATAAGCCAGACAGAGAAAAACAAACAGTGCATGATTTCACTCATACGTGGAAGACAAACACACGGACAAAGAGAACAGATTAGTGGTTACTAGAGGGGAAGAGGGTTGGGGGGTGGGCAAAAGAGGTGAAGGGGCACATATATATGTTGACAGATAAAAATTAGACTATTGGTGGTGAGCATGATGCAGTCTATACAGAATACTGACAAATAATAATGTACACCTGAAATTGCACAATATTATAAACCGTTACGACCTCAACAAAATAAAAAATAAATAAAAGTGCTAGAAAATAAAAAAGAACGCCTATCCTAAAGGACATTCCCTGTGGGAGGCCACAAACGGCCAGGGGCCGGATGCTCAGCAGCCTGAGGAATGGCTATGGGCACTTGCTGTGGGGTTTCTGAGAGTTCAGGGCGCGTTGAGGAAGCTGTGGACATGGGAAGTGAGGGCAGGACACAGTCCCTGCTTCCAGTGTAGTTGGAAAGACACAACTGCACAGGAAGAAAGATAATATGAGGTTCAATATCGGCCCGAGCCCACGTAAGGGCTGACACCTCGTGCTGAGGCTCAGTGAGGCACGTGGGCTGGGGGAGGGCAAGGGGTGGGCAGGTGAGGGCCCAGCCGTGGAGGAGCCTGGGCTGAGCTCGGCAGGAAGGAGAGAATTCAGGTAGGGCCGGGGCTTGTCTGATGCTTTTGGGGAGGAGGGGAGAAAGCCACACCCAGGGCAGTGATAAGGAGAGTCAGGCCATTAAAAAAGCAAAAGGATCCTGCATGCCAAGAAATGAATCCCGGTGGCTTAGCGGTTGAGTGCCCGCGCTCCGCTACTGGCGGCCCGGGTTCAGATCCCAGGCGCGCACCGACGCACCGCTTCTCCGGGCATGCTGAGGCCGCGTCCCACATACAGCAGCTAGAAGGATGTACAACCATGACATACAACTATCTACTGGGGCTTTGGGGAAGGAAAAAAAAAGGAGGAGGATTGGCAATAGATGTTAGCCCAGGGCCGGTCTTCCTCAGCAAAAAGAGGAGGATTGGCACAGATGTTAGCTCAGGGCTGATCTCCCTCACAAAAAAAAAAAAAAGAAAGAAATGAATCCACTCTGCTTGAAAAAAAAGGAAGGAAGAAAGAAGAGAATAAGAGAAAGAAATGCTCAAGAGAGTGATAACTTTTGCGGTCACTTTAAAATATGTTTACATTGAATGATTAAATTATTTTAACACAAAACATAATGCTAGATAATTGTGCTTTACAATTTCAGAAAAAATTACAATTACAATAATACAGAATTTTGAAAAAATATATTCATTTATAATTCCCCGGAGACAATGTGGTTCAGTAGCAGGACCTAAGATAAAGTTGCATGGGGGTATTTGTCAGTTTATCTCTGAGACTCTATGCATAACCTCATTTGCAGATTATGTATCTACATTTGAGGGGCCCGCGTGGTGCTGTAGTGGTTAAGTTCCTGTGCTCCACTTTGGCCGCCCAGAGTTCACAGGTTCGGATCCTGGGAGTGGACTTACACCACTGGTCAACCACGCTGTGGCAGGCGTCCCACATATAAAGTAGAGGACGATGGGCACGGATGTTAGCCCAGGGCCAGTCTTCCTCAGCAAAAAGAGGAGGATTAGCATGGATGTTAGCTCAGGGCTGATCTTCCTCACAAAAAAGAAAGAAAGACAGAAGAGAGGAAGAGAGAGAGAGAGAGGGAGGGAGGGAGGGAGGGAGGGAGAGAGGGAGAGAGGGAGGGAGAGAGAGAGGGGGAGGAGGAGAGAGAGAGAGGGAGAGAGAGGGAGAAAGAAAGAAAGAAAGAAAGGAAGGAAGGAAGGAAGGAAGGAAGGAAGGAAGGAAGGAAGGAAGAGAAAGGGAGGGAAGGGAGGGAAGGGAGGGAAGGGAGGAAGGAAAGAAAGATGACAAGAAAGAAAGAGAGAGAAAGAGAGGAAGGAAGGAAGGGAGGAAAGGAGGAAGGGAGAAAGAGAGAGAGAGAGAAAGAAAGAAAGAAGGAAGGAAGGAAGGAAGGAAGGAAGGAAGGAAGGAAGGAAGGAAGGAAGGAAGGAAGGAAAGAAAAGAAGGAAAGAAAGAGAAAGAAATCTACATTTGAGGTGGGGAAATGCGTAGGTGTGTGGGTTTGGATCCGATTGGAGAAGGCTCTGGGTGCCCTGAGCTTCCTCCTGTGACCTTTAGGGGGAGCCGTTGCAGTGTGGAGGGAAGCACTGAGTCCCAGCGGAGGAGGGCAGGGGACTGGGTGTGGGGGAACCTGGAGGCTGGGAGACTGGCCAAGAAACAATTGCAGAATGGCAGATGCTGGGAGGAGAGCCTGGACAAGCGCCAGCCAAGGGCAGACGCCAGGAAGGGACGGTTATCCAGCCCTAGGCCTGGAGAGGGGGACGAGGCAGAGAGGGACTCGGCGGGGCAATGGTTGCTCCACAGAGAGAACCAGAATTCCTGGGATCTGAAGGGTGAGGATGACCAGCTCAGTGTTGGCCAGTTGGTCTTCTGGCAGGAGGTAAGGAGGCTCACCTCACCTCTGCTTCCTCCCAGTAAAGGTGTCCTGATAGGTCCTTAAAAGACAGACGCCCTCTGCTCGCCTGGCACCGTGTTCCCTGGAGGGTGTTCAGATTCTGGGGGGCACTGCTTTCTCCAGCTGGAGAGGTCCCCTTGTTTGCTCTGTCCAGAACGTGGCACAGTAATGTAAGACCTGGGTTCTTTAAATAGACAAGGATTTCAGCAACTCCGGGTCAAGATACCTTGCAGATATACACAGAATGTTTTAATAGCAATTAAACATATGAAAATTAATCCGAAAAAACAAAGCCAAGAGTGAATCTGTACGGTGAGGCGGAGGCAGAGACAGGGAAATGTGCGGGCCAGGGTGCACTTTACTCCTTGGGAACAGCAGGAAGTTCACCGGAATGAGCTCAAGGGAGGGAGAGGGATGTGTGGAGTCAGACACCTATTTCCCACAGCTGCCAGCTCCCTGGGAGTTTCAGAAACGCACACTGCCACTGTCTGGCTCAGTGAGATGATTTCTTAGGCAAATAAAGTCATTTCCTGCTTCTGAATGTAACTTCTTTGCACAACAATGAACTTACTAAACAGACCCAGAAATTATTACGAGATCCTTTAACCCATCTTTAAAAATGATTGAAAACATGCTGTGAATCTGATTTTCCCATGGTTAGACAAAGCTGCACATGAACACTTTTAAAGAATAAGAGCACCATAAAGAAACATTTAGCTCTATTCTCATTGAAAAGGACTCCTTGCAGGAACATGTGACTAGTTCTGGCCAATCAAATGTGAAATGTCTGCTCTCATCAGATACCACATCTGCCAGCACCATGATCTGGGACTTCCCGGCCTCCAGACTGGGAGAAATAAATGTCTGTTGTTTAAGCCGCCCAGTTTAAGGTGTTTCTGTGATAGCAGCCCGAAGGGACCAGGACAGTGGACATTTGCATTGTCTCCAGTTTCTCACTCTCTTTACAATCGCATATCTCTTTGTGCTCATGCATGCGAGTTCTTCCAAGGACTTTAACAGGAAGTAGAATTGTTGAGTCCCAGGGAATATGGACTTTCAGTTCTGCTTGACATTTGCCCGATGGCTCTGGGAGGGGCTGGACCAGGTCGTACTGAGGGTGGCTATTTTTAGAGCTTACATTTTACACTCACATCATTGCCCTCTGTCCTAAAACAAGCAATATTATGCATTTCACCTTTAGAAAATCTAAACTAACCACGCTTACTCTAGATGGTAGTGTTATACAACATTTTTAAGCTTTACATTTTTTTAAAAAGATCTGTTCACTGTAAAAAAAATTGCAGCATTTCATAAAAGTACAAAGAGTAAGGTAACAATCACCTGAAACCCCGCCATCCAGAGAACACCGCCGTCAACACCTTGGTGAATGTCCTTCCAAACATTCCTGCTGGAAATGGGTGTGTGTGCAATGGTACATAATGGAACAGGCGACGCTAGTTTATCGCCTGCTTTTTCACTCAACAGTCTGTTATGAACACCTTGAGATAGTTTTTCAAATCTACAAAATGCCTCTGATTTCTTTTGGCTTAGAGTCGCTTCGAGGTTAGAAGATGACAGGAAGGGGAGGGAGAAGAGAGAGCTAACAGTGTTGAAGGACCCGGTATATTCTCCATCTGACTTCCTCATCAACTATTCTGGGAGGTGGGTGCTGCTGCCCATTGCACAGATGGGAAGTCAAGGTCACAGCAACAGAGGGCAATGGAGTCGGAATTCAGTGAGGTCTCTCATTTACTCCGCTTTGTTTACTCCACCTCCTCACCCACTGCCCATCTTCAGCGGGGCTCCCCCCAGTCCCCTGTGGGTGCAAAGGGTGAAGGGGATTTGAAGACCCAGAAGGTGTGAGGCCCAGGTCTCACCACAACCTTGGTGAAGCCAACGGGGTGAGAATCTCGAAAATCTACCCTGCTGAGGTAGGCCTCTGCTTTCCCTTCTTCCACCTCTGGAAAGAGGAAGCAGCAGTGTCTTCCTGAGGGGGGTTAATCTGGAAACTTCTTCGAGGGAGGTGAAGGGACATGCCTTGAGTGGGTAGAAGCAGCCCGATCCTGAGAGGGTTCTGACTCTCTCCATCTTGGAGAGGGGAAGGGAGGGTCAGGAACCTGGGGAGGCAGAGATTTGCTGGGTAGTGGCTGCCCAGTCTGTGGTCAGTGGAGAGGAGGGCTGTGAGGGCCTCTCTGAGCCCCCGGGGGTGCCCAAAAGACAAACGGTGGGGAAGGGGGTTAGCTGTGGCTTCGTGTAGCCGAAGGAACAAGGGTAAAGAGGGAGACCACCAGGGCCCAAGGAATGTGAGCAGCACAGAGGTCCGGGTTTCTTGTAGGGTCTAAGGATTGGGGGAGGGAGCACCCTAACTTTTTGGAGGCTAAATGGTATTTTGGAGAAATGAAGGAAAGTGACGTTCCTTGAACTTGATATTGTGGCCCCAAATGCAAGGCTGACTCCATGGGCATGAGACCGTGCATCACCCAGAGCCTGACACTTAGAAGAGCCCACACTGGTTTAATGCTCTGCTGTCGCCATCCTGAAACTCTCAATAATTTTTGAACAAGGAGCCGCGCATTTTCATTTTTCACTTATGTGCAAATTATGTAGCCAGTCCTGCAAAAATGCACGCCTGCTGCATCCCCCGGTGGCAGAAGTTTCAAGAGTCTTATGTCTTGAGGAGAGTCCTCCCTGAGAGAGCTGGAGCAGTTCACGAGGGCGCTAGCTCACTGCCAATCACTACCCCACTGCCTACATCGTGACCACCTCACGTCTGTTGACGCTGCTGTGTCTCTGTAATGCTCGTTCCCCAAAGGGGTCAGTTACATACGTCTTTTCCATGAAAATAGAGCTGAATATAAATTTAATATGTATTATTATGAAACTAAAAATGAAAACCATGGTGGTGCATAGAAGGAGTTATCAGGGATGAAAGCGAAGGTGCTCGGGGGCCGTTTTTGGGTGGATTTCAGTGGAGAGGGCTCCCAGGTGCCAGGGCACCCTGAGTGGGAACACGTGTGCTCCGGGTCCAGCCCGCTCCCAGTGGGGGCCCGGAGTGCTAGCAGTGGCAGCTTTTCTCCCAGCAGAGGCCCCTCTCTTCCCTGGCCTCTGGTTCACACAGATTTTCAGAAGTTATACAGCAATCTGGAGGCTTGTATATATTTGGAACTGAATAATCCGCTTTTGAAGCCGTCAGATGCTGACATTTATGATGTCTCTACAGTTGGCTCCCATGTTCTTGGGGCTTAAAATGACTCCTGTGTGGAGTGAGGACACTTTTTTTCAAGGTTCTGAAGTTCACACTGCTCCAGTCTGAGGCTTCCAGAAGCATCCTGTGGGTGTCTGAGTATATGTGGGCGCTGGGCGGAAATGCACCAGGGATGCGGGGTTTGGTGTGATGGGTGTGACCAGGAGCTAGGACACCGGGGCACAGCCTCCCTCTGTCATGGACTCGTCTATGCCCCGCCACGTTGCCCTCCCTCACTGCGGTCTTCTCTCTATAATGAACCCAGAAACCACTGCCTGTTTTCCTACAGGGCAGCCTCTGCAGGAGGAAAGTACCGTCACCTGAAAGAAAGACCAGGCCCAGTGCAAGACCTGCTGCACCGAAGCTTGAGGGAAACCGCGAGGAGAGCCTGCTCTGCTTTATGCCCTGGTGATGGAGTGTAAGGCCGTGGGAAGAGTCTGTCCTCCAGGGAATCGGAACAGCCATCAGAGCTAAACAGGGGAGGGGTCACATCCGATGCAGGAGAGCAAGTATTAGGGGGAACCTCATGAAACTGCCGGCGATGTAGCTCAAAAAACAGGAGGATATTGGCAATCTCATTTGCTCATTCCGATGCAACCCGCCAGCAGCAGAGCGTCGGCGTGGCCGGAGAGGGTAGGTTCACGCAGTGGTCAGGTAAGTGCGGGGAGCAGGAGACGCCACGCTGGGTCAGGGCAGAGGAGAGCTGGGGCACACGTGCATGAGGCCCCCAGAGAGCCCTTGACCCCGGAGGAAGTGACTTGCTGTGGCCGCAGCATTTCCCTGGGCAGGAGCTGGAGGCCGAGGCCAGTGTCCTGTGAATATTGTTCGGACCCTGTTCTGAGCTGGCGTGGCCCTGGAATGAGGGTTACACTGACACACAGGCAGAGGTGGCCAGGCTAGCAGTGTCAGCTGAGTGTCACAGGCCCCCTCGGGCTGCGTGATCAGGGCAGGCTTCTTGGAGGGGGTGGACTCTGAGCTAAGCCTTCAAGGATGGGTGGAAGTTAAAACAGGTGCAGAGAAGAGGAAAAGGGGAGGGCTGGAGAAATCTAAAATTCTATAGGTATTTTAAGGCAGAAAAAGTCACAAAATAGTATGGACACCATGTTTCCTTTTTTGTTAAAGACATGTATGAATATATACATATGCATACAGATACTTATATATATTCATAGAATGATTATGGAAGAATACTTATTAAAATGTTAACTACGTTGTCATGATAGAGTGGTTTGTACTTCTTTTTGCTTATCTGTATGTTCTAATTGTTTTACAGTAAGCGTGTGTTACTCGTGTAACAGTTTTTAAAGGTTGAGGAACAAAGGCAGCCCTGTGTCTTATCAATGTGTAAATGCTCCATGGACGAAGCTACTACCTGACCCTAAATTAGAATTCTTCCTAAGTTTTACTGAAATGGCGAACTCCACTAGACTTCCACAGTTCCTGGCATAAATAACGGAATGGTTTATGAGTGTGCACTCTGTAGGTTTGCTTCCATCTCCACAACTTGCCAGCTAGTAAAATGGAATAATGATAGCGCCCACCTCCTAGGCTCTTTATGAGCACTCAAAAAATGTTAGCTGTTATCATTGGCTCCTGTCTCTCTCTCTCACACACACACACACACCTCTGAGAATCTTATCTGAATACCGCTCTCAACCACCCACATGACGGTGGTGTGGACCTACAGGGGCCTCTCACACTTTAATACGCGTACGAACGGCCTGGGGATCTTGTTGAAATGCAGGTTCTGACTCAGGAGGTCTGGGCTGGAGCCTGAGAGTCTGCATCTCTAACAAGCGCCAGGTCATGTCCCACTGCTGGTTCGTGGACCCCACTCTGAGACATGAGGCTGAGGATGTCCTCTTAGGACTTCCAGGAACAAAATGCCCTTAAACGTATTCAGATAGTACCTGTCATATAGATTTCCTTCTCTCTTGGGCAGTATTACGTCAGCCTGTTCATCAGTATACATAAACACCTACTTCTATGCATGAGACCCCATGCTGGATTCTGGGAACTCGAGGTATCTGTTATCAGATGGGGCCCCGGCCCTTAAGGTGCTCCTATTCAACACCTAAACATAAAAATGTAGGCAGCCACAGAAAGAACCTTTCCTGGATGCAAGGAGGGCTACAGACGGTAGAGGAGAGCAGGACTCCAGGGTCTATTATGATTTGGTAGAGAACTCAAGTCCAAGTCCTTACTTTGAAGTGCCAAGGATGAACACGTGCTCCAGATGCCGAGATTGCACCAATAAGTCTCAATTTTTAATGTGCGAGTCATGTCTGTGTGGATACATGCTCCCATAGGACTTGTGAGGCTGTGTGTATTGTTTTCCTAGTTGCAAGTCCTCCTCGCTCCTGGTTAGTGGAGGAACCATGCTTTGGGATATGGAAGTCATCTGGAACACAAACAGGCCTGTGGCCACACCGCACCACTGTGTCCATTGTGTAAGGAACATGTTTGTCTCATTTGGCTGCATTTTGTAGGGCTTTCAGCTCCTGCTTTGTTCCATTTGAAGATTATTATTTGCTATGGAAACAGTGATGTCAAATTGATGTGGGTGGGGCTCAGGGCCACGCATAAACACAGAGTGGTTTACTGCACAGGGTGTAAGTCATTGTTAGATTCAGGAGTTGCCAGTCGGTGCAGGTCACCCCTCCCAAGCCCTGTGTCTTGGAGGGAGCGGTCTGGCACTTTGGGGAGAAAGCATCCATTTTAAATAGCACGAGTATCTTAGAACAGATGCGTCAGCCCTGCTGAAATAGGACGTGCCTGCCCACAGGAGCAAGGGGGAGAAGGGAGGGCTGACTTGATGGGCACACTGAGATAAGGGACCAAGTGTGGGACTGTTTCCTTGAGGGATTGTTGCTCTAGGAAGCAAAAACTCTTTTGGAGATAAGGAATTTCTATCAGGCGGGGACACTTTGGAATGAAAACTCCTGGAAAATGGGGCTGTCTGAGGGTCCTGGGAGTTGAGCAGACCTGAAGTTGGCAGAAGCTGCCAGGGGGAGCCCGGGGGCCAAGAGAGCCTTTAGGCCTGGCTCCTGGAGGGGGATACAAACAGGACTGCCCAATAATATCAGCTCCTTTTTATCAGGTGCTGGTTACATTCCAGGCTTTATATCCTTTGATTCTCCCAATAAATCTTACGGTAGGAATGATAATGTCACTTCCATCTCACAGATGTCAAAATGGAGACTTAGGGAGGACACCAACCTGCCAAAGATCAAAACAGAATGATGGACCAAGATGAGCCCATTCTGACTCCAGAAGCTACTTTCTTAAACACCATTTATGTCTTTAAGGAAAAAAATTGAACGAGAACCTTAGAGTTCAAATGTATTCTGCTAAAAGTGTTTGTTATCACCAGATTGGTGAAACACACATCATGGCCTGGTTACAGAGGGCCCATCAGATCGGGCCAGGGGAACCGGAGCGGGATCAGGCTCCCTCTGCCGGTTTTCACTGGTGGAGGCCGTGAGATTGGGCACCAGAGCCTGTGCAAGAACACCACTGCCACCGTCTACAGAACAGAGCCCTCCCAGGGCTCCAGGCCTGTGCGAAGAACCGAGCCTCACGGCAACGTGCAGAGGCCCAGACTCTGCCACCTGACACATACAGGAGACAGGGGCATAACAGTTTTCAGGGCCCTACTTAAGTCACTCAGCAGGTAAGGGGCCGAGTCCTTTGGCTACAGAAGTCGGCTCTTGCCTGCTGTGCTGTGCTGCATGCGGGCCAGAGATGGTGCCTGCAAGTGAGCGTGAGGCCCCTGAGGACCAGGACAGCAAGCTGGGCCTGCACGCTGGCTCACCAGGACTGTGGGGGAGGCCTGTTTGACTGTCACCTTTGACAAGGCTGAGAGCAGACTGAGGCCAGAAGGACCCTCAACCAAATTTACAACTATTTAAGCATAGCATGTTCCATCCTTCTCCAGGGCCACAGTCTCCCTCTCAGCACCCAGAACCTTCTCCTACCCTGTGGCCTCCCAGCGGGGTGTGCCCTGGCATCACACCCCTGTGCTCACGGTCCACTACATATCACTGTTTCCCTGGTGCCACACACTGGGCCTCTGTGGGGGAGAGGGGTGCGGGGAGGGGGGTCACAGGGTCATTTGACGTGGGGCCCCAGCTGGAGGGTGAAGTTTGGCCAGGATGAGGCTACACCCTAAACACTGATTTTACCCTTAAACTCCATTCTCCAAGTCTTTCCAGCGGAATTGGAAACTCAAAGAAGAGAACAAAAAGGAAAAAATTCCCAGCAAACACCGTGAATGGGAAACCTGTATGTAGAAGCTCCTGGAAAACCAATCCTCGGTTCTAATGGCATCAGGGTCTGAGAGGGAAAGAGGTTAGGACCCCACAGCCTGAGGTGGAGTCATTCTGAGTTGTGCAACCTGGTGAGTACGATGGGTGTGGAAAGTGCGGGCTGCTGTTTTAGTTACATAAAATACATGTCTTAGAAAACATCCAGGAAATGGAGCTCAGGAACTGGGGCAGATTAAAAGTGAAAGTTGGGATCATGTAAGCCTTTCAGGAACCCCAAATCATGCAGTGCCTTAATTCTTCACGCTGGTCACAGGCTGCTGGTTTGAAGCCCGATTTCCAGATTTCCTTTTGAGTTATTTTCTTTCTGGAAGGCACACTGTCCTCTGCCACCTCGTTGCTTCTCCGCTCCCCCAGGGCTGCGACACATGTCTGTGCACATAGTCCCCAGCACAGCTGCGGGGGCACTATTCACAGCAGAGTCTGCGTGAGTCAGACTGTTGGTTCCTAGACTTGGCTGCACGTAGGAATTAGTCGGGGGACTTGAAACATTATTGACGTCTTGGTGCCTCCTCCAGAGAGTCTGATTCAGTTGGTTTGAGGTGCAGCCTGGGCACTGGGATTTTTCAAGCTGCCCAGGTGATTCTAATATGCAGCCATGTTTGAGAACCACTGAGTTAGGCTCTGCTGCGAGTGGTGTCCACTGGGCATATGTGGGCATATACGACCTGCTAGCCCTTCAGATTGGCCCTGCTCCCCCAACACATGCTCTTCACAGAGCTGACTCGCTGGTAGGAGAGGACACAGACTAAATACGTACTTCTCTGCCTTCTGCGTCCTGTTTTCCCTGGGGCTGGGGCTGAGGTTGAGGAGAGTATGGGTACCGAGCCCTGAGCCTTTGAAGGCTCTCTTACACTTCCTGCATCCTTCTGAGGGGTGAGGGGGAGGAGGAGTCTAATCCTGCTGAAAATTGGGAATTTTTCAAGCCTGGTTTTTGGTGCTCTGCCCAAGGTGAGCATGCTGTTTTGATCGCCTGGCTGAGAGAGTGATTTAGGCCCTCAGAAGAATCTGGCTCATTTGCCCTGGTGCCTAGGTCATTCCCTGCTTATAAATCAGCTGCCGTTAGCAGCTGCATTTGACTCTCTCAAGCCGCTAGGGAACTGTGCAGTTTTTACTGAATTAGCAACTTAATTGCACTAAATATAGCTCTAATGCCCCCAAGAAGTTATGGCAGCTCCCAAAGGTGTCTGGCTTCCCACACTCTCCCCCACCCCCGCCCCAAACTCAGGGAGCAAGTTAAACTCTAAGCAATTGGAGCTGATTAAATCACAGCTTCTGGCATAAACTTACTTTGTTTCGCATATGTCAATATCATTACATCCTGCCATGTGAATTTAATGTCACCACTTCCATAACAACTAGTGTCCTTCAACTGGGAAGATGGAGGAGATCAAAAATCCCACAGAAACCCAGAGAAATGAGACAAATACGTGACACAAGCAAGTCCTTCATGTCGCTGTTCCGTCAGGAGCCGGCCTGCTTTACGGCTTGGATGCTCCGTAACTCATCGATGCTTCCCTGCTGATGAGTGCATCTGTCACGCTAAAATCACGAGACAAGCTTCTCTGGCTGAAACCTTGCATCTGGCATGTGTATTTATACTTGGCATTTCACAGTTAATATTTTTGGTTCCTTAGAGGGATTCAAAACAAACATTTTCCAAAAAGTTCCAAATTCTTGAGCAGATATTTGAATCTAGACTGGAGTAAGAGAGAGAACCAAGTATAGAAGAGGCTGCTAGTTGCTTACTCAATATCTCTTCTACGCTTTTCCCTTCAGAATAGAGCAACAGTAACGAAACACAACTACATTTCCCAGGCTCCTTTGCAGCTTGGTATGGCCACAGAACCAAATTCTGGTGGATAAGCTGGCAGTGGAAGTATAACATGGACCTTCCAGGAAGGCTTTCTTTAAAAGAGTTGAATCAGGGGTGAAGTGTGCCCTTTTTTATTTTCTTGTTCTCCTTCCTTCTACTTTTTAGGATGTAGTCACAGTGCTGGAGCTCCAGCAGCCGTCTTGGACCATGAGATGACTTTGAAGAGGAAAGCCAGGTGCTGAGTGAAGATGGCAGAGATATAGAAGTCTGGGTCACTGAAGGCAGAGGGATCAGCCCTGTGCTACCTGCCTCTGGACTTTTAAATGTGAGAGAGAAATAAACTTATCTTGTTTAAGTTGAAGTTATTTGGGGTTTTTAGTTGTATGAAAACAAATCTAATCCTAAATGACAGATTATGGTAGGGTAAAATTAATAGAAAAGTCATTTCTCAAACTATGTCAGCATATTTTTGGCTGTGTTAGTCCATGTGCTAGAAGGAGCAGCTTTATTTGAAGAAATGTGCATAACTATTTCTTGTGCTCAGCAAGGTTAAGCAACTTGCCTAAAGTCACCCAGCTAACAAGTGGCAGAGCCAGTGTTGTAATTCAGCCTACGCTTTTGCTTGGCTCTGCTTTCCCTGTCAGGAGAGCACGAGTTAATAACGACAGCTCTGCAGAGTTTGCAGTTCTTACGACAATCTTATCACATTTAATCCTCGGCAGGCTGTGCAGTGGTCAGGTCTGGCCTGAATCCATCCCAAATCCAAGGAGCCTGGGAGAGATATACTTACCCCGAAGACGCTGCCCCTTCTGGAGTCTGCCAGCCTTTGTGCAGCTCTCCTTCATCCAGCCCCCACCTATGGTGCCCCCAGTGAATGGTAATAGACTCTGTGTAATAGGAGGGAAGAGACTGCTGGCGTTCCCACAGAAAGTGACCGTGGCTGAGAGGATTTTAGTTACAGGTAGTTCCACGGTCAGGGTTTGTGGGTCTCCTTCAACTGTACTTTCGAATCCAGCCAGTTACTACATCGATAATGTAGCAGCAGAGAGCACGCAACAGCAGACACGCCTAAACGGGGAAATGAGGTATGTTAACGCATCAAAGCTACAAAGAGGGGAGAGGGAAGCCTCTTCGTTTATTTGGGCCATTCTGGTTCAATGAGCGTGGGTGACAATGAAATTTACTCAAGGGAATTTTAAGTCCTGCCCCAGAAATACCAATTAAGTGACGAGCCGTCTGCTTCTGTCCCCGTACTGAAAATAGTCTGTTATGCTAGGGTGGGGCCCACAGCAGAGCTGGGAAGGCAAGACTGGCCCTGGAGGGAGGCGAGTCCCTCCATGGACCACAAGGGCTCTGAAGGCACGTACACCCAGTGCCTGGCTCGCTGCCTGCCAATAGGATGGGCGTGCCTGTAAGGCCAGCCCTGAAGAAAAATGTTTTTCAATGTCACACATTAAGACAGTGGTTGACATGAGAATAAAACCCAATCTTAGAAATACGTATGAAATAATCATATAATCCACATGAAGCTGCATCTTTTGAGGCTGGTCTTGGCACGTTGTCACACTTAAAGGAAACAGAATTAGGTTCCACGACATAGTACAGAAAAATATCAATAAAATTGTGGCTTAAACAAGATTTAAAAGTTTATTTCTCTTTCATTTGGAAAAAATCTGGGGTAGACAGGCAGCATCCCAGTCACTGGGGACCCAGCCTTTTTCTTTCTTTCTGCTCCAACTTTGTGACAAGTAGCCTGCATCTTCACGGTCTCCTCATGGTCCAAGGCAGCTTCTGTGGCTTCTGCAATCACATACAAGTTGGACTCCTCAAGAATGAGGAACAGCAGAAAGTCAACCAAGGAAATCCCCCAGCTACCTGTTCTTCAGATAGTCTTTCAGAAAGCCCCTTCCAAAAACCTCTGCTTACATCCAATTAGCCAGAGCTTAATCACATGGCCAAACTTAGCTGTAAAAGAGTTGGGAAATGTAGAATTTTAACTGGGCACATTGCTTCCCACCCCCAATAATATAGGCCAGCACTTCTAACCTTTTGGGTCTTGGAAACCCTTTATACCCTTAAAATTTATTGAGGAAAAAAAGGGCTTTTGTTTATGTGAGTAATATCTATTAGTATTTGCCATATTAGTATTAAAACCAAAAAAAGATAACATATTAATTTTTTAAAATTACAGTATGTATATCAGACCATCATGTTGTACACTTTAAATATCTTACAATTTTTTTTGTCAATTACACCTCAATAAAGCTGGAAAAAATAAAACAGCTCCAAGACCTTCAAAAAATTTTTCTTTTTTTCTCTTTATTGTGAAATTTTTGTTATACATTATTGTTTGTCAGCCACCATATAAATGCATCTCTTCACCCCGCCCACCCCTCAACTCCCTTGCCCCTGGTAACCACCAAACAGTTCTATCTGTCCATGTGTTAGTTTATCTTCCACTTATGAGTGAAATCATGCACTGTCTGTCTTTCTCTTTCTGGCTTATTTCGCTTAACATAATACCCTCCAGGTCCATCCATGTTGTTGCAAATGGGACGATTTTGTCTCTTTTTATGGCTGAGGAGTATTCCATTGTATATATATACCACATCTTCTTTATCCATTCATCAGTTGAGGGACACTTGGGTTGCTTCCATGTCTTGGCTATTGTGAATAATGCTGCAATGAATATAGGGGTGCATAGGCCTCTTTGGATTGTTGATTTCAGGTTCGTTGGGTAGGTATCCAGTAGTGGGATAGGTGGATCATAAGGTATTTCTAATTTTTTGAGGAATCGCCACACTGTTTTCCATGGTGGCTGCACCAGTTTGCATTCCCACCAGCAGTGAATGAGGGTTCTCGTTTCTCCACAGCCTCTCCAGCATTTGTTGTTTTTCGTCTTGGTGATTATAGCCATTCTAATGGGTGTAAGGTGATATCTTAGTGTGGTTTTGATTTGCATTTCCCTGATGATTAGTGATGTTGAGCATCTTTTCATGTGCCTATCAGCCATCTGTATATCTTCTTTGAGAAGTGTCTGTTCATTTCCTTTGCCCACTTTTTGATCAGATTGTATTTTTTTTGTGGTTCAGTTGTGTGAGTTCTTTATACATTACGGAGATTAATCCCTTGTCAGATGTATGGTTCACAAATATTTTTTCCCAGCTGGTGGATTGCCTATTCATTTTGATCCTAGTTTCATTTGCCTTGTAGAAGCTCTTTAATCTGATCAAGTCCCACTTGTTTATTTTTTCTTTTGTTTCCCTTGTCTGAGTAGACACAGAATTCGAAAAGATCCCTTTATGACCAATGACAAATAGTGTACCGCCTATATTTTCTTCCAGGAGTTTTATAATTTCAGGTCTCACCTTCAGGTCTTTTATCCATTTTGAGTTAATTTTTGTGTATGGCAAAAGATAATGGTCTACTTTCATTCTTTTGCTTGTGGCTGTCCAGTTTTCCCACCACCATTTATTGAAGAGACTTTCCTTTCTCCATTGTATGTTATTAGTTCCTTTGTCAAAGATTAGCTGCCCGTACATATGAGGTTTTATTTCTGGGCTTTCAATTCTGTTCCATTGATCTGTGTGTCTGTTTTTGTACCGGTACCATGCCGTTTTGATTACTATCACTTTGTAGTATGTTTTGAAGTCAGGGATTGTGATGCCTCCAGCTTTGTTCTTTTTTCTCAGGATTGCTTTAGCTATTTAGGGTCTTTTGTTGCCGCATATGATTTTTAGTATTCTTTGTTCTATTTCTGTGAAGAATGTCCTTGGGATTCTGATTGGGATTGCATTGAATCTGTAGATTCTGTAGATTGCTTTAGGTGGTATGGACATTGTAACTAAGTTTATTCTTCCAATCCAAGTGCATGGAATATTTTTCCATTTCTTTATGTTATCATTGATTTCACTCAGTAACGTCTTATAGTTTTCATTGTATAGGTCTTTTACTTCCTTGGTTAAATTTATTCCTAGATATTTTATTCTTTTTGTTGCAATTGTAAATGGGATTGTCTTCTTGAGTTCTCTTTCTGTTAGTTTGTTTTTGGCATATAGAAATGCAACAGATTTCTGTAAGTTGATTTTGTACCCTGCAACTTTGCTGTAGTTGTTGATTATTTCTAATAGTTTTCCAATGGATTCTTTAGGGGTTCTATATATAAGATCATGTCATCTGCAAACAGCGAGAGTTTCACTTCTTCGTTGCCTATTTGGATTCCTTTTATTCCTTTTTCTTGCCTAATTGCTCTGGCCAGAACCTCCAGTACTACGTTGAATAAGAGTGATAAGAGTGGGCACCCTTGTCTTGTTCCTGTTCTCAGAGGCATGGCTTTCAGTTTTTCCCTGTTGGGTACGATGTTAGCTGTGGGCTTGTCATATATGGCCTGTATTATGTATTGTGTTTCCTTCTATACCCATTTTATTGAGAGTTTTTGTCATAAATGGATGTTGGATCTGTCAAATGCTTTCTCTGCATCTATTGAGATAATCGTATGGTTTTTATTTCTTGTTTTGTTAATGTGGTGTATCACATTGATTGATTTGCAGATGTTGAAGCATCCCTGTGTCCCTGGTATAAATCCCACTTGATCATGGTGTATGATCTTTTTAATGTATTGCTGTATTCGGTTTGCCAATATTTTGTTGAGGATTTTTGCATCTATGTTCATCAGGGATATTGGTCTGTAGTTTTCCTTCTTAGTATTTTCCTTGTCTGGCTTTGGTATCAGGGTGATGCTGGCCTTATAGAATGTGTTGGGAAGTGTTCCATCTTCCTCTATTTTCGGGGATAGTTTGAGAAGGATAGGTATTAAATCTTCTTTGAATGTTTGGTAAAATTCTCCAAAGAAGCCATCTGGTCCTGAACTTTTATCTTTGGGGAGGTTTTTGATTACTGTTTCAATCTCTTTACTTGTGATTGGTCTATTCAGGTTCTCTATTTCTTCTTGATTCAGTTTTGGGAGGTTGTATGAGTCTAAGAATTTATTTGTTTCTTCTAGATTGTCCAATTTGTTGGCATATAGTTTTTTATAGTATTCTCTTATAATCCTTTGCATTTCTGTGGTATCCATTGTAATTTCTCCTTTTTCAATTCTAATATTATTTATTTCAGTCTTCTCTCTTTTTTTCTTGGTGAGTCTGGCTAAGAGTTTGTCAGTTTTGTTTGCTCAAAGAACCGGCTCTTTGTTTCATCGATCTTTTGTACAGTTTTTTGTTTGTTTGTTTCCATTTCATGTATTTCTCATCTGATTTTTATTGTTTCCCTCCTTCTGCTGACTTTGGATTTTGTGTGTTCTTCTTTTTCTAATTCTGTTAGGTGTAGTTTGAGGTTGCTTATTTGAGCTTTTTCTTGTTTGTTAAGGTGGGCCTGTATTTCTATGAATTTCCCTTTCAGGATCACTTTTGCTGCATCCCATATGAGTTGGTATGGTGTATTTTCATTTTTATTTATCTCCAGATATTTTTTGATTTCTCCTTTAATTTCATCAATGACTCATTGGTTGTTCAGTAGCGTGTTGTTTAGTCTCCACATATTTGTGACTTTCCTAGCTTTTTTCTTGTAGTTGCTTTCTAGCTTCATGGCATTATGGTCAGAAAAGATGCTTGTTATGATTTCAATCTTCTTAAATTTATAGAGGCATGCCTTGTTTCCCAACATATGGTCTATTCTTGAGAATGTTCCATGCACGTTTGAGAAGAATGTGTAATCTGCTGTGTTTGGATGGAGTGCTCCATATATATGTATTAAGTCCATCTTGTCAAGGTTTTCGTTTAAGTCCATTATTTCCTTATTGACTTTCTGCCTGGATGATCTATCCATTGATGTAATTGAGGTGTTAAGATCCCCTACTATTATTGTGTTGTTGTTAATATCTCCTTTTAGCTTTGTTAATAGTTGCTTTATGTACTTTGGTACTTCTGTGTTGGGTGCATATATATTTATAAGTGTTATGTCTTCTTGGTGGAGTGTCCCTTTTATCATTATATATTGTCCCTGTTTGTGTCTCATTACCTGTTTTATCTTGAACTTTGCTTTGTCTGGTGTAAGTATGGAAACACCTGCTTTCTTTCGCTTGCCATTATCTTGGAGTATTGTCTTCCATCCTTTCACTCTGAGCCTGTGTTTGTCTTTAGAGCCGAGATGTGTTTCCTGGAAGCAGCATATTGTTGGGTCTTGTTTTTTAATCCATCCCACCACTCTGTGTCTTTTGATTGGAGAGTTCAGTCCATTTACATTTAGGGTAATTATTGATCTATGAGGGCTTAATGTTGCTATTTTATTGCTCATTTTCTGGTTCTTTTGTATTTCTTTTGTTTCTCGCCCTGTGTGTTTTGGACTACCAATTCAGTTTGGTAGTTCTGTATGGTGGTTCTCTTAGTTTTCTCTTTATTTATCATGTGTGACTCTGTTCTGATTATTTGGTTAGTGGTTACCATAAGGTTTGTATAAAAAATCTCATGGATGTGATAGTCGATTTTTAAAGGCCTCTTATTCCCTTAGACTAAGTCGATTCGATCCCTTTACTCTTCCCCTTCTAAGTTATTGTTGTCACAACTTATTCCATCCTGTGTTGTGAGTTTGTGTTTAAAGTTATGAGGTTATGTTTATTTTTAGTGTTTTCCTTCCCTTGATCTTTGGTTTTATAATTAAGTGTTTGCTAATCTATTCTTATAGAGAGCTGCGATTTTTCTGGTTTTGTCAACCTATTTTCCCACTTGTTCAAAACTTTGTATCCCCTTTCTCTTTTTATCCTCAGGCATGAGGGCCTTCTTGAGCACTTCTTGTAGTGGAGGTCTTGTGGCAATGAACTCCCTTAGCTTTTGCTTATCAGGGATAGTTATTATTTCTCCATCATATCTGAAGGATATTTTTGCTGGATAGAGTATTCTTGGCTGAAGTTTTTGTCTTTCAGAATTTTGAATACGTCATTCCACTCTCTCCTAGCCTGTAAAGTTTCTGTTGAGAAATTGGCTGACAGCCTGATAGGAATTCCTTTGTACGCTATTTTTTTTTTTTTTTTTTTTTTTGTCCAGCTGCCCTTAATATTTTTTCTTTGTTGTTGACTTTTGCCAGCTTTACTACTATATGCCTTGGAGAGGATTTTTTTCATGTTGATATATTTAGGAGATCTATTGGTTTCATTCACTAGTATTTCCAGCTCCTTCCCCAGGTTTAGGAAGTTCTCAGCTATTATTTCTTTGAACAAGTTATCTCCTCCTTTTTCCCTCTCTTCTCCCTCTGGAATACCTATAATCCTTATGTTGGATTTCCTAATTGAGTTGCATATTTCTCGGAGAGTTTCTTCATTTCTTTTTAGTCTTAGTTCTCTTTCCTCCTCCATCTGGAGCATTTCTGCATGGCTGTCCTCAATATTGCTAATTCTTTCCTCCGTATTATCAGCTCTGATGCTTAAGGCTTCCAGATTTGTCTCTATCTCCTCTATTGTGTTTTTTATCTCTAAAATTTCTGATTGGTTTTTCTTTATAGTTTCAATCTCTTTTGTGAAGAAATTCCTGATTTCATTGAACTGTCCATCTGTGTTTTCTTGTATTTTGTTGAGCTTTTTATGATAGCTATTTTGAATTCTCTGTCATTAAGGTTATACAGTCCTGTGCTTTCAGGGTTGACTTCTGGGTGCTTGTCATTTTCCTTTTGGTCTGGAGATTTAATATATTTGTGCATAGTGCCCATTGGTGTTGGCTTATTTTTCCTCTTAGTGAAAATATCTGATCACAGTTTCCTCTTGCCGCCCCTGGGTGGGGATCAAGAGCTGTGTATTCTGTGCCCACCTTGATCCACAGGTGCTCTGGTCGGCCCACAGCTGAGCTGAAGCACAGCTGAGTGGAGGCTGCTGGGGCTGGAGTGTGGGAACAGCTGAGACTGGCATATGGCTATGCCAAAGCAGCTGGGGCTCGGGTGCAGGTGGGCCGAAGAAGCTGGAGCTGGAATGCAGCCAAGCTTCAGTGTGGCTGAGCAGAAGCAGCTGGAGCTGGAGCATGGCTGGGTCAACGCAGCTGGAGCTGGAGTGCGGCTGGGTTGAAGTAGCTGGTGCCAAGTCAGCTGGAGCATGAGTGTGGCCAAGCCGGGGCGTGATGGAACTGAAGGAGCTATGGGCAGGGCGTGGTCAAGCCGATGCAGCTAGCGCCACGTGTGGTCAAGCCAGAGCAGCTGGGGTCAGGGCGTGACTGGGCCTGAGCCATTAGGGCTGGAGCACAGGCATGCTGCCACCATTAGTGCCGGGGCTCTGGGGAGCTGCCGCTGCTGGGGCTGGGGCCAGAGTGGAGCTGAAGTGTTGATGAACTGAGGCTGCAGGGCCGCTGTGCTACAGCCCCAGGTGGGCAGGTGGGGGGTGGGGGGGGCGCTTGTTTTTGCCTCCCTGAGCCCAGAGGTTTCTCACTTCACTGTCACTCTCTGCTCTCCTGAAGGGCTAGCTTGTCAAAAGTACCCTTGAAACAGTTCTGCTCCCTATGTAGGGGGACGCCCCCACAGTGGGTTGTGAGGGATCTGGGAGAGTGCCAGTTTTCCCACGGAGAGCCGCCCCTCCCCGCCCCCCACCAAGAGCCGCGAGGTCTCAGTCTCTGAGTCGCAGTCCTTGGGGAAGGAAGGGAGTACCTCTTACCTCCTTCCACTTACTCTGGGTATTCCAGCACCTCAGTCCTCGGGTATACAGCTGTGTGGTTGCCTCAGATGTCCTCTGTGTTGTGTGAATACCTTCTGTTGGAATATGAATGTCCTTTTTGTTGTGTCTTAGAGGGGAGAGTTCAATGCGAGAAGCTGCCTCTGCCATGATGCTGATGTCACTCCAAAAAATTGTAAAATAAAAATAAAAATTACAATTATAAACCCTTTACATGTTAAATAACATGTATTTTTCCAAAGCAAACAAAAAAAATGAGAAGAGTTGTATTGTTTTCCATTTGCAATTTCTTTAATATCCTGCTTAATAGAAGACAGCCAGATTCTCATATCTGCTTCTGCATTTAATCTGTTGCTTTGGTTGAATTATATGAACAGAATCTGGCCTCACACAGATATGTAGTTGGAAAATATAACGGTATTTTAAAAGCTTTTCAGATATTATTATATTATTCAGATATTACTCTTTGATACTACACCAACACTCACGCAGTAGTTTCTTAAAGGCTGGTTGCAATGTGGAATCTGAAATTGTATCAGTGAATATTTTGTACCAATGACATTAAAGTCCATTGGTCTATCTTTCACATTGAATGCATGATTTTGTAATATCATATAGTGGTCATGTGGGAAAGATTTGTTCCCTGAGTTACGCAGACCTTTCAAATGTTGACACATTTCATTATATAATATTTTAAAAACCACATTTTAAAAATTTAGATACAGTTGACATATAACATTACATTAGTTTCAGGTATATAAAAATCACATTTTTAATATCACTTCTGATCTCAAAAGTCCACTTTTGGAGAAATTGTCAAACTCACAATGACAAATACGAATTTTCACTTGAAAGGTTTTCAAAAATTCGAATTTTCACTTGAAAGGTTGAATATTATCATTGGTAACAGAGACTGTCAGTTATTTTCCTTGAAGTGACAAGCTTGCTTTATCCAGTTTTGAGAAAATGTCTGCCAAGTACCCAAGTCTGAATAACCCTGGTACCTCCCGCTACCGGCCTTCAGGACCACAGAGGGAGCTGGGAAGTCAGTCTACTGTCACTTGAGCACAGGGATCAGAAAGGTGGCCTGAAGGGCAGCCCTGTGGCCTCCGAGAGGCTCTGACGGGGCGCAGACACACTCAGTCTACACCTGATGGAGCTTTTCATTTCCCCTTCGCCATCTATTTGCCTTCTGGAAAATTCCAAGCATGTTTTTGCTTCTTCTGTGCAGACTGCTGAGGGATCAGAGTGTCCTCCCTGGCAGAAGTGGGATCCGACAGCCCCGAGGCCCAGGAGGAGGAGCCACAGCCGACAGCGGGTGGACTAGGAGGGAAAGGGGCAGGGGCTGATTCCGTCCCACACCCACCTGGAGTGAGAACCACACAGAGTCAATCCTGGAGCTCCTTCTGAGGAGGAGTCAGGTTACTTGGGTTACTCTCAGCTTCACCTCTGAAGGTAGAAAGTGGTGGCTCTTCAGTAAGTGAAGCTTTTCCAGGTGTGGAGGTGGAGGCTGGGTTGAGAAAACTATCCAAAAAAGAACCATGTGGGATCTGACTCGTAACTGTGCAGCTGTGACCTGGACATTGGTCAGTGTTTACCTAGCGTCGCACATTAGCCAGCAGAGGACTTGAGCAACAACATATATTGTATGTGAAAAATCTTTCACACACACGATGAAAGCTCCGTCCCCTGGAGACCTTGCATGTGTGTGTCTGTGTAAAAGTGTCACTCATATTACAGTGTATTTGCATCCACAGAGATGTCCATATACGTACATTTGTATCTATGTATCGTGTGTGTTTATCTGTTACATATACAAGCAGCAGCGACAATGAAAATCATTTACTCTAGGACTCAAGAAGATGATGTTAACAGTAAAAGTACAGAGAGAGAGACCATTTCCTTCTCTTCTTCCTCTATTCTAAAGATAACTTTATGAACAGGTAATATATGAACATGGTAAAAAAAAATTCATTAATTAGCATGGAGTAAAGTAAAGAAAAAGACTCCCATCCTCTGCCCTAGAAATGATTATTACCAATTCTTATGTATTCTTCAAGAGGTATTCTGCAAGAGGTATTCTTTTTATGTATTTTTTAAAAAGAGCACACACACAGATGTATCCCCTTTTTAAAAAATTTATTCTTTTAAACTAATAGATGGGAAAGTTTAAACAGGAAAAGCTCTATCTTCTTACATACACTTCGTTTTCAGCCCCTAGTGTGTAAGCACAGCTTCCAGCACACGGATTTACGTCTATGATTTACACACGTGTAGGTTTGGTGCCAGAGGACAACTTTTTTGTTATAAGAAAACTCCTGGAACCTAGAAAGCTGATTTCCTTCTCAGTTTATCTGGTTATTAATCTTCTTAAAAGCTCAAGACAAATACAGTTCCCCTATCTGAGACCTTCGTGGTGCCCCAGAGGCGGGGAGAAGCACTCCCATGGAGTTGTCCTCTCTCTCTGATTTGTCATCAATTCTTAAGAGCAGTCCAGCAAAGGTTTATTTAGTACAGCCCTCTGTTGATTTTATAACCGACTGCTGACTGCTGGGGATATAAAACTTTCAATGATTTACAAGTAGTAAGTGGGCAAGAAATCCGTAAATCACGTTCCATAATAAGAGAGTGTAGGTGAACACACGTGCGTGTGCACACACACACGTACACATCCACTTTTAAAAAGGAAGAATTGTAGGCATGTCCAGAAAATATATTCGTTTTTAATTTGAGGAGAATTGAGAACTCTCTGGTAAGAGGCCCACATCCATAACCTCTGAGGGATAAAGTGCACCAGGTCATATTTTGATGTAGAGCAAGACTTTGCCCCTTGTTTCTCAAAGAGGAGGCCCTGGTTCCCACTTCTGAAAAGTTCAAAGGAGTTTTTATGTTCTCTGAAGGAAAGAGCATTTTTTTCTAAAAAGTTTTGCTGACCAAGCCAAAAATGGTAAATGTTGTCAGTTTTCTGATACTCTTGAATCTATTCTGCAACAGAGATTTCTCAACTAAACACTCACTTAAAGATCTCTTTTTCCTTTCATGTATATTTTTTTCCTAGGCCTGTGTCTAGAAAATCTCTAATAATATGCTAAAAGTAGAAAAAATAAGTTTCTAATTCCAGGGGAGTACTAGAGTTTCAGGGAACTGACAGAGAAGGAGATATGAAGTGAAAAATCTTGAAAAACATTTTTGCTTGGAAAGTGAAATTTAATAAATACGAATCTGCTACCATGAAGAGTTTGCCAACTGTCTGCCAACCGAATATAGTTTAGCTAGAAATTTAGGATGCATTTAGCAAAAAGCTAATCTCATTTGGACCTTGATTCAAACAAAACAAAGAGGTAAAATAAATAGAGAAAATTGGGGAAACTTGAACACTGACGAAATATTTGATGACATTAAGGAAGTATTGTAAAATTTTTAGGTGTAATAATGGTGTTGTATTTTTTTAATCTTTATCTTTTAAAGATACACAATGAAATATTTTAGGATAAAATGATTTGATGGTTTGCATTTGCTTTTAAAAAATTCAGTTGAGTTATACAAATATCGAATCATTATGTTGTACACCTGAAACTAATATAATGTTGTATGTCAGTTATACTTGAGTACAAAAAAAACCTTTAAAAAATAAAAAGGTGAAAAACTCTGAAAAAATAACAAAAATCCAGTGGAGGGATTGTCGGTGGGAGTGTAAATGAAACAAGATAGGCTGTAAGATGCAGCTGGGTGATGGCTACGTGGGGTTTCATATACTATTCTCTCTACTCTTGTATTTGTTTGAAATTTTCATAACATAGAAAACAACAAAACAGCTCAGTTGAGCTAGAGTGGTCATTTGCTATCTGTTTGAGGAGTATTCATTTCACACTTGTTATTCAATGGGAACCGAGTGTGGGTCGTGCCGTGCAGAGGGCTCTGGATGGGGCCTGTGGGGATGCGGAGTGGTGGGGGCTGCCATCTCCGCAAACAGGCCCCGGCTGTGACAGGGGGACACTGCTGAGGACCAGGCCGTGCCGCTCTGTAGGATGTGCGGGAAGTCTCTTCGCTTGGCTGGTAAGAAGGCGTCTACCCCGTGATTACCGTGAGGAGCCTGTGTTTGGGGGAGAAACACCAGCCGTCCAGGGGTGTGGGTTCATCACGACCCTTCCCCAGAGATCCAACAGTGAACGAGGTGGATGATGAGCCCCAGAGGTCGAAGCTGGAAACAGACACCCACAGGGAGCTCTTCACAAACAAGAGGCTTTATTTTTATACTGTACCCCGCCCCCCAAAAGAGTGGGGAGGGCATCTAAAGGGCTGGTTTTGGAGCAGAGAGCCGCTTGGTGCATTTGAAACTTAGACCGGAGTCTGGCTCTGTGGAGCCAAAGGGAAAACGGTGCCATCTCTGGGCAGCGCTCCACCTCTCGGGAGCCTCCCGGGGGGAGTTCTGTGGAAGGGGGTAACGCAGAGCCACGGTGCAGAGAGCTCGGCCGCTCCGTCCACTCGAGGGGAGAAAGAAGTCATAAGAGCTTTGTGAAAGCTTCTTCCCCTTGGTGGCTGGGCCTCATTTCCCAAGCCTGGATGATTCCATTCCTGCCCCATCAGATCATCTTTGTCATCAGTCTCTCCAGTCAAGAGGCCCAGGCCGTATCAGCTCCGGGGAGATGTTTCCAGGTAACGTTAAGTTCTTAAGAAACCTGTCTCCTTTGATTAACAAGACCTTTTAGCCTTATTTTGAATTCTATCTAGCTGGCCAGAGCACACCCACCCACAGTGCCCCACCAAAGGCTGAGGGCGGAAGAGAGGGCTGTCTCCCAGTGTCCTGGTCACTTAGACCTGAGCTTTGCCAGCAAGGTCAATATTACACCTTGTGTAACTCTGGGTCTGGTCCTGCAGATAAGTATTCAGAATCAGATCGCAGCTGTCTCCTCATTAAAACTGTTCAGTGGCTTCCCAATTGCTCCGCAGATACAGACCAAAGTGTTTGCCGAGGCTGACAAGGCCCCTCGGGTTCCAGCCCAGACAGGGGATCTTTGAGCATGTGCCCAAAGCTAGGACCGCTTCTCACAGCGCTAATCTCAGGGTGGAGCGTGTGGCTGGGCCCGACTTCAGTGCACTATCCCCAGGTCACAGTCCTCCATTCACCCTGATAAGATACTGCAGAGAGGATGATGAAAGGCAAACAGCCACATGGCGACCAGCAACTTTGCTGGGAATGTGTCCTTGCTGGTCAAAGGGACCAAGCAAAGACCTGGTGTCAGAGTCCGAGAACCACTCAGGGGCTTCCCGCCATGCTGGGCCCTGCACCCCCCAAATAAAGAGAAATAGAGAGCATTGTGAGGTTGTCCCGAAGCGGGAGAGCAGGGGGTGTAATTTCTCGGGTGTGGAAGGCGGCTCTGTTTGAGGGCTGGAGCAGCAGTGATATAAGGTCTACACAGCCTGCGAGGTGCCTCCTGACACCACCTCCCACTCGGGGGGTTTGCCAGGCATCCCCTTCCTCCTCTTTATCTAGGTATCGGCTACTGTTCCTTCAGCTCCCAGGACAGTCCTCAGAGGTCCAGAGATGCCGGGCGCCTGGCCATCCATGTGAACAGTGCTCCCTGGGGTTACGCAGGCAAATGGCCCGGGGGACCCTCCTGACTCGTCCAAATCCCAGGTCCCTCATTGGTGTCAGAGAATAACTGATCAGGATCTGTCTCCCCCACTAGACTGAAGCTCCGAGAGGGCAGAGCCACACCCACTCTTCTGCTGGTTCGGTTTCTCACTGTTATATCCCCACCTATTGGCCAGGGTCCTCACACAGTAGGTGTTCAATATATGAAAGTTAATGAATGACCAAATTGCCATCTTGGGACCCCCCCGACTTGCAGGCCAGCCTCCCACCTTGAGCCGCTAGCTCTGATGCGTTGTCTTCAGAAGCATCAATTACCTCCATGTTAGCACTTTTTCTCTGTCTTGGAACAGGGGCCGTGGGCGCTGAAGGACTCTGCTGCCTGGAGCTGAGAACTGCCCACGGCCCCTCCCTGCCGACGGACTCCTGGCATCACCGGGACAAATCGGCTGTCCTACCCGCCCAGCTTCCACACACCCTGTCCTAACATCTCTTTCCAATTCGAGCGACGCCCGATGCTCGTGTAACCCCAGTCCAGGAGTGTAGGGCTGTGGGGTGGGTGAGGATGAGGAGGGGAGGGGCGAGGGAGGCAGGCATGCAGGCTCAGTGTCATTGCCTGTAGGCACGCTCAGCTGTGCCTGTCACAAAACTTCCTCCCCAGAACCCATGGTCCTCAGCTAGGAATCCAGTGTTTCCTGAATAAAGTTGAGTATAAAGCTAGTTTCTGAAAACTGAATCATATTTTTCCATCACCTTCTATCATCAAACATGAAAAAGAATTCTCATTTTAAAAGATTTTGTCCCTAAGATATAACACAAATCACAACAATAATATACCAAGTTTATTTAAATCATGTTCTTGGAAAACTAGATACTCTGATAAAAATTAGCAAAAATCACTCCATATGTAGACATGGTACCAAAACGTGGAAGACTGGCTCCATCCTGTCTCCCTTTGGAATGAGCCTCTCTTACCTTGAGCCACCTTACCTTTGTAGCCTAAGGAAAATATTTTCTTTTAAAACCCGATGGTTTTACCTGTCTCTCCTAAAGTCTGTGAGTCTGTTCTGGTTGTTTCTGACACAGTCCAGAAGCAGGCAGATTAAGGGCACCGAGATTTTTTTATAAAGAAGGTAAGCTTGTCTTGGCCACAAAGATTGTTTCCATGAGTCCTGATCTTCCAGGTGTCGACACGGCAGCTCTGTTTTGTCTAATTCAGCAGAACTCCTCCCCAGGTGGTAGGGAAAGCCTGTGTTGTGTCGGCTGCTGGGCCGGGTAGTTCACACCCAGCTCAGATCCCAGCCTGGGCCAGACACATCGAGCGTCAGCCTTGCCAAAGAGAACCTCAGCAGCCCAGAGCCGCTGTGATCCAGGGATAACTTAGGATTTATTGACATCCTTGTCCTGTTATTGTTTATTTTATGTAGTTTAGCCAGGTATCTAATACTATTCTAACAGGAGACATTCTTTATTTCATTTCTTTTTTTTTTTTTTGCAGCCTGTAGGATACCCAGAGTCCTCAGGGGACACAGGATGGCAACCAGGCTGTTTGGGACATGCCAATCCCCTCTGGGGGCTGAGAACATCTCCAGTTGAGGCTGTTTTCTCTTCCCTCCTTCCTTCCCACCCCCCACTCCCACTAGATGGAAACTCCCAAAGTCACAGCAGTGGTGATTCCTCCCTTGGCTGCGAGAGTTAAAACTGAGACACGAGTGCCTTCCGGTGGGGAAGGGGTGGATGGTGGGTAAACAGGTGAAATGCCTCCTCCCAGACCTTATGCAGGGGATTTCTAGCTGTACTGGAAGGGAATTTCTTCACCCCAGCCTAACTTTTACTAATCTGAGACATTTTACCTCCCCTTCCTCCTTCCCCCACCCCTTGAATGGTATCTGTCAGGCTGTCTGGGCTGCTCGGCTGTCTAACTTCTGAAGGTCAGAGCATAGCACACTTCAGTCTTCAGCAACAATGACTTCAGTGCCTTTCCCTGGGCATCATAGTCTCTGGCGAGAGAGGGAGTATATTTCCTCATAGGAGGGAGGAGAGAAGGTGGCAGAGTCCCCATCTCCCAGCTGTGTCTCTTCCAGCTGCTCAGCATCGGGGCTGGACCTGAAATGTGAGCAGAAGGCACAGATGCATTACAGCCCACAGCCCACTCTCAGAACCGATGCCGCCATCCTGGCAACAGGTGCACAGAGATTTACATTCTTCCCCCACCTTCCTTACAGAACAAACACAGCCATAGACCATCACTGTGACAGCTGGAAGGGGAGTGTCCCCACTACACACACCATACCTGTCATGTCCACCATCCACGAAGGAAGCGTAGTCCTGGTCGTCCACAAAGGCAGCGTTCTCTGGAGGGTAGATGGTGTAGTACTGAGGAGGGCTTGGCGTGGCGGCCACCACTCCTCCGGATGGTATGAGGCCACACGGGTTCACCACCGGCTGCAGGTAGGTGGTGTTCATCCCAACGGGATCTTGAGAGCTATAGGGAGGAGGGATATATTGCACCACAGTGGCCCCGTGGAAGGTGATGGGTTGGTTGATACCAGTGAAAACAAACGACTGTCCTCCAGCCATCTGCTCTGAGTCCAGGACCCTTTCCTCACTTTCTTTGCACAACTGGCAGGAGATCATTTTGAACTTGCACACGGCAATCAGGATGAATGTCACCCCAACTGACAGCAGGATGGGCCCAAGGAGCTGGGTCCATTCAAAGTGGGAGACGCCTTGGTATTTGATCCAGCCCATGACGGTGAACGTGATTCCCACCAGTCCCAGGAAGATGCCCGAGAAGAGTAGGGTGGCCCCTGCCTTGTCATCATCAGACACTTGGATGTCAGCGGTGCTGGGTGTGTAAGGAGTGACCGAAAACACGTTGAGAGGGAAGTCCTCCAAGCGTCTGCTTCCCTGCTCCATCATTCCTCACGCAATCGCCCGCTTCTTAGAGGGGAAAGGGAGTGAGAGCGCTCCTTGGAGCAGAGCAAAGGAATCAGCTTCAGATTAGTTATGGAAGAACTTTGGGCTGCTGTGGTTAACAGAGTATAACAGGCAAAGGGCTGAACTTTGTTTAGAAGAATAAAGGTCTAAGAAATGAGGCCTGAAGTTTTCTCATATATTGTCAATAATTGAAGGTCTCTGTTTTGAAATTCAGTGACAAGCTGTCTTCCTCACTCACGTTCATTCATTTACTCATTCAAAAAGGATTTACTGAACCCATCTTATGTGCTAGGAGGCAATTTTCTAGATACTCAAGGCCCTGTCTGCCTCCTACCAAAACCAAGATTGTAGAAATGGCAGAGTGACCTCCAGGGCCTCGAGCAGTGCAGGGGGCCTTGGTGTATCCACCACATGCTCAGGAACCTAACCCAGTGTTCCTACTGGATCAGCTCATTAGCAATAGGCAGACACCTATTTCATACTGTCTGTGTATTCCTTCCCACTTCAGGAATCGCTAGTTGCGATGCCACTTAAACTTTCATAACTCTCACAAAGCTCTGAGGTCCTGCTCTTTTCTGGCCAGCCCCAGGTTCCTCTTGCTGTCAGTATTTGGGGAATAATTCCAGCTGCAGGAGAGGAAAGACAGCAGAGGAAACCTTTCCATGCACCGCATCGTTGGCAGAGGTTGAATGAGGTTCAGTTATGACCTGACGTCCCTGGACCAGGCACTTCAGACCCTCCCTCCGTGGTGGCAGCACAGTCCCTGGTTTCCAAGGTGAAGTTAACAGCTGCATTTTCAAGCCTGCTGTGTTTTGCAACCAAGCCCAAGCTGATTTACAGAAGAACGCTTGATCCTCAATGACATTATCTATCACTCATAACTACAGAACTTCAACACAGCCCCACGGATGTCCTCCTCCACAGAATAGTAACTATAGCCTCTTCCTTTCCTAGACAGATCTTATCCAAACAGATTTGTCTCCCTTCAGTGGTTAAATATTATATCAGCGTCCTTTTGCAGCATTGAGCAGAAGGTCCAGGAAAGTAGTTGTCCTCCTTCCCTGGGCAGGGCTTCCCAAACTTCCCTGATGATAAAAATCACCTGGTCACTTTTTTAAAAGGCAAAATCTGAGTTCCCAACTCAACCAACAGAACCAAAATTTCCAAGGGAGATTAAATGCCAAGGTGGCTCTTATGCCAAGTTAACCCCAAGTGCTCCCAGGAGACCAGGGGACTTCTTTCCCCACCAAAATGCCTCTCCCTGCTACAGGAGAAGGCTTTTACTCTCCAACTTCACTGCCAAACAGATGCAGAAGCAAGCAGGTATCTTCCCGGGTGCGTTCTCGAGCAGCAAGGATGCAGTGCAGGTGCAATAGGAGTGGTCTGTCCTTTTCCCACTGAGCTAGACCAGTGGATCCAGTAGAGCCAGCCTTTCTCTTTCACCACAAAAATTCTGGTCAGCTGGCCTGACATTCTTTTCAGGCTCTTATCCCCTGAGTTAACAGTCAAAACCAGCCCTACCACTTAGAAAAAGCTAGGCTCTCAAAATTGTTCTAAATCACTCAGTTTACATTTCCCATTTGTCTCTAGCTACATCCACTTGCAATTAAGAGAATAACGGGGCACACTGAAAGACCAGGGGAGAGAGAGCAGTTTCCTGTAAACAGCCCATGAATGTAAAACTGGGATGGCTTTCAGAGCGGACAGGCCAGGAAATTCTCCAGTTATACTTTTAAGGTCACCTTGACTCAATCTCTCCCTCAGAAAACTTGACTCTATCTATATGGTAAACAGCAATTAAAAATAAAAGCTGACAAGGCAAATTCAACAGCATATTAAAAGAATTGTACATCGTGACCAAGTGGGATTCATTCCTAGAATGCAAGGATGGTTCAACATACAAAAATCCATCAATGTAATAAGCCACATTAACAGAATGAAGGAAAAAAACTCCACATGGCTCATCTCAATTATGTCAGAAAAAAGAGTTAAGATTTATTGAACACTTTCTAGGGACCAAGTACAATTCTAGATATTTAATATACATGGTATCATTTCATCCTTTTAACAACCAGTCAGAAAAACTTGAAAAATGCTGCTTATTAAGCTATTGTGACTCAGCTCCAAATCCACCCTTGACATTCCGCTTTGGCTGAGACTCTGCCAAGTACATTTGTCCTTTGCCAGGCGGCTCCATGTTAGGCTCTGCCAGTAGGGGGCACTAGAGGGAGCCTGCAAGGTGAGAGGAAGGAGAAAGCAATGACTATTTCCTGTTCTGCTTGCTGTTACTGTCAGTGTCACTCCAGCAGCAGTTCATCCTGGCAGAAACAGTTCCAATTTCCAGGTTTCCCACACACACACACCCAGAACCAGCCTGACTATGCCCATGGGGTCCCTTCTCCAAGCTTCTACATTCTAATATAACTCCTTCCCTTTGTCCCCCAACCTGCATTTACTATCTCTGAGTTACCTGTTTGTTCCCTTTTTGCCTTTTCAGTCCTCCAGTACCTGTTTAACTAATTTCCCATATTAAATCCTCTCTATTAAAACAACTGGGATGGTTTGTTTCCCTAATTGCGTCCTGACTGATATGTAGTATTAACAGTGGGGTTAGAAAACAGACCTTCAAAGATGGGATTCTGCGGTTGGTTTGGCCATATTCTTGGCCTCAAGAACAGTGCTGAGCTCCTTGTCAATTAAAAAAATGGGGTATTTTAACCCATGACACCCAGTAACATCAAAATTAATCAAAATGCCACCTGTGATAGGCTGTGGGGAAGTGCCCAGTGAAGCAAGTGCCCTGGGGACCAAGTGGCTGCTACATTTAACCAATATGATAGTAATGATGGACTATGAGGATCGTGGGGTGGGGATGAATACTTACAAAAAGAAAAATAACCAGCTCAAGTCTTTAAACTCTCAGCTCAAATGATGGTCAGAAAACCAAAGAGCTTCTATGGTGGCCCTAAAAGAATCTCTTCTAGTATCGGCAGGGCTCACCTCACTAAAAACCAAACACAAAATTTAAATATGCAGTTTAGATAATTACACCAAAAGCTTAATTCACAGCCTCATGAAGTATCTAATGTGAAAGTCAGGGGGTTGATTGTGAAGGATTGGGATCCTGAGACTTGGAATGGGGACACCCACGTAGACTCAGATGTAGTTGAGAATCTTGAGTCCCCAAGTCATTCGGAGCCATTCTTGTTAGCAGAAGCAACTCTCCCCACTTATTTTGCTTGAAGATACTATAATAACCTCACTTAAAGCAGCAAGAGATGCCTATTCTCAAAATTCATGCCAACCCCCGCTTGTTGCCTTTAGACATAATGAGTCAGATTTCAGCATACTCTAGGGAAATAATGCAAGGTTCTGACTCAGGAGAAAATAGCTTATTTTCCAAAAGAAATATAAGATTCTAAAAATTTGTATCAACAGAAACCTGGGGAATATGTGTAGAAATTAATCCTAAGGATGTTAGACCAAGGAGAATGGAATATAACATTGGATCAGCGAATTTTGATATAGGTGCACTTAACCAGATATTCTGGATTTAATGTGTTGATTTGTATAGCTGGAAGTGACCTTAATAGTGTACTTGATTGGCTGGTTGAAACTTGGGTTCTACAGTGGCCTCTATTCGATGAGGGTGAGATGCCAGACTTTCTCTGGTATAATGCAGAGGAATTCAAAGGCTTTGGGAGATAGAGATGTTGGAGTGGATTTTTCATGACTAACTTGCACCCCTATTTCCCACCCCTTGATCCCTTCACTAAGGCATTGAGAAACACACTAGTGCACAGAGCATCAGTATCCTTGAAAAGCTTTCTGATGGCTATCTTCTACAGGCCAGGTATGATATCAAGAGATTTTGTCAGTGAGGTGGGCTCCCTGATTTTAGTGGGGATGATGCAGGAATTTCAGACTCACAAGGCCAAGTGAAAGCACTTACTAGCCAGAGACAGGATGAGTGCATTTATCATAACGGGCAACAGGGATGAAGGATGGTAATCAGAATGTTTTGACCCACAAGAATCTTTGGTTGTGGCTAATTGATCATAGTGTCACTAGGAATGAAATAGATGAGCAGCCTACAAAAAATTTTACTTGATTTAAATAACAGGAAAAACTCCAGATCTAGTGACCAAAAACCTGACTGTGTTATCACAATGGAGAGTCAAGGCTTCTTATCAAGTTTTCAGACTTAAGCTGTTCACAGATCTGGAGCTCCTTGATTGAAGAGGAGGTTGGTTCTCCTTGAGAAAGAATCCTGCAACACTTCTACAAGAATATACTTTAAATCTTCCTCCAAGTAGTCCTCGAAGGACATACAGCCATTTGCCCAAACCTTTTGGGGATTGATATACATTGACTCTGAATTGACACTCATTTCTGGGGACCCAAAATGCCTCCGTGGTCTATAAGTCAAAGTGGGGGACTTATGGTGGTCAGGTGATAAACGGAATTTTGTCTTGTTTGAATGACAGCGGGGCCAGTAGGTCTATGAACCCACCCTGTATTTATTTCCCGAGGTCCGGAATGTTAAATCAGAATAGACATACTTGGCAACTGGCAGATGCCCACATTGGCTCTCTAACCTGTGGAGTGAGAGCTTCTATGGTAGGAAGAGCCAAGTAGAAGTCCTTCTTTATCAAGATAGAAAAACAAAAGCAATGCCACTTTCCTGGGGGAATTGCAGAGATTAGAGTCATCATCAAAGACTTGAAAGATACAGGGTGGTGATACCTGTCTCATCCCTAGTTAACTCACCTATTTGGCCTGTAAAGAAGGTAGATAAATCTCAAAGAAGACTGTTTATTATCATAAATTTATCAGCTGGTGATTTCAATTGTAGCTGATGTTCCAGATGTAGATCTTAACTGGAGCAAATCATCATGGCCCCGGCACCTGGCGTGTAGTGACTGATCTGACGAAGGATTTTTTTCTACATCAATTTATAAGAACCGATTCTTTCTCTACTCTCTTTTTGAAATTTTTATCAGTATAAATAAACTGTTCAAATGCCTTATACTCTCTGTAATCAAGTCTCTTCCTTCAATTTTCAAATTTCATTTGTATTATGGTGACATCATGTACAATAAAAACATCCAGTTTTCCCTGCATTTGTTGGTCAAGAAATTTCAGCATTGAAACTTGAACAGTATTTGTTAGCTAGGCCAACCTTGTGAACACTTTGTCATCAAGGTGAGCAATTCATTCATTCATGTTATCCAGACTTGGACCCTTTGTACTGGGGGGATATTTCTTCTTCAACGAATAAAAAAATAATTCAACTTTGAGTTCAGAAAGTCTGACTGTTAAGTTTTCACAGTTATTGGCCATTCACTTTAAATTTGTTGAAACCATGTATATTCAATACATTATGTCCTTTTTTGACAAAACTTACTTCTATTTAATTTCTGTAGATAAGAAAATGCAGAGACAAAAATTCTTTGAGGAGGTATTCTCAATGAATGCAGTGGCTGCTGGAGATTTCTCAGGACCCCACCCTATTGAAAATTTCTGTACCGGTTTTTATCCAATGAACTAGGCGTGTCCTCACAGACAACGTTATAATGGGGAGCTGTCTCCATTCAGGCTCTGTTCACTCAACCCATCCGTCTCCAGTTGTAGCAGATACTACAGGAACTAACAATCAGAGACAAATGACTTTCCTTAAGACGCAGTTACAACAACAAATGAAAGCTAGCTAACTAAAACTAAATACTTAAAGGAAACAACTAGGTTTGGTGAATTGGTCATTTAGGAAATTAGTTATTCAGCAAATCAACCTAGATCTATATAGATCCTAGATACTACATAGAACAAAGACCTGTTAAATCATTGATGGCCATGCTTTTATCAAAATGTAAAAAGGTAATCTCAGTCTCTCACTAGTTGTTCAAATATGGTTTTTTAGCACATTAAAATATATCTTTTGATAAGAACACCATTTCTATTTGGCTGCCTCTTTCAACCTAAATTTGTTTCAGCCGTGTCTAGAGAGCAGCGCTACCTCCTTCCTAAGCAATTGTGACGCTGACCCTGCAGGAAATTTCACTCAGTGTTTTATTTGCTGGTTTGATTGTGGTTTATAATCAAGATGGACTTCACTGCTTACTATTTTTGTATACATACTTCCAGACTTCTGTTTTTTTCTTAAAACATGCTTACACATTTCATAGAAACAGAATCACATTAAACTTTTTTATTCTTCAACTCTCTTTTTACCTAATAGATCGTGTCATCCTTCTCAAATGCATACAACTTATTTTTAATACTCTGACAAAAATGATTGTGTGATGTAATTATAGCTGGGAGTTTCTCAACCAAGATATACCAAGATATCAAATAGATATCAAGGGTTAAGCTCATTTTTTGCCACAATAATAAAATCCATAATCTGAATAAGAACCCAGGGTAAACAATTTTTTTAACTTTGGTAACACATTTTTGTAGCAAGAGTGTAGGAAAACAGACACCTTTAAATCTGATTGGTGAGAGTATAACTTGGCACGACTTGTTTTTCTGTTGGGGAGCAATGTGGCGATATCTATTAAAATTTAAAATGCACATACAACTGAATTGAAGAAAATACAAATATCTTCTTTTTTTTGTGTGTGTGAGGAAGATCAGCCCTGAGCTAACATCTGTTGCCAATCCTCCTCCTTTTTTTCTCTTTTTCTCCCCAAAGCCCCAGTAGATAGTTGTATGTCATAGTTGCACATCCTTCTAGTTGCTGTATGTGGGACGCAGCCTCAGCATGGCTGGAGAAGCGGTGCCTCGGTGCGCGCCTGGGATCCGAACCCAGGCCGCCAGTAGCAGAGCGCACGCACTTAACCGCTAAGCCACTGAGCCGGACCCCACAAATGTCTTCTTCTAGGAATGTAACCTACATTTTTACTTTAGACACATGCACAAAAGAGTATTTTAGCAGAATAGACAATAAATCACTGTCTATAGTAACAAAAAAACCCTAAACGTCCATCAGTAGTGGACTGGATAATAAGCTATGGTGATAAACGATGGAGTACTCTACCCCTGTTAAAGAGCAAGGCAGGTCTATACAGACAGGTGTGGGATAATCTCTAAGATGTGTGGTTGACTGAAAAAAAAAAACAGCATGAATAGCATGTTTACTCTGCTACCATTTGCAAGGGGAGAGAGCTATACTTGTCGTTGAATCTATGTGCATAAATATCAGAGAAAGGATACACAATAAATTGGGAAAGAGGTCTGGGAAGTGTTTCAGTTATCTTTTGCTGTATAACAAACCACCCCAAAACTTTGTGGCTTAAAACACAATTCTGTAGGTTGACTGAGTTTTGCCTGGCCGCCAGCTAGGGTTGCAGTCACCTGTAAGCCCAACTCCGCTGGACGTCTGAGATGCGTCGCTCACACGGCTGAGAGCAGTGCTGGCTGTTGCTGGGAGCCCGGCAGGGGGCGTCCACCAGAGCTCCTACCTGTGGTCTTCCCATGTGATGTCTCCCAGTGTGGCAATGAAACCGAGCAAGAAAAGGTTAAAAAACCTTCCCCGGGCTAGAAGAGAGAAAAAATTTGGATATAAGCTCTGCTAGCTGCAGCTGTGCATATTCAGCATAATCAACTGTTGTTTAAAACTAACCAGGTCTTTCTGTCCCTCCTCAGTAGATGAGTGAGCTGTCTTTCCCGGGAAGTCAAGGTCCAGACATCAAGATTCAGCCTCAGAAGGCCAAACGCAGGCTGAAGATGAAAACTAACCAAAAAAGTCCAGACAGTCAAGGGAAAGAATTCAGTCTTCAAGGCCAAATGCAGGCTGGTGGAAAGGTGCCAACCAGCACAGCCACATGCTCCCCTCCCCTACCTAAAACCCCAGCACGTGCTCTCCCTCACAACTTTTTTATATTATTATTGATGTTTTAATAGTTTATAACATTGTGAAATTTTTAGGTTGTACATTTTTGTTTGTCCATCACCATATACATGTCTCCCTTCACCCCTTGTGCCCACCCCCTACCCCCATTGCCCCTGGTAACCACACTACAGTTTTCTCTGTCCATGCGTTGGTTTATATTCCACATATGAGATCATATGGTGTTTGTCTTTCTCTTTCTGGCTTACTTCACTTAACATAATACCCTCCAGGTCCATCCATGTTGTTGCAAATGGGACGATTTTGTCTTTTTTTATGGCTGAGTAGTATTCCATTGTATATATACACCACATCTTCTTGATCCAGTCATCAGTCGAGGGACACTTAGGTTGCTTCCATGTCTTGGCTATAGTGAATAATGCTGCGATGAACATAGGGGTGCATAAGCCTCTTTGGATTGTTGATTTCATGTTCGTTGGATAGATTCCCAGTAGTGGGATGGCTGGATCATAGGGCATCTCTATTTTTAATTTTTTGAGGAATCTCCATACCGTTTTCCATAGAGGCTGCACCAGTTTGCATTCCCACCAGCTGTGTATGAGGGTTCCCGTTTCTCTACATCCTCTCCAACATTTGTTGTTTTTTGTCTTGGTGAGTCTAGCCATTCTAATGGGCACGAGGTGATATCTTAGTGTTGTTTTGATTTGCATTTCCCTGATGATTAGTGATGTTGAACATCTTTTCATGTGCCTATTGGCCATCTGTATATTTTCTTTGGAGAAGTGTCTGTTCATTTCCTCTGCCCATTTTTTGACCGGGTTGTTTGTTTTTTTGTTGTTCAGTTGTATGAGTTCTTAATATATTATGGAGATTAACCCCTTGTCAGATATATGTTTTGCAAATATTTCCCTCACAACTTTTAAAAGCCCTTGCCTCCCATCTTTCGGGGAGATGGGACAAATTCGAGAGCTCTCGTCTCCTGGCTGACGTCACCCGAAATAAAAACTCTTTCCTTGCCATAAGCCTGGCGTTCCAGTTATATTTGGCCCCTCTTGTGTGGCAGGTAAAGAACCTGGATGTGTGTCTGGTAACAGCAACTGGGCTTTGAGAGGGAGTGTCCTAAGAGCGAGTGACCCAAGAGGTGGCAGCTGCGCGTCACCCCATGACCAAGCTCTGGAAGTCTCAGCGTGTCGTTTCCATTTCGTTCTCTTGCTCAAGCAAGTCACTAAGCCAACCCAGAAGCAAAAGGGAGGGAATTAGACTCTTCTTCTCCATGGGAAGAATGCCACGGTCACAGTGCAGAAGAACATGTGGAATAGGAGACATTACTGCCACTCTCTGGAAAACACAATCTTCCACGGAGGGATGCTCACTTTTCCCGTTTAGCCTGTGACGCTGCTTGAATTTTTGTCCATGTGGACATCCAAGTGTGTCCCAAGATTGTAGATCAACCATGTTTGCATACTCATTCACTTATAGCTGGTTAGTAACCTCATCCTTATATACTGGCAAGTCCTTGATGGGCCCCACAGGGGACAACACTCTGTCACAGTCATCAATAATGTCGTCATGAATTTTCCTGAGTTTCTTGCATATTTTTACTGTTTTTCAGACTAACACATCAAACTTCCTGTTTTTAACCACCAACCCACATTCTTAGTTAAAAATTGTAATTTTGAAATGATTATAGTTCAAAGAGATAAATGAAAAGTGACACTAAAACCACAAAAATAGAGTTTTCAGAACTTATCAGGGAACTCTTGTGGGAAGTGCAACTAAGCACCATCACGTATTTGTTAGCAAAACATCTGATTGAACACATTGTGAGGGGAAGTCAATCTCTTTGTGGAAGCCATGTGTGCGTGTGTGTGTGTGTGTGTGTGGGATGTATGCAATCAAATGCCTTTTTAAAAAAGTTTGCTAAAGTGACAAATTCATCTTTCAAAAATCCAGTTGCTCAGGCCGTGATTCTGCCGCATAATCTGTTTTCACAGCAACGTGGGCCATATTCACTTTGATTTGACCACAGACAAAATACCACCAGGTTCTCTGATAGCAAAAAAGTACCAAATATTTCAGCCACTCACAGCACATAAAAAGCAAAATAAAACAAAACAAAGCCATGAGCTTGGACAACACGGAACAACAGGAATCTGCTAGTTTTGCTTTCAAATACGTGTCTCAAAACCCTTCAAGATTTCCAAAATTCAAAAAGAATTTCTTCCTAAACACTCGGGTAGAAATGACACTGTGTGGCCTTGCCTACCCCTAGAACTTTGTGGGAGGTGGGGGGTCAGGAGAGGGGGCTGGGGGAGAGAAAAGAGAGCAGCAGGAAGAGGTCTGGACCCTCTGCTCTGCGCAGTAGGACTCTGTCTGTGGCCACCATCACCCCACAATCAGGAGAAGGTCAACAAAATCAGAAAAGGTCTGGAGGGCATGATTGGGTTCTCAAGAAAACTATCCATGGGCTCAACTCTGCATCCAGTCTCTGTGAGAGGAAGACAGGGTCAGAACGCACAGCTCCTGACCCTGCTCAGAAATCCGGGAGCTAGACTGGTCCTGCCGTCCCACACAAGGCAGGCACTTCCTCCAAGTCGTGCCTGGTCGTTAGCGCTGGAGCAGCGAGAGCAGCCAGCTCTCATGGAGAGGGGCGGCTAGGATTCCAAAGCCAGGCCCTGTCGGCTCTGTGCCCTCGGAGGGCCAAGGTTGCAGACCTCCAGGGAACCCAGGGAACATGAGCAAGGCCACGTATGCTACTGGGCCGCACCCCACAAAGACTTGTGGCAAGAGGATCAGTGTATAGGAAGGGCCCAGGACGGAACAGGCGTGGAACCTCAAGCCTGAGAGATGAATCTGCACCTAGAGGAATGTCGGGGGTCTGTAAGGCAGTTGGGGGTGGAGATTTGAGGGAAATCTCCACCGAAGGAATTATCTACTGCAAACGTGCTTTACTGACTTGAATTGTGTCTGACTGTGGCGGCAGATAGTTGTATGCTCCTTTTACAACAAATAGAAGACAGGGTGGTTGAATCATAGCTACACTATCACAGCTGTTGATAATCAAAACGGGGCCCCACATGTTTTACTTTGTTACAAGAATCACAAGAATATTTCGGGCGGGGATCCTTGCTGTACGGATTCCGTGCAGTTTTCCATCCTCTTGCTTGCGCTTCCTAACGTCCTGGTGAGGGACGGTGCCTGGGTTTTAGAGATGGTTAATCTCAGAAACGGGTAAGCATGCTATCAGACCAAGTAGCAGCAAAACATTCTGTTTTCCTGAACTGTTTTTAAACCACTCTTCCATGAAGGGCACACGCTCGCTGACCAGTGACCTGCCCGTGTTCTCCAGCCCGCTGTGTGCCAGGGGTTGCCAGGGCGGCGGTTCTCAGGGTGTTCTCTCGGACAACCTTTAGAGTTCTTTTTTTCCAACAGAACTGAATGTTACTGTAATGGGGCTAGAATTTAGGTCACAGCCACCAGCATTTTCCGCAAACAATAAGGTGAGCCTCCCGGGGGCCCAGCTCGGGGTCTGAGGATCTGCTGGAGGGGTAGGTCTGCCGTGGGCAGCAGCTCCTGCACTCAGGAATTCCTGGACTTGTGTGTTCTCTTGCAGCACAGCCACAAACTTGGAGGCTGACAACCACACTCACGCGGTAGCTCACGGTTCTGCAAGTCAGACGTGCCTCTCATTCGGAGGCTCTGGGGAAGAATCTGTCCCCAGGCTCGCTCAGGCTGTGGGCAGAACTCAGCCTGCACGGGTGCAGGACTGAGTCCGTCTCCTTGCAGCCATTACCTGCTGCCTCTAGCAGCGCCTGTGTTCCTTCTTACACCTTTCTCTTCTGCTGCGACAGCCATAAAAAGTTCTCTGCTTTTAAGGACCCGTGTGATTAAATTATACTCACCCAGACAGTCCCTCTGTTAGGTCAACTGTGCCGTGTAACATAACACCGTCACAGGAATGATATCTTATCACAGATTCCAGGGGTGGATAAGGGAGGTGGGGGTAGCGCATTTTTTAGGGGGTAGGGCATTTTTAGAATTCTGCCTACCACATTCTGGTTCTCTTGCTGGGAGCCAAAGAGAGTTATTTAAGAACAAGTGACTCAGATAAGAACGACCCTACTGGGGATGTGTCTGTCCGGGCTTCAGCGACATTGCTGAGAAAGCTTAAGTACCACACTGCAGTGGGTCTTATGGGTCTTCACCGTCCGGTTTCCTCCCGTGCGGTGGTTCTCAGTGTGGTCGCAGGGCCCGCAGCAGCAGCAGCACGTGAGACCTCGTCAGAACTGCGGATCTGGGGCCCAGCCCAGACCTGCTGCAGTGGACGCTCTGGGGTGGGGTCCAGGGACCTGTGTTTTAACCAGGGGGTTCTGATGCTGCTCAGTTGGGAAATGTTTCTCTAAGCCAAGTCCGCAGTTTCCATTTTTGTGGAAATCAAAAGCAGGGGAGGGTCAGATAGGTCACCTCTAAGGTGACGTCCACTGCCAACAACCTCTGATTCTGTGACTATTTTAAAAATGATGACACTGTATAAGCCGAAGGGTACACGTGTCCACCATCTGCCTGTGTGTGCACGTATGTGAGCTCATGCACACCTAGTGGCTAAGAGCTTCTCTGAGATCAAATCCTGGCTCCACCAACTACCAGCGGTGTGACTGGGTCAGCTGCTCAGACTCTCTGAGGCTCAGTTTCCTCATTTATAAAGAGGCTAATAATAGTACCCACTTCTAGGGGGAGGAGGATCAAGTGAGGCGGCACAGAGGGGCGTAGCAAGCTCAGCGGCCATCAGCTATGATGGCCTTATCTGGCTGCACTTCTTTGCATTTCCCCAGAGGGACTTGAGGGGCTGGGTCCCTGGTGGGGCTGGAGCGCCAGGCCCTCCTCAGGAGGCCCTGCAGGCGTTGCCGGCTTCCGGGTTAGTGCTACTAGTCCTGAAGGCCAGGTGAACCTTCGCTAATTGTTAGGGTCAGCTTCAGTCCCATCACTGCAAGGAAGCCATTTAGGGGAAGCTGTGCCTGACCCTCTGACCGCATCTGCCTCCTCCTCCAGGAAGCTCCAAAAACACAAGGTGGGAACCACATATCTTAATGCAGAATCAGCCAAGATGGAGAACGTGGGGCTGGAAAGAGTAGGCCATTGCTCCGTGTGTGTGTGTGTGTGTGTGTGTGTGTGTGTGTGTTCATTTGTTTATTTTTGTTTTTTGCCTTTCATTGTTGTTTTTGTTTATTTTGCATCTTCAAAGGGACAGAAATCATTAGGGCCTGGAAGACAGTCAAGATTTGCCTCTGTGTAAAGCTTAGGTGAGAAAGTATGTCACTCAGGGGAACATAAAGCCCCCCTCCACTGCATGCCCACCCTGACTTTGCAGGCCTCACCAGTCAGGCTGCGAGAGGGCCTGCCAGAGCTCCCCGAGAGACTGAATGGAGATTAGGTCTTGCTGAGCCAGAAACCTGGGAGAGAAGAGAGGTGCTTCAGCAGGGCCCACCTCCTCTAAGGGGAGCTATGCTTTTCCCAACCTCTGGGCAGTTCTCGGTGCACGCTGACGTGGGAGGGAAGGCGGAGGCCACCCAGCGAGAATCTCTGCTGCCTGAAATGGAACCCACGCTCCCAGGCGCGGGCAGGCAGTGACATGAGGGCTGATCCCCACAGCTGCTCCCCATCCGCAGCCTGTTCCCAGGCACCACATGGCTCCTTTGGCCTCAATGCCATCAAGACAGCATCTCAGCCTGCGAGACACTGCTCTGCTAATGATCGCTAATAACCACAGGATCTCCGGGCGGCATGCTGGTGGGTCCTCTTCTACCAGGGAGGGAGTTAGAGCTTGCAGATATATGCACCATTTGAGGCCGCTCTCTGGCTCAGGTCTGAAGCAGCTGCCACACTTTCCCCGTGCCTGGTGAAATATGAGCCACAGTCCAGGAACCCTCCTTCCCGCCTCCCCTGGAAAATGGCCCCCAGCTTCATGCGGGAGGTGAGCTCCTCCAGGGAGCGCTCACGGACTGCAGTCCTGGTGGGTATTTGGAAAGCCTCACCATTCAGAGTTAGAGGCCCAAAGATGCACTCGCAGCCACTCTAACCACCCAACACTTCATTTATTCCCCATTACTGTGCTTGACATATTAATTCATTTGGTTGTAGAACTTTGGGCTGATTAAAGATACTTTCTTCTCCCCTCTGTCACTCTAGAAAGCCTACCAATAATTCGATTCCAGTTAACTAGAACTCTGGATGACAGAGCATTCAATACTAAACAATGTTCTAAAAATGCCACTATGGATGGAGCCGTAGAGACCAACACCAGCACCATGGAGATATTTTTTAAATGGTACTGAGAAAAAAAAGTTAGGAATAAAATGAAGTCTATAGCACAATATAACATATGTAAATTAAAAATACACACACCAGGGGCCAGCCCGGTGGTGCAAGTGGTTAAGTGCGCGCGCTCCGCTGTGGCAGCCCAGGGTTCGCCGGTTCAGATCCTGAGGGCACACTGACGCACTGCTTGGCAAGCCATGCTGTGGTGGCATCCCATATAAAGTGGAGGAAGATGGGCACGGATGTTAGCCCAGGGCCAGTCTTCCTCAGCAAAAAAAAAAAAAAAAAAAAAAGAGGAGGATTAGCGGATAGCACAGGGCTGATCTTCCTCACACACACACACAAAATACACACACCAAACAATACTGTCATCTTATAAAGCTACATGCTTACTCAAGGATAAATGTCTTTCACATTGATGTGGTAGCCTATTGGAGGAAAAGGGGTTAATTAGTGCTGGGAAAGGAGGAAGCAGGAAGGGAGGAAGCGAGAGGAGGGGAGGAGAGAAACTTGCTCTAATGATGATGATAGCAGACCACGTCTTGAGGAGTGCAAGTAACTCTACCCTCTAGAATGAAGTTCCAGAACAAAAGTAATAAAAAGAAGCAAGCCCTAGTCTAATCTTTTCATTTTAAAGACGGAGAAACTGAGGCTCAGAAAGATGACTTCTCTGGATCTGGGGTTTTGGTGCCACTCAATGGCAGAAGCCAGGTACGCCGGCTCTGACCTCACTGCTCCTTCTGCAACCAGCTGCTGCAAGGTACTTACAGCGCCCGAGTCCTTCCCTCTAATGAGTAGTTTGTCCGGTTACAGCTTTGACTAGAGAGGCTAATCATTGCTGGCCCGACTCATACGCCTCCTCAGAGAAGCCACCCCACCATGCCGGAAGACAGCGGCCCTGCTGGACCCAGGTGACCCGGCCCTCCTCCTCTTGAGGGGGGCATCTGATCCAAGGGCAGCCCTTCCACAGATAGGGCGAAGGGCTGACAACCATCATGGTTCGCTTGGTCCTGAGGGGGTTCTCGGGACATAGGACTCTCAGTGCTAAAACTGGAAAATTCCTGAGCCAATTAGGACAAGTTGGTCACCCTAGCTGGAAGTCACTTATGACCTGTGCGGCCAGGTTCTAAACTATAGCACGGGCAATCAGATTCTCAGTTGGGAACTAAAAGACTAAGGCCATTGGCTGAAACAGAAGTGCCATGATATAGATAGAGGGCAAGGAGAGTTGAGGAACCGTGATATTGGTCACATGAAACAAAACCTAAGAGCAGAAACTGGATACGTAGAGGACACCAATTATATTTTAGGAAAACTGACTTTCAGTAGCTTCTTCCCTAAAAACCACCATAGCCAATTTCAGATCTTTGCAGAGAGTCTTTCCAGATGCTTTTGTTGGCTGCCTCTGCTTTCATTGCCAAGGAGAGGGCTACAGCAGATGGCTTTTCCCTTCTGTGTTAAAGCTATTTCTCTCCAGACAATGCTGCTTGTCTCCCAAATTAAAAAGAAATAGGCAAAATCCAGCACACTTAGAAATTTCAAGTTGGCAAACACAAGAGTAGCTTCCTGATTCCCGCCTCATATCTTCTGGAGCTCATGAAGCTCTTAATCAGCCAAAGCTGGTGGAGTAGATTGTTTTTCCCGAAGAAAGCTGCCATAACATTTCCCAATTCTCATTTTCTTCTTGCATTGTAACTGTAACACTACTCTCCTTAAGAGGTGGGGTCTGTGTCCCCTGTCCTTGAAACGGGTGGGCTTTAGTGACTGTCTCATAGGGTATGGTGGACACAGCACTCACTATGTGACCTCCAAGGCGGAGTTGTCAAACACAGCCCCCACATTGTTCACTGGAGTACTTGCTGTTCCGTGTGAGCTGTCTGACGGCCCAGGACAGCCATGCTGCGAGGAAGCCCAGGCTGTTCCACACAGAGAAACCACATGGAGATGTCCTGAGACCACAGGAAGAGAGAGACCAATGCCTGGCCAGCCCTTAGCTGCTTCAGCCCTCCTCTTGAAACCCAGCACAAAGAAGTTAAAAAAATCTTGCCTAGAGCAAAAAAACCTTTGAGATAAGATTTGCTAACTGCTGCTGTGCGTATTCAGCATAATCAACTGTTGTTCAAAACTAACGAGGTCTTTCTGTCCCTCCTCAGTACATGAGTGAGCTGTCTTTCCCCGGAAGTTGAGGTCCAGACATCAAGATTCTGCCTCACAAGGCCAAACGCAGGCTGAAGACGAAAACTAGCCAGAAAAGTCTAGACAGTCAAGGGAAAGACATTCAGTCTTCAAGGACAAATGCAGGTTAGTGGGAGGGTGCCAACTAGCACGGCCACACGGTCCCCCTCCCCTACCTAAGACCCCAGCACATGCTCTCCCTCCCCTGCCTAAGACCCCAGCACATGCTCTCCCTCCCCTGCCTAAAACCCCATCACGTGCTCCCCCTCCCCCACCTAAAACCCCAGCACATGTTCCCTCCCCTACCTAAGACCCCTAAGATAAAAACCCCTACCTTTTTCCCTTTGAGGAGGTGGATCTGAGTTCTAACTCCCATCTCCTTGTCTGGCTGCCTTTCAATAACACTAACCTCTTTCCTTGCCACAAGCCTGGTGTTTCCACTTTTTCTCTATTAGCCCTACTATGTGGCAGGTAAATGACCCTGTGTTTGGGCTCGATAGGCTCTCTCCCAGCTCCACTCAGCATTGATTAAAACTGCACAAGCTACCCTGAGCTGGCCGTGACCAGCCAAGCCCTTCCTTAGTTCCTGACCCGTAGAAAGCAGCCCCACACCAAGCCAGGAACACGACTCCATATTTACATGAAAGACAGATTAAGGAGTGGCCAATCACTTAAAAATAATTATTTGTTTTTACCAAATGAATCACAAAACTATTCTTTTATATGTGCAAGTATTTCAAATAAGTTAAAGAAAGTTATTTTTACTTACAAGAATTGATCTAGACCCAACCTCGAAGGAACACATCAGCACGTGCTAAGGTCTCACCCACGGCCCACCACCAGCAATTTAAAGCAACTGCATTCTGCGTCTTCTCGGCACCAGAACCCCCGGCAGCCAGCGCTGATCCTGCAGACACATAAAAACCGTACAACCGTAGGCCAAACACAAGACTGTACGAACAGGCAACGGAGAAGAGCCTCTGAGAGGATGGAAGGCAGAGTGGGGCTAGTAGGGCTGCACGTTTTTCCTTTAACGTAGGATGTTTTCGATTTCAGCTGGGCATGTAATTGTCTGGGTAGAGAATACATTTAATCCCAATCTCCCTTCCAGCTAGGTGTGGCCGTGAGACTAATTTCTGCCTATCAGGAGGTGAGTGGAAGTGATACACGCCACTTCTGGATCATGCCCATAAAAGAGATGAGCAAAGCTCTGTGCTTGGATGGAGGTGATGGTGGCACTACAGTGTGAATGGACTTAATGCCACGGAACCGTACACTTAAAAATGGTTAAGTTTTATGTTATGTGGATTTTACTACAATATGAATGAATGAATGAATGAACGAACGAACAAATAAATTATACAAATGGCCCCTCTGGCCCTTTCCCCCTCCCCTGGCTGCAGTGCAGACATGCTGGCGAGAGCTGGGCAACCGTTGCAGACTGTGTAATAAAGTTGCAGATCGACGTCGGCAACACAACAATACAGCCTGGCTCTCTCGTTCCTGGTCCCTGGTGCCTGGACAACCTCATGGAGCAGAGCCACCTCTCCAGCCCTCAGCTGCCTGCCTCCAGGCCGTTTTGTGAGAGAAAAGTACACATCTGTCTTGCTCAATGACCACAGTGGAGTCTGTTATAACAATACACAACAAGTGTGCGCTATGGATGGAAATCCATGTGTGACTTTTTGCGATTGGTACTGGTGAGAGTGCGTTCTCTCTAGTAACGAGGTCTACTGGTACCAGCTTCCGGACCTTTCAGTGCACAGGGAAGGGCTTGTCCCGCATTCACTCGTTCACTCAGCCTTTCATCTCACATTTATTGACCACACGTGGTACGCAGAGAGTGTAGACTAAGACCTGGTTCCTGCGGTCAAGGAGTTTATACTGGAGTAGGGAGGACTCACGTGTCACCGCAAACTCGACTCCAAGACAGAATCGAATACGAACGACAACAAAGTTAAACACACTTTTAGAGCATAGAGAAAGGAGGGGTTGATTTTGACCGAGAGGATCAGGAAGGAAAGAGACACAGGGAGGTAGCATTTGGCAGCTAGAGGATGCAGGGAAGGGCATTCCAGCAGAGGGAACAACGTGTGAAAGGCACACACTCCTGGGGATGCGAGTTATGTTCTCCGGCACAGCTAGGAACCATCCTGTCTCCTTCGGTAAATTTGCTTATGTCTGCTCCATCCAATATGTGTTGGGTTCACTTTTTTTCAGCTTAACTCCCAGAAGGCAATATTATTACCCTTATTTGTGTATTTCTGGAAGGAGGTCCTGTCACAGCCCCAAATATTGAGAACAAAACCAGTAAGTGTGGCCTGCGGCAGCCATCACAGGGACCTGCTAATGGGGAATGGCTGCAGGCATGACCAGAGCCCTCGCCCACCTCTTTAGCCTTAGGTTGGCACCATCTTCAGGCAGGAGAAGCCCAGCCCAGTGTCTACTCTGAAGCACCTCCCTCCAGGTAATCCAATCTGAGCCCCAAGCCACGCAGCTTGGACAGCCGCCTTTGAGCCGCCAGCCACCCACTCCCCAGAGCAGGCTCCCTGCTGCGCCCACCGTGCAACCTGCGCCCCCACAGTTCTACCTCAGGACACAGCCTCTTCTATTCATTTTTATGTGTATGGGCACTAAGACGATGCTTTGCACACAGGAGGTGATAAAACAAAGTCTGATCTACCTGCTTTGCCAGTCTCTTCCCAACGAGAAGGGATATAAGTCAGGGTAAGGCAGACTTACAGGACTGAGGTATGTGGGTTGGCTGTAGGGCTACAGGCCATGTGGCTTTTCCCTACAGATGCAAGAAGGCAGCAGCAATAAACTAAAAAGACCCTAAAGTGGGGGTTGGCCTATGAAAGTCAATGATTCACCCAGGGGGACCCTCCGAGTCTGCTTTCCCACGGAGGGGTCAGCGTGCGTGACCTAACTGTCCATCTCCTGGTGGGTTTTTATGTGATTTCCTCTTTGTATCTTGCTCTGCTTTGCCACCTTTTCCATGCCTTTCAACCGCTCCATGGCTTGACTTTCCTCATCGTCTCAGACTCCCCGCACATCTGTCCGTTTCTTTATCCCCTCTCCCTTCTCACTTTCTTCCTGAATTAACTATGATTAGAAGTAGGCCTAGATCTACTTCTACACATAAAAGGAGGTTTATGTTTTCTGTTCTTATTTTTTTCTTTTTCTATTGAAGTATAATTGACATAGAACATCATATTAGTTTCGGGCATACAACGTAATGATTCGACATTTGTATATATTACAAAATGATCACCACAATAAGTCAACATCCATCACCACACATAGTTACAATTTTTTTTTCTTGTGATGAGAACTTTTAAGATCTACTTTCTTAGCAACTTTCAAATGTGCAGCACAGTATTACCAACCGCAGTCGTTCATTTCTAGAGATGTGAAAGTGGAATGGGTAGTGGATGGACGAGCTGGTGGTGCTGGCATCTTACCCAGGACTTCAAAACACCGCCGTTATCTCTACCCCTTCCGTCCTTCCCTCCATCTCAGAGAAGTCTCTTCTTGCTAACCCACTCCCCACGAGGGTTATGATCTTCCCGCCTCCTCTTTGCTCTCTGAACTATCCAGTCTCCTCCGCCCTAGCCTCTGGGCTCAGTCTCCGGCACACTCAGGTCTCCAGACACTAGAACCCTCCCCTCCTTTCCCTCCGTCACGCCCTCTTTCACAGCCACTACAGTATTGAACCAAACTTCTTAAAAACTCATTTGCACCCTGTGCCTCCATTTCCTCCTGTCCTGTAACCCCTAAGCCCTCCCATCTCCCCAGGAAATTGCTCTGGCCCTGATCCCCCAGTCCACCGAGCAGCCTGAACCCGTGAACCTTTCTCAGCCCCTAACCTCGGGACGCTTCTGTACTTGACCACCCTTCACTGCATCTCTCTCCTCCTCCCTCAGACTTCACATCTCCTTCCTTCATGGGCTCTGCCCCTACTCGCTAAAGGTGCACCTTCCTCAGGAAGCTCTTCCAGATTTCTGACCCTTCCCTCGTCATCTCCAAGACCTCATTGCTCAAGTTCTGGGCAGTGTCTTGAGATATCAGTGAGTTTGAGCTCTGAGAGGAGACCTTTTTATGCAAAAATGAAGCCTTTTGTAAGGTGTGTGTAACCTTGTGTGGGGTGCCCCATGGAAGCCTAGTTTTCCCGTTTAGCAAACAGGGCAGCCTGGGCCTTGTTTTTCCTGGCCCTTTGCTGTACGACTTTTAGCTTGGCTGGCAGAATTCAGCCAGGGAGCACCCTGTGCAGGCTCAGAGAGCGGTCAACAGGCAGGGGTGGGTAACTAGTTAACCATTCACCTCCCTCCCACCGGGGGCAGCAAAGAAGTGGCCCTGGTGTTCCTGACACAACATGTTTTGAGACCCTCCCTGCCCCAGCGAGCAGCCAAGGAAGCCTGACAGCCGGCGAGCTGCAGCCAGGAATGGGCGATGCTCTCCGTCCTGGGATTCTGTAAAAAGCCAAGCATGTAGGAGAGTTTGGAGAAAATTATGACTTTAGCCATGTCTTTATAAGTGTCCTCTTCTGAGGAAGAATTTGTAGCCTTTGGGGTAGGCCATAACACGTCAACATTAACTTTTCTTCCCTCAGTTAGTATCATTATTAATATGGAAATTTGGTGGGAAATGTTGAAAAGACAGAAAAGTTGAAAGTACGATGAAAGTCGACATACCTTCCATCTTCTTCAACAATTGTTACTATCTGCCAGATTTGTTTCAGCTCTCTCTCTGTGTATTTGTGTACCTATTTTTGTTCTTATTGAACCACTGAAAGTAAGTTGCAGACATTTCAATCCTAAATGTTCCAGCCTGCGTCTCCTAAGAATAGGGACCTGCTTCTACCCAACCACAGGTACATTATCACACAGAAGAGGCTTAGCAGTCATTCTATAATATTATGAAAATTTCCCAGTCATCCTAGGAATATCTTTTATAGCTTTGTTTTCACCAAATCAGGATCTAATTGGGACTCACACATTGCATTTGGTTATTATTTCTCTTTAGAGTATTAAAAAAAATTTTTTTTTACTGAAGCAAAACTAACATTCAATTTTTAATGCGTCTACTTTTAGTGTACAGTTTGGTTAGTTTTAAAAAACATATATACCCTTACAACATACACTCCAGTCAAAATACAGAATATGTTCCTTATGCCGTCTTTGCAAGCAATCGTGTCTCCACTCTCTGCCCCAGGCAAACACTGGTCTGGTTTTTACCACTGTAGATAGCTTTGCCTGGTCAAGAACTTCATAAATCCAGTAATATAGTTCATATTCTTTTGTGTCTGGCTTCTTTTGCTCAACATAATATTTTTGAGATTCATCCATGTTCTTGCATATATGAGTAGCTTGTTCCTTTTTATTGCTGAGTAATATTCCATTGTATGAATGTGCCAGTTTGTTTATCCATTCACCCCTTGAAGAACATCTGGATTGTTTCTAGTTTTAAGCTATTATGATTAAACCTACTACGAACATTCATGTACAACTCATTCTGTGGACATGTGTTTTCACTTCTCTTGGGTAAAAATCTGGAAGTAGAATTGCTGGGTCATACAGTAAGTGTATGTTTCACTTTATAAGAAACTGCCAAACTGTTTTCTAAAGTGTTTATAACATTTTACACACTTACCAGTGTGTAAAATATGAGAGTTCTAGTTTCTCCATCCTCACCAATGCTTAATATTATCAGTCTTTTTACTTTTTACCATTTTATGGGGTGTGTAGTGGTATCTCGTGTGGTTTTAATTTGCATGTCCCTGATAACTAGACATAACATGAAAGATAAATTTTCATGTGCTTATTGCTCTTATATACGTGCATATATTCTTTTTATGATGTGTCTGTTCAAATATTTGCCCTTTTAAAAATTGGGTTGTCTTTTAGGGGCCGGCCCGATGGCGTAAGCGGCTAAGTGCGCACGCTCTGCTGTGGCGGCCCAGGGTTCGCTGGTTCGGATCCCAGGCACGCACCGACACACAACTTGTGAAGCCATGCTGTGGCGGCGTCCCATATAAAGTGGAGGAAGATGGGCATGGATGTTAGCCGAGGGCCAGTCTTCCTCAGCAAAAAAAAAAGAGGAGGATTGGCACCAAAAAAAAAAAGTTATTAAAAAAAATTGGATTGTCTTTTTATTATTGACTTGTACATATGAGTCCTTTGCCAGGTTTATGTATCACAAATATTTTCTTCCAGTCAGTGACTTGACTTTTCATTTTCTTAATGAAGAGCAGAAGTTTTACATTTGATGAAGTCCAATTTATCAATATTTTCTTTTAAGATGGATGCTCTTTTGTATTCTGTCTAAGAAATCTTTTCCTACCCCAAGGTTAAAAAGATTTTCTTCTATGTTTTATTCTAGAAGTTTCATAGTTTTAGCTTTTACATGTAGGCCTATAATCCATTTAGAGTTAATTTTTATGTATAGCATGAGATAGGAGTTAAGGTTTTTTTTCATACATATATCCAGTTGTACCAGGACTGTTTGTTGAAAAGACTATTTTTGACATTGAATTACCTTGGCACCTTTGTAAAAAAAAAAGTCAGTTGACCATCTGTGTGGATCTTCTTCTGGCCCCTGTGCTAGTCCATCATCTATCCTGTGTCAATGGCACACTGTCACTACAGTTTTATAGTGGGTCTTGCCACCAGTATGCAGGTGCTCCAGATCTGTTCTTCCTTTCCAAAGCTATTTAGAGTCTTCTGATCCTTTACATTTTCGTATACATTTTATCATAAGCTTCCTATTTTCTATTTGTAAAAATGCCTGTTGAAATTTCGATTGGGATCTATAAATCTGTTGGGGAGAACTGACATTTTAACAACATTGATTCTTCCAATTCAGGAACGTGGTAAACCTGTCGGCTCATCTGGAGCTTCTTTAGTTTCTTTCAACAACGTTTTGTAGATTTGAACACACAGTTCATATATACATATTGACATATATATATAAATTTACCTGAAAACATCAATTTTTTGATATAGGAAATAGTGTTTAATTTTCCATTTGTTTGTGCTGAATATAGACGTACGATTGATTTCTGTATACTGATCTTCTGTTCTGCATCCTTGATAGATTCATGTTTTGGTTTTAGTAGCTGTTTTGTAGAACCCTTAGGATTTTCTATGGTCACAACCATGTTTTCTTCCTTTCCAACACGTACGGGTTTTTTTTCCTCGCCCCTGTTCACTGGCTAGGACCACAGCAAAATGTTGAATAGAAATGGTGAAAGAAAACTTCCTTCCTTGTCTCTGATCTTAAGGGGAAATATTCAGTCTTTTAGTAAAAAGTGTGGTGCTAGTTAACATCAATAGATGTAGAAAAGCATTTTACAAAATTCAAATTCCATTCAAGAAAAAAACTGGCAGTAGACTTGGCATCCAAAGTCAAAGGCGTCCACGTTGTCTTCCTCTAAAGATGATTGAGTTTTGCTGTCACAGGCAGTTCATTTATCATGGAGCAACTCGATTCTTTCAAGACTCACTTTCAAGCTTTGTTGAGGCAGATCCAGCGTCCTGGGTTGGTCCTGACGCTGAGGCGAGGACCTCCAGAGGCCATTTAAAGCCCTGGGTGTTCAGTGAGGCCCATCCACTCTGGCTGGTCTAACTCAAGCATCTCCCAGCTCCGCGTGAGCCCCGGAGTCATTTGGTTCAGCTCTCTGGCGACCTTTCTTTCCCAGAGAGTTGTTTTTTGACCAAACTTGTGGTATCTCCCCTACACACTCGCAACTGAGTATTTAGTCAACGACTCAAAGGAAACCTCATGGCCTGGAACTTTCTCTCCTGTAGTTTCTTCCTCTAAAATGTTTAGCCCTGCAAATGCCAGCTGGGTTGGGGATCTGGCAGACGCCTCTGGCAGAAAGTCCAGGTGATCGGAAGGCTCACCTTGTTGGTGTCCCTTCTCTCAGAGTCCAGCCCTGTGCTGCCAATTAGTTCCTGTCTGAGAACAATTATTTAACACATTTTGTCTGGTGTTCTAATTGTGTATGGCAGAATGGCTAGCCAGTGGTACTTACTCCACCATCGATGGAGGCAGAAGAGTCATTGGTCTCTCTTAACTTAGAGCAGGGGTCAGCAAACATTTTCTGAAAGGGCAAGATAATAAATATTTTAGGTTTGCAGGCCACACTGTTTCTGTTGTAATCACTCAACTATATCATTGTAGCACAAAAACAGCCCTGGACAATATGTAAGCTAATAAGCATGACTGTATTCCAGTAAAAACTTGTTACAAAAATAGACAACTGACCTGCAGGTCATAGTTTGACAAACCTGATCTAGAACACACTTCTGCCCTTTTCTCCCCCACGACAGAGACTCTTTCAGGAGTCCAAGCCAATCGTCTTATTGAACTCCCCAAATTCTGGATTTATCTAGTTACTTTCTCAAGGTATTGTGTAATGTATTCCTCCATCCCCTGTGTTTTCTATAAGCTATCAATTAGATCAAGAGGCTTCATGGGAGTCAGGTTAAATATTTTTTGGCAAGAATAATGTATTGTAATGTTGAGAATACTAACTTATGAAAAAGCATCATCAAAGTCAGTGCAACTGTGTTTCAATCGCTGCTGAATTTGTCCACACGCCCATCCATCATCCATCCCCCAGGGATCTGGGATCCGCTCATCCTCTGCCACTTGTGGTGCTGAGTGCTCTGAAGGATGCAGCGACGTGGTCCAGCCTGCCCCGGCATGGGGTGGGGCAGGACTGCTGGGGGACAGAAAAGCTCAGTGCCAACAAAGCCAGGGCCTCACTCTAGCTTTCTGGGCCAGGGCCCAAGGGCTCACTGTATCTGAAAGACTTATGAAAATACAGACTCACCAGCCCCTCAGGCCCAATGAAATAGAATCTGTTGGTGAGGTCCAGAAATCTGCATTTTAGCCAGTTCCACTGTTAAAATAGGTCGAAGGAAAGCAGGTGCAATAAAAGTAAATTCCTAAGGGGGAGGCCATTCACCTGGGAGGAGCCTGCGTCCTCCTCTGATTTACCATTCCGTCTACCAGAAAGTAAAGGCGCTTCCCAGCCCAGGGCTCAGACAGCCCTTCAGTTATAAGAGAAAAAGCATCCTGGCCTCAGGGGCTGTGGTGATTTTAAAATATGTCCACAAACTCTTTGAGACACCTCCCTTCAAAAAGTAGAAGTAATTCCTCTCCCCCCGAGTGTGGGCCCGGCTTCGTGACTGGCTTCTAACATATAGAATCTGGTGGAAGTGATGATGTGTGACTTCCAGACCAGATCCTGAGAAGCAGCATGGCTTCCACTCTCGTTCTTTTCGGTTTCTTGCTCTGAAGGAAGCCAGGTGTCATGTTGTGAAGACACTCAGCGGTCCTATGGCTGTCCCCGTGGAAAGGAACTGAGGCCTCCTGCCCACAGCCAGCATCAGCCAGCCAGCCCTGTGAGTGACCGTCTCGGGAGTGGGCTCTCCAGCGCCGTCAAGTGAAGCCGGAGGACGGCGGCCCTATCTGACCTCTTGACCACAACCTCACGAGAGACCGTAAGCCAGAACAACCCAGCTGAGCTGCTCCTGAGTTCCTGATCCACAGACACAGGAAATAATCTGTTTATTTTTGGTCTAAGCTCTTCATTTTTGGGTGGTTTGTTATGCAGCAGTAGGTAACGAATACGGGGTCTCCGCACGTGGTTTTAGGACCACCACCGGGATGGCGCAGTGGGCCCCATCTGCCACTCCATCTGAGGTGCCAGCTTAAGAACGATGCCGTGCGGGGCTCTGTGTGCTTTCTTGTTTGACACACAGCTGCTGACCTCACGGTGAAATGCCAGGCCGAAACCTACACTAGGCCTCCAAAGAATCAGGAGTTGGGGCATCTACCCCCTAGGGGACTATGTTGGGAGATGACGCCATTACCCCCTCCTTACCCACAGAGTGTTCTTCTGAGACTTCTGTCTGAATGTAGGGTGGCTGGGCAGCCCCACTTCTGGCTGGGGAACAGCTTTCTCAATGTAGAGCCAAGGGCGCATATGGTTATCGGAACTGCCACATTTGTTTCACTAACACACGTTTTCACAAAACCAGCCACTGGCCGTGATTTTGAAAAATAGTAAAAAAAAATGCTTTGGTGCCAAAATACTCCAGTCAACTCCATAGAGCCTGTGAAGAAACATTAAAATTTAAGGGATCACCAGTACTTTTGGTTTAGGGTGAGTTTGGGTGTGAGGGAGCAAGTGCAGTATCGTGGTGTTTCCTCGTCGGTTTGATCTTGTATTTTATATCTCTCCAGCAGGTACAAGTGAAAAGGACTTTGCTTGCAAGAGAAAGATTTGAGTTAATTTTTTAAAAAAATCAGACTACAACCCAGTAAATAATGGGCAATATAAATAGACAGATCACAAAAAAGGAGATTCAACAGGCTCTTAACATTTGAAACGATTCTCCGTCTCACCCAGAGTTAGAGAAACGTAGATTAAAACTGGCCTGAAATACGATCTCTCACCTGTCAGATGGGCAAAAATGCACAAGCTGGATTTGAGTAACACACTCTCTTGATGAAGCTGTAAGGAGATATGCACTCTTATGTGTTGCTAATGAGAGTGCAAAATGGCACACGCCTTATGGAGGAAAAAGTGGCAATATCTAACCAAGTTACACACACATTTACCTTTTAAAGAAGCGACGTCACTCAGAGACGTGCACTGAAGCTACACCTACTAGAATCAAAACCAACATAAGCACAAGGTTCTTCATTGCGACATTGTTTCTAATACTAAAAGATTAGAAACAACCTCAATGTCCATAATTAGAGGAACGGTTGAACAAACTGTGGTATATTCACACAATGGGGGACTATGTAGCTATACAAAAAGTGAGAAAGATCTCTACATATGGGGTGATTGCCAGGAGAGATTATTAGATGAAAAAAACAAGGAGCAGAGCAGCTTATATTAGTGTGTGTATACTTATACAATACTTATCTTAGTATTGGTATATATTAATATATTTATATACACATATTGCAAAAAAGAAACTCTGGAAGGATACATCTGAAACTAATCATGGTGGCCCAGAAGGGCGGGTGGAACAGGGGGGATGAGAAAGGGATGGAACCAAGGGCCCTCTACGGACATCTTTTCATATAGTGTATGTTTTATATGCTCAAAAATTAAATTAAAAAACAAAATTAACCTTAATATTGAATATAAATGGAAATAAATGACCTTAATTGTGTAACAGTAATAAAAAAGCAAAGAAAAATAATTATTTGAATGACTTTCAACATACTACTCTAAGTTTACATATGTGTTTACATATGTGCTTAGTGAGATATCTTCTAAGGATTTAAAAAAACTTCAAAAAATCTTTTACTCTACTCAGGAGTTTCATTAGTAGTAATAATGAATCGTAATTCAGAGAGAAAGAATTTCAAAGCCAGCAACCTGCTATGAAAAGAGGAGACCCTCAGAGGAGCTGGACCACAATTCGAGTTCCTTTCCAGAGCCGGAGGGCACCCAGAAATGGGCCGGGATGGGAGCCGGGCAGTGACCTGCCCGCGGCCACATCTAACTGGGCGCTCAGGTCCCTCCCCAGGCACAGCCGCGAAGGACACGGGCCTGGAGTCGGGCTCGGCCAGCTTCCCCCTGTGGGACCTGTGTTAACAGAGCGGCAGGCAGGAGGCCGCCAGCCTCGGGGAGCCGCCCAGCCGCGCCTGGCACCTGTCGGAGCTGTGCTTCCGCCCCCACCCTGCAGGTCCCAGGAGAACTCCAGCCCCACCAGAAGGGCTGAGAGAGCAGCAGGGCGGGCTCCCGGCAACTCTGCTCCCAGCGCCACGACGGAGGAGCCTAAGGAAGGAAATCTGGGAGGCAACGTAGCGCCTGAGGGTCTGAAAGAGAGCCGGGGCTCACAGCAAGTGTCTGGGGGGCCCAGGAGGCTTGGCTACTTCCTCCGTGGGGTCTGAGGAGGACCCTGAGCTTGAGGAAGAACCACAGCCTCTGCAGGGGCTGGCCCCGCACCTCCCCAAGCCTTTCCATCAGGCTGCGTCCTGGCCCCTGGACCCCGTGGAAAAGAGATAGTCCTTCTCCTTTGTGAAAACCCCAATAAATAAGCCATTTGGTCCCCTAGTACCGGTAGGCGGGATTCCCTCATCAGTACAAAGGCCTTTAAGGAAATGTCCTACGAATGGTTTGGCACAGATAGCAGCGGTGGTTCATCCACCCCCATCCTCGCCAACCCACCCTGCCCAACTTCCTGCCCCTTCAGGCCTCAGCAGCCTCGGGAGGACACGCGGAGTCGTTAAGTCACTGCCCACCTCCCTTCCTCACGGGGTTGCTGTCTATCACCCTCGGAGAGGGAGGGGATGAGGTCAGACTGCACTCCCACCACTGGCCCCATCCAGCCAGAGGCCCAGGGCGCCACCTGAGTGAGGGGAGGGGCAGACAGCTGTCAAGCAGTCATGTGCTTCACTCAGCTGGAATTCCCCCACGCCCAGAGCATTCGTTATTAGGGAAAGCCGAATCCACGTCCTCCCCTGTGTTCCTGCTGGGGTCCTGGGGTTGCCGGCAGCATGCATGATACTCCAGGAATCTCAGGCATGCAGGATCCCAAGAGGACTCCTGGCATGAGGCAGACCCACCACACCTGGTTCCCCACCAACACTCATCAGACATTTCACCGGCCCACCCACCACCCTGCAGAGTGCTCCCCAACTTCTCTCTCCTTTGCAGAAGCTCCTATACCAGAGGCTTAAGGATTGGGGTTTCCTGTGTCCAGGGTGGCAGCAGAGCCCAGCCCACCACACTGACCACGGGAACTCGAACTGGGTCATCAGGAGTTGGGAGACACTGAGAGGAAGGAGACTGGCTGGGGCAATTTCCTACTACTCCCTACCTGCACAATCTCAAGCACTTTCCCATTTCAACCCAACTAAGGTTCTCCTCTGCTCTGCCTCGTCTCGGCAAACGTCATTGATGCTCCCAGTCGTAGACACACAGCAGTCTTGATGCCTTCCAACACAAAGAGGAGAAGATAAAACCATGCCTTCCTTAGTAAAGAGTTCCAAGGTCCCCCAGTCTGGAAAGACAGGAGGATTCCCCATGTGAAAGAGGAAGGGGCAGGTGACACAACCCTGACTTTGTTTCCCCACTCCCTTGAGGCTCTCTCACAGATCACCGACAGAGCCACCTAGAAGGCTGGGGAGACTGTGTGAAGTCCCTATCAACACTGGGGGCCGACTGTGAACACACATCCTTCCCCTCAAGGACCCTTAGCACAGGCTGGGATATGTAGACAAGACTCTCCAGGAGGCCCAGAAGTCACAAGGAGCTCATAATTCCAGAGAATCTAGCCTGCAAGGTGTTGCCCTCTATTGTTTCCACAGGCAGTGAGGACATCACTCCCCTGGAGATTCGAGTCATTGGGCCCGTCTGGAATGAAACTCGGGAATTTAACTTTCAACGATTATCATGGTTCTTATCATGGTGCCTAGGGCCATTTTCCAAGGTTTACTTCCTATCTCTGGATCCATTCCTTTCCTACAACCCCCTGGAATGATGACCCCCTTCGGGGGAGACCCACCACCCACATGGCCTCAGTCCTCTGCACGGCAACCGCATCAGAAGGCCAGCAGGCACATCACATGAGGATGTCACAGAGGCCACCCTAGCTCCTCCTGCCCCTCTCCTCACCCAACTCCAGCCTCTCAGGTGGACATTGGGTGAACACATACTTGCCTTCCCCCTCACCCTCTGAAAACCTGCTTCCCTTCCCCTGCCCCATTCCTCCTTAGCTGTTACATGGAAGAAATACCAAAGGGACCTTATCTATAAAAAATTGCTTGGGTTTCAGAACTGGTTGATTGGGTTAGTCCCCTTAACTGATCCCAGGGGAGGACAAAGACCTCACAAGAAGGGGTTTTTACAGTGTAGAGGCCGCATGGCAGCACAACCCACCTTGCACAGGTAGTCGCACCAGAATTTGCCGGCCTCATCACTATTTTCTGAAAGGTGGGGCATCACACATCCCAACACTACAGGAGGAACATCTGGAGTAAGATTTCTGCTGCTACTGATGATAATGTTTGGTGTTCAAAAGCAAGTAACGCACATGAAAAGAGGCTCAACATTATTAGTCATTAAGGAAATTCAAATCAAAACCATAATGAGATACCACTTCATACTAACTAGGATGGCTATAGCAATAATAATAAAACCCAGGAAACAACAAGTGTAGGTGAGGATGTGGAAGAATTGGAACTCTCATACATTGCTGGGAGGAGTGTAAAAAGGCGCAGCCTCTGTGGAAAAGTTTTCAGTTCTCAAAAACTTAAACACAAAGTTAGCATATGACCCAGCAATTCTCTTCCTAGATCTATTTCCAAAAGAACTGAAAACAGGTAATCCAACAAACATTTGCACACAAATGTTCATGGCTGCACTATTCACAGCAGCTGAAGTGCAGACACAACCCAAGTGTCTATCACGGATGAATGAATAAACAAACTGTGGCATATACATTCAATGGAATATTACTCAGCTCTGAAGAGGAATGAAGTATGGATACATAGTACAACGTAGCTGAATCTCGAAAACATCACGCTAAATGAAAGAAGGCAGACACAAAAGGTCACATCTTGTATGATCCCACTTATGTGAAATACCCAGAAAAGGTAAACCTGTAGAGACAGAAGCAGATTGGTGGTTGTGGGGCAGGGCAGATGGGGCATGACTGCTTAATGGGATGGGGTTTTATTTGGGGGTGATGAAAATATTTTGGAATTAGAGGTAGTGGTTATACAACATTGCAAATGTACTAAATGCCACTGAATTGTTCACCTTAAAATGGTTAATTTATGTTATAAATTTAAAAAAAATGTTAGCACATATAAAGTAAAAGGCAAATAAAATCAAGTAAGTGCACCAGGTGGGTTTTCCAAAGCTGTCATCCTTTGCCAGACCTTAATAAGCAAAGGATGCATCTCCCTCCAACTAAAGGATTGGCCCAGCTCTCCCGCCTGGGGTTTCAGTCCTGCATAAACACCTGCACACTTAGGGGCCCCGTCAATGCCGTCGCTTCTTCTGTCCGCACTTTGCTGAACACGGCAGAGACTGATGGGGGAATCGACCTCCCTAACCAGAAGGTCAGACTGACACCTCAGCATTTCTCACTGCTTGTTTATTAGCTATAAAACTAAAATATCCAGTTACAAACCCCAACTTGAAGCCATTAAAAAGGCTCTTGATTATACACGACTATAAATGTTTAAAACTAATTCTACCTGGAAGGTTCAGCTTAATCGTTTTAAACAAATAACACAGAAGGAAGTGATGATAATCGACTCTTTGTTCTCATTTTAAAATGTGAATAATTAACCTTCCAGGAAAAAAAGTAGAATTTTAAGGGCAGTTCAGTCCAATAAAAGTCCACTGTAGAAGCAGATCAGTACGGCTGGTACAGACCGCCACCCTGATTTATCTCTGGGGCCTTCCCAGGAAATCAGTCATTACTTCAGTTAAACTATTGGAACATTAATGCCCTTAAGTTCTGCTTTCAGGCACTTAAATGCTGGATAATACTGATTTTTAAGGGGATTATGGCTTGTGTAAAACACATAAAAAGTTCACATTTTTGCTACATCAGTTGTGTTACCAAAAATGCTAGGTTACTACAGATTTCATATTCTAAAGATCACTTTCTCCCAGGTAGAACTCCTAATACTTGGTGATTATTTCTTAAGGTTTATATCCAGAATTAAATAAATATCGATTATTGTGCCTAACTGTACAAAAGCTCTCATCCGGCAGCAGCCTCACAAGAGTACACCTCGGTGGTCCAGACAGTTTGGCTCCGGTACATTATCAGACAGAGAGGCACGTCCTTCCTGGACCTCTGCAGAGGACTCCAGTTACAAAGTACCCAAAGACATGTCTTCTCCAGAAGTGTCACTTCCCCGTAAGGAGACTTCAGGACACCAGGATGCTGGTAGCTGCCCCAGTGTAAATTACCTGATTACCCTAAGCAGCTCCTTCAAACTGAAAGGAAGAGGAGAAAGGGGGAGGAGAGAGAGAGGGAAGAGAAGAAATTAGGAGAGTAATCTGGTCTCTGCCCCAGAAGCAATTAACACTGGAAACGGCACGGTCCAAGCTCCACATTAACAGCTGTTTCTAGCTGGCCTTCAACAGCCCGGGGAGAGACGCGCCCAGCGTTCAAGAACCATCTAGATGGGTTCAAAGCCCAACCTCACGTTTAGAAGCGGTGTGACCTTGAACAAGTTGATTAGCCTCCCGAGCCTTTGTTTCTTCATCCACAGACCTCCTGGAGCAGCAGGTCTCAATGAGACAACCAGCTCAAGTGCCTGCCGGCTGCAGGCTCTTCGCCTCTCCCGCGGTCTGAAGCACAAACAGCTTAACCGGGAGGGCCGGTTACTGATGCTGACACTGTACCAGGGAAGTCAGAACACAGCCAGTGCCATTGGATTTTTTATTAAAAAACAAGTTATATAAAAAAGTGAACAATTCTATATAAAATTGAGCTGGAGCCCACAGTTCACGGTGGGGAAGGCTCAGAGGATGGAGACAAAGATGCGGCTGCCGCGGTTTCTTTCTCTTCATATCTGGGCGGCGATTCAGAGGAGAGACATGGAGTGTGTGGGATCCCAGAGGAGGAGGTGGTCCCAGAAATCGTATAGACAGGTGCACAGTCTCCCTCCGAGGCCGCGCCTTGGCCCTCTGGAGCTGGGGTCCTGCTGAGAAGAAGGAGAATGTGACAGGGAGAGAGGGAGACAGTCACACGCCCCAGTACAGGGTTCTTTTCAAACATTTAATCCTACACATTTAGGAGCATTTGCAAGGCTCTAAGGATGATGTCCTCCATTTTCTGTTTCGTACAGACATCTATTCCTGACTCCTTACTCTCCTCACTAGCGATTGTAACGTGAAGATGGTCTCCCTCCTGTTGTCATTCCCCTCATAACTGAAAAGGCACAGACTGCAAACGCACAGATGCCATCCACAAAGCACACACAGGGACTGTTCTCTGCTAGGGTGTCCCTGAGACCGCTAATGTAAGGTAGACAAGCTTATGCAAATAGAAAATTAAACCATTAAGCCACAAACTGGAAGGGAAGCAGGAAGGTTGATGGAGCGGCTCTGGCACCAGGCAGACCTGCATCTGCATTTCCGCTCTGCTGCTTTCTAGCTGTGCGATCTTGGGCAAGTGGTTAACCTCTCTGAGCCTCCGTCTCCTTGTCTATAAAGGGGGATGATATGGTGCCTACTTCCTGAGTGTGTATGAGAATTGCACGAGGTGACGCAAGGAAAGCCAGGCTCTGGCACACAGAAGTCATAGTAGCAGCAGGAGTAGTTCTTTAAGTTAACAGACATTTGTTTTAGGGCTTGGGGCAGTTCATCATTGGAGAAAAGAATGCAAAATTCACTAACAGAATTCTACAAACGTCCAAAACCTAACCTCCCCTTCGTCCATGCAGGGCAATCCCTACATTCATCTTTGGTCGGATCTCCAGCTCACTAGCCCGTCTGAAGCACGAGAAGAAGAGCTGGATTAAACCATGAATGGCCAGGTAAGGCAGTGCCCCACCCCCCAAAGTGCTCCCTGAGTCTCTCAAGTCCTGCTGCCCTGCTTTCAAAAATGCACGTGGCTCTGGCCAGCCCTGGTGGCCTAGTGGTTAAGTTGGCATGCTCCACTTCAGCAGCCGGGGTTTGGTTCCCAGGCACGCACCTACACCACTCGTCTGTCAGTGACCATGCTGTGGTGGCGGCTCACGTACAAAAAGAGGAAGATTGGCAGCAGATGCTAGCTCAGGGCGAATCTTCCTCAGCAAAAAAAAAAAAAAAAAAAAACACATCTCAATGTCTCGAAAGTTGACTCTCGCTGAGCCATGCTCTCCCCCCACTCTGCACTGTGAAATTTTTCAGCAATCCTTCTTTTACTTTCTGCACCCTGGTTTCCCACTTGGGAAGGGACCAGAGCCTCTTCCAGCCTTGCTCCTCCCCAGCACTTCCTGAAGTCCTCCCATCACACCCTCCCCTCCCATGGATTTTCCACAGGTCTCTGACTCGCTGCCCTCCTGGTTACAGCAACCTCTCCGAAGTTCCATCTCCAGCACCTCATCTCTCTCCCAAGTCCCAGCCCACCCAGTCACCTCAAAGGCCCACATCTCGCCATCACTCCACGGCAAGCCAGCTCACCATCTTCTCCCCGCTTACACCCAGCCCGGGTCCCACCTCCTGCTCAGTCAGGGACATTCCACTGTCCCTGTCACTCAGCCTTGACCCATGACCTCTGCTCTTCCTCGCTGTCATCCTCCATGCCAGATTCCCTCCCACACTCCTCCCCTTGCTAACCACCACAGTTCCAGGCTCCTGTCGCCTCAGGCCTGTCCACCAGAGTCAGCCTCCTAACCAGTCTGGCCACCTTCAGCCTCTCCAGCACGAACTGTGCTAACCACTGCGTGACCCCACGGCTCTGCCTCCCAACCTTCAACGGCACCCCTACGCCAAAAGCGAAGGCACTGCGATTTCTGTTGTTTAATCCGACCCCGGGGATGCCTAAAAGAAGGATGTGCCCCCATGTGCGGCACATCGGGAATGGGGGTGTGACACTTGTATTTCTCTCCAACCAATCTGAGAAGGCTCTGAGGCCCAGGGAACAACTTAATTTTGAGGGGAGAAGCCCAGCTCGGGCAGGTCAGGGTGCAGGCTGATTTCAGCCAGTCACCTAAGTGCCTCCATGAGATCCTGAGTCCCTCTGCCCCTGTTGGAGGTCCCCGGGACCCGACTCCTCCCCACTACCTAAAGCAGCGAAGCCTCACACGGTGGGCCAGCCCCGCTCCAGCACTCCGGTGCCCGACGGGCTGTGGAACATCCCAAGGATTGCCCCTGCTCAGCTCCGTGCTAACTGCACAGCCACGTCCAGGATTTTCAGCTATGTGCTGCCCAAAGTCTCCCGAAAGGGACTGTGGATATTAAGGCCATAATTCTCACACAACAGCAGCAAAAAAGACACTCTCATGCTGATGCTTACTCTTGCACCACAGCCTTAAAGCCAACTTGTGCAGAATTCAGGCACAGGCCTGAAAAGGTTGAACACACCTACGCGCGAAGTTCAGACAGGAAGTCTTACCCATAGTTAAAAATACTGTCGTAGGAAGGTGGGTTTTCACTGGGAAGCAAACCGTTAGGCCTGGGACTTTGAGTTACTGCAGAGGCCGACGACTCAGGAAAGTAAGGTGGTGGAGGGGCCGGGAAGATTATCACAGCATCACCTGAGGAAACACAGATTTCAGTGAAGACAGATGAGGAATAAATGTAAGCAAATTAGCAAGAGCAAAATAAATTAGTTATATATTTGGCCCACCTGTATAAAAGGTCAAAACACCTGCGCTAACTCCAGAATTACAAAGTGGGCCTATCAAACTCGCAGAGACAGAGAGCAGAGGTTTGCAGGCGCTGGCACCGAAGCGAGCTGGAGCTGGTGTGTCGTGGGGGCACAGTTCTGTCTGGGACAGACATTTCACCCAAGCTTTACAAAAGAAAGTCCAATTCCAAGAAAAGTTTGTTTTTTGCACTTCTGTCGCTACTGTTCACTCCAGCACTCATCTCTGTGTTTGGGGGAGAACGTAGGGACCAGATGCAAACTCTAGTTTGGACTCCAATTCCAATACAAAAGGCACCAGGTGAGTTGCCCAGAACATTCCAGACCAGCAGCAGCACCTCTACGTAGAGGTCACAGCACCGAATGCCAGCTCAGGACAAATGCGGGAGGAGGGAGCCCTGGACCATGCTGCAGGGACGAGGCTGGCTTGCACCGGCGGCAGCTCTGACGCCGGCCAGGGCGGGTGCAGGAGTCTCTCAACCTACCAGGGTTCCACTTGCCAATTAGCAACCCAGCGTGGCCCTGAACAAGTTACTCAACTCCTAGGCCTCAGCAGCCACATCTGTAAACGGCAGGCCGTCAGTGTGCCTGCCTGGAGGACAGGCAGGAGGACTGTCCCAGCCGGGACACGCCTACAGAGGGGCGCTTGTGTGCACCAGCCGGTGGCACTTCCGCACATGTCTGAAGAAACACTCTCAGCTGGCAGTCCGGCCAGGGGCTCAGCTCGCCACCTCGGTGCCTCGTTCACTTCCCAGAGGTAACTCAGCCCCTCAGAAAATGCCTTAACCCCACTTCTCCTTCTGCAAGATGGTAATTAGAGCTGAAAACAGACACCAATAACGGAAACCTGATGGAGCCTAATGGCTGCCTTGGGACTCCATTTAATTTTTTCGAAGGTCTTGGTGGGTCAGAGGAAGGAGGCTGAGTGCTCACTCTAATTACACATTGTAGGACAGAGGATCTGGGCACCAGCCTCTAAAGCAGGCAGAGCACCTACCAGACAGAAGCAAGGAAGTGCTCCAAGTCGCCAGTGATCTCCGAGGCTTATCCCCGCCTCCGTCCAGCCAGCTCCACCCCCCCAAACCTTGCCACCTGCTCTCCCAGGAAGGAGGTCCCATTCCCCTGGGCTTCCCTTTCCCTGTGTCCTGCAGGAATGCATGTCTCTGTGATTGACAGCACGCACCCCTCACAGGAGGGCTGTCTCACGCACCTGCTTGTGTAGCCAGGGTCCCACACCAAGCCCACCACGGGACATCAAGTGCCTTGGGTTGTCTATTCTAGGGTGGGGGGTCTTCCATTCTGGAAACAGCTAAACTCTGGCCTTAGCCGAGAACTGCCTCTTATCGCCCCAATTCCCTCATGGGGCAGAACTGGCCAAAAGGCATGATTTCTAAATATTTAAACCCTATCCCATAATGTCAAAGGAGAGGAAAACAAGGAGTCAGGGTGCCAGGATTTCACAGCTTTGACGGGACCTAAAGGGTTCAGCAGAAACCATCAGGAAAACCGCGGTGCCAACATCAGGACAGAACCAGCAGGAGTCACAGTGCCCCAGCACCCCTGCTCCCTGCTGCCCCCCGATTCCAGCCACCAGGAGGGAGCCGGGCCCCGAAGATCCCCTGATGGTAAACCCAAAGGGCATGCTCGAAATGCTCCCCACTAACGGCAGACTACGAGCATCGCATGAGTGTATTTACTGGACCCCACTGTGTTCCCCGAAAAGACAGAGAACATCTATAATGTTGGGAGCCCTTCTGTCACATCACCACCCAGCACGCCTGGTGAAGGATGAAACCAGACACGGAATGACAGCCCCGTGCCCCGGGCAAGTGCTGTGCCAGGGCCATGGTGTGTGGTGCCCACCGCCTGGGTCTGGATCCTGGCTCTGCCACTCGCTAGTCTGTGACCTTGGGCAGGTGAGTTGATGTCCCTGTGCCTCTGTTTCTCCATCTTTAACACGGAGATACTAAGAGTGTCTGCCTCAGTGGGCTGTTGTAGGCGTGCAACAATTCACACACAGGCCCTCAGAGAGCACACGCTTCAGCACTTAGACGGGTGTTTGGTCCAAGGATAAGCCCTGTATATGTTAGCTATCACTAATGCATAACTAATACCAGTGTTGGCACCGTAAATATATAAGTGCACTAATAAGTAAGCTGGGGGCTTCAACCCTGGCTCAACGTGAGGACTGTCTAGAAATCCACCTGCCCTCCCTCTCTGTGACCGGTGCCACGCGAGCCCACAGCCCCCAGTGAGTACTGCGGCCCTGGCAGATAGCCCCAAACAGGAGAAGCGTCTCACTCGCCACACTCCTCTGTTCCCTCCACGGCTTCTGCTCTCTAATCCCCTTTGCCTAGTCTTTTAGATGTCAAGGCTGTGGCTTCTGAGTTTTATCCTTTCAAAAGTAAGAGACTGAAATAAAAACAGGGATTTGCAAAAATGAGCAGCAATGGGGTTTTTCCTTGGTTGTGTGACGCTGAGGCCAAAGCTACCGATGTTCTGTGGGGGCTGACTCTTGGAAATGGTAATCCGGCTCTTCTGCAGAACCCGGGGACCCAAAAGGAACCTGTAGGCATTCCATGTGGGAAAGAAGTGACAGGTGCTGTCACATATCATCTTCATCGCCTATGCCACTGCTCCTAAACTTTGCCCAACCCTGAAGCCAAGCATGGAGTTAGAGAAACTGAACAATGTGCAAAACAGTGCAGAAGGCCCTCTCAAAACAGAGAAGGCTGAGGGACCTGGGACAGACTCAGAATCCTAGGGGCAGTGCTGGAAGGAATCTCAGAAATGCAATGCTCGTTTTACAGATAGAGGAACTAAGGCCAGGAGAGGGTAAGGACCTTCCAAGGACAGCCGGCCCGTGACAGCCAGGGACAAGAAGCCACGTGTCCAGTACCAGGAGTTCTCAGTGTGAGGATAACTGGGGAAACAAAGTCACCGGGCAGGGCCCTTGGCTGACAGAACGCTCCCAAGCTAACCTCACGGCTCCTCTCCCTTTCCTCTTAATTTGCTCTGTGACCCCAGTCAAAGTCACAACTTCATGTCCCATGCTTTTGCTAAATAATACGGAATTGCTGGGGGGAAATGATGTATGCAAAGATTCCCGTGGGGCTTCCCACAGCAGCGGCACTGTGTGTGTGTATGCATGCGTGTGTGTGAGAGAGAGAGACAGAGACAGAGACACAGAGAGAAGAGACACAGAGAATCTAGACCAGATCTGAGGGCAGCACATTGAAGCCTTGATGCCACAGCCACTGTGATCTCAGCCAACACAGGAAGGACAGCCACCCACCTACAGTGACCTGGACGGGCTCTGTGTTCGGGGTCTGTCTCTCTTCACATTCGGAGGCATCCTGGCCCGCAGTCAAGTTGTTTCTCTTCTTAACATGGGCAATCACGAAGAAACACAATCCCACAAGTACAATCAGCGGTCCCATGATCTGCAGGGACAGGAACCCGCACATGGGGGGCTCCATGGCGGTGGTGTCCGTCTTGTTCAGTGGTTCTGGCGCCCAGTCTGAGCCACATCCAGGGACCCAAATGCCCAGGATGCTGACAAGCATGCCGCTCGTCAAGAACAGAAACCCAAAGATGACGTACTGGGCAAACTGGCGGCTCTGTCCACAGAGGAAGGCTCGGTTGGGGTCTGCCCTGTCACCTCGCCGCCGCCCCTCACGGAGCTGAAGTTGTGCCCGGGAGCGGGCCAGGATCACAGCCCCCAGGCCAACCGCGGCACACGCAGGCCCAGCGACCTTCAGCACCATGCTGCAGTCTCGGAGGGTGTTGTGCTGGCATGCCTGGAACCCAAAGATGGAGAGCAGGACTCCCACACACAAGAGGATGGCACCCAAGACAGAAAGGAAGAAAATGAGCTTGCTGATGTGCCTGTCTCGCTGGACCCCATCTGGCTCAGCAGCAGCTGCAGGAGACATGGCCAGGAGAGGCCCCTTCCCGAGGTGCAGTGGGATGTGTTTCCTTCCCTCCAATGGTTGCAACAGCTCTGCAAACACAACCAAACACCACATTAAAGCGCGCACAGGTGCTGCTGACCCACCCTGTTCTCCTGCTGGCCATCTCAGAAATCCCGCCAGGATGAAATCACAGGGATAGAATGCATGCGACTAACACTGGAGAGCAATGAGCTGGTTTGTGAGTCAGAAGAACTGGCATTCAGAAACTCCTCAATATGTAATTTTACCAAGATAGTCAAGAAGAGGAAATACAATTACCATGCACCTAAGAGTATCTTTTAAAAAACAAAACCCCTACAACAAAAGTAATTGGGTGTGTCTTTTCCTGTTATGAGTCTTAAAAACTCACTTCCCCTGGCAAAAAATCAATGGCGAGTGAGGGAAGAACCACAGGGATTATTTCTGATTTACCCACGTCCCCATTTCATCGCAGCTGCTCTGAGCATTTCCAAGTCGGTAAATCTCCGTTCAGTAACGAACGTTCCATTTCCTGTTTCAGACTGTGGCAACTTTCCATTCTGTGCTTTAATCTAAGGCTACCTCTGCAGGAGACCCAAGTTCAGCAGTTTCCACTGAATGGGAAGGTGATTCAGGAACGCAGTGGATTTGGTGGATTTTAAGTTAATTCTGCCAAAATGTGATTCTCGAGTTCTCACACAGGCACACTCTGGGGCTGCCTTGGCCTGAAATCCGGTGGCCCGGCTGCTGGGGCCTGGGATGACCCCAGTGAGTCTGGCACAGCAGGTCAGGTAGAGTCCTGTCCCCGCGGTGGGCAGGCGGCCTCTCACCCACCCTCCTCCGTGGAGCCACCACTTCCACAAAGAGGTTGAGGCTCAGTTAAAAACAAGCAGCAGATAAAATCGCCAGTGAACAACCCTAAACAGCAACAGAACTTGACGCTGAAAGAAAAGCCCGAGTGCAATCCGGTGGGAAAGCCCTTCCACACGCTCACCGGCCCGGTGCTCCAAGGGGACCGTGTATGATACCAGCCCCGAGCCCTCGGTAAACAACTGTCCAGTTGGCACAGGCCGACTTTATGATCCACCTACCTCCTCTCACTCTCACGGATGGGACATTTCCCCAGGACCCTTCCAGTCAGGACACTCAAAAAGACAACCCAAGTGTGAAGACCACTTTCACTTGCTCCGGGAAAGAAAATTTCTGAAATATTGTGTGCCACTCACATCCATGGTCACACGAAGGAGCTCAAGACTGAGGCTTTAAAGCCAAGGCCATCTTGACAAACCCAAATCATGACCACGTAGGGTCAGTCTAGGAAAGAAAGCCAACGGCTGGTCTTATACTAGGAAGTACTCTCCAGGAAAAAGCAGATAGAGGCAGGAGGAAGTTGGAGAAACAAGGAAATGTAGGAGGGAAATATGTTTTCATTTTAAATTTGCACAAACTGTATGTATGAAGATGCAACGAGCTGAGACAAAGACGTAAAGGAAGCACGGCACTAATCTGAAAGAACTGTTTGAATTGTGCAATGTCTTTTGCTGGTTCCGGAGATAAGGGTGGTTCTCTGCTACCAAGTCCCATCAGGAATTCATTGTACTCCTGGTACTTTCAACTTTGAAGTGAGTCACAAGGCTTCAGACGTCTTGAGGCAAATTCCCAGATACTAGTGCAGCAAACAGCAGCCTAAAGGTGGGTTTGCAGCTGCTTTTCCATGGACTAGTGGACGCAGCCTGTGTGCATGTGCCCATCCAAAGTGTGTGGGTAGTCGGTCAGTCTGTCTGTCTCTCACAGCTGCACTCACAAACGGACACACAAACATCTGCACTAATAGAAGATTAATTCTCCAAACACCAACCCACACTTAATCTCCCGGAAGCCGAATGCCCCTCCCCAACACCCTGTCGGTTTTCCAAAGGGCGTTTCGGCAGCATCTCACCACGTTCAACGCTCCGGTGGTTTCGGGGCTCTGGTGGTTTCGGGGCTCTGGTGGTTTCGGGGACCGAGGCAGAGGCAAACGTCTTTCACGGGAGGTAGCTTTGGGGGCTGTAGGGGGCCCGCGGGGCCCGCGAGCGCGGGGAGGGCGGCCGGCCGCTTACCTGAGCTCCGTCCTGCGCGCGCGCTGCTGCGCCGGGCGCGTCCGGGACCTGCCGCGGCCTCGGGGTCGGCTCGGCGGGCAGCGCTGGCCGGGGCACCGGGCTGGGCACCGCCTCCGCCTCCGCCTCCGCGCGCGGCCCCCGCGGCGCCGGCCCTCACCGCACACTCCCACCTGCGCGGCGGGGCCGGGGCGCGGCTCCGCCTGTATTTACAGAAGGGGCGGTGCCGCCAGGGTGGCGGCCGGGCCTGGCGGACCGGCGGGAGCTGGCCGCCGCCGGGGCTGCCCTTCGGGGGGATGGAGGGCGGGGGCGGCCTCGGGACGGAGGGCTGGCGGACCGGCCGCGTCCGCGCCGGGACCGTGCGCGCGAGGAATCGCGGGAGTGGGGCCCCGGGGGCGGCGGGTGGGGGGTCCTCCTCCGGCCGTGGGGACTGCATGCTGGCTGGCCGAGGCCCGGGCGGCGGGCAGGGAGCCTGTTCCCTTGGGCCTGGGGCCCAGAATTCGGGGCGGGGGCGGCGTGAGAAGGGGAAGCGCCCCCGCCGCTGCCGCCGCCGCACCTCGGCCGCCGCGCGGTCTGGGACGGGTCCACCCCTGGCCGGGCAGCCCTCCTGCCGCTCCGGAGCCCTCGCCCGGGGTCACTGGGGCAAGTCCCCCCAACGCACAGCTGAGGGAGCCGCCGGGCCACAGATCCGCGCGGCCCATCAGGACGTGGGACGGGGGCAGGAGGTCCTCGCCCCATGGCCGGGCGGGTCAGCTCAGTCCCTTGCGCACCCACACGGATGCTCGCAGCCCTCCTGTGCCGTAGAACCCCCGCCCGGTTCCCAGTTGCTAATGATGTGCCAAAATTAAACTGGTAACTTTCCCTGCCCTTGAACCCAGAGTTTCGGGATGAGTTTGCTAATCCCGTGCTATTGGTTACCTGCCCCGTGACCCGTGACTCGGATCCAGCTGTGCCAGTTTCCACGCCAGAGGTCATGGCGCTGTGGAAGGTGCGTCAAGGGCTCAGCCCAGGCACAGAGCGCTGTGAGCCCTGGGGACCTCCTGGTCCGTGCCACTTCTCCCTGGCTCCCTGTCCACTTTGCCTGAAACCCAGTCACGAGTTAACGCCAACTGCATAAACATTTCTTAAAGCGCGCACACTTTGCATGGGTAACACAGCAGTTGTTCCCAGGGCTTCTCACTGAGGCTGAACAGTGAGTTCGGCTCAGCTAAGGACCGGAGGTGGGAAGAAGACTCTTGAAGGGGTCAGAGGCAGGCAAAGAGGGAGGGGCGGGGGCCCTGGGCTCTGAGGGCTGGGGTGGATAAGAGGGAACTTCACCAGGGAGGCAGCCTGGACCAGTTCCAGCCGCTGGAATTTGCTGGGGGCACTGGCCCCAGTGGCCACATTGGCCTTTTTCACAGCCAGGGTGCCCTGGCCTCTGCGAATCTCTGCGGAACCTGAAGAAGGACCTCTGATTATTACTATAATGAATAAAACTCACAGCCTGAGCCCTTGCTCTGTGCCAAGTTCTGTTACCTGCTTTACCTCCAGCCTGTGGTTCTTCACTGTGTCTGCAGCAGCTCAGAGACGATTGGAGCCAGAAGGGAAGAGGGGAGCTAAAAATCAGTTGTTTTTCAGTTGAGGAAAGTGAGGCCCAAAGATGTCAAGTGACCTCCACAGCTGATTAATCTGGAGCAAAGGCCAGGACCAGATGTACTGTTTATTGTTCCTCCTGGGTACACTTGTCACCCAGAGAACACACAGCACCGTGAACTCAGAAAATGGTTTTTTATTACATGGCTTTTTAATTGTGATAACAAAACAGGCACTGTTATCCCGGGGGCATTGCCGCAATCTGCGTCCGGGTGGAGATATCCTGGTCAGAGTGTCAGGATATGTCACCTTCCCGACAGGCCTCCAAGTACACCTGGCGAACAAGCAGATAGCCAACAGTGGGGACTGCCCCACAGGAGCCGCACGGGGCTTTCTAAGAACGCAGGCCCTAACTGCAGGGTTTGCCCTCTCTACACAGGCCTGCTAGCAACTCCTTCTTGCACAAGAGGGTTTCCATCTCTTTTCTCTGCTCATTCTTTCCTTCTCCTTGCTTGAAACTCAGTCTCTGGCCACGTCGTGTGCAGACCTGCAAGGGGCCTGTTGATACAGCTGCCCCTCTGGTGCCACACGACTGCAGGCTGGCCACACATGACAGGCTTGAATGTCCTGGCACCAAGGACAATCAGATTAGCCTCCACTTGGGATATCTGCTGCTTGGGTTGTTTGTGTCTTTTGGAGTCCTTGGACTAAATTAGACGCCTTGGAAACTGATCATCGGTCAAGCATGAAAATCGTACCCACCAGCCTTCCAGGTGCTCGTCTTTGTAGCAGACCTGTTCTTAAGAAGGAGACTGGATGACCTCTTCGCTGTCTAAAACCAAGTGGCCTTTTCCAGCCTGTGTGGTAGTGAAAAAAGATCAGCCCAGACTAAATCCTTAGAAAAATAGCATCAGAACAAGCTTAAAAAAGGCAGGCACCTTGAATTCAGGAAGTGAACTCAGAGGGCAAAGCCGAGGAATGCACTCGTTTGTTCATTCGGCAAACATTTATTGGGAGCTGAACATGTGCCAACAAACAGAACACAACATCCTGTGCCCTCGGGGAACTTATATTTTAATGAGAAGGAGAAAGACGAAAGACACGTCCACCAGACAGGGTATTAGAAAGCAGTAAGTGCCGTGGAGAAGAAGAAATCACGGAAGGGGCCCGGGGAGTGCTGGGGAGATTCCAGCCTCAGCTGGGTGGTTCAGGAAGGCATCTCGGAGACGGTGACATTGCAGCAAAACTGGGAGGGAGTGAGGAAGCAAGTGTGGGGATTATCTGTTACTGCATAACAAATTACCTCACAGGGGTTTTTAGCTGAGTTTGATGTGATCTGACTTATTTTTAAAAAGAAAACGGTGGCTTCTTGGTAAAAAGAGCCTGAGGAGGAGGAAGGGTGAAGAAGGAGGCCGTTTAGGCAGCTGTTACAACCCAGGAGAGAGGTGACTGGCTCATCTTGGGAGATGATAAAAGCAACTGGATTCTGCGTGCATCTCCAAGACAGAGTCAACAGGGTTTTCCACAGATGGGATGTGGGTTTCGACTCCGAGGTTTTTGGCTGGAGGAACTGGAAGGAGGGTTCTGGCATTGACCGAGATGGGAAGGCTGAGGCAGGATAAGCTTGAGGGGAAGCTTTAGAGCTGAATTTGGGGCATGTACCTTTGAGAGGTCCAGTGGAATGTACAGGCCTAGAATTCAGGAATTCTGGAAGGAATACTTTCCTGTGGTCTGTCAGCGAGGTTTATTACAAAATCAAGAAGGTTGGCCCTCCTCTGGGAGAGTTCACACGTGTATATTTGGCTACACCTGCTCATGACAATCGGTGCCACCGAGGGCTCTGAGCAGGCACAAAGCAAGGGGAAGACAGGTGCCAACCGGGGTGGGGATTTCAGATGTTTCCAGGGGCAGAGGGCAGCCAGCGCGGCCAGAGGGATGGCTTCTGCTGCTCTGTTCTCAGAGCAGTGCCCTAGGTAGCTTGTATCCTGCGCTCTGGCGAGACAGGCCACACTGGCCACAGTGTTTCCAGGGCACTGCCAACCTGAAGCTCAGGGCAAGTGGCGTGGATTGGCTTGCGGAATTCAGTGTTGCCATTTCCCAGGATTCACAAGGTCACGGAAAGACAGTCAATCCGGTCTGCCAGCTTCTAGTTTCTCTTTTCTCTTTCAGTCTCTCTCTGGTTCTGCCCCAAATTAACTTCAGCACCCAGAAGCATGCATTCCTCTCTTCTACCTCCTGACATCTCCCGAGACCCCGTGGGGGCTGCTGTGCAGGAATTTGCTCTCGAGTGCGTGGTGTTGGGTCCGTGTTAAAGCTAATATTCCCAGGACTCCAGCGACGCCTCTGAACCTCGCTGGGCCCCGTGCAGCAGCCTAACCCTGCAGAGGGCACTGCGGTCAGGGGAGGCCAAGGCTCCTGGGGCATCTTCCTCCTCCCCTGTCCCTACGTTGGACTTAGACCCAGCAGCTGAGAGATATGCCTGGCGATAGGTTGATTTGGCAAACTTGAGATGAGGGCTTAGATTTGGCCCCTTAGCTGACCTCCAGTGCAAAGACTAATCTTTTACAGAGTTGTTTTATTGCCTGAGATGGTGCTGTTGATGTTGCTGGTTGATAACAGCTCAGCTGGGGCTGGCGCCGGGGGATGGAATGCAAGGAGGTGTTTCAGAGACAGCGAAAGTGAGTCTATCAGCAGAGGCCTTCACGGTGCCAAGGGAGAGAGACCACTTCAACAGTGGCCTCTGAGCAGCCAGTCAGAGGAGACCAGCGTGTTGGCAGTAAGAGTTTTATGGAAACGTCGTGGTCTCCTGGCATCTTGTGGTGGCTCTGCTAAACACCTACCGCCGACCAGGTCCCAAAGAATGAATTCTTTCTCCCCAGCGTGTAAAAAGGGGGGTAGTCCAATCTGAGTGTAGATGTTGGCTTTGCCGCTTACTAGCTGTGTGACCTTGGACAAGTAAACAACTTCTCTGTGCCTCCGTGTCCTCGTCTGTGATACGGGAATAAGCAGACCCATCTCAAGGCAGGTCTTGAAGAGTAAATGTCTGGCACACGGCGAGCCACCGGTAAATGTACTTCCAGCTAGCCACCTGGTCTTCCACCTGTGGCCCCTCCCCCACAGCTTCAGGAAGGCTGGTCCAACAAATCCACAGAGACGATAAAGAAGGAGGAAGAGACCAGGATGCTCAGGGAGGCCAAGTGAGTCACGGTGACTTAGATGCCCAGTTTGCAGTGGTCTGAGCCGCCGCAGCTCAGCCCCTACCTGCAGCATATGCCCACTTGTTTCTAGGAGTCCTCGCAGGTGTGCAGTGCACGATCTCAGAAACTAGCCGCCCAACGGGTCCCCCTGTGTCGTCTGCCCTGTTGTGCTGCCTCAGCTCCACCACCGTCTGCAGCCGCCAAAGCTTCTGGAAGGCGCTAGCTGCTGCTGCTCTCCCTGGAGGGGTACGTGGGGACCCTGCCAGGGTGCTCCCCCGCCAGTCAGCAGCCAGGGCTCTGGTTCCACCTGCCTGACCTCTCCTGGACCCACCTGTGTGTCTCAGCCCCATCAGCATGCCCCGGTTCTGGCCGTCCCCTTCCTGGTGGCCAGTGACGATTCCAGAAAGGATTGAAATCATCTTACACTGCTCCGAAAATATAGCCAGGTGAAATAAATATGAAAATAAGTGAGAAAAAGAGGGAAAACTTTGACTGTATTTCCTGCCTCGATCAAACGGCTTGTTGGTTGGGGCTGGCCCCGTGGCTTAGCGGTTAAGTGCACGCGCTCCCCTACTGGCCGCCCGGGTTCGGATCCTGGGCGCGCACGGACGCACCGCTTCTCCGGCCATGCTGAGGCCACGTCCCACATACAGCAGCTAGAAGGATGTGCAACTATGACACACAACTATCTACTGGGGCTTTGGGGGGGGGGCGGAAAGGAGGAGGATTGGCAATGGATGTTAGCTCAGAGCCGGTCTTCCTCAGCAGAAAAAAAAAAAAAGAGGAGGATTAGCACAGATGTTAGCTCAGGGCTGATCTTCCTCACACACACACACACACAAAAAATGGCTTGTTAGTAATGTCCGGGGGGATGCGAGTGGGGGTGGGGGTGGAATTCTTCAGCCATTGTCCTTTCAGGAAACTTACCTGTTTTAGGATCAGATGTAGAAACTTGTCTGAGGCACTTGGAGATGGTTCTCCAAATGGTCCAACCCAGACACCCGGGAGCGGGCCATCGGACTGCTGTGGTGCCGGACGTGGGGACCCCAGCACCCAGCTGGGCTTCCCACGGGCAGGGTGCGGCCTCCCCAAGTGGTGTTGGTCATCACCTAACGGTCACATTCATAAACCCTTGCCTTCTCCCGCAGCAACTGCTGGCCTAGAAAGTGAAGCAATAAGAACCTGAACACCTGAGAGCTGGGCATCTGATAAATTAAAGGCAGGTTGGCAGGAAGCCACCTCCTGAATGCCCCGGATTTTAACAAAGGCCCCTTGTCACAGCCACAGAGTGCAGGTAAAGCCAAAGCTTGAGGCGGTGTTGATTGAGAAAGAAGGAAAAGAAAACTGCTCTTTTGGGTTTTTTTTTTTTTTGCTAACCGACCTCACAGCTCTATTGAAAGGATTAAATGAATACAGAGAGAAAGACCTACTGTAATTTATGCTTGGACGCAATTCCAGGAGAAGTATTTTCTCCTAAATAATGATAACAGCTAACCCCTACCTAAAACCTCCTCTGTGTTTTTAGTGATGTGCACGTCACTCATTTGCATTTCACGGCAGGCCTCCGAGGTGATTCCTACTGAGCCCGTGTGACAGACACACAGGCAGGGAAGGTGGCTCCTGCCTCACCTTGTGGGAAGGGCACAGTGCTTGTCCCCTCTCCTGGGCGAGCCAGAAGCGCTGCCACAGCATCCTTTTTCCTTGCGCACGGGAGGTAGCTGTGGCTATTTTTCAGTGTCGGTTTTGAGTCATTCAAGGGCAAGCTAACAAACCCCCATTCATTCTTTAATTCTCCAATTAAATGTCATTTCCCCAGAGAGCCCCCTAATCTAGATCAGCCCGTCTCCCGCACCCCAGTTGTTTTCAGAGCACCTGGTGTCTCTCATTGGGGGCACTTATCACGAGTGTGGTGATTTACTGTCCCTTGAGACCACTTCTCCCGGACCCTTTGCTGTGCAAACCACTGTGTCACCCTCTGCCCTTCCTGTCACTGTCACCCCACCTCCCAGATCTCCATCGTCCATCTTGGGTTTTGGCAATCCTCAGGTCTTTGCCATTTCAAATCCTGCCTTCATCCTGGATGCTCTAACCTCACGTAGATGACCCCACCGACATCCGCCTTCTACTCTCCAAGGCCTCCCCACCCTCAGCTGACCCCTCCCACCAGCTCACGCTGGACCAGGGACGACCGGAAACAGCTCATCCTGCACAAGCAGGAATTGGAGCATCTCCTTCCATCTCGCTTGTCCAGCCAGTCCTGCTGCAGCTCTGCTTCACTCCCAGCAGACCCTCGATTGCTCCCGTCCACTCTCCTCTCCTTTCTCCACGTCTTTCTTGTGTTGTTTAGCTGCTGCCGTCTCAGTTCAGTAGCACTCTTTCTGATGCTCGCAATTTCCAAGCCTGTGTCTTTTCATCACGCCCATCTGGCAATACTGCCTTTGCTCACTTTTCTGAGCCTGCACCTCCGTAGCTGAGTGCTGCTGGTGAAAGACACAGCTCGAGGACCCACTGCTCTCTGTGTGAATCCGTGCCCCGACCTGAGGACCCTCAGCGGTGCCTGCCCACCCAACCCCGTTTTGCTCCTAGACTCACCTTCCACATGACTATTTCAGCAGCTGGTCCAAAGCACAGGGAGCCCTTTCCTCTGCTCTGGTGACACCCCTGATGGTCCAGATCCCTGCCTGGCCGGTGCGGTTCTTCAAGAGAAGACAACCAGGGGAGACCCTCGGCCAAGTGTACCCCACCTCTCATGCCCCTGGCTTGGGCTCCCAGGGTTACAGCACTTTAATTTGCTCTCGAGGGCTTGGTTCCTTAAGCTTCACGGCTTCTGGTCAGAGGCTTCAAGTCTTGGCCTCCTCTGTGGCAAAGCCAGTTCTCCCATCACGGTGACTTTGCCCTGACATTGGGCCCAAGTCCCTGTTCTACGCTCCCCTCCCTTGTGAGGAGTTCTTCCTTGAGTGCTGTAGAGATTTCTTGCTGGAGGCCTAACTCAGAACCACCTCCGTTCATCAGCAATGTGTAGGGGAGGGAAGATCATCTCCGTCCACCTTCTGAGTTCTTGGCTGAGGCCTTGGATTAAAAGACAGGTTAGCAAGAGAAAAACAAACAGAAGTCTACAAACGTGGATACCTCATGGATTCGTGGGAGATCCCCAGGGAAAATGAGAAACTCCCAGGGTGGCCTGGAATTAAGGCTTAAATACCATCTTAATAGGGAAGGGGAGGGCGGGTGGCAGCCTCTTAGGGGAGAGGAAATGATTTTTAGAAAAGATGAAGCGCCTTTAGAAGAACAGACGGAAGGTGTGATAGTTTGTAACAAAGTGTGTCTGGGGGTGGTGTCCACTCCTCTCCTGGGCTAAGAGTCAGTCTTCTCTGGGTGATGACACTCTGGGGAGGGGTGGATGACAGCTGAGTTCCTTTCCGTCGATCTGTCTCCAGGCAGATGGGAGTTCAGAGAGTGCTCTGTCTGCACTGGCTTTTTTAAAGTGCCTGCAGCTCAAAATAATCATTGTGCCGAAGTGGCACGTTTGGGGAGACATCTTCTGCCACTCTTCAAACGCTTAAAATACAGTTGGCAAACTTTCTGCGGAGGGCCCGGTGGAGAATACTCTGCTCTGCAGGCCATTCGGTCTGTGTTGCAGGTGTTGTGGCGGGAGAGCAGCCTCAGCCGCAGACGAGGTATAAACAGGTGGGCGTGGCTGTGCTTCAATGAAACTGCGCTCCGGTATAATTTTCACGTGTCACAAAATATTCTTCTTTTAAAAATGTTTTCAACCACTTAAAGTGTAAAAATCATTCTTAGTTCACTGGCCACATAAAAGCAGGAGGCAGCCAGGTTTGTCCCGAGGGCTGTGGTTTGCTCCCTCCAGCACTAACGTGCTGGCCCTGCCCGGTTTCCCCGGTGTGTCCCTGGACGGGGGTAAGGCTGACAGGGCTCCAGGCAGGAGGCTCCTTGAAGGCTTTGAGTTCAGATCATCCTCCTCCAGGCACTAGGAAAGGGAGTCACCCCTCCCCAGGCCCTGGTCCCTCAGGGGCCACAGCAGGGCCCTTCCGTATGTAGCACGAATTCTTTCCCTCTGGACCACCCCCCTACTTATTTGCAGCACAAACCCAACCCCCAAACTGTCAGACTCAACGTGGAGCTAAGAAAACCGCCAGTCTTCAGACTGGGATGTGTGGATGTGTGGATCCTGAGGACCTCCCCAGGGGCACGGGGCCTGAGTCCTTTCAAGGGAACCAATTTCCACACCCTCACCTCCCTGGGCTCTTTCCTAGGCGGATCTGCCCTGGAGCACCTCCTGGGGGCTGACTCCTCTCCCACTGACTGCTGGTTCCCTTCGCCGGACTAAAGGCTCAGAGCCTCAAACGAAGGAGCAATTCTGAATCGTGGGGTCGAGTCAGTGCTGAAGGGCTGGGCCACACATCCTGCCAGTCAGTCAACTTCTGATTCTCGGCTTTCAGCAGATGGAAGGAGGATAAGTGGTCAGCTGACAGAGCACTAGGAATAAATTATGAGAAAATCATTTTGCGATTTTTGGCAAAAAACTTGGAAGAAATTCAAGTTCCTCTATTTCCATCTACTTAGTCATGTGAACAAGGAGTATGAATATTTACATCCACAACAGTGAAAAATAGGAACAGAACTCTCATTCTAGTGATAAGTAATCTACTGATAGCCCTCATCCATTTCATTAACAGATGAATTTCTAATAACAGTTTGCTTTGCCTTTAGTGATTACCAATGTTTATTAATATATTCATGTTTGATCAATTAGTGCTAATAATAACTGTACTGATAATTCCATCCTAAACTATTTTAATAGTTATAGGGAACTAAAAAAGGTCGTGTATGTGCATATTTTTTTGCAAAGCAAAATATATTTATCTCAAAGAAATGTGATAAAGTGGTTACTAAGACAGGCTCTTGCATAAAAGTATTACATTAGGATAAAACTCTGTGGGAAGGAAGGATATGGAAATAAAAATTTACAGTAACAAAAAACACGTAAAATATATTACTATTAAGGAAAAGCTGGCTAATTCTTAAAACTAGATTACGGTTATGTCATGAACTAAGCTAGACCCACTTAATCACAGACACCTCTCAGATTGCTTCCAGAAGCTACCAAGACATCTGGAGTAACCGGAGGCCAGCGACTGCCCCACGGTCTCCTCACGGGTGAAAGAAAATGTCGCAAACGTCGCAGATCAAATTCTCCTGGACGTGCAGACACGTTAAACACTTACCAGCAAACAGGCACGAAGCAGGTTCCATACGGCCGCACTGTTCCAGGAGCTCGTGACATTGTCTTTACTCGAGAAGGCACCTAACATTCCAGAGCTGGGGTTCTCTAACACCCAGTAGCTTCAGGCCATCGGACGTCTTGTCAATCAACGGCTGCGGACTCTTCTGTGAGCCACAAGTGCCCTCCCTGGGGGTAAGTTGACCATGCCCCGGGTTCATACTAGGGTGAAGGATACCCCTAAAATCTTTTAGCCACACCTCTTGAATACCTCTAATTCCCAAAGAAAAAGCCCACTGTTGACATTCACTGCGCCAGTTTACAGGCCACTGCTCTCACCAAAAACCTACACTTCAGACCTTTAGGCTAATAGCAGAGCCCAGGTCTGGACTGAGATGAAGACAGCAGAAGGACCTGGGGAGGCCCCTGGCCGTGGCCTGTCTGATCTTAGCTGACCTCCCAGACTCTGTCGTCCCGATGTCTTAGCAGACCTGGCTATAGTTTAACCCAAGCAGCACACACACAATATCACACTCGGGCTGCAGAATTTCAGAGTAAATCACAGACATGTTAGAGTGAGCATCAAATCACTGGCATCTTTGTATCCCATTAGGCATCTTTAAAATTGAGATATGTTTTATTTTAAAATGTCTGTATTTACAACATGACATAAATACAAATCCTTTCCATTTAAATTTATGCTGGAAATTTTACATGCCAACTTTATTTATTTATTTATTTATTTTGTGAGGAGGACCAGCCCTGAGCTAACATCCAATGGCAATCCTCCTCTTTTTTGCTGAGGAAGACTGGCCCTGGGCTAACATCTGTGCCCATCTTCCTCTACTTTATATGGGACGCTGCCACAGCATGGCTTAATAAGCGATGCGTTGGTGCACACCCGGGATCTGAACCGGCAAACCCTAGGCTGCTGCAGCAGAGCACGAGCACTTAACCGCTTGTGCCACTGGGCCAGCCCCTACATGCCAACTTTAAATGAGTGAGGAGGTCCATGGATTTAAGAATCCTTTCAGAGGCCCCTCTTGGCAGGGTTGTCTGGTGATGGGCCAAGTTTGCTCACCTTTTCCCAGAACCCTCGGAGCTCTGCACCCACAGGATCGGGGGAGCAGCCTTCACCACACAGCCCCGTTCCTGTGACACCTTCTCCCAGGCAGAGGAGGCCTTCTAGCCTTACAGTTTACCGCTAAGAGAGGCTGCTCTGGAGATTCTTCCAGAAAAAAGGAGATCTGCTCCCAGGTGATGTGCTTACCTCACTTAAACGGAGAAGTGCTGGTAACTTAAATAGCAGCTTCTCTCTTTAAAAAAATTAAGTTTTACTTTACCAGCCTCACAATGCAATTCTATATTTTGTTTGTTTTGTTTTGTTTTAAGGATATTCGTGCCTTATCAGACTATATGTACCATGTGACCTGTGACTTACATAATAACTTCGTTTTACGGGTCCCCAGCTGCTCCTGCAGGGCCTCAACATTCCGCACGATGAGCCCCCACTTCTTTATGGCTCCACCAGCCCACCTGTCATTTCTGCTTCCTCACTGCCCTTACTTGACGCTTGCTTGCCTTCATTATGCTCTTGTTTTATGGAGGTAACTGCTTCATTAAATTTTTAATTCATAATTTTATATTTGGTCTCAATTTTCCTCTGTTCCATGAAAACATCTTTCTGGTGAGCATACTTCATCTACCATTTGTTTTCCCTGTCATGTCTCTCAGTCTTTAGTTCTCTCTCCTTTTTTTTTTTTAACTCTTACTATACAGATGTTTTAAATCATTACTCTTCTTTGTATAAGGTGAGTGCTGCATGGTTACGGTATTTTTAAGAGTTATGTGTGTGGGGAGGACAGGCCTGCATTCCAGGCCTTTGCAGGAATTCTCCTGTGACGTGAGGTCAGGTGCATGAATTAGTGTTTTAGACTCTTCTTCCCCCAAGCCCACCAAGATTGCACCCACAGAGTTCCTCCAATGGACCATGCAAACGTGGCTTGCCCATGCGATTCCACATTCCATCCTTCTGCCCCTGCCTTATCTTGGAGACTAATCAGGTCCAGAGAAACTCCTACTGCCAAGGCACTTGCTTGTTCTCATTGCTAAACAGTTTTTTAGTTGTGCCCTCAGAATGGTCACCTACTTTGGAGAAGTGCATATTATCGGTTTTGCTGGGACTTGCACCTACGTTCCCAGAGGCACCCTTCCCCCCGGGATGCTTGCTTTCACCTGTTGGGAGGGGATGGGGGCAGCCAGCCTTCCCTCCCTCCAGCTGCAGGAGAACTCACCAGATACTGTCATGTTCTGTTTGACTGTCATTGCAGACGGCTCCTCATTATGTTTTGTGATTTTGAGTTATAAATGTCCTCAAGCTTTGTCACGGGGGGGAGTTTGCATTTCTATTTCTCATTATTGTCACCATTTGGGGACAAATTTGGAGGGGAGAAGAGGGAGCATTATCTCTATTTTAAAGTAGGAATCTCCTTGGGTGGGTAGGATTTTGAATGTCTGTGGTGGAGGAGAGGGAGAGAGGCAGACATTCCAGGGGGAGTGGGAGGCCACGATGGGCAAAGGGCAGAAGTTGAAGAGTGCTTTGGCATTAACTATCAGACTGGTTTAGGCTGAAGTATGGGGTGATGCAGCAGAGGAAATGTAAGATAAATTTACTTGGAAAAGTCAGAGGGATGACACTTTGGAAATCCTTCAATGCCGGATTGTGAAGTTTTTACTCAATTCTGTAGGCAAAGGAGAATCGTTGAAAGTCTTTGAGCAGGAATTAGCAAGATCACAGCTTCTAGAATAGGTTGAAAGTGGAGGGGGCATCTGGCAGCAGAGAGAGCAGTGACGAGATGTTGCTGACCCTCAGAAGAGAGGTGCTGAGGGATGAAAATTAACCAACAGTTTTCTGCAGTCCAGGAAAATTCGGGAAAGCGCTAGCACCCGCCCCTGCAGCCTCCCAGGCAGTCAGCACCACCACCGTCTCCGTGCACAAGGTCTCTGGATGCTGGGCTGTGTCCAGGCTGAGACTGTCCACAGGCTCCCCGTGGCCTCCAGGGCACCTGGTCTCCCAGTCACCTTGCGCTGGCTCAGCTAGGAGACTTGACCCGGTGGAAACTATAAGGCTTCAGCTACGAACACACTCTGCTGACAGGCTGGCTGTGTGTCTGTCACACGTGGTCTGACACTTACTTACACTGGTCCGGAGACAGTCAACCTAGTCAGCTGGTGTTTCCCATGTTCCCACCTGGGCAACTGTGTGGTTCATGACTCCACCAGGAGGGCTGAAAGAGGGAAAAAGGCATTTTGAAGATAATTGTACAACTTCACAGATCATTAGCAAACTTGACACCAGACTCGTAACCTGAGTTTTACTTTCATCCAATCTTTGACTGTTATTCAAAAGAAAATTCTGGAGCCAGCCCTGATCGCCTAGTGGTTAAAGTTCAGTGCACTGTGCTTCAGCAGCCCGGGTTCATTTCCCAGTCTCAGAACCACAGCACCTGTCTGTCAGTAGCCATGCTGTGGCAGCGGCTCACATAGAAGAACTAGAAGGACTTACAACTAGGATATACAACCATGCACTGGGGCTTTGGGGAGAAAAACAAAAAGAGGAAGATTGGCAACAGATATTAGCTTAGGGTAAATCTTCCCCTGCAAAAAAACAAACAAACAAACAAAAAAAAACACTTGATGCCCTGTAGTTTAAAAAAAAAAGAAAAAGAAAAATCTACCCTCAGTTCTTGATACTCTTTATAATCAGACTTACTTCTCTCAACACCCAAGAGATGAAAGATACCATAGAAAAGTACCCATTTAAAACACAGATCATAAACTAATTAAATCCAGATATAGCTGCAGTAAAAGAGGATGTATGTGTATATGAGGTGGGTTCCTCATCAGGGAAATTCTTAGAGACACAGCAGCTGCCTTTAGGTCATAGGTTCAACTCTCCCATGTTCTGAAGGAGGCCAACGAATACAAACCAGAGTCCCCTGAGTGCAGCATAGCTGTCATCTCAGCTTTGTAAACAGAGTGAAGTCTCACAGTTGGAGACAGGAAAACCTGTTCCTGAGAAGGCTGACCTACAGGGTGCATTCATAAAGAATACAGTTTTCTTGTCTTCAGACAAGCAGTGTTTATTCATTCATTCATTCATTCATTCATTCACTTATTGACAAATATTTTTGATCACTATATGCCAGAGCTGTTCTAGGTGCCGAGGATACACAGGTGACAGAGATGGACAGAGGCCCTGCCATCAGGGAGCTGACAGCACAAATAAGCACATATATAAATACACAGTTTCCAGCAAAGATGAATACTGTGAAGAAAAAAAATTGAGCAGTTGAGGGTATAGCGAATAGCGTGGGGGACACTGTTTCAGACAGGGTGGTCTGGAAGGATTCCCTGAGGAGGCGGTATTTGGGCAGACAGCTCAACTAAGTGAGAGGGAGAGCTACGCAGAGCCGTGGAGGAGAGATCGAGCAGAGGGAAGACGGGTGCGGAGGCTGCAGAGTGGAGTGATTGTGGCAAGTTCAGGGCACACCAAGGAGGCTAGTGCAGCTGGAGTAGGGTAAGCAAGGGGGAGACTGAGGAGAAAGGGGAAGGCACGAAACCAGCACCCCATGAGAGCAAAAGGGGGCTTCAGCAGGAGCTCCAGGAGGAGGTGCCCAGACTGACGGTCTCATTGAGGCTGCGGCGTGGACTTAAGTGGAGCTGGTCAGCACTGTGTCTCTTTCTGTGGCAGTGGGAGCAGAACCAAGTGGTAGTAGAATAGGGTCCAACCAAGGTGGGTGTTTTTCCGCCCCAGTAAGGGGGACAAGGGAGTTGAGGGTGTTTGCAAGGCGTGGTCGTGACCACAGCGTTGGATCTGGTAGCAAGGGAATGGGGACTGTAGGGAACAGGGATCAGCAAATGGTGATGAGGTTGACAGGGTGAATAATTGTTGGAAGTGGTGTACTCAATGGAATGATCTGGAAAGACAGAAAGCAGTGGTTAGAGAATGGGATGCTTAAAACTGAGATTAGGGAGGGGCTGGAGTTGTCCTGACAAGATCTGGGGTGTGACATGGCAGTGGGTGGCTGATTGACGTGAGGTCAAGGAATTGAGAGGCTGGTGTGCTGGCGAGATTGTTGACACGGATGTTGAAATCAGCAAGACTGATGAGCGAGTATTTGAGGGAGAAAGGCAGCAATACAGGGGCTAAACCCGCCAAAGATGAGCAGAGTGATCAGGAAGTCAGTGAACAGCGGCAACAAGGAGAGGCCGAGGTGTGTACGCAGGGAGGTGGGGCTTGTGAGGGAAAGAGGAGAAAAGGTCTGAGCGTGGCCCTGGGGAGCACAGCACTCTGGTGGGATGCGGGGAAAAGCAGCCACCTCGTTCTTCGCATCCACCGCGTGAGCCCATTCCATGAGGACGAGATCTGCGGATTGCCCACTTCCCATCTGCGGATTGACTCCCGCTGTTGCTCCCCATCTTCCCTCAGGCAGGGCAAGTGCGCTCCTCCTGTCCCTCTGTCCTGGGACGGTCCCATGACGACCCTTGGAGATGTGTTGAGAAGTAGGACCAGGGACCTGAGAACAGGTCTGCTGGGTGGGAAAGGATGTCAGCCTGATGCTCTGGGGCTGCCCCACCTACAGACCTTGAGGAGCACGTGGCTAGGGCCACAACCAAGAGATTTGCCTTGATCACTGGGAACATTCCACACAGGGCAAGACAAAGAAGGAGCACAGAAGCAGTCACTGAGGAAGGCCTTTAAGTCCTTCCTGGGAGGGAGGTAAAAATAGGGCGATGGAGTCCTCACAACATCTCCAGGTCAGATCCCATAAGGACATCTCCTACACTCACGGAGGCTGCTCAGAGGTGTTTCCGAATTTAGAGGGAGGTGGGGCTTAGCAACCCTGAAAATTCTGCTCAGCACGGAGTAGCATATGTATGCTGAAGATGATGGGTTGGGAAAAGACCTCTCTTCCTGGCCCCCGCAGACAGATGAGCCATTTGTCTCTTTTCTACAAGCAGATGGGTTTCATTCCAGACATTGTCTCTCCACCCCAGCTGGTAGACGCCTCTCTCAGGGTGGCCTGCTCTCCTCAGCTGTGTCTTAACCTGCTTAGATCTTTCTGGCATTTTCGATTTAGGAGACATTTTCTTTTCCCACGTGAAAGGCCTTATGTGGGATGCGAGCTGAGGAGCATCAACTATGCTTGTTAGAGTTGGTTTTCTTTGGGGCCAATAAAGGAACATGGAGTGAACCAGAGACTCGAGTCTCATCCTGGCCCTGAGCAGGAACCAAGCAACTTACTTCATCTTTCTGTGCCTCAGTTTCCTCATCTGCAAAATGGGGCAATAATGATCACTTTCCCTGTCTGCCTCTTCCCACACACTGGCCAGGAGGCTTTGGACGGTGGGCCAGGCAGGTCCTACTTGGGCCTCGGTCCTGTCAGCTGACAGTCTGAACTCATGTTGGGGAAGGAGCAGAGGGTCGTGCAGACCATGAGCAGAAAGAAGCAGAGGCTCTGAGGAATCCTACCCCAGCTCTGCCGCTGACCCCAGGGAGCAGGGGCAGGAAGGGCCCTGGAGCTCAAGAGTGGCAAATGTTTTTCAGCCTAAAACCCTTTGCTCCACTCAGTCTTACCAGGAAAGCCCAGTGTGTCAAACAAATCTTGGGCCGGCCTCCCTCGGAGCCCAGCTTGACCGCATGGCTCCTGCGCGACCTGCCCCTTCTTCCTGCACACAGAGACCGAGGCCCCGAGACCTCAGTGCTCACGCAGGGTCACACAGCCAGTCTGCGACAAAGCCACAGCGAAATGTGGACGGTGCAGAGATCGTCTCCGACGCTGAAGAAGTTGGATGTCAGGACGAGCCAGAAGTGGGAAGGTGGGCCAGAGGTAAGCAAAAAGCATGAGGAACCCCCACCCGGGGAGGACAGACTCCTGAGAGAGAGAGGTGACTCCATCTGTCCCAAGGACAGGGAGAAGGGGACTGGGATGGGTCAAGCCCTCTGAACGGGGGTTGGCGGCAGGAAGCAGCTCACCTTTCCCCATGAAGCAGCGCTGTCGGCGGGGAGGAGTGCCGGGCCCCTTCCCAGTGAGGGTCTTGTGGGCCTAGGGCTCCTGTACGTGGTCAGGGCCTGGGACTTACTATGTGAGGGGCACGAGTTGGACGGGTCATTAAGTATTAATAGGTAAGTAAAGCTTGTCTGGTCGTGTGGATACGTCAGCTTGAATTAAAGCGATTGCGAATTCAAGAATAGTAAATTAGATCAAAATAATAAATGTGATAAAAGCCGTCGCAGGGCTAATGCTTCTTGAGGATCAAGTGGCTCTTCCGGGTAAGTGAACTGGTAGGTGGTCAGCGGTAGTGTTGGCTGTTAGTCGTGCGGCCACAGCGATTGGCTGAGTCAACAGACTCATGGGCTCAATAATTACGTTATAGGAATGAGTAAGATGGTGGCCCTTGGGGCCGGAAATGGGCTAACGATGCTTTTGTTTTCTGGCAGAAACCAGTAATTACTGTTCCTGCTAGTCCTAGATTTATCGAGCACCGAGCAGCAGGTGTAGATGAATGCGGCAGGAGGCCTTGCAGGTTGTTGAGCCAATAAATAAACTAAGTGACGTGAGTCCTGGGGAGCAGGCCTGTCCTCTATCTTTGTGAGGGGCTAGTAGTTCATTTTGATGGAAGTTGAATTAGTCATTGTTGGATGGAAATTAAGTAGTTATTAATTGGTCGGTTAGGTACAGGGAATAAATGCTTGGAAATATAATAATTAGAACGACAACAGGTAACCCTCTTATCGTTGGGGTAGTGAAAGAGGTGAGTACGTCTTCCTTCATTTTGTTTCTTAAGGGGCATAACGTTTTGATGTTTTAATTGTTTTTAGTTTTGAGTAGAAGGATAAGAATGTTTTGAAATTTTTAATTGAAATATAATGAATACTACTCTAATTATTGGTATAATAGTAATAAGTCACGTTAATGTATCCAGTTGCCGCATATCATTATGGGATGGTTGAAACTCTCAGTCTTTTTTTTTTTTCTTTTTGGGAGGAAGATCAGCCCTGGGCTAACATCTGTCGCCAATCCTCCTCTTTTTGCGGAGGAAGACTGGCCGTGGGCTAACATCCATGCCCATCTTCCTCCACTTTATATGGGACGCCGCCACAGCATGGCTTGACAAGAGGTGCGTTGGTGCACGCCCGGATCTGAACATGGCGAACCCCGGGCCACCGAAGCGGAGTGCGCACACTTACCCGCTGCGCCACTGGGCCGGCCCAGAAACTCTCAGTCTTTAACTTAAAAGGTTAATGCTATTTAGCTTCTTAATGATTTTATAATATAGATACAGATCATTTTTCGAAATATTTTCGTGGAAGTCACTTGAGGATGACAGGTGTGAAGCTGTGATTTGACCCGCAGATTTCTGAACCATTGTTCGTAGCATGAGCCTGGTCGTGTCAATGTTAGGGTTGACGAGAGCCCTGGAGTGGCATCTGTCCATAGGCCTAAGGAGGGGACAGCTCGTGACTGTAGGGCGTCTTCAGACGAAATCAGTGTTCAGATGGTTCCTTCCGTAGGTAGGACTGCCTGACTATCAGCTTCTAGTAGTCGAGGTTCTCCCTGCTACAGATCCGTTGTAGAAATTATATAGGAATGGAAATCTAGACCTTTGCAGTCCGTGTGTTCACAGCTTCAATATCATTGGTGACCTATAGTTTTTACAGTTAGGGAAGGATTCTTAATTTCCTCTATTATATAAAGAATTTGTAGTGAGGTAAAGAAATTAAAATCAGAATAATAGTGGGTAGAATATTTCAAACTGTTTCTGCTTCTTGTGTGTCTTGTACTTGTGCGAGTTAGTTTAGCTAATATTAATGAAATGATGTAAAGGACTAAAGGACTAATTAGGGAAACAATTATTAGTGTGTGATCATGAAAATGTAAAAGTTCTTCTGTAAGAGGTGCTGTGGCGTCGCGGAAGCCTAGTTGGAATGGATATGCCATAGAGAGGTTTGAACCTACAATTTAACTTCGACAACGTTATGTAATTTTTACTAATATCTCACTTACTGAGAAAGACATAGTGGTTGTGAGGTTGGTAGTTGCTATTCTGCTGGTACTTCTTGTTTAGAAGCAAATGCTTCTCAGACTATGAAAATTCTCAGTGTCACTGCTGTCGCTGAGATGAGTGAACCTGTGGATGAGACGGTGATGCACATGTGCAAGCATCTGGACAGTCAGAGTAATGTCGCAGGACTCCTGAAAGGCCAAGGAAATGTGGCAGAAACAGAGTTATGTCAACCTCTGCAAATACAACTGTCAAATCAGTTTCTGCTCAGGTTCAGTTGAGCAGCTAGCCTGAAAACAATGGAAATCAGTGGACAAATCCTCCTATAATGGCGAACACTGCTCCTATTAGTAAGACGTAGTGAGATGTGCTACTATGTAGAACATCTCGAAGGACAATGTCTACGAATGAATTAGCTAAGACAGTTCCTGTTAAACCTCCTACTGTAAATAAGAAAATAAAACCCAAGGCTCGTAGTACGGCTGATGATCATTTAATATTGCTTCCATGGAGGGTTGCTAGTCAACTGAATACTTTTCCTCCTGTGGGGATGACAATAATTACAGTAGGTGACGTGAAATATGCTTGTGTATCAGTTCCCTCTGTGAGTAGGTGGTGAGCTCATACGATAAAGCCTAGGAAGCCAATAGATAGTATGGCTCAGACTATTCCTATATACCAAAAGGTTCTTTTTTTCCTGAATAATGTGTGACAATATGTGAATTAACCCGAAGCAGGTAAAATACGGATATGAACTTCTGGGTGGCCAAAGAATGAGAATAAAGGTTGATATAAAATTGGATTACCTCCTCCTGCAGGATGAAAGTGGTATTTAGATTGTGGTCTGTTAATAAGATAGTGATTTCGGCTGCTAGAACTGGGAGTGACAACAGTAATAGTGCAGCCGTAATTAGGGTCGATCCAACTAGTAGTGGTGTTTGATATAAGATACAGCTGGGGGGGTTCTATTAATAACTGTGGTAATAAAATTAATAGCACCTAGAATTGAGCATATACCTGCTAAATGTCGGGGAAAAAATGGTCAGGTCAGTGGGGGCTCCCCGTGGGCTAGATTACCAGCTGGAGGTGGGTACACTGTTCACCTGTTCTAGCACTTCCTTCAACTCTTGACGACACAAGTAGGAGTAGAAATGATGGTGAAAGAAGTCCAAAACTGATAGTGTTTATTCGGGGGAATGCTATATCGGGCATCCAATTGTTAGTGGAACGAGTCAGTTTCCAAATCCTCCAATTATAACGGGTATAACTATGAAAAAAATTATGACGAGTGCATGGGCCGTTACAACTATGTTGTAACAGTGATCATATCCTAGTAATGCCCCAGGTTGACCTGGTTGAGCACGGATTAAAAGGTTTAAGGCAGTACCTATAAAAAACAGAGGTCAAGTGCCGGTATCTTTACGGTTTGTTGAGAATGATCAGCGGTTGACGAACATGGTTAAAATGGCAGAGCAGGTGTCAGCCTGTAAATCTAAAGACAGAAGGGGCGCCCCCTTTCTGCCGAGCCCTGTGGTGAATAACATATTAAATTGGAAATTCAACAAGGTAGCTTCTATTCTGCCTCGGCTCCTCCTGCCTTTGTCCCCACAGTGGAGGGAGAGTTACTTTGAAGCCAGTTGACTGGGGTATTTAACTATTAACTAAAATTTCACGGGATGAAATCCCACCAGTCTAGCAAGGAGGAAGCTTAATAAAAGTGTTTGATTTGCATTGAATTGATAGGATAAAGTCTTGCAATCTTTATCTTCAGGAATTAAATGAATAATATTTGCTTAGGGCTTTGAAGGCTCTTGGTCTGTGCTAACCTAAACTCCTAGTCCAGAACTGACAATATTGAGGTTAGGGAAGAAGTAATGTTGATATTACAATTAGCGGTGGTAAAAGTATTGTTCATTTCATGTTTTCGAGTTATCATTTTATTTTCATGTTATTTATTGATGGGAACATGGTTGGTGATGTGGAGTAGGTTAATTGTAGATAGAAATATAGATTGACTAGTGCTATAATAGTTATTAATGTTGGTAAAATAATGTTATTTTTTGAATAATTATTCATTTAGGTAAAAATCCTGAAAGTGGTGGGAGGCCTCCTAATGATGATATAATAGTGAGAATAAATATAGCAATTAACGGTGTTTTATTTCCTATACAGGAGAGGGAAGTGTGGTGGATGAATTATATATAAATAAGTGTAGCAAGTGGTGTCATGATATAAATAATAAGTGTAGGATTATTATAGTTGGATTATAAATTATAGCTGTTATTCAACCTATGTGATCAGTTGATGAATAGGATGATTTTTTGTGGTTGGGTGTGGTTGAGTCCTCCTCATCCTCCTCCTATGATTGATAAAATAGCTATAATTGTAGCATGTTTAGATTAAGGGAGGATGAAATTTGATATAAAATTGATAAGGGTGCGAGTTTGTGTCATGTTAATAGAATTAGGACAGTGTTAGTGGGATACTTTGTGTTAATGGAATACCTTTGGGAACTCAAAAGTGGAGTGGGGAAAGTCCCAGTTTTATGCTGAGGGCTATTGTTATAATGGATGCTGTTGGAGTAAACATTTTTGCAATCATTCATTGGCCAGAATACATTAGATTAACAACAACAGCTATTGTGAGGCGTGTAGACGCAGTGGCTCATGTGGATGCTTTTAGTGGATGCTTCCATGCCGCATGGGTGAATTCTTTTATTAAAACTGGCGTAAGAGCTAATATGTTTATTTTGATTATTAATCAGTGTGAGTTTATTATAACGATTATAATTCCTGAAATGATAGTAAGATGATAGTAAAAATACGTGGATTTATGAGCACAGGAAGGACATAAACCGACATTTTCAGGGCATGGGCCCAATAGTTTATTCAGCTGACCTTACTATAGAATATGGTGTAATGTGGTAGCATGGAGATTTTTGAATTCTTAGGAGTAGGTTCAATCCCTATAATTCTAGAAAAAGAGGATTTAAACCTCTATAATTTACTCAATCAAAGTAACTTTTTGTCAGATGTATTTCTTATGTTTGTGGTGGGATGCTTGATATAACGATGGGTAACGATACATGTCATATGCAAAGGGCTAGTGTTAGTGGTAGGAAATTTTTTCAGAGAAGATGTATAAGTTAGTCATATTGAAATCATGGATAGGATGCTCAAATTCATAGATAAGGGGCCGGCCCCGTGGCCCCGTGGCGTAGCAGTTAAGTGTGCGCGCTCCGCTGCCGGTGGCCTGGGTTCGGATCCCGGACACGCACTGATGCACTGCTTGTCAGGCCATGCTGTGGCGGCATCCCACATAAAGTAGAGGAAGATGGGCATGGATGTTAGCCCAGGGCCAGTCTTCCTCAGCAAAAAGAGGAAGATTGGCATGGATGTTAGATCAGAGCTGATCTTCCCCACAAAAAAACAAAACAAAACAAAAAATTCATAGGTAAAAAATGGTTAGGAAAAGCGTTTTGATAATAAAATTGATTGAGTATAGTTCTGGTATATAGGGGTTGTAAAATGCTCCTAGGAATAGAATTGTTGTAAAAAATATTTATTGTAATAGCGTTGGCACATTCTTCTAGGAAGAACAGGGCAGATGAGCCTGCTGCATACTCAATGGTGAAGCCAGAAAACGAGTTCTGATCCTCTTTCTGTTAGGTTGAGTGGAGCTCAGCTGGTTTCTGCTAGGGTTGAGATAAATCATATTATGGCTTGTGGTCAAGATGGAAAAATTAGTCATGGATATTCTTGAGTGGTTATTAATGTTGAGAGTACACGTAATCCATTTATTAATAGGACTGATAATAGAAAGATTGTTGTGTTACTTCCTATGAAATTCTTTGTGCTACTGCTCATAGAGCCCCGATCAATGCATATTTTGAATTTGAGGTTCAAATCTGACCAGAGAATAGAGTAATATGGTAAGCCTTGATCTGGCTAATGTAAACAGCATGCCTAGATTTATGTTGACTAGTGGATATGGTATGGGTAATGGAATTCATATTGTTAGGGCCAAAGTGAGGGCTAGGACTGGTGCAGTAATATAGATACTGATGGTGTTAATGGTTTTAATGGTTCTTTAATGAATAGCTTGACGGCATCATCAATGGGTTGGAACAGGCCATGAGGTCCAACGATGTCCGTTCCTGTACGGAGTTGTATTTAGCCTAGTACTTTTTGTTGGGTTAGTGTCAGGATTGCTACGGCGAGTAATCAGAGTCATCAATCCTGTGGTCGATATGGACTCCACAATAGGACTGCGCTGTTATCCCAGGGTAACTTGTTCCGTCGAGCAAGTTTTTGGATCAATAAGTGATAAAATCTTTTGACTAGCTGGTCTAGATTGTAATTACTTCTTTTATTCTCCAAGGTTACCCCGACCAAAATTGTAAGTCCATTTAAATTTTTGTTATCCTTTGATTTGGTCAATTTGGGGTTTCTTTTGGACTAATTAATTGAAGCTTCAGAGTCTTGTCTTATTCTGTCGTTCCTGCCTCTTCACGGGAAGGTCAATTTCTCTGACTAAAAGCAAGACAGTAAAACCCTGTGTGGCCATTCACACGAGTCCTTATTCAGAGGACCAAATGATCATGCTGCCTTCTCACGGTCAGGACACCACGGCTGGTAGATAGTGGTTGCTGGGCAGGCAGCACCTCCAGTGCTACAAATGCTGCAGGTGGTGCTTTCGGTCAATAGGCGGGGGTTGTGTTTGCAGAGTTCCTTTTACTTTGTAAAATCTTTCCTTAAGTGCATACCTGTGTTGGGTTAACAATTAATTTAATAGATAATTATTAGATTATTGTATTGTCAATGATCAGAGATTATCTGTTCTGATATAAGCTTGTGTGAGGAGAAATCAATCTTGTTACTCATATTAATAGTATTGCTTCTATGAATTAATAGATTGGTCCACTATGAAGTTAGGAGTTAGTTTTTATTGTTGGGATTAACATCAGTCTATTGTTGAGCTCAAATGCTTCCTTAATTGGTGGCTGCTTTTAGGCCAATTGATATTATTAATACTTACTCTCTGGGGACGGTTGTATCCTGTATCTAAAGGGCTGTCCCTCTTTAGATTAATATTTAATTTATGTTATAATTATTATTTTTAGATAAACTTCAAGTTGAGCTAAAATTCTGCTCTGGATACCAGCCACCACCAGCCTGGGTGGCTCTTCCCCTCTCCCTACAAACCCCGTCATTGTGCTGCATAGATGAGTTTGTTCCTTAGAAACTGTTCACAGGGAGCGCGTCTGGTTTCAGAGTATTTAACTTAAGTTCTCTTGGTTAAATTGTTCTAGGTAAGTCATTATGAAAAGGCAAAGGGGTAAACATTTCTGTTTAGTACTTTTAATACTTCTTACTGTACTTTATTGCACCAATTAAAATTTCTATCTCCTATACTTTTATTTGTAAGTGAATGTTTTATTTCATTTACATACTATGATTGAGCTTGATTAGTCTGGGCCAGCTTTGGTTCAGAGTGGTCACTGAAGATGAAATCTCCTGGGTGTAAACTAGGTGCTCTGTTGAAGCTGCACCTGGATGTGTCCAGTATGCTTACCTCGTTACGACTGGTCTCCTCTCATAGGTTAACTGGTTACGAGTGAGCTGTGTATCTAGGTTTTGATATTTGAAGAGGGTGACGGGTGGTGTGTTCGTGCTTCGTGGCCTAATTCAATTAGGCTCTGTATTCTTAATTTACTACTAAATTCTCCTTTAGTTTTTAATTTCACAAATACTTTAGTGTAAAATTTAATGTTCTTAAAGTAGAAAATGTAGCCCATTTCTCTCCACCTCACAGGCTACCCCTTGACCTGTTTTCATGTTGGTGTTTGTGCTGACGATGCTTCCTTCTTGGGCTTTGCTGGAGGGGGCGGTGTACAGGCTGTATTAGCTAGGGTTGGTGAGGTTTCCCGGGGTTTATCAATTACAGCACAGGCTCTTCTAGGATATAAAGCACTGCAAGTCCTTTGGGTTTTAGGCTATTGCCAGCAGTGCTCTGGTGAATAATGCTGTTGTAATAATGTTTGGGGTTTAGGGCTAAGCACAATGAGTGGGGTATCGAGTCCTAGTTTGACTCTTAGCTATTGTATAATCAGGAATATTAAAGTCACTTCCGTAGTTTATTTTTATTTCAGCTGTAGCTTTTTACAGCCTAATTAAAATTTAACTTTAGTATAAGAATATCTTTAATAACATGCTTTGCACCAGAAATTTTATTAATTGGGGTTACTTGTATGACCTCGGTGGCTGGCACAACACTTACCAACCCTAGTGAGTTGATATAACGTTAAACTTTCGTTTATGGCTTCATTTTTGTCACTGCTGTTCCCCACGGGGCGTGGTGCAGCAAGGCGCCCTGAGCTCCTTGTAAGTGTCAGTGACCCAGAGAGCATGCTCGCTGGGGCGTGGATCCTGGCGAACGCAGCCTTATTAATAGGAAGGCTGGGACCAAACCTACGTGTTTATGGAGTGGGTAAACTCATCTGGACATTTTCAGGCCTTGCTTTAATTATTAAGCTATATTAACAAGTCAGATCTAGGCAGCTCCCTGTCCACGGAAATTTTGTGAATTTAAGGGGCATGCTAGTATTAGTGGAAGCATTTTTAACTACTGGGGTGTAAGTTTTTCTAGTCCATAGACTTAAAAAGTTAAATTTTTGGTGTTTGAAATTTTCATTTATTTAAAGATCTTGGCTAAAATATGTCTTAATTTGCGATTTAGATATTACAGAATGGGGGAAAGCAGGCTTTTATGTACTGTTATATTTTAATCTTGTTTTGGGGGTTTGGCAAGATTGTTAGTAAATACATACAGTTTAAGGTCTACAGGAGATGGTGGGGGTTGCTAAGCTAATTTTTATTTGATAAACACATGTACATGTAAAATTCTCATATGTCCCATAAGCATTGACTAAATAACACCTTACGGTTGTTTTTTATTTTTTTTGTGAGGAAGACTAGCCCTGAGCTAACATCCGTTGCCAATCCTCCTTTTTTTGCTGAGGAAAATTGGCCCTGGGCTATTTATATGGGACACCGCCATGTGATGGCTTGACAAGCACTGAGCCAGTCCGTGCCCGGGGTCTGAACCTGCAAACCCTGGGCCGCGAAAGTGGAGCACACAAACTCAACCGCTACGCCACCGGGCTGGGCCCAACTCCTTATGGTTGTTGATGTTGGTAAATAATATTCAATATAAGCTCACCTACAAGTTACTTGACTGTGTTAAGGCCTCAGATGGCCACAGCTGAGTCACAACAGCCCCCCCACATTAAAAAAAAATACCAAATGTCTGACACCGCAGGTGTGTGTGAGCACGGGCTGACAGTCATTAGTCCATCAAGACGTCTTATTTAAGAGGGGAGAACGTGCGAACTTTAGGTGAGATGGTCCTAAAGTAAGAATCAGATACCAGATATCGGTCAGTTCTAACAAGCCCCACGTTATGGGCCCAGAGCAAGAAGAGGGGCATGTTTGTGGACAGGTTGCTGGTTTTCTGAAGCTTGGTGATCAAGGAAAGTTGTCAGTTGTGATAAGCATGGTGACTAGAGTCGATGTGACTTAATGGGATATGTACAATCAATAATATTCTATATATCAATCATATGTTTATGAATATCCATTTGGAAGAGAACTTTATGTATGATAAACCAGTCTATGTATTATGTAATAACCATAGTTTGATGTACTTGCTTATATTCACTTGGTAAATAATTAACGTACGATGTATACATAGTATGTATCATGTACAATAAGGATGTAGATAATAATACATTGTAAAGGGGTAGGTCATTTAATGCACGAAGTACATAGCAATGGAATAGTCTAGAATTTGTTTCTAATACTGACACAGCACATGACAATCATGTTTCACTGTTCGTGTGCAGCTTTCAGGGAATACTTTAAGTAGAATTTCAGCTTTGGGTGCTGATGGCGGAGCTGAGGGCTTCTTCCTTGATGTCCTAGGGAGTGGGTTTTTCTCCTTTTCTGGTTTACAAGACCAGAGTAATAAATATACTACAAAGACTTCATTTTAGAAGATTATTTTATAAAAATAAATAAACTAATATAAAATAATTTTATTATAAAAATAATCCCTTGTTAAACAATTTCTACATTTTTGAGTTATACTCCAAATGAAGTTTTCCTATATGATCAATTAAAACTAAATAACGGATCAATCTGTACGCCTGTCCAGATGGTGATGCAAAATTCAAAATCACTCACTCACTCCCCCACCAGCTTACCTTGTCCTAACATCTGTGACACAGAGGAGTAAAAAGACACATAAGCCAACTGATAAATTATATATTACATGTTTATTAAGGGCACAACTTTTATGTAAAATTTACATTTTATGAAAAAATCAAAAATATTTACAAAATTTTGTAAGATAGATTTGCATTGTTCTAATTACAACTCAAAGTAGTAAATAACAATTCTTAAAAACTCACATTTGTTAGAGTTCTGTGTTTACAAATTCTTGGTTAAAGAGGCAGCTACAAAGTTGATCACTGTACATAAGCAAGAACCAGCTTGCTAAATACATTTCCCACTGAAAATCTACTGGTCTTTTTTACACCATTAGTGGATTTTAAATGAAAAAAAAAAAAAAAACATCAATATAAACTCATATGGCTTCAAAATTGTAACCTGCACCCAATACAAATTTATGTATCAACACCTGGTATAAAGACTGGGGTCATTAAGAAAGTGCAGAAGTTTAACCATTTCACTAATTTGTCCATTTTTAGGTAATACTTGATTAAAACAAATGGTGAGTATAACAGTGTCTGAATTCCAATAATAAAGTATCAACTGCCCAATAAAAGCAGTTTGACTGCAAAGCAGTTACAGTTAAGATTCCAGTAAGGGACTGTAATTCCATTTAAAAGAACACAATGTAAAAGTTAGAAATTCTAATTTTGCTCACTATCTAGTAAAGATGAACATTTTAGCAAATTGTCTTATGTGCTGCATTTGTCAAATTTAAATTTAGAATTGGGCTAACAGTGAATATATTAAAAAAAGCACATATCGTGTTATATATATTGCTGACGAGTAGATTTTCTGCTGTATTTAGTATAGCAGGATGTTACATAAATGTCTAGTAGTAGGGGTTTTATTTTCTGTAAAGCTTAACAGAACAATTAGTGGTTTTATATAAATTATCATATATAACACAATTTATCACTTCTATGCAAAATCCAGGACACTGGTACTTATCCTTATAAATAAAATTACCATTTGTAAATTATGAAACTTTGTCCAAAATATTTAATACCTTCAATTAATCAGGATTTGCTATAAAGTTAGATTTTTTACTATTTAATATTAGTAGTTTAAGAAATGCTTAACCCAATTGCATCACTTCAAATTTCCCTATTTTTAGCAGGTGGCAATTAAATCAGAATAAAAACATACAGGTTGCTAATTTTTCCAATCGCTGAAATGAAAACAAATGGCAGTACTTCTAACGCCAAAACTAATCTTTTCTAAATTGTGTTCCTCACAGAATACCACAAAATTCATGCTCACAACACAATCAGTAAATAGATGTGTAAATTTCCAATGATAAACAGAGTGAAGGGAAATGTTACATTGAGAGTTAAAATACCAGTTATCAACTTACCCTTATAGTTTTTCAGAATTTAAGATTTCCATACTTTTGATGAGGTCAAGGTGGAATATCTGAAGGTAACTTTTTCCTTGTAAACATATGCCATTAGGTATATTTCTCTTTCTAGTGGCTACAGTGTATCACTAAAGAAGTGAGCCAGGGTTCTTAAATATAAATTATCCTGAATTATTCTGAACTTCCTTCCCAAGTGCAGCCAAAGGTATTTACAAAAATTGCCATGTATTTTGTAAAAATGCTTGACCACCATAAGATTCTGAATAGAAGATCCAGACTGTGAGAAAAAAAGTGAGGCACATTAATGCACACAAACTGGATAGGCACATTTCTGGTTTTTGTTATTGTTTTAAAAGGCACACATTATGCAATCCATATAAAAATAAATTAAATCTACAGCATTAATTCATCAAAACAATCACAACTTCTATAAAGTTAACTAACTGCAGAAGTAAATTTCTCTGCTGTCTTTTGCAAGCTTATTTTAAAACACATTGCACTTGAGGATTAAAAAATCATATAAAACACCATTTATACTTTATTAATATGTTTCTACAAGAATCAATTTATAGATCTTCTGCATATACCTCGACTCTGGTCTGATTACTGTATGGCACATCACTCAATTTGATTGAGTGTTCTAAATTAACATTATCCAAAACTTGGAATTCACGTTCTGTTTGTATCCACTCAATACCAAACTTATGAAATTTCAAAGCTATCTCTGACTCTAAAATTTATGGAAAGCTAAATTATTTTGTGCTTGCTCTCCTGACATTTTAGGCCTGACATTACACTATAACCCCTTTTTTCAACATAGACAACACAGACACTGAAGATAATTTAAAATTTCAGCCTATGAAAACTTCATTTTACTGAGAATCTGAACAAATGTGCTTCCTGAATATTGCAGTTGATCACTGACAGGGTTGAAAATCGTTTCAGTGCTATTTCTTTCAATGACTCACTTCAAAAGTGCAATTTAATGTGTGTGGTCAGTTCTCAAATATGTCTAAGTTTCAAAGACATAATACAAGTTAGAATAGTGTTTAGAAAGAATAGATAATGCAGAATGGCAGGTTTGTCCTACTCCCTCGAGCCAACAGCTTTCCCAGGTCCGTCAACAATCCGCCAGGTAGCGCCCTGAAAAACACCAAGCAGACCTCTGCAATTACGATTCAATGAACTCCCAGGAGGACGTCCTCACTGTGGTCACAGATCAGACCCCAGTGCCCACCTGCTGTTCACCACACACTAGCATCAGGTCCCAGGTGGTCAGCTATCTGACCATGGGTCCTCTCACTCCCAAGCACCTTGTCCCAAAGGTCAAAGAAAAAATCTCCATGCCTTTAGATTATAAATGGCTTGACAGTCAGTCGTTCAGTAACCAACTGTTAGAATACAAATGTTTCCCGTGTACATTAAAATGCCTGCAATCTCCCAACTTACCAGTGGCAAACCGCTTCTTTACTAAGGAAAGCCTATAGCCAGTGCCTACAAGTTCAATGTCTACTCCCGAGAGGGTACTTCCCTCGCTGAGGAACTGCACCGCAAGTGTTGTGGGTTTACTGGGCCCTTCTGAAAGATCAAATTTTGCTCTGAGGGACCCAGAACCTACAAGGAAAAGAATAAAGCACTTATACAGGGTAACATACATTTCACACCAAAAAATCAAATCAGCAAGTAAGCTGAACTATATCAGTCCTATGCCAAATTCATGAAATGTGTACAGTAAATGAACACTGTCCTTTTCCCAAATCAGACTTTATTCAGGAATCTGAATATTCATTAAGTAAATAATCTTTATCCATGCTTCTCTTTGACAATACAAATCTTCAGAGGTGTTTATACTGAGATTCCTATGTTATTTGCATGTTGAAGTGCGTCAAAAGAGAAGGAGGTCACTGAGGGCACTCGGAGGGAAGCGGGAAGGAGATGAGTAGGACTAAGTCAGAAGGAAATGCTGCCAGCGTCACATCACGGGGAGGAGAGGTAAGCAGGAGAGACCGCTGAGGTTGGGAAGACCTGTATCAACAGTACTATTTTCTATTCCCTTGTTAAAATCTGACTGGTCTAACATCATGCCCAACAGACATTTCTGAGGTGCTTTCTTTTCATATAACAACTTATTCAGCAAACCTCAGTCTAACAGCATGGCAGAAACAGTGAACCAAATAATTACGACGAATATGACAAATGCTGTAAAAGAGCCCTCAGGAGCTATGGGCACAAAAGCACATAAAATGGTGGTGGGGCTGAGGGTGTGTGTTTCAGGCAGAGGGAACTGAGGTACAGGACAGGAGAGCTGAGAGCATGATGCATTAAGGGAACAGCATCTACACCAGAAGAACTTGAGAGTGGGACACGAGTGGAGGAGAGTGGTGGCAAGGAGGAAGCTCTACATATCTTTACCTGCCATGGAAAGACATAGCCCCAGGGAGCCACCAAAAATAAGGAAGACAGAAACATTTCAGATTAGTGTCTCAGAAGGGGAAGGAGGCACAGGATGCAAGGTCGGGAAACCAGCTGAACTTCAATAACACAGTCCAGGACTCCAGTGACAGGACAAGGGGATCCGGATGAGGCTAAGGGAAAGGAAAGATGGAGATGCACCTGAAAGATATTTAGGCGTTGGAATCAAGAGGAGAGAGAGAAGGAGGAGTCTAAGACATTCCCAGGTTTCCAGCTGGGGAAAGTAGACAGAAATGCTGGGTAGCAGGAGTGGCAATCTATGATTCCCTGCACAGAAGTTAACACTACAGAGAGACATCTGGAAGAAGGTACCGTAACACTGATGCATCTTAGACTACTGTGCCTGCGGGCGCAGATCAGCTGGGAAGACGAACTGCTGCTTAATTCTTAACCGCTGTCCAAGCCCTCCTTAAACTTTTACAATTCTTGACATGCAATGCAACTGTGTCAAAGTTCCACCACAGGCCAAGAACAGCCACCCTGGCAATCCTTAACTTTAGAATTATTTCCTGTCCCTCTGCTGGGCATAAAGCCAGAACAGAAACATTTCTACTCTACAGTATTCTAATTTGGATATGTCTCCTTAAAGGCTAACTAACCAGTCAGAACCACATTTATACGATTCTTCCGTTTCCTCACACAGACACTCTGACAGAACGGCAGAGGGAAACCATTAAAATATCTGATCAGAAAATCTGAGTCTCATTCTTGCGAGAACAAATTCTCCTCTTGATAAGTATTTATAATAGTACAGTTTCATTAAATGGGGGAAAAATACATCCTTTCTTCCTTGCTAACTGGTTGTAAGCCCTCAACTCAAGTAGGATTTCTGGTTTACTTCCAGTTTCACCTAAGAATTTCAGTTTTGTCTCCCCAAAAGCCATACAGCTGATGTAAAAGTCAGTCCAGCTGGCCACCTGAAAAGAGGCAACTGCTAAGTGCCAAAGAGCAACCAAGGGACTACTGGTTAGCCTGCCTGTTTCCCCCAACGTGTGGTTCTCGAGTAAAAGTGTGACTCGGCAGGGCAGGTCTAAGTGAACAGATAACACAGATGTGTCTCTGGTCCTTATGCAGAAATTCCCATGAGAAAAACTGCTGACGTATTTTATGTTTTGATCCCATTATGTTTAAAATGTTCAAACAGAAAAAGCTGACCAAAACTGAAAAAGCCAAAAAACCTACTTAATAGGAAAAGTTACTAAAGGTTAATTAGGCATTCAAAAGAGGGCAGAAGAATTCTCCTTTGATTAAGAGAAACTGCAAATAATTGAGGTTAAAGACTTGCTTGTCCCGGGAGTTATATTCTAAGTTAGGAGCAACAGGAGTGGTGGTCTGCTAGCACGGCACTGTGAACACAAACAGACGCAGACCCGGTGGGAGGAGGCAATGAACTTGCTTCTTCTTAAAACTGTCATCACAGAATCGAAGGCTGGAGATGGTTCGTTTTAATAAAGGGAAATGGCCAGGAAAGGTTTTCTTAGGAAGATGGAGTAGACAACAAGGCTTTTTAAAGCTTGGAAGCTTCTACATGATTTCTGGGCAGCCAGGAGTACCCCCTTAACAGAATGAGCTCGAGTATGTTACATCAGTTTCAATTAGTTATCAGGTTATCTACCTGGGACAGATGGTTCTGCTTCTTTAAATTATTTTATTAGATCTTTTCTATTAATGTTAGCATGTGAACATGAGAAGCATTTACATAGTATTTGTAAAGTTACAACAAAACAAATTCTTTTTCTTAAGAGAAAGCATGTTCAATTCAGAGGGAAAAAAATGTGTTCTCAATCTCAACTGGTCCACTCTGATTTAAGGTATTAACTTCCACCTAGTGGTCAATTCTAGAACTGAAGGCATGAATTCTAGGAGAAAATTTTCCAAAAACATGCCTAAGAAATCCACTTTCAGTGACATCACATCATAAACAAAAAAGCATGAACACACTTACCTCCATTGTCTGATTTTTCTGAAATACCAGACAGTTTCCAAAAGGCTTTCATCTGTTCTGCATTCCTATAAAAAAAAAGTATCTTCAGATTAAGTGTCCAGTGTAGTACCTTATATATGGATGCGCACTCCATAAATAAATGCATTTTACATATTTCACTAGAACAACTACCGTGCTAAATTTACTTCCAATAGCATCATCTGGTGAAAATGTGTTTGTGATAAAATATAAATAAATATAATGCTCTTTCTCAATTAATGGAAGTTTACCAAATTATGTAATTCTCATTTCTACTGGTCAGAGAAAGGAAAACAATGTCTAGGTGGCTCAGTACCTTCATTACTCAAGGAAAACACATTTTTATTATTAAATGGTGAAGCAAATGTAGACAGTGGTTAGAGTCTACACTAATATCAACAGAGGGAACAAGAGAGGTAGTTAAGAGATGGGAGTAATTAATACTACTAAATACTAATCAGATAGGTGTTCCTATAGATATACTAGATGCTATATTTAACCTGTAAAATAATTATCTTTATTTTTAAATTGAAAAAAATAAAGTTTAGAGAGCTTATGCAATTTGCCTAAGGGTAAAGTTGTACTGAATCATTCAAGTCTGGGTGGTGAGAGCAAAACTAGTCTTCTTTATTTTGGATTTAGGCTACTGTGGCTTGACTAGTAAAATGAACAGCTTCTTTTATAGCATGGTTTCTACAGGAAAAACGCACTAAAACTTTTCAAATTTATAAGACAACTCTCAGAACTTAGGTTCTAAAAGTTGCGAGTTGCAACAGAAATTTAGCAGGAATTAACAAATCTACTTAATTTACCATATTGCAGGAGGAAGGGACTGCATGTGAGTGACTCCTCCATCCACTGGTACCACCACCTGTATGTTGGAAAGCACACTTGGTGCCACCATAGCTTCTGGGTTGTACTTATAATCCACTCTAAGATCTGTGGTGCCAGCACTACATTTCCAATATGTTGCAAGATTTAGAGGAGTGGACTGAATACCATTTGATGATACCTTTAAAGAGAAAAAAAAACAATTGTCTTTGGCCTGAAAAGTAAACAAGTCATGTTAATTACATGTATACTTGAACACAAGAGCTCAACAGAATCAAAACTAAATGAGGGAGCTGTCTGTTGCTAGGCAGAATAAAGCAGGTTCATCTCAAAGGAGTTAAGAGTCACTCTCAAAGTGTGGACCTGGGACCATCTACATCAAAACTCCTGTGGTGTTTAAAATGTGCATTCCCCTGGCTCCAAATGCAGAAAATCTGTTTCAACATCTCAGGTACAGGGCCCAGAAATCAGCCCATCAGGGGATTCTTATTTATGCATGTAACATTTGAATGCCTCTCAGCATTCAACACAGAATTCTAAGATTCTTTATGGATTATAAGAATTTAGATTTAAATCAGAAAAAGATGGGTCACCATGCAGTTCTGCAAGCCTGGAATTAGAATACTTCCAACTTCAAATACTTAATTTTAATCACATGACCCATAGTAAATGATGCAATTCCTTCCAATTCTTCAGTTCCTTGATCAAACGATTCTTTTTCAATGAGAACTACCCTGATCACCCTGTTTAAATTTACTTTGAAAATCACATTTTCAATCTTCCTTACCTTACTCTACACACTTTTTCCTTTCTCCATACCACAACAAACAATATTATTTATTTATTATGTTATGTTTACTGTTTATCTCCCCATGCTACTCCCAGCAATTAGCAAGCACTGAATAATAAATGTTTGTTGAATGAATGGTAAATAAATACTTGGAATAAACTTTAAGCCAACTTAAGTGGCAGTAGCTTTTTACTCTTCAAAGTATTTATTTCCTAGAGACATAAGCCATTTTAATACAATTACCCTACTAAAAATTTAAACAGTACAGAACTATATGAAATAAGAAATTTATCCTTTGGCATTCTTACTCCCCACCGTTAACATCATGGTAGATATCCTTCCAGACGTTTTAGCCATGCAGACATGACGCCTCCTCCTCCTTTTTAATGGCTATAATGATTCATTTAATCAATCTCTCCTCTGTGGAAGTGTACTCAGGTGGTTTCCAAATAAGGCTGCAGTGAACATCGTTTGTACCTGACCTTTTCTTTGCCCATTTGTGTGATTTCTGAAGAACAGATTTCTGGAAGTGAAATTGCTGAATTAAAGGTTACCTCTATTCAACAATCTAATAGAATAGCCTTCTAAGAGGTTCCATTAATTTGTACTATTAACAAGTGGTCACACCTCTCTTAACAGCGCAATCTTTTTCATGTTTGCCAATCTGATAGGTTAAAACTGATACCTCAATGTTGTCTTAATAGTCACTGCTCTGATTACTACTGACTTACAGCATCTTTCCATAAGTCATCTTTCTCTTGAGTTATTCACCTTGTACTTACGAACTTATAAGGGCTCTTTGTAGTAACCCTTTCGGACCATCTTATGTACAGTTGTCCTTCGGTATCCGCAGGGTATTGGTTCCAGGAACCCCCACGGATACCAAAATCTGCAGATGCTCAAGTCTCTTATATAAAATGGCGTGGTATTTGCATATAACCTATGCACATCCTCCTGTATACTTTAAATCATCTCTAGATTACTTATAATACCTAATACAGTGTAGATGCTATGTAAATAGTCAGATTGTACTGTTTAAGGAATACTGACAACAGAAGTCCGTACATGTTCGGTACAGTTGCAACCATCACAGGCCTTACAGTTCATGGTTGGTTGAATCTAAGGATGAGGAACCTGTGGATACTGAGAGCTGACTGCATTACAAATACTTTTCCCTCCAATACTGATTCTGTTTAAAGGTTGCTTTAGCCAAATATTTTATACACACACACACACACACATTTATTTATATTTTTGCATCAAATATGTCACTCTTTTTTGTGTGTGTGAGGAAGATCAGTCCTGAGCTAACATCTGCCAGTCCTCCTCTTTTTGCTTGAAGACTGGCCCTGAGCTAACATCCGTGCTAATCTTCCTCCACTTTATGTGGGATGCCACCATAGCATGGCCTGACAAGCAGTGCGTTGGTGCGTGCCCGGGATCCGAACCTGGGCCGCCAGCAGCGGAGCGTGCGCACTTAACCACTACGCCACGGGGCCAGCCTCTCAAATATGTCACTCTTATTGCATGGCATGTAGGTTTTGTATAATACTTAGGTCTTTCACGTTTCAAGATTAAATTATGTAGTAAATAAATATTCTACACATATATACACACACATATACATATATACCCACAGATATACATATATTCACCCATGATTTATTTTAGTATCTTTATGGTTTCATTTATTATTATTAAACCTTTGATACATGCAGATTTTATTTTGGTTACAGATATGAGTTAGAGATTCAGCTTAATTTTTTCCCAAATCTCTAGCCTGCTGCCCCAATACTTATTGAAAAATTCATCATTCCCACATTGCCTTGAATGCTACTTTTTTATCACAAAATTTTGTTTAATTTTTTCCAATGCTTTTTCTGCATCTATTGAGATGATCATATAATTTTTATCCTTCATTTTGTTAATGCGACGTACCACATTGATTGATTTGCAGATATTGAACCATCCTGGTATCCCTGGAGTAAATTTCACTTGATCATGGTGTGTGATTCTTTTAATGTATTGTTGAATCTCATTTGCTAATACTTTGTTGAGGATTTTTGCATCTATGTTCATCAGGGATATCGGCCTGTAATTTTCCTGTGGTCTCTTTGCCTGGTTTTGGCATCAGGGTAATGCAGGCCTAGTAAAATGAATTTGGAGTGTTCCCTCCTCTTCTATTTTTTGGAAGAGTTTGAGAAGGATTATATTAATTCTTCTTTGAATGTATGGTAGATTCACAAGTGAAGCCATCTAGTCCCAGACTTTTATTTGTTGGGAGGTTTCTGATTACTGATTCAATCTCCTTACGAGTAATCAGTCTATTAAGATTTTCTGTTTCTTCATGATTCAGTCTTGGAAGGCCATATATGTCTAGGAATTTATCCATTTCTTTTAGGTTGTCCAATTTGTTGGCATATAATTATTCATAGTAGTCTCTTATGATCCACTATATTTTTGTGGTATCAGTTGTAATGTCCTCTTTCATTTCTGATTTCATTGATTTGAGCCCTCTTTTTTTCTTGGTGAGTCTAGCTAAAGGTTTATCAATTTGGTTTATCTTTTCAAAGAACCATCTCTTAGTTCCATTGATCTTTTCTAGTCTTTTTCCATTTCTTTATTTCTACTCTGATCTTTGTTATTTCCTATCTTCTATTAACTTGGGCTTCGTTTGTTCTTCGCTTGTTCCCTGAAGGTGTAGAGTTAGGCTGTTTATTTGAGATTTCTGTTTCTTGAGGTAGGCATTTATCACTATGAACGTCCCTCTGAGAACTACTTTTGCTGCATTCCATAAATTTTGGTATGTTGTATTTCCATTTTTATTTGTCTCAAGGTATTTTTTATTCCTCTTTTGATGTGTTGACCCATTTGTTGTTCAGTAGCATGTTGTTCAATCTCCACATATTTGTGAATTCTCCAGAATTACTGTAGTTGATTTCTAGTTTCATACTCATTGTGGTCAGAAAAGATGCTTGATATGATTTCAATCTTATATTTATTAAGACTTGTTTTGAGGACTGAAGTCAAGATGGCGGTGTAGGCGGACTCTGAACTCAACTCCTCCCGCGGACACAGCCAATTTACAACTACTCTTGGAAAAATTACCCCTGAGAGAGAACTGAAAACTAGATATGAGGACCTCCTGCAACAAACAACAATCCTAAGTGAGGTGGAAGAGACAGAAATTCCCTTCTGGAGAGAAAAAATTCCACCTTCACAAGCCGCCAGCTTCACGGCCGCTCGGTACCCAGCCCTCCCTGGAGGAGTGGGGCCCTGAGCCGGGGAGCATTTCTGCTATAGGCATTTTTTGGACCCAGCACAATCGAGACGAGTGGCATAATATCTGACTTTGCTTGCTACTAAAACATTGGGGAGTACCCCCAGAAGAGCTGGTTCACAAAGAAATTAAAACCAGCTCTTAAAGGGCCCACGCACAAACTCACCTGTTTCAGAAAGCAACCTAAAATCAGCAGAAAGAAAGATACACAGCCCTTTAGGGAAAAGAGACTCACCTGATAGGCTCTGAGTGCATCTCGGTGAGAAGTGAGACCTCTCCAGGGACTGGGACATTGGTGGTGGCCATTGTTGTGACCTGGTGTGGGCATGCTGACACAGACACCAGCAGACGCCATTGGAGTTCTCCCTGGGGCCTGCTAGCCCAGGGTCTGTCCCACCCACTAGAGCACTGATTTAACCCAGCTCAGCCAGGGCAAGCAGCCCGCCCTAGGGACTGGCCCCACCTAACAACAAGCCCTCTGGCAACTTGTGGGGCTGCTAAGGGAGCTGCCACAGCCTGGTATTCTCCACAGCCTGGTGACTGTGTCCGCCTCTGCAGGGCAGGGAATGTGCAACAAAGGGGTGGAGAGTGTGGGGCAGTGGTGGAGAGCGTGGGGCTCCCGCCTTGGAGATACTGGGTCCACTTCAGGAGGTCGAGGCGCATGCACGGGGCAGGACTGTGTTGACTGTGTGTGTAGACCTGTAGGCGGTGGGGCTTTTCAGCTGCAGAAGACTTGTGCTTCTCAAAGAGCGACATAGGGGGTTGGCCGCACCTTCCAAAGCCTGAAACAATTGGGTGCTCCCATGCCTGAGGCCAGCTCCAGCCAGCTGCAATCCTCAAGAGCTGATAAGAGACCTAAAGGCTGAAGGCTTATAGCAATTGTAAACCCCTGAGCCTAACAACCTGCCACGCTGGGGGCCTACTCACTTAATAGAAATAGGGCAACAGGATTGTGCTATCCAACCTTGCAGCCAACTGTGTTGGGACACCCCACACTCGATAAAGAGACTGAAGGGCCCACAACAACTACACGCAGCTGAGCATTACAACAGCTGGCCAGGGGCATATCTTGGGCACCTACGGGAAGAACAACCCCACCACAACAGAAGGACACATGTAGCCCACACAGGGGTCACTCCTGGAACATTTGCAACTGGAGAGGAGAGGGAAGCACACTGCCAGGCCTCCTAAGGCATCACTTATATAAGGTCACCTCTCCAAGAGCAGGAGACGTAGCCGACCTACCTAATACACAGACACAAGCACAGGGAAAGAGGCAGAATGAGGAGGCAAAGGAATACGTTCCAAGTAAGGGAACAGGACAAAACTCCAGAAAAGGAACTAAGTGAAACAGAAATGAGCAACCTACCCGACAGAGAGTTCAAACAAAGAGTGTTAAGGATGCTCACTGATCTGGGGAGAAGAACAGATGAACTCAGTCAGAATGTCAACAAAGAAATGGAAGATATAAAATAGAACCAGTCAGAAATGAAGAATACAGTGCTGGAAATGAAAAATTCAGCAGAGGGACTCAAAAGCAGAGTAGAGGATACAGAAGAATGGATCTGCAAGCTGGACAAAGACTAGAAGAAATCACCCAAGCTGAACAGGTAAAAGAGAAAAGAATTAAAAAGAGTGAAGACAGTCTAAGGGACCTCTGGGACAACATCAAGCACACTAACATCCATGTTATAGGTGTCCCGGAAGGAGAAGAGCAAGACAAAGGGGGAGAGAATCTATTTCAAGAAATAATAGCTGAAAACTTCCCTAACCTAAGGAAGGAAACAGACATCCAGGTACAGGAAGCACAGAGAGCCCCAAACAAGATAAACCCAAAGAGGCCCACACCAAGACACATCATAATCAAAATGTCCAGAATTAAAGATAAAGAGAGAATCCTAAAAGCCGCAAGAGAAAGACAAGTTACATACAAAGGAAACCCCATAAGGCTATCAGCTGACTTCTCAGCAGAAACCTTACAGGCTAGAAGAGAGTGGCACGATATATTTAAAGTGCTAAAAGGAAAAAACCTACAGCCAAGAATACTCTAGCCAGCAAGGTTTTCATTCAAAATGGAAGGAGAGATAAAAAGTTTCCCAGACAAGCAAAAATTAAAGGAGTTTGTCACCAAGAAACCAGTACTACAAGAAATGCTAAGGGAACTTATTTAAGGGGAAAGGAGAAGACCACAAATAGGATAAATTATCTATTTCCATGGTAAGAGGGTAATGGATACAAATGCACAAAAAAGAGGTTAGATATGATATCAAAAACATAAAATGTGGGAGGAGGGGAGTTAAAGAGTAGAGCTTTCAGACAGAGGTCAAATTAAGGAGACTATCAACTTAATATAGACCGCTATAGACGTAGGTTACTGTATGTGGACCCCATGGTAATCACAAACCAGAAACCTATAATAAATACACAAAAAAGTAAGAGAAAGGAACCCAAACATAATACTAAAGAAAGCCATCAAACCACAAGGGAAGAGAGCAAGAGAAGAAGAAAGGAACAGAGAAGAACTACTAAAACACCAAGAAAAAAAAATTTTTTAAATGGCAGTGAGCACATACTTGTCAACAGCTACTTTACACGTCAATGGACTAAATGCTCCAATCAAAAGGCACAGGGGGGCTGACTGGATAAAAAAACAAGACCCACATATATGCTGCATACAAGAGACACACTTCAGCCCTAAAGACACAAACTGAAAGTGAAGGGATGGAAAATGATACTCCATGCAAATGGCAATGAAAAGAAAGCTGGCGTAGCAATACTCATATCAGACAAAATAGGCTTTAAAACAAAAACCGTAACAAGAGACAAAGAAGGGAACAATCCAACAAGAGGATATAACACTTGTAAATATCTATGCACCCAACGCAGGAGCACCTAAACATATAAAGCAATTATTAACAGACATAAAAAGAGAAATAGTAACACAATAATAGTAGGGGACTTTAACACTCCACTTACACCAACGGATAGATCATCCAAACAGGTCAATAAGGAAACACTGGCCTTAAATGACACATTAGAAGAGATGGACCTAGTAGATATATACAGACCATTCCATCCAAAAACTGAAGAATACACATTTTCAAATGCACAAGGAACATTCTCCAGGATTGATCACACATTAGGCCACAAAACAAGTCTCCATGAATTTAAGAAGACTGAAATAATACCAAGCATCTTTTCTGACACAACGGTATGAAACTAGAAATCAACTATAGGAAGAAAATCAGAAAAGCCACAAATGTGTGGAGATTAAACAAAATGCTGAGCAACGACTGGGTCAATGAAGAAATCAAAGGAGAAATCAAAAAATACTTGGAGACAAATGAAAATGAAAATATGACATGCCAGAATTTATGGGATACAGCAAAAGTGGTTCTAAGAGGGAAGTTTATAGCAATACAGGCCTATCTCAACAAACAAGAAAAATCTCAAATAAATAATCTAACAATGCACCTAAAGGAACTGGAAAAAGAAGAACAAACAAAGCCCAAAATCAGTAGAAGAAGGGAAATAATAAAAATCAGAGCAGAAATAAATGAAATAGAGACCAAAAAACAATAGAAAAAATTAACAAAACCAAGAGCTGGTTCTTTGAAAAGATAAACAAAATTGACAAACATTTAGCTAGACTCACCAAGAAAAAAAGAGGGAAGGCTCAAATAAGTAAAATCAGAAATGAAAGAGGAGAAATTACAACACACACCTCAGAAATACAAAAGATTATAAGAGAATACTATGAAAAGCTATATGCCAACCAATTTGACAATCTGGAAGAAATGGATAAATTCTTAGAATCATACAACCTTCCAAAACTGGATCAAGAAGAAACAGAGAATTTGAATAGACCAATCACCAGTAAGGAGATCAAAACGGTAATCAAAAACCTCCCCAAAAATAAAAGTCCAGGACCAGACAGCTTCCCTACCAAACATTCAAAGAAGACTTAATACCTATCCTTCTCAAACTCTCCCAAAAAATTGAGGAGTGGGGGAAGCTCCCTAACTCATTCTACAAAGCCGACATTACCCTGATACCAAAACCAGACAAGGACAACACAAAAAAAAGAAAACTACAGGCCAATATCACTGATGAACATCAGTGCAAAAATCCTCAACAAAATACTAGCAAATCACATACAACAATATATTAAAAAGATTATACACCATGATCAGGTGGGATTTACTCCAGGGATGCAGGGATGGTTCAACATTCGCAAATCAATCAACATGATACACCACATTAATAAAATGAAGAATAAAAATCACATGATCATCTCAATAGATGCAGAGAAAGCATTTGACAAGATACAGCATCCATTTATGATAAAATAAACTCTGAATAAAATGGGTATAGAAGGAAAGTACCTCAACATAATAAGGCCATATATGACAAACCCACAGCTAATATCATCCTCAATGGTGAAAAACTGAAAGCTATCCCTCTAAGAACAGGAACCAGACAAGGATGCCCACTGTCACCACTCCTATTTAACATAGTACTGGAAGTCCTAGCCAGAGCAATCAGGCAAGAGAAAGAAATAAAAGGGATCCAAGTTGGAAAGGAAGAAGTGAAACTGTCACTATTTGCAGATGACATGATTTTATATATAGAAAACCCTAAACAATCCACCAAAAAACTTTTAGAAGTAAAAAACAAATATGGTAAAGTTGCAGGATACAAAATCAACATACAAAAATCAGTTGCATTTCCATACGCTAACAACAAAGTAGCAGAAAGAGAAATTAAGAATACAATCTCGGGACGGCCCCGTGGCTTAGCGGTTAAGTGCGTGCGCTCCGATGCAGGCTGCCCGGGTTCGGATCCCGGGCGCGCACAGACGCACTGCTTCTCCGGCCATGCTGAGGCTGCGTCCCACATACAGCAACTAGAAGAATGTGCAACTATGACTTACAACTATCCCTTGGGGCTTTAGGGGAAAAATAAATAAATTAAGAATACAATCTCATTTACAATTGCAACAAAAAGAATAAAATATCTGGGAATAAACTTAACCAAAGAGGTGAGAGATCTGTACACTGAAAACGATAAAACATTGCTGAAAGAAATGAAGACGACACAAAGAAATGGAAAGATATTCTGTACTCTTGGATTGGAAGAATTAACATAATTAAGATGTCTATACTTCCTAAAGCAATCTATTGATTCAATGCAATCCCTATCAAAGTTCCAACAACATTTTTCACAGAAATAGAACAAAGAATCCTAAAATTTATATGGAACAACAAAAGACCCCAAATAGCTAAAGGAATCCTGAGAAAAAAGAACAAAGCTGGAGGTATCACACTGCCTGATTTCAAAATATACTACAAAGCTATAGTAACCAAAACAGCATGGTACTGGCACAAAAACAGACACACAGATCAATGGAATAGAATCGAAAGCCCAGAAATAAACCCACACATCTATGGACAGCTAATCTTCGACAAAGGAGCCAAGAACATACAATGGAGAAAGGCAAGTCTCTTCAACAAATGGTGTTGGGAAAACTGGACAGCCACATGCAAAAAAATGAAAATAGACCATTACCTTACACCATACACAAAAATTAACTCCAAATGGATTAAAGACTTGAATGTAAGAGCTGAAACTATGAAACTTCTAGAAGAAAACACAGGCAGTACACTCTTCGACATCGGTCTTAGCAACATATTTTCAAGCACCATGTCTGACTGGGAAAGAGAAATGATAGAAAAATTAAACAAATGGGACTACATCAAACTAAAAAGCTTCTGCACAGCAAAGGAAATCATCAACAAAACGAAAAGACAACCTAACAATTGGGGGAAGATATTTGCAAACCATACATCTGATAAGGGGTTAATCTCCAAAATATGTGAAGAACTCATGCATCTCAACAAGAAAAAACAACCCAATTAAAAAATGGGCAAAAGACCTGAACAGACATTTCTCCAAAGAAGATATACAGTGGCCAACAGACACATGAACAGATGTTCAGCATCATTAATTATCAGGGAAATGCAAATCAAAACTACAATGAGATATCACCTCACACCTGTCAGAATGGCTATAATTAACAAGACAGGAAACAAGTGTTGGAGAGGATGTGGAGAGAAGGGAACTCTCACACACTGCTGGTGGGAGTGCAAACTGGTGCAGCCACTACGGAAAACAGTATGGAGATTCCTCAAAAAATTAAGGATAAAATAGAAATACCTTATGATCCAGCTATCCCACTACTGGGTATCTACCCAACGAACCTGAAATCAACAATCCAAAGAGGCTTATGCACCCCTATGTTCATCGCAGCATTATTCACTATAGCCAAGACATAGAAGCAACCCAAGTGTCCCTTGACTGATGAATGGATAAAGAAGATGTGGTATATATATACCATGGAATACTACTCAGCCATAAAGAAACACAAAATCGTCCCATTTGCAACAACATGGATGGACCTGGAGGGTATTATGTTAAGTGAAATAAGCCAGAAAGAGAAAGACAAACAGGGCATGATTTCACTCATACGTGGAAGATAAACCAACACATGCACAGATAGAACTGTTTGGTGGTTACCAGGGGCTAGGGGGGTGGGGGGTGGGCACAAGGGGTGGAGGGATGCACTTATATGGTGACTGAGAAACAATAATGTACAATAAAAATTTCACAATTAAAAAAAAATAGAAAAAAAAATTAAGGATAGAACTACCATACGATCCAGCTATTCCACTGCTGGGTATTTATCCAAAGAATGTGAAAACACCAATGCATAAAGATACATGCACCCCTGTGTTCAGTGCAGCGTTATTCACAATAGCCAAGACGTGGAAGCAACCTAGGTGCCCATCAAAGGAAGAATGGATAAAGAAGAGGTGGTATTTATACACAATGGAATACTACTCAGCCATAAGAAATGATGAAATTTCAGCCATTTGTGACAACATGGATGGACATTGAGGGTATTATGCAAAGTGAAATAAGTCAGAGGGAGAAGGTCAAATACCGTATGATCTCACTCATTAAGTAGTAGATAATAACAACAAACAAACATAGAGACAGAGACTGGACTGGTGGTTACCAGAAGGGACGAGGGGGAGGGAGGAGGGCGAAAGGGATAATTAGGCACATGTGTGTCGTGATGGATTGTAATTAGTATTTGGGTGGTGAACATGAGAACATGATGTAATCCATGCAGAAATAGAAATATAATGATGTACACCTGAAATTTATACAATGTTATAAACCAATGTTACCATAATAAACCAAAAAAAAAATAGTTATAGAAATAAATAAATAAATAAAAGCAGCATGTGGTAAAAAAAAAAAAAAAAAAAATGTCCTCCACCAGCCTAGCAATGGTACAATCCCAGCATTTAGAATTCCTACACTTTCATCCACATTGTAGTAAAATAACTATATAATCATCACTCGGTCACACTGCATATTAGGAAGGCAGAGAGAACACCTGAAGCCATGGTGCTCTTCATAGAACACCGTGGAACATTGATGTATTTATCTCTATTAAATGATCTAAGAACCATTTTATGGGTGGAAAGTATGACTCTGTAATATATGTAGCAATCTAAAATTACCACTAACTGTCCGTGAAAAAAAAATCAGCCTGTCGCACCAAGAAAAAAAAAAAGACTTGTTTTGTGGCCTAACATATGATCTCTCCTGGATGATGTTTCATGTGCACTTGAGAAGAATGTGTATTCTGCTGCTTTTGGATGGAATATTCTGATATATCTGTTAAGTCCATCTGGCCTAATGTGTTGTTTAAGGCCAATATTTCCTTATTGATTTTTGTCTAGATGATCTATCCATTGATAAAAGTGGGTTATTAAAGCCCCTTACTATTGTATTGTTGCCTATTTCCCCCTGTAGGTCTTTTAATATTTGCTTTATATATTTAGGTGCTCTTATGTTGGGTACGTAAATATTTACAAATGTTATATCCTCTTGTTGGATTGACCCCTTTATCATTATGTAATGCCCTTCTTTGTCTCTTATTACAGCTCTTTGTTTTAAAGTCTATTTTGCCTGATGTAAGTAAAGCTATCCCAGCTTTCTTTTGGTTTCCATTTGCAGGGAACATCTTTTTCCATCCCTTCACTTTCAGTCTGTGTCCTTACATCTGAAGTGAATCTCTTGTAGGCACCACATATTGGTTTTTTAATTCATTTAGCCACTCTAAGTCTTGTGATTGGAGAATTTAGTCCATTTACATTTAAAGTAATTATTGATAGGTATGTACTTACTGCCATTTTGTTAATTGTTTTCTGGCAGTTTTGTAGTTCCTCTCTGTTTCTTTTTTCTTCTCTTGCTCTCTTCCTTTGTGGTTGGATGACTTTCTTTAACAGTATGCTTAGATTCCTTTCTCATTATCTTTTGTGTATCTACTACAGGTTTTTTCTTTGTGGTTACCATGAGGCTTACATATAACACCCTATATTTATAACAGTCTATATTAAGTTGATGATAACTTAAGTTTGCATGCATTCTAAAGCTCTACATTTTTTCTCCTCCCATCACATTTTATGTTTTTGATGTCACATTTCATATCTTTTTATCTATGTAGTCCTTAATTATTGTAGCTTTAGTTCTTTTTACTATTTTTGTCATTTGACCTTCATAATACCTTTATAAGTGATTAATCCACTACCTTTATTATATGTTTACCTTTTAAACCAGTGAGATTTATACTTTCATTTGCTTTCTTATTCCTAATTAGTGCCCATTTTTTCAGCTTAAAGAAGTCCCTTTAACATTTCTTGTAAGGCTGGTTTAGTGGTCATGAACTCCTTTAGCTTTTGCTTTTCTGGAAAATTCTCTCTCTCCTTCAATTCTGAATGATAACTTTGCTGGGTAGAGTATCCTTGGCTGGAAGTTTTTTCTTTCAGCACTTTGAATATATCATGCCACTCCCTTCTGGCCTGTGAAATTTCTGCTGAAAAATCTGCTGATAGTCTTATGGGGGTTCCCACGTATGTAACAATTTGTTTTTCTCTCACTGCTTTTAGGATTCTGTCTTTTTAACTTTTGACATTTTAATTATAACGTGTCTTAATGTGGGTCTCTTTGAGTTCATCTTATTTGGAACTCGCTAGGGTTCTTGGATCTGGATGTCTGTTTCCTTTCCTGGGTTAGAGAACTTCTCAGCCCTTATTTCTTCCAATAAGTTTTCTCCCCCTTTCTCTCTCTCTCTTCTCCCTCTGGGACCCCTCTCATGTGAATGTTAGTCTATGTGATGTTGTCCCATAAATCCCTTAAGCTATCTTCACTTTTTAAAATTTCTTTTTCTTTTTGCTGCTGATTAGATGAGTTCCTCTGCCCTCTCTCTGAGTTCACTGATTCTTTCCTCTGCTTCATCCAGCCTGCTGATGAAACCCTCAGCATAGTGTATTTTTCAGTTCAGTTATTGTATTCTTCAGATCTGTGACTTCTATTTCGTACTTTCTTATATTTTTTATTTCTTTGTTGAAGTTCTGTGTTCATTCATTCTTCTCCCAAGTCCAGTGAACATCTTTATGACTATTATTTTGAACTCTTTATCAGATAAATCATTTGTCTCTGTTGTCACTAAGGTTTTTTCCTAAGGTTTTCTCTTTGTTCTTTTGTTTAGAACATATTCTTGTTTCATTTTGCTTGATTCTGTGTGTTGATTTCTATGCTTTGTATGAAATAGCCACCCCTCCCAGCCTTGAAGGAGTGGCCTTGTGTAGGCGATGAACCTATCATTCAACTCTGCCCTAGCTCTTGGTTGTCTCTCAAACCCTCTTGATTGTCCAAGCAGCCTATTTTATTTTTAGTGGCTCCCAGTTGTTGAGGGTGTTCCAAGACCTGTCAGTGTCCCAAAGGGGAGGATCTCAGTCAGCACCTAGATTCGGGCTGATTGGAAGCCAGACCCTCAGGCCACAGCTTTTAAAGTATACTAACATATACAGTCTTGTGGGAGCCCAAGTGTAAGCCCCGCTGGCTGCCAGAGCCAGGCAATCTAGGGGTCCCCTGGCAGCAGTTAGAAAAATCAGGGCTCCAGACAAGTATATAAGCTCCTTTCTGGGAGATACCAGTGAGCTAGCCTGAGGCAGAGGGACAGCACAAAGATGGTGTCCCCCAACCTCAGTTCTCTGCAAGCACCTCCATAGCCCCTAGATGTGGGCTGAGCCTGAAGCCTGCCCCTCAGGCTGATGCCCCAGGACAAGTAAACAGAGGGTGTTTCAGTCTCTGTCCCATGCCCTGGGGGTGGTCACCTGCCAAGATCTCTCTCCCATTGTTACAGCCCCGTGGGACCCAGGAACGCAAGCCCCTCTGGCCTCCAGAGCCAGGTGATCAAGGGGTGTCCCGTGGGCTGCAGGGGCAAAAACCAGGGCCCCAACTGTGTGTGAAAGCTGGGAGATCCTGGTGCTGGGAGTGAGGCAGCGGGAGAAGACGACAGCACCACTGAGGTAAAGAAACGTGGCGCCACGGCTTCAGCAAGGTGGGGGGAGAGCGCAAATGGCACTGCCAGTCCTCTGTCCCTGGAGAGAATCCCAACAGGTCCCTGCCCCTCACGCTGATGCTTTAAGGTTAGCAAATGATTCTGTTTCACATAAAGTCTGGCGCTTTTCAAGCAGATACTTCTGTGCTGGGCCCTGGGGTGAGTGTGTGCGCAAGCCCTTTAAGAACCCTAACTCAGACCACTCAGCCCTTTGAATCTCATAGACGTGAGCCCTGTTGGTTTTCAAAGCCAGACATTTTTGGGGCTCATCTCTCAGGTGCAGGTCTTAAAAGCTGGGGTGCCTGACGTGGGGTATGAACACTCTGCACCTCAGGGAGAAACTCTGGGTTTGTGAGTTTCCTCCCAAATGTGGGTCACCACACCAGGGGTGGGGTTTATGGTGAGACCATGTCTCAGCCACTCCTACCTGCCTTCATGTGGCCCTTTTCTCATTTACCAATGTGAAGGAGCTGTTCAGCAAGTTCTCAGGTCTTTTCAGAAGGAATCGTCCCATACGTTGCTGCAGACGTGGCACATCCGTGGGAGGAGGTGAGTTCAGGACCTTCTTACTCAGCATCCTGGACTACCTCTCCAGTTCTCATTAGTTATTTTATTGTAAATATTTTTTTCCATTAGTTTTCCTAACTAGTTGTTTTGAAAGCTATTAATTTTTGCATTAGTTTTTAAACTGACCACTTTACTAAATTCTCCTATATCAAATAGTTCTTCAATTGAGTCCCTTGAGTTTTCCAGGAATATAAATATCACCTGTAAATAATGATAATTTTGGTCCCTCCTTGCCAATATTTATTACTTCTTATTCTCTTGTCTAACTGTACTAACACATACAGAAAAATCTTATACACTAACAGAAATAATGGGCGTCTTTGCCATTCCTGACTTTAACTGATTGCTTTAGGAATTTCATTATTAAGACAGATGCTGCCGGTCTTCTCAGGTTAAGGACACATTCATTTATTCAGTATTTTAATCAGGAATAGATGATGAATTTGATCAAAATTGGTCAAAATCTCCATAGACTTATTAACAGATTTTCTGATTTTGAAATATCCCTGCATTCCTGGAATGAACCTCATTTGGCCATGACATATTACTCATTTAATGATCTGTAAGATTCTATTTGTTACTATTTTAATTTAGGATTTTTACAATGATATGACACTCACCTGATACTTTAATACATCTACATTATAATAAGAAGCAGCTGGATTTTGCTCTGATAGCTTCTTGAGGTAGACAGTAACAGCTTGCATGTTCATCCAAAAATCTTTTGTGTTAGAATCACACTGTGATGGATCACTGTATGTATAAGAAATATTTTTGTTATTTTATTTAACTTATCTTTATCGTTTGCCTCTGGGTAGTAATTTGGTGACCTGAGAAAGACTAGTAGAAATGAACCAAAAGGTGGGATGCGGGAAAACCAAAGTTAGGGGATAAAGAATGGAACCGTAGCAGAACCTGCCTGCAAGATGAGAGGATGACAGCAGAGAAGGATATAACAAAAACTACCACCACTACCACCAAAAACAAAACAAGACAGCAGAAGGCTGTTTAATCATAATAATTTGGGTATTATCTTCAAACTGAAATTATTGCTTCCAAGAAGGAAAAATTTCTTAAAAAGTTTCACCTTCCAAACAAAAGTACACAAACCTGAACACAAGTTGTCCATTTGGAAGAATCTGCTCTAGTCTGTTGATATTTTTCACCCTGAAGCACAGCACAGCTGGAGACGGATTGCTAGTGAAGACTTTAATAATTCCACTTGGAAATGATATTGTCATGTCACCAGTGATCTTCACAATACACCTGAAATTGGGGATTTGGAAAAATTTAAATGGTTTAAATAAGGTACTTTAATCTCCATTAAAGCCTATTTGGTTTAAAAAGGACTTTATACACACACACACAAAAAGCCTTTTATCATAATTATGGATGCATTATTTTTCCAATTCAATTATAAAACATGATTCTATGTGAAATGGCATCCTCATCTAGCATCATCTTTTCCTAGAATTAAACTCCCAACACAAATGCGAGCACACCAACAAAGTTCCTCCACTTGTTTGCTGCAACCATCCCCTGCTTGTGCTGTAAGGTCACTGCTTCCTTGGTAACACTATCCCCAGGTGTAGATATTTTTCCCTCCAAACTGCCCACAGCACTGGGCCTGACAGTGGCCGTGTAGATGTCTTCTTTGCTCCTCATTGTCTCTTCCAATTCTACATTCCTTCTTCCGTCCTAAAAAACCACCCTCTTCTTTTGAAACTTGTACCATCAGACTGTACTACTCGCTACCCCATCCCTGTCAAGTCATCTTCAACACTGCCTTTCATTTTCCGAAAATCTCAGTCACTGTCAGTCTCTGCACCACTACTCCTGTCACAATTTTCAGTGATTTCAATATCCACACCTTTCAACAATAATCCTTTCAGTACTCTGATCACCTAGTTCTTCAGCCCCTTCAGCCCCAATGGTCCTGTCTTCTAGCCCACCTCAGCCATGCTGTAGCCTCCACAATCTCAATTGCAGACTCCCCACTCCTCTAACCTCATCTAATCGCCACTTCCTATTTTTCCAACTTCTTCTGTCTAGTGCTGCACCTCCAACAACCCCCAACCTCAGGAAAACCTCCACGATTCATTCTTCCCACCACTTTCTTCTCTAAGCGTCACTCCTTTCTCCGCATCCTCACTTCCCCCTCTGGGGCTTTCTCGGCCCCTCACGACACACAGCCCTCTGCATAAACCCTCCCTCACTCCTCTTTCACTTGCCTGTGCTTGGCTGGCAGAACACAGTCTTGGCTGAACCCAGCTCCTCACCTGCATCTCCACAGCTGAACGTGACCAGAGAGGAACATACAACCATCCCGCCAAAGCTCTCCACTGGGCCCCTTCGTGTTACCTGGCAATTCTGTTCCATTCCCAAACTCTTTTCATACCTTCTCCTTTCTCCTCTAACCTGCAATATTCCCTCCCCCCACTCACAGCCCATGACTTGACTTTAAATTTTACCGAGGATATAAAACCAAAAAAGAACTTCCTCATACTCTCACTACTAAACTCCTAATCTGCCTGACTCTGTGCCCATTCCTTCTGCCTTCCCTCCTTTTGGAACAGATGATCAGTCTATGAACCTAAGGCCAATCCTGTCGCTTCTGCACTGATGCTCATCTCCTCTTACATACTGAAGGACTTCACTCATGCAACTGTCCCCTCTTTCCTGCAGGTTCAATATTTTCCACAAACATTGGATCTTTTTCCCATTAGCATACAGACATGCTGAAATGTGTATTATCCTTAAAAAACACAAAAACTAAAATAAAACTCTCCTCTCATTCTACCACCTCTCTCCTGCTGCCACTCCATTTCTCTGCTTCCACTTAGAGCAAAACATCCTCAAAGAGTTGTCTACATCTGCCCTCTCCAGACACGCCTGTCTATACCTGCATCATCTCCTGCTCCTGAACTCCCTCCAGTCAGGCTTTCCTCTCCACCACTCCACTAAAACCACTCTTGTGAAGGTCACCAATGACCTCCACATTTGTCAATGGTCAATTTTTCTTCACCTGCCAGCAGTTTCACACCTTCCTTCATGAAAGGGTTTATTCACTTAGTTTCTGGGACACTGCTCTACTGGTTCTCTCCTCACCTCCTGTTGCTTGCTGTCTCAAACTCCTCTGCTGGATCATTCTCGTCTTCCTGTTTTCTAGACACTGGCGTGGGGGGGGCATGGGACTTAGTTCTCAGCAGGTCTCTTCTCTACTCCCTACAGCCTCTGGCTTTAAGTATTATATACAAATTAATAACTTCTAAATATTTTCTCTCTTGCCTGTACCTATGCCCCACACTCCAGAATCATGTATTCAACTATCAACTCAACATTTCCACTAAGTTGTCTTACAAGTACTTCAAACTTAGCAATCTACTCTCTCAGCAAATCTTGACAATGCTGCATCTACTTTGGCTCCTTCCAGTTTATTCTCCATACAGTAGCCAGAGTGCTTCTTCAAAAATATAAGTAACCTCATCACTCCTCTGCTCACAAGCCTCCACTGGCTTCTCATCTCACTCAAAATAAATTCCAAATTCCTTATCCTGGTCTCCAGTGTCCGACTGACCTAGCCCCTCCAGGGATTTATCTCTGACAGCTCCCTCCTTGCTCACTCCTACTCGGTGACGCGCTTCTCTCTGCTTTTTCTTGCATATGCCAAGCATGCTTCTACCTCAGGCCCTTACTCTCGTTGGAATGCTCTTCCCTCAGAGATCTGCATGGCTTACCCCTCAATGTCTTTCAAGCATCTGTTTCAATTAACTTCAAAAAGGTTTTCTCTGATGATTCAATCTAAAATAGTAGCCCTCTATTGTAATTCTCTATCCACTTACCCTGGTTTATTTTCCTTCACAGCATTATCAATACCCCTACTCTTCATGCATAATATTATTCATTCAATATACATTCATTCATCAAATATTTGAGCATATACTATGTGTAAGACTCTGTTATAAGTGCTGAGGATACTTTAGTAAACAAAACAAAGTTCTCTCCAGAGCTTGCATTAACATGAGAGAAAACTAATAAACTGTTTCTCTCACAATAACACAAGCTTCTAACAGTCCTACACATAGTAAGTGCTCAAATATTTGATGAATGAATGTATGTTGAATGAATAATGTTATGTATGAAAAGTAGGAGTGGTCATTCACCCAAATATCATTTTCTTAAAAGAAGGAGGTTAAACTAATCCTCCAAGAGTCTTGTATTTTAACATGCATTCTAAGTCTCCATTGCAAACGTCACACTTTCACCAAAATATACATTAGGCCAAGATTCAGAGTTCTATCCCCATCTAGGTCAGCTGCCATCATCCTGCTCTACAGATATGTCAACCAACAGATGTGTCATACTGGTCATAAAGGCTAAACAAGAAAGTAAATAAAATGGGGAAAAGCCATCACTACTGCTGATTATAGTGATTTTTTTAATTTGAAAGACAATTCCTAAATGACTATATTTGATAGCAAAAAGCAGGTAAACAAATAATAGAAAACCCTAATCTATACGGAATCAAACTCTTAAAATTTACCACCAAGCTCCCTCTCCCCACAACACACACACACACATGCATGTACATACACACATACGTGTATCTTTTTCAAACTAACTTGGTGGGGTCTGCTCCTTTAAAGTAGGCATTAACAGATTCTGTAAGGGCGACTGCCACAGGTAAGGTGTCCTGATTTCCAAGGCTGACAGGGCTGGGACCTCGTGACACACCTAGAATACATACAATTCATTTGTTAAATCCTACAGAAAGACATTTATTTAATACCAAGACAGGTAGATTCACAATGTTAGCTTGTCACAAATGACTCTATTACTGGTTTCAATGATGCCCCAAGTATAAATCTGGAGGTTAAGAAATATAGTATAAGTCAAATTGAAACATAATACACAGGACAAAAAAAAAAAAAAAAATCAGGAAAACATGTCACATTGACTTTTCTTTAAAATGGAATGCTACAAAGGGTTGAGTTAAGGAATGTCAGAAGGAAAAAGCCTTTCAGCTGAAGAGCTAAAATTACCAAAACATGGCTTCAAAACCATTCAGATACAAAATTCTTTCAGGTTCTACCAATCACATACTTCAGGGCATTAAACTGGGTTTTTGTACTTAAGCTATTTCTATCCATTAGCCATTTCTAACTGAGTAGTGTCATGTTTCATACACTACCATTATAATTCTCTTTTACCTCTTCTTTGTCCAATGTGTATATTACATTCCCATATTCCCTTGCTTCAATAAATATGACTAATAACATTTTTTATAACACATTCCTGACATAAAGTTCACTTAGATAAGACAACTTTAGAGTCAAATCATATAAATTTCAGTGTTTTTTTTTTAAGAAGTTTGGCATTCCTTTTTTTTTTTTTAAACTATTTTTTTTTTTGAGGAAAATTGCCCCTGCACTAACATCCATTGCCAATCTTCCTCTTTTTCCTTTTTTTCTCCCCACAGCCCCAGTATAGCTGTGTATCATAGTTGTAGAGTTGTAGCTCTTCTACATGGGACGCTGCCTCAGCATGACTTGATGAGCGGTGAGTAGGTCCATGCCCAGGATCCAAACCAATGAACCCTGGGCCGCCAAAGTGGAATGTGAGAACTTAACTGCTATGCCACAGCCATCGGGCCAGCCCCAAGTTCAGTGCTTTTAAATTAAAAAAATGAATAACCTAGGTTAACATGTATATATGTCTGAAATTTGAATGTATGCTTGTGTTATATAAATGCTACACAATGTTCATAGCCATCAATATTTTTATTTCAGATGTGATTACCTACAGTGAAAGACTGAGTTCCTTTTGAGGTACCTGGAGTATTAATTCTGACAAGAATCAGTACTGGCTTTCTCTGCCTCACAACTAAACTGAGATCCTACGAATAGTGAGAAAGACCTCTTGTTAGCCTTTAGAGGCCAGGAAGATTTTGTGGTATTTGAGATTTGGAAGGAATTTTGCTTTAGAAAGTTCTTCATACTTAGAAAAATAGCTCAGTGATTAAAAATACATGGAAATAAGAAATGCTACTTCATGGGGCCGGCCCTGTGGCTTGGTGGTTAAGTGCGCGCGCTGCGATGCTGGCGGCCCGGGTTCGGATCCCGGGTGCGCATCGAGGCACCACTTCTCTGTCCATCCTGAGGCTGAGTCCCACATACAGCAACTAGAAGGGTGTGCAGCTGTAACATACAACTATCTAGTGGGGCTTTGGGGGCAAAAAATAAAAAATAAATAAATAAATAAACTTTAAAAAAAGAAAAAAAGAAATGCTACTTCAAAGCCAGTGAGAAAAGTAACCCCCAAAATAAGACAATTTAAAATTTCACATGAAAATAAAAAACTCAATAATATAAAAATTTATTCACAAAATCATAATAGCTACCATTTACTAACCACTAATATGTGCCAGACACTTTGCTAAGGAGCCATAAAAAACGGTGCCTTTTTTGAACCACAAATAGTTCTGCAAAGCGAGAGCATACTTTGTGGTGAGGTATGGGCTGGAATGATGAAAGGACATGAAGATGTGTCTGGAGAAGTGTTTATGACCCAGATCAGGCACGGAGGACCTTTAATTTTATCCTTTTGGCACTAAAAACTGCTGAAAATGTTTAAGAGAAACATGATTACATTTTTCATTTAGTTATATCATTCTGAACACAGAGTGGATCCTGGATTGAAGAGAAACACGACTGTTGGCAGGGATTCAAGTTTGGATTAGGTAAGAGAAGTGAAAGATAAGGGCGTGATCAAGAGGCAGTAGTTTCAGGGATGTGAATAAGGAAACGTTAAGTGAAAAAAGCAGACTGAGTATAAGTTCACTGATTACAACTGTGCAAATATATGTTTGTGCACTGGGAAAATTTCACTGTAACTCTAAATTAGTTCAATCAGCTCTTTAAAAAATATATTGTTCTAAACTAGAGGGTCACTAGAAATTCAGGAAAGTTTTCAGAGAAAGATGAAGGCTATAATAATCTTTTTATTAAAGGAAATTATATTCTCTTAAATATGACTAATCTTTTCTCTTATGTAACCTACACAAATGGGTAAATACACAGTGTCTGCTACTGATTTGACGTTAAAAAATCAAAAGAAACCTACAAAGCTATTCTTTTCAATTATCCAATTTGAGTAAATAAAATGACAATTCTTGAAAGTTTCCCTGTAAATTGTTATGCCCATTATTGAAGTATTGGCAAATAAAGTATTGGAAAGTAGGGAAAAAACTCAAAAGCCACTCAACATTTTGGCATTTCCCCTTTTGTATTTTCTATTTTTGTTTTCAAGATCATATTGCACATGCATTCTTCAAAAAGTGTTTGACATAAGAAATATGTACTTAAGTCTCTAACTAAATTTATACTGTACAGAATAAATCACTTTTTAAAAATAAAAAATTTCTTGTATTCTTTATAAGGATAGTATGCGTTCCAATTTTGGTTTAATTGTTCCACATTTAAACAACTGTATGTTTTGAAAATGCAGAAAGCTTATAAAGTTAAAGTAAGTAAGAGGTACCTTCCTATAACAATCAATGGATATTTCTGTGGAATTCCTTTCAGCTCAGGAGCAAAAACAGAGGCTCACTCCCAACTGTTTCCTACCTCTGTGCCTCTAATTTCAGCTCACCAGATGTATGGTTTTCATATGACAGACTTTGCTCTGGTAGTTTAGATATTACAATTTTTTTGAACTGACATTCTTTCTGCTTCTTCTCTAATCACTTTTTCTCTGGTTCTGATAGCTTTAGAGGTACTGATATTTCTTAAAGTTGAGAAGAGAAGAGTAGGGAGATAGAAGATAATGCAAATATTGTATGTTTTTATAATTGGTGATTTGATATCAATGGATCCTATATACTGGACATAATTAGTACAAAATTGAGACAGTTAAACCTTAGAGTTATTCTTGATTTCTGAGACACCGTACATTGCTGGAAAAGGAAAAATTAGATCAAGTATTTTAGATATGCTTTAGGATCATTAGTCAACACATACATTTGCTTTTGATACAATACCTTGTGAAGTCTCACAGTGCTTTTCAATTTCAGAGAGTGTCCCAATCAAATTATCATCTTCTATTATATTTAAATAAAACAAAATATTGCAGGAAAAGAAAATATTTTCAAGAAACAAGAAGAACCAAAAACTTAAATCTAAACAGCTGAATAAACATCATAATAAAGAAAGATCTTTTTAGGTGAATTTAAAGAACCTTCGCTGAACAAAATCCACATAACATCCTGCCTGTATCGTCACTGTCACCTACCTGTGGTTCTCCTATTGCCAGCATTGGCTCAAACCAAAAACAAATATGTAGCAACTCAATCCAAATTAGAGTTTCCATCACAAGAGAATGGAAAAGAACTGAAGCTAACTTTGGTTACCCAGACCACCTGCCTGATTTCTAATAGGACGCATCTATGTTTTTTATGACTAACATACAGATTCTGTGGAAACAAAAATTAACAAAACCACATATACAGTACAAACAAAAATATAAGAATAAAGTGCTCATTACAGCAAACAAAAAGACAAACTTATTAGATATATTCTGTTTACATAAAGTTAAAAGGTGGGAAAAATGCTTTGTTCACGAAGGTATATAAACTAAGAGGGTAACATCATGTTTGGACATTTAGAAATCAAATCATTTTTTATCTCATTTTAGCATATATCACTTACGCCATTTTTACAACGGCCACACACACACAGGATGTATTTCTCCTGTGTGAGTTTTAACAAATCAAATTGGACATAATCAAATCAGCTTAATTAAGGCTGTGATTCTCAAACCTAGCGTGCATCCGAATCACCTGGAAGGCCTGTTCAACGACTGTCAGCCCCACTCCCAGAGTTTCTGATTTAAAAGCTTTGATTTCTATTAAGTTCTTAAATGACACAGACAGATGCTGCAGGTCCGAGGACCCCACCTGAGCACTACTGAATTAGGCTCAGTTAGTGTAAAGCAGTGACTGGCACTGCCAAGAATAAACTCCGTGCCACTCAGAAGCAGCAGCAATGAGGACAGCTATAATTCTGATGAGAAGCTGTTGCTCCCAAAACACAGATGCTTTGCTTAAGTAAGTGGCTTTTGCTTTGCTTATGACACTAACAGTGGGTTAGAAAAGTAACAAGAATTCGTAGGAAGAACTGGATAAAGGTGATGACAGAAAAAACTCTTGAGCAGAATCTAGATGTAATAAAATACTGGATTTTTTTGCTGAGGTTTAGGTTTATACAGCTATGCCCTAATATCTACCTTTAAATCTTTATGATTTAAATATTTGCATAAAAAAATAATATATTGCAAGCACAAAAACCCTTTCTTTCTGTGAAATTAATTGTTTTCAAAACAAACTTTCTTTGGAATGAAAGTATCAGTTCACAGTAGAAAGAACTGCATTATATTTTGGTCAACTATTTACACTGTAAATATAAATATTTTATTTAATTTTTATATGATATAATATTTTATATATTATATAATATTTTATAATACATAATATTATAATAATATTTTATTTAATAAATAAATAGCATTGTTCTTAACAATGCTAACCATGGTTAAAATTCTCCTATTCAGATAATATAAACTGTGAAAAAGAAAAGGGAAATGTGGCTAGTTTGATAATGCCAGATGTGTTTCCAAAAAACCAAAATTTCTACAGTTTAAATTCTTCACCAGTCCATTAAAAACTAAACAAAACAAGAACATTCAGCCTGACCATACTTTCACATGTAATCGATGACAATCACTCACCTACTGTTGGAGTGTTGGCAGCGCTTAATGAAGCAGAAGATGAGATGGAGGAAGAACTTTCTGCCCGGGCTAGAGGAGCAGCAGGAGGTGGGCTGGTACTGGAAGTTATAGGTGGGCTGAATGGCCTAGGCTTAAAAACAAAAAGTTATTATCAAAATGCTAAAACAACTCCTCCTCCTCAGAAAAGATTTTTAGGTATCAGCTAAGATTAATTTTAACATACTAAACCAAATTTATTGTGTTTCTTATAACTCACAATTAGATGCCATAGGTCAAATCATTTTCAAGAATATATTAAGAGCTGAAAATGCTATTTTAAAATAATGCTGTCAAGAGAATCTTTGTAAAACACTTTCTGTATTTCAGAAAGTATGCCTAAGACAGACTCTCAGAAGTTAAATTATTAAATAGCATGAAGGCTCTTCATACATACTGCCAAACTGCTTCTCAAAAGGGTTATTCACCTCACCCTGTCCCTGTAAGTGTAAGAGAATATTTCTCTGCACCCTTGCCAGCAACGAACGGATGAGCCTTAGAAGAAGGAAGAATAGTAAGTTTTAAAACCGTTTAGCTAATTTGATAGATAAAAATAAAAGTGGCATTTTCCCTTTTATGAGTTGTCTGAATTAGCTTTGTCTGATTTAGTTCTGGGAGGTCTGCACTACACGAGCTTTCACTAAGCCTTTGCTTTATTTGCTGCAAATATTTTCTCTCTAAATATTGCAGGCCCTTTACTTTTGGTGTTTACAAATCTGTCCACATTTTCCTTTACAATCCCTTATAACGCTTCCTCATTCAGAAAGTTCACCCCATACAGAGGTTTGAGAAAATCTTAATTTTACTGTCTTCACCCTTTTCTAGTTAAACATAAAAATAAATATGAAAAACAGAACTCCAATTCAGTCATCTTTGACCCTGGTGAATGGATTTTTTTCCTTCCACATTCCTAACTGTTCTAATACTACGTCAGCAACCCTTCCTGAGGTGCTTCACTTTCTAAAATAGGGCATATTGAGCTTAACTAAAAATAACCTTTTCCTGCTTATTAAAGTATTAAGTGAATACGAGGCTGATTTGGCACCTACTATGTGTCGGGCCATGGGTTAGGGACTAGATACACAGCAGCAAACAAGAAAGACACTGCTCCTGTCCTCAGTTATCTGAGAGACGTGAAAAGCAAAAGGCAAAAACAAAATCCTATAAGCATTTGTCCACTAAAATTAGTCAACTCTCCACTGCAGGAATATAAATATACAGAGATATACTTTTATAAAAATTATACTGCCCAGGGTGTTTTACAATTAGTAAACCCCTGCCTCCCACCCCAATTAACTATTTTTAAACTATTAGGTCCAGAGAACGGCTTTTTGATGACTCATTATTCCGGACAGTAAGTTGAAAAAATATAGCAAGATATAAAAATGCAGCTGTGAATGTATACAGACGGAGGTGGTGCAGAACACGAGGCCAAACAAATATTAAATAGCTGATCTGCAACTTACCAGCTTGAAAAAAGTCTTGATCAACTACTGGAGGGGACACTTCTGTGGCAACATGGCCTTATGATCAATATCATGCAGCCATTTTTACAATTTAGAATGTAAATTTTACAATTTTTGAGGAAAAGGCAAAAACAGCTCTTTTCTCAAGTGATTTTCTTTTATTTTAGAATGGCACTGTCCAGTACAGTAGCCACTAGCAATTCAAATGTGGCTAGTTCAAATTTGAGAAGAGCTGTGTCAAATACACAGTGGATTTTGAAGACTTAGCATACACACAAAAAGAACACAAACTCTCAAAAATGTTTATATTGATGACATGTTAAAATGACAGTATTTTTATATACTGAGTAAAATAAAATATATTAATTTTGCTGTTTTTACTTTTTTAATGTGGCTGCCAGAAAATTTAAAATTATATATGTTGCTTGCACTATATTTCTATTAGACAGCACTGCATAAAAACATTGGTTCTCAAACACTAGCACGTGTCAGAATCCCTTGGAGAGCCTGTCAAAACACAAGTGCTGGGCCACTCTCCAGAATTTCTGGTTTGTCTGGGTTGGAGCCAGAGAAATGGCATTTCTACCAAGTTCCCAGGTGATGCTAACGCTGCTAGTCTGGGGACCACACTTCAAGAACCACTGCTCTCGAACAATAAGGGGTTCTCTGTAGGAGTTGGGGAGGATGTGGTTATAGACCCTCAGAAGTGAAAGGTATGAGCCCTCTCTCCAGAAAAATGCACATACAAGCATGCAAGGAAAAGGGCACTCCAATGTACAGCTGGAGAAAATTCAAATCAGCACAACCTTTCTGATGGGCAATACAGCAATAATCATCAAGAGTCTTAAAAATGTGCACGCCATTTAGTTCATGGATTTCACTTTTAAAATGTTTACTAAGGAAATAATGTCTGCAAAGAAGTAAACATAAGGATATTCATTAAGACATGGTTTACAATGAAAACTTGGAAATAAACTAAATGTCAATCAAATTTCTAAAAACTTTTGGAAATTTAATGTTGACAATGGCATAGAAGATAGAGTATTTATGCTCTACAGCCACTTCAAATGGTACTCCCTAAAGCCCTCAGAGAATGGTTTCTAGAAACATCTCAAGGCTACGGCAGACGGTGAAAGGTGATGCCAAGGACTCAACTACAGAAGTCCCCACTTTTACTTAGCAGACTTACAACTTAAGATTATTTGACAAAGGATTCTTTAAAGAAGTTTTAAAACTATGGAATAATTCATGATATAAAAAGACATTTCCCCAAATATTTCCAAGTGAAGAATAAAAAATACGGAAGGTATGACCTTTTATTTAAAAACACACAGATACCATTCATAGTAACTTTTTTGAGCAATTACTTGCACTTGACACTATTCTAAGTGTTTTACATATATTAACTCACTTAAGTCTCACAACAACCTATTATCATTAAACCCATTTTACCCATAAGGAAACTGAGACTCTAAATAAATAACTTGCCTATGCTGCTCAGGTAATTACTGGCTAATAAGCTTGTGCTTTTAACAACCATATTTTACTACCTCTGGATAAATATTTACATGTTCAAAAAATAATGAAAGGCTATGTATAAAAATATTAACAGTGGTTATCTCTGGGTGGTGAAATATAGAAGGAATTTTTATTTTCTGTTTTCTCTATTTTCCAAATTTTACAACATGATCATGCCTTGCTTTTGTAATCAGGAAAAAATTCATGTTATTAAGATACAGAAATTTTTATATTACTTAAATAATAACCACGTCCTTGGCAGCTTGTTAGTCTTTCATTTCACTTCTACTAAGTCTGTTCATTCGGATAGGGGGTAAAAGAAAGACATCACTATTTCAACACTTGGTGCTCAAGCCTTTTCATTTATTCATGACACATTTTCTAACTGTGTACCGTGTGGCAGGCATTATGCAAAGTATTAAGGATATGAAATTGGCTAAAGCATAGTCTGGTAAGGGAAACACACACAAAGAAAATATGTAGAATATGATTTGTGCACTAAGAGAAATACGAGCAGAGTATATGGGTGTACGGAAGAGAATGATTAAATCCACTAGCGGAGCAATGATCAAAGAGGGCTTTACCACAGCAGTGATATTTAGCTGGGTGGTAAACAAAGAGGGCAGTTTCCTACACAGAAAACTGAGGGAGCACAAGAAGAAGACACGGGTGAAAGAGCACGACGTGTGTGGGGAAGAGTGGACAGTTTCGAGTGGCCGGAAACTAGGTTGCAAAGAGGAGAAAGGTGGACAGTCAGTCTGGTAACGCAGGTTGCTGAGGCAACTTCATGAAGAGCCTTGTCCGTTCGGCTAAGAAGTTGAACCACACGGATTATGGAGAACCACTGGAGATGTATATCAGGGGAAAAAGAGGATTAAACTTGACTTCTAGAAATTTAATTCTGGCAATTAGTATAAAAGATGAGGCAAAGAAGAACAGATTGGAGGCAAGAAGACTGGTTTGGGAAAGCCTCATTCTGAATAGCACCCATGGATTTTCTTTCATTATCTGACAACTTTTGAAGACCAATGTTTTTTTCTTTTTTTTTCCAAAAGCAATATGTACTTTTACATGTCAACTAAGTGATGTAAATGCCAGTTTCCTTATGTATAACATAAGAAAGCTGGGCTAGATGCCCTCCAGGACTCCCCTGGCAGTATACTTCTAAGGCTGAAGAACAGGCCACCACTTCTTCCTTAATATTGATTTTAGGCAGAATTACATGAAAATTGCTTCGTAATATCAAACAATGGGTATTGAAGGGTATTTTTATAATGTGCCAACTTTCTCAGGAAGCCTCTTTCCTCCTGAATGATGTCTTGCTCCACAGGTGTGACCAGTGAGGTAATAAGGGGGAGTGAAGGACGTATTGTCAGGAAACTTTTCTATACTCTGAAGACTAGAGTAGAAAACAGCAATAATTAACTGTAAAGGGGCATAGAGAAAAATACCATTTGCATCTTAAATCAAAACAGTTATAATTAAAAAAAAAAAACACAACACCTGAGTACATACTATTTCATTAATCCCACTGAGTTTGCCTGAAGTAAGCTTTGGTCTGGAAGCTGGCCTTGGAGGTGGGACAATGGTGCCTACAGAAAGAGGAGTTGTGGGCCTGGCTGGTGAGGGAAAAGAGAATTTGAAGAAAATCATTAGTATGTAGCAATCCTTACATAAAGACATTCTATTATAGAGGAACTGTTAGGATTCAAAGGATTCAAAACTCATTTTTCAGGAGGTTTTTTTTTTTTTTAATGTAATTATAGATATTTGTTGAAATACTGCGAATCTATCAAGTAGGCTTTTTTCAAAGCTACCAATAATGTTCCTGAAAAAAAAAAGCACTAACTTTTCAATAAAACTGACACACACAATATAAATTGTATTCCTGTTTTAATTATTCATACATATAATTATATCTATATATTTATATAATAATATAAATATATTTATATAATAATTATAGTATACATATAAATATTTACACATATAAAAATTAAATCTGACAAATTATCCAGTGTGAATAAGCAATTTAAGGCCATGGTTTTTAGTTTATTGCCAATATGTCTACTTTACAGACAGAAATGCAAGACCAAGCCTTTGAAGCAACACCTTCAGAATAATAACATGAACTCTAAACACTTACCTTAAACTTGTAATTTAACTTTTAAGTTGAACCACACTGTAACATTTTTTGTGATGATAATTAAAAGTATTAAAAATATCGTATTAGTTTACTAAAAAAATTTCCCCAAATCACTATAATTAATTTTTGGTGCATATAGAAAATAGTATGTTAACTTTTCATAAATCCTATAAAAATTTAGCATTCACTGTTTTTCAACACCATTTGCAAATTTTACAATTTTTAAAATCAGAACATACTAACCTCAGTATTCCTAATAAAAATAATTCTCTTCATGGTAGAAATTAATGAATGAAATTCAAGTGTACATCATCAAAAGTTACAAATGTATTAGCATAATCAAAGCAAGCATGAAGAATGGAAGCAAATATGTTTAAATCATCTTTAAATTAACTAATTAAAATGACTTCCAAATCCCTCTGGTCCATTCTAAAGATAGGGCTACAATTCAGACTGATATAACATGGATGGGAAGAAATATATTTCAGTAAGTTCCATACATTACAGATACGCAAAGTTAAAAATATATGAATGGGCCTAAGTATATACATGGGGAAACAAACACTAAAGCTGAGGACCGTTGGTCAGCGATGGAGGAATGGAGGCATGACAGGAAGGAGCGTGGAGGTGGCAGGGAGAGACCTACAGGAAAAGGTAGTCACACAGGCGTGAAAACAAACGTGTGGGGGTTTAGAACCATTTAGAACTCGTGTCCTATGAAAGGATAAAAGATGCAAGCACAGTTCAGGTTGCTTCAAGAAAACTGTAAAGAGCTGTTAAGAAATCAAGTTTCGATTGTAAGCCTGCTGCCGTCTTCTGGTCAGCGCCAGCTCTGCCATGCTGCGCTCCTACTTTAAGCTGTACATGGGAAGAAACGTGCACCAACTGGAGGACCATAACACTTCCCTGTGCTATGACATATTTATGTTAAAGATACGTCCATTACCAAAGAAACCAGCACTGACCAATACTCAAGTTATTTCAAGCTTGTAAGAGAGTTTAACATAGCAGAGACATTTACACCTGAAGCTTCATTACTGATCAAGTGGCTTGTCCAAATGGCATTCAGACTGACTCAAACCAACCCTGCTAAAAGGGGTGAGTTCAGCTCCTTCAAATAATCAGAAGTCGCTTTTTGAGGAAATCTAATAATGATACTTATTAATACCCCTGCTTATAAAAGAATGTACTAATTATAAATTAACCATAAACTTATAAATTATCAATGAATCTATCTGCATAGATCTAGAAGCCTCTGAAGGAGACTACTGCAACAGTTGACATGTTTAAGTGTCTTGATTGTGTTTTGTTTTGTGGTGATGGTAGAGGTGGAGCTCACTTCTAAGAAATGTCTATTAGCTGCAGTATTTCAAGAAATATGAAGTGACCTGTGAAGTACAAAAGCGAAGAAGTTAAGAGCTAATCTAGATCTGCCCTCTGACATTAACTAAGGGGAACAGACAACGCGTGTTTCCCATACCATTCTTTATCTGAACAAAGGCAGAGACTATTCTAGCAACCAGAAGCAATGACGAAGATGCAGAAGAAAATCAGCAGCACTGTTAGCTTCTTCTGTCAGTAATTTTTCAGGACAGGTAATATGGCAAAGGTCACTTTGATCCTCCGAGATACAGCTGTTGGGAGATCTCTCATCCAAAGCATCAGGGAACCCGAAGGTATTTTCAGCTTTACAATGCTATCTCTGGAATGCCTTCTGAGCTCCACTGGTATGAGTAATTCTAACAAGTTCCTCAGTAAAGGAAATCCACTGACTTTGCAACCATGAAGCAAAAGGAGACTTTATCTGTACTCTCTGGTGGTGTGGTTATAGCAGGACAGCATAGGGGGTAGTGGAAGAGTCTGGTGACAGGCTTTCTAGACCCAGACTCTGACCTGGTTTCAAGGCAAGATTCAATTATACATCCAGACAAATCAGTGGGAGAGAAAGGAGAGTCCCTGTTCTGCTCTTCAAGGTCAGCTGAAGGACAGGAAAGCAACTGAAAACTAGAAGCAACAGGACAAGTCTAGAACTAAAATATAAATCTATGCAGCCAAATAGTTATCTTGTTTTAGTTTAATGTTAATTTAATTACTCAAAACTAGAAAACTTTAATAATACATGGAACAAGAGCGTGAGCTCAAACTTTATATTAAATGAGGAAAATAAGTATGAGCATACGAAACTTAAAATACATGAGTAAAATTGAAGGTCCAAAAATATATAAAGTCAGAATTATTCCTGTTTGCCCAGAAGAGCAAAAAGCAACTCTAACAGTTGTTAAAAGTCTAAAAAGATTTGACAAAGTGTCAAAGTGACAGAGCTGTGTGCATGTGTTACTCAACAAAGTGCCTGACTGGCTAGTGACAAAACTTATAACTGTCATAGGAAGTAGAAGAGACCAAATCAGTGCTGGAGTTAATATAAAAAACCAGCCTAATATTTTTCAAAAGTTAACTTCATGGAATTTTTGCAGAGCACAAGTGCTCAATTAATCCATGGGCAGAGAAAAAATGGTCTATACTAGCACTTATCAAAGGGGACGTAGGTATGAGATATTTATATTAAAATTTAAATATATATATATAAATGTTTATTTACAGTCTACATGGTACAAGAGGCAACTGAACCTATTTCTGTACCAAGTTCTAAGCATGCTTTTTAAACATACAACCACACTGGAAGGTTTAACATATCAGTTATTAACTGAATGGCTGGAATTATTTTCTTAGACTGCTTTAGCTGAAAGGTCACTAATGGATTAGGATTTTCAAAGGGACAAATGAGAGCAGGGAATAATCTGACAACCTGGACCTTGATAAAATGTGAAAATGGGTACTTGAGTAAGATGTTAAGATGAGGGAGAAGTGCATTGCACAAAGAGATGGAAGAAAATTTAAGACAAAATGCCTATTTCACAATTTCACAAAACAAGAGAATCACAATAATGTATTCATCAGTTTGATCAATAATTATATTCTGTTCAAGTGAAGACAATAATTACTGTATAACAGAATAATTATCTCTTTTCAACGTCACTAACATGTTTTGAAGGGCAAAATAATTTATGACATTATTTTTCAAACTAGATAGAAAGGTTTAAAAATGCATACCAAAAGAATTTAAAAAATAGCAAAATGTTAATAAATGTCTTATCATTTCCTAGCTATTAAACATCAAATGACCACTGAATGAAAATACCACATTTTTTACCTAAAGTTGAAAGTGATATGGGCAAAACATTCCTTAGACAGGTAGCAAGAGGAAAAGCAAACATTTTTTGAAAAGAAAGAGATTGTGCTAAAGAAAATAGCGAGCAACAAAGGGCAGAGTCACGGAGAAACTTCTATACAACTAAAGCCTCTGTGATGTAATGTGAAAATTTTTATTAAAGATTTAAAAAAATAATTCATAAAAGACTATTAACAACATAACAAACACTGCTCAGGACCCTCTTCATTCTAAAAGCAAAACACCATTCTGACTTTTTTACTAAACAAAAAAGAGACCTTAACAACGACTTCAGTTTTTCTGATACAATTACTCTCCTTATTTTCTATTAGTAAGGTTAGTTTTATTAAACTAAATAGCAGGAAATGCCCATTGAGAAAGGCTATAATGCCTTCAGAATAGCTCAACTATCTACTGACTGTTTCTCACTGTTTTATAAGTATTAGGGACAGATTACCTTCCTTTCAAAATTCCAAATTGTTTTGGGTTAAGGTTGCTGAAAATCCACTTATAGTTTTTTAAAATACTAGTTTCTAAACAGTCTAATTTTAAATACTAGTGTTTATTTTATTATTAATAGTAAAATGTTCCAACATGGCTTGTTTTGTTAATCTGCCAGAGTATGATGAATGGAACAAAGATTTTAGAATTAGTAAAATACAGGTTTGAACCTATGCTTCATTTCCCAGTTATGAGATCTCAGAGAAATTTTTGATCATCTCTGAGCTCTTCTTTTTTCATCAATAAAATAGGGACAATAAAAAGGACTTCATGCAGCAGTTAATCAGGTGAAGTTAAATGAATGTGCGTAGCTCCTAGCAGAGTGCGATGGCAGGAACTTGATCAGTTCAAGTTTCGCCCCACCATTCCAGTACTCCCTTAACCCCAAACACTGGACGGCATTTCTGAAACCCCAGAGGAGGGAGGGTGACGATCAACGTAAAGTGATTTTATTTTCTTGCTTTAAAAAGCAGTTGTTTTATTAAATATGCATTTTTGATGCCTGCTTTGATTGTTGGCTAATGGGATTTTATATTTTGAAGAAAAGAGAAACTTAACATATTCTTGCCAAAACAACTAAAAAGCATTCATCAAGTTCTCTCACATATTGCTTGGGAAGTGCTGAAGCCTTTCTGGAAAGCAGTTTGGCAATAAGTATCAATGGGCATATCTTGTGACTCATAAATCTTGCACTGATAACTTATTATAAGGATATTATGAGACATGTGCACAAACTTTGTTATATCCATGGATGTTCATAATACTAGAAAGTTAGACGTAACTAGAAGGTTCATCAAGAAAGGACTGGTTACATTAATGCACATCTATGCAGTTGAATTATCTATAAACAATAAGAATTATTTGGGCATTGATATGAAAATGATGCCAAGAAATAAATATATAAATTTAAAAAAATTAGTGTTTGATAAATTTTTACCATAGGGTCTTTAAGCTAAGTTAACGAAACCAGTATAAAATCACTTTTTTTTTGGTGAGGAAGATCAGCCCTGAGCTAACATCCCATGCCAATCCTCCTCTTTTTTGCTGAGGAAGATTGGCCCTGGGCTAACATCCGTGCCCATCTTCCTCTACTTTATAGGGGATGTTGCCACAGCATGGCTTGACAAGTGGTGTGTTGGGGCGAGCCTGGGATCCGAAGCTGTGAACCCCGGGCAGCCGAAGTGGAGCATGCACACTTAACCACTGTGCCAACAGGCCGGCCCCTAAAATCACTTTTATCTAGCAATATAATCAAGAGGACAAGTTAAAAATTTTTTTGATCATTAAGTACCACACACAAGTGACGAATAAATCAATTAGAAAAAAAGTACTGCATTTCTCAGTTTAAAAATAAGAAAAAATATATATATTTTTTTTACCTGATGATGATGAAGTTAGGGAAGCTGAAGAAGATGAATCAAGAGATGGTCCAAACAGGGGGTCCCAAGCCAGTAAATCACTGGTCCCTTTCCTACCATAACATTTAAAAAAAAGGATTTTAACAAAGAAATATTTTATTAGTATAAAATCCAGTCACTTATTTTTATCTCATAGAATTATAACAGCTCAATATATGATTAAAAAGTTGGATATTCTACCAACGGACTATGTTAAGAGACTTAACAGATTTAATAAACCAATATTTGTTAACTGCTATAAGAAGAACCTACAGTAACATTACATGAAGCTGGCAAGGGAGAGTAGGGAAACTTAATCCCCACTGACGGCACCGTGTTATACTCGAGCAATCTCGGGGCTGTGAGAACGGAAACGACGATTCCAGCTCTACAAACGAAGCCCAGCAGCAGAGAGTCTAAGGAGCTGCCTGAGGACCACAGCTACTTAATTCCACACAGCGTCAGGCCTGCTGACCCACACTTCACACCCAGTTTTGCAGAGAAAATTTCTTAAGTAATACGAAACCAGGTAGGAATTTTATAAGGCCACACTTACTTTCAAAGACGAAGAAAAACGGTAAAGGATCTTTTTTTTCAAGTACTTCTCAAGTACAGAATGGTGGTTCTAGCCCAAGGACTTGACTGAAACTTTAAAGGCCTGATCACTACAGTCTACCACCCATGGGCGAGATTTCTCCCTGGGCAATCCACTGCCTGGGTCTCTGAGGGGGTCTGGAGAAACGTTTGGATCATACATGCCTTTTGATGAGAGAGAACCAAGACTACGGACAAAATCATCAAGAGCATCAACATTCTAGTTTCAAAAAACTCAACATGCTACATAACCAAAGATTTCCCTCCACTCACCTCTTGGAATCCACCGGACTAGTTACTTTCAGGATTCAACTCTTGGCTCTTTAATACAAACTTTTATGGGACTTTCTTTTTCATTTTAGTCATACCCCTTTTAAGATGCCTAATCTCTAGGATCCTGAAGCACCTCTGACCTTTGCCACCACCTATTTTTTTTTAATTATTTTTTTCAGCTTTATTAAGGTATGACTGACAAATAAAAACTGAATACATTTAAGGTGTGGAAAAAAAAAAGAAAATACCCATTAAAATGATATTTTAATGTATAAAGCTGCCATTATTTTTTTAAAATCTTAGGAAACAGGCCCACTATGATGAAAATGTTACAATAAACACACATCTAGTATCTCAACAAGCACCTACGTGGAAGCACACTACACCTTGTATGATAAAGCCCAGAATCACATCTGGATAAATTCCTAAAAGCAAAGTTTTAAAACACTAAACAATGTATCTTTAAAAATACTAAATCAAATGAATACCACCACTGTGCTCAATTAGTGCCTAGCTTCAAAAGTATCAAATAATTTTAAACAATCCATTTAATTAAGCCTACTTTTACTTATGCAAAAAAAAAACATTAAAAGAAAGTATTCTTATTGATAGATACACCAGTGAAGAAGAACCCATGCAACACTGGCTTAAAACACTTTTTTCTATTTAAGAAGAACTGGCAACATGTCCTCTAGCCCTCTCCTTTTTCAACTGTGAAAATAAAGGGAAACCTCATTAAAAATGGAGTCAAGAGGCCAGAAGGGGGAGCTCCCACACAGCACCACTCAAGGTCAATTACAGGAAAGATAATCAATTACAGACTCCAACAGAAAGAAGTCATCAACAGGAAGACAGCCGTTACAGATCTCAACAGAAGCCATCAATAGGAAAGAATCATTAATTATAGGAAGAAAGTACACTGTATCCCAAACAGAGACCAACAACCCGTAACTCAGCCAATGAGAAACCATCAGAACCTTGAACTCTTGCTTTTCTCCAATGGACTTCCGTTCAAAACAACCCCTCCCAATTTCCTTGCCATATTCACACCCTGTTTTCCCTGCATAAGCAATCAGAAGCCTCTCGCCTCTCATTGGCCAGTTCCACTAAATTCCTCAAACTGCCTCAAACAAGAACTTCCAGGAGGCATGTGTGATTCTGGGTTTGCCTCCGCAAGGGAGAGCTTTCTTTCCATGGATCAGAGTAAGTGCAATGAACAAATGATTAGGAATCTCTCCCTAACACAAAAAGAGATGGCCAATTCCACAGCCAAAGCAGTTGTGACCCAACAACAGTCACTTAACTCGTTGGCCAGGGTAGTTTTAGGCAGCTACAGTAACAAACACCTCATGTTGCACGTGGATAGACACCTCTGGGGAAGCAGAGATCCAATTACATAGAATTAGAGCGCAAGCACACTGGTTAACACAAATTTCACCCAATAACCCACTGTCTTTTGATTTCTTCAGCTGGTTACCCCAAGGTCTGGGTTCCTCATTTAGAACTATCATACAAATTGGGCTTGTTGTATTGTTCTTCATCTTGCTTTGTGTACTTGTTTTTAAACTCTGTACCAACTGCCTGTCAAACCTTTATAAATATAACATACCTAATAAGGTGATGTAAACACAACCATTTGAAATGATTTCTGATGCTTACGACCTCCAACAACTATAGACTTTGAATATGAGGTGCCTGCAAGTTCTCCTTCCTTGCCTTCCTTGTCACTCAAATATGGCCTAAATGGTTTCCAACCACTATAGATTTTCCCTCCAACATGGTACATGACAACAAGGAAAGGTCCTTCCTGGCACCAAGGGACAAAACCACTATGCACAGAGAACCTAACTCTTGATCAGCGATGCTTTAGGAGAAAGATCTTGATCAAGAGGGAAAAATGTGAAAAATTAATAAAGGGAAACCTCATTTAAAATGGAGTTAGGAAGCCAGAAGGGGGTGCTCCCATGCAGCACTACTGGAGGTCAGCTAAAGGAAAGACAGTCAATTACAGACCCTGACAGAAGTGGTCAATAGGAAAAAATCGTCAATTACAGGAAGCAATGTACATTGTATCCCAAACAGAAAGTGACAATGCCAGCAACTCAGCCAATGAGAAACCATCACCACCCTGAACTCTTGCTTTTCTCCAATGGACTTTCATTCAAAACAAACCCTCCTAGTTTCCTCTTTCTTCTTTATAAAACAGTCCTCTCTTTGTTGGATTTGCCTGTGGTCTGCCATAGCATGCACTTCCTCGATTGCAATTCCTTGGCTATTTCCAAATAAACTCGTTTTGCTGGTAAAATAACTGGCTGTTTTATTTTTAAGGTTGACACAACTTAATTGAGAGACTTCCTCATCTTGAAGCTCATGAAGTATACAGTTTATCTCACAAGGTCCTAGCAAAAATTGAAGGAAAAAGTGAGAAAATTTCCATGAAAATAACTAGTTGAAATACAGACATGTATGTATTTGGATACTATCATTTATTTAGAAGTAGTGAGGCTACCGAGGCCAAATACAGTTAAATGGATTTTTTTTAAAAACTATTATAAAAAGATATTTTGTCAAATGAGAAATAATTTAAAACAACCAAAAACTCCACATGGTGTTTCACAGCTTAGAAAACAGGACGATTAACAACACTCTACTGAAATTGAAACCGCAGAGATAATAAAACTCTCTAGAAAAAAGGACAAAAGAAGGATACTTAAAATTTAAATGCAGTGGGGAGGAAAGGATGAATAGACAGAGGACATAGGATTTTTTAGGGGCAGTGAAACTATGATATTGGTGAACACATGTCATTATCCATCTGTCAAAACTTATAGTATGTACAACACCAAGAGTGAACCCTAATATAAGCCATGGACTTTGGGTGATACTGATGTGTCAATGTAGGTTCATCAATTGTAACAAGTGGGGGACTCTGATGGTGTGGGACTCTGACAGTGGAGGAGGCTGGGCATATGTGGAGGCAGAGAGTATAGGCAAAAACTCTGTACTTTCCACTCAATTTTTGCTTTGAACCTAAAATGGCTCTAAAAAATAAAGTCTATTTAAAAACAAAATTTTAACATGAAACTTACTCATTGGATGCAGCAGATGGCTTTGATTTTGTTAACTCTTCACCTAATTAAAAAATTGAAATATTATGAAAAAATTCATAATCTGAGTAATTTTTTAATATAAAGAGAAACATGACCCACATCTCATCACTATGAATAATTTAAAAATCCTGCACTAACATAAATGTAATTTAAACAATTATGAAGAAAAAGAAAATAAGCCTTTAACAAGTTTTCTATCATGCTTAAGAATTTAAAATAGCTGAATTTCTGCTAAATCTTTATATTTTTTTCCTAACACTTTTGGTAAAAAATGACTTAAGTCAACTAAACTATCATATTCAGTAAAATAAAATTGTTGTTCAGAAGAGAAAAATATGGACTACAACTTTAAAACTTAGAAAAACGTGTTTAAATACTTATGAAAGTTATTACTCAAGAATTTAAATTGATGAATCATGAAAGTATTTTTCAAGTTCTAAAAATATTAATAGTGATGATTATATTGACCAAAAGTAGTTATTAACTCTTGAAGGATGTCCTATTTTGAAAAGTTAAAACTTTTACAACAACCTGGAGCAACAGCCTTTTTATAAGATAGTCTGTTTTGCTGCCTTTTGCATTGTAATGTGAATCATTTCGTAAGCAACTAACAGGCAAATAGCATCAGTCACGCAAAAGTCATGTTGCTTCATCAGCAATTTTCCCTGTACTTTAATGTTTTGCATCACCAAGCAATAGCTGACAAATGCAAAAGACATCAACACGGGTGACTGCTGCAAACTATGAGGAATACCACACCGTACAGGATGCCCCTTCACACCACATTCTCCCATTTGGCTCAGTTTGGCCATTTGTTTTGCCTCAAAGTGCTTATTGTGCTGTTCTCCATCCTTCTGCATTTTGCCCTCATCTCCATAATTTTTGAGCTCTCTTTATCCTTGTTTTCTTCACATCCCCTATCACCAAGCTACTCACCATTTCTTTTTTAAAAGTAAAGTCCTACTTTTAGTTTGGTATTTATTATGAAATTAATAGGTCTTTTTAATCGTGTTAGAATCGTACTAGGATTCATGTTACAGTTTTTATTAAGCGTTGTGTTTATAAAACTGCACAGCTTTTGAGTGGACTGCCTCACTCTTTTACCCACAACCCTTGTTATTTCTAATGCATGATTCTACAAAAGATGTTAGCACTCCAAAAACATTTTTAGTATAATTAAGTTACTACACTAAAAACCACATAACAGAAACTGCAACTGTGATGTGACTTACAAATAGGTAAAGCTCAAGCTTACTCATCTTATAAACGCCTTCCAGCTCTGCCTTCCAGCTCAGGAGGCAGAGCTATGCCAGTTCAATAGCTGAACATTCTTAATCAGAAGCTACTCTTTGGCTTTGTTGATCTCTGAAAAATGTTGTAGCCATGTATTAAAGTTTAAGGCATATCTCAACACTTTTAAAAGAAATAACATAGATAAGTTGTCTTCTGTTTAAAATAAGCATCCTTCTAGTCTATTGTTAAGACTCATGATGAGAAAAGACCAGTTATTTCTATAACTACATACATAAGGCTACAAGCTTAGCAAATTGCCTGATAAATTTTAATAGACATAAAATAACCAATTTAAATGTCAAACTTACTAGACGAATTCCGATTCATCTGTACCTAAAACAGAAACGCAAAAACTAAGTGCAATTAAACCAATAAATTTGTTAATGAAATATTTGGTAAAATGCTAATACTGGGAACCTAATTTTAAGTTGTTTTTAGTATATCTGCTCAATTCTAAACTGTATTTACATAAAAAAATATACATAAAAAGCTTTCAGTAATTTTTGTTTTATAGTAAAAAATAACAATACATGTACCTTTAACATTCAATAATAATATCTACAGCAAGATACTATGACTGGCTAATTTTAAAAATTTAACATAAATATTTTGAAAATCAATGTTCAAACATTACAATGATTTTATAAAGTCAATAGGTAAAAATATAAAATCTTGCACTTACTGGGCTGTGTCTCTAGTAGTACATGGAAGGAAAAAGAAAGACATAGTGTTCATTTTAGAATTCAAAATATCATATTTTCCTGCTCTAATAATTTGTCTATTCCCTTCTGAATCATACCTAAAATCTATACACCTTAAAACATATACATCGCTGAGGGAAAAGACACTTAAGCTAGATAAGCAAACTGGGCAATGAAATATACTCACAATGTCCTCTTTCCAAACCCAATATTAACTACTAAAAATTTTCAATTTATTATTTGAGTATGAAAGTAATACATGTTCACTGTTTTTTAAAAATAGAAAAGAGAGAAGAACACAAAGAAGAAAATTTAAAAGCATCAATGATCTCACTACCCAGAGATAGATATTTAACATTTCAGTATATATTCCTCTAGGCTTTTATTTATTTACATATATATTTTAACTTAGCTTTGTTCTTACAAAATAAACATTTTTAATGGTTTCACAACTTCCTACTTCATATATATACCATAATTTAATCTTGGCATTAATCTTAATGTTAAATAGTAATGGAAGAATAAAATCTCACTTCGAAAATCTTTTTGGTGGAAAAAACAGTTCTAAAATTAAATTGTAAAAGCATATGACTGGGATAAAAACACTTTTTTCCAAACAATTAAATACAGAGTACTTAAAATATATAATTAAATAACAATACAAAATGATCAGAACTTTTTTTCTCCATTATTAAGGAGAACAGGTTTAATATCAATTATGATGAGCACGTACAGATATACTACACTTATTCTAAGATGTCCTTTTTCCCACAGTTGAACACTTCTGGATTTAGAATATGACATCAATGGAAAGACCTAATATGGTGATGTTTTTCCCCCTCAAAAGTTATTTAGTATGGTATCTTAGAACTGAGGAATTAACCACTATCACTAAAAACTCTTATCTTTGCCTTTCCTTGTATGAAAAGTATGGAAAAACAAACATGTAGTGACAGACAAAAAAATGTAAAGATATAATTTAATCTTTAAATTCATCATTTTATGGAATTTCCTTTTACATAAGGGTCACAAAACACGGACGAAAAACTTTAAAATTAGATGAGGAAAAGATTAACAATGTCAGTTCACAAAACTCTGCCTGAGACATAAAATACAACAAATGGCAGAAATAGTGGATATTCTACATTTTTGGTTCCTTGTAAAACACTTTCAAAAGGAAGCAAAACTAAGCAAAACTCACAAGTTCATTTGCCTGTATAAACATTATAAACTATATACTTCAATAAAGCTGAAAAAAAAAGAATTATTATAAACTAAATATTTCCTCATCCAACGTGCTTAACTACTGCTAAATGATGTTTCATTTTTCATTATTCCTAAAATTAACCAGACGGAGGCAAATGAGCTAAGGAAAAAAAAAAGGCTTCTAAGGAGTACGAACTTGCTCATTTTCTTACTTACAGATATTGCAGGGGAGAGCGTTATATTTCCTATAGATACTTTCAATTCATCCAAGGAAGCCATTGCATGATGTGAGTTATTTGGATGCATAGGTTTGATTTCTATCCGATACTTCTTTGGTTCTTCATCATCAGAATCAGAATCACTAGATGAGTAGAAATGGTTCTCTTTGGTATGTGAGTATCAGTTAAAGAATTGTTTCTAAATTACCTTAACGCATAACCAGTTTTTCACATTTATAAAAAGGAACAAAAACGTTTAAGAGAGAAGATGGACGTCAGAGAAATATAACTACTAACTTTTACTAATAAAAACATGTCAAATGATGAACATAAAGTCATTTTATTATAAATAATTAACAATTTGATGAGTCTTTATTAAATAATAGATTATGTTGTTATAACTATCTACTTATATGCCAACACAATCTATAAGAATATCCAGATGATGAAGGATATCATTCTGATTTGCTTCTGGTTTTATACTATAGCCTTCTTCATCTACATCAGGAATGTTCTATGGGAAAAAAGAAAAAAAACTTTAATGATGGCTCCAACTACGAAAATATTAAAGATTAGCAAAATAGCCTTAACTATTACTGAGGGGCCATATCATTTACCAAGTATCAACAAGTTAACAAAATTATTAACATTGTGGGAAAATTATATCTTTTTAGCTAATTAGCTTCAAATCACACTCCATGCTTCAGACGTCTGAAAGAGAAAAGCACTGCAAAATCAAACAGGAGAAACACTGAAAGGAAGAGAACAGGTATTTGGGTAGGAATGCCAGCAATTCTGTGGATAACCAGATCTTCACCCAAATCTTCAAAGTGAAGAAATAAAAGCATAAGACTATGTGTGTCCGGGGAAGAGAGGTGGTGAAATCAGAGGACTGACAGTTTAAGTAAATGGAAATATATATCAGAAATACAGAAAATAGAAATAAAAGACTACCAAGAAAATTAAAACTCCACTGAAATACCATCTGTTACCCATGAGACTGGCAAAAATTCAAAAGCTTGAAAATACACTGGTGGCAAAGCAGTGAGGAAAACTCTGACGCTTTGCTGGTATAAATACAAAATAATACAATCCCTACAGACAGAAGTTCAGCAATATCTAACCAAGAGACACGTGTTTACTCTTCCACCCAGAAATTGTACTTCTAGGAATTTACCCCAAAGATACACCCCCAATAATTTAAAAATACATATGCAACAAGGTTATTCATCAAAGATTATTTATAACTCAAAATTACTGGAAAGTACCTAACTGTTAAAGCAGAGTTGAATAAATTATGGCACATACACAAAATGGAGTTCTATGCAGCTATTAATAAAAAAGATGAGAAAGGGTTCTATGAACTGATAATGGAGTAACTTCCAGGAACTACTGCTAACTGAAAAAAAACCAAGTATAAAAGAACACATATATATATTTTGTGTGTGTGTGTGTGTGTGTGTGTGGAGGAGATCAGCCCTGTGCTAACATCTGCCAATCTTCCCCTTTTTTTGCTGAGGAAGACTGGCCCCGGGCTAACATCCATGCCCATCTTCCTCCACTTTATATGGGATCCTGCCACAGCATGCCTCGCCAAGCAGCGCGTCAGTGCGCGCCCAGGATCGGAAGCGGCGAACCCCGGGCTGCTGCAGTGGAGCGCGCACTAACTACTTGCACCACCGGGCCGGCCCCTATATATGTCTTTTAAGTGAAAAAGAAGGGAAAACTTAAAAACATATAGATATCTGCTTATCTTTATGAAAACAAAAACACTGGAAGGATAAATCGGAACACAATAAAGTTGGGGACCTACAAGGGAGGACAACGGAACAGAAGGGATACAGGAGGAAGGGACACTTCTCTGAGTATGCTTTTGTGTTAGGTAAGAGAATATTCCTACTTTTAGGAAATACATACTCAACTATTTAGAGATAAAGGGCCATAATGTATATAATTTATGCTCGAATCAATCAGAAAAAATTATACATACATACATAAACACATGCACATGCGTAGGGAGAACACAACTGTTAAAGCAAATGTAGTAAGAAGTTAAGGGTACACAAGCGTTCTTCGTACAATTTTATTCTTGCATTTGTTTGTAAGTTAGAAGTTGTTTCCAAACAAAAAGTTTTAAAAATTAAAAGAAAAAAAGACTACCAAGAAATGCTAGGGTATCAGTTGTAAGTGGGCAGACAATATCCTTCTGCTGGTAAAGTCTGTTGTTCTTCCTCCAATCACTTGCTAAAGCTCAGCAAGAGAAATATGAAGGATTGCTAATCTGACAGGCACAGCACAAGGTCAAGGAGAACTAAGGGCAGAATTTACATGGCTAAAGCTTCCAAGGGGAATAAACAGTCTAATGTAGCCAGCAGTGAACTAACAAATGGATTAAAATCTACAGGTGAAAAATCTAATATAGGGTAAAAAGCAGATAGATGCCACAGATAAAAAGACGACAAGTGATGTAGTCACGACTCTAGAAGTAGAGCACTTTCTTCGAATTCTACATATTGCTTGCTAACATGCAAAGAAACTTTGCCAAATGTGGATTCATTAAAAATTAGAATGAAAAGTTTTCTCAGAATACTTTATTCCTATTCCCAGTACTGTAGAAACACACATACCAGATATTTAATCTCCTAGAAGTTGTAGCTGGGATTTGCTAACTGACACTACTGTTAAATTTGTTTACAATATGCTATACAGGATGATGTAATAATTTAAAATACTGAGCTGTTCTCTATAGCACTGAGTAAGCTGTTTTCCGATCAACCTCCTGCAGATTACAACTATAAACTCTGGTCAAAATACAGAAACAACTATCTGAAAGTACTGGAGAATGAACTAGAGCAACCATTTAAAAAGCTATACAAAGTGATATGCTCAAAAACTCTAAAAATAAATCAAAATGGAATTCTAAAAAAGGTTCACATAATCCACAGGAAGGCAGGAAAATGAAAACAAAAAACAGAGGAACAAACAAAACAAAAAACACAATGGCAGACTTAAGCCCTGACATGTCAATAATTACATTAAATATAAATGATACAAACATAAGAAAAGAAAGAGATTGGCAGAATGGATTAAAAAAAACATGACCAAACTATATGCTATCTACAAGAAATTTACTTCAAATATAACATAGGTAGACTAAAACTAAAAGAATGGAAAAAATATACCATGCAAACATTAATTAAAAAAAAAAGTTGGAGTGGACTGTCTTTACTATTAGACTTCAGAAAAACAGAGTTCAGAAAGAAAATTACCAGGGTCAGAGAAGGGCATTATGTCCACACAAAAACCTGTACATGATTGTTCAAAGTAACTTACTTCTAAAGCCAAAAACTGGAAACAACTAAATGTCCTACAACAGGTGGATGGTTAAATAAACTCTGATATATCTATAGCATGCAATACTATTCAGATATAGAAAAGAATGAACTATTCATATATGCAACAACTCTCCAGAGAACTGTGCTGAGTGAAAAAAGCCAATCTCAAAACGTTACATACAGAGGTATGAGTCCACTTAAAAAACATTCTTGAAATGTCAAAATTACAGAAATGGAGAAAAGATTAGTGGTTGCTAGAGGTTAAGGAGGGGGTGAGGATGGAACAGAAGTGGCTATAAAAGGGCAATCAACATGAAGGATCCTTGTGGTAATGGAAATGTTCTATTTGGACTGTATTAGTGTCAATATCCTAGTTGTCAATATGTAACAGTGTCAAGATCCTATACTACAGCTTTGCAAGATAGTACCATCAGGAGAAACGGGGTGAAAGGTACACGGGACTGCTCTGTACCATCTTGGCAACTTTGCGTACATTGATAATTACTGCAAAATAAGTTTTATTTTAAAAAAAGCAATGATTTTCAGTGTACTAGGTTTTCAATGCTAGAACTATTCATAGAAACCTGATATTAATAAAAACTTATACATTACCTGTTTACACCTTTGTCCATTCAATCCATGGTTTCTATATTAGGGCCCCACACAGCTGGAGCAAAGAGTTAAGTTAAAAGTAGTATGAAGAAGAAAAGAGCAAGTTACTTCGCCCACCAATCTTAAACGTGGTTTTGGTGGATAGTGATGGCAGTGATTTAAAAAAATATATTAAGATAGAGCTCACGAGTCAGTGGAATAAGTTTCTCAATCTCTCTGTTTGGAATGGGGAAATTGGCCAAAAGTGAAAGAAAAGACCAATTCATACTTCCTTGGTTAATCCTCAAAAGATGTAGTCCCTCAAAATAATTTTTTAAATTACATAGACCTTTTTAAAAAGGAACACAAAATGAATAATAATTTCCCTACCAAGGTAGATTACTGATTTTTTTAAGTAATTAGTAAGACTAGCCATAAATAAAAGGTCATATAAATAGGCCATAAATAAATAATAATAGGCCATAAATAAAGAAATGGAAAGATATCCCATGCACATGGATTGGAAGAATAAACATAGTTAAAATGTCCATATTACCTAAAGCAATATACAGATTCAATGCAATTTCAAAGAGAATTCCAATGATGTTCTTCACAGAAATAGAACAAAGAATCCTTAAATTCATATGGGGCAACAAAAGACCCCGAATAGCTAAAGCAATCCTGAGAAAAAAGAACAAAGCTGGGCCGGCCCTGTGGCTTAGCGGTTAAGTGCGTGCTCTCTGATGCTGGCGGCCCGGGTTCGGATCCCGGGCACACACCGACGCACCGCTTCTCCGGCCACGCTGAGGCCGCGTCCCACATACGGCAACTAGAAGGCTGTGCAACTATGACATACAACTATCTACTGGGGCTTTGGGGAGAAAATAAATAAATAAATCTTAAAAAAAAAAAAAAAAAGAACAAAGCTGGAGGCATCACCATCCCTGACTTCAAAACATACTACAAAGCTATGATAATCAAAACAGCATGGTACTGGTACAAAAACAGACACACAGATCAATGGAACAGAATTGAAAGCCCGGAAATAAAACCACACATGTACAGACAGCTAATCTTCAACAAAAAAGCTAAGAACATACAATGGAAAAAGGAAAGTCTCTTCAATAAACGGTGCTGGGAAAACTAGGCAGCCACACGCAAAAGAATGAAAGTAGACCATTATCTTTTGCCATAGACAAAAATTAACTCAAAATGGATCAAAAACTTGAAGGTAAGACCTGAAACTATAAAACTCCTGGAAGAAAACATAGGCAGTACACTCTTTAGAGTGTTCTAGAGGGATCGTTTCGAATTCCATGTCTACTGAGACAAGGGAAACAGAAAAAATAAACAAGTGGGACTTCATCAGACTAAAGAGCTTCTGCAAGGCAAATGAACCCAAGATCAAAACGAAAAGACAACCCACCAGCTGGGAGAAAATATCTGCAAATCATATACCCAACAAGGGGTTATATATAACGAACTCACACAACTGAACAACAAAAAAACAAATAACCTGATCAAAAAATGGGCAGAGGATATGAACAGACATTTTTCCAAGGAAGATATACAGATGGCCAATAGGCACATGCAAAGATGTTCAACATCACTAATCATCAGGGAAATGCAAATCAAAACTACACTAAGATATCACCTTATAACCACCAGAATGGCTATAATGACCAAGACAAAAAAAACACAAATGTTGGAGAGGATGTAGACAAAACGGAACCCTCATACATTGCTGGTGGGAATGCAAACTGGTGCAGCCTCTAAGGAAAACAGTATGGAGATTCCTCAAAAAATTAAAAATAGAAATACTTTATGACCCAGCCATCCCACTTCTGGGTATTTATCCAAAGAACTTGAAATCAACAATCCAAAGAGGTTTATGCTCCCCTATGTTCATCGCAGAATTATTCACTATAGCCAAGCAGTGGAAACAACCTAAATGCCCCCTCAAGTGATAATTGGATAAAGAAGATGTGGTATTTATATACAATGGAATACTACTCAGCCATAAAAAAGACAAAATAGTCCCATTTGCAATAACATGGATGGAGCTGGAGGGTATTATGTTAAGCAAAATAAGCCAGACAGAGAAAGACAAACACCGTATGACTTCACTCATATGTGGAAGATAAACTAACAAAGAGACAGAGAGAACAGTTTGGTGGTACCTGGGGGAAAGGGGTAGGGGGTGGGCACAAGGGGTGAAGGGGCACATGTCTATGGTGACTGACAATAATGTACAACTGAAATTTCACAACGTTATAAACTATTATGACATCAACAAAAAGAAAACAAAACAAAATGAAAGCCTCCTATCCCTGCTAACCACCACTGTAATCCTCTGTAATCCCCAAAGGTGACCACAATTAAGTGTCTTGTAAATCATTCTTTTTAAAAAAGGGAATACACATACCCACACGTTTTCAAAACACCATTACTTAAAAGATCATACTTGCTTTTATTTAGTAAGCTCTTTCCATACCAGCAGACACAGAGCAACTTAATTCTACAATATCTGATTATTACTTTACTAAGTGAATGTTTACTAATGTATTTAACCAATCCCCCTTTTGATGTATACTTTAGTGTTTTCAGTTTTTTGCTAATATAAACAATGTGGAAATAAACATCTATCTCTACCTCTCCCTCCCTTCCCCTCTATATACGCATATATCTTGATCAAGCACATATATATATATGTAAAGTTTGTGACTACAGCCATAACAGGAAACTCCTAGCAATAGGATTACAGGGTCAAAAAGAATACGCATTTCTTATTTGGGGAGATAGTGCCAAACTATCCACAAGACAGATAGTACCAATTTATATTCCTACCAAGAGTGTGAGTGTATCAAAACTTTTGCCAACATGATAAGTGTAATAGTAATTCCATCAGAATTAGACTACTATTTTGAACAATATTTCTTTTTTTTTTTTTTTTGTGAGGACGACTAGCCCTGAGCTAACATCCAATGCCAATCCTCCCCCCTCTTTTTTTTTCTTGAGGAAGATTGGCCCTGGGCTAACATCTGTGCCCATCTTCCTCTACTTTATATGGGACGCCGCCACAGCATGGTTTAACAAGCGGTACGTTAGTGCGCACCGGGGATCCAAACCTGCGAACTCCGGGCCACCACAGCAGAGCGCGTGCACTTAACCACTGCGCCACTGGGCTGTCCCCTGAACAATATTTCTTATCTTTATTCACAACTTTTATTTATTTTTATGAAAATTGCCTGTTTTTATCCTAATGCCCTTTTCCTACTGAGGCACTTGTTTAGCTTTTATACTGATTTGTATAAAAACTTTACAAAGGAAAGTAATTAGCCCCTTGTTAAATGTCTTGCTAATAAACTCTGCCAATTTATTTTTAGTGATTCAAAATCCTCTATGGTGTATTTTTTCTAATTTTATAAGTTTTTCATTTCTACACAAATTTATCAATCATTTCTTATATGGCATTAGAATTTTGCATCCTCTTTAAAAACCCTTTTCTAATTCCAGATAAGTACTGACTAAAAATTGGCTAATACTGATCATTAAAGAACAGTATCAATGAGCTGAGAAAATTAAAAATGTTTTATTTAAGAGAGTATATATAAAATAAAACATGAAGTATTAAGGATTTTATTGAATGTTGCAATCATCAAACAAATGCTATAAATAATTAATTTAGAAGTAAAATGCATTTTGAGTACTAAAGTAAACACCAAACATATGCTGACTTTTTCATTCAGTCCTAAACCAATGGTATCCAGACAGGCAAGTGGTAAGGTACATGTTATAGCTCCAAAAACACTCTGACAATTTCAACTCTAGAGCTCATCAGAAGTCTATTTTATTTTCACCATAAATTTAATGACAAATCATAATTTTCTATTTTAAAGCTGAAATATAAAACAAAAATACTAGTTTTATTTTAGTTTAACATAAAACACAATGTTTCACAAAATATCTAGTCCTTTATTTTGGTACATTATTATGCTGTAAAAGACTAAAATGTTTTGAGGCCAGAAGAAACAATAACTATGCAAGCAAGAACAATAAGCAAAGGAGACAGACAGCTGGACTCCACTCCACTGCTCAACATGACAAGTGTCTAATAAACAATCTGAAAGAGGTGTCTTCTACACATTACTTACACCACGTGGTCAACCTACTATTGCACTGTAGCCACAGGGAGCTCCATCTGATGTCTTCCTTAATTATATATAAAGAAATAAATTCCAACGAAAAATATAAAAAACTTTCTTGAAAGCAAAACAAAAAAAGCACAGAAAAGTACTGACCATGGTTGTTGCTTCTAAAATGATAATCTCTTAAACAAAACTCAAATACATGACAAATAAAGTAGAATTTTAATAGATCTAAGAATAAATTAGTAAGAGCCCCACATTTTAAAAGAAAGTATGCAGATTTGAGATCTGGCATATTTCCCAGGAAAAACAATATGCTATGGCACCATTCCAATTTTAAAAGTAAAATGTCCACTTTTCAAAGGTAGGTAGAACTACTTTCTATTTAATACAATTGCATCTGGCAATATAAAGCCAAAAATGCATCTGTAAAATAAGTTTAATAGTGAATTTACAATAACCTGGTTAGTATTTCTCTTGGAAAGATTTGTAAACAACTCAACCCAAAGACACGGGGTATTTCTAATGAAAATAGCTAATTTAAATTGTTTATATCAAAGTAAAATGTACTTACAAGTGAATCTGCATCAGGGCATTCCCTATTAAAACAAACAAAATATTAGAAATATTCAACTATTAGAACTATCTCATAAATATACTATATTGAAAGTATTTACCTTGGTTTAAACATAACTTTTATTTAAACTCTATAAAAATATTTAGAGAAATCAAATTATGAAGATTAAAATATATCAAATGATTTTAAAATTCAAAAGGCATTCCTATACCCATAATCCATGACAAAATAAAACACAAATAGCTCACAAGTATTTTAAAAACTACTTTCAAAAGTACTTTTTTCCCATGAATATACACATATCATGCAATATACACACATCATATAAAGGAAACTGTCAGTCCTACAAGGATTTCTAGTGGTTTTTAATTCTTCGGGGAGAGAAAATTAAAAAAAAAAAAAAAAAAATCCCTCAAAGAAGAAAGCTTGGCTTAAAAAAAAGGCTATATTTATATTTATTGGTAAATAATGGTAAATAACATTTTTAAATAAAATTTTTTTAAAACTTCAGTTTCATTTGAAGTACTTCCCATAAGCTAGTATATACAGAAGTCAAAAACACTTTTCTCCAAATATGTTCAATGAGTAGTCAGGCTTCCAGTTGGAATAGCTTTCTAGTATAATGTAATATGTAGCTGAGAACTGGTATTTTATCTTTTAACTGATAAATAAATATGAATTTGGATATAAACTAGAAAAAAACTACTATTTTAAATGTAAAACTAAAACATAAAGAAGACCAACCTTCTCAATTAACCAAATATAGACCTAAATATGTAAAATTAAAGACACTGAGGTCATGAGGAATAAGGTTAGAAGAATTTCTACGTACACATTCCAAAATAAATTCACAAACAAAAATTAGAGTGCACATTTAAAAGGCATTTGGATGAGCTACATATTCTTTGGCTTGAGACAGTTAATGTATATGCTATCAGAATCTGCCACTCTGACTGGAAACACAGGCAGTAGGCACACCTGAAGAGCCAAATGAACTAATAATAAAAAGTACTAAATAATATATAGGACAAACAGGTAATCCCTATCTACTCGAAGACTAGCACAAACCAGAAAAAGCTACAGACTGAAGAATTTTGTTAAAGGAAGACTAGATGCAACAGACTGAAAAAATGAAACGAGAGGGAGAGGACTACACTGCTCTGCATCCAAACTGAAGCACCAAAGAGACAGGGTCAATGCAAACCTCGTGTGTCTTTATATCCACTCAGAAGTCACTTAAAATCGCAAATTCTGAGAAACAGCTTCCTTATTATTGGTAAATGAGGAATATTACATCAAAAAACCTATGCATACTCTGAGGAAATGTTCCAGAAAAGGCACTATAATAACAAATTCAATCCCTCTACAGAATCAAATCAAATAAGATGTCAGAACACCTCTTCGTTCTGTTTTAAAAAGATATAGTTCAAATATAAAAGTAAGTGTAGAAGTTCCAAACAGCGTATTCTCTGGCTTTAAGCCGGATCTGCAGTCTTTGTGGTAAAGCGCTCATCTGTGCGCCTTCACAGTGGGCTGTAGAGACTGCGGAAGAAGCCCCAGGAAGAGCAAGCTCCAGCAGGACCCCTCTTCCACGACTGCTGGCATTTCCAAAGCCTTCGGGCTATGAGAAGAAGCATGCCAGGAGCCTCGGGCAGTTCAAGCAAAGTGAATTCTAACATTCTTCCTGCCAGGAAGCGCTGAAGGGAGGCGATCATGGTGCAGAGGGTGACGCACTGGTTTTCTGCCTTCTCTTTGGTAAAAAATATTCCAACATCCAAGTGGCCTAATGATCATATTTGAAAATTACTGATCATGGAAAACTATTTTAAAAACATGGAACATACAAAATATATTATAAACTCCCTGAATAAACAGCTGTGAAAACCATACATTATAAAAATATTTTAATTTTAGGTCATTACTCTTTACAATATAAGTCACTAACAGATGAACTGGCTATATTTAAAAATTTTACTTCCAAATCAATCATTTTGACTTCAATACATATTTCCAATGTTATAAAAAGAGATTAGGTTCCGTCCCCTTTATAAATGCTCAAAAAAGAAATTTGCAGAAGAGATGGTTAACTATAGATATAAATCACTTTGCAATTGGTCTTAATTTGTTAACCAAATAAAACTTGGAAGGCGGGAGGAAACAGACATTTGGAATGGTAGAAACTCTGAGAAACTCAGAAGATAAGAATGTTAACGAGGTAGGAGGCAAGAGCACCCACAGAGCACATTATTCTCTTCCCGTATTGAAAATGTGAGTGCCCACCAAAACACTACATCTCCTGAGAGTTCTGCTGATCATGCTAGAGAAGCAGAGATTTTAAATGAATTTTCAGCCACTGTTACTGGGTCGATAAATCACTCAAGACTTTTGATTAGTGTCTCTTCAGTCTAAATGGGCTGAGTAATTACGGAAAGAAAGATTCCTTTAATTCCAGTTTCTCTCTGGTTAATCACAGCTCAATGATTCTCAACCCTGGGTGGATACCAAGAGTTACATACGCTGCTCAAAACAAACAGAAACTATGCTGGGGCCTCATGCCCCAAGAATCTGGTTTAATTGGTCTGAGGTGGGGCCTGGCATAGATACATTTATTTTAATTTCCTAGGTAGTTCTAATGTGTAGCCAAGGTAGAAAACTTCACTTTAGCTAACATTATTTGAATTTCTTGTATGCTAATTATATATTCTTTGTATACTAATTTCTTATTTTTAAAAAAAGGTAAATTGGATTTATATTCCACCCTCCATCTAAAAATAATGACCTGGTATAAATGTTTAAAACACGTTAGAGCTTTTTTTCTCCCCATTTAACATTTTCCATTTATGTATCCATATACGCTATATGCCTATATGCTGAGCCGTCTAGGATGTTCATCAAATTGCTGATCACGGGTTTTTTTCTTAGGCATTAAAACATAGAAGAGGGCCGGCCCCGTGGCTTAGCGGTTAAGTGCGCGCACTCCACTACTGGCGGCCTGGGTTCGGATCCCGGGCATGCACCGACGAACCGCTTCTCCCGCCATGCAGATGCTGCGTACCACATGCAGCAACTAGAAGGATGTGCAACTATGACATACAACTCTACTGGGGCTTTGGGGAAAAAAAAGGAGGAGGATTGGCAATAGATGTTAACTCAGAGCCGGTTTTCCTCAGCTAAAAGAGGAGGATTAGCATGGATGTTAGCTCAGGGCTGATCTTCCTCACAAAAAAAAAAAAAAGACGACTGTTTAGTTTTCTCTGCACTTTTAATTTTTCAAAAATATGCATGTATCATTTTATAAAATAACAGTATCTTTAAACTTTCAATTTCAAGACACTAAAGCTTTCAAATCTTAAAATTTTAAAATAATATGAAAAGTTAATATTTTTTAACTAAAACCAGAAGAGCTGGCAAATGTATTTAGAAAAGTTTGTTTTTCACACCTTAGACATCTACACTGAGTTATTTCCAAAAGAATTTTTTCTTTTCAAATTCAAAACAACGGTCTTATTCTTAATTACTTATAACAACAGAAAAGATTTTAACAAAATTTAATATACTTACACGGACTCTGCATCCTTTTCCTTTTTAATTATTCCTGGCAAACCAAAAGTCTTTCTTTTCCTTGGTTTTATACCTTAAAATAAATGCATATTATAGAAATGTAACTGTTCCTGATGAATGTATTCAGCTTATGAATGTATCTTGTATCTTGACACATAATTTGCTAATAACTGTTGATACTAAACTTGGATGCAAGAAATAAAAGTATGAATGCTAAACCCTAATATTTAAATCACATAGTCTGTTTAGACTTTTCTCATATTAATATAATATAGCCTATTATTCACCAAAAGGTTATAGAACATTCACTTGATGGATTAAATTCTCCTTTCTTCTCCTAAGTCTTCCCTAAATCACCTCAAGCAAAAAGCATTTGCAGATATCTTAAAACTTCAAAGAAAGTACATTATTCACTATATGAGATTTTGTTATAAATGTCGGTCAAATCATGTTTCCTGTCTAGAGGGTCACAAAATATAAATGTGCTGTTTTAAATAAAAAGATGACACCACAGATCCATTAGCAATATAATATGCCTAAAATGGCAGTTCTTCCTCCTCTTCTTACATGACAAATTGTTTTTTAAAGGTCATTCATGCTGTTAATTGTTGATGGAATTCAGGACTTAAAGCTTAGCTGCTTACTCTTTGAGAACTCACGTACATCGAAGCTAACTTCTCATCTTATAGATGAGGAAACTCAAGGGTATTTTTTGTTTTTTTAATTCAGTGTTATACAACTAGTAAATGCTACCCCCAGGATTAGAATCCAGGTTATCTTAGAATAACATACTTGCTTTCATGCAAAACTAGCTCCCTGAACCATACATCTGTATAGCATGTCATAATAGTTAAAAAATCAAATACATTTTCATTCTCACAAAGCAGGTATTATTATTCACATTTTACTTAAATAATTATTGTTCTCAGTCAAACAGCTAGTATCCATAAAAAGTCTAGGCCCCAGAGCTCCTAACTGCTCCAATAATAACCTTATACACAACAGCAAACCATTTCTCCAAATTCTTACACATGTCTTGGGAAAAATAGAAGATTGCTTTCAAATTATTTCTGGTAGCTTGCAAAGTGAGATATATGAAACATGACAAAAATAGCAGGCATCTCTTGGGAAGGGTTGTGGACCCTTTCTCCAAGTCAAATTTTGAATGATGGTAATATTAATATTCCTGAAATGTTATCAACTGTAGAATAAGAATTATAGATTAATGTGTAGTGATAAGTTTCGTTAAATTTAACAAAAAACATTAAACAGTAAAACAGTAAAATGTTTAAAAGTGGATGTCAATGGAGAAAACAATCTCAATATATATTTGAAAACAAATATATGTTATATTTAATCTTTTAAAATATATATTCTGACACACTAATATTCCTTTGGGCAAACCTACTGTTTATTTCTTAGGTAAAAACTAGTATCTGCAGGGCTTCAAACCACATTCAGATTTTTTACATCACTCCATAGACATGCCAGCACCAATGGAGAGCAGCCCCTCTTTATTTGTTCAATAAACGCAAGACATTAGCTAGTCACCACACATTACAACTAGTCAACTTACCTTCAACTGCACTAGCAGGGTCACATTCTTCAAATTCAATAAGGCCTAAAAAATACATATGTATCAACAACTGCTATTAAAAAACAAAAAAGCTGGTAGAAAACAGTCAGATCAGATCACATTACAATACATCTTTTTAATTGTTTTGAACTGTGTTCTATTGTTACCTGATAGTGTTAATTAAAATAGCGGCACTAATAATTTAAAAAATCAAATAATCCCAACAGTGAAAAAAACTGAGACTAGCCTATTATTATGATCACAATTTAGTGAAAACCCTTTATATATGATACCACAAACCCGGAGACACAGAGACCTAACATGTAGTTTCTGCTTCCAAGGAGCCTGCAGTACAGGTGAGAGAAAACAAGCATAGTAAAAGACAGTTGCTGAATCCTTGGTTGTGCTCACAGAAAGGACGGGGACCAACACAGTAAATACTACTAGAATGTAAGCGTGGGACCTTGTCTGTCTCATCCATCACTGTGAACTGGCAAATAATAGGTCTTCAGCACATATGTGCTGAACAAATAAATGAACTAATTACACATTAGCTAAGTGATGATGCTGGGATTACAATCTGGATCTCTCCAACTGTGTAGTAGATCTGCAGGCAATGGGAACAGTTTTCATGTGAGGTGACACATACACACCCCTGCAAAGGGTCTTACAGGAAAATTAATTTAGCACTGGTATCAGGGATAGACTGTACAGAGGGAGATGATAAAAGGGACATCAGTTGGAAAACAATTAAAATAGCCCTGAAATAACAGGTCTGCTGAGACTAGCCTTAAATGTCATAAAATATAGTATATTCCATTTATGTGAAATACCAAATTATTTAGGTAGTGAAGAGAGTAGCAAAAGCACGAATTACTCTTCTATTGAAATATACCCAAAGCTAAATATCAGACCAAAAAATGATCTTTCATTTTAGCCCTGTTTTATAATATATAAATTTATGCAAGTCCAGCATTTCTGTGAAACAATTTTTAATGCATTTAATGTAATTGGTACAACTGCTATATCAAGAAACACATAAAAACGGAGCTTGAAGTAAAGAGTAGATAACAGGATTTCATTACTGGTTCTTCTGAGACATTGAGCTTAACTATAACTATATGCAAATTCATCATCATTCCATTATGAAAGAAAACCACTGATTAACAAGGCAGATTTCTTTACAAATAGGAGCATTGAAAAATTTTGGCTAAAATGTCCTTCTTGACCTCAAATCTAAGATTTACTTCTTCAGTTCCAGTTTCTATTCAAATAGAGTAGATTGACATTTAGTGATAAGCAGAATACAATAGTCAAAAAAGTGAGTTGATACAAGGTCCTAATCAATTATTTAGCAACATCTTCCTTACTTACTAGGGCATTCTTCGAATATATAACATATGACTAAAAATTATACATATATTCATCACTTTCACCGAAAAAAGCATTAAGGAGTCAGAAAACGGCCCAATTAAAAGTTTAAGAACTTCAAGTCCACTGTGCAAATCCAGAAGCTAAGAATTCATTAAACAAAGGGTAATGAACTTGTTCTTAGAATCCTTTAGATGCCAACGTTAACACATGACAAAGAGATGAGAAATAAAAGAGCAATAAAGGTAAAGAATTTTAGTATGTATATCTGATAATTAGCAACTTTTTACATGGTGCAAAAAATTATGAAGAATGAAACTCTCTACCTAAATTACCAATGGTTTATTATGCATTATCAGCTTTATCACTTACTAATAAAGCTTGAGAGACGACAGCCACCTGTCAAATAAATCTGAGCGTTTACCAAAAAAAAAAGACAACCAGAAATGTGGTTAATCAAAAATTCTCCCCTAGCTAACAGCACATAATTTGCGCCCAGTAACTATTTACAGAATCTCCAATCCTCAGACTATGGGCTTATTCTAGAGAGGGAAAAAAAAAACACCAATGCCAAAAAAAAGCATTATTTACAAATATTTAAAAATATGGTATCTAGAAAGATTCTTACAACATCACCTTAGCAAATATGGTATATACGGTTTTAAGATCTTTGGATGCCTTCATACATGTGAAAATAGTAAAGGCATCCCTCAACTCTATGAAAATCATTCTCTCAAACAGAAGTCTACATTTCTTTCTCACAAAACCTTTTTCCTATCCTATACCAGACATATCTTGATTGCTTTTCTCTTTATCTTTTCTAAACATCCTCTTAAAATTCATTTGAAATGGGAAAATGTCCAATAAAAATATTTAAAATGACATTTTTCAAGTATAAGATGCCAAGTCCTTTCAAATTGTTAACTATATATTAAATATTTTAAACTGAGTACCATCTGCACATAAGCTTTTCTATTAAAGATAGAAATACTAACAGTTTCTGGTATAATAAAACTAAACATACCCTTTTTTAAAAAAAAACATTAAATCATGCATGAAAAAGATTCTCTTTTTCAAGTGGCATATACGCTCCACATGCTGCTTCACATGGTAAGGCGTTGCGTGCCTGGCTCAGTGCCAGTTGACAGCTCAGCTGGATACTGATGCACATTCCGAACCCTCTTTGCAGCATGTCACTTCTGAACTGTTTCACAAGTAGAAAGTTTATTCAGCATCTCCCTCCAGTGCAGTCCAGTGCCCATCGTTCTGCTATTTAATCATAAGACAAGTTACTTTTTTTGACAGTACCAAAGCCAGAGTGAGAGTCAGAAAGAATAGTTTGCTACAACTGGAATTTCAACTGTTTTAGGCTCAATTAATTCTGTTGTCAAAATAAATAACTGCTCTTAGCGCTCAGATTTTATGCTGGGCAACAAGGGCAACTTAGTTTGTATAAAAGCAGATAAGACCATTCTGGCTCTGTCTCGCGATGCTCTTTCACACAGTGTCTAAAAACGCCATCATGAGTTCAACTAAAGGCAGAAGAAATTAAAGGCAGACCCCCATGAGGCCAATGATCCAAAGCAAAACAGTTCTTACATATGATGCTTTAACCATCAGTAGGAATAAATTATTGCACACACAAAAAAAGAAAGTCAACAACCTAAAGAATTCATCCAAATCTAATTTGGATCAAAACTTTTAAGAAATGTTACAGGAGGAAAGACGATTTATTTAACTGTAATCTTCAATCACTATAAGTATTTTGTGGAATGAGGTAGAGTATTAAATACTCTAATATTTAATATTTAATAGTCCCCATTGTTTTGGAATCAATTCTAAATCTCAGGCCACCAACAGGGCAAATCTACAACTTTGTCTAATTAAAAACTGGCCTCAATGGCCCCATTGCATAGTGGTTAGGTTCAGCACACTCCGCTTCAACGGCCCGGGTTCGCAGGTTCGAATCCTGGGCGGCGGACCTAAACCATTTATCAGCCACACTGTGGCTGCAACCCACGTACAAAACAGAGGAAGACTGCCACAGATGTAAGCTCAGAGCAAAGCTTCCTCAGCAAATAAAAAAAAAAGGAGGAAGATTGGCAATGGATGTTAGCTCAGGGCGAGTCTTTCTCATCAAAAAAAAAAAAAAAACTGCCCTCAAAACTCAAATAAGAAGTCTGGGCTACCCGAATTGAGCATATTTCTGCATATGCCCAACTGAAACCACGTGGTTCTAATTAGAAGCCAAAGTAAAACATACAAACATGCCCAGACCCCAAAGTCTAATAAAAAGAATGATGATGATGGGGGCTGGGGGTAGAGGCAGGAGGGAGGAAGAGAGAGAGGTGCGTGTGTGACTCATAACACTGGGAGTCAATGACTACATTTTCCAGCTTGCTCCTGGGCCTCTGGAACGCAACACAGCCACATTCCTAGGGGCCTGGGACAATGAACTAGGCAAGCTGGCATGAAAAAGAGCACCAAACTCCAGCTCATGGTGGCGTGCAAAGGGCATGGAGGCTCCAGCTCTGCTGTTGCCACTTGCTGGCTGATTATCTTGGACTAGTTACTTACTTTTTTTGAACCTAGGTCATATCATTTTTATGAATGATGTGGAAGATAACAATAATACCTTCTGCCATACTTGCTTTCTCTTTCTCTCTGTACACATACGCATACATACACATGGTCTTTTTCTTTTTTTGCTTGCTAAATCATTTGAAAGTAAGCTGCAACATCAATGCCACTTCACTTCAGGAGTATTTCTTTTGATAAAGGGCTTGCAGAATTGCCTCAATCCAGTGGTTCCAAATCCCAACTCCTAGTTGAATGTCCTAGTGCAAAGCCTCATGCATCAGAATCGCCTGGAGCGCTTGTTAAACCACAAATTGCTGGGCCCCACTCCCAGAGTATCCTACTGGGGAGGTGTGGGTTGGTGCTCAGGAATTTGCATTTTCTTGGGTAGCAAGGACCCACCCTAGACCAATGAAATCAGAATTTCTGGGATAGTACACTGTCTGTACACTGAAAAAAAAAAAAGAAAAGAAGAGAAATGAAATGAAAAGGAAAGGGAAAACAACTTCCAGGAATGATTCCCACATGTACCCAAGGCTTAGAACCAGTGATGAGGCAAACTTAGGAACCATGGTCTTAAATGAAAGGAACAAGATTTTAACCATGAAACTTCAGCACTATAAAACCTTCCAAATTTTCATCTAGTTCTCCAAACACAGAAGCTTAGCACTGAAATATAATCTCCTCCTGTATCCAAAATCTGACACTGCCTCCATCCCCCTAGACTGAGTCATGTCTTCACCCTCTGTGATCCTGACAAAACTTGGGCAACTATACCCAGCTCACAATAACCTCTCCTCTCTGGAACTCCCCCCTCTCCACAAGTGGTGCAGAAGACATGTTTATACCACATGACCGGGTCTCCCTGACCCAATTACCCGGACCAGATTCTTTCTCCTAGAAATTTGGAAAGGGACAAAAACCTGGGTTACTTCTGAGCTGTAGCTGCAATTAAAAAACAAGCAAAAATACATACAAATTACTTGGAGGTCACCTATGTCACGTGCCAGGAAAAGCAAAGAAAGCCATTCTACATGGAAAAAAATAAAGCTGTAGAAATGCAGAGCTCGAAGGAAGGAAAAGTGATTCCTAGTGTTCCTCAGGTTTGAGTTTCCTTCTGCAGCCCAGCCAGAGTCCTGATTTTGGATCCTTGGGATACCTCAGTTTCTTTCTAATAAATTTCCTTTTAAGTTCAAATTGCCTTCAGTTAGCTTCTTTCACATACTGCAAAAATAACTAAAACCCTGTCCTTGTAATTATGCACACACAGAAACTGTAATCAGCTTACTTTATTTTTTCACTTCTATTTTATTGCCAGTGTTTATACATTTAACATTTTTAATGGCTAATTCAAATTAATGAACTAAGCTTTCCTTAAACAGTCTGCTCAAAACAGTTTAATTTGTACTTCACAATTCAGAACTATAATTATGGGGATCAGTTACCGTGCTGTGATATGACTGCACACGTAGCTGGTGCAGGACGCAGATTAAATGATTTCTGAACCCAAGAAGAGCAGCAGAATCAGCATTTGAAAAAGCTTATGTGGTGTTACAAGTTAACAATTCTAATGGATTGGGACATACATGCTACTATATTACACAAGAAATGTATTCTCTAACACGAGGTAGGCAAGCGTTTTCTGTAGAGTCAGACAGGAAATATTTTCGACTCTGGGGGCCATAGGTCTGTCACAACTACTGACCTCTGCTGTCGCAGTGCAAAGCAGCCACAGATGATACATAAACAAGGAAGTGCGCTCTGTTCAAAATAACTTTTATGGACACTGAAATCTGAAGTTTATAATTTTATGTATCACAAAATACTACACTTCTTTTGATTTTTTTCTCTGATCATTTAAAAATGTAAATCCATTCTTTGCTTGTAGGCCTCACAAAAATAGGCAGAGCTAAATTTGGCTCAATGGCCACAGTTTGCTGACTCCTGCTCTAAAAGATATAAAAGAGAATCATTACCAGGTGGCGTCTACATGCCACAGGGCAGAGTTCAGGGCCTCCGCCCTAGGTGGGTGGGACAAAACAGGTGAGGTGTCCTCCCTCACAGAGCAGAGCTTTTCTCTTTAATTTTCTTTAAGGGCTCTCCTCTTCTCCTCCCCTATTTGTGCTAATCCACCTTATCCTCTTGCCTACTCACTGTCCATTCTTCTTTCCTCTTTCTCTGGTCATTCTCCCTTGCTATCCAATAGAAAAACCAGGTAATCTCGGTGCATCTGGTGTGATCTGTGGATCTTTGGCTCTTCTTAGCTATTTTTAGTTTTGTTGTCTACATGAGGGTTCGTTTCTCTGACTTAAAAAAACCCTTCAGTGGGGAGTGGCAGAAGGCTCTGTTTATAGGTTTGACATTATTCCAAATCCTTGAGGGGTCTGGAAAGATTATCACTAGCTTTTATTTTTTTCAATTGTTTGCTTTACCCTATACTTGAAAATAATACACCTAATGTAGAAGCTAAAATACTCTAAATATCTAAACTAATCAATTAATTTCATTTAGGCAGTGTGACCACAAGAATCTCATTTTTGTCCTTTTCTTTGTGGCTGATTGTTTATGTTCACGTTTCTCAGGCTTTTTCTATTTGTATCTTTAAATACAGTCCCTGGAAGTCCTCAAATGGAAGCTATAAACCTATATTATTATATAATGAAATACAGATAAGCTTTCCAACAAAATCTTTTATTTAAACATATTACACACTAGCCTACCAACTTAAGTTATTTATCCTTTTGTTTCTTATAAATGGAAACTTGCTTTACTTTCATGAATTATAAATAGCATACAGTAAAATTAGCAGCATGACTGTAAAACAGAAAACTTCAAAAATATGGATTTTAATCTCCTTCGGCAACTGAAGTATATGAGAATGGGTAGGAATACTAGGATAATGTCATTAGAACATAAAAAGATACTCAAAATTAGAAAACACCTGTTTATTCATGATCCTTTCAGACCACAGGTGCTTTGATATTCAAAGCATCCACTTACAGTGACTCAAATTCCAGAAGAGCCAGGCAGTACTACGCTTAAAAAGCACTGACAAAAACAATATGAAGTTTCTCAAAAAAATAAAAATAGAACTACCATATGATCCAGCAATCCCACTTCTGGGTACTTATCTGAAGGAAATGAAATCACTCTCTCGAAAAGATATCTGCATCCCCATGTTCTTTGCAGCATTATTTACAAAAGTCAAGACATGAAAACAACCTAAGTGTCTACTGACAGATGAATGGATAAAGAAAATGTGGTGGGGGCCGGCCCGGTGGCATAGTGGTTAAGTTCGGGCGCTCTGCTTTGGCGGCCCAGGGTTTGAGGGTTTGAATCCTGGGCACAGACCTATGCACCGCTCATCAAGCCATGCTGTGGTGGCATCCCACATACAAAATAAAGGAAGATGGGCACAGATGTTAGCTCAGGGCTAATCTTCTTCAGCAAAAAAAAAAAAAAAAAAAAAGAGGAAGATTGGCAACAGATGTTAGCTCAGGGTCAATCTTCCTCACACACACACAAAATGTGGTGTGTATATACATATGTGCATATATATACACACACAACAAAATATTATTCAGCCATAAAAAAGAAGGAAATCCTGCCATTTGAGACAACACAGATGGACTCTGAGGTTATTATGCTAAGTGAAATAACTTAGAGAAAGACAAATACTGTATGATCTCACTCATATGTAGAATCTAAAAAAAACCAAACTCACAGATACAGAGAGCAGATTGGTGGTTGCCAGAGGCAAGGGGGTGGGAGTAGGGTGAGTGAAATAGGTGAAGGTGGTCAAAACCCACAATCTTCCCGTTATAAGATAAACAAGTCCTGGAGATGCAATGTACAGCCTGCTGACTATAGTTAACAACACTGTATGATATATTTGAGAGCTGCTAAGAGAATAGTTCTTAAAAGTTCTCATCACAAGAAAAAAAACTGTAACTATGTATGGGGATGGAGGTTAACTAAACTTACTTTGGTAATCATTTTGCAATATAAACATATATGAAATCATTACATTGCACACCCGAAACTGGTACACTGTTGTATGTTAATCATATCTCAGTAAAAAAAGTAATGACGAAAAAAGTCACTACATATAATAAGTAGTATAAAATAGTCTCAATCAATAGGGAAAAAATGTTAATACTCTCAAAGTGTTTGATTTACACAGAAGAATTGGAGACATAAAGTTAGAGGTTCTATCTTCCAACAGATAACTGACTAAAGAAAACAGTCATTTTTCAGCACAAGAGACATAAACTTTTAGGTATACAAAGTTTTTAAAGAACTGGGCCTCCTGTTTTCTTTTTGAAATGTATAGCCCATAGAACTGAAACTAGTTGGGGAAAGAACTCATCCACCAGAGGGGGCCCTTACAAAACAGGAATAAAAAATGTTACCAGCAATCAATAGTATACACAATTGAGGGTTAGAATACATGTTACAAAACAAAATCCTTTGAGTCCAGGAATTCCATACAATCACACACAAAATTTTCATCATTGCAATGAGCCCCCAAACTCATTTGTTCAGGTACCCATAAGCTGGACAAATATATATAAAAGAACTGTAGCTAGCCAGCCACAGCAAGTCAACTAGAGAAGCACTATTGATCCCTTCCATTCCACCCACACTTCACTCCTTTTTTGTTGTGAGGAAGACTGGCTCTGAGCTAACATCCATTGCCAATCCTGTTCTTTTTGCTGAGGAAGATTATCCCTGAGCTAACATCTGTGCCCATCTTCCTCTATTTTGTATGTAGGATGCCGCCACAGCATGGCTTGATGAGTGGTGCACAGGTCCACACCCAGGATCCGAACCTGTGAATCCTGGGCTACCAAAGCGGAGCGCACAAACTCAACCACTATGCCACCAGGCCAGCCTCCTTTTTTTTTAAAATTAGTTCTAGGACCACTTTCTTTTGAAAGTCAGTCGCCTATATACACAATGTCAACAGTCATCCTGAAACAATCACCTAATTCTGAGTTTAGTGACGCTAGGAAAGCCCACGTCATCACCATTCTTGGCCCCCTCTTACCACGTAGCTACAGGAATTTCTACATGTCTTAGTACATCTTGAGGCCAGTAAATTTAAATTTATAAAGAAACAATATCCAGTAATAGCTACCTATTAATCAGGAATGTATTGATTTTTGAAAATAACATTTACCAAGTACTCAGTAAATGCTACATTATCTCACGCAAACTTCACAACAACCCCATGAGGTAGGTACTATTATTATCCCCACTTTACAGAGGACAGCATTGAGGCTTAAAGGTCTCACTGCTGGTGAAGAGTACACCACAAACTACAGGGCTAACTACTGTGCTGTACCACAGGTAAGAAAATAATGGAAATTTTTGTTGAGAAAATTGTAGATTCACATACAGTTGTAAAAAAAAAAAAAAAAAAATACAGGGAGATTCATTGTACACTTTGCCCAGTTTCCTACAATGATAACATTTTACAAAACTACAACATAATGTCACAAACAGGATACTGTTAATGATATAATCTCCCAATCTTATTCAGAGTTCTGTCTAAGGCATTTTTAACCAGCCAATACATCTTTGCTTTTATTCTATCAACACTTCTAAATGGTCTACATAAAATTCTATTTGTTCCCCAATTGTTTTTACCTCTCTTAACTGGTCTTCACTTACAATTTAATCTCTGCACAAGGAGTTTTAGGGTTTCACACTATTCTGTAGTTATGTATCTCATATACAGTTATCTCATATACAGTCCATATCTCATATATAGTCATACATATATGTATCTCATATATATTATATATGTCATTCTCCCTCTATATATAAACTTACTTAGTTCTATTCTAATTTCTCCAAAGCACAGGCCTTGAGGTCAAGAATCCTAGAATTTAATCCCAGCTCTGCCATGTACTACGCTTAGGCAAATCATTTAACCTCTCGACACTTCCCTCCTCTGTAAAATGGGAATAATAGTACCTATTTCAAAGAGTTGCTGAAGGTCAAAGTTTGCTTGCAAAGTGGTTGGCACAGTACATGACACAGAGTAAGGGCTCACTAAACTTTAACGATAATTATTTACTATTTCCCCACCAAGACTCTTCTAACAGCAAATCCATCCATTCCAACCTCCTTAAACATTCTAACCTTACCATTGTATGCCCATTTGCTCATTCATTCAACAAAAACGTGCTGTTTACACATAAAGAAGATAGATGAATCAAATACAGAACTGTTCTTCCCAAGTGTACAATTATTAAAATTTAAGGTAGACAGCAAGAGTGCCAAACAAAAGTACAGTTAAAGTTCTCCAGCACTTTTGATGGAGGAAGTAACACATGACCTGGTCTTTCAGAGTTTAGTCATTCAACAAATAAATAGGAAGCTGTGGGGTTGGAAAGGAGTGGGATATAGCATTTTCTAGAGTAAGGACATAAGGGCGACTAAGGTACCAAGGGAAAAAGGGGCACGTATGGGAAAGAGCAAGCAGTTCAGGTTGGCTGCAGTGAAGGGTACTAGAAAAGGAATAATGGGGAGTAAGGCTGAAGACTGGTCAGGGCCAGATGCTGAAAGGCCAGCATCTAAATGTCATTCTGTCTATAATGAAAAGTCAAGAATTTATGAGTAGAGCAGTTGTAAGTTCATAATTGTATAGTCAAAACACGAACATGCTTTAAACACGTAAAATGGATGAGAGAAGAAATGCCTATTACACCAGGATTTAGAAACCTCTGCTGCAATTAGTTAGGTAGGCAGAGAAAGCATGGAAAAAAGGTGTGAAGGGAAAAACACTAACATAATTGAATCAGTACAATTTGAAATTTAATGAAATGTGGGAAGAAGGAAGAGAAGGTGACTGAGGTTTCAAGCCTTAGTTCTGTGAACTGCACTGAAGAAAAACGGTTCCCAGACTTTTCTACAAGTCACTTATCCATTTGCTCAATTCCAAACCATATTTTAACTTCTTTACTGGACTGAATTAATTTACAGAGTGAAACAAATATCTTGCAAGAACAAGGTATAGTAACTAATAAATAGAGTTAAGAAATCTGGAAGACTCTAAGAATGCTGAGCAGGAGAAGGGAACAGGCTACTTTAACATCTGACATATCATGACATGCTTATCAAAAATGAGATTCAGGGGCAGGCCCCGTGGCTTAGCGGTTAAGTGTGCGCGCTCCGCTGCTGGCGGCCCGGGTTGGGATCCCAGACGCGCACCGACGCACCGCTTCTCCGGCCATGCTGAGGCCGCGTCCCACATACAGCAACTAGAAGGATGTGCAACTATGACATACAACTATCTACTGGGGCTTTGGGGGGAAAAAAAAAAGGAGGAGGATTGGCAATAGATGTTAGCTCAGAGCCGGTCTTCCTCAGCAAAAAGAGGAGGATTAGCATGGATGTGAGCTCAGGGCTATCTTCCTCACAAAAAAATAAATAAATAAAACTTAAAAAAAAAAAAAAAGAGAGAGACATTCAGGACACCTATCAGCATTTGTTCATAAAACAGGAATCAGGACTCCTGTATTCATCTGCTCACTGGTATATCCCGTGTCTAAAACAGTGCCTGGAATACTGTTAGCACTCAATAAATGTATCTGTTGAATACATATCTGAATGAGAAAAGGAAAAGGTTACTGAATTTTAAGAAAGGTTCTCCATTGGCCTCAATGCTCCAAACGCTCAACATTCTCTCCCACTCTTTCTCTTATTAAAATGGCCTTCTGTTGCTAACTCTACTTTCAAAAATATAAAGAAACTGTGATATATGAATTTAGTAAAAGTTATAATAATCATTTTAAGAACTACTAAATTATTAACCACTAAAGGTCAAAACAAAAATCTTAATTTAATACATCATCAGACACTAAGTAAATGATACCTGAGATTTTACACAGATTTTTAAGTATCTCCCAAGTTCCATTCTGCAGTTCTGGGATTTAAAGGCAAACACATTTGCCACGGGAGTGAAACGTGAACAAGTTCCCGTGCAGAGTTTATCATCTTACCAGGTCTTTCCTTCCCAGTGCCTTTTGACTCAGCAAATTTTTGTATCAAGCTTTCAACTGTAGTGTTAGTCATGTTATTTATAAATTCTTCATGGACCTATTAAAATGAGATAAAGATAAATTTTTTTCTTTTCCCATAAATATTCTTACTGTATTTTGGACAACACCTCCACAAAGCAATTAAAATTCATTACACAAAAATATGTATTTTTTGACCCAGAGCCTTTGAGAACTTTCATTTACCTAAGATGCTCTGTTACCTAACTTACAGTGTTAGCAGACGTGTGGGTACCAACCACTGCTTACACGAACCCCTTAAGATATGGCCTCACAGCCTTAGAAATCAAGGCAGTTTCCTGTTACCATCTTTGAGTGTTTTAGAGACATAATTCTTATGATAAATAAAACTCATATGGACAATGACAATAGTTTTAGATCTTTAATAATAAAGAATAACTGACTTCATCTTACTCTACTGTATTTCTTTTTTTTTTTGCTGCTGAGGAAGATTCACCCTGAGCTAACATCTGCTGCCAATCTTCCTCTTATTGTATGTGAGCCGCCACCACAGCATGGCCACAGATTAGTGGTGTAGGTCCGCGCCCGGGGAACTGAACCCAGGCTGCCAAAGCCGAGGGCACCGAACTTAACCACTAGGTCACCAGGGCTGGCCCTCTACCGTATTTCAATATACTCCAAATTGTCACCATTAAACATTTTTCATATTTTTGCAAAATTTCTAAGCACAAGTTCCATAACTTACTGAAGCTGCTGTTCTAAATTTTAAGATAGTAAAACTTCAAAAAAAAAATTCAAAAATTGGTAACCAGAATTTTAATGTAAAGAGGACTGAGCATAGTTAATTTTAAAAATTAATTTGAATTATCATCCTTGGTGGTCAAACAAACAAAAATCCAGTCTATTTTATATTTAACACATGTAAATACATATTCTTTATCCAAAATAATTCAGTATCATGTTATGAGTTTTGGATTTTTAAAGAGTCACAAATTAACATAAAATTTTCATGAATCAGTTCAACAAAAGTAAACACTCACCTGACCTATTTGCAAATGAATTTCCTTTATAGCATTTGACAGGGATCCTATAATTTCCTTTATGTGAATGAGATGAGTTTGTTCAATATCTTGAAATTTCTGGGTAGCAAATATAGAAAGTTACATATATATAAAAATATATATATCTACACACAATATACAACATATATTCTGAAATCAAAAGACCTTTTATAAGTCATCTCAAAACAGCTCACCAAATTTACAAGTTATCATTATTATGTAATGTTTAACACTGCTTCTAGACACATGAGTCTAGTAAATATACTGAAACATATAGCATTGAGAAAAGCTAACTTTTTGTTATGCCATTTCTCAGGCGAATATGCACTTTTTCAGACTCTGAAGATACCACAAATTAAAATCTGTAATCATGGTCAGAAAACTACAAGGAGACCCAGAAGAGAATAGTGCCACAAAAGCCAAAGGAGAAGTGTTTCCAAAACTGAAGAACAATTAGTTGGCAGAGCAAAAATTACAGTTTACTTCTGAGGACTTATCGAGCCCATAGACTCTCAAAATGTCTTTCCAATTCTTGAACTGTTAATACACAGTCTCCAAAAGAGGTAGTCTGTGGTCAAAGAAGTTTAGGAAAGCCTGCACACTCTCTTTAGCAGTTCTCAACTGCAGGCAGGGTGCACCAGATCCCTGGGGGTGTTTTCAAACCACAGAATACAGAGACCCTCCACTACTACCTGGGGGAAGGGGTAGGAGGAGGTGAGAATGTTGTTTGGAAAAAAAGTCCCAGGTTATTTTGATATTTATCCCCAGGAAGAAAACCACTGATAGACTTGGCTTCACAATAAACATATTAACAACTCTCAGAAATATGGAAATAACAAAACTTGTCTCACTCCGCATAACTCAATGTTTTCCAAATTTCTTCTAACGCACAACCCTTTTGGTTTTTCTTCTTCTCTGAGTATCTATGAATATCTCACAGAACAAAAATATTCCTCAAAACAGGATTTGGGAAATGCTGAACTAGCCATTTTCAAACAAAATACATTTGTCATTTCCACTGCACAAACCTGATTACCCATTTTGTTGCCAAACTAAATCAGTTCTAAGGAATAGGCCTAAACGCCTTGTTATTTTTCTCTGGTTAATTTATCAAACTAAATTCCTTCATGCCATATTTAAAGTTATTTATTTATTTATTTATTTTGTGTGTGTGTGTGTGTGTGTGTGTGTGTGTGTGTGTGTGTGTGTGTGTGTGTGTGTAGAAGATCAGCCCTGAGCTAACATCTGCCAATCTTCCTCTTCTTGCTGAGGAAGACTGGCCCTGGGCTAACATCCGTGCCCATCTTCCTCTACTTTATATGGGACGCCGCCACAGCATGGCCTGACAAGCGAAGCAGCACATTGGTGTGCACCCGGGATCCGAACCCGGGCCGCCGGCAGCGGAGCGCACACACTTAACCGCTAAGCCACGGGGCCGGCCCCCTTCATGCCATATTTAATGTACAACTTTCTTCAGCACTGAGTTACATGATCAGAAATCACCAAGCCAAATGATCATATCCACATTTGTGTAACATGTCTGAACTTTTTAAAAAAAAAAACCAATAATGGCAAAATTACAGTTTTGGTAGTAATGCAACAATAATCCAAAAACTTAAATCAATTTTACTCATGAGGAATGGCCTATTTTACTCAATTTTACTAATGAGTTAAAACAGACTGCTTGTCTTGACTAATTCTGACCAAGTCAATGAGAATACTAATACTGTAAGATCCTGAATTACTCTTAAGAACTGAGGAATATTCAGCAGGAGCATAATTCCATTTTATCTTCATATTATAAGAAGTCGCCCTCATCTTAAATTTCTGCAATTTAATGAACAAGATATTTTCTCACAGACAGGTACACCCAAATCCAGGGAAGTTTGGTCAGACAGCCACTAATTTCATATGGATGACCCCTAATTCCAAGAAAACTACGCCGCCTTCTCATTCTCCTTGGAAACAGCTACACTGAACAAGGCAGATCCTTCATTATTAAGAAATATCTTGAAGCATGAAGCCACACTGAAACTCAAAGCACGATTCAAACGCAATTTTGAAAGTGTACTGTTTTCTTTTTTGGTGAAGGAACACTGCTAAATATCACAATTCCTGAAAATCAGTGACTACTAACTCAGAGCAATTCAGCAATGTAAATATAGTCTCAAGTGTCTGAATATAAATGAACTATCTTGAACACGTAAGATAGATTTTTCCTCCTTGCAATTTCACATTCACTGTGTTCCTATGTATTGTTACATTAGTAGAAAAAAAAAAAAATACAATTTTGTCAGCCACTAGAGATATATAAAAGCACTCTAACCCTAAAAATCCTTAATCTGAGGGCACCCCTTAAGCAAATCTCAAAGTTTCCTCAAACTAGCCATCTAACTGTTCAAAGTAAACAAGAGTCCACTTGTTTCAAGGTTTTCAAGTGTCGTTAACTGACAGTGGTGAAAAGCATGAGCACAGAGGAAAGTCACAATGTTAATCACGCTTACTCTCAACCCAAATGAAAAAACTTACAAACACTCCAAGTAAATTCTAAACTTTTTCACCCCAGGGACTCAGTTTCTTTTCCCACTAGTAAATATAGGTCCTGCCACCCGAATTTGATTCTCACTAGACTGACAGACCCCTTTTCCCACTGGGGTTAGGTCAACCTGCTTGGCCTGGAACAAAAGGAAAGTGGAGATGTAAAAGAATTCTTTTCCTTTCTAAATAACCCAAATTAAAGTCTACTGTCTATTAAGAAACAAGTTAACCTGTTCTGCATTCATGTGTGTGTGACAGAGAGACACAGACAGAGAAGGAACACAAATGAGAACATGCACACACTACCATGGTATACTATCACTTTTATCTAAAAGCAGCATGGTTGTACATCTGCTCAAATAAATTAACGTTCCCATCTTGGAAATGGCAGGATAAACAAAACACCAATTTGAAAAAAAAAAAATGTAATGAGGAAGCAGAAAGAGATAAGGAGAGGGAAAGATAAGTGCTGAAAATTCTTAAAGAATATTTTTAAAGGGCCGGCCCGGTGGCTTAGCGGTTAAGTGCACGCGCTCCGCTGCTGGCGGCCCGGGTTCGGATCCCGGGCGTGCACCAACGCACCGCTTCTCCGGCCATGCTGAGGCCGCGTCCCGCATACAGCAACTGGAGGGATGTGCAGCTATGACATACAACTATCTGCTGGGGCTTTGGGGGAAAAAATAAATAAATAAAATCTTAAAAAAAAAGAATATTTTTAAAAAGTAATATAAACAAACAAAAAACCCTGACACTAGCAAATTCTAATTCCTGTTTTTTCAATTAAGTAATTGAAAGGCAAACATTTTCATTGATAGAAACTAATCATTTAGATGAAAAATTAACAAATCAACAATAAGTGCCTTACAAACAAGGGTTTCTAATGATTTAAAAGACAAAAGGGCACTTGCTGAAGTCTACAATGACTTCAGTTACTATAAAAGCTGCAACTTTTGATCTCACTAGAGTTGGAGCCTCATTTCACACAACTAAGGAAACACTTCTTGAAACATCATCATTTCCCAGTTGCCATGACACCATACTTCCCAGGTTTCTTCCTTCTCTGGTGTCTCCTCCTTGGGTTCCAGTGTCTCTTCTTTAACCAAACTGTCAATGCTGAGTCTCTCGGAGCTTGGCCCTTTCTTCCCCACACTCCACCCAAAGACGATGCCATTCTGGCTCTGTGTGCTGACAAACGCCCATTTTATACAGGCTCGTAATCCTTTATTCAAAACATTTAGGACCAGGTGTTTTGGAATTCAAACACTTTGGATTTTTTAAATAAAGATAATATGGTGTTGTTACCATATACTTCATAATACTATCAGCAGGACTGCAGTGGCATCTGTTTATCGAACACATTAATACTTCTAAAGGAAAACAGTATATTCAGCACTAGCAGGATGAAGAAAGACTATAAACAGCCACATATCAATTCAAGTTTTGTGGCCAAATGAGTTATAGAAAAGATCTTGGTTTTCAGAGCTTTTGGAATTCAGAACTGTGGATAAGGGATGGTGAACATTATGTCCAGCCCAGATTACTTGGATCCTCCAAAACTACCCATCTGATGTCTCCACTTAGGTAAGGCAGCTCAAAATTAACAGGTTCAAAACTGAACATCGGATCTCCTTCCAACCGCTCAAACTAACAGTTCTTCATCTAGTCTTTCCCATTCATCTCTATCCACACAGACTTACAAGCCAAAGCCCGGAGGAGATCTTCATCTCCCTTAGAATTCCCCTACCCACCCCACCTCTGCCATCTCCAGATGCATTCACTTCTCTCCTTTCCAAGACCATCACACCGGCCCTCATCCTTCTCACCTACTACAGTGCCTTCCAAACTGGACTCTTGATTCTCCTTTGGCCTCACGATTATCCATTCTTCACAAAACTGCCAGAATTATGCTTTAAAATGCAAATCAGATCATGTCACATCCCTGCACACAACCCTTCAGCATCTTCCAACTGCTCTTAGAAGAAAACCTAAACCCTTACTAAAGCCTGGTTCATGCCTATCTGTTTAACCTCGTTTCTCACCATCACCTCTCCTTACTCAGTTTTAGTGAGCGTTTGTTACTTTCTAGAAGGTGACAACTCTTTTACACCTCTGGATCTTCATACCCATGATCCCCAGTACCTAGAACAGTCTTGTCCCAGAATAAGTCTCTTACTCATTCTTCAAGTCTCAGTTTTAAACATCACTTCTCCAAAAAGGCCTTTCCTAACTCCCTAATCCAAGTTAGGTCACCCCTATTGTCTTATCTCATGGAACCCTGTTCTCCCTTGTAACACTTATAATAATTTATAACTTTGTATCGAAGCATGCACTTACTGTCTGCCATCCTCCTCTGTATTGAACACTCCACCTAGAGCAGGGAGCTTCTGTCTTATTTACATATATCCCGTATACACTCAGCATCTAGCACAGTGCTGACAACATGGTAAGAAAAGACGGATGCATGTGTACCTGCACACAAGCATGCAAGCCTTTTGGTTTCTGAGAGGTGAATCATTCACCACTCCAAGTGAGAAGACTCGCTCGAGTCCAAAGAGTCAGACTCCTAAAGTTCTTCTTCACGGTTACTGAGTGCCTACCAGGAGCTGTGAGCTGTTTTAAGTGCTGAGAAACAGCAGTAAACAAATCAATTCCTGCTCTCATAGAACTTACATTTTAGTAGGAGAAGACAGGCAACAAAAAATATGGGTAGAAGAGCCGGTGTGCTTTACCACGTTTCTAGCCCCTCAGAAGTGATGACTAAGAATAACGTTCTAAGAGGAGTTTCTTCCGCCAGCCTCAGTACCAGAGTGATGACAAGGCAGAAGAGCTGTAGCCGACTCATGATGAACAAGTACTACGATAACTAATAAACCCTTGCTACTGTAAGCCACTGAGGTTTGGGGGTTCTTTGTCAACTCAGCATACCTAGCCTATCCTGACTGATACACTAAATAAAATTCATGGTATGTCAGATGATCACAGGTGCTAAGGAGAAAAACAAAACAAGAAAAGAGAAGAGGGTGGAGGTGGAAGTTCTAGGTATGATTCATAAAGGTACCCATCTTAAACCTAGGCCTTTAATTAAGGCTCTAAGAACAAGAAATTGGATATAACTTAACCCCAAGCTTCCGGGAGACAGACATCTTTTTATTGTCTGACTTCCCTCACCAAAATGGAAGTTCTGCAAGAGTAGGGACTTTTTTTGTGTGTGTGTGAGGAAGATTAGCCCTGAGCTAACGTCCATTGCCAATCCTCCTCTTTTTGCTGAAGAAGATTGACCCTGGGCTAACATCTGTGCCTATCTTCCTCTACTTTATACATGGGAGGCCTGCCACGGCATGGCTTGATAAGTAGCATGCAGGTCCACGCCCAGGATCCAAACCTGCGAACCCCAGACCGCCAAAGCAGAGCACGCGAACCCAACCACCACACCACCGGGCTGGCCCCCAGGGATTTTTCACTGCTTTGTTAACTGCTGTATCCCCAGCACTGAGTCACTTCCAGGTTTCTCCTTAAGCAGAAGTTAATTTTAAAATCCATACATAAGGCTAACAATCAGCACTGTCTTCATCATCTACCAATGTCCTCATTCTCCCAATTCTCTTTAAGTAGCCTCTTCTGATCTATCTGAATAATCCCTTACAATATTATAATTATTGCATATTGGTCCTCAATCTCCAAAACAAGATGTGTATTTTTAAAACAGCATTATTAAAACACTAAGATTGTGCATTTTAACATTTCTAACACTGAAAAATTATATTTATATCAGCAAACACAAATACCCTATTTTAGATTTAAAGCCTTAAAAATACCAACCTGAGCTGTTTCTGTCATTTTCTGTTCAAAATCAGCTTTTGCTAATGCATATTTTTCCACATAGAGTTTATAAGTATCTGTAGCTTTCTTAGATTTAACAGCTGCCTGTAACAAAACAAAAACATTTTGAACTACATGATCTTTTTTCTTTCCTGATATAAGTTAATATGAAATAATAATTTAAATGCATTTTAAGGGATGAGGCCTATGCTGAGTTCCATACGACATAAACTAATTTTAATACCTTTTTTCAAGTCCTCCTTAGTAATATTTTTTGTTACAGTCACACAATAACACAGAAATTACACGCTGGGTCTCCTTTCTGTCTGATGGAATATGCTTTGAAAAGTTAAAATATTCTCATTTTATAACCCAGAGTAAGATCATATAACCACATTATAATGGTACAATGTTAGTAAGAATTCAATGAACAAAAATGTGACAATACCATCAGAATATGCTTGACACTCCTCTCTACACCTGTGTCTTCCTTCCTCCCACCACAAAGTATACGTATTCCATGTCTGATCAATGTCTGATTAATGACTATAAAGCTAGTTCAATAGTCGAGAAGATTAGTTTTCCTTGATATTCCTCAGTTTCGATTATACTCCAGCAAATCTATAAATTTTATTTTAATCACTGCATATTTTTTCAAGATTTCTATTTTTACAAAATTGTTACTGCATTATTATAGTTCTAGTTTTATCAAAATTACTTATTCAATAAAAAATTAATAATATATTAAATATTAGGCAGTGATGAATATGAAGATAAATTATATTATATAGGGATCTCTTCTTCAAAGTCTTCATAGAAGAACTGGAATCTATATATAAACAGCTAGAAATTGGTAGAAAGTTAACAAAGCCACAAAAGTAAAGATAAATTCTACAGAAGATAGACATTCAGGAAAATGAAAGATGATGTGTAACTTGTAGGTTGGGGCAGACACATGGCTATCAAGAAACAACTATTCTCTTGGGCCGGCTCCGTGGCTTAGCGGTTAAGTGCGTGCGCTCTGATGCTGGCGGCCCGGGTTCGGATCCCGGGAGCGCCCCGAGGCACCACTTCTCCGTCCAACGCGAGGCCGAGTCCCACGTACAGCAACTAGAAGGATGTGAACCTATGACATGCAACTATCTACTGGAGCTTTGGGGGGAAAAAATGAATAAATAAAATCTTTAAAAAAAAAAAAAAAAAAAAAGAAACAACTATTCTCAAACAACTGATCAATTTGGACACAGGAAGTTGGCGGGAGGGGTGTTGAAGTAAATAAGAGTTCAAAGAAGATCAAAAAGAGAGAAGTATAGGATTTCAAGATACATCAAGAGCTCCATTTTCTTGATGGACGGTCTGCCAAGAGTGAAGAAGAGCAGGGTGGGACTGAGAGCTTCAGGAGAAGGAAAAAACTTTCAAACCATGGTTGTGGAGGATGCAACAAATAAGAACTAGACGAGTACAAGTATTGCTAAGAGCTACTGAGGACTAAGGAAAGCTGGAAAACATGGAATTTATGTAGAGCCAATCAGAACCAATATGTAATTACCTCCAGCTATGTTCAGGAGTCTAAGAACAAGAATTAGAAGCAGAAAGTTGGTTTTACCTGGAGGTTTGGGATTGGCAAGAGATGCATACAGTCCTAGTCTCTAAAAAGGCAACTCTGTACTCTCTCTAATATATAACTGCATATATTATATTAAACATATTCACTCAATGCTTTCCTGCTTTCTTAAATAAAAAATATAGAATGCCACTTTATCCTGTAGTGTAAAGAAAACTGGTTTCGGAGCCAGAAGAAACTGGATTCAAATTCTGGCTCTTCCATTTACCACCCGTTTGAGCTGGTCTTTCAGCTTTACAGAGCTCTCTCATTCCTAAAACGGGAATAATGCCACCTATTTTTTAGAGATTTGCCGGTGATGAAATGTAATTTATGTAAAATGCTTGCGACAGGTTCTGGCATATACTTAAATCTACAAAATAAATGAAATCTGCCATTATTACGGTTTCTAAAAGGAACACCATCAGGAACATACATCATTATACTTTGCTGTTATTATATCTAAGAATTGTACTGAGCTCTCCATCCCTAGAGTAAGTGGGATTTTTCCAGTTTGCTCCTATGAATATTTTTTTTATTCTTTTCCCATTGTCTGCCCCTTTGACATTATTTTATACTACTGTTACTAATACTTCCTCTAACATCATAGCCCTATTCAAACACATAACAATTAGATGAGATGGATATTTAGAGTTTACTAACTACCTTCATAGGAAGTTTGCTAAAATTTATTTTAAAAACGATTTCAATGGCATGGTTATCTGGGTTTCCTTTTGGATTTTTTTTATGCCAAGAGACTTTAGTTTCTTCTTCCAACTACCTAAATCTTCAGTCTGTACAAGAGTAATCAGCAACCTAGAGTCCATGGAGTGATTTTCAATGACAGAGCCTACCAAAATGATGGTGTCCCAACTGGTAACCCCTTCTTTGCTTGTTCCTCATCCTAACACCTACTCTTTTTCTCTGCTGCCTAATAATTTATGTGTCAGCTACTGATAAAGACAATAGGTTGTGATCACTCCTAGAGATGTTTGCAATTTGAAAGCAAATTCATAAAAATGTAAAACTCCCAAAAATTACAACTATACTGATTGTGCCCATACTTCTAAAAGTTATTTATTTCATGGGATCTTTCCTGTTTTCTTTTTACAGGTTCTGTACAAAATAAGATACCTCTCCTTCTAAACTCACCATTAAAACCTCTCTCTAACCCTCTTGTTCTGCACTATTCAATACTTCTTGGCTCCTCAAAAAAGAAGGAAACTTCTTAAAGACAAAAGAGGATAGTATGTATTTAGCCTTTAATAACCTTCATCACATCTGGCATGGTGACAGGCATATGGTAGAAACTAAAACATTAATTTACTATTGCCCACAAATTATCACTTCATAATCCAAGTCAATCAGAAAAATATTTGAATAAACCATTTAAAAAGGCAAGAATTTAGTCTATAGCCTATATATAAAATAAACTATTAATTTTTATTATATTAATGAACAAGAAAAATTCAAATAATATTTCATTATGATGATTATTTTTCTAAGTAAACACATATGCTGTGCTGTGGACAATACAATGATGGTTTCTCACTCAAAAGCAATTTATAACCTAACAGAAATACAAGATGACTGTCTGGAGGACCATTACTTCTTATAGAAAACCTGTGATATATTTCTAGAATGTAAACAAGTTATTTCACATTATTCATTACACTTAAAATTATAGGACCTTAAAAGACGGAAAGAAGTTCCCGAAGCATCATTTCCTCTTCCTATACTCAGTCTCTAGAATTCTAACTAGTTTTGGTACTCAAATCTTTACTGAGTCAAGTGGGGTAGAAATACTCATTTTAAAATGTTAAACCAGCATATTTTCATAACTTTCTTTTTTTCTCACAAAATATTCTCACCATAAATCTTGGTCTAGCCATTCAACCCGGTATATAAACTTATTTGTTCATTATTTCTGACCATAAAATTATTGTCTTCATCTCAAAGTTGAAGAGCTGGATCTAACTCGGAATTGTGAACAGATAAGTCTTTTGGAGTATACTTTCTGCTCCAGGAAACTGTAAAATTTCATTTCTTATTTGGAAGCATGACAGAAGAAGAAAGAAGATACCCTTTATAAGTTCTAACTTATATTTTTTACATCAGCTTTCACTCTTCAAAGGTAAAAATAACATGCCAGAATCTTAAGGAAATTACATAGCAACTTAAAGAAGCATCTTGGAAAACTGACAAAAGAAGTGCTTAGTAATAAAGGAATAAAATTTTAAAAAAAGAATTTGTTGACTCACAAGGTGTTCTAAGTAATGACAAAAACAAATTTGAAGAAAACTAAGGGTATCATATAAAAGGAAGTAGAGGCAATTTTAGAATGTAATTGTATCAGGAATATCTGTATTTTCTGAAAGCAAGAAACCTCTCTCATAGGAAACAACTATACAGCAATACTCAGTTAAGTCAAAACAGCTTTCTAATAGTATATATTCTTAGTAATACTGTAAACTCTTGGAGTAGAACTATAGAAACTAGATATCCTAGTAGTAACAAACTTGACCACTTTTGTAAAGTCATTATTAAAAGGGAAGTTGGAGCATTTGTTCTTAAATGAGGAAATTAAGCTCTAAAAGCAAAAACTACATTTCCTCTCATAAATAAAAGATTGGTTTTCTGTTTTGTCTACTGATAATGAAATAAATCCTACATGTTATTCATTTCCTTAGCATTATAATTTTAAACTTAATGATATACTACCAGAAGTATTTCTGTTTAAGTCCCTACAATTTTTATAGTAAAATCCTATGAAGTAAATATATATATATATAAAATAAGTACTTAGTCCACAAACATGAGTGACTTCTAAATGGTGTTTTATAAAACTAAGGGTTTGTGAGTGAAGATGAGAAGCATACTATGTCATAATATCCATAAGTATTTAGGATTTCAAGTTTACCAAAAAAAAAAAAACGGTTCAAAGATCTATGTTTTAAAAAAAAATTTACATTCATGTTAATAAAAAGCATCTTATTATAGGCCAAGATTGGCTTGATTCCCAGTCAGAACTGCATCCCTAAGCCCCCAACTTCCAATAAAACTTTAGCCTTAGCCAGCAGCCCAAGAGCTTTCTTTTTTCCCTACCTAGAGCTTCACGCAGTGAGAGGGGCTCCTTGTGCCTCATCTCAGTGGGGAACATTTAGTCCCCTTTCTCACACAAGAGCCAAGGTCCCCTGCCTGAGGGCTCTGAGTCCAACAAGCCCGCATGGTCCACTCTACAGGCCACTTTCGGATTCTGTTCCATTTCTGGTTCACAGGATAATATTCTTCTTTTCAGACTCTGTTATTTTGTTTGTTTTCCCTTTTTATATTTTATTCATAATTGCTGTGTCTGGAACAGAGGGTGTTTTAAAATCATGAACTTACTGTGCCTCATGTTTCCCCCACTCCCAATTTTTATTTATTGCACAAACATTTTAGGAAATATATTACTCCAAATTCAATCAAATGTTTTGATTCTTTCATATGCATTCTTCCAAAAACTAGAAGAGTCTAGTTTTTGCCCATGTATGTACACTTTTATAATTATTATAATTGTAATATGGTTACAATTTGGTTTTCTTTTTTTACTGGATGTTTCAAATACTTTACAAAGGTTTCAAAATTATCACTCCCTATGGCTCATTCCTAAATGAAATATACCACATCAAACAAGTGAATGGTTAAACTGTTTTGAAAGGGGAAAAAAACCTACTTTCAATTAAAATGCAAGTGGGGGAAAGGGTTGTGGTTTACCACAATACTACACAAATGTGTTCAAAGTCAGCAATAAATCACCCACAACATATATTTAAAGCTTATCTTCAAGTATCTATACCTTTCTAAATATACCAAAGTCTTGCTTCAAAAAACTTTTACCTCATTGTTAAATCTTATACCAAGCAGTGTCTTGTCAATTAATTCTTATTATAAAAATATCTTGCAGGGCCGGCCCTGTGGCTTGGTGGTTAAGTGCGCGCGCTGCGATGCTGGTGGCCCGGGTTCGGATCCCGGGTGCGCATCGAGGCACCACTTCTCCGTTCATCCTGAGGCCGAGTCCCGCATACAGCAGCTAGAAGGATGTGCAGCTACGACATACAACTATCCACTGGGGCTTTGGGGGGAAAAAATAAAATTAAAAAAAAAAAAAAAAAAAAAATCTTGCAAATGTGTCACTGACATAAAGAAATCATTCCTTTTTATAATTTGCTAATCTAGTTACCATACACAACATATTTTACAAGGCTGCTTCTGTTTCTCTTAGGTAAATCACTAACACTCAGAGACACAGCGTCTTCACTCTTTTTTTTCCTTTTTGCTAGAGGAAGATTGTCCCTGAGCTAACATCTGTGCCAGTCTTCCTCTATTTTTTGTATTCAGGATGCCTCCACAGCAGGGCTAACAAGTGGTGTGGGTCTTCGCCCAGGATCCGACCCTGTGAAGCCCGGGCCGCCCAACTGGAGAGCGCACGCTTAACCACTATGCCACTGGGCTGACCCCCAGTGTCTTCATTTTTAACATGAGATCATTCTTGAGCGTTTGAAGATTAAGTGCAATCTTGTGTGTGAAAGTGCTTTGAAACCACAGAGGTGTTATTTTTATTACAATTACCTTTTCTATTTCCCTTTGTGTAGCTCCTTCCTTCTTCAAACGTTCCTGTTCTACACACTTGGCGTTGTAATTTTCCTTGGATTTCTGGAGGGCCTGAGTTATACTCTGAATGGTTTGAACAGCTTCCAAAGTTCCCGCAACTTCTTCTTTAGTCTGTTTGGTATGAAATGATTCATCAAAAGGACCAAACTGGAAAGCACTCAATATCTGATCAATCAATCCTTTAGCAAGAAAAAACTGATACCTTTTTATGAGATTTCACTTGTTCTTCTCCATACTTCTGAACTTCCTTTATTAATTCTTGTAATTTTCTAACAAGATCCAAGTGACAATTTGCTAATTTCTCTGTAGATGTTTTGAACACATCCCACACTGGTGCAAATGTTCTAAGGAAAAGAAAACATGAGAAGAGTTTACTAAAAGAAAAAAAAAGTTGAAGACTCTAAGACAGAACCAATGGAAACAATAATGTTATATTCAGCAATTTTAATTAGGCAAAAGATGAAATTAAAATAAATCATAAATGAAATGACTGACAGAGTGACCTTGATTTTTTAATCCTTGGTTAATTATTTAAAATATTTTTGGACTTCAGGTACAGAGAAATGAGTTAACTACTTATCACAGGTCTGGCCATGGCTCTTAATTATACTGTATTATTTTCTGAGTTGATTTGGTTATTTAGACTTGTCTCACAAGCCTTTCTAATCATTGACTATTGTTAAAAATTAACTTATTATCAAATCTCAATCTTAGACTACTTAGTGCTCCATTTAAAATGCTTTACCAAAAATAAAAGTTCCCCTGAACTTAAATATACAAAAGTCAACTTTGCACATTATTTTTTAAGTACCTTCATCATAAATAATTATATAAGAATTATTTTAGAGAGAGCTGTCATCTGAAACCTCTGTTTCAGCATTATAATTTTATCTATCAGTGTATTTCCACAAACACTAAGAGAGTCCCTTTCTACTACATGGTAAAGGAGGTAGGACATACTTTCTACCACATTTCTCAATATGGAGGATTTAATATCTTCAGCAGGCTCAAGTACTTCCAGGAATTACTACACTATTACATCTCGGATAGTTCTTAGGATGCCAATGGTCAGCTTAAACTAATGTGGTCAGCAGAGAATGACCTAAGGATAATTGTATTCTATACTCTCCTCAGTTACTTCCTCAGATATTTTCACCAGCACTGTTTTGCTCTATGATAAAACTACTAGAAAACAAAACAAATAGCAGCAATGATCCCTAAAACATGAGGGTAAAGAACGAAATTACTTATCCTAATATGTACTCTGTGCCAATTATTACATTTCCTGCCCAGAGGAAAGCTGTCAACAATCATTTTACGCAATAATAAAGAAGTTCAAAGATCACTAAAACACTTAGAATAGGACTGTTCTGATTAGATCTTACCTAACACTTGAAATCTAATCAGCACTAAATCTGGCAAGTAGTTAGATGGAAATTTTCAAGATAAAAAAAAGACACCTGAAAAGTATCTATTCACTACAGCAGCAAAATACATGTACATTACTTCATGTACACCTGATCCGTGGAAGTCTACACTTCACAAGGCAGATAAGATAAAAGTCTCCTTTTACTTTATTTACCAAAGGATTGTTGACACTGCGAAGGCATTCAACATAGATTTCTTAAATGTAAGTTTCTTTAAGGAACTTCAAATATCATTCCATTTTTTAAAGTTTGATACACACAACTTTTTTTTAGTCAAGTAATACCCATTAATGTATATTAAGCACTAAGAAAGAAAACTGAAAAATCCAAAATATATTTAAATGCAACTAAATACAGAAAGATAAAATTCAATTTCTTGCTAAAATACGTGCCAGTAAACAAAACATTAATACTTAAAATCTTTATGATCTTAATAGATGACACTAACACAAAAAATAACATATCACCTATTATTTATGAGACAGATTTTATTTCTGTCCAAAGACAGACATGCTGTCAGCAACTTTATTATCAGGAAACACAGTTGAAGTCAAGCCATGCTTTTCTATCTCCCACCTGGTAACTAAGAATAGGGGAGAATTTCCTACTATAACACCATAGCCAATTGGTTAAAGCTAGCTTCTGTTATTCCAGTTACGTTCTGGCCCTTCTACCATGTGAATGAATGTGAATACGGTGAATAAAGAAGAAATTATGTTTTAGAAGAGCCATGTCTACATGGAAGCTTTAGAAATAGGAGGCTGCGGGCCGGCCCCGTGGCTTGGTGGTTAAGTGCGCGCGCTCTGATGCTGGCGGCCCGGGTTCGGATCCCAGGCGCGCACCGAGGCACCACTTCTCCGTCCATCCTGAGGCTGGGTCCCACATACAGCAACTAGAAGGATGTGCAGCTATGACATACGACTATCTACTGGGGCTTTGGGGGAAAAAATAAATAAATAAAATCTAAAAAAAAAAAAAAAAGAAATAGGAGGCTGCCAGAAAAGTGAGGAGAGAGATGGAAAAAAGAAAGAATGAAGCTGTAACAAGGAGGGGAGGGGAGGGATTGGAGGACAACTGGGAGAAAAAACACAGAAACAGCTATCAACTGCCAGTGCCCACTCTCCTCTGGGTGAAAAGGTGGCAGCTCCCCAGCCAGGGTACAGGGCTGCAGAAAGTCCTCGTAGCTGTGGCTGTCAGCACATACACAATGGACAGTGTCACTGCCCTGAGGATGAACTGAGAATCCAACTCCTCTTTATCCAGGCCACAAAGTAGCAAGACTTTTGTTTAAACTCACTCAACCACACCAGAGAATACTTTTTCATAAAATAGTCATTCGTAACCAGTTTTTTGGATCACAGAACCATATGTGAATCTGGTAATTGGTATAGACCCTCTTCACCAGATATATGAATTAATACCTACACAAAATTTTACATGATATTTCAGGGGATTCACAGATTCTTCAGAATCCCTGATACAGAGGAATCTTTTACTAAATATCACTGTAAAAATCTTTATAAATGTTAGACTAATTATTTTAACATCTTAGCTAAAATATAACCTTTTCCCAAATTTTAGATAATTAAATCAGATTAAGTATTCTTTCCAGGGTTGTTATGGTTCAAATTATACAATTATTCTTTCCAGAGTTGTTATGGCTATGAGCACATTTCATTTTAAATATATTCTTATTATTAATTTTCATTTTTTGAAGAACATATTTGTTCAACACAAATTTTTAAGAGAAAGATTTAATGATAGTCTATAAAACCCTAAGAAACATCTTTAAGTGAGTTTTTAAAAATCACCATTCAACAGAAGTTAAATAAACTTACAGAAAACTAGAATAATGTGCGTAACACATAACATTTATAATCTCAAAATTACACTACTGAATGACTATATAGTTTAATACAGGGGAAAAAGTAAGTTTCAATTGCTTTGACTGCATTAACTAATTAAGCAAGTTCAATTACATTTTCTATCAAGAATATAATTCCTATACAGACAAATTTTAAATAAGTACATTATATATTATTATATTTATGAACTATTATATCCTCAATGGGATATAATGGGACTTGCCTAAATATTAAAAAAGAGTTCTTTGAAGAAATTAACTCACCCAAGTTGTGAATAATTGCTTGCAGATTTTGCTAGTTTTGTCATCGATCTGGAGTACGCCTCTTCTATTGTAGCTCTGTCAAATCAAATTTCAGTATTATAATATCTCTTGCTTAATGACCAAACACATAGCAAAGTTATCAAAATACAGTTAAAAATGTAGAAACAAAAAGATAACTCAATTTATGTTAAAAATAAGTAGGTATACGGTCATGAATTTCTGGCCTATCTTTAAATGCCCTTTGTGCACATCTACTCAAAGAACTAGTCTGGTATAGAACTAAAATACTTTTATCTTTAGTATTAATGGTTATCTGAACAGGAAGTACAGAAGTGCTGCTTCTGCATGCTCTCTCTCGCTCTTTAAACTGATTCAGTGTGAAAGTCATCTGTATTTAATACTTTCTTGGTGTACTTAATATAGTTTTACTATTCTTCAACATTGTAATTTCATTATTATGCACATTTAATATAACAAGAGATTGATGACAGTCAAAACTAAAAACTAAATATGAATTATTAGCAAGTCTGAGATCCTGAACTTCAGGGTGTAATTTATTTTGTGATTAGATCTAAAATACTAACAAATAAGTCATTCACTCTAAAAAAACTGTGTTTTATATAACTACCATTTAGCATATAGGATTTTAGGCTTAAAAAAAAAATTCAACCAAGGCCATTAAATATAGAAGAAAAAAAATTTACCCCATAGAAACATAACCTACAAATACAAAATATGAGGCTATCTAGACCTTCTTAACACTACAAAATCTAAGTTTTATCTTACTGCTCCCATAATTACCCTGTCCCTTCTCAATCTATGCTAGCCTTAACAGTGGAACAGTCGACAACCACCACTGCCCTTCCATTTACTACGACAACTTCAACTAGCTTTCTGCTTTTAATGTCCAAATCCAGGTCCCCACACTGCCCTTACATCAAACCATCTGTTTAATATCTAACTGCCTTAAGCAAAACTATACTTAGATACCTTAATCACCTCAAACTCAGTATACCCAAACTAAGTGTATCTCCAAACTCTTCCACAACCCATCCCCACAAAAATTAGCTCTCTAACAAAAAGGAACTATTAACAGTAACTGCCTCTCACTGATGGCATGGTGACTTTTTTCAGCTCCTTTAAACTTTTCTGTATCTTTTTAATACACTATATTATAAGGGTATTATTTTGATAACCTAAAAAAAGTTAATACAGAAAGAAATATTAGCATCTCAATGGATAAGTCTAACAGCAAGAAAAAAGTGAGTCAATTTCCAGTAATAGTAAATTGATAGACCTCTCAATGAGGAAAACTAGAAATAATAAATTGATACACCTCTCAATGAGGAAAACTAGAAAAATGTGGTGGTGGGGGGTGTGACTAAAAGGCATCAGAGAACTAAAGAGGCAGTTAAGAATCAGTAGGCTGGGCCGGCCCCATGGCTTAGTGGTTAAGTGCGCGTGCTCCGCTGCTGGCGGCCGGGGTTCGGATCCTGGGCGCGCACCGACGCACCGCTTCTCCAGCCATGCTGAGGCCGCGTCCCACATACAGCAACTAGAAGGATGTGCAACTGTGACATACAACTATCTACTGGGGCTTTGGGAAGAAAAAAAAAAAAAAGGATGAGGATTGGCAATAGATGTTAGCACAGAGCTGGTCTTCCTCAGCAAAAAGGAGGAGGATTAGCACGGATGTTAGCTCAGGGCTGATCTTCCTCAAAAAAAAAAAAGAATCAGCAGGCCAAGATCCAAGAGAAGGACATCCAGAGAGGTGAGTCAGATATGTAGGGCAGCTTGTCCCTTGGGGCATCTAGAAGAGACACCTGAAACTAAGAGGCAGAGCAGAGCTTTTCACAGCCTCACAGGGTAAAACAAAACTAGAGTCTAGACCTGCCGATGGTGGGAAGCATGGGAAATCCCATGCCCTCTTAGTTGAGACTCAAAGAGCAAGGACATAAGGAGTAAGGATGAACCATAAATAGGAAAGCCCTCAAAGAGAACTCAAGTCTATCTTTTCAAAACCTGATACTGGATCCTGAATGGACGTCTTATACACACTCATAAAACCATCAGGCACATCAGGAAACAAGACAAGATGAACAAAAACCAGTGGGAACAAAGTTTAGACTTTATATGAGTTTATGTATTATGTTCAAGGAGATATTAGATTAAATAAACAATTTCAGTAGAGAGCTGGAAATCATTTTTAAAAAATGGAGGAAAACACAGCAAATCTGAAAAAAAATGCAAATCCTGTATCTAAAAAATACAATAACCAAAATTAATATCTCAATGGATGGGGTTTAACAACAGATTCGATCCACTGTAGTGAGAATTAGTAAACTAGGAGACAGGTGAGAAGAATCCATCCTGGAATAAAACTCAGAGACAAAAGAATGGAAAACAGAGAAGATATATGAAGGACAAAGGACAAAGCAAAAAAGTCTAACAAGTATAAGGAGAGAAAGAATGGGTCAGAAGAAATACGTGCAGAGATGATGGAGAATTTTTAAAACTGATAAAACCACAGATCCAAGTAGCCCAGCAAACACTAAGAGGATAAATAAAAAGATACATACACCTAGTCACAGCACAGTAAAACTGTTGAAAATCAAAGACAAAAAGAAAATGTTAAAAGCAACTAAACCCTTCCCACCATCGAATGTGACCTTCAACAGCAGGTAATGGAGTGATCTTTAAAGAATTTTTTTAAATCTAGTAAAACACACAACTATAAAACTCCTAGAAGATAACACAGGAGGAAATCTAGATGACCTTGAGTATGGTGATGCCTTTTCGATCCATGAAAGAAATAACTATAAGCTGCATTTCACTAAAATTAAAGACATGTCTGCTCTGTGAAAGACAATGTCAAGAGAATGAGAAGACAAGCCACAAACTGGGGGAAACTATTTGCAAAAGACACATATGAAAAAGGATTGTTATTCAAAATATACAAAGAACTCTTAAAACTCAACACTAAGAAAACAAACAACCTGGTTAAAAAATGGGCCAAAGACCTTAATAGACACCTCACCAAAGAAGATATACAGACAGCAAATAAGCATATGAAAACATGTTCCACATCATATGTCATCAGGGAAATGTAAATTAAAACAACAAGAGGGGCCAGCCCGGTGGCACAAGTGGTGAAGTGCATGCGCTCTGCTTCAGCAGCCTGGGGTTCGCAGGTTCGGATCCCGGGCGCACACCAACGCACCCCTTGTCAAGTCATGCTGTGGTGGCATCCCATATAAAATAGAGGAAGATGGGCACGGATGTTAGCTCAGGGCTAATCTTCCTCTCACACACACACACACACACACACACACACACACACACAAACAACAAGATACCCCTACATACCTATCAGAATGGCTAGAGTCTGGAAAACTGACAACACCAAATGCTGGTGAGGATGTGGAGCAACAGGAATTCTCATTCATTGCTGGTGGGAACACAAAATGATACAGCCACTTTGGAAGACAGCTGGCAGTTTCTTATAAAACTAAACATATTCTTACCATACGATCCAGCAATCACATTCCTTGGTATCTACTCAAAGGAATTGAAAACTTAACAAAAACCTGCACACAGCTGTTTATAATTGCCAAAACTTGGAAGCAACCAAGATGTCCTTCAGTAGATAAATGGATAAATAAACTGGTACACCCAGACAATATTATTCAGCGCTAAAAAGAAATGAGCTATCAAGCTATGAAAAGACATGGAGGAAACAAATACATATTACTAAGGGAAAGAAGTCAATCTGAAAAGGCTATTACATACTATATGATTCCAACTCTACGACATTCTGGAAAAGGCAAAGCCAAGGGGAGGGTGGACAGGTGGATAAACAGGCAGAGCACAGAGGATTCCCAGGGCAGTGAAAATACTCTACATGATATTACAATGTTGGATACATATATGATATTACAATGTTGGATACGTGTCATTATACATTTATCCAACCCATAGAACGTACAACACCAAGAGTGAATCCCAAGGTAAACCATGGACTTTGGGTGATTATGATGTGTCAATGTAGGTTCATCTTTAATTTAAAGAAATACCATTCTGGTGAGTGATGTTGATAATGGGGGAGGCTACGCATGTGTGGGAGCAGGGGGCATACGGGAAATCTTTGTACCTTCCTCTCAATTTTGTTGTAAATCTAAAACTGCTCTAAAAGAATAGTCTTAAAAAAAAACCTACCAACTAGAATTCCATACCCAGCAAACATATAAATGAAAGTAAACCTCCAATGAAATAATGGATCTAGGTGATAATCATCAATTGCTACTAAGACCACAAAACAGATATAACCAGATATTATACGCCTCCAATGGAAGTACACAACACCAACTATGAAGTATTCTTGTCAAAATATTGAACTGAATTTGATCAAGCTACCAGATTTAGATGTCAATTTATAGGAAATATAAAGGTGAAGGAAAATGTTAAATAAAACTATGGATGTGCAATTAGCATATTCCAGGATGTGGGACACTCTACAGGACAAATAATCTGGTTTCTTCTACAAAAACAAAAGGAGAGGGTAGGGAGATCCACAGATTAAGAGACTCAAAAATTATATCAACCAAATGTCATGTATAAATCTTGCTGGGATCCTAATGGGAGGAAATCAATTGCGTGCGTGTGTGTGTGCACACGCGCATACACGCAAGTGTGACAATCGAGGAAAACTGAGCACTGACTGGATATTTGGTGATATCAAGGAATCAGAACTCTATTTTTAGATAACATATTGTGGTTATGTTTTCTTAAAAGCCCTCATCTTCTGCAGTGACATCTGCAATGCTAACGGAGGAAACGCCATGTTTCTGAAGCTGAGACGTGCTTCGTAACAACTCAGCCATCGTAGCATGGAGTAGATAGAACAAGACGGCCACGATTTGATAACTGCTGGAGCTCAACGACTGCAACACGGAAGTTCTTTACATTAAGCTCATAACTTCTGTATAACTTTTATATATGTTTGAAATTGTCCATAATAAAAAGCTTTTTAAATAAAGATAAATTAAAAATATGATCGGACTAACAAAAATTGAGAATTTATCAGCAGCAAATCTACATCAAAAGAAATATTAAAAAGATGTTTTTAAAACAGAATAAAAACGATCCAGGGCAGAATACCAGAAAAAAAGTAAATAATTTTAATAAATCTAAATAATGACTACACAAAAAATACCAAGAATATGGATGAATAAAATATGTAACAACCTGACTTGAACAAATCAACTGGATTAGATATTAGAAAACATTTTTTAAATTATTATTAATTTTGTTAGATGATTAATAATATTGCTATTCTTTTTTTTTTTTTTTTTTTTTTAAAGATTTTATTTATTTATTTTTCCCCCAAAGCCCCAGTACATAGTTGTCTGTCATAGCTGCACATCCTTCTAGTTGCTGTATGTGGGACGCGGCCTCAGCATGGCTGGAGGAGTGGTGCCTCGGTGCGCACCCGGGATCCGAACCCGGGCCGCCGGCAGCGGAGCGCACGCACTTAACCGCTAAGCCACGGGGCCGGCCAATATTGCTATTCTTTAAGTCCTTAGCTGTCAGAGATACATACATAAGTATCTATGGTAATTCGATACCAGGGAACTGCTTTAAACAACACTGGCAAAATACTAAAAACTGTTCAAACTGTATTACAGTTCCTTACTTGGTGGTTTATAATATTTTCCCTATTTTTTGACTAAGTTTGAAATTTCCCATAATAAAAAGTTAACGAAATACACAACAAACATGGCATAAGTGTATATTTCCATAATAAAGTTTTTTAAAAATGGAAAACTTTTAATTTCCATAGTAATAAGTTAAACACACACACAAATGGTACCTAAGGCATATAACTCAGGAAGAGGGTGAAAGTACCAACTATTATTAGAAGTTAATAGGTTAAGGAAGTTATGTTATAATCTCTAGGATAAGCACTAAAAGAATAGTAAAAGATGTTACTACTTCCAAGCTAATAGAACAAAATGGATTTAAAAAGAAAGTAGTCCAAAAGGCAAGAAAGAGGAGAAAAAAATATAAACAATTACTAAAATGGTACAGGGGTTGGCAAACTATAGCACTATCAGCAAAATTTGGCCTGTTGCTTGTTTTTGTTAATAAAGTTTTATTAGAACACAGACATGCCCATTTATTTATGTGTTGGCTATGGCTGCTTTTGTGCTAAAACAGCAGAGATGAATAGCTACAACACCAAGAAAATGGCACACAAAGCCTAAAATATTCACTTTCTAGACTTTTATAGAAAAAGTTTGACAACCTCTGAGACTACAGATTTGAACCCAAATATATCTGCAATTACACTGAATGCTAAACTAAATGCTTCAATTAAAAGACAGACGGTCTAAATGGCCTCAAAAGTAAGAGAGAAGCAAATCTACACCACAAGGAGACAGCAAAGAAAAGAAAAAACGCATTTGTGCAAACACTAACCAAAAGCAAACTGATGACACTATAATAACCACAAAGTAGACTTTAAGACAAAAACACTGCTGGAGATAAAAAGACACACACTTCATAATGATAAAAAGCTCAACTCACCTGAAGATGTAAATTTGTATCTACCTACTAACATGGCTTCAAATGTATAAAGCAAAAATTGACAAACTACATGGCTAAATAGACAAAAATCACAATCAAAATGAGAGATTTTCAATAAAACTCTCTCAGGAACTGATAAAAAGAGCAAGATGAAAAAAAAAAAACAAAGCAGGGGCTGGCTGGCCCAGTGGCGCAGCCGTTAAGCGCGCCCGCTCCGCTTCGGCGGCCCAGGGTTCACAGGTTCGGATCCTGGGCACGCGCCAACTCACTGCTTGTCAAGCCATGCTGTGGCAGCGTCCCATGTAAAGTAGAGGAAGATGGGCACAGATGCCAGCCCAGGGCCACTTTCCTCAGCAAAAAGAGGAGGATTGGCATCAGATGTTAGCTCAGGGCTAATCTTCCTCACAAAAAGTAAATAAATAAATAAAGGGGGCTGGCTCAGTGGCGTAGTGGTTAAGTTCACCCGCTCTGCTTCAGTGGCCAGAGGTTTGAGGGTTCGGATCCCAGGCATGGACCTAGACACCGCTCATCAAGCCATGCTGTGGTGGCGTCCCACATACAAAACAGAGGAGGACTGGCACAGATGTTAGCTCAGCGACAATCTTTCTCAAGCAAAAAGAGGAAGACTGGCAACAGATGCTAGCTCAGGGCCAATCTTACTCACCAAAAAAAAAAAAAAAGAAAAGAAAACCCAGTGAGGGGCTGGCCCAGTGGCATAGCAGTTGAGTTTGCATGCTCTGCTTCGGCAGCCCCGGGTTTGCCAGTTCGGATCCTGGGCGTGGACCTACACACCACTCATCAAGCCATGCTGAGGCTGCGTCCCACATAGAGAAACTAGAAGGATGTACAACCATGACATACAACTATCTACTGAGGCTTTGGGGAGAAAAAAGGAAAAAAGGAGGAAGATTGGCAAGAGATGTTATTAGCTCAGGGCCAATCTTCCTCAAAAAAAAAAACAGTGAGGATACATCAGAGTTGAACAACAGAATTCACAAACTTACCACCAATACATATAGAACACTATATCTAACAAATGCAAAATAAAGTATTTTCAGGCACATGCAGATATTTACCAAAATTGACTCTATCCTGGTCCACAAACCAAGTGTCAACAAATTTCAAAACACTGAAATCATACAAAGTATGTTCTCTAACCACAATGCAATTAAGCTTGAAATCAATAGCAAAAATATACCTTAAAAATCAACATGTATTTGGAAATTAAGAAATACACTTCTAAATAACCCAGTGAGGCAAGGAAGAAAGCACAATGAAACTTAAAATATATTTAAAGTAAATATAATGAAAATCCTATTTCTCAAAATTAGTGGGTTGCAAAAAAAAGCAATTCTTGAGGGAGATTTATAGACTTGAATGTATCAGAAAAGAAAAAAGGTTGAAAATCATTAGGTGAAGCATCCGTCTCAAAAAGTTAGAAAAAGAACAGCAAAGTGAAGACAAGTCAAAGGCAATAAGGATCAGAAGCTAGCGAAACAGAAAATCAATATATGAAAAGAGAGGATCGATAAAGCCAATAATAGTTGGTTCTTTGCAAAAACTATTAAAACCAACAAGTGCCAAATGAAACTGATCATGAAAAAAAGAGAGAAGGCACAAATAACCAATGTCAGGAATGAAAAGTGGGACATGAGCACAGATCCTGCAGACATTAAATAAGTTCATAAAAGGATACTGAGAGTAACTTTTTGCCAATAAATCTGAAAATTTAGATAAAATGGAAAAATTCCTTAAAAATCTAACAAACTCACAGAAGAAATGAAATATATGAATAATTTGTAGCTATTAAAGAATTAAGTAATTTAAAACCTTCCTACAAAGACAATTCCAAGCCCAGGTGGCTTTACCAGCAAATTCTAGGAAACACATAAGGAAGAAACTATAATCATCCACAAATTTTTCCAGAGAATACAAAAAGAGTATAGTCCCCAACTAATTTTATGAGGCCAACAAACCTTGATACCAAAACCTAACAAGGACATTTGGAGACAGGAAAATTTCAGACCAATCTCATTCACAAATATAGATGCAAAAATCCTAACTACAACAGCAGCAAATTGATCCACCAATATATAAAAAGGATAATACATCTCCACCAAGTTGAGTTTATACCAGGAATGGGCAGTTAGTTTAACATTCAAAATTCACTGTAATTCAGATTAACAAGGGGAAAAAAAAGAAAGAAAACCACATCTCACTAGAGGCAGGAAAAGTATTTGACCAAATTCAACATTCATTCATGATTGGGGAAAAAAAAAAAACTTACCATAATAGTATATAAAAGGGAATTTTCATAATTTGATGAATAGTAGGGAAAAAAAACTAGAATAAATGTATCACATGTAAGAGTGAAATGTGAGACTGGGAACAAGACAAGGACGCCTGCCATCACCACTTCTACTCAGCACTACGGTGGAGGTATTAGCCAGTACAACAAGTCAAGAAAAAGAAATAAAAGGTATAAGGATTGGAAAGGGAGATAAAACTGTCATTCACAGAAGATTATTGTACAGATAGAAAATCCAAAAGAAGCTACAGATAAATTATCAGACTAAGCAAGAATTGCCAGGCTGCTGGACACAAAGTCAACATATAAAAATCAAGTGCATTTACTTAAATTTGCAAAACTTAACTGACAAAGTGATTTTACCCAGAATACATAAAGAATTCCTTCTATTATTTTCAAAGGAGGGGGAACCAGAAAAACAGATAAAAGATGAAAATGCAAATGACCAATAAACATATGAAAGGATGCTCAACCTCATTATTCATCAGGGAAATGCAAATTAAAACCACAATGCACTACTATCAGAATGGCTCAAATTAAAAGCCTGACTACACCAAGTGTCGATGAGGACATGGAGCAACTGGAGCTCTCAAACAAGGCTGCTGGTGGTGTATACCAGTACAACCACCTTGGAAAATTCTTTAGCATCATATACTAGAGTCAAACATATACATACTCAATGACCTGGCAATTCTACTCCACGGTAATCACCTTATATAAATAAGTTTAGGTGTGTACCGAGACACATGTGCAGGAATATCCAAAGCTAAATTATTTGTAACAGCAAAAAACTGGAAGCAATCCAAATGTCCATCAACAGTAGTAGATAAATACATTTTGGTATATTTAGACAATTTAACATGAAATAGTGTTGTAAATGACCTATACTAAACTCAATACAAATGAATCTCACAAGCAGTGCTGAGTAACAGGAGCCAGACAAAAGAATATCTACTATATGATTAAACTGATATACTTAATACAAAGTTCAAAAAATAGGTACAACTTCCTTTGACAGATGAATGGACAAATTGTGATATATCCATAAATGGAATACTACTCAATAGTAAAAAGGAATGAATTATTGATACACGCAACAACATGGGTCAATCTCAAAATAATTATAATGAGTGAAAGCACCAGACAACAGAGTACATCCTGTATGATTCCATTTATATAAAACTCTAGGAAATGCAAACTAACTTAAGAGTCAGAGCACACGACTGGTTGTTTAGGGTTGGGGGCATAGGGGAGGGACAGGAGGGAGAAATTACAAAGAGGATAATGAATATGTTCACTATGTTGATTGTGGTCATGTCCTGAGTGTATGCACACGTCAAACGATTCAAATTGTACACTTTAAATATGTGCAGTATACTGTATGTATTATTACTCAATAAGGCTGTTGGAAGGAAGGGAGGAGGGAGGAAGGGAGCAGAGAAGCTGGGAGGAGGGGAGAAGAGAAAGAAAGTCTGAAGGACTGACTTAGGAAGTTATTTAACCTTTCTGGGCCCCAATTTTCTCATCTATAAAATGGGACTTAAGATTTGATAATTAAATGAGATAATGTATGCAAAGTCCTTAGTGCACAGTACATGTTCATGTGTTGATCTTTTCTTCCTTTCTTTCTCAATCATTCCTTCAAGAAACAGGAGTATCTAATTGTGCCAGGCTCTGTGCTAGGCACTGGGATACAACAGAATACTGTATACCGTTCCCTTTATAGGGGAACATAGAAACAAATAAAAAAATGAATAATTACAAACTTTTATAAATACAACAAAGACAGGGGCCGGCCCAGTAGCACAGCGGTCAAGATCACAAGTTCCACTTCGGTGGCCCGGGGTTTGCTGGTTCAGATCCTGGGCACGGACCTACTCACCACTCATCAAGCCATGCTGAGGCAGTGTTCCACATAGAAGAACTAGAAGGACCTATAACTAGGATATACAACTATGTACTGGGGCCTTGGGGGCGGAAAAAACAAGGAAAAGAAAAAAAAATAAAACAAAGAGATGTATGATGTGGAGAGAGATTATAATAGGTGTTTTTGACCTAGTCAGAGAGATGAAAAATGTATCCCTGGAGAAGTGACCACGTTGCTGAGCTCTAAAGGATAAGTGGCCATTAACTAGGTGATGACAGGAATAAGCATTGACCAAGCCTAGACTAGAAGAAGCCTGTCAAAAAAACGGCCAATGTCTCTGGAGAGGAAAGAGTAAGGAGTATGGTGTGAGCTAAAGCTTGAAAGGTGGTTTGGGGTCAGAGCACACTGGCCCACCTTAAGGGCAACGGGAAGCCTTTTGAAATGGTTTAAACACAGGAGGTGACAAACTGATGTGAAGTTTTAAAAAAGCACTCCAATTACAGCGCAGAAAATAAGCTGCAGGGGAACAAGAATGCATGTAGATAAACCAGTTAGGAGCTACAGGTGTAGTTCAGGCAACACTAATACTAGCTCAGATCAGGGTAGTGAAGTTAGAGCTCATTCTATCAAACAATCTTTACTAAGGGCCTACTAAGAGCCAAGCACCATCCCAAGTGCAGGAGATAGAGCCATAAGCAAAAAAGACAAAAAATCCCTGCTCTGTGGGGCTTATATTCTAGTGGGAAGAGACAGACAGATAAATAAATAAGTAAAATATCACTCCTATCAGATGGTTGTCAGTGCCATGAAGAAAAATAAAGTAGGGAAGGGGGAGTAGAAGGAAGGTTGTCTCACTGCCCACAGAACCATAAAGGGCTTAGATTCCTGGCAAAGAAGGGGTGACCCAGGAGTCCTGGACTTTTTATGGTGACTGACCCAAACAGGCGAACAAGCACCATGACAACTGCCCTGATGGCCTCCAGGTAGACAGTGACAGCAGTCACAAAGGCATTGGGGGAGAAGGAAGGCTAGGAGCCATGCCAGGAGATGCAGAGTTTCTGGGGTCTCTCCTTTACTCCGGCCAATGACCATGCAGAAGCCAGTGAGTGACCACTTCATCCACAGCACTTAGAGCTCTAAACTCCATTAGAGAGGTGAAAGCCAGAAGAGGATGGTCTCACAGGAAACAGTTTGTTCCCCAATTCCTACCAGCCTGTAAACCCAAGGAAGGCAGAGGCTATATCTTTATCACTACATTCCCAGAACCCAGATAAGTGTCTGGCACATAGCAGACATGGGATATATAATGTGGAAAGAATAAATGAACAGAGTATTGTATCCAGAGGCAGTCTCCCTATATTATCAAGGTAAAGATTTTAAATGTGTTCATATAAAAATTACCAAGTGGGGTTAGGCACAAAACAGCATTAATCAAATCAAATTACATTGATTTTTAATAGTTTTTCAATTGACTATTATATTCTAAGAGTCTTAAAGACAATCACATTCTATAAATTTGTAGAATTTAAAAATATATACTTAAGACTTTTTTTAAAATAAAAGTTATAATAATACATTTATTAAACTACAAGTTCAGAAAACTTAGTCTTTTCAAATTATTTTAGTATGTTTATTTAATGACGTGTGTTTCCAGACATGGTAGTATTTTATCCTACATAATTCCTCAATTTTTCTATTGTATCACCTTGCTAGCACATTCAATGAAAACTATGTAGATAATACTTTCAAGTAGTGATTTGTAAACCAGGAGTTTACCACACCACTTGGAGCCACTATTTAGCCCTCAGTGTGTAGATGACAGATAAATAACCACTACTTTCTAGTATACTTGTAAAAAGTGTACTTGATTACTTCAATCCAAATCTAACTAGTAAAACCATCATTTTATTGTTAAAATAATTCATAAAAAAAGAAAAATACATACCTTTCTCTTACAAAATCTGCCAGTTCTTTTGTTGATATCTGTCCATGTTTCATATTATGGTAAAGGACATCAAAGCCACTATTTTTTTCCCCCTAAAATTTAAAAATATTTTTAGTTTAACAAAAAAAGAGATCAAAATGATTTAAGAATATCCCTACATTAACTAATATGCAATTCTAATGCTCAGGTGAACTGTCTTTCCTTAATTTAACCATTGTTGCTCATTGCATGCCTTTAAACTGTATCAAACGAATATTATATGCTTTGATAAAGTTTACTATTTATATACACACACATTCACACACATATGCACACACTCTGTAATCACTCATAAGGGTATATTAATGAAATTAAGTCTGAAATTTTAAGGAATAATATGCAGTATAAGTTAGAAAAGATAAACATCACCTTTTAAAACACATTACCCAATTCCATTTCAATTCCTTTAACATATATTAAGGGATTCCTGATTATTTAACTCAGAGTCTGTGCTTTAAAATAACTAAATCTTGATTTCTGAGTCAAGACAGCTTATTACTAATTATATAAGCACTGAATACCACAAAATACTTTATAACCAGTAATACAAGTCTTTCAATAAACTTAAACAACTTGAGAAGTAAGAAAGGAGATAAAATTTTAACACAAGAGCAGCGTCAGTCTATTAACTAGTCCTCAAGTAATGGGAAAGGAACAGAACCAGGCCACTACACAATTCCTAGAAAACCTTTCCTATCGTCTAATCCAATAAATGCTAAATGAGCAAGGCATAGCAAAGAAACATTAAAAGTATCAATTTATAGGTGAAATAAGACTACCAATAAACTAAGCTTAACAAATCTCTTTATAGTTAGCAGTTTTCCTTTTTCTCAGTGAAAATAAAATAATGAAGAACTGAACATATTTGCTGGAAATAGAAAGCAATACCGTAAGCAAGAGTTATGTAATCTGGGGAAAAAAACTTATTTTTCCACAGTTCACCAAAAACAGGAAACATATTATAGGAACTTCCAGTTATGTTGAAGTGATCCCTAATAAACTCATCAGCTAGTACGGCAAGTACGTAATTAGTCTGCTATACATACAACTAAATTAAAACGTCATATTTGTAATGAGATAATATAAACAATATCCTTAGTATTCTGAACATCCATTTCCATTTATCAAGAAGAATATAACATAAAACCATAGTTTCTTATGAATCCAAACATTTCCATTTGGCTTCTACACTTTCTCACATTTGAGATAAAGAAAAATTTATTATCCAACTTTCGTTTTTTACTTTCCATGGGTTTTTCACCCAAATTCATTCCAGCCAAAATAATGGTTACTTATCACTCACCTATAGCAAGCAAAAATAACATCATCATGCATATTAGTAAATAAAATTACAAACAAAATCATCAAGGGCCGAAATCCTCTGAGAGATTCACTCAACTTGAATATAACACAGAAACTACACAGAATTAGACTATCCACCAACTGCCACAATATAGTCATGAACCCTGAAACAAGCAAGCAAACAAAAACCAAACCTGAAATGTAAAACCATAAAACCCAAAGCCCCACAGTTCTCACCTGACACCTACTAGCTCTCATCTGCACATAATTCTAACAGGTCAGGTTATTGAGCTCCCACGTGCATTATGCGCATTTAAAGTACAAATTAGAAAATAGTCGGGAGTAAAGGGCTATTCAAACGGGCACACAGACCAATAGAAGAAAATATTTATCAAGCTTACAAGGGCAAGAACAAAAATCGCTCTTTTTTTAAAAGGAGCTAGAACTTTTTAAAAGGAGACTAGAACTTGGAGATCATCTAGCAACGGGGGCAACAAAGTCCTGAGCATTTTCTTTCACTGTTATTGTTCTATAAACATTAAGCAATCAAGAAAAGGCTAAACTGGGCCGGTCCCGTGGCTTAACGGTTAAGTGCTCGCGCTCCACTACTGGCGGCCCGGGTTCGGATCACGGGCGCGCACCGACGCACCGCTTCTCCGGCCATGCTGAGGCTGCGTCCCACATACAGCAACTAGAAGGATGTGCAACTATGACATACAACTATCTACTGGGGCTTTGGGGAAAAAAAGGAGGAGGATTGGCAACAGATGTTAGCTCAGAGCCAGTCTTCCTCAGCAAAAAGAGGAGGATTAGCATGGATGTTAGCTCAGGGCTGATCTTCCTCACAAAAAAAGAAAAGAAAAGGCTAAATTACATTCAGAAATCTGGGTTCTTATTAAGAAGTCCTTGAAGGAGTAAGTTATTTACTTGGAAAATGCAGATATCCAAACCCAGCACATAACTTAAAATTCCCAATAGAGGGAATGAGGTTTATTTGTTTACTACACAATATAGTAACAGTAATATAATATGCCTTAGGAAACAGTACTAGCTACTCCATCCCTCAGGTCTTCACTTGGAAAGATAAAGAAAACTCATCCTATTAAGGACGTGATGCAGAAGAAGCCTGCCTCAAATGGCACCTACAGCTAGACATGAACACTCTGCACGACTACAGATCCATTTGTCATTTCGTCCTATTCTAGGGATTCATCTATTTACTGAGGTTAAAAAACATGTCTAACTCTAGGCACCATATTCTCTTTAGCAATTTCACAAACCTATTAGCACAAATACTTATTGACCATGAACTTGGACATGAACTAAGCAAAACTTTTAATACGTCAAACGGCTCGCTCACTCCACACACACACACACACATATATACTTACATACGCATACACCATTTAAAAAAAAATTTGAAAAGTCAAGATGTCTAACAAAGAACCTAGGTTTTACTGTCACCTTGTCAAAAACTTACTATATAGCCTTGATAAGAGCTGGCAGTATATTAAAAACACACATATTTCATGTATATGTGAAAAAATACAGCAGGAGGTGGAGCACTAGAGCTCAGGTCTAGACTCACTTGGCCTCAGTGTCTTCACCTGCACAAAACATTGAAAATTCTGGGGAAATGGGGAGACACCACTCTTGAAACTGACAATCATAACTCATTACAATTCTGTCACCATTGAGATTACCCAGTACTTTTTTCTCACTAAAAGTACTCCATGCAGGTTCTATAACTTTTGTAGTAGCCACCAACATTTTTAGTAGACACTTCTAATTCAAAGAAAGGTAAAATAACAAGAAATACTTCTGAATCATATATTCATTTTATCACCCTAGACCTTGAGGTGGATATGTTCCTGTTATTTTCAACCAAAAAAATTTTTTTTCTATTATTTTCAACCAAAAAAAAATTTTTTGCTTAACATATTCTGGTATCTCAACCAAGGAGAACTTGCTTTTCCTTGGTTAACTAAAAATACACGAACATACAAGTAACTTGACAAAAGAGCTTCATTATCAAATATAGTTATGACTGAAAATGTCTTGTGGCCTTCAGTATTTTACTAAAACTGTAAACGTTCATGCCCTTCAATCCAGCAATACCACTTTTAGAAATCTGTACCACAAAACACACATACAAAGATAAATGTGGAAGAATATTCACTGCACTACTGCTGATAAAAGTGAAAAATCAGATTCAACTCAAAAACATCCATTAACATTACTGGTTACATAAATGACAGTATATCCTACAATGAAATACTTTCATTGTTTTTTAAAAGACTGCAGAAAAAAAAATGCAGTAGGTTTTTAAGTACTCATTTTAAAAATCTGCCCAAATATATTATCAGTGGAAAAAAGCAAGATGCAATTATTCACGATAGCCAAAAATAACCTAATGCTGGGGACAACCTAAATGTCCACCAACTGGTGAATGGACAGACAAAATGAGGTCTATCCATACAATGGATAATTCAGCAATAAAAAGGAACAAACACTGACTCGTGCTACTTCACGGATGAACCTCAAACATTTTGCTAAGTGAAGGAAGCCACACATAAGAGACCACATATAGTATGATTCCATTTATTTGCAATGTCCAAAATAGGCAAATCCGTACAGCAAGAAAGTGGATTAGTGGCTGCCGAGAGCTGAGGGTGGAAAAGAGCATTAACTATCAATGAACATGAGGGATCTAATTATTGGGAGAACAAAAATGTTCTGAAACTGATTTATGTTGATGGTTGCACCACTCGCTAAAGTTACTAAAAACATCAATGAACTGTACACTTAAAATGGGTAGATTTTATGATATATAAAATATGCTTCCATAAGGTTGTTTTTTAAAAAACCAAGGTGCAAAATAGTATACATAGTAAGATTTCATTTTCACTGAAAAAAATAACATGTTGCATATTTATACAAAAGGAATCTGAAGGCATCTACAGCAAACTATCAACAGCAAATTATCTCCAGGAAGTGGAATAATGAGCATAGAGTAACTTTCTAATAAAAAAATTAATAATAATAAGCCAAGTCTTTAATATAGAAGTAATAGAGTTAAGAGCTATCATAACGAGCAGTTTTAAAATGCAATTCTCTCTCAAGTATACTATAATCGCTTATATAAAATTTTGATTATCAATGGATAGGTTGTTTTTCCTCCTCAAATTTTCAGACTATTCCTTTTTTATAAAAGTTTTATTGAGATATAATTCACACACCACACAATTTGCTCATTTAAAGTGTACAATGCAATAATTTTTAGGATATTTACAAAGTAGTGCAACCATCACCACAATCACCTTTAGAACATTACTGCCACTCCAAAAAAGAAACCCATACAGAAATAGCTACATTTTTTGAGAAGGTATGTACTCATCAGTGACAAGCCTACTTTCAGCTAGCTTATTCAATAGTTTAATCAACACTTATGAATTAAGTAAATACAAAGAAATTTGTACACAAATGTTCATAGCAGCATTATTCATAATAGCCAAAAAGCGAAAACAACCCAAATGTCCATCAACTGACAAACAGATAAACAAAATGTGATACAGCCATGCACTGGAATATCATTCCATTACAAAAGGAATGAAGCACTGACACAGGCTACCACACAGACGAACCTTGAAAACATTATGCTAAGAGAAAGAAGCCAGTCACAAAAGACCACATACCATATGACTCCATTCGTAATCAAGTCCAGAACAGGTAGAAAGTAGATTAGTGGGTTGCTTGGGGGAATGAGGGGGTGAGGGAGGAAGTGATAAAAGGTATGGGGTTTCTTTCTGAGGTAATGAAAATGTTATAAAATCGACTGTGATGATGTTGCACATATCTGTGAATATTACCAAAACCCACTGAACTGTACACTTTAAATGAGTGAATTGTATGGTATGTAAAATATATCTCAATAAAGTCAAAGTTAACTAAATAATATTTTTATCTTTTTTAATCAATAAATTCTTGCAGAGAAATTTTCACTATTAACTGACAAAAACAGCTATTAACACCACTGCTGGTCCAAGGAGGACAATTACAATGAAGGTTTGCACTAGATGGATCTTGACCTGCTGATCTCAATGCACGCTCCAGAGACATAGAACGCACTTTCACAGAACGCGCACTGACTGTGACCGGGGCCAAATAAAATCTCATTATAATCCAACATAAACAAGTGTTAAAAATCTTTGTAATAATTCCTGATATGAAATAGAAGAAAAGAAGTTTGGAAGATCATACAGATCCTCTAAGGGAACACAAACTTCCTGGTTCCTCTTCACACTTTACCTTTAAGAGGACTTGGGCAAACAGTTTGGTGTGTATCAGTCCAGATTACTTTTCCCATACATATAGTAGCACGTTACTTTTTAATATGAAAATGAGATCATATTATGCATATTGTTTTGTACCTAAATTATCAATTAAATTGAAATTTAGCTGAAAAGATAATTAAGTTATAAGTAAGGTCACCAAGTCGCTGAAAATGTTCAGATGTCTTTCTAGTCTAATGTAGTGTCTACAAGAGAGACATCCCTGAAATTTCAAATTAAAAAGTTCAGGGGGGCTGGCCTCATGGCGTAGTGGTTAAGTTCGGCGCACTCCACTTCAGCGGCCCAGGTTCGCCAGGTTCAGATCGCGGGCGTGGACCTACACCACTTGTCAGCCATGCTGTGCCGGCGAGCCACATACAAAATAGAGAAAGACTGGCACAGATGTTAGCTCAGGGCTAACCTTCCTCAAGCAAAAAAGGAGGAAGATTAGCTCAGGGCTAGGGCTAATCTTCCTCAGAAAAGGGGGAAAAAAAAGTTTAACTAAGTCATCACACCTATTTTGGAAACCCAAAGGTATCTTTTTCTGGTTGATTTTATAACATAACTTGATACTTAAAAAAATTTTTAAATGTAGATATAAAATACAATCTAACGTATTTCCACTTGAAGAAAAAATGTATGTCTCTATTAACAATGCATTGAAATACCTAATTAACAAAAATGGAACTGTTAACATACCTGGGTCTTTAACAGCCACGAAAAGTAATAGTGGAAAAGTACAAAGCTATAAACTCCCGAGATTTTAGTTAATGGTTTGAAACTTCTCCTTCAAAGAACCTTTAGAGCACAACAGTAAATTAAACACCAAAAATAAAAAACCTGGATAGTCTTCACTTTTGATGAGTCCAAGAGTTGGAAAATAGGCAGAAGATAGAGTGTATACCGGATAATTAGAATATGAATTAAAAAGCTGACTTAGTTTCCTTCTTAATTTTTAAAAAAAATGTTGGCGGGACAGAGAAGAGTCAGGAGGTGCTGTGGCACGAAGAGCAGGGACATGCCTGACCTTCCTCTCGACCCCAAGCCGCCTCAACAACAAATCTCCCGACAGTGTCACCCCACCTCCCCACCGTCCTTTCACCCTCGGTCTTGCCAACACTCATGAGAGTGCTTTGCACAAGTCACTGCAAACACATTACTGTGTCTGATAGTCTCACTTTACCCTGCCCTCTCTGAAAAACACTATTTAAAACATTACACTAATTCTGAAGATATCTTTTTTCTTTGAAGAATGGCCCCTCTAGTGAAGAATCTTCTAGACACTTTTGATGGCAATTGAACAAATATGCACAGACAGCCCTCCACTGCCATTCTGGCCTTGAAAACTGCCAGAAAGAACAGGATAAAATAAATGCAAGCAGTTTTCCTATAAGTAAACAGGATACTCAACCACAAGTTACAATCTCTTCTAGTCAATGTTCTATTTATACATTGAAACTTCCACACATGATCACTAAAACTATTCTGCAGAGCTATTGGCAAGATATTGCTACAGCAGAAAACAGTGATTAAAAGATGCAGAACAGCACTGCTCAGCATTCAGAACCACTTGGTGCAGGAACAAAAGTCACTAAAACACGTTTGTTGGTTGATTGAAGGAAATAACTCTAATTAAATTTAAAAAATTTTTTCTCGCCTCTCAGATACTCTTCTCTTTTAAATTACAACTTTCATCTTTTAAATTATAACTCACCTCTTCCAGTTAGTTAAATCCTTAAAGCCATCTAAATAGATATTATATGAATTCAACAAAAACAGCAGACGCAAACAGTTGTGAGATCATTTTGTTTTCGTATCTTTCAAATTTTCTGTAATATTCTATAAATAAATGTAATTTTCATTACTTTCCAAATAAAAAAAAAAAACAATTTCAGCTTTCTCAAAAACTCTTCACTCTATGCTTGCAAAGACATAGAAGACTACCTTCTTGGTGGGGCCGGCCCCGTGGCTTAGCAGTTAAGTGAGCGCACTCTGCTGCTGGCGGCCCGGGGTTCGGATCCCGGGCGCGCACCGACACACCGCTTCTCTGGCCATGCTGAGGCCGTGTCCCACATACAGCAACTAGAAGGATGTGCAACTATGACATACAACTATCTACTGGGGCTTTGGGGGAAGAAAAATAAATAAATAAAATTATTAAAAAAAAAAGAAGACTACCTTCTTAAACTGGCATCTTGTTCACATTAATATTTAAATCTCCAGTCCTCATAATTCATAAATGGAAAAAACAAAAACTGGAAGTAACCTAAATGTCCAAGAGGGGAGTGGTCAAAAACATTACAGCCTATCCATTCCATGGAAACCTATAGTCACTGAAAATATTTTCTTCTTCTTTTTTTTTTTTTTTTTTTTTTTTGGTGAGGAACATTGGTCCTGAGCTAACATCTATGCCTATCCTTCTCCATTTTGTATACGGGACGCCACCACAGCATGGCTTGATGAGAAGTGAGTAGGTCTGCACCCAGGATCCAAACCCACAAACCCCAGGCCGCCGAAGCAGAGCGTGCAAACTTAACTACTATACCACTGGGCCAGCCCCTGAAAATATTTTCAAAGATTACTTAATTGCATGAGAAAAATGCTTGCTAGTAATATCATTTGAAAACACCAAGATACAGAACAATATAGTAGAACCCATTTTGAATTTTGTGTTTCTAAAGAAAATCTTAGGGGATAGAGGAAAAGGCTATAGGTAATTTTTATTTCTTCTGTATTCTTCTGTGTTTTACCTCTCACAAAATAATGGTTCTAATTAAAAAGGAAAACTATCTTCACTGGCTGTTGTTACAACCAACTAAAAACTAACACTTATTAGTTTTAAGGCCCCAGCACCACCAACTTACTTTACTTATATTGTACCTTCCTGTCTCTTCCCTAAAGTTAAGGAAACACACTTGTCACATCTTCCATAAACCTGACTCCCGAAGTTCCATCAAGGAGTATGTGCCTGATAGAAGGGATGGAACTGTGTGCATCAAATTCGTCACCCAGTTCACTAATCACTTCTCGATTTAATCCTCTCTGACTCTGGTCATTCCAGCAACATTCTCTAGCATCTTTACCAATAAATGTAAGTCTCAGCTGCTGTTGTGCTGTTTTGTTTCTCCCCACATCTGACCAATTTATGCTTATCTCTGTGGACCAGACTGCTACTAAAAATGTCCAACTCTAATATTCTTTAATTTTTCCACACTAGGTAAATTGAAAGCGAAGCCCTCATTCCCTTTCCTTTTATAAGTCTCCATAGCACCATATTTCTATATGGATTTATTAGGGTGCTTCTGTTAACTGTTCTAGAATTATGAAATCAGACAGGATAATCTCAGGAGATACCCCAGGACTTAAAAAACTACCTCCAAGGGGCTTATGCTAACCAAATGTGCAGGAGGATACAAGCACACCTGTTCGATACAAGCACACCTGTTCTCCCACGCCTCTGCCAAAACAATTTAAATAGTTCTGGAAGGCTTAGACCATTTAGGATTCAGTGCGTAGGGCTAGAAAGGAACCCAGACAGCGAATTTTTATCCTTTCCATATCAATGTTACTAAAATCCTTCCCCTGAACTGAACTTATGCAGACTAAAACAGCGTCAATTTCTCACTTTCAAATTTCTCCTACAATTAAGGCAAAAACACAAAACAAACCACCCCTCCACCCCCTACAAAAATAAAAGGGCCTCACATTAAAATTTAGTGCCATCTAAAATACTATAATTTTATAGTATCTACCTGTCAAGTCTACCTGAACCAAGTTAGATAAACCTGTAGTTTGCATTGTCACAGCTTGCTGCAGGTGAAAACAATCTGGGTATGGTTAACTGGCTAACAGTTATCCATTTTGATTTAGTGTGTGTTATTCGTGTGTATATGCTTAGGTTATCTCTGGAAAGCTACATAAAAAATTGGTAACAGTGACTGACTCTGGGGAGATCTTGATGGCTGGAGAAAAGGAGGGAGATTTCTACTGTATTCCCTTTCGTAACTTTTGAATGATGAACCATGTAAATTTTGCAAAATATACATACATATATACTTTTTAAATCCAAAGGTATCGTATCTTAAGCAGGTACCCCAAACTACAATATATGGAAATTCGAATATAAAGAAAGTCTATATTCTGGGTTTCTATGGTCACCTCAACTAGTTTTCTCAAGATACATATTTTTAAATTTTCATATGGATAAATAACCCCAAAGAATATATGTGTGGGGGGGTGTAGGTGTGGGTATGGTTGTTAGTCTCTCATCTAGGATATTAAATTTATTTATTTTTTTTTTTCCCCTAAAGCCCCAGTCGATAGTTGTAAGTCATAGTTGCACATTCTTCTAGTTGCTGTATGTGGGACGCGGCCTCAGCATGGCCAGAGAAGCAGTGCGTCTGTGCGCGCCCGGGATCCGAACCCGGGCCGCCTGCATCAGAGCGCACGCACTTAACCGCTAAGCCACAGGGCCAGCCCCATAGGATATTAAATTTAGATTAAATAATCACACTAAAATATAATCATGTTTTGCATTCCAAAGTCCCATTAATAGCCATTCCAGATTTAAAAAAAAAAATCATTTTAATCCTCCCAGTTTATGCATGTAATGATAGATCAAATTTTGAATATATAACCAAGTGCTCCAATTTTATTTAAAAGTAAAGTATGACAATACCAGTGAAATCAATAGACAAATGAAATGAGACTTCTGTACTGGTTAAACAGTAAAAGAAATAAGGAAAAACTTGATAAAAATACCTAAGATAATTGTTGTTCATTCATTCTTGATGTGCTGACTGGAGATAATCTTTGGAAAAAGTCACCTAACTAAAAATGCCAGTTCATTAGCATGTGATGGACACTAAAGTATACTCGGTGTGCTTGGGAGAATGCTTCATATCTTATATAGATTGGGATTATTATGTAAAATGATATTTATAAGGTATTTAAATCAAGTATGTTGTACTTTCTTATTTTTCCCCCTTAAATAATTATCCCCTATGAATTTTTTTTAACTCCTCAATTAAATAATCTGGGCTTATATAAAAATATAAAGCTAATTTAAATCTTATAGTGCAATGCTGACATAGATAATCTCGAGTATTATAAACTAGTACTCAACTCTTTGAGAAAGCAGCAGCATATAGACACTTCCTCACTGTAATATTTGTCAATATCGTTTTAAAGTTACATAATCTAGGGCCGGCTCCGTGGCTTAGCGGTTAAGTGCGCGCGCTCTGATGCTGGCGGCCCGGGTTCGGATCCCAGGCACGCCCCAAGGCACCACTTCTCCGTCCAACCCGAGGCCGAGTCCCACGTACAGCAACTAGAGGGATGTGAACCTATGACATACAACTGTCTACTGGGGCTTTGGGGGGAAAAAATGAATAAATAAAATCTTTAAAGTTACATAATCTTTTAAAGGGCTAACAGCTGTTTTTATACACTAAACTAATGGTGTGGATTTCTGCTATCAAAATGATTTTTGCTGTCCAATTTTAATAAGAAAGAAAAGCATTTTCTACTTTATTATCAATGGCATTATACTTTGTGGCAAAAACTGACTTATCAGCAACAAAACACCTGTTGCGTAGGAAGTTTTGAATAGTTTTTCTCTTCAAAGTATAGTTATTAAGTAAAGGAATTTGTAACGTAGCATATAGTTTTAGTTAAGAAAAACCATACTTTAAAGAAAAAGGCAGGATGTGCTGCTTTCAAAAGAGCTTGAAGACAGTTTGAATGATTCAAATTTTCCTCTAACAAAATGCCACAACAAAAACGTTTGTCTTTTTATATGTAGGGGACAAAAACAATAAATAGGTTGTTTGGTTAGAAACCTAGAACTTTAAAGGTTCCCATTACCTGACTTTGACAAGTTTAACTTTGTTTTGACAGTGCCACTTTAAATATCAGGGAAGAAAAGTGAAACTAATATTGTAAGTTCTCTATTTTAAAAATTATTTTACAGGGGCCAGCCTGGTGGCGTAGTGAAGTTCACGCGCTCTGCTTCAGCAGCCAGGGGTTCGCAGGTTCGGATCCCAGGCGCAGACCTATGCATGGCTCATCAAGCCATGCTGTGGTGGCATGCCACATATAAAATAGAGAAGATGGTCATAGATGTTAGCTCAGGGCCAATCTTTCTCACAAAAAAATATATATATATATTTTATAAATGATCCTGAAATATGTAAATTTCAAGTTGTTTTAAACAGACAGCTATCAAATTCTCAAAAATTATTTAGTTGTTAGACTTTCCTAGTTCATTTAGCCCTCCTTTGGAGATTTTTAAGCTCCAATTTAGAGCTTTCAGCCTAAATTCCAGGCTGGGAAGTAAAATAAAATGTATCCTTGTACTCAGTAATGGAAGTTAAGGCAAAGACTGAAACCTAAACGAGACTTTAAGATTCTCTCTAGATTTCAGATATCCAAATGTATTCTCCCTCCTCTCTTAAGAGGGACACACAAGGGGTACACAAAAACTTGTACAAAAACGTTCATATAACGAACACATGGATAAGGAGAACAGATTAGCGGTTACCAGAGGGGAAGGGGTGGTGGGGGGAGGGCAAAAGGGGTAAAGGGGCACATAGGTATGGTGATGGATAAAAACTAGACTACAGGGAGTGAGCATGATGCAGTCTGTACAGAAAATGATATATAATAAAGCATACCTGAAATCACACAATGTAATAAACCAATATGACCTCAATAAAATAACTAAATTTAAAAAAATGTTCATATAAGCATTACTCATAATAGCCAAAAACATCAAACGAGGCTATGTTCAAAACTCAATTAGCAGAAAACAAATAACTCTGAAGCGTTAATGTGCAATTTGGAATTAAGTTAGCAAACTTCAAAAACACATTCATGCATCAAAAAATACGCAAAACATTTTAAGAATGTCAATTTTTAAACCATCCTTATAAAAAGTTTCACAAATTGCCATTGTAAAGCCTCAAGTCTAAAACTGATAGGCTAAACCTAAAATTCACATGGAAATGCAAGGGACCCAGAATAGCCAAAACTATATTGAAAAAGGACAACAAAGTGGGAAGGCTCACACTTCTCCATTCCAAACTCACTACAAAGCTACTGTAATCAAAACAGTGTGGTTCTAGCACAATGAAAGATAATGGAATACAAACGAAAATCCAGAAATAAGCCCATGTATCTACAGTCAAATGACTTTCGACAAGGGTGCTAAGACAACTCAATGGAGAAAGCAGAGCCTTTTCAACAAACAGTGCTGGAGCAACTAGATACACACATGCAAAAGAATGAAGGTGTACCTCTTCACTGCACCACACACAAAAATTAACTTCAAATGGCTCACAGAAGGCCTAGATGTAAGAGCTAAAACTATAAAACTTGTAGAAGAAAACACAGGAGTAAATCTTTGTGATTTTGGCTTAGGAGAGATTTCTTAGATACGACAACAGAAACATAAGTGATAGAAAAATTAGAGACATGGGACTTAATCAAGACTTCAAAATTAAAAACTTCTGTGAATCAAGACTTCAAAATTAAAAACTTCTGTGCTTCAAAGGACACCATCAAGAAAGTGAAAAAGACAACCTACAGAGCGGGAGAAAATATTTACAGAATCGCATATCTGATAAAAGACACGCAGCAACAATATAAAAAGAACTCTTATAATTCAATAATAAAAAGATAACCCAATTTACAAATGGGCATGTATCTAAGCAGATGTTTTTCCAAGGAAAATATATCAATGGTCATAAGAACATGAAAAGAGGCTCCACATCATTAGCATGAGAGAAATGCAAATCAGAACCACAATGAGATACCACTTCACACCCAACCACGGCAATAAAGAAGACAAGTGCTGCACAGGCGGAGAAGCTGGAACTCGCAGACATCGCTGGCGAGACTGTAAACGGCACAGCCACTGTGGAAAACAGGTGGGCAGTTCCTCAAAATGCTACACGGAGTTATCATTCGACCCAGCAATTACATTCCCAAAAGAAATGAAAACATACGTCCACACAATTTGCACAAAAACGTTCATAGCAGCACTATTCATAATTGCCAAAAAGCAAACAACCAAATGTCCACGACTGAGGAATGGATAAATAAAACGTGGTATATCCATAAAACGGAATACTATTTGGCCATAAAATGGAATCAAGTACTGACACATGGTCCACCACGGATGAACCCTGGAAACAAGCTAAGTGAAAGCCAGTCACGAAGGACGACAGATACGACCCCACTCACACGCCATGCCCAGAACAGACAAATCCTTAGAGGCAACAATCTACAGATCAGTTGCCCAGGGCTCAGGCAGGGGAAGCGGGGAGTGCCTGCTAATGGATACAGGATTCCCGGAGCAGAAGACACCGCTCCAAAACTGACCGTGGTGACGTCTGCACAACGCGAAGAACGCATGAAAAAGCCTTAGTCGTAACACTTCCAGGGGCGTATCGTATGGTACGTGACTTGTACCTCGATAAAGCTGTTTTTCAAGCCTAAGGTTCAGTACACGTGCAGCTTGTGGAAAACAAGGGGCATTCAAGACAAACTGTGAAGTGCTGCGATTACTAAGCAAGTCCATCCGTGAGGCGCTCGGAAACCGGAGTCCGAGACGCACCCCCTACTCACTGCCACACCACTCCCTTCAACACCCTCAACGGGACTAACGTGGAACCGCGGGGTCCGCCGCCGCCAGGACGCACAGGGCACGCCCGGCGACACCGGCGGGCCAGCTCCCCCCGCTCGGGTGACCGCACTGCCCAGGAGCCGACGGCGCCGCGGACAGACGCGCCGGCCGGGGCCGCGCCGAGTGCCGCCCGGCCGGGGGAGGACGCGGGGCCCGGGGCCGCCCGCGCTGTGCACAGGCCCCGCGGCCGTCCGGGGCAGCGGGCTCGAGGCCGCGGGGGCTCCGGGGGGCGGGGGCCGGGCCGGGGGCCGGGCGGGGGCCGCTCGCCGGCGCGGGGGCGCGGGCCCGGGGCGTCCTCGCCCGAGCGCCGGCAACCCGGCCCTGGGCCGCGTCCCGCCCGGCGCTTTGTCCCGGCGGCGCCGCGCTGACAGGGCCGCGCGGCCGGCGCCACCCCGCCGCCGGGTCCCGCGGCCCCGCTCCGCTCCGCTCCCAGCGGGCGGGGCCCGGAGCCCGAGCCCGCGCAGCCGCCGAGGGCAGCGCAGGACCCGCGCCGGCGCCCCCGCCCTCCGCTTACCCAGAAACTCTCGACGAAATGCGCCATGACCATCGCGCCGCCGCCGCTCGCCGGGTTCCGCGCCGCCCGCCGCCGCCGTGTAAACACGGGCCCGGCCCCCGCCCCGCGCCCCGCCGCGCCGCCGCCGCCGCCGCCGCCGCCGCCGCCGCCGCCCGGAGACCGGCCCGCACCCTCCAGCGCGCATGCGCCACCTAGCGGCCGCGGGGCTCCGGGAGCGGCGCCCGACCGCGCATGCGCCGCGGGCCCCTCCCCGGCGCCGACGCTTCCTCCGTCGCGGGCGCGGGCGCGGGGCGTTCTGTCGGGAGTGCGGCCGCGCGTCCCTGAGGAGGCGCGGGGACTGCCCGCACCGCGCAGCGCGCGCCCGCGCCCCGCTGCCCGGGGCGGGCGGGGAGAGGGCCGGCCCGCAGGGGGGCCGGGAGCCTGTTCGCTGCCGCCTCTCGGGGATCCGAGGGACCCAGGCCGGGCCAGCTGGCCTCGAGCCACCGGAGGGGACGCCGAGGCCGTGGTCCACAGTGTGCGCTTCCTCGACGGGGACTGGACCAAGGCGGCTTCCCGCGGCGGGAAGGGCGGGCACGCCCAGGCCCCCGCGGCCGGCACAGGGCAGCCTGACAGCCGCAGGGACCGACCGAAACCCCCCCGACCCCTGAGCTGCCCCGGCCCGGCCGTGTGACCACAAAGTCTCTTCCAGGACTTGTTCACATACGTCCGTGGTTCTCTTAGCAACTCGTACATTTTGGAAAAAGAAACAAGTTTAAACACGCCTCGTCATAACAGAAACTAAATCCCTTCCCACGCCTAGCTTTCCAAAGGTTAAGGGAAAAAATTACACCCTTAAAGAGAGGTCTCACGTTCACGGTCACTGGGTCAGCAAGGCCCAAAACCTGCAGTTCTTGAAGCCAAGCCCCCAAATAGATTTAGTGTCACGTTTTTTTTGGTTTTTTTTGGTGAGGAAGACCAGCCCTGAGCTAAGATCTGCCAATCCCCCTCTTTTTGCTGAGGAAAAGTGGCCCTGGGCTAATATCTGTGCCCATCTTCCTCCACTTCATATGGGACACCGCCACAGCACGACCAGGATATGAACCCGCAAACCTCAGGCCGCGGCAGCGGAGCACACGCACTTAACTGCTTGTGCCACCAGACCGGCCCCTAGTGTTGCTTTAACTACACGTACACATCACACTCCTCCCATGTTGTGACTTCCAACATAAAGCACAACACTGCTTCTTCATGGGAAATTATCCTCATCCTAGAAGTAATGTGCCTTTCACATGGGTGAAACTGTAAAATGTTGATTTGGGAATGATCGGACAACGGGATTGTGAATACATCTTCTGAAGGGTATCTTTTAGAAATATGTAGGATGTAATGATAAGACATCTAGGATTTGCTTTAAAATAATTTATTGAGGGAGGGGGATGAGTAGAGGTACAGACGAGACCGTACTGACGGTAGGTTGATCATTGTTGGCGCTAGGTAATGGAAACGTGGTGGTTCTCTATACTATCCTCTTTTTGTATACGTTTGCTCTTTCCTTTCTTTAAAAAGTCTTCCTAACAGTCATGTACACCTAGTTTTGGAGAAAGTCAGACTTAGAAATTTGCTACAATTCTCTAAGCCATTAGTCTAGTGCTAGCTTTCCTGATGCTGAAGAAATTCTAAAAAAATACAGTCATCTCGATCACCCTGCAAATGAGCTTGGCATTAAATGCCCAGTATCACTAGGCACTACCTGCTCAGCCCTGGGCAGGAGAGGCCCGTATCCTGGACGCCATGCTTTGAAGGACCTTACATACCACAAACACATTAATTTGTTAACAAACACATGGGTGCCTCTACCACTCCTGATCTGATGCTGAACACTGGACCATAGCCATAAATACTATCTCCCTTGACCAACACTATTCAGGCCCCTGGGAAACACTTCATATCTCTTGCTCTTTATCTTCAAAACAAACGGTGGAACTCCAAATGTAGTGAAGATCTGTGGGTGGTACAGCTGCCCTTGTCAGAGATAGACTGCCTTGGAGTTCCAGCAGAATTTGAGCAGCAAAGTGCTTAGGTAAGAGAGAAATACAGGTAAGTTAACTTGTCATCCTTCCTCTCAGCTTGAATGCAGTAGCTTCTTGCATAACGAAGTGTGGGTTTGTATAACAGAGTGGTGTCAGGCCCAGATTTTCCTTGTCTTCCTGTTTCAGTCTGTGGTTCTGACACTGACCACTGAGCATAGTATTCAAATAGTTGCACGTGGTACACTGGCCTCTTTTTGTACTCTTATTGCCTGTGGTCTCATAAATAGTAGAGGCAAGCCTGCTGTGAAGATAAATATTCTGTGTGTTCCAGGTATTTACAAGGTTCATTAGGGTCAAAACACCATATGCTGTAATTGCCTGGTATTTAAATTGTGGGACTTTATAGTAAATAGTGATTAAGGTAACTAAATTTCAGACAAGATGGTGTAGTAGGAAAAGAATGTGGGTGGTATCAGTCTCCTTCTGTCCTCTCACGTACGGTTTCCAGGGATGCATGTGCACTCTGGCAGAGCGGAGATAAGGCCCCGAGCAGGTCGCTCCCTCATATGCCTTAAAGTACTTGTGCCCCACACACTTAGCCCTTGCTTATCCGAACACATTCTGAAATTATGAAAAACTGACATAGATAACAACAGTGTTCCACCACTGCCTGTAATACCTGGCACTTAATAGTCACTTGGTAAATGTTCAGTGAAAGAATGGAGGAATGATTGAGCCCATCACAAAAATGCCAGGGTGATTGAGACTCTTGCTATGCAATAACTCCACTTTCTTTTACTCATGCTCTTCATTGGTGCTAGATCTTAGAGCTTATAAACTGTCATCATTTAAGTTCTACTTGATTTAATTTTCTCACATTACTTTTTAAACATTTTCAAAAGAATTCTTTTGGGCTTGAGTATACTTCTTAAAGGATAAGCTACTTTTTGTAATAAAAATTAAATTAAATTAAAATAATAAGATTTAAGATTGGCTCTCACAGGAGATCTATTGGGGAGGGGCCCATAAATAATTTGGCCTTCATTTTTGGATGCCTCCACCACCAGATTCATCTTCCTCTTTAGGATCTCTCTCTATTTATACCCACCATCAACATGTTGGTTTCCAGGGGATGCTGTTGGGTCCCCATTAACTCTGGCCCAAGCAGGCACGTTATAGCCCAAAGCATACCTGGACTGCTAAAACATAATTTGATAAGTGGTAGCAAATAAGAGAGGAAATTCACACAGAATAACCTAAGTCTAAATTCTCTGGTTTACAAAATATGGCTTGTTTCCAAGATTTGCAGGCAAGGCACCCAGAGAACTTCCCCCTTTTCATTCCGTAGTTTGATCTCCTGTTTCCAAGCCTGGGTTCACAGCTCACAGCGCATTAGTCAACGTTTAGTGACAAAGGCCATTTCCTCATTACTTCATTTAACACTAGTTCTATTCCAAAAGAGTTGGCTATAAAGTGAAGCACATTTTCTCGTTTATTTTCAATATAATTTTGCAAATATACTTCCACTTGTTTCCAGGATGAGAGCGGCAGAGGAGAAGCTCCTGTAAACCTCTCCTGTTTCCTGCTAATTTCTTCAAGGGGCAGCGTCCTGTGTCGGAGGCAGTGCTCCTTCTCTGTACGTATCTTACACTGGACCATAAGAAGGGGCAAAAGAGCTAAGCTCTATTCAAAGGCAGAAGAGAAACAGGCAGATCCCTGGAGTCGACTGTTCTATTATTTTTCCCTACTCAATAGCAGCATATTAAAAGCAAAAGCTTCAAGCATAACAGAAAGAAAAGCAAAGGCTTAGCAGATGGTATCCAGGCAGAGGGCCAGGAGGTAGAAACATGTTAATCAAACTGCAGAATGGAGCTCCATATCGCCCCCACACACTCCCAGTTCAGATGAAGGGGCACCCCTTCATTCTCTCCTGAGGGCACCTGGGACTGACTGCCTGCTCCTTGACATGGCATCCTCGCTTCCTCCAGAATGAGATGTGCTCACCCAGGGACTCACACACCTTGCTGTCTGTGAAAGAGGCAGAGAAACACCCGGTGGGTTGTTCAGGGGTTTACAGTGCTAGTGACCACAGGGAACCCAACAGGGGGTTCAGAAATAAGAAAAGAGAAATCCCTACATTACAGAAAGGCATAAAGGTAATGATAATTTAAAAACATACAAAAATGTTGGACACTAATGTTAAGTGGAAAGGCAGAAGATGACATGGAAAATACATTAAAATTACAAATATGTAAAAATATGCATGTAAATGGACAAAAATCAAAAGAAAACATGGGAAAATGTATATGCGTTAGGGTGGTGAGATTATGACAAGTGTTAAACATTTAAAACTTATTTTAATGTAATAACATTGTACGATTTAAGCAATCACTGCTCCTTGTTTTTGTTTGAATATAAATGTAACTGAGCCAAATCTTCCTTCAGCTTTCACTCTCTCTCTCCTCCTCCATTTATTCAGGCAATAGACAATCATTGAGCACTTGATACAAGGAAAAGCCTGTCTCTGCACTTAAGAAATTCACAATCTAATGCAGACTCGTGATGAAGAGGACAATAGAGATGATGACAATTACAAAATAATGTGCCTAGAAGAGCACCTGGCATAGACTTGGTGACCAATAAACATTAAATGAAAAAATAAGTGAATCACTGTTCTGAAGGATAACCTCAAAGAAATTCAGTTTGTGCTTTTTCTTTTCATTCTTTCTTTCTTTTTTTTTTATTTACAAGGAAAGTGACAGGAAATTGCCCTGGGTTCACTGGGGGCATCCTCCACTAGCACAGTGGTCTAGGGGTCCACGGCAACTTCTGAAACTCAGTGTTTCTAGGGCCAGCTCACTCCCAGGAGGAGGCTATGTGTGGGCCCTGGAAGAACAGAGCACTAGGAACTGTAACCACAGGAGCCCAAGTGAAGAGGCACCCTTGGCCGAGCTAAGAATGGGGGAGAGGGCTTGGTCTCCCTTGAAGACTCATTGAAGCCTGGTCAGGGATCTGAGTCCCCAGAGGACCAGCACCTTCTGCACTCTGTGTGGCGCCAGATTTCAGCAGTAACACAGTGTGCCAGGAAGAAGCATAGTCCCTGAGTTTCTTGGACAACTGAAGGGAAGAAGGGAGCCCCATTATCCATTTACGTACAAACGTTTGTTGACCACCTGTGTTAAGCTGGGCCCTCTTACAAACACGGGACACAGGAGTGAGCGAGACAAGGAACTTTGCTGCGTTCACGGCACTTGGTGTGGGAAGACAGACGAGAAGGATGCAAATCCATGAGAGCCTTCTGGATAGTGAGACATGCTATGAAGTATAACTGGGATGGTTGTACTGGGGAGAGTGGGCTTCTTCTTTACCCAGAGTGGTCATAAAGCCCTCTCTGAGGAAGTGACATTTGGGCAGAGGCCTGAATGAACCGAAAGAAGCAGCCAGGCAAACATCTGCAGAGAGGTCCATGTTGAAGGGTCAACCAGTACAAAAAGGCCCCGAGGTAGCAATGAGCTTGGTTTTCCAAATAAACGGAAAGGCGGCCAGCGTAGCTGCAGTGCAGGGACAAATAAGAGAAGATCAGAGATGAGGCCCGAGAAGGAGGCAGAGTCGAGTCAAGGGGAGAGGCTGGCTTGTACTCTAAGGGGCAGAGGAAGACAATGGACGTTGCGAAGCAGCAGAGAGATGATCTGATTTATGTTTAAAATGATCACATTGACTGCTCTGTGCAAAGGGAATGGAGGGAGGACAGTAATTGGGGGACCACTGAAGAGACAGATAGTTCTGGCAAGAGAATGGTGGCAGGGACCAGGTGACAACAGTGGAAGTGGTAAAAAGTGATCAGGCTCATGATCTATTTTGAATATAAAGCTGACAGAATTCGCTATTGGATGGGGCGTGGGGTGTGAAGGGAAGAAAGAAATCAAGGACGATCCTAGGAGTTGTGTGTGATGTGTGTGTATCATGGTGCCACAGAGATAGAAAAGATGAGGAGAGCATCTGTTTGGAGAAAGGGGGGAGTCAAGGGTTCTGTTCTGCACCTGTGAGGTTTGAGGTGCTATGGAACATCCAAGTGGAAATGTCCATCCGGCAGTTGGCTATATGATTTTGGAGCTCAGGACAGAGGTTGGATTGAAGACATAAATTGAGGGTCACCAACACATATCGATGAGACTTGATGAGACCACATGGAGAGAGAGAGAGAGACTGTTGAGCTGAACAAAAAGCTCTGGGGCACTTCTACACGTGCAGGTCAGGAGAGACGGATGAGCCAGCCATGGAGATTAATGAAGAGCAGCAAAGCGGAACAAACACCAGGAAAGGAGGATGATGTTGAAGTCAAGAGAGTATTCTGAGAACTCGTCAATGGATGACAAATACGGAGAAATGACCACTGGATTTAGCAGGATGGAGGGAGCCTTGGCAAGTGTTGATTCTCTGAAGTGGTGGAGATATAAAGCTGATTGGAGTGGGTTGACGAGAGAAGGGGCAGTCGATACGGCAAGAGTAGATGACCCGTTCAAGAGGCTCTGCTGTGAAAGGAGCAGTGATGTAGGCAGATGTCAGAGGGAACAAGGAATGAAAGGGGAGGGGCGTTAAGATGGGCAGTAATAGGTCGTGCTGGGTGCCGGAGGGGGTGAGCCAAAGAGAAATGGGGCGAGGATAATCATAGAAATGCAGTCCTTGAATAGAAGAAAGGACATGGGGTCCAGAGTGAAATCAGAGCTTCAAGAGTGTTTCTAGATTTCCTGCTGCTAAGTAGAATAGGATCTTGACCAGTTAATTGGAAAAAATCACTATAACTGCATGTGTAATTTTAGTTCTGCATGGCAAAAGCACCTTTCATGTATTATCTCACTGAATCTTCACATCAGCCCTACGAGGTCACTACTGTTATTATCTCAGTTGTACAGATGAGAAAATACGCTCCAGGAGATTAAGTAAGGTGCCAAGTTCACACAACTAGTAAGTGGTTAACTTGTGGTAAACTTATTAACAGTGGTAAACTACTGTTAAGAGAGGCACGAGGGCCGGCCCCGTGGCTTAGCAGTTGAGTGCGTGCGCTCCACTACTGGCGACCCGGGTTCGGACCCCGGGCGTGCACCAACGCACCATTTCTCCCGCCATGCTGAGGCCGTGTCCCACATACAGCAACTAGAAGGATGTGCAGCTATGACATACAACTATCTACTGGGGCTTTGGGGGAAAAAAATAAATAAAATTATTAAAAAAATAAATAAAAAAAAAAGAGAGGCGCGAACTAAGTGTTATGAAGGAAGAGAAGTGAGGCCTCCGGCAACAGAGCAGGTCCACAGAAGGTGAGTAGTCCAGGGTGAAGGCTCAACTCGTCCCCCAGGGCTCTTATTTAGGTCTGTTTTTTTTTAACTCATGGTCTGGTGTCCATTCGTTGCCACATTCTTTCCATGAAGTCCCTTCCTTGGTTACTGTCTCTCTAAGCCAGCTGCTCTAAGTGGATATGAATGCTAACTAATAAGGACCCCGTAAAAATTTCAAACACGTTTATTTACGTTACTGTTTAAAAAAGTCTTTTCTCTCCTCGCTGTCAGTTCTGAAACATGCAAGAAATACACTTGCCCCAAAACTCAGATTCTAATCAAAATCTAGGGCTGTTCCACCCTAAACAGGACATCTGGTCATTGTATTAAAAACCAGTCCCTTTTTACAAGCAGAAGGAAACAGACAATCAGGTCAGCCTGTGGACATGACTGCAGTGTTCTCTATAGAATCCTTAAGAAAGACCACTGAACTTCTGACGGTTGTGTGTGGGGAGACAACTGGCTTCATCCAGGAGATGAAGTAAAATTTTGTTTCTGCCTTAGACTCCACCAGAGAAGCCTGCCCTGATACACTTTTTTTTACAGTGTTTCAAGAACAAACTGTCACCAGTTAGTTTTTTCATTTAGGTCCAGAACATGTATTTTTTTCTTCCCACTTCCCACATGCCAGCTAAAACCACTTCTTTCCTTTATTTAAAGCTATCTTCAAATCTATCTCTTCCTAAAAAAGAAAGTTGCTAAACCATTGCCTTCTGTGCAATCCCATGTAGGTTCCTTTTTTCCTCCATATTCACTGATACATACTTCAGATTAAATAATTTGTATCTTGTCACAAAAAAGTTATACACTGTTCTTTGTAGCATCTTTCCTGTTTTTCTTTTTTGCAGGTGTTGTGTGTTTGTGTTGGTGGTTGTGGGGGAATCATCCTCCTTTCTTCACGCTTGAAACATATCATCTCCTACTTTTCAGTTTTTCCGGGGGGCTCAGTTTAGCCTATGGGTATATATCTCCATTCGCTGTTCAACAACTGTGTGTTGTGTATTGTGTGTTGGCACTGTTTTAGATGTGTGATATACAACAGTAAAGAAAACAGGAAAATCCTGCCTTCAGAAATCTTACAACCCAGTAGGAAACTTTTTTTTGTTGTTGGTTCCGTGGAGTAGATTCCAACTCCTAGTGCCCCTGTCACAGCAGAGCAGACTCCTGCCCAGTCTCTCTGCACCATCCTCTCACCTTCCAGCACTCTATCAGACAATGCTCCGCTGCTATTCACGGGGTTTTCATGGCCAATTTTTTTGGAAGTGGGTGGCCAGGTCCTTCTTCCTGGTCTGTCTAGTCTGGTAGCTCCGCTGACACCTGTCCCCCATGGGTGACCCTGCTGGTATTGGAAATCCTGGTGGCATAGCTTTCAGCCTCACAGCAGCACGCAGCTGTCACAGTGTGACAACCAACAGACAGGTGGTGTGGATCCCTGACCGGGAAACGAACGTGGGCCTGGCACTGAGAGCACAGGTGGATCTATAATCTGATACATGTCAGTAGATGGGTATTATAGTGATAGGTGTTGTGTTAAATAAATAAAGCAGGGCCAGGGCAGGATACAATGTATTTAAAAGTAGCAGATGAGAGACTATATAGAATATGGCTCTGGGGTTAACCTGGCTCTGACACTCAGGAGCTCTATGACCTTGGGGAAGCTCCTTGAACATTTGTGTGCCTCACTTTTTACATCTGTAAAGTGGAGATAACAATAGCACCTGCCTCAAAGGGTGGTTGTGAGCATTAAATGATTTAAAATATGGAAAGCACTTAGAATAGTGCCTGGCATAGAGTCAAGTCAATGAACGTAAGCTATGGCCATTATTAAAAGGAACAGAGAGTGATGGAGGGGTGCTGTTTCAGAGAGGATGTTCCAAGAGGGCCTATCCGAGTTGGCGAAGGAAGTCAAGGAGAGAACCTGTGGTGTCTGGAGGAAGAGCCTACCAGGCAGAAGGAGAAGCAAGTGCCAAGAACAACAGCAAGGCTGGTATGGCTCGAGCAGAAGTAATGGGTAGGAGTGGCAGGAAATGAGGTCACCCTCGGGGCAGATCCGATGAGGCCTCGTCGGCTGTAGAGGAACTTCAGGTGTTGCTCTGCGAGTGGTGAGAAGCCATCCGAGGAGGATGTCACGACCTAAGGGTTAGAAAGACCATCCTAGCTGCTATGTGGAGAACGAATGACAGAGGGGCAAGACAGCTTGCTGTTAAGCATTTACCAGCACCCCGCTGCTCGGTAGTCAAGACACATTGATAAGTAGGGCAAAGCAAGGTGTAAACAGAATGTACGGTACATTTCCATTTGCATAAAAAGAAGAAAACTATAAATATGTGTGTGTGTTTGTGTATGTACACAAGAACATTTTACATAAATACCTAAACATTTTATACATATGTACACACATCTATGTTATATTATATATTATAATATATATGTCCTGGTAACCGGCTGCCTTTGCCCTTGATCTTAGCCAGAAGGCCCAGCGGGCTTGTGACTGCCCTGGAAGTGGAGACCAGGTGACAGGAATAGGTAACACCAATGGCTTTGGCACCTTTTGAATTCTGCTCCATGTGAACATACTACCTGTTCAAAAATCCATAAATAAACTTAAACTTTAAAGGGAAAGAAATGAATCAGAATCATCTTACTCAGATGTTAAAAAATGGCGGTGGAGGTGGCGTTGGGCACAGAGTGGTGACCAGAGGTGCTGAAACGGGCTGGATTTGTGGTGGGAACATACTGTCAGCACTGGAGGGCCGGCAGATGTCTGCCAAAACTAAATTAAATAAAACGTCTTCCTGTTGCCTCTTTTACTTCAGCGGCTGTTTGACAAGTGTCAGTTTTGTACAATTATTGTCTCACACTTTCTTTCCTTGATTTTACAGGATTGTTCTCCTGTCTCCTAGCAGTAAACATCCCGTGGAGAAGTCCGAAGCTAGCCTGAATGGTTTGTCCTTTTTTACGTCATTTTTTCAACCTGCCTGTCCAAAAGGTTATTCGTTTTTCTTAGAAGTCAAATAAATTTATTACAATATATCTTGTTACAGATGTTCCACATCCATTTTTCTGTGACTGTTAGGATGGGCTAAGCTATTAGGATAGATCTCAAATGAAAGGGTCCTAACAAGGTAGAGGTTGATTTCTCCCCAGGAGAACAGGTGTTCCAGGTGTGAGGACCCCTCTTCTCCACACAGCCATCCCCATCCAGGAACTCGAGCCACACGCTCCGCTCTTTGGAAGAAGGAGAGAACAGATTGTGGTATCTGGCCAACAGATTTTGCCAACGATGTGTTGTGTCTCTTCAATCAGTTGGTGTTGAGTCTTTTATTTCTGGAATATCTTTTGAATGATATCGTAAATATTTCTTAAATGTTCACTTGAATGATATCTTAAATATCTCATTTCAGTGTTTAGACTGAAAGATACCAATTGTGCCTAGATTTTCCTTCCCTTGTCTTCCAAAGTTATCATTTTTCTCTCTGATCCTTTTTAACTTTTTAAGGTTTTCGTTGTGTTCTGCATTCTTTCCAAGTCCTCTGTGTCCCCACCTCACTGTGTCTTCAACGCCTCTTCCTTTGTGCTGCTTCTACTGTCATGTTCACATCTGCAAGCTGTATTCTTTTTCCCTTCTCCCTGGGCCCTGCTGTCTCAGGTCTCATCAGCGGGAAGAAAAACGTGTCTTCATGTTTTTATCTTGTCTTCCCTGAACACTTATATTTCTGCTTTGTGCTCATGTTTTATACAGATGAATTTTATAGAGATAAATTTTTAAAACTTAATTCATGACGATTTGTTTAGTCTCAATTTTTATCTGCTCCATGGTAAGAATTCTTCATCTGGCATTTATTTCGCCTGGTTTTTAACTCCACATTCTTTCTTGTCTCCTTTTATAGTTCCTGTGGGAGCTCTTTTATTTTTTTCTTTTAGTTTACTTATTCAGCTTTAAATAAGGTGAGTTTCCCTCTCATCCAGACCAGCTGTTTACTGGAGCTTGTGTGAGAGAGGCCCGGTCTGTGTGCACAGTCAGCAGAAACTCGCCTTGTCACACAGGGTGCGTGAGTCAGTTCCTCCAGGGCTGCTTCTCCGTCAAAAGGATGTCACAGCACAGGCCTTCTCTCCCTGCTCCCTCGACCTCAGACTGCTTCCTGAAAAATATGATTAGTCCATGATATTTCTTGCTCAAATCTACTTCCTCAGCACCACACTGAGTCCAGAGAAGTTCCCACCACCAGAACATCATGCCATTGTTGCAAAAGACAGAGTATTGATTTTCATCTTAAGCCTCACACTTTACTTTGGGGTCTTGGGTTCTGCTGGCTTTTTCTCAGATCTGCAGCACTGGGCTCCACATTATCTGCACCTCTGTTTGACCCTGGCCACTTTTGGTAGTCCTTCCTATTTGAGCTTCAGATGCCTTCCCGTTTCTTCAGATATGGAGTTGGCATTACTATTTCTGATTTTTCTTGTTGCTTATGGGTGGTTTCTGAAACAAGAGGTAGGAAAGATCTAACTTTTTTGGTCATGTTAATACTGGGATCCCTGCAGAAGATAATTGTGCATTAATTCTGCCTGGCATTTAATAGGTCCCTTCAGTCCACATCCCTCTTTAGTTCTGGGAAATGTTCTTCTCTTATTTTTTTGATAATTTCCACCCCTTTATTCTCACAGTCATACACCTATACTTTTAGTTATATCCATCCTCCTGTCTCTTTAACATTACTTTTCTTTCTTTTTTTTTTCTTTCTCTCTCTCTCTCCCTCCCTTTCTTGTTTTCTTTCTTCCTTTTTTTTTTTTTGGCAAAGAATCTCTTAACTCAATTTTCCAACTCATTAATTGCATATTCAGCTCAACTATTAGGTTTAGCAATCATATTTTTAAATTTCCATCAATTCTGGTTGTGTTTCATGGCAGCTGTCTCTTTTTGGGATATGATATGCTTTCAAGCAACTCTGAGGATATTAACTATATCCTTTTCCATTACTATATTTTTAGCATAGACTAGTTCTGTTTGTTGAATTTGGTATTCTCTCCATGCTCTTGGTTTCCCCAAAATGTTTGTTGATTCTTAGTTTCCTCTTCCTGTTTGTAGGTGCAGGTCTAGACCGAACTTTCTTCAAGGTTGGAATGCATTTCCTCACTGCAGATGAGGATGCCTGTTTCCCTGGCAGAGAAGCGTGTTGTCGTGGCTGGAATCTGCCTCGTGGGATTGTGGAAGGAGAGGCCGACTCTCTGTAGGTAACTTCTCTCTTGGCGCATTTCCCTGACCCTGCGGGCATTGTCCTGCTCTAATCCTCCCGTACTCTGGAGCAGTGGTGTGCTGGTAAATGTTTAACAGCCAGCGCTCGGGTGGAGGGAGGAGGCCTTGACTTGCAGCATTTGCTGATTTCCGTGAAATAAATTCTCCTACCCTGGCCAATTGCAAGCTCACGACGTACCATCACTGGATGGGGTTTGGAAGAGCTGTGAACAGAGACCCCCAAGGGCCTGGCTTCAGCACACCACTGCTCTGGGGCTGCTGTGACCAATCACTGCTTCAGAAAACTGCATCCGTGGTCTCATCGGAGCCCGAACAACGCAGCCAGCTGCTGCAGGATCTACTCTAGGGGCCGACACGTTGGGGGCGCTTAGGGGTATGGCTCTTGAGTGTCCTGTTCCCTGTAAGGGTTTTAGGGTCTTCTGCTCTGCTAGATTTTTCTGTCAATTGATTCCCATTTCTTTTCAAAAATTGTTTACTATATTAGTCTACCGGAAGCACCTTTCTGATTTTTCTGTCCTGCATTAAATTTATTTTTCTATTTTTTTGCAATTTCAGTGGGATTTGGAGGGGAGGCAAAGCAGAAATCCTTCTCCTATTTCATGCCTTAACTTGTTTTCATTAGAAGTCACTTCCTCTTATATCTCAAAGGCTGATTCTCTTCCTAAGACCTGTGGTTTTCCTGTAACCTTGTTGCCCTGAGTGATGGTTTGACTAACCAGGGCCACTGGCTGCTGAGAAGGTTCTGAGGAAACTTGGGCAACTGATTGAAGCTGTCGGCCTCTCCCTTCCCCCAGCCTCCAACTAGGGAGCCCATCACTCTGTTCATGGAGGTGGTTCACACCACCTGCAGCCCAGCAGGTGCCCCGCCTCCAGGTGAAGAACAGCTAGTGGCATGGGGTAACAGGTGTCTTCCCAAGAGCAGGTATCTTCTCTCCAGAAGCAGAAGGATCCAGGTGAGCATTTTCCAGTCTCGCAGGCCAAATGACAGGGTTGGCTGGATTTCTTCAGAAGGAAGGTGAAGGTGGCCAGGCCCACATCTCCTCCACGTGACTCTTTGGATAATGCTACTTGGACCCCAACACTTGGAAGGCCTTCTCTGGCCAGGAGCAACTTGTCCTTCACCTGGAAACGTGGGAAGGTGGGCACAGAGCAGAGTGAGTCTGTCCCTGGGGTAGAACCCTCTTCAGGTGGACTGTGTGGCAAGCGCTCTTCTAAGACTTGACGTAAGTTAACTCATCTCATCTTCACGACAATCTTCTCAAGTAGAGAAGACGAAGAAACTGAGGCACAGAAAGGTCACACAGTCAGTAAATGGTTGAGGCAGGATCTGAATCCAAGAAGTCTTGGGCCAGTTGTGACGGGTCAGTAGTGGTGGTGGCTCCCAGGTAGGTGTGTGGGTAGGTATGCAGTGGCTTCCTCTCTGCTGGAAAACTCCTAAAGCACTGTGAAACTACCCAGGCCCTTCCCAGGTGTGCAGGGTCGTCTGTGGGCTCAGCCGACTATGCCCCAGGTCACATTAAAGAGGCAGGTTTACAGCAAGCCTAGCTCCTTGTGACAGAATATATTTTCCAAAAATGGGCAAAACAGTATCTCCCATCCCACATGTTCTTCTTATAATGTGACTTTGACACTCTTGCCAAGGAGAGGTGGGCTCTGTGCTGCCTCCCCTTGAGTCTGGGCAGGATTGTGACTACAGTGAACATAATGTCATGTGACTTTGGATGCTAGATCATAAAAAGCAGTGCAACATTCATCTGGTTCTCTTGGGACACTGAGTCTTGAAACCCGACCATCACGCTGTGAAGAAGCCCACAGTCCATGGAGAGGCCCAAATGGCCAGGAGCTGAGGCCCAAGGAACACATTACCCCTGAGCTCCCAGCCAACAGCAGAAGCAACTTGCCAGTCCTATGGATGACACATCTTGAAAGTGGATCCTCCAATCTCCAGGCAAGCCACCCCAGCCAGTGAAATGTGGAGCAGACCTGTGCTTCCCCACTAAGCCCCATGCAAATTGCAGGTTCAGGAGCAAAATAAAGGATTGGTGTTGTTTTAAGCCATAGGTTTTAGAGTGGTTTGTGGTGCAGTGATAGACACACTCCTGGATATTACCCCCTCGTCTCCATAAAAGGCAAGGCTTCAGTCTCATAGGGGGACTTGCTCTGAGGGCTCTGGTAATGATCAAATTCCAGCCCCACCCCCCGGACCACCACTTCTGCCAAATTGTTGAATTGCTTCAGGAGAGGAAGACTATAAAGAGTATATTTACGATCTTCCCCTGATTTCATTTTTACTTTTAAATCTTTCATCTCTTTAGAACATATTTTAGTTGAAGGCATGATAGAGGGATCTAACTTAATTTCCTTCAAGTTATCACACAGCTGTTTATTACATCTTCCATCATTTGTTGTTGATTTATCATAATTGGGATCCGAAGACCATCTTATCAAGGGAGAGGTGAGCCAGAGGTAAACCTGCTGCCAAAAAGGGGCAGCAGGGAGACGTGTGGGTCTTGACCTTCACAGGGAGGGAGAGGGCAAATCTCCAGAAAAATTCACAACCACAAGCTGCACTTACATGAATGTGTAGCCTGAATTCACGCTACCTTAAAAAAGAAACCCTCAAGAAGAGAACTTGTTTCACTGGCCCTGGGGTGACTTACATGCCAAAGAAGTAGCAGAGGCAAGCAAACATCCTCTCTGGAGGACAGTAACTTCAACCCACGCCTCAAGAATTCCCACAATAAAATTCTAAGGAATATGAGACCAAAGTTAAAAATCACAAACACAAGGAAACCAGGCACCGTGAGTGCAAGAGGTACCAGAGACCAGAGTCAGACACACAACAAATGCAGATGTTGAAATGATCAGACACCGTGTGAATGGCTATGCTGAATATGTTTGTTTGTTTGTTTTTGCTGAGGAAGATTCACCCTGAGCTGACATCTGTGCCAATCTTCCTCTTGTATGTGAGCCGCTGCCACAGCACGGCCACTGACAGACGAGTGGTGTAGGTCTGTGCCTGGGAACCAAACCTGGGCTGCCGAAGCACAGCACACCAGGCTTAACCACTAGGACCTTAACCAGGGCTGGCCCTGAATATGTTCAAGGAGGAAAAAAAGAGGGTCAGCCGGGTGGTGTAGTGGTTAAGTTTGCGTGCTCTGCTTTGGCGGCCTAGGGTTCATGGGTTTGGATTCCAGGCGTGGACCTACACACCACTCATCAAGCCATGTTGTAGCGTTGTCCCACATACAAAATAGAGGAAGATTGGCACAGATGTTAGCTCAGCAACAATCTTCCTCACCAAAAGAAAAAAAAGAGAGGTTGAAAATAATAAGCAAGGGATTAGAGACTATGTAAAATGACCAGATCTGACAAAGAATCAACTAGAACTTTTAGTTCAATATAATAATTAAAACTTAAAACTCAATGGAAGGATTAAATGGCAGATTAGTCAGAATGAAAGACAGAATTAGTGAGTTGGAAGATAGTGAGAAAGAAAGTATCTCTGAAGAGAGTGAGAAAGAGATACAAATAGTAAAAGAATATTAAAAGACATAGGCAACAGACTGAATTCTAGCAAACATTTAATGTTAGTTTCAGAAGTAGATAAGAGATTTAAAAAAAAAAAAGATTCAGGGGCCAGCCCCGTGGCTTGGTGGTTGAGTGCACGCACTCCGCCCACTGGCGGCCCGGGTTCGGATCCCGGGCGCGCACCAACGCACCACTTCTCTGGCCATGCTGAGGCCGAGTCCCACACACAGCAACTAGAAGGGTGTGCAACTATGACATGCAACTATCTACTGGGGCTTTGGGGAAAAAAAAAAAGGAGGAGGATTGGCAATAGATGTTAGCTCAGAGCCAGTCTTCCTCAGCAAAAAGAAGAGGATTAGCATGGATGATAGCTCAGGGCTGATCTTCCTCACACACACACAAAAAAGATTCATTATTTTAAAAGAGAATGGATAGGGGCTGGCCTGGTGGCACAGCGGTTAAGTGCGCGCGCTCTGCTTCTGCGGCCCGGGGTTTGCAGGTGTGGATCCCAGGCGCGCACCGACACACCGCTTGTCAAACCACGCTGTGGTGTCATCCCATATAAAGTAGAGCAAGATGGGCATGGATGTTAGCCCAGGGCCAATCGTCCTCAGCAAAAAAGAGGAGGATTGGCATCAGATGTTAGCTCAGGGCTTATCTTCCTCACAAAAAAATAAATAAATAAATAAAAAAGAAGAGAATGGATAAAAATTATTAATGGACATTAATCTTCAGACCTAGCAAGTCTAATGTATCCCAAATAAGATAAATTTAAAATATTTCCACACTCAGATTCATCATGGTGAAATATGTACCAAAGACAATAAAAGATCTTAAAAACAAAGAGAAAGGTAGACAACCTACCCCCTTCCCCCCACCAAAAAGCAACGAAACTGAGCACTGTCTTTTCAATAGCAGCAATATAAGGCTCAAGAGAGTGGAATAATATCTTCAATGTGCTGAGAGAAAATAAACGTCAACCTAGAATTATCTACCCAGCCAAAATGTCTTTCAAGAAAGGAAAATTAAGAGACTTTTTCAGGCAAGCAAAAATAGAGTTTATTACCAACACACTCTTACAAAAGGAAACTCTAAAGTTTGTACTTTGGGTATATAAAAAAATGACTTCAGACGAAGACTGAAGATACAAAAAGAATGATAAGGAAAGATAGTAAATATATGGAGAAATCTAAACAAACGGTGAATATATAAAATAAATATAATGTATACTTTATGGAGTTAAAAAAAGAGATAGAACTAAAATATTATTCAATAGGCCCATAAGTCAGAGAGAACGGTGATCGGAGCTAAAATATTCTAGCGTCTAGGGATTGTTCCAAAAAGGGAAAAGACATTGATCAATTTTAAACATCATTGGGTGACAAGTTATATGCATGGTAAAATAGCTGAGGTCACCATAAAATAATAAAATTAAAGGATATAACTTTCAAACTAATAGAAAAAAAGGGATTAAAGGAAGAAGAAAAAAGTTGAATCCAGAAAAAGTCAAGGAGAGAGAAGAAAAGAGAGAAGAAAGAGAACACTGTGAGACAGAAAGCAGAGATAAATCCATAAATCATAGTCTTCATAATACATGTAAGTGGATTAAACTCTTCCAGTTAAAAGACAAAAACTGTCAGACTGGGTTTGAAAAGCAAATCCAATTATGCATTCAATTGCGATTTTTTAAGTAACACACGTAAAGATAAGAAAAGGTAGAAAGAAAAAAGATGGAAACTATACATCAGGCAACACAAACCAAAAGAAAGCTAGTGTAATCAGTAAATTTATTTCAATTTACTTAGTAATTTAAATGTATTACTTTATTATAATGACAAAAATTCAACTTCCTGGGAAATGACAATGACTCATAATTGATATGTATCTAACGACCCATCTTTAATGTATTTAAAGCAAATACTGACAGAACTACAAAGGGGAATAGAAAACCCACAAACATAGTGAGAGATTTGCATCCACTTCTCGCAGTAATTGAGAGCCCAAGCAGCAGGCCCCATGAACCCACCTGGAGTTTTCTTCTAAGCTTCCGAGAGTAGCAAGAGAAGCCTCAGTGGACGGCCACTGAATGCCAAAACGATTCCTTCTTGCTGCCACTGTTTAGCAGCAGTCCCACCTCCTGGTGATTATCAGGGCCAATCACGCCTACCAGTAAGACAAGTCGCTTTTTTGTCTGCTGTTCTACTGACATGAAAGTTCAAAGTGACAAGCAACTTTTAAGTTTGGTGAGACTCTTCCTGTGGTCCCTGTGGAAGCATCTCCTCTCTGGTAAATGAGATCTCTGGATCCATAGAGCCCAAATTGTGGGAACAGGAAGCATAGATTCCCTGTGGGTCCTGGGAGTGATGGTGTGTGGGGCTGCTCCCGTGGATTCTCCTCTGTCTTAGAGGCTGCTGCGTGAGGCAGTGCCCATCAGCCAAGGGCAATGCGCAGGAGAACGCTCTGTGGGCTGCTATCAGCCTACCTTTCGGCAGCTGGGGGAGGGCTGGCTGACTGGCTTTGTAAAGAGGGTCTGGATGGGTACCAACAGTGTCTACTATACTGACTGACCCCTGAAAATAGCTTTAGAAAAGCTTTGGTTCACTTCACCAGCTAAAGAACTCCAACGGGCTGAGGTACGGGCAGAGAGTCAGAGAGCATGAAACAAGTAGAGGAGGAAGGATGCTACACACATCAGCTAGCCCCCTAACCGGCTGCAGAAAAGAAGAAAGGATTGTCACAGCCCCCACGGCCTCTTCCTCGCTTTGGTATAATACATCGTCTACAGTGACCAAGATTCTTCCCCCCTCTCTCTTTCTGCTGCTGATCAGTACAGGATAAATCAGTGGTAGACACTTTTAAAATTTAGTCCTCAGGATACAAGATATCAAGGTACAGTTGACACCAGAAATAAAAAAAAAAAAAGAAATCTAATTGGATTTTTTGTTTGCTCTAGTTCTTTGAGCCCGTCTCAGAAGTGAATAAATGCCCACTGAGGTTCTGAAGCCCATGGGTGGAGGAGGGAAGGTGGGGAGGAAGGAGGCAGAAGAGAGGAGGAAAGAAAAACCTATGCTTAATATTACCAAATTTTATTCTGACACATACATAAAGCCAAAATCCCTTTGAATGCATTTATTCATATTGATATAAATGAATAAATAGTGGAAAAGGAAAGCCACTCCTTACCATAGAATGCCAACTAAAAAATGTAGAAAAACACAATTTCACAATCCATACAGTAATAATTGACTCAGACAAGAATAATCAATAAATGCTAAAACTAATGGGTGAAAGTTTAATGAGAAACAGGATATTTGCATAATTTCAAAGTGTCAGCCCACAAGATACTTATTAATTCCAAAGGGGAAAATAGTAGCTTTCTATTTGAGAAATGTGGTAGACAGCACTTTAATTAAGAGATCAAAGTTGCCATCACCAATAACAGTACAAATTGGCATAATGTGTCTCCTGATATAATAGTATTTCTGCCAAAAATGTATATGTCTGAATCCAATAGTAAGAAAACAGTAGATGAACCAAAATTGTGGGACATTCTATAAAATAATTGGTTTATCATCTTCAAAGAAGTCAACATCATGAAAGATAATGACTGAGGAATCTTACCAGATTAAAGAAAAAAACAAGCTATGCCACCTGAGTAAAATATGGGAATTTTGTTATAAGTGACATTATTGGGACTAGTAAAATCTGAAAAGAGGAAAATTAGATCCTGACTTTGATCATTTTTCTGTGGAGACTATTTTAGGACACACATGACAAATACTGAAGTGTTTATGGATAAAGGGGCATTTACAACTTATTCTCAAACGGTTCAGGGGAAAAAAAGAGTACTAGTTATCTATTTCTCTGTAACAAATTACCCCAAAACTAAGAGACTTAAAACAACAACTATACTTACCCGTTAATATTTATCCAAGTGAATCTCATGTTCACACAAAAGCCTGAATGTGAAGGTTTACAGCAGTTTTATTCATAATTTCCAAAAATTGGAAACAACCAAGATGTTCTCCCACAAGTGCAAGAATAAACAAACCGTAGTATATCCACACAGTGGAGTAGTACTTGGCAATACAAGGGAATGAGCCATCGACTCATGCAACGTGGATGAATCTTAAAAGCATTTTGCTAAGTGAAAGAAATCAGACTCAAAGGCTATATACTCTGTGATTCCATTTACATGATATCATTGAGAGGGCAAAACCACAGGGATGGAAAACAGATCAGTGACTGCCAAAGGTTGGAGGAGAGAGAGTAGTTGACTCCAAAGGAGCTGCATGGGGGAGTTTTTGGGGCGATGGAACTGTTCTGTATAGTTCTGGGATGGCAGAGAAGTCATTTGTCACATTGGCCAAAACCCACAGGACTTTCACTGTACGCAGATTTAAAAAATGAACCAGGAAGTTGGGGGAGGTGGGAATCCAAGTGTGAAAGGCAGATTGAGACAAGTGACTCTGACTGTGTTATGAGTGCGAGAGACAGCCTCACTGAAGGGGCTGCTGAGGAAAGGAGCCAACTTAAGCAACTTTGGAAAATGGCATTTTGACCGGATACTGGAGGCAAAAGACAAAAAGAACTGCAGGTAAACACTGTACTCTAGTAAATTTGCTTCTCACAGTGATGTGGTGAGTAATTCTGAAACTATTTCACATGTGTACTAGGGTTGAACAAATAAGTAAATACACTGAAGATAATTGGAGCCTGGTTTATTACTTTCAGAGAAAGAAGTTATAAATATGCAGGGCAGGGCAGGAGGGAGGACGGAAAAGATTAGATTTGGAGACATTGGTCTGGTATTTTTTATACTGACACAGAAGGCAGTATGGATATGTGGGTGTACATAGGTTAGCACACATACATTTATTTCCTTGTTCTGTCCACTGAGAGGATTTAGGAACAGCAACATCCCAGCACACAGCACCCAGGTCTTGGTTTTTAAATGCCACTCTCCAATAAAAGGAACCAGGGCTCCTTGGAGAAATAGCTGATTCTAGGGGTGGGGCAGGAAATAGATAAGAGGAGCCTGGAGCCAGAGAGTAAGGAAGGGCTCAAAGTAGAAATATGAAAGGATAGGCATGTCAGAAGTGCAGAAACCAACCCAAAACTGCTCCCAATGGTCCAAGTCGGAACAATCTGAGCAACAAAACAGCAATAGTATTAGACTATAATGCAAAGGATAAAACAAATATCCATGAGTTCACTCTGACATACACGATTAAATAAATAAATAAGGGAGAAGGGACACTTGTTCTGTATAGAGGAGTTCCCAATAATGTATGTCGATGCTCCCCCTGCCAGCAGGTGAGGTTTAATTCCCTTCTTCTTGAGTGTGGGCTGGACTCAATAACTCACTTCCAAAGAATGGAGGATGGAGAGGGAAAATAGCAACTCTGCTCCAGAGAAACCTGGCTGATATCACCTTAATAGAGTGATCCAAGTTACCATCCCGGGGATAAGTCCTGTGGATTCATGTATCCCCAGATGCGATGCCGTGAGGACACGTCACCTCCGCGGTAGTCTTCAAAAAGCCTATAACCCAGTTTAATACTGAGAAAACATCAGACAATAGGAAATTGAGGAGTGTTCTACAAAGTACCCGACCAATACTCTTCAAAACTGTCAAGGTCAGGAAAAATAAGGAAAGACTGAGAAACTGTCAAAGATTGGAGGGGACTCAGGAGACACAATGACTAAACAAGTGTGTTGCAAAAAAATAAAACAGAGATGACAGAAAGCCCCTCGTGGGTCAGATTGGGTGGTGAGGAAAGGGCCCTGTGGGGAGGTGATACTCAAACTAAAACACGGATGACGAAAGGGAGCCAGCCCCGGGAATGGAGAGGGAGAGCAGCTCAGACCGGGGCAACAGATGGCGCAGGCCGTCGTAGCTGTCTTCACCTCGTGTGTGTGAGGAACGACGAGGTGAGCGAGGCAGGAGCTTCAGGAGGAAGGTTGACGGGGAGCTGGGGGGTGCCGGAAGGGGCAGATGACACAGAAACTTGGGAAACTTCCATCTGGCCCAAAAGAACTACAGGAAGGAAACAATTTTAATCTGGTGAGTACTTCTTCAAGTGCTGGGCTAGGCTAGATACTCATTATGGGAGAGGAGGTTGGAGAATTATGTTCCGGGGACCTAGGGATCAGGGGGAACAAAAGCATCTACAAGGTAGGGACAAGGTCTCACGAAAATTTGAATGTATACAGGCTCTGTCTTTTATGTTTCCTGAGAAGAAGACAGGAGCTTTCTGAGATAACCACTAGTCTCTCTAAACTATTTAATAAAAACATGTTTACGGGGCTGGCCCAGTGGCACAATCAGTTAAGTGCGTGCACTCCACTTTGGCAGCCCAGGGTTCGCCGGTTGGGATCCCGGGCATGCAGGACGCACTGCTTGTCGAGCCATGCTGCGGTGGCGTCCCATATAAAGTAGAGGAAGTTGGGCACAGATGGTAGCCCAGGACCAATCTTCCTTGGCAAAAAAGAGCAGGATTGGCATCAGCTGTTAGCTCAGGGCTGATCTTCCTCTCACACACACAAATATATATATATTTTTACCATTCAATTAATTAATTAATAATTCAACGTTAAGTACAAAGCTACAGGAATTTAAGTTTCAGACAGAAAGTATATAAAATAGAATTTGTTGTAGGAGGTTTGTTCAAATAATAGTCAATGAACTTTATTAATACAACCCACCCTGCCACTAGTTAAATTAGGAGCAAGTTCTGGCAGAGAGAAGAATTTCAAATATCCATCTTCTTTTCACCAGGTTTGCAAATGAGATCAAATGGTAGCTCTAGAAGATCAGACAAAATAAACAACGTAAAATAAAACTCTCTCCTGACACTATGATGATATCACTGGAATGGCGATTCCCAGCAGGAGCCCCAGCCCTGGCCAGCACAGAGCCCTGGAGGAGGAGATGCAAAATAACTCTTCCGGCTGGATGCTGGGGACACTTATGGAGCTCTTGTCTCTACTGATCATCTGTAATTTGGGATCATGACAATTCATTCCTTGTGGGGATGAAACTATGAGACGTAACTAAATTAAACAGTGGGCAAAGGACTGTGACACTGTGTCCCTTCATGAACCCTGAATGGGTCTTAGCTGAACGACTCCCATTTCTTTCCCACCCGCAATGTGTAGGACAACTCAGACAGTGGGGACACGCCCTGCGTGCCAACTGTGCGGTCATGGCTCCCAGCGTTGGGACTCTGTGTCGTGGCAGAGCAAACCCCACGATCTGTCAGGAGCACGAGACCATAGCAGGTATGTTACAACAGGCCCTTGGGCAGTAAGTGCCCGCATCAGTCCAGACTTTCTCTCTTTGTTGGTGACAGGTTACCTAAAAGTGAACGGCAGTATAGCATTTTTGTTAAAAGCATGGCTCTGGAGCCAGACTGACAAGTTCAACTATTTGAGTTCAAATCCCGATTCCACTCCAGGAGACTTTAGATTCCTTCTCTATGAACAGGAATAACAACAGAGCTGACTTCATAGGCTGTCAAGATTAAATGAGTTAATATACATAAAGCACTTAGACATTCTTCATTCATTCAACAAATACTTACTGAGCATCTACTTTTGCTTCAGGAATTGCTCAGGGCACTGCAGACACTTAAACAAAACACACAAAGTCCCTGGCCTCTTGTGAAGCTTACGTGTTAACTATTTAGTCCCTGATGTCCTGGGGGAACTTCAGGCTCAAGAACTCTCGAGGTGCTTGATAACTCAAGCAAGGCCATTAACAAGCAGCAAGGCTTCCCCCGGGAACCTCTGAGCACAACCTGAGCCCCACCCCGACCTCCTCAATCAGGGTCTGATGATAACACGCACATGCAAGTTTGAGATGCCCTGCCTAGATGGTAAACCCCGGACTCGGAATCAAGGAAACATTGTGAAGATTCCCTGGGTTCTAAGGGAGATGACAGTGAAACTTAAAAATTGCTGTCACGAAAAAAAATTTTCAAGATTATTTTCATGTAAAAATGTCATGTTAATTGAGGTGAGCTTCAGGTGTGGCAATCTGTTCATCTCGTACATGTATATATATGCCTTACGTTCCTAGAAAACAGCTTACTGCCAACATTCCAAGATCAGTCTAGGTAAATGGCTCCATCTAGTGGAAACAGTTTGATTTTTACATTGTTGGGTATAGTTTATCCTAAGAGGATCTCAAGAAAATGCAAGTTCCTCTTAAAAACTTTAAAGAAAATGTGTATGCCTACAATTGACAAAAAGGATGAGGCTTAACAAAAACAGAAATGCTTGTAAAATCCTAGCATACGCGGAAGAAAGGCTTATTAGTAACTGTCAATTCCTTCCTTTTTTCATGTCAAGGGTGGGCCTGCGGACATGAGGTAAGTTTTTTTCAGTCAGGTGAAATTAGGAAATAAGTGTTAAGACAACATCTTAACTATATCTTCCTATATGGGAAAATGTGCCTTCGAAGTGAAAATATAAAGTATTTAGAGAAGTTTATCAGTACAGATGCCAGAAATGTGAATATAGACGTATGTTACCTGCCTTGTAGAAAGTATGGAATACCTCAGAAGTTGAACAACAAAAGCTCTCAGGGATCTCTAGTTCCTCAGTATATTGGATTGAAATAACCTTGAGCTAAAACATCTGAAGCTTCACCATAAACTTGTCTGCCTTTTTATTCAGGCCTGATTTTATCGTAAAAGATGAACTTGCTTAAAAAAAAAATAAAAGGAGGTCAGTATGCCAGTGTATGGTTACCAAACAGGTCTCTCCAGTGCTATGAAGTTATGTGTGAAATATACATGAGCATGTATTTATGCACCATTTACAGAATAACAGTACATGTACTCACCACCCAGACTCTTCACAATTGCACCTTCAGCTCTCCAAGATGTAACCACCTTGATTTTGTATTACACTTATGTATGCATCCCTATTTATGCAGTTTAGTTTTGTCTGTTTTAAAATTTTATATAAATGCCTTCTCTGTAAGTATTCTACTGAAATTGGCTTCTTTTGCTCAGCACTATTTTAAAAATTCATCCACCCCGTGTGACATCAGGGCTGCTCCTTTTTATTTTTTGCTACTGGTTACAATGCTGAGATGGAGATTCTTGCATGTTTCCTGGCACATATCCAGAGTTATTCTAAGGTATATACCGAGGAGAACTGCTGAGGCTTAGCATATACAAGTGTTCAACTTTACTAGGTAATGGCAAACTGGTTTCTAAAGCAGTGGTCCTATATCGGCATTGTCCGAGTTCCTGTTCCTCTATCGTGCATCCTTAGCAGCAATTAGTATTTTCAATTTTTGTGAATTTAGTGAATGTGAAAAGATAAATAGCATCTTTTCCTTTGTTTATGGGCTATCATATAGGTTAAGTACTTAGGGAGTGATTTGTAGGTCAAAATATATATATGTCATTTTTATACTTCTAAATTGCCCTTCATATTGTACTTATTTACACTCCTGCTAGCAATGTGCAAATTCCTGTTTCCATGTTCCCTAGGTAAAAGTTTGCCACCAAGCCTTTCTGACCTTTGTCAATATGAAAACAACTAAAGTGTAGTTAAGTTTCAAATGACTGAGTTGAATATCTTTAAAACTTATTCATCATGGGTGAACTCTTTCTTTTAGTTTAGATAAACTAAAAACTAAAAAAAGTTTAGTCTTTTGTGAACCGTTAATATCCTTTGCCTATTTTTCTATTGGATTGTCTGATTTGTAGTTCTTTATAATTTAAGGAAAGTAACCATTTTCCGTGAAAGGAGCTGTGAGGTTTCCCCCACATTTTTACTTTGTCATGTAGATTTTTTAGGCTTTTAAAACCAATCTTTTCTTTCAAGACTTTTGGGGTTTGTGTCACACCTAGAAATGCCTTCCCCACACTAAGATTATATATAAAAAAAGCAGCTTTAAGCTTTCATGTCAGTACTTTTAATTTAAAGCCATCCAGAATTTCGGTCTACAGTAATGCGGCAGGAACCCAACATTCTTTTTTTGCAAATATCCACTCATTTTTCTCAACACTTTGTCAATCCATCTTTTTTCACTGAAGTGCCATATACTAGTTTCATGCCTACTTAGATGTTTCCAGACTTAGTTCTTTTGAGCTGCCAATTGGTGAATCAGTAGTTTTAAAAAACTCCTGTAGCCAGAATTAAAAAAAAGTATCAGATTGGGATTGTCCCACCCTTATTACTTCCTTTTTTCACAATTTTTCTGGCTTCTCTTACTTTTTCATATGAACTCTAAAACAATCTTGTCTAATAACAAACAAAAACCCATTGCTAATCTTTTTGGGTAAGTTTTTAATTTTAAATATAGACACTCCAAGCTGGTGATCATTTAGGGAGGTCATCTATCTCAGGCCACTTTGGCCTGCTCACTCTTCACAAGCTTCCATATTTCTTGAACAATTCAGTTTTTAGAAAACCAAGCAACTGAACTTGGCCTCGAGGAAAAGGGAAGCCTATAGTCTCTCAGCCCTTAGAGGGAGGAAGAAGATAGCTCTCATTCTGATTCTTCTATAGCCATAAGAAAGTCTGCCAAAGCCAATGACCTCCATTGTTGTTAAAGGGAAAGAAACTTCTCAGTTGTCTTACTTGTTCATCAGAACGCCACGCTCCTCGGGTTTTCTTTACTCAGTTCTGAAGCCTTCAACGTTGGTGAGTTTCACGTTTAGTCCTTGCATCTCCCATTTTCCCCAGTTCTCAAATGATGTTATTCAGTTTCATGGTCGAAGTACCACTTACACATTTCCAGTTTTCCATATGCAGCCAGGTTATCTCCCCTGAACTTCAACTGCCTACTCCACTTCCCCACATGGGTGTCTCAAACCAAATGCCAGATTTGTCCTATTCCAGCTAACATTTCCATCCTTCTAGCTGGTTAGGTCAGACTGAAAGCCTTTAAAGCCATCCTCAACTTTCTTTCCTTCCTATGGATTTCCAGTATGTTGGCAAATCTTGATTCCTCCTTTGAAACACATCCAGATAACCCTACAATGGTCCCTTACTTCTCTCAAGTGCAAAACTGACCTCTACCATCTGGCTTTCAGTGTCCTCTCAGGTCTTATCTACTACTCTCCTTCCCTGCTCCCAGGGGTCAAGCTACACCCTTCTCATTTGCATGCAATACAAACACATTACTGTCTCAGGGCATTTGTCCTTCTTGTTCCCTTTACCAGAAACACTCACTGCAGACATCCATAGACTCACTGCAAGTTTTTGATCAAACGCCACCCTCTCGGACCTTCCTTTCTCCCCTGACCCCATTTAAAATAGGAAGCCCCCCGATCGTCATCACTTCCCATCTGCCCTTTTCTCACTGCCCCTTGTCACCACGTAGCATTCTGTTACTTACCTGCTTCCTACAATAGTAGCAAGAGATTTTCACACATTGAGGTATACGGGGTAACTATTCTGGTTCAAAACTGATTCAGCTTGAACTAAAGAAGCCTGACTTACGGCCTATCAAACATACATTGTACATCTGCTTTAACCATTAAAGCAAAGGGCGCATTAAACATTATCTCAAAGTCAAAGAATGCACTCTTAAGATAAGAATGCATACTTCCCCTCCTACGCTCACCAGTATCGGGTTAACACCATATCTTTATTCCTGAAGGTAAGTTCCCTTTCCTGGACATCAGGGTCATGCTGACCTGCTAATTTGCAACTGAACAGCTCTTTGAAACTTTGATGAATATGTATCCTGGGCATGTTTAATGTATGTTCTTTGTTCTAAAAAGATATAAGATTCTACTGAAAACAATGCTTCTCTGGAACGCTTTCTTCCTTTGTGCAGACTGCCTTCCCAGGTTATGGTCCTCACCGTGGTTCAAGGAAAACTCACCTCTCTCCTGTCTATAAGATGGTTATTGGTTATTTTGCATGGACAATAGAAGGGAAGCTCCATGAGACCGGGGAACTGTACCTCTGACATAAGACTCAGATAACTGTTAAATAAATAACAGGAAAACATGGATTTTGTATATAAAATTCCTAAAGTTAGAAAATCATGCTATGAAGTCACAATTTACAGCACACATAATACCCACTGAAGTTGCTGCTGGGTATGAAAATTAGCAGAATGTTATCCAAAAATAAACTGACTATAACCACCTCCTTTTGACATGGCAATTCCACTAAGAAAACACTGCAGATATATGCAAATATTTAACCACAGGGACATTCATCACAATTTTATTTTTAAGAGTGAAAAACTAGAAATAGCTTCTGAAATGTCCAACAACAGTAAGACAGTTGTGTAAACTGTTCACAGAATTCAGTGTAGCTATTATGTCAATGTGTATTTATTAACAGGCAAATTTGGATATTAAAAATAATGCACAAATTCACTATTCACATATACACAGAAAGTGTCATGTCATTGGGTAGTTGTATTAAAATTCATTTAAAATCGTTCACTTGTCTTTCTTAAATTAAGTTCTTCAAAAAGGCAATATAAAGCTTGAAAAGAAATACTAAATTGCCAGAGCAAGATCGCTGTAATATGCATATAAAAGAATTACACTAGCGACTGGCATGAAAACCTAAAGGTTCTTAGTATGACAATTTTTCCTCTATCACTTTTGCCAATGGTTTAGACATTGTGTTGAATTTCTAAATTGTAATTTGCAAACTGTGTTGACCTGAACACTGGAGAGCTATGTGGACATCTCAGGAGGGTCCTCTATACCAAGCTCACAGACTCTGAGATGAAGGATTACAAGACGACAGTCACAGCGCCCACAGTTTCTGTATTCACTGTGCACTAACGAGGAGTCCACACTGAGAGCCATGTGGTGCAACTACTACTGTTCCAAAAAATCATGTATAATGTAAATTATTGGAGTCGGGTTGATTATGAACTCCTTACGAGATAAAAATGCCTGTCAGTTCAAAAAAAGGTATAAAGTAGTAACATCTTACAGTTTGTACTTCAGTTTCACTAAAATGTTAAATACTTACAAAAGAAAAGATTTTCAGCCTCAGGCACAATTTAAGATTGCAGCAGCAAATCAGAATCTTGAACAACTAATGATTAGGCTGCTTTTGATTTTCTTCTCCCTCAACGTAAGTCCTGAATTCTGGAATCTTAAATTCTTTCTTGAAGTGTTTTAGAACAACACGATATCCAAGTTTCAATTTCTTTTCTCTCCAAAGAGAGAACCTCTCGGGAGATTCCTCTCACTGAGGAATCTCAAATATTTCCACGTGCAGATAACAAAGGGAAAGGAACCTGAGCCTTGTTTCTCTTAAAAATTTTTTGGGTTGTACTGATCTCATCTCAGGCCCCTTCCTTGTTTTAAAATGTCCTAAATCTCAAATAAAAACCAGACTACTCGACAGTTACGTACATATTTCCCCTGAAATGTATCAATACATTTCATTTTAATTAGTAACACACAACTAGACTGGATTACAACCTAAAGAGCAAACTACTATTTTTATAAATATTAATTTCCAAAATTACAAGTCTTCATTTTTTGGAGGATACACAGGAAGCCTCAACAGGATACACATGCACGCCGTCCACCCTTACAATGCTTCACTCAGGACTTCACCTTCTATTTTAATCCCCTTTTTGCAGAGCAGTATCTTTCCCTCTTCCCCCACCAAAAACTGAATCTAGAACCAACTGTTTAGAAATATATCAATAATAGAAGTTAAAATGTGTGGAAAATAGGTTTTTTACTACACTATACAAATAAGAAAATACTCAATTTAAAAAACAGATGATGTCAAACAAGAGTGCACTAACATGTAAGCTCAGAAAAATACCCTCAAACAAAAAAAACCCCAAACAACAAAAATAAAACAACAACAAGACCTTTCTGGATCCAAAATGGGAAGAGGGAGAGAAAGGAAAGAAAGCTGATTTCCTTTCATTAAAAATCAGAGTGAAACATCTATAGTTAAACAACTTTATTAACATAGTCGAGCAGGGATTAACATTCACATCTATTATGTCACATCATACAAATGTAAATACAAAATTACTACAGTACAATATATATTCTCTGCATGATCCAAAATATTTGGTGGCCCCAAAAAACTCTCTTTAAAATTCAGCAGCTTATCAAAAATTAAAACCGTATTCTATGTAAAATGAATATCTGTTAGCACAGAGTTAGACTTCAAGAAGTATCAATTCAGTACAGTTTGAGAGTTGCAGGAGGATATGTTTGAAGGACACATTCTAACATAGTGGCAGGTACAGGAAACATCAGATTTAAAGCTTTTAAGCATAACTCATACAACCTAAGTTGTCAGCAGAAAGATCCAGTTATTTATAACTAAAGCTAAAACTACTAAATTACTGCACCCAATGTTAACATGAATATTAAGTGTAAAACTGTCTTATAATATGAAGTGAAGTCATTAACCACATTTAAACATTTCCTCTCACAGATGATAATCTATTAAGTAAATTAATCACACAGTATTGTCTAATTATTATCTCCATAAAATATCATCCAATCTTCATTTGGCTACACATCCACAGAGGAAAACAACAATGAAGCCATACGGGAAAGTACAGAGGAACTCCTTTGTCAGGCTGGTACTGGGAGGGGACTAACACTGCCTTAGAGGCTAACCATGTTATAGGTGGATTTTCGGAAGATAATTAGACTTGCAAAATAGCTAATTCTGCATAATACCAAGCCACAGTATAAGGGATTTCTATGGTAGATGAACAGAAATTCTAATAAAAGGGAAAATTCTATTTTCTTAATTAGTGATATAATGCTTGGCAAATAGATTTGGTTTGGTTTTAAAATGTAGAAGAGGTACAAAAAAAAAATATCACCATTTACGTTCCCTCAAAATCATGCACACTTAAAAAAACACAATACATTCTGGGATACAAATCACAATAAACAGTTGCTATAATTTAAATGTATACCTTAAAATTAATATGCATAATAATTAGGCATAAAGATTACATATAAGTAACACCAATGGGGAAAGATCTACATAAGACTGAAAAGATGAGTTCTAAGTCACCCGAAAAGCATTCAAGCGAAGGCAACTTTTACGTAAAATATTTAAGAGGCATTAGAAATATCTCCATATTTAATACAGTATGAAGTGTACTTGGTATGTATACAATGCTCTTGCATGGTACTATCACCAGATAGAACTGCCACACAGCTCTCTATCGATCTGATCTTGCATCTAGATTATCCCAGGCCCCTGACAGCCTGAAGACCACAGTTTTCTGAAAGATTTCAATGCCTACGCTTCAATAACAGTACTAGTAGCAACAGTTAGTGTTTTCCCCCTTGGATTATTTGCAAAAATAATTCAACAAGCAAGGTGTGTGCACTGTAAATACCACTAAAGGAGGATTTAAACTGCAATTATGCATGAGACACCCTTCTCTCGGGAAGAATGTTTTTGCACCGTTATCTGTTAATACATTCAATATGAATAATACAGATTAATTATATGAAGCAAAAAAACCACTTTTTCTTTATGGTAAAGGATTTAAGTTAAATTTAGACTAAAGAGTTTTAAAGACATAATTAGTTTAATTCTGGCATTTCAGCTGTGCAGAGTAATTTAATATCGGACAGAAAAATCCCCACTTTCCTACCTTCAGGGTTTGGAGACAAGGAGGACCAAACTGAACTCACTTTCCAGGTAAACCCGCATGCAGAAGGCGCGCCAGGAGGGGTTTATACACTCCAGTCTGCTAGAGTAAGGAGTGGAAAACCAGACCAAAGGGGAAGATTCCTCATGAAATACACGAGAAAAGAAAGAATATAACCATGATGACCCTATTTAAGCATGTCGCCAAAGCAAGGATACAAGAGTATTCACCTGAGATAAAACTTGTATCTGAATATTTTATAACTGAGTAGACAAAGCATTTCAATAGAGGAAAGTCAGTTGAAATTATTTTAAAATATACATCTGATCCTATTTTACAATATATGCAATTTAAGCAATTCAGATCAATGAAAAAGTCTTAACAAAAAAAAAAATCACAGTGTTTATCAATATGTTAATTACAAAATGTATGCTACGTATTTTGTTTTTAAGATGTAATGGCTTGGTTAAGTGTTTTAAAATCTATTCTGAAATATAACTTGCATCACAAAATCAAGTAGCAATAATGTAAAGCATCAGAACTGGCTCTTAAAGATTATTTACATGTTGATTATTAGGGAAATAACCAACCAAAAAATATAAAAAAGTGATTTTTTTATACAGTATGAAGTTATTAAAGAGATTAGACAATACAAAAAGCAAAATTCTTTCCTGAATAAACGAATATCTGTGGCACTAAGTTCACTTACTAATGGACTATAATATGGAACTGCCAAACATGCATTTAAATTAGATTAAATACACTTTCTGTTTCCAACTTAGGTTGATCAGCAGCTTTTGTTCTGTTAGAATCCTTCAAAGAGAGAAGCTCAAACAGGAAAAAGAAGGCATATATAAAACAGTAAACACTGACCTCCTGAGGTTCCTACAACATAAAAATATTCAAGTAGAAAATCTACATCACTTAGCAGCGGCTATTTCTGTAGCTGAGCACACTAACAGCACTGTAGTGTGTGAGGCGCAGATGAAGTAAGCCGTGCTTTAAGCATGCCAAGAGGCAGGAACACTGGAATGTAACAAAGACAGACTCACAAGTTCACAGACATTCAGTCAACATTCAAAACATCAAGACTACACCACAAGAATTAAGTTGCTCTCTATATATCCCATGATGTATTAAGTTTTATCAGAATAAACGCTATATTGGAGCTTACCTCAAAAGATAACTAAATGGCTTCTGCAAATTGCTATGCTATACTACATATCTGAAATATAAACTAGGAAGAAACAATAACTGCAAACAGAAAAACACAGAAAAACCCAATCCTATCTCAGGTTGCTAGTCATATGTACTTAATTTTAGTCTCTATTTTTAAATTAAATTTCCTTCTAAAAACAGGTTAAGTGACTTCAAAAATGGGCACATTCTTATGTTGCCTATCTGCCTGATTGGAAACCAATTTTTTGTCAAACAGGTGACAATATTGCTTTTCAGTCAATATAGAATTGTCAATTACAGGTCCAGACAACTTTATTGAAGGTTGTTTTTATGTTTGTTTTAAAGTATTTAGAGAAGAAATTTTGCCATTTCTTTCAATTTAAAATATTTACTATCTATTCCAGAACATTAAAGTATCTCCCATATTAAATTCTAAAAGTATTCAAACAACTACAGAATATAACCAGAATTTAAAGATAACACAGCTACCCTAATCAGGTTTTAAAGACTAACGAGGAAGCAAATTTTGAGCTCCCAGTGAAGCAATGGTACTGGAAAGCAAAACGCTACATACCCTTTGGATCCAACTTATAATTTAAAAAACCCTGGAAATTATAAAATATTATTTAATTTCAGGTTCTACAGACTGAAATTTGCAAAGCCAAAGTAGAGCAAAGAAGGTGAAAGGACGTGTTAAAAAAAAAAAATCCACACACACACACACAAACACACACACAGAGTAACAGAAACCTTTCTGCATGCTATCATGCATTTGAAATTTTTTGAAACGGTATTTATAAATCCACACACATACAGCTCAAACTTCAGTGCAATGGCTGTATCATTCCACACCTTTAGAAGAAGAGAACCATGCAAAGAGGAGCAACTGCTTATAAAAATGGTTATTCAGAATTTATTCTGCAATGCAAAGGTGACAAACTGAAATATAAAAGGTTGTTATGGCTTAACATTTCTGTTGCAGATTAAATATGCAGCATTGAAAAATGGAAAGGTGTGGCTTCATCTCTGACCAGCAGAGTTAAAAAGAAAAATCTCTCCATTTTCCTTCATCATCATGGGATACACTGCTCAGGCAATCCAATTAATAAAGACTTGCACTTTCATATGGACACAAGATCAAGTGTACCAGTTAGGTTTTCACATTCACAGTATATAAGAAAATACACATGGAAGGAAAAGTAAAGGGTTAACTTAACAAGGATTTATTCACAGGAATACATGTAAGTAGAGAAAAATAACAGAAAAGCTAAACAAATGAAATGAAGAGGATCCAAACCAACTTTCACTCTGTAGCTTTTTACTTGCACCCTGTGTGCGTATATTTAGGGCACAGAGGGCCACCAACATGCGCCAATACAGTGTAGGAACCCTGCATTACATCCATTAACTTAAACATATCTTTAAGATCATGCTTTGAACAAAAAAAGAAAGCTTAGAAGGCAATATGTTGAGTGGGAATAAACATTGAAGTATAGCAATCATGTCTTCAACTTCTACATTTATCTTTATGTGCCAACTAACATTATGCAGCCTCTTACAGATCTTTTACCATGTAATTTAAGTTTGAGAAGTTTTGATAAAATCACTAGTAGTATATAACCATGCAGAAAGCACATCACACTGACAGCACAGAGGCAAAGATTTTGCACAGGTATATCAGCTTTCCACATTGTGCAGGTTACACACAATACAATATCAATCTTATTCCTAACAGATCCTAAAAAGATATTTCAAGGCCTAGCTGTAAACTACAGTACTTTATACCTATATTCTTAATAAAAATAAAATCCACAAATCTTAAAAAAGAATTTTAAATGCAGGGCCATATTGAATCGGTCTACGGCAACACACACTGGCGCTCCAGGTAAGATGCCAATCTCGCCCCATGCTGCAAGCATGCTCCTCCCACTAATTATAGGACTTCCCTCACCACGAGCCAGAATGCATGCCTGAACCTTCAACTGCACTTTAAAAAGAACGTCTTGGCCTAGAAATTAAATCTAATGAAGTACAACCATCAAATTATATCCACTACATTAATGTTTTAATGCAAAATCAAGATGTCAATCTTTAGTCTGATATGCCCAGCCCCACTTATTCCTCCCTCCCTGCCCACCCCACCAAGGTAAAAGGAGTGACTCAGTTGGCATTTCACAGGGTGCTTCATTGTTTAAGTTTGTTTTGTTTTATTTCCAACTTTTTCTGGGGTACCTTAAATTGTAACTTCCAAGAACCTGCTTCTACTATGGGTAGGCAAGCTGATTTTAACTATTAGCTTCATTTATGTAGTTCTTCATCAGCATGCAAATACAAGGCCCCATCATGGAGGAAAATTTATAAAAACCTTTAAATTAAAAAAAAAAAAAGCTTCTTTACTGTTTGTAACCCCCATTCTTAGGTTTCCTTTATTGTGCGCTATAGAATTTTTCCTCTCTCTTATCCCTATGCATCATTTATATGGTTCTTGTTTTGGTACAATTCCCCATAATGTTCCAGAATGTACTGTCTTGTGAGTAGACTGAATAGTTTTTTTTTGCTTCTTCACATCCAGTGCGGAGTTGTAATTGGAGACAGATTTCCACCCACAAAAGCTCCAGATGTTAAAACGTTTCCCAACATCGACTTAATACAGTGACGGTAACACCTCCCTCCCACCCCTCCCAGTAGGGTTGGGATTGTACTGTATTCCCTACTGGTTTACCCTTCCCCCCTGTAAAGGGTAACATTTTCCCTGGGTGCAGAGGCTCCCTCACAGTCTCCAAGACCGAAGGACCTATAAGAAAACAAAACAAAACAATTTTATACTTTAGCAACTGTTTCTCTTTTAAAGCCAGTGGAACACAAAAAGTAACAACGCTCTTTCTACCTAAAGAAGAGGAGAAATTGGACAAATTGTCTAAGATCATGCTAGTTAATGATAACCATGTTGGTTCCCTCTCCTATGGCTCTGCATCAGATATGAAAAGTGATGCCGAGCTGGGGACATGCACAGAGAGGTGCGTAGCACCTTGTACAGATGAAATACTGGTGAAACGCACCTTGTAGGATGCTATCAGCCTAATACCTTATCCCCTTTTGCACAATGGGCCCCCATGGGAACCAGTTGTATTTTACATAACAAGTTACCTTACTTCAAAATTAAATAGCACTTTCTTTAGGACAATCACTTTCCTCAGCAAAAATTAAAACACTATCCTTTCTGCCAGTATTCCCAATATTAAGCAAACAAAAATCCAATCTATCAAAAAATAAAGATGCATTACTTATTTTTGGCTGTCTGATGATTTAGCTTAGGAGGCACTAAAGTTGTTCACACTGCAGTAAGGTCACTACATTAAGCAAATATCAAAAAGTAAACACACCCACATTCTTAATGTTCCTAATAATTCTTCTGAACCTATTCTATTCGGTTATTTCCTATACTCTCAGGCCTCTTGCTTTTCCTGATAAGGACTTTTTCAATGCTAGCACAATTTTTTTTTTTTTTTATGAGGAAGATTAGCCCTGATCTAACGTCTGTTGCCAACCCTCTTCTTTCTGCTGAGGAGGATTGGCCCTGGGCCAACATCTGTGCCCATCTTCCTCTACTTTATATGTGGGATGCTGCCACAGCAAGGCTTGATAAGTGGTGCATAGGTGCACGCCCGGCATCCAAGCCTGCGAACCCTGGGCTGCCGAAGCAGAACGTGCAAACTTAACCACTATACCACTGGGTGGGTCCCCGCTAGCACAGTTTTAATGATGAGAAGGACATTAAGAAATCAAGGTAGATTACTAGGAGATCCTAACTAGTACCTGGTAATGGTCCTTCTACAACAAAACTCTACTAACCACTCACGCCAAACTCTGAATATTTAGGAAGGTTTGTGTGAATTTACACAGGGCAATTGGCGCATCTTTGGAGTAGAGGTAACCCCCTTTCTCTGCCTCTGGAAAAAGGGAAGAAGAGTATAACAAAGACCAGAATAAAAGATACCGATGCACTTTTATCTTTAACTAGAAAACTGAGAAGTATTTCAGTTTTCTTAGAACATGATCACCATGGTTAACCCGTCACTGGGGATAGGATAGAGACCACAGAGGTCATAAATCTGAAAGCGCTCAAGACTTAGTTCAGTGTTGAATCTTCTGGCCCTTGATGATAAGTCAGTCTCATGATGTAACATAAAGTGAATCAAACACTTTTCCAAAATGCTAAAGCCACAGAACAGCTACAAGGACCCAAGACGACAGTGGGACCACACACAGAGGACTCAAGTGTTACAGAGCCTGCAAAGTCTGTTTGAACTGCTTTCTGGGTTACACAACTTGCATGTTGAAATATTTCCAGGTTTAAAATCTAACTCAGTAAAGAAGCAAGCAAGTCAAGAAAAACTCCAACATAAAGGGTAATCACTTGGGTACATCTTCTGGACACACACTGAGTACACTCTCCAGCCCTCCAGTCAATATGTCTCAGTTCATGTTCAGCACCAAAAGAAGTATATCCTGGTTCATGGTACTGGCCCACATTCCTAACACTTATTGAGCCAACTTAAGTGTGTTAGGCAATATACTAAGTTCTGGCATCATATAATACAGCATTTAATCCTCAAAATAACTTAATGAGGGAACTGAGGTTAAGAGACCAGAATTGTTTGTTCGACTTTACAAATCAAGGAACAAGTGTCCAAGTGGACTTACCCCTCTACCAAATGAAACAGAATCTTCCATTGCCCATATGAAAATACAGTGCTAGGCACAGGGTAGCATAAAACAGATGTTACAGAATAAATATTAAATTTTCTTATCTAATGAGCCCAAACCCAGTTCCAGGTCTACTTGGATTTTCCCTAAAGCTCAGAACACAGAAAGTCCCTGATATATGGGACTATAAATTCACGCTTCAACACTAAACCATTTTTACCCCGCTGCAGTGAATGTTGGTGGCCTTATGGGGCAAACATTAAAAAGGAAGAGCTGCAGCAACCCTCAATCGTCTGACCAGCTGCCAACTTGGATTTCCTTCTCCTGAGGATTCAAAGTGGGACCTGCAGTCTCTCTTGCTTGCTGGAGACATTCTGCAGCCTCCACTTAAAGAACTGTAAAGCCCAATACAGCACGAGACTGTTTTATTCCACCCCTAGAACAAACAGCTTTTACTCTACTCAGTAGTTTTAGACTACAGTCCTAATTAAGTTTCTCCATCCTGAAAAATTCCAAACCTCTTACAACTTACCCCTAATCATGGGACTGCAGCTCTAGTGTACGAGATTAAACACCATAAAAAGCTGCAAGACGCTCTTTTAAGGGAAGCGGAAACTGGTCAGAGAAACGCCTCCAATTTTCATCCCCAACTTGATTTTTAAATCCATGAAGGATCTGCAAAGAGTGAAAAAAAATTATTAATTTATCAATAACAAAAGAGAAAAACTCAGATCTACATAGCTTCTGAAATCAAACACTACTGATTTTATTATTCTAAAATTTTATCCATTTTAAAGTTGTAATTCTCAAACTAAGCTGGATTCTACACTATTCCATGTCTTGCCTAAAAGCCCCTTAGGATGTGCTCAACTTTGCTTTGAGGAGTTTAGAATTCAGCAAGTGTCCTCGTCACAGATGTAGTACCCTAAGCAATCTCTGAATAACATGAATGAAAAACAAACAGAAAAGTACAGAATTCACCCAAGGGATAAAATTTTTTTTATTAGATTAAGTTTTTATTAGATTAAGGTTTTTCAAATTGGAAATAAGTAAAGCTTTGGGTTTACGCTGTAACTATAGTTCATGAACTTTAATATGAGGTGACTCAGATGTGTAAGAGCATTTTATTTCTTGCTGTGTTATGGTCAAATGCTGACTGGAGTTAAAGAGGGCACTGCTAAAGCAAAGAACCATACAGGTTTAACCCCCGTGGAGACCACTTAGATTTACTCTGTTCAACAGTTTGTATTATACTCCAAATCTCAGCCAGCCGTCTTTGCAAATATATGCTATTCTGCATAGGTGGGATAATGCGACCACATGAATCCATGGTACTGCTTGAGAAAACACCTTCAAAGTGCGTGCTCTGTTGATACAGAGTCACTGCTGCATCTTAAGGAAAGATCAAGCCAACTTCTTTACCAAGAACAAAGGTTAATAGTCTACCAATATTGATCTGAAGAGAGTCTAGTTTCCTACGAAATACAAAAATAAATTAAACTTTCCAACTAGGATGGTGACAGTCCCAAGATGCACATTATAAAGATTTTTTAGTTACCTTACAGAACATGTCTCTCAGATCATCCTTTGGGTTAATCCATGATGCAACAGCATCACAAAAAAATATAAAATCCTGTAACAAGCAAAAATACATCTTAGGTTGATATTTGTCAAACACAGCAAAAGATATATGTAAACTTCAGAATACACGTCACAACAGAATCTTAGCTTAAAAAGAGAAAACATTTTAAGAATCAACTATGATCATGAGGAATTCTAAGTGATTACTTAATGGTTTCCCCATTACTCCACCATCGAGGAACCTCTATGCATTCAGTTTATATTGGAATTTAAAGCCCTTTTGTATTTTATTTTATATCACAATGCTTAGCATCAGCAATGGACTGAAAGCATCAAATGAGCACCAATTTAAAAAACCTTCATTTTTTGAATTAAAGAATTATATACATTCAATAATCTTACAGTTCTGACTAGCCTAGAAATAATTTAAAGCTAGTTAGTGTATACCTAATAAGCTCAATTTGAAGCATCAGAATTAACAGATCTAAACTTCAAGACGCATCTTCAGATAGAAACTTAAATGAAATGACAAAACGTGAGAAGAAAAACTAATTATGTAGTTACAAATAACACCCAACCCAATTCGAACGAAAAGAACAAAAAGCCCAATGCTCAGACAATTACTTAAATGATTATCAGGTTATTCTGACTACAAGAACAAGGTGACAAGAGGTATATGCTATAAGTATTTCACTGAAGTATTTTTCAATCTTATCATAATGAAACGACGGTTCAGCATATAACATTCAAGACATTGCTGATGTTCTGACATGTCGACTACTCTAAATTTTCCTATTAAATTCAGAGAACATCATTAATTTCAAAATTTACTAATATTAAAGTATGTGTATAAAACACACATTTAAGCAAATAAAATGCCATGTGCCTAAAGTTCATGATTTATTCAAATTATGATTCCTCATGCCTCTCAAATATGAACCTGATGTTAAAAATTTAAATATACACACATCTAGAATTTGCGATTAAAAATTTAAACACACTGGGCCGGCCCCGTGGCTTAGCGGTTAGGTGCGTGCGCTCTGCTGCTGGCGGCCCGGGTTCGGATCCCGGGCGCGCACTGACGCACCACTTCTCCGGCCATGCTGGGGCCGCGTCCCACATACAGCAACTAGAAGGCTGTGCAACTGTGACATACAACCATCTACTGGGGCTTTGGGGGAAATAAATAAATAAATAATTAAATAAAAAAAAATTTAAACACAAAAAATAAAATTTAAGACATTTTCTAACCACATCCAAATTATGTATGTAAAAAGAAATTTCTACCAATTCTCAAGTTCGTAGTGATTTCATGATCACATACATGTGTTACTTTTACCATCTTAAATGTTAATTCAATAAATAAATAAATAAATAAATAAATAACCAACCAACCAACCAACTAAAAATCTGGTAGGAAAAATGATCCTTCTTAAATGGTGTATGTCATATCAGATACCTCTGAAACACATTTAACATGACATAAAAGTTCTTAAGTATTGAAAAAACAGAAACTTAATGCCAGGAGGTTATTTTGCAACTAGGGCCATCTCTAAAGATAGTACTGGCTTGCTTTAATAGTAAGACACTAATGTTTTACAAATATGAAATCAGTCAAAAGGTTTTTTCCAGTTCTACTTTGTAAGTTTTCAATGCCTATCACCTATAGCAATTTGAATTTTATAAGCTGGTACTTCATAATGTTTCTAAACCCAAATTAACCCAGTAATTAATGCAAGACAGGAAATAGTAAAAGGTCTCAATTAAAAAGTGTTCAAAGCACCCATCTCTTGGAATGAAAGGTAATTTTCTTGAAACCCCTCCCACGCTTTCTTTTCCTCACAATCTGTCGGTGGAGGAAGTGGGGGCATTGAACCTGGAGTCCCATAGCCTGCGTATTGTTGATTTTGTGTCTTACAAATTGGCAGTTGTATCCAGAGGTTTGATCAGACTCCTGTTTGATACTGTTGCCAAATAATTTTTAAAAAATGCTAAAAATAATATGAACTAAGACAGGAAACAAAATAAAGATGAAGCAATCACAAGCTCTCAAAGTTAAAATAGTTTCAATGGCTGATTCCGTTTTCTGTTTTATTCACTGCTGAGTTTCTAAGCTGATTCTAAGTAACAGAAAGAATATCCTCCTATTTGGTCACTCTTTTAAGTGTAGATATCCTCAAACTCAGCAAACTGATATTCATGGACGGGAAGCATGTACAAAGCAAATAAACGAGGTCTGAATGCAGATGAAAGAAGCTGTGGCTTAATGTAAGACAAGAATATAACTGCTCTCCCAATCTGCTATATTATTATATTTCATGACAAAAACAGTATAGGAAATAAAAACAGGCATTATCATTTCAAGATATTAAGAAATACACACTTTAAATATATAATTTTAGTATCTTTGAAAAACTGTTAATATATGTAATATTTTTAGAGTTAAAGTGTTAAAATATTTCCTCCTTTAAAGTTTCATTATTCAGAACATTTAAAGTTAAAAACATCCTCGTGAACACCTTACTTGGATCACTCCACTGGGATTCACACTGATCATGGTACAAATCCCACGAAATGCTGAGTCCTTTTCCTCATTGTCCCTTATGTTTCTCAGAGAGGTGCACCTGTTAAATTATAGAACTGAGTTCAGTATTTAAGTAAAAAGCAGGTTCAGTTACAATACTAATGGACAGTATTTAATGGAATAAGCACCAAAGTATAGATAATGTGTATATTCAAAGAATTTTCATAAGCTTAAGTTTCTCCACTTGCTGTATGTTGGGCCCATCTAATCTCAACACAGCTGAATTCTCTTATTAATAGACTGCATCTACGAGATGGACAATTGATTTTAATCTCCCATTTAAACTCTTAATGAACTTGAGTCAGAAGTAAATTATCAATTTTTAAAACTGTATTATGACTTGTATTCCATTAAACACTACTAAAAATGACTTGAAAGATTATCAATTAAAAGAAACAGAACATAGGATATACTGCCACAATATAGACTATTATTATCAACTTATGGTGTAGATGTTTAACTTTTACATTAATAAGCAAATAAGATTTTTATACATAACAAATGTAAACATGTATTTCTTAATGCAATCCAAGATTTCAAATTAACTCTAAAAAAGAAACATAATGCAAAACCCTAAATTTACAGAATTTGCATGCATCTTTATTTTACTGGTGGAAATTTAAATGCTTTTTATGTATAATCAAGCTTTTTAACACAGCAAGCATGTGACAATCTTATCCCATGCATCAATTAGTCGTTAGCCACAACATAAAATAAATATACATGACGATGCTACTGAAAAACCTCACAAACCTGATAGGACAAGATTAGTCACATGGTTGGCAATGATTAAGGATTGTGATTTTTGTAACCAACTGAAAATATATCTAAAAGTGAGATAGAAAGAGAAAGAAAGAGTGAAGAAAAATGAATTAAAAAAAAAGATTGAATAATACACACCAGGGTCTTATAAACTGCTGTAGCATGGGGGCCACCTCTTGAGGACAAACGTAACCAAGACGACCAATTGTTATTGCTAAGGTAACGCAATCACGGTTATACACCACCAAACGCCAACCAAGACATGAGCAAATGAGGGGGAAGGAGAAAAAATAAAGAAAAAACAACAAATAACTCAGAAACAGAAACCAACAGAATTTGTGTATGATAATAAACATAAGATTTCACCAGTGCTGTTTATTACCACCCCCTAAAATAAGGGGCAGCAACATATATGGCATACTCTTGGAAAAAGAAAAACAAAAGGAATTAAAAAAACTTTAAAGATTGAGAGAACACCAAAAACCACGATAAATTGCTTTTCTCGCTCAATCAAGTGTCAAGAATTTATCATTCTCTGTCAATAAAAAGATGAGCGATTAAATGGATGGATTTAGAGATTCTTCATTCAAAGCCAGCTGAAATTTCAGAATTTAATAATGAAATCTGTTTTTTCCCCCAAGAAATAGTGTACATGTGAATGATTACATTTCTGAATTGGCTATTCAAACACACTTTCCAGAAGTGAAGATTTATAAAATTCTCTAAGAATTTAATCCAAATTTTGGTAGGTTTTGTTTTGTTTGTTTGTTAACATTTCCAAAACAAACCAGTGGACCATTTGTTGCCTGATATCAGAATCAATGGTCAAATTTTAGGTGTTAGGGTATGTACTGAATGAATGGACTGGAAGACTGCCGTGCTATGTCAAACCCCATTTCAAAAACCCTCTGATGGTGATGATAACAGTAACTGAGATACAAGTCCACTAATTTCAAACCATATTTGACATAAAGGAAATTTAGACAGTCCACTGCAATGACATGTGATATGTGGACCAAAAGAACAAACAGATATTCTGTCTTTGCTACAAAAGGCAAAGCACAAAATAGGTGAAAAATATTATACTGATTACATGCTAAAACTTTATTTTAAAAAATTTTGAAGTGGGACTTAATCAAACACATATTCACCACCAAAGTTCAGGAAGTTCTTAAACTTACAATGAGCTAAAACAAGTGCAACTCAGAACTGCATCCTGCAATTCCAAGGATACGTACATATAAATACATTTATACACACGGGAAAATACAAACAGAAAACAAACCATGAGAGCTTTAATGGTGTTCTCTCAAAAACTTACAGGTTAACCTTTCATAAAAAACGGGTGGGGGGTAAAGAAAAATGTTTAAGAATTACTTGAAGCCAACTACACAGATAATACTAAAATCCAGCAGATTCATATGAAGCAAGAGAAAGAAAACCTATGTTCAAAAGACACAAACTATGCAACATTCTCATTAAACAGGCAAGTATGAACAGTCCAATGAAACATGCGATAAAGCAGATGATGGTCCATTGAGAAAGTTCAGTGTAGGATATGCTAACGGGGAAAAAGCAAGTAAATGCACACACTGAGGAACTGGCTTTATGAAATATCAAGATAATGGTAATTAAAATGCTAAAATCTATAGACATTAGGCATCGACAATGATTTTACTTTAACAATTAAGACCCCACCACTCTTTCGGGTAAGGAATAAGGGAAACACTTTCTGCAGCTACTCGTGGTAAGAGTAATCCAGTGAATCCCAAGTGTGTTTCTCGACCGGATCAATTCAATCCATCAATTTGAAGGGCATTATCAACTACCTTTTGATTTACTCAGGGTAGAATCATACTTAGAATATAATCTTATAAATAAAGCCAATTTGTTAAAGGAACAAATTCACCAGCTGATATCCCACAAGAAACTTTAATATACATTACACTCAACATTTATTTGCAGTTATGCATTCACATTTAAAAATAAATGGGAAGTTTCTGTAGGTTCAACAATAATTTTATAATGGCAAGTGTTCCAAATCTGAATGTCATGTATAGGTACTGCATTCTAAAGAGATAAAAACCTGACAAGATTTCACAACCATCCTATACATAGATTTTTGTGCTTTTCAGCAAGAAAATCTAATTCACTTTATGATATAAACAGTACCCATACAGCCAAACAGCCATATAACTTTCAAAATTAAAAGATTTCCTTCCATACCAATAAACATATCAATCTTAATCACATTAGAATAAACTTTCTATAATTAAAAAATATAAAATTACAATTCTTTTGAAAACGAATTTTCTTATTTAGAAAACCTTATCTTAATCTTTGTCTGGTATTTTGGTAAGACCCTCGCTGACTATGAATATATTATTGGAATTATCTTAGCATATAAAGAAAGGGATGTGCCTGATTGAAAACAAAATTTACATCTTTTATCATTATTAGCAAAAATCATGGAAGGTGGAAAGAAATCACCCTGAAATGTGTTCTGTAGTATGGAAGGGCCTCTTTAACACAAACATGCTTTCTATAAATGCAAAAGAGAAACAAGCCTCCTGAATACAATTCCACAAGGTAATGCTTAAGTTCCCAATTTGAAGGAACGTATACTACGAAATACAAAATACATATGCCATTGTCAACCAATTAGCCACTAGGCTGCAACATATTTTTGGCCACATTTTTACAGATTAAAAAAAAAAAATCATTACTTCCCAGCTCCCACTTACTCTCTGAATTAATATAAAAGTCATATTATCCAGTAGTTATTTTAGCTGGGGTCCATTTTAGGGAGTATTAAAACACTAGAATAGGAGAGAAAAGTGTTTTTTGAAAGTTTCTGAAAACTGGTTATGGAATGCAGCTGGCTGAAAGAGTACATTTCATTACTGAGATTCCAAAATAGCTGAATAATAAGCTAGGTTTCTAAAGCCAGCTTTGCTTTGGTTTCTCTACGCATCTTAAGTGAAAATTAAAAGGCAAATAATTTTCTCTTCACCATAACAGTTCAGTCATATGGTACCTGTATTCTCTAACAACGTCTTTGGTGTGTTGGGTCTGTTAATGATTTCTACAAGCTGGTGCAACACCATAGGGATATAAGGCTGCATCTCTATACCTAGATCATTCCCGAAAGAGAAAACAAAAAGAAAAATGTGAATGTTAAAATATCAATGTAAGATATTTTGCTCCCTTTATTAACTTTGACATAAGTTATATATAAATATATATAAAGCTCATGTAAATTTAAAAAAAGGGCAACTACAAAAATATTAAGGCATCTAAAAATGTATACTTTTAATAGGGAAGCAATCTTACCCATCTGGATGGAGATCTCTCCAATCGCCCATGTGGCATTGTTGCAGACTGAAATGAACTCTGGGTTTAGGTTGGTTCCCAATATTGGCATGAAATCAGCTAGAAAAAAAATTTTTTAAGAACTATGTAGTAAACTTCTCAATAGCAGTGTATTGTGCTTTAAGAGAAATCTACTAGGTGGAAAATGTAATCTAGGCAAGAAACAGCCATTTCCTTTTAAAGGTGCTGGCAATATTTAGCTTAAGAAACTGAAGGAGGCAATTCCTAACCACTGAATTTCACATCAAGTAGACCAGGACACACAAGTTTTAGTATATTTTAGGTATCATTAAAAAAAGTTGGTCAGAGTAATCTCTCTTGTCATCAGACTGAAAAAATTCAAATTAAAAGTGAGGAAAATGTGATACAACAGAACTTTCTTCAAAGCTAGTTTTTCACACACACAAAATTTTTTTACGTCAATGATTTTGGCTTTTAAAGTAACTTCTACCCTAGTGCTCAGACTGTGGTCTCTACATATCATTTTCCGCTTAGAAGGAATGAAGGCTCTCAGAGAAATGTCTCCTGCAGGCTAATGGCAGGAAATGTACAAAACAGGCCTGGACGACTTTGTCATCCCTGAAGAGACTCAGGAGCCGACTTGATTAAGCTCCTACCGCCAGTGGGAGGACCATTTAAGCATCAGGAGTTCATACTAACATCGAAAAACAAACACAAACAAAACTAAACTCTGAAAACACAATATAGATACCTGTGGAGGACACAGAAATAATTCATTATTTTGAAAACTGGTAAATAAAGACAAAGAAATCGAGTAATTATCCTGCCTCTCCTACTGATATGGGAATTTATTGATATGGGAAATGTCTCTACATATGTCTTCTCACTACTAAATAACGTATTAGAATATCATCGTTTTAAACCCCATAATAAATTAGTGGATCTAGCCAGGGTCTCTCAATTGTCAGTAATACTGATAATTTGGGCCAGATCACTCTGTTGTGGGGGGCTGTCTCATGCATTGTAGGATGTCTAGCAACATCCTCTACCCACCGGATACCAGTAACACACTCAGTGTTAAACAAAATGTTCTGTGGCAGGGGGCATGTGCGGGCCAAAACTGACTCCAGCTGAGAACTACTAATCTAGAAAATAATCATCACGGTTGATAACATCGAAAAAAAGGGACAACTACACACTGCGTACCTCCTGAAGAAGGTATACATGATCTATAAAGTCTTAAAAAAAGAAGGTATACATGATCTATAAAGTCTTAAAAAAAGAAACGTAACTCTTTCACACAAGTTTAAACTCATAACTACTAAATTAGGTGGTAAATATCTGTAGAAGGAGCACTCCACAAAACAAGAATTCATTACACTTTCATTTAGACGAGTTAGCTTGAACTTGATGGTTTAACACATTGTAATTACTGTCATTACTCAAAGTTCAGAAATACAGTTAGTATTCAAAAGCACAACTTGGAAGTGTGTGAAGGGGGTCACAAGGCACCAAGGTCTAGTTATAAGATAAGGAAGTCCTGGGGATGTGATGTGTAGTCACCACCTGGTGACTACAACCAACAATACTGTGTATCTGAATGTTGAAGAGAGATCTTAAAAGTTCTCATCACAAGGAAAAAAGATCTTTGTAACTATGTGAGGTGATGGATGTTAACTGAACTTGCTGTGGTAATCATTTTGCATTATATACACATATCAAATCACTGTGTTGTACATCTTAAACTTATACAGTATTATATGTCAATTATGTCTCAATAAAACTGGAAAAAAAAAAAAAACCAAAAGCACACTATATCAAATGAAAAAAACATTTAGGTCAATGTTTTAAAGGTTTATTATATCATGTATTACAAACAACTAACAACCAAAGCTGGGATATAGAAATGAAGGAAAAATAACCAAAAATCCATTTAATCCATGGGTCTGACAGCAATTCAGGTTATATTATTCAAGGAATCCTTTATTGTGTTCACAAAAGGCTAAGACAAATGCTATGCTATTAAAACAGAAACAAACCATTATTTACTTTTAAAGTAAATTGACTGAAAAGTTTCCTATGACATCTGAAAAAGTATGCTGGTTTATCGTGAGAAAACCTGATTATTATTATTATTTCTGGGTACCTCTACCAAAAGAAGAGGTCATTCAAAAAGCCCCCATGAACTAGCACAGTTCCACGCTTCACAGGTGGGCGCGCCCTTCGCGCTACAGGAATACTTTCCCGCCTTCTCTCCAGTCACCCGTGTGCCCAACAAGCTGCTGCAGTGGTGTGAGTTCAGGGGAACAAGAACAGGGGTTCCCATCCCGCCTGCCTCAGTCAGTAGCTTTAACCAGAAAAACGTATATTTATAACCGTTGCGATCCCATGAAATTTCAATTTAATAACAGAAAACATAGTTGATGTAAACATAACGTTAAAAATCCTACAGAAGTAGAAAATATTCATACCTATACAAGGTTTAACGTGCTGAAAGCAAGCTTTCGTCAGGTCACCTAACAGGGCAAAGGAACTCTGTCGAACTTCTGGCATTTTATCCTACAAGAAATAAGAAGAAATTAACTCCAACGTGACACAGAGAACCAGGCTTCAATCCACTTTAATTTAACCAGTCTCACCTGCATGCACTGATACATTAGTGTTAGAATGTTACTTCGGGCTACTAGCTGTTCGATGTTGCCGCCAAGTCCTTCCGCCAGGCCACTGAGTAAATCAAGAGCCACGATCATAAAATCTTTATCTGGAGCCTCATATTGATCCGGTTGAGCATTGTTCAGCTGAAATTAGACACAATTTTTTGAAAACTTACTTTGAATTAATTACAGAAGAAGTTTGTATACATCATGCCTATCCTTAGAAAAATGTTTATGATGCCAAGAAGAGAGAGACATAAAATTTTTTTAAATACCATGGCTTGTGCAAGGGTCTTCTGTACTAGGTTTACACAACGCTGATACACAGGTTCACAGTATGGAAGGAAGCCAGACTGCAAGGCTGTGGCAACTGAAGACAGGCACTAGAAAGAATAAAGTAGGTGAAAAATTTTGGGTATACTTCAGATTATGATAAATGCCTCCACGTGTACTTGGTCTGACCCTGGTCACTCATGAGCCTGCCCTCCTCACCGATTACAGCATGTCTATCTTCTCAAACCTCTCTTTTGGATGCCACTCCCTGATGTTAAGTTTGCCCGCCTGTCAGGGTAGGTTTCCTCAGAAAAAAATGTAAAAAAGTTCCTATAAGGAACGTTATCCTTCAAGAACAGATTAAGTATTATGTATTCCTATTTTTTTCCTCAAATATAAGAGAAATAGTTATTTATCCTCCTATCCTGATCAATGATGTGGGCAGACTTTACTGGGCATATTCTGAGCCCCTGCCTGAAAGGGAACATATTTAGCCATAATGATTCCTCTTGTTTTGTTGGGCCCAGAATTAGCCACTGCTCCTGGTCTGTACAGAAGTTTCTACTTCTCTGGCTAGGGACAATCCATGGCAGCAGTGGTGACCCCTAAAATGACAGGGGAACAAGAATGACACCGACTGAACTGGTTCTACTAAAAGTAATTCACCCGGGTTTAAGTCACCACATTTGATTGTGTGTTTAGTTATTTGCTATCATATAAAATTTCCTTTTGGTTAAAAAAAGTGTTTAGTACGCATGGAAAAAAACTTCAAACTAGACAGAAAAAATATAAAATGAAATCCCTCCTTATTAGCATCAAGTCCCAATGCTACTTCCCATATATGTGTAAGTATATATGTGATAATATATAAAAGAACTTAAACTATAGCTATATAAAGAAATATGGTTAAAGACAGACATATATATATAGATAAGGAAACATGGCTAAGATAACTTATCATCAGTTAAGTAGAGCAACTTAGAAAACATATATACTCCCGTCTACTTAAAGGGAAAAAAAAAGCATAACAGTCCATTATGCCTTTTCTATTTAACAGTATTTCTAAGTACAGATGTACCATAATTAAAGTAACAAGAAGTTACATATTTATTCAGCATTTTAACTGAAATGGTTCAGACTGCAATTCTATTAACATTTTACCTATCATCACATACACCCATTTTATATTTGGACATGTGTGTTTGATGAAACACACTGTTAGATTAACTAAATGTTACCAGCTTAGCATACCTCAAGCAAAGGGAAGAGATCTTTATCTTCATCCTTTAACATGTTCCATTTCTGGATCAGTGGAGGCATTAGCATCTGAATATATTCCTATTTACAAGGATGAAAAACACACAAAAAGCTCCACTATCATACGTAAACAAGTCCTCTCTGAGTCTATGAAAATTAAAATCCATTTAGATTAATTGTGCAAAATCATTGCAGAATGCATATTAAGACTCACTCTTTGCTCTACTTAACACCTTTAAAAACCTTATTTTTTTGGCCTATCTTTTAATTTATACGACCTTGTTCTGTTTTTAAGTCATCTTATATCCTTTTAGAAACAAAATGTATACAAATATACCGCTACATAAAAATTACCTGATCACAATCAGGGATGATTTATGTAAGTTTTACTCTCTAGTGACTGAATTTTTTTAGTCCTGGGGCCTGTGACATGTAATACGGCTCTTGCGGCACAATACGTTACAAATGACAGGTAAACTTATAGAGGCATTTGTAGAAAAAGATTCATGTCCTTATTTACACTAAGAATCTGTAAAACCAAGTAAAGACACACAGTAATCATGCCAACAATGGGCACAGATTTTAAAGGGTTTAAGACATTTAGAAACCCCCACCCCAAATAAAGCCAAACCAACATCAAAGCAAACCCACAAACCAAGTGTCCTGCACCAAAGTTAAGTCTAACTCATAAACACAGACAAGTTTTAAGACTTTTTATATAGCAATCATAAATATGAAATCTAGTCTTCAGCAGGGAATTTTCAGCTATATTAAAATTCTAATATTACTTAAATCCTATTAAACGAATCCAATTTCATCCTCCTCTTCTACTCTTAACAATACTAGAGACTGAGTTTGGCTCCCTAGCCACACGTCTTTTGTACCACTATTTAGCATTTTTAACCTCTTACCCCAATTTCTAATTGTTTTATCTAGTGTTCCCCATATCAGTAAAGTTCCGCTGAGAAAACAAAGCTGTCTATATGTGGGACTCTAAAGCTTTATGAAGTGGTAGATACAAAAACACTTGGAATTAAGTAACAAGTTTGAAATCCAGAGTATAAAACCTTGATCCCTTTTCCTTTAGTCACAATTAAAAGTGTCAGTGCATTCATCTGAGATGCTGCTGTAATTTCCACACCAAGCACGTATTTATTTTTTAATAATATTTAAATATACGTGCTGCCTTTTCAAGATCTAAATTCATAAAGTAGCAAACACTAAGTGTTCCTATCTCCCCAAACATTTTAATTTCCAAATATATGTTAACCTATTGACTGTAACTATGCTACATACTTTTTTCATAATAGTTAATCATAGACACTTACTGGTTTGTTTAAATGATGTCCTACTGAATCTGCTAACGTTCCTATGGCATCGTAAAGAATGAGCAGGTTCTTATGCTGGTATTTACTAAATGCGAAGACCAAAGTATCAAGTATGTAAGCCAGGTAAGGAACAAGTTCTGTACAAGCCTCCTCTTCCAGGGTAGCAAAGGCACTGTAATTTTAAAAAAGAGAGCATTACTGTCGCAGAAAAGAAATAGCATATAACAGAGATAGGAAACTAAGTCTACAGTTTATAGAATATCTATGTACACCTTACATGCAGCACACTAGGTGCTTATTTTTATTATTTCTTTCCTGTTCCTTATCACTTCTTTCAAAAAGGCTGTCACCTATAGGCATCTGCTTAACTACAATGGTAAAATCTAAAACTAAAATGTTGTTGATTCTTTATTTACTCATTTTACTATTTATTAGTCAGAGTGCTAGGGATACAGGAATGAACAGTGTCCCCGTTCTCAGGGGGCTTACATTCCACCACCTGTTCCAGATTGGTGAAATCAGAAGGAAAATGGCTACACTCTTACACTTTACCTTTCAGGTGCATGCCAAGGGTCACAAAACGGTAGCAACATCATTAACACTTAGTGCGTCTGTGATGTGTAAGAACACAGCAGTGTCAGGACCTTTCATACGTTTCTTAGTCGGGGGGGAATGGGGTGATGTATGTCAAAGGGCACACATTTTCAGTTATCAGAATACATTCTGAGCTCTAATGTGCAGCATGGTGACTGTAGATAATAATTCGGTATTGTATACTCAAGGGTTGCTGAGAGGAGGTTGTAAGCATTCTCACCGTACACACCAGAGTGGCCTATGTTAACTATGAGAGGTGATGGATGTGTTAACTATCTTGATCTTGGTAATCGTTTTACAATATATACATATCTCAAACCACCACACTGTACACTTTAAATATATGCAATTATATTTGTCAACTATTCCTCAATAAAGTTAAAAAAAAGTTTCTCTAAGCCTTACTATACATTAGAGTGCACAACGCATTTGTTGTTATAAATTTGCCTTATGTAATGATTATCTATTAGGACAAATGTATAAGAAAGGAAAAAACTCTGGAGTCTCAGTGTAATTACTTCAATTTAGACCTAAATTTGTCGACTAAGGTATATCTGCCTCTTCATTTCTAAAATTAAGGTCTGTATTATTTTCTGTTCTACCCAGTTAGGAATTTCCTAAAATGATAGGCTTAAGCCATATGTTAATGCCAGTCCTGGTCATTAGCATTGCAACTATTGATCTATTTCCTTCATAGCACCTGCCACAAATTGTAATTATATAGTTGTTCAGTACTCACTACTGGTCTGCAAGTTTCGAGATGGCAGGGACTATAAGCCCAGCGTTAGTATATGCCTAAACATTAGTAGAGAGCTAAAAAAACTTAATGAATAAACTAAAGGAAATTAAACATATTCTGTATCCTCCCCGCACTTAAAAAATTCAGTGCTGGGGCTGGCCCCAGAGTGTGCGGTTAAGTTCAGGGCGCTCTGCTTGGGCGGCCTGGGTCGAAGGTTCGGATCCCAGGTGTGGACCTACATCACTCGTCGGCCACACCGTGGCAGTAACTCACATATAAAGTAGAGGAAGACTGGCACAGACGTTAGCTCAGGGCTAATCTTCCTCAAGCCAAAAAAACCAACAAGCTATGTCTCAAATAACTTAAATGGAAGTGAAGGTGATATGCTCTGGAAAACTGTGTTAAATGACTTAAGATTCATATGAAAGTATTAAAACTGTTTCAAAAAAATTTAAATAAAAATTACAAAAAAAAAAAAAGATCAGTGCTATTAATCACCAAAGCCCCCTTGCTCGACTTTCTTTCATCTCATTAAGAATGAGCACTCTTCCAGGTATTTTGCTTTAGATTTGGTCAAGTCCAACTCCATTCAAATTTACCGTCCACTTGGGGCCGGCCTGGCGGTGTAGTGGTTAAAGTTCACGCACTCTGCTTTGGTGGCCCGGGGTTTGCATCCCAGGTGCGGACCTACACACTGCTCATCAAACCAAGCTGTGGCCGCATCCCATGTGCCAAATGGAGGAAGACTGATACAGACGTTAGCTCAGGGACAATGTTCCTCAAGCAAAAAGAGGAAGATTGGTGACAGATGTCAGCTCAGTGCCAATATTCCTCACCAAAAAAAAAAAAAAAATTACTTTCCTCTTTTTCAACAGTGATTTCTTCCTATTAACAAAGTCAATGGTAAAACCAATTCTATTTGAAAAATTAAGAGCTATAATGAAAAGTAGCAGGCCCTTTTTATAACATAAAGGTTTGTTCCAGAAAACTGGAATATCTGTAGCAATGACGCTGACTTCCAGCCTGGTCTATAAACAGAGACAGCCTCAAACCCAACGGACAGGGCAGCTACTTGAGCAGATCCACTAAGAACAGAGGACAGTCCCTGTGGGACCGTCTGTGGAGTAATGCTAGCTGACTGTAGACCAACGATGGGAATCTGCTCAAACTTCGTTACTTCCTTCAAGAGTAGGACCCTTGCACCGCCACTCCAGACGTCCGCGGGAACTAGGATGGAAGCAGATTCTACTGTCGTCACAGCCACTGAATGGAAAAATGAGTTGAAGAACCAGCCAAGACTGAGGTCTAGTTAGGATCACATCTGGAGTTACAAAATCATCATGTGCAGGCTCCAGGTAACAAAAGCCCCACTAATGTTTAATACCACCATTCCATCACAAGGTTGAAATCAGTTTCTCACTGAAATACCCACTCTCTTGCCCCACAATGACCATTCTGTTATGACTCTGTCCCACCTGCAGGCAGCTTCCTGTACTCTCTTGTTGCTATCCAGGATACGCTTTAGCAGTTCTGTCATTAATGGCTTCAGGTACGTATCTGGGGGCTGGCTGACTACCCAGTGTGCATAGCGGCTAAGAGTCCAGCACGTTATGGAACGCACAAGAGCCTTTTTATCAGAGAGGCACTGGATAAGGTGAGGAATGAGCTCAGGCAGGTATGGAATCATGCCTTGCATGCAACCTAGAAAAAAATAACAAATCTTTCAGAAAGTGCTAAAATTTGGTTAAAACAATTATTTCGGTTGAATATTAAACCAATAAATGCATCCATAAAAAATAATCAGATCATCTCCATTGCAATAAGTATACACTTATGTGCTGCCTGATGATGTTCAGGTCAACGACAGACCACATATACAGCAGTGGTCCCATAAGACCAGTACCAGAGCCCAGGTGTGTGTTAGGCTGTACCACCTGGGTTTGTGTAAGTTCACTCTGTGATGTTTGTACAAAGACGCATTTCTCAGAACGTATCCCTGCTGCAAAGCAATGCATAACTATACTGTAATAATCTACTCTGAAATTATTAAAAAAAAAAAAAAAAAAATTGAAACGCGAGCTAACTGCTCCTGAGTATCCTCCAGTAGGGTTAGGATCTCACATTTTACTTCTGCTACACAATTTATGGCTTTCAGAAATGCCTGTAAAATGCTTCAACTTTTGGTAGAGACGTATACAGCCAGGAGAGAATACGGTAGAGGATGACGACACTCTTGACTTGGCACGTTTCTTAAACTTACTGGAACAAAGTTATTTTTTTTTTAGCAATGAGGATGCTTCTGACAGAGTCCTCTCAATTTGTTGCCTTTATTATAAAAAAAGCATTTGCAAAATATCTGGCTGGGGTTATAAATATGCCTATGCCTAACTGGTTTAAAGTAAAAACTTATCCTAAGATGGCTTTTGGATTCAAATATCCTTTTTAAGGTTAATGTGGATCACAGTCTTGTCTACCCCACATCAGCAACAGAAGAGCAAAGAAGTGTGTGAATTCAAGAGCAAACAGTCTTTGCTTAGAGAGGAACAATTCCTTACAGCAGCCTGGCCACATCAGCGCCTATTGAGAACTTGACAGTTCAAATGTGACTTCGACTTACCTTCAGCAATTGCTCCTAAAACCAAGATGCCTGATTCTTTAACAACCCATTCATGATGAAAAAGTAATTCTTTCAAAAGGGGCAGAATATGTGGCAAAAGCTCATCACGATAAACATTTGCAAGAACATCTAGGGCAGCAGCAGAACATTTTCCTAAGGAAATAGTTAATTAAAAAATATTACATTAACCTCTATTATTGTTTCGTTATATATACACATATATATACACACAAAATGAGTATCTGTTGCATGTACAAAACTTCATTCACACCTCCGCAGTTTCAAAGAATTAAACAGGAGGCAGTCGGTCACATGAAAAAGACCTCTATTAACAAGAATACTTTATGACCAAGAATTAGCAAGCTAATTATAAAGATATTCTATTCTGTACATGACTGCCATATTAGAATTCTTTTATCTATATAGAAAATCAAAACAAATACTGTTCCACTCAGGTTAACGCTTCTAGGATACAATGCCCACTGCTACAATCCCAGAGCAAAATGTGTACATTTATTATTTCTACTTAACATTCCTAGTGGGAGATCATTCAGAATCAAATACATAAAGACTTAGGTGGAGAGCAGGCAAATAAACTGGAACAGAAGTACCAGTACACGAAGCATAAAATACGCTGGAAAACATTCTTTACAGACAAAGGAGATATTAACTATGAGACTATATATCAATTCAGATTTCATTTAATGTAATAATTTAGAAAAGAACAAAAAAATGGAAAAGAACGAAAACATAATTATCCCAATTTTTCCCAACGTGAACTAGGCATAATAAATGGTTAATAACAAACTATTAGACCATGGTAAAATCCTTTTTTTTTAAAAAAAAGCTGTTACATTGGCCAGAAGTAACAACTTACTCATCAATAAGGGTCTTAGTTATACTGTACGGTAGATCCATACAAATGAATATTCTATTGCCATGAAACAGAATGAAATCTACAGGGGTTGATACAGAATGAATTAAATGTATGGAAAAGAACCAAGTATATATAATCTTATTTCACTTCTACAAAGTCAACCTCCTCTCCAAAAAAGAAGATATACATGTGTTTTCCTGTATGCGCACAGAAAAGCTTCTGGAAGGATATATAAAGATGGGTGGGATGTAAAGAGGAAGTAGTTTCCCCCCTAGTCCAATGTACATTACTACTTCTGTAGAGTTACCTATATAATCTTAATCCATCCTGCCGCCAGCCTGAAAGTGGGGATACACAGGAGGTAATGTGTGACAGTAAAGACTGTGGGTTCTTGTACTGTGTGAGATTTGGATTCCTTGACTAGATGTGCCACCAGCACTGTGCTAACCTTGGGCAAGTATCTCTCTCTCTGGTTTCCTTACTTACGTAAGGCTGCTAGAAAGATTAAATGTGATATGCATGCAAAGTCCTTGGCCTAGTGCGAGGCACATCAGGCGCTCTGAGCAACTGCTAGTTACAGGAAGCTAAATGGGCAACAGAGGAATCACTATTATTTAACCAAACGAATCACACAGTACAGGCTGATGATTCATGTCCTTAACTGCTTCCTCAGTTACTAGAAATCTCAAGAGTCTGAATTACACCAGTGGTTCTCAACAGGGGGTGATTTTGTTTCACAGGGGACATTTGGCGATGTTGGAGACATTGCTGGTGGTCACAACTGTGTGTGTGGGTGCTGCTGGCATCCACTGGGTAGAGGGTGCTGCTCAACACCCTACAATGTACAGGACAGCCCCCACACCAAAGAATTATGTGGCCCCAAATGTCAATAGTGCTGAGGTTGAGGAACTCCGGACTAGAGCAGAAGAGCTTTAAAAACCAGAAAGCAAGCAAGCAAGCAAAACACAAGAGTCTCAGTTCCTCCCCGAGTTATTTAATTAGAGTGTGGCCTAGGATGCTGGCTCAACAGATGATGTGGATTTGCAGCTAAGGTTGAAAACTAAAAGATTTAAAAAAGCATATTTTCTAAGTTTAATGTGACAAAGCAATTTATACATTTTAGAACTATCCATGATAACCAGCTAATTCTCATGCAAACTATCACAAAAAATAAGTTTATATTAGGGAAATAGAAAAAGCTTGTGGCCAACGTTCCTATTATATAGTATCAAACAATAGATAGCCTTTTGAGAAATGGCAGTTTGCGGTAAGAAGTCTTTTTTAAGGAATATACTAAAGTTAAACATAAGAACAGACCCCAGGAAAATGCACAGCAAGACCACAACACCACTTCACACCCACTAGAATGGCTATAATAAAAAAGACAGACAACAGGTGTTGGCGAGGATATGGAGAAAGAGGGACCCTCCGACACTGCTGGTAGGAAAGTGAGTGGTGCTGCCACTTTGGAAAACAGCATGGCAGTTCCCCAAAAGGGTAAACAGAGTTACCATATGACCCAGTGAAAACACACATCCACACTGAAACTTTACATAAATGTTCATAGCATCACTGCTCACAATCGCCAAAAGGGGGAAACAACGAAATGTCCATCAACTGATGAATGGATAAATAAGATGTGGTCTATTCATACAACAGATTATTCTTCCATAATAAAAAGGAATGAAGTACTGATACATGCTACAACATGGATGAACCTTGAAAACCACTTAAAATGAAAGAAGACAGTACAGAGGACCACATACTGTAGGATTCCATTTATAGGGAAAGTCCAGAACAGGCAAACCCATAGAGACAGAACATAGACTGGTAGTTGCTTGGGGCTGAGGGACTTGGAGAAAATGGGGAATGACTGTATTGGGGACGGGGTTTCTTTTGGAGTGATGAAAATGTTCCAAAATTCACTGTGGTGATGGCTGCACAACTCTGTGAATATGCTAAAATTCAGTGAATTGTACCCTTTAACGGGTGAATTGCACGGTATGTGAATTATTTCTTGATAGTACTGTTATCCAAGCAAGCAACTGTGCTTTTCCCTCTCTGGCTTACTTAGATTCCAGTCAGAAATTGTATCGTCGTCATCAATTTCGTCGTCGTCATCATCTTCCTCTTCAATTCCATCTTCATCATGCTGCTGAGCCACCGTCCTTGAGCGATGAAAACGTGGCCTTATATCCTGTTCACTATCAGGAATAGTTTCATCTTCTTCAACATCACCCTGTTGTTTTAAAAAGAAAAATTTTGGTGCTATTCATTATAAGCTAATAATATGCACAGGAGTAAAAGAATCAGAATATCCAGAGATGATGAGGTCATGCACAGGATTTCGAAGTCTACTCCTTCATTAGGAACCACTCCCTGTGCACAGAATAGTTCTTTGTGAAGGGAAGAAATGACTACCATATAACACCTGTTAGGTGCCAGGTACTTCAACAGCATTACGTTGCCTCCCACCAGCTGGTACAATCCAGAGTACCTGAATCACATTCAGATCATATTTAAGATCTTTTAAAATAAACTCTAGATAATTTGAATTGACAGGAAATTAATGCTAAGTCTACTAGTGTAACACGTAGTTCCGATTAAGTTGGAGTCGATTTCCACCCAAATCTGTTGTGTTTGCTTCTGTCTTTGAACTCCGTAGTACAGAACATACAACAGGAAGCCTATAGACATAGGGTCTATTCTAAATAAATGTTCTACTTGTCAAATTCAAAGATTTACTAAGTCATTAAAAATAACCTTCCCTGTTCATCAGAAAACAGTTTCCTTACCTTAAGTAGGATAATATCTATATCTGAGTACTTCATGCCATTCACTAACACAGGAATCAACCTATAGGGAAATGAATTCATGAAACAAAGATCTCAACAGAATTACTAAAAAGTCTTAACAACCACATGTTTACTAATAATACCAGTGAGACAACCACCACAGCTAAGACACCACAGTTGTCTTGGGGAACATTCTGTGATGTCCGCCCTTCTCACACAATGAGTACTCCTGATACACACCTCAGGCATTTTACATACTCAGGCATGGGACTCACTGGATAGAATCTTAGTGGGAATACGGCAGCTTGTCAACAGCACTTAGAAATAAAAACAGTAACAAAAAAATAGCAATTTTTCCCCTAAGATTTTATCCCAAATAAACTAATATTCCCTTTTTTTTTTTTTTTTGTGAGGAAGATCAGCCCTGAGTAAACATCCATGCCAATCCTCCTCTTTTTGCTGAGGAAGACCGGCCCTGGGCTAACATCCATGCCCATCTTCCTCTATTTTATATGGGATGCTGCCACAGCATGGCTTAACAAGCGGTGCATTGGTGCGCGCCTGGGATCCGAACCTGCGAACTCTGGGCCGCGGCAGCGGAACGCATGCATTTAACTGCTGCGCCACCAGGCTGGCCCAAACATTCCCAATTTTCAAAGACTGATGTTCCTTGATCCAATATCAAAAATACCGGAAACAATCTACACATCCATCATTTAGGGCTTGGTTAAGCTAAAAAAAAAAAAAAAAAAAACCAACCCAAAACCAAAAACCAACAACCCAGTTGTAAGACACATACAGCACATTTCCATTTGAGTTAAAAAATAATGAGATTACTCATGTAATTACCTGTATACACAGACTATCTAGGAAGGATATACAAGAAACTGCTATCTTTGGAGAGGGGAGTAAGTAGGCTAAAAAAGGACAAAATTCCTCTTTTATCACCAAATGGTATGACCTTTTCACAATGAGGCTACGTTCAGTATTTGTATTCCTTTTAATAAAAAAGATGACAGTGTTTAAAATATAAAAACAAAGTAAGTCTAAAGAAATTTATCCAAAAGAAATAACGCAAAAAGAAAAAAAGCTGAAAAGTTAGGGAATTTAAATTTTAGTTTCTTGGCCTGGCCCCATGGCTTAGTGGTTAAGTGCTCACGCTCCACTTCTCCAGCCATGCTGAGGCCACGTCCCACATACAGCAACTAGAAGGATGTGCAACTATGACATACAACTATCTACTGGGGCTTCGGGGCGGGGAAGGAGGAGGATTGGCAATACATGTTAGCTCAGAGCCGGTCTTCCTCAGCAAAAAGAGGAAGATTAGCATGGACGTTAGCTCAGGGCTGACCTTCCTCACAAAAAAAAAAAAAATTTTTAGTTTCTTAAGAAATTAAGAGAAACTTAAATTTCCAATAAGAAAATAGTTACATAAATCATGATATCATAGCCAATCTGAAATACTATGTAGTCATTAAAACAGAAGCATGATGTCTGTAAACATGGAATTCCAGGTATACTGGAATATTTATGGTGTCTAGTTTAAAAAAAAAAAATACTTATCGGGGCTGGCCCCGTAGCGTAGCGGTTAAGTGTGCGCACTCCGCTGCTGGCAGCCTGGGTTTGGATCCAGGGCGCACACCGACGCACCACTTGTCAGGCTACGCTGTGGTGGCGTTCCACATAAAGTGGAGAAAGATTGGCATGGATGTTAGCCCAGCGCCAGTCTTCCTCAGCAAAAAGAGGAGGATTGGCATGGATGTTAGCTCAGGGCTGATCTTCCTCACAAAAACAAAACAAAAACAAAAAACTTATCAAAACACATAAATAAAGGTCAAAACACTAACTTCAGTTCCTCTTGTGGCTGTAATAATTTTAAGCTTTGATAGGTTTCTTAAGCTTTGGTGATTCATTTTCTCACTGGCCTATCAAAAACACATTAAAGAGTCTACGAAGGACAAAAGGTACAAGAACACTTCGGAAACATTTAACAAAGTCTCATTTAACATTTAGCTAGTATAACATAACTAGATAAAATTTATAATACATAGAACCATATTCTGTAAGCTACAGGCATTTTGCAGGAGAACGAGGTCCATCTGAATCACCAATAGTTAAATCATTTATGATCTCTGTCAACAATTTCAGGGAAAGTGAGGACAGATGGCAGTCTGTAAAATGCTGAAGAGTTAAATACGAGGTAAGGTAAAGAAGTGAAGACAGAGCCTCATCTATTCTTTGAATCTTTTTAAGATGGAAGAAATGGCAGCAAGTTAAAAAGTTATGGAGAACAGGTAACAGAGAGGGGAAAGTTGAAAGAGAGAATGTATCTTATCTAATGGAGTGAGGTCTCTGAGGTAAGAAAAAAATTATGCCATCCAAGACCATAAATAGAAAGATTGGTTAGGAAGAGGATAACTCACATGAAAATCTATCTGTAAGTTTTGGGGCAAGATGAAGGGTCCCCTGTCTTCCCTGTAAAGCAGAAGTGCTCAAAATGAATGAAGATAACTTCAGAAGAAGGATAAAGCTTTGAAACAGTTGCTCTGGTGAATGGAAGATAAAAGCTGATTTCGAACAAAAAAAATTGGCAGATAGTGTGGAGGGTCGACTTGACGCTGAAGGCCATGGATTTCTATGGCCATCAATCCTCCTGGCAGTGTAACTTTTCCCAACAGTATTTAACAAGACACAAAGACAGTTCAATTAATCCAAAGCAGGGGAGATGCAGCGTAGCTGAAGGCTTATGGTCAGTGCAGTTGATGTGTGGATCATGATGTCTGTGTCATGACAGATGTGCAGGAAATAAGGACCCATAAAACCGGGCAAGTAAGAAAATGAGGTTGGGAAGTGAGATACAGGAGTTAACTGTGACCCTGTGGCAATATGGCGTATGTCTGCTGAATTCCAATCATGCAAGGCAGACCATTATTTTTGAACATGTCTAACTGTCAAGAAGCATTGTCCTGAAGCCTCATGTAGCTACTGAAAAGAAGAGAACTTATAATGCCACATCATGGAAAGGCAATGATGTTAACACCAACGACGAATGTTCAATGAGTACTTAAATATGTGCTGGGCATTGGGTTAATCGTTCTACATGAATTAATCCATACAGCAGCCCCAGGAAATAGTAATGTATAATAATAAAGGTGGGAAAAAGTCAAAATAATTTTGGGGGAAAAAAAAGATAGGAAATGAAAACCTGCTTTACCAGATAGCAAAATATATTATTAAATGTTCAATAACCAAAAGAGTACACCACTGGTTAAAAAAAATAGAACTATATAGCCCAGAAACAGATAAAAGAATTGAATGTCATCCCTTGTTACATGAGTACTTTCTATGTGAGTTCATATTAATAAGAGAAACCTCATTACATACACAATTTTGATGCCTAGGCAAACATTTTTTGCTTATCCTAAACAAGAATCTGGTTAACAGAGCTATTTGGAAAAACAAGCTCTTCTATCATGTTTTTTTTAACCTCAGCATCAGATAGATGCTGATATTCTCCCATCTTCACAATGCATTATTTCAACTAAAATAAAAGCAGCCTTGTTTTATATAAAAATGGTTTCCAAACCAGTGGTCTGGAAGACATAAATCAAACCCAGCTACGACTGGCTTAAGTTGTTTATACATTAATTAATTTACACAGCAAAATGGGAAATGCTGAATTTTTAGCCTGCTACCAAGTTCCTGCTTGCTTTAAGGATGTTTAGATTTTATCAGTGTAATGACAGAGTCAGAGCATCTAGCTATAATTGTGTATTATCAGTAATTATCTCCTAACGTTATAGCTTAGGTTTTCATTAATAATTCCTCTTCAGTTTTTATAAGAATTAACACCTGTTTATATGACTTTTAGAATTATATGATCCTATAGTAAGAAACAAGCATACCATAAAAGTGACATCACATATTAGGGAGAAAAGGAAGAATAATTAAAATATAGACTTTCTAAAGAAAAAAATCCATCTAGCACATCACCTTACAACTCACTCCCAAAGAATTTACTGGAAAACTTGACTATGTTCTTTTTCTTTTCTATGAAAACGAGAACATCCCAGTACCGTAAATATCTGAAACATGTGATGCCACTAATACTACAACATATTAAAACAAATGGTTTTGTTTTTAGCTTATCCATTTGGCTAAGAGTAGAGAAATTATAATTAATGGCTGGCAAAAGTTGTGATAGGATGGGACATGCTGGTGGGGTGTAAAGCGGCATAACTTCACTAGAGAACAATTTGGAATATTTACGAAGAAGCTTTAAAATGCTCAGACCATATGACCTTGGTCAAAATTACTTCTAGGAATTTTACCTGAAAGAAACAACCACTTATGGACAAAGAAAGATGCTCACTCCAGGATTATTTATGATTAAGAAAGCACACAACATACAATAACTGAAAAAAAACTTTCAGCACTAACTATAGCTAGATGCTACGTTAAGTGCTCTACATACTATCAAGTTTAGCTCTTCCCAAAACACCCTTGAATATATGGTATTTGGTATATGGTACTAACACGAAAAAAACCCAAAAAACAAACAAAAAAAAACATTAAAAGACAACACAGCAAAGATACTAACAGTGAATACTCGGGGTGGTGAAAATCTAGGAGATTTTAAGTTCCCTGCATTTTAATTTTCTTCCACAAGCCTGTATTACTTTATTTTCAAAAGAATCTAAGTATTACTTTTAAAATACATATATCAAATCATTATGTTGTACACCCCAAACTATACAATGTTTTATGTTAATTATAGCTCCATAAAACTAGAAAAAACATATTTTTAAAAATAACTGATTTAACAGCACTCATTGGGTTAAATAAAAATAGGATTAACAATAGGTTAACCATAAATTTCATAGCATCACAACTAGTAGGAAATGATTTTTGGGGAAAAAATCCACACCAGAGTCCATGGTCGAATTACAAAAAAAAGAACTGTGCCATGAATTATCCAAAATTAATTATGATTTAGAATAAACCATCCTCACATAATTAAAAAAAAATGTAATCGCTTCTCAAAAAACCTCTTTATTTGTGCCAACAGTAAAATTAAGTCTGACTTCTTTAGAACTTCACTCTCTGATGGCAGAAGAATGCAACCTAAAAATATAAAAATGAGGAATCACTGTTAAATTCAAGAACAAAAGTAGCATTCATAAGAAGAAACACTTACTTAGGAAGATGCCTTATGAGTACATCTTTGCATATTGGTTGCTCAGCCAAAGTGAGCCAAAATTCACAGGCTTCTAAAGCCACATTTTCATCTTGATCTTGGGTCCTCTGTAGCATGTACTGTAAACAAAAGAGGCTTAAAATTAATCAGTTCAAATCATACATTAAAATAAACCTAATCTTATTTCAACAAGTTAAAGGTCCTCTGCCATGGCCTTCTACTTCATAGTGGTTCTCAACCTAGGCTTTGGATTTTAAACAAGTTTCCTAGTCAATTCTAACATGCAGGCAAACTTAAGAAACTACTGCTTTAGAACACTGCCTAATGAAAAGTGTTCAACACAGGTGTTATCTGTTTCCGTACAGGTGTATTTTGTTTCATGAAACCATAAGATGTTTAAAATGTGAGTAGTAATAATCAAACATTAAGTCTTCTTAGAAACATTAAAATAAAAAACTCCATTAGACCTTCCTTAAAATGAAGACTCTTTTTATAACATAACTACTCAAACTGTCTCTTGTAATGGATATACTTTCACATAAAGAGATATTGACTATTATACAATTACAAAAGTTAATTTTTTTAAATTTGGAAAGAAATAGCGACATTTCTTAGTGCAACTATAACTTGTAGTTTCCAACAAAATAGGTTTAGCATGTCCTCTGAACATACTAAGCAAAACTCATTTTTAGTTGGAGGAATATCTGATCCCCAAATTTATCCAAAGGCTTAGTGTCTACCCCTCTTTGCCTAAATGAACATCTCACATGACAAAATATGACAACACAAAGTTGTGATAGGCCAGCCACTATTACATTCCACACCATGTCCCACTACTACGCTGAGTATTGCTGAAGAAAGAACTTCAGCATTATAAATTAGGCTCCCCAGCTGTGACATGGCCCTAACAAATGATAAAATGTCTTTCTTAACCTTCTGGTTAGCTCCAAACTCTCTTGCTCAACTTTCAACCAACCCCACCTGATTCTTCTAAACACCTCGCAGCGAGAGTAGGCCCATCAGGGAAATGTCACTTCCCATCTCCTACTGCTGCGTCTCCTCATCTCTACAATTGTCCTTCTCAGTGTACTGCAACAAGAGCTGCTGCACATTATAGGTGCTAGCCTTCTTCTCACAGGTCGTAGACCCCATCCTTTAGGAAAAGATCTTCCCTCTCCACACTGTACAGATCTCTGAAGTGAAAGACAGGATCTAGATATTGTACTATTTGATACACTTGCAAAGCCATCTATTACTCATGTACAACTATATCCAGTAACGTGGAAATCAGGTGGTCGAGTCTGACTCGAGCAGTACTGAGTACCAGCCAAATTATTTTGTTCTAATAATCACTATATCTTGTTATTATGTATTCCTTCCTTTAAAAATGGCTAAACTGTGATCAATGTACTTAGAATTTCCTAATAAAATTATTTTAACCCCATGGGGATTGAAAGAGAGGTTTTTAAAATCTAAATCAAAATCCATTGCTGGAACTAACTATAACAGTTATGTATTTTCTACTCAGAAATCTCATTGTGACCATAAATCACAAGTTGATCAGATCAATTTTGCCAGCAATGGGTAGAAAACAAACTCTTTAATTCTAAACTCCAATGACCAAGAATATGCCACTTAATCTACTCCAGCTTTATTAATCACTTAGCCTAACCCATATCTACTAAACACAAATAATCTACATCTAAATATTTCCTAGTTATCCTGGTTAAAAGCTATGTACTCCTTTAAACCACTTTTCCCCTCTTCAACATCTTAAATCTCATGAAAGAAAAATCACCATAAAGATAATTTATAATCTTATGACAATCATAACTATTTTTTATAGTTATATGTTAAATAAACTGGAAAAAGTGGCTTCACATCACACATTTTCTGCCCAGGATGTTCCTGGGGGAATGATGAGACGCGAGCCTTTCAGCTGTCTGTGTTACCTCGACTATGTTATGCATGTGAGGAAGCAGGCGGTCCATTCGCACTTCCAGCAGCATCACCAGTGCTCGGCACACGTTTTTTCGTACCTCTGGTTCTTCATCACCAGCCAACGCAAAGAGATTCTATTGCAACAAGAAACATTTTTTTCTAGTTAAATATTCCAATATGTTAGAGAGGTTCATATATAATAACCAGTAATACGCAAATTGGTAACATTTAAAGAAACCCTAAGAAGATACAGTACAAATAAAGAGTGAATTAATTGGTCTATAATATTAGGTTATAAAGTAAGACCATTAAATGTAGGCTAACTGCAAAAAATCACGATTTTGGTATATGATCTAAAGCCATTCTTTCTGATAAAGTATGCTCGGTTGTGTTTTGAGGTAGTTTTTTAGCTTGTGAGAATAAAATCATGTCATTAGGACACAGTGGCGCTCATCCAGCTCACCCAGAAGAAGAGATCATCATGAAAATACCACTTGATTTACCCTTCAAAATTACCGTCTGTCAAGAGATTATTCCTAACAACCTGACTCGCAAGGTGGTAACAGATACAAGTTCTATAAAAGCATCAATTGGGAAATAAATACTGAGTTTCTAACAACTTAACCCTAAACTTCTGTTGTTCACCGAGTCAACTACTGAAAAAATAACAAAAGCAGCAATCGATCTCATGCTGTTCTTAACAAGTTTTTCTACAAGGCAAAAGAAAAATGTTGGAATGAACAACTGACTATTTTGTTTAACCTTCACAACTCCGAGATTTATTATTCACTTTCATAAAGAAATGGAAGTTTAGACGTTAAGTAACTTGCCAGCCAGCTGGGGATCTGAATTTGGTTTTTGTGGAATCATGAAAAAGTCCACGCTCATTTCACTACACCAACAAGCCTCCGCTACAAAAACAAGTTGTCTCTTGTAGAGGATGCCAGTGGGATGTGAGAAGAAAAACAATAAGCATCCCCATCTCACTCCTGAAATTTTACTTTATTTACACACACAAAGATACACACATGCATTAAAAGCAGTGAAAAAATCACTCAAAAAAATAAGTAAAATCCAATGTGTCCCACTGTTTTCTCCCAGAAAATCACCGAAACGTCTCCAAATAGATGACAAGAAAGCGGGTCAGACGACGGAGAAGTTCAAATATCAACGTGACAGCATGCGAAGCACTGGCGGAGCATCTTAAAAACGCTGATTTCCCCAAGTCTTGCCTCTATACCTGACGCTCTCAAACTGTTGTTCCTCTTTTAATTAGATATATTTTACACGGTCAGAGAAGAATACAGTTCTTCCAGCAGGCACTGCCTATATGTTAGTTACACATCCTTCATTATATCTGACGTTTTAAGTATGAACACCCAGTTTTGCCAGGGAATGTTATAGCCACGTGTTAGCGACCAAAACACTTCTCATCAACCTTGTCAGACATTAAATGTAGACATGACACCAGCCCCTGAAGAATACACTGAAAACTGCAGGAAATAATTAATCCATTTATTCATTTAGCAAATAGTTCTTGAGGGCCTACTATGTGTCAGACACCTGCTCTGGGGGTTTACTGCTCTTGTAGGAGGGAGAACTGGTTGAATCTCGTAGGATTATCAAGTAGCAAAGAAGTGCTAATACGGTATTTAACACTAATGGAAAATATTTTTAAATGCTGGGAAATGTTCTTGCCCCACTTGCTGAGTATGGTCCTGTGGAATTTTTATTTTCAGAGAGAATGTAATTTCTTTTATTCTAAACTATATTTCTGTATAAGATGCTGGTATGTCTATTACTGTTCCCTTTATTAAGCTGTGAAAGGGAAATACCAAGGAAATACTATTATAATTAAAACAAAAACTACTACTACTTCTAAAAACAACAGCAGTAGATAACAGGTAGAGTGCTTACACTGCGGCAGGCATGTTGCAATTTATTTATAGCAAATATCTTTTTAACAATGCAACAAGGGAGGTCCACTCTTAGCCTCATTTTACAGACAACGAAACTGAAAACATCAGCTAAATAAGGAGCCCAAGCTACTAAGCTGTGAAGCTGAATTTAAACCCAGGCAGCCTCATTCCAGACAGCTAATACTATCTGCCTACTAACCTCCATACCAAATACACTGAGGGCACCCTGAGGCATAAAATTTATGTACCCATCCCTAGCACCACGCACACTGCCTGATTTATAGTAGGTACTCAGTAACACCACTTAAGATACATGTTTTGGTTTCAACTTTTAAATAGGCTACAGGATCCTAATGGCTATTACTTGTAGTCTACTGGTAAAGGATGCTCAAAAAGGAACCTGTCAATTTAAGTGATAAAAAAAAAAATGACATTTTTTCCCCACTTTCTTATATTTCCCAACAGAAATACCAGCAGTACGGCCTCTGAAGGATTTTTTTTTTAAGGACAGCTGAAAAGGAATGGACTATTTAATTAAATTTCATTTGATGAATATAAAAGCAAAGTTCTTAAGGAACTTTAACAATCTTTTCACAATTGCTGTTATCAAGCAGAAGTTCTGAAAAGAAATTCTATTGCTTAGGGTTCATGGCCAGAAAATTATGCTCTTGCTGTCTTTCTGCTTTTATCAAGTTAAAAGTGCCTTTAGAAACTGCTTGCTGAGATACAAGAGTCGATGTTCTCCCTGACACCTCTAATTTTACAGTGGAAACCAATGGAAAAATTAGAAGTACTGTCCTTTCAGCCTGTGCCTTCAGGTTCTTTATCAGGTTAAGCTGATTCAACCTTACCAATGTTTCATGTCTCAAATATTGCAAATGAACTGGGAGATTTAATTTCCATATGCAATTTCAACAACATATTAGAGCGGAAATTTTTATACTCAAGATATTAAACACACCCCCCCCATAATCAATGTTTGTATCATGATACAAACAGAAAAATCAGTAACAGAGGAAAAGTGTTTTTATCTCCAGTTAACAAAAATTGCAGTCAATACTGTATCCAATTTTATACTATCAAATAATTTAAATATTGACAGTTTATAATTACAAATTATTCTAGTTATAACATAAAACTACATGCAATTAACATTTTCTAACTTTCTCCAAAACAAAGAGCGGGATGACAAATCTCACCTCAATAAAAGAATCAATGTGCAACATCAGAGCTTGAGTCCTACTGATGATGAACTGATTGACACACGCCACAGCGTGAGACCTAGAAACAAAATGTAAAATTTAACATACAGTCATTGCAGCTTTCTTCTATTTATAAAAGAGTGGCAAGAACTTAAACATTTCTCCATAAAAATATTATGGTGTATGTATAGCCATATATATATACACACACACCATCACATATAAACACACACACATACCCTAAAAAGAATGAGTCAGATTTCTGTGTGTATTAACACAAAAAATGTGAATGATATATTAAGTGAAAAATACAGGTTGCAGGGCAACATGTTAGTGCTTCTGTGAAGTGAAAAGTGTCTGAAAGGACACGTGCACATTTTAATAGCGGATACCTCTGAAGAGTGGGAGGTTCACAGGGGCATATGGGAATTTATTTTATAAATACGGATTTAAAAATAATGGGTATGCATTCCTTTGAAACTAAAAATGGGAAACAGTCTATAGTCCACATGTTCTGACATACCCAATTCAATCCCACAGCAATTCTTAATGGCACTCCCTTTAAAAATATACCCATGATCCAATCCTTCTTACTACCTCCACATCCTCCTAAGCCCCAACCGTGATCTCCCACCAGGGTTACCCTAACAGGTTCTAACCAGTTTCCCCACTTCCACTGTGCCAAACCTCACTACAACCTGTTTGACACACGTAAGACCACATTGCATCCTTCTTCAGATTGCTCCAATAAAACAATCTACTTTTTCTACAAAAGCTCAAATGGTAAATATTTTAAGCTTTGTGGGCCACATAATAAGATCTCTATGGTAGCCTCATTCCCTCCCCCACTTACATACAACCTAGTAAAATATAAAATCCATCTTAGCTCATAGGGCATGGCTGGATCTTGCCCCATGGGTCACAGTGTGCTGACTACTGGCCTAGACATTCCTCTATAATGTGGCTACTCCCTACCCCCCTTCACTTCCAACTATGTTACACAGTTTTTTCTTCTGTCACTCTAATAACAGGCTTGTTCCTAACTCCAAGGACTTTGTACCTGCTGTTCCCTATCTTAAATGTTCTTTGCTTTGATCTTTCAAAGACCTGCTACTTTACAGTAGTCTCCCCTTATCCAAGGCAGACATATTCCAAGACCCCCAGCAGATGCATGAAACCGCAGATGGTACTGAACCCTATATATACTTGTTTTTTCCTATACATACAGACCTATGATAAAGTTTAATGTATAAATTAGGACAGTAAGAGATTAACAATAATAATAAAATAGAACAATTATAACAATATAGTGCAATAAAAGTTACCATAGATCTTAGAAACCTCAGCATACGATTTTTTTTCTTTCCTTATTAAATCCAGAATTTTCACCTTTTCACTTAAAGGAAGCACTTGTCGGCTTCTCTTTGGCATATCTGAGTTGCCAGCATTACTACTCTTGTGCTCTGGGGCCGTTATTAATTAAAATAAGGGTTCCTTAACACAAGCCCTGCGATACCTTGACAGTTGATCTGGTAACTGAGATGGCTGCTAAGTGACTGACAGGTGGGTGGTGGCATATATAGTGTGGATCTGGACAAAGGGATGAGTCACGTCCTGGGCGGGAAGCGGCGAGATTTCATCACACTGCTCAGAATGGAGGGCAATTTAAAATCTATGAATTGTTTATTTCTGGAATTTCCCACGTAATATTTTTGGACTGCAGATGACTGCAGGTAACTGAAACCAGGGAAAATGAAACTGCAGGCACAGAAGGGTTGTTTAGGGTCTCTGCAGAAATGCTACCTTTAGAGAGAATCTCCTATAAAAATATCTCTGGTCACTGTCTAACTCCTTATTCTCATTATTTTTCCACAGTATTTATTATTAAATTATGTTATTTATTTACTATTATCTGTCCTATCTGCCTCCTCTTCTGATAACCCAAAAAAATAAGAACAGAAAAAAGGCACCACCATGCACAGCCAATAAACATATGACAAGACGCTCAACATGATTAATGATAGAGAAGTAAACCATCAAGACCATAAGGAAATACCATTTTATATCAATTTGATGGGAAAAAGTTAAAATGTGTGACAGTACTCAATGCTGCATATGTGTACCCAGAGAATCTTCTGCTTTGTTAATAAAGAGTATAAACTGATGCATCCAAATTGGAAAACAGTTTGATGTTATTTCTTTGAGTTATTCATTCATGTGCTTTGTGTCCCAGACATTCCTTCCCAAGATTTTTATGTCTTCCTAAGAGAAACTCGTACAAACAGACAAGAAAAGACGAGCATACAAATGTTTGCAGCACCACTACTTGCAACAGCAAAAACCAAAGGCGGGGAGCAAGGGGTGAGTACAGGACTAAACTGCGTAACTGTCATGCAAAGGAATAGTACACAGTAGTCAAAACAAATGACCTATAGTGACACAATAATATGGATGAATCTTAGCAACGTAATATTAAATTTAAAAAGTCACCCAAGATTAAATTCAGTATAGTACTTTTTATGAAGTTAAAAATAAAGATATATATACATTTTGCATATATATGCAAGGAAATTATTTTAAAAAAACGCAAAGTAGGGATAAAGTTGGGATTAGGTATATGTTGTTCTCAAGGTCTTAGCTTTTGTTTTGGATGGTGGATTTCAGTGATTATTAAAAATAACTAATAAATAACTCAAGGCTAAATGGAAGTGGACCACGATGAGAATGTGTCACGAGCTAAGAATCAGAACCCAATTTTGTGCACCTCCAGTACGGTTAAGAAAATAAAATGGTTCTGGTTTTTAAATTGCTTAGTCATGTGATGGATAAAACTATATTCCCAAGACCATAAGTTATTTTGAGAGAGAAAACCACTTTTTTTTTTGCTGAGGAAGATTCGCCCTAAGCTAACATCCGCTGCCAATCTTCCTCTTTTTGTATGTGAGCCACCACAGCACCATCACTGACAGACGAGTGGCGTAGGTCCGTGCCCGGGAACCCAACCTGGACTGGCAAAGCGGAGGGTGCTGAACTTAACCACTAGGCCACCGGCGCTGGCCCGAAAAACACTTTTAGGAGTACATAGTAAATACCAGTTAAACTGTGTTGTTAAGGTGTTAAAAATAATAATGTAGGATAAACCATATAAAGATGGAAGATGTTTTAGTACATAGCAGATACACTCATTTACCCAAATATCCATTAAAATGAAGAATAATTTTAACGGGATGTACAACAGACTCTCAAATGGGCAGTAATGAACGTTCACTGAATGGAAACATTTCTGTATTGCTGAACTCTATTTAGTTAAGTTTTAAACAAATGACCAACTACAAAAATGTATAAAAATTACAAAAGAAATTTTTATATCCAGCAATGGTATACCAACTACCAGAAATATGTTTTTTGGATTTTTCTGTTCTTCTTTTCACGGCTGAGAATTAGTTACAAGAAAGTGAATTTCCTAGAAGTAAAGAAAACTATGCAAATCACACTTTCTCTCATCAGCTTAGTGGAAATGTTAAAAGGGGGAGACTTCCTAGGGATCATGAACTCCTCTATCTAGTTAACTATGCCAGGAAGAGTAACATTTTATTTTGAAAATGTTGTTATTTATTTGCATGACACTACACAAATAAGCATCTATTAATTTTCCATTCTGAGTACAACACTGTATTAAGTACCACTTAAGATGAAAAATAACTAAAATTAAATCTAGGTAAAGAATAAGAACTAAATAGAGAATTTAAGCAAGAAAAAGATACCCAATTCCCTCTGGTCCCATTTTCGGATACCATCATCCTCTGGAATACAGGTTGGAATCCTGAAGTATGCCCCAACGGGCTCTGAACTAAGAGTCACGGCCGATGCACCCAAGTTCATGCAGTTGGATATCCCTGAGTAACCACCTCTAGGAACTGCATAACTTCTACTTCAAATAGTAACATGATGTTTGATTATTCTACATACAAGCATGAGGCACTGAAAACTGGAAACAACAAGAATCAAAGCAACTGACAATCTGAAGAAAGAGCAACAGCTTCCATAGAAACAACGAACAAAGGTCAAGTTAGAAAAAATTACGTAATTGGAGAAGATAAACAAAAAGAGTACCACAGCCTGGGGAAGTTTTGGTGAAGTTACAGTCTCGTCCTCTTTAAGAGTGTGATAAAGGCCTCAGGACAACCACAGCTTGATAGGACAACTAATGACGATAAACTTAATCAAAGGCCAATTTAGTACTCTAAATAGAATGGTACTTCAACAACTACATGCCAGGCACTGTTCAAGGAATATAGAGCAAAACAAAGCAGACCAGGTTAACCTCAGGACCAGCCAACTAGGCCCACTATGTGATTCCAGAGTGTACTCAAAATCCTTCTACCTTCATGCTTAAAATGTTATAATTAGACATAAAACTCTTAAGCTAAAATTACTTAATAATTTAGATGTCATATTGGAGGAATTTTTATTACACAGCTGCAAATGAAGGTACTTGTATTTGGCAATATCCATAAATTAAAACAAAAACAAAAAACAACCCCTAAACACAATGAATTTTAGCCTTACACAAAGGAGCTTAAAAGCATGACTGTTACCCATTACAAATGTAATTAACCATGCAGAAGGTAGAGAACTATCATATTCAACAAAAATTTCATCAAACATGTCACGGGTTTTGTTATTAAAGAACAAAGTTTTAATTATCAAAGTCACCTTTGTTGAACATCCAGTATCTTCTGCTAACCACAAAAATGGTCAGGTAATATAAAATAAGAAGTGGTCAAGCTTATATCAGAATTTATAAATTAATTTAATATTGGCTATATACATACCTTATTTTCGGACTACTGTGCTTAAAGAACTGTAAAAATTTGGGAATCATGATGTTGAGAGGACGATCTAAAACATCACTATCTAAAATCTCAGCAGAATCTTCACATATCTTCTGAAGGGCGCCAAACGCTCCCTGTAAAAGATAGCTAAATTATTATAATTAAAAATGAAGTCATTTTAAAAGCCAATTGAGGAATATTGACTAATTTGTATGTATTAATATTCTCAGCCCACATAAAATTCTGCCTCATAAAATCTATAAATTTAATCAATTTTAAGATAGAAATTATTGGTACAGATTGTAATAAATATTACCTAGTTCAAAAACCTAACTTCTCCTGAAATATTTTTGCCAATTTTAAGTCAACACTAATTCTTCTCTTATTAAATACTAGTTTGTTAAAACTGAATATAAAACTCTACCTTTACTTATAAGTGTATTTAACCAAAAAGAGGTCTTGATATCATTAAAAAATTACTTATATCTAAACCATTCATTGGGTAACAGTGACAAAATCTGTTAAAAGAGCAGGCAATTCAAATTGGCAACTATTTCCCTATAACCATTTTTACACCAAAGGGGCCAATCTAGAGCTCTTGTACATAATACGTAACCTACTCTTAACCACCCACTTTACTGCTCATAATCCCAACAGCAGCCCCCTGGTGCTTACTCTCTACAGCACAGTTAATTTAACAACACTGTCTCTCTAAAATATGACTGATGTAGTAGCTCCACAATTTCACGATTACTGCAGTTTAAATTTTCTATTCTTGGAATGTGCTTGCTTAAATTTTTTTTTTTTTGTGAGGAAGATCAGCCCTGAGCTAACATCCGCCAATCCTCCTCTTTTTGCTGAGGAAGACAGGCCCTGGGCTAACATCCATGCCCATCTTCCTCCACTTTACATGGGACGCCGCCACAGCATGGATTGACAAGTGGTGCGTCGGTGCACGCCCGGGATCCGAACCAGCGAACCCTGGGCTGGCAGCGGAGCGCACGCACCCAACCGCTTGCGCCACGGGGGCGGCCCCCCAAAAATTTTGATCTCCTTTTATGTTATTACCATGATACCAAAGCACTATTTAAATTTTAATCAACTGTTACTTGATGGCTAAATATTATTATCTTAGTTTTTCTGTAATCTTCTCAATGTATTTCCAAGGCATTATTTGGAGAATGTATATATGAGGATGCAAGATTGTTTTTTTTCTTCTTGGGAGGAAGAAGAGGGACTTAGAGACTGCATTGCTAACTCACCTCTCCCTAGTCCCCCCTCCACCCCCAAGTCAGATCCGGCAACAACCTGCCAAGTCCAAAGACCACCCAACTCCTTTTTGTTAGGTTATGCCTGTGCCTGGCCTGCCGCCACGCCTTGCTCTTTTTTGAGAGAGAGAGGAGTCAGTGCCTTGGAGAGGCAAAACACTGAAAATGGTTTCCATTTAAAACAGATTTCTACCCAAACCAGAAGCCTACTAATGAGAGAGATACTTAAAGTACTCATTAACAATGAGAAATTGTAGGAGAAGAAATCCACAGACTCCCTCTCACCTTCCCAAATGGAAAGGTGGCTACTGACTGGATCAGGGACAAATAGCAAGAGATGGTAATTAATGTATGATTAAAACCAGACTAGACATGCCTCAGACATGTCACACCATAAGACGCACAGAAACAATTTAGAGAAGCTGAAAAGTACTCATGGTTTGGTAATTCAAGTCTATCTTCAAAAAATACCACATCAACTGATTAAGCTCTGTTTATTACATATATACACACCCAAAAATTGTTTTAAAATACAAAAAACAGAAGTTATTTCTTTATAGAAAATACAGTAAAGAGGTTTCACAATTTAACATTCTTTATAGAAAACAGATAAATGATCGTTAATGTAAAACAAAAAGGTAACTTTAGGCTTCTGAGTTTTGAAGTGGTATGTTTCAGAGGAAGTATTTTTTCCAAAGGTTACTAGTATACAATGTATACTACAAAATAAAATACAAAATACAAAATACAAAATAAAGTACAAAAATAAAAAACTTATATATGAAGCAAATATCCTTACTTCACATGTGTTGTAATCTTCAGAATCCAATAGGCTACAGAGTTTTGGTAAGAGGTCAGGCCAATTCTGCAATTCTCCCTTGGAGGCTATGGTTGTAATCAAAATACCTTGAAAGAAAACACACACCTTTAAGAAATCTGACCACATTATGCTAGATACTGCCATGTCAACAATCGCATGGGGAACGCAAGTGCATGCTTGTGTGGGAGCACACACACACATTTAAATGTCCCAGATCAGCCTAAGACTTCTAAACCATGTAGACAAGAACATTCACCAAGGACCCTCAGATCACCACAGCATAAATCAGATCTGCTTCTAATCTTGTTTTCCAACACTTCACCCTCTTTTGTATTTTTTTTTTGGTAAGGAAGATTAACCTTGAGCTAACATCTGTGCCAATCTTCCTCTATTTCGCATGTGGGTCGCCGCCACAGCATGGCTGACAAGTGGTGTAGGTCAGCGCCCAGGATCGGAACCCAGGCCACTGAAGCGAAGCGCGCTAACCCAACCACTTCACCACGGGGCAGGCCCCCCTCTTTGTATTTTTAACAAGTATCTACACAAAAGACTGCAACTTGCTCTTCTCTAACAATACCAAGAATAGTTCCTCTAATTAAAATTACTCCTATTTTATACAAATTATATACAAGAATACAAGGAAAAAAACCCAAAATGTTGGCAGCACTGATCACTGGGTGATAAATATGCATGTTAGGTTCAAATAAAAATACATCAAGAAGCTAAGAACAGCTCCCCGACTTAACCTAAGATCAAAGCCATGGACCATGGCAGGGAGAGAGAGAGCAGACAAGCCATCAATTGAGAACAATCCTACAAGGTCACTCTGCAACAATTCCCCTCGTGTGGACATGCCACACACTCCAACAGTTCCCGCTTACTGGATCAAGGATGCATCACTGGCAAGGGTGATCTTGGATTTGGAGGCGGAGTGGCATGTGCTGACTGATCATGTCACTTGGACTGACTGAATTATTCCAACTGTGTTGTGCAGTTTAGTTTTGACAGTTAATGCATTATGCAAATACATAAATATGTAACAGAAAAAACTTGTGTGTTAATACAAACACAATAATAACAGAAAAGTTTTGTGTTAATACCTTTCTTTGCCTTAGTAAATTTAATATTAGTTACATAATGTTATATGCTTGGTGATTACAGATCTTTCAGTATCATAATTAAGTGTATAAACTCTGACAGTAGGCAAATTAAATGTATTCCAAGCTTCAAAATATCAATCTGTGAAAACAAAACAAAAACAAAAACAGTGCTCTCTTCAAGGTTATGTTGAAAATTCAGTGAGATATGCACACCAAATGCCTGGCATATAGTAAATATTCAATAATTATCACTGAACAGCAAATTCCACTGTTTGTATATATAAATCCTCTTTGAATTTTCCACCGTTAGTGTTGAGAAGGTTGCTCCTAATGGTAAAGAGCTAAAAAAACGTCAAGAGTAAAGCTGCTGGCCAGGACTTACTCTCCGCCAAAACAATTAAACTATATGGTGAAGGTCAATGTATTGATACAACCCTGTTAGAATACAGTGACCTTCTCGTAAGATCAGACGGCAGCAAGACTAACAGCAGATCTGTTCCTTCTTGCCAACTACTCTTTCCTGAAGTTAAAACAGAAAAGAATTGAGGGAGAAAGGAAGCTCTGCATCTGCCTAAAGGAAACCAACAGTGTCTTAAAACAAGCAATAACAAAAACTAAACACAAGCTGCAGCCTGGTACCAAGAGACCCCTGACAGTCAATACTTCTGTCAGAAGGACATTAAAGAATGTTCACACTGGCAAATTCAAGTTTATCTGGCCCCACAAAACTCATCCACTCCCGAAAAATCTTCTAATGCCTAGCAGAGTTGCAAAAAGTGGAAAGTTGTAATCCTCAGCGTACACAACAAAGATGGGAGTGAAAACTGGTGTGCTCGGCAATACCTACTAAAATTTTAAATGTTCAAACACATTTTGACCCAGTAATGCCACTTCTATGTATTAACTCTACAGAAACTTTCCCACAAGTGTATAAACACACATAAAAAGAATGTTCACTGAAATAATAAAATTACAAATCAACCATATATTCTTTAACAGGAGAAACCATTTTACATTCATCTCATGGATTACCACACAATCACTAAAGTGTGGTCCTTCCAAGTATACTTCCTTGGCAAGATTCCCAATACATACTGTTAAGATGTAAAAATCTGAACGAGGCTGGCATACACTCACCACTCTTTGTACCACTGTCAAGAGTTGGAAGAGCATTAGGAGGGCACACGAGGATCCATCAGAATGACCTTTCAGAGAAAAGGAGAGTCCCTTTTCTCAAATTACAAATGCCCTCTACCCACCCCATCTAAAATCAGTGTTAATAATGGCAGTGTTTACTACGTGAATATTTGGAGGCCAGTCACAGAGCCTCTGTTATTTAAGTAAAGAAGAACTGCGTACTTTGCAAACCCACCATGAGACAAAATATACAAAAATAATGAACTTTGAATGAAAATAATTGACTCAATATGGAGGTTCTTAACTGCCTTCCATTTAAGCAACCTGCCCGATTAACAGAAGCTTTCCTGGTCCTCGTCAAGTCGAGCTGCTTAAGCCCGGGGCATCCTGACTGCTCTCTTCGGCAGGGTCCTCTGGTGCACACCTGCCCATTTCCACCCCACCAGGTCAGGTGCATTTACCCAGCCAGTGTGCCTGCTCTCAAACCTATTTATATCAGTTACTATAACAAAGCATCTTCACTCAGTATTACATGAACTGATAGAAAGTTGTTCTTTCACTGAAAACTAAGTTGAACACTCTGAAAAGACTCAAAAATTGCTGTAATTAGGTGTAGACAAGGCAAATATTAAAAACAAGGGGGAAAACAGCAAAAATCTATGGTCCTATACTTGTTTTATAAAGAAGTTTTTCTATCCATGTAAAAGAAAGTGAAACTAGAAATGATACCCTATGTATTACATAAGGGAGACAGATAATAAGGAAAGGCAGTGCTCCTAAATTAATATCACTTGTTAATGCCCCATTTTAACCAACTTTGATTAAGCAACTACCAGTAACTCCAGTCCCACTGGATAAGAGAGCTTTTACTTTAATCGTTAACATTATTTCAAAAGCATTTACAAGTGGCAATGAAAATTTTCCCCCATCACAATTCAACATGAAATGGATGACAAAAATTCCTATGGAAGTGGTCTGTCATTTCAAAGAACAACTCAGTTACAAACAGGATAAGCAAAATCGTAATAAGGTAACTTACCTACGGTGGCTCTAATCAGAGGAGAGGAGTCACCAATATTGTTTAAACATTCACTCTTAATAAAGTCTGTTACACCATTCGGAAAGTTCTGAAAATGTGCTTTCACGTTATTCTTCAAAATGAGACCACTCAGTGATCTTGTGGGTTCATCTGTAATAAAATAACAATAGTATTGAGCTTTAAAGTAGTCTTGATTTCAAAATGTACCAAGAATAACTTAAAAATTATTTATGTTCAAAAACTGATTGCAACATTCCAATAATTTTGCTATAACCAGGAAAAAAATATCATAAATAATTATTGAAAGATTAGCCCCATGATTTATAGCTCAGGGTTTCTCAACCTTGGCATTATCGACATTTTGGGCCAGATAATTCTTTGTTGGGGGCTGTCCTCTGCACTGCAAGATATTCAGCAGGATCACTGGCCATAGATGCCAGCATCACTTCTCCAGGTTATGACAACCAAAAATGTTTCCAGATAATGTCAAATGTTGGGGTGGTGGGGGGGAGAATTGTACCTGGTTGAGAACCACTGATTTAGTTTACGAGTTAATTTAGTTTGTATATGGCCACTGTACTCAAGCTTTATTGGACCTGATATAAACATCAAATTACGTATCTGCAAGTATTAGTCACTAAAAATATCCTATTAGAAAATGAAGTGGACAGAGAACATATGGGATCACCTTCACATACAAATAACTGCCGCTCATTTATATCATGTTTTTCACTTGCCTCTGAGCTAAAAAAAAAAAAAAAAAGGGTAAAACAATTTAAAAATTTCCAGAAGTATTTTAAAAATAGAATTTACTTAAAAAAAGTTTAATCCATAGGTGGTGGTAACAAACTTTCAAGAAGCAATTTAACACTCGCAGAATATAACTGATGCTTTAGCAACTGGCATCACCAACAATACTAACAGTAGTTAACATCTTCTGAATGCTCATTAGGTACTAAGCACGCTGGGTAGTCTGCATTTAATCCTCACAACCTCAGGAGACAGGAATTGTCATCCCCACAGCACAAGTGTAGAAACCGAGGCCTTTGCGAAGTCACGTGAGGCTACAGAGTTGGGAAGCCAAACACCACCGTCAGGAGCCTGGCTCCAGGGCCTACGCTTTGACCCTACTGCACAGTACTGCCCTCCTCAGGTGGAAGACAGGAAGAACTGGAGTGTGAGAACACGCCAGGACAGCACTACTGTTTCACGTACCTTACTAAAAAATAAAATACCCCAAGCTTACTCTAGTTAGTAGCATGCTCCCAAAGTCTGGCATTGAAATCTTCAAGGGGGAAGCACACAGAGAGGCAAAAAGATAGCAAAGTTTCCTTGCACATAAACTCCGTTCAAGCCATCACAGCAACACAGCCTAAAAGCTTTTATGTCACCATCTAACTTCTTTCCCATTTCAATTACAACCCATTCCAATGAGTAACATAAAATGAAACAAAAACACTTCTAAACTCTCTTGAAAGTTTAAAAGTGTCATAAAATAAATGAAGAAATAGCCAGATATTTCACTTACTCAAGCAATAAACTGTTTGTCTTAAGTTAGCCCTTAATAATTCAGTCACCTAATTTTGTTTTACACGGCATGTGTATTTGTTTACAAATACACTGTATTGTTTTTACAACAAAGGGTTAAAAGAGGAAGAGTTTCAATAAATCACGAGGTGAAATGATTTAAAATTAAAAATATAAAATATTTTATATTAAAATATTTTAATTACAATTAAAAACATCCTCTGTCCAAAATCCATTTAAAAGAGCCACCAATTAACCATTTCCTCTTTTTAAAAAACTAAGTTTTTCCTTCAGTGGGCCTCAATTTGCTCCTCTGTAAAGTGAGGGAATTAGCTGGTTTCTCCCAGACCTAAAATTTCACTCCATGATTCACTGTAAACAAATTCACATGAGGAATGGTAAAAAGATGACTAAATAAGCATCTTCATTTTAAGATGTTACTTATGTTTCTTCTCTGATATGGATGGCCACAATGCTAATAGTTTTTTGATAGAAAACCAGATGTATAGCAAACTTGTGTCCCAAATGAGTAAACACAAGAAGAAATACCAAGTGTTATACAAATGCAAAGCTCCTACTATGTCCTTTGAGAAACCATGATTAATGAACAAAAGAAATACATTTTAGTTAGGGTGAAGAAAACCTGAATAAAATCCTTCCCAACATTCTGTGGTTTTGTAATTAAGAGGTCTTTTTCAAGGCATGTACACCCAACTCTCTTGCTGCTATTTGAATTACGCTCCTTTGCTTTTTAAAGTACTTCTGACGTATCCTTATACCCCAAGAAAGCTTTAAAAAGAAAAAAGAGCATAATATTGTAACAATCTGAATAGTTGGAATTTAGGATGAGGACACGACAGAGTAGACAGCTTGGTGAAAATAAGCTTAAAATCTTCAAGTAAAACAATTATAGTTTAGCAACATTCATTTACAAAATATTTAAGTTCTTTAAAACAACAGCAATGAGGGCGAGCCCTGGTGGCCTAGTAGTTGAGTGCAGCACGCTCCGCTTCGGCAGTTCAGGTTCACTTCCAGGGCACAGACCTACACCACTCGTCAGCCATGCTGTGGTGGCAGCTCACATACAAAATAGAGGAAGGCTGGCAACAGATGCTAGCTCAGGGCGAATCTTCCTCAGCAGAAAAAAAAAAAAAGCACTGATTTGATTACAAACTACTGCGTGGAAAAATAAAATTTCTATATTAAGAAACAATGTATCAAATATATTTATCAAACTAGGAATATTAACTGCTGAATTTAAAGACATGCTGAAGGAATTTCTAGTTTCTTAAAACCTAGATTTACCAAGTTTCAAATTATACCCCTCAATAACAAATTGAAATCCCTAAAATTAACTAGAAAATTATTTGAAAATAACCCAAAACAAATCACTACTCTGTGCATACATTGTCGAAATCTGAATAAAGACAAGATTAGTGAGATTTTACTACACATTAAGGCCATTAACCTGCTAGAGCTTGGAGCTGAAACCTTACAGATGCTCTGGTTCTCTAACGCAGGCATTTTACAGCTGAAAGAGCAAGGGAGGTGAAACGAGTGTCAGAGTCTCAGACTTATTTCCCACCTCCTCGTGCAGTGTTGTTACTAACTGCGCTATGTGCTATGAAACACGAATCACTGAACAGGGTGCAATGCTTTCATTTAGAGGCCAGTCAGTTGCTCAATAAGTACCTGAGTGCTTTTATGTGTCTGACACTGCTCCAGGAAGGGAATACTCAAATAACTCCACGAAGGACACCTCTAATGTAAGCTCCATGAGGGCAGAGATGCTTGTTGATTCTGTTCACTTTTATTGCCCCTGAGCCTGCAAACTGCCCGGTAAAGAAGTAGTGCTCAATGAATACTTGTGAAATGAATAAAGTCTAGTGGAACATATTACATGTATTAGAAACAGTCAAATGACCATGCCATTCAAAAATCAGACTAGTTTTCAGGCTTTAAATGGTCATAGAAGTAGTTCAAATTTAAAACTTGTAGAAGAATAGTTAATGGAAAAAGTTTCATGTATACTGTTAGACTCTTATAACTTTTAAAAAAGTTACAAAAGTCTATGAATAGAATGATCCTATTTTTCATTAAATTGTAAAATAGTTTATAGCCATATGAAATTGAGTAGAATTAATTAATCAACAGACTAACAGTAATTCTCTCTGGGTGATGGAATTATAAGTGATTTTTCACTTTGGTTACATGAACTTTCAACTGTTTTCTATAAACACACATATTCACTTAATTAGTAAATCCTGTATTCAATCTGTGTATTAAAAGAAGTCCATCTTTATGACATTCACATACAAGGACTGAAGTAAAACACTAAAGCAGACTTGGCAACATTCTTCTCATTCGCAAAGAATGAGGGAATATATATCAAAACACCAAATTAACAACTGAATGCTTATTAAGCATCGAAATGCTTAGAGGGGTAGTAACAAGGCTCTCTGCTCATTGCACATCTGGAAAGCAAGTGGTTATCACGAAATGAAATCTTTTGAAATGAATAATTCCCAGTATATTTTAACAGGTCTCAAAGACACTTTTAAGTAGTTACCAACACAAACCCTGCTTACCTTCAGATTTTAATTTTGTAAGAACAAAAATCAGGTAGTTGTTAAAATCTGGATATTGATTGAGTTGTTCCAGTTTCTACAACAAACAGTAGTTAAGGAAACTTCAGTGTAATCTAAGGAAGAGATTAATCATTTTTAATATAAAATCAAGAATCCTTTTTGTGATACTTTTAGCCTTGCATTTTTTTTTTTTAGTAAGAATAAAGTTATCTTATTAAAACCATCAATACACTATTCCAAGAACACACTAGTGATTGCATTAAAACCTCTTAGGTGCTTTACAGCTAAAAATATTAAACTTAGTGCTATCAATTACATGCAATACAACGTAACCCAAGTTCCACCTTCAGCATGCTCAACACAGCAAAAAAAAATTTTTTTAAACAATTTCTTTGATGTATTCAAACTTTAAAAACCCAAACCAAAAAGGTATTTAAGTATAAAACAATGACAAAAATTAAAAGCACTCCAAAGATATGAAAACAAATCTTTTAAAGAGCATTTAGGGAAATTCACTTTATAAAATGGCTTTTTAATTTAAAAAATAAAAGTGCTTTTATTACACTCATTCGCTCTTTAGAGTTCAAGAAATTAAGATAAAATGCTATTTATGCACAAGTCTATATATCAAATCTTATTAGATGATGTCAGTATTATCAAATTATTGCACTGCAATAGTTCTACAATTGTTTCCCCTCACTAAAATGGAACACTTCTAGTGACACAAACCTGCAGGTACTCCATTCTGTTGGCAGGCAACAGGGACATGATGCTCTATTATTTTTCTTCATGCTCTCTTAACCTCTAATATGCTTTTAAATAACACCCCTAAGTGTGTTTTATTAGTTAGAAATATTCAGATGTTTTTACTCAACGGGCCTAAAATTTTTAAATTAAGTCCATGATACAAACTCTAGGTACACTGTATTAGCTATTTATTACATACTAGAATGCTCTCAATGTTTAGTGGTCAGAATGTAAGTTAACTAGCAAGATACTTTCTCCAGAAAAATTTCACGGTGTAACCACCTTCTCTGACCAAGAAAACCCCAGTGATTTTAGTGAATGGCGACGATTAACGGCATGCTGATAGGCTAACAAATTTTTCATAAATATTTCCTGACAGGGTTTACTTTTTCTTACATCTTGAGCTGTCTATCCTTACTATTATAACGGTATTTCAGAAAGTGTTGGAACCTATACAAAAACAATAATTAAATACATTCTTTCCTAAGGAAACATAAAAGAACAAGGTCATCATTAGGGGCACTTTGAAAATATAAAGCAGTGTGTATTTTTAAATACCGCTGGCCTCTACCTACTGAAATTTAACTTGTTCCTTAGGCAGAGGGCATGCAATGCCCCAGGCACAGAGAATCAACTGTAAATTTGACTGCTAGCCCAAGTACAGCACCAGGCATACAAAAGGTACTTATAAATAGTACTAAAACAAGATATTATGATATACAGCGCTGTAGAAGGCATTACAATACAGTTTTGGGTTTGGCTAACTTAAGAAATATGTCACATAATACCTACAATTCATTAAACATCAACTCCTATCATTCCTAGAGCTATGACAACAAAAATTAAGACAGAGCCATAGCAAGAGTTCAGATACAAGCTCCAACACCGCCCCAAACTATAATCCTTTCCTCAGTTCCAGCAGTATTCAAACCAAGGGGCTTTAAAAAATCCAAACAGACCCACATCATTATCCCCTCCGTTTTTAAATAAGCAGTATTATACTAACCAAGAAGCTAAGTACTTAATCATCCACCGAAGGCTTGAAGTTACAGCAACGCAGTCCTTACTGGAAACTTATTTACCAGAGCTTCCCATGAAAGTGTATATAACTTCACCTTCATAGTGTTTTAAATTTAAATAAGCCCAAGCTACACTAAAAAAGCGAGTGAGCTTACCAAATCCCATATTAAGTAATTTTGCTGCTTCTTAACAATAAAAATCGAGTTCTCTGCAAAAATAGCAGACTTAAGTTTTTTAAAGAATTAACTTCTTTGGTCTTAAAAGAACAGGGATAAAAAAATGCATTTGTCCCCTTTACTGGATCCAATAAGAGCTCTCCATTTGTGCACAGTTTAAGGCACAAGGGAGAGCACGCAGAGCAGAGGTTCTGCGGCTTCTCTCAACCTGTCCTGTCCCTAAAACGGGAGCAGTAGGACCCTCCACTACTGCCTCCGGGAAGACTCGGATAACAGAGCAGTCAGTCTTGCGCCCAAGACTGAAAAAGGAGCAGGGAGCCTGCAACAGGTGCTGGCGCGAGCCCCCCACTCCAGCTCTCCAGCCCTGTCGGGACCGGGCCTGGCAGAAGCCCAGGCCGCGGCGCCAGTTCAAACCCCGCGCCAGCTCCACCCCACGTCCGCCGGCGCCCGGCCGGACCCCGCGCACGCAGGCCCCGCCGCCCGGGCCAGGCCGGCGCCCCCAGCCCTCGGCCGGCCGGGGACGTGGCGGCGGCGCACATGTCGCGATCGCGGGCGGCGGCCGGAACCCGGGCCCAGGCCGCGTGCGCGAGGCGGCGGGCGGGGAGGGGAGGGCGGCCGCCGGGCCCGGCCGGGGAGCGGGGAGCGGGGAGCGGGGAGCGGGGAGCGGTGGGAGCGGGCCCGGCGGCGGCGCGGCGGAAGGATACTTGTTGCACGGTCCGCTGGATGGTGGTGTCCGGGGACTGGGACTCCTTGAGCAGCTGCAGGATCTGCTGGAGCCCCTGCTCGTCGGGTTTCCACTCGTACTCCATCTTGGTTTGCTGCGAAGAAAGCAACAGGAAGACGCGGCCGCGTTACTCGCGCGCAGCCGGCCGCCGCGCCGCCGGCACCGCCCTGCCCGGCGCCCGACCTGCCTGCGTGCCCGAGGCGCGGGGCGGGGGCCGCACGGCGCGGAGCGGCTCTGCTGCTGCGCGAGCCCGGCCGGGCGCCTGAGTCACCGCGGACTCGCAATCTGGCCCCGGAGCCGCGCCGGCCGCCCGCTGGGTCCTAGTGCCGCGCGGATCGCCCCGCCCACCGACTGCGCGCCGTGCAGATGAGACCCGTTCAGAAGGGCTCGCCAGAGCCCCAGTCCTTATCAAAGCCCCCGCGAAACAGCTGCAGAGATGTGAGTTATTAGTCATTTCACGTTACCGTGGTGAATTATGAAGAATGATTGAAATAGGGAAAAAAGCCTGCTAATTCTCCTGACAGCTCAACAACACTTAGAATAAAAATGTTTACATTTCAGTTTGATATATAAAGCACTAAATACTTAGTCTAAAATAATAAAGATGCATTGCAATCACAATCCATACTTCGAAAAACACTAAATGTTGCATTTACATTTGCAGAACCGGATTGAAAAAATGCATTCTTTCATAAACGTCAACTTTTGAACTCTTAAGTGGAATAAATTCCATCTGAAATAACCACATTTCACAACGAAGGATTTGGGGCTGAAGGAAAAGGAAGAAAAATAATGTAATTTTACGATTAGTGTTTAATTCCATTAGTGTGCTTCCACATACATTTTCTCCTTTGATTCTCACTCCAACCTGGGGAGGTATTATTTGCCCCCTGGTGGCAACTATGGCGCAAAAAGATCTGAGCAAATTACCTCAGTTAATTAGTGAAGATTGGGAGAAAATAGGTTTCTTAAGATACTACGAGTTGCATCTGCTACAATCAATTGAAACTATTATATCAATGACAAGTTTCATTAAAACTAAATGCTTAAAGAAAAACAAAACTTAAGTATCAAGCCTGAATTATTTGTAAAAACCAAACTAAGTTTGCTAAAGAAGAGGATTTTTCAAATGGTTCTACTATTGCAGGATGGTTTGACAGCTGAAATTAGTCCCTTTGTAGTAGGAGTCCCTTCCTAGTAGGGGTAAAAAAACCTTACCTGACCTTACTGCACCTCTCTAGTTAGCATTGTTGTTGTTCTTGTTGTCTACTTTTTCCTCTCTCCTTCTTTACTCTTATTTTCTGCTTAACATCCTGTAATCTGGATTTGCTCACCACCTTCTACAGACTTTCTAAATAACCCAGCCCAAACTTTTCTTACTTAAATAAAAACCCGAAAAAACAAAAACCACGATCATCTAGACATAATATCTATCAATAATAGTGATAATCAATAAAATGATAGTGTTTTTATTCCAGTCTTCATTCTGTGTTTATATGTACATTATATTATATAATAATGAGATTGTCCTATTTCTTGCCCAACTTCATATATCATTAAATATTTATTGAAACTATTTTTAAAAAACATAATAGTATTCCATTGTATTGCTGTGCTGTAATTTTAATAAACTTTTAGTTGATATAACATATACACAAACCTGTACAAATCATAAGCATACAATTAGATGGATTTTTACAAAATGAACACACACCTGTGTAACCAACACCTACATCAAGATATAGATCATTACCAGTACCAAGGTTTCTCCTGTACCCATTCTCAGTCATCGACCCAGTCCAAAGTAATCCTATCATTATAATTTCTATCATTATAGATCTCTCCACCTTTCTCCTTTTCTTTTTACTTCAATTACTTTCAATGTTCTTTTTAAAAATTACAAAAACTATATTATAACAAACAACATGGTTGTAGAAGGAAAGTTAATTCGATCCTACCTCCAAGCTTACCTCCCTGAAAGAATCACTTTCAACAGTTTGATAGGAATCCTTCTATACTTTTCTCTATTCTGAAACATACATATGGTTCTGGTTTGTTTTTTTAGATCACATTACATACTACACTCTAACTCTACAACTTTTTTTTTTTTTTTTGGTGAGGAAGATTGGCCCTCAGCTACCATCTGTTGTCAATCTTCCTCTTTTTGCTTGAGGAAAATTGTTGCTGAGCTAATGTCTGTGCCAATCTTCCTCTGTTTTGTATATGGGATGCCGCCACAGCGTGGCTTGATGAGCCGTGTGTAGGTCCACACCTGGGATCCAACCTGTGAACCCGGGGCTGCCGAAGTGGAGTATGCGAAGTTAACCGCTATGCCACTAGGCTGGCCCCTCTACAACTTTTTAACACACAACATAGGATGGCCATCATTCCAAGCCAGTACATAGAGATGAAAGTCACTCTTAATAGATGCACATTGGTCTTTAGAATGGCCAGAACATAATCTCTTCAACCATTTCTTGATTAGCTTCCAGGTTGCTTCTACTTTTTTGCCACTATGAACACAGCAAAAAACATTCTTTTACTAATGTCCTTACAAAGTAGTGGCAACCCACTGAGATTATTAGGCCAAAAGTAAGTGTATTTAAAAATTTCTAACAGTTATTAGCAGATTACTTTCCAAAAACAGTTATACAGTTCACATTCACCAACAATATGAATGTTTCCCATATCTCCACCAGTATGTTAATTTTTGTGAATCTAATGGGTGAAAATTTCATCTCTCTCCATACTTGACAGGAGTGTGTGTGTGTGGGAGGGGGGGCAGGGAACCTTAGTTATGAGTTGGAGCTGCTAACATGCACATCCCACCTGTGGAGGTAACATTTGGACAGCCTACTTAACTCCCTAGCTGCCCTTCTGAACAAGAAACTAAAGCCAGGGGCCAACAGCAGATAAGGCATCTTCACTGTATCCATCCTGAGGATGACTGCCCCTTGATATTATTACCATGCTTCCTTCTTGATCCCTGCATTCAAATAAATACAATTCTCTTTCTTTTCTTTCAAACATTTAGTCTTAAGAACATTTAATTTGACTGGCCTATGATGATGGGATACGGAGAACTAAGACAAATGGTTCCCTCACACCTTCTCCAGTTATCTGGAACAAAAGGCTCTCAAAAATATTTGATTGGTAACTACCTGATAAGAGATCTCAGGCCACTCTGAACTTCCATACCACATTTTTTTTTTATTGTGGTAAAGTACACATAACATAAAATTTAGCATTTTAACCATTTTGAGTGTACAGTTCAGTGGTATTTAATAGCCATTAAAATTAGGAAGAATCTTATCCTAGGGTAGCCAGAGAGACTATATGGTTATTTAGATAATGTCTGAAGTACTCCAAGCGAACCAAGCACACCAGAATTTTATGAGGTAGAAATCATTTACTTAAACAGTAAACTACACCTTTATGAAACAGAATATCAAGATTAATATTGGATTTTCTTAAAATAATTACTATTTTTTTTTGCATGTTGAAGACTCAGATTTAAATATTTCAAAAAACGGGGGCTGGCCAGGTGCCGTATGGGTTAAGTGTGCACTCCGCTGCAGCGGCCCGGGGTTTGCAGGTTCAGATCCCAGGCACACACCAACGCACGGCTTGTCAAGCCATGCTGTGGCAGCATCCCATATAAAGTAGAGGAAGATGGGCACAGATGGTAGCCCAGGGCCAGTCTTCCTCAGCAAAAAGAGGAGGACTGGCATCGGATGTTAGCTCAGGGCTGATCTTCCTCACAAAAAAAAAAAAAAAAAAAAAAGGGAAGGAGTGGGACTGGCCTGGTGGTGTAGTGGTTAGGTTCACGCATGCTGCTTTGGCGGCCTGGGGTTCGAAGGTTTGGATCCTGGGTGCAGACCTACGTATAGCTTATCAAGACATTTTAACCACTTGGCAGGCGTCCCACATATAAAAAAGTAGAGGAAGATGGGCACGGATGTTAGCCCAGGGCCAATCTTCCTCAGCAAAAAGAGGAGGATTGGCAACAGATGTTAGCTCAGGGCTAATCTTCCTCACACACACACAAAAAGGGAAGTAGTACTCAAAATTTTTCTCTTTTAGAATAGACAAATCATGCTGATTGGCCCATGGCATCCAACGGTGACACCTCCCCTGCGAAAAAAGGCATTTTGATATGCCAAGACAGCTAGTTGAACTGTCTAGATAGACAAAGGCACCAGAATAAAAAGTAGCCTGCAAGAGGTAAGTCACTGTAAGATACCATTTTGGGCCTTCAGAAGACCAAAACTCACTCAAGAGCCCTAAACTGTCAAGAACTTAAATTTACATAACAAATTTGAATTTGCTAGAGTTGAGAATGATGTGAGGTAAAGAAGCCAGACTGGTTGGAAAAAAGTAAAAATATTTAGTTTCTTCCCTGCTGGAAGGGCTGTAAAATACAGTTTAAGAAGCAGACAGGATGTCTGGACTCAAGTAACCTAAGTTAACATCCTAGTTCTTCCACTTAGCAGCTGTGAAAACTGGGGCAAGTTAATCTCTCTGAGCCTCAGCTTCCCAGCTATAGAATGAAAATACACCAGCTCTCTAACAGAATGGTAGGTACCTGCCTGGCAACCAGTATGATTTGAAATGTAGTAGTTCTAATTGTTCCATCAATGGTGCTCTACTGCCTACAAGATAGAATCTAACATCTGTTCATGGAAGAGGCTCTGGTCCATCACCTCCAGGGACAGCTTTTTCTCCTACGAGTCAAACTCTAACTTGATGCTCCAGCAACACCAACTGCGCCTCTCATACCTCTGAGCCTTTGAGTAGGGGTTTCCTGTCTGGAAGGCCCTCTTTAAACTTGACCATTTGGCAAACTCCTTTTCACTCTCCAGAGCTATGCTCATCTACTCAATTTCCAAATATTTATTGAGAGTCTTCCTTTGCACTATGATGGATACTTGATTCTATTTCTCTTCTGTGACTTTATTCCAGCACCTCCCCACAAGACTTAAGTGTTTCTTCCATTACAGATCTGTAGTTTATAGCTATTTCCATTCTAGAAACTGTCATATTGTATTATAATTATTTCCAGGTCTGTCTTAGCAATAGACCATGTGTTCCTCGAGAGCAGGGTCTTTCTGCCCTCTTTGCCTAGCAGAGTCTGATTCAGTAAATATCTGTTGAATAAATTCTATTGTTGCCATTAATTTAACTGAACGAATATTAAGTTGGGCAACTACCATGTGCTCAGTGAGCATGGAAGATTCAAAGTAAGTAAAAAACTGTTCTTGCCCCCGCTAAGTCCTCATCTAATGAGAGAGGCAGATGTGCTGTCTATGAATGAAGTATGAATGACGTGCAATAGGAAGAGAGAGGAAAGGGAATATATTCTGCCAGGAAATGGAGAAGTATTTTCCCCACTCCTCGTTCAGAGCTTCTATTTTCTTCTAATCTCAATTAAATTCATACAAATATTTACTGAGCAATCACATGTTTCCACCCATATGGTGAATCGGTGTGAATGTGATAATGTGATAAACACTGCCATCAGTGACACGACTTCCCAAATGTGAACAATTGGTAGAGTTCCAAACAAAACCAGGTACAATCTTCCTTCAATAATACAGTAGTTTTATTCCTGGAAAACTCAACATTTAACTAAAATCCTGCAAAAAATTCCATGTGCATATGTAAAATCGAGTGAGGCTCGAGGCTTTGACAGCTATAAACAGATTTTTTTCACCTACGTAACCACCTAGTGGGACACTCAAAAGTCATTCAGGGCTTAAGATAATTCTTTTTGTGTGTGTGTGAAGAAGATTAGCCCTGAGCTAACATCCGATGCCAATCCCCCTCTTTTTGCTGAGGGAAGATTAGCCCTGGGCTAACATCCGTGCCCATCTTCCTCTAGTTTATATGGGACGCCGCCACAGCATGGCCTGACAAGCAATGCGTCCGTGCACGCCGGGCATCTGAACCTGCGAACCCCGGGCTGCTGAAGTGCAGCGTGCGCACTTAACCACTATGCCACCGGGCCGGCCCCTTAAGATAATTCTTTATGGTGAACATCTAGCACCCTTCACCCCACTCACTAAATGGCAAGAGCACCTACCAATTACTAGGACACCCCCCGAGACCAGCACTGTCTCCGTGGAGAACGACTACGGTAGGAAAGTACAGAAGCCGTGGGGACATTATGCTGACCCAGTTAGGAGGTCAGGAAAGGATTTCCTTGAGGAAATGACTTTTTACCTGAGATCTAACAGGAATTTCCAAAAAGTGAAAGTGAGAGGAAGGCAGGGGTTAGAGGACCTCACAGACCATGGCAAGAGGTTTGGACTCTATCCTAAGGCTAACTGAAAGCTTGTGAAGGGGGCTATATATAAACTGATAAAAGATATGATCAAATAAAAATATGGAAAAAGTTACTCCTCCTAGGAAGTAGAAATGGGGAAGGAGAGGCTCATCTTCTGCTGTTCAGTTTTTTATGTTAATTTTCACAATAAGCATAATATTTTTATAATAAAAATGATTTAAAAACCCTCAGGCCACAATGTGGGAAATCAGTGGGGGGGTTGGGGGGGGGAGTGGGAAGAGCCACAGGAAGGCCTAATTGTCCAATCAGCATTTAAAATAGAGTTTTAGTTTGTTAGGGGAAAGGCTGTCATGTTTCACGGAGAGCCAAAATATTACCAAAAATTCTAGTATTTTAATATTAAAGACTTACACACATCTATTATTTTGTCAACAGTATTGATAGCTAATGTTGTCTGAGTAGCAGGCAGTGTCCTAAGCACTTACATATGTTAACTAATTCATTCCTCAGAACTCGATGATGCATTAAACTACATTTTACAGATAAGCAAATCGAGGCACAGAGAAGTTAAGCTACCTGCCTAAAGTTACTCAGACAGTAAATGACAGAGCCATGATTCAAACCCAACCAATCTGGCTCCAGAGTCCAGTGTCTAAGCCCCTAATATACTGCCTTCCTAACAGAAACATCAATTCCTTGTAAACTGGGAAACTAATCATAAATAAAACCATTTGTAAACTAAAGAAATAACATGTATTTGACACTTTTATAGTGAGATAAGAGAAAAGTAAAAATCATACTTCATTATTGTAAAAATTATAACAGATCTAAAAAACAGTATGTACACAGTGTGAAAACATAATAAAAATGAGATATTTCAATAGCATTGAGAAAATGATTTCAAAACATTCTAAATCTAATCTTCATGACATCCCTTTGTTCTAAGTAGGTGGCAAGTATTATCTTCATCTGACAAGCAGATAAATTAAAATACAGCTTAAGTAATTTGCTGAATCATTTCCTGAATGTGAATCAGATCTGCAGACTTCCAAAGTAAATGTCTTTTATACTGTTTTTTTACAAAAAGATGCTATGATGAACAAGCAAGAAAAAAGATCAGAGATGTCCGAAGGGCAAAAAGAGCACGTTATTTTTTAAAAATATTTAATAAAACTTTTATGAGACAGTGAACTAACGTTCTGGTATGAAGGAGAAGTCTAAATGCAGCTGATTACAACTAGATTGAAGGGCAGAGACCACAGCATATGGACCCCTGATGTTATATGGTGCTAGGTACACAGCAGGCTTTAAATCATCCTGGATTGACTGATTAGGGTAAATGATCTAGTTCACCACTTGGAAGAATTATGCTAAGAGGTAAAAATTATAATCCTCTGCATTACCATTTATTGTCATCTAAGAGCTGAAAGATTAACAGAAAAAAAAAAAAAGAAAATGGAAAATAGGTACTAAGTAAAATTTAAATAAATGTATTCTCAGAGTGCCCTTTCAGGAAGACCTTTGAAAAAGACCAGATATGTGATTCAAATGTTAAAGCTTACAAGCATCAAAAAAAAAAAAAAAAAAAAAATCTAGTATCAAAGTGAGTAGGTGAAAAGAAGGAAAACTTGATCTCAAAACTCAATCCAATCTCCAACCAGGTACTTCCTGTATACTCCAGCTCATTTAATATTCACAACAGCACTATAAGGTAGATATTAACTCCATTTTCTATTAACTGAGGTTTAGTAGGCTGCCTGACCATACGTGGCAGATTAGGCATTCAAAACCAAATCTGTGTGATTCCAGTCTGGACTGTGCCTAGTAGTAATAACGGCAACCCCGTTATCATTTATGGAGTGCGTCTATGTGCCAGTTATCATGCTAAGTGCTTTAAATGCATGATCTCATTTAATTCCATGAGTAGGTACTATTATTATCGCCATTTTACAGAAGAGGAACAGGCTTAAGAGAAGTTAAGCAATGTGTCCAAGGTCACAGAGATAGTAACAAACAAAGGCAGGACTCAAGCCCAGATGCACCCGACTGCAGACGCTGTGCACTGAACCATGCTGTCATATTATTTTCATTCTGCCACCTTCATGCACATGTGACTAACCCCTAACAGAGCTCTTGGGTAGACTTCTTGTGTATACTTCTCTCTTCCTTTCTATTCCATGCACCAGCAAGAATTCAACAGCTCTCTTGATGAGTGTCGACTTTCTTCAGTTCAGGTGTGATAACTGCACTCTGCTTTTCAGAGTTTAAACTTTTCACTTTTAAAGATTTTTATTTATTGGGCCAGCCCCATGGCTTAGCGGTTAAGTGCGCACACTCCGCTGCTGGCGGCCCGGGTTCGGATCCCGGGCGCGCACCGACGCACCGCTTCTCTGGCCATACATACATCAACTAGAAGGATGTGCAGCTATGACATACAACTATCTACTGGGGCTTTGGGGGGAAAAAAATAAATAAATAAATAAAAATCATTTTTTTTTTTAAAGATTTTATTTATTTCTGCCCCCCCCAAAGCCTTCTCTAAGTATTATACCATAATTATAATTCCATTTCAGAATGTTGACTGATCATTGCCACATGGTTTCAGGTAAATACAATGCTTAATAATTTTCAAAGTACTTTCATATCCTATCTCACTCAACTTTCAAAACTGTGACTGGAGGAAACAGTGACGTTAAGTAATTTGCCAAAAGTCACTCAGCTAGTAAAGCAAATGTTAAGAGTTGGGTTAGCTGGCTGAAAACTTCCCCAACTTGGGGGGAGAACGGAACATTCAGATTTATGAGGCCCAAAGGACCCCAAATAGGTTGAACCCAAAAAGGGCTACTGCAAGACCTTATAATTAAATTGTCAAAAGTCAAAGACAGAATTTTGAAAGCAGCAAGAGAAAAGTGACTTGTCACATACGAGAGAGCCCCCCATAAGACTATCAGCAAATTTCTCAGTGAAGACTTTGCAGGTCAGGAGAGTGTAATGATATTTTCAAAATATCGAAAGAAACAACTGTCAACCAAGAATACCACACCCAGCAAAGCTGTCCTTCAGAAATGAAGGAGAGAGAAAGACATTCCCGAACAAACGAAGGCTGAGGGATTTCATCACCCCTAGACCTGCCTTACAAGAAATGATAAAGGGCATTCTTCAAGCTGAAATAAAAGAATGCTAATTAACATTGCAAAAACATATAAATGTGTAAAACTCACTGGTAATGGTAAATATATAGTAAGATAGATTCTCTAATATTGTTAATGGTGCTGTGTAACTCATAACTCTAGTCTAAAAGTTAAAAAACAAATGTATTAAAAATAATCATAGCTACAATACTTTGTTATTGGATAAACAATATAAAAAAAGATGTAAATTATAACATCAATAACCTAAAATGTGATGGGGGACTCGGAGTAGTAAAAATATCAAGTTTCTGTATGTTATTGAAGTTATCAGCTTAAAATAGGATGTTATAAATATATTTTATGTAAGCCTCCATAGTAAATCCACAAAAGATAATGATAAAGGAGTCATAACAAGACACCAAATCACAAAGGAAGACAGCAAGACAGGAAGAAAGGAACAAGGGGGCTACAAAATAGTCAGAAAACAATTATCAAAATGGCAAAAGTACATCCTTACCTATCAATAATTACTTTAAATGTAAATAGATTAAATTCTCCTATCAAAAGATCCAATGATATGCTGCCTACAAGAGACTCACTTTAGCTTTAAGCAAACACACAGACTGAGAATGAAGAGGTGGAAAAAGATATTTTAAGCAAATGGTAACCAAAAGAAAGCAGGGGTAGCTATACTTATATCATACAAAATAGACTTTCAGCTAAAAATGGTCTAAAGAGACAAACAAGTTCACTATATAATGATAAAGGGGTCAATCCATCAAAAAGATGTAACAATTATAAATATTTATGTACCCAACACTGGAGCACCTAAATATAAAAAACAAATATTAACAGACCTAAAATGAGAAAGGAACAGCAATACAATAATAGTTGGGGCTTTAATACCCCACTCTCAACAATGGATAGATCATCCAGAAAGAGAATCAACAAGCAAACAGTGGACTTGAACAACACTATAGAACAAACGGACCTAACATACACAGAACATTCCATCCAACAATAGCAGAATAAACATTCTTCTCAAGTGCACATGGAATATATTCTAGGATAGATCATATGTTAGGCAACAAAATAAGTCTCAACAAACTTGGAAACACAACATACCAAAACTTATGAGATGCAGCAATAGCAGTTCTAAGAGGGAATTTTACAGCCATAAAGACATACATCAAGAAAAAGAAAGATGTCAGCTAAACAACCTAACTTTACACCTCAAGGAACTATAAAAAGAACAAACTAAGCCTGAGGTTAGCAGAAGGAAGGAAATAATAAAGACTAGAGAAGAAATAAATGAAATAGAGAATAGGAAAACTAAATAGAAAAGATCAATAAATCCAAAAGTTGGTTCTTTGCAAAAATAAACAAAATTGGCAAACCTTTAGCTAGACTAACCAGGAAAAAGAGAAGACTCAAATAAGTAAAATTATAAATAAAAAAGGAGACATTGCAACTGATACTACAGAAATAAAAAGGATCATAAGAGACTACTAAGAGTAGTTATACACCAACAAACTGGACAACCTAGAAGAAATGGAAATTCCTAGAAACAGAACCTACCAAAATTGTTCATGAAGAAACAAAATCTGAACAGACCAATAATGGGTAAGGAGACTGAATCAGATCGAATCCCAACAAAGAAAAGTTCAGGACCAGATGGTTTCACTGGTGAATTCTACCAAACATTTAAAGAAGGATTAACATCACTTCTTCTCAAACTCTTACAAAAAACTGAAGAGGAGGGAGCACTTCCAAACCCATTTTACAAGGCCCACATTTCCCTGATACCAAAGCCAGATAAGGACACTAGAAGAAAACTACAGACCAATATCGCTGACAAATATAGATGCGAAAATTCTCAACAAATTACTAGCAAACCAAATTCAACAGCATGTAAATAAAAGAATAAAATAAATAAAAGTAAAAAATAAATAAAATTAAAAAATAAATAAAATTAAAAAAATAAAAGAATCATACACCACAATCAAGTGGGACTAACCCTTGGAATGCAAGGATGATTCAGCATACACAAATCAATCAATGTGATATATAACATTAACAGAATGAAAGATAAAAATCATATGATCATCTCAATAGATGCAGAAAAAGCAACTGAACAGAATTCAATATCCATTCATGATAAAAACTCTCAAGAAATTTGGTATAGAAGGAATATACCTCAACATAATAAAGGCTATATGACGAGCTCCCCAGTAGAATCATACTCAATGATGAAAGGTTGAAAGCTTTTCCTCTAAGATCAAGAACAAGGGAAGGGTGGCCATTCTCACCATGCCTATTCAACATAGTACTAGAAGTCCTAGCAAGAGCAATCAGGCAAGAAAAAAGAAATAAAAGGCATCCAAATCAGACAGGAAAAAGTAAAATTGTCTCTGTTTGCAGATGACATGATCTTATACATAAAAAATTCTAAAGACTCCAAAAATAAAAACCCCAAATAAATGAATTAAGTAAAGTTGCAGGATACAAAATCAATATACAAAAACCAGTTGCATTTCTATATATTAACAATGATTTATCTGGGGGGAAAAAAGAGAACAATCCCATTTATAATAGCATCAAGAAGAATAAAATACTTAGGAACAAATTAAACCAAGGAGGTGAAAGATCTGTACACTGAAAACTATAAGACATTGATGAAAGAAATTGAAGAAAACAAACAAATGGAAAAATATCCTATGTTCATGGGTTGGAAGAATTAATATTATTAAAATGTCCATACTACCCAAAGCCATCCAGAGATAATACAATCCTTATCAAGATTCCAATGGTATTTTTTACAGAAATAGAAAAAACAATCCAAAAATTTGTATGGAACCACAAAAGACCCCAAATAGCCAAAGCAATACTGAGAAAGAAGAACAAAGCTAGAAGCACCATATTTCGATTTCAAACTATATTACAGAGCTATAGCAATCAAAACTGTATGGTACTGCATAAAAACAGATACATAGACCAATGGAACAGAACTGAGAGCCCAGAAATAAATCTATGCATATGCAGTCAACTAGTATTTGACAAAGAAGCTAAGACTACTCAATGGAAAAAAGATAGTCTCTTCAATATATGGTGCTAAAAAATTGGACATTCACATGTAGAAGAATGAAACTGGGCCCTTATCTTACACTACTCAAAAATTAGCTCGAAATGGATGAAAGACTTGAACATGAAACCTGAAACCAAAAAACTCCTAAGAAGAAAACACTGGGCACAAGCTCCTTGACGATGACCTTGGCAATGATTTCATAGATATGACATCAAAAGCACAAGTAACAAAAGCAAAAATAAACAAGTGGGACTACATCAAACTAAAAAGCTTGCATAGCAAAGGAAACCATCAACAAAATGAAATGACAACTTACGGAATGGGAAAAATATTTACAAACCATGTATCTAATAAGGGGTTAACATCCAAAATATATAAGAACTCATACAACTCAATAGCAAAAAAACAAATAATCTGATTTCAAAATGGGCAAAGGACCTAAATAGACATTTTTCCAAAGAAGATATTCAAATTGCAATCAGGTACATAAAAAGGCATGCAAGGGGCCGGCCCGGTGGCACAAGTGGTTAAGTGTGCGCGCTTCGCTGCGGCAGCCCAGGGTTCGCCAGTTCGGACCCCAGGCGCGCATCGACGCACTGCTTGGCAAGCCATGCTGTGGCGGCGTCCCATATAAAGTGGAGGAAGATGGGCACGGATGTTAGCCCAGGGCCAGTCTTCCTCAAGAAAAGAGAGGAGGATTGGCAGATGTTAGCACAGGGCTGATCTCCTCACAAAACAAAAAAAGGCATTCAACATCAAAATCCTCAGGGAAAGGCAAATTAAAACCACCCATGAGATATCACCTCATACCTGTTAGAATGACTATTATGAAAAAGAACAGATAACAAGTGCTGGTGAGGATGTGGAGAAAAGGGAACCCCTGTGCATTGTTGGTGGGAATGTAAACCTGTACAGCCATTATGGAAAACAGTATGGAGGTTCCTCAAAAAATTAAAAATAGAACTAGTATATAATCCAGCAATTCCATTTCTGGATATATATCACAAGGAAATAAAATCACTATCTTGAAGAGATATCTGCACCCCCATCCATGTTCACTGCAGCATTATTTACAATAGCCAAGACATGGAAACAATGTGTGTGTCCACTGATGGATGCATTGATAAAGAAAATGTAGACAGACACACACAAAGGAATACTATTCAGCCATAAAAAGAAGGAAATCCTGCCATTTGTGACAATATGGATGAACCCTGAGGGAATTATGCTAAGTAGGATAAGTCAGACAGAGAAAGACAAATACTATATGATCTCACTTATATGAGGAATGAAAAAATCCCCAAACTCATAGAAAGAAAAGAGCAGAAGGGTGGTTGCCGCAGGCGGCGGTGGAGATGGGTGAAGGTGGTCAAAGGGTACAAACATCCAGTTATAAGGTAACTACGTCCTGGGGATGTGATGGACAGCACAGTGACTATAGTTAACAATACTATACTGAAAGTTGCTAGGAGAGAAAATCTTAAAAGTTCTCATAAAAATTTTTTTTTAAAAATTGTAACTATGTGAGGTGATGGATGTGTTAACTAACCTTTATTGTGGTAATCATTTCACAATATATACATATACCAAATCATTACGTTGTACATCGTAACCTTATACAATGTTATATGTCAATTATATCTCAATAAAGCTGGAAAAATTTTCAAAAATAAATTAAAAAAAAGAGTTGGGTTGGAAAGTATGTCTTACTATTCTTGGTCCAAAGTTTCTTCTACTCCAAACTGCTTCTTTAATTCACAGTTCATAAAATATGTAAGTATAATCAATTAAAAGAGTAGCTTGTCTTATAGTAACATGGCTCTACACTGATACTGACTTGCTGGTTTATATGTGAACATACACGTAAAATGGAGGCAAATCTGTAAGTGCCCTAGCAAGCCTATCACTGCTCTTGGCAAAATACTGGTATTGAATGATTAAAAATATATCAGCACCAGGCAAGCTACCGATTATAGCTGCACTTACTATATTTAAGGTGCTGGTAAAAAGGGCTATGATGCAAATAGCCTAATATTTTCCTGTGTAACACATCTGAAATTACAAAGTAAGTCAATAAAAGGGATGATTCAATATTTTACAATCTACTTTACATGTTTATAAAGTGAGATATGCCTATACAGTTGATAGGGAGCTAAGCTGATAATTTTTTGAAAAATTAGATAGCACATGGGGACAACCATTACAGATTATTTTGGTAACTACAAATATACTGTTTCATTGCAGATAGATTGCTCCTCAAGTTTTAAATAAGAGGGCCCTAGGAATTTCTCATTCATGTCCAAAACTATCCTTGATTGTTAAAATGTAATGTGTTGATTCAATATTTCACATTTTCAAGTGTAAAGAGAAAAAGGAACATAGCACTATGATCACTGGCGAGGGCTGAACTGGAAAAGGGTCAGAGAGTTTAGACAACAAAATAGAAAGGTGATAGACGGTAAGTGGTCATTAGCTTTCATCTAATCTTTCCTTTGTTCAGCGAAATCTCACTCACACATAACAGGGGCATATATCACTTAGATTTCAGGTGTGGGAAGACAGACCCAGCAGAAAAAAACTTATAAAAAAAAATCAATTTTTATAATTTTAGTTTCTGAGCTGAATATTGTTCTACACTATTTATTGTTGGTAAACAGGAAGACAGAGTAGAGGAAGCATGGGTTAGGAGTCATACACACATGAATTCAATCTCAGTTCTTTCAACTGCCTTTTTTAGGAAAGTGGCTTAACTTTCTGAGTTTTAGTTTAGTCGTCTGTGAATTGGGGTTGAGAAGATTAAATGAGAACGTCAAGTGCTGCAACAGTAGGTACCTCATGTCCATCCCCTTCACACTTCAATCACTAAAACAATTATTTAATGATGATTAAAACCCAGATACTGATGGCAGTTTGTACCATCAGACAGACTTAAGAAGAAGATTACTTAAATTATTTTTGTATGATCAAAGAATATGCAACAAAATGAGCTGTTTGACTTGTCATTTAAATGAGGTGATGTTCTAAAGAAATAGAATAATCAAGAGAGAAATATTGCAGGAATAAGAGGAACAAAGAAAAGAATCAGAAATCAAGTGGTGAATATTAAATCAGATATGAATGTAATCAGTCTGTAAAAATTTTACAAGGGTGAAAATTAAGTAGTTGATTGAGGGTAGTCCACATAATGTGCAAAGAGATAGAAAAAGAATATCACAAAGTAAATTCTATAGAAATAGCCCCCAAATGGAAAAAAAATAGTAGGAAATAAATCGTATGACAGATAATACCATACAACTAACCACTTAATACAAAAAACAACAGCAGCACATATTCTGTGAGTGTTCACGTCTATTTTTCTATTACTGTGACAAAGAAACAATGAAACTCAACCAAGATTGAGACATAAAAAAATTAATGAATATAAAATCTAGAATGAAATGTGAGATGGTAAGGAAATCTGAGATTATACTGAACACAAAGGATAATGCTAATCTATTCTAATACTAAGAAAGTGTTCGATTTATAAGAACGTAACCTTAAAACTGAATCTTGGGTTAAAATGCTGATTGTTGTCTTACAAATATAGATACTAAGCGATCAGCCATTGAATATCATGTCCTTATCATCATCCATCCCCCTCATCCCATGAAACTGAAATTTATCAAACTTTAACTGTAATTAGAAAACAGCAATCATAACGTCTTCAGAATGAAGATGGATGTTATCTAATCCTCTTATTTAAAAAAAAAAAGGGGGAATCAACATTCCAAATTAGTTAAGGGGAAGAATCTGATTTCTATTTTTAAAAACCTAGTTAGATCATCTAGTTGTATATTATGAGGTTCTTCTCTGTCTTCGGGTGGAGATGGGTGGAAAGTAAACTGAGTAGGAAGAAAAGAGAAAACCAAGATGAAAGCCAGCTGCCAGCTGTGCACCCTCTTTATGGACCACAGAACTCCCTGCCCATCTATTCTACCCTCCTCTCCTTCCCGTCTTTTCCAAATTATACTACTTTGGTTCTGAGCACTGGCTGCAATCGAGGGAAAAAACGCCTCACAACATTCATTCTATTAACACTTTACACCAGTGGGAGATGTAGGCACAGTGGTGACTCACCCTCACTATGATGCCAGCTTTCAGGTTCCCAAGACTCAGACAGGCCACAGCTCACAGGACCTACAACATCTCTTATGAGGCATTTCCGGGGGGCATCACTATTTACAAATATAGTGGATAAACATACGCTTTATTTGAACAAATATAAAAGGGAGTTCCTAGCATATTACAGCAATACAAAGTTAGATGATCCAACAAGATAGTAACACATTAATAACGTTATTTATCTGAAAACTAATTAAGAACCAATAGATAACACATGAAAGAGAATTCACAAGAGGAAATACAACAGTAAACAAATATGGGAAAATGCCGAACTTTATAGTAATCAATAAATTTAATTATAAAAGTAATGTTTTAGACTAATTAGCAAAGATAATTTTATAACAATAATATCCTATTGCTGAGGATATGATGAATCAATTCTAACAAATTACTGATGGTAGTGTTAACTAATACAACCTATTGGAATTCCACTCAACAATCTATACCAAGAGCCATATGCATTTTTATACCTTGTCCTCACGATTACACTTCTGAGAGTGTATCCTAAGAATCCTAAATACAAAAAAGAAAGTGTTATTCTCAATAATTTTATCCCAGGATTATCTCTGATACAACAATAAAAATATGAGTAAATAACACAACATTCAACTGCTGGGCTATTATGCAGCCATTAAAAAAGACAGTTAATTTCTGTAATGACATGAAACATATCACTTTATGATTAGAAAGTGATAAAAGTGATAAAATATTGTATCCAGAAAACAATTACAGATAAGTAAAAAAATCTGTATAAGATAAAGATGGAATTATTAAATGCAAAAGACTGGAAAGAGACAATGAAAAGCTAGCAGGGTATTAGGGTCTTAGCATTATGAGTCCTTTTTCTTTTCTCCTTAAAAAATTTTCAACAATGGGGTTATGTTACTTTCACAATGAAAATAAATAATAAAAATCCCCAACAGTATAATTGTTTGAAGTCATAACTAGGGCAAGGCAAAAGACCCCAGAAAACCTTACTATATTAGGGTACAATGCTTGCTATTCATAATGACAGAATCATCAACAAGCTTAAATTACACCCTTTTTTTTTTTTTACCTTTTAAGAAGGCAAGAAGGTGCGAAATATAGTTTAGACAGTTTTTTGTGAAAATGCTTAATGGTTATAGTATTTAAAGGCTTAAGTTTTAGCTACAGAAAACTGAGGTACTTGCAGCAACTTGTCTCCAGATTATGCCATCAAATGAGTAGACACAATGATAGGAAAATAATATTGAAAATAGGGCCGGCCCCGTGGCTTGGCGGTTAAGTGCGCGCACTCCGCTGCTGGCGGCCTGGGTTCGGATCCCGGGAGCGCACTGACGCACTGCTTCTCCGGCCATGCTGAGGCCACGTCCCACGTACAGCAACTGGAGGGATGTGCAGCTATGACATACGACTATCTACTGGGGCTTTGGGGGGAAAATAAATAAATAAAATCTTTAAAAAAGAAAATAAAAAATTTTTATAGTAATGGAAAAAAACTGTCGCAACTTCTGCAAAGCAAAAGAGTTATATCGGAAAAGTTCTTTTATAATCCCAGAGACCTAGTCTCAGAGACCTGTCCTGAAAATTAGAGACCAGAAGTTCTACTTTTACTTAGATAATGGGAATTAGTACATATTCTACACTTGTGATTTGTTTTCTTTGTTTTTGGTGAGGAAGATTGGCCTTGAGCTAACATCTGTTGCCAATCTTCCTCTTTTTGCTGAGGGAGATGGGCTGAGCTAACATCTGTGCCCATCTTCCTCTTTTTTTTTTTGTATGTGGGACGCTGCCACAGCATGGCTTGATGAGCGGTGGGTTGGTCCAAGCCCAGGATTCGAACCTGTGAAGCCCAGGCCGCTGAAGCAGAGTGCACGAACTTAACTGCTACACCACCAGGCCAGCCCCTGTGATTTGTTTTTTTCGATAATGGTTTTAATACTTTATATGTATGGAAATAATAATGTTATAACAACAAATTTATGTTAGACTTATTTAAATGTTTAAGTGAAATACTAAGTAAAAATATACAGAAACAGTAAGACTACTACAAAATTTAAAATACCAAAATTTTCTTTAATATTAAAAAAAATATTTCAAGCATCTCTCATCAACTTCCTAATTTTTCAAAACATCAATGCATAATTTCAGAAATATCATTTAAGAAAAAATCAATAAATAGCTCAATTAAAGCGTACGTTGAATTAGAAGGAAAAAAATCCCACGAAAATGTAAAAGCCAAAAGCAAATTAAAATGGATTTTAGCTTAGAGAAGAGGGCCTACAATTCTTCTACAACAGTTCTTGAGACTTCTATAGTAATAAGTTCTATAGATTCTCTCAGTAATAACTATAAATATTTTAAGCAAAAATTACTCATGTATAAGAAAATTTCGACTGCAGAAATAATGAGCACACACCACAAATAATTTAAATTTGTCATTTAGCATATACTGAACTCAAAAAGATTAGTTCTAGTACTTTTCATTTTGCTAATCAATCACTTGTGTCATATACTATTTTATGAAAATTCATAAATCATTTAAGTTTAAAATTAAGACCTTTAGAAAACAGTGAATGAAAACTTTTTTAAGATAAAAAAATTACGTTAGAATCATCAATGGATTCTTCTTAATATATTTTTCTGCTGAGGAAGCTAATGTAATAACTAAGAAGGATGTAAAGAAAATTTACACTTACAAATTAACTTGAAACTAAAGGTACAGTTCTGTGTGCCTATTTAGTCTATGAGGCAGGCACCATATATATTTCTGACTAGTAGACACAGGAATCTACTGAACGGCCTCAAAAGCAAACAATATTTATTCCCTTTACACTAAACTGATTCTTAGAAAGAAAAATAAATATATTTATTATAAAATAAACTTTTCCTAAATCATTTTCCTGGAGTAGGGCTGGGGACACAGAGAGCAAATCTTTAAGTCACATGAAATGATATTTCAATTTAAAAAAATTTTCATACAGCAACTAATCCATATTATTTACAGTTAATAAAATACATCGTCTCCCGTCAACTCTCCATTATACATTCTTACAAGAGTAGTATGCTTATTCTAGAAGGAACTCCAGAAATTAAATTAATAAGCAAACATTTATTAGGCACTTGTCTATGCAAGATTTTATAGCTGGAAACTACAAATACAATATAAGAAAAGTCTGGAATGAGAGGGATGAACTAAGAAATTTCTAAGATTTCTTTACGTTATTAAATTCAACAATTCAATATGTGGTTAGGCATTTGATGAACCTGACTCAAAAGCATTTGAGATGGACAGGAGTTTGTATTTTCCCAGAATCAGAAAATGATAATTTTAGCTGAAATCACCAGTTTGACCTGGCTACTGAGCAATTTAAACTCTACTAGAATCTCACCAGGGTGTGAATGTGTAGATTCTGTTTTACAAATAAAAACTGCCTCTGTGCACCTGATCAGCAAGTACCAACACCAAAACAAAAGCCTCTAGCCCACTGGGATGTAAGGTTAAAATAAAGCTAGACGGGCCGGCCCGGTGGCTTAGCGGTTAAGTGCACGCGCTCCGCTGCTGGCGGCCCGGGTTCGGATCCCGGGCGTGCACCGACGCACCGCTTCTCCGGCCATGCTGAGGCCGCGTCCCACATACAGCAACTAGAAGGATGTGCAGCTATGACATACAGCTATCTGCTGGGGCTTTGGGGGAAAAAATAAATAAATAAAATCTTTAAAATAAAGCTAGAATTTTTATCAGAGCACTTCTTTTTTATGCCTCAAACTTTTGTTTCTCTACTGGCTTTTAAGCTTCCCCATCAAATTTCTACATTAAATCTTAAACTACTACAGCGTCCCCCCTTTATCTGCAGTTTCACTTTCTGCGGTTTCAGTTACCCATGGTTAACTGCACAAAACATTAAATAGAAAATTCCAGAAGTAAACAATTCACAAGTTTTAAATTGCATGCCATTCTGAGTAGCGTGATAAAATCATGCTCCACCCCACACAGGACTTGTCCAGCATACCCACACTGTATGTGCTACCTGCCTGATAGCCCATTAGGAAAGAAAGAGTATACATAGGGTTTGATACTATCTGCGGTTTCAGGCATGATGGAATGTATTCCCACGGATAAGGGCAGATTACTGTATACCGTATACTATGTATACTACAATAAGACTCCAGAAAAAACTCCTACCTTTATAGTTTCTTCACTGTTTCATCCTTGACTTACGGCGGGAGGGAGCCAGGTCAGGGGAAGGATGCTATCTGGGGAGGTAAGGCAGACATGAACTCAGAGCCACAGCCCTTCTTTTTTTTTGGTGAGGGAGATCGGCCCTGAGCTAACATCTGCCAATCCTCCTCTTTTTGCTGAGGAAGACTGGCCCTGGGCTAACATCCATGCCCATCCTCCTCCACTTTATATGGGACACTACCACAGCATGGCTTGACAAGCAGTGCGTCGGTGTGCGCCCAGGATCCCAACCGGCGGACCCCGGGTCACCGCAGCAGAGAGCGAGCACTTAACCGCTTGCGCCACCGGACCCGCCCCAAGCCACAGCCTTTCTGAAGCTAACAAACCCATGTAACCTCATGGGCCTTTAGGACAAACTGCCCCCAACCACGAGTCTTTAAGTCTTCTGTGCCAGGGAGAGACAAAATAACATCAGGAAAAAAGGAGTGCCAGAGATCTGGGGCTCTTGTCTCAGCTCTCTGCAAGAAGAAGAGCTGGCTGGGCAATGCTGTGCAAATCACTTACACTCATTTGGGTTATTTCCTCATCTACAAAGCAATGAAAGACCACAATCCTCTCAGCTTCTAGAAGTAAAACATTTAGTTGACTGTAAATAATGAATCTGGTCATATTCCACATACAAAAGCTAACCTTACTTCTTTTCTTTATACTTGCTGCTGAAATTCTCCAAGTCTTCGGGGAAACTTATATTCAACTTAATTGTTCAAGTACAGTTCTGGGACTACTGAGTTACCCGAGTGAGAGCTACCTGTCATTCGATTCTTTCAGCAAATACCTGGGCTCCTGTGAAAGGGGACAGTACTGGGCCAGGCTAGGTCACTTCTTACAGAAGTCACATTCAACAGTAAGACCAATCTCTAGTTGAAATGTTACAGAAAAATTTTCATCATAACTTGGGCTTCTATCCAACATAAGTCTTTACCCATTAACCCCTCAAAACTGTGTAACAGAAAACTGTGTAAAACATTATTGAACTAAAAATCCAATGGAGCATTCTAATTCCCGTTCTGGAGCACCTGTGGCTTCAATGATTCACTGTTTAATGCTCCTTTCCTAAATTAGGTCCCATAATATTTTCTAATAAGGGTTTAACAACAGCATTTTACGAGCTGAAACAAACCTTTTGAAACATAGATCAGGACTCTTTAGACTATGTCCATATACCGTCAACTAAACTCACCATAAAAGAATTAATCTGAGTATTTTATTTTACCTTTCTAAACAACTCTGAAAACACATCATTTAGGCCAAAGTCTGATAAATTTTACACATAAAGTTTAAACATATTCCCTTCTCTTGCTCTTCCTCTGTCCTAATTCTCCTGAGGGCGACATATTAAACTCTGATCTACCACTACAAAGAGTTATAATCCAGGTCTGGAAATTTAAAATCAGCCTTTTTATATAAGGGATCATTGCCTGTGATCTATGTATTTGACTTACTTGTCCTCTTCAAACAAGGAATTTCAGATTTTTCCACGCACTACATGGGAGTCACTGTAGCAGAGAACGCAAACCTTGGGGTTCCTCTGCTGACCTTGAGTTCTTACTCTGTCATTTATTAGTCATGGGAAGAATAATTAACTATGATCTACAAAATGAGATAATAGTACCTCTATCTCATGGGCTTGTTATAGTGAGAAAATGGCAAAGTTCTACTGAAAAAAAAAACAAAACCTCTGTCAAAAAAGATGACAACTAGGGCCGGCCCCATGGCTTAGCGGTTAAGTGCGTGCGCTCCGCTACTGGTGGCCCAGGTTCGGATCCCGGGCGCACACCGAGGCACCGCTTCTCCGGCCATGCTGAGGCCGCGTCCCACATACAGCAACTAGAAGGATGTGCAACTATGACATACAACTATCTACTGGGGCTTTGGGGGAAAAAAATAAATAAATAAAATTAAAAAAAAAAAAGATGACAACTAAATGTAATATAAAACTCTAGACTGGATCCTGTACTGGAGGAAAAAATGCTACAAAGGATGTTTCTGGGACAAGTGACAAAACTGTAACACAGACTGTAAAAAACTAAATTTCCTGAATTTGATGACTATACACGGTTTCAGAAGAGAACATCCGGGCTCTTAAGATACACACATTAAATTCTTAAGGGGTGAAAGTGCAACATGTATGCAACCTGCTTTAAAATGGTCAAAAAAAAATTGTGTGTGTTTGTGTGTGTGGGAAAATGTGGCAAAATGTCAAAAACTGGTGAATGCAAGTAAAGTGTATATGACAGTTCTCTGAATTATTCTCACAACTTTTCTGTAAGTTTGAAATTATTTTAAAATAACATCTTAAAAAACCACCTTTGAGGGCCTGCCCGGTGGCATAGTGGGTAAGTTTGCGCACTCCGCTTTGGCGGCCCGGGGTTCGCAGGTTCAGATCCTGGGCGCGGACCTATGCACTGTTCATCAAGCCATGCTGTGGCGGCATGTCACATACAAAACAGAGGAAGACGGGCACAGATGTTAGCTCAGAGATAATCTTCCTCAGCAAAAAGAGGAGGATTGGCAATGGATGTTAGCTCAGAGCCAGTCTTCCTCACAACAAAAACAAAAAACAAAAAAACCATCTTTGACTCCATTCACCATACCTATTCAATTTCTCCACTCCCTCCCATTCACAGAAACATCTTGAAAGTTGTGGCAAGTTACTGTCTCCCCTTCTTCACTCCACTCCACTGAGAGTGAGAATTCCCTGGTGCCAAACGCAATGACTTCTTCTTGGCCTCATCTGAACCTCCTCACAGTGCTGACCACTGGCAGCCACTCTTACCTCTCAGCTGGAGGCATCCTGTCTCCCTGGTTTTCCTTTCATTTCACTGGCTGCTCTGGCAGGTGCTGGCTCCCCTACCCCTAAATATCCTAGCCCCCTTTCTTTCTCTATCCACACAATTTCATCCAGTCTGTGCTATTCAAGAGGACTCTGAATTCCACACTCAAGTTCCCAATGGCTAACAAGACACATCTATTTGTTAAGTGGGCACCTCACACTTTACTGGCTAAAACAGAACTCTTGATTCCTTTCCCCACCCCATTCAAATCTGCTCCTCCTCCAGTTGCCCAGTATCACTAAATGCCACTAGTGTTCATCCAGTTGTTCAGGCCAAAATACTAAGGAGTCATCCTTGATTTCCCTCATATCCCACATCCAAACCATCAGCCAGCGCTGTCAAAATATACTCTCAAAATACACCTTCAAAACACACTCTGACTACTTCTTACCTTCCCCACTGTCCACCCCCGCCCAGACCCCATGCTCCACAAGAGCATGGTCTACCATAGGTTTCCCTGCCTTCTCTTTTGTTCCTTACAGCCTGTTCTCTGAGACAAAGCAGCAAAAATGACCTTGTTAAACCTGCAATTAAATCATGTCTTCTCGCCATCAAAACCTTCCAGTGGTTTCTCATCACACTGAGAACAAAACCTCACATCCCTACCACAGCCTACAAAGCTGTTCCTAATCTGGGCTCCTGCCTGCCTCTCTGAACTACCTCCTTGCAGTCTCTGCCCCCTTTTCCCTATGTTCCAGTGCCACTGGTCTTCCTGTGGTTCCCTGATGATGGTAGGCTTGTTCCCACTTAAGGGTCTTTACTTTTGCATGCTCTTTCTCCAAATATTCACATTGCTCACTCTGTCTCCTCATTCAGATTACTGGCCAAATACGACATTTAAGAAAGGCAATGTTCTCTTCCCTCTCTCTCCACCTCATTACTCTCTATTTCCTCTCATTGCTTTAGTTAGTACCTATTTCTTTTTTTCCCTTTCTACTCACTAAAAAAAAATCTTTAAATGAAAAACTAATATGTGACTGCTTTCATTGTATTAAAAAAAAGTATACAATACAGATGAAATTAAAGCTGCCTTCAAGTTCCTCTGCTGATCCTGGTCTCCTCCCCAAAGGTACTCTAATATTCATTTGATGCGTATCCTTGTAGAGCTGTTTTTCATGCATTTAAATACATATGTTTCCGTAGAAATAAAGAGTTTTATTTCTAGTCTGTAACAACTCATTTATTTCTAGTCTATAACAAGCTATTTACAATTTTGCACCATTACAAGGAATTAATTCATTTAAAAAATATTTCCTGAGTGCCTACTACATTCTAGGCACTGTTCTAGTTGCTGCAGATACAGCAATAAATAAAACAAAGATCTTTGCCCTCTTGGAGCCTATATTCTTGCAGGAAGAGAAAGACAATAAACAGAATATACAGTGCAAACGTTTTCTGGAAAGGGGCAGAGAGTTAATAGTCTAGGCTTTGCAGACCACATATGTCTGTTGTATATTCTTTTTTTTTTTTTTTTTACAACCCTTTAAAAACGTACAAACCATTATTAGCCTATAGGCTGTACAAAAAGAGGCCACAGGGCAACGGAGCTCTAGCTTGCTGACCCCTGAAATACCATGTTAGAAGATGGTATGTGCTATGCAAAAAATAAAGAATCCAGGATAACGGGGATGGGAGAGGGTAGGAAGCAAAATTAAATAGGGTGTTTAGAGAAGGTGAAATCTAAGCAAAGACCTGGAGGTAAGGCCAGGGAGCCAAGTAGATATTTGGGGAAGTACATTCCACACAGCTGAACTAGCTAAAGCAAAAGCCCTAAAGTAGGAACACGACTGATATTTTATAATATAGCCAGGAGGCCAGCGAGGAAGGAGGGAAAGCTGTGGCAGGAAATGAGTCAGGAGAAAGGGGAGTGGGCTGGGCAGAAAATGTAGAGCCTTGTAGGCCATTGTAAGGATTAGATTTTCTCTGATTGACAGGGGCAGTCATGGCAGGGCTGTGAATAGAGCAGTGGCAGGGACTGTCAGTTTGTAAAACGCTCACTCTGGCTACTAAATTGAGAAAGTACTGTTGGGAGGGGCTAGGGTGGAACGGGGGAGACCAGGTAGTAACCTATTTAAGTAATTCCAGGAGCTATGGTGGTAGTGGCTGGGACCAGGGTGGTAGTGGTGAGGAGGCATGGTAAGATTCTGCATGTATTCTGATGATATACAAAGAACACGTCGTCCTGAAAGAAAGGATCTGAAGAGTCAAAGAAAAAGCAAAGTCAAGAATAACACCAAGATTTTAGCCTGAGCTACCGGGAGGATGGAGTTCCCACTGACAAACAGAAATGGGAAGTCTAGGGGCCAGCCCGGCGGCACAGTGGTTAAGTGCGCACGCTCTGCTTCGGCACGCGGGGTTCGCAGGCCCGGATCCCAGCGTGCACTGATTCACTGCTTGTCAAGCCATGCTGTGGCGGCGTCCCATATAAAGTAGAGAAAGATGGGCACAGATGTTAGCCCAGGGCCAATCTTCCTCAGCGAAAAGGAGGAGGATTGGCATTGGATGTTAGCTCAGGGCCGATCTTCCTCACCAAAAAAAAAAAGAAAAAAGAAATGAGGAAGTCTATGGGTAGAGCAGGCTTTGGGGAGGAAGTTTAGGAGTTTAGTTTTGGACATGCTGAGTTTGAAATCTATTATTAGACATTTATGTACAGATGTTGAATAGGCAGTTGAACATATGAGACTGAAGTTAGGGAGAGAGCTAAAGATCTAAATTTGGGCATTGCTGGCATTTATATGGTATTTAAAGACATGAGACAGAATGAGATTACCAATGGAGCATAGAAAAGAAAAACAAAAAACAAACAAAACCAAGGACTGAGCCCTGGGGCTCTCCAATATTAAGAGGTCTGTCATAAGAAAGGCAAAGGAAAATTACAAGGAACCAACACTGAGGCAGGAGATAACCAAGGGTGTGCAGCATCCTGGAAAGCAAAGAAGAATTTCAAGGATAAGGGAACAGATAGCTATGTCAAATGTTGCTGACAGGTCAAGTAAGATGAACAGAATCAACGGCATATGGCATTTGGCAACACGGAAGTTACTGGAGAACCTGAGGAGCTGCTTCAGCAGGACTGGTGCAAAGGCCTGACTGGAGTGGGTTTAATAGAGAATGAGAGGAGGATCTTGGGAACAGCAAGTATAGACAACTCTTTTGAGAAATAATGCTGCAAAAGGAGACTGAGGAAACAGGTGGTGAAGTTTTTTTTTTTAAAGAAAGGAGAAATAATAGAAGGAGAGAAGCTGAAGCAACCCTCTTGAGCAGGTGAGAGAGGGTGGGATCTGGTGTAAAAGCAGACACAAGAAACCTGAACAGTTAATCTAAGGTAACGAGCAGGAAGACAGCGTGTACTGACGCAGATGCTGGTAGGTACATGGGCTGGTGGGGTTTGTGGAAGTTTTCTGACTGCTTCAATTTTCTTAGCAAAGTAGGAAGCAAGGTCGTGAGCTGAAAGTGAGGATGGGAAGAGACACTGGAAGTTTGAAGAAAAGAAGATATGAAATAGTCATTTAGGAGAGTGGGAGAGTGAACAGACGAGGAAAATATAGTACGATCAACAGGCAGCATTAAGGACCCACTTGAGGTATGTGGTCACGTGTGGTTGTGTTTTCTTCCAGCCACACTAAGTTACAGAGGGGCGGGTGCAAAGAAAGCAGAGTTGGTTTTAACTAGGGCTGTCGTTCTGTCACACAAGCAGAGCAAGAGAGTGAATCCAAAGGAGCGATTAAAATGATAAACCACGGAATTTAAGATGAGTAAGAAAGGGAGTGAAAACATCAAGAGGGTGAGTGGCAGGGAAACAGGGGTAGGATCACGGGATTGGAGATTCCATTGAGGTCAAAGATGGTTGGGGCTGAGAAAATTAGTAGAAGGAGCGAACTACCCCACTAGGAAGTGGGTCACAGAGTGGAGCACATGAAACGGAAACAGCAGAGGGACAGCAGTTATCTTGAGGCAAGAGGGGACAACGACAGGAGTGAGCAACTGAGACAGGCTGGATGGGAAGAGCACTGGAAGAAAGGCCAAGGACATGTGAGGCCAAGGGACTCGGAAGATCAGTTACGCATATTCTTTTCAATTTCAATGTAAAGACTGAGGTAGTACTGGAAAGAGGAGCAATGAGCCTCGAGCTGAAATAACTGAGAAATGAGCAGCAATGACCTGGAGGGTAGTAGCTGACAGCAATCATGAGGGGTAGTAGATTAAATAATCTGATGACATACCCCAAAATTGAGGATTTTTAGGGAGAAGGGAGGAAGAACAGTTTGAAAGCAGCAAAGACATGCATGGGAGACGCCGTTCCCACCTCTACGAACAGTGAAAAGGAGCGCCAAGGAAAGAAACAGCCCCAACGGCACCAGTGCACAGGTCCCCCAAGAGGAAGAAAGCGAAGGGAATGTTAAGCACAGGTTGAGACTGGGTTTCGAGAATAATGGGCTGTAAATTCCAGCGGGCACAGTAGAAGAGTACAAAGAGTTGGGAAGGGGTTAAAAAAAATAGACGAACAGACCCTGCACTGGAGTGCAGGAGATGAAAGGTGACTTGGAAGTCTGAAGGTTCTGTGGCTACTGACAAAGACATCCTTGAACACACATGACTCCTAATACACTCATGTTTCCCTAAGAAATGGAAATCGCTGGGTCAAAAATGTTTTTACTTTAAAGCTGTAGTGATTTATTCAGCGTATGAGTTTCCCTACAACCTTGTCGATAACACATGGCAAAACTTTTTCACTTTTGCCAATACGATGGGTAAAAAAAAAAAAGTCACTGTTTTACTTTGCATTTCCCTATCAGTGAGGTAGAGCATTATTTTATGTTTATTGGCTAGCTGTACTGCCTCTCCTGTGAATCTGCCCATTTAAAAAATTGTCTTCTCTTTTCTTATTGGTTTATAGGGCTTAAAAACAATCTTTTTCTCTTTTATTCTGTTCTTCACACAATCAATGTTGTAAATTCCTCACTTCAAATCTTTCAATGTCTTGTGCTAGGGCAACACAAGGCTCAGTGGGTTCTCTCTTCCTCAAATCTCCCTGCCATACACTAGAGGTTGGCTAATGAAGGCCCACTAGTCAAACTCGGTCACACCCATTAGTTTCCACTCTCTATGACGGCTTTTGCACTACAATGGCTGAGTTGGTATGGTCCACAAAGGAGAACATATTTATTGTCTGGTCCTTTACAGAAAGTTTGTGGACTCCTGCTCTACACCTTGTGGCCCCTGAACTGCTCAGAGTTACAAGAACATAGTAGGTCCTTATCCTTGCTGACATACCCCTGGCAGTGCTGCCCCTTTCCCTGGAAAATGCCTGCGCCCTTTCTCCCACTCTGCATGGAATCTCTTACTAGCCCTCCTGGGTGTCTCCAGATTCATATCATAAAAGCTGTAACCACAGTCCACTGCACTTTTTTGTTTACTCTCTCTCTCTCCACTAGTATGTAAATCTTTTGAGGACAAGGGACAATCCCAGTACTAATAAATGCTTAATGAATGAATAAATGGCACACCAAGTCCTTCACAATCTGCCATCTTTCTCATCATTTTCCTATTTTCTTATGCTCCAGCCAAAATAAACTGTATTTTTACTTCAAGTATTTTTCAAAACCATTATTTCTAATGGCAGCATAATGATCAATGTTTTATATTCATTTCTCTACAATTCTAGTAGATACCACCTAATCATTTATTTGCAACTATTTAATATGTTCACAATTTACTGAAATCTTTCTCTTCCCTAATTCCTTCCTTAGTAAAGACAAAAGCAATGGAATCTTGGCCTTTCTGGGATCAGCTATGGCAGTAACTTCTTCATCAGAGGATTAAGGGGCTCCACTGATAATTATTTTACTAATGGCTTCAGAGTGCTTCAAAATCAACTGTAAAATGCAACTCAAAATTTTTTTTGCTTCTATTTTCAGTACAAAATTAATCTCCCACACATTATCTTATTATCCTTATCTAGAACATCTCAATTTTTTTTTGCTTATTTCTCTATTAAGACCTTAGTTTACTTTGCCAAGGGTTTTACTAAGTGTATTTTTCAATTCAGTTATTTAATGCGCCTTTTTCAGTTCTCCTAATCCCCAAATTTGATAGATTTTTTTGTTTTTTTCCACTGCTATTTCTGTTGAGGTCATTACTAAGAGTGTTTCACTGACAAATGCTTGCTGCATTCATTTTAGAAACGAGCTTTATATATTCACTACCAAGTACATCTCATCCAGCTAAGGATTTTTTTCCTTTTCTAAAATGTATGTAGATAGTTAAGCCCTGTCTGGTTTAACTTTGTAATTTACCCATTCATTACGTCCAGCTGAGTTTCACTATCTTAATAATGTGGTCTATGATTAACAGTAGATTCACTATGCTATAGTGAATTATAAGATTCATTGTAAGATTATGTATTCACTCACTGTATACATATTCATTTTAAAATTCTGAATACTTACATTACATAAAATTTTACAAATAAAAGAGCATGAGCTTTGCAATCAGGCAGATCTAGATTCAGACCCAGCCTTGAACATTTTGAGTCTTTGGGCAAAGTACTTACCTACCTATAATTCAGTTCTCCCATCAGTAAAATGGAAGTAACTCCCACATGTAACACAAGGCTATGATAATGAGCATAATGTATGTAAAAATAACCATGTATGCTAAATGCCTACAAATAATGCCTAGTATATTACACAGAAAAAATGTTTATTCACTCCATCTCTCCTCCCATCTCAAGCAATAAGGGCAATAAATGCGTGCTCCTCAATTTATTTTAAGTCCTTGAATTCCCTTAAGAAAAAGCAATTGGGCAATATGGACCATGAGCTCTGGATGTTCATATACTCTGACCTAATATTTTCACTTTGGGGAATCTATCTTCATGAAATAATCTGAAACACAGAAATTGTTCTAGGTCCAAGGATGTTCATTGTAGTGCTTCTTATAACTGCAAAAAAAAAAAAAGTTAAAAACTTGCTAACTGTCCAACAGGAAACCGTTTAATTATGAGAAATGCACACAAACATGTGGTCATTTAAAAAGATGCTCACAAAATAATTTAAGAACATGAGAAAATGCTTATGGCGCTAGGTGAAAAAAGCAGAATGAAAAATTATTCATATAGTTTACTGTGTAAAAATCAAACTGAGAAAAAATACTGAAAGGAAATGCATCAAAGTGTTTACACTAGTTATCTCATACTCCTGATACTAGGGAGTACTATTTTAACGGTTGTTTTCTAAAATATCAATAATCATGACGATGATGATAATAATAGCAGTTATTATTTATGGAGTGTTTACTACATGCCAGGCCCAGATCTTATTGTACGAGCTCATTTAATCCTCATAACATTATGAGATGAAAAAATTGAGGCATCATGAGATTAAGTAATCAGCCCAAAGTCACAGAGATAATTACAGAAGGTGCCAAAATTTGAATCCAAGAAGTCTGGCTCTAGAGCTCCTGTTCCTAACTGCCATACTATACTGAAAAGATTTGCTTTGTTTTTAAATTTTAACCATTAAAAAGACATATTTCAATTCAAATCCTGTGGTCTCGCCTTCAGTTATCAGCTTTCTTTCAGTTCTGAGTTCAAATATTTGCTCTGCCACCACGTGCCATTTTGGAGTAAGATGTAGCCACCACTGCTGTATGGGTTCTATCTATTTCAGAAAATTCCAAGACAGATCTTCCCCCCTACTTCCTGTTCCAATATCTCATTTAACCATTGAGACTCTGGAACTCTAATATTCTTACTTATTACACGTACTGACAAGTACCTCAAAGAATTCTAGTAAGGAGGTCTTGGAGCAACCAAATGTGCCTTCTAGGAACCTGCTCCTACAATAACATGCATCCATATAACTACAAATTTACAGTCACCAACCTTGCAAACATCTGTCTTCCACTGTAAAGTTCACCCCCTCTGCAACCCAGGAGACCCCTCTCACCTGCCAATGGCGCCAACTGAAAAAGATCCCCAAGATTCCCCATCTGGGGAATTGCAAGGTTTCTGATCCTTCCATTTTGAAGGTGGTATTATTGTCCACTGTTTTTGAAAACTTCATCAGTTAATCAATCACTTCAATTCTCTCAGCTTTCTCACCCTTCTGCTGGTAAACCAAATTGTTTTTTTTTGGGAACAAGATCTTTTTGGCACCAGTATGTATTTGAAGATCATATTCATAATTTATGCCCCGGGCAATAAAAATAACTCCCACTTACTGCTGTGCTCCTCTCTGCAGTTTATATTTGATAAATTTATTTCATTACATATGTCACTAGGTTTGGCTTCCTTTAAAGCAAATTCCTTTTCTTAAAAACATTTGCCGAATCTAACATGGTTAAATGCAAGCAATTCTTCTCAATATAGTACATTTACATTTCAATGCAGTTTATTGACAGTATTTAGCAAAACTAAGTTCATGTGATGGCTTTAACATTATATAAAAAAAAAAACTAGTCGTAAAAACAATGAATACAATAACAAGTGTTGAGGACGGAAATATTTACAACCAGAATCATATATATTTTTACCAAAATCTGATCCTGCTCACAATATATAAAGGAAATAAGCTTGACTGCTTTAAGAGATTTGTATGGCTATCTGAGTGGGAGGAATTTAACATTCAGTGAGCATCAGGAGGAAGAGGCAACCACATCAGCGCTGATGCGGGTGGGGGCCCCCTCAGGAAAGACAAGGGCGCACGAACAGTTCCCCAGGCCCGCGGTACACCAGGGGAGGTAAAAAGCGCACTGCCCAACTGCTACGCATGGATGCACCGCATACGCCCTGGAATAAAAAGGAAATCTGCCCTTTCAAACTAATGTCCCCTTCGCAGTTGCTGGCTTGCAACCTGGCGGGGCTGCTCTCTAAGGGGAACGGGGTGCAGGGCAGGGTACAAGCGGAGTCGTTTCCCAAAAAACTGAACCCCCCTTCTTCACTAAGTCTAACTTGTTTACCATGCTAATCTGAAGGCTCTGAAACAATAGGGAAGTCTAAAACCCAAAGGAACTTTTGTTATCCTAAAAATGAGCACATCAGGGCACCATTTTACATCCTTAGATTTCCAAATGCCTGATCCACGAGGCAACTCGTATTTCAAAAACGTCTTTCCTTTAGGGCAGAGAGTCAGTACTATCGAAGCACTCATCCCTGAAGTCAGCACCGCCCAAGCAGCGCTGCCCCCGAGCTTCTCCGCACAACCGTCCACCCCCATCTGTGGAACGCCTCCACCTCGGGCTTTCCACACCCACGGCGGCCGAGGGGCCGACCGGCCCGGCGACCGGCCGGGTAACGGACTCGGCCTGGAAGAACCCGTGCAAGATCCGCTCGGCTTTCCCGCCAGCCGACAACCGACAGGCGCTCCCCGGACCGCGGCGCGTCCCCACCCCCGGGCGGCCGGCGGCGGCGTGTCCGCGGCGATACAAAGGCGCGAGCGCGGGGACGAGCCACGCAGAGCCGGCGCCGCGCCCCGGAGCCGCCGAGGGGCCGCCGGGCGGACCCGGCGGGCGGGCCGCCCCCACGCCGCGGCTCCACGGGCGGGGCGCGGGCTCCCGACAGGCCCCCGCCGCCCCAGGCCCCGGCCGGCAGCTGTTGGGCTTCGAACCGCGCCGCCGGCGGCTCCAAACGGCCGGCGGGCCGGGCGCCTCCCCGCGGGCCCTGGCGGCTTCCCGCAGCCGCTCCGCTCCCGCCCCCGGCCGGGCCGCGCCCCGCGCACCTACCCGGTCCCACACCATCCCAGAGGCTCCGGCGCTCGGGCCCTCTGCCGCAGCGGCGCCGCCTCCGCTGCGGCCTGAAATGGCTGCGGAACAAAGAGAACTCGGGCGCCGGCGAGCGCCGTCCGATTGGCCGGGGGGCGGGGCCGCGCGAACGTTCCGCGGCGGTCGCCTTGGCAACGGCGGCGGGGCCCGAGGCCCGGCCTGGCCTGTGGGCCTGCGCGCGGCCGCGGGCTCCGTGCTGGTCGCTGGGGCCGCGCCGGCCGGGCTTCGGGCCGGAGGGGGAGCCCGCGGACGCCGCACCGGGAGGCGGGCGCCAACCGGCCCTGTGAGCGGGGCCGCCCGGGGCCGTGCGCAGCCTCGTGGCGTGTCACCCGCCCCCGCCTGGCTGCGGTGCCCCCCCAGTGACCGCCCTCCCTGGGAGGCGGCCCCCGGACGTGCGGCGACCCCACGGGCACCGCGCAGCCCGTCCGCGCGGAGGCGCGTCGGAGGACGGCGGGGCGCGGGCGGCCGCGGAGCCGGCGCCCGGCGAGATGCGCGCTCGGGGACGTCGCCGGGGCCGTGTTCGCGGGAAGCGGGGCTTCGCTGCTCGGGGAACTAGCGAGCCGCCTCCCCGTCGCCGGCCGTCCTGAGCAGTGCGGACGTCTTGTGTTGTCTGAACTCGAGGCGGTTCAAAGCCGGAGAGGCAGGCTTTTTACAGTCGCTTATAGTAGTGGTGGTGAACAGATGAACGTCAGTTCCCTTCCCCACCTTCTTCCGTAGGAATCGACCGCATACGAATGTTTTACGTTCGCATGGCTACCTGATCACCAGTCTCAGGCGGTGATGCCGCGGAGGAGCGTCTTCCTCGCGAGGTCCATGTGTGTGAGACTGCCAGCGGTTTTGGCTGTCCGACTGGCAAGTGCTGTATGTCTTCTGTTTTGAAAATGTGTAGCGGTTGTTGACTTCCAGGCGTAGTCTAGATAAAATTTTAGTAGCAATGCTAGGAAGTGTTTTTTTATTTACGCTGAGGCAGCTTGTTAACCTTTTAATAATTTTCATTTGCAACAGCAGTCATTTTACAAAACAACTAGTTCAGCTTAAATTTGGGGTATGAAAGGATCATTTTTATCATTAGGAAATTGAACATAGCAAGAAAAGATATTTGAAATAACTAAAATACTCATAATTATGATTTCAACATTTTCTGTTAATTTGATAGCAGTGGGATACAGTAGTGTGCAGCAAAAAGAGGCCCCCCAAATATGAATAGATTACTAAGAAAAAAAAGCTTAAGGTAAACCTTCCCAAATGGTAGTTTAGTATATCCGCAGGGAAATTTATACAGAATACATATAGTTATCCAAATAATGAACGGCTCATTTCTGTATTTGAAAAGTTCGGTCGTGGAATAGGGAGCTGTGATCTGTACAAATCGGGGTGTGTGGTATCTGCATTCTACTTTGCTAAATAAAAATAACAGGAATCTTTCTAAATGTAAAGGATTAGCAAAGAATGACAGCTATAAAGAACTACTGACTAAGCAATTAGTAAGGAATTCACCTGATCAATAGTTTGGAAATATTTGTGAATATTTGAATGAATGTTCAATGAAGTGGAAAAAAGCGAAGTAGTTTTTAGTGTTTGTAAGAGGATTTATTAGCCAAAATCTTTTGAATGAAAAAAAATATTATCAAATGTGAAACTGTGATGAGGCAAATTAAATATCCATTCTTCTATAAAATTTAAATGAAAGTGAATTAAAATTTTAGTATAAAATAGTTCTGCATTGAATAAAGAGATGCTTAGACTTGTAGCCTTTTTGTCTCTATCTTCTAGGTTAAATTAAAGATACGTTTTAAACAGTAAATCTTACCATTAACACGGATTTATTAACACAGCTTATTTTATTTTACTTTTCCTGTTATTTTCTCTTTTCAGAGTTTGCAACTGCCCAGTAGTGTTTTCTCTTCATACCCAAATACAATACAGCAGTGCTCATGTGGTAAAGCTTTGAAGAATTGTCAGTATTTTTTAATGACATATGCTGAACTTAAAAATAGTAAATAAATTTTGATTTTTAACCTCAAGACCCATTACACATATCTTATATTTTCAATTTCTGTATTAAATTTTTTTTCTTAGATGGAAAAATTGGCCAAGATAAAAATCAAAGAATGGGGGCCAGCCTAGTGGCGTAGTGGTTGGGTTCGTGCCCTCCACTTTGGCGGCCGGGGGTTCGAGGGTTTGGATCCTGGGCATGGACCTACGCTCTGCTCATCAGGCCATGCTCTGGCAGCATCCAATGTACAAAACAGAGGAAGATGGGCACAGATGTTAGCTCAGGGCTAATCTCCCTCAGCCAAAAAACAAACAACCAAAAAAAATCAAAGAATGGTAGAAATTACAAAGTAGCATTAAGGGAGAAAACATACCTGTAAGCTTTCACCTTGGAAGGAAAAGGTACTTACTCAGATGCAGCGTTGTCAAAACAAGCATGAAGCTGGGAGGCAGAGGGCCTGTGTGCCGATGCTGGCGTTGCCACTTACGAATGCTTTCAGTTCAGGCTTTCTGAGCTTCACTGTCCTTGTCTTAAACAAGATTAAATAAGATCAAATGTAATAAGAGTTCATTAGCAGAGTGCCTGGCAGATAATTAGAGGGCAGTAAAAGATAGTATTACTAGATATTAATATGTATGACAGGACAGATATTTGAAAAGGAGGAATGGTTATTGAAACAAAAGTCATAGGTCTGTAAATCCAAAAATTGTTAAATAAATATCATTTTTGTGTGTGTGTGTGAGGAAGATCAGCCCTGAGCTAACATCCATGCCAATCTTCCTCTTTTTGCTGAGGAAGACTGGCCCTGAGCTAACATCCGTGCCAATCTTCCTCCACTTTATGTGGGATGCCGCCACATCAGTGCACGCCCAGGATCCAAACCCAGGCTGCCAGTAGCAGAGTGTGCGCACTTAACCACTATGCCACGGGCCCGGCCCCTAAATAAATATCTTTAATAGGCAATTGTTGGTGAGTATATAGAAACTCAGTAAGAGAAGTGAAATCATCTTTTAGATACAGGCAAGCTTCTGAAATAGAATACTTCTGAGAAATGTTTCCATGTTATACTTCTGGAAAGACATGGGGATTCTCATTATATTCTTTAGCACTAGATGGTTTAAGGAATTGCCTTCCATTGAAACATCTTCAGATTGGCAGTAAGGAAAAAACATTTTAAAAAGTAATTATTTGGAAGAATTTAATTCAAATTTTGAAAGAGGACAGTTATAGTCAGTATTCAGAAACGTGTAAATAATCTGTAGGCATTTCTCATTTAAAGCAAACCCAATAGTTTGAATGTACCAAAGATAAATTAGTAATTATTAACTGGGAAAGGATTAACTTCAAAGTTCCTTTAACATTAATATCTCCTAGTGATTAAAATATGATTCTATTTATAAAAAGGTCTACTTAGACGTCTACTTATGGGAAGATGGAGTAGATCTACTTTGCCCTATTCCTCCCATTACGTACAACTAAAACCCCTGAACATTACGTATGAAACAAACATAAGAAGACTCTAAAAGGTGGAGAGATGATAGACCAGCTAGGGCCCTTGTGACGCAAGAAAGAACACGATGGTTAGCTCCCTGGCTTTTCTTTTTGCCTCACGTATCCCAACTTGAAACTGAAGAAGCTGGCAACCTGGAAATGCCAGTGGTGCAGACAAAAAAAGCCCCGACAAAATACTTTCTAGCTGAAGGGCCAGGAAAGGGGCAGCATAGCAGACAGAAAACATTTAGGCAATAACTGCTCTATCTGCCAAAAACTACAGAAAAAAATTGTGACACCCCCCCCCCCCACCAACTCCACCCATGCCAGCAAAGGCCTGGTGGAGTGCCTAGACTTCCACCCTCACCAGGCTGTAACAAGGTGCCCCAACTCCTCCTCCCCGCCTCTGGTGTCAGAGAACATTAGGTAGGGAGCCAGGACCTCCATCCCCACTGGCCAGTAATGAGAAGGCTCCCATCTGGGGTGTCAGTGGGGCCAAGTGGAAAACGTGGACTTCTCCAACCTGGCAGTAATGAGGTCGTGCCTGCTCCCCACCCCCATGTCCTCTCCAGTGCTGTGTCAGAAAAAGCCAGCTAAAACAGAAGATTTAAATAAGGCCCCAAGTCTCATAATATGATATCTCAAATGTCTAGATTTTAATAGAAAATCGCTCATCATATCAAGAACCAGGAATATCTCAAATTGTATTAAAAAAGCCAATTAACAGATGACAAAACCGAGATGACAGAGATGTTAGAATTATCTGACAGAGATTTTAAAGCAGACATAAAAATGCTTCAATGAGCAACTACTAAAACACTTGAAACAAAGGAAAGAAATAGAAAGTCTCAGGAAAGAAATAGAATATAAAAAGAAGAACCAAATGGAAATTTTAGAACTAAAAAATACAATCATCAAAATAAAAAACTAAGTGGATGAGTTCAAAACCACAGTGGAGGGGACAGAGGAAAGAATCAGTGAACTTGTAGATAGAACAGTTGAAATTACCCCATCTCGTAATAGAAATAGATTGAAGAGAAAAATGAAGAGAGTCTCATGGACCTGAGTGACTATAACAAAAGATCTAACATTCATGTCGTCAGAGTCCTGGAAGGAGGAAAGAAAACGGGTGGAGCTAACAAATACTCAAGAGGTAATGGCTGAAAACTTCTGAAATTTGACAGAAGATGTAAACCTACAGATTTAAGAAATTGAGCAAATTTTCAACAAAGGTGCCAAAACGATTAAAGGGGAAAGACAGTTTTCAACAAATAGTGCTGGGAGAACTGAGGGTCCACTTGCAAAGAATAAAGTAGGATCCCATCTCATACTATGTACAAAAATTAACTCAAAATGGATCACAGAGCTCAATGTCAGGGCTAACACTATAAAATTCTTAAAACACGGAGGTGAATCTTTGTGACCTTAATTAGGAAAAGACTTCTTGGATATGACACCAAAAGCACAAGCAACAAAAGAAAAAACTAGATAAATTGGACTTCATCAAAATTTAAAACTTTTGGCTTCAAAGGACACCATCAGGAAAGACAGTGAAAAGACTACCCACAGAATGAGAGAAAATATTTGCAAATCACATATCTAAGAGACTTGTATCTAGAATAAAGAACTTGTACATCTCAATAATAAAAAGACAAATAACCTAATTAAAAATGGGCAAAGGAGCTGTATAGACATTTTTCCAAGGAAGATATACAAATGGCCAATAAGCATATGAAAAGATGTTCAACATCATTAGCTATTAGAGAAATGCAAATCAAAACAATGAGATACCACTTAACACCAGGATAGCTATAATAAGAAGGACATATAATAACAAGTATTGGCAAGGATGTGGAAAAATTGGAACTCCCCATTGCTGGTGGGGATGTAAAATGCTGCAGCTGCTTTGGAAAACAGTTTGGCATTTCTTCAAATGATTAAACAAGAGTTACCTTGTCATCCAGCAGTTCCACTCCTAATGGAAATGAAAACATATGTCTATACAAAACTTGAACACAAATGTTCATAGCAGCATTATTGAATTAAATTGAAAATAATGCTAATTCTACTAACATTAACAGTATGATAGAGGAATGCAAACTTTTTCTTTCTTTAAAAATGTCTCAGAGGGCCGGCCCCGTGGCTTGGTGGTTAAGTGAGCGCGCTCCACTGCTGGCGACCCGGGTTCGGATCCCGGGCTCGCACCGACGCGCTGCTTCTCCGGCCCTGCTGAGGCCGCGTCCCACATACAGCAACTAGAAGGATGTGCAGCTATGACACACAGCTATCTACTGGGGCTTTGGGGGGAAAAATAAATAAATAAAATCTTTAAAAATGTCTCAGATTTGATAAATGTTTTGAGTGTTTGTGTTATACTCTGCTAAGAATAAAGATGAGTTGGGCAGATTGTCTAATCCCAACAAGGCAGAAAGAGTGGCAAATAGTGGCAAAACTTGGTGAGAATGGTACCTAAAGGGATCTCAAATCCAGCTCTTTTATGGAGGGCATGAGAGGAAAAACACTGGGTTACTCTTCCCTTATCTTTTGGAGAATATTAATCAGAGTTAAAAAACAGTTTTGTTCTTTGCCTGCATTCTTTCCCCCCCTCCCCTCCAAGTTCTTTTTCTTCTCTTTGTGTCTCTGCCTTTCATTTTCAAGCTTTCCTTAAATGTCTGGTGAGACTTGGCTCTCCATGCAAGCAGGTTGGAAGCTCTGTTGTGATGGAGGAATTTGTGGACAGGTGGGCGTCTCCGTGGTGCAATGGGGCACTGAGACAACTTTTGTGTTGACAACTTTTCTGTTGTCTTGATTTGGAGGAATAAACATAACTCCTCGTGTTCTGAGACCTGGAAGGGGTTATAGGGATAGAGGCGGGAGATCTCATTGTTCATCATGCCTAACTCTGATTAGTCCTCTATTCTCATTTTGGTGCCTCATCCTGCCCTCTGCTGTGCCTGGACTCCTCAAGTCAGGGGCCTCACTGGTTCAACTGCTACAGAGAATAAATCTGGTGAGGTTTTCCTAAGGTGAGACAAGAGTAGTTACCTGGCTTCATAGAGTGGGTTGCAGTGTTCTTTCCAACCAGTTCTCCTGTGCTGCTGGTCCCACAGCGCATCTCTGCCTTTCCCAGGACCTCCCATTCCTGAGCCCCTCCTGGGCTCTCAGAGCATCAGCCTGCTTCAGTTTGGTGTTAGGCAGTTAGATTTCAGGTTTCTCTGCTCTTGTAAGCCAGTTTCTGCTTCTTCATCTGCTTTCCATCTTCACAAATTTGTTAACGTTCCTTGTCTGCTGTAGTGTCTTTCCAGCTCTCTTTGTGCTTGTGGATTTATACCTTTAATAGTTTTTCCTTTACTGTCATTTTCGGAGGATTTCAGAAAAGAGAGAAAAATATGTTTACTAGGTTAAACTGGAATTTTTGATCCTACTTTAAAAAAGTAGCTGTTAGATGGTATACTGGACATGGTTTCCTTTCTAATTTTGAGTAAGAAAAAGAATTTCAATGTATGTAATTTGAAGTCAGTAGGTTAGCAATTGGGAATTAAATATTTAAAAAATTAAGTTTTGGCTTATTTCCACTGATACCTTAGGCGTCAGTGTTATGATTTTATTGTAGCCCATGGGGAATTACATGAAATTGATCCAAATAAACTGCCATATAATTTTTCATGTTTTGTATGTCATGAAAATTCTTCACAAAATTAATTTACAAATGAATCAGCAGCTTTCATAGAACAAAGACATTCTGTCCAGAAAGATTTATACTTTTAAACACATTTATATTTTAAAATATAAAATATATATTTTTAACACATTGTTATAGCAAAACTTACAGATTAAATATATATGCATATCTTTTAAAATAAATCATCCCTGGAGACAGAAAATAGGAAAGTCTTTTTCTAACTTTTAATTTCTGCACAAGAAATTCTGGGGTCATAATATCCAGGCCTCCAAAGCATTCCACCAAACCACGGGGACTCTCTGCTATAAAGAGATTTATGCAGAAATTTTAAAGCAATAAAAGTTTTCCTTATGAAGTTTTCCCTTGGGGCTCTGAAGTTGCATGTATGCTGAACTGGCTCCTTTTTCCCCCCTCTTTTGTCTGCATTTTTAGTTCAGTTTTCAAGTGCATCTCTGGGCTATTACTTCTGTTTTGTCCTCAGTGTTCACTGTTCTTCCTTTAGGAGTCACTAGATTGGCAGTTTGTCAAAAGACCAATTTGTGATTCCGTATGCTGTGCTTTTCCTAGCACTCCTGTCAGGAGAGATTTAAAGAATTCTGAAATGAGGGCTGTCTCTTCTCTAGTTGGCCTGAAGTGGAAGTGGTAATTTGGATTTGCTTTGCCTCTACTGTAATGATTGTAGTCCTAGAAATGAATTTTAAGGCGTGACAGCTCTGCCTCCATTTCACAGGACTTGTGTTGCCTGTGGGGGAAAACACATCTCATGGTCTCTAAGGACTAAACAGAAGGAAAGCTTTCTAATCTTGGAATCGGATTTTTCTGAGGGGATGCATATTCACATAAATTAGAAAGAAAAACCATTAGGGAATTTTATTATGAAGAACATATAAGCTGATGAGACATCTGAAAAATCAAAACAAAGGAAAATTTCAATAATAGTTGTGGATAAGCTGTTAATTTATGTCCCTTAACACCTTTCCTGTTTCCTCATTAACCCTTTTTTCTATGCTGGCTAGTAATACTTTTGTGCAAATAATTTGTGTTCCTTCCTCAGAAGTATGTTCCAATATATGGAGTGCATAATTACATTGTTACAAATGGATATAATACTGGAATTTGGACTGCTGTCACATTGCTATTTTGATGATTTACCATGATTCTAGTGTATCTTGAGTTGTTTTGGTTCAAAGCCTTATTTATTATAAAGTATCACACATCTTTTATTTTTTTCTCTCACTTCAAGATCTGAGTAGATGAAATTAAGGCTCATCTTACAAGTGCAACAGAAATACATATATAGTTTACTGACCTGTGTCTGTAGAATTTTCTTTCACTGGAAACTATGGCACTCTGTGTAACAGAGTCTGAAGGAGAAGGGCTGGGAAGTGAAGGTAACAAGGTGAAAATATCTCTGAGTCACAGAGGTCAGTTTTAGCTGGAGCAAGTACATCTTTTTCTAGTGAAGTGAATGGAAATCTTTCAATTTAAAGAAAGGAGTAATGTGAGCAGATAACTCAAGGCAGTATTGTAGAAGTCACGGAGATGGACAGAGCTGTGAGAGAAGTAATCATCCCTGGCAAGGAGATTATCTGAAGAGGAGAGATTTCAATTTATTTGGATAGAAGTTGTGTTACTTTAGATTTTGGGGAGGACTAGGGTGAGGGAAGGCAACAAAATCAGATTCTGACCAGCTAAGGTAAAAAAGAACATATTGAAAGTATACTCGGGTGTTTCTCAAAGAAGAGTTGAACGGCCTGCTCTAGGGATAGGAATACAGCTTGTCTGTGAATGAGCAATGCCAGATCTTCTGTTTGCTTCTTATTCCTACAGACTGTCTTTCCCATGGTAAACACGCTGCCTGGAATACCCAAGGTTTACATTTTATGACTTCAGGCATTAGGGATCAAGTCTCCATCTTCCTTCCTGTCTAAGACCCCAATTCCAGGGATGGGACTTACTGGCCCTGATTGAGTGAGGTGCCCAACTTGGACCACAGGTAATGAACTATGTGGCCAGAAGGAAGGGTTGCATTGCAATCAGACTGTGGCTGCATTGTAGTGGGGGGGGGAAAGAGAGAGGGAGGAGCAGTTTCTAGAATAAGCAGAGGAGCTAGGGAGATGACCTCAGAGTTTTCCACCATAGAAGTTCATCTCCAAATCATCTGATTCATGGGATTTAATTGGAAGGGATGATCTGATGTTTGGGTGCAAAATCCCGCTAAGCTACTCTCATATTCTGTAAGAGAGCGGTACCTGAAGGTTTACCAAGGTGTCGACACAATTTACCAATAACCATTCTATAGACAGGAGAGAGAAGGTGAGTTTTACTTGAGCCAGAGTGAGGGTTATAGCCTGGGAAGGGAATCTCCACAAAGGAAGAAAGCATTCTGGAGAAGCATGGTTTTCAGTAGTCTTATACCTTTTTAGAACAAAGAACATACATTAAACATGCCCAGGATACATATTTATCAAAGTTTCAAAGAGCTGTTCAGTTGCAAATTAGCAGGTCAGCATGACCCTGATGTCCAGGAAAGGGAACTTATCTTCAGGAGGACTGATATGGCGTTACCCGATACTGGTGGGCGTAGGAGGGGAAGTATGCACTCTTATCTTAAGAGTGCATTCTTTGACTTTGAGATAATGTTTAATGCGCCCTTTGCTTTAATGGTTAAAGCAGATGTACAATGTATGTTTGATAGGCCATAAGTCAGTCTTCTTTAGTTCAAGCTGAATCAGTTTTGAACCAGAATAGCTACCCCGTATACCTCGATATGTGAAAATCTCTTGTCAAAGGTTTATTTTAACTACTTAGATATAAAAGAGTAGTTTATTAATATTAATTTTATAAATTTTGTCTAATAAGTTATTGATTTTGAGTTGCAGCTGGAAGGCATTTATAAATCTAATGTAGTTCCCTCGTTTTACAGAGGAGGAATCTAAGAGGGTAAATGACTTGACCAAAGTCACAACGGTAAATAAGTGAAAATACCTGGGCTGGAATTCAAGTGTTACTTCTTATCTAGAGCTGATATTTTGATCTTATTAGGTCTTATTATTTACTTAGAAGTAGTTTATATTTTGCTAAAAAAATTAAGGATGATGGGTTCTTATTTGTATGATCTCTGAATAAAAGTATATATAAATCTCCAGTCTCACTGTGTCCAGTGGCAGCAAAACTTAATAGTAGGTCAGAACTTTAGCTCAGAAATTGAGAAATGTCACTTCCACGCAGTGCTCTCTCCTGAGCGAAAGGCCACTTCTGCACAGAGATGACTTGCAGATAGATCTGCAGGAAAAGCCAGGATTTGGGAAGCAGCTTTGGATTCAGCTGGATATCAGCTCCAAGATAGTACTGTAATGCTGGAGCAGGGTATATCACAATTTAATATGGCAATGATGACCTGAGTGGTAAGGCTTTCAAAGCAGCAATACCAGTAAGGGCCCTGTGCATAGGGGACAGACAATAAACATGTAAACAAATAAAAAGATTATTCCAGGTATAATTACCATGAAAAGAATAAAATGGGCATGTGATAAAGAGTGATGGGAGGCTAATCAAGATTGGAGAATCAGGGAATTCTCTCTGAATTAATGAATGATTCAATCAAAGGGAAACTATCAAAATAAAAACCACATATCAATAACTTCAATAATAGAACCATATAGTCATATCAATAAAAGCCCCAAATGATATTTGATAAGATTCAACATCCAGTCTTAAACACCTTAAAAGTGAGATATGGGGTTGTTCTTTCTTAACATTAAACAGGAAAAACCGGGCCGGTGCAGTGGTGTAGTGGTTAAGTTTGTGCACTCCGCTTAGGCGGCCCGGGGTTTGCAGGTTCGGATGCTGGGTTCAGACCTACACACAACTCATCAAGCCATGCAGTGGCGGTATCCCACTTACAAAATAGAGGAAGATGGGCACAGATGTTAGCTCAGGGCGAACTTCCTCACCAAAAAAAAAAGGAAAAACTAAGAATTTAAAATTGAGTTGATTTTATAAATGGTAGAGCAAATCTAGCAACATTTCCCTTTAAAAAATCAACAAAGCAGGGGCCGGCCCAGTGGCTCAGCAGATAAGTACGTGAGCTCCACTGCATTGGCCCGGGGTTCGCCGGTTCGGATCTTGGGCACGCACTGACGCACCACTTGTCAAGCCATGCTGTGGCAGCCTCCCATAGATAGTAGAGGAAGGTGGGCGCAGATGTTAGCTGAGGGCCAATCTGCCTCAGCAGAAAAGAGGAGGACTGGCATCAGAAGTTAGCTCAGAACTGATCTTCCTCACACACAAAAAAATGAAAAAAGCAAAGGTGTTCTTTGTCACCATTATTTTCCAATGTAATGCTGAAAATTATTTTTATCACATAAGGATCTCCAAAAGAAATGAAAACTAAAAATTAGAAGGGAAAAAAAGAAAGAAAAACTTTATTTGAAGAAATAGAAGACCCAAATTAAGCCATTTTCACCCTCCACAAAACTATTTGAGATGTTAAAAGCATTCAGTGAAATGGGCAAATACAAGATAAATCTATATACACACATATCAGTCCTAAATATCAGTGAAAACCAACTAGAAAAGATAACTAAAGAGAGATCTTATTCACAATGTGAGTAAATTATAAAATATATGGAAATTAATGTGGAATGTTCAGGGCACATAAGTAAACTATAAAAAAACCTTTACTGAAAAATTCAAAAAACCAAATGAATGCAGAGATATAGCATAACTGTGGATAGTAGAGATGATATTTCCCAAATTAATGCATAGATTTAACATATTCCCGTTAAAAACCAAAGAATACTTTATAGAGCTCAGTAAAATGATTCCAAAAGTGTTTTGGCAAAACAAATGGGCAGAATTATCAAATGGTACTCCATGGGGAAAAAAAGAACAATGAAGAGGAACTATCTGCTTGCTAGGTATAGAATTTTAAAGGAAATGAATGGAAATGATATGGCATTAGTTCAGAAATGAAGTAAAGGGGAATCGAAAAGAATAGAAAACCTAGTTTACTTTTAATTTATGAACTCAGTCTACCCAAACCATGGAGAAAGGAGTCATGATTTAAGAACCACTAAGAAAATCATATTAATATGACGAAAAATTAAGTTATACCTTCACCTCACGCTACATTTTTATCCCTTCTGCAAGAGGCTGCCCATCTGGACTTTACTGTTTTTGAAAGTTGGCATTAAATCATTTAAAAGTTGGCAGCTGTTTTCTTCTTATAGAGGTGGAGTCATCAATTCATCTTCAGAGAAGACTTTGTTTGTTTTGGGAAAATCACCAGAATGGACCTTTTTAATTACACAAATGTAGAGCAAGTACTCACTTGTTTTTGGAGGAAACTGAAGTCTCCACTAAGCTGACAAGTTTAGTTTAGAAGCATAAATTGGATTTATTGGCTGGTGTATGTCCTTTCCGAATCAGAGGGGAAAAAATATATTCCTATGTCTTAGTCCATTTGGGCTGCTATAGCAAAATACCTGACTGGGTGGCTTATAAACAACAGAAATTTATTTCTCACAGTTCTGGAGGCTGGAAGTCCAAGATCAGGGTGCCAGCATGGTCCAGTGAGGGCCTCTTCCAGTGGCAGGCTTCTCGTGGTGGAAGGGGCTGGGGGTGTCTCTGGAGCCTCTTCTGTGAGGCACTGATCCCGTTCATGGGGCTCCACCCTCACAGTTTAAGCACCTTCCTGAAGGCCCCTCCTCATACCGTCACACTGGGCATTGGGATTTCAACATGTGAATTTTTAGGGGATTTAGGCTGAACTGTCCTTGCAAAGTACTGTTTGTTTATTTTGGAAGAGATAGACAGAATGTGTGTGTGCGTTTTGTCCAATTACAGGTAATTTCTTACAGGAGATTGTCATACTGGCCCATGCCAAAAGGGTTGTCTAGGCCTGATCTCTTTATGCTGGAGATAAAAAGTGTGAAAGGGAATCAGTGGGACTGGACTTGGTACAATAATACTTGGATTGGACTGTCGGTGCCTTTTGCTTAGTGTTGTTTAAGACAGAATAACTCAGAGCTGGGAAATGCACTGCTGACCTTCATCGTTGCCTTGTTTGAGCCATGGGAGCCAGATTACACCCTGTGTGGGTGGGTGTTCCCGCTGTCAATTGTTTAATTTGTTTAACTCAATCTTCACAATAGCCATATGAGGCAGGGCATGGATTTGGAGAGGAAAGATCTTTCTCTGAATGTCTCTGACTCTCTGCATCTCTTTTTCCCATGTGTGCGAGTACACACACACATGAACACACACACATTCACAGGGGTTCTTAGGGCTGGTATTCCAGGAGATGCCTGGAGAGTCTCCATTGGTGGGGTGAGCTGGCCACTGCCGCACTGGGTGTTCTAAAAGTAACTCCTCCTAGTAGTAGTTGTAATCTACACTGTACTGTTGTTATTTCATCCCCGAATCTGCAGTACATGTTTGTTAATTGTTTTATTCTTGTTAGCTGTGCCTTGGAGAATTACGGGAGAAATCAGTGTCCATGCTGGGAGACAAACTGGTTGGGCAGAGTGGTAGTTTGGATAAGCTGGTTATCAGATGGCGGGAGTGACCCACTGGACTCCAACAGAGGTGATAAATGATCATGAAGACTGATTTAGGGGAAGGTGTAATAGGTCTGTGGGAGGGAGATTCCAAGGAAAGGTGGGTTTCTTACAGCCTGTGGAATGCAGATTCCTGGTTTTAGTAATTTGGCTGTTAGAGGAAATTCGACCTTATTATGTAATCCCAGTTTTGTGTGGTCTGTGGACTACTGAGGCCAGTTCACTTGTTCCTTCACTTGTTCATCCATTCCGCGAATATTTATTGGTTGCCCCTGCGTGCTGGGACTGGGCTAGGCATGTAGATACAACGAGGCCTAACAGAGTCTCTGCCCTTCAGAAGAAAACTCCTGGAAGGTAAATATTAACAAATTGGATTGTAAGAAAATAAGAAGAAAAATAGGAAAGGAAACAGAGAAATGAAAAAAATAGAAGATAGAATATTTATGACTATATAAACATTTTAAATATCTATAAAATGAAAATCAATAAAGGAAGCTAAAGAAGAAAACAGGCTGAAGGAATTACTTGTGCTAAATATGACAGATGAGCTAATGAAATTTTAAATATGTTGGTCTTTAGTCAAAGCTAAGACTAATACCAAACCCTTAAGGGAGAAAAGGACACTAACATCATTCACATAAGAGGAAACTTAAAAAATACCTTTGAAAGCAATTAAATAAATTCACATTAAAAACAACAAAAGGGTAATATCTCACACTGAATGAATTTAAAAGTGTAAGAAAAATCATAAAACTATGAACAAGGCTGTGGAAAAATAAGCACCCAGGCATTGCTATTGTTGGTATGAATTGATGGAATACAATAATTCCTGAAAAGTGACTTAAAGCATTAAATATTAAGAATATAAAAATATTAATGCCTTGAAACTGAAGATTTCATCCTAAGACAAAATTTCACCATTTAGCAATCACCTCCTAGAACACTTACAGCGTACCGGGCACTTCTCTAAGTGCTGTACGTCTATTAACTCATTTAATCTTCACAGCAGCCATAAGAAGTCTGGGTACTTTTATTATCCCCATTTTACAGATGAGGAAACTGAGAGACGCCAAGGTTAAATGAATTGCTTAAGATCACATGGTTGGGCAATGGCAGAGCTGAGATTGAAACCTTCTGGGTCTGGACTCGTAATCACTGCATCATGCTGCTTCAATGGAAGAAAAAAGTTCTATATACAAAGACGCTTGTAGCATCATTGCTTATAATGTAAAAAGAAAATGGGGTAAACTACATGTTCCACAAGGGGAATGGTTAAATATGTTACAGTACGTTCATTCAATAGATAATTATTCAACTGGAATCGTTCAGAACGTTTCTTTTGTTTTCCTGGCGTGCAATCGTGTGGGACACCAACTTCACAGAAGTATTACTTGTCCTTTTGCAAGCCTTCTCTGTGTCCCTGTATCTTTGAGCTATTCATAAGGATCAGGAGGCTCTGTCCCAATTGGGCACTCCATTATTTTCTGCTGCAACAGCCCGTGGCTCCCTTTATCATGTCCTTAGATGGAATGAATGTGGTTGGAATGAAAGTTCTTTAGGCGTATAAATTACCATCTTTCCTGGATACTTCTGCCACATTTAGTGTATTAATACATTTCTTTGACCTCTTATTCCTACTGTTGTTTCCTTACCCACGTAAAGCTGTTTCTTACCATAAATATGTTAACATAGTTATCAACATATTTCTTACCTTGAAGGGCTGTGAAGATCTAAGTAGCACCTTGTATAGTAAATGTTAGGAAAAGAGTTTCAAAATATTAAAGTAATTTTTATTTACACAGAAACAAAATTGAAACAAGAGAAGAAAAACACGTTATATATTTTAGCATGTCTCTTCATATTTTTTCCTATTAATTAAAAAAATAATACATCCCATTTATTAGATGTCTATGATGTGTCAGGAACTATGCTAAACTCTCTGTGTAATTTTTTGCTTTTAAGTCTCTCAATAGCCATAGAAAGTAGGTATTATTTATTATCACCATTTCACAGATGAGAACACAGAAGCTTGGAGAAGTTGAGTAGCATGCCCCAGGTCACACAATTCATAAATGGAGGAGCCAAGACTTAAACCCAGATCTGTCTGAATCCAGAGATCAAGCTGTTAATCATACTGATACTATCTTTTCTTCCATTTCTTTTCCAAAAACAAATTTAGAGTTACTTTCTCTAATGTTTACTTCTATAATGAAGTCTAACTCTGTGGTTACAAATAACCTTATAACCAGCTGCCTTGGAAATGAGGAGGGTAGCATAAATTAAAACCAGAAGTGGCTTACAATGTTGAATATGGAAAAAAGGTGACATCAGGAAGTTCTTTGAAGAGGACCTTGCTGTAATGATGAAATAAAGAAGAAAAACCAAGTAAGGGAATGTAAAAGCACAACATGGAATGCCCTTTCAACAAATTTACATATATGTTTGATAAATGTATTTCCTATAAAGGAATATTGTGTACAATAAGTGCTAATGCCAGGAGGGAATGAAATTGTGAAATTATCTAAATATGTATTGATTTCAAACGCAACTCTTCTTCCAGAAGTGTCCCTTTCTTCCTTCTCCTGGCTCAACCGTGTCAAGTAAACCGTACACACAGAAATCTCTCATACCAAAGGCTCTGCCGTCTAACTGAAAGGCTGGCACCTGTTCTAGAGCGGTGAGTTGTACCATTTTTGATACCATGAGTAGCTTCCAATATTTCTCTTACTTTATCTTCCTTCCTTTATCTTATTTTTGAACTTGAGAAAAAAAAAAGTTCTTACAAAAGTAGGAAAAGTGATTATTCTGAAGCCACGTTAACAAGTAGCCACCATACCCGGTTTTAAACCTATTCTGTCAAACAACAACTTGCCTTGGTAAACACAGTTTTACAAGCTAACCACTGTCAGTCTTTCACTTCTGAAAGTCAGCCAATCAGGGACACACTCACGCCAGTAGCGTGCCTCTGAGTGGTACCCAACCAACAGGAATCTCACCTGAGTACTATGCTTCTACAGATGATGTCAACTCACTTAGACCTCTGAGAGACCACTAATTCCCGAACTTCATGCTTCCCCCAAACCTTATGTAAGATTGACAATTTGTTCTGCTTGAAAAGACTGTGTCTGGCTAGCATCTCTTACTATAACAAGCAATAAGTTAGCTTTGTCTTTTTATTTCAGATCTTGAATGATGGTCTCATTGGACAATTTTGGAGGTTCCACCAAGGTCATTTTGAAGACCCTCATTTGACGGCGTTCCAGGGGACCCTGAGGCCAACAGGTACACTCACTGGGCATCTTGTGCCAAAATTTTATTTACTCTTCAGATATGTTGTCAAGTGAGTCAGTCTCAACAATAATCTGATCTTTGACTAGTTTCTTTTTTTTTTTTTTAATTTTTATTTATTTATATTTTTTTTCCCCCAAAGCCCCAGTAGATAGTTGTATGTCATAGTTGCACATCCTTCTAGTTGCTGTATGTGGGATGCGGCCTCATTGTGGCCGGAGAAGCGGTACGTCGGTGCCCGCCCGGGATCCAAACCCGGGCCACCAGCAGCGGAGCGTGCGCACTTAACCGCTAAGCCACGGGGCCGGCCCTCTGACTAGTTTCATTGAGTTCATATTGCTAAATTTATTTTGATATTCTAAGATTTGTAACCAGATAGATCTTTGTTTAGGCCTAGATCTTTGTATAGAACAATTAGACTTTTTGGTTTAAAGGTGCACCATTTGGTAAATAATTAGACAAGTCTTTGTGTAAGATCTTTAGACCTTTTCTTTTGGAGGTGTGCCCTTTGAGAAATGTTTTTGCCATTAACTTGCTTATTCTCCTGCTGCTTGCATGGTTTAGCTGCTGTTTGTCTATATGTACAAAGTCTTGGTTCATGTGTTTTTGTTTCATCCTGGGTTGTTTTGTTTCTTTTGAATGTATAAGGGAGTGTTCTATAGGGAACAGACGGAAGCATAAGCCTGGTAAGTTTTCAACTCAATGCAAGTCAGCATTGAGGGCTAATGGCTGGAGGTCTCTTAGACTAGCAATCAACTTGTGAAAAAGGGGTTTGTCAAACTTTGTCTAGGGTCCCCTGTAAAACTTTCATGGGAGTACCCTCTTCCTTGTTAATTTTGAAAGAAGCTCACTTTGTTTTGTCCTTACTCAAGGGTCAAGTTGACTGTATAGCCCCTTCCTAGTCTCTTCTTGGTTGGGGATCCCAAATACCCTTCAAAAGACTGCACTATAGACTGGCTAGTGGCCTCTCTTTCTTGTGTGTTATGGGTTTGTCTATGCCAAAGTCTCATCCTCCTCCTGGAAGAGCTTCTATTTCCTTTAAGAAGCACTGTAATTCTAACTTTTGCAGTTTCCTTGGTAAATGGCAAAAGAATTTTTTGACTTAAAATAATAATGGCATGTTTGACATGTCCAAATCTTTAAATTAATATCGTTTAGAGGAACTCTAAAAACGTTAGGAGACAAAATACCCTCAATAGTCAGCTCTTTAATTGGTATGCTAAGGCCTCAAAAATATTCTAACTCAAGACAGTCTCTCTCAAAGACTTTGTAACCTTTTGAAACCCATTCACTTTGCATTTCCCTCTTGTTTTCTACTCAGCTTCACCTGACCTTCTAAATGAGCTATTCTTTTTTTGTATGTGTGTGTAAGGAAGATCAGCCCTGAGCTGACATCTGCCAATCCTCCTCTTTTTTTTTTTCTTTGCTGAGGAAGATTGGCCCTGAGCTAACATCCGTGCCCATCTTCCTTTACTTTACATGGGACGCCTCCATAGCATCGCTTAACAAGCGGTGCGTTGCTGCGCGCCTGGGATCCAAACCTGCAAACCCCGGACCGCTGCAGCGGAGCGCGCACGCTTAACCGCTACGCCACTGGGCCGGCCCGTAAATGAGCTATTCTTATTTCAGGGTTTTCTCAGGGAAAGAACAGTTTTATTCTAGAATTTCTAGACCAGAAGGTTGAATTAAAATTCCTGTCTAGAGCCAAGTTAAGGGACACAATTAAGGATTTTCCTAAACTTTCAGAATACAGGCAGAAGTTTGTTACAGAATTTAATATTTTGTTACATTCTTAATTTCTTCTATTACAGAGCTGTACCAACTAGTTCAGCTAATGCTTAGCCTGTCAGAGGAAATGCTTAGTAAACAGAGAGATAGGAAAGAAAAGATTTAAGTCACCCAGTTATATAAACTTTTAAAAAATTGTCTTGAGAGCAATAAAAATAAAAAACTGACTACAATGAGGCAATTTAAGAAACAATTATTTTAAGGGAAAAATTGTAAAAAGGTCCAAATTGTAAGCAAACAAAGAATATTTACTTCAGGAAATATTCTAAAAGCTGGAGTAAACCCACAGCTACAGTGGACAGATGTGTCTTCTCTTGTTGAAAATGGGATCAAACCTGAAATAGAGAATTTTTTTTTTTTTTTTTTTAAGATTTTATTTATTTATTTTTTCCCCCCAAATCCCCAGTAGACAGTTGTATGTCATAGCTGCACATTCTTCTAGCTGCTGTATGTGGGACATGGCCTCAGCATGGCCGGAGAAGCGGTGCGTCAGTGCGCGCCCGGGATCCGAACCCGGGCCGCCAGCAGCAGAGCGCACGCACTTAACCACTAAGCCACAGGGCCGGCCCGAGAATTTAATAATAAAGAAGAAATTGAAATGTAAAATTGCCAATCTAGAAAATATTTAGTGTGTGGCTAGATATTTCCAGAGCCTTAGGAAGTAAATAAGGTGAAACTCAATAGAGTGTTTGGTTCTCTAGTTAAAAAATAACTAAAAATGTTTCTGTTCTCTAAAAATTGGAAGCCTATGGATAAGGATACCTGTAGATATTGCAAATACAATGGTAATTGAAAGAATCAATGTTCTATACTGGCTAAGAAATGGAAGGACAGTGATCTAAAGTGTGTCCATTGATGCTGCTCCAAGGGTGACATTAAGCCCAACTCTTCCATTTCCTTCTTCTAAACTCTCAAAGGGCTAATATAGCTCTCTTGTTGCTATGGGAGCCACTATGTCTACCATTAATCTCTCTACTATAGAACATCAGATCCCTCAGAGTAAAATTTTAAAGTTGTTTGAAAACCAAGAAAGACTTTCAATAAGAAAAAAAGAGAGGGGCCGACCCAGTGGCGTAGTGGTTAAGTTTGCGCATTCCGCTTCAGTGGCCCGGGGTTCGCCAATTGGGATCCTGGGGTGGACCTACTCATCGCTCATCAAGCCATGCTGAGGCGGTGTCCCACACAGAAGAGCTACAACTGTGCAGCTATGATACACAACTATCTACTGGAGCTTTGGGGAGAAAAAAGAAAAAGAGGAAGATTGGCAATGGATGTTAGCACAGGGCCAATCTTCCTCAAAAAAAAAGAGAGAAATTTTGTCTTAAAGTAAAAATGACTGGTTGTGCCAGATAGTGAAAGAAGATAATAAAAGACAAATTTGAGGGTACACAGTAAATTGTGGAAGGCGTTAGGAAAAACAAGCTTTATTTGCCTTGGTTTACTGGAAGCATTAAAATAATGAAAATTTCTACAAATCCAAAGACCTTTCCCAAGTCCTACCCTGTAACTGTTACTTGGGAATAGTTATCAGAAGGACATTCCTTTCTTCTGTGTGACACAACTCCTGCAGATTTAGTAGGTAGGGATTTACTTTGCAAATGCTACTGCCTGATAAAATGCACTGCAAAAGGATTATTTTTTAAAATCCCAGAAATGTTCTCACACTCAATAAAATTACAGCTGATGTGGCTAATAATATACCTACACCATGTATGATTCAAGAAATCACTGAAGAAATATCTATGGTCCCAGAATCTCCGTGGGCAAAAGATTCCATGGATACAGGCAGATTAATTAAAACAGAGCCCTTAGGGGTTGGCCCGGTGGTGTAGTGGTTCAATTCACATGCTCCGCTTCGGCGGGACAGGGTTCGCGGGTTGGGATCCCAGGCGTGCACTGACGCACCGTTTATCAAGCCATGCTGTGGCGGCGTCCCATATAAAGTAGAGGAAGATGGGCACGGATGTTAGCCCAGGGCCAGTCTTCCCAGCAATAACCTGGCAACAGATGTTAGCTCAGGGCTAATCTTCCTCACAAAAAAATAAAAATAAACAAACAAACAAACAAAAAAAAACAGAGCCCTTAAAAGTCTTCCCGGATTATATAAACTCTTCTTTTTTTGTACAAACATGAGAAAGTTAGGCCATGCTCTAAAGGTCTTAACTCACCCACTTGGCACACACTTAAGACCTATTGCCTTATTGAAGCTGATCCCTTAATTCAGTAGACAAAGCTTAGCTTAGTTGCCTCAGAACAGCTACAGGCCTCAACTAAATAAGTTAAAATGTCTTCATATTTTGTACTGTGATCACCTTTAAATCTGATGTTATCATATATAGTAACTCCTTATTGCTAATGAGAAACACTGAACATTTTTATAGTAGTCAATTAATCATAAAATACTGATACTTTCTTCTTCTCAGAAACACTCCTATTCCAACAACTCTATTACCCTTACCCAGTAGAGGAGAATCTTCTGATTGTGTTTCTGTAATTCCATGGCCAGAGCAGAATTTTTGGACACTTCAGTACCAACTGCTGACTTAATATTCTTTGTTCGTCTAATACTAAATACTGACAGTATTGTTTGTTGATGGGTCTTATATCTAAAAAGACCAACAAACAGACCAATGGACTAGAATAAAGATCCCCAAAATAAACCCTCACATATATGGTCAAATGATCTTCAACAAGAGTGCCAAGACCACTCAATGGGGAAAGGACAGTCTCTTCAACAAATGGTGCTGGGAAAATTGGATATCCGTACACAAAAGAATGAAGTTGGACCTTAACCTTACACCATATACAAACATTAATACAAAATGCATTAATGACTTGAATGTAAGACTAAAACTATAAAACTCCTAGAAGAAAACGTAGGGGAAAAGCTTCATGACATTGGACTTGGCAGTGGTTTCTTGGATGTGATGCAAGAAGAAGCACAGGCAACAAAAGAAAAAACAGACAAATGGGATGACACCAAACTTGAAAACTTTTGTGCACCAAAGAACACAATCAAAAAAGTGAATAGTGAGAAAGCACTTGCAAATCCTATATCTGATAAGCAGTTAATATCCAGAATATATAAAAAACTCCTGCAACTCAACAACAAAAAGCCAAATAACCTGATTAAAAAATGGGCAAAGGACTTGATTAGACATTTCTCTGAAGATGATATGCAAATGGCCAACAAGCATATGAAAAGATGCTCAACATCACTAATTATGATCATCAGAGAAAAATGCAAATCAAAACCACGATGAGATGTCACCTCACATCCGTTATGATGGCTAATATTAAAAAAATCCCAGAAAATAATGAATGTTGATGAGAATGTGGAGACATTGAAACCCTTGTGCATTGTTGGTGGGATTGTAAAATGATATAACTGCTAAGAAAAATAGTATGGAGATTCCTCAAAAAATTAAAAATACAGCTACCATATGATCCAGCAATCCACTTCTGGGTATATACCCAAAAGAATTGCAAGTAGAATCTCAAAGAGATAGTTGCACACCCAGGGCATAGCAGCATTATTCACAATTGCTAAAATATGGAAGCAACCCAAATATTCACTGATGGATGAATGAATAAACAAAATGTGGTATATATATACAATGGAATATTATTCACCCTTAAAAAGGAAGGAAATCCTATCACATGCTACAACATGGACGAACCTTGCGGATATTATGCTAAATGAAATAAGTCAGTCACAAAAAGACAAATACTGTATGATTCCACTTATATGAGGTATGTAAAGTAGTCAAATTCATAGAAGCAGAAAGTAGAATGGTGGTTACTAGAGGCTGGGGGGAGAGGGAAAAGGAGAATTGTTGTTTAATGGGTATAGAGTTTCAGATTTGCAAGATGAAAAGTTCTGGGGATCTGTTTCACAACAGTGTGAATATACTTAACACTACTAAATTGTACACTTAAAAACATGGTTAAGATGGTAAATGACATGTTATGTGTTTTTTACCACACACACAAACAAGACTAGGCTTGGTTTACAATAAGTAGACCATTCTTTCTTATAAAATCCAATTCCTTACAAATTGTTCAAATGACTGAACTGTGGTCTTCTTAAGGGCACTTCAAATTACTAAAATAAAATAATATATAAATTAATAGCTGATATTCTTTTAAAATAATTCACTTTTTAAAACTGCTATAGAAAAAGATTTTAAAATCTTACTCAGGTACTCTTTAAAAATAAACAACAAATAAACAGCATATATATTAATTACTAGATACCTCAATGATATCTAAAATAATTGCTGTAATAAAAGTAAAGACTCACAGTAAAAGAGGTACTATAGAATCTAATATACCATGCTGTAGATACTATAGAAATATTTTAGAAATACTATTGACATATTTAACAGAATAGCACACTAAATAGGCCAAAATTCTCCATGAAACAACCCATCACAGTAGGGACAAATTTGCCATATTGTAATAATTTTCTCCATAACTGATTTAAGATATTCCACATCTGGCTTACCCTGTCTTATTCCCCTTACTAGTAACAATGACTCGCCTAGGTCTAGACCAAGGTTGGAAAGTATGACTTGCAGACCAGATCTGGCCTGCCATCTACTTTTGTAAATGAAGTGTTATTGGAAAACAGCTACACCCGTTTTTTAGCATATTGTCTATGGCTGCCTTTGTGCTAAAACGGCAGAGTTGATTAGTTCTGACAAAGAATGTGTGGCTCACAAAGCCAAAAATATTTAATATCTAGCTTTTTACAGAGAAAGTTTGCTGACCCTCGGTCTAGACAATTATCAGCATAACTCTGTAATTCAGCTCTTCCAAGCTATTTTTAGTTCAGCCATATTAATAAATGATGTAAGGGTATGTTGCTCTAACTTTACCAGTAATGATACACTTTGCGTACAATACATAAATGAAGGAAAATGTCCTTGCACAGGGAAATTACAAACAAAATGCAAACAATAACCACGTCACATAATACTCAAAGACAATATATTCGCAGCTCTACCAAAGTCAAATTATCTCATGTACAGCTTTTTGCTCAGTGTCTTATGAATGAATCAGGCTCTTCAGTGCCAGTCCAGGGCCAAGGTTAATTATTCTGTTGAATTATTAGCTAGGCCATTCCTGCAGTAGCCAGTCTCCAAGATGGTCCCTGATGATTCTTGCCCCTTGGTACTCATGCCCTTGCACATTGCACCCCTCCCACATTGTATCAGGGTTGGTTTATGTGACCAATAGAATATGGTAATAGTGAGGGTATGTCGCTTCCAAGGTGAGGTTATAAAAGACAGTGAGTTCTGCCTTGCTCTCTCATATTCACACTAGGGGAAGTCATCTGCCATGTTGTGGGCAACCCTATGGAGAAGCCCATGTAGCAAGGAGCTGAGACATCCTGCCAACCGCCAGTGAGAAACTGAGGCCGCCAGTCAACAGCCATGTGAGTAAGCCTCCTTGGGAGCAGATCTTACCCCCCATTCAAGCCTTCAGAGAACTGCAGCCTCAGGTGACATCTTGACTGCAACTTCAAGAGAAATACTGAACCAGAACCACCCGCATAAGCTGCTCCTGGATTCCTGACCCTCAGAAACAATCTCAGATACTAAATATTCTTGTTTTCAAGCTGTCATGTTTGAGATAATTTGTTACAGAACAATAGATAACTAAGACAATCCTCCAATATCCTAAATGGACTAGGTCTCCTTTCAAAGAGTACAAAAGTGTAAAATATTTTATGGGGAGAGGATCCTGAGAATAATGATCCTATCCATAGGAGTTAAACTACTAGAGGCATTCATCAAAAATTTGTTCCATTCCTCTGGCTGACATAGTAAATAATACACCCCAAACTCTGGGGCACAACAAACTAGTTTCAATTCCTTAAACCAAGTAGTTAGAGAGAATAGAATGGCCTTGGATTTCTTCTGTCCAACCAGGGAAGATTCTGAACCACTGCTCGCACTATATACTACTTCTAAACACTATAAGTGAATTGAAGTAATCTATATCTTAGCTAAAAGAAACGACAGCCTAACTATCTAAAATAGACTTGGAGAATCTTTGAGACTTGTTTTCATGACCCAGTCTGGGAATTTGGGATCATGGTTCTGAAATGTTTTCCAGTCCCTTCCAGTTGTACTTACTGGTCTCACTGTTGTTAAATGTGTATTTTCCAGAGTCTTAAATGCTTTTGTGCAGCCACTGTCCTGACAGGTGATTCAACAAATGATTCAAAGACAGTAAAAACAGAATAAAATCATGCCAACAGACATGTAAACTGAAAATAAAATCTCCACCCATGAAACCTCACCTTCAAGGAAAATCAACAATAGTGGTAAGGATCTTCACAATCCTCGAAGGTCTCTCCTGCAGCTTTGATTGAATGAGGACCAAAAGGAAGGACTGAAGATAGGGAAGTTCCCATAAACTTAGGGAAAGACTGATTTTTGCTGGAGCAAAGGTAACAAGTGGCCACAAGGACCAGTTTTAAACCCACTCAATCGATCAAGAAGAAGTCGCCTCAGTAAGCTCTTCACGCAAGTCAGCCTGTCGGGGCAGACTCATTCCAATAAGCACACCTCTGAGTGCCAGCTAATCCCCAGTCTCACCACAGCAGCCTGGACCACAGATGATGTCGACCCACGTCACCCCTGGAAGTCTGGCAATTCCTGACACCCCATGCTGCCCCCAAACAAAGACCCTCTGTAGGGTCAACAGTTTACTCTGCTTGAAGAGACTCTGCCTGACCAGCATAGCCCCCCTTTGCTGTAGTAAACAATAGGTTCAGCTTTGTCTTTTTATGTCACATATTGAGTAGTGGTTTCATCATCCTTTGGCAAAATATCCTGATTCTTTTATCATTTTCTTAACCTCTTCCCATTTAATAGTACCAATAGTGATAGTAGTGATGATGATGATGATTTTAACCTCCACTTGCTATTCCCCACGCATTGTGCTAAGGGCTTTACATGCATTATCTCAATAATTGAGGACTGCCAGTGCTATCTGGCTACCAGCACTTTTTAGACTTTCAGGTGGCCCTCAGACCTGAAGGAGTTATTATCCCTGAGCCAGTCATTTGCTTGTTTGCTTTCAAATCCACTTCTCACCCTTTCCCTGCTCTGCTCACGCTTTTCCTGCTCTCACCCTTTCCCTGCGCTGCTTAGTGTTGTGGGGGGGCTGACTCCTATGGGCTCTTCTGTCAGCTGGCTTCCAGCTCAGTTCTGCTAATGGGAACCTGTAGTGAAAGATGGAAGGCAGAAGGCAGCTCTGGCAATAGCTCTCCCCTTTCTACTCTGGCAATAGCTGGATTCCCTCTGTTGTCCCAGCCCCTTTGAACACGCCTGCCTTCCGTCTTCTCAGTGGTCATCACTCATATTATTCTGCCTGAAATACCCAAAGTGCTTTCTGATTTCCTGGACCCTTAGAGATAGAATCAGAAAAAGCTTGTTTAGAAATTCTACCAGGCAGACTCGAGAGACTTGAAATTTGTCCCAAATCTGCCTCTAAATAACTTGTGACCTTGAAACAGTCACAGTTTGGTGCCTCAGGTTTGCTATCTATATAACGGAATTGTTGATCTTTAAGATCCCCTCCACCTGCCCAACTAGAACCTTCTATAATGCTGGACTTGCAAGAATTGGTTGAATGTTACTATAAGAGTTATAACTTTTCCCTCCTCCCATGTAACAGTGTTTAGAAACTGCTTTAAAGGCCTTGATTACATCTAGAAATATGGCTGTTCCCCTAACCAGATGAAACATATAAAAACACCCTTTTCCCTGAGCGTAATTTGAGGGACCCAGTGCAAAATGAAGATGCAGGGCCCTTGTTGAGAAAGCAGGGAAAAAAGTGCCATTAAAAGTATTACAAATAAAGCTTTTGCTTTAAAAATATTTTGTTACTTATAAAATACAGCAGAGATAATAGTGATATATGAGTAACAATATAACTTACAAAGTGCAAAAAATATTTTTGGTGTCATAATTGTATATAATACAATAAATAATACTTTATTAATCTGATATCTTGATTAATTATAATCTTGTGGCTTTTCTGCAAATTCTTTTAATAGGTCATTAAAATATATACTTTTGCAGTTTTATTTTCACTTGGTACAGTTGGAAGAGACACTAGTTGCTCTTGGAAAATGAAAGATTGCAAATAATTTTTGATAATTTTAAATTTTGACAAGGATCTTTCTGCTGATGCAATTGTTGTTGGAATTGTTAAGAGTATTTTATAAGCTGTGACGACATTTGGGATAAATTTTTATTATTATTTTATTTTATTTTTTTGTGAGGAAGATTAGGCCTGAGCTAACATCTCTTGCCAATCTTCTTTTTTGCTGAGTAAAATTGGCGCTGGGCTAACCTCCATGCCCATCTTCCTCTACTTGATGTGGGACACCGCCACAGCATGGCTTGACAAGCAGTGCATAGGTCTGCGTCAGGGATCCCAACCTGCGAACCCCGGGCCGCCAGAAGCGGAGCGCGCAAACTTAACCACTACGCCACCGGGCTGCCCCCTCTGATAAATTATTTTGAAATAAAAATTTTAGTACATGTAGAGCTGATGATTCTCATGGAAGAATTTTTCTAAAAATATTTCATTCTTCATACAAACCAATTTTGTGTAAGTCAAAATTTAATTTTAAATGTAAATTTATACAATGGCATTTTAATGTTTCCTCTGACATTTCCTGTAACTTGTGGAGGTTCTACAAGAAACCAAATGTGGCTTCATGATTTGTATAAAATTCGCAATGCTGGTTTATGCATTATATCAATGCATCTTCAACTACAAGGGAAAAAAATTTTAATTATCTTCCTCATTAATAATTGGTGCATCTGAGGCTTCATATGAAAGTAATATAGTACTATTCTGTCAAATGCCATGATCTTTAAATTTATTGTCTAAGTGTCTGGATGTGTGCTTTGCGACGTTGAAGCAGTTTTCAAAATCTGAGATTCTAAACTCTTTAAAGGATTAGAGTGACTCCTGACATGCTTTCTTGTAGTGTTCATGTGTACGCTTGTTTTGTGATAATTTACCGACAAAGTTTACTGCCTGTGTTCCGGCAGCTCCTGTCCCAGCCTCCAGCCAAAGTTAATATTTGTGCCAATGCCACAGTCAGGCTCCAGGGACTGATGGGCAAGCCATGGTCCCTGCGGTGCCTGCGTGCAGAACCCCTCCTTTCTCCCATGGCTGTAGCCTCTGCTGCCCTTGTTGCTGCTTTTGCACTGTTGTTGCCATCACTGCTGCCAATTTGGGCCTAGGTCCTGGCCGGCAGCCTTGGTCAGGTAAATATCAGACTCTTGTGTGGCTAAGGCCTTGAAAAGATGGGCAAAATACTGGGGAAGAGGAGCTGAGGTGTATATCTTCTTTATAAAGTTGTGTGGGAAATGTTTGCAGCCTCCGATGCCAGGAACACCCTTAAGTCTGAAATCTGGGAGCCCAGACACAGGGCTGCAGATGCCAGTGAAACCTTGGTGGTGCCAGGGGACCCGTGGGAATGAGCATGACTGTTTCCAAGATGTTCCAATGACATAATTAGTGTTATAGGTGACTGAGAATCTTCCAGATGTGATGATGCATGAAGATTGGTGTGTTTGGAGCCAAATCTATCCAAAGGTGCACTTTTGGATAAAAAGTAGAGATGAGTGAGTTTGTGTCAACCTAAATGTGTACTTCCTCCAGGCTATAGTGTCCTTTATCTTGAAATATCTGACCATCTTGAAGAATGGGAGTTTACTTATATGCATGCGTGCCATCTCTAGTACTTCCTGAAGATTCTACAGGATTCATTCACCTTAGGTGTGAAATATTTTGTAGTACTTTTTATAGTGGTACCTTTAAAAAACTTTTTGTTATGGAAAATTTCAAACATATACAAAAGGAGAGAGAATAGTATAATGAACCCCTTGTTGTGTACCAGCTTCAGTAGTTTCATGACTGAGTTTTGTCTGTACCTCCCCCCACTTTCCTCAGTCCTAGATTATTTTGAAACAAATCTCAGGCATTATATCATTTTATCTGCAGATATTTCAATATGTATCACTAAAAGATTAGGTATCATTTCACCTAAAAACTTAACAATAATTCTTAATATTGTAACATAGTTATTAATTAAATTTCTCTGTCTCAATTTTTTTTTGTTTAAATCACTTTCCAGAAAAGGTCCACACGCTGCTGTTGGTTGGTGTGCCTCTTGAGTTTCTTTTAATATACGATTAATAGGCCCACCTCCCCTTTTTTCCCTTGTGGTTTATTTGTTGAAGAAACTAGATCTTTTTGTCCTGTAGAATTATCCAGATTGGATTTTGCTACTTACACTCCCAGGAAGGTATTGTTTAACATGTCTGCTGTTCCTCATATTTCTGTAACCTGGTATTTAAATATAGAGGCTTAAGAGATTTGTGTTTTGTTATTTGACGTGTGGCTACTTCATAGGTGGTCTTGGGTACTTCCAAATGGACACAATAATGTCCCTTTTTTGTGATGTTAGCAGCCATTAATAATCTTTTCTCAGATGCACTATTTCATGAGAGTTTACAAAATGGTTGTGTTTAAATTGTATCATTCTTTACTTATTAGCTGGACTATTTCTATAAAGAGAAACTTCTCTGAGTAAAAGATGATTATTGTAGTCTGAGGTATGATATGCACAAAAAAGACAAGACTTATGCTTGATCCTTTCCCTGTATTTACCGGTTTTCAAACTAATGAATTGTTTCTCTAGCATCCTCGACATGTGACCAATGAGGTTTTTTTGATAGTATCATTATGAATTCATGGACTTAAACTTATTTGATGTGTTTCCATCCTTATTGGTGCTCAGATTGTCTCATCTTTGACCAGTGGGAGCATCTTCGAGTTGGCTCCTGAGTCCTTTTGATTTAGCTCCGTCCCCTTTTACAGGTGCCTGGCTTGTGGTTTGATGTGGTATTCCAGCGTCATCTGGTACATTTTCTGCCCTAGACCTGGAATCAGCTGTTTCTCCAAGGAGCGCTGTATTTTTCAGTGAAAATGTATTCTGGAACTGCAAACAGGTTTCTAGCCTTTTTCAGTGGACAGAGCTAGGAAAAAAAAAATTTTTTTTTAAAGATAAAATACACGATGAATTCATACTGATACTTCCAATTCAAAATTAGGATTACAGAGTTTTTATTTAACATTACCAGTCTTATATCACCTGTATCTCCTTTCTCCCACGCCGAAATTGGTTGATTCCCAAAGACACCAACGTAATTACTCATTTGCTTTGTCCCCCAGAACATAGCCAACAAAATAACAGTATCAACAACATGTTTACTGAAAACAATTTTACGATTATTCGTATAGGTCTTTTTTGTCTTTAGGGTCTATCCTACTAGGATTATGCAATCAAATTATTGTGTTGGAAAGTCACTTGAAATAATTTTTGATTCATTTTTAAATTTTGTTTTTGTTTGTTTTCAGAAATTAATTTTTAAATTTAATTTTGTCTTATAAATACATAAAATATTTACATGGCCTCAAATTCCAGTATACAAAATAAAATATATTTGGAGTAGTATAACTTTTGCCCCAGCCTCCACTCTATTCTCTCCCTCTCCCATAGATAATTTTTTAAAATTTTATTTTTTTGTTTATTATTCCATTATTTTTTTATTATTATTATAGTGTTTTAAAAGGTATATATGACTGGTCAGGGTCATTAGCAAACTGTTTAAGTAGCTGTGACAATCTGAAGCTACAGAGTTTGGGGGTGAAGAGGGAAAAGGAGGACTGGAGATAGGTGTTGGGTTTCTGATTGTCATAGCAACAGTGGTAATGACCTGGAGATTCAAGAAAGTCTGTTGTTTCTTGTTTGAATAAATGAAGGAAAATGCTATAAGTACCTGGGAGAATCTTGGAAAAACAGGATGATTGAGGCAAGGCAGAGTAGATTTCTCCATTCAATATTTATGGAGGATCTACTGTTTTCTGGGAATGGAGATGGGGGCAAGACCAACCAAGTTTCAGGGAAGGTCCAATTTCTTAGTCAGGGTACATATTTGTTTGTGATTACTTGGGTTCTCTGATGTCATTCATATAGTAACAATACTGACAAAGGTCCATTATATTTGGTGAAAATCACTTGTATGTAAGATATTTCAATTCAATACTTTTCAGCAAAATAGCACAACTAATATATTTAAGATACTTTATAAGATGCTGTGGGGATATGGATGTGCAAAAGATATGGTCCTGCCTTTTAGGGCTTTCGAAGCCAATGAAGAGAAGTGAAAAGAGACAGAGAGCTCCCCTAAAAATATAATTGTGGCATGTAAGTACTAGAATGGAAATAAAGCTGAAAGGTCATGGAAACCCAGTAGAGGAAAAGTTGGTTTTGAGTTGGGGATATCAGGGAATGTTTCAGCCCAGCTCTAAAGTTCTGTGGTTTCCTGATTCATTGGATGGCTCTTTGGTAAGAATCAACAGAGGGAGAGGCAAGGAGAAAGGGCATCTTGGAAAGAAAGGGACAGGTGACCAGTGAGAGTGTAGGTGCACTTGTGGGACTCATTTGCTCATGGCTGTCCTCATATGAATCAGTTTTAAAACCAGGGGACTTGGACCAAAACAATTCAACCTGTTTAGAAATGTTTGATTATTTGGCAGAATCAACCAGTATGGTCTGAGTGGAACAGTTTAAGGAGAACATATTTCCTCTCATAGAATTGCATTATCTGGGCCGGCCCTGTGGCTTGGTGGTTAAGTGCGCGCGCTGCAATGCTGGTGGCCCGGGTTCGGATCCCGGGTGCGCATCGAGGCACCACTTCTCCGTCCATCCTGAGGCCGAGTCCCACATACAGCAACTAGAAGGATGTGCAGCTATGACATACAACTATCTACTGGGGCTTTGGGGGGAAAAATTAAATAAATAAAAAATCTTTAAAAAAAAAAAAAAAAAAAAAAAGAATTGCATTATCTAGTTAGCAATTAATTTTTTTTAAAAAAAACAAGGCCTGTCTGTGAAAAAGGCAAAAAAGAACTGTCTATAAAGATCCTGTTATTTCACAGAAATCTCAGTTGCTCTTTTCATAGCCCTAAAAGTGGAGTTGTTGGGTGAAATGTTCTCAGTTTGGGAAAAATTGTTCTCAACTGTTCCAAATGGTTATAAGGCACCATCCATTATATGCTGCTTTTATTTTTGCTGTGAGACTTGTCAGGTTTGGGAGGGAATAAAATATGTTCTTAGACACTGTGGTAAGGGAAAGATGTTACTGCATTTCATCAAACCTAAGATGCCATTGAATATAAGATGTACCATTATTTATGTACCATTAAGAAAGGGCAAAAAAATGTCAATTAAACTGTGATGCAATATAAGATTCACTCCAATTTCGGAGATGTTAAAATGTGAAAATGAATGTCGTTTTAGAATTGATGATATATGGCATTTATTGAGCACCTACAGTATACCAGGTTTTGTCCCTGATCCTTAACAAACATTATCTCAATTAATTCTTATAAAAACCTAGTGGCATGGGTGTCCCTGCCCCCATTTTACAGATGAGGAAAGTGATGCACGGGGAAGCTAAAGGCGTAGGCTAAAGATCCCAGAGCTGGTAAGTGGAACAAGCTCCTCATACCTTCTTAAACTTCTGTTCTTAATCTGTGACTCTTCAGTCAAGCTGTGTCTTAAATTGTGACACTCTTGGGTATTTGCAGCAGGTGGCCTGTTTTCAGCTTGGGTGCTTTTCACTTATGGCAAACCCTTATCAGGCCTTCGTGGTGAGGCAAAGCCTCATCCTGCCCTAACTTAGATGGGCTTGGTCATGAGGCATATTGAGACTTCAAGAGCCTGGGGAGGGGGAAGGAAGGGCAGGGTTGGCCTGGACCCATAGGAGTTGGCTGCTGGCCAACAGGCAACTTCCAAAAGGTCAAAGCAAATAATCCAGAACTGACATAGTCCGGAGTCCTTGCCCAAAGGGATCCTCTGATGGATGGGGCAGCTTGGCAGGAGTTTCCAGTTGGTAGCAATATTCAAGATCTTGTACGGGGCCATGTATAGGTTCAAGGTGGCCCACCTGCTTGTCTCGGAATCCAGGGGACTGATTCAACCACCTGCAGGAGGGGAGTGGCCTGAAACTCAGGACAGGCCTCTACCCCAGCAGGGAAATGAGTAGTTAGGAAAGCCCAGCAGAATCCCGCTTTGTAACCTGGACAGCGTGGTGGAAGCAAGAGGAAGCTCAGCGGGTCTGCGGCTGCTCAGGGCTTGAGAGCGCAATGGCACACCAACTCCACGTGCCACCCCTCCCTCTAACCGCTTGCTGGCCAGGGTCCAGCCTTCTCGGTGGTCTCGGGCTGAGGCTGAACTGGAAGGGCTGGAGAAGGGAGCCCTCACGTTTCTCACTTAGGAGGGGACCAGGTGAGTCTGGACCAGGCAACAGTGAGATGCAAGTTGGACAATCCTGTTCTTGCTGCTTTTCTGCTTAAGCTCTCTGAGCCCTCTCTTTTGAGTTTAAGTCTCACTCAGGCTCTTATCAGTAGCGTGGCCATAGGACAAGTCACTTAACCCCTGCTATCCTCAGTTTCCTTTACAGTAAAACAGAGATGTCTAATTTGTAGATTGGTTGTGAGGATTAGGAAAGACAAAGTAATTACAAAGTTGCTCTCAACGTGAGTCAATTCCTCTTCCTTCCAGCTCTCCCAGGCTGTGTATTAAATGCCATTTGTACAATTAAGACTTATTTACCCTCTTCCTGCCTTATTAAGGCAATAAGGATAATAATTTATACATGGTCTACACTTTCCTAAAATTTGTTCTATTCTATTCATTACCCTATTACCTCAGCTAATTTTTTCAATAATCCACTGAAATAGCTGGCAAAATATTATTTTTTAAATTTCAGTTAAATAGTAACAAAAAATATGTTTAAAAATTTCCTATTGCCGAGAGGAAAGAAAAAACTTGACATATTTCTGGGAAAGTCTAAACTTGTCCAAACTTGGCTGTCTAAAGCAGAGGAGAGGTGTTGGGAATAGATGACTGAAGGCAGTTTGAATTGTCCCCTGGGTGCTATGATAGTAGGAATGTTAAGAGTCACTGAACTTCTAACTTATTGCTTGAGTAATGTTCATACAAGTCCTTTTGGGTACACAGTTGAGTGCCCAATAGTTCTTGACTATCCAAAAGCTGGTTCTCCTTGGTTTCTAGATCGGGGCTGTAGCTTATATGTCTAACATCTCTGAAAGAGTTTCCTCCCAAGGGGTATTACTGTGTTCAATACTAGTAGAATGCTAAAATGCCTTTTAATAAGACAGTTCTTGATTGCTTTCAACATGCTCTGGGCTATTTCCATTCTAAAGACTGAGACACACACTTGACTGAGACAGAAAAGCAAAGTATACCTGCCGTCATCTGGTTGAGAGCAGAACTCTGAGGAAACGAGACCCTGGACAGGTAAACATTTGTCTTTGGGGTGAGACTTCTTTGTTTGAGGAGGGACCACTTGAGTGATTCCTTTTAATAACGTATTTGTAAAGCAAACACCTATCCGTTTTTCTCAGGGAAGCCCAGAATGTAGGGTAATAACCCCCAATGCAAAACCTTTAGAGTAAGATATTAAGTGTTCTATTTAATAACGTAAATGTAGTATATTAGCAAGTTTATTTAAAAAATTCCCCTAAATCTGGATTTAGATTTTCCTTAGCCTGAAAATGATTGTGTCAGTACAGTTAGGTGTCTTTTTGTCCAAGCAGTGTCCATATAAGACTGGGAACCACGGCAGGAAGGTCATGCAGGCCTGGACTTCCTTTCACCTCAAGGCCAAGGGTAGTCTGCGATGTGGCTACAGACCAGCTTGAAGCGGCACTATATGGACTGATCCACTGGTGTCCTACACAGAGTTAACGTGGAATAACCTTGATTTGGGGCAGTGTTTGAGGACTCACATGATCATCTCAGGTGTTTCTTTGAGGTCAGGGCAGCATCGCCATGAAGGAAATGGGTGCCCATGCACCTGTCATCCTGAGGTGGGAAAGATAAGGGCCTTAGCCTAGGGAGAGAAAACTTTTCCCCTTCTTTGGGAGCAAAGAGGGAATTGAGCTTGGACTCTGGAATGTGGGGGTGTCTGAAGATTCTGGTAGATGGGGTGTAGCGGGCTCCCACCCCCATCAGGAAAAGACCTGTGGGAGCTAAGGGGAGACAGTCAACTTGTGTTTGGGCTGTGATTCTGAGAGTAACCACCTTTAGTCATAGTTGGGGCTACCTTCTTGTATTTCTGTTCTCCCTGATCTTTCAGTGAAGCCTTATTTAAAGGGACAGCCCCTTTTAGATGTGCCTTGGGGCATCAATGGAGGGGTCTATGTTCATGCTTGAGGCTGAAGTGAAACTAGGAAAGCAGAACCAGCCTGGGACAGCTGGTTAGGTGTGAGCAGAGATGCTGTGCACAAAGTAGAGCAATGATCTGGAGAGAGCACCTGGCCAGGGGAGACTGAGGATTTGCAGAACATGTCATCATCCCTCAGGTTTTCACTGCTATCCTTGCGGGGGTGACCCAATGAAAGAGGAGACTTTCTGTGTGTACAGGGATGTGGCTCAGGGTTGACCCCTGAAAGCCGGAGAACTTAGGAGAATATCTGAGTTGTACAACCATCAGTACTCAACTCGGGTGTCTTCTTGAGCCTTCTCAGCCTTGTGTCTGGGTTCAGCATCTTTCTTAGTGTTCCTTTAGCATCTGGGTGCTATTATTTATACAAATAAATAATAAAACCAGCATTTATAGAGTGCTTACATTATGCCAAACAGTGAGTTAGGTGTTTTACATGGCTTATCTCATTTGGTACTTTGGTATCCCCATTTTTCAGATGAGAAAACTGAAGCTTGGAGAAGTTATGTGATTTTCCTCAAGTCCCACAGCTGGCATTCATGGAGTCAGGATTTGAACCTCGATGGTCTGTCCCAGAACCCATGCATGCAGGAATTAGAATGTAGTCCATTTGTTCACTTTTAAAAACAACTGTGAGTTTCCTTAGGATGGTATCTGTTTTTTATCTCTGTATCCCTGTCTTTTAGCATAGTGCTAGGTTCATAATAAACATTTGACAAATGATTATGGAAAGGAGGAATGAATGACAGAGCCTAAGGAACAAAATTTTAAGAAAACACACTGAAGCTCTTCTTACCGTTTATGAATGCATAAGATAATGTGCTCAGCTCTGCTCTTGGCACAGTATAATCACTCGATAAATTTTAGCTATTATTATCATTATTGGAAATAAAAATACATTTAAAAGAACAGTTGTTTTTACATAAGAATGTGTCATATACCTTAATTTTTTCAAAATATCCTTTACTTTAATCACATATTTCTATACAGTTTTAGAAAGAGGGGAGAATTTAGTTTCTATGCAGTATTTTGAATATATAGAAGTTAAATATCATTTTTGATAGAGTTTTCCTTTGAAATTTGAGCTGTATTTGCTTGAAATATGCATACAGGTAAGGAGAAAAGATTGCAGCTGCACGTTCAGTTTAAGCAATCTGTAGTGTGACCGTGTGAGAATACAGATGACATTAAATGTAAGAGAGTTGCTTATCATATGCTTCCAGCCACCACAGCCTGAGGACAAAAGCCAGCTGCCAGGTTAGAGGAATATTGTGATTTTAGTATAATACAAAAGTCAAGTTTTCTCCTTTTTGGCTTCATAGTCAATCCATTTTCATTATTCTTGCTACAAAAGTATCTAAATTTATTTTACTTTAAAAATTTTATAAACAGAAAATTGTACTATGGTGCCAGTTTATTTATGGCATTGCTATATCCTGATGTGGATGTCTTTGAGGACGTAGGTAGATTGAATGAATTGTTATTATTTATCCTTTACCCATTCCTGGTAGAACCTGCTAGTTGCACACCGCACCGTCCGTGCTCTCTCCTCCTCAGTAACCTAACCTGCATTTACATGGGGACAGTGTACCCAGCTAAAGGACTTAATCCCCATTGCAACTAGGTGTGAGTATACTTATGTGATGAAATTCTGCTCAGTGCTATATAAGCAGAAATGTTGTGAGTTATTTCTGGAAAATCTCATTTGAAGAGAGAGAGTAGACCCTTCTTTTCCTCCTCCTTCTCCTGTTGCCTGAAATGTGAATATAATGACTGGAGTTCCAGTAGCTATGGGCCTGGGCCATGAGGTGGCTGCGAATGGAAGCCGTGAATGGTAAAGCAACGACAAAGAAAGATCTCAGGTCTCTAACTCTGTGGAGACTGCATACTAGCCTTGAACTGCCAATTTCTGGCCATTGTGTGAAAGAGATACAAACTTTCATCTTATGTCCACTGTCATTTTGGATCTTCCTGTTATGTGCAGCCAAACCCAATCCTAATATTCTAAGGAAGGAACGGAAACTTTTGTAGAAAACGTTGTCTATATTTCTATCAGCATATTAAGGTACTTCCATTGTATGGTGTTTTTTTTCTGCTCATCTCCAGCTTCTTAGTCCTATCCTCTCTCTTTAATAATCTTTTAGGCTCCTCATTCACATGTCAGCTGTTTTGAAGACCCTTATTGCTATCCTCCTATTTTCAATACCTCTGTAAGGGTCTTATAGTGTCCTTAGTTCTCATCTCTCTCTAGTCTGAAATCCTCGAGAGGCCCCAGCATAAAATTATAGTTATATCCATGAACATAGAGGTTTCTTATTAATTCAGAGGGTAGGAACTTGTGCAAACAATTGTTCTAAGTGATTTTTTATTTAATAAGGTTTGTGGGAACTAATTTTTAGATAGCGTTCCTATGATGACAGATTAGCAAACACTGAGTTGAACACAGGCAGTCCTGATTTCAATCAAGCGTTTAATAGTCTCCAGTGAGAAGCAGTGAATAGAAAGAACTCCAACCAAGCTTTGACTCCCAGCTCTGACATTTATTAGCTATAAGAACTTGGAAAAGATAACTAAATTCCTTGAGCCTCAATATCCTTATCTATAAAATAAGTTGTGATAAAGATTAAAAAAGCTAATACACTTGTAAAATAAACATGTTTTTGTTAACTCTGATGTACTTTGCAAATATAAGATGGTTTGGATCAGTGGAAAAAAATCTGGGTCCAGAACTGAGTATATATTTGCTAGCTGTGTAATTTTGACCAAATTAGTTAATGTCTCTGAGGCTGAGTTTTCTTTTCCGTAAAATGAGAAAAATAATGGTGTTGCCTTACAAGGCTGTTGTGAGAGTTAAATGAAATAATGTATGTGAAGACTCTATGACAGTACCTGGTACTCAAAAAATGATGAATATTAGTATTCTTGTGGTTGTTACTGTCGTTATTACTTTCTCGGGGATAAATGGTGAACTATGGCTTGTTGATACTTAAAGTAGCTAAGTGGATGGGTGGTTGAACCATACTGTAAAAAGAATATCCATTAATAGCTTTATGTCAACCTAAAGTCAGACTGCAGGCTCAGCCAATATTTTTAATGATGCCATGCATGAAGGTAAATTTTGCTTATTACATTTGATGATAACACAAAGTTGGGAGGGCTGGAACCATGAGCATGATACGATGGAAAGGATATGGACACTGATGACTGAAGACTTGGCTTTGATTCCCCAAATTCAATCATGTGATGACTCAGTTTCCTCATCTGCAAAGTGATAATAACACTAACAAGAATACCAGGCAGATGCATTTTATGAGTGTATCTTCTTAAAGATCTCACATAATTCGTGGCTCATTCTGAAAAATGATAATGGGCTTGCTTGTTTACTGTCCAAAGTAGTCCCAATAAATGACAATAATATAAGCATAGTTCACCAGCTTCAAAATTATATTGACAATTTCTTTAAAAATTAGTGAATTTGAACTATTTCATATTTCATGCGCAAAGTGTGCCTTTACTTATATTTCAAATTTATGTACTTAAAATTTGCATAAAATGGAAATGACTGAATTAACCTGGGCTTCTACCCAGGAGAAGACTGCATGTTGGGGATTTTGAGGCCAGCTTGAATCGTTGGGGAGGCTTAAGAAGACCAGTTTGACCAAAACCTGATGGTTGTTCCTAAAAAGATCAGCCTTGAAAGAGCACTGATGATAGAAACCCTTCATCTCTGAGACAGTGGTGCTTTGCTGGTGTTGGGGGAAAAGGCTAGAGCTGACTAGGTAAGCTATATTTATGTATCAAGTTGGATAAAACTGGACTTTGTAGCTACATTGGACACCTGCTATTCTGGTTGTTATTCAGACTACAAGGCTCTATCCACAGATGTCAACCAACACTGGCTGCACTGCATGCCTTCTCTCAGCCTCACCTGACCCCTAGGCCTCAGGTTTTATGGCTTTGTGATAGCCACTGTGGTGAAGGACTCGGTGTGGGTCCTGAGACTAATGCCCAGAATCTCTGGCCCCTCTTACCATTTCCAGATTCATAGGAAGTCCTATGCCTCAGGGCATAGGATATAGTTTCCCTAGTGGTTGCTGAGGGGACCACAGCCTGGGTGTTTAAGGGAATAAACTCCTCATAGACCAAACTTTGGTCAGTGGGAAATGGGAGTCAGGATGGAGCTAGCAGATAAATTCCTTCTCCATTTTTCCCTACAATAGACTGTTCTGAGTCATGGTTTTTCCATGTAATCTGTCCAGACATGTCCTGCATGGCCCAGTGGGAACCCCAGTCAGGCACTTGCTTGTTACAGAATAGTGGCCAGTGTGGGCAGTGCATTACCTTGCATTTTCTTCCCATCCTCCTCTGACTCAGTTTTCTTTTCCTTCACTCTTGCTGCCCTGGGATTGCACCTGCCAATAAAGTCTTGCTTCAGACTTCTTTTTTTCTAGGGAACTCAGACTAACTCACTAACTATGGGCAGTGGATTGAAAGAGGTACTGAGTCCCTACCTTCTAGGAGCTTACAATTTAGGCCAAGAGACAGATCTATGGAGCATGAACCACAAGGCAAAGCTATGCACCGTGACAACTCACAATCCTCTTTGAGATCCTCCAAGACTTGTGTAGTTGTCTCTGGTTCTGGTTATTTTTGTGTGCTAAGTAAAACATCTTGATTTACTTATAACTTTGTAGTCAGTCCTCTGAGATTTATTCAAGCTCCTCACCTTCTGTAGAGGCCAGCATTTTCCTTGGGGTTTCAGTAAGATATTTTGAATGTGTTCATGTTGCTGTAGGCATTTTGCCTTGGAAAATACACCATTCAGTTTTTCTTTAATAATAGTATTTTATCATAGTTCTCTTTTCCTAAAATCAAATTACTGTCAGATTTTTTTTTTGCCTTCTCTCTCCAGTCAGACAATTGAATGTAATGATGTTGTTTACCCATAGATACTGTCTAGACTAATTTTTTGCCTGTTTTTTGAAATTAATTTAGCAGACTTTGCAGCCTAGCTAGCTACCTATATGGTACTGTAATGGATGTTTTGGACTTAGACCTTAGTATTTCTGAACATTATTGTCTCTAAGTGGGGATGAAAATGTGACTGAATTTGAAAGTGCCAGAATTTGCTTTAGTTGACTAAAAGTGGGAGATAAAGCCTGTTGTGGGGGCAATCTCTTTGTTTTGGGAGGACTATTTTAGTGAGTTGTCTTGTTTATGTGGGTATAAATTATCCCCAAACTTATGACAGTAATACTAATTCATTATTTCATGACATTTCTGAGGGTCAGGACTTCAGGAGCCGCTGAGCTGGGTGGTTCTGGCTTGGAGTCTCTTGTGAGTTTGCAGTTAAGATGTAGGCCAGCGCTGCCGTCTCCAGGAGGCTTGACTGGGTCTGGAAGATTCACTTCCAGGGTGGCTCACTTGTATGGCTAGTAAGCTAATGCTAGCTGTTGGCAGGAGACCCGAGTCCCTCACCGCCTGGATCTCTCCATAGGACTGCTTTGATGTCCTCATGACAGGGCGGCTGGTTTCCCCAGAGTGAGTATAACAACAGAAAACAAAGAGAAAGTGGCGGTGTTTTTCATGACAGAGCCCTGAAAGTCACACACTGTGGCTTCACTGTGTTCTTTTTTTTTTTTTTTTTAAAGATTTTATTTATTTATTTTTTCCCCCCAAAGCCCCCGTAGATAGTTGTGTGTCATGGCTGCACATCCCTCTAGTTGCTGTATGTGGGACGCGGCCTCAGCGTGGCCGGAGAAGCAGCGCGTCGGTGCGAGCCCGGGATCCGAACCCGGGTCGCCAGCAGTGGAGCGTGCGCACTCAACCACCAAGCCATGGGGCCGGCCCTTCACTGTGTTCTACTGGTCACACAGACCAGCCGTAGTATATCGTGGGAGGGGAGTGCACAAAGGCAGGAATCCCAGGAGAAGAGAATCATTAGGGAGCCATCTTGGGGACTGACTACCACAGTAAGTAGTACTGTTTCTTTTTCTTGAAAGCCTTTTAACTGTGGAGTAACCAAATGCAAATATATCAGACTGGGATAAAGGACATTTTGTTTAACAATGATATTCTAAAGGCTGACTTGATTGGGGATCAGCATGTAATTCTGCAGAGATTAATTTGCTGTTAAGTGATTTTTCTCCCTCCTCTGCTGGAGAAACCACAAGAGGAAGTGAGGACCTAAAAAAGGGATGCCCGTCGGAAGGACTCATGAAGGTGGGTTAAACCTTAAGTTCTTTCCAGTTAAAACCTTAGCAACTCAAAGTTCCTATAACTCACTCTTCTGGCAAAGTTCTGCACAGAAATTTCTGTGATTCTCCCAAGAGGGCCTGGCTTCACATGTGCCCATGGGCCAGCCCATCGGGGACAACCATCGCAAGACACTGCTTTGTTGTCCCTCTTCCCCACCAGCTTTGTAGGGTGGCTATCTGCAGCCTCCACGCTGGGACTCTGGTCCCAGGGCAGAGAGGAAAACGGCCCTTTCTCTGTCTCTCGTGTCCCACTTCATTGCAGGCCCTGAAGCTGCACAGCCTGTGCCTGCCCAGACCATCGCAAAGTCCTTCCTGAAAACAGGGTCTCTTTGCCTCTGAGTAACCCTCCACCAGGAACACCAAGGACAAGCAGTGGTTTTATTTTTCAGGCCTCTCTTCATCTTGAGTGTGACTGACTCACCTTCCACCTTGACTTATATTTACACGCTGCTACTTTCCCCTGGTATATTTACAAAGTCGCTGGTTTCTCCCTGTACTGTTAAATGTCTTCCAAAACAATCAGCTGTCAGAGCTAAGGAAATCTGTCAACATATGAGGTGTGGCATAGCACAAGGTTGTGATAAAAACTGATCTCAAGTATTAAAAATTCAAGCTGTCCTTTTCCAGCTAAGCTTTAAACGAGTGCCGATCATCTGCCCCAAGATCATTTTTTTGCTGGATCCCCTCTGCACTTTGAGCACTCTTGTGATACCCCACATATGGCACCATTTACAAAAGCCTCTTGCCTACTCTCTAGGTACTTTACGTGGAAGTGCTAAATAAGCCGAGCCTCATGTCTTGGCTCTCTCCGTTAAGGCTCCTGGGCTGGAGCCCTGAGAATCCCCCCTTGGCTATTTCTCTGTCACTGCACACGTTGCACAGATCTCCTGGGGATTCTGTCTCCTAAGTATCTTCCACATCGGTCTCCTCCTCCTTATTTCCACTGCCGCCGACTTGGCTCAGGCCCTCATCTAGTCCTTCCTGGATCACTCTAGTAATATGCAAACTGTTTTAATTCATCCTCCTCATTGCTGCTGCGGAATAATCTTTCTAAATACAAACGAAATCACATCTTTCTCCTGCTTAAAGTCTCTCCATGGGTCTCCGCATAGGCACTGGGATCAAATTCACGTGATGTCAGCCCACAGATTCTCCCCTACCTCTTGGACCTTGTTTCTACCATCCCCCCTGTGCTTGTTGGCAGCCATTCGACCTGCAAATATCTTACACTTATACTGTGTTTAATGTCCTATGCTTTTGCAGATATTCCTCCTCCTACCTTGTTGCATTTTCTACTCGTCCTTCAAGCCCTAGGTCAGGGGTTATTTCCTGCAAGACATTTTTCCTTTCTGGCTTGGATGTCCCTCCATGTTCCACAGCATCTTCTGCATGCCACTCTCCATGTCAGACGCAGCACGAGTTGTGCTTTAAGTTTTGGGTTCTGGAGCCAGAGTATGTGGGTTTAATCACATTTCTTTTATTACTAGCTGTGTGACCACTGGCAAGTGTCTCAGCCTTTTTTATGGCTCAGTTTCCCTGACTGTAAAATGATAATAGTACCTCTCCCGTGTGGTTGTCTGGGCTTTATATTGAGTTGACATATATGGAATACTTAGAGTAATGCCTAGCTCGGAGCCCAGACTCAAGGTCTGTCAGTTGTTCCCAATAGCTTATGGTATTTTCAGTTTGTTGTTCCATAGATTCAAAGCTTTTAAAGGGATGTACCTTGTCTTTGTTTTCCCAGCATCTGTCACAAAGAAGGCATTTCTGTCCATGCATAAAGGAACTATTAGTACTACCCGGAAGGTGTTATACTTAATGGCACCTTCCTGTTCTCCAGTACTTTCTGACCCATTTAGTTCACACAGGAACAAGCTAGCAGTGTGCACAGCAAGTCTTTAAATGATTGTAGTAAGTGACAGCATGTGTTTATACGAGATTACATTATTCATTTCCAAAACAAGATTTCCATACTCAGAGAAAGATATTCTAGTTTGCTAGAATTTTACTGTTTGAGTGATTTCTATTACAAAATCAGCACTGTTCTTTCTCGTTGGTGTGAGACATCTTTTAGGATACGGTGTACGACTACCTGCAGATTACCACATTCCCACGTAGTGGTCATGTTGTTGGCTCAGTGAGAAATTCTCTTTCCTATCTTCTTTGAATCTCTCACATACTTTTGTATTTTAAATAACGTTTCAGAATCACATCATGTGTCCAACGGACTAATAACAGACAAGCTCTTGCCATCTGCGTAACACATCTCTGAGAAAGGGTTACTGAGTAGCATGAGATTTCATTTTACAGAAACATCTTCTGGTAAATACACAAGACATTCATCATCCTCCATTTCTAGATTAATATGTTTTTATCTAATAAGTGTACAATCATTTTGAGACTAACTGCATTGTTTAGCAGTCAATAATCTTCTGGATATCTATATTAGAATTAGATTTGACTATAAATGATAGAAACCCAAAATAACAGTGGCTTAACAAGTTAGAAATTTATTTCTTTCTCATGTAGACATAGGCAGTCCTGGATTGGATGGCAGTTCAGTCATCAGAGACCAAAGCTCTTTCATTTTCCTGCTCTATCATCCTTAATACACAGGTTGCAACTCCTAGTTTAAGATGGCTCCAGCCTTCACATCCTCAGTCCAGTCAGTAGGAAAGAGGAAAAGGGAAAAGAGCACTCTGCTGATATTTAAGGACACTTCCTGGAAGTTGCATATACCTTCCCATTCATCAGAACTTGGTCACATGGACACACCTAGTCAAAGGAAAGGTTGGAAATGTAGTCTTTGTCCTGGATGGCCTCCATCTAAAAATTGGAGGTCTTGTTTCTGAGAAGAATGGGTAAATGCATATTAGAAGATTACTATTAGTGTGTGCTACTATTTGTCTCGCTGTCATTTAACTGTCTCAGGTTACTAGGGTCTAAAACTGAAAAAATAGTTGGTAAAATGGCCCTATTGATGTCAAAATCATGCACTGAGAAAATTTTGACCCTTCATGTGTTAGCTAGAGTGAAACTATTTTTAAATTTTAGAAGCTATGTTGTCTTTATGAATTGACTCCAAAGTTAAAAAATGTGTATTATTAATGTTGTTGCAAATAACTTTCTCATATAGGATCAATAAAAAATATAAAGGGACATATGACACCAAAGGCACAGACAACAAAAGCAATGGACAAATTGAATTTCATCAAAATTAATAACTTTTGTGTATTGAAGGACACTATCAACAGAGTGAAGAGGCAACCCGTGGAATGGGAGAAAAATATTTGCAAATCATATGTCTGAGAAGGGATTAATATTCAGAATATATAAAGAACTCCTACAACTCAACAACAAATAAACAAACTGACTAAAAAATGGGCAAAAGACCTGAACAGACTTTTCTCTAAAGAAAATATACAAATGGCCAATAAGTACATGAAAAGATGCTCAACATTGCTAATCAGGGAAATGCAAATCAAAACCACTTTAGGGGCCACCCCGGCGGCATAGTGGTTAAGTTGGCGTGCTCAGCCCAGGGTTCGCAGGTTCGGATCCCAGGTGTGGACCTACACACCGCCTATCAAGCCATGCTGTGGCAGGCGTCCCACATATAAAATACAGGAAGATGGGCACGGATGTTAGCTCAAGGCCAATCTTCCTCAGGAAAAAAAGAGGAGAATTGGCATCGGAGGTTAGCTCAAGGCTAATCTTCCTCACACACACACACACACAAAATAGAACTACCATATGATCCAGCAAGCCCACTTCTGGGTATATACCCAAAAGAATTGAAAGCAGAGACTCGAAGATGTATTTATACACCAATATTCATAGTGGCATTATTGTGAATAGCCAAAAGGTGGAAGCAACCCACGTGACCATGGATAAATGGATAAACAAAATGTGATATACACATACAATGGAATATTATTCAGCCTTAGAAAGGAAGTTCTGACTATGTTACAACATGGATGGAGCTTGAGGACATCATGCTAAGTGAAATAGCCAGTCACAAAAGGACAAATACTGTTGGATTCCACTTATATGAAGTACCTGGAGCAGTCAGATTCATGCAGACAGAAAGCAGAATGGCAGTTGCTGGGAGCTGGGGAGAGGGGGGAATTGTGGGTTATTATTTAATGTTTATGGAGTTTCAGTTTGGGAAGATGAAAAAGTTCTAGACATGGATGGTGGTGATGGTTGCACAACAGTGTGAATATACTTTATGTGACTGAGCTGTACACTTAAGAATGATTAAAATGGTAAGTCTTATGTTATATATACTTTACCACACTAAAAAATGTTTAAAAATTTTTAAAAATGTGGGTATATTTATATACATGCATTTGTATAATCAGACTTGAAACCAATTCCAGAAAGTTTTTGCCAAGAATCTTGACCTTATTTTGAAATTCTATTAAAATATTTCAAATCATACACAAAAATAGAGAGACTAACATGTGAAGAACTCTCTAGTTCCTTTCACCCAGCTTTACCACCTCAGTTTATAGTAAACCTTCCTTGTGAATGGTTAGTCCATCGCCTCGGTTGTTGACTTCCATTTGTGTGTACTATCCTTACTCTGATGATCTGAAAAGCCATCTATAAATTTCTCATATTTGTGAAACTTTTTTACGGGTGTCCCAAGAAAAGCCTTAGAAAACCTTTCTTATCGCAGACCCTACAAAAGGAGCAGCATTGTGTAGACCAGAGGTTGGAAACTTATTCTGTGAAGAGCCAGGTAGTAAATATTTTAGGCTTTGTGGTCACATTTTGTTGTTAGTGCTCTCGAGTGGGTTCTGACTCCTAGCGACCCTGTGTGCAGCAGAGCAGAACACTGCCCGGTCTTTTTGTGCCATCTTCTCACCTTCCAGTGCTATATCAGACAATGCTTGCTGCTATTCATAGGGTTTTCATGGCCAAGCCTTTCTTCCTGGTCTGACTTAGTCTGGAAGCTCTGCTGAAACCTGTCCACCGTGGGTGACCCTGCTGGTATTGGAAATCCTGGTGGCATAGCTTTCAGCATCACAGTAGCACACAGCCACCATAGTATGACAACCGACAGACAGGTGATGTGGTTCCCTGTTGGGGAAATGAACCCAGGGCTGTGGTGGTGAGTGCACCCAGTCTTAACCACTAGACCACCAGGGTCACATTAGCCTTGTTGAATATTCTTGTTTTTTTTTTTCTTTTTAAATATTCTATAAAAAGGTAAAAACCTTTCTTAGCTTGTGGGGCCAGATGAAAAAGGGCTTCTTCCAGATTTGGCACAAGGGCTGTAATTTGCTGACCCCTGGTAAGCCTCTGAGGCCCTTCTGATGCCAGCCCACAGCAGAGTGGCAGATGTGGGCATCTAATCACGATCAGCCAATCTTTAGGGTAGCCAGCAACCTCTGTTTAGGCCTAACTCAAATATGATGATTTCAAGTCTGGTTATGTAAATGCATGTGTATAAAAATACCCACTTAAAAATTTTTTTAACCATTTTTTATTGTAGTAAAATTTTACCGTGGTACTCCTCTAAGTGGAATCCCATAGACCTGTCAGGTCTATTTCCTGGAACTCTGAGAAGGAAGGATTTAGAGGTGAGCAACCCCAGGAAAAACTGATGATGGGTCCTAAGTGAGAGACCTAGAATAGTCTCAGTTTCAATCCCAGTATATTCATACAAGAAACCCCCTTTTCTTGAGGAAACTTAAGTGATATGTTTCTTGTAACCAGAGAATCTAAATTACTCTCATCTACTGCAAATGTAAATTGGTACAAATACTTTGGAAGGTGGTCTGGTAATATCCAGTACAGTTGAATATGGGCATATCACTAACCCAGCAATTCCACTGTTAGGTATCTTACCTGGAGAATTCTTGTGCGTTTGTACCAGAACATCTATGTACAAGAATGTTCACAGGGTGCAGCGTGTCCACAGTGGACTCTAACCCGGTCAAATCCCAACTCCGCCGCTTACACAGATGTGTGACCTCAGACAAGTTACTTATTTCTCTGTGCCCATTTTCCTCATTTGCGGGAGGGAATAATTATTTAATCCTCACAGGGTTGTCGTAAGGATTAAATAAGTTAATTTATGTAAAATGCTGGGCTCGCAGGAAATGCTACATAAGTCTTAACTGCTGTTACAACTCATATTATAGGAGCATTGTTCATAATAGCAAAAAATTGAAAACAACCCAAACCTCCATCAACAGAGAATGGATAAATCAACTGTGGCATGTGGCAATGTTCACATTATGGAACGCTACATAGCTTAGGAGTGGAAAGAATGAACGAGAGCTCTACACATCAACAGGTATAAATCTTAGAACAACGTTCAGAGAAAAAGGCAGGCACAGAAGAACACGAGTCATATGACCCCTGTGTTACCAAATTAGCATAATGAAACCTATCATCTAGAGACACATACATAGGAGCAAAAGGTCGAAGAAAAACAGAAAAATGAGTAAGAGAAAAGTCAGGACAGTGACAGGGAGACGGGTCGGGGCGGCTCAGTGACATCCGTGATGTTCTTCAAGTTTAGAAATCCAGTGGTAGGTTCTGTGTGTTGTTATGGTATAAATGTACAACAGTGAATCCAGGAAACCAAATCTAAATGTAAAGATAAATTAAATGTAAAGATAAAATTTACATGGAAAAGAACTGAGCTTGTTGAAATTCAGGAAATAAGAATTAGAACAAAAAGGAAATGGTTAACATGCTCTACAGAGACTTCATTAAGGAACTAAATAGGTTGAATATAGTTTGCTCTAGAAAATACTTATTTGATGACAATTTATCAGTGCTGGTATTACTTCTGATTAAAATGTTTGTCTTCATAAATTCAAAGTCAGTATGACCTGGGGGTCAAAATAGCTGGATTAAATCATTCTGTACATAGTTGACAATACCTTAACGATACAATAAGCATTGAATTTATATAATGAGATTTACACATTCATAGGAAAAACAAGAGTGCTGGGTGGGAGCAAAGTGTCAGGAAAACCTAAATACTCGAATTGTTAACAGGTAAAATAGCAAGAGAGTAGTTTTTCTCTAAACATGAGAAATAGGGAAAACACAAGGAAATACCGCCATGTTATAAAAAAGAAGAGTGAATTCCATATTGAAGTGATCGTTTGGGTAGTAAGCTTGATTTACTTTCCCCAAGATTTAATTAAGCTGGTACATGGAGTTTAGGAGTGAACAAATCTGTGGACAGCTTCACTTCCAAAAGCCACTGCATACTTAGCTAGTTTCCCAGGAAACAGCAAGTACACTGCCCTCTGGATATCTTCAGGGGTGAGGGTACAACGATTTCTGAAATACATCAGGTTGCAGGCTTCTGTAGAAATGCGCTCAGACATGTCGTTGATCAGGGTGTTCATGATGTCCAAGGTGCGAGCTGATATGCTCCTCCCGGGAACCACTTCCTTTAGGACCCTGGTGATGTAGCGTGAATAATTTCTGTGGCCAGAATAGGTGGTGGCGTGTGATTTCTTTCTGAAGACTCGGCCTTGACGTCCTCTGGAGCACCTGTTCTTCTTGGTGGTGGCTCTGGCCATTGTAGATGTTGTTCTCCTGACAGTTACTCGTGGAGAGGAGAAGGGCCTCAGAGTGGGGGCAGCTCCCCTCTTTATGTCGGCATGTCACAATCAGGCTCCTCTTTGATTGGCGGTTGCTTTCCCTATGTCACAATCACCTAGCAACAGCATTGATTTGTTGTTAGGGGAAAATCCTGCTCTTGGCTCACCGAAAGCTTTCCTGAGAAGACAGTGTTGCAGGGTTGAGGTTGACTTCATGGCAGAAGAGTACTCATTTTTCCTACCTTGTTTCTTAGCAGTTTATAAGCATAGTATACAATATTTCCAGAACTGGACAAACCTCATCAAATCGGGGGGTTAGTAGCAGGGAAGAAAGGAAAAAGTGCCATAAGCCTTTTTGGGGGGAATCTCTGTTTATAAAAGTATTCATAAATTCATATTATAAGCAAATGAACAATTAAATAAGCCACTAAAAATCTCAAAATGATTATTTTATAATAAAAATAAATATTTATAGATAATCTTCTTTTAAAAATTATGACCATTATTTTAAAAATGAATCCTAATTTTTTCTGGACCCCAACTCTTTAGGAGCAAATATGTACAGCTAGAGAACAAAACAAAAACTCCCCTATTTTCTTGTTTAAATTTTATGTGGATTTGTTAACTTTTTATAATGATATTAATATCATTCTTGAAAATTTCACAAATCTCATTACATGGTCTGTTTTCTTTACTTGTTACTGTAGTTCTGTCATTATTAACCAAAGTGTGTGGGAGGTCATTCTTGCTCATGTATCATGTTGATATTCATGCTTTAAAAAAAATCTCCATTTGCCTTCTTAATCAAATTCATCTGGATAAAATAAAAGAGAAATAGAGGCAAGTATAAAAATTGCAACTCACAAGCAATTCACAATTGCCCCAACTATTAATGCTGCCATGAAAGTTCTTTCACTGTGAGCTGCTTCACAGATAAGGGAGACGGGGCTATGTGTAATTTCTGGAATGCTATCTGAAATTCCTCTCCTTTTTCTCCCACTCAAGAAAGTAAATCTGAAATAAGGTGAGTAAGAATAATGTTATTATAGGGAAAGCTTTGAACAAGCTCTAATTTTTGGAAGACAATGGGCATCATTTGTAAATGTTGCAGTTCATTGCTAGAAATACACCTCACACCAGTGTGGTCACTGAGAGGAGGCTGTGCTGCCACATATGCTTTGGGGTGATGGATCTTTAGTCAGCTCTTGCTAATTTTACTTTCAGATTTCCCTGGATATAATTACTTAGTTAGCTTAATTATAGCATAGCTTTATTTGCTATCATTTAGAAGAAGCTGTCAGGTGGAGAACGTTCATTCCCTAGTCCTCACATACCTGCCTGGAAGAGCTTTCACTAGGGTAACACTCCTGGCCTCTCCTCCCCCTCCCCTACCCCACCCTGGGACAATCCTTCCTGGGATGGGCGGGGTGGGGGGAACAGACACGCCCCCCTCAGCCCCTCTGTGCTCCTGTCGGGTCTGACTGTGGGCCGCTGTGCTCCTGGCGCTGGATCACTTTGCTGGCTGGCGGTAAACGAGTAGTCATTCTGCTGAATGGGAGGGGCTGTGTTAGGAAGCCTGTTGTTACCCCTCACCAGAGCGCTAGTCTCCAAACGGCCTGTCATAATAACGCTGACGTTTTGATCCCCAGCTTTCTGATCCCTGTGACTCTCTCAGTCGGTTCTGTGCCTGGGTGAGGAGCAGGAACACTGCACTATAGTACAGGAGCTAAGGGAAAAAGGCTTTAAAGCCCAAATGATAAACTATATACTAAAATGCTCATTGATCAGAAAGTTCAGAAAATGAGGAATACTGATTCCGTAAAATTTCTGGCTACTTTAGGGTGAATTCCCTTTTACAATTTAATGAATCATTCTAAAATATGTATGAGTTCACCACTGATACACTGGTTTATCTTTTCCTTCTCCCTTCCTCCTCCTCCAGACAGTCTGGAACAAGGGACAGACACCTTTTAGCATAATGACCTTCAGGAGATGCGTGTTGAATTATCAGTCTGGGCAATGCAGCAAGTCTGATTGTTTTGCATCTGCCATACCCTGAGAATGGACACTGTGAAGCCCTCTCTCCTCTCCTCTGCCCTCACCTAGGGTGAGGGTCCTAGCCTTGGAACAAAGCCTGGAGACACAGGAGAGTAAAAGTACTGATGACCAGAGGTCTGGGGTCCCCAAGCTGCTCCACTGTAGCTGGAGTCCAAAGTTAAGAAGCGCTCATGCATTTTTCCAGGCTCTTGTTTTGGGCTGGATCCCACTACGTCTATCTGGGCCATAGGTTGTATGTCTTCCATGATCGAGTATGTGTAGTATGGGGGCTACAGCTGCTTAGTCTTTTGTTTATGGTTGAGGATCTTGTAATGACTCAGGGTCGTCATGGAAACTCTCAGTGATTGTTCTACAATAACGGTGGCAGAGGTGATATTAATTCAAAGCTGAAAACATGCATTGACAGGTATGAGTGTACTCTGGGAACATTTTTACAGCCAACAACATACAGCCACTCTATTAGCTTACTATGGCTGCTGTAACAAATCACCACAAATTTAGAGCCTTAAAACAACACAAATTTGTTATCTCATAATTCTGGTGGTCAGAAGTCTGAGTGGGTTTCATTGGGCTAAAATCAAGTAGTCAGCAGGGCTGTATTCTTTCTGGCGACTCTAGAGGAGAATTGTTTCCTTGCCTTTTCCAGCTTCTAGAGGCTGCCTGCATTCCTTGGCTTTTCCTCCATCTTCAAAGCCAGTAAGGGACAGTCAAGTCTTTCTCATGCTGCATCACTCTGACCCTGCGTCTCCTGCCTCTGTCTTTCACTTATGAGGACCTTTGTGATTACATTGGGCCCACCTGGACAATCAGGGTAATCTCCACATCTCAAGATCCTTAACTTTATCACCTCTGCAAATTCCATTTTGCCGCGTAAGGTAACATATTCACAGGTTTGGGAGTTGGGGATATGAACACCTTTGAGGGGGCGTTATTCTGCCCACCACAGCCACCGTGAGCAGAATGAGATTGTCGGGGAAGATCTGGGTCACTAATGGTATAGAAGTCGGAGATGAAAATACTGTCCTTAGTAGATGACCAGAAATATATTTTAAAAATACTTTCTATATATGGGCTAACTTTCTTGTAATTTGCTTATTTTTCCTAAAAAGGGAGAGTTGTCTTGGATTTTTACTTTCTGTGCTGTGTCTCTACATTATAGTTCCAAAAATATACTAAATAAAATTGACTTTATCCTTGGAAGGCCAGAGGATGACAGTAGAGGAGAGATTTTTCTTCCCTCCCCTCTCACTCTCACATTCCCTTCTCTCTCTCTTCTCTTCTGCTAGTGTTCTCTCCCCTCTCTTGCAAGTATTTATTGAATGCCAACCATGTGCCAGGCACTGCATTAGTTACATGGTGGGGACATAGAGACGAAGAAGATACAATTCCTACCCTCAAGGAACTCACGGTTTATTGAGGTAGATGGACACGGAAGTAATCGATTACTGTGAACAGGCTATGACGGGGCATCCACAGGGCACAGCAAGAAGACATGCTGGTTCCTAGATCACTCAGGCTTCCAGGGCAGGTTTCTAGGAGGAGGTGATGTTTTAGTTGAATCTTGACGGATGTAGAAGTTATTCAGGCAGATAAGGGTGGTGGTGGGGGTAGTGGAGACATGGCTATGTAAATACAGTACCTCAGGGAAAGAGGTCCTCTTTTTGGTTTTGCATGAGAATAGAAGACCTTTGGTCTGAAAGAGTCTGAGCTTGCTTGCCCTTTGTTGTCTGGTGGTATTCAGGTGTGGAAGAACAGGTGACCTCCAGAAAGAGGCAAAGGAAGCATGTTTACCAGGGGAGAGTCCAGGTTTCAGTTAAGGCCGCAGTTCTCAAGCTTGATGCATACTGAAGTCAACCTAGGGGGATTAAAACATGATCAAGCCAAGCGTGCCAGTGCTGGACGCCGACTAACTGAATCAGTTTCTGCAGGGGCAAGGCTCAGGCAGTTTTTAAATTCTTTTAACGTGCAGCAGTGTTGAGAGTCACTGGTTGAGCTAAGATAGAGCAAAACGTTTGAAGGCATTGGGGAGTTTTTTGTCAACACTGGAATGGGATTGTAAGGGAAAGGGCTACGAGGGAAGAGAGAAGAGAGGAGGGGAGTTAGGAGGAGGAGGATAGCGAGAGCGAGCAGATGAGAGCACGGAAGACGACGGGAAGAGTGGCTCCTGAGGGTGACACATGTTCTCTGGTCGTGGGCTCCGTGTCCAGAGACACGAAGAGATGCAGACTTGGGTGTCAACTTGCTTCTGAGCGTTTCAGTTGAGGCTAACTTGGCTGAAAAGCTCTTTCTGTGCTTGGCCAGGAGAGATCTGGGAGAACTGAGGAGGGATAAGGGAAGGGGGTGGAAAGGCTGGGACCCACGTGGCTGTGGAGTCTTACCTGTCTCACATGTCCATGTTTGAGGAGAGTAACACGGACGAGTTTTCCATGTTCTCCTTTCCCCATGTGTTGACAGTTCTCTGGCCTGGCTCATTTCTCTTTGACTTCATTCTGCCTTTTTTTGCTGGATTCCTGAGGCTGATGCTCCTATACTCACTAGTACAGACCCCTCTCCCTCCCAGAGCAGGGTCACCTGTGTCCTGCTTTGGCTAATCTGAAAGCTGGGTCATTGTTCTCAGATGACCTGAGAGAGAGTAATTAGATTAGCCTTGTGCAGAGTACGAACACAAAAAAGGAATTAGCTCTTAAAGTAAGTAGAAGGTTGTCAATTCCTGATGAAGTTCCTGGTGAGTCTGATGTTTTTTTAGCAGAAAACAGACCATGTATTGGGACAACAGAGAGTAGAAAAATTTTACTTTTGCTTTGAGTTCTGGTTCACATATATAGTAAAACATCAATTAACTAAAAAGTAATTAACCCTCCTCCCGGAATCAATAGGTTATCATTGTAAACTGGGTTTTCCTCCAGCTGCAATGCGAGTGCTCTTGCTAAGGGTGTAGAATGGGAATAGACGTTGCCCAGCGTCACCTGGCAGGGAAGCTGTGGAGCCAGGGGGTAAATGGAGGCCTGTTTGACCTCCACGCTGGAGCTCTTAACCACTAGACCCTCTGCCTCTCACTAGCTGGCCGAGAAGGGAGGATGTTCCAAACAGGAGGAAAGGACTGAGAACAACATGGAGGCAGGAAATCACAAACTATATTCAAGAACCAGGGAAAACTGTTTTGCTGGAGTAGAGGGGTTATGTCTGAGGGTGTTGAGAGAGATGGAAGGGTATAGTGGGCTTAGTTGATAACACGTCTTAAATTGTAGTCTAAGCTGTTAAAATTATTCTCTAGGTAGGGGCCGGCCCTGTGGTATAGCAGTTACGTTCTCACCCTCCGCTTCGGCCGCCTGGGGTTCTCAGGCCTGGATCCTGGGTGTGGACCTACGCACCGCTTGTCAAGCCATGCTGTGGCGGCGTCCCGTGTAAAGTAGAGGAAGATGGGCACAGATGTTAGCCCAGGGCCAATCTTCCTCAGCAAAAAGAGGAGGATTGGCGACAGATGTTAGCTCAGGGCTGATCTTCCTCACACACACAAAAAAATTATTCTCTAGGTATTTGAGAGTCACCGAGAATTTGAAGCGTGTCAGTGATTGGCTCAAAGTGATGTTTTGAGAGAACTGATTTGGTGCTGGGTACAGGAGGGATTAGAAGAAGAAATGAGATCAGAGAGCCCAGCAATGTCATTGTTGAGTGGCCCAAGAGTGGGACAATAGAGGTCTGAACAGGGGTAGTAGGAGTGGGAAGAAGGGACTGTCTTACAGAGAATTGGTAAGATCTGATGATAGATTTACTACTCGGGGCAAAGGAGAAGGAAGGCTGTAACATAGTGCTAACCTTTATTGAGCACTCTGTGTCTAGGCACTGTTCTAAGTACTTCCCAGGTACTAGCTCAGTTAGTTCTCACAACCACCCTAGGATATAAGTACTACCATTATCAGCGTCTTCTTTGCACAGGTAAGGAAACTAAGATGCAGAGTGGTTATGCAACTTGCCTCAGATCACACAGCTGGTTAGTAGAAGAGCTGGGATTCAAACCCAGGCATCCAGCTGCAGGCCCCTGCTCCTCCCTCTCAGACATCCTGCTTCTCTTGTCATCCCTTATGTGAACGGCGCTCTGCATGCTGCCTGTGCTTGACCATTGCGTCTGCTTCATCTTCACGAGTCCAGGGGAGTAGGTAGGACCAGTAGTACTTCCCGCCTCACAGTGTCAATCTGGCTGTTACCAACAAGTGAGAGGAAGAACCCCGATCTTCTACCTCCGTCTCCAGTGCTCTGGCCAAAGCCTCATGCTCTATATTTCTAGGGAAGAAAAATGAAAATTCATTAACCAAAATAGTACAGTTGGAGCAATGAAGAAGATGTGATGTTAGAATTTAGGATGAAAAATCTGATTTTCAGCACCCTCAGGAAGTTGCTTTTCTCACTTTACATTAAGTAGAGTCCCTCAGGCTGTGGTACACATAAAGAGGAATCAGTCCTTTCCTCAATGAGGGAGAGGATCTGACAGCCGTCATACAGCTCCTCGTTCTAGACAGGTCAGAGAGAAAAACGCACCTTCACCCAGAGGGAGAGGGTGAAGGATTCTAAATTGGGATAAAAAGACTTAAGGAAGGGAGCCTGTGCTCAGAGAATCCTAATAAGGTTTTAAAACCACATCTCTTCTTCAATCATCCCGTGATGCCCTTTTAAGCTGGTTTACACGTAAAGAAACCAGAAAGACAAATATCCTAAACATTACAAAATTAGAGGCAGATAAGCATAATAAGAAAATTGTGTTCACTGCAAAACAGCTAAACTAGAAACCAGGAGCTGCCAAGTATCTTTATTTAAGTACATAAAATTGTGTCCCATTCTAAGGGATATAATAAAGTCTTGCCTTGGCTACATTCAAAGAAAAAAATACCCAGTGTTCTTGAATTGAATAAAATCCAAATACCTCAATCCAGTCTCTCTTCAGGGCCCAGTAAAAGAATACAAATCTTTCAGCAGCTCAGACTGAAGACATTCACACCAAGGCCGGTTTCCAATGTTCTTGTTGCTGAGTTTTATTTTAGGACCAGCCTCTGATGTAGTGCAGTCTCTCTCTAATCTCTTTGGGCAAGACTGTGTCACTACAGATCTCTTAGAGGAATGATGGAATTAGTGAGGCTAGCTTGCTCTGGAGTATGCTGGAAGCTGCCATCTGAGGACCTGATCTCTCCATTCTATTGTGTCCTGAAATCATAATACATGAGTGACGTCTGCAGAGTACTTCCTACTTTCCAAAATATTGGGAGTTTATGAATTAGAAGAATAATACTGTACCCTGTAGTAGGCCTGGTTAGGTTCCCTGATGAGGTCCCATCTCCTCTGTCTCATATAAGAATGAACTGTTTTCCCACAGGAGGGTTTTGAGGACATCTGCCGGCGTGGGTCTGTCTAGAACCCACAGAATGTTGTAACCAAGTGTCTCCGGCCAACGGAACACCTTCTGAGTGCTCACTGCTTCCTGGTGTACAGAGGAGGTAAGTTGTGATGTAACTGAGGACTCTGAAATAACACGGTTGTTCTCTGAATGGTGCTTCCCACAGAACTGGTTCAGGAAATGTCTTGCCTTCAAGGCATGTTATCTTCAGTGCTGAGAATCTAGTGAGGCCATAATATAGAAGTTTTAACACTATCTCCTTCCATTTTTTTTAACAAACTTTGCTGTAAGCAGGGTAGCCCACCTGTTTACAGATGAGACTTAACTCGGAGAAATTGTGCTGCTTGCTTCAGAGGTGCATACCCAGCAGTATGGCCACTCTAAGTCCAGAACTAGGTTTCTCTCCACTGATTATGCTGCTGGAATCAAGCTTGTGCCCACTCCTGCAGCCTTAATGGACTTGGTGGTGGCTGTTAGACTCTTTCTGGAATTCTGTGGGTCCTTGATCCTTGTAAGAATATGTGATGTGCACCCTAGTATGTACTGTCTCATGGAAGTTGCTTGGTTCTTTTTCTGTCTTACCTTCTTTGTAACGACCATAAGTCTAGGAACAGGACTCAAAGAGGCTTGGACAGTGAGGGGTCTTAAGAGCCAGTGTGGGCTGTGCAATGTAATGTACGTTTCCAGGTGCTGGTGGGGCATGCGTCAAGAGAAATGTGATTATTCTCTCCTCTCTTCTAGCCCAAACTCTGCATATTATGGACCACTCTAACCCAAGAATTGTGACCATAAATAAGTAGGATTTAAAAACTCAGCTGCTTTCAGTACAGGTAAAAGAATATTTTTTAGGAACTTGAGATTAGAGAAAGGGTTACAATCAGATGAAAAACACAAATCATAAAGGAAAAGGTTGACCTTTTTGCCTGTATTAGACTTAAGGCAACTATATGATAAAAGACTCCATAAACAAAAGTCAATGACAAGCCACAGACTGGGAGAAGATATTTGATAAGTACGTAACTAATCTAGAATAAGTATTCAGAATACGTAAAGAACTCCTGTTAATCAATTTTTAAAATGACAACTTGTTGGATAAATAGGGAAATTATGTGATCAGGCAATTCACAGAATAAGAAGCCCCCAAAAGGTGATCAGCATGTAGGAAGGTGCTCAACCTCGGCAATAGCCGGGGAAATGCAAATTAAAACCACAGAAATTATTTCACTCCCACTGACTCACAAAAATTAATTACCCTCATAAGGCTAAGTGTTGGCAAGACTGTAAGGAAATGTAATTATTATTATTTTGTATATTGCAGATGGGAGTGTATGTAAATTGCTAGGATCACCTTGGACAGCAACTTTGGCCACACTTGGTAAATTTGAAGATGTGCGTCTCCTACAATATAGCGTTCATGTGGGTATATGTACTCTAAAAAAACTCTTGCACATATGTGTAAGGAGACAAGTGCTTGGATGTGCGGTGGAGCAATGTTTGCATAGAAAAAAAGGGGAAACAATCCATCCTTAAGTAGGGAAATGGCTGAATAAACCATGGTTTCTCATATGGTGGAATAATCTGAAACAATTTTAACAGATGAACTGGGGTCTCTGTGTATAAAACTTAAATATCGTTGAGAAAAAAGCAAGTTGCAAGGTGATATGTATTGTATGATATCGTTTATGTAAACATTGAAGCATAAAACAATAGAATATATTGTTTATAGATTTAGAGATATGTGGTACGAATACGAAAAAATACATGCGAATGATCCAACTGCCTAGGAGTAGTTTCCTCTTGGGGGTCAGGGAGGGAGAGAGAAAGGGACAGAGATGGATTGGAGTGGGGCTTTAGCTGTATCTATCAAGTTTTATTTAATTATTTTTCAAAAGAGAGATCTAATGCAAATATGGAAAAATGTTTTGGGACTCATATTATTTTCTTTTTGTTTGAAATAATAATTTAAAAAACTCAGCTACCGTAAAAAACAACCATTATTTAGTAATAAGTTTTACTCATAAAAGAGGGCCTCAAGGCTTTGTCAGAGAATTGGAAGCCTGCAGTAACACCTGCAGGTCACAGAGGGCGCCACACAGACAGGACAAGTACCCACTAATAGAAAATGGTAAGAAGGTCATTGTAGAGCCTGAAGTACAGGGGTTTTTATGCTGATGGAAATATCCAACAGTAAATAGCGAAGGAATCTGAAATGTCTTTCAGTCCAGTGTTTCCCAGACACGACTGAGGATAAGACTCTTCTGGGAAAATGATGAAAAATACAGATTCTTAGGCTCCTTTCTTGGAGTTTGGATTCAGTGAATTTCTGGGGGAGCCAGTGTTATGAAGAATACACTTAGGGGAACACTGACTTATATGTCTCACTGTCAGTGGAAACATTCGTTAATTCCTTCCCAAATGCTCTTCTCCCATCTGTCACCTCATTATTTGTACTATTCTCTTGCCATCTAAATTGAAGGCAATTTAAACAAAAACTGAAAAGGATTGTGGAAGTAGCCAAAATCGACCTGCTTTCCGGGGCGGGACTTTCCTATGCCTCCCCTCCCCCACTACACATCCCACGTCTAATAAGCCAATGAACTTCAAGGTGAAATCAGAGTATGGAGCCTGAACTCAAATTATGGATCCGCTACTGGTGTTTAACCTGCATGTCCTTGTGCATACACATCCTCTTTATCAGTCAAGCTTGCTTTCTGCAGTTTGAGGAGATGCCTTAAGGGAAGACAGTGTCTAAAATCCCTTAAAAGATAGGGAATGGGGATTCCTGAGGGCCTTAGTCATCGTTATGTTCCTAGTGCTAGCACAATACTTATATCTGTTGGTTTCTGAATGAATGGATAGGGCCCTCCCAGAGCAGCTGGCAGGGCCACATCACCATCTTTCGAAGTCAGGGAACTAGGGGAACAAATACTTCTGAACGCCTGAGTGCTAGGTGCTTTATATATGTAATCTCATTTAATCTTCCTACCAGCTCTATGAAGTAGGTTTTATGAGCTCTGGGATCAAATGGCGAAACTGAGAGGTGAAGGAATTTGCTTAAGATCATATGGTTGGTAGTGATAGGACTGGAATTTGAACTTAGTTCTGCCCAACTTCAGAGCCCACGGTCCGCTACGCTGAGCTACTTCTGAAAGACATAGTTATTGTCTCTAGAAGTCACCTGATTTCATGCCATCCTCTCCCACCCACTCAGAAGGAGCATGGTTATAATTATATTCAAATATTTAAATGTTTTCTCTTGGGCTCAAAGTTTTTTCCCCCTTGGCTGTTTGACTTTCTACTTTCTCACCTATGACATAAGTATTTCACAAAATGCTCCTTTAAATTAAAACCCAATAGAACAATATCAGAGGTAAATTTAGAGAAAAAAAGATGTCATATGACTTCAGAGAGTTCTATTTAGTAATGTTTATAAACCTGTAAACATGTTTTTGTGGAATAGCTCTCAATACAGAGGTTTTTGAGTTGCTTAAGAACGAGCTGAGGCTACTCCTGACTTTCTAGCATGCAGATGCCCTGTACCTTCTGTAACTGTTCGTCCCTCCATGGGCTAGTGGCTCCGTCCCCATGCTGGGTCCACTGTGCATCCCAGCCCTCAGGTGTTAGATCTTCCATCTGCCACAGTCCACGGGAAGAGAAGAGATGAGATGTGAGATGAGTCAGCTTTATGTCTGAAGATGCCTTGTACCAGGACAAAGTGTAAGTGGCCCTGTGCACTTTAGAGCAGTACCGATTCCAGGGCTGCAGGAGCAGGAAGGGGCAACGCAGAGCTCTGCGGGGATCTTTATGACGAAATAGTGGGAGCTAGATGGTAGCACGTTTACCTGGTTTTGCTTCATATTTCACATGTGTTGTCTTTCTACTGGGCTGTAAGTGACTGGATAAAAAAGGATGTTTCTGTATTCCCCCACTACTCCTAGCACAGCGCCTTTTAAAGAGTGTTGGTTCAATACATCTGTATTGAAGAAATGAATTAAAGAAAGAGTAAGTGGATGTTCTCCTGGAATACAGTGACTATTTTAGCCTTGGCTTGTGTCCTACTGTGTCTTCATTTACAATAACAATTTTGGGAGTTTATCTTTCTCTATTCTTATATTACAGAGGTGTTTACTCCTTCTAAATCTCCAACATAAACTCATGTTTTTCTTAATGACGTGATTGTTGATTTCCTTAGAAACCACTGGCATGTCAGAGCCCAAGTCCTTCTACGTGGAGAGATAAGATCAAGTTCTAGAAGGAAAAGATACTATAAGGATCTCAATATTCTCAGCTACAGTGTAAACAGAAAATAAATATGGACTCATGGTGCCCCATGAATTAATAGGAAAATAATTTCCCGGAGACCAGGAGAAAGTGCCCTTTGCGGAAGCTGACCACCGTCTTCTTGGAGCAGCTCCTGTTGGTGTGAGTGGTGGCCAGGGTCCTCAGAGAGTGACCATCAGTAATGAGGTTGTGCCAAATGTTTTTTTATTGAGGAAACATCTCCAAAGTTGATGAGTAATTCACATAAAATAGGAACATAATTGAGTACCTACTGTGTGCTAAGCACCATGCTAAATGCTTCATATGTTTGTTTTACCCTCTCAACACTCTGTGAGGAAGGTACTATTATCCTCAAGTAAGTGATGTCATGGTTATCCTTATAATTATGTTCACTCACTTGCTCGATATTCTTTCTCGAATGAGGAAAAATGTAGTGCTCCAGAGTTTTTGTTAGAAGTTGCTCAGGAGTTCATACTCACGTGGGAGTATGCTGGCCGTGTGAATGGCATCTGTGTATATCTTGGTGGAAAAAAACTGGAGAATGGCTAAGTTATAGCTTGAAATGTAACCCTGGGTGGACTTTCCTACCCCTGGGGGAAATACTGGCTAGCATGTTCATACATATTTTTATTTTTAAATTTATGTGTTTAATTTAAGGTGCATTTGAAAAAAATGTGACCAGCAAGTAAAGCCATAATTTCTCAGATGTTATTACTTAGGACCAGTGTAAGCAAAAACCAGGGGCGATTTACTTAAAGACGATGTAAAGACAGATATTAAGTAACGGATATGAACAGGTGATGTGAGGATATGACAAATCTTGGAGAGGGTATGTGAGTGAATAGCACTTGGGAAACGGTCCCTGCCTGGCCTGAGGCCTGGAGTTCAGGCCAGAGGTCAGTGCTAGTTGTGTCAGTTTTCATTGGATCAGCACTCACTCACCTTCTGGGACCCTAGGAATCTTCTTGCGACTTTAGTCACTGCAGATTGGAATAAAGTTGAATCTGAGCCAGACAACTGGGATCCTGAGATGTCAGCTGTCCCCCTGAAATATTGGTGATCACAAATACTCAGGCAGAATCAGTGGGCTCTCTGCCTTATAGCCTTTTTACGGGTGAAGGTCAAGGGCTCTTATCAACCACCTTTCTGTGGAAGAGGAGGAAGCAGTCCATTTTCCTTTGATGTCACTGAGGTTTCCATGACCAGAGTTTAGATCACTGCAGTGGTGGTCTTCACATCTCAGAGCTGGAAGTTGTTCAGACACTGTTTATCCAGTACTATCTAGGGGCTGGGCACAGTGCTGACCAGGGATGCAGAGAAAGGAGAGGCTCTTGCCATTGAAGATCTATGGAAAACATTTTTAAGGAGAACTGAACATACTGGCCAAGGAGATGGACTAGATTTAAGGAGCCAATTCAGGACAGGAAAACAGGAAAAATAGCAAAGACTTCTAAGAAAATATCTATTTTTATACCAGGATAAAGAAGGAATTGGATTGGAGAAAACGACACAGAATCATAGTTGCATGTGGGTGGATGTGCCCTTGAAAGCTCAGGTACCCAGGTTTGCCGTTAAGCCCTAGTAAAAGATGATGGCTACCCTTATTATTTCTTAATAACTTCAGAGATGGGGTTTCCCCATTTTTCTCACAGTACTTATACCCAGGATGTTTTCTAATGTCTCTCCTCAATTGCTCCTATTGGAAGTTAAGCCCGTCGTCTCTTGGAGAACAGCCATCTGCTGTTTCTTTCAATATCATGAATGATTGGAAAGAACTTCTTCGGAGTCTGGCCTCCCTGTCCCCAAATCTACATTCCGTTCCAAATTCTACCATTCTCAGCACCTCTGGTCATGAGTTCTATCAGCCTGTTTTTTCCTTCTTGTATTTTTTAACACCCCAAATAGCTACACATCACCTTCAGCGTTTCCTTCTAACTGTATGAGCATAAATTTCTTTTGGTTTATTGTCCCTTCTCTCTTGGTTCAAATTTCTAAGGTCTTACACGCTCTCTTCTTGCGTTTTCTACTTCTTCAAATTTTTCTTCTTTTACAAATTGTAAAGTTTAATTTTACTTAAAGCCCAAGGCTTTTCATCTTTTCGTTGGATTTAATTCTTTCTCAGGGAATCAGCATTGCTCCTTTTGCAGGTGTGCACCTGGGCAAGGTAAGGGAGCCCACTGGTTTAAATGAGGCTTTGCTGGTCCTGAGGGCTCCAATCCACCATCCAGTGTGGAGAATCCAAGGGAGAAAATTATCCTTCTTCTGCTTTGAGTGCTTTTCTGGGCTGTGATTTCCAGGACCTGGATCTTCAGGGGCACATTAATGCTGTTGCTAGCGGGGAAGGAGCAGATGGAGATAAATATACTCAAGGGCTTGGAGGCTGTTACCGATGCTGGAGGCAGGTAGTCAGGCAACAGGAAGTAAATACAGCAAAACAGTAGGAAAAAAATATTTACCTTTGGTCCCTTGAGCAACAGGAGTCAGGAGCTAGGGCAAGATTGTCCCAGGGCTTCCGCATGGGGCAGCCTTAACAGGTGGCTTGTAGAAACTTCTAGCCATATAGCAATTGACTCTGAGCAGCTGCATCTTACAGACCTGAAAATAACCTGAAAATGAGTTTTCTCAGCTCCAAGAAGTGTATAAAGCAGAGCTGGTGAGAGAGATGACAGCTGGACATCAGTGATATTTGAACAGCTGTTTACAAAGTGCTTTCCATGTCCTTTGTTGGAAGGGAACCTTGTACATAACAACCCTGTGAGGGACGGAGGGCAGATATCACTAATACTCTGTCGTGCAGGTGAAGTAACTTAGGCTCAAAGAGCTTAAATAAATTGCCCAAAGCCATGTACTTAGTTTTTGTGTGTGTGTGTGTGTGTGTGTGAGGAAGATTGGCCCTGAGCTAACATCTGTTGCTAATCTTCCTCTTTTTGCTTGAGGAAGATTGTCGTTGAGCTAACATCTGTGCCAGTCTTCCTCTATTTTGTATGTGGGATTCCGCCACAGCATGACTTGATGAGCAATGTGTAGGTCCGTGCCTGGCATCCAAACCTGTGAACCCAGGACTGATGAGGCAGAGCGGGTGAACTTAACCACTATACCACTGGGCTAGCCCCCCATGTACTTAGTTTTAATGTTATCCCATGCTTCCCAGGGCACAAGAGCTTGAGGGTAGAATTGGATCCTAATAACAGCTTCTAAGCAATATTAATTTAATCTTTACTCACCAACTTTTGGGAATTTCAGGTCTCCTAAAATTCAATGATAATAATAATAGTAATTATAATAAAAACATAGCTACCATTGTTTAAGCACTTCCTACATGCTCTTTAAACCTCACAGCAATCCTAACACCTGACAGTGATATTATTATCCCTACTTAACAGATGAAAAAAATGAGGTCCAGAGAGGTTTAGTAATTTGTCCAAGACAACACAGCTAGTAAGTGGCTGATGTAGGATTATAACCAAACTATATAATTCCAAAGTCACATTTTTGCATCAGGAAAAACTCAGGGACTAATTTAAGGGGTCCCAGGGTGTCCCTTGTGCTCAGTAAGCACAGCCCTACTGGCTACAGTAGCGTGTCCTCCTCTCCCAGGTAGTGGCCCCACGGGGCTGCTCTGACTCTTGGCCTTGGCTGGTGTGTTCTCTGTCCAGGGTGGCTCTGGCTGCTTCCTCCCTGTCCCCGTGTCGGTTCCTTGTTACAAGGTGCTCCAGCTGTGGCTCTAGTGAGGAAGGCCCAGCGTGAAGTGTCCCCAAGCAGTAGAGCCCGGTGCACTGGTTTCTGACAGAGATTTCAATGAGGAAGCTCTGTATCTCTCCTCCAAAGAGTGTGGGCATGCCTGCAGAGAGGCGAGGCTAAGGGGCTCTGACCAGCATGCCCTTTGCTCCGCTCAAAATTGCTCTTCTCTCTCAACAGCTACTTCTCACCTTTACACACATCGTGCTGTCCCTCAAGTCTCCCATCCCTGGGCGCTCTCCTTTGCCTTTCATTGCCAATGGGACCCAGCGCCAGTTTCACAGGACCGCTTAGAATTAACACACCATTTAGACCCTTAAACTTGAAGCCCCCTTGTCCTCATTATCATGACCATTGCTGGTTATTACATATTGGATCCTCTGGCATTAAACCATATTTGTAATTTTGTTTAGACAACTCATCTTTGCGTTCGCACCTACAGCAGAATGCTTGACATGTAGTTTATCATATGAATGAATGAATGAATGAATGTAGGTAAACAAACTAAGTGGTTTCCAGTTGATGCTGACTTTAGGTTAGATTCCTACCAGAATCCTTCATCAGCCCACCTCATTCGTGCCTCAGGGTATATGTACTTGTTCTCTTTCCCTGGAACATTCTTCTCTGGACTTTTGCATGGCTTCCTTCCTCGCTTCATTCAAATCCAATGTAACCTCCTCAGAGAGGCCTTCCCTGACATTCCATCTAATAAAACACCCCTGAAATTCTGTAACCCCTTATCCTGATTTAGTTTTTCCCAATAGAACTATTTCATGTTGGTTTATTATCTGTTTTACTCGCTAAGTTCCATGAAAGTTGAGACCTTTGTCTTGTTCCCTGCTACATCTCCACAGCCTTGAAGAGTCACTGGCAGATAGTAGGAGCTCAATAAATAAGTGCACGTTAAACTGAGGAAGGCTCTCCAAAGGGGTGTGCACACACATGCAGAAGCTTCCTAAACTGTTGTTAGGCATACTTGAGTGAAGACCTTCAAAGTTCAGCAGTCTGGTAACAGCTAAAATGTGGACTCATCAAGTAAGTTAATTGTTTATTGATCTCTTGTCACTTCTTGAAAATATGCATCTAGATCTATAAAACTCTTCGTTCGGAGTCCATTATTTCCAGGTGTTTACAGCTCGACAGTGTCATGATGAATGACAACTTACACTAATACCTGGTTTATCTCCCATCATCGAGAAAAAAGTAGACTTTAATGCAATGTTATTTTTAAATAACCCTTATACTAAAAAAAAAAACTATTTTTCTGATATTAAAATATTTAACAATCATTTGGACCTTTGCTTCTAGCCATGATGGAGTAATAACGATTAGATTTACCCTCTTGCCTGAAATAAGTGAAAAGCAGGACAAAATACATGAAACAATGGTTCTCAAGATATTGGACATCAGATAATGAAAAACAGTAGTCTCTGAGAGACGATAAACAAACAGCATGGGTCCTACAATTGCCCTAACATATTGTCTTGAGACAGTTTGTAGGGCGTGGTGCAGGGAGGGGAACCCAGGATGGAGCTCAGCAGTCTCCCCGAGGTTAGGGGCTGAAGCTGAAAGTCCAGGTAAGCTGAACAATCAAGAGTTCAGAGCACCAGAGAGGAGAGAGATACACAGAGAGAATTCCAGGGGTCTGCACAGGGTCCCCTTGACTGTTCAGCTGAGTACTGGTCAGCTCATGCATGGGTAAAAACCAGCTATGATGGGGGGAAGAATCACTCAAAAAGGTTAGAGGGAGCAATCTCTCTGGCTCACACAGCACAGGGAATAGTGCCTGTTCCCACCAGCAGGGGTGGAAAATGTCATAATTCCTGGGGTATCAAGTGAAGTACTCACAAACATTTTCTCTCAGTAGCAGAACAAAATTAGTTTTATTCTAAATGCTGCTCTGGTTCTGCCTAACAAAGTTTAAAAGCAAGACCTGAAGTTTCCAAGTAACTTGACCACATCCCAGAACAAAGCCAAACAACATGGTAGATATCTGGCATCTAGGTAAAGTGTTACCAGCAAAGAAACAGGGAAATAAAACCCATAATAAGGTGAAAAAAATTAATCAATAGAAACTGACCAAGAAATGACAAATGGTAGAATTAGTAGACCAGGACGTTAAAACAGCAATAACTATATACTATATATTCAAGAAGCTAAAGGAAAGGTTGCGATTAAGTAGAACCGGAAAGATATAAAAAAAGACCCAAATTGAAATTCTAGAGATGAAAACAACAAGATGAAAGACATACTAGATTGTATTAATGTCAGATTAGATACTACAGAAGAAAAAATTAGTGAACTTGAGGGCATAATAGAAACTATCCAAACACAGAGAGAAAAGAGAATAAATAGACAAATCTGCAGTTACAATTGGAGGTTGCAACAGCCATCTCTCAAAATTGCTGGAATAAGTAGACAAAAATTCAGTAAAATATAGAAGACTTGAACAACGCTATCAACTAACTTGACCTAATTGATATTTATTGAACACTCCACTTAACAGCAAAATACACATTCTTGTCAAGAGCACACAAAATGTATACCAAGACAGATCATATTTTGGACTATATAACAAATCTCAATATATTTAAAATAATTCAAATCATGTAAAGTATGTTCTGTGAGCACAAGTGATTTAAATTTACAGAATTACATCTGTAAAATCCTCAAACTTTTAGAAAATAAACATAAATCTTATTAACCTGTGGGTCCAAGAAGAAATTAAAAAAGAAAATTAGAAAGTACTTTGAACTGAAGAAAATGAAAACACAACATGTCAAAATTTGTGAGATGCCGCTTACGCAGGATTTAGAGGGAAATTTATAGCACTGAATAACTATGTTAGAAAAGAAAGGTCTCAAATAAATGACCTTAGTTTCTACCTTAAGAAACTTGTAAAAGAGGAGTAAATGAAACCCAAATAGGCAGAAAAGGAAACAATAATGATCAGATTACAATCCAATGACATAGAAAACAGAAAAACAATAGAGAAAAATTAACGAAGCCAAAAACTGATTGAGATTAATAAAACTGAGAATCCTCTAGCCAGACTGATTAGGATTGAGAGAGTTGACATTACTACAGATTGTAGAAACAGTGAAAGGATAATAAGGGAATACCATGAGCAGTTTTTTTGCCAATAAAGTCAACAACTTAGATGGAATGGACAAATTCCTTGAAAGACACAAATTACCAAAGTTCACTCAAGAGGAAACAGATGACCTAAATATCCCTATAGCTATTAAATTTGAGTTTGTAGTAAATATGTCCCCCAAAGAAAAATCCAGGCCCAGGTAACTTCACTGGGAAATTCTACCAAATATTTAAGAATGAAACAATACACATTCTACACAAACTCTTCCAGAAAATTAAATAGGAGAGAATATTTACCAACTCATTCTGTGAGGCCAGCATTACTGTGATACCTGACAAAAATATTACAGGAAAAAAAATCACACACTTCAGGTGTCTGGGTCCTGGCCAAAATTCTATGTGTGAACTTTCAGGACTGACCATAGGTAATTACAAAGGCTTTACTTAGCAGATCTCATGGGAAAAGGCTGCCATCTCCATGCTTTCATTGCAGTCTCTGAAGGGAGTTGCAATCAAGGACTCAGGCTCCCCTGGCTGGCCAATCTCTTATGCATAGCTGCATTCCTAGCCCAGGTGCCTCCAGCTGGGGCCTCTTTATTGAGAGTCTTTGACCAAGACCTTCTTCAGGCATCTCTGCCAACACCTCCCTTCCTACTGGGTTGGGGAGCGGTAGGGGGAGGACTTAAAGACATTTTTCTCCACTCTGACTCCATACTCAGTGCTTTTCCACGCACGACCCTTACCCCTCCTCCTACCCCCACTCTCTGGGTCCATAAAATGGCGGGAGCCTTTTGTATGGGGCTCCCTCAGCAGTGAGACAGTTCCTCCAGGCAGTGCTGATATATCTGAAGTTCAATGGGCATGTTCCTGGGGAAAAAATGTAACACCGCCAGCATTTTCTCCTGTTTAGCCTTTTGCTTACACTATCACAGTAATTGATTACAGGCTTGACTGTTGCTTTCCTTTTGGATTCTTTTAGTTGACTACCCTGGCAGCCAACCTCCCTCCAGCTCAGTTCAGCTCTTGACAAAACTAATATCCTTCGTGAACATAGATTCAAATTCTTAACAGAATTTCAGCAAATCAAACCCTACAATATATAAAAAGATTATATGTCATATCAAGGGAGGTTTATCTCAGGAATGCAAGGTTGACTTAACATTTGCAAATTAATATAATCAATATAATTCACCATATTAACAGACTTAAAAATAACAACCATATGATCATCTCAAAAGATGCAGAAAAAGCATTTGACAAAGTCCAATATCCATTCCTGATTAAAAAAAAAAAAACTTTTAGCAAACTAGAAATAGAAGGGGAACTTCTTCAGCCCAACTAAGAGCATTTATAAACAACATACAGCTAACATCATGCTTAAAGGCAAAAAGCTTCCTTCCTAAGGTCAGGAACACAACAAGGTTGTTTGTTATCACACTCTGTTCAACTGGATGTTCTAGTTAGTGCAGTAAGGCAAGAAACAGAAATAAAAAGCATCTAGATTAGAAAAGAAGAAGTAAAGTTGTCTTTATTCACAGATCATCTATGTCTTATAGAAAGTCATATGGACTCTATAAAAAAGCTACTAGAACTAATAAGTGAGTTTGCAAAGTTGCAGGATACAAGATCAACAAATAGAATTTATTTCTATATACTAACAATAAACAATATGAAATTGAGTTTAAAAACAATACCATTTACAACAGCCTCAAAAGTATGAAATATTTTGGGATAAATTTGACAAAAGATGAGCAAGTCCTGTACATTGAAAACTACAAAATATTGGTGAGAGAGATTAAAGAAGTAGATATACTGTTAGATGCAGGGGGAGACATTCCAAAGAGGCATGAGTGATCTTCCGGAGGTAGTGAGCATGTTCATGATCTTAATTGCGGTGATAGTTTCATAGATGTATATGTATATCAAAACTCCCCAAAGCGTACCCTTTAAATATGTGTATTTTATTGTATGTAAATTATACCTCAATAAAGTTGTTAAAGATATGTAACAATTTTTTCATGAAAATCTTTCAAAAAAGAATTTCCTTTATCTTGCATTACTTAAAAGAGCTAAGTGAACACAATTAATACCTTCTGAGTGATTCTGGGGTCATCGTTATGAATATGAGTTATTATTAGACAGCCCCAAAAATGAACTCAGATAAGTATAAGTGATTGAGCCTGTACCTGGATTTGGTCTGCTCTTCAAGGTCTTCTGGCCCCTCTCTCTGCGGTCAGCTCTCATGACCTCCTGCCAACAGCGTGTCCTCCTTTAACCCGAAACTTTATTTAATGCACCATTGGCCTCAGGTGTGTTGCCAAACTCCTCCTCATAATAAAGCTCACAGGCCATGTCAGCTGATGCTCTCATCCTTTACTTCCCAGTACTAAGAAGCTCTCACTTGCTCTACTTCCTTGGGCTACACCAGCCTTCTCTCCTCCATTATCAAGATCAATCCCATCTTGATAATGGAATCGATTATTGGGACATCGATTACCTTTCAAAGGCTTTAGCCTGTATGCATTCTCTGTTTAGTAAATGAATGAATGAAAAAATGATTAAGTTATTCTGTAATCTGAAATATGCTATATTCTTTTTTGTCCCTGTATTTGGGTTGCTGATCTTTCAATGCTGTTTTTTTTAAGAGCACTGCTCTGCGGGATCTCATTGTTGCTCCTGGTGATGGGGACATTAAAGACCAGAGCTCTAAGGTGTTAGTCACCTCACATTGTAAGCATCTAAGTCACAGAGATGAAAGGAACAGCCTCGTGACTGCTGTGGAAATGGCATAACTTTGTTTTGTTGTCAGCTCTAGGCATAGGAAAATTGGAATAATTTTTGTTTGCCAAGCAGAGAGCTAGATATTTTCAGATTACTTTTTCTTCCCTTCATCATCCTAAAAGTTTTAAGTTATTTCTGGTGCCTCTTTTATCATTTATTCTGAATGCAGCAAGCCTTCCTCTGCAGGTTTGTTGACAGCTTCTCATTGAGATTTTCTGGGAACAAACATGGTAATGGCTTATACTGTGGGTATAAGCCATTGATTTGGGTTTGTGATATTTGCTGGAACATTGTGTCCTGAATAAAACATAAAAACACATTAAAATGTCACCTCAGAAACTGAATATTTAAACAGTCATGATTGAGAAAGCATAATCCAATTATGTTTTCCCCTGGAGTGTGCAGAATGTGGAAATTCAAAGCTGTTGTATCAGTGCTTCATTTTAAGGAGTGCTGTGTTTCAGGAAATTTCTTTTAAGAACAAATAGAGAATATAAAGGCATCTGAAAAGTTTCTTGATAAAAATAGCTATAAAAGGTGTAACATATATGGTGGTAAGTAATTTATTGGCATTAATCATTGAACTATTGGTCTTTAGAAGGGAATTGCTTGAATATAGATGGATTTGTTATTGCTGCTGTTCTGATAAAAATACACTGGAATAATAACCCCTCTGAGGTTGATGGCTTATTTAATCTTTTGCATTGTTGAAAACTATTATTCTTCTGTTGTATTCATTAATTTAACTTAAGAATCTATGTTCAGAAATCTTGCCTCCGGGAAAATAAAACAAGACCAAGTTTTTCTCTCCACTGTGGTGAAGTGCAGCGCTGGCCCCAGTTCTTCAACGCCCCCTGCATCATGGCCTTTACTCTGTGACTGTGTAGTTCTCCTCACCCCCGGAGGGGAGTGTATTTTCTCTGTCCTATGGGATTGTGTTTGACTGAAGAGAATAGAGCGGAAGTGACAGTGTGTTAGGTCTGAGCCTAGGTGTTATGTGATTCTGCCTCTCTTGTGCCTCTGCCGTTGCCAAGAGGAGAACATGCCCCCCTCGTCTGCTGATAGAAGGAAGAGGACGGGGGACACCCGGAGCAGAGCCATTCCAGCTGAGCCCAGCCGCCATTAGCCGATCCCTGGCCAACTCACAGATGTGCAAGTCAGATAAAAAAAGTCAAAAAAAGTGTTATATGAACTGAGATTTTATGGTTACTGTTATACAGCATTATTGTAGCAATAGCTAACTGATACATCCACAGGTAAAGAAAATGTCAATGTCAGCACCAAAAATAGTTATGTCCAGTGAGTTTTCTAAACGTTGTAGTAAAATGACGTATACATAATGTTTTGCTTGTGTGTTAAGATCCTAGATTAGAAACGATCATGGCATCAATTTCTTAGAAATACAGATGTTAATCAAACCGTGATAATATGAAATTAAATAAGTAAATATGGAAAGCTTAAAATTTGGGTTGTGACTATGTCTTATCTATTCGTCTTTTACACCAGGCCTATTACTTAGTAGGAATTCAATAGGTATTTGTTGAATGAATAAATGAAAGAGGGAGTGGAGTTTCCTTTCCTTCCTTAATTTCTTTATTTCTCCTCTTAACAGTTTATTACAAAAAGGCAAACATTTAAAGAAGAGTCTTCAAACAACCCACAAACCAATCAGCATTTCAGCAAATCATTGCTGTAGGTCAGTGGTTCTCAGCAGGTGTGACTTTGCCCCCCAGGGGACATGTGGCAGTGTGGAGACATTTTTGGTTGTCGTAACTGTGGGGTGGCATGCTAATGACATCCAGCAGGTAGAGGCCCATGGCACCGCCAGACATTCTGCAGTGCACAGAGCAGACCCCACAGTGAAGGACTGTTGGCCCAGATGATGTCTGTGCATCCTGTGTTTTCTGCTTTTCTCTCATCTTGCAGGCTCCTGAATCTCTCGTGTTTCTTGTCGCCTTCTCTGTGCTGTATCCAAAGAGTGCCTCTGCTTCCCTTTCGTCTTCTTCCCCAGCCTTTCCAGAACTGCTTCTTGACCTCATGCCACCTTCTGGGTCTTCCCTGCAGTCAGTACTCTCATCCACGAGAACTTTCTCAAAGTTTTGACACTTAGGATGGACTTTCTCTTTCTGGGAGATATTTTAGCTCAATTCCTCTTCTCTCTTCCATGCAGATTTTCTGGAAACCCTCCTAAGTCTCTCAAATTCTTGTGGTGGGAGATCTAGACATGGTACTGCCGTGAATTGATGTGTTTTTTACTTAATTACAGATAATTTAAAGTTTATAGTCTTATTGGTTTTCTAGTTATGATGAAGATGTGGGATTTCTGTGTCTTTTTTTTTCTTGTTGACTTGTATAGTTTTTTGGAGGATGTGTGGAGAGATGCAGATTTAGGTGGCCACCATTATCTCAGCTATCCAGAAATGAAGTCATCTGTCTTTGAACTTTGCTTATAGTACCCTTGCAGTACAGAAGTTTTGCAATTTTGTGCAATGAAATCTATCTTCCTTTATTGCTTATGGATTTTTGTTATGCTCAAGAAAGGTTTCCTCTCCCCATGACTGTAAAACTGTAATCTCATATTTTTTCCAGTATGATTTTTTAAAATAATAAAAAATTTAAAATCTGAATGTATTTATACTGTGGGAGATAGATAGTAATCTAACTTTAATTTTTCCTGTAGATAGTTATTAAAGTAACTAGTTATAAAATATGAAATAATATGTTACTTCAGGGGGGTTATGGATCCTCCCCAGTTCTTAGGCTGAAACATATTAAAGCCTATACAGGGAATGTGTAAAGGGTTTTGAAGTGAAAATGACTTGCAGGCAGGAGCCTAAGCATGGGACCCAGGACTGAACCAGAGTTTATTAACCAGAGCTTGAGATCAATGTTAATAAGAAATGTACCCCCTTTTTACACAGGCATGTGAATTCATTTGCAACCTGTACCAACTTGTCAACAACTGTTTAAGATAAAAGTATTTAAAGACTAGTAAATGATTGTGCTTTCTGCATTCGTTCGGGAATGTCAAATCAATTTTGATTCGTGTGCCTCCTCTGGTTGACTGATGATGGCTGCCCGGAACACTGGGCTAGGAAGGGTTCTGAAGCCAAATTTGGGAAGGATGTAATGACTCCTGGTGGTTGAAAGTGGGGTGGAGGTGTTGTGAGTGCAACACATTTGCTATCCCCGTAAGCACCTTTAGTTGTCATCATCATTCCCTGGGATGGTGTCTGGCACATGGCAGAGCTGGGACGCAGAAGCTAGGCTGTCTGGGTTTTAATCCTGGCTCTGCCACTGTGTTAATCTGTTTGGGTTGCTGTAACACAATATCACAGACTGGGTGGCTCATAAGCAATGGAAATTTATTTCTCATGGTTCTGGAGACTGGGAAGTCCAACATCAAGTGCCAGCATGGTCGCGTTCTGGTGAGAGCCCTCTTCCTAGCTCATAGCCGGTGCCTTCTCGCTGTGTCCTCACATGGAAAGAGGTGAGGGAGTTCTCTGGGGTCTCTTTTCTATGACACTAATCCCATTAAGTCCACCCTCATGACCTAAGCACCTCCTAATACCGCCATTTTTGGGGGTTAGGATTTCAATGTATAAATTTGGGGGGGACACAAACATTCAGACCATAGCAGCCACTTACTAATTTTATAACCTTGGGTAAATTATTTAGCCTCTCAGTATTTCACTTTTATCTGTGAAATGGGGGTATTATTAGTATCCACAGTATAAAATTGTTGTAAAGAACAATGACTTACATGTAATGTGCTTAGAATGGTCCCTAGTTTATTATAAGCATTAGTTATTATTATTGTCATTAGCATTAGTATTTTTATTATAGATGCTAAATAAATATCTGTGGAATGAGTATATTTAGCTGTTTTATTACAGTGTTTCTTTTGTGCATAGGAAATTATGTTGGTGTCTGTGAATCTGTTAACCATGCTTTTGGAAAGCTTAGTTATACTCAATGAGAGAATCATATCCAAGGTGTCGCTATGTTCTACTTAGTATGTACTTACTAAAATTACAGAAAAATTAAACAGTCTTTAAGTATTAGCCTTGCAAATCCAGATCTGTAAAGAGAACCCTTTTCCTTACCAAACTCAGAAAGGTTAGTGGTAGGATAAATGTGAGGTTTTATGAGCTCTTCAGAAGAAAGTAAGTATTAAGTATAGGATCCTAATATCATTAAAGGTAAACTAGAATATTCTGACCTTTGACATTTATCTCCACACAGTTGAATCTGTATTAGACTAATCAATTTCAAAGGGAATTAGTTTAAATAATAACAGAAATCTTATTTAAATGTGTCATATGTAAATAACCTTTGCACCGGGGATGCTATAGGTGAGCAAATGAACTTAAATCCTATTCTCAGGAAGAGGTTTTTGAAAATAAGGAGAGCGTATTTTGACTGGTTTATATACTTTTACTGCAAAGAAAAAGCCAAGCGGTCATCAATAGTGCAGCTGTGGAAAAGTATTGGATTTAAGCTTTGCTTTAAATGGATCTGTTTGTGTTCTGTTTTGAATCACTTCCTGAAGTCAATACTCATCCACCTTAAAGGACCTCTGTGAGCTCTAAAAAGATGTCCATCCATGGAGATCGCATTTAGGGAGACTACAATTGTGTTTTAAAATGCGTGTCTAAAATCAACTTCTCTTTAAACAAAATTGTTCTTAACTTTCAGGAAACAAATCACATGAAATTATGTAGCTGTGTTTATACTTCCTGTTGGAAATTTTAGAGAATATTATCAAGGTGATTTATGCCCAATGTGTGAATCTCAGACCAGCAGCCTCAGCATCACCGGGGAGCTTGTTAGAGATGCAGACTCTCAGGCCCCACCCAGACCTCCTGAGTCAGGACCTGCGTTTTACCCAGACCCCCAGGTGATTGTAAATGCATTCAAGGTTGAGAAGCACCACTCTGTAGCTGGACAGTCGAATGAACTGAGGCTTTCGCTAAGCATCTGGTAGGTGAGGTGGTCCCTGACACAGTCTAGACTGGGAGTTAGAGAAATACGAGATGGAGAAGGTGGAAATAAAATGTTGCTCAAATGTCATGTTGATTTTTATGAAAAGGTCACCTGAGGGTATTAACATGAAGAAAGGCAGTCTGATCCGTGTGTATCATGGTCTTTCCTGTCCCATCACTGATGTAATTAGAAACGCATTGTATCTGTTGTCTGCTTTTATAGCCAGATGCACGTGGAACAGCCCATCACACACGTTAAGTGATTCAGGAATTGCATTTTCATGGGAAAAAGTTATCTAATTACGGTGTCAGTAAACTCATGCTAATTTCACAACAATCATTTTTCAGTCCTCTAAGGAGAGTGACATGAGGAAAAATCCAGAAAGGGCAAGTCAGGTCTGCTGTGTGAAGTCTGCCATCATTGGCTAATTTAAAACAAAACAGCCTTACAGCACAACCCACATACAATTATTCTGCTGCCTTCTGCAGACTCTCTTTCTGTTAGAGCTGATATCCAAGGACATTTATCCTCTCCTTCCTGGGCTTAGAACTCCAGCGGATTCAAAGCTCTCCCTCGAATGGTTTGTCACGCAGTCGTGGTAACTGATAGATGATCTCTCTCCTCCTGGAGACAGGGCTGGCTAATGAGATTTGACGACTGCCTCTGGTTAAAGCAGCAGGACTGATGAATGCACTAGTGACTCCATTGACCCCAGTAACCAGATTTTTCTTGACAGCCTGTTGACATAACAAACTAAGAGTTTGTCATGCAAGCTGTTTCTAAGTCCTTAAATAAATAAGGACTTTTCTGATAGTACGTATTTGTAATTTGTCTTGATTAAACACATCTACCACCTTCCTGGAAGCTCTCCCACTGTTTTTTTAGTTATTTACAAAATGCGCTTTTGTCTGAAGAGAAATATATATACAACATATATATATATATATATGTGTGTGTGTGTATGTGTATTTGTTTAACCACCCCTTCTCCCACCCCCAGCAAAACTCAGCAACATATAAAACCTGAGTGCTGTAATTGATTTTTTAATTTCAATATTGTTGGGAGATGGACATAAAAGGGTTACACCGGAACCCGTCTGGAAACATTCTGCTCTAAATCAAACTGTGCTGGTGAGTAACAGTTGTTGCCTTGGTGAGCTTTATTGCCATTTGCTGATGCAGCTTGCTCTAGCCAACCTACCACAAGGGACATATAATGGAAGCCCCGTATTCAAGCCCCTCTTGGAAGAAATCCATAAAAGAGCAGAGATGTGAACCCAGCAATAAATCCTAGAGGCATTTGTGTCGGAGCCATGAAATGATACCAATAACTCCTTAGCAACACATTAAAGGGACAGTAGAGGGAATTCACCAGGTTTTTTTGATGTATTAGGGCTATTTTTAATTGAGACTCATCAAAGGCACAACAGAGCATGTGACAGCAGCTGTTTACCCATTGCTTTTCATTTATTTCAGATTTTTATCTTGAAGTCTACTTTTATTTTGCCACTTATAGCTCATCATTTAAAACACCCTTGAAGATTGGCTCAGCCGTACTTGGGGGCCTTCAGTGGGTTCTTCAGCCTTTGCCACGAGCCCCACCCTTGTGCTCACCCTCACAAAGTTGCTTTCCTTGATCTCAGCTCGTCTTCCTCAGTCAGTCGGCTGAGTAATCAGCCAGTCAGTGTGGGCTGAGTGTTTAGCACTGTGCTAAGTGTCACCAAGAATATGAGGAAGGAGAATCCTGGCTTCTATTCTCAAGGAGCTCAGAGCACGTTTAGAAATGCCCAGAGTAAGACAAGGGGCTAGGTAGGGAATAATGCAAGGTAGAGTGAAATGCTAACTAGTTTAAGGAGGGGAGGACTCAGGCTGGCTAGGGTGAAGGGTCTCTTGGGGGAAGAGGATCTAAGCTGGGCTCTGAACAGATGGCAGAGCGAGGGCCAGCGGGAGGTGCTGCAGGCAGCAATGGCGTCCAGGCCGCCTGGGCTGTCTGAGGCTGAAGCTTGATATTGGAGATGGGTGGGGAACTTGGATGGACTAGGGTGGGGTACGGGGTGGAGAAGAGGGTATAGGAGGACTTCTCTTGGAGAAGACCAAACTGGACTCAGAGAGGCAAAATCCTGTGCAGGCTCCAGCGTGTGAAAGGATAACGGATGGGGCAGAGGGAGCTGAGGAGACAGTAGAAAGGATTTGGGGCCTCTTCGCCATCCCACAAATTCTCTAGTTTGCTCCCTTCCTCCTCGATGTTCCTCAGAACGTGTTCTGTGAACCACCTATACTGGACTGGTTACCAAGGCCGACGGTAGGTTCCGCCCTGCAGGCCCTAGAGACGCAGATTTGGAGTAAGTCCTCAGGTGTTTTCCGTATGAGGACACCGGGCTCCGGTGGGGGCCCCGTCATGGCAAAGCGCAGCAAGTGGCAGACCAGGTGTGTGCGCAGGCTGGGCCGTCCACTCTGCCTCCACCCCGCCAGGTGCCGCCTTCTCACTGCCTCTGTCGTGTGGAGAGGCTAGGCTGGCAACGACTGTGTCGTTGTGGCTTTGTTGTTTTCATCTTTTTAAAAATCCTCTTTGTTTGTGGGCAAACATTCCAATAATAAAGGGAATAAAAGAGAAAATCATGATATTTCATCTCATCAAGTCAAATATCCTCATCTGTAGTGTTTCTCACTGGCTGGGTAATCTGCCCTTTATAGTGTGAGAAATACTGCTTCGTGTAACTTTCAGCATTTTCCTTGTTGTATAAAGAGAGAGAAAACAAGTTGTGGCAAAATGTCCACAATGGACAATTGTAGTTGAAAGGTTCTTGGTTCCATTTTTTAAAATCTTTCTATTTTTTCCTGTAGGTGTAAAACTTTTCAAAAGGAAAAATTGGTGGGAGAGAGGGAAGCTGCCTGCCTCCCTCTTTCCACCCTCCCACTGACTGGGAGGCGGCAGTGAGCCGAGTGGCAGCCTTGCGTTCCAGATAAAAGCTGCATGTTGAGGAAAGAAGATTCCTCCCTGAGGCCCTGATCTGGCACCTCTGTGCTATAACGCACAGCACAGAAGTAAATATCCATCTCACTTAAACAAAACAAGACAGAAACCCCAAAAGCACGTGTGGTTATGAGTGTGGTTTCTGGAGCCAGATTGCCTGGGTCCAGTTCCAGCTCCACTGCTCGCTAATTAGGCAATTTATTTAAAGCTCTCCATGTCTCAGTTTACATGTCTAAAATGGACATAATATCACCTTTCTCACAAGGTTGTTATGAACAGTGAATGATCACAACAGGTGGAGGGTTTGAAATCGCACCTGACATGTAGAAAGCACTCAATGAGTGTAATTATTATTACACGTATTTAATACATGCAGCACATATATTTGAATATAGTTATTAAATGCCAAAAGAATTTGAGTGATGGTTAAACCCAGACCTGGTTCTGGGGAGCACTGGGCAAGCTCATGTAGTAGAGAAGTCAAGGAAGAAAGTGAATTTCATATTGGTCTGGGATTTGAGATAGCTCTACACTAAAAGGAACGTTGGTGCCAAACGAGGTATGAATTTGTATTTTCTGTAATAAACAACCTATAAAAAGAGCATTGGGAAAGGGAAGGGTATTCATTTACTCTCGGGCTCCTTGTGCTAGCAGAAGCCGAGAAAAGCCCCTGGGCCATCAGTCTGTGAGTGCCTGGGTTATACTGCTGTCACACTGGGGGCCGTGAGGGGCAGTTGAGAGGGTGCTGACCAGGGGCCCAGGGCTCCTGGCTGTGTGATTTCCCTGGTTTTGGTTTCCCTACCTGCAGGAGAGGGTTTGAGTTTAAAGGTCTGTTTTAGCCCTAGAATTTTCATGTAAGCATTGCCCAAGGAATTCTTTGAATTTAATTGGAAATCATTCATGACGACTTCAATTTTCATTTCTAACGCAGCAGGTCAATATTTACTGATATGCCGCCCTCCGATGCCTGGTGACTCAGCCCCTGCCCTCACCATCAGAGTCTGATGCTCCTGGATCTACTGGGGTGAAGACACCTGACTTCCTGCATGGATCCTAGTTCATTCATTCATTCATTCATTCAAAACATATTTGTGTGCCTGGCTCTGTGCTAGGCACTGGACATACAGTGATGAACAGAGCAGCCATAGTGTCTGCCTCCTGGCACTTCGAGGTTTATGGGAGAGTGAGCCAATAAACAGGGAAACAAACAGAAGAAGGTATATAATTATACAATTCTGTCAGGCACTATGAAGGAAGCCAACAAGGTCCAGTTGATAGACTAGCTGGGAGATTTCTGAGATGTGTTTAGTCACTCATGTAAAGGCAAGAAAGAACCAGCCATCTCAAGAGCTGGTGGTGGAGCTGGGAGAATTATCCAGGTGCAGGTAACTAGCCTGTGCCAAGCTAAAATGATCGGAGGTCTTGTTGGTTTTACGATGGAGTATAGAGTTAGTGTTTCATGTTCTTATCATGAATATTGTAACCTAAACTTCTTTCTAGTATCTTTTGGAAAAACAAAACAAAAAATGAAAAAAAAATTTTAAAAATTGTAGAAATAAACATGTTTATTATAAAGGAGTTGGAAAATACAGATATGCCACAAAGAAGGAAAAAACTCTCCTCTTATTCCATCCGGTCATGATCCCTTGGCGTTATTAGACACTGTGTCTGCATCTGTCCCTGCACTGATGTCTCTGTGGCTCTCTATGAGGCCGTGTCTATTTCCATATCTGTATCTGTCTCCAAGGAGGCATATAGCTTGTATTGTTTCACAACCTGCTTTTTTATTTGTGAAGCAAATCCCAGACATCATATCACTTCTTTTGTAAATATTTCAGAGCACACACATCTTTTTCCAGGGGTGTTCATGCTGCACTGAGGTGGTGAGGGAGGTGACAGTCGTGTTCGTATCAGCCATTGCATTTGGGCCCCCCAGAACAGTCGGGTCTCATTCTAAGAGCTTTCCGATAACAGCAACAACAATTACTAACATTTGTATAACCATTACAACATTTGCACCCCCATTTTCTCATTTCATTCTGTTAGGAAGCATTTTTATTCATATTTTATAGATGAGAAAATGGAGGCTCAGAGGAATGACACAGACTTCCTCAAGTTGACATGGCACACTGTCAGTCTAGGTTTGAATCCTGTGCTCCGTCAGCGCACCGTGAGGCCGTCTGACCACGAGGATACACCCAGTACTCCCAATTCCCGTTAACGAGCTGCTTTGGGATTTTAATTGGATATTAATTAATAACTTGGATTGGAAGTGTTCCCTCATCCAGAGCAGACAAGACCAAAGTAAATATTTGATGATACATTTAGTAAGATTCCACTTTTAACAACTTAATGCCACATATACAGTATAAAATAATTATTCCCTTCCAAAAACATAAATATGCCCTTTAATTCTAGAAAAGACTGCATACCAGCTGAGCTAGTTAGATTCATTTCTGCCTGTGAATTTTTGGAGTTAGTTTGTAAGGTAACTAACATGGTCGTCTTTAGCATATAAATTTGAACGCAAATTTTAAGCCTCAAGCCATCTTGTTATGCGAGAACAAACAGCCAGATATGTGCTCTATGGAAGGTGGACAATGATGGATGTCTCTCGACTCTGGCAGGGACGTCCAGCCCTCCTTGTTGCTCTGTCTATCAGAGAAAAGTGATGGCTTGGACTGTTCTGAATAGCTCATCTAAAATGGCTCGAGGCAAGCAGACACTGGAGATCTTATAATCAACCTTCAGGCGTCTACAGATCATTCTTATGCACAGAAGGCACCTTTGACAGGCTGAGGATTACACAGGGGTTTTGCTGGGAATTAAACTGGTCATTTTTGAACGCTGTTAAAAGATTTTCTATCTGGTTTGCCAGATTTCCACGAAGAGAGAGAAAGTATTTTTTAACTTGAAAAATTCCATGATGCTACTGGCAATAATAACTAACATTTTTATAGTGCTGTGGAGTTTATCAAGAGCTTTAAATTATCTTATTAACAACAACTCATTGAATTTGGCATTCTTTTCATGCTCTTTTTTTTTTTTTTTTTTTGTGAGGAGATCAGCCCTGTGCTAACATCTGCCAATCCTCCTCTTTTTTTTTTTTTTTTTTTGCTGAGGAAGACTGGCCCTGGGCTAACATCCGTGGCCATCTTCCTCCACTTTATATGGGACGCCGCCACAGTATGGCCTGACAAGCGGTGCATTGGTGTGTGCCCGGGATCCGAACCGGCGAACCCCGGGCCGCAGCAGTGGAGTGCGCACACTTAACCACCTGCGCCACCGGCCCTCATGCTCATTTTTTGGGTGAGGAAACCACATCTTTCAAGCACAGGGTCCAGTGTTTTCTGTAACAAAATCTGTGGCCTTGCATTCTCAGCAATCATCATGAACAATTCGGTCTCAGTTCAAGGGATGATCCTTTCCCGAGTCAAGGGTAATGTCTCTCTTTGATGGTGAAGGTTATCCGAAGAAGAAACCGTTGGATCTGACACATTTCCATGCTTCTGGCTCTCCTGAGGGCGATGCCTTTGGTTACAGGGCAGACTGCTCACCTCCAGGGGGTCCCCACGGATGCCCCGGGGGTGCACAGGTGTCTGAACGCTGCTGACACTCCGACTGGGAGCAGTCTGCCCAGAGGCCACAGGCACACTGCGCTTTTGGCTCAGTTTCAACCCGGAGACAGGCAGGGAGAGAAAAGCTCTTTCTCTTTCGCCTGCCTGGGGAAGCCTTGGGAAGGTGTCCTCTTTGTTAGCAGTTCCCAAATTGCCCTCCGAGTGTTTCTCAAATCTGGGGGCTTGGAATAGCCTAGAGGGGTTTGCAAGAGGATGAGGGGCACCGGGCACGGCTGTGGGTGAGCTAAATGAAGTGTCTCCCATGGCAGCGTTGCTCTTTTTCAAGTAAATGAGGTTACTGTTGGGTTAATTAAAATAAAAATTTGTTTAAGAGCCGTGCGGAATGAACGCTCGGGAGCTTTTTGTTGTGGCGTATGTTCATACCAGAGGTTATGAAAGCTCCTGCCCCCATTGTCTAACGTGAAGATCTCCGACCAGAAGGGCTGGGGCGGCGGCTCACCTCCAGAGGAGCAGGGCATCAGTGTGCAGCCTATCGCCTTCTCTTTTTTGTATACTCAAGGCCACGATGTCTCCCATTACTGACAGGACGCGGATTTTCCTCCTATGAGGTTTGGGCCTCAAGGATCCTCAGAGATCAGCTAGTCAGAGTCCTCATCTTAAAGATGAAGAACCTGAAGCTAGGAGAGGTACAGTGACTTGCCCAGGGTCGCTCAGTTGAGGCTGGCTGGACCCAGGTCTGAAATCCTTAGCCTCTGCGTCCAGAGTACTCACACGGCAGCCACCGCTCATAGGAGCCCTAATTATGATGGCCTGAGTCAGTCTTCACAGCAGTCCTGTCAGGTGGGTGGTATCGTCCCTCTTTACAGATGGAGAAGATGAGGCACTAAACAATTAGGAACTTGCCCAAAGTCACGCACAAATCCCACAGGCTGGGGGCTTCAACAACAGAAATTTATTTTCTCACTGTTCTGGAGGCTGGAAGTCCAGGATCAAGGTGGCGGCAGTGGTTGGGTTACTGGCGAAGTCTTTCTTCAGCTTGACAGCGGGCCAAGGTCTTGCTGTGTCCTCACGGGGCCACTCCTCTGTGCACACAGAGAGAGGGAGCTTTGGGCTGTCCCCCTCCTCTTATAAGGACACTAATCCTGTTGGAGTCGGGCTCTGCACTACGTCCTCATTTAATCCTAATTACTTGCTTAAAAACTCTATCTCCCAATGCAGTCACATCGGGGGTTAGGGCTTCAACATGTGGCTTTTGGGGGGCACACAATTCAGTCCATAGCACTGGGTATTCCAGCTTGTTCTCCAGAGGCATGTAGGTTTATGTGCCTACCATCAGTGCACGAAAAGCTTTCCCTGTATGCTTGCCAACACTGGGTATTATCATTTAAAAATATTTGTCAATTTGATGGGCTGAAAAATGGTCTTTTGTCCTTCTAATTGTAAAAATTTTTCATACAAATACGTATTTTTATTTTATGGATTTCCTATTGATTCCATTTGTCCATTTTTCTATTTGGTATTCATTATTCAACACATGTTTATGGCATATATACCTTTTGTCATACATTACAAAAATTTTTTAAATGTCATTTTTACTTTTAAATTTTGTTAATGAGCATCATCTTTTTAATTTTGTTGTGATTTATTTATTAGAGAATATTATTCTTTAAAATATGATTTTTCATTATTTTATTCAGGAAATAAATGTTTATTGCAGCAAATCCAAAAAATATAGATAGGCAAAAAAGAAAAAAAAACACTTAGATGTAACTTCTGTAAACGTTTTTGTGTGTGTTCCTCCAGACTTCCCTATGCGAATATATACATGAAAATATATATATTATACACAGACTTCTAAAAATTTTGCAAAAATAGGATCACACTTGTAAGGAACCTAGTTTATGCACCACTGACTCTGACCTGGCTTTGCGCGTGATGGAGCAGCCTTGGCAAGTCTCACCTGCCGCCACTGCCCCTGCCACCTGAAAGGAGGGCCACTGTGCCTGGCCCTTGGCTGGACAGCCCTGCAGAGGCTGGGGCCCACCCAGTGGCTGTCTGGAAAGGCCAGGTAACACAATCTAGAAAGGGCGAGAGGGCCAATGCCCTGTGGGTGGACTTTGACGAGAGAAAGGAGGATAGGAAGGGACCAGCGGAGAAAGTGTTCATCCTTCCTCCACTCAGTGGCCTGTTCTGAGGAGCAGTGTCACATACTACCTCTCTGCAGACGTTTTGTTCGAGCAACCAGCTCTGTTGCTTCATAACACACCACAGCGCATTTGCTCCCCCTCCTTCCCTGACTCACTTCCCCTTTTCCTTCACTAATGCTTTGCTAGGATTGCACATCCAACCAACCAAAAGGTTTAGCCTCACGTTCTGCTGGAAAATTTTGGCTAAGACTGTGTTATTATTATTATTTTTTTGTGAGGAAGATCAGCCCTGAGCTAACATCCATGCCAATCCTCCTCTTTTTTGCTGAGGAAGACTGGCCCTGGGCTAACCTCTGTGCCTATCTTTTTCTACTTTATATGGGACGCTGCCTCAGCATGGTCTGACAAGCAGTGCATCGGTGTGTGCCAGGGATCCGAACCCGGGCCGCCAGCAGCGGAGCACTTGCACTTACCCGCTATGCCGCGGGGCTGGCCCCCAAGACTGTATTATTTTTGTATTTTTATCCCAGGATGGCAAATAGGTTTGTTTAATCTTACATGTTAATTCTGATCAGTTGGTTGTGGCTCTCTTGAGGGTTGTATTGAGAAAGGTTCTGAAGCTCTAGTCTAAGCTCAGCGGGAAAGAGGGTCGTGACTGATGAGCACTGTCTGCGCTGTGTGTTGGAATGGGCCTGGTGGAGTGGGGGAAGGCGTGGGCCCCGCTGAGCCCCTGAGAGGCAGCCAAGTTCACACAGCGGGAGGGGTGCTCTCCCACACCCAACATGCTATCACTCTTTTCTTAAAAATACCTTTTCCAGTTTTACGCTTAAAACAAATTGTATCTTGCTTTAGTTTCTATTTCTTTCATTTGAAAGTAAATAATTTTTCATATCATTATTGACAATTTTCTTTATGACTTGCTCAATTTTCTTTTTTCTCTCCCTTCCTTCCTCCCTCCCTTCCTTTCTTTCTTTCTTTTTGTCTTTCTGTCTTTCTTTCTCTCTCTCTTTTTCTCTCTCTCTCTTCCTTCCTTCTTTTCTCTTTCTCTCTCTCTTCTAAATTTTGAATTTGATTTTTAAACAAAGTAATTTGGAAATATATCATTTAAAAGTCAGATAATACTAAATGGCTGATAACAAACAACAGCAGCCCTTTTCCAACCTTTCTACCCCATTCTTATCCCAATAAGCAACAATTTCCACTTCTGTTAGCTGTTATTTCTTTTTTGTGGGGAGGGAGCCATTTGTCTCAATGTTTCTAAATAATATGCTTACACTGCTATTTCTTGATTTTTCAATTTTAGACATCATCTGTGGAATTCCTACATGGAAGATGAGAATTAACCGGTCTTATGTATTCTCACCTCCTATCTCCTCACACCCCCAGATACTCTCCTTCTTCCCCTTCTTCGCATAGATGTATAATAATTTGGGGATAAGTCGGTATTCAGGATATACATTGTTACGACTACATAAATACTGTAAGAGCTAAATCTCGAAGTGCATTATGATCACATTTCCTTTCTTGTTTAACTTTTCGTTTTCCCTGGAGTTGATTGCCTCAGTTTTCGTGTTTTATCACTGATATAACTCCAGACTCTCTGGTAGAGCTGTACAAAATCTTTGAGTGCAACCAAAGACCAGATAATCTACTAGTTTCACTTTTTTCTTGAAGATCCCTTCTGAAGCCCCTGTCCTTCTGCTCTGATCTTTTTCAGGTGCTCTCTAAGCCTGTTGCCTAACTGTCCTGAGATTTCTCACCAGCATCCTGAGGGTCCCTTCATCTGACTCCTGTGTCAGATTGTTACCTGCCTGGATTCTACAAGTTCTTTCTTTGTTTTACTTTGTTATTTTGGTGGAATACATCCTCTACTTACTTTTTTGAGAAAGGATGCAGAGGAGGTGAATTTTTGAAAACTCGCTTTTTCTGTTTTCCCTATTTGCCCATTTAATTGATGTTTTGTGTGGGTACTGACTTCCAGGGTACTGCATTAGTCAGAATGGGCTAACTGTTGTCCCAAACAACCCTCAAATCTCAGTGCTTAACATAAACAAGATTTGCTCAATGGAGTTGTTTGGTGACCAGCTTTCTACGTGGTGATTTAGGGACCAGGCTTCTTCCATCTGGAGACTCCACTGGGGGTCTGGAGTCCTCCTCTTGTTCTTCTGCATCCCTGCATGTGACAGGGAAGAGAACAGGGAGGATCACGAGGAAAGTTTTAGAGGTCTGGCCTGGAAGTACCTCTCACTTTCACTTGCATTCCATTCGTCAAAACTCAGTCACATGGACCGCCTACGGGAGAGGCAGCTGAGGTGTAGGCTACTTGTGTCTTCAGGAAGAAGAGGAGAAGCGAGAGTATTATGAGCACTAGCATTCTAGCCACAGTTGGAAATCATCCCCTTATAATTTTAAAGCCACTTCTCTTTTGTGTTCTGGCTTCCCATGTTGTTATTGAATAGTCTGATACAATTCTGGTTGCTAATTCTTTGCATCTGGGATGTCTCATTTGGTGATTGTTTGATGCAAGTCCAGTGGGAAAACAGGTGAATGAGGGAGAAAAGTCCACGGGAAATGTACTCCAACCTCACATTGTACACTAAACCTGTAGGGGGTGATTTTACGCTGTGGGGGATATTTGGCAATGTCTGGAGACGTTTATGATGGTCACAACTGGTATGTGTGTGGGTGCTACTAGAATCGAGTGAGCTGAGGCCAGGGATGCTGCTAAACATCCTACCATGCACAGGACAGCCCATCACAACAAAGAATTATCCGGCTCAAAATGTCAATAGTGCCAGGGTTGAGAAACCCTACACTAAACGTTATATCTGGGCTTTTAGGTTAGAAAGAATGATTACCACCACCATACTAAAAGCATGCACAATGGTAGCACACAGAGAGACGTGATGAAATTTCCCTGGAGGATGGGGGTGGTCATAGATGTGGTCCTTGTCTTCTGTGCAAGGAGCTGGTCTTCATGATTACCTGTGTCTAGGGCTTGGGTGATTGGAAGAGTTGTTTCTGGCCAGTAACCAAATTAGATCAATTGGATGCTAACTGACATCTTTATGATATTGAATCTCCATATCCATGAACATGGACTTCCATTTTATTTTGGTATTCTTTAATAACTTTCAAAGTAATGTTTTGTAATTTCCTTCATTAAGATTATTTTCTACTTTTGTTAGATTTATTCCCAGGTATCTTATTTTTTTTGTGGCCACAGTAAATTGTATCTTCCTTTTCTTCTGATTATTTGCCCAATATTTCTTCTTTATTTATTTTCAAAAATTTAAAATATATAGAAAAATAGAATTAACAGTACAATGAACAATGGCAATTTTTAAAAATTTCATTTTCTAAGTGCTTATTATTAATATATAGAAATGTAATTATTTTTATATGTTGACCTTCTGTGTAACTTCCTTGCAAAACTCCTCTATTAATTCTAAAAATTAGTGTAGTTTTTCCTATGTAGGAGATCATAACATTGGCAAATAATGACAATTTTGTTTCCTTTCCAATTCTTATACTTTATGTTTCTTTTTCTTGTCTTACTGCATAGGTCAGGACAATACTGAATAGAAGTGGTGAAACAGCAGACATCTAGTTCTTATTCCTGATTACAAAGGGAGTACTTCTATTTTGTCTTGTTCCTAATTATTAGGAAGATGCCTCTGTAAAGGAATTGTTCACTGTGGAGTATAAGGTTTGCAGGTTTTTAAAATAGTTATTATTTATTAAAGAATTTATTTTCTATGCCAAGCTTGCTTAAAAGTTTTTAGTGAGAATACATGTAATATTTTTATCAAATACTTTTCTGCATCTATTGTGATGTTTATATAGTTTTTCTACTTTAATCTGTTAACATGGTGAATTACATTAATAGATTTTCTAGTGTTAAATTCTCTTGCATTTCTAGGTTACGCCAATTTGGTAAATATAGATTATTTTTATTATTCACTCTGGATTTGGCTTGTTAATATTTGTTCAGGATTTTTCTATCTATATTTATAAATGTTATTGGTCTATAATTTTCCTTCCTTATATCAGCCTTATCTAAATGTTGTGTTAAGGTTTTACTAGCCTTTTATTTTATTTATATTTTTTTTTGGTGAGGAAGATCAGCCCTGAGCTAACATCTGCCAATCCTCCTCTTTTTGCTGAGGAAGACTGGCCCTGGGCTATCATCCATGCCCATCTTCCTCCACTTTATCTGGGACTCCACCACAGCATGGCTTGACAAGCGGCGCGTTGGTGTGCCCCCGGGATCCGAACCGATGAACCCCGGGCCGCCGCAGCGGAGCGTGTGCACTTAACCGTTTGTGCCACTGGGCCAGCCCCTATGCTAGCCTTTTAGAAAGGCTATTGATGACTATTTCCATCTTTTCCCCACCCTCTGGAAAATTTTCCATAAATTTGGAAAGCTCTGATCCTTGAATATTTGTCTGAAAATGTCACCTGGGTCTAATATTTTCTTTGGGGGAAGATTTAAATTACTGATTTTACATCTTTAGTGTTAGAGAACTATTAAGGTTTTCTATTTTGCTAAGTTATATTTTTCCAGAGAGTTTTTCATTTTGAATATGTTTTCAAATTTATAGTAAAAGTGTTATTATTCTTACTGTATTTTAAATCTTTTCCTTATCTGGAATTATATCTGGTTTCATTCCTAATATTGTTTTTATTTTTATTTTTTAACAATTTCTCACTTGAAGCTTTGAAAGAACAACTCTGGCTTTGGTGAGCCTCTATAATTTTAGTATTTACTCTTGGAATTTTAATACAATAACCTGTGTGTTAATGAATATGTTTTTCCTTTTCCAGAGAAATAAAAGGACCTTAAAAATTTGAAAGCCATAGTCATCCTTCCTTTCTGAACTCAAGCATTTTTTTCTTTCACTGGGATTTTAGCTCCATCTTTTTTTAGTCCACAAATTACATTTTATTGTTTGATATTGTTTTAATTTGACAATGTTTGTTTAGAGTTGCCTAGATCATTTTCATATTATTTATTTTTGTCAACATTTCTTCTTGTACCTCAGAATTCCTTCTGGAAAAGTTTCCTTCTTCTTGAAGTACATCCTTTAGAAATTCTTCATTGAGAATCTCAGGTTTTGTTCTTCTGAAAATATTTTCATTTCACCTTTATTCTGTTTTTTTGTTTTGTTTTGTTTTGTTTTTTTGTGAGGAAGATGGGTCCTGAGCTAACATCTGCCAATCCTCCTCTTTTTGCTGAGGAAGACTGGCCGTGGGCTAACATCCATGCCCATCTTCCTCTACTTTATATGGGAGGCCGCCATAGCATGGCTTGCCAAGCGGTGCGTCGGTGCGCGCCTGGGATCAGAACCGGCGAACCCCAGGCTGCTGCAGCGGAGCACTCGCACTAAAGCGCTTGCGCCACTGGGCTGGCCCCATCACCCTTATTTTGAACGGCAGTTTTTTGGAGCATGAAATTGTAGGTTCACTTGTCCTTATTTTCTCTCAGCACAATGAAGAAACTATTCCACAATGGCGTCCACTGTTAGTGTTGAAAAGTCAATTATGAGTCTGCTTGCCTCTTCTTTGTAGATAATTTGTCTCGTCGCTTTCTGCTCTGAAGATAGTCTCTCTATCCTAGGTTTTCTTCTGTCTTACTCTGATGTGACGTGTTTAGGTGTGCCTTTATATTTACTTATCTTGTTTGGGATTCATTGTGCATCTTGATTTGAGAATGCATGGAATATTCTTCCCACAATCTCTTCAAATGTTGCTTCTCCTTTATTCTTTCTGTAATCTCCTCTGTTCCTTCTGGAACTCCAAGTAGACGTATGTTGGTCTTTCTCATTATATCCTCTGTAACTCTGAACTTCATTTCTATATATGAAGTGTGTGTGTGTGTGTGTGTGTGTGTGTGTTTGGCCTCTTTATGCTGCATTGTATATAGTTTCTTTCTGGTTTATTAATGCTCTCTTCGCCTATGTCTAATCTGCTGTTTAAGTCATTGAGTTTTTTTCATGGTTTTTCTTTTTTAAAAAAATTAACAGACTTTATTTTTTAGAAAAGTTTTAGGTTCGCAGCAAACTTGAATGGAAAGTGCACAGAGTTCCCATGTACTCTCTCACCCCACCCATCCACATCCCTCACCAGTGTGGCACATTTGTATAACAGTCAATGAACCAACATTGACACATCATTTTCAACTGAAGTCCATAGTTTAGCTTAGAGTTCACTCGTTGTGTTGTATGTTCTACGGGTTTCGACAAATGTGGAATGGTGTGTATCCACCTTTATAGTATCATACAGGATGGTTTCACTGCTCTGAAAACTCCCTGTGCTCCACCTGTTCATCTCTCCATCCCCCTAAACCTCTTCCACTGAGTTTTAAATCTCAGTTGCTTTATTTTTCATTTCTAAAAGTTCTGTTTGCTTTACTTCAGATCTTGATAGTTTGTTGCTCTGTATTGATTTTTTCAGTTTTTTTCTATCTCTTTAAGCCAATTATAATACTTACCTTGAATTCTGTATCTAGTAGTTTTAATATCTGAAATATTAAACTGTCTCAAAGGTTTGCAGGTCTGGTTCTGCTGTATGTTGTTTTTGTGATTTGAATTCCAGCGGCTTGTGTGCTTTGTGACTGTGTGTGTATCTCTGCTATGGAAACTTTGCTTGGCATTCCTAGAGCCCTGGGTTGTCAGTGTGCTTCTCCACGAAGGATCTGTGTCTGATTTTGTCGGGGGTCTGGGGCACCACTGACTCGGGGGCACTTGAAACCACAATTCTTACATTATAGTTTTTTAAGGACCACATAAGTAATGCAGATTTGAACCTTAAATCCCCTTAAGGACTAGCCAGTAGGCACAAATTGAAGGAGAGACTTTTTTATTCCCAACTTCTAGAGCCAGGGTAGAGACAGATACTATTTATTTTTTCTTGCATTCTCTGTGGGTCTTTTTTTTTCCTTCTATTTCTCTTTCCCTGACAGTGTATCCATTCCTGGATCTCAGATTGTCACCTCTTTCCACACATCCAAGACTATGTGTGCTGGCCCAAGGCTTTGTTTGTGGTCCCCATGTCCCCGTGCCACAGACCACAGGTACTCAGCAGCATCCAAGATTGCTTACCTTCCTAGATTCGTGTTCAGGGCTTTTGCAGAATGCTCTCACTTTCTTGTGCCTGCCCACGTTCAATTAAAAGCATCGATCGATTGACTGATCTCTATCTATCCATCCATCCATCCATCCATCCATCCATCCATCTATCATCTATGATTCATTTGTATTTTATTGACCATTAGATGTTATATAACAGGGGGTTTCAGGACCTCCATGCTGCCATCTGCCCTTCGGGAAGTTTGTATGTTCCATTATATTTGCTACTCTAGATGCCTAAAATCTCTTTCTCCTATTTTCCTTTCTCCCATTTTTCTGTAGAAACCCATCACAAGGACTTCATGTAGTGAGAGGAGTGTAGACTCGTTCAAAGTGATGAAATTATGGGTCAAAAGTCATCAGTTGTCATCCTGGCTGTGCAGTTGAGACCGTTACCCTCCCTGCACCTCAGTATTTCTCATCTTTGAGGGACGGTGTTGCTTCAGGAGATCCCGCAGCTGCCTCCCAGCCCAGACATTTGATAGAGCGCGGATTCCTCATGAGCCTCACATGGGTGGCTGTCAGCTCTTGATTTATGGCTTAGCACACTATTTGTCCTTCTGAGTATTTTTAAACAGATAAATTTATTTTAGCTTGAGAAGACAGGACTCTTGTGTAGTTACTCCATTCTACTGCCTTGCCCAGCCTTGGAGATGTCCCTGAGCCAGTGGCACACTGGAGAAAGGCTGTGTGGAGTCCTGGCATTGGACTCCGCAGAGCGGGCAGTGAGGCACACTTGAGGGGAGGGGCTTCATGCTGGCACGACTATTTTAACATTCTCCGTTCCTTCCTCCCTGTAAAGGGAAACCCAGCTTTTTACTCCTTATGTAGGAAAGCCCAGTTCTTCTTGCTGTGTTTCTCTCCTGTGAGTCTCCTATACTCTCACACAGAACTCTTCACCTCTGACGCCTCTGGTCACCAAATGCGTGGGGGTTTTCCCCAGAACAACCAGCAAGTCTCTGGCACCACCTGGGTGACCTACAATTTAATTCAGTTCTGACACTGTCTACCCGGAGATAGTATGGGATCCCACAGGTAAGGGCTCACTCCCACAAGACTACCCTCCTCTCCACACACACACACGCACACACACACACACACACACACGCACACTTCAGATGCCAGTTGCAAGGCCAGGTTTTCACCTGTGCTTCTGACTGACGTATAGATCGGAGGTTCCCATGATTCCCTCTTTGGGTTTGATTAATTTGCTAGAGTAGTTCACAGAACTCAGAGAAACACTTACTTATGTTTACCAGTTTATTCAAGGATATGATGAGGATACAGACGAGCAGCCAGATGAAGAGATGCATAGGGTGAGGTCTAGGAGGGTCCCGATCACAGGAGCTTCTGTCCCCGTGGAGTTGGGGTGCATCACCCTCCCATTGTGGATGTGTTCACCAACCTGGCAGCCCCCTGAATCTGCTACTACTGGGATTTTATGGAGGCTTTGTAACGTAGGCGTGATCAATTATTAACTCCATCTCCAGTCCCTCTCCCCTCTCTGGAGGATGGGGGGTGGGGCTGAAAATTCTAAGCTTCTAATCATGGCTTGGTCTTTCTGGAGACCAGCCCCCGCCCAGGAGCCATCCAGTCACCTCATTAGAACGACAGATGTTCCTAGTGCTGTTATCACTCGGGAATTTACAAGGGTTTTGGGAGCTCTGTGTCAGGGATGAGATCAAAGACCAAATATTGGAACAAGAGATGCTCCTGGTGTTCTTATCACTTAGGAAACTACAAGGGTCTCAGGAGCTCTGTGCCAGGAACCGGGAGAGACCAATAATACTTTCTGTTATCTCACACTCCCATTCTCTCTTCTCCCCCTCCTTTCTCCTCATCTACTTCCTCTCTTGTTCCCTTCTTTCCACAAATATCTTTGAGCATGTACACTGTGATGTGGAATACAGTGGTGAACAAAACAGATATGGTCCTAGCCTTTAAGAAGCTTACACTCTAGTGAGGGAGATAGACATTAAACCAATGGAACAGATATGAATTTGTGTCATAACTTGGGCACAAGAAATGTCACATCACTTATAAAGATACAATTAATTTTAGCTTGGACAGATAATTATTTGGATCAAGGAACACAAAGGTAATTTTTGGGTAGCCTGCTTCCTTTCCTTGGAACCTGCAAAATCCAGGGATAATGAAATCCAGGGATTTAAGAAATCCAGGAAACTTGGGGAAAGGCCTCTGGTCTTCAGCCATCACCTGGCCATGCAATAATCCCAGTCTAATCCTGCAGCGTCAACTTGAAGGTGGGAGACACTGCTGTTTTTGGCACCCACTTTCTTGAAGCCCCAGTGTTATGTTGGGCTTATGGTAATTTACTTGGAAATATTCAAGTTCGAGGAGTGTGATGTAGGTATGCAATGTAGGTGTGAACAAGTTAATCTGCATCAACACCTTGAAGTTGGTTAAGTAACAAAAGACATATTAGAAAGAATTTTTTGATGAGCAATATTAGTTGTATTTAAGATATCTTATTGGTTAGGAGTGATGTGACAAGAGCCATAGCCCTGGCTTGATACGGTATAAAAACTCAAGCTTGATAATCCGAGCCAGTGGCCCTACCCTCTCCCCGTTGCAGAGGATCCTGTTGACAGCCTCTAGCATCGGAAGGCTCCTAATAGTCACCAAAAAGTCCGTGACAATGGCAGTCTGGCCAAGCTGGCCCAGATCTCTTTTCCATACGCTTGCCAATGGCGTCTTGATGGAGGCCCACAAGGCCAGGGTGCGTGGCGTTCAGTGTGTGGCTCCGGCGAGGCTCTCCATTGGAGGTCTCGCCATCTTGGAAGTGCTGTGTGGAGGAGGCATTCACCCCCGACTCTCCCAGGACTGACCACCTCTCACCCGTCCTCACCTGCTCCTTCAGTCCCTCCCCCTCAGGTGATCTACGTCTACATCTTCTGAGACGCAGAATTTAACACATGGTAGACTAAACCCAAATGCTCTGCACTGTGTCCTGGAGAAAGGGAAGCCCTTAGCATCTTGAGAAGGGGAGGGAATAATGTCACTCAGGCTTTCTTCTGGAGCCTATTGCTGAGAAAAGACAGCCCAGTGTAGTTTCTCAGTCTAGTCATTCTGCCACACAAATAATTGTACAAATAAGGATTTTACTTTCAACTCTGACTCCTCTGAATTGTCCATCCAAATTGAGTCAGCTAATTTTTAGGATCTGATGAAATCTATATGCTAGTTAGGACTTTTCCTGAAAGATGGGAGAGAAATGGCAAATAAAGCCCTAGATGTGAACATTTTATTTGTTTAGGCACGTATACCCTGAAGGATCCAGGGTAAGAATATTTCAAAGAAATCACCCATGTCCTTGGGATAGTAATGATTGTTCTACCAAGAATACATAGAAAGTTGAATTTTATATGCATTTGGATTATTCTCTAAGCAATTGGCCTAGTTTTGTCCTGGTGGGGTATGTTGCTTTCTGAAACCATGCTCATCCACACAGATGTATTGCAAATCATAATAAAGGCCTTTACAAGAAAAGAAAGCATGCTCTTTGGTGTTTTGCACTCCAGTGTGGTTTTAGTACATAGAGATACATTTTTTTTTTCCTTTTGGTTGCACAAACAAAAAGTGTCTAGTGCTTTGATGGAAATACAAGATTTCTGCTCTGCCTAGAGCATCTGCATCTTCCCTGTGGATGCTTACTCAGTTGGCATGATGAAAACAAACCAGGAAAAGAAACATCAGTTTATGCCTCCATTTTAGGTCCTGAGAAATGATGACTGGTGTAAATACAGCACTCATGCAACAAATTGAGCCAAATACATAATAAGTGGGACTGAACTTTCTCATTAATATGTAAAACCTTATTATATATCCTCCAATTTGCAATATTTACATATCTCGCTATGAGTAGGATGCTCAAAATGCTATAGAGGATTTCATTTCACCCCTTTTGTGCAATACCTGGTTTCCAAGAAATATTAATGAGACAATCTCATAAATCTCTATCTACTGAGTCTAGTGTCTCCCCTAAATTTCCATTTGCAAACTATGATTGCATCATGTTCCTGGAAGACGGGTATATGAATTTACTATTGCATATAGTTAAAGCCTCTTTTATTAAAGAATGTTGGAGGAGAAATAGCCACTGATAAAGACTTATTTGAAATTCATCTGAACACATTCTTTTGTATGTGTTTAACAGAACTTAGATGTGCAAAAATGTTACATATGTGCTATACTTTTTCCATTTCAAGGAAACTTCCTTTAATTTTTTTTAATTTATGCACTTTGGAATGTTATATACATTTTGTTAACTCTAAAACCTTTCCTAAAAGGCTGAAATTTTAAATGAAAGAAATAAAGAGTACAGTAGTAATAGTAATTCTAATACCCTCTGGGGAGAGTGCATTAACTTTTAATCTGCAGCACATTTGCATTTTACAGTTGCAATCACGCATATGCGTGATCTTACCCTCAACCCCTGATGAGCTGTGCCCTCTTCACAAGGCAGACAAGAGGTTAATCTTGACTCTGGAAAACAGATTTTTCTTTAAAAACTTTCTTGGTCCTAGAGGAAGAATGGGGATCACAGAGAATCACCAGGGGAGGGAACACACCCCCTCTAGAAGCTCACAGAGCAGAGAGATGTCTTCCTAAGTGTGCTGCTTTGATCGCTGGTAGTTTGGTAAAGACTTCAGTAGTACATAGGTATTTTTTAAAATGTCAATAATCATATATTTTTATAATGTGTATTTGAAAAAAAGCTATCTATTATTATTATTATTTTCAGGACCAGTCTGCATATTATTTCTGGATGTTATTTCTCAGGACCAGTCTAAAGGAGGTGGCAATATTAGATGTATTGATATAAAGAAAAATATATTAGTTGGATAATAATATGGTGACACTCAGATATGGCAAGTTTTCTCCACCTTCTGTCCTAACTGTCTGAGCATCTTCAAGAGGCCTCCAGGCTGTTCTGAGAAAGTCACACTGAAGGGTAGAGTTAAATACAACTCTGAGTCCTTGGATAATCTTCAGTGTGGTGTTGCAAAGCGTTTCCGGGGTGGCCTACATCAGAATCACCTGGGCTACTCATTAAAAGTGCAGTTTGTATTCTGCAGTGGGACTGAGGAAGATAGATTTTTACTAAGCACCCCTGGTGATTCTGATCTTGAGCAAAGTTTAGAAGAGAGGCATTAGTGATGGAAATAACTGAAGACAGTCCCACTGCTTATCTCAGGGTAAGCAAAAGGACCCAGGAAGCTCGTCTGGGTAACAACTTCTCTATCCAACGGAATATTCTCATCCTCTAACTTGAAAATGATACCTGGAAAAATAGAAGATCTTTCTGGAATTTTGAGGTCAAGAGCCCCTTTCCAGACTGCTATACTGCTGCTCTCAATGGCTTGGTTCTGGCTTCTTGAACACCAGCTTTGCACAGAGGCTGCTGGTAGCCAAGCCAGAGCTCAGGGAGGTGGCAAATCCCCAGCGGGAAAATAGCTACCCTGGGCCCGGCCCAGTGATATTTGCTGTAATCTTTTTTTAAGAGAAAGTGCTGCAGTCACAGGCTCCTACATTTCATCCTCATAACCTCTCCTCCCAAATTTAAAAGGTTTCAATTTCATGAAGTAACTTTGGTTACCTGAAAATCCAGGTAGAACATCCGCTCCCACGCTTTACGAAGGACTTAATTCCAGTGTTGCTGCTTTGGTTGAGCCAAATAAACCCCATAAAGGAGACATGGGGTGCAGTGGGGGGTAATCTGCAATGTGGATGGGCTCTATGGCAAACTCCTCCCACCTGCAATAGGTTAAAATGTAGCCACCATCTCCACCACCAGAAGAAGCCACCCTGAGGCAAATTTCTTTGGGAACAGAGTTGAAGTACTAGAAATTCATAAATAGGTTTCTTGAAGGAAGTTTATTAAAAAGCAAAATCATTGAACAATAATACTGAAAGAGCTAGATATCCACATGCAGAGAATGAAGGTAAGCCCCCACTTCACACAGAAGTGTGAAGTATGCAGAAAGTAATTCAAAATGGGTGGAGGACCTAAAGGTAAGAGTTAAAACTATAAAACTCGTAGAAGAGGGCCGGCCCTGTGGCTTAGCGGTTAAGTGCGCACACTCCGCTGCTGGCGGCCCGGGTTCGGATCCCGGGCGTGCACGGACGTACCGCTTCTCCGGCCATGCTGAGGCTGAGTCCCACGTACAGCAACTAGAAGGATGTGCAGCTATGACATACAACTATCTACAGGGGCTTTGGGGAAAAAAAAAAAAAATAAATAAAATTATAAAAAAAAAAAAAAAAAACTCGTAGAAGAAAACAGGCGTAAATCTTCCTGGCCTTGGATTAGACAATGGTTTTTAGATATGATACTAAGAGTACAACCAACAGCAGAAGAAATAGATAAAGTGTACTTCATCAAAATTAGAAAGTTTTTTCTTCAAATGACACAACTTCAAGAAAGTGGAAAAGACAACTCAGAGAAAGGGAGAAAATATTTGCAAATCATATATCTGACAAGGGATTTGTATCTAGAATATATAAATAACTCTCTTTTTAAAAAATTATTTTATTGAGATCACATTGGTTTATAACATTGTGTAAATTTCAAGTGTATATAAAGAACTCTTAAAAGTCAAAAATAAAAGATAAATAACCTGATTAAAAAGTGGGCAAAATATCTTAATAGACGTATCTCCAAAGAAGATATAAAAATGGTGAAAGAGTACATGAAAAGATGTTCAACATCATTAGCTGTCATGGAAATGCAAATCAAAATCACATTGAGATACCACTTCACATCCATTAGGATATTTATAATCAAAAACAAATAGTAACAAGTATTAGCAAGGATGTGGCAAAATTGGAACCCTGATATTGCTGGTGAGAATGTAAATAGTACAGCTGTTTGGAATAACTATCTGGTAGTTCCTCAGAGGGTTAAACATAGGCTTACTGTATGACCCAGCAGCTCCACTCCTAAATATACCCAAGAGAAATGAAAACATGTCCACACAAAAACTTATACACGCATATTCAGAGTAGCGTTGTTCAAAATAGCCCAAAAGTAGAAACAACCCAAATGTCCATCAACTGACGAGTAGATAAATAAAATATGGTATATCCATAAATGCAATATTATTCATCGATAAAGAGGAATGAAGTACTGACATATGCAACAAGATGGCTGGACCCTGAAAACATTATGCTAAGTGGAAGAAGCCAGTCACAAAACACTACGTATTGTGTTATTCCACTTACGCAAATGTCCAGAATAGGCAAATCCATAGAGACAGAAAGTAGATTAATGATTGCCAAGGGCTGGGGTGGGGCTTGGAAGGTGGCGGTTTGGAGGAGAATTGGGAGTGACTGCTAAAGATTCCTTTTTAGGATGACGAAAATGTTCTAAAACGGATTGTAGTGATGGTTGCATAACTCTTTGAATATACTAAAACCCATTGAGTTTTACATTTAGTGGGTAAATGGTATGGTTTGTGAATTACATCTCAATAAGTCTGTTATACAAAAAGTGACAAGGTCAGGAGGGAACTCCTTAAATGGGAGGAATGGGGATTTGACAGTCAGTTCTTAGAAAATCATTTGTGGGAATACATGTATGTTCCAATCTAGAGAGGCAGGGCTTCTGAGTTCTCAGGGAGCAGAGAGGACTGTATAAAACAGAAGGTCCCCTTGACAAGTGTTTACCGACGCATTTGATGCAGGTGCTGATGTATGTACATTGGGATTGGGCCAGAGACAGATTCAGGACCCGTGTGTTTTAATAAGGATGAAAGTGAGAGTGTGTAATAGGGAGGAGGGAGGGGAGAGAGAGAGTGAGAGAGAGGGAGGAAGGTAATTTGACTGCATTGTATATGGTAAACGAGAGAACAAATAGTCCTGATCTAGCCAGGGACTAAGATTCTCCCATCCCTTCTACCCTGGACTTCCATCTTTCACGTATCTGCCTCTGCTGAGACTTCCTCTAAGAACATCAAGGGCAAGTGTCATGAAGACTCTTTATTCCCAGTTTTGGCTTCTGCTCTTCTACTTTGCTAAGTTGGACTGAGCATGTGTGAGCCTCACTGCCCCTCAGTCCCAGGCATGAGCTCCTTTTAACACTCTACTCCTGGAGGGCAGAACAGGTGCTTCAGAAGGACACTCTCAGTTCTCCATTCCAAAGGGAAGCAGCTAAGAGAAGGAACTTAATTTGGGCCCCTTTTCCCCAGCCATTAAAAGCTGGGTCCTGTAACATGGAAGCCCTGCTGCGTGTCCTCCAGTGTCCTTGATGCATGAGGTTAGAGTAAAGGATTCTGACAATGAGAGAAAAGGAAAGAACTGCAAACCCTTGGCTTTTGTATCAGAGCAATACTAATTATATTCATTTACACGGTTTGCTTATGCCTGGTTACCAGGTAGCACCATGATTGTTTGTACTGGAAAATTTGAGTAGGACTAATTTTATCATGCATTTTGATTACTAAATTCTTTCCTTCAATGCTCTATTTTCAGAGCTTATTATTTGTAACATGGTCATGACTTCCCATAGCTGAAAACAAAATTAAAGGGAATAATTGTGTGAAATTTTTTTGACTAAACCTTATAATTAACTTTTTTCTCCAGTAATATTTTAGGACAAAAATCTCAACATGGCCACATCTGTACATGCTCTTTTGCCCTATCGTAGGGCTAGAATCAGAAAGGGAGTTGAGTTTACAAATTTCTCTGGTACTTCTTCCTGCCTTGTGATGGAATTAAGGCACATCCTATTCAGACAGGGCATTCCTGGGGATAGAAGCTCCAAGTCCAGTCAGTGCTATTCCGTCTTCCTGGCACGTCCTGGAGCAGAGGCTTTCTCAGCGGCACGTGTCAGCCGTTCGTCTTCCGTTCTCTTCAGTTCTTTCTGCAGCTGTTGATCAACCCTCCCTGACTGCAGTGGCGTTTTAACGCTCTTTTTACATCAAAGAATTTCAACCAATCCCTTGTTTCCTGTTGATCCATACCTTTGATTTCCTAACCATTTTTGTGAAGGAGGCATGAGTGACCATTATTCTTGCCTCTTATGGCCAGTGGGATTGTCTCTTAATTTATTTTCAGCAGATCAAGCTTGGTCACTCGTATACCCTTTCTTCAGTCATTAGTCATCAAAAATATCCACAGAAAGGAAAATAATGGTGAATGTGGCTGGAGGAGAGGCCACAGCTGAGTGAATGGAATGGACAGTGCCCCTCAGACTGAGGAAGTAGACTATATCTTGTTAGAACCCATTGGCTGAGTGTCACGAACTGTGAAGGGTCTGAAATTTTACCCTCCTTGTAAAGTAACAAGTCAGCCTGCCACCGTTTCATGGATGCTGGTAGAAGACACGAGACTCCTGGGTTAGAGACAAAGGATAGTTTATTACTCACAGCAAGAGCAGCAGCTAGAGAATCAGCAACGTTGAGCGGGTTCCCGGAGCCCAGTTCTCATAGTGGATACCAGTAGGGCCAGATGATACCTGCACAGGCCACGTAGTGCATCGCAGAGAGGAGTCGTGAGCTTGAGGAACCCAGATCTTTTATAGTGGGCAGTAAGCAAGCCTGCCCTTTGCTCTGGAGGGAAACACCAGCTCTACCTTCCAAGGCTTTCATTATACAAACATCCTTGAAAAGATGGTCCAGAACAAAGGGGAGTCATTGCCTCGCTTGTAAGACATGCAGAAACACGAGAGACCCGTGGAGAACGGGCTCCCCACACTGAGAACGTGCACCAGCAAGCTGTTCACTGCGCAGACTGGCTGGCTATGAGAGCATCACACGTTAACTGCACAATTCCACACCGAGGGGAACGACTGTAAACTATTGCGAGATAAATGTGCTATAACAAACCAGTACTGTATGGGCAGCGCCAAGACAGGTGAGCTTCTTTCTCCTCCCCTGATGCCAGCCTTGCCTCTCCAGCCGGCACGTAAACTCCCTGCCTATGTCTATATTTCTCTCTCAGAAGAGCACAGAGTTGATTGACGATGCTAAGAACAGTGTAGGAATTGAAGAATTGCTGCTTCTTTAGAGGTCAGGAGGCAGCTCTCCTAGGTCTCCTCAGGGCTCAGGGTGTGAAGTGTTAGCATTTTCAGGATAATGTCAGATTATTTTCTAGTATTTTGGTCCAGTATCCAGAAAAACCCTTTGCAAAAGATGGCCACCTGAAAAATCTGTTCCCTCTGGTCCTGTTAACAGCCACCCACATCCTGGAAGAGTTGGCTGGGATCTTGTTCAAAAGGGGAAAAGGTGGGCTTGCTTCTCCCGTCTGATCAGGGAGGCTGCTCCCACAGGGTGGTGGCGCTGCCGCTGAGGCCACATGGTGGTGAGGAGCAGAGGAGGGCAGATCAGGGCAGAGCAGAGGGGAGACTTCGTGCTGTGCACGATGACTCAGTGGGTGATGGGGGGCAGGGGTGGACATGCCTAACGTTTACCCCCTAGATGCAAACATGATAAAGTTTGGGGAACACAGAAGAGTCAGAAGAATCTGATCGCAGCAGTTAGACTCTTGTCCCGGAAGGTCCCCACAGCCAACCTCTCGCAGCGTCCAGAGGCCGGAGGTGGGATGGTGGTGTGAACAGCGAGTGGGTCAGGTGGCCTGGGAGTGATTCCCGGTTCCCCCACTCACACCCCAGGTGAGGCGTTTAATCTTCTTAGTCTCAGGGTGCTCGTGCCCACCTCATAGCACACCGGCCGCACTTGTCACTCTGAGGGTTAGTGAAAGAGGCAGCACAGGTCTGCCACATGGTAGGCACTCAACGATCATCAGCTGTTGTTATGCTATTCTTTTCTCCCAAAATACTATCACAACTTACATATCATTTTGTGACCTGGTTTTTAAATTTAGAGATATATCACGAATGTTGCTTCTGATTGGGGGTTCTTTCTTCAGACGAATGGATCTCGTGCTGAGCAGTGAATGTAAATCAGCTGGACTCTGAGGAAGTGCCCAGGCAGCTCTGGGGTACGTTGTTCGTGGGCCTGGTCCGGGCAGTGGCCCGAGGAGAGGCCGAGGTCACGGGAGGGACACACAGGCCCGCGGGCAGGACTCCTCAAGTCAGCCTGGCCAGGCCTCCCACTCGTCCACCTCCTTCGTGCAGACGGAGAAAACCTTGGGTTTGGGGACATGAAAGAGAGTCGCTTGGCCCAGCTCTTGAAGCGGAGTGACACAGCGAGGTACAGTTGACCTGGTGTCGCACGTCCGTGTCAGAGGCAGCACACTTGTCTGGTTGCAGCTCCCTGGAAACCTGGGGAAGTCTCCCCTGAGCAGTCCCTTGGGCCTGAGGCACCCGTGTGTGTGCAGCGCCCAGAGGCAGCTCCGCCACGAGAACGGAAAATCAACACTCGGGTTCTGCAGCAGGCCAGTAGTCCCCAGAGCCCCTCGACGTCACAGCTTTGTGATAGTCACCCCTGAAGGTGCCCCACAGACACGCTGCCACACTTTTCCCGGGACCTCCTGTGTTCAAATCCCAGCTCTGCCGTTTTCTAGCTGTGTGATGTGGGGTAAGGAGCTTAACTTCTCTGCGCCTTACTTCCCACCTCTGTAAGCGGAGATGATGGTAATACTGGCCTCAGTGGGTGTCACAAATACTAAACACAATGTGAAGTGATGCGTCAGTGCCGGCGTGTGGTGAATGTTGATGATCGTTGTTTGAATTATCGTCGTTACCCTGAGCCCGGCGTGCTCTCTTAGTCAGGGCCGTTATTACTGATTCTCGAGCTCCAGCCCACGGGTCAGGGCCCTCCCTGCCTTAGCGGCTTTCGTGGATTTGACACTCACCCAGGAGGGTGGCTTGCTTTCTTTCCCGAGAGGTGACTCTCCCTCTGCTTCGGGGCTCGCTTTGCCTTTCGGTTCTGGGGGAGGCAGCAGGTTTGTTCTATCTTCTGGAGCGCCCACTTTTCACCCCGCCTAGGCCCGTCTCCACTGGAGGACGGAGCGGCCCCTCTTGGAGGCGATTCCGCGGGCAAGGAGTCCGCTCTGCGCTGCCTCCCTTGGTCCGCGCTGGTGGAGCAGCAGGGATTCTTCAGGAAGCTTCTCTGCCCTGCAGGCCGCGGCTGCTCTTGGGGCCCCAGGGAGGCTCTGGGGCACAACAGTGGCTCGTGCTCTCGGGCATCTGCCTCCCTTGATTTCACACGAGTCACCTCTGGAATACGTCTGTGCTAACAATGCCTTTCGGTTGTGCAGTGACAATAATCCGGGCCCGGCGCTCCACGATGGGACAGGGCCTGCCAGGGCCTCCCCCGCCCCGCCTGTGCAGGTGGGAGATGTGTCCTCAGCCTTCTCTGGAGCAGCCACAAGCGAGAGGCAGGCGGGGCGGTGTGGAGAGCCGCCTCCCGGAGTCGTGCATGCTGCCGCGTTTGCCCTTAGAGAAGGCCGTGCTGGCGGGATGGGGTGTTCTGTGTGGCCTCCTGAAGCCCTCAGGGTGGCCTCTGCAGAACGGTGGCGGCCACCACCGGCTCTGGCGCCGCTAGCTGAGCACAGCCCTGCTCCGGACTGGAGTCCCGTACTTCTCAGCACAAAGAAGTCAGGAGACAGGAGGGTAAATGCCCAGGGCTCTTAGCTTGTGGCTCTCGTCTGGCCCTTACCGGCCTGCCCGTGGGTGACAGCCCAGGATGCTAACTGGGCACGGTTCCACGCTCTCACCGGGTGAGGTTTCTGCCTTGAGCCCTGGCTCCACCCTGCGCGACTTTGGGTGACATACTGGACCCCTCTCAGCCACAGGCTGGTCCTCTGTGACGTGGAGATGACAGTGCCCGCTCCCAGTAATGGGTCAAATGAGACAGTTACCTGAGGCTGAGCAGAGGCCCGGCCCACGGCCACCGCTCATGCGTGTCAGCCGAGGTGTCATCGTCATTACTGCTGCAGGGGTCTGAGCCTTTTCCTCCGTCGCCCTCTGCGAGGCCATGCAGTGCAGAAGGGGGCACAGGACCCTGGAGTCCCTCTGCCTGGCCCAAACCCTGCCTCTGCCACCTTCTTGCTGTTTATTTAGCTCTGGGCAAATCCCTCCACTTCCCAGTGCCTCAGACTCCTCTCTGCAAGGGGAAGAACAACGGGGTCTGCCTCCCAGGGGAGCTGTGAGGGGCGATGCGTTTGTGCACAAGAAGCCCTTCTGCTGGAGCTGGGCGAGTGCCCGGGGAACAGTGATGGTCCCGGGTCCGGGCGGGGCCTGGCGCAGTGCCTGGCATCAGTTCAGCACTCACCAAGTCACTCTTTGCTGGCTTGGATCCAACAGACCAGCTACCTTTGGCTCCTTCCTGTTCTCCACCTCCCCCAGTTTCCATCGACAGTCTTTAAACGTATGTTCCGTGAGAAACGGCAGGAGTGTGTCGGGGTCACCAGCCGCCCTTGTTTGCCGGGGCCTGAGCAGCTTCCTGGGATGCGGGACTTTCAGTGCCAAACCAAGACAGGGCCGGGCGGCCCAGATGGCTGCTCACCCTGCACGACTCACATCTCCCGTCCGCGGGGCCGGGCTGAGGTGTTTGCTCCTAGAGGCCACTGGCACGGGTGGGGAGGGGGGTCGGGGTGGGGCGCGATTTTGACGATGCCTCCCCCCAACTTGTTATTAATGCCTGGCTCCCTCCAGTGCTACTGAAATCTGCAGCCTGCAACCCGACCGTGCACCCCAACTGCAAATGCTGGGGTGGGCTCTGAGGGAATGGAGCTTGTTGGCCAGGGGTGGTGGAGAGAAGTATCCTGAGCAGCTCAGTTCACCTCAGTCCCGCTTCCAGGCTATCACATGGACTTCTTGAGAGGCTGGTGCTGATGGGAACTTGGGGTCCTCTTTAGCAGCAGACTGGGAGGGGACACACCTGATTCTAATCTCCAGCTTCCTCTCTTTGTGTGACCTCGGACAAGACACCAAACGTCTGTGGGACCCAATGTCCTCGTCTGTGAACAAGGAAGGAAATTAGATGATCCCTCTAGATCATTCCCTGTGCCCAGCAGGGCAGGGGCCTGGGCCGGCCCGCTGGAGCCTGTGTGGCGGGTGGGTGGTGCTGGCTGAGGGGTGAGGACGGCAGGCTGCTGCCTGCTGCCCCTTGTGCTGTGGCTGCTCTGCTCCTCCCGGTGCACGCTGGGTCATCTCCCCTTGGTGGAGGCCTGCAGGAGGCTTGGTGACTCACCTGCTGTTCCACGGGGCCAGGCCTCAACAGTGGCTCACCTTGAGTGTGTTACTTACGCTCTCTTAGCCTCAGTTTCCTCATCTGTAAAGTGAGGATAATTATAGCAGTCTCTTATGGAGTTGTCATGAGACTGATTCTTGAAAGGCCAAGGATCTGGATCCAGGAGATCTGTAGAATCAGTCTTATTATATTGGACCTCATCCTATAGTTTAATCATTAAACCCCTATTTATTGAGCACTTACTGTGTGCCAGGTCCTGAGCCAGGCCCTGGGAATGCAGTGATGAAGGAGGCACTGTTCCTGGCCTCAAGGAGCTCATGGAAGGTCAGAGGGGGAGCTGTGCATGGTGGCAGTATCGTGGCCAAGGAGGTTTATCCGAGGCGCTATTGTTGCTAATTGAAGGTCAGAGGGATAAGTTAGGAGGTTATTTCTTCTCCTCCTCCTCCTTTTGTCTTTTTTAAACAATTTATTAAGAGTTCACTGTAGCAAAGATTGCTAGGTCTCTAAGCAGTTTAATCCTTCCCTTTCTTTTTACTAACAGAATCTGTATGTTGTTGAGTGTAACAAGGTGTCCACTAAAACATCCCAGCCTTCTTTGTAGAGGTGTGTGTGTGTGGAGGGCAATGAAATATAATTGGAAGTCATTGAGTGGGGCTTACAGGAAAAGCTTTTTCAAGGGGGATGACTTAACCAGAAGGCCTCACCTATTTTTCCCTGCATGTTGCCTCTCTTTGCCCTGAACACTGAAATGAGGGCTGGAACTCCAGTAGCTATTTTGTAAGCATGAGGATAGGGGTCACACCCTGTATGACTGTAGGGATGGTGGAACCTAGAGCTGGAAGGAGCCTAGATCCTTCACTACATTTTGGAGTCACCTTCACGACATTTTGGAGTCACTGTATCTGCTCTGGACTACTTGACTCCACACTTCCTATTTTATAAGGGAAAAAGAAATCTCTGCCTGATTTAAGTCAGTATTTTAGGTCTCAGTTACTAGTAGCTTAACACAATTTCTAGATGATCTATCTAATAGATGTGGAACACAATGCAGAAATAGATCTAATTTTTTTCCCCTAAACATCAAAAAGTGAAGGTCATAGAAATCCAACAAATAAGAACTTAATATTAAAACACAAGACACCCATTAATCTTTCCCAGTTTGTATCAAGAGAGGTTGACTAAACTAGCTTTTCCTCATTTGTCCTCCATAAGAAAGCTGAGTTTGAAATACCCTTAAATCTCTATCCCTCTAAGGTTTGACACCAGGGGATTAAATTCACAGAATTAAGTGTTTTGTTTCAGTTTTGTTGGGATTAGGTGATGTGCCTGATTCATCTTTTTTCTTAGTAGAGTGCTCGGAAATGCTCAAAGCCTTTACCAGAAATCCAGATTGTTTTATCCATCTGCATATCCCCATTATGGTTGTATTTTTAATAATGTTAATAGAATTAGAATTTTTTAACTCACCTGGCACACATTTTTACTCATTCCAAGCAATAATAACCATAGGTTGCATTTATTGAGTACTTAGTTTTTTCCGGTCACTGATAAATACTTAACAGTCTCATTTAATCACCTCAATATTCCTACAAGATAGATGTTATTATTATTGCCATTTTGAAGATGAGAAAACAAGGCAAAAGGAGTTTAGGTATCCTGCCCAAGGTCACACATCTAAGAAGTGATGATGGGGTATGAACTCAGGTAGTCTTAAATGTAAGCTATTCTGTCCTAAAATAAGTGAGTGACTTTGAACAAAGCTATTTCCTTACATATCAAAAAGGAGACATATTTTCTAGAAACTTTACTTAAATCTGCCCAAGGACATATTGAATTCACTCAAGATCTTGGGCAATCTCTAGGAAGCCCTGGTCTTAAGGGATAGTAAAAAGGATGCTCTCTTATTTGAAGGCAACCAACAACGTGTACAATATTTGTGCTTTTGCTTCCTCATTTAGAACATGTGAATTCCCATAACCATTCAGTTAGGCAGGGTAAGAAGGCAAGGGAGACATTCAGCATTCAGTCCTGGGTAAGTAACCAGACGCTTATCATAATGGAAACCTGCTTGATAACACACCATTTATTGGCTTCCTTCTCTTACCTGTCTCATTTCCCTAGTCCCCTATCAGTACGTCCTGGGATCACTTCCCAAATTAATGACTTGCTCTTAAATTCTTATCGCAGGATCTGCATCTGAGGAACTCAAGCGAAGACTCATGTTATCTACAACATCCATCCAACCTTACCAACCTACCATGGTTTCTACAACTTCCCTCCATCCATCCATCCAACCAACCTTACCAACCTACCATGTTCTCTACAACATCCATCCATCCATCCAACCTTACCAACCTACCATGGTCTCTACAACATCCATCCATCCATCCATCTATCCATCCATCCAACTTTACCAACCTACCATGTTCTCTACAACATCCATCCATCCATCCGTATGGTACCAATCTACCATATGCCCAGAAACGTATGAGTACTCAGGATAAGAGATAAATAAATCACTGCCCTTGAACTAAAGTTGCTTGATTGAATGGCTTTATGTTTCCCATATCACCAGGCAGAGATATTTGATATACCAGCTGCCAAAACAGCATTGGAAAGACTGGAGAATCCCCTTTTCAGAATCTTGAAGAGAGCTATTCCAGCAGAGCCATCCTGCAGGGGCAAACAATGCCTGGCACATGGTGGATGGTCACGAAATGTTTGCTGAATGAGTGTACAAATGGGCAGAATGAACAGATGGATTAATTATAAAGTAGATCAAGTTTTCTCTGGGATCCATCTTCCTTGCTTTCTGAATTCCTGCCCCAAAACATTGTAAATTCACAATTGAAAACACAGTCTCTGAAAATCAAGAAACTCACTCAGGCGAGGTGAATATGAGATCCCTTGCAGCAAAGATTTTACACAGAAAGAAGAGGGAGCAGGGAGACGGATGACCCCAAAATGACCGACTCTGAAGGCTCTCTGCACGGGTGTGGAGAGGTTTGGGGGTGGCAGTCTTCCTGGTACCACATCATAGAACCCAAATAAGGTCCAATCCCAGCTGTGGAGTGAACAAGGCCATGTTTTGCATTCCTGCGCTATCAGTTACCATGTGCGACCCCGAGCCATCGCCTGGGAATCCTCCACACTGGGGAGTCCTAAGGAGGACAGTTCCTAACCCTCTCCTTCCCTGATGAGGTGCCTCAGGGGTGAAGGGGGCAAATAATTGGTGTTAAAGGGAGAGTTCGTGGTGGGCTGTTGGTTCATGGTGGGCTCTTGGGGGACTTTACAGAGAAGAAGGGGCCTGAGCTGGGTAGGATTTGGCTGGGTGGAGAGAATAGTAAGAATCTTCATTTATCAAGTACTTACTGTGTGCAGGCTCTGGGGTAGGGGATCCCAAGCAGAATCTCGTTTAATCCTCCCTGCACCAAACTAGCCCCTATACCATTATTCCGGTTTTAAAGAGGAGCGTTAGAGAGGTTAAGTAATATGTTTATGTCGACACCATGAATAGAAGGCAGAGCCGAGGTCAGATTTGGGCGGCCTGCTTCCAGAGCCTGCCCCATTAGCAGCCATTCTGAACCGCTCTACAGCTGTGCTGTTTCTTGGGGGGCACGTGGGGAGGGAAGTTAGAAATAAAAATTAAAAAAGAGCATTCTGCGATGATCACGGCCTGGAGTGTCAGGATGAGATGCTAGCCGGGGCTTCCTTGGTGGTGGCTCCCTCGCAGGTCTGGAACAATCAGGATGGAGCGGGAGCTGTCTCCAGTCCCTTTCATTCGGTGCCTGACGCACCAGCGGTGCGTGCGGGCTGCGTATCTGGGTGTTGACAATGGGTCTTCAGGTGTGCGCAGATAAGGCTTCAGTGCCCCAGGTGGACCTTCAGGGGAACAGGCTGCACTGAAGGCGGGCTGTGGACAGAGCCAGCTCCTCTCTGGGAAGGGCTCCGCCTGGGACACACATGAGTGTCAAGTGCTCTTGTTCCGCAGCCTTGCTGTCAGAACACGGGGACACACGAACACGGAATCCACGCGGGCCTTGCTTTCCCATGTTCCGCATCTACTGTCACTTTTGTTTCTTTCTTTTTAAAATTTTTAATTGTGGTAAAATATACATAATATAAAATTGACCATCTTAAGCATTTTAATTGTACAGCTCAGTAGTGTTAAGTACCTTCACATTGTTGTGTAACTAATCTCCCGAACTCTTTTCATCTTGAAAACTGAAACTCTACGCCCATTAAACACTAACTCCTCATTCCATGCCCCACCCACGGCCCCAGGCAACCACCATTCTGCTTTCTGTCCCTTTGAACTTGACTACTTTAGATAACTCGCGTAAGTGGAATCCTGTAGTATTTATCTTTTTGTGTCTGGCTTATTTCACTTAGAATGCTGTCCTTAAGGTTCATCCCTGTTGTGCATATGTCAGAATTTCCTTCCTTTTTAAGGTGGAATATTCCATTGTGTGGACAGACCACATGTTGCGCGTCCATTCATCTGTTGATTGGCTTCTGGGCTGCTTCTATCTCTTGGCTGTTGTGAATAATGCTGCTAAGAACACGGATGTTCAAATATCTCTTCAAGATCCTGCTTTGAATTTTTGGGGGGATATAAACTGTTGTTTCTTATGTTCAATGGCCACAGTAGGGGGTAGAGAGGGGAAAAACTACAAAAAAAAAAGTAAAACTTCCCCTAAAGCTCATAGACGGCTGCTTAAAATGCCATAAAGACAGGGTAAGCGCCCAGCGGAGGAGGAGAAGAGCTTGTAGTCATCCTAAGCAGTTCTAAAGGTGATTTCTAGGCCCAAAGAGTTGGGCAGCTGACGGTCCTCGTGGGGCTAGAAGAGAATCCGGAGCCGCCACATCTGATTCCCTTGTGAACTGTGCGAGGGCACGGCTGTTGGTCCCTTGCTTTAGGTCCTGTGTTCAGATGGGCGTCGTTTGGAATTTGGTCTCACGAAGAGTGGCGTCTGGATAGGAAGTCCGGGATCCAAGCCGTAACAACAACCACTCCCAGCTCTGCTCCAGACACCCCAGACAGGAGTCAGGAGACTTGAAAGAGATTTTCTCAGCCTTCAGCTGTCCTGTCTCCTTAGCTGTGGAAGGAAAGGCTCAACCTTTCACCAGAGCCCAAGGGCGCACCATCGGGCTCTCAGGGGAGGCTGGTGGGAGGTGGGGTTTGCTCCAGCCTTGCTGTTTAGGCCTAGATGCATGGCAGGAGTCCTTTACAGAGACCGTAGGTACCCTTCCCTCTTCTGGGAGAGAGGGGAGGGCTGGAGGAGGCCCCCCTGGTCTGGAGGGGGCACAGGGGGGCCCTCAGCACAGGCGAAGATGCCTCATCTCTCTGGTGGGGCTGTCCTGTCTTGGGCTCTGAGCTGCAAGTGCCTGGCTGCAGCCGGCCCCGGGAATACAGGGGAGGGCAGAAGGCAGTGGAAACCAGCTCAGGGCTTAGTACTTTTGTGCAAAGAGCCCAAGAGAGAGGCCTGGGTGCTCTTTGTGGCCACTCAGCACGTAGGCTGCCGTTCCCCTGTGGGCCAAGGGGGACCCGACCTGGAGAGGAGCAGGATGTGGCTCTGGTCCTGGAGGCTGCGTTCTCCCCCTCATAGGGAGGGAGGGCTCCTGTAGCTGCAGAGCTGGGAGTGCCGCCAGCCCCTCCTCAGGGTCTGTACTTAGACCCATCAGAGCCGGAAGGGCCCTGGAGATGGTCTGAGGCAAGCCAGTCATTGCAGAGAAGTTTTAATTGAGCTGGACACGTGAAATGACTTGCCCCAGGCCACAACGTACAAAGAACAGATCTGGCAGTGTAACCCCGGTTTCTTTCCTCGCCCTGCAGTGCCTCCTCTGAAGTTAGGAACACAGTCTCAGGCTGTTGTCTCCAGTGTGATAAACACAAGCTTTAGTCAGGAATGAGGCATCAAGAGGACGTGTCTATGCCGGCAGGCAGTCACAGGAGCGTGCAGGAGATAGAAAAGCTGGCTCTGCTCAGTTTAGGGGACCCTCTTCCTGGAATCTCTCTGTGGTGAATTCCATTCTCGGAGGAGTCCTTCCTCACAGAGAGAATCCACATCTCAGGTTCCCTTTAGTTAGTCTCTTGTGCTGCGCAAATAGCCTCTCGCAGTCACCCAAGTAATGCTTCTCTTCTGAGACTTGGAATCTCTAAACCCAGATGATCTTTTCTCTTTGTCAGTCTGTCTTCCTTTGCTCCTTGGCTGGCTTCTCTAGACCCGGACCTACTGACCTGTCCTGGAGAAGCCAGGTCAGCGCCTTTCCCGGTAACATGGAACCACCCACATGGAGCCCAGACCCTGCAGACTGTTCCGCTCCGCGATCCTCAGCATCTTCTGTGCCTGAAGTGTTCCATGTACTGCCCCCATCTCCACAGCGGTCCTGAGTGACAGCTGAGTGACGCACGGCAGAAACTGGGGCTGAGAGTCGCTCACTTGCTCCAAGTTCTAGATAAGGGGGCGGGGTGGGGGAGAGAGGGAGGGGGAGAGAGAGAGAGAGAGAGAGAGATGCCTGACTGTGAAGTGTCCCCCCCGCCCCCACGCCCCACCACTGCCTGGTGAGAGACGCCTGGGGGCCAGCTCAGGAACACACAGACCCCAGGATTCACATGGTTTGTAAAGGAGCCCTAGACACTGGGCATCAGCTAGCCCTTTGGTATTGTTTGAGGCTGTGTTTTGAGGACTGGCCTTTAGGATGAACGGTTGTGGAAGGGTTATCTCAGCAGTCTGGTCACCCTGCAGCTTCTAAAGGGTTTTGAGCTGAGGAAACTGTGCTGGGGTCAGAAGTCTCCCCCACTGGACAGACAGGAGTCTAAAGAGGACACGACCTTCTCTCAGACGATGATGCTCTCTCTTCCTTTCCAAGGATGCAGCCTCCTCCTCTGCCTGCTCGTCCCTCAGAGGTCTGTCCGCGAGGGGGCTTGTGAGGCACCGGACCACAGAGTCACAGGGCTGGAAGAGACCTGGAGAGGATCCAGACCAGTGATTTTCATGTGCGTCTTCAGCAGAAGAACTTTATCCAAAGTCTTGCAGGGCAGCTGTAGCTGGTGCTGGTGACGCAGCTCGTGTCAGCCCCCCGGGGATCACCTGCGGAAGATTCCAGATGCTCCGGGCCAGGCCTCCCTGACCTCGGCCAGGCCTAGGTCACATGTACTTCCTGGAGTTAAAGGAAGAAGTTAGTCCCAGCTCCACGTCCTGAGAGTGGGAGGAGGCGTGGGTTCCTAAGGCGCGTCAGAGTGTGTTAAAGGAAGAGGAGTACGCGGATGCCGCTCAGGCAAGAACGGTGGACGTGGACTCCAGTGGTGTTCCTCAAACGTTAGCGTGCGTACACGCCGCCTGGGGATCTTGTTAGACATGGATTCCTGGGGCTCACGCTTGAAGATTTTGATTCAGGGAATTTGGTGTAGGGCCCATGAATCCGCATTTCTAAGAAAGCCGATGTCGCCCGTGTCTGACCATTGCACTGTGGTGCTCAGTGACCGTTAAGTGTCTCAAGCTGCTGCCCAGGCTCTTGAAGCAGTGCGGCCCTGCAGGCCGGCTTCTCTGAGAGTGCGCAGGGTGTGGCTAGAGAGCTTGCTCTGCCGTACTTTCCTGGGTATTACGGTCCTCGCTGCCCTTCCTGTAGGTCAGAAGATGATGGGACTTGTCCAAAGGCTGCCTGTGTGGGGTACCCACAGCTATCACATAAAGGGTTTTCCTCCAAGTCCCTCTGGGGAAGGCCTCTTTCCCCTACAGATCCTCCCCTGGGAGGTGCCTCCTGTCCTCGGAAGAGGAAAGGGAAGGGAGTGCGGTGGAAGGACCAGGGCTGGGGTGGGCCATGTGGGGGATTTGTCTCCCTGCAGGAGGAGGTGTCTGCAGGTGGAGAGAATGTCCTAACCCCTCACCTTCGGCAGAGGGCAGGGAAAGGCTGGACTTCTAAGAGACCTGAAAAGGACCAGTGTCCCGGAATTACTGCCTGCTGAGACAGGCTCCTTGCAAACACGTGCAGAGGTACCTGAGGACTGACGCGAGAGACAGGAGAGATCTGACGGGCCCCATGGCTGCCAAGGCGGAGGCGGCAAATTCAAGTCCTGCCTTATCGCCTTGAGCCAGCAGATGTGCTAATTACTCCAGTGCAGCCCGATGGAGATGTAATAGAGATCTGATATGAATGCATGTGCAATTTAAAATGTTCTACTGGCTAGATTATAAAAATAAAAAGAAATAGGTGAAATTGATTTTAATAATATATTTTATTTAGCCCAATATACCCAACGTATTATCATTTCAACACATACTCAATTAAAAAATTATTACTAAGATAGTCTACATTCTTTTTTTATACTCAATCTTTGAAATCTGATGTGTAATTTACAGTTACGGCACATGTCAAGTGCTCACTAGCCATATAGGGTTAGTGGCTGCTGAACCAGACAGCACAGCTTTAGTCCCAGCAGGCCAGAGCGGTCCTCTATCTCGTCCCCATTTTCCTCCTCTTGCAGAATGATGTGGGTGTCACTCGGATGCTAAACAGAGATGGTATCAGGCCGGGCAGAGGCTTAGCTGTGATGGTGATGCTGGTGACTGCGGAAGCTCAGGCTGAAGGATGGCAACCAGCTTGTTCTGTGACCAGTTCTCCTCTGTCTTGGTGGCTCTGTGCAACGTGTGAGTCATCATGGGGACAGGGAGGCTGAGAGGCAGGGTGGGCGAGGTTCTCTGTTCTGAGGTCTCCTTGAGGGCCTTCCTGTGTGTGGGGGCAAGAGGGAGGAACTGAGGTGGAGGATGGGATGGTGAGGGAATAGGGAGGGATGTGTCTGGATTCACAAAAATAGGAGTGGATCTGTGGGCTGGTTACAAAAACTCAAAATACCATTTCCCTGTGCAGGGGAGGAGCCAGCCGAGGTTGATGCTGAAGAGCTACATGCTTTTATGATTAAAACACTTATGGAAGTTAGTGAAGGCCAGGGTGCTCAAAGATGTCAGGATCTGGGGCTCTTTTTAAATTGGATCCTGGAGTCATCTTGATTTTCCAGAGTTGTGTCCGAAGAGCCATTTCTCTTGCCCAGTGTCACACATCTGTTTTCAGTACTTCCTACTTGATTTGAACACTTAAGAAAATTTGCCTCACATACACTCTTCCATCAGCTTCTAAAATGTGCAGATCTGTGATCTTTGAGAAGCAGCTGGTCAAGTGTCTCTCACAGGATGGGGTCACGGAGCTCAGGCTTTTAAGAAGAGGGCTTTTCCCTTCCATCTCCGGGGACTACAAGCTCAGGCTGGGTTTGAACCCCATCTTGTTCCTTGCTGGGCCTCAGCACCTCTGTTTCCTGACCTCAGTGTCCTCTTCCACTCGTGTGAATAATAATAGTTCTCACCCCGCTGGGATGCTGGGAGGATCAAATGCAATGACGCAGGTACTGTGCTTAGCACAACACCTGGCCCAGGCCATCACCATCGTTTCTCTCTTGCGTACAACGCCGTGGCTGCCCCGGTGGGATCTTCTCATTTACCAAACTGCTGTACGGTTAAATCAGACAGTGCCACATGACAGATGTGGAATATGACACAGAGAAGAGGGACTTGGCCACAGCTGCTTAAGGAATTGTTGGCAGAGCTCAAGACGAACCTAGAATTTCTATTTTCCAGTGCTTATGTAGCAGGGTCTTCCGGGTCCAGAAACCAGTGTCTTAAATTTCAGAAAGCGTAGAGAGGAAAGGGATAAGGCAGAGTTTGAATATGCACCACAGAGCTAAGCCAGCAGCCTAATATAAACAGGCAAGAAAGAAACTCTTTACTGTAAGTACCAGACGTTCAACAGAATGGGCTAATATGTGTCACTAAAAATGCTTACAGTGAATATGGATTCGACATGGGAAAACACTTTTGATCTAAGTCAAGTGAAAGACAAAACAGGAAATAGAACTGCACATAATTTAAGGCTAAAAATTAAAAAAAAATTGTGTATATATATATGCCAAAATGCTCTAAACCAGATGTTACCTTTGCTTATCTCTTTCGGATAATAGTTTCTTCTTGATGCGTTGGTGTATTTTCTGCAATGAATGCTTGCTACTTTCATAATTAGGGAAAACAAGGAAGGTGGTGAAAGATTTCAGGCTCGCTTTCCACCAGGGAGCCTGCAGCTCCTTCTCGTCTCGCTCAGCGTTGCAGGACTCCTGGTGGCTTCAAAGCCTCCTTTGTTGACAAAAGGATGATTATGTGGGGTGTCCAGGGAGACATGCTGAGAGAAAACAAAATGAGACATGTTTTACTGAAGACGCTAACTAGAGTCAAGACAATCTCACAAACAAAAGCCTGCCACGAATTTCGTGAATGGCTGTTCTGTCAAAGTAGGTTGGGTAAATGGCCAGTGGGAGTGTTAGCAAGGAGGGAGGCCGGTAGACTTCTTTATCTGTCTCTATGAGGAGGAGATTACAAATAAAGTCCATGGTGATCAGGATTTTTATTGAGTTGGGGACGGGTTAACTCAGTATGTCAGAGTCTGATGAGGTCAGTGGCAGGGGTTCGTCTCTCCTCCTTATCCCACGGTTTTCTGACTACCTTCCCTCTGAATCCTGCGTGGCATCTGCTTCGGCTCTCCCAGGCCTCAGGGCCTTGTCCGGGGCTGTCTTCCCAGATCTGCCTATTCTGTCTTGCTCCCCCGTTGAGGTTCTTTTGCCTTGGATCTGGCTGTTCCTCTCTGCACATCCACTTTGGGTCTGTCCATTGTCCCCACATCTCTCTGTTGCATCTGACCCTGCCTTTATCTTTTGCCTGTCCCTCAGGTCCCTGCCCTGCGGCTGTGGTGCCATCAGCATTGCTCCTCTCCCTTGTCCGGTCTTAGGGTCAGAGCCCTGCTCCTCCTGCGTGCTCAGTGGAAACGGCTGGACATCACTGACCATTTGACTCTTCTCTGTGCCACGACCGCAGAAGTTCCTTGCCAGTCATTTTATAACCATAAGAGCACTGAAGGCTGGGAGAAGGATACTGATGGGTCAGGGCGGGCCCACCCTATGGACCTGGTTCTGCTGTTTCTTGGTTGTGAGGCTTTGGGCAAGTTACTTAACCTCTCTCAGGCTCAGTTTCCTCCTCTGCAGAATGGTGATAATAATAGTTACCTGATAAGGTGAGTTACGACACGTAAAGTGCGTCTAACTCGTCTGGCGCACAGTTGCACTCAATTAATATTGTTTGTTACAATGTTTTTATTTTACTATGAAAGCCACCTAATCTATCATGTGGTCAGAACCTGTGGTCAGGCTCTGGAGGGGGACAGACCCGTTTAAACTGCTCTTCTGACCATGGCTACCTGCAGCAGACCTGTGTGCTTCCATTTCTTCTTCTATAAAATGGGATAATAAAGAGACTTGACTCCGGGACTCGCTGTGGGGACCACCTGAAATCACGCACGTGAAGCCCCTGCAGAACGTCTGGTGCACAGCGCCGCAAGTATGCCCTGTTGTTTGTACTGCAGACGACGGACTGGCTCACCAGCTCCTCCCGGGAAGGATGACTATGAAATTGTGACTTATTATCATTATTCTTATAGTATTCTGGAGTTGACGTTTGACTTCTCAAGCTTTCGTGGTTGAGCTGAAGAATCCTAACAGCATGCGAGTGAGATGAGGGCCAGAATCGCCAAGCCGGGGTTTCCGTCTGTCCGGGAGAGTGAGCTCACTGTATCCTAGACCAGATTCTGTTTGTCTCGGGTGCATGAGCTGAAACTAGGGGCCTCCGAGCAATGGGCCTGGCAGCTAACCGCAGCCGTTTGGATGCATGTGAGTCGTGACATTGGCGATCTAGTCTCTCTGCTTCATACGATATAAAGTAAAAGTGAGAATCCTTCCAGGAAATTATCATATTTTGTTCAAGACTACAGAAGTGACTCAGAATCCTCCTGGGAATCACTAGGAACAGGAAAACATGACCTCATGGAGTCAGCTAGGGGTGACCAGTCGTCTTCTAGAGAAAGCCAGCCTTGGATGTCATTGTGAACCCTCCCTCGTTTAGAACGACCATCAGCTCAAGGAGGAAACGTCCCGCTTTGAAGGAAACGCTTTGTGAAGCTGAGTCTTGTCGTCACCTCACTCAGCCGCACGTCAACTCCCACTGCCTGACCGCCTCTGGAGTGACCTCTCCTGTTAGGAAACATCCTAATTCTAGATTTGTCGAAACAAGCCACTCAAGTACTAATGCAATACGAGGGTTTCTTTGTACATGAAATGGGGCTTTTACATCAGATATTAAAAAGATTCTATATCCACTAGCTCATTAATGGTGACTGGGCTTTATGAACTGGGTACCAGACACTGTTTCTAAGAAAAAACAAGCACCAAGGAATCCAGTGACCAGGGCTAAGCTCTGAGTTCATCAGTGGTGAGTCGCACATCAGATCAAGGCTTCTGTTTCGGAGTCAATGAGATGATTAAGAAGGAGGGGAACACCCAAACCAACGAGAAACAGAAACTCAGCAGCTCTCCTCAACAGCAGAGTAGTTTGCTTGGCAGAGATGGTTCAGTAGAAGTGGAAGCGTAGGCTTTTTTCAAACAGCATTACAAGGACTGTGTGTGAACGCTGCAGTCAGCGTTTTGTATTGAAGGAGAGGAAGACATGTCCTATACCTACTCTGGGTCCTTCTGGCTGGGGTACGAATTAAATTGACATGAGACAGAATAACGGGAGAAAATCAAACAAAGCTTTATAACATGTAAACGTGGGAGAGACCCAGGAAAAACTGGGTAACTTGCCAAAATGGCAGAGGTTCTCATCTTGAATACTATCCTCAGCTAAAGACAAAGGAGGATGTTGGAGGTGGGAGGAGTCAGTTATGGGAGATTACCAGAAAAGCACAGTAAATGAGAGTAAGGTTATTATGCAGATTGAAGTCCTAGCCTTCCACCTTCTGCACTGATAAGAGTTTCTAGAGATAAGGTCATCCTCTCTTCCTCCTGGTACAGAGAGAGAGATGGCTTTACAAATGGAGATTTTCCTTACAAATGTCAATGTCTCTTACAAAGGATAACTTCTACTTTTACTTGGTTTTCAGAGCTTTGATAAGAATGAGCTTAGCAAGGACCCTCCTGGTCTATCCATACCCAGAGTTATCTATGGTGAAGGCCTGTCCTGGGGACAAGCTTTCTGTCTTAAATTTTCTTGAGGCAGTTAGTGTGTGTGTGTGGGGGCTGTCAAGGTTTCTTTCAGAGTCTTTTGTTCTTGAAAATAATCAAGGTAAAGAGACAGATTTTGAGGTGGCCAATTCTGATCCCCCACAGTATGCTCCCCAATGACGGTCAGGTAGTGTTTGTTAAACTCGCATGTATGTCTAGGGCTAAGGTGCCATGGTGCATGTCACACAAACAGGAGGAGCCTTCTCTCACACTTCAGTGTGCTTGCAAATTGCTGCAGCTGCTTGTTAAAAACATCGGCTCCCAGGCACCGCCTCCAGAGGCTCTGATCCAGCAGGTCTCAGGTAAGCCTGGGAATCTTCATTTTTCTTAAACAATCACGTCAGGTAGTTCTGATATACACGGGCCACAGACTGCACTTTGAGAAACACTTGATTTAGCAAACACAGTAAATTCTAAACCAAATCAGAACGCTACATGTTGCAAAAGGAGGAAGACTAAGAAATTCAACAATATAATTATGTAACAGTGCCATGAGAAAGGCAGTATATTTATTTTTTTAATTTTTTTTTTAATTTATTTTTTCCCCCAAAGCCCCAGTAGATAGTTGTATATCATAGCTGCACATCCTAGTTGCTGCATGTGGGACGCGGCCTCAGCATGGCTGGAGAAGCAGTGCGTCGGTGTGCGCCTGGGATCCGAACCCGGGCCGCCAGGAGCGGAGCACGAGCACTTAACCGCTAAGCCACGGGGCCAGCCCAGAAAACCAATATATTTAAAAGCTGTCTAAAATCTGTGTTTTTAAAAACTTGCAGGTACGTGTTTAAAGGGTCTGGTTAGCCCTTACAAGAGGCATGAAAGGGAACCTAAAGCTAGCTGTCTTGTTTAATAAATGATATTAATAAATGCCGTGCATATTAATACGTATTTAGTGGTAGTCTGGGGGTTCTTTACCTGGATGGATGCACATTAGCATCATCTGGGAGCCTTTAATAAATTGCTCCCTGGGCCCCAGCTCCAGAGATGACCTAACAGATCCAACTGGGACCCAGGTGTGGGCATGTTTATAAGGCTGCTCAGGTGATTCTGATGTGTAGGTAGGGCTGAGAACCCTGTCTGCCTCCTGTACCCATCCCCACTCTTACACACAGACACACAGACACACACAGACACACACACACGTGCACTTTTTAACAGCACTCTCTCCCCTGAGCCTAGGCCTGCCCTCAAAATTCTTCTTGAGCACTCACCCACCACCAATGCATCACACTGGGCACTTGAGTTGGAATCTATTTGCCTTCTCTGGTATAGTGAAAAAAGTCGGGTCTTGGGATTCAGGTCTTACTTTGAGTACCAGCCTGGCCCATTCCTAGCTGTGTGGTCTTAGGCAAGTTACTTAAGTTCCCCCATAAGTTAAAAAGAAAACAAATACGCACCTTGTACTTTCTTGTAAGAGAAGTGACAAGGAGCGTGCCTGGCACATAGTAGGCCCTTAATAATAGTAGCCAGAGTTATGGGTTGTCTGTAAAATCATGGGAGTAAATATGATTGTCAATGGCCTTGAGGTAGAAATATAAAAATAGGTGAGTCTTCAGTATGGAGCCTTAGAAGGCCTCATCCAGTAAGAACCCTGGCCTGTGTGAAATCCTATATTTTACAAGGAAGTTTCAAGCTGTGGCTGAAATAAATGGGACTTGCCAAATCACGAGTTCACTGCATGACCTGCTGACTGCACATAGAGTGAGGGCTCGTATGACAGAGCAGCTCTCTGCTCTGCAATGCTGGCAGTTAGTCCCTGGACTGAGAGAGCAGCAGGAGACATCCACAGGGGTGAGAGGTTCTCAAGGGCCAGAGCCTAAAAGGGGCAGCAAAGGGAGAGAGGTCTCTGCCCACGCTCCTCTCCCACCTCCCAGCCCAAACTCTCATCTTCTCTAATCTCATCCAAACACGGCCCCACAAGATGTGCTCTTATGATGATGGTGCCCATTTCACCAATCAGAACACTGAGGTCAGAGAAGGTCACTATCCCAGAGAAGTGGCGGAGCTAACATCTGGGTTCATGCAGTCAGACTGCAGAACCTGAGCTCCGTGCCCTGTGCTAGACATGGTTGCCAAGACTCCTTGACCCCAATCAATCAATCAATCAATCCTTCCAGTGGAACGTGTAATATTCTCGTGTTCTGTGATCACTCAGATTTCTGAAATAATCTATAAGCAACAGTCCACTCCCATTAAATAAGAGCACCGAGCCTTCCCCATCAGTTATGTTTAGTTCAACTAGAGGATTATAGAGGGCCAGGGAACTGTACGCTAGTAAGCAGTGGTTATTTGTGGGTATTTATCAATTTGCTTTGATTCTCCCAAGTTAAAGAATGAGGAGATTCAAATTCAGTCTTTATTAAATACCTTTCCATGTGAAAAACCTCATAAAGTGACACTTCAGGTCCTTTAACAGTTAGAACTGCTGTCAGCGACAAGGGAACACACAACCCGGGCTACAGAAAGTAGAATAAATACAGCATTTTTATTTGCTATGTGCCACAGAATCAAGAGAAACTCTCACAGAGCAAAAGTAAGTTAGGGTAAATAACTAAGCGTGCACAGTGATAGTTTCTCTTTAAATGGACTACTGTGTTATGGGCTGCGTGGTGCGGGCCTCTCTGGATCGGTGGCCGTGGCATGGGCCTCTCTGCTGCCAAGATACGGGAGCTTTTGTGGAGGGATTGGAGTGTTTGTAGGTGTTTGAAAGAGAACAGAGCTGGCAGATGCTCAGAAACCGATGGGTTTTCAACCTGCACAGAATGCACTTGCTTTTCGTGCAGATACAAGAGAGAGGATTTTTGTTTAGAGGATTTGTGATTTCAGTTAGAATAGCACAATTGTGACAAAGTTGGCTTTCAGTCTAAGCGATGTATTTGTTAAAAATTGTATCTGTGCCTTCAGTGGGAGGCCAGAGTGGGTTATAGCTTACTACTAAGTTTAGAAAATAAGTCCTTCCGGGCCAACCCCGTGGCTTAGTGGTTAAGTGCGCGCGCTCTGCTGCTGGTGGCCCGGGTTCGGATCCCAGGCGCGCACCGACGCACCGCTTCTCTGGTCATGCTGAGGCCGTGTCCCACATACAGCAACTAGAAGGATGTGCAACCATGACATACAACTATCTACTGGGGCTTTGGGGGAAAAATAAATAAATAAATTAAAAAAAAAAAAAAAAGAAAAGAAGTCCTTCAGCAGTAAGAGAGCAGGAGTTCTTTAGAGTGATATTGACTTAAATGTCATTCTCCATCAGCTGAGGAGTTGTGACGATACAGATTTGGTTCCCTGGATGAACGCAAGAGGTAGTTCATTAGAATAACAATAGAGTTTTGGATGCTTTGAAGTTTTATGGAAAAAAAAAAAAGAAAGGTATGTGGTCATATTTGGACTATAACTTTAAAGTGCTTAAAAATGTGCTGGGAAATTTGGACCAAATTTTCTAAAACAATGTCTGTTTCTCTCTTATAAATCCACCTTTGAAAAGGCGAAGTGAAATGTCCCATTGGGTAGATCAGGGACTATTCATTTGGAAAGTTTATGAGATGATATGGTCCAGGCAATGAATAAGATTAAGTATTCAGTGACACCCAGAGGAACATCAAAGAGAGTCAGACCAGAGATCTCAGAATACCACATAGATCTTCAAACCTGTTGGTTTCCTTCAGGCTCTAAGATGCGTGGATCACATGACCTGACAAATATTAATGACGGCATCGGAGACCATTTCTGCCTGAATTCTCACATCCTGGGAGTTGGATTGGGAATGGGTGGAGAGAGGTATGTGAGGCCTAATTGGAAATGCTTAAACAAAAATGTGCCTAGAAATTTCAATGTGTTTAGAATAATACTTTGCTCATTAGGAAATTAACGAAGTGGGGACAATTATATCCTCAAGTCTTTAAGAATTCTCTAGACAAAACAATGCTAAATAATGGCTATCTTAAGTTGCAAAAACAGAAGCCAGGAATTGCTATGTTTGAACATTTGACCTATAAATTCTAAGGAAACTAAAAGAACCCAAAAGCAAGTTGGTAAAGTATTCACCAAAGATACAAACACTATTCTAGAAACGGGTTATGAATCACTCCAATTAGGGGCATCAAGAGGCAAGCAGGTTATGGTGTTCTGGGGCTTTTGTTTCCTTTTCTGCTTGTCTTTATTATTTTATTTGGGTTGGTATATTTTACTATTTCCAATATTATTGGATTGTTTCTCAATTCTTTGTGATATTTTAATGAAACTAATCCATCAGGTTTTAATTCAATTTTGAATAAATAAGACAATAAAATATTTTTGAAACATCTTAATAGCAAGGTTTTCTTTTGGTGGGGGAGCAAGTGGTAGTAAACAAAGGAAATAAATTGCATATTGCTGGTCCTAAGATATCCTCTTATAGTTTACTATGTGTCTCTTTGTATTTAAAATTTTGAATGTTCTTTGTTTTCAAAAACTAATTGACAATGGAAATTTCTTTTAAACATTCCCATATGCATTTCTGCCCCATAATTGAATCAACTGCTGATGTTATGTTCCACTACATAAATCAGATTTGTTCCTTTTTCAAGAACCTTGCAAAATGTCTACAAAGCAATAATTGGAAAGAAAATGCTAGCCAAATCATTGTTAGCAAAATAAAATCTGGTGACTGTCCAGTTGTTCGGATAATCCCAGAGAGCCGGGAGCCAGTGCTGTGGCCACAAGGACCTCAGAATTCAGTGGGACAGTTCAGGCTCTAACATTTCCAAATGTTTTGCCATCTTCGACTTTGCCTGACTTCTGGGTTAGGTGGACAACCAGCACGTTCTATCCTAAGCACAGTTGTTCTCGGTAGCTCTGTGGCACTCAAGGAAAAAGCCTGATAATTATGACCAGAAGGGAGGAGAAATTTTTAAGTCCTCAGGTTTTAAAAAGCCACATTTGGAAAGAGGACGTATTCTAGGGCGATTCCTAAGCCTGGAATAGCAGTGACAGAGCTGCTGCCAGAGCTGGCAAGCCCCTGTCTGGGAGCTCGGAGGACGGGGAGCCTGTTCCTAGATGGCTTGTTCTCACGGATTCTTCTTCCCTAGCTGCTCAGCCCATAATAGAAACAACTTCACAAACAGAAGGAGGATTACGCATATGATGACCAGAAGAGGTTAAAAACAGGCTCATTCCCCCAGTCTGTTGGCTGAATTAGGTTGTTTTCCTGGGCTCCTTGGCTATCCTTCTGTGGTTTCGTTGAATCTCCATTTAAAAACCTGCGCGTCCCCTATTAGTTTACTGTGGATGTCATCTTAATCGGCACCGCCTCACACAGTGGAAGGCTGTGGTCTCTGCCGCCTCCCCTCCCTTCAGCTGTGGACCCTGGAAGCTGTCTCTCAGACTCATCCCCGTCCCTCTGTCTCCACTGACAGAGCCTTGGTTCAGGCCGCGCAGCGTGACCCTGGGTTTGTGCGCGCGTCTACAGGCTTCCGCTTGCTGCTCTCTGCACTGCCCCTCGCAGGAGCTGGGTGTCAAAGCCCCAGTGGAAAGGCATTCAGGACCACAACCACTTAGCCCCCAGTCCTCTCCAGCTGCTCTCCTAGCTCTCCCATTTTCCTGTTGGCATAGACCTCAAAGCATGGAGGACTTTGGAAGGACTTTGAGCTTTGGGGGCAGACCAGGGTTCTAATTCTGACTCAGTCTCTTACCCCTTGAGTAACCCTCTGCCAGTTATTTCCTCTGTATTTCATGCAGTGTTTGGGGTGCTGGGAGGTGGGATGGGCTCTATAGTGAACAAAATAGATACGGTCCCCGCTTTTAAGGAGTGTCTGGTCTAGTGGAATCATTATGTACTTAGGGAACCACTAAGAAATTTAGCATGTTTCTAATACGCAAAGTATGTCAGAGATTGTCAGTTGCCCACCAAACAACGATCCTCCCCATCTCCTAGGTGGCAATGTGTTGTGCTGAAAAAATCACGGCCCCAAAATTCCCTTACTGCTTGAGGTGGTCAATGGGATGTAACTGAAAGTCATTGAGTGGGGCTTCTGGGAAAACTATTTAAAACAGGGCTGAGTAAATGGGAAAACACATTTTCTCCTTTTTTCTTCCTGGCTAGAATGCAGATATGATGGTTGGAGTTCCAGCAGCTACCTTGGGCAATGAGGCAGCTTTGAGGATGGAAGCCTTTTGCTAAGGAAGGTGGAACACAAGGATAGAAGACAACCAGGTTACTGATGACTATGGAGCCTCCGTACCAGTCTTGGATTGCCTATCTTGGGACTTCTATGGGAGAGAAAAATGCAGTAAGCTTCTATCTCGTTCAAGTTTCCTTGAGTTGAGTTTTCTGTTCTGTGTAGTTGAAACCAAGCCTAACTTATACACGGTGTAACTCTACACAGTCACCACTTAAATGCTAGATTTGGAAACTGACGACTCTAAAGGATAAGTGACAATGTTCTATCATCATTTAAATAATCACAGTGACGATGGTGACACCTAATAGTAAGGCAGTATTGATATAAATAAATCTACCTTAAATCCGCCCTCAAGTCATCTCCAAATTGAGGACTTAGTTATAATAATGTATCTCCTCCCTGCTTCAAATTGATCTTAATTTTCTCCATGTGAATTCTGATTTTTCATATTTATTTCAGTTTCGGAATATGGCCCAGGAATGCCAGATACTTAATACACACACCACCACTTTCCAACCCTGTGTCCACACCAGACCTTAGTCATTGATGATGGCATTTCCTCTGTCTCAGCCTCTTTCCCATAAGCCTTTGCAACATAGTGCCAGGCAGCTCCTACCATTGGGTCAGAACTGGCAGCAGACACACGTTTATTGTAAGCCACTTTCAATAACTTTTAAAATGTCGAGTGGGGTTGAATATTATAAATTACATTTTTTTCTTCAAATTGAAATATTGAGGAGTTTTCTTTGAGGCTCATAAACTAAATCAACTTCCAGTTCATTGAACAGGCACTGATTTTATATCTTAGGCTTTAAGGAAAGGCAAACAGGGACACGTTTTGCTTACAGGCGCTCTGATGTCAGTGTGGAATGGTAAGCTTTGTGAGTGGGCCCTGTCTATTGGGCACCCCCTGCTCAAACAGCATGACATAATGCAGGTGTAGAGAGACGGTGGGACAGATAATGGTCCCTTCTCTCCACAGATTTATGATCTAATGAGAGATAGAGGATAAATCCAAAACCTTAAATGTATAGATACCAACAGTAACAGCTAATGGTTTGCAAAAGATCTTCAGGGAAAAGAAACTTAAATTCCTAAGGTACAACCATCGAAATAATAATGGCTAACATCTCACGAGGACTGGGGTGTGTTGGCCCCGTATGTTCTGGCTTTTCTATGGCTCACCAGATGCCTCCTTTCCCAGGACTGCCCTCTAGACACACCAAGGTGGACGTGTAGAGCCTTGTCCCCCTAATGACCGTTGGGGCCTCTCCCCATCCCACCATGGTTGGTTGACCCATTTCATTGACCTGATCCAATGAAATTCTCTCTCCTGGGAATCTGCACTGGGAATAAAGAGGCCATAGAAATGGAGCCACACATCCATGTGTTCCAGAAGGAAGAGGCACAGCTGCTGCTGCGGGGGTCCCAGAGTGGCCCTGGTGCCCACTCTCTCAGGGATTCACCAAACTGGGAATCTTTAAGGACCATGGAGAGGTCCCTATGTGATGAGAACTTTTTTTTTTTTTTTTTTTGGTGAGGAAGATCAGCCCTGAGCTAACATCCATGCTAATCCTCCTCTTTTTGCTGAGGAAGACCGACTCTGAGCTAACATCTACTGCCTATCCTCCTCCTTTTTTTTTTTTCCCTTCCCCAAAGCCCCAGTAGATAGTTGTACGTCATAGTTGCACATCCTTCTAGTTGCTATATGTGGGATGCTGTCTCAGCATGGCTGGAGAAGTGGTGCGTCAGTGCGCGCCCGGGATCCGAACCCGGGCCGCCAGTAGCGGAGCGCACACACTTAACCACTAAGCCACGGGGCCGGCCCGGCCCGATGAGAACATTTTAATCCACTCTTTCTCCTTTCTGCCTTGAACACTGAGATACCCGAGGATTTCAATAAATACTGTACTTCTCTTTCTATCTTTCTTTTTCTTCCTCCTTCCCTTTCTCTCTCTTTCTTCCCTCCCTCCCTTCCCTTTCTTTGGCTTAAGCTAGCCAGAATCAGATGCTATTATTTGCAACAAAAGAACTTTTACTAATACAGATACGTTCTTTTCCTCAACCCCGCTGCAGTACTCGGGGGAGGCACTGTGTCTCCAATCGTCAAAGAAGCGAGCTGAGGCTTAGCGAGCTGACAGAATTTGACCTGAGGTCACACAGCTCTCAGGTGGCAGAGCCGGGATTCAGCCCTAGCTCTGTCTGTGTGATTCTACAGCCAGGACGTCAAGAAAATGTGTGGTCCTACAGGTGGTGAAGCAGGATCTGCCTGTCCTCTGCTCCCCAGGAGACCAACAGTTGCCTTCACACAGCTGCGGCTCTGGTCACGGCGTCACACAGTACTGGAAGAGCAGCTCCCCGAAGTGTAGCCTACCTCATCTTTTCTTTCTGGCCTCGCTGGCCTTGGGATACTTGCCTTCGAATGGTGGCAAGCACATAGTTTTTGCCGTATTTGGTAGAGCAGGTGATAGATTTTTGCTGCCTTTGGTGAAGCCAGTGGAGATGACAGCAACACCAATCATCTCTCCCGTCAATCATGTCTTCCTACAGTCTTCTTGACTGTCCCCTAGCCACATCCCTTTCCTCCTTAAAATGTGGCTTAAGTCCGTCTTCCAGGAAGATTTTCTTAACTGATTTTGTCCTGTGCTTTTTTGTTTTTAACAGAGGTTGGAATGAAAGGGAAAAAAAGATGTTCCTGCTCAAACCTTGATGCGTTGTGTCCTGGGTGTCTTTCTTTTTTTGGAGTGGGGTGTATCCTCCTTTAGTCCTCCAGAATTTCTGTCTCTGCCTGCTCTCTGGCCAGGAGGCTGACCTGCTTGGACTATGTAAAGGGGCTCCATTTGGTCTTGGCCAGTGAGAGGGCGAGCAGTCGATTAGAGAGAGGAAGGAGATGAAGACCGGGGTGTTCTTCCCGGCTTCCTCCCTGTCGGTCACCTGGACTGGCTGTCTCTCTGGACTAAGGTCACTTCTTCTCTTACGTTTTGCTTCTCCTCGCGGCTTCTCACTTTGGGTTTCAGTCGCTGCTCCTTCCCTTCTCCTTCAGCAGTAGGAGGGGCAGGGGATCGTCCTGGGGTTCTGCATGATCCCTTATGGCTTCCCTGTGCCCTGCCTGCACATCCATAAGTAGTCCCTCCTGGGGTCAGTGTCAGTGGCCTTCTGTTTCCGCAGGGCTCCTGGGCGGTGTCAGTTATAAGCACTCCTCCTCACTAGTCCTTCTTCTTGTGTGCTCTCGTCCTTCTTCATTTTCATTGGCGTGCAAACCTGCTGTCCTGTGATCAGTACTCTCTGGGAGAGCCCAGTCCTTCCTAACTAACAATTAAGCCCGTTATCCAGTAGGCAGTTTCTGTGTAGATGTGTATCGTGTTAGGCCAACCAGGAATCCTGAATTCACATTCAGAGAGAAGACAAGGTTGGTGGTGAGCCTGATATACAGAAAGCATTCACTACATCCCTTCCACTCCTGCCCCTTAATGGTCTCACTGTGTGTCTTGTCAGGTGACATCCACACGTCTCTCTGTAGACAGGCCGGAAGGACCGTGGATGTTGACCCTTTTTGGATACTTACTGGATTTGCTCTGAAAATTCCATTCTATTTGAATTCCTCAGACTACGTGGAAAAATATGCACAACCCTCAAATTTTGGGGCAAAATCAAACTTCCGTCTCTGAGCTTTCTCCAAATTATGTGTCACAATGTGTACCTAACATTCTCACAATCAAGGTAGAACTGATCTGATGGTTAGAGGCTAGCATAACTTTTTTTTTCTTCTCGTTTTTTCATGCTTGACAACCTATAGTTAAAAACGCAAAGACTCATCAGGTCAGACAACACCATCCGCTTGTAACTTCCTGTGCACGACAGCTGTCTTTGAATCTGGTTGTGAATGTTAATGTGGATGACTTGGTGTCTGTGAACATTGGATCCTGAGAAGTGCTGTTGATCACGGGATTGCTTATGATGGTTTGACCATGATTTAGGATAGAGTTAGCTTTTTGCAGACTTATTCAGATTTTGTAACTGAATAATTTACTCTCTCCATTGGGGGGAAACATTCACGGCACAGTAGTCTGATTGAACAACAAACAGAAATGCCCTGAAATTTAGGGTAGAGAATTCATGCAGAAAATATGCCACCAGTGAAGTCATCAGTGCGGCCCTGCTGACGAGGGATGGACGGTGCTCTCAATCCACTGCAGCAGACACTGCCTGGCCTGAGAATGTGGGCCCTCAGGAAGGAATCACCGCTTTACTTTCTCCTGGCGGAAGTTCTTGAGTATGTGGTGGAATTTCCTCTCAATTTATTATGCAACATCATTTTCTCTATATGCTGTTTCTTCTGCCAAATCACCTATTCTTTGTATGGCTTTTCCTCGAAAGTTTGTTCCTAGTTTCCAAAATCATATCCACACATGGATCAGTATTCACAAGCAGTGCAGTGTGCCCCGTCCTCAACAGCGGGTCCCACCTCTGGAGTCCCTGCCAGGATGGTGCTCTTAATTAAAGTAAAAGAAATGGAGATTTTAGAGAGTCTGCTGGCCCAGGATTCAGAGACAGGAAGATGTGTATGGTGGGTCAGGTTTCCGTGTATCAGACTCTGAGATGGCAATTGGGGGTGGTATGTTTATGGTGTGGGGGAGGCAGGGTCAGGCAGAGGGGGAAGCTGGGCTTTGATGCTGGGCTGGCCTTGAGAGTGGTCCCTTGCCGAGTTGCTGTTGTATACCAATGATGAACCGGCTGCTCCGGGGGCCTGGGGCGTGGCTGGGGGCAGGCAGCTGTCTCCGTTGAGCCATCGCTGGGGTGGAGGCTCAGCTGTGCACTAGCAGCACCCCGCAGTCAACGCTCCCAGCAGCTTTGGGAGTGAGTGCTTCCAGCCAGAGGGGCAGCGAGCTGCGACTGCTGGGAGCTGATCCCATTTGTTCCTTGGTCAAAGTCCCCCTCTCTGCCTAGTTGCTCTGTTACATAGCTGGGAATGTGACTAAGTAGGGAACTATTGGATTAGAAAGTATTCTCTTTCTTTTTAAACTGTGCAAGTATTTCCTAAGATGACCAATTTAAAGTGCAGAGGTGCTTTTTGAGTTCAAAACATAACTTGGCTTACCAAACACACTTTCCTAAAGAGACCATTCCCAGGGATGCCCCCAGTGCAGAAGGCTGAACACCTGGGTAGGTGGACGTGCGTTGTGCACATTTCACAATGGTCCTTTTCCGGGTATTTTAGCCTCCAATGAGGTCAAGGCTGACCCTTCTCCAAAGTAGCTCATGGCATGGTCCTTGAAATTTACTGCTCTTGACTGATTACAATATTTGGATTAGTAAACTTGAAAACTCACTTTTTTTTTGTTTTAACTGTTATTGAAAAATCTCACATTTCTACCATAGGAAGTAAAATCACAGAGGGCCATTCCTTAAGAGGCAGCCTGGGGTTATGACAGGAGTCATAACCTGGCTTTGGAGTCAGAAACCTGGTTCCCAAACCTGGCTCTCCTGTCTGTTGGCTCTGGGACCCCCAAGCAAATCCCTTATCAGCTCTACATCCCAGTTTCCTCAAGTCATAAGATGAGTTGTGGTGAAGATTAGGTTAATAGACATGATGAGACTTTGTAAATTGTAATGTGTGGTTCCAATGTCTTGTTACATTAGTTAGAGCTGAAAGAAGGCTAGGCGGTCATCTTGGCAAGTTCTTCAGTGGCCAGATGATCCAGAGGCCCGGGGAGGTCAGAGGACTCGCCTAAGACTGCATTTCTGGTTAGTGGCGGAGCAGAGCCAGCCCCCAGCCCTCCTGACTCTGTGACACAGATGACACAGTCTGCTTCCACCCTCTCCCCTATGGTTCCTTTTGCTGCAGCAGGGGGCGGACTGTGTGTGTTACTCACTCCCCTAGAACCGTTGAGAGGATTTCAGGATGGCCTAATGTTTGCCAAAGCTTTGAGTCTGTAATCTGCAAACAAGATGCTCTTCAGATCTGAAGAACTATTACTCAAAAATTGTTACCTTAGTCATTATGCTAAAATCCCCCTTGGGCTACAATAGAGAGGAGAGGAGCACGCCTTGTATTGGCAATAGAGTTACTGAGCATGAACATCCGTGTGTGCATGTGTGTGTGGGTGTGTATGTGTAGCTAGTCAGAGGGAGGGAGAGGGAAAGAAAGAGAGAGAGAAAGAGAGCCTCTTTAAAAGCAATTACTGTACCATATATTTTATATGATTTCCTACCCCGTATTTAACAAGTCTAAATGGAGAGTTCTTGTAATCCTCTTGTATCGGTGGATAAGCTCTCAGCATCCTCTTGGCCTGCAGGGCCTGCAGTTTCTCTGCTTTTCTGTAGGTATTCATTTCCAAAATTTCATTACCGTCCCACGTGTGAGTCATTCACTCCCACGCAATCCATTTAAAACCTCCAACACACTCTGGGCGACAGAAGGAGAAAGCTCAGAAAAGGCCAAGCCTATTCACTTGGTGTGTTGAGGATTTGCCAACGTGAAATGGGAGAGGAGGCCCCCGGCCCCCCACGGCAGCCAGCAGAAAGTGTGGCAGCCCCCGCCTCCGACAGAGTGTGTCCTTTTCTTCTGCTGTGTGCTCTGTGCGTGGGAGTCTGGGGGCAATACAGCTGGGGAGAGAGAACAGGGACGAGAAAAATTTCTGTAGCAGGAGAATAAAAATGTAAGCCGAATATTGTTAAGAAACAGTTACGCAGGCTGCATATGTGCGAGCCCCTCTGATGGGGACCAGAAGGCCAGGGTTCTGGCTCTGGCCTGGTCACCAGCTGGTCCTGTGATCCGGGGCAAGTCGTTTAACCTCCTGGGACCTCAATGTCCTGTCATCAAATGAGGGTAGTGAACTTGCTCTAGTTATTGCAGGATGACTGTAGAAGTGCTTGGGCATGTGAACAGCCTTATACAAACATAAATTTGTTCTATACTCTCACTATGAATTCTATACCTGATTTCAGGATGGCTCTCCTATGTGATAGGCAGCACGTACCTTCTGAGGGGGCTCTGGGCTCCCTTGCCTTCGAAAGCTCACGGCAGCGCAGCAGCGCAGGACTGCTTTTCCTCCTTGAGAAGCACGTCACCAGGGGTAAATCTGACAAGGAGCCCGTGGAAGCCTTCCCGCTACTGCTGTGGGATGCACTGGAGTGGGGCCTCTGCAGGTGTTGTGCCAACCAGGCCAGGAGATGCCTCACAGAAGGCGCCATACTGTGGGCCTTCGGCATCACTCATTTCCAGCTATACTTAGGAAAGCTAACCAAGTTTTCATCTTTCCCAAGGAGTGCCAGCTTGAAAAACACAGTGTGAAAAATGCCCAAGATATGGCCATCCTCTGCCGTCTGCCACACGGAGGGGATCCATACGGAGAGTCCTGCTGGCAGGGGTGCTCCCCCAAGTAAGCTCCTGCCTCAAGGGTCAGGTGGTGAAGGAGGGGGGTATGATTCCCACATCCTTATAGCAAGTTTCTGTGTGTGGCATTTAAAGCTGAAGAAGGAGTTAGATGCTAGCTCTTGGCTGAGTCTCACACTCAGAAGTTCACACCCTCGCTTGCTGCTCTGGGATATACCGTTGCATGACCAGCATGGTGCTCTCTGTCCTCCTTCTGAAGTTGTTCTGTTCCTGTACCTGATTACTTTCTCCGTCCTCAAAATTCCTCTTGTGCGGAAGAGTCGTGTTGCCCTATACATAGGAAGTTCAGCATATGGGTGGAGGAACTTCTGGGGACCGACTACATCAACACACCAGAGTTGGGCTGGGGTCTCCATTGACATTTGGTGGCTAAGAGTTTCTTTCCTGAAGCTCTTCCGCATCTAGCAGAATTGCTTCAGTGTTTTTGTTGGAGGAAGAGAAGGGAGTTTGTGACCCACAAGAGGCACAGCTAATCTAAACTTGGAGAGGAGGGGAATTCCATGACCTTGGTGTGGAGTTAGGCGCAGGGAGTGGAATGTAAATCTTTTCTGATTCACATCATTTTGTGATGTGGGTTCTCTGAGATTCTAGGAGCCTGGGTTCCTTCAAATCCGTCTATTTAATTAGTTCTATAGGAAGAAAACTCCAGAAGGGTTAGAGGCTGTAAAGAAAGTCAAAATTACAGACAAGGTGAATTGTAGGTTTAAGGTAATTGGAGTAAGGGCCTGATGACTCAAGTGGAAGTCCTGGCTCTGTCATTTATTAGCTCGGAGACCCCAGAAAAAAATGACCATTACTTGTTCGAGCCTCAGATTTACCTGGAAAAAAAGGAGATTCTTGTAGCTGCCTCCTCCACGAGCACCCTACGTCTCTCACAGTTAGGATGGGCGTGAAAGTTTTTTGCAGACTGTAAGGCACAATGCTTCCAGGACTGGACGCATCTGGCTCGTGTACGTGCATGTGAGTATTTGTATGTGAATGCCAGGCGAGCACTTTGCTCTTGCACGGGTTTGAGGTTTCCAGTTTAACTGCCCGTTTTGTTTGCTTGTGGGGTAACTGGATGTAAGCGTGTTGCGGGAGGGACATCGTCTGTGCTGTTTATGGCAGGGTGGGCGCGTTGGCCGATCTGCACTCCCCTGTGGGCTGGGATCCACAACTGCAGATATGGTGCCTCAGTCAGCTTTGTTCCGGGACGGGTGTCACATTAGTCTTTGGAGAGAGACAGGTGGACCTGTGACAAGGCCCCAAACATAAAAGCTGCTGCAAGAGCAGAGCGTGACAGACACGCGGGGACTCAGCCTTGCTTTTCTAAGTCCCATGATGGTCTAAAATATTTCCATTCCCATCTCCCTGCCTGCCAAAGCCTTATCTGATCTTGAAAAACATTTTTTAACCTAAGATCTATTTTAATGTTTTGTTTTGATTTGTGTTTGGATGAGATTCTTAGGGAGAAAAAAATCTTTGATTTTTTTCCTTTTTTTTTTTTTTAAAATAGCCATTTTTACATGAAAATCCTCTTGAATTAAAGGGACAGTCTCTGTATAGGAAAAGATCACTGTGCTCTGCAATGGTAGTTGTGTTACTAGTCACAGCCTTGCACACAATAAAAAAAACCAAATTGTTTTCCCTTCCACTGCAAGGAAACTATTGAATTCCAACACAACAGTAGTAGGCCAAGTTCACCCAGTAGGCTTTCAGGCACAACGGACAATTAAAGCTTTGAATAACCCTCCCACCGGCACTGCCCTAAAATTGCATTACTAACCCTGGAAGCTAAGCAGTTGAAATTAAACAGCAAGCCAAAGGTAAAGACAACCTATTGTTTCCGTGAAAAAAGGGCCCTCAGCTTTTCTTGTGAAGTTCAAGACCAGAGAAAACTTAGACATGTTTCCCAAGAACATTTTTAAGACAGAGAGAGAGAGAGAGAGACTTAGAGAGCACCTGAATTTTGTGACGATCAGTAATAACAGTATAAATTTACACTTTTATATTGTACCTTTTATCCAGAGAACTCAATGAACCACAAATATTAAGCACTCACCAATTTCTTAGTCCTTATGTCTTTGTATTCATAGACTCCACACAGTTTTCTATCAGCTTTTGGATCTCGATGGGGGTGGTGGTGGTGGTGGTGATGGGGGCACTGTGCTGCTATTGGACATGTTTATGGAACTCAGGTTCAAAGGATGCTCTTTCTGCAGGTCACACTGAGGTTTTTTGTGGAACAAAGACTGGATCTGTTGACAACAACCTCTACTTTTGTTGATCTAAACTCTTGATGGTCTTTTTGGAAAGTGTATTTCTGTCTGGTAGTAAATTACTTGAACCAGGGGACTTGCACTGGACCTTCTCTTCTACTTTCACTTTCATGGTAACCAAGCTCTCGACCCTCCTCAACTACGTGAATAAAATAAGAGAGCGAAGAACCGGGAGGTGGTTGGTTTCTCCATGTAGTTCTGCCGGGTTTTGATTTGTGACTGGAAAATCACTAGCTTCTGGCTAACCTGAGTTTCTGTATCTTCATTTTTAACCAAATATTGCTCTCTTCATTCAACCTGTAGATGTCTGTAGTAAATAAAGTGATTGTCTGTAATGACACAATAAAGCAGGAGATGTACACTTCGAAAATGCAACCGGTATATCTTATAAAGCGCTGTGAATAATCTGTCAGCACACTTTATAATATCTTGCAATTTTAGTAGGAGAAAAAATGTTAGCCTGTATTTTGCTAAGGCCTTGCCCCTACCATCTTATAACCGAGAATATTCACAATGTTCTCATTTCAGTGTTAGTGTACATTGAGTATCACATTCCGAGAATTAAATCAGATGAAGAGCTAAGCCCTTGTTCCAGCATTATGAAGAGACCAAGGGAAAAATGGGACCCGACAAGCCATCTGCACTAAACGCTCCCAACAAGTCGGCACAAGCCGCCTGAAAAACCGTGGTCAGCGGCAGCCACCTGGACGAGAGGCGCTCTTGACCCTGGGGCCGGCTCTGAGCCTTTACCTCGGGGCAAATGAAAACTGAAGCACTGTCTGTGTTTTTGCTCAGCTCCCTCTAAGCCCACGGATGATCACAGTGCTGCATGAATTTTGTAACTAGCCTGTGAAATTTGGCTGCCGCCACATGGCCAAGTTAGAGAGTGGTGGCTGGGCCTGGTCCAGTGCTAATCACTCCAGCTGTGGTTATAAATCAGTGGGAGGTTGTGAAAGAGCCTCTATCAGACACTGGCTACTTGAAGCCCTTTTTCTGCTTGGAGACCACAGAGAAACAGACACCAGGAGCTGAACCTGCCCTATGCTGAGTAGGGCCCCAGCTTCAGACCTTCCCTCTCCATTCCAGCCTGAAGCCCCATCCTCTCTCCCTTGTCTCCTTTCAGTGTGTCTGTCTATGTGCCCTCCCCCTGACAACATTGCCTTGGTTTTTAAAAAACACAACATTCCTCTATGAATAAAGCCATTATGGTTGTTTTGAATCTCAGGGCATTTGAGTCATGTGGCTGTTGGTATGAGCAACATCCTCTTCGTGGAATAAATTCCCAGCTCTCCTGCGGGGAACTGACTCACAGCAGGGCTACGCACTGAAGTGTGAGGCCTGGAGGTGAAAAGCGTGTCTCCAGCTCAGGTGGAGATGCTGCTTAGAAACGCTCTTTTCTGGGTCACTTTAAACCCAGAAAACAGAGAGTGTTACCCACTGACTCACGTATCCTATTTCCTTAGGCCTCTCGGTTCAGAGTGATACGATTTACCTGTAATTGTCAAAACATGACTTGTGTTTTACTACATCAACAGCAATCAGCATCACTGAAATTCGTGACAATGTAATTTCATATAATTTTAGAAATGATCTAATAATATATTAAAATGAATCCTAAAATAAAAAAAAAAAAAAAGAAGAAAATCCAAGGGAAGTAACAAAGAGAAACAGGTGGTATAAGGACCCATGAAATATTTTTTAAAGAAAAACACCTAAAATATTTGATTTTTACTTTTCAGTGAAGGCTACAACGCTGTCTGAGACTTGGGGAACCAGCAGTAGAGAACTGAAATGAAACAAAACAGAACAGAACAGAACTGGGATAAAATCTTCCCCAAATCTCTCCCTTTCCGTAAGAGCCAAACATAACTTTGAAACTTGACACCAATCCCCAAGTGGCCCAGGTCACTGCCTTTCTCTATTTAATCGTCAGCTGATTGGAGCTAATAATAAACATAATTAAAAATCACCGTGGGGTCCTTTGAAGTTTGCTGCCAAATAATGCTTTGTGGAAGAATGTAAAAAAAAAAAATCCTGAGGGAAACTTCAAACAATACTCTAAATATTCAGAATCAAAGTCGTGGTGTTAGATTTATCTCAAGAAGTTCATAGTGATTATAAAATAGAATATTAACCAAGAAAGCTCTCTAATTCCCATCTCTAACGAACGTCACCAGGGCAGTTGTTGTCCTAATACTTAATTTCTGCCTGGCTCTGACTGAAGTTAATTTTTTATTCCTAAACAAATATGTGACCAGAACACAGTAGCCAAATTAATCGCCATTGTCAGTCAATTTCATCCATGACTTGGGAAACGATGCCGCAAAGACAAAGCAGTTCTTTAGCAGAAGCAATGTCATTCTGCCCAGACTTTCGTCTTAGGCCCAGGTTTCTGCACTGTGTTAGTAGTCTCTGAAGATGGTGCAGAGCTGCAGTAACAGCTTCCGCTTCTGATCGTAAGGCAGAATGCTTCTGGTCTTCTGTGATATTTGCATGGTGATGGGGTTCTGTTTTCTCTCGCTTTGATGCAGTGATCAGGTGAGACACATCTGAGCCTGCTCCATCAGAGCCCTGTATTGTGACCAGAATACAAATCACTTGATGCTGGTTCCTTAAGAAATATTGCTTATTTTAAAACAGAGAGAGCACGAGGGCAATGCACAGATGAGAATCTGAGAGGGTATTCAAGACACCGTGTGCATCGAAGCTGAAGTCACTACGTATTGCTCTGGGTTTCGGGGTGGCTAGCTGCTTACCTTTCCACCAAAATGCTTTCATAACACTATTCTAGGGCACTGAATTCTGAAAATTAAATGTATAAAATAAATGCAGCTTAAACAGAGGCGGGGTGGTGAGGAAATGTTATCCCAAACCATTGCTGTATTCATAACACCACAGAGATGGCTGATGGAGGTAGGAGGTGGTGGAGCCCACCAATTTCATCAGGCAGAGGAGTGAGGAGCAAGGAAGAGGGTGTGGGGAGTTCTAATCTCCCTCTGGACCTGAAGTGCCTTCCCTGTATTTAGTTTTCATCCCTGGGGAATGGGATGGTGATGATGTGAACCTCATCAGAGGCTGACCAAAATCTCTGGAAAGGGCCTTTTCAGAGAGATGGTCCTCCATGCTTAACGACCTCAAAATGGCTCAAGGCTGCAGTAGACTTTCACTGGAGTGAAACCTCTTATTTCATTATTATTGTTTATATTTTCAATCAGTTAGTACCTCCTCCAAACCCCAGGCATTTCTTATGTAGAAGGATTTTTTACACCAGTTGGTCTTCACACTGAACAACCTAATTCCTCTCCCATATGACGGTCCTAAAAATATTTGAAACAGCTGTCACGATGCCCTTAAGTATTCTTCTCTCCAGGCTAAACAAGTCCAGTTCTTTATAGGCGCTTCCTAAGTCCTCTTGTTGTTGTAGGCTCCCTCGGCTGGACTGGTTTCAGTTTACACAGGTCTTTTCTAGTGGTGAGACATTGGGAGCAGAATATGGGCTCACAATGTAGTCTGTCCATGTGGAATCTGGCAAGAATTGTTGCTTCACGTATTCAGGTGACCATGGCTCTTTAAAGACAGCTGAAGTTCAACCAGTTATTTTTGGAGACCACATCAGATCATTGGCTCACGTTGAACTTTGAGTCAATTAAAACCACAAGTCTTTTTCACACATGCTCCTGCTAAGCCACCGTGTATGTATATGGCTATATATAGTTATTATCTGTTGAGTGCTTGTTATGGGCAAGGCAATGTGCTAAATGCTTTGCATCTCATTTAATTCTCATATCAACCCAATGACGTAGTGAGCATCCTTAGCCCATGTTGTGGCTGGGCTGGGGCTCACACGAGTAGAGACTTGCCTAAAGAGGTCTGACTGCAAAGGAGTTACTCTTGAACTTGATGCTATTCTGCCTTCTGTACTGGAGTGACGATTTTGTTGCTAACCTTCCTTGGAAGGGGGAGACAGAGGACCCAACATCAAAAAGCAGAGCCATTAAATATAAATCAGGTCAGACCTGCCCATCTTTTTAGCCTGCTGAGATCTCTTTGGATCCTGATCTTGCCCCACACATATTAATCGTTCCCTTAGAGCTTCATGCCACCCATGGGTTTCATCGGCTGCCATCACTATTCTCATTCAAGTCGTTGCTTCAAAAAGTAGAACCAGGCCAAGGACAGAACCCCCCACTCCACACCAGAGCCTCCCTGCGTGTTGGCATTGATCACCACTCTGATCAAGTTACAAATCCGTGGTACTGTGATTCAGCTCACCTTTTTTCCTCTCCTTTATTATGAAGACTTTGCCAAATCCTTTGTTAAAACTCAAGTGGGAAATTTCTAAGGCTTGCTTCTAATGAGTGTAGCATTACCGCCATGGAGAGCAAGAAGGAGCGGTCTGGCGAGATTTGTTCATTGTGAATCCATGCTACTCTTAACTGACCACCACTTCCTATGCTAAGGGAGCATGGGCCAGCCCTAACTCTCCATTCTAGACTCTGGTCTAGGACTCATACCAAGGTCACCACTTTCTAGTTTACAGCACCGGCCTTCTCCTCTTTACACTTGTTCTACATGTGACCGTGTTTAGTTTTCCTACTTTTTAGAAGAAACATCAGTGACAGTGATTGGGTGCCCTCACGTACAAGTTCTTTCCATATCTTGGAAGGCATTTTTTCTTGGCTAGGAGATTTGAACACGTTTAAGACGACTTACCATATTTGTTGAAACTTTTTCAGGCTAAATATAATTTTATTTTAGAAAGAAGACAGAAATAAAATAATAGTCAAGTGGTTTTATAGTCTTCCACTCCATGATCTGCGTTTCATTCCTTTGAAGCTGTTGAGATGCATTTGTCCTATCAGGAAAGCATACTACATCATTACTTCTCAGTTTTAGATCTGCTTTTAAAACTGGTGTTCTAAGGTGTGTACACATCCTTCCAATGTGAAAGGAAGATAACAATATAGGACATATTACCAGTATCCTAGGGAAACACAGATTAGGAGGTAAAGCTCATGCTACACGGGATATTTGCAAACTTCAGCATACAGTACAACTCAGCTGAACGGAGAGAAGAGAACTTTAATTTTTTTCTGTAATTAAGTGCTAAACAAATAACAGCTAATTTGATTTTTCTACCAAGCCCTTCCACTAACTTGAGTCTGATACAATAATTTAAACTGTTTCTCTAGGAAATAGTGTCATTGGAATGAAAACAATCACCCTGAAGATTGCTTTCACCTTCTCTTGCTTCTTTCCCCAAGATGGCATCCAAGTGGGAGGGGAATTTATGTGTCCTGATGGCCTTGTACAAAGATGGCGTCATGCTGGTTCTCTGTTTGCACTGGCTCATTCTTGATTGACCTCTAAAGTGATGGCCTAGGTACACTTGACTTTTGGCTTTCTCGGTGTTCTGGTGACCTCGAAGTTGCTGTATCTGACCAGTGAACTTGTGAGCCATTCTTTTGGCTTGTATGCACTCCCAGGAAAGATAAGCCATCTTTCTCTTGATGATTTTCTTTCAGCTTTCACAGGAGGCAGACACTGGGGTTTCTGTGACTTCTCCACCCAATATCCTGGGCTGGTGGTTCATCCCAGCCTCTGCTCCTCCGTCAGCTTGTCCCACCACCGTGGGCCTCGTGGCTGGCTCTCAATTCAGTGTTCATCCCGGGTGGGAACTGGGGTTAGTTCATGAGTGCCAAGCAGATCCTCTCCGTGTGACCATGCATTTTGACCTCTACTCCTAGAATCCAGCGTGGGGACTGAGGGAAGACAACCTTGCCCCTGGTGCTCCCCTCAGTGTATTTAACACCCCTGCTCCTGCAGGCCAGCGCTCAGAGAGGACAAGTCAGGAACAACATCTTTATGTTTACCTCTCTGACTTCTCTCGCTTCTCCTCTGCCCCCTTCCAATTTCTCTAAGGCGGGAAAAGAGCTAGCGTTTCTTTGGTTTCCCCAACGTTATGACCTATTTCTTTCTAGCCCCAGCTGGTGGATGTGATATCTCCTCCATGTTGTGGTAATTCTTTCTCTCTGAGCTGAGTCCAAAGTGTACAATTGTTGATAGGCTGAGGGGAAGACAGAAGAATGTGAACAGTTTTGTCTCAAGGCAATGAATGGCCTGACTTTCAAGGCTATCTTCTTGCTGCTTATTTTTATGATACATACTGTGTCTACATATATGACTATATATGTACATCTGCATGTATGTATTATAACTTGTTTAAAGGTCTATTCCCTTGGGTGAACACACTAATCTTCCTTACTGTGACTCTATCTGGCCTCTAGTGAAGTACTTGGCACCGAATGAATGGGGCCCTGGGCTGTATCCCTCTCCGTTTCTGGAAAACTGCCTTCATTCACTAAGGGTAGACAGAAATAATTACTGTTAGACAAGGAAACAGAAAGTTCCACTATCTTTTCTTTAGAGGATAAACAAATGTATTTTAATCTCTTAAAACTGTGCAGTGAATGACTATGCTGCTCTTGGGAAACGTATTTTGGATTCTGAAGCTTCACTTCCATAAGGCCCAACAAAGTGCATTTGATTAAAGAGGAAGAGGCTGTGGGTCAAGGAGGATGGATCTGAACTTGGGACGGCTGAATTCTCAACGACTGGCAGCAAGTTACTGGGTTGACTCAAGCCGGTCGCTTGATCACTGCCTGCCTCGTTTCCCTGTGTCTAAAGGGAGACAAGAAATGCTTACGTGGTTAACACTGGCAAAGTAACATGACACCAGGAAAGGAAGTGACCACAAGTTGCCTATGCTTCCCTCTGTCACTTTGACCTCTTTTCCATATATACTTTGCCAGTTGCCTCTAAAAATATAAATCTGCTGGTTCCACAGTTCTAGAACCATGTGACTGTAATCCAACCCCTGGACCAAGCAGAGAGAGTGAAAATGTTCCTCTCGCTGTCCTGCCCGCCCATCAATGACACAGCAGGTGAGCAAGGCCAAGATGGAGGGACAGAAACTCCTAGATGATGAAGTTAATTTGTCTCCACAAAATAGTAGGAAAATTTGTTCATATATATATATATATATCTATATATATACATATTTTTACAAAATATATACTCCATTTATTTCTTTTAAATTTTTAAAATTTGTGCTCAGCCTACCTGTAAAGATAGAGAAATGGAAGATTTTTATTTTCTATTATTTACAAATCATTATCAACATTTTGGGTCTTTTGAATCACTTCCAGCAGTCTGGGTCACTGTCATTTCTGTCACTTCTAGCCCCTGGAACCACATCCTTGTGAGGCTGGGATTCTACCTCCAGCTGAGAGTGAGCAGGGTGACCTTGCTACATCCTGAAACTCAGCGACCTCACAGTGCACCTGAGAGCTGGCAAGGCCTGAAGTCACTCGCAGGGCGCTTGGCAACAGACCCAAGCTCCTGAGGAAACGGAATCTGAGGTGCCAGGACACGGATTTCTTCCCTTGAGGTTAAAGTTTAAACACTGGTGATGACCCAGGTGTTACCGCACAAAGGGCAAGATCTGCTCGCCGAGAGACAAAAGCCAATAGTCAAGAGGCAAGATGGTGGAAAAGAAAGGGCAGTTTATTACAGTTTGCTAGCAAGGGGGAAGATGGCCAACTCATGTCCAAAAGAACCATCTTCAGAGGGCACAAAACCTTACAGCAGTTATATAGGCCAGTGGGTTATAGGGGAGGGTGTTAGGAGTGTTGACCTTCTGGTGTTACAGACTGGGAGTCGCCACACCAGATCTTTCAGTTTTCATTGATGATGGCTATCAGCATAGACTCTCTGTTCGGGGGTCATCACATTCCTAAGGAACTCAAAAGAACAAAGTGATCATCTTATCGAGGCTGGGAGGTACGTGCACAAACAGGAGTCATAAAATCTACAGAGCAGTTAGATCTCCTGGAGGGTGCAGATCCAGCTGGGTTAGTTTGTCACAGGTCATTCAAAGTTACAATAGGACTTCTTTTCTACAATATGGCTTCCCTCATATCAACCTTGTCTTGAGCAGGTATCACAGGTTACACTGGGCTGAGACAAAATCTCAGGAGCCCATGTAGGCAGCAAAGCTAAGTCTTTCCTCTTGGAAAGAGGGCAGTTCCCCATCTCTCACCTTAGGTGATTGATGTCAGGCCACCACACACAGCTCACGGTGGCGCTGATGTGCCAACAGCCCAGAGACCCTCAGCCTCCAGGCTACACAAAGGGATAGTGTTATTTGCAGTGGGTGTAAGCCTGTTCTCATGTCTCTCTCTGTGCTCTGTGGTTTTTGATTGATTGGAAGGGAGGAGGAGACTGTAGATGCACACTTTCGTATTTCTCTCCTTTGGCTTCTATCATCACTTCACTCTACTCACACAGGAGGGTCTTTTCCACTTATTTCCACCTGCAAGCTGGAAACCCAGGAAAGCCAGTGGTGTAGTTGAAGGCCTGAGGGCTGGAGAGCTGATGGTGTGGATTCCAGTCTGGGTATGAAATCTCGAGAACCAGGAGCATCCAAGGCAGGAGAAAATCCATGTTTCTGCTGAAGTGGCGAGACAGGGAGCGAATTCCTCCTTTCTCCTCCTCCTGTTCTGGTCAGGTCCTCAGTGGGTGGATGATGCCCATCCTCACTGGGGAGGGCAGTCTGCATCCTCAGTCCACCAATTCAAATGCTAATCTCTTCTGAAAATACTCTCTCAGACACACCCAGAAACTATGTTTAACCAGCTATCTGGGCAACCCGTGATCCAGTCAGGTTGACATTTAAGATGAACCATCATACTATCTCCATGGGGGACATTTTTGTTTGATTTGAAAGAAAATATTCTCTGTGCAAACCAAATCTTTTTCAAAATTAAGCATCAAATATAAGATATCGGCCACGTGGTTTATTTACAATTTGGCATTATCCACACATCTGTGAATGGGTCTCTCTCAGTGTATTCCTGTTAACCAGCTCTATAAACTTTCTCAGATCTCCTTGCATAGTTGATCAATAAATATGCCCTTTGATCGCCTTTAGCCAGGCTGGAATCTTAAAGCAAAGGTAGTTTTATTTTGTCAAGGAGTGCAGAGAGGAATTGGGGGAAGGATTCGGTGCCAGGATGGTCTCCATGACTCTTCAGTGATCAGTGCTCATGGTCCTGTCCCATCAGCAGGTGCAGAGCTGAGGAACTTGACTCTGACAATCCTGAAATCCCTCTGGGGACGGGACTCACCCCATGGACCTGGCACAGAATGCAGACCCAGTTGCTCCGAGGGTGAGTGAAGGAAGAACGGCATTGTCTTGGACTTGACCTGCCCGCCCCCACTTGGACTCGCTCCACCCCTTTCCCAATCTTAAGACTCAATAAGTTATTTACTCAAAACAGAAAAGAAAAAAAAAAGCGGATATAATGAATTTAATGAGTTAATGACCAAAGTTCAAATGCTATGCGACAGCTAGACACCTTGGTGATAATTTATGAAGCTTGAATCCTATAGACCAGCCATTTTCCAGTTGTGAGCAGCATTAGCCTGAACCACATATTGGGAATTAACGATTCTTCACACTTACGGGAACCTGGACCAGGAAATATTTGGTTCTAATGATGGCGAGGAAGATTCAATAGACTGTATTATGGTATAGATTTTCCTTTGTTTTTTAGAGTTACAAAAGAGCTGTTTCAGGCTTAAATGTATTCACCAGCCATTTAGCACACTTAGACATGTTGCATATTTAACGTTCCACTTTACTGCTTGCTGAAAGAAATAAATGCATAACAAAATGCTTTGAAAAATGCTTAATTTTTCAACTGTTGATTTAATGTGTAGTGGTTCAATAAGGCGATGAATCGCCCTGGTCTACAACTACTGAAATATAGAAAAATTACCCACACTGGTATGTTGAATCTGAGGATATTAAGTTTGTCAATGTAATTTATGACTCAGCAGATAATATTCCGGTAATTTGCATACTAATTGCCATAGTGGAAGCCAAACGACTTTAATTCAGTAAATTGGTCTGCCTAAGCAGAAGCCAGCGAACGCCTCTGCCTTGGGGAGCGAGATGAAGCTTGTTTAGGAGAAAATGGAGCCCTGGCCAGGAGGCCTTTCAGGGTGGAAAGGCCCCCTGCTGGCAGGCGGGCCACACGGCCGCGAGGTGACTGGCTTTGCGGGATCTACCGTCTGCTTCTCCTCAGAGCCAAAGCCCAGCAGATTTTCCAAGTGATTCACATTCAGAAAACAGAAGACGGAGGTCAAAGGAGTTCAATCTGGGTAAAAACAATACATGTCTGTGTGCCCATAACAGAAACAAATAGAAATTTAAAGCCAGAAAAATAATCCACCCCAGCTTCCTAAAAGAGATTATTTTAATGACAGGCATATGTTTTTTAATTCTTTTAAAAACAAGTTTGATTCTCCTTTTTAAAATAGGAGTGCGTCTGGAGAGTTGTAGGAGAATCAAATGATATTTTAAATGCTATGGGAGCAATATGCATACAAAAAGATGTTCAGCCTGCTCAACAGTAATGAAAGAAAAGCACATCAAAACACTGAGGTGCAATTTTCTAGCACAAACTAAAAAGATGAAAAGCTCTTATTACTGTCAAGGGCAGGGGGAAATGAGTGTCATATGAACTGGCATAACCTTTTAGTTGGGCAGTAGCTAAAACAAAAAAAATGCACTTATGCTTGACTCACCAATCCCACTTTAAGAAGTGTGTCCGATAGAAATACCAACGGATGGCGTGAACCAGAGGAAACTACTGCTGTCAGCCATTGTGATATACATTCCTGAAGTCTCCTGTATATAAATTATGCCTCAATAAAGCACTAGGAGCAAAGAAGAGGGGAAAAGGATAAACTAGAGTCTTCAGGTAGTGACCTGGTCCAGGTGTTCACTCGTGACGTTCCTGTCCTCCTGTGCCACAGTAATTTCAAACGATTTCACCTAATACGAGGGTGTTCACTGTAGCATCTGGGAATGATGACAGTTTGGAAAAAGCCTAAATGTGTAGCCGTAGGAGGCAGATGAAATAAACAAAGTGGAGCTAAGCAAGAGGTGGGGCTGATCTACACTGAAAAGGAAGGGTGACCCTGGAATAGTAAATTGTGTGGCTTTATGCACAATCCCACTTTTGTTTTAAAAAAGTGTTCCTGTGTGTATAGATTGATATATTTTGATTTGTGTATAATACATGCATAGAAAAAGATTGGTCGGCTACACCCTAGCATTTCCCCATGGCTGCCCTTGGAGTGGCCCAGGCTGGAGCCCGGGACAGGCATCCTCTCTCTCCTTTTTGCATTGTTTGAATTTGACACGGCCAATGTGCCCTTTTCATGCTTTAAAAAAACCCACAAAATGAAGGATAATGAAAATAAAACATAAAGCTAGAAGGGATTTACCCAATTAAAAAGAATACTTTGTGAACTAAGTTAGTATTCAGTAATATAATGTTTGCTCTCTTGGGCGTGTTAAGATTTTTACATATTAAACTTTTTTTTTTAAAGAGGGATACACCTATATGTTGTGTGTGTAAGTATATTTTAAGAGTGGGGGTAAAAATTAGAATAAATATTGCATTAAAAGTAGTTATATGTGAACTAAATAAGCTCAACAGCTTCAAGGATCGCCAGGGCCAAACCAACTGTTTGCTGTAGTCATGGTGACCCTGGATTTTAGACCACAGAACCCCTGTGAGGCTTGAAGAGGCGCCCAGGGGCCGGAACGGCACTGACGAACACCCGGACCACATCACTAACTGAAGACACTAGTTTATCCACCCCCCCCGCTGCCTGCTTTTTGCTCCTCATGCCTCCTTGAGGCACATGTATACAGGAAACTTCGTGAATCTTGTGCATACTTCAATAGAGTTTGACAAATGTATTCAGGGATGTGCTGGTAAGCTGGCTTTCTAGAAAAAAACGGCCTGATTTGTAGCATTTGTTGATTTTCATGGTTTAAATATTCCCACCATGGCCAATTTCAAGCTAGCAATGGTTTAACAACTGGGTCACAAAATTACCTTGATTATTTAAGAACTGCCTGTCAGGAGCATGAGAGCTGGGCTCAGCCCAAGGCTGAATGTATTTAATTTTGTGACCAATACCCAAATCAAGATACAGAACATTTTCATCACTCCGGAAGATTCCCTCATGGTCCTTTTCAGTTAATCCACCCCTCACCCTGCCCTAGACAACCACAATTCTGACTTCTGTTGCCATAAATTAGTTTTGAACTTCATGTAAACGGAACTACAGAGAGTATTCTTTTGTTTGTAGCTTCTTTTGCTCAACTTAATATTTTTGAAATTTGTCCATGTTGTTTTGGAAGACGCTATTTAAAAATCATTGTGTTTTCCTATAAATCTATTATTTGTGTCCTTGTATAGATCTTTGGTCCATTACTGGAATAGAATCTGCACTTTAGAACAGTTTTCCTCATTTAGAACTCCTCTTTCTTATTTACTTCCTCTAGTTGCTCAGTGTATAATGTTGGCCACACTGCACATAGGATGTAAGAGAGAGCAGGAGATTTTATGATTCTTAATATTTCTAAATCTCAGATCTCACATTTCATCAAAATGAGACTTGAGAGGGAAAAAGAATCATGGAATGTCACCAGAGGCTGTTCTCCATTTGGTTTCTCTTTCCATGGTGTGTGTGGGTGTGTTGTGAATCTCTGAATATGGTTACAGCAAAGCCTGGCCACAAGATAGTATGCACCAGCCAGACTCAAACCTAAAACAGCCCGACTTTGGTCCACTCGCTGGGAATGTTTTCCATGCAACACTCCAGACTCATCACAAAGACAGTAGGAGCCAGAGGCTGGGGATGAAGGCCTCTAATGTCCAGGCAGAGGCCCTGGGGGCTGAATGCGGGAGCTCCCCAGATAAACTGAGGAGTCTGATGACCATGATGCTGTACACTGCCACTAAGAATTTCTGTGAAACTTTACCATTTCATGGTGTTTTTAAGCCATTTCCTCAAGGTTTTCCAGAAGAGCTATTTCCAACTGCCCTAGAGCTGCTACTGTTTTTACAAAGGAGGGAAACAATGGGATCTTGAACTAGTGGGCATTTCAATCATCTGTTCCCATTGGGAAGGCCCCCACCCCCAAATTCCGATCAGCATTTATGTAAATGTGTTGGTTGGTGCTGGGTGAAAATTGAAAATGGATTTCAGGGAAGAATGTCTGAGCACTTGTATTGATTGGGTTTTTATTGTAAGCAGAGCTAAACTTTCGGGTTAAAACAAAATGCTGCAGACCCAGCACAGAGCCCTCCCCTTTCAACCAGGACTAGCCCCAGCCTTGTGGTCCGTGGACCTTGAGCACTGGTCAGACGGCTGTCCCCAGTGCCCACGAGGGGCAGGCTTGATTTTCTGCAGCCTCCTGCTCTCCAGGCCTGACCTTGCTCATCTGCTCTGGTGGAGTGCCACTCGGACGTCTGGGCGTCCTTCCCCCTGTTCTGGAAGGGAGCTAGGCTGAGACAGGGCAGCCTAGACTGCTGAGCCCGTGGAGACTGGGGCAGGCGGGGTGCAAATGCCATCACTGCATCTGTACCGAGGGCATGCCTTCTGCGGGCTGCTCCCTGCTGGTGCCTGGCTGTGGCAGGGATACTAAAGCAGAGCGACTCCAGGGAGACACGGGGCTCCTTTGCCGGCCGACATTGGGCCCAAGGATCCCCCAAAGGCTTTGCTGAAACTTCCTTGAGCCATGTGACAGTCTAGGATGCTTTCACCCCATCTGCCCCCTCTGTCCTTCACTCAGGGTCAGAACTATGTCTTGCTGATGCTCTCCTGGCCTTCTTTGGCTCCCTTCCAATTTCTTTCATTCAGGCATTTCTGCTAATAAAATCCTTGCACATTTAATCCTTGCCTGACATCTGCTTCTCAGAGTGTCCAGACCAATATAGGCCACTCGAGCAGCTCCTGCCTGGCTACTCTGGAAGGACGGCGTGGGCGGAAGTCAAACACCAGGTGAGTGGTGACTGGCTGACCTGTAACCTCTCCCCCAACACTGGCACCTAGGACCCACTTTTCTAAGTCTCTTGAAGTGTCATCCCCGTCTTTGGCCAAAGAAGGGCTTCTCAGCAACAGCAGCAGGAGTCCTGGCTGCCGCCCCAGCCGAGAGGGGACTGCAGAGGAGCAGCCCTCAGCGTTGCCTGGCGTGGCGTCCTTACCCAGCACGTGCTCTCGTCTCTTTCTTGTCCATGCCATCTCTGTGGGATGCAGGACGCCTCTGGGCATTAGAGGGGCCGTGGGCTTGAAAGCAACAGTGGAGGTGGGAGTGAAGGAAGAGCGGACAGATGTGAGAATCTGTACTGACCTCCTCAGTTGCTCTAGAATCAGCCAGAAGACAAAGGAATGCTGTCCGGACACTGCTCCTTCCAAATGAGCATCACAGAGGTCAATATGCGAGTTTGTCGCCAGGCCAAGTTTCAACAATAGGCAGTAGATGCTGGAGGATCCAAGGAACAAGAGAGAAGAGATTGAGGATCTTTGCTTTTCCACAGCGTTTCTAGCTCCTACGTTTAGCCGACTATTGAAAATCTCACAGCAAAGTAGTAGAATAAAGATCTGAAAGCAAAGATCTTCCACCCTCAAAGGGCCACTGACTCGTTAGGTCCTAAGAATGTGGTCAGAATCTAAGTGGGGTAAGGAAACTACTTTCTCTTCTGGTGGTCCAGCTCCACCAAAGTTGGTCATTCTTGTTCCTTGGGATTCCTCAGGGGGTGGTTTGCTCCAATCTGGCAGGGAAATTCAGTCTGTTGTATGGTGGGCCCAGAGCCCAGCTCAGTCCAAGGCCTTGCTGGAGACAGTCAGAAGAGAGCCACAGCTGGGTCCAGCTCCTGAGCCCAACCCAATCCAGATTATAGTCTGGGGACTGGGCTGAGTCATATAAGCATCTGCGAGCTGGAGCAGGAGTTGGGACTAGAAAGGGGTGGATGGTATTTTCCAGGGCTCATGCTTGGGCCTCAGCACAGCCAGGCTTTGCTGGACCACCCGACTCTTTCAATTCTGAAGTCTCTCTGGTTGTATAAAGAAGAGACTCTTGTGTCCCGGGCCGTCACCCTCTCCTTCTCTCACTAAGAGTGTCATCGGGGTCCAATCTGCACACATGTAAACAACCACAGAAATGTGTGCAGCGAAATTGCTGGTTTTACTGCATTCTACAAAACAAATAGGCATCTTTTCATCAAAATGATAAATTGGAAAGATGAAACAGAGAAATTTCTAAACTTGGAGGGCAGAGAAGGGATGTAGGCGAGCCACAGCAGCTCGACGTGTGCTTGTCAAACCCTCAGACATGGAGAGCCAGATTAAACTGTCCTCTGGACGCGAGTCACAAGGCGACTCTGAGCACTTAGACACACATGGCTACCAGGACCTGGACACATTGAATTAGCTCCCAGATGCACAGTCTAAAATGTAGGCATACAATTTAAATACTCATTGTCCCTTCGCCAAACCTAGCAAATAACAAGCCTTATTGGGGAAGATGGTCTCATTTCAATTTATCCTGCTCTTGAAATCTTCACAGCCAGCAGAGACTCAACTATCTATATCTTTCCTCCCCTCAGAGGAAAGAAGTGGTTCCTAAGGCTAAGCCCCTTGTTAGGGTCCTCTGAGTTTGCTCTGTTATGGGCCGTGGGACATGAATTAATTCTCTCATTTCTATTCTGGACACAATTGCATGCATATGAATTCCACAGGTGCATGCTTTTTATTTAAAAAAAAAAAAAAGGCAAGGGAAGTGGAGTTAGACCTTGGAACAATTTGTTCCATAGAACAGAGTGAATCATCTCCCAGAATGAGTGGTGTCGGCCAGAGCTGCAGCAAACACTGAACCCCTGAACGCTCATCAGTTATTCAAGGGCCCTCTGCCTCCCAAGGCATTTGTTAACGTATTGAGGACCGACTGGTTCTTTGCCCTGCTACTCGGTGTCCATTCAAGGATCTGGACTTGCTCGCCCTTCTGCCTCGGCAACGGTGTGCATTTCTACTGAAGAGAAGGGGTTTATTCACGGAGAATTTTTCTCCTCTTCTCTGCGGACCCAACGTCACACGACGGGAAGTCCTTTTAAGAGGTCTGGGCAGCAGGGGAGGGGTGTGCTCCGTAAGCCTAGGTTCCAGGAGCAACTCTTGTCCAGCCAACAAGTCTGTGTGCTGAGTCCTTGCTGCTCAGTGCGTGGTCTGTGGCATGCCCCTGGGAGCTTGCTGGAAATGTGGAGTCTCACATCCACCAAGCCCTGCTGAACCCAGATCTGCACTTTAATGGCGGTGGGAAGCACTGTAGGAAGTAGAAGTGAGGGGGCAGCGAACGCTGGGGTACAGGGTGCCCTGGCCGCTGTGCCCAGGGCTGCCGTCTGGAGGTACTGTCATTATGTGCTCAGCGGGAACTTCACCTGCTTAGCTGGAGTTCCATCTTTGAAGGGAGGAAATGTGTTCATCTGAATCCCTGGGCTGGCACAGAGAAGCCTCCCAGTGTTGTTTTTTGGGTTAACTCTAGTTTGGAAAGCTCTTGAAAGCTCTTGAAAGCTCGCTGGGCATGGTGAGATCTGCAGTTCTTTTGGCCTGGCTTGAGCACGGAGCGAGTGAGGGGTGTGGATACGAAAGGGCGGTGGGGCCTAAGCTAGGAAGGACTGAACTCTGAGAAATGACCAACGTGATGTTATCACAGCAGGAGAACCATGTGACTGGTCTGGACGCATGGTCGGCTGAGGACAGGGGGGCTACAGCTGCCAGGGCAGTGGGGAAACAGGAGGCAGGGAGAGCTGAGGATCTGCTTCCCTGCAGGCCTGGGGGACAGACAGGGGCCTGAAATAGAACAGGGGCTGGAAAGAAGGGGAAAGAGTCAAGGCTTATCTCTCAGAAAAGTGCCTTAAAAATGGGCTTAACAGTGATCTTATGTTCTGGGCGTTTGTGCTGAGGCCAGCGTGTTACTGGGAGAGCTCGCATTAGTGGCGGCGAACTTCAAGAAGCATTGTGGGTGAAGTGCAGCTGGGGGCAGGAGGGTAAACGAGGTGAGAGTCTGATTAATTTATTTTTCTGATTAATTCAGTTTATTTGAAAACTCATCCTATTTTTTTTTTTTTTTTGCCAATATTGAAATGTTTTGCTACAATGACTACTTTCCTGCCCTGAGTCATGCAGTGGGAAGAACATCTCACCTGGGCCCTCAGCGGGACGTTGGTAAAAGGAGCACCCGCATGTGCGTCGGGAGACCCGATTGTAGTGCTAGTTCTGCTGGCACGTCGTGCGAGTCACTCCATCCTCCTGGGCCGGGGAATCCTCATTTTAAAGTTGAGGCGTTTCCCTCAGACATTGCTGGTGGGAATGTGAAATGATGCAGCTGCTGTGGAAAACAGTCTCAGAAAATTAAACATTGAGTTACCACATAACCCAGCAATTTCACACCCCAGAGAAGTGAAAACATGTGCAAACAAAAGCTTGTATGTGAATGCTCACAGCAACGTTATTCACGATAGCCAAAACGTGGGAACGACTCAATGTCCATCAACTGATGAAGGAGTAAAAATGATTACAAAAATGTGGCATATCCATACAACGGACATATTCAGCCATAAAAAGGAATGAACCGGTGAAAGGGTGAGCGCTACAGCATGGGTGAGCCTCAAAAACCTGCTAGTGAAAGACACCAGAGGCAAAGGTCACACATGGTTGTGTTCCATTTACAGGAAACATCTAGAAGAGGCAAATCCATGGAGATAGGAAGGAGATCCGTGTTTGACAGGGGCAGGGGGAGGGAGAAATGGGGAGTGGCTGCGTAATTGGAATAGAGTTTCTTTTGGGATGATAAAAATGTTCTGAACTAGAGTAGTGATGGTTGCACAACATTGTGGATATACTAAAAACCACTGAATTGTACACTTTAAAACGACTAACATGGTGAGTTTTATGTTACTTGAGTTTTATCTCAATTAAAAAAATGAGAAGGTTAAACTCAAATGTCTCAAAGACTTCTTAAGCTCTAAGACCCTAGGATTTAATGAAACTGCTCCAGCATGAAATAGATAAGTGCTTGGTGAACTGAAAGAAACACTGGGGTGCGATTCTCTGGACGAGAGACAACACTTTCCTACATGTACAGATATCGGGATCAGACGACATCTTTCAGGTCTTAATATAGTGTAACCTGTGGGGCAGAGTCACTGAACTGAATGCACTTCTCAGTGGTAAAGGCTTAACCACCAGCTCTCCAGGGACAAAGAAAATATCCAATATTTGTGTACGTACGTTTATTATACCTTTTACTGATATAAAGGATGTGTAGCACACAATTTACAAACAATAATAAAACACATAATATCCTTTACTGTAAATCCCATACAGCCAATCGATTCTCACAGAACGTTTTAATTGATTTTTGCTGAACTCCTGTATAGGCAGCCAGGCTGAGGTTGCAGCTGAACCACGAGTTAACAAATGGAGTTGCGTCCCAGTCTTCCGACTCTCGCCAGGAAGCTTCTCGCTGTTACTCTGATGTGTAATCTATTGTTAAACCATTTCTGACCCTTGTGCAGATTACGTCCATTACACGGAAACCTCTTTCAGCTTCGGCAGCATGCATGTCAGACCCTGGCTATTCGTCAATGATGTTAGCAATTTCTTTGCTGAATTGGGTTATAGTTTTTGAACACTGGAAGAATATTTCCTCAGTTTCTGTGGGTGTGCTATTCACAGAGCAATGTCTGTAGATCAACTTGTAAATTTAACCTACATTATTAACATTTTCTCTATCTTTTTTTTGTGAGTCTAGACAAACAGTAAAATAATAAATCAAGCCCTGAGTTACAGCATTTTCTGCTTTCCATGGTGTAAACCCTCCCATCATGACTGATTTCAAGCTCCCACTGTAACATCATGGCACCAAGTTGGTAAGAGAAGCCCGGCAGCACCCCCCTCTACAGTATTTCCACGGAACCAGTACGATAGACATGCATCACCCAAGGAACACAGATGACAGTAAAATAATTAGGTAGCGGTGAGTTTTGAATATTTATTATCTCTGCTTTTAATAAAATATGTTTAATTATAAGTTCATTTGATTTACTTTTTAATAATGGCTGTGTTTAGCAACTAGCTCTTAAAATTCCAGGAAATTTAACATTGGCTTGCATGAACCAGTATGAGCCGGCTTCAGTGCACCAGCGGACTTCACGCTATTTGCTGGATTATCATACTTTATAAATATGCCCTGCTGGAGATTTCCACACTCTTCTGATTGCAAATTTTTTAGTTTAGTTTTCTTAAACTTTGTGCTATGGAATATTTTTTCCATGAATTCTGAAAGGCACTCCATATTAAGAAAGATGAGGGGCTGGCCCTGTGTCTTAGTGGTTAAGTGCGCGTGCTCTGCTACTGGCGGCCCGGGGGGCGCGCACTGACGCACCGCTTCTCTGGCCATGCTGAGGCTGCGTCCCACATACAGCAACTAGAAGGATGTGCAACTATGACATACAACTATCTACTGGGGCTTTGGGGAAAAAAAGGAGGAGGATTGGCAAGAGATGTTAGGTCAGAGCTGGTCTTCCTCAGCAAAAAGAGGAGGATTAGCATGGATGTTAGCTCAGGGCTGATCTTCCTCACCAAAAAAAAAAAAAAAAAAAAAAGAAAGAAAGACGGGGAGGGGTGGCATTCCAGACTCAAAGGAGTGTTGAGAAATGTAGGCCTTCTCAGAGCCCCTAATGTGCCAGCACACATTCGAATCTTCCGGAGAGTATTTAACATTCAGTTATTATATTTATTTAACAGGATCTAGTTTAGAAAATGCTGCTAAACCATGAACGGACTTGTGATAACACTGTGGCTTCATCATGGCAGCCTCCGCCTCTTCCCCGGCACCCCCGAGGCCCCCAAATCCCCACAGTGGAGATTAGGACTCCACTCCTGTAGATCCCACCGCACGCCGAGGTCCTTTGCCCCCCTCTTAGAGATTTGGAGGTCAACCCGTGTGGCTCTTGTGGTTAATGGACACTAGGTTCCCACCTTTATTATCCTCTCAGGACGGGGGCCCAGATCACACAGTTTCCCAGGAGTCTCCCGTCACTGTATCTGCTTGGGGACTGACACAGCCTTATCCAGAAGCCCTCTTCCCCTCTTACTGTAAGGGGTGCGTGTATAGAGGAGGCGGTGGGGAAGCTGGTTCCCACCCTCCAGTGCCATCCGAGGCCAGTTTGCTTTCAGATCCCTTCCTTGCCCCTCCCCTGCTTTGCTCTGTATCATGGGTGGGTGGGGGGCTGGGGATTGAGGGGGGCCACTAACTCCCTCAGGCAAGTTCCATTTTCCAGCTCCCCTGTTCGCTGGCTCCCAGCGAGGTTTGGTCCCTGGTGAGAGAGAGGAGGGAAGGAGGGAAGGAGGGAGGAAGAGAAGCCAAGGTATTTGCTCCCTACTTCTGCCTTGGGCAATGTCTCTAGAGTGGATGCATCTTCTCCATTGCTCTGCTCTGGCAGGATCACCTCTTTTTCCTTGGTTCTAGCTACTGCCCATGTGGTCTCAACCCCTGGACCCCAGGAACACAGCTCCCCACCTTTATCTTTGCAGCTTAGAAGTGGTAGACACTTTCTGCTGTTGCTCATGTCCGGGTGGCCTCACTGTCTTTTTTGCTTGGCTTCTCAGCTCTTCCCGCACCTGTGGAGGCAGACACCATGACGCCCTACCCTTATCCTCTGCGTATTCACCTTCACAAGCCAAAGGCTGCTTCCTGGACACTGGGACTCGCTGGCTGAGTCTGGTTCTGGCCACTGGAGCATGCCTGTGTTCAGAGGAAGCTGGAGGATTAATGCAACTCAGGGGGAGTGTTGATAGATAAATACCCCAGCACCCCTCCCCGTGGGGGTGGGGATAACCCTGGGGCTGTTCCACGCTGGCTCCCAGGGCTCCCCACAGGCCTGGCTCCAGCTCCACATGGGGCATATGCTTGGTAACGGGCCCTTTAGTCCGTGTCCTTTCCTTGCCCATCCCACTATTTCTCGACTTGTGTTTCCTGGGATCACCTCCCAGTGAAACCACTTGTACTCAATCCTTGTCTCTGGGTCTCCTGGGACCCCAACCTAGAAGCCTGTGCAACCTGTTTCCTGTGTTAGGTCCTCTCTGCTTTAAGTGCTGGCGTGGTTTCTGTTTCCCTGGTTAGGTGCCAACTGACACACTGCCCTCTGACAGAGGACCCCTGCCATAGGCACCTTTCCACCGTGCCGGGAAGAGGAGGAGACCTACAAGCTTCTGTTCCTTAGAGCAGCCCCGAAAGGTAGGCCTGGGGCAAATTATGTAAATTGGAGCCTATAAGAGGCAGAGAGTCGCCATTTCCGCTAGGTACAACATTTAACAACTCTGCAAGGCTGATGGAAGGTTTGGATCTAGCCTTTTTCAGTTTCGGATTCTTTCAGATATTGTTCTGTGGTGACTGACTCTTCTAGAAGGCAAGTCTTAATGCTCATCTTGCTCTTTTCTTTCTCAGGATTAAGGGTGCCCATTCTAGTTCCCTGGAACACGGGGGCACCTGCCGGAGAGGGAGCTGCAGGGAGCCTCCAGTGGGGTTGCTCAGTGCTGGCTACTCAGGAGTTTATGGCACCAAACAAAGAGTACTGGAGGGGAATCTATACGTGGCGTTCAAAAGCAGCAGCAAAATAGTCACCATGAGAAGAAACTCCAGAACTGTGTTGCACTTCATTACGTTTGCTTTATGGCTCAGCATTGTTTTTGTTTTACACAACATCTGTGCATAACGCGGTGCGACTCTCAGGTAGAGACACAGCCCTGTGTGAATGCTGCCCCCTGGAGTTGTGGTGTGGCAGCCCTTGGAGAACGAGGCACGAGCATAACTCTGACGCTGACGCCCCCATAGATTTCAGCCTGGTCCTGGGTCTTTAATACGCAGGGAAAGTGGAAATCAGGGCATTGCTGGAGACTGCAGGGCAGCCTGACTCCTAGGAGGAAGGAAACAGAGATCTAAAAAACCAAGGTATCTGCTTAGAAAGAACCCCTCCAGTGAAGGGAAGCAGGTGTGGGGAGAAGGGCCCAGGAAAGCCACGTGCTTGGGGTGTTTGCACGGGGAGAGGCTGAGGAGGAGAGAGGGCTCCTGCTCACATGGCTGATCGTGGGCAGAAGGAAGAGAAAAATAACGTGACGAGCATGTTTCTCTCCTTCCCTCGATTAGGATGACAGAAGCAGGCAATCTGCTGTTTGTGCAGAAAGGCCACTGCGAGGGAGGGAAGACAGCGTCTGTTCTGAGAAACTGCTGTTAAAAACGCAAGAAGTACACAGACAAAGGAAGAGGTCTCCACTGCGCAAGCCCCTGGCTCGGAACACAGGGAGGACCGGAGAGGCCCCCCGAGAGAGCCTCAGGTTGCCCAGGACCGGCGATGGGGCTCTGCGGCCCCTGAGGCCAGCTTGTCTTTCCTCCAGGCTGTGGCTCTCGGGGTCCCTGGCTCTGATGCCGACTGGGGAACATCCTCTGTGAGGAGGGAGGCTCCACCCCACCCACTCCTGCGGCCAACCATCCTCTCCCTCTCTGACCAGTGCTGCCCAGTTTGAGCACGAGCAACAGTGCCCACCCTGGCACCTGCTCCTCCATTCTCTGCCCAAGGGGTGACAGTAACTGTTTTTGATGGAAAATAAGGCGAGCCAGTCTCTCCAGTGGGATGGGTTCACTCTGAACCCCAAGTTTGATAGGCCTGCTCATATCTAGGAGTCAGGGACCTCATTTGGAGGTGGCAGCAGGGAGCCTGCCCGCTGGACCAAGAGAGACACACTCGGCCTCTAAACCTCCCTGTGCCAGGGGAAGCGGGCGGGGCAAGCAAGTTCCCCTCATCAGGCCCCTCTGGCTGCCGAGAGGGTGTGGTCAGAGGGTGCAGTGTGACCGGGTCCTGCTGGCACCTTTCCGAGGGCATGTCTAGTTCACCCCGGGGACTTTGTAGACCCGACTGGATTGTGAGTGCGTGTGGGCAGCAACCTTGGGTGCGTTCCTCGTGGGATCAGCCTCACGCCCGTCTCACAGTAGGTGCTTCATCGCGGTTTAAACTGGTGAATCCTCGGCCCTCAGGTCTCACACCTCTCCCAGTTAAAGTAACCCGGCCTCGCAAATGAGAATAGAAAATTGAACAATCTTCTTTCCCGAGTCCCAGGGGTCTTTTTTCCCCTACTCTCCTGGTAGATCATTTTCAAACCTATTTCCTCCCAGTGAAATGGGAGTAACGCTAGAACCTTCTTACAACGGTTGAGTGAGGTCAGGCATGTAAAGCAGCACAGTGGCCAATGATTGCTGTTGTTATTATTACTGGGTTGTTACCTCTAAGACGAAGCGTACCTTCTCTAGGAGTTCCGTGAGCAGGACGGGAGCCCTCGGGCCCTCCCCTTTGAAGAGAAGAGGGCACCATGCAAATGTGGCTGGTGCGGAAGGAACCCAGCGGTGGTCACGTGGCCAGGCCGTCGCTCCTGGCAGCCGTTTCTCAGTGACTAAGCATTTGCATTCCATGCCTGCTGCACATCCGGTGGCTCCACAGACACACGGCTTTCCTTCTGCCGTCACTGTGGCCAAGCGTGTCCGAGTCCATGAGAGAAGCACCTCCTGCAGTCCTGCTTTGGCTTTGGATGGGCACTGCTGTTCGCTTTGGGCTTGCTTTTAGGTCGAGACAACCTGTCCTCAGGTTCCAGGCTGGGGATTATTAGCGATGGTAAAGGAAAGACTTGGTGAAATACCTGTGCTCTGTGAAGCCAGAGCACCCAGGGCCCGCCCTGGGCTTAATCTCGTCTGCGAAGTTCAGGAGGCGGGTGGTCAGCCAGGATGAGTTTGTTTCATGACCCACCTTGCAAGACAGACCTTTGCTGAATTCCATTTTCATGCTGTGTCCTCATCTTTTAAAATCGAGGGTTAATGTAATCACAGTCGTTTGAAGACTGTTTACGTATCTTCTATAAAACCCGCGCAGAACACACTGCTGTTACTGCCAACGTGGACGCCCTCGGTCCTGGCTCTAGTAACGATATCCTACGTTTGTCGTGCATTCAGTGGGACGAGTCACGTCGAAGATGATTGAACGAGGTGAGAGAGCTGGAGTGATGGTGCGAGGCCGAGCGGAGCCTCAGGCCCAGGTGCTCCAGGTGTTCCAGCGCCACATCCCAGCGTCCCCTCGGACCACACTGCTAGCCCGCTGTTCGATGTATGAGGACCTACGCGATCAAGTCCTCTAGGAATTGGGACCAGAGACAAGCTTTACTCGCCCGCATCCTTGCGTCAGGAAGTGTTTTCTTTCGGCTTCCGCTGCAAGGAGCTCAGGAGACAATGCAGAGATCCGCCACAGCCATCAGGCCAGGCCTTCGGAGTTCAACCTTCCCATCTCTTTCTATTTCTTTGCTAATGGTCTGATCGTTTGTGCCTTTTATCTTATGCCTTTTCCATCCTTTTGGGAAGTAAACGGGGAATACATCTTAAGAAAGAAGACTCAATCAGCCGTGCAGTTTTACCCGGTAGGAGAAAAGACCCCAGAAGCTTCTCTTTATTCCAGATGTTTCGTTGCTCTGCTCTCGCAGGAGAGATCTGTTCAGAGTAGGGTTGGCAGACACAATCCGGGATGCCCCGTTAAGTTTGAATTTTGTATAAATAATGAATAATTCTTAGTATAAATATGTCCCAAGTATTGCATACTAACTTTTTATACTAAAAATTATTCATTGTTTATCTGAAATTCAAATTTAACTGGACATCTTGTATTTTATCTGCTAATCTGACAACCCTCATTCAGACCAACAAAGATCCTAGATGTGTATCTAGCTTTTGCACATATGCATAGAATAGCTAAGGATAAAGGTGCAAAATTAAAACAAGTTCATGACAATAGTTCAAACCCCTGCAGATGAGCTGGGCACCTTTAGGGTTGAATTTTGAACAACCGGCCTTCGGAGACATGTAGGTTCACTGGCCTGAAGTCCATTGTCCGTGGCCGGAGGCGGCGTGCTCTGCTGAGGCTGGACCTGACTTGGGCTCGGCCCCTTGAGGACTATGTGGACCTGTGCCTTCCTGGGAGCTGGAGCAGCACCTGGCTGGGTTGGCCTCTCCATGATGCACCAATACAAGTTTTGGCCAGTTTTCCCAACCTTGGATTGGGAATTTTAAAGTTGCAAATTTAACTCCTACCTCCAGGTAAAAGAGGCCAAATTCTTTCTCCTGCCAGTTCTTCCGGGATCCCTGGGGGACCTTATAGGAGCTCCCTGAGTTCTCTCCTGTCTCCCCCAACCCCTTCATCATTCATATAAGGGGTGCCCGGCAACAACACGGTCAGTGAGAAAGTGGGCACGGCTGCTGGCTCGCTCTGTCACTAGGCCCCCGTGCCTGAAACCCCATGAAATGACCCCATGGTCCCACATGTCCTCTGGCCTCACCACCCAGCTGTGCTCCAGGGGGAAGTGGAGAGCAGCATCCTTCCTGAACTCTGGCCCACTGAGGACACGTGGGCTGGAGCAGCTCTGCTTGGGCCTCCACAGCCATAGGAGGCTTCAGGACAACAGCCCCTCCTGCCTTTCCCTGAAGTCTTCTCCCGAGGGCGTGAAGAGCCCATCCTGTGGGACCTGGCAGGGGACAGATCCTCCTGTCCGCCCTCTCTCCCCTAGAGAGCAGAGCTCACAGCTTCCTCCCTCATGCAAATCAGCTTATGATGTGGGCTGGTCTTGAAGCTTCTCCGACAGTTTGCTAGACATGCTTAAAATCTGACTGAAATTCAGGGGGAGCAGACCCGAGAGCTCACTCTGTGATGCTCCTGGCACAAACCATGTCTGTGAGGGGACGTGGAACAGCTGTGGGGAAGGCTGTGCTGTGGTCCTCACCTGCTGAAGCCTGGGCTCACGGACGTCGGTACAAGAGGACGTCAGCCTGCAGTCAGACGCCACCTCCTCTCCTGCTGATGCTGCTGTTGTGAGGACGTGAAGGCCCAGATTTTTCGAGTTTCCCTCCACTATACCAGCAGCCGACAACCAAAGCTGCTGCAGGCGTGTCCTGCGTCCAGGGCAAAGTGTTCTGCTGGGTCAGAGGCTGCGCCCCGTGCAGACAAAGGCCGGCAGTGGCTAAAGCCAGGCCTTTACTGGCGACTCCACCGGGTCCTCTTCTCCTCCTGGGCTCTTCTCTCTCCTCTTGTGCTGGTGAGGGGCCAGAGCCTCCCTTCTCAGCATGGGTGGGCGCGCTGGCCTGGCCTTGCCCTGCAAATGTCCTGGGGTGTCTTTGTTCCATCTTAAATCCTGATCTAAAAGCCCTGGGGAGGAGGGGAATGGCCACATGAGGCATGCATCTTTCCTAAGGAAGCTGCCTCTGGTTTTCTCAGTGTGGTTTATTCGAGTGAATCTGCAGCCTCAATAATAACACATATGCCCCAACTAGTAGGTCGGAAGCCCCTTAAGGACAGGTTCCCCCAAAAGCAGATTCTGAGACAAGGATTTGGGTGCTGGTAGTTTATTTAGGAAGTGATCCCAAGATGCACAGGGAGCAAGTGAGGATGTGAGACAGAGAGTGGAGGAGAGACAATGGGAGGGAGCCGTAAGGATGTTCCTGCTGTGGGTTCAAGAACTGGGGCTCGGTTCTGTTGGGGAGCCTTGGACCGTCTATAAAGAGAGCACCTCACATTGTCCCACTGAAGAGCAAGGAAGCTGGGGCACTTATCCACTAACTTCCTTCCCCTTGTGGGCTGAGGGACACTCCTGTACGTGGGCCAAGAATGCCGTGGTCAGAGAACACTCTGGGGCACAGAGAGGCTGGAAGCCTTGGCTTGGGCGGGACCTGTCTCCAGTGACCTCCAGGATGGGTAGACTATGAGTGGGGCATCAATAGCCTCTGTTGCGGGGACTGTGCCCTCTTCCTCCTGCATCCTTAGCACATAGACAGTGCCTGGAACTTCATAGATGGTCAATAAACGTTAGTTGGATGAGCAGATGAGTGAATGAGGAGCACGTGTGCACAGACGTAGTTTAATGGTTCAGCAAATGCTGGTCAATTGTCAAAAACCATCTGGGACCTTTAGACACCAACTCAAACATCAATGACAGCAGTTAGTTGTGGGCATGTCAAGATAATCTACTCTCAGTTTGAAGTCCTTGACCAGAGTAGATGGGCAGGAAGCAGTAAGGCCATCAAATCTAAAACCAAGACGGGGAGTCTCCCAAGAATGGGAAATTGTAGAGTGGATGCAAATAGGAGATATGATTTTCATCTCTTTACCTGGATGTTTCTGGGCACAGGGGACTCAGAACCCCACCGGGCTGCACATCTCATTGTTATGTAGCTTTCCCAGTTAGATAAGTCTTTGTACTGAACCATGATTTTCCCCCTAATTGCTTGTTCGTTTCCAATGGCTTCAAATTCCAGCTTCATCACTATTAGCAGTGTGACCGTGGTTCAGGGGCTCATAGTTCTGTGCCTTATTTTCCTCACCTGTAAATGCCTATGAAAATGCTGCACAGCATTGTGTGTAAGAGCTGGACTCTCATTTCCAACTGCCTCGGTTCAAATGCAGCCTCCACCATCTACTAGCTTGACTTAGACGGGTTTACTTAGCCTCTCTGTACCTTAGTGTCTTTACCTGCAAAACAGGGATCATAATAGCACGTTAACTCATGGGATCGTTGTAAAGCACTTGTATGTAAGTGCTGGTTACTATTTTATCTCTTAGGAGTGTTGTGGGTATTAAACGAGATCATACATGTAAAGCTTACGTAGAACTCAGTGCCTGATATGGGTTCAATAAATATCAGTATCATTATTTTTTTAACTGCAACAATATTAAAATACTTTGTCCATTATTTATTCCTCCTCCTTCCTCTCTTTTCCCGGCTAAACATCGATTCCTCCTGGCATGCATAGTAAAGTTTCCACCTCATCTATGATCTGGCCTGTGCAAATGAGGTATGACCATCATCCTGCCCTCTATCCATTGGCTATGCAACATGAAATTGCTGTGGTTCAGTAAAATGTGTCCTTTTAACCTTCACAATCATGCACATGTCAATTATCATCAGCAAATTTAAATATTTACAAAAAGACTGGAAAATAGGACTGCACCCTGCAGTTTCTTTTGTGTCTGTAGAAACCCAGTTTTGTCTTTTGGTAAAATAGCCTCATTTTTTGTCCAACAAATACTGCCTCGTTGGCCCAATTTCAAAACAAACAACAGAACCTATGTTAGGAACCGACATAGAGATTGCGTGCGAGAGTGAGACTCTGGTTGAAGTGTGAGATGATAGGAGAGGAGGAAAGTGTGACTGAAAACGAAAAAGAGGACGTTGGCGACTCTGGTGAGTGGTCACAGTGCAGGAATGAGGTTTCAGGATTCACCCTGGACGAGCTTCTCCTGTGGCGGCATCCTGGACACTGCCATCCCTCTGACATTAGCTTTCTCCGGGTCCTAATCACCAGTCACCCTTTAGAATTCCCTTTCTCCAGCCTTTTGATCTCTTTGAGACCTTGGGCCTTTGGTTGTATTGACTGCAGTCGCCATCTTGTGCTTCCCCCTCCACGAGGCCTCGGGGCAACACCCTGCTTTCCCTCCTGCGCCTCTAGAACTCTCTCTCAAGTTCTTCCATGGGCCTGCCTTAAATCTTAACATCCTCCTCTGTTCACTCCCTCTCAGTGACCCTCCATGCTCTGACACCCCAAAATCTAAATCCCTAGTCCAAACTTCCCTCTTCTCTTTGAGATTGGCCCACACATTCATAACTTCTAACTAGACATTTTTATCTAGATTTCCTGCTGGCCCCCAAACTCAAAATGCCCAACATGAAATTCTTTATCTCTTCCCACTGCCGACTTCTTCCTCATGCTGCTATTTTGGATAATGACATAACTATCCAAGCCCGAAACCTAGGAGTCATTCCAGATTCCCTTTTCCCTTCCAGTGAGATCCCAATGATTGGATTTACAACAAATCTCTTACACCATCTCGTCTTTTCCACATCCCCTATCGTTGCCATCATTTAGACATTTTCCCACCTGGACCATTCAACAGCTTCCGAAAGATCTCTGTGCTATCATCACCTCCCCACCTCTTCCCCTCTAGCTCCACACTCCATGCAGCCATCAGAGTCATCTTAAATTGCAGACGTTTCCACCTTCTTTGACTTGGCATTTACAGCTCTCCATCAAGCGGACCCTCCTTTCCTCTCCAGCTATTTGTTAGTATCCACGGATTAATATTTTATCCTTTGAAATCAACCAGCTAAAATATTTCTTGAACACCTTCTACATGCTTAAGATTGCATGAGGTCTTGTGGAGAACACAGAAGTTTAGTACATAATCTTCAACTTCTAAGGGCTTTCAAAGCTAACACATAAGAAGAATTATTGGATCATTAAGTGCTTAATTGTGTGGTATAGACTACAAAAGCAATGTGAAATATATTTCTAGGTTGGTTTTCTAAGGTTCATAAAAGTCCACAAATGTGTCCACATATAATTTATGCATATGTAATTCCCTGATATAAAGTTTATAAGACAAATTTGCCTTGGTTATGCTAGCTGCTTACGCTATAAAGGGGGAAGCTGGTTACATCTATCAGGCAACAAGCCTTCATTAGTTTGAGTGCTTACTTCTCAAAACTGCTTATTTTATTGCATATGCATCCTACTGTCATTTCAGTAGGAAGGAAAATGGTCTGTGTAATTGAAACCAAAAACAGGCCATTGCTTACCCTTCTCAGAGGGATGTAAATCAGACAGAGTCAACATCGGGTCAAGCAGGCAAGGTCGGGAAGAAACACCACTCACACTGTGCTGTGGAGTGCATGTTTTTTCCTCCCACATTCACTTGTGGAGCCTACTCCCCAATATGACGGTATTTGGAGGTGGGGTAATTAGGTCTTGAGGATGGATCCCAGGGATTAGTGCGCTTGTAAGAAGAGACAGGAGAGAGATGATCTCTCTCTGCCATGTGAGGAGACAGAAGAAGGTAACTAATCTACAAGCCATGAAGCAGGCCCTCAACAGACACCAGATCTGTCGGCACCTTGATCTTGGACTTCCCAGTCTCCAGAATTGTGAGAAATAAATGTTTACTGTTTAAGTCACTCAGTCTATGGTATTTTTCTTATAGCAGCCTGAACTGATTAAGACAAACTTTTTAGCATAACAGCATAAACCAGTGCATTGCCCAGCTTCAAGGTAAACAAATCTAGCTCAAAACAGAGGACCTGTCAAACAGATGGGACCCCTCCGCAATCTCATACAGGTCCAGCTCTTCCATCATGAGGCCTGGCAGGCTGGCCCATTGTAACGCCCCCATCCTGTCAAATCTCCGTGTACAACTCCACAGGGAGGCCATGAGCACTCAGCTTTTCTCCCCCGAAAATAGATGGATTCGGCTTTGCAGAAAGGAAACCAATTTAGGTGAAACATGGTACCCATTACTTTCCCTGTGAAAATTGCTCTTTGGTGAGGTATCAAAAGTCCAAGGAAGAGATATCATCTCTCCTTGTTCTTGCTCATTAACTCCGGCGGGCTTGAAACAAAGGAAACTGGCATGAAAGGGTTTAAACTGTGCTGGAGGGTTTCCTGGAGTGGCCTGAGCTTTAGAGTAGGTGCCAGGAGGCTTGAGCCCTAGTCCTGGCTCTGCTGTTACCAGTTGTGTGCACCTGGGGAGCCCCTTAACTTCTGGAGCCTCGGGCTCCTTATGCCTCGTGAAGTCTTGCTGGTGATAAACACATTTTATGTGAAAACATTTCAGGAAGTTTGGGACCCTAAAAGACGGAGGGTATCTGAGCCTCCTACCATGAACCTTTAAAGAGCCCTGGGCTATTTATATCCGAAGGCCATAATCCCTTCGTGACTTGCCTCTGTGCCGAGTTGACCATCATCAAGTGGCACCTGCTCACTTGTTCCCACGCCAAAATTATCTTTAAAAGGACCTATTGTATTAACATAGTGTTTTCAAGTTTTGAAAACACTGTCGCACACACCATTTCATTTAATCCTCACAACACCTCTTTGAAAGAGGTAGACCAAGTGGCATTCTTATTCTTATTTCAGGCATGTGGGGACTGAGGCTCGGAGGCCAGGAGCGTTTCACTTCTCTCGACTCCTCTCCACTCCCCAGCTTCTCTCTCTGCTTCCCTAAGGTTCACGTGTCGGTTCTCCAGATCCTACCCCATCCTCTGTGCCTTCCAGTTTAGAGCCTAGAAGCTTGGGTCATTCTTCCCCACCCCACCCTACCCTAAAGACAAATGTTCTCTCATCCCTCCTTTTTTTTTTTTTGTGAGGAAGATCAGCCTTGAGCTAACATCCATGCTAATCCTCCTCTTTTTGCTGAAGAAGACTGGCCCTGAGCTAACGTCTATTGCCAATCCTCCTCCTTTTTTTTTTTCCCCTTTTTCTCCCCAAAGCCCCAGTAGATAGTTGTATGTCATAGTTGCACATCCTTCTAGTTGCTGTATGTGGGACGCGGCCTCAGCATGGCCGGAGAAGCGGTGCGTGAGTGCGCGCCCAGGATCCGAACCCCGGGCCGCCAATAGCGGAGCTTGCGCACTTAACCACTAAGCCACGGGGCTGTCCCCCTCTCATGCTCCTTTTAATCTCAGGTTTTCTATAATTCTTCATGTGGGAGAAAAAGAAAAATCCCAGCCTTTCCACAAGCATTTGGTGTCTGCCCACCCTGAGCAAGGTGCTCCACCCATGCTCATCCTTCCTCCCTTCCTTTCACTCACCATCACTGTGAAAATCATTGACTTATTCAGCCGACATTTCTTGAGATCCTACATTTTGCGGGTGCTGTCTACATGCTCAGTGGTGAAGGCAGCAGGTGCGCGCATGTTGGGGCCGCTGGCTGCATTTGTAAGTGGTGTGCCTGCTTTCTGACGGCCTGTGTTCCTCTACACCTGTATTTTCAACTTGGGTTGTAAATTACATGAGGATGGGTCCCTGTATTTTGAGCTCACCCCTGGTTGGTATATGGGGGAGATATCTTAACAGGGGTATTTTCTACCTCAGGGATGGCCACTGAGGTCAAAAGTCAGGACTGGGAGAAACATGAAAAAAAAATAAAATAAAAAGTTTCATCTGAAAAGAAATAGTTGAAGAAATGATGGCAAAAACAAGATCATTTAAATTGTTGAATGGTATAAGGTCTTTAGTCGTTATTTATAAGACTACAGAGATCCTTCTACACCCAGCTGCTGGGTTAATGGAAATTTTTTACTAAGAACCGGCTGCTTTTACAAATGCTCATTTGTGCATCTGCTACATGAAGCCTGTAGTGAAGCAGACGTTCAAGACCTTCTCGATTCGTTAGTCGGTAACTTACTGATTTTGAAAGCTACAGACCCTGTCCCTTGTCATCATTTTCATAAAGCATTCCTCAAGGTAGTGTTCACTGTAAAATATCGAGCTTATTAAGAGTTTTTGGGCCTCTGATTAACTTTCACAGCAAAAGCCATGTTAAGTAAATTAGGTACCAAATAAATCTAAAATGATTGTGGAAAGTCATCAGCTAAATTAAGATGCTGACAGCTCCCATAACAAGATGTGAAGCAATGGTAATTAAGAAAAAGAATCACCTTTGCTGCTGAGAGGACAGGTTTGACCCCCAGTGAAGCAACTCCCAAGGCATCTGTTTTCTAGCAGACGAATCTGCCGTTCTGCTCTGCTGTGAACGGGGAGAGGAGCAGCGATCCTTTCTGAGTTCCACGACTCAACATGTACTCTAACGGAGAGAGTTCTGTTTGGGGAGTGATCTTGTTTGAGGCGGAAGGACAGCTTTGCAGAATTACCCACCATCTCTTGTAGCCCCAGGTGGGGGCTCACTTCTCTCTGCTTTCCTCTGTTGAAGAGGCAAGAAGACTAGGAGGTTCACCTTTTCAGACTCCTTCATGGTCAGGAATGGTCATGTGATCCAGTTCTGGCCACTGGGATGTGAGTGGGGTTGCTGAGTACAGTTCCTGGAAAGCTTTTGGAAAGGGACAGATGTGACTGGCATGGCCTTTGCTCCCTTGCCCTCCTCCCGTCTTCGTGCTTGGAAGGCGGCCAGGATGTCTGCCTGGAGGGGCAGCAGCTGTGTTTGAAAGGATGGCAGAACAGGGGGCTGACATGAGCCGGGTTGTCCACTCACGGGCGCCTTCTCCCGTGAGAGAAGAACCTCTATCTGTTTAAGCCATTTTCAGCAGGGTTTTTTGTGGCTCGCGGTCAAATACAAGCCTAATTTAAAGATTTTTCAACTCAGAGGATAACTCTTCAGCAGTGCAGTTGGGTTAGTAGAACTAAAACAGCAGCACCATTTGTACCCCTCAGGGTGACAGTTTACACCAGGAATGTTCACACAATGACTCAGCTTTTCTGTAGAACTCGGCGCCAGACCTGTGAGCACAGGCCAGTGTGAGCGCTGTTCTTCTCGGGCCTCTCAGCCTCTCAGCCTGGGGACAATTCTCTTCTTGGGGGACAACTTTCCATTAAGTCAGTTGACTTATGGGAAAAGCAGGATTGTATCTTCCTTGCTGGCTTGGAATGACACTTCTGTGTTCACTATCTTGAGATCTAGCATTTACACCCCTTCTGCTCTGAGGAAAGGTGTCAAAATAAGATGGGAGTTTCCGGCTATATCACTTTCACCTGTCATACTTTGTCTCTTTGGTAAAATCCTGGAAAATGAAGCAATGACTACAGAGATAAATTCAGACCTAACAGAGAGGGAAGAAGGGAGAAGGAGAGGATGATGAACTTCAGCCCTATAGAATATGATCTGGGTCACAATCTGTTTGCATGTTCCTCCACGTCTACTTTGGACGCTCTTGGAGGACCCAAGTAAGAGGACAACAGTGGTCAACAAGTGAAGTGCATTGTGATACCTCTGCTTGCTTCCTCTTTGTTTGTGTCCATACAGAAGAAATATGATTAAGAGTCAGCTTTTCTCCCTGCCAAGGGCCTAGTTGTATACATTTTAGGAGATTTTTTGTCCTAAATTATGGGGCACATTGGGGATTTGGTTATATTTCTTCTTGAGATAGGATTTGTTTCTTTCCTCAACAAATATTTATTGAGCACTATATTAGTTATCTACTACTACATAACACAGTACCCCAAAACTTGGTGGCCTAAAACAAAAAGGAGCATTTATCATCTTACACAGAGTCGGAGTGTCAGGAATTCAGGAGCAATTTAGCCCGATGATTCTGGTTGTAGCCAGGAGATCAGTGGGGCTGCAGTCTTCTGAAGGCCTGGCTGAGGCTGAAGGACCCACTTCAAGATCGCGCACTCACATAGCTCTCGGCAGGAGGCCTCAGTTCCTCACAGGCTGTTCATAAGAGGCCTCACTAGTCAGTGCTCCTTCCCAGAATGATTCCCAATGGCTCTTGGCTCCATCCTCTAAGTTGTCCTTCCTTTCCACTAAAAGGTAGCCCGTGTGTGCAGCTGCACAGTTTTCTCAACTTGTTTCCTCCTGTAGAAGTTTGGGAGTCTAGAGGCCACTTGTGCTTTCCTACTGTCTCTGCCCCTTTTAATACAAGCTGGACATATTTCTGACAATAAAATCTGTGGGTCTGTGGGTTTTCTGTAATCCCATTGGTGGTCAATCCATTGGATGAAAGCCACATCCACAAATTGCTTCAAGATAAGTCCTTCCCTCCTTGAGCTTCTCTGAGACTGCCAAGGGACAACATCCTTCAATGCCTTAGAGGCTCTATTGTTTGACTGAATAGTTCTCCAAGGCACAGACTTGGATATTTCTGAGATCTTAACAGAAGATTTGATAATCAATCCCTTGGCTTCATCTTTAGACCATGTCTTTCTGAGTACCCTCAAAAGAGTTCGCTCAGAAGGACAAACTGGGAAACTTTAAATATAGCACTTTCTGGATTCTTTTTGTTTATCAGTCTTTAATTTATCTCTTTCCTCTCACATTTTACTATAGGCAGCAAGAAGAAGAAGGCGGCACCTTCACCATTCTGACTGGAATTCTCCTTAGACAGACCAGCTAGTTCATCAGCTTCATTTTCTACTTTCCACTATGTTGCTAGACTTTTTGCCACTTCATAAGAAGAATCAGCTTTCCTCTAGTTTCTGATAACCTTTTCCTTAGTTCCCTTTAAGCCTCACCTGCAGCCTCCTCAAAGGCCATCAAGCTTCTGCCACCAGAACCTTCAAGGATCTTCAGGGTTCTCTGACAGTTTCTTCTATGTCCTTCCAACGTCTGCCCACTCCCCAGTTTCAAAGTCTCTCCCATGTCTTAGGCTTTTATTACAGTGGCACCGTTACAATTTTCAGGTACCAAAATCTGAATTAACAATTTATTGTTGTATAACACATTACTCAAAAACTTAACATCTTAAGATAAGAAACGTATTATCACACACAGTTTCTGTGGGTTAGGAATTTGGTATTGGCTTAGCTGGGACGTTCTGGCTCAGGTTCTCTCAAGATGTTGAAGTCAAGATGTTGGCCAGGGCTACAGTCATCAGATGGTTTGACTGGGGCTGGAGGATCTGTTTCTAAGGCGCTCATCTGGCTACTGGCTGGAGGCCTCAGTCGTAAGGCCGCTTGAATGCTCTCATGACAGGCTTCTAGAGTGAATGATCTGAGAGAACCAGGCAAAGCTGTAATGTCTTTTATGACCTGGCCTCAAAAGTCACAAACCATAATTTTCTCAGTATCCTACGGTTGGCATAGGGCAGCCCTATTCAGTATGGGAAGAGACTACACACAGGCATGAGGACCAGAAAGTGAGGACCTTTAGGCTGACCTCAGAGGCTGACTACCGCAAACACTGACCAGGGCCATGGTCCTCTGCAGGGTGCAACTGGGAACAGAAGAAAAGGTCCCTTCCCTCTGGTAATGCATGCTCTAACTGGGGTGATGAGACACATACACGAATAATGAGAAAAGCATTATTGAGTTATATAACCAGTTGCTGGGACTGTGAGGAAAAAGCTCTCACTTGATGCGTTTCTGTACTTATTTCTTCTATTAGTTTGTAAGCTGCTGGCAGGGCATCACACGTCTTTATTTCCCCAGGGCTCAGCTCAGGGCCTTGCCAAAATAGATGTTTGGTAAATATTTCCTGAGTGAACAAAACCCTGCAGCAGGGTCTAGGAAAACTGAAAACTAAGAACAGGCCCTTGCGTCTCATGATTAAATTTTGATTATTTAAATTTTCTAGAAAAATGATTTCAGCAGACTATTGTAATACAGTGGAGATTACAGGCGTTAAGGAGGTGGTGTGAGCAGATCAAGTAGAAGGAAGGGTAGAGGTGGGGGCTAGCTAGAGGGGAATTGGCCAAAAGCTTTTTTTCTAAGTTTAAGGGAAATTTGGGCACTTTTCTAGGCAAGGGAGGAGTCAGAAAGAGGAGAAGACAAAATGGAACTGAAGAAGAGAACATTGATAATTGATGGAGCAATGTTCCAGGAAGGACTCACAAGCACAAATAGATGCCTAGACTTTGAAAAGGAAAGGAACTTTCTTCCGCAGACAGACAGACGATAAAGAGACATTTTAGAGTGAAGAGAAGGGAAGTTTTGTTAGGTCACGTTGAATGCCTTTGATTGTTTTTCAGCGAAGTTAGGACAAGATCATTCTATAGACTGAGGGGACCAATGGGATGGGAGCTTGAGGACACTGGAAGGTGGAAAGAACTTGAAGGGAGTGACCCCAATACTCCCGGATGGTGGGGAGGGGCCAGCTGAGGGTTGCTCTTCGGGTTCTGTAGAGAACCAGCGTGTGCGGTGCCGTGATGTCCTCTGGCTTCACTCAGCGTGCTGTGAGCAGAAGGACAGGAAATGGACGGAAAATAACATCTGATGACCCAAATGGCCATGGCTGGGACTCTTGGGGGACCAGGTCCATCTGATTTCCACCCTGACTGATTGTTCTCGTTACACGGTTTAATTTCTTTCCTTTGAAAATGACTATGAACCTTGGGCTGAGAAGAAATGGCATAATCTGTCATTTAAATGTGTGGTGTGTAATGGGGAAAATATGGAAAGAGTTTTAAATCTTTTTACCAATTCTGAACATGAACAATTTAAGATTCAGTTACTGATTAGTGCTGCTTCAGAACAAGTAAATGATGTCAATACCCTCTTATAATTCAGTCCACAGGAAATAAACACTTAGCCTTCACGATCTTCCATAGACAGGTCCTATCATGAACTACATAACCACATTTTACAGGAAATATTCCCAAGAGTGTAGGAAATAGTATGGATGGAACTTAGAAGTCCTGGGTTCAATTCCAGCTCCGCCACTATCTACGTGACCCTGGGCAAGTCACTTAATCACTCCTGGGCCTTAGTCACTCATTCGTAAAATAGGGAACTGGATTGGGTGCTCGCTAATGCCTCCCAGCTCTAGCATTTCATGGTCCCATGGTTCCAGCCTGTCAAATCACCTGGATTCTCCTCTGTGAGTGCCACACATGTAGGACACCAGGGTTCACATTCAGATGACCGCTCACAAGCACATCTGTCCGAGTCTGGTAGACACGCCCTGTTCCCTTCAACAGATGGCCCTCAGTCGCTAGATGATGACTGGCCTAGTTTCTCACTAACAAAGTCCTTAAATGGGATGGAATTGTTTCCCTTTCTGGCCGGCTGAGGAGTGTGGGGGAAAGCGAGAAACACAGGTTTCTCTGGCTCAGAGCTTTCTGTTTGGGTTCATGATCTTTTCTTTCTTTCACACATGACCCAAATTAGGCTAATCGTTCACTTGTGGGGTGATAAATTTTTCCTGAACTTTCAGATTTTTCCTCCACCAATACTTCTTCTGGGTGGGGGGGGGGGGGGTTGCTGCCCCCAACCAGATCACTTTAAAAAAATCAGAGTTGCCTTCATGGAAACCCGTTGTGTTGGCTCCTTGTTGAATGCTCAGCCTGTTTTCATGGTCTATTTTGCTTTCAGTAGAAGTCACTAGAGAGATGGGCTCCTTCCCCAATTTCTTTGCCAGAAGGTCTCTGCAACCTTTCTTTATCAGGTTCCAATGTAAGCATTCCTTGGTCTAGCCTAGGTCACACTTGCCCTATCTTAATGCTCGATTCTCACGGAAGATGGGAAATTAAAATGATTAGTCATCATGGGAAAGATAATGTTATAAAACATTCCCACACTTTATAGTAATACTTTTGCATCTATGTAGCTTTATAGCTTTCAAAGTGTTTTTACCTATATCATCTCCTTTGAGGATCACTCGTATTCTCTTCCTGCCCGTATCTCCTTCGCTAAGAAATAAAACCCAAGAGGGACACAGGAAGGAAGATACAGCAGAGAAGACAGCCAGCCTGGAGAAGTGGGTGAGATACTAGTCTTGGCAACCTGGATTAAGTCCTGACTCTATATCTTTGCGCAATTCACACTCACTCTCTGAGCCTGGATTTCCTTATCTGCAAATTGTGGCTATGAATGCCTGCTCCACCCATGGGCTCTGGGCTATTAGGAAGATGGTCATTTCTCACCTTCCTGTAACCAGACTGCGCCACTCAACTTCCTGGATGAGAGTGTAAAGGGAACGCCAGTCAAAGGTACGGCATTTACTCCTGGGCAGAGCTACTGCCCTGGCTGCCTTCCCTCCTCCTGATCCTGGTGCTCTGAGCTACGTGGACAACCTGGAAGAAAATCAGTAGGGCCCTTGACTTCCTTCCTTCAAGCCTGCAGACAGCGGGAGGACAGGCTTCCCCACCTCCTCTCCTTTGTGGCCTACCTTCAACAGCACGGAAGACAGTCCTCTCCCCGCTCCTGCTCTAGTTCCCTCAGGAGCCACGGGCCTCCACTGTTATGCATCTTGCTGCCCCAAAGCCCTCAGACCAGAGCCTCCCGGGCGTGAGGCTTGGGCTCCACCTGGGACCCTGGCTCACACGCCCTCTGCTCTTTCCACTGATGCTTTACTCCTGCCGCAGTTCTGTAGTAACTCTCCCAGGGTAGGAAGTGGTTTAATTTCCCCCAACTCTTTTCTACACTTAGAATATCCTCTTTTACGGCAAAACACGGTGGAAAGCATTGGCGTTGGAGTCAGAAAGATTTGTATTTGGATCCACACTCCCCTAGGCAACTAGTTGGGCAAGATTTTTAACCCTCCTGAACCCCAGTTTCCTGCCAATGCCAGATGTGGCACAGTTGGGAAGCTCAGGATGCTGAGTGGACTTTCCCTGTTGTCCCAGAATTGGGGCTACACCAAGGATGAGCACAACAGACATCAAGCACTCCGCATTCCACGTTCAATGAAAGAGGGGGAACCTCCACCCCATCTGTGGACCTGGAAGGATGTGCAAGTGGATCCCTATGTCCACACGAAGGAGCTTGGAGGGTAGTGGAGAGGCAGGAGCTATGGGACTGCCAAGTGGCCTCTGGGCTGCATGATGGGATGCCCAACCCAGCAGAAGAGTCACCGTGTGTGCATGGGTCCCAAGGAAGATGCGGCTGTCCTTGGAGAAAGGGGTTCAGCGACAGAGGGGCTGCAGTGGAGTGAACCCCACCCTGAGAAATCTGGAGTGCCATCTACAAGCTGAGCACCCATCAGCAGAGGCCGCCAGAAGAAGGCAGGAGCTCGGCCCCGAGTCCGAAGGGTGGAGAAGGGGGAAGGTCAGAGGCAGGAAAAAAGGCAAAACAGTGTGAAGAGAAGATTCATTCCCTCTCATCCCAGAGCTGAGGGGAGGGGAAGAGCTGAGACCGGAATGAAGTTTAAAATAAGGAGGTTTGAGTCTTAAATATCCAAACGCGATTGCTCGCATAACCGTAAGTGACAAGAGGGGTACAGCAGCTGGCCAGGAGGAATTTATGGACCAGCTACCCGGCAGGAAGGGAGGCTGCCCGGAGAGCCTATTAAGGACTAATTAGGAAAATGGTAAATGTATATCCAGGCGAGCTGAGATTACGCCTCGGTAATCAGTTACATCAAATAATTGGTAGTTTACTGTTCTGGTGGCTCTTAAACCCTTTCTAGCTGCTGCTTTCCCGCCATCGAGAGATTCTCTTTTTAAAAATATTTTGTCATTATTGGACTTTCTATTTGGTTATCTTTCAAATCTCTCTGCTCTTTCCTTCAAAATGCCCCATCTTGCCTAATGAGTTCTATTTCTTTCCTCATTTTGATGAACATTTTAAACATATTTATGTCAAAATCACTTTCAGAGGAGTCTAATACTTGCAGTTCTTTGGGTATAATTTCTCTTGTTTTTGCACTGGTTGATTATCTCTGAAAAAATTGCATTTACTTATTTGCTTTCGGCTCATCTGCAGTGGAAATTATCTTCCTCAAGTGCCCTATGCACACCTGGGCTGGAGAGACAGCCCTCAGCTCAGCTCTGTGATCACCTCTGACAGGTCCTAAGAACTTTGCCAATTTCTCACCTCTCTGTCTCTCTCTTTGTCTCTCTGTGTCTCCGTCTCTGTCTCTCTCTCTGTATGTAGTATAAAGTCTAGCCACATATCTGCATGCAGAGCAGCCTGGGGATTCTGATTTTTCAAGGCTGACTCTTCTACCACTAACAGGGACTGGCTCTTGCTTCCAAGTCCTTGAACAGCAGACAGATTTCTCCAACTCCCAGCTTCGTCCAGGGACTCAATTCAATTCCCCCCTTGTGCGGGGCCTATGGCCTCTGCTCTGTCCCCTTTCCCACACACCCCAGTCCCTAAATTGTGAGAAAACCTGGTGTCAGGTATGGTTACTCCTGTGGGTCGCAAAACCCCAATTCCACTCAGCACCTGGGGGCCCCTGCTCAGTTCTGGCACCTAAAGCTTTTCTTTTGTTTTTGAACTTGACAAATATTGTTAAAATATTTATCCAATGTTTCTGTGTATTTGCAGGGGAGGGAGCTGAAGGGATATTTTCTGTTTCTCTGGTTGGAGATGGGAGCAAGCTTGGGAAAAGCTTTTGTCTATAGATTTTTGGAATCTGGTGGCTTTAGAGGGAACTGGTGCATAGATTATCAGCAGTTGTGACTCCATTATATTCTAGAATGGGTGTGAAGTTAGTGTGGATGCATGTTTTCCTGGAGGGAATTTTGAAGGATGAAAAGACAAGAGGTGAAGAGCTGTTGTCAGCACTGGATTTGGGAAGTTGTAACCTAATTCTAGAGGCTTGTGCCTCTTCAATTTAGGGAACTACCTCAGTTTTGGGGCAAGACTTCCAGGCTGCAGCTGCTGGAGAAAGAATCCATAATCTGATGGAATAACACCCACCCCAGCCCAGCCTAGGAATAATCAGGATGAGAAGAAAAGGAGGAGAAATGTTTTTTGGTATGTGTCTCAGGACTTCATTTTTCTGTTTTAATCTATGAAAGAGTTTCTCTACCTTTTGGGCCAGATAATTTTTTGTTGTGGTGGACTGTTCTGTGTGTTGTAGGTCGTTTAACAGCATCTCTGGCCTCTACCCACTAGATGCCAGTAACAATCCCCTCACCCCAGTTGTGACAACTAAAATATATCACAGACATTGCTAAGTGTCCCTGGGTGTTGGGGGGATCCCCCTCCCCTTCATCGAGAATCTCTCATCAATGAGAACAAGGGATTGTGAGCTTTGTCCTGTTGGATCAATTAGTCATTTGACAAAGATGCACTGAGAGCTTTTCAGGTATCAGATCTGGGCACACAAAACGAGTTTAAATGCTTGCCTGGAAGTGTGCACAGCCTAGCAGTGGAGACAGATATGGGAACAAACTGGAGATGATACTACAATGTCACATGGGCAGTGTCTGGGGACAGACCTCAGAGTCCTCAGAGAGGTGATAGCACTTGGCTGGAATCCCCCCAGGAAAGGGGATTGGGGGGCAGCCCAGAACCAAACATGCAAGGTGATGAAGATAAGAGAGAGCAAGCTGAGTTCTGGAAATCTAAAACGTGAACATTTATCATTTGAGAAGGACCCTTTCCTTTGAGACTCCCCAATTTTGCAAACACCATTACAATGCAGAGTTTCCCCCCTAAAATTCACTAGTATTTTAAACAAACCTCTGAGATATCACTTCATATCCTTAGTGGATTCTACAAATGGAGAATGGGAGCTGAAGTGTAGAGTCCATGTAGGGAGATGGTTCACACTCCTGAGTTCAGATTCTCACTCTGCCCCTTCCTAGTTGTGTGACTGTGACAGTGACTTTAACTTGGTCCCTCAGTCTTCTCAGCTGTGAAGTGGGGATGATGACAGTTCCCACCTCACAGGCTTGCTGTGATGACTAAGAGGCCGCACACCTGTAACGCACTTAGCCCAGCTCCTAGCACACAGTAAACGCTCATTGAATCCTTGCTTGTCCCTCTCTACATGAACCCTTCCGTCAAGCATATAAACATGCTGATATAAATCTAATTTAAAAAATCCAGTGGACCGCACTACCCTACTTCTCTCCTTCTTATTATAGCAAAGCTCTTAGAATTGTCTGTAGACTCATCACTGTCTCTTCTTCTCATTTTCTCTTGAGGCCGCTCCAATCAAGCTTTGACTCCATCACTCCATCAACATGGCTGTAGTTGGGGTCACTCGTCTCACGGCTTTACCCCTACATCTGTATGCTGAAATGCCTACATTCCATCCAGCCTGGCCGCTCCGCCACACTCCAGACTTGTACATCCAACTGTATTTAGCAATCTGTGTGGATGCCCGCTGAGTGTCCCAACACAACAGGTCAGAAACAGAACTCCTGGTTTTCCTCCCTCTCCCTGCAAACTGCTCTCCCTGCAGCCTTCCCTATTTTACTGATGGAAACACAATTCTTCTGGTTGCTCAGGCCAAGAGCTTTGGAGCCATCCTGGACTCTTCATTTTCTCTCACGTCCCACATCCAATTCAAAATCTATCCCAAATCTGACTACTTCTCTTCCCCTCTGCTGCTTGCCTGGACTCTGGTGCAGGCTACCATTACTGCTCATTTGGATCATCATCATTGTCTCCTTGCTGGTCTCTCTGATTTCATCCCAGCCTCTTGTGACAGCTAACTTTTTGTGTCAACTTGGCTAGGCTACGGTGCCCAGTTGTTTGATCAAATGCCAGCCTAAATGTTGCTGTGAAGGTATTTTTTTTAGATGTGATTAACATTTAAATCAGTAGACTGATTAAAAGGTAGTTTCTACCTTTAAACTCAAGACTGCAACATCACCTCTTTTTTTTCCAATTTTTTTTATTGTGGTAAAATACATACAACATAAAATTTACCATCTCAACCATTTTAAGAGTACAGTTCAGTGGTATTAAATACATCCATAATGTTGTGCAACTTTCACCACCATAACATTATCACCATAGCTCTTTTCATCTTGTTTCATCTTGTAAAACTGAAACTCGGTACCCATTACATGACAACTCCCCATTCCCCCCTCCCCACAGCTCCTGGCAACCACAATTCTACTGTCTGTCTCTATGATTTTGACTAAGTACCTCATATAAGTGGAATCATACAGTATTTGTCTTTTTTGTGACTGGCTTATTTTGCTTAGTATAATGTCCTCAATAATGTCCCTCCATATTGTGGCATGTGTCAGAATTTCCTTCCTTTTAAAGGCTGAATAATATTCCATTGTATACCTATACCACATATTGCTTATCCATTCATCCATCGATGGACACTGGGCTGCTTCCATGATTTAGCTGTTGTGAATAATACTATGAGCATGGTGTACAAATATTTCTCTGAGATTCTGCTTTCCGTTCTTTTGGATGGATACCCAGAAGTGGAATTGCTGGGTCCTAGGGCGGTTCTATTTTTAATTGTTTGAGGAACCACCATCCTGTTTTCCACAGCGACTATACCTTTTTACATTCCCAAAAAGAGTGCACATGGGTTCCAATCCTTGCCAACACTTGTTATTTTCTGAGGTTTTTTTTGGATAGTAGCCATTCTAATGGATGTGAGACGGTGCTGGCTTGCAATATGGATTTTGAACTTGCCAGCCCCCATAATTGTGCAAGACAATTCTTTAAAATAAATCTCTCTCTCTATATATATTGTATTGGTTCTGTTTCTCTGGAGAACCCTCACTAATACACCTCCCCGCAATGGTTCTCTGCAGACAGCAGTCAGAGGGAGCTCCTTAAAATGAAGATCAGCACATCACTCCACTGAGCCAAAACGCTCCAACGGCCTCCCATTTCAAACAGCACAAAAGCCGATGTATGTAAGTGCCCAACAGGCCCTGGGAGCTCCGGGCCTGCCTGTTCCTTTGCTGTTGTCTCCTTCTGTTCTCCCTTTCCAGCTGGTTCAAGTAAAGCGCTGTTGTAGAGACCAGGTACCCACATTATGGACATAGGGGACAATACAGACAGGACACAAAGCACACGTCAGGGGCCCAGTGGGAGTCAGAACGGACCTGGTAAGTTGAGGGTCAAGGCTACGCCTCCGTCTCTCAGGGGTTCACAGTCTCTTTGCTCTGCTCCCCCCGCCATGTGTGTCTCTTCTCTGCCCCCCTCTGCTTACCGCTCTTGCACACGGCCTCCAAGGGGCTGACTCAGGTCACCCTGTCACTCAACGAGGGTCTATGAAGGCCTGTTATGTGGCAGGCACCAGTCTAGGCCTGCGGACAAAGCGGAGAAGAAAACCAAGGAAAATGATTGCCTTTCTAGAGCTTATGTTAGAATGCGTGTCTGTGGGGGGAGGGTAGAGGGAGATAAAAATAAACAGGATGAACACGCACAGCAAGTATTATGTCGCATGGTTACAAGTGTTTCAGAGCGAAGTAGAATAGAGAAAATCAGAGAGTGTGACACTGAACAAGGAGGGGCGGGAAGGGCTCACCCAGACGACTGTAAGAAAAATGTGCAGGCAGTAAGGACACAGGCAGAGAGTGGCGGCTGGGGAGAGTCCATTGTGGTCAGATTGCTGCAGGGTGGAGAGTGGATTTGGAAGGGCCCTGCAGGCCATGACGGTTTTGGCTTTTATTTTGGGTGAGTTGGGGAATTATTGGAGGGTTTTGAGCAGAGGAACGCCGTGATCTGACTCATGTAACAGGATCACTCTGAATGCTGCGTTGGGCATAGACTGTAGGAAGACAAGGACGGAAGAAGAGAGTCCATCTCAAAGGTCATTTGGAGAATCTGGAGAGCCACAGGGGAGCTTGGACCAGAGTGAAGTGAGAGCCCCCTACTCCTCTGGTGTGGCTTGGAGTCGATTCTTTTGCAAGGCTTGTGGAATGGATGGGGCAGAGACCACAGTACGATCAAGACCTGATTAAAGTCCTCTTTGAATAATCCTACAGATGGGTGCCACACCCCCTGTGAGCAGATGACCACCATATCTGGTCACCAAAGCCTTGTTTGCCACCTGCCTGCCATCTCCGTGGGGTATTGGATAGCACTGTTCTAAGTGGGGGAACTGAATTTTAGCAGGATTTGTTCTGTGAATTATTTAATTAAAAAAGAAGCTTTGCATATTTCACAGGCTTTTATCTCTACTCTGAAATGAGTTGATAACTCCTTCCAGGAGACGTGTAGTCATCCTGTTGATATTAAGCAGATCACAGTTGCCCCGATGGGAGACCAGAGGATGATTAGGCTACAAGGTATTAACCTCTCACAGACCTGCCATTATCTAGTTGATGCAAAGGGCCTTGGGGTAATTTTAAAACTTTTTTCCATCTTATCTTAAGAAGATAAATAAAATGAATTGAAACATTGGAAAACTTGTTAGATAGTTTGAGGATTATTCTAAGTGGAAAAGTAAGACGACCTCCAGGAATCTCCCTGTGGAGGACTCATCCACTCTCCAGCTCACCGGGCCTCTTCCTTCTGTGCACAGCAGGGCCTCCAGGGACAGGGGAGGACGCAGCTCCCTGGCAATACGTTGTCTTTGCGGCTCTTAAATGGCGCAAGCGAAGCTGCTTCTGCTCAGGGCCTATAAAGAACAGAAGGAACCAGGCGTGGCCCCCACTCCAGACCTCCCAGAAGCCACACCTGATTCTCAAAGTCCCCTCAGAGTTTGGAGCTTTAGAGGAGGACAAAGAAGGCCTGCAGGAGGCTGGGGAACCTATTAGATCTAGCTTCACGGCCCCTGGGCACAGGCCGAAGATGGGAGCATGGAGAGAGCAAGTGGCCCATTCCTCTTTTCTAGCTGCCCACAGCCCATTCAGAACAAAAGTTCAGAAGGTTGCCTCCACGTTGCTGCTTCTCAGACAAGTGAATATGAACGTTTGGTGCCTAAAAGGCCATGGCAATTTTTCTTTGGCTTTACCCTATTCATTAATATAAACTAAGTTGGATGAATACACACTCCCAGAGGAATCCGTGAAGCCATGCTCACGTTAAATGGAATAGAATACAGTTGTAAAGATACATAACTTTCCTGAACTGAACCTTGAGCAAAGAGCTATTGCTCACCCTGGAGCGAAACAAAGGCCCAGAAGATGAGTCAGGAGATGCAGGATGCCCCAGGGCTGATGTGGAGTGGACAGCTGCCCGTCCTCTCTCAGCGTCTGTCTGTGGACCCAGGCCCACTTCTGGTCCAGATGGAGGGCTGGTTGGGATACCAGCTTCGTCCCCAAGGACAGCTCGTGTACACTGTGCGTTAAATGACCTCAGTCGAGGAGCCGGCCCGGTGGCGCAAGTGGTTAAGTGCATGTGCTCCGCTGCAGCAGCCCAGGGTTCGCCGGTTCGGATCCCGGGCACCCACTGATGCACCGCTTGGCAAGCCATGCTGTGGCCGCGTCCCATATAAAGTGGAGGAAGATGGGCATGGATGTTAGCCCAGGGCCAGTCTTCCTCAGCAAAAAAAAAAAAAGAGGAGGATTGGCAGATGTTAGCACAGGGCTGATCTTCCTCACACACACACACACAAAAAAAATTAAAAAAAAAATAAATGACTTCAGTTGAGCTGAAGGAACTGTCTGTTGTGGTGACAGGTTCTCCATGAAGAGATGCCAAATGTAAAGGCCTAAGATGACTGTGAAAGGAGTGTTGGAAACCACTGGGGCAATTTTTACCACAACTGGTGGTAGCCTCGTGGTTTGGGTGAGAAAGACAGAAAGTGGGAGGAGGAACTCAGGCTGGTTCAGGCACTGTGGCCCAAACCCCTTCTGGGTTGAACGGCCAGGCTGAGCCTAAGAGGAGGAGAGGAGCCTGATTTTCTCCGAAGCACCTGCCGTGGTTTGTGAGCACAGTAAGAGCCCAAGACGCTCTGGAACCAACAAGAAGGCTTGAAATTAATTGTTCATGCATCTGTCACCCAAGAAGGTGAGACCTCCTTTCCCTGAGGACGCAGGGAAAGTTGTTGCGGGGGCTGTATCTTGACAGGCATCTGGTCTGCCTGGGCTGGAAGGAGCTAGTGTCCCATTGTGGCCGTGGTTCCCGGGGCCCCTGAGACCTGTCCGGCACTGTGTTGAGCTGGAATCCTGTGGCCAGAGCCAGAGGAATGCGGTGGGCGAGTTCAGAGCAGGCAGGCCTGAGGCATATGTGGGAGCACGATGGGGATGTCCAAAGATGGAGGGGTGAGAGTGAAAAGGGGAGCAGGCAGGGGGGCAGGCGCTGGGCCAGCAGGCTCAGGCTCTGGGGTTTGACAGCCACCGGAGCCTGGCAAGGCGGGCAGGCAGTGCGGATAAAAACTCGGGACCAAACCAAGAGCAGGCCCTCACTCCTCCCGCGCCAGAGGGAGGGGCCAGGAGAAGCCTGACCAGCCTCAGTGTCCCTTTACCCTCCTCTCAGCAAAGAGAGGCCGGTACCACGCTTTTGAAGCCTGAGGAGTCCTCGCACAACAGCCTGCGCCAAATGAACACCCCTCCCCACCACAGGCGCGTGCACACACACACACACGCACACACACACACACACATACACACACGTACATACTTCTGGGAGGGGAAGTAAGAGCTTTCACATTTTCGAGCCCCTTGAGGAAGTTTAGACTGGGTAGTCCCTCGGGGGGCGGGGGGTGGTGGTGAGGTCTTGAGTTAGTGAGGTAGAAGTTTCTGGACCCGAAACGTATTGCTGAGGGAATTCCCTGAGCCCAGGAAGATGGAGGAAAAGCAGATGGCCGATTGCAGAGCGAGAAAGCAGACCAGACTTGCACTTGATCACCAGATCGAGCCAATCTTCCTTCTCTTAGGGACACTTCCATATCCCGTTCCACACTGGCTCTTTCTCTGACTTCCCACCTGGCATTCAGGTTCCTCAATTCAGAATTTTGTGAAATAGCCATGATTCCAGGAACACAGAGGCTTAAAACAATCTTTTCTAATCATCCCTTGGTCCAGACTATGCACGTTCTGCTTTTGCATCTAAGTGTCAAGACTCAAGAACCTTTTTAAATGATAGCCATCCTTTGGAATTAAACCTCTTTTGACAGTAATCTTTTAAACTGAAGATAGATTTCAGAGTCCACATAAAAGATAGCCCTGGTAAAGCCAAATCCCCACTGTATAGCATTTTCCAAAGTTCTCTTCCTCTTTTTGCCTTTGAACGCATAGCTATGTCTACATGTCATCCAGAATATTCTACAAGAGATTATGGATTAAGTTTGTTGTCAGCAATAATGCAAATGGCTGAAAGCCTGCAGACTCTCAAACAACTAACTTCTACTTTCTTTCTGCTATTCATGCATAAAAAGGGAAATTTTACCTGATGCTGTTTTGATGCTTCCTCACCATAAAAACTGTCTTCTCAGTTGATTGGCTGAAGTGGAAAACTAAACATGAGTTGATTTTCAAAAATAAGGTTTCCACTCTCAGTTCCCATTGATCACATGTGACCATGTGCCTTGTTGTGAAATTAAACTCAAAAAGAAAATCCCTACTCACTGGATTAACTCCAAAAGATAATCTGTAGCCATAGTAACCTCCTAGATATCACTTTATTAACCACAAAACTTGTAAGAATTGTTTCTGCATTCATTTATTAAGTCTACACTTGTATTTCCATAAAGGACCTGAGACAGCCCTTTGGAATATCAATGAACATCTATCTCCACCTCATACGTATAACAATAGCTCATAATAGGACTGATATATTTTCATTTAAAAAATATTTAAGTGATTTTATCAAAAGCTAAAAAATTATATATTTTTATATTATTTAAAATAATCAGCTATAATGTTGTTATATTGCCAGGTTCCTGAATAACGTAACCCCATGGAACTTGAAATTCACATTATCATGAACAAGTTGACCATATGGCTCAGTTACATGTGAAAGCCAGCCAGAAACCCAAGGTCACCACACCTTTCCCTGTTGACTTGGGCCAACAGCAGGCGCCATATTGGTTCTCATTCAGCAGCATCAAGTACTAAGGAGAATCTCATCAGTTCTCTTTTTACTCAGCTGGTTGGCATGAATTCTACTTTAACTGGAACTCAGTCATTGCACACTCTAAAGCCAGCTTTCTTTCTCATCCCTGCTCCCTTTTCTGGGTATCTTCCTCAAACTCACCTTTAGCCCAACTATCTCTGTCAGTGTGATTATTTCACTCCGAAGTTTTGTCACAGTTTTCCACTGTAGCTTCTAAGATCATTAGAAGTCTGTGTGCTCTGACAATTACCAGTCTGCTGTAAAGTTAGAGTAAAGGCAGAAATAGTGACTCATTGCATATCGGCTTTTCTCAAACTACATCCTCCAGGTGTTAACATGTGTTAAGAAAAACGTTTCCATGGTTAATACAGTTTGTGAAACACTGGTGATTATTATACACATTAACATTTTAAAGGCTCCAAGAAATCCTACAGTAAAGAAATTTGCCTAATTTGGCTTAACCTAGCATTTCTCTAACTTACTTGCCACAGACTCCCCACCACCACCACTTTCATGAAATAGGATTTGGGATAGAAATATTGACGGTTTTTGCAGACTACTGGGGTAGACAGTCATTATCCAGAAGATATAGATGAGGATATGTTTATAAACGGAGATAATTACTATTAAGACCCTGACTTAGGCTACAGGGTGGAGAATACTTTCCCAAAGATGTCACTCTTTTGCTGAGCCCTGATTGGTGAGTAGGAGTTGACTACCTGCTGGTGGGGTGGGGTGGGGTGGGTGAGAAGCCCTCCTCAGGTCGTGCAGTCCACCCTTCTGTCGCAGTGGAACGGCTCCTAGGCTCTTAGCTCAGAAGACAGGGATTGGGAAAAGACATTTCATTCTCTGTGACACATGGCCACCCGTTTTAGTCCCTGGTAATGTTGAGATCTCCTTAGAGAGAGGAAAGAAAAGAACAAAGAAGCCACTAAAGCTTTTTGGGGGAACAAAAACCCTCATAGGATTAGGAGACAGCTGGGATGTGGGAGGTGGTAGCTGGAGGGAATGAGGAGGGAGATGCCAAAGATAACACCCATTTTTATAACAAGACTTGGTTATTTTTACAAATGATTGTACAGATTGTTCAACTGTGGTCTATGAAACAGAGACTGTCACTTGTCAGTAGTTACAGGATATTGTGTACTACAAACCTCAAGAGTTTAGCATATTTCCCATCATACACTTGTTAATTGAATGCTGAAATTATCCACCTTCACCCAAACACTCAAGTTAGTGTTTAAAGGATTGAGACCAGGTGCAGGAGGCATTCACAGTTAGGGAAGCCAATATGGGTTTATTGAAAGACCATAAAGTTGAGGCTTCTTTCTTTGATTTTTTTTTTAGATTTTCAGGGACGATGATCTGAACATTCTGCTCCCTCTGGCAGAGCATCTAGTGTTGAGAAATCTGATATTCATCTTCTTATAGGCTCCCCTAATGCGATACAGTACACTAAGCCAGACCTCAGTGCAAGGTTAAACAGACGACGGTGGCTTGTCAGGAGTGACACGGATGATTGACCAACAGAGGACTATTGACATATGATTTGCCTTAGCAGGCACCTCCTGGCCTGGGAGGTCGGATGGTCAGAAATCCAGGAATTTAGTGGTGAGAGCAAGAGAGAGTGCACAAATAAAAGAGTTAGACCTGGGCATGCAAGTAGGGTAGATTATCATGAAATGATAGGGTCTCCTAGGGTTGAAGCTTAGGGGAGGGGCAAGAAGCTCTAGGAGCTCTAGGAGGAGCCTGTATTGCTCTCAAGCAGGGGCAAGCCTACTGAGCAACTTCAGATTTCAGCCTGCCTTGATGGTGCCCACTCGGTGCCACGAGAATCCTCACCTGGTAGCAAATCCAGGACTATTAGATTGTCCCCGAGGGTTTATGGACCAGAGCCAGAATAGGGGTAGAGGATTCAGGGACCAGAGGCAGCCCTTGGAAATGACCTCTTCCAGCCCCATTTTGGTCTTTGGGGTGGCAGCATGACTGTGGGCAGTGAAAACACAGAGTGGAAGCCCTTATGGGCTTGCTCTTGAGGAAGCATCACTAGTTTGTAGTTGAAGTTCAGAGAAACCTCTCTGTGATTTAACTGTCAATATCATGTGGTCCTCAGAGTCTGGGTTCTGGAATCAATGGACTGAACTCCAAATCCTCACTCAGTTACTCAGTAACTGCTGACCAGTCAGGGTCCATTCAGGAAAACTGAGCTATGCCACTTACTAGATGAAATTTAATATGGAGAACTAATTACAAATGGAATAAAAGAAGTGAAAAGCTAAACAGGAGACAGTGAGGCCACCCAAAGACTAGCAAAAATAGGAAGTGCTCTCACCCCAAGGCTTGGAGAGTCAAAGGAAGGATGCGCCTGCCTGCTGGGAGCTGGGAACGTGGGAGAAAGGCACTCTCGTGGGATCTGGGATGTGAAGAAGAGGCAGTCATTGCCAGAGGTGCTGCCTAAAGCACGGGGGGACAAACATCCTGGCTTCCGCCTTCCTCCAGCTCATCAACTTCCTGCCAGTGACCCTCTTTGTGAGCCAGAAGTTGGCTGGCAAGGGAGCCTGGGAAATGTAGTTTGCATGGCCGGCAAAGCAGAGGAAGGCTGGGAAATGGATGTAAGAGCAAACGGGCAAATGACTGGCCCAGGAGCTATGTGATCCAGTTGCTTATTGTCTTGTAGCCTCGTTTTCCCCAACTGTAAATGGGAATATTATTCCTACCTCTTAGGGTTGTTGGAGGATTATATGACTTAACATATGTTTCAGTTGGGTTTTCTTGGTTATAAGAACCTCAAGTAATTGGAGTGGTGGAAGGGAGACAGTTATAAAGACATCTGTGAAACCAAGGAAGTGGAGGTCCACGCCCAGGTTCAAGCTTCACAGGAACCGAGGAGGAGCTGAACAAGCAGCCTCCGGGAGGTGGGCAGGAACAACTGCAGAGCTGGTCTCCTGGCGGCTGACGTCAGCAAGACCCGAGGAAGCCAGAGCACTCCTCTAGGTCTCTGAGGTGGAGCTGGAGAATTTTGCTTTCTTTTCTACATTGATATGACTCCCAATTTCTCTGTGGGTCTGCTTTCCTCTTTTAGTATCCAGTGGCATCTTCATCCTCCCCTCTAAAGTTTATGAATTTTGTGATCCCAGAGTTTCTGTTTCCTCATGACTTGGGCTGAATTGTGATCTGTCAGAGCCTCTTAGCCTCTCTCTGCCTCAGGACCTTTAGCTTTAGTTCCCACTGAAAATGGTTTATTTCTCCACATATTTCCCAATTTAATTTCATTGGAACAAGAATCCTATGGGGCCACTTCTTTTTGTTTGCTAGAACCATCCATTCCAGGCCCCTCATAGGAGCCCTATGGCGTGGAGGTCTTGGGTAAGATGCCTGCCCTTGTCCAGTCCCAGTGTTGGAGGGCATAGTCAGGACGGTATGGTCCAAAATATGGCTTCCCAGCACTGTCCCTTTAGAAGGGGGTTGGATGGGTAACTAGCAGGGGGCCTCACTTCTGTCCCCACCTTCTCTGAGGTATTTTGGTTCCCAGAACCCCACAGGAGACAGAACTCCCGGCCACCTCTGCTCACTTATGGTTCAGACCCCAACAGTCCTACCTTCCACTTTTTGTTTCTCTTCTGATGATAGCACATAGAGATATTAATCTTATTTTGAACATTGCCTTGCTTATTGATTTTCTTTTTTCTATTTTATATATCACAGCAATGCCTTCAGAGCAAAACAAAGCCTCAATTTTGAACTTACAATACCATCTTGACTAGAATTCATGCCAATAATTTCTAAAATTTATACTAAAATAAAACTGAAAGTTATCAAAATTAAGTTCTTATGCGAAACTCTTCTAAGAAGAATGGGTGACCAAGTGGAGAAAACAGGAAAGAGACAAATATAATCCAGCTCACAGACTGAGAGAACGTGATGCTGATACAAGGGAAGGTCCCTGGAAAGCTCGTGTTTTGAGGAGGGTGACCTCAGGCATGGACAGCTTTGGAGGCTGAGGTGAAGGTGGCCTCCTTGTCTTAAAATCAAGAACTCTCTCACATAAGTAAAACAAAACCCCATAAACAATGCTGAGAAGAAAATCAATAAACAGCCCCAATACTGGTATTGGTGAGCGGATGAGTCAAGGGATGAAGGGAAAGGAACTCACAGACAATGTTAGAGATGAGATGAGGATGAGACACTCTGTCCTAAAATTACCAAATCCTACTCGCCTCTCCCACCACACACTGGCCCCAAATCCCAAACTAACCAACAAAAAATCAAGAATGAACTGGGACTAGGCAATATATGGAACCATGTGAAACAATGAACCGCCCATGGGAGTTATTGCTGAGTGAATAGAGTTTCTAGGGAGAAAAGGATCACAGCAAAGGATTTCTCAGCGTGTCTCAGCTTCTGCCGGAGAGGTGGACAGAGGGAGGGAGAGGCAGCACTGACCGGCTCAGCTCTGCCCCCACCCTTCAGGGTCTATTGGTGTCCAGAGTGGGGCCCCAGACCCGCTGTGAACGAGGGCATGGTCTTTCCTCAGCCTCCCGGTGCCCCAGACCCACTGTAAACGAGGACACAGTCTTTCCTCAGCCTCCTTATGGCTGTCGGGACTCACATCCATTGTTTTCTTCACCAAAGCATCTGGGGAGTCTTCTCTCCTTCTGGAGCGGGGGATGTGGCAGAAGAGCACTGAGGATGCTCTAGTCTTGGCAGTCTCGGGAAAGGAAGGCACGCTTCCTGACGATTAGGATGCATGCTCTGGGGCTTCGGCCACGCACCCATGTCCTCCGTCGTCAGACTGAGAGAGCTAACCCAGACTGAGCGAGGAGACAAGGGACGGTCTTCAGTGATGGGACACTTTCTGGCTGGAAATATTCTGGCTGGACTTGCTGACTGGAGAAAGGAAGGCTCATTTAGTGCTGCCAGAGATGTCTTGCTGACTTCTGTGGGGTTGGTCCTGTGTTCAGAGCAGGCGGATATCTACCGGCAGCCTCCTGGACTGTTGTCCTGGGGCTGAGAGTGGGCTGGGCCCTGGTGAGTCCGAGGGGACAAGTCAACGTGAGCTGAATTGAACATGGAGGAGTGGGGGGTTAGCAGGGCAGTTGGGAGACCTGGGACCCCTGCTGGGCCCTGAGACCCTCTCAGAGTGGCCTGGATTTCTTTCCTCTTCAACAGAAAGAAAGATTGGACGAGATCGTTTTCAAAGTCCCTCCAACTCTGACGCTCATTCCTGTGTGGGGTGGGGGATGGGGCACACGGGGCGTGGAGGGAACAACTCCAGATTAAAAATCAAAATGGCAAAAATGAACGAGAAGAAAGGACCCCATGTCTCTCCTCTCAGGAAGAGCAGGAGATTTTAGATTTGATCTCATCAAAGTTTTTTCTCTTTTCTCTCTCTCAAAAAAAAACTGTACTGTACTTTATTTTACTCATAATACCTTCCAGTGACTTCGGTGCTTTACCAGCCTCTGTGCAGCCACTGGTTTTCACATTTAAGGCGGGAAATCTTCATTTAATGACCTTAAAACTATTAGCGTGAAGCTCGCTAATGGCCACACTCTGGGAAATCACAGGGGCTGTGTCTCGTGTTTTTGTTTCTTTCCCCTTTGTTCAGATCCGTCCCATTGCCTTTTCTTCCAGAGAGAAGAGTCTAGAGGAAGTGCCTTTTCCGATTCAAGGCATTAGACTCATTCAGTATTTATTCGAAATTGTGGAGAGCTGCTGTGTGTTGAGAGCTAGCATTGAGGTAGACGCTGCCCCCTGTCTTCTTGGTACCTAGGGACTTGTGTGTGTGTGGAGGAGACACAGCCTGGAAACAGGGAAGCAGGACACGAGTTGTGTAATTCTGCACTGTGATAAGAGCTAGGGTGTGGATGGAGCGCAGAGGGAGCGGACACGGCCGGGGACAGTGAGCCCGTCAGGGTGAAGGGGCCTGGGAGCTCTTCAGAGCCTGTGGGCAGAGGTCTCTCTGCAGAGGTAGGATTTCCTCTGAAATGTGGCAAGGGGAAGCAGCTTCACCAAGAGTGCAGACCTGATTCCAGGCAGAGGAAAAGCACTGGGTTCTCTGGCAAGTGAGGATGACGAGTGGAAGGAACTGATGGATCCCAGAGCCGCTCGGAAGACGGATGCACATCCTCTTCTCTGCACGCTAACATACGTGGGATTTTTTAAAAAATTATTTTGTTGAGGTCATATTGGCTTATAACATTGTATACATTTCAGACTTACTTTATCATATCTCAGTTTCTGTACAGACTGCATCGTGTTCACCAGAAATAGTCTAGTTTTTATCTGTCACAACACACATGTGCCCCTTTACCCCTTTTGCCCTCCTCCCTCCCCCTTCCCCTCTGGTGACCACTAATCTATTCTCCTTATCTATGTGTTTGTTTGTTTATCTTCCACATATGAGTGAAGTCATACAGTATTTGTCTTTCTCTGCCTGGTTTATTTCACTTAGCACAATACCCTCAGGGTCCATCCATGTTGTCACAAATGGCATGATTTTGTCTTTTTTTTGTGTCTGAGTAGTATTCCATTGTATATATACCACATCTTCTTTATCCATTCATCCATTGTTGGGCACTTGGGTTGCTTCCACGTCTCGGCTACTGTGAATAATGCTGTGATGAACACAGGGGTGCATAATTCTCTTTAAATTGTTGGTTTCAAGTTCTTTGGATACATACCCAGTAGTGGGATAGCTGGATCATAAGGTATTTCTATTTTTAATTTTTTGAGAAATCTCCATACTGTTTTCCATGGTGGCTGCACCAGTTTGCATTCTCACCAGCAGTGACCATACGTGGAATTTTAATTTGTAAGATTTAGTTTAGCTGTCGAGAAAAACTTCCTAAGTTCACATGTATGGATGTTGGCAAAGGCTCCTTAGGATGAGTCTGGAGCTGCTCAGCATGCTTGACCTTCTTCAGCACAGGACCTGGCAGAAGCGAGCTCAGCGCGGTGTCTCTTTCGGTGTGAAGGCCAATCAGGGATGCTTGTTGGCAAAGTTTGGGACTGGAAAAATCTCCACTTTTTTTTTTTTTTTTTTTAATCCTTCCAACAATAGAATCCCAAAGAATGGGAATGGATTCAAATGATAAAAGTTAACTTTTATTGACCCTAATCCATGTCAGGCTCTTTCCAACTGTTTTACATGTTTGTTTTAAGCTTTGCTCCACGTCTGTGAGGTAGGAATTATTGTCGTCCCAGTTTTACACGTGAAGACAGTCACAGAGATGTCCACCTGCTTACCCCAGGTCCCGGCTGTGGGATTCCAGAACACACTCCCGTAACCATTTGGCCGCACTGCTTGAGGGGTCAGTTTCACGCTAGGACTTCAGCTTGCATTAGAAAGGAGGGGCGGAGGTTCTCTTTCTCTGGAGTTCTTTAAGAGAATGCCAATTTTCCATCCAAGAGTGAGATTTCTAGGTTCCATCACACATACTAAATTAGAATTCCTAGGGGTGGAACTCAGGAATTTGCATTTTTAGATTGTTGTCTAGTTGATTCTAAATGCTATCCTAATGTTTGAAAAGCACAGATGTGGACATTCACAAGTGTGGATCCAAGAGGCCCGACTCAGAGCTGTTTCAGTAATAACAACAACAGTACTACTACTGCTACTACTACTACTACTGCCATTTCTTGAGTGCCTTCTCTGGGCCAGACGTTACATATATTAGGTGTTTCCAAGTGTGATTATATTTAATCTTGATAACTCTGCAAGGAGCATATGACTTTATATTTTACAAAAGAGGGAATCAACTCAGGGAGACTGGTGACTTGTCTAAGGTCCTGAGACGGTAAACTGCAGAACTAATGTTCAAGCCCTGTTTGCCTGTTCAGGTTCCACAACATCATACTCGCTCTCTATAATTCTGCAGGGTCATTTTTAGAATATAGGGTAGCCAGATCAACCTCAAAATTTTTTTCTTGTCTTATCTCAAAACACAACCAAATAATTAAATGAAGTCTTTCTAGACATATGGCTTTTGGAAAATTGTTTAGCATGTCATTTTCTTATTTGCAAAATGGAAAAAAAAATGGTGCCTACCTCGTAAATTAGCTGTGAGGATTCCATAAGATGACCCATGGAAAGCCTTTAAAGAGGTACCCGCATTTGGTAAACACTCAATAAATGTGGCCCCTGTTTCTCTCCCTGCTGTCACCCTGCCGAGCTCCTCCTCAACTGAATCTGTACAGTTGTCCCATGATCAGAATTTCTGACGACCAAGACTGATTGCTGGTTTCCTCTTGAACTGGCAAAAATCAGCCCACTCCTTAAACAGGAAAAGCAAAGAGCCCTCAGATGCGGTCTTTGACCCTCCCTTGCAGGATGTCCACCACACTGTAACACTGCTTGGTTCAGGACCCTCCAGTGGCAGCTGGAATTCTACTGTGCAGCTGCAATTCACCTTCATGTGCCTGCCACTGTCCCTTTGTGAGGTGAACGTACAGTTTTCGCTGACCATCAGCATCCTCTCCGTGCATCCACCCATCCACAAATATTTACTGAGGACCACTTCTGTGCAGGGCACTCGCTGTTCTGGGCACTGTAGGTGCTGCAGTGAGCGAAGATCCCTGGCCTTTGGAGCGTGCATTCCTGTGGGGGCTGAGAGACTGACAGAAACAACCCGAGAAGTTGAGTATAAAGCGTGCTAGATGGTGGTAAGTTCTATGGAGGAAAGTTAGGCAGGGCAAGGGCATGAGGAACGCCAGGGGATGAGGGTGCAGTTTTAACAGCATCATCAGGGAAGCCTCCACAGATAAGATAATATTTCAGCAAAGGCCTGAAGAATCGGGGGCAGTGAGCCATGTGGATTTCCGGGGGAAGGACTTTGAGGGAGAATTCCAGCAAGTGAACAGCCCTGGGGGAGGTAAGTTTGAGTGGCCACTGCAGGTTGAGGGAGGGAGATGGTGATGCGGTCAGAGGGCCATGTATGGCCTTGGAGGCCACTGTAAAAGGCTTTGGCTGTTACTCTGAGTGAGAAGGGTGCCAGTGGAGGGTTCTAAGCTGAGAAATATGCCATGATTGAAGTTTTAATGGGAACATCTAGCTCCTCCATTGAGGAGAGACTATTGAAGGGCAAGGATTGAGGTAGAGCAACAATTACATGAATGTTGCAATAATCCAGGGTCATGTAAGGAGATAAGAAAATTTTTATTAAAAAGACATTGGCTAGCTCATCAAATAACTGAAAGATCCAAAAGTTAGCTCCATCGTGGTGTAGAACTGGCCCTGCGATGTCCCTCCACTGCCAGCCCTGCACCCCCAATGCCACAGATGTTGAACACATCTGCTGGAACCACTGCCTACTGCCATCACGTGTCACTTCTGATCACTGGGCTTCTGGTTCTAGTCTGGAGATTACCTGTGATTGACGGAGCCTCATTGGGTAGCTACGCCCATGCCCTTGCTACAAGAGCAGCAGGCAGAGTGAGTGTCTCATGTTCTTAGCTTCTACATGGGAGGTGGGCCATTGCAAACCATAGGACAGGGATTCAGAGTGTTAACTGGCAAAAAAAGAACGACCAGGGTCCACCACTGGTGGGTTCCTTCTGTTCCTTACCCCCCGCATTTCTGCCTGGTTGTGCACCAAATGGCTTTCAGGGTAAGTCTCCCACAGTGGCAGCAGCAGCAGAATGTGACTGTTCCCATAGTTCCCCACACCACCCCCTCACAACGTCGGTGATTCAGGCACATAATGTGAGTCACGTTGAGATGTTATTTCCATACTTTTCCATTGTTCTACAGCATTTTACCTATTCTGTCACTGAAGGCGTGTTGATTCCCTCCTTCTCCTCCTTTCTTACCACTATAATTGACAGTTCAGAAAGGTGAATAGACGGGGAAATTGAAGAGACCTGTGGAGTCAGGGATGGGTAATAAACACCTTGGTATTCTCACAGCTGTCAATATTTTGATCTCAATCACTTTGTCATCAGATGACTCATGTAACTGAATGAATCAAAAGTTTAGGATATACAGAATTTAGAATCCACCATTCCCGACTTGTCTTACAGAGACTGGACAACCAGGCATTGCGTCACAAGCCTTAAAGACCCCTTTTCTCCCCCCACCCATTTCTATTTAAATTCAATATTAATAGGTGCAAAATGCCCTACGAAATATTCCTGTGACTTTCAAACCCAGAAGCTGAAATGGCCCCAAAAGGCTAATTCATCACCCCTACTTGCAAAATTAACCCCAAAGTTAGCATTTGCAGATGGTTATTAGAGATTGGAAGTATATCACCCTCTTATACTCTTGTTTGATATTATGATTTCAGTTTTTAGACCTTGCTTAAACCTATTGGTGTTGTAGGTAAAAGCTTGAAGGGATTTAGAAAACAGTTCCCTGAGAAAATAAACTAGGGAGCTGTTACAACTGCCTACTCTGGGCTCACCAAGACTAGTGAAATCAGCTCTCCAAGGCCCAGCCCAGGGGGTGGGTTCTAATGTGCAGCTAGGCTGAGAACCGCTGGTCTAGGCCTCGGAGACAAACCTCATTCACACCAGACATGGGGACGCACCGGGCAGTCTAAAGACAGTGTAGACTTTAGAAGAGGAAGGGAGAAGGGATGAACTTGGGGTGGGTGAGGGGTGAAAGATGGGGTTTCAGGAAAAGCTGGTGCTTTATGCCAAGGTCACAACGTTCTATTCCCAAAGAAGAGTTACAAAGCTGAATTTCACCCAAGAGTAGAATCAGCCTTAAAAACACACAGATGACTCTCAAATGAAATCAAACAAGATGGAAGAAAATGGGCCAGAGAGGGTGGGCCTTGCCTGGGCCAGAGAGAGAGCTCAGGAACGATACCGGAGGGAACCATCAGGCGGTGCGAGACTTCAGTTGAGAAGGCAATGGTGCAGTGATGGTGGTGTCCCGAAAGTCTAGCTCTCAGAAGCGGCAGCGGCAGCAGCCACGAGGCCCTGCCGGCACAGAACTAGTGGCGTAAGCTGCGGGCCGTGCCAGCTACTGCTCCTGCCGGGAGCACCTGACATGTGATTTGGGAAGGCTTCCTGCCTACATTGCCTCCGAGCCCAAGTCCCCGGCCTTCCAGACAGATTGTGGTCCCTCAGCATCTCTTAGTAAATTGTTGTTGTGTTTAAGCCAACAGGGTAAATCCATGTTTATAGTGAAGAACTCTGAATTCTTATTTAATATTCTTGTTTAATATTCATTCAACCCAACGGGATAGAAGATATTATTCCTACTTAATAGAAAAGAAAGTGAGAATCAGAGAAGTTAAGAGGTTTGTCCAGGGCCAGACAGCCAAAACAGGGCTGAAGTCAAATTCCCATGTGAATGATCCTAAAGCCATGCCCTCTCCCCTGTGCAGACCCCGGCCCGGGCTGCATACGCTGCCGCGTGGCAGTTTGAAAATCTTCTGCTTGGCCTTCTCCTCCTCCCTGATTCAGCTGAGGGAGACGACCTGGGGCTCAGCGTTGCCTAAAATTTGCTAACTAACGTCTGCCTTTTATTAAAGTTAGTCAAAGAATGTGGGGTCTGACTGGATGCTTCTATGGTTTTGTGTTTTTTACTTTATAATTTCCTGGCAAAAAGTCTTTGTGAACGTTTTCTTCCTTTTCAGAGTTGAACATGTAGAAGGGATTTTTCTACCCCTCAGCCAGAATCAGAGAGGCCACAGGTGTGTGGCCTGGAGATCCAGTTTTAGAAGAGCTGGGGCAGGTACTAAGTGTCCAGGAGGGAAGAACCCGGGGTTGCTGTGGCTCCTCAGAGGCCGCCCACCCGAGACCCCCAGACACGCTGCATTTAGAGCCCAGAGCGCTGCAGCCAGAGCAGCTCTGTCCAGCGAGCCAACTCGAGTTCTCCCTGGAAAGCCCCGAATTTAGAAGCTGGAAGGGACTTAGAGAGTTCATTTTGCACATGAGGAAACTAGTCCAGACAGGATTTTCCTACAGTCACGCGGTTAGTGGCTGGTCAGAGTCACTGCTTTGGGTTAAACACAGCAGAAACTACAGAGGCATGTTACAATCAGAAAAAAGAAAGCTTAAGAAAAAAGGAGCATATGGTTCTTTATGTGTTTTACAATTTCACTGGGGAGACCTATAACACACTGAGAGATGAGAGACCGTGTGAACTGCGAAAGCAGGTGGGGGAATCACGACGGGCCGGCGGGGTGGTCAGAACAGGATCCAGGGGAAATAGGTGGGCTGGAGCCACTGGGAGGATGCCTGGGGACCTGGCAGGAGGAGTGGGGGGAGGAGGAGGAGGAACCCCGCTCCCCTGCCTACTCCACTCTAAAACCCTGGGTCCTGGGGCAAAAATGGGAAACTTAACCACTATGACACCAGACGGGTTCTGTGCTTGGATAGGCACAGGAGTCCTGAGTGTGGCTTCTGAGGAAGCTAGCGTGAGGTGGGTCCAGCTTTGGGGGGGGGAAACAGCTATACATGGCATGAAGTTGATGGGGTTCAGGGCAGGCCACCCCAAGATGTGCCACTGTGGTGTGTGGATTATTTTGAGCTGAAGACAATAAAGACTCAGAAGACTCTGAAAGAAACTTTGACACCCCCCCCCACCCCCGCAACTAAGTGCCTAAAAGGATTTAAGATAGAAGGCCTGTCCCCAGGACAGGCCATCACTGTAAACAACTCTGGATATGGATAGACTGGGAGGGTCCTTGCTAAGCCCATTCATATCAAAGTTCTGTTTACCAAACATTTACATTTGTAAGGGAAATCTCCGTTTGTAAAGGTATCTCCCTCTCTGTACTGAGAAGAGGAGGGGATGAGCTCATCTCTAGAAACTTGTCAATGTGGAAGGTGAGGCCTTAAATCTGCATAATAACCTTAGTCTTGTTTACTGTGCTTTTCTGGCAATCTCCCATAACTGACTCCCCCCACCCTCAACATCCTCCTTTGTCTTTACCTGAATCTATTTAAGAAGAGAACCTCCTCCATTTTGTCGAGATACTCAGTTTCCCCAGGTCTCTCCCATGTATACATGTTATAAAGCTCTGTTTGATTTTCTCCTGCTATTCTGTCTCATGTCAAAGTAATTTGTAGTCCAGCCAGAAAGGACCCAGAGTGGGTAGAGGATAGTCTTCCTCCCCTTCAAGTGGATCTCTGTTCCTTAAGGCCCAAAGGCTAGAAACAGAAGAAGGATCCTTGTTGAATACTGTGTGTAGGTCCCCAGAGGTCTGGGGTACCCAGGACACGGGGCCAGCATGGAAGGTCTCCAGTCTGCCCTCCTCTTTTGGCTGCTGCCACTTTTCCGTAGGTTTTCTGAGTTACCCAAGTCCCTTCTACTCACTCTTGAGGAGTCAATTTCCTCCTGAATCATCAACATTTCTAGGCTTTGCTCTGGCTTCTCTTTTTTTGCAACTTGCTTCTCATTTTTCATTACTTTTTTGGGCTCCTTCTGTTTCTCTCCCTCTTAATTCTCCTGGGCTACTGGGTCCTGACATTCTCCATGGCTGGCTTTTATAACCTTCAGAGGTCCTGCTCACTGAGGTGTGCACTGCTGTCTGGGGGAAGAGCTGGTTGCCTTGCGCCTTCTGTAACCTTCAAGGTTTGGATCTTCCCAGAGTGCTCGCTCTGATATTTGGGGATATTTCCAGGTTTGCAGCTGTTGTGGAGAATAGGGAGTGCCATATGTCAGAGTAATATCAATTGGCTCATAATTCATTATTATTATTTATTTTTGACAACAAAATCTTGCCTTTAGAGTCCCTTGCTTATTTTAAAATTAGTTTGCATTTCATGAGCTCAAACTAGTTGAGCTATGGGGGGCAAATGAGCCAAGAGATGTTTGCTGTGCTAAATTTAGGGAAAAAGTCAACCCGAATTAAAAACTGACATCAGGTAATGAACAGAATAAATATTGTTAGGCAATTAAGAACTGATGATAGTGCTGATTCAAATACTATCTAGAAAACACCTGGGCATAGTATAAACAAGCAAAATAGGATAATTCAGAGGGAGAATTTTAAACTTTCCAAATACTAGGTAAGCAAACATCCTATTGGGAGATCTCTTATAGTCCATTTTTGTGAGAGATTGGAAAAGCTATCCTTTGTCTAGTTTCTGGATTCCTGTGGGTCTTTTCCATCTGACATAAAGGAGGAATGAAGGATCACAGGTTGGCCTAATAGCAGGAGAAAATAAAGTGACCCAATGTCTTTAAAACACCACTTTCCCCATATCATTTCAGCAAGAAAGTGTGGAGCAAACTGGCTCAGGGCACAGTTTTTCCATCTCTTCTTCCCTTCTCCACTTTAAAAAAATAGAAAAACAGACCTCTTACCCATTCTGGATCTTACTGTGAAGCATTATGACTCTGGAGTGTAAAAGACTTCTGGGCACCAAACAAATAAACAATTCAGGAAGGCAGCCCTTCTGAGAAAGCCTCATGAGAGCAAACCAAAGGAAGTGTTGGGTGGAAATATCGAAGATGTGACACTTTGTTTCAATCGGGGGAAAAGGTCATAGTGAATTTCCATGCCTCCATCCACGCCCCCATCTGTGCTTCCATCCATCCATCCATCCCTCCATCCGGCCATCCATGCCTCCATCCTTCCATCCATGCCTCCATCCATCCATCCATGCCTCCATGCTTCCATCCATGCCTCCATGTGTCCATCCATCCATGCCTCCATCCATCCATCCATGCCTCCATGTGTCCATCCATGCCTCCATCCATCCATCCATGCCTCCATCCTTCCATCCATGCTTCCATCCATCCATCCATGCCTCCATGCTTCCATCCATGCCTCCATCCATCCATCCATTCCTCCATCCATCCATCCACCCTCCATCCATCCATCCATGCTTCCGTCCATCCATCCATGCCTCCATCCATCCATCCATGCTTCCGTCCATCCATCCATGCCTCCATCCATCCATCCATGCCTCCATCTCGCCATCCATGCCTCCATCCCTCCATCCCGCCATCCATGCCTCCATCCATCCATCCATCCATGGCTCCATCCATCCATCCATGCCTCCATGCTTCCATCTATGCCTCCATCTCGCCATCCATGCCTCCATCCATCCATCCATCCATGCCTCCATCCCGCCATCCATGCCTCCATGCTTCCATCCATGCCTCCATCCATCCATCCATGCCTCCGTCCATCCATCCATGCCTCCGTCCATCCATCCATGCCTCCGTCCATCCATCCATGCCTCCATCCATCCATCCATGCCTCCATCCATCCATGCCTCCATCCATGCCTCCTCCATGTAGCTGAGAACTATAATTTAGATATAATATTTGCCAAGGGGTTTGTATTAAAATGTTTATTTGAAGTGATAGAAATAAAAAACAAAGCCATGTGTGAAGGAAAGTAAGTTTGATTTTGCTAATTAATTTTCAATGAGGACAGCTTTGCCAACAATGTAACAATGCGGACATTTTCATAAACTTTATGAGTTAAGCTTGTAGTTTCAAAGTTTTTAAAAAAATACTTAAAGTATTAACTTAAAATATAGCAGAAATTCCACTCTTTGCATTTATTTAAACTAATAATAAAAAATTTTAGATGCCAGTTTAAAAATGTGTGAATGGGTATAGAGTTTTCCAAAAATAGTTTACCCCAGGGATATCAAAGTACAAGAAGAGAGTACAGTTGCTGTAAAGAATGGTCAAGGGGGGATGATACTTGGTTTAGAGAAGATGGAGAGAGGTGGGCATTGTGGAGGGCGTGTGTGGTGGGTTGTTCTCACAGAACTCAGTGCAAGTGAACGAATGCTGCAATCACTTGCTGGTGCAGAACGAGGTGCTGTGGGCACACAGGGGTGAGTAGATGCTGACAACATTTCCATGTCCTTAAACAAGGTTAGTTTTTATTAAAACAAATTTATGTAGGGGCTGGCTGGTGGCACAAGCGCTTAAGTGCGTGCGCTCCGCTGTCGCATCCTGGGCGCGCTCCGATGCACCACTTGGCAAGCCATGCTGTGGTGGTGTCCCATACAAAGTGGAGGAAGATGGGCACGGATGTCAGCCCAGGGCCAGTCTTCCTCAGCAAAAAAGGAGGTGGATTGGCAGATGTTAGCTCAGGGCTGATCTCACCAAAAAAAAAAAAAAATCTATGCCATGCATGATTTAGGGAGAAAGTAGTTGCCCTAATGAAAAAAAATAGGGGCTCGTAAGTCCAAAAATGTTGTGAATCTTGGGTGCAGACCATCTTCCTGATAGAAAGGGTCAGAGCAACAATGGGCAGTCCTGCATCTGGCTTTAAACTATGATCTGGTGTGTGCAAGAATGGTCACGGCAACATTGTGCATGTGGTCACAAACCAGACCGACCCAGATGTCCTCCTCAGGAGAATGGATATCAAATCCTGTCTATTGAGCAACAGAATACTTTATAACAATGAGCCTAAGAGTCAACAAACTACAACAACACACAACACGATAGAATCTCACAAACATCCGGTTGAGTAACAAAAATGACATGAAAGAGTGTGCACTGCCAGATTCTACTTTTTACACAAGTTCAGAAGCGGGCACACGAATCGCCATCGTTAGAAGTCGGGGTCATGGTTACATCTGAGGAGGCAGTGGCTGAAAGGATCATGAGGGGGCTTCTGGGTGCTGATCGTGTTCCATCCCTGGATCTGGCTCTGTGGCAAGCTGACTGTTTATGGTTTGTGTGTTTTTATGTATATATGTTACACTTCAAAAAATTTAAAAATAAACAAACAAACAGCAGTAGTCTGGTGTTAAATTAGTCCTGGGTTGAATGGACAGCACTGCTGGTCTGGATAATTGGACCTGATGTAGGAAATTGGGATAAGGATGCTCAGACAGGGAGAGCCATTTTGAATAGCCTTTAGGATTTCTGAGTTGTTGTTGTTTCTGCATGTTGAGAGTGCTGCTGTTACTGTTTCTACCCCATCAGTTGCAAACCACAGTCCTTCTGCTTCTCCCACCCCATCCCAAGGGCTTTCAGATCTCTGGCTCTTCTTTAAACTGTAAATTGCATACAATTGGAGCTTCCCTGCTGGGTCAGAGGCATGGCCCTGTCTTGCTTCCACACACGAGTTTCAGGTGTCTGCAGTGCAAACACCCCTTCCCTCACTTCCAGTCAGAATTGGAACAGCCTGGAGACATTGGAGACTGAGCTTCACCGGGGTGAGTGACCTGGGTAGAAACCGCTCCTGCGAAACCTACGGGAGAACTTAGAAACATTGGCTCCTGGACACCCAGGGGGGATTGTGCGAGCGTTAGAGGCTGACTGTTCCTGTGATTGGCAGAGCAGGGAGGGGAGACGCCCGTGCCACGAATCTCACAGGCAGGTTACAAGAAGCCCGTGGATGGAACCGCGTGGCACGGGCAGGGCCCGGAATCCCTTGTGAGAAACGGGCTGACATCTCTAAGACCGGTGCTGCCTCAAGTGTTTTCAAAACACTAGAAATCGCCTTCTAGTTTTTCCAGAGGTGATGTGGGCAAGTCCCAACAGGATGCCGCTCCATCACATCAAAGCCGTGCAGCTCCAATGGCACACGTCCCCGTCCAGGCTGCCTGTGGGCGGGTCACTGGCCTGGAGAAAACAACGGGCTTAACGTGACAGTCCCCACATTCTGCAGACTTGAAAGGGAAATCCTCTGGATTCTGCCTGGACTCCTGGGGCTCAGCCCTGGCCTGGCCCTGAGGCTGCAACAGGAATAAAACATGGAGAGGGCTGCATGTGGCTGTCACTGGCTCTTCAGGTGACCAGGGACCCTTGCAGTCCTGCCAGGATTGTGTAGCCTGAGCTTCTCTGTTCCCTCACCTCCCTCGCTGTGCCCGCTTCCCCAACTGATGCCACAGAAACCTAGCCCAGCCATTCCATTCTCCTCCTCCCTCCCCTCCCCTCACTCGCCCCGGCTTCACTTCTCAGGGTGCATTTCAGCAGAGTTCTTCCTCAACCTCACCGTCACTCAAAGGGTTGCCCCCAGATTGCTGCCCCTTTAAAAGAGTCAGTTCCTATCCTTCCCCATTCCATTCTCTCAGGCTCCTCTCTTGCTGTCTTAGATTTTCGTCTTCATCTTCCTGCCTCTGTCTACAAAGGCAGGATACAGAGGAAGGCCAGCAGAGGGCAAAGAGCCCTGGAGCTGAATCGGGAGACAGACGAGCACCTGGTTTTTGCCACTGATGTGTGTGACTTTGGGCAAACCGCTCAGACTCTTCGTGGGCATCAGTTTTTTCAGCTGTAGATGGGCTCGGGTCTCCCACGGCAGGAATCCACGTGCTGTGCTGGTATTGGTGTCATTGTGAGCGCCAAGAATAAGACTCTGTCCTGGGTCTTGCAAATCTACTGGATAACGATGTCTTTATGTTCCCTCTGATACACACACACACACACACACACACACACACACACCCTAGAGGCTGGATCAGAATATTTCTTAGCTCTGACTCACTTTAGTGGCTCCTTGCTATCAGATGTAACTCGCACTCCATTTTATTTTTCAAAATTTGATAAAATGAAGACATTAACTCAAGGCTGATTTTCTTTTGCTACCATAAAAGTCCACATAATTGCTGGATCCTCTTAGTGGTGAAATTGGACTGTTGTCCTTACCTCAAGCCAGACAGAGGACATAACAGCCAGATTCAGAGATGGAAGAGACAAAGCAAGTCAGAGATTTAGAGCTGAGTTTGGCAGAACTGGAAGTAGAATTGCATTAGTGAAGAGCATTAGGTTAAATCTGAATTTTTGCAGAATCCACTTAACTTGCCTCCAACTTGGTTCCTTGTAGCTTCCACTAACTCTGTGCTCAAAGGGACAGTCTTCTTCCGATAACCAGACCCAGATTCCTCCTGTATTTGCACCCAGACCCTGATATGATGTGAGCAAGTTTTGATTACCCTCAAACATCAACATAATTAGAATAAACATTTCTCACTTTCTGAACAATTTACATGGAGATGGGGTTTTGTTTGGGCGTGGGGGATGAAGATCAATGGGGATATCTGTCTGAATACCTAAAACCCAAGCCAAAGAGAATCTCAAGTTTATTCTGGACTCAAGACTGCAGTATGACTTCCTTGCTTATTCAAATGTTTTTGCAACTGTTTAGGGCTGTATAGTTGACAGAGCGCTTTCAAATGCGATGTTTATTTCATCGTCACAGGAGTCTATTGAGGTGGAGAAGGGCGGGATTAGATCTCCATTTCCCAGTTGATGAAACCAAGGGTAAAGAATTTCCACATGGTTATGAGGCTGCCATATTATGGACTCAGAGCCCAAGCCTCTTCAAATCAACTTAATCCCATAAAGATCTTCCTACCTGCAGTGCTGTGTATAAAATTGGAGCTGGGCTCAAAGAAAATTTAGCATATTTTTTGAGCATGATGTTCACCCAATTTTATGAGCAGCCTTAAAGAAACCTGCAAGGTAGCAGTTTAGCTTCTTCTGCTTAATGCTTAGGCGTTTAATACTGTCATCAGCCCGTCCAGGCTTCCCCATTGAATCTCTACGAGCTTCAGTTTGCCCAACTCTAAAACGGAGATAGTAATTGTACCTGTTTCAGAGGCTCCTTGTCAAGACTGAATGAGGAATTACATATAGCAAAGATTTGGCATAGTACCTCTGTAAATATTAGCAATTACTCCAATACTCCTTGGTAATCTTTGGGCTTTTACTTATTTATTGCTTTTTTTGTAAATCATTTCCCACTCTTTTGAAACTTCATTGGCTTAACTCTGCTTTTAAAGCTTTATTGAGATATAATTTACATGTAATAAAATGCACCCACCAATGATGTATCAGAAGATTAGTTGCTCCATGTCCCTACCAACACATAGTATTTTCAGTCTTCTTTATTTGACCTGTTCTAGAGGGTTGTTGTATCTCATTGTGGTTTTAATTTGCATTTCCTTGATGATGGATGATGTTGAGCATCTTTTCATATGCTCATTTGCCATTCATATGTCTTCTTTTGTGAGGTGACTACTCAAATCTGCCCATTTTAGTGGATTATTTGTCTTTTTATCATTGAGTTGTAACAGTTCTTTGTATATTTTTGTCCCTCACAGATATATGTATCACGAATGTTTTCTGCCAGTCTATGACCTGTGTTTTCGTTTTCTTAATGATATTTCCCAAAGAACATAAAGTTTTAATTTTGATGAAATCCAATTTAATAAATTTTTCTCTTATGCTTTGTCTTTTTTGTGTTTTAAGAAATCTTTGCTTACTCCAAGGTTGCAAAGACTTACTCTTGTGTTTTATTCCAGTTTTATAGGTTTAGCTCTTAAATTTAAATATATGATCCATTTTGAGTTAATTTTTGTGTACCATGTGAGGTTAGGGTCGAGGTTCATTTTTTACCTAGGGATATCCGATTTTTTCAGCACCATTTGTTGAAAAGATTATCCTTTCCCCATGGAATTGCCATGGCACCTTTTTAAAAAATCTATTTGCTGTCTATGTGGGGCCTGTGTCTGGACTCTGATCTATACGCCTGTTGTTCCGCTGATGCCAGACAGTCTTGATTACTGCAGCTTTATAGTATGTCTCAAAACAAGGCAGAGTAAATCCTCCAGCTGGGTTCTTCTTTTTCAAAATTGTTTTGGCTCATCTAGGTTTTTTTGTATTCCCACATAAATTACAGAATCAGCTTGTCAATTTCCACCAAAAACAAAAACAAAAAAAACCCCAAACCAACCCCTGCTGGGAGTTTGATAGGAATTGCTTTGAATCTGTATATCAGTTTGGGGATAATTCACATCTTAGCCCAATATAGAGTCTTGCAATATTGAGTATGGCTTATCTCTCCACTTATTTAGGCCTTTAACTTTTCTTAGCAATGTTTTCTAGATTTCAGTGTAGAGGCATTGCATAAATGTTGTTAAATTTATCCCAGTGTATTTCATGTTTTTAGACGCTCTTATAAATTGAATTCTAAAAGTTCCGTTATCCAATTCTTCATTGTAATATGTATAAGTGCAGATGATTTTCTTTTTTACTTTATATCGTGTGGCCTTGCTAAATTCGCTTATTTTTATGTTGTAGATTTCTTAGGATTTTCTATGTACACAACTATGTTTTCTGCAAAAGAAGAGAGGTTTTCTTCTTCCTTTCCCATCTTTCTGCCTTTTATTTATTTTTATTATGTGTATTTGTAGTTTGTTCCTTTATGTTGAGTATTATTCTATTGTATGGCTATACCCCAATTTTTTCATCCACTTGTGGGTGAACATATGGATTATTTTCAATTTTGAGGTATTACATATAAAGCTACTATGAATGTTGTGTACAAGTCTTTGAGTAGACAAGTGCTTCAATTTCTCTTTGGGAAACACCAAGGAGTAGAAAGGCTGGCTCTTGTTACAGGTGCACATTTCCCTTCGTGAGAAAATGCCAAACTATTTTCCAAAGCAGTTGTGCTGTTTTACATTCTCACTAGCAGAAAACTCAGTGAATTCTTCACGGGTGTGTGTAGACTCAGCTCTCATTTCGTTGCTGTAAGGATCATTTTCTTCTTTTTAACGCATTCCATTTTCTAGATGACTGTCCATGCTGCAGCCACATGTCCCCTCTTCAGGGGCTGAACACACAGAATAGCTTCCTGCCTGACGACCTCCGTGCAAGTTGCTTCCTCCGCCTTGAACGTTCTTCCTTCAGCTCCTCACATGCTGTCACTTCCTTGCTGTTCAGGTCTCAGGCTGTAGATCAGGTCTCCCAGAGTCCTTTCCCAATGGCTCTTGTCTGGTTAGCCTACCATCCTGCACATTCTCCTCTACAGTTTCTTTTCTTTGTAGCACTACTTGTAGTTATATTATTGTTTGTTTATGTACTTGGTAGTGTCTGTTTCTCTAGCTAAATGGTGAGTTCAAGGGGAGAAGTCTTATCTATCACATATTTGTAAGTGCCTAGATTAGCACATAGCAGGTGTTCCATTAATATTTGTTGAGTGAATGCATGAGCTTCTCCCTCTGGGAGAACATCCGAGTCCTTACCCTATCCACAGCCCTGCTCCACAGGTGATTGACAGGCTTTGTGCCGCCTGACTCTGCCACCCTTGGCGATTCATAATGCACAGTCCCATCTTGAAGGCTCTGAAAGGCCCTGCAGAAAAAGAAATCTGTTTAACTCAGTATTTCTCAAAAGTATTTGATCATTGAACCTTTTCATTGTGACTTATATTTTACCTCCTACACAACAGTGTTCTGTCGAACCCTTATTTGGAAAATGCCAGCTAAATTCATAGCTAGATCCCAACTCAGTTAAGCAGACTGAACTGACTACATGGAACAATGGTCATCGTAATTGACTTAAAAAGAGACCCTCAAAAGTTACCTCCAGAAAAACGCTTTTAAATCTGCCACAATATCTCCGAGGCTTTCTAGTTTTAATTGAGGAGATATCTTAAAGAGGATGGAATTCTCTCACTAGTCCCACTCCAAGCACCTGTTTTCCTTTGTAATAACTAGGGGCATATAGTTTTATTGAGAAAAATTGGGGGGGCCGGCCTGGTGGCGCAGCGGTTAAGTGGGCGTGCTCAGCTGTGGCAGCCCAAGGGTTTGCAGGTTCGGATCCCAGGCGCACACTGACGCACCTCTTGTTAAGCCATACTGTGGTGGCATCCCATATAAAGTAGAGGAAGATGGGCACAGATGTTAGCCCAGGGCCAATCTTCCTCAAGAAAAAAGGGGAGGATTGGCATCAGATGTTAGCTCAGGGCTAGTCCTCTCCCCCCCAGAAAAATAAAGAAAGAAAAATTGGGAGCTAGCCCTGATGGGCTAGTGGTTAATGTTCAGTGCGCTCCACTACGGCGGCCTAGGTTCAGTTCCCGGGCATGGAACCACACCACTTGTCTGTCAGTAGCCATGCTGTGGTGGCGGCTCACATAGAAGAACTAGAAGGATTTACAACTAGAATATACAACTATGTACTGGGGCTTTGGGGTGGAAAAAAAAAAGAGAGGAAGACTGACAACAGTTATTAGCTCAGGGCGAATCTTTCCCAGAATAAAAAAAGAAAAAGAAAAATTGGAATCCCCCACCCCCAACAAACAGGCCTCAGTAATAGTTAATACTGGGATGCACACACATTTGGACATGGCCTAAAGAAAACGATTAAACTTCCAGCTTTAAAAGTAATTCAGGTCACATGTGCAATAGACTGTCTCACTGCAGTTGTTATTTGCAGGAGGGCTCCTCAGACATTGCTGGAAGTGGAGCCTGTCCTGGTGGGCAATGTCCAGTTCCTACAGCAATCCAGAGGCTCTGAGAAAGGATCCAATTACAGGCCTTCTTACAGATCACACGGTAACTCGGGATAACTCATGTATACGTGTGTCTCTAGGATGGCTTTCCCTGTTATTTTCTTAAGACTGTCTTATATTTAAACAATTTCCTCTCAGAGGCCATTTGCCAGGACTCTTTGCATACTTGCAGAAGAATACCCACAGAATCCTCCCACAGCCGGAGCCAGGTGGGGAGAGCCAGCCTTCCAGAGCTGCAGTCCTTTTGAAATGTGTCCCAGAGGTAAATGCAGACCCACGAGCTGCCTATCCTGTGGGCTGGGCTGGCCTTTCTTGTGGCTTCCTCCTCAGGAAGCCTGCCTCTCTGGGCATGTTTTCGCTGCCTGGTAATTGGTTCACCCTGCTGGCAGAAGCATCCAAACTCACTCTAAGTGGCAGGAATTCAAAGCAGCTCTCCTGTTCAAGGAATGTCACCAGCCACCACAGACAGCAGACAGGGAAGGAGAGGACAAAGCTAACAGAGCCACTCTCTGGGAGCACATGCTCATCTCAGAGCCCTGTGTGCAACTTTGTGCAGGTACTTACGTCCATTATCATCAGACTGGACAGAACCCACTCAGTATTGGCATCTTCCCACCCGCATAGCGCAATATAACACTTCCTTCTCCCAACCCTCTCCTCTGCTTCTGCCACAAGAGTATTACTTGGTTTTCTCAAAGGTTAGGCCTCAGCAAGTACACTGAGGGGTGTCATCCCCATTCCCAATGCCTAACCCTCAACCCTTCCACCTCGACCACAAAGGAAAGGCCAGTCATGATACTCTTTGAAGCACATGGCCACTCAGAGGAGGCTGAACAAAATGGGGGCTCTGTTGGAAAAGAAGGTGGGGGAAGGATTGTTGAGCAGTCAATAGCATCAACTTCACCTGGATATTCTTCATTAAACCTATTTAGATATTAATATGTTTTAAAGTATTTGTTAACAACAGACATCATTAATTCCATAATCCACTTATTCTCAAACCTGGCTGCACATAGTGATCATCTGGGGAGCTTTAGAAATGTTGATCCCCGGGTCCCTCCTGCAGAGATTCTGGTTTAATTGGTCTGGGCCACAGCTTGGGCATTGGGAGTTTTAAAAGCTCGCAAGTGATTCTAAAAACTAGAAAATTTGAGAACGTCATCATAGTCCATCGTTATTGTACACATTCCATACAGAAAAGAGATCTAGAAATGTATGCCATTAAAAGCTAGTGTCAATAACTCTAGACAGCCAATAACTGGTGTTTTTTATCTGCTGTAACTGGTATGGCCTGCCATGTGTACAAACGAGGTTAACACTCAATTTTAGTGTTCAGAATAACATTTGAGCCTTCCGCCCCCCTCCCCAACTTAACCAGCACTAATTCATGGAACACCCTACACCCCTCTCTAGACCTCATCCTCATTCTGACCTTGGAATTGTCCAAGAACACCCCTGGGGCCTACTCAGTCAGAGGGCCAGTCCTGATTCTAAACATTTCAGGGAGCAAGAGTGGTGGGATTTGTTCTCTCCTCCAGCAGGCCTCCTCTTGCTGCCATCCCTCCTGTTACTGCCACATGGCGCCCCCTCGTTAAGGTGAGTGTTCACGTGCTGTCTGCCGGCTATAGGGGTGCCTTTCTGGGAGCAACCAGAAATACCTTTTCAGCTATTATAAAAATAATAAAGTTACACTTCACCAGGCACCCACTATGTCTATTTATTCACTCTTCCAAATTCCTAAGTGAAAGAAAACACGAAAGTTGTTTTTTTGGTTTTGTTTTGTTAGCTGGTTAAATGGAACTTGAGCCAGAAAATCTTCCTTTTAAAAGCAGCTACTGACTTCTTTGCCTGCCTGGGACCTAGGCGTCCCCTCTTAATGATCCAAACAGAAAATGAGTAGACACCTGATACGCTGGAAGGTAAATGGCATTTATGGCCTAAAAAGAAAGTTTACTGCTCATCTCAATGGCCCTTGTTATGCAGAGGTGGTCCATAAAGAGTTAAAAAATATGTAGGGATGGAGGTGAAGACATCCTCTGGGAAGAGGGAGATAAGATCTCTTCTATTTTGAAGTTCAGTGTGGATCTGACTGAAGTACACCCGCCGGAAGAGACATGGAAGACCCTCTCAGGATAACCCCCAGGGAGTGGTGAGGGTCTGGCTGGTGACCCGGGCTGAGTACGAGGCCTGGATGTCCCTGCGAGGAGAGCCTGTCCAGCTCAGCATGTGCTGAAGCTTGAGCATAACCCCAACTCCCCAGGTACAAATCGCTCAACCAAAATGCTTGTCTTGGGAGCCCTGCAGAGCGCCCCACCTGGTCCACTTCCAATCCTGAAAGCAGCAGTGAGAGCGGCGACCCAGGCCCCAACGCAGCCTGCTGGAGAACTAGCCACACATGGCTTTGAGCTCTTGAGATGTGGCTGGTCTGAATAGAGATATGTACTATGGGTGCAAAATGCACACTGGATTTCGAAGACTTACATGACGAAAAAGATTGTAAAATATCTCAATAATTTTTATGTTGATTACATGTCAAAATGATAATATTTTGCATATATTAGGCTAAATATATATTGTTGAAATTAATTTCATCTTAATGTGGCTACTAAAAAATGTCAAATGACCCATGTGGCCCGTGTTTGTGGCTTGCATTGTATTTCCATGTCCAGCGCTGGCCTAGATGTCCCATCCTCACTGCTGGGCCATTTGGAAGCTGGTGTCATCAGCTAGGACACTGCAGTGTTCGAGTAACAGAAACCTCAACTCTGAGTGTCGTAGATAATAAAGAAATGTCTCATCTCACAGAGAGACCAGTCTGCGGCTGGGAGGCTCGGGTGTTGATATCCGGGCTCGGCGGCATCAGGAGGGCCTGGTGCTTCTCACTATCCACTCTGCTCTCGTGTGGCTCAGCTGAAGGCGAGTGAATGTATACATCTGGAAGACCCAGAGTCACATCCAGACACCTTCAGTGTCCAAGGAAACACAAGGGGGCTTTTATTAAAGTGAGGACCTTTCCCAGATGTCTCCCCTGCCCCCACTGCTCTCATGTCTGATTGGCCAGAATTGGGTCACATGAGTGCTCACCACTCACTGGCTGGCTGGAGTGATCTGGAGTGAGACATCTGTTGGGGAGAGAAGAACCAAGACTATGAAAGGAGGGATGGCTATTTTGGACCAAATAAACCCTGAGGTTCTTGAACGATTCAGGGAGAGGGCACAGGTCTCGAAATCACCATGACACATTTTGTATCGCAAGTGAGTTGATTTCATTTGAAACACAGAAGAGATGGTATTGTATTTGCATCCCCAGGTGACTGAAGCTTAATAAATACATAAATAACTTTACATAAATAGACAAACAAAGCAAATAAACCCCCAGAGCTCCATGTGGTGAAGTGGAGAGAGCACCGTTCCCTCCTCGGGAGACCCGGCTTGAGTAACACCTCGTTGTGCCCCTGTGAAGCTCAACGAGCCCTTCTGCGCTTCAGCTGGTTAACCTGTCCGGTGAAGGTCCAAAGATTCTGAGTCAAGACAGTAAAGTAATCACATGAATACTTCTCCCTGCTCTAATGCAAAAACACAGGAATGGTGATATAAATGGAGTATAAAACAGTAAAAGATACACATCATGCTAAAGTGTTCAGGATTCCAACGTGTGTGTGTGTGTCGGGGGGGTGGTTTCCACACATCACCAAGCAATTCTCAGGACACCAGCTGGGTGTCCTACACATCAACTCAATTCTGACACTATTTCCCTGGAAATAGTATCACATCTCCCAGGTTAAGGGCTCAGTCCTACAAGACTGCCCCCCATTCATTCCAGACACCAGTTGCAAGTCCAGGTTGCCACCTGTGCTTCTGACCAAACTGCTCTAGGTCAGAGGTGCCCACGACCCCCTCCTTGGGTTTAATTAATTCTCTAGAGTGGGTCACAGAACTCAGAAAACCAGCTTACTCACTAGATTACCAGTTTATTATGACAAGATACAACTCAGAAACAGCCAGATGGGAGAGATCTAGAGCGCAAGGTATGGGGAAAGGGCACAGAGCTTCCATGCCATCTCCAGGTGAGCCACTCTCCCAGAATCTCCACGTGTCCACCAACCCAGAAGCTCTCTGAACCTAGGCTTTCTGGGTTTTTATGGAGGCTTGGTTACATAGGCATTGTTGATTAATTCCTTCGCCATTGGCTATTGATTCAACCTCCAGCTCCTTTCCCCTCCCAGGGGGTGACAACCAGACCCAATCCTTAGGTGCCATCCAAAAGTCACCTCAATAACATAACAAAAGAAACTTGTGCTCTCATCACTTAGCAAATTCCAAGGGTTTTAGGAGCTCTGTGTCAGGAACAGTGGAAGAAGCCCAAATATACATATTTCTTATTATAAATCACAATATCACACATACTCAGAAACCAAAGGAAAAATCTCCTTTTAAAATTAAAAATAGCAAATGTTTGGAAAGGTAAAGTCATGGGCATGTGGAAGGTGGGTTCTGTCAATTTCCTTTGGAATGGAGGCCAAGTGAACTCTAGGCGTGGTGGCAGTCCAGGTTCCCCGCGTTAAGCAGGTGCTGGGGCAGCATGTCCAACCAGAGAACGGGGACTGAAATAACTCTGCGTGACCACCCGGTGATGGCTGGACACGTTCCACTTGTCCGGAGAGGCACCGACTGGAACTGGAGTCTGTCTGACTTCAGAGCCACGACACCACAGTGCTCAACCCTTCCGGTCCAAGCACCTGCAGCTGCTCCGTTCCTGGGGAGCCCTAGGACTCATGTCACTCTCAAGGTGACCCCAGGGGTCTGGTTTTTAACTAGGCCTGGGGTCTCCAGATTTATCTGTTTGTTTGTCTGTCTGATTGTTTGTTTACTAATTATTCACACAAGCTATCATATTAGTTCACTATAAAACATACACAAAAGAAATTTTAAAAGGATGGAAAAAATGCAATAAGCCATATTTTAAGGTTTCCTGCTAATTATGATGGCCCCATTCTATCCTGAGCTGATATCAGCTGACGGTAGCTGGGGTTTACATTAGTGACACAGGGTATAAATCTCTATTTCAAAAAGCTGGATAGTGTTTAGTATTTTTCACAGGCCTCTTTGCAGATTCGATTAGATTATCATTGTTTTTACTTTGTAATATGGTTGAAGGAATAGGAAAAATGTCAGCTCCGCCTTTTTCTTGTTCTTTGCTCGAGCTTGCACTATTAATATTCTATTCAGTTTGTAATTTTTTTGGCAGGGATCTTTTTAAGCCAATTGTCCACATTGTTAGTTGGCAACATACAAGCTGTATTATGCTGCAATACACTGAAAGCCAGTGAAGGACTGAGGGTCAACCACTTCACGGGGTGGAATTCCTACTTTTCCCTCAGGATAATGAGAGCTCTGGTTTGTGACCTGTGACCGTCTTACACATGGACTAAGTGAGGGCCCTGGTGTCATCAGGTATATTAAATGTTGATAAATCTAAATTTCTTATGGGGGAGGAGGATGAACAGAAATAGCTTTGGAAGTTCTGCCTGCCCTTCTTTAGAGACCAATAAGTTGCATTTTTCATTTGCCAACTCAAGTCAATCATTGTTGGAGATCTGGCAAGAGTACGAGCAGCCGTTTAAAGGGGTATTTATGCTGCTTTCACTACGGCCTCCCCTCTAACACACACCATGTCCGTATGCCGTCTCACTTGTCTTGCCCAGGAGCCAACAGAGGCTAAGAGAATTCAATTTTATCTCAGCAGAGGGCGTCCCTTCCTTCTGGGAAGGTGACAGCCCTTAGCAACAAGAGGCTGTCGTAAGACCTGGGACCTGTGAAAAGGGGTCCTGAGAGCAGTTTCTGTGGCTATAAGGGCTGAATGAAGCTCACTCATTATCCAACCTAATGTCCTCATTTCCTGGGGGAACTGCTCAGAATCCTGTGGTTAGCTGAACCACAGGCCCCCACCCTCAGCCCTGGGCCCACCCTAAAATTCCTCACAGCCACCTAATGTGCACCTGTTAAGCCATAGTTAGGCTGGCCCATTTCCATTTAATGTAATTACTGATACGTCTAAGTTCAAATCTGTCATTTTATTTCATGATTTCGACGTGTCCTATCTCTTGTATGATTCTTTTTCTTTTGTTTTCTGACTTCTTTTGGATTGACTAAGAATTGTTTATAATTATTTTTTCCCCTTTACTATTTTGGAATATTTACACTAATTATCTCTTCTTTTAGGAGTTAGCTTAAAAACTATGTTTTTGCTATTTATTATTTTATTTTTAACCTCACATCGTTAAGGTATCCAGATTTACTATATACGCTGATCTTTATCATTGGCTTACACAATTCAGAAACGTAAGAACACTTTAACCCCATTCAGCCACATCCCAACTCATTTGCTATTGTTGTCAAAATTTAAAATTCTACCTCATTTTTAATTCCACAAGATACTTTTATTGTTTTTTTTGTTTGTTTTTTCTGCATCTCAGATTTTCTATCTGGATCATTTTACTTCATCCTGAAATACATCTTTTAGAATTTCCCAAGCTCTCTCATTTTAAAAAAGTATTTATTCATCTTTATTATTGATATATATACATAAAATATATTTATTTCTAATATATGGCATACATACAGTTCAGTTTCCTTGGCTTCCTATGGTTTTACTATGATGTGTGCGGGAGTGCTGTGTGGATATACTGTGTAGAATCGATTAGCCTTCTTGAATCAATGGGTTGATGTCTTTCATTCACTCTGAATATTCTCAGCTGTTATATCTTACCTTTGGTTCTCTCTTCTTCAAACATAGAGTCTTCTTCAAACAAGAGTCTCCCTTTCCGTTCTTCACACCTAGCAAGGTGGTTTTATAGTTTGTGGCTAATAATGCCAACAGACCCTATCTCCAGTGCTCGTGGGCCTATTCGAATTGTCTGTTGTTTCTGCTGGTTCTTGCTTGCTCAGTGTGTTTGTTTCCATGTATGACTGGCCATTATTGACAGTGTGTTGGACATTGTATTTTAAAAATTATCTTCAAGAATAATTTGAGGCTTAGCAAGAGTGCGTCTTCTTCCAGAGAGGATTTTCTTTGACCTCTGCCAGATACCTGAGGTGCTCCCGTCTGGATCCATCTCCAACCAAGTCAAGGTGTGCGGTTCCCTGGACCACCAGGCATCACAGAATGGGAAGGACATTCTCTGCAGGGATCGATCTACTCATGAGCCACCTTCCCTGAAGCTGCAAGTCTTTAGGGTCCCGGTTAAAGTGGGGATGTCTGTTAGAATCTTCACCTCTGGTGGGTTGCAGGTCTTGACTGTCACTCCCCACCCAGCCCCAGGAATTTGTCAAAAGGACGGCTCAGTTTTGCAGCTGTTTCTTTAGGATTGGCAAATGCCCTTGGGGCAAAACCTGACTTGAATATCAATCTCGTTCTCTGGGTCTCTTCTTCTACACATTGGTTTTGAAACTCCTCACACCCTTGTGAACATTTTGGGGCTTTTAAGAAGGTGTTTTTTATATTTTATCCAGTTCTCTAGGTTTCCTTAGTGGGAGGGTTGGTACAAATTTCCTAGTCATCACTTCCTGGGAGTAGACATTACGATTTATGTTTTCATCAGAGGAAAGGAAGTTTTTCACAGTCTTCTATTTCTGCTTCATGTTTATCAGTTTCTTAGTCCCTGTAAAGCACTTTGCCTATTCTAAGGGTGGAACATACTCTACAGAACCCAACCGATTATGCAGCCCTCATCCAATCCTTTCAGAGAACCCAATCTGATGGGATATGAAGTCGTTCATAAGACAGTTTTAAGTCATGACTACTTCTGACCTTTGGGATTCAGTATGATAAACTTGTGCCCCACCAACCCATAAAAACATAACGGCACATCCGGTGACCCATATGTAACGTGCATACATAATGTCGTATCCTACTAAGGGCACTTGCTCTTCCCACTGAATGATAGCCTCTCCCCTTCCCTTGTGTCTTTCAGATGTTTTCTCTATCCTTACCTTCTCATTGAGACCTTCCCTAAACAGACTATCTGAAATTGCAAACTCCTCCTCATTCTCATTCTTCTTAACCTCCTCCTGTCCTTCTCTTTTGTCCATCATCCTCCACCATCTTACATACTATATATCCTATATCCTGGCTCTATTTATTACTGCCTCTCCAATCCTGATAAATCTGCTTAACCTCTCAATGCCTTGGTTTCTCTAGATATAAAATAGGACTAAGAAAAGTATCCCACCCTTCTTCATATGGATATTTTATAGATGAGGTGTGGTGATAGATCAGAAAGTAATTCTAAAAAATTATTTTTTAAAAAATGAACCAAATGAAAACTACAATACCTAAAAAAACTTACTGGTTGAGCTTAATAGTAAAATAGAACAGGAAAAAAATCAGTGAACTTTAAAATAGTTCAATAGAAATGATCCAGTATGAAAAACACAGAGAAGAGAGATTGAATAAAGCGAGCAGATCCTCAGCGACCTGTGGACAACATCCATCTAATCTAAGTACAACTGGAGTTGCTGAAGGAGAAGAGAGAAAAATGGGGCAGTAAAGAATATTTGAAAGAAAGAATAGATGAAAATTTTCCAAATTTGGAGAAAGAGATAAATATACAGATTTAGGAAGGAGAGTAAACTTCACACAGAACAGATTTAAAGACACACACACACGCCCAGGTGTATCAGAGTCAAATTGCTAAAAACTAAAGTTAAAGAGAAAAATCTTGAAAGAACCCAAAGGATTTTGCTATAGATTTGTTCCAAACCAAGTAAAACACTGCAGTCAAAGTTTAGTGAACTTGGAGTCCTGGGGGAAAACTTTCAGTGGAGGAGAAATTGTCACTTTCCACCACGTAGCATGTCCTGTATTACGGAGCTCACTAACGGCGAGTGTCAGGTAAGATGGCGGGGTGGCTGGAGAGGAGATTAGAGGCCCTCCGTTTCCATTTTGGTTGGACAAGCTTCTGGAGGAGGCAGGATGCTGTGGGCTCTCTGGAAGACAGAAAGATTTTGACACAAATAACTCAGGGAAAGAGAGATGTGAGATCCTCATGTAAACGTGGGACTGGCCTGACCAGAGTCCAGCGCTGCTTGGAGCCAGGGGAGTTTCTGAAGTGGAATTAGAGGGAAGAAAGTGGGGGCATGGGGAAGACCCAGAAGGTGCTGGTTGTTTGATAGCGTTTGTTTCCTCAGGGTGATGTTCTTCCTTTCTCTCACAGTCTAGTCCGTGTCTTCTCAGTGCGGGAAGGTCTCATGAGCCAGTGCTTTGAAAGGCAAGAAGGCATGTTCTTCCCTTCCATCTCACAAATAAGTCGTTCTGGAGGGAGCTGTAGAAAAATCAGCTTTCCGGAGCAGAACTGCGGCCTTGTTTCGGCAAATGTGGCCTCTGTACTTCATGGAGGCTGATTTTAATGATTGAAAACAAATAAGAACCGCCACCCCCAATAAAAACCCGAAGTTTGCTGCTTGTTGTAATTATATTTTCCGCACTAGACTGGAAAGAGGGATATGGTCTTTTTGTTTGTGCCCCTTTTCCTCTGTTTGTTCCCCCTTCCCTCCCCTCCCACCCGCCTCCCTCACCACGTTGTGCTTCAGGATCAGTAGCCCTGAGGAAGAGGAGAGGCGCAGGCCGAGAAGCAGCTGAAGGCTGGCTGCCCGTGGAGGCAAGGGCCCAGCGTGGTCCGGGCTGCGCACCGGCGGGAAGGCGCGACCGCAGCAGCATGGCAGCGAGTCTTCCAGGCCCGTCTGCAGCTCTTCCTGTAACAGAGGCCTTTTCCTGTGTTTGAACTCGCCACCAATGGCTGTCCTACCAAAGGTAAACAGTGGCAGTCTAAGCAAACTAGTCTTTTTCCAAAAGAAAGCTTTTAACTTTTCTTTTGGAGGAGGCAGGAGAGGGTTGTTTGAGGACTGGGTGGAGGAGGAGAGGGAGGAGGAGAGACCAGAGGAAACTCCAGTGACCCGGGCCCTGCCCTGCTTGTTTTTTCTTTCTTTTCTTTTTTTTTTTTTGTTCTTTTTACCTCCCTCATTATTTTTGGCTGGCTCCTTTGTACAGGCCGCTTTCTATTCACTGACAGCTGCTTTGAACATCAGTCACGTCAGGTCATCTGCCAAGCTGTGAGCCTCTGGTCACATCGCTCTGAGGCCTCCGGTTTGTCAGCTTCAAAGCACTTCACAAATGCTGACTCGCCTCCTTCAGGGTGAGTGTTAAAGGAAGGTGAAGCCTGGGCAGACTCGTGACACCCTTGGACTTCAGGCTGTATCTCATTTCGCAGGAGAAGTCAGGACCAAAGGAGAGCCTACTGCCTACTGCCAGGGCCGTGTGGCCAGTCAGTGGGAGGACAGGGGCCACTGGTCCGAAGGGCTTCTTCCTGGTCCTTGTAGTTAAAACTGTGTTTGTCAAGGAGTCAGCCCACCTCAAAGGTACCTCAGTGATGACGACAGTTGAGAGGGGTGGGGGAAGGGAGGCAGAAGGAGAAGGCCCAATGGATGGAACCCCACCCTCCAAATGGAGCGTCTTCTCTTGGTCTCATTCATTTGTTCATTCATTCACTCATTCACTCACTCATTCATTCAGCCATGTCTACTGAGTAACTTCCAGGGTGACTTCCAGACGCTGGAGGTACCACAATGAACCAGCAAAGTCTGGGTTCCCATGAAACTTACATTCTGTTGTCTGTATTCATTTCCAAGTAAGACTGTTTTTTGGTAAAAGAGTTCTGTTAATTTTTTTTCTTTTTAAAGAAAGTAAAATCTTTCCAATATCTAGCTTTCAAAGCATTAACTGCTACTCCTCAAGCACTCACAATGCCAAGTGGAGATTTTGCCACTGCACAAAGCAAATTAGCTGCTGATCTTCCAACCCCTGGTCATTTAAAATCTATCAAGAAAAGACACCTACAAAGAGAACTTGCCCTGGATGGCATCACCTCTACTCACGGACAAATGTGGGAAAGAAATAAACAAACCGACGGTACAGACGGTGAGCTGAACTCTTAGAGTATTACATCCACACTGGGGGGCACTAGTACATTCTCTTCACAGGTATTCCATAAAGGCTGGGACAGGTGTGTGAACACTTTAAAGTTGACCCTCTCGATTGGTGGTGGATGGATGTGAGTGTAGCAGTCGACAGCCTTGCTGAGTTTCAGAATCAAACTTTGATTGCCACCAGCAATTATTCCCACTTGGGATTTTTAGTTTGAAAAGTTAAGGCCAAAAGTCGTAAATTAGCAGTTTCCCCAGTGCTAAGTGCATTAACTATCTTTTGGAGTATAACAAATTACCCCAAAACTTATTGGCTTAAAAAACCAGATATTTATTATCACACAGTTTCTGTGGGTCAGCAGTTCAGGAACAGCTTAGCTGGGTGGTTTGGCTCATGATCTCTAATGACATTGCCTCTGAGGGGACCATGAATCCGGCACCACAGATCAAGGCTGAGTGCTACTTTCCCAGGATTATGAAAGTCCTGGGTCTGGTGCATCCTAAGAAAGGGTGTGAGAGTCATTAAAAAAAATGATATGGAACCATCAGCCACCTTTACCAACGAGGAGAGACTCTAATTATATTTTATTTCTTGGCCCTTATACTACAGACACATACTATCTTAGGATGCATGGAGAGAGCTTGTAAGTAGAAGAGAAGGCCTTTACGCCACTCTGGAGGAAGACTGTGAAAAGATGAGCTCTATCGAATTATGGAAGAGAACCCCGGAGGAGAATGCCTGCTCATCTCTGATCTGATCATAAACCCATAAACCCATTACTTTTTTGTGTGTGTGAGGAGATCAGCCCTGTGCTAACATCTGCCAATCCTCCTCTTTTTTTGCTGAGGAAGACTGGCCCTGGGCTAACATCCGTGTCCATCTTCCTCCACTTTATATGGGACGCCGCCACAGCATGTCTTGCCAAGCAGTGCGTTGGTGCGCGCCCGGGATCCGAACCGGTGAACCCCAGGCCGCTGCAGTGGAGCGTGCGCACTTAACCACCTGCGCCACCGGGCTGGCCCCCACAGTTGCTTTTTAATGTATTTTCTGCCATTCCTTACCTTAAAAATGACCACTTGTTTATATCAGATATTTGGAGCTCAGAATGCATTTTCATGTGGAAACCACATGTTCATAGGTAAATATGTCCACAGGCCGGTCCTTAAGACCATGACATGCTGTAACTAAATGATACCACCACCAATCTACCAAGTCTAGCAGACTTTCCTTAGAAAATGTTAGCCTGGGTTCTAAGGTGATGCCTAGAGTACATTTCCCCAACACTAGTAGTTCAAACCTGGGCTCTGCTCCATCCCTCATCTACTCCTGCACCGGCTTTGAGGATGCCACCAGCTTTTCAGTAACAGCCCGGGGTATGCGCTAGAGGAAGGGGAACTCTGTTGGGTGAATGTTAAGTGACTTAGGCACGGGGATGCACCTTAGGACAGCGACAGTGAGGCAAGCAGACCCGGAGGTTGAGGTGGAGCAGAGGTAGGCAGGTACTTAGCTTAGAAGGCACTGGAAATTGGGGATGGGGGTAGGGATGTGGTAGAAGGTGTTGCCACTCAGAAGTAGGCATCTTCCATAAGCCAGCTGTTAGTGTGCCAGGCACTGTCTATATTCACTCTCCAACAGGCTCTCGTCGTACAGCATATCAGCGTGGCTCTCAAACTTTGGCATCCCATGACCTCTCCAGCACTAACACGCCCACCTGCATCTCCTGAGAGCCCTCCCTGGTGCGATCAGATTTGGACCAGACTTGACAACTCTTCATTGGCTTCCACTCTGGCCCCTCCGCAGTCTACTCTGCACACCGACCAACACAGGCTTTCTGAAACGCAAATCTGATTGTGTCCTTCCCCTGTGTAAGATCTTTAATGATTTCCCATCCAACTTAGGATCAAGCTCAGAATCCAAACTCAGGCCCTCCTGGCTGCCCCTGGTTTGAACTGCCACCTCCCCATCTTTGCCTGGCACCTGCCTGCTGGCTCATACGTGGACTCACTAACGTGTTGTTTTCTTGGGCAGCCTTCCCTGGCCGTGCATCCAGATTTGGTACCTGACTGTAAGCTCTCCTGGCTCCTGGATTTCCTCTTCAGAGCACTGACTGAAGCTGTAGTAGTTTAGATGTTCAGGTATGATTTGTTTAATGTGTCTCCTCTCCCAAGAAGTAAAATCCAGAGCACATTATCCACACCTAGCATGGGGCCTTCTGGTCCATAGGACATGCTTACCAAATGGTGGCCGAATGAGCCTCTGTGCCGTACGTTGTTACCTTCTACGTTATAATCCATGTTGTCCAATTTTAGGGACCATTCATTGAGTTCGGACTATGTGAAGTTAGCGTCATGGTTAAGAATGAGGGCTCTGAGCCAGAATTCCCTGGGTTTGAAATCTTGCTAGCTGTGTGGCATTGGGGAAGTACTATAACTTCTCCATGCCTCAGTTTCCCCATCCATAAAAAAAGAGTGGGAAGTAAAGGACAGTAATGGCACTGACTTCGCAGGCCCACTGTGATGGTTTAGTAAGTTACAACACTACAGTGTTAAGAATGGGGCCTTCACGTGGTGAGAATGTCAAAGACTCTTCTTTTTTATTCCTAATACTATGAAAAATAGTGTTATGTTACTATCCCCAACCGTCAAATGAGGAAACTAGATGCATGAAACAGACTTTCTTTAATAACTTGTTTAAATAAATCCTTCATATCATCTTTTCATACTTAAAAAAACTAAGAAGGAAGAAAGAAATGAATGTTCTCACGTTTTGAGAGTTGGGACTTGGGGGCCATTGAGGCTTGGCAAGACGACGAGAATAAATTAAAGAAACAAAGAAGTTTCGAAGCAGTTTCAGGCCCAGGACCTGGGCATCAATTCTGCACGTCAACATAACGAAACTTAGCCTGTCGCTGAGAAGCCCAGAGGAGGTGGATGGGAGAGGGGAGCCGACAGGGCGTGACTCAGAGCAGTGCGGCCTTGAAGCATCTCCAGGTTGCGGCAGGAAGTGGGGGCCGTGGCTCCCCAGCCGCTCTGAAGCTCTTCAGGAACTCTCCCAGGGCATCGCCATGTACTCAGACAGAATCCATGCAAACGAAAAGCTCTATCCATGCACCCCACATGGAGGAGGCCGGCGCCAAAGGCAACCGAACACAAGCTGTGAGTCACGGGAGGGGACAGTCTTCCTGGAGAGATGCGAGTCCTGCATGGGACTTTGAAAAGGACACGTGGCAGGGGCAGGAGTATTCCTGGCAGCCCATGCCAAACGCCCCCGAACTAGAAACAACCCAAGTGCCCATCCTAGGTCGGTGGGTCTCCACAATGTGGTGTGGTCGCAGAATGACCACAGAATGAAATACTCTCCAGCAATGAGTGGGAAAGAACCAGCCCCACACTCAGCATAGGGGTGAATCTCACAAATGCAACACTGAGGCACAGACACCCCAAACAAAATGTACAACCTGATGCCGTTTGTTACGTAAATTCAAACCTAGGTCAGACATCAGGTGTGAGAGGTGTGAGCTGTTAGCACTCTGTGACCTCTGAGGGGAGGCAGTAGCTGGAGGGCCACAGGGGGTCTTCAGTTCATTTCTGTTACTCAGATGTGCTCATTTTGTAAAAGTTCCTGATGAGTACACTTATTTTTCTGTGCACTGTTCTGAACACGTGATATTTCGATCCACCCATCACTTCCCCACTCTGCACCAGCAGGGGTCCAGTTAGCCCTGGGGTGAACAGATAGCCCTAGGATTCTGGATGATCAGAAGCTGGGGAAGCGCCAGTTAGGATGCTTCAGACGTGAGGCGCCATTTTGAGTAGAGGCCGTATTTCTGTGGTGCTGGTTCTGAGTCTCGGGTTACTTCTTTGGTCTCACCGAAGTTTACGGCTTGGTTTTTCTCCTTGTCCCTGATCCAGTCTAGGGTCTTGCAGCCTCTCTCTTTACTCAAATGACCTTTATAATATCCAACTGGAGCTTCCCTGCTGGGTCAGAGGCGTGGCCCTATCCCGCTTCCACACACGAGTTTCCTCAGGTGTCTGCAGTGCAAACACCCCTTCCCTCACTTCCAGTCAGAATCGGAACAGCCTGGAGACACTGGAGAGCGAGCTTCACCGGGGTGAGTGACCTGGGTAGAAACCGCTCCTGCGAAACCTACGGGAGGACTTAGGAACATCGGCTCCTGGACACCCAGGGGGGATTGTGCGAGCGTTAGAGGCTGACTGTTCCTGTGATTGGCAGAGCAGGGAGGGGAGACGCCCGTGCCACGAATCTCACAGGCAGGTTACAAGAAGCCCGTGGATGGAACCGCGTGGCACGGGCAGGGCCCGGAATCCCTTGTGAGAAACGGGCTGACATCTCTAAGACCGGTGCTGCCTCAAGTGTTTTCAAAACACTAGAAATCGCCTTCTAGTTTTTCCAGAGGTGATGTGGGCAAGTCCCAACAGGATGCCGCTCCATCACATCAAAGCCGTGCAGCTCCAATGGCACACGTCCCCGTCCAGGCTGCCTGTGGGCGGGTCACTGGCCTGGAGAAAACAACGGGCTCAACGTGACGGTCCCCACATTCTGCAGACTTGAAAGGGAAATCCTCTGGATTCTGCCTGGACTCCTGGGGCTCAGCCCTGGCCTGGTCCTGAGGCTGCAACAGGAATAAAACATGGAGAGGGCTGCATGTGGCTGTCACTGGCTCTTCAGGTGACCAGGGACACTTGCAGTCCTGCCAGGATTGTGTAGCCTGAGCTTCTCTGTTCCCTCACCTCCCTCGCTGCACCCCCCCCCACCCGCCCCGCAACTGATGCCACAGAAACCTAGCCCAGCCATTCACTCAAAGAGGTACCAGATTGCTGCCCCTTTAAGAGAGTCAGTTCCTATCCTTCCCCACTCCATTCTCTCAGGCTCCTCTCTTGCTGTCTTAGATTTTCGTCTTCATCTTCCTGCCTCTGTCTACAAAGGCAGGATACAGAGGAAGGCCAGCAGAGGGCAAAGAGCCCTGGAGCTGAATCGGGAGACAGACGAGCACCTGGTTTTTGCCACTGATGTGTGTGACTTTGGGCAAACCGCTCAGACTCTACGTGGGCGTCAGTTTTCCCAGCTGTAGATGGGCTTGGGTCTCCCACGGCAGGAATCCACGTGCTGTGCTGGTATTGGTGTCATTGTGAGCGCCAAGAATAAGACTCTGTCCTGGCTCTTGCAAACTTACTGGATAACGGTGTCTTTATGTTCCCTCTGATAACACACTACATATTCAGATAGATAGATGATAGAGCGATAGATCGATAGATGATAGATCACAATGTGGGAAGAAAACTGCTGGGATTAAACAAGGATCTTACAGACCACAGGACCCAGTAGAAGTCCTACAGAGAGACTGCGTCAGAACCGCTCTTGCCCCGAATTCACTTTAATTGCTCCCTGTGATCAGGTGTAACTCTTCACCCCATTTTTCACAATTGGGTGAAATAAGGAAGTACCTTAAAGCTGGTTTCTCTTTTGCTGCCACAAAGGTCCACATAACTGCTGGTTCCTGTTCGTGGTGAAAATGTTCATAACCAGATGAATGAAGAACACAAGACACAACACAAACCAGAGAATTTTAAACCTAGTTTATTCCTAACTGCAACTAACCCTAATGGAGCCCATGCCTGCCCATGGAACTCCCCGGCACCCCTAACCCGGTAAAGGATATTGCCTCCATTTTCTCTCTCCTGTTCAGCCTCCCCATCCCTTTTCAAAAACTGTGGCCAACTTATCTAAGACTTATGCTACTTCACGGGATTTTGAAAACAAATTAGAAATTGCCTTCCAGTTTCTCCAGAGGTGACTAAATCCAACAAGCATTAAGAATGTGCAGGAAAGGACAATAAACGACAGTTCTGAGATAACCATATCCAGCAGCAGTGGGCCAGTTGCTTGTTTTCATTTTCATCCATCAGCAAAGATGGAAGCTTGACATGGTACATTGCATAAAGCTTGGTGAGCAGGGCACGGATCTGCTGTTGGATCCTGGGAGAACTAAGCCTCTAGAGTCAGGCTGGGGACTTGCGGAGAGCCTGGAAGAGCCCAACACCCTGGCTGACCGGCCGTGCCGCCAGCTCACAGGCTGCGGGTTTGCCTCAGTGAGCACAGCAGACCACGCTTTCCTTTGCTCAGAGTCGACATGACATGATTTGTTCCCTTCTGGCTGCGTCGGTTCTGCAAACCAGATAGCAGAGGCTGCAAGTTCAGGAGAGCCTGCCTTTCTGAGACACCATTTGTTTGGACAGGACAGGCCAGTAAGGCTTTTTCTCTCTTTCAAGCTCCCAGGGCAGAGAGCATATTTGAGGAATTCCTTTTTCAAAGATTTTTTTTGCCCCTTCCAACATTTTGTTTAAGAGAAAATGAGATGTCTATCTTCTGTTTCCTTATTTTTTTTCAGGAAAGCAAAGGGTTGTTGACTTCCTCCCTCTCCCCTCCCTTCCTTCCTTCTTCCCGAAGGTACTCATCTGAGAAAAAGAGAACGAAGTATTGTTCCTGTTCTCTTTCTTAAGTCATTCGAAACACTGTCCCTGCGAGTTCTTTAAGTTCCCTGCAATCTGTACACAAGAGAAAGAGGGAGAGAGAGGGAGAGAGACAGAGAGCAAGGGATCAGGTAAAGCACGGGGGCGGCTGCAGCCACTCAGACTCAGGAGCTGGTAAGTTACCATGCAATCGTTTCTACTTCCATTTCAATGTCCCTGGGATGGATAGGGCCGTGGGCATCTTCAGATGCCCAGAAAATACTCTACTGGGTGTAATCCTTGATCAAAGGGTACAACTGATGGGTGGCCCAGAATTGAAGCTTATACTTTTTTTCTTCTTAAAGAGAATACTGATGCTTTGCAGAGCGGAGGCTGGCAGAACTGGAAATAGAATTGCATTGGGGCTGAGGAGGACATTGTGTTAAATCTGAATTTTGGCACAGATAACGTGGCCAGGTTAGCCAGGAGCCACTGGAGTATGTGCTGTGTCTCCCAGGAGGACCCTCTCTTCTTAAGCATTGTGTCTTGGGGGCCTTATCAGGATGTCTGCTGAGAACTGGGCTCTGCTCTGGGGCTTTTGTTACCCTCCGTCTAGATTAAGGTGCCCTTCTCTGCTCTTTTCTTTCCATTCAGCACCCCCCAAAAGAGTGATGTTAATTGATGACTTTTACTCTGCATCACTGAGGTAGGAGGAAAAAAGAAGGGACTGTCATTTGAATTGCACTGTGTGGGGCGCCTAGGTGTTCAGGTTCCGCGTGTGGGTTGAACGTAAATTATTATCCATTGTCAGTGGAAGATGTCATCTGCCACACAAAGGAAGGCAAAGATTTGGGGGCGTATGGCTTGAGTTTTGGAAAACAACATTCGACTAGAATAGGAGGACTGAGGTTGATCGCTTGTGTCACTAGGAGCGAAAAACTTAGCTATAGGTGCAATAGAAGCATATTCACACAGCGCCGGGTTTCCAAGCACCAAATAGAACACAGCCAACTAGTTGAGCTGGTACACATGACTAATTTTTAAATGTCTAACTTGCTTCAGATTTGTCAATAGGATGTTACCAGGAACTCATCACGGCAAGCCATGAGGCAGCAAAGATCACATTGTCAAAAATAGGCCAGCAAGGTTGCTCGGAAAGACTGTGTGTATTTACTAATATTAATAACTTAATTCAGAGAGGTGTTGAATGGGTGAAAGATAACGACCATACAGAATTTTTTTAATATTCATTTCTATGAAAGTTACTGATTGAAGTCACCTGGGATGTGAAGAGTGTGATAAAAATAGCCAGTCTCTCATTTATAAATTAATTTGGCCAGACCATGTATTAATTGCAATCAAGTAATTAATCTTTATTCAAAACTGAGCCATCATCTTAATAAGAGTGAGAAAATATGATAGAATTGGACTGTTACATAGGTTTTGTTAAATTAGTCAGACTTCTTTTTTCTTCTTTTTTAAAGAGACCTTCCTTAGGAGCACTATAAAATGAGCAATGTAAAAGAGATGTGATTAGCGTTTGCCTGCTCGAGGATGCAAAATTATTCTAACCACAGCTGAAAGTGGTTTCCCCTTACCCCACCACCTCCCTTCTCCACACCACTCTATAGATCTTAGTCAAAAGGGAGCCGGACTGATCGACTTGGGCATTTTGTATCTTTTATCAGCAATTGTGACCCCAGCAGAAAACTCAGGGCTGAGATATTGACTTGCTTCTTTCAGTTTCATTTTTCCTTGATAATGTTTTTAATTTTGTGCCCAATTAAAACAACATTATAGAATGCTCTCTAGTTTTGGTTATTGATAAAAACATCAGAGGCAGCACAATATGAACAATGACAGCAGAGTCACACTGAGGAAGGACAAGTGAGGTGAAAGTGGCTGCCCAATAGTGCCGACGACACCCCATTCCCGGCGACTGTCCTCACGGTGGCCCGAGATTACGGGGCTTGGAGATGTGCTTTCCTTTAGAAGAAAAAATATATATTCAATATTTCCACTGAGGTCATTAAGTCATGGCCATGAGAATATTTGCTGGATACTGGGGGAAAAAATGTTAGCTACCTAAAGACGAAGCCACTGACTAGGTCAGTCCAGCTGCTGCGCATCTGTCTTCACTGAACTCCAAGGAGTGAGTCGGCATTTGTGGAAACTTCCAGGGTGTGATTCTTCTTTGGGGTCATCAGAGGCTCTTTTGTGATATTATTAGGGGAACTCCAGCTTGGAATGATCCAGAATTTGACACACAGAAGATTTCGTTAATTAATTTGTGCCAAAACTGTACATATAACGAAATTATAAATTTGTCGTAAAAATGTTAAATTATATTAGGATGTGTCTTGTAGGTCTGTGTGCTGGGGCGTGAATCAAGTTAGGACAAGCAGAGCCTCAAAAGCACAGGCTTTGTTGTTACACAAATTTGGGTTGAATTTAAGCTTTGTTACTTCCTGACTGTGGGCCTTTGGCGAGGAAATTAGTCTGTCTAAACCTCAGTTTCCCCAAATGTAAAACTGCATCAGTATCATAGAGTTGTTGTGAGGATTAAAGAAGATTATTTATGAAAAACAGTTAACATAATTCGTGGCAAGTGGAGGAGTCAGCCAACATTAGTGGGAATTTTTAAGAGTCCTCTATTAATACCAAAGGGTAATGTAGTTTTTGAATGTAGGGGATAGAATACATCTCCTTAATTTATGTTGTTATTCTTAATCAATACCCTGCCAAGGGTTTATCAGAATAAAATTATTCCTCATAGCTTTAGAGGTGGGCACACATTAAGTGAAGTTGTCTTGAACCCCAAATTCTTGTAAAATAAAGGAAGGTAGAGTTTAATGTTTCGATGTTCATCTCTGCTAATGGCAGAAACTCCAGATTTAGCCTCATTACAATGCCGGCTGTGTTCAACAGAGCCCGATGCAAGGGAAAGTTTGCCTTGGGACAGAAGTTCCAACTTGGATGATGGTGGGAAGAGACCACACTCACATTGTAGATGCTCCGTTCGCCCTCACCCACTTCCCCCAGCTCGCAGCTCTGTGCCTTGGTGACCTTTTCCCTGGCCATGGAGGGCTGGGGACACTTTTTTTGGAAACCATTGTGGCAGTTCCATGACTCAGCCAGAGAGAAAAGGACTTGAGGTGACATGTTCTCCCCTCACCGAGGGCTGAGAGCACTTGGCAATCCCTTTCTTCAAACATTTTAGTAGCAAGCCACTTACCTTCACAAGGATAAAGGGAACACCATTATCACCCCTGTGTGTGTGTGTGTGTGTGTAGGGTGTGGAGAAAAATTGCTATTTTTCTCTCTTTCTAAACTTTGAAACCTACATGCTGGTTAGTCTGCCAAGTAATAACGATACTTTAACTTAGGTCTTGGGTAAACTTCCCTCTCCACTTTCCAAAAGCAAAACACAACCATAACAACAACCAAAAATCTGCCACCAGTAACCCAAACTTTTGAGGTTCTTTTGTTAGAATAAGAGGCTCTGACACAGCAGAGACTTGTTTGGACAGCTTAACCTTTGGAGAGCAAATTGAAGCAGAGTTGTTCTGTACAAACATGCAAAAGGTGCCTTGTAATGCGGCTTTGTGCGGGAGGACAAAGACAGATGAGGAGTCACAACACTTCTACTCTGCTCTGGTGCAGCCTCCGCCCCCGCTACGTGTGATTTGAGAGGGTTCTGTACGTGCTTGGACCTCAGTTTTCTGGTCTGTAAAGTAGTGGGGTTGCACTAAATCAATGATCCTCAAGGTGGCCTGTGTGTGGATCACAATTCACCTGGGGCTTGTTTACACTGTCTTCCTCCTGCCCACCGCACGAGATGACCTGTGAGATTCTGAGGCTGACGTGGCATGACTTTCTAAAACAGATGGTCAGTGTCCTGCTCCGTCTTCTTCAGGACCGCACTGACATTAAACATAAATGCATGTGCTGCCAACCATGCTTTTAAGTGGAATTCCTACTCAGCACTGGATGTTCTTTCTAGAAGTTAGTTTTGAATATATGTGTATCAATTGTTCTTCTAGAAGCCATGAGTGTTATGGAGGAAGGCATATGCTAGCCAGGCAAGCAATCTGATGAGTCTGATCAATGTTCTATAACTGTATATAAATCACAAAAAGATCGATTACTTAGATCTATAAATATTATAATTCTGTATGAACAGCACTTTCTGATTTACGCATTTCTAACTTATTTGTATCTTACAGTAAGCACACATTCTTTCTTTAATCAAGGAGAACGCAGATACTAAATTTTTCTATTCATTTGAAAAACTATTGGTAGATTCAATCTCATGAGGATTTTGGGGTTTGTTTTGGTTTGACCTTTTTACAACATGTGCTGTGCTGAGCCTATTTTAGAAGTTAGGTCCTTGTCCTAAGTTAATGGCGGCACAGAAGATTGATCATGATGTTTGAAAAACCAGCACTCACAAGTTGTGTTAAATCTGCTTTAATTAAAAGAAAAATGTGTAACTTGTAGAAAAAGTTGCTCTGATTTTCCTGATTTAGTTTCTACCCACATCATTCCATTTTTCTCTCATCTGTTTACCTGGCTGATGAAGCAGAGCAGCAATGGACACGAGTCCCTGTCTGACAGGAGCAGAGACAGCGACCGTTTTGATGTGCACTCTCAGAAACAGCTAGCCTAATGATGGCTGTTCTTTCGGACTATTCAAGTACCAAACACATTTAGATAAAACAATGGTATTTAGACAAAAGAATAAGAACCTGTCCCCCTCAGAAGTTGTGTGTCATATATAAGCTCCCTAAAAAGTAAGCCCCACGAGGACAAGGACTTTGTTTTGCTCACTCTGTATGCCCAGGGCCTACAAGAGCACATGGCATATAACAGAGGCACAACAAATATGTGTTCAATAGATGACAATAAATAAGTGGGCTATAGAATGAAATGTGCTATCTTTATATAATGCCAAATGCAGCAGTTAATAAATAAAAAAGTTAGTCAAAATTTTGGAGGACAATGCCAAACTGCCAGCTTGACATGTTTACTCCCCCCCACCCCGAATTTACTGGAATTATGGGCTTGTTCCACCGTTATGTGCATGGGGCTGCTACATGTATATTAATGTGTCATCTTGGCAAGGACCCCACCTGCTTGCTTGTGGTAGATAAACGTTTATCAAACATACAGAAAGCACTGTTGGTTGCATTTTATTTTCCATTTGTTTTCTGGGCAGATGATGGGTTAGCAAATTGGTTTTGGCGAGAAAGAGCACGGTCATTTGTTTTTCCTTGACTAAAAGATTGTGAGCCAGGATTCAGCCTTGTAGGAAACACCGTGTGCTCCCTGGATTTTTACAAGCAGGGCTGTAAACGCAAGTTAAAGGGATGCTACTTGGGCTGAGTTTACACCAACACCACGGGTGAATTCAGGAGGGAAATGCGATATCCCTGTGGAGCACAATACCCTTTCCTTTACAGAAGGAGGCAAAGGAGACAGCCAAAACGGACAAATACGGGATTGAGACACTTTTGCACTTATTTAGCAAATTTAAAGTGGTAAATATAAACGTAAACATAATAACAAGTTGGGATTTTGGATGATGCTTATTGAGTTTAACAACACTGCGTCCAAGGTTTCTGCTATTTGTGGTAGAAACTGAAAAAGCTTTCTCTGTTGACATTGCTAAAGCCCATCTCTTTAGTGCCAAGGACCAGGGCACACAGAGACAATTCTGACCCATTCTCCTATGTTCTTTTGATATGTTAGGGGCCCACTTGGACCTCATTCTATGATAGCCACTGATATTAAACTGGAGACTGAGATAACAAAAGAGCACCATCACCAATGGCAACACCATGGAGGAGCCATTACCAAGTTTGGGGCCTGCTAAGAACGTCAAATGCATTATTTCACTTAATCTCCATTCTAAGAAGTGAGTGTTTCATTCCCCTCATTTTAAAATAAGGAAAGGCAACCACCTGTTTAACAGATAAACTGGAGAAAGTAAGTGATTTGCTTGAGGTCATTAAACTGGTGCTGCTGGTTTTTAGGTCTCTCCTTAAGGAGGAAGAGCCATCTGTAGTTCATAATTTTTGTTTGATTAAGTAACCCTTAAGGCCGTGTTCCCAAATGTAGCCCAAGACCCACCAGCAGGCATCGCTCGGAGCTGCTGGACACGCAGACTGGCAGGCTCCCCCCGGGCCTCCTGAGTCAGAACCCGCCTTGTGGCCAGACCCCCGCGTGGCTCCGGCGCACGGTGGGTTTGGGCAGCGCTGCCCCAAGGTTTCGACCTGTTGCACACTTGGACTTCAGAACGCAAGCCCCTGTTCCGAGGAGTCGTCAAGCCGTTTGTTAGCTGTGAGCTCGTCCGGGACAACACAGCCCCCCCTGGGCTAGCGGGGTTCTGCACGAGGCTCGCTTCTGCTGTGTCCGCACCCCTGGGCGTGAGTCCTGCGGCCTGAGCCGGCGAGCTCACGCCACACGGAGGGAGGCCGCCAGTCCGGAGAGCACAGGTCCGCGCCGAGGCGCAGGCCTGGCCCGAACACACGCCCCCGCCCCAGGGAAGGCAGTCTGGGGGGCAGTGACAGCACTGTGGGAACACCACCCCAGCAGGTATTCAGCCTTTGCAGCAGCTTGAACACCATGTAAACACGGCAGCGCGCGCGAGCCTGAGCCCTTCCGGGAAGAGGAGGATCTCGGCCAGTTCCTCCTCCGACGGCTGGAGCACGGAGACCGGCCTTCGTCTTCCGGGGGGGGGGGGGGGGGCGTCTCCAGCATCACCGCCAGGGCGCCGACGCCGGCACACGCCCCGCTCTTCCCAGAGAGAAGACTGCGGAAAGACGCCTTGGGGCCTCCTTCGCCCTGGGACTCACTGTTCCCTCTTGGAACAGAAATCGAGAGGGGCTATTGTTGGAGGGGTGGGGAAAGGAAGCCGGACCGGAAGAGGGCCGGGGAGCACCGGAAGAGAGCGAGGAGGACCGGAAGAGCCGTCCAGCAGGGACAAGACCGGCCCTGCCTGGGCGGCGGTGGGGCCTTCTCCCTCGTGACCGCGGCCCGCGGCCTCCTTCCGCGGGAGGCGCGGGGGGACCGGGAGCCCCGCGTTTTACCTCCGTTTTACGGACCTCCCACCACGGCCACCGCTTTGTTTCCTAGTTTTCTCCCCAGCGCAGTGGGGCTGCCCGCCCCCCCCCCGAGGGCTTTACAGTTAGGAGAGTCCGGGGAGAGGCCTTCCAGCCTTCTGAAGACTGTACCTGTGAACACACGGTGCTGAGGGACACGGTGCTCACTCCTTGAAGACGGGGCTCCTGAACCCCTGGACCTGAACTCGCAGGGCGAGGAGCGTGCGCGGTCTATGCGGCTACTCCCGGTGTGTCCGGGTCCCGCCCTGCCGGGCGTGCAGAGAGCCGGGCGAGGAGCCACCGTCCCGGCCATCGTCTTTCTGGACACCCAGGCGACATCCAGTAACTCGGCAAGCCGGGGGCGGCTCCTCGAGCGTCGTCCTCGGCCCTCCGGCCGCCCCCCCCCCCCCACGTCTCCGGCTCCGTCCGGGTCCCCAGGGAGGGAGAGTTCGCCTCTCCTGGCTGCAGCCTGGGCCCCGGGCTGACCCGGACGTTGGAGGAGGAGTGGGGAGCCCAGTTTTTGGAAAAGAAGCTGCAGCCCAATACTACTTCGTTTTGAAGAAGGCAGGCTCGTTTGGCGTGTCTCCACAACCTCCAAGTGCTCAGATATCCCCCTCCTTACCATGGCCGACGGTGGCCCCCTCGTGCTCCATCTGAGCCTCCCAGGAGAGGGATTTCCGTATCACATGTTTAATACGTGAAGTTGGGATGGACGTCAATCCTCGAGCAAATCCCACCCCAGAAGGATTAGAACGTAAAGTGCCAAACGTATTTGCTGTTAAACTAATATGAAATTTTGGGGAGGGGGGTTGGTTTACTTAATAAAGTGCTACGTCTTACTTGGCACATGTGCCTTATGCACGTGTGTAGAAATACACACACGCAGCCTGTCCAAAACCGTGGTTAGCACCAGATTGTTTGACTCAAGAGTGTAGTATGTGATTCGCCGTCCTTTGTACTTCCAAACACATTTACTGTCCTAATCATATTGTTCTTAGCAACGTTAGAAAGAGTTTGGATTTTGTTAGCTAGTGGCAGTGGGGTAGGTGAGAGAAGATTCAAATGTTACTACAAGCAGTTCATGAAGTGCTTCATTCACGTGTGTCGTTCTGAGAACGTAAGGAACGCAGGAGGGAAGGCTGAACTTGGAGTCAGAATAGAGGTGTGAGTGTACTTACTGACACATGACTGGATGGCACACTAGTAAACCCAGTGCATATGGAAATTGAGTGTATGATAAAAATAACATTGCATATCAGAGCAGCAAGTTGGGTTATGCAATGAATGATGTTAGGGTGACTAGGTAGCTATTTGGGAAAAAATAAGTTTATATCCTCACTTTATTACTTAAAACAAATTCCAGTTAGAGCAAAAATTTTAAATGTTAAAAACATAAAAATACTAGAAAAAATGGGAGACATTTTTTTTTAATCTCACAGGAGGGCAAGTCTTTCTAGTTTTACCCAGAAGCCTTAACATTTATTATATGTTTATTACATTAAAATAAAAAGCTTCTACTGGGCCAAAACTCAATAAATGAGATCAAAAGACAAACCAAAAAAACTGGGAGAAATGTATGTAATGTGTATCACGAAAAACTTAATATGATCAGAAAACGGGCAAATGACGTGAAACACATTTGATATAAAATAAAATACAGCTGGCTGTTAAACATGTAAAAAAGAAATGATACTTATCCTACTTCATAATAAAAAATGCAAATTAAAACTATGAGATACTGTTTTTTACCTACTTGATGAAACAAAAGGTGAAACATTTGTTAGCATATTTGTCTCGGGGGATCTAGGGAGTGCTGTCATACGTTGCCGTGTGATAGTGAATTAGTAGAACTTTAGAGAGTGATTTGTGAATGTCTATCAAAACGTAAAATTGACTCCTCTTGGAATTTATCCTACAAATACAAGATACTAAAAGACATACCTACAATGCCATATATTTGCCACAGCATTATTTGAAATAGGAAAAAACCCAGAACATCTATATGATGGAATATTATGCAGCTCTAAAAAAGGAATGAAGGAATAGAATAGAATCCAGGAATGGCCTCTAGGTAGATGCTTAACTGATTTTGACAAAGGTGCGAAGGTAATGCAGTGAGGAAAGGAAAGTCTTTGAAACAAATGGCATTGGAACAATTTAATATCTACATGTAAATGGAAAAATGAACTTAGCTCTTACTTTACACCATACACATAAATTTACTGGGAGTAGATCATGCACTAAATGTAAGAGTTAGAATTATGAAATTTCTAAAAGGAAACATAGGAGAAAATCTTTGTAATCTTGGTTTAGTCAACGATTTCTTAGTTATGACACAAAATGCACAAACAATACATTAAAAAATTGATAAATTGGACTTCATCAAAATTAAAAACTTTTGCTCTTCAGAAAAAGGGACACCATAATAAAAATGAAAAGACAAGCCACAAACAAGGAGAAAATATTTGCAAAACAGATCTGATAAAAGACTTGTTTCCAGAATATATAAAGAACTATTAACAACTCAATAATAAGACAAACTACCTAATTAAAAACTGGACAAAAGGGGCCGGCCCAGTGGCATAGTGGTTAATTTTGCACATTCCTTTTCACCGCCCCGGGGTGTGCAGGTTCGGATCAAGCCATGCTGTGGTCCCATAAAAGTAGAGGAAGATGGGCAGAGATGTTAGCCCAGGGCCAACCTTCCTCAGCAAAAAAAGAAGAGAGTTGGCAACAGATGTTAGCTCAGGGCTGATCTTACTCAAAAAAACAAACAAACAAACAAAAAACTGGGCAAAAGCTTTGAATAGATACTTAACCAAAGAAGATATACAAATGGCAAATAAGCACATGAAAATATGTGCAATATCAATAGATTAGGAAAACGCGAACTAAAACCACAATGAGCTACCACTACACACGCAATAAAACTACTGAAACCAAAAAGACTGAAACTACCAAATGTTGACAAGGATGTGGAGAAACTCTAATAAGGAGGATGCTCTAATACATGGCTAGTGGGAATGTAGAAGTGTACTGCCACTTCGGAAAACAGTTTGGCGGTTTCTTAGCTAGTTAAATATATACTTACCGTGCAACCCAGTAATTCTACTTCTGACTTCTAAAAATGACATCAAATGTTCACATAAGGACTTGTACACAAATGTTCACAGCAGCATTACTCATAACAGCCCCAAACTAGAAACACTTCAAAGGTTCACCAACTGGGGGGTGGATAAATGAAAGATGGTCTATATGAATACAATGGAATACTACTCAGCAATAAAAAGGAACTGCTGCTAAATGCAACAATGTGAATGAATCTCAAACACATCATGCTAAGTGAAAGAAGCCAGAGCCAATATTATTTAAAGAGCCAGATATACAATAAATATTGAATGATTTCATTTATATGAAAATTTGAAAAGCACAAAGCTATAGAGACAGAAAGTATATTAGTGGTTGCCTGGGGCTGGAGGTGGAAGCTTGGAGTGACTGCAAATGAGCATAATGGAACTTTTTGGGGGATGATGAAATTATTCCAAAATTGGATTTTGGAACTGCACAACTGTATAAACTTTCTAAAACCCATCACACTGACACTTAAAAATGCATGAATTTTATATTATGTAAAGTACAACTCAATAAAACTGTTAAGAAGTGGAGGAAAAAATGAGGCAGTTCTATGGGTTCTGATAATGGAGCAATCTCCAACCTGTATCGTTAAGTAAAAACAGCAAGATTCTGCCAGTGTCTAGAACGCTATCATTTTTTTATAAAACACACACACACACAGAGCATATTTTTGATATGCATCAAATACCTCTAGAAGATACAATAGACCAGCTAATAGGATTTGCCTTTGGGCAAGTGAGTGGAATGGCTGGGGTGGGGGACAGCAGTGTAAGGGAAAAATTTTCGCTGTATATACTTTTGTACTCAATCAAAAATAATTAATGAGAAGGAGGAGGATTAATCCCTCCTATTAATAAAAGGGATATTATCTTCCTTAATATCTCTCCTATTAAGGGAGATAGAGAGGAGTTTTGAGTCCCACATTAGCTTTGTGGGCCTAGGAAATAGAGGCCTCTATTTCCTCTATTTCTGTCTGAGCCTCAATTTCCTCATCTGTGAAATGAAACGGTTGGACCAGTTGATCTCTAAGGATGCTTCTGATTTCAAGTTCCGTGCCGTGAGAATTGCTTTAAGGATGATCGTGTCATACCTGTCTACATTCCTTTTGTTCCTTCCCTCGCAGCATGTCACCAACTGCCACATATAAAGCCACAACCAAAAGCTTTGTTCTTTCTCACTCAGTTGCCTCTCAGGTTATTGGGTCCCCGTCCTTTTGGAAACATGTAAAACATGGGTGTCGACCAGGGTGAGGAGGCCGCCCAGAAAGCCGGTGTGTGTATGGGATGAGTGCGAGACAATATAGAGGAGTGATTACAGCCACATCCTGGGGGCCGCTGCTTGAGATCAGCTCCAACCCTCTTGCTTGCCAGTGGTGTGACCACGGGAGTTCTAATTTCTTTGTCTGCCTGACAGGTATAAAATAGCACCACCCCCTTACGATTTGTTGTGAGCATTAAGAGTGATAATTCATGTAATTGCTTAGCACAGTGCCTGCCTCATAGTCATAGTCAATAAACGTTAGACCTTTTCATTATTAGTGTGATCTCCCCCTGTTCATGGGACCTGGAGCTTTCCTGGGGTGGGGAAAGAGAGGCAGTGAAGTTATTGAGCTGTGTGCTCACTAGCACCGTGAACTGGGGGTCCTGGGAGATGGGGTAGCTTGTGTTTTCAATCCAACAACCCAAAGCGGGAGACTGGAGTAATTTCTGCTGCTTCCAAGCCAATAGCATCGAGAGAAACTTCTTCCAAGATTCCATCCCCTGGAGTCAATTATATCCTGAAAACGTGACGAATGCAGGTGTAAAGTTGCTAGGTTGTGACATTATGGTGGTGGGGGGGAGTTTGAGCCAGTTAAGTTAAACAGCAAGTTTCAGTTTGTGTGACAAATGTGCCTTAAATTACATCTGGATCAAAATATCATTAAACATTAACATCAGGGCCTCTGTATAACCTCCTCTCCATGGTAGCCATTCAATAAATTGAGTTGCAGCTTCAGGCCAAATTCAAACCGACCCAACCCCAAATCTTCCATCACAGTGATGTGCACCTGCCCACATTTCCCAGCTTCAATCTCAGTGCAGCACAGCAAGGGACGTGTCTAAACCCAGATAGCTCGTGGGTCCTTGTGACTGAGAATGTCTGTCATAGACAGCAGCTCTTCCCACTCCCCCAAAAATATATTTGATAGCTTGTAAAGAATTGAGTTTCCCGTGTGTGTGTGTGTAAGGTGAGAGTGAACCCCTTGTGCGTGTACTCCCCACCTCGTGTATTATCATACCACATTCTAGAACGAGCCTACACAAGGCACAGTTGAGTTTAGTGGGTTGTTCTGCTTACTAATTCTCTCGTGTGTGTCTGGTCTCCTAACTACAGCAGAATCATATTTGTCAGGGACTGTGTTTTTAACCATTTTTGTACTCTCTAGGAGAAGAGCCCTCCAAATTCTTGCTGGTCTCACATTAATTCTCTCTGAGATCCTTTGAAAAAGTTATTATCCCCACTTTAGAGTTGAGGAAACTGAGGCTCAGAGAAGAAAATGATTCACCTGAAGTTACACAGCTCTGTGGATCACAGGGTCTGTGGGTCATTGCAAGGAGCCAGGGAGCCTTTACTGAGATGTCAAGTGTCCAATGTTTGCAGACTGACTAAGTCCTGTTTTGAATGTGTATGTACCTCTGCTTTTCTAATCTGGTTATAGTGCGGTCATTAAAAATATATAAACTAATTTAAAGATGTTACTGAATTCAAAACAGCTTTTGGTTATTTTGTATTTTTTCTAACCCAGATTTGCAAAATGGGTTTAATTTTTCAATTTACAAAGAGAGTCCTCACGCCGAGAAGCCTGGGAACCGCTGCAGTAGACCAAAGCCAGGGTTCATTGGTGAACTGTAGAGAGGTACTTGGAACAACCGGGGTCTCCAGGCGGCAATGAGCTTTTCTATTCTGACACTGCTGCCTGGAGTGAGTCTGTGTGTCAGATAGATGTGTAGAGCATGTCTGGAAGTGTTCACCATCATTGTTTAATGTTGTCCTTCCTCTAACAACTGTCTCCAAAAAAGCTCCCAGTGCGTTCCTTTATTATTTGTGTGACCTTGGGCAATTTGCTCAACCCATTTGTGTCCTAGTCTCCTCATTGACAAAATGGGGGAGAGAGTAGCCCCTACCTCGGAGGATGCTGTGACGGTCACATGAGTTAACCCATGTGATGTCTCCACACGTCCCCGTCACACACGAAGCACCCAGCACACGCTGTTGTGGTGTTAGGCATTGCGTACCACTGTTTTTGACACAGTCAGAACTTGATAGATATTTTTGTAATGAGTTAATGAATAGAGGAAAATGTGAAATAGGAGGAAAGGGCAAGTCTGGACATGTAATTCCTCGTCTACGTTTCCTTAGTCACAGGCGGGCAGGTGGGACAGCTGCTTTATGCAGATGCTGTGTTTGGGTGGATTCGCTTCAGTGAGCTCAGGCTGGAGAGAGGACGATGTTTCTCCATCTTCTGGTCCAGCAGACTTTACAAGTCTACGAGCTTTCTGTGCTGGCTGCATCGAGACTGCATTTAAGGGATCAGGCAGAAGGAGTTCAGGCTTGGAACTGAAGTGAAGCACAGGCCTTAGTCCTCCTTAAAAACTGTAAGAGGAAACAAGACCAGCAGACCACCCACATAGGAGGAGAGAAGCAACGCTTTCTTGCCACAAACCAAAATGCTGAGGACCACAGTTAGAAGAGGGTCAGAGGAAGTTAGAATGAACTTTCGTAGCAGGCTCAACATTTATCTAGCTTAAAATTTCACTTCCAGAACATCTCATGGAGAGTCATTTAGCTTAATTTGTAAACAACCTTTCAGCCTAAAAGAAACAGTTTTTGTTTTTGTTTTTGTTTTTTTTTAGTGTTTGCAAATTGAGGTGTTAAAGGTAGGAGAAAAGAACCTGTTGCAGGACTTTAAATGATGGGCTGCCCTGAGTTTCAGTGCTGGCTGACACCGTTTTTTGTTTTTTTTTTAACAAAGGTCTCAGGCAGATGGGCCAATGCAGAGACAGTCAGCTTCTCAGGGCTGGTGGCTTTTTCCAAGACCAGCCAGTAAAAATGCCAGCAGCTGCTGCTCCTTGGCTGTCCCATGTGGGCGAGGCTCTGTGCGGGTGCTATGTGCACTAAAGTGAATAAGATCCAGTTGAGCTTTCCAGAAGTTTCCAGTAAATTAATGGTTGTACCCTGTCACCTCCATCCACTGGCCCTGTTTCTGCCGACTGGGATCACATGAAACAAACCCAGTCCTTCTAAGTGTCAGCTCTTTGAAGCATTTAAACGGAAGCTCCCAAGGCCCCAGGCCTCTCGCATGCCCCCTTCCTGACACACCAGGTTCCTCCCAACATCTCAGTAAGTTATGGCTTTATCTCCTCACCAGCAAGCTGCATGCCTCTGCTTACTCTCTGGTTTGTCCCGATCCACCAGGTTTGACCCAGAGTGTCCCCTCTCCCCCAATCCCAATGGTTTGGCCAGTGCATGATTGAGCTGGGCTCTCGGAGGCCCCTTTCCAGGTTTCTCCCTCAGAGGGTCCTGATGAAGGGGCCTGGAGTGACAACAAGGAGCATGGGGTGAGAATTCTCCATTTGCTTTATTATTTTTCTAGCTCCCAGCCCTAATCTTCAGTCTTCCTCCTTTGTCTTTACAATCAGGAGAATATCTTCTTACCAGTGCTGTTAGGAAGCCCAAATACTAGTCAAGTTACTATTATAGAGTGCCGTTTTTCTCTCTTTTTTTTTTTTGGTATCAGGTGCTTTGTATTTCTTATTTTATGAAATCTCATAATAACCCCATGAGATGGGTTATGATTTTTTTATCATCATTTTCCATATGAGAAAACTGAGGCTCAGAGATTAAGTCACTTGTCACAGTTGGTAAGTGGAAAACCTAGAGTTCAAACCTTGGGCCACCTGACTTCCAAGTTCATGCCCCTTCTTATACATCGCTCGGCCTCTCTGTGCTGTAACTCATTCGGACATTCTTAGTGCTCTGCTGGCCGTACTGGGGGCTCAATAAATATTCATTTCTCTTTCTCTTATCATCCTTCTTCTTCCCCCAAGTAATCACACACAGCCTGAAAATGAGAAATGGAGCTTTGAGTTGCCAAAAGTATGTGCCAGACCCCCAAGGTGGTCATGCAACATGAATTCTGCCATGATATAAGCCCCTTCCCTGGGGCAGTGGATCAGGTCTAAAGGGCCCCCGTTAATATTCACTAAGCCTATTTACTAGCAGGGGATGTCTGGGGCTTCTTCCTAACCAATCCTCATCTCTTGTAGCTTCCTTCTCTGTCTTCAAATAGTTCTATTCACCCCCCAAACCATCCAATTGGATTCAGTGTCTATTGAGAGCTCCACGGCACCTCAAACCTGGTCCTACCTCCTTTGGACCTCTGAGTCCATAGGTCAGGGCAAGATGCAGACAGCAAGTGGCATCTCAGGGAGAGGAAGGGTGTCTGAGGGTCGCCTTCTCCTTGGCTCCTTCTACCCTCACTGGGGTCCCTTTGAGAGCTCTCTATTGTATCATCTTCAGCAGCCATCATAGTCAAGTTCAGGAGTTCTCTACTGGGGCAGTCAAGTCCCCCATGAAGGCATTTGGAAATAGGGAGGGTGCCTTCTGGTTATCAGAGGGACTAGGGGGCACTATTGGCATCTAGTGTTGGGGGTGGGCAGAGATGTTAAAATTCTGCAATGAAGCCACACAAAATAGCAGTAGCGTCCGCTCCCTTTGAGAAGGTTGGGGCCATGACGGTCTTCTCACCATTGTCCCTCCAAGTGCAGCACAATACCTGTCCCTTCATACATGCTTAATACAAATCTTTTGAATGAATTTTCTCTTTGTCGCCTTTCCTCTTTCTCTGCGTGTCTCTTCTCCCACTGGAGATTCTGAAAGAGAGCTGTCCTGTTTGCCTCTAATTTCTGGAAGTGACTTCAAAGGTGGAGGCCTTAGACAGCTCTGTCTCATCTGTACTCCATTCCTCTTCCCTTCCCCTCTTCTCAAAATTTTCAACAATTTGGAGACTCACAGCCCTAATGAATGCCTTCTAAATTGATCAATTACAATTTACTCTTTGAATAAAGCTCAAAGACATGGCTTTCTAGAGTAATTTTAAGTAGGAACTCTTTTTTCCTGCAACGTAGATTTAAACATCCTAAAAAGGTATTAGCTTGATGGCCTAATTGAATGAGTTGTTAAGTGATTAAGTGATTTGGCCAAGGAGCAGCAGTGGCCCTGTTGGCTTCCCCTGCCAGGCCCATGAAGCTACAGCCTGGATCTAGTGGAGGAAGGGAGAGGCCTCTTAAGGAGCAATGAAGAAAAAGCTAAAAGCTTGAGGTCTGACCATCTTCATCACTCTCACTGAAATGTTGGGAACGCTGGTACTAAGTAGATCAAGGACTCCACCTCCCTCCAGGACAGAGAACCTGTTAGAGGAGAGCAGACCTGGATCCTCACAAGACGTCTGTGCCCTGGTCCAGCTCCAGGATAGCAGCATGATGCTGCAGGGTGGAGCATTCTCTGTGGTTGGAAATTTTCAGAGTATATTGGTTTTATTTTCTGGCTGATTTCCTTGATAAAAGCCTTAGCTCTTTTCTCTTTTTTAAATTTCAGAGAGAAGATTCTCTTCCCATTATGGGTATTCCCAACTCTGTTCCACTCAGGGGCTCTCTTGTTTTTTTAAAGGGTATTAGCAAATACTTTAAGAAGTCTTAAAGTTCATTTTCATTCTTCTGTAACTGAAAACAAGTCTCTAAAGAGTAGTGTCACTCAGGGCTGATAAGGAAGGGCCGGGAAAGATCACAAAGCAGAGAATCTGGTGAGGGAGGAAGGAACTAGCATTCATAGCCTCTGTTGTGTGCCAGGCACATTGCCTATGTGGTATCTCATTCTACTCTTTCTCCAGATCCATGAAGTAGTGTATCGGTCAAGATAGACCAGGTTTGGCTTTAAAAACAAACAACCTCCAAATCGCCATGGTTCAACAAATGAAAAAAAAGAAAACAAGGATTTATATCTCCTTTCCATTGCATAACCATCACATAGGATCAACTGTAGCTTTGACCCAGGTCATCTTCACTTTAGGCCCCATTCTGACAGAAGAGCTATTTTGGGAAATGTTCAGGTTGCTATGGCAGAGGGAAAGAAAATCATGTGGAATCATGGATGACTTCTCAAAGATTCCACAAGGAAATGACACATGTCACTTGGGCTCTCATTCTGTTGGCCAAAGCAAGTCTCGGGGCCATGCCTCCATATAAAGGGAACAGGGAAATGCAATCCAGCTGTGTGCCCAGGAGAGCTAGAAATACCTGATGAACAAAGTGTGATGACAGCTGAGAAAATGGAGGCTGAGGAAAGTCAGTCTGTGAGGGAGCTGGATTCACAGCCAGGCTTTCTGACTTCGTCTCCCGAGCTCTTTGCTCTCTTGCTGTGGCTGCCTTCTACAAGCAGGTCACACACCTGCACCCTCTCTCCAAACACCGTGCTGGCGAAAGTGTCTCGGGCTCGAGGAGGTCTGCACATGCACCCGGGGCTGGGCGGGCTAGAGCCAGATCAAGGGTGCTGTGCTCAGCCTTTATTGTATTTTACTCATTTCTAGTCCCCCTATAGGTCTTCAACACATTCAGTGTGAAATCATTATGTAATAGAAGTTTCGCCTTTCCAGATTTCCTTTTTAATCGTAGTCTCGAGAGCCATAGGTCTCCTTGCTTATTGCTTTTATTTGCTGAATCATGAGAGAAGGGCCACTCTGCCCCTCGCTTGGTGAGGCTGCTGTGTGGTGGATGTTCAAGGTCCAGGGGAAAGGATGCTCCAGATTCCCTCTGTTACTTTCAAGACAGTCTCAAAAAAAAAAAAAAAAATAAAATAAAATAAAATAAAATAAAATCCTTGCTCAAAGGAACAATAGCATGATTGATTCTCCTAGTCCTTAGAAAATCAATCCCAATATTTCATCTCTCTGGAGACCAGAGGAAATGCTATGTTATGTCAGTTCTTCTCAGACTTTTCCAACCCAAGTACCCCTAATGGGAGAGAAAAATCTGGAAACGAAATCCTAAGTGGTCTACCACAGGTGGAATTTCAGACTTTAACTTGTCCTGGCTTTTTGCATTCTGCCCCATAACATATCCATATTTGTTTTCATTTAGAATGTTTTAAATTACCCACCACTACATAAAATTGGTAGGCCAGGAAGATACACCAACTTAGTCCATGGTGTTCTTCACCCCTAGGAACTTGACCTCAAGCTGTCGCCATCCATCAACAACAATATGCTTACCACCTGAAGTGAGTCCCAGAGGGACAAGGATAAGGGTTACTGTCAGGTTCCTCCTGGCAGCTGGAGTGCCCCAGAAACAGGAGAGAACAAAGGCGAGGAGGAGGAGGAGGAGGGGAAAGAGAGGACCGTGAAATGGTATTGGAGACAGGGAGGAGCCAGGACAGCCAAGGGGGCAGGTCACAAATGTGGCCTAAAAAGCACATGGAAAGGGGCCGGCCCCGTGGCTCAGCGGTTAAGTGCGCGCGCTCTGCTGCTGGCGGCCCTGGTTCGGATCCCGGGCGCGCACTGACGCACCGCTTGTCCGGCCATGCTGAGGCCGCGTCCCACACACGGCAACTAGCAGGATGTGCAGCTATGACATACAACTATCTACTGGGGCTTTGGGGAGAAAAAGGGAAAAAAAGGAGGAAGATTGGCGATAGATGTTAGCTCAGGGCCCGTCTTCCTCAGCAAAAAGAGGAGGATTGGCATGGATGTTAGCTCAGGGCCGATCTTCCTCACACACACACACACAAAAAGCACATGGAAAGAACACAGAACTTCTGTAATTTACAGATTAAGACAGCTGTTAAAGAACTACATTTTTTATTGGTCATATTTTCCTTACCTATTAAAAAAGACTAAGTCGTTTGTCTGAAGCACAGCTCGCTATAGCCTTAGGCAAATCGTTTATCCGTGCTGCTTTCCCAGCCATAAAGCATGAACTCACGAGCTGCTCAGCCTAATGGAGCGTAAAGTTTGCAAAACTCCTCGAAGGCAGAGAGTGCAATTTAAGTATTACGTATTATTAAATAAAATACCTATTTAGGAAGGCAACTCTCCATTAGCACTGTATGTGCCTTAACTAGTAGTCCACACCTGGTAGAGCTGGTTGTCAACAATTTTATGACAGAGGGACCCAGGCAAGGATCACTTAAAATGGAAAATAAAAGAACAAAGAAATGATCCCGGCGGTAACAAATGGCATGCACCATTAAGGCATTGGCTTGGTTCAGACAGAGGTTCCTGAGCTAAAGGAGGCCTCGCTTACTGGAATGGAAAAATAGAGGGCCAGGAAATTGCTCAGAGGTCTCCTGTCTTTTCCTGTGCACATGGAGATGCACTATGTGTTGGCTACTGTTTTGGATCAGAATCTCCGTTTTAGAAATAGCCTGAGTTGTGTCCTTGGAAAGGGAGAGGGTTGTGTGGTGTATTTGTGTGTGGTGGGGTGCAGGAGGGGGCGGAGGGGAGGATGTTGAGAGGAGCCACTTAGATGTTCTCTGAAACCAAACTGCTTCCTTGGGCCTCCCAGATGGTTACCAGGACTGAGCTGGGAGACTGGGCAGCTGCTCTGGGCGTAGGGAGCCCCCAGGTTTCCTGAAGCAGCTCCAAGGTGGCGCCTAGTCGGCCAGCTGACAGCACAGGCCAGTTCTGCACGGTCACGCTGGGTGGCCAGGTCAGGCCTGCCTATTTTTCAGGGGCATGGGCTGAGCCTTAGTCTTTCATTCAGCAAACATTTACCAGGCAGCAACCTCCTGGCAGACACTGTTTCAGGCACTGAGGATAAGTCAGGGAACAGAAGACAAATATCCTGTGCTCATGGGGCTAGCGTTCCGGTAGAGGAAAACGGATGATGAATACCGTAAATAAGCTGTATACTATGTTCGAAGACATAGGGACAAATAAAGTACAGAAGGAGAGAGAACAGCGGGCGCTGGGGACAGGGTTAGGGTGGCCACACTGAAAAGGGGACAGTGAACAAAAACTTGAAGTAAGCAAAAGAGAGGCCATGTAGGTGTCTGGGGAAGAGCTGTCCAGGCAGAAAGAGCAGCTGGTGCAAAGGCCCTGAGGTGGGAGACTGCCTGGGGTGTGTGAGAAACAAGCAGAAGCCAGTGGGGCTGGAGTGGAATAAGCAAGGGCGAGTGTGGGGGGTGTGAGGTCAGAGGGTAACAAATCACTGGAGCCTTCGGGCCCCCCGCTGGGCTTGGCTTTTACTCTGAAATAGAAGAGCGCTGGAGGGTTTCAGGCAGGAGAGGGACCAGATCTGACTTGCACTTTAATAGAATCAGTTTGACTGTTGTGCTGAGCGAGCTAAAGGGAGCCAGGGGTGGGAGTAAGGGGAAGAGTTAGGAGGCTGCTAGGAAGCCGGTTTCCATGTAGTTCGGAGTAAAAGCCCAAGTCCCTGGGAGAAGGTGGTTGTGGCTGGGACCAGGGTAGGGGCAGCAGAGGAGGTAAGAAGTGGTTGCTTCTGCGACACACCGAAAGCAGAGCCCACAGAGTTTGCTGATCCTAACACCGGGCGGGGGGCTCTGGTGGTCTGTCCGGAGCACGTCAGTGAGCTGGGAGGGAACGGTGACAAGGGGGCTTCCTCCCTCTCAAGAGCAGTAGGGAGGAAGAGGCAGGATTCGCGCCGGGACGCCCCCCTCACCTTCCTCCTGTGAACTGAGGGCCCGGCACGCGCCAGGCAGCGTGTGGGCCACGGCCGTGGACGCGAACTGACCGGCTCGCTGCCCTCACGGGGCACGGTCTGCAGGGCGTCGGACGTGAAGCGGATAGCCGCACACAGAGGTGAAATGACCACTGCGGTGCGCGCTGAGTGCGAAATGGGTGTGCCTGCCCGGGTCAGGCGGTCAGGCGGAGTGGATGCTCGAGCCGGGACCCCAATGGATAGGCGTCCCGCAGGCGGGGAGGCGGAGGGGCCGCGGTCCAGGCAGCGGGAAGGGCATGCGCGGAGGTTGCGAAGGAGCGGCGCGGGGTGTGGAGCAGGAGCTGAGACGAGGCCACCACGAGGCGAGCGCGGACAGCCGGGGAGCACGGGCGAGGGGCCGGAGACGCGGCGGGGGTCGGGCTGTGTGGGGCCTGTGGGCCGCGCGCGCATCTGGAACCTCGTGCTGAAGCCGGCGGGAGGCTCCTGGAGGCCCCGACGCCGGGCGACGACACGGGCGTGTGTGCCTGTTGAGGGGCTCGCCGCGCCGCGTCGTGGACGCGCGCCAGGCGCGCGGAGCCGGAGTGGCCTGGCCGACCCCTGGCAGCGCCAACGCCGCGGCTCGGGGGAGACGGCCGCGGGCTGGCCAGGGAGCCGGTGTGGACATCACGATGACGGTGACTGTGGAGATCGGAGAGGTATTCGGAAAGTAGAGCTCGGGTTTGTATTGGCCGTGAGGGTTGATGCAGAGGGCGAGTTCAAGAATAATCCCCAGTGTTTGTCTAAAATGCTTGTCCTCGTGGGTGTCAACTCTCCTGCTTGTAGAACTCATCTGCTTAGTTAGACCACGACACGGGGGAGAGTTAGAAATTTATTTTTTGGCAAATCTTTAAAAGTGAGATTCACCGTGGGGTGGTTTAATGAATGTCCAGCCTTACAGGGAAGACAGGGGCGGGATGGATGACCTCCCAGCCGTCTCCAGCCCTCTGGCCTAGGTGTATGATGAATGGAGGAATCTTGCCTGGAAACACAATCTCTGAACCAGTGTTGTCCAACAGAAACAGAATATAATGCAAGCCACAAATGTGATTTTATATTTTCTAGTAGCTATGGTAGAAAAGTAAAAAGAAACAGGTGAAATTAATTTGAATAATTTTAATTAACCCAATAAATCAAAAATATTATTTAAATGTAATCAGCAGAATAATTATTAATGAAGTATTTTAGGTCTCTTTTTTTTTTTACTAAATTTTTGAAATCTAATGTGCTTTTTACATGTACAGCATGTCTCAATTTGGACTGGCCAAATTTCATGTGCTCAAAAGCCACACGTGGCTGGTGAATACTGACCCACACAGCACGGCTCTGAACCATCAGAGCAGCCACACAGATCTTAAATCCACATGCAAAGCACCCAAAATATAGGTCCTTCTGTAGTAATTTAAAAGGTAAGTAATACCTTAAATAGAACCTCTTAAATTTTAAAATTGAACTCTTTGTCATTAATTAGCTGTGTGAATTCGGGGAAGTCAGTTTTCTCCTGCATGCCTCAGCTGACAAAAAGGAAGTGTGCTGAAGTGCGGACGGCCTTTTCAGTCTCAACAGTCACTGACTCCAGGTTAAGGAAGCTCAAATAGTTTTCCCTTCTCTTCATCTTAATTATGAGAAAGAGATCTTTCCTTCCAATCTTCTAAACTTTTCTATGAAATCTGAAAGGTGGAAAATTGGCTAGTTCAATAGTAAACTAACAGAATTCCAACAATGGTTTTCATTCCAAGGCAAAAAAGTTGGATTTTCTAAGGAAACCTGAATACTGACTGGATATTTAAGGCGTATATTACACTGTTACATGTAGTATTGTGGCTACGTTTTAAGAAAAAATCCTTACATTTCAGAGATACATCCTGAAATATTTATAGATGAAATAATATGCTGTTATGGATCTACTTGAAAGTCATCCTAATTAGGAGGAAGGGGAGTGCGTGGCTACAGATGAAATAAGATCGGTCATAACTGAAACTTGCTGTGAGACATGAGGATTCATTGTATCATTCTCTCTACTTTTATAGCCTGAATTTTTCTATAATAAAAAGTTTTTTAAAAAGGTAGATTTCCAAACTTTCTTAGGTTCTATGACAGGTGGGTTTTTCAAACGTTCCCCTTAAATACCATGCATGCTTCATGGTACAAGTGAAAAAGCCTGCTTGAGCGTCGAGAACACCCGATTCTTATTTAATACTGCCATGGAATGAAGCCCCAGGCACAAAGTTCCCATCGTAGTTTAATCTCTGGTGGTTTTAGTGGTTGTGTGACTTTGCCTTCTCATCCTAACCTCTGGTACAGGTTTAGGATCAATATGTACCAGCAGAGGGCTGTGCCCTCTGTGTGGAGGAGAACCCCAGATTCTGCCCGAGCCACACGGGGGCCCAGAGAGAATGGTGACAGATCACACAGACAAAGCACCTTGCAAACCAGAGCGGTGCAGGAGCTTGGCCCACAGCCATAGAGACATTACTTCTTCCTCGCATCACAGAGGCTACAGGCGACGAAACAGGTAGGAGCAGAGGAAGGGACTCAGAGCGGATGTGACCTCAAAAGCCAGGGACCTACAAGGGGGATGTGTGAGCATAGGTCATTTGTTGCCCTGGGTTGCCTAGGCATTGTCTCAACTTCTGGCATAATGCTCTCTCTAAATTCAGTGAGAGATTTCTGGCCACCTCCTAAGCACCTGCCCCTCGAACATCCTGATAGGGGATGAGGAGACTGGGGTCTACCTCCAAGTTCCTGCCCAGGGCGCTGTAATGAGCTGAATGGTAAATTGAGGACACAGGGCCATCTTGCAGGTCCAATTCCTTCAAGCACCCTTGCCTGACAAGCTCAGATCTTCCAGCTTCCACACTTTTGGGTGCTTGACCTCTCACCAAGAATTATAGAGCATGTGCTCATTTTCGCTCCCAAAGGAAGATCGTTGCTAATGTCTACCTAAAACAGTGTCTCCAAAGAAAGAGAACAGGACTCAGTCTGAGAATGTTTTCCTTTTGCATTTTCATCAGCCAGAGGAGAACTGAGTTTAGGGCACCAACATATGGCACCAATGTTAATTTTAAGGAAAATTTGGCACACTCAACATGCTAACTATGCTACTTTCTATGCACGTGATACTTGGCTTCAGTGGTGGCAATACAGTGCCAGATTTTCTTAAATGTCAGGCATTTTAAGAAATGGGTTCTCCGAATTTAAAATTACACACACAAAAAGTAAATGTAAATGCTACTGAGATATTTCTAAATAAAATAAATTTGACCCCTGGGGGAAAACAAGGCAACAGCTGACCAGAGGGCCTGGTGAACCATTGGTTGACCGTTAAACATCAGCAGCATACTGTTTTAACTTCTAGGCAATATATTGTAATCCCATAGTCCATTAATTAGGTGATAATCTGCAAAGAATGTCCAAATCTTTGGAGTGGAAGGAGCCTTGGCAGTTTTCCTTAAGGATTCCTCCTGTATGTTGACAGAACTCACCTATGCTACCTAAGTCACATGAGCAGGTGGGAATTATCCAATGGAAACAATTCCCCCTGTGTCTCGGCGTACCCCAGCATTCAGCAGTCCTCATGGTCAGAACAGTCTGGTAGCAAAATATATTGATCCTGGAGCCCTAGACTTGTTCTTACTAAGTTTCCCTTGACCACTTCAGTTTATCAAGTTCACCCCAAGTTCGGACATGACTCAACGGCTCATTGTCATCCACATGCTCTTGGGGGTTCTTTTCTAGGTCGTCATGTACATCACAGATGAAGTGCTCGTTTCAAGCTTGCTCTGTCTCTGCTTATGAGTGTGAGTCCAGATTTCCAGTTATTTGCAAATCCCTGTGACAGGGAGAGGTTGAACGGCATACTTCCCAACGGATTGATAAAACAGTACAGGGGGAGGAGAAAATTGGGAATGACACAAAGCCTTAAGCGGACCAGGACAGAGTCAGGGTCATGCAGTGGGCAGGTAATATATGAACTGAGATTCTAGACGCTTGGGCTCTATGACTTCACATCTCTCAGATCCTCCCTGTTCCTCTGTCAGATGGAGACATGAGTGAAATCTGAACAAGATGGCACCTGAGATCCTCTCCCATGCCTGAAACATTCTACAATTCATTCTCTTCATTTCATGGGTTTTTTTGTGGGGACTGAATGTAATAATGGGTATGAAAATTTTTGAAAAAGGTGAGAATTATCTCAGTGTAAGTTACCACAAAATCACAAAATAATTCTCTCAATAAACCTGAAATTGGTTTTTACTCCTATTACAAAAATCTTGGGTCAGGTTTAGGAGCTTATTTACTTTCAGGTGGAAAATGGAAGAATCTATAGAAGGTAAAAAGATACATTTAAAGAAATGAGTAGTTTAAGTATAAGTTAGTGTGGCCTTTCTGGAAATCAATTTAGCAATATGTACTAAGACACGAAAATTCATATCTTTTGACTCAGCAATTCTATTTCTAGAGAATCCAATCTAATGAAATGAGACTCAACCAAGATTTATGTGTAAAGTTGTCGACTGCAGTGTTATTTGTATGTTGCACAGAGATGTATAGTAAATAGTCAGTGTTGTAAAAGAAAACATATTCGTGCATGTAAAAGACATGAAAGACACAAACCAAAATATTAACAGTTACTCTTGGTGGTGGTATTATTGATTGTTTTCACTTTCTTGTTTAAACATTTCAGTATTAAATTTTACAATGGTAATAATGAATTTGTATTATTTAATGGTCATTAAAAATAAATTGTGTAGAGTTGCTCACCTTAATCTAATTCTGGTGCCAACTCATTTTGTCTTTTAATCCATCTTGATCAATAGCCAGTTTATCTCAACTGCTTTCACGACTTTCTTCTGTTCTGCTAATACAGCGCTGTGGGAGCTTTATGTGATGCCTGTCATTTGCCAGCAGCCTAGAGAGCACCCAGAGCGCTGAGTCACTGTCAGTTTTAGGGTGTCCACAGATGGTGCTCATTCCTTCCTTGAATATCCCACACATTCTTTCTTCACATGAGGTTCACAAGACTTGAATTGGTCCAGGACTCCTTTCTTCTAGAATAAAATATACCAAGCAACACTCTTAAAGTGTGGCTTGCTTGATTCTCCCTAAGAAGTTCTCTGGCAGGAGCATTCTCCACTCATGTTGAATTTCCCATCAGTCCCTACAGAATAGCTGTTTACCCTGAAAACCCAAAGATTTTAGAAATCATGGGAAATTCCCTAAAAGCTAGATTGAATTTGCTCGTATTTTGTTATTGTTAAATGGATCCAAATGAGTTACCTCTTACCAGGCCAGACTCTCAGTAGAAAGGTGTTCTGTTATTTGTTCACTCCATTATTCACTTATTTGAATTAGTTCTATCTTAAGTTAGTCTCACTGTTTCTTCAATCAGCACAAATGAAGATGAAAACTTGAATGGACCATTTCCCAAGTGCTCCATAAAATGATGTTGTCAAATGTACTCTTTTTATGAGGAAGCCAGAGAAGGTCAATAATCTAACAGAATCAGCCTGTTGCTGGTAAAGGATGGGGGGTGGGGGAGAGAGAGAGATTGAGATCAACCCAAACCAAGTTGTTCCCAACTGCTCAAAGTCTAAAAGCTCCAACGAACAGAAAATATACCGTGGGAAAGCACTTAGAAGAACTCTTTTGCTAACTCTTCCAAAGAAATATTCTTTTCCTGAAATCTTCTAGATTCAGTCTTGTAGCATTCAGACTCTCGGAACAGGCCCATCAGTATCTTAACTGGCTTTTCCTCACCACCTCATCAATTTGTCCCACAATTCTTATTCGATTTAGATCCGGTTATTTCTGCACACTTTTACATTGATTTGGAAAATGTCCTTCACGCTTCGGTTTCAGTCAGGACTCATGAACTGTCATTCGCATCAGGATGATTTTCCCCCTTTGTGACTTTGTGTGAGATGAGCCCCAGGCCTTGTGTGCTCCTTTCCAGACGTTGTTGCAAAAGTGGTTTGTGAGGCTGCTTCCATCTTCTCCCTGAATGTATATATGTATATTTCTTTCTCCCTTTGCCAAATTCCCAGAGTTGAAATCTTGCTTATATTGGTATATGATATTTTCATAAATTTTGAATCTGAAATTCAGTCCAATCCTTGTCTCCAGCATCGCTCTCTCCGGTCATCTAAACTCTCAGCAGTTATAGGTTTATAAAGATTACACACCCGGACGCATATCCGCAACTTGAACATGCCAGACAGGATCCTGTATGTTCAGGATGGATGGAGATGGAAAAAAACATTTCCATTACTGGTGATTCTATGAGAATTGGGTGTCTGGGGTTACATGAAACCAGCCAAAACAGGTTTTTAACATTTGTCTTTAGAGCTGTTCTTGGGCATTACCTTTTGATGGCTTTTGCCCAGATTTCCACTTTAAGTAGTTGCTTTTGTGATTGATTTGTAGAAGCTCTTAGATATCAAACGATACTATTTCTGTGTCATAAGTTGCAAATATTTTCCCAGTTTGCCATTTCCTTTATAATTTTATGTGATTTTTGACATACAGGAATTTTTTTCATATATAATCAAGCTAGTCAACTTTTCTAAATTCTAACTTTTAACCAAGGGCATTGAAAGGTCACAGGTTTAAGGCAAAGACACATGAAAGCCCTCCTACCGATGAGTTGGAGCCTTGGGCTTTGAATGAAGCTGGTGTGATGTCCCCTCCCACGTTGTTGAAACACCTGGGCAGGGGTGGGTCTGGGAGGAAGAGCTGGCTTTACACTCATCCCAAGGAGAAAGAGCCCACTCTGAAACTAGAGGAAGCAGGAGGAGAGTCTCTTGGGAGGAAGGCGGTGTGCGGAGGGATGGTGATGTCACTTATGTGTGTGTTTATAAGAGTCATTATGTGACTAGAAATTGGATGACTATTCTGTAACCTTTTCCAAGTTCCTGAGCTTTGGGCTGATTTCAGGGGAGTTTTTGGGGCCAATTCCTTCCCAGACTTGGGCAATCTGAATGATTCAGTGGACAGGGTCTCCTGGGTACAGGATACCCCTTTCAGTGGGCAGCAGTGTGGTAAGGAGGTGAAAGGGCATGCCTCACCGCAACTATGACTGGTCCCTGACAGATGCCACCACTGTACATCTGCAGAGTACATCCTTTCACTGTCTGCAAGGATCTTTCACACACTCTACCTTGTTCGATTATTATAGCAGCTATGTGAAGCAAGTAGGGTGCACCAGGGTTTCCTATGCTCCTTTTTACAGGGTAGAAGTAAACAGAAATTCAAATTTAACTGACTTTCCAAACTCACTTAGCGATTGAGTTATGAAGCAAGGTGAGGTGCACAGTCCAGTATAAAGGGGCCTAACAGAAGGTGCACAGGCAAAGAAATTGGGTACATTTGAGATGAAATGCCAGCTCAGCCACTTATTTGCTCTTTGACCTCATGCAAGTAACTTCCCTTCTGAGCTTTTATTTCTCATCTATAAAATGGAATAATGGTACTTGTCTTGCAGGTTTGATGTGGTGATTAAATCATGTAACGCTCCATTTTCTTGGATTCTTTGATCTTGATGGGGTTGTGTGTTTTTGAGTGCCACCTTGAAAGTTGTATGGAAGGAGTGCTATGTAAAGACACTCGGAAGAAATGGGAGAGCATGAAGGGCCCCTGCACAGGGCCTGGCACAAAGCGGACTCTGCAAAACCTAAGTCTCTCCCACCATGCCAACTTACACGCTCCTGAGAGCTGAGAGGCACTTGGAGCCTTTCCTCTGAAGGGTCATAGAGTGGTTTATCATCCCACTCACCCAAAAGCCCTTTCCCATCATAACATTTGGAGTGTTGCTGGCATTGAGGAATATGATTCATTAAAGAACTCAGTTATTTGCTCAGTAGGCCATTGTACAAGTAGGCTTGAGGAGTGTGTGCAATAGCGCATATGTAAATGTACGAGATCTTGAAAGAGGGTTATTGAAGTAAAACAGTCCATCAACAGGCTCAAGAGAGAGCTTAGTGTCATGGCCAAGAGCAGGAGTTAGCAAACTACCCCCCAAAGCCAAAGCCAGCATACCGCCAGTTTTTGTAAATAAAGTTTTATTGGAACACAGCCACTCCCATTTGTTTACAAGGCAACTATGGCTGCTTTCATTACAACAGCAGGGTGAGTCGTTGCAACAGGGACTGTAGGCCTCACAAAGCCAAAATATTTACTCTCCGACCCTTTATAGTCAAAGTTTGCCAACCCCTGGCTGAGAGCTGCTACTTCCAGGCTGTGTGATCTTAGACAAATCATTTAGACTCATTGTGCCTCAAATTCCTTATCTTATAAAATAGGAATAAAAATAACAGAGATTGAAGGAGACAATTGGTGTAAAAGCCTTGCACATGGTGAGTCCTCAGTTAAGGCCAGCTATCATTATTACTACTCATCCTATTGATTACAGCAAACCAGTGGGGTGTAGATTACAGTGGGGTAAAACACTCATCCTGACCCAGGAACAGAGCCCTGATTGTCCACCCCAGTTGTCGAAGGTTCTCCCTGCAGATGCCAACAGCAGCTAAAACAGTCACTCTTTGCTGCCGCAATCATGTTTTCTTAAGACCATCCATTTCAATGCCATTAGCTCAGCTTCCAGGATATTGAAAGCACACCCTACCTTCCCTCCTCTCTTGATGCAGACATTTGGATCAGCGTCTTTGGACGTTCGCCAGTAGTCTGTGTGCCTCTCTGGGAGAGGGGAATCGAGGAGGCGTTTGGTTGGAATTGAATGGCAAGAGTACCAGCCGCCTCCTCCTAAAAATATGAGCTAGATATTCCAAAAGGTGGGAACCATCAATCCAAGTACAAGGGAAGATTTTACATCTAGTTGTTTATTGTTAGAAAATTAAAAAAAAATTTTTTTTAAAGAAGACCAACTTTGACAAATGGCATCGAAAGCCATTAAGGAAGCTGAAAACGGCAGCCCCACTTTGCCTCCTAAATATAGTGGGAAACGCTTTCTCAACGTAAAGAAGAAGTCTTATCCTATAGCCCAATCAGCATATGGAGGTGATTTCCAAGAGAGAAGTGAAAAAAAAAAAAAAATCCCACAGCTCAACCTTTCAGAAGTATCATAGTCATGTAGTGAGAAAACCTCCTTGTACCCTCTTCCTCATTGTCAAGCTTTGCAGGTTAAAAGAGCCAAGAATCACCGTCCCCATGGGGAGCCAAATCTCCAGCCTAGCTTCTCACCAGTGGGGCTGGGCAGGGTCTTGGGGTGGGGTGCAGGCCTGGGAGGAGGAAAAGGGGTGGGGAGTTCTCCAGTCGAAAACTCATGTGCACACAGATGGTGCACGGGTGGTACCCCACCACCCCCAGGTACAGCACGACCTGTCCAGGATGCTTCCCTTTGTGGATTACCTGGACCCCAAAATGGCCATTGCCATAGGCTGTGCTTCATCAACTCGGCCTTGGCATAGAGAAGAGTCGCCCCCACCTCCCACTCCCCACTCCATCACTAGTAGCCTGGGTAGGTGGTGGAAAAGCATGGATGAGTGCAAGTCACAGGGCTTCCTCCATCAGGATCCCTCTGCTACCATCCCATGCCCACTCCCACTTCCCTTCTTGTGTAGACTCTGTCATTTACACTCAACAGGGCTTTGTGGAGCACCTCCCTAAAGTAGTTCTTAACCTTGGGGGGGTCATGAGAATCACTTACAGAGCTCTTAAAATACACCAATGCCTGGGCCCCACTCCCCAGAGATCTTGATGAAATTTAGATCTGAGGAGGGGCATAGGCATTGCATTTTTTTAGGCATAGGGGGATATTGTATGTTTAAAATGTGCCAAATGATTCTAATGTGCTGACCTACTATGTGCTGGGCACTCTTCTAGGTGGGTACAACAGTGAATAATATAGGCAAGCCACCTGGTCTCATGGAGCTTACGGTCTAGTGGAGCAAGACAGAGGATCAATAAATGACTGGCCAAGATATTTTCTGATAGTGCTACCAGGAAATAAAACTTGGGGCTGTGAAAAAGAGAGCTGGAGGATGGGGAGATTTGTAACTTCAGGTTACCCAACTGTAGAGTGGTCAGGGCAGCATCGTTGTGGGGTCCTACTTTCTTCTTTGCTTATAAGCTCTATTAGCGCTCAGGGCCAGCGACAGGTCTGTGGACAGACGTCTGTTCCTTGTTCAGGACAGCTGGCTTCACTGTGGTCCCCGAGCCCAGTTTCTACAGGCTGAGGGATAACGGGAGACCCTGATTGGACAGCCATCTCAGAGAGCATGCCTTATCCTCGTGGGTTACTCCCAGAATGCCCCGCCCTCTTTCCCTTTCACCTACTGTTAACTGACCACTCCACTCTGAAGCCATATCCTGTTGTCAGCACCATTTATTAAACACAGTTTGCTGACCTGTAATAATGATAATACAAAAAGAAGACTGGACCACACTTCTTATGTGCGGGCACTCTGCACACATACTATCTCATGTAACCCTCCGCTGAGGCAGGCTTCATCAGCCGCTTCATACATGTGGAAACCAAGGCTCTGAACTGTGAGGAGACTTAGATTGTGGCTTGCCATCTCAGATCCTTTAGATTCCCTCCACCTCGGAGAATCTGTGGTTCTACAGTCTCTAGCTCGCTTCCTCAACTAGGAGGCAAGCTCCCTGAGGAAAGGCATTGCACCTTACACATCTTTCTCTCCTCAGCCCCCACGGGCCTTGCTTGTGGTGGCCAATAAACACACCAGAGATCAACCTGTGGAGGCAGCCTGGCCTCATCACTCAAGGAAGCTTCCAGGCCTACAGGCCTCAGTGTTGCTGCTCATAAGCTCAGACTCTGTCCTTTCCCCTGGAGGCTGCCTGGTGGAGTCTTCCCCACGCAACATTGAGACTCCTTAGAGTGCCATTAAGCAGCTCACAGACATTTATAAATCAGTCCTGTGGGCATTTGCCCCAAGGTCTGTCCCATGGAAAATCCAAAAGAAACTGTTATTTTATGCTCCCCTTCCTTTTTGTTTTGCTAATTGAATTTTTAAAAACTGAGATTAAAACACCAAATAAAGTCATTTGCAATTCCTAGACTAGGGATCATTACTCATAAGGCAGACTTGTGCTGATATTTTAAGGCATTAGGAGAGCTATATCTTTGAAGAGAGTCCCCTATTTTTTTCAGCTTTATTGAGGTATGAGTGACAAATAAAATTGTAAGATATATTTCAAGTGTACAACGAGATGATTTGATACACATATATATTGTGAAAGGATTCTCTCATCTAGTTAATTAACACATCCATCACCACATATTTACTCATTTTTTGTGTTTTGTTTTGTTTTTTGTTTTGATGAGAACATTTACGTTCTACTCTCTTAGCAAATTTCAATTATACAGTACATGGTTACACCTATAGTCACCATGTTCTACGTTAGATCCTCAGATCTTATTCATCTTATAGCTGAAAGTTTGTACCTTTTACCAACCTCTCCCTATTTCCCCCACCCCCAGCCCATGGTAATCACCACTCTACTCTGTTCTATGAGTTCAGCTTTTTTAGATTCCACATGTAAGTGAGAACATGGGGTATTTGTCTTTCTCTCTCTGACTTATTTCACTTAGCATAATGGCCTCAAGGTCCATCAATGTTGTCACAAATGGCAGGATTTCCTTCCTTTTTAAGGCTGAATAATATTCCATTGCATATACACCACATTTCTTTTATCCATTCATCCACTGATGGACACTTAGCTTGTTTCCATACCTTGGCTATTGTGAATAATGCTGCAATGAATATGGGAGTGCAAGTATCTCTTTGAGATAATAGTTTTAATTCCTTTGAGTATGTACCCAGAGGTGGGATTGCTGGATCCTGTGGTAGTTCTAGTTTTAATTTCTTGAGGAAACGCCATTCTGTTTTCCATAGTAGCTGCACCCCTATTTTAGTAAAATAACAGACGCACACACACAAAGAATGTAGCAGCACACGTGAGTGCATGTGCATGCGTGTGTGTGTATGTGTGAGGCAGGGAAGAAGAGAGCGAGGAAATGAATGTGGTGATACCTCATTGAAGACAAATTCACGTAAAAAACTGAGAAGTTACAATAACCATCCTTCTGAATTTGGACACCTCCTCCCTTGTGCCGATGTCCTTTTTGATCTTCACAGTTGAAATGCCTAAGGAAGAACACAAAACTGTCTCGGATATAAGTCTGTGATTATTTCAATTTGCTAGAAGAGTAACGAAACCCTCCGAGGTGTAAGCACTGGTGGCGTTTTCCCCTTTCCTCTCCTGTCTTCCTTTGCATTTAGCGGAGGAGCGCTGTCGTTCAAGGAGACTGAGCTGGGTCTGCCCACTGCAGCCACCCAGCCCCAGCTCCGGGCAGGAGCCTGAGAGCAGATATGTGGCCCTTAACCCAAGCCGAGCCTTTTAACTGGCCTTTGTGGTCCTTCTGAGACAGGAAGAAATGCGTGCCAAAGAGTCCTAATCTCACATTCTCTTGATGCCGAAAACCCAGATTTAAGAGGCTGAGGTTGTTCTCCAATCCCAACACATGCCCTGTCGGCCTTGAACCCCACGTCATGCTCACAGCAGGAAAGAGCCCACAGTGACGATGCCTGCCGCTGTAAATTTCTCCACAGGGCAAATGCATTCAGACTGGTTCTGAACTGGCAACCAGTGGTAGTATTAACTTACAGGAGGGAAATACAACCCGAATGAGCATCTGCTCTTAAAGCCACAGACAGACCTGTTTTAAAAAGCAGATATATCGATTCCCAGGAAGAGACTCCCAACCAGAACAACGACTGTACTGAGTATCTTCCCAGCCGTCAGTGCCATGCAAGGCTCAGTGGGAGACAGCGTGTGCACCCCAGGCTAAGGGAGCCCGTGTGCTGGCTGGGAACACAAAACCTAACCACGAAATCATCAGAGTGGGATGCAGGGAAAACACTGCTTCTCCCACAGCTCCGTGTGATGACGCTATAGGATTTGAAAGGAGGGAGAGACGCTGGGCTTAAGAGTAGGGAGGAAAGGCTTCCGGAAGAAGCTGAACTGGAAGTTCAGCCTGGAAGAATGGGAGGGATCAGTGGAAAGAATATTCCTGGGTGGCCGACAAGTCTAGACCCAGGCAAAATGGTCGGAATGAGTTTGCCCCATGTAGAGAGGAGGGAAAGCCTGGTCTGCCTGGATTGAGAGGATTTTAGAGAGAGGGAATCAATTGGACCTGCTCATAGGGGACTCTGAAAGTCAGGGGGAGAGTGTGCATTTGATTTGCATGGTTTATCAGGTGGGGATTGTGCGTAGCTACAAGCCACAGAATTCTGAACACATTTTCTTAACCAAGTAAAGGCTTCATTTTCTCAAAAACAAGACCAGCACCAAGCAGGAGCAGGAGTTCCATACTGATGTTCTTCCTCTCCCCTCTACCGTACTCTGTAGGAAGCATTGCTGTTAACCTTGTTGCTTCATGGTTCCAATGTGACTGCTCCACCTCCAGGCACATATCCACATTCCAGGCAGAAAGAAGAAAGACACGAAAGGATAAAGCAGGTGGTTTCTGCATTAGGAATGCAAAACCTTTCTCAGAAATCCCTAGCAGCCTTCTGCTTACATCCCACTGGCCAGAACTGTGGCACAAAGCCACCCATGACCGAAAGGATGTCTGGGAAGGCTGGTGTTGTCGCTAGGCACTTCGTCCCCACAGGCAAAATCAGGGCTCTGATTCTTAAGAAGAAGGGGGAATGGGTATTGGAGCAGCAGTTACCGAGTTCTACACTGTGGTTGTAGGCTCCCGAACAGAGAATTGTCTTAGAAAAAGTGATGACTTTTTAGAAGATGGATTTGGCACTGGTATTCAAGGGATTTGGAAAGAAGGAGAAAAAGGGTCTGGAAGGGCAGATGGAAACTGTTGAAAGTAATCTAGGAGTGAAGTGGTGGGCACGTGGACCAGAGTCCTAGATCTGGAAATAGAGAGAAGGTGAGAAGCTCATGGCCATTTCCAAGCAACAGTGAGCGAGATTTTGTCACAACCACCCAACAACGAGTGGTCAAAGCGGAAGGCGCTGGCAAACTGACTTCTTGGTCCTTTATTATTTGTTTTCTGTGTGTCAAGTTAACATTTGGGATGGATGTGAGAGAACTTATTAGAAGGAGAAGTTGACAAAGAAAAATCCCGGAATCAGACGTATTGAGGCAATATCAAATCCTGACATACTATTACATTTTAATGTGACAAGTACCTGAGGTGCAGAAAAGGGACGAGTTAGTTAGGTTCAAGGTGAGGATTCTGATAGGAATCTGCTCTTTCCTGGAATGGGAGCGTTGCTTTCCAGGGCTGTTCTCTAAACACCACACACAGCGGACCATTAGAATAGCCTGTAGAATACCTTTGTGCTTAACAAGCAAGTTGAACCAGATCTGGAAACAAATTATATCCCTTTTGATGACTAATCCTAAACAAAATAAAAGCACATTCTCCTATTTGTTAGAAGGGGAGCAGAAAGGGAAGCATACAAGGGAAGAATTCCACAGATATTTTTTTGTAGTTTTATCTACTAGTGATTGTTAAAAAAAGAAAAAAAAAACAGAATAAAATCATTTTAAGACTAGAAAATTATTGCAATTTGAAAATTTATCACTTAAAAATGTTAGGAAGTACCAGTCACTGTCCAAGGCAGTGAAGATGCAGAAAAGTTCAGGAATTGTCCTGACCTCCGGGGGGTCAGTGTTGGGGGCTGGCAGATGGCTGCAATACTCCGGGAGGAAGCTGCCCCAGATGTGGGGACAGACTCTGGGAGCCGAGGGGAAGGAGGGACTCACTCCTTCTGAGGGCTGGGGCACACTTTGACATTTTAGGATTCTGCAGTAGCATAAATAAGATTGGACTTTAATTTAAGCCTGAAAGGAGCTTTTAAGCAACTTCACTACCTTAGGGCCCTGGGGAGGACCTGACATTGCTCAAAACACAAGAGTCTCATCCTTAGCACCTCAGATTTCTTTCTCAGCATTGGGAACGAGCCAAGGAAAAACTAAGGGATGGCGAGAAGGGAGCAGCTGCATCAGTCATATTTGCAGTGTGTGATTCCATAATGACATTGAATCTTTACATCAGACTCGTCTTTATCTGAACTTCCAAGGTTGAATGTAGTTTATTTTTGACTTATATATACCTGGCTTTCTTAGTGGTTAATCAAAGGCTAGCCCCACTTCGTAGGTCCCCAGAGTCTTCCTCTGTTGTATAGAACACACCGACAGAGAGGGCTGAGCGCTGGTTGGGGAAGGAGGAAGTGCAGGAATTGATATCATCAAATTCTTACAAACCAGCTCCCCTCTTTATATACCATATGCATATTATTGGGTGCGTGCCATGGCTCTGAGTTGATTAGATGGTGAAGTCTGGTGGCCTTGACTATTGTTGAATATTTCCCAAGTATCCTCAGTTACTCTTTTTATAATGATGTGTGCAGTAGCATTTTTTTGTATGTTCCTTTTATATTTCTAAACTAATTTTTAATTTATATACAGTACGAGTCATTCTTTGAGTTCTGTGAATTTTGACAAATACAGAGTTGTATAACCACCACCACAATCAAGATACAAAACAGTTCTTCAATCCCTGCCCAAAAACATATGTTCCTTCCACAGATGGCTAACCTTATCTATTATGTGTTAATTCTCATCACTTTTGTTTGCAAAGGGTCATATTTTCTGACAATATCTACCAGTCCTGAGGCCCACCAGACCAAATATGCTGCTATTCCCAGAGATGGACAAAACGAAGCTTTTTAACACGCATGTGTATATTTGCTGAGCTAGGAGTGAGTATATCAAGGTTTCTTGATCTATGAACATAAAACCAAAAACTGACATATATTCTAAGGACATTTTTCCCAAAGAAAGTTGGAGAGAAATTCTAACATTCCAGTGGGAGCTCCATCCACAAGAGATAAATTAGCTCTGAGGGTTGGGACGGAGAACTGCTAAGTCATATCTCCAATTCATTTCCTTCCTTTAAATGGGTCACGAGGACGGAGATAACCCCAATACAAGAGCAGCTGTTCTAGTGCTCAAGAAATTACATTGACTCCTGCTTTCCAGAAACTAGACCTAAGCATTAGCACTTTCCTAAATAAAACCCAAGTCCATTTAACCTGTGCAAATCAATAGCTCAGTTTGTTGTTGGTGTTTTCATAAGGGCTCTTTAAAACAACAACAACAAATATATATATATATATATATGTATTTTATATACATATATATAAATGGTACATAAGCATGCTCATTATGGACAATTTAAACAATGGAAAACTAAACTTGACTTTATGTTATGTCTTGGTGCTATTTAGGAACTTTTAAAAAATATGTTATGTGAGTTCAATTGACTATTTCACATGTGAACAGCTCTGGTCACCAATCAATATTTTCTGACCACCTAGGAGACTCAGCCCACGTCATGGGCTGACAGATTAACTTTTATTAAAAAAATGGGAGGAATTTGGGTTTATAAATTAAATGGGGGCCAGAAGGGTATCCAGAAGGGCCTGGGGTCTGGCTACCAGACATCTGGTCACCTCTTCTTGGCTCTACCACTAACCCAGGGAGTGACACAGCAGACCATTCACTTCTTTGAGAACACATTGTTCTCTCTGCCAGATGGGTGCAGAGGCCCATCTATTTCTGCCAATCACAGGAATGCAAGACTGGATCATTACTTGCCAAATAACACAGCTGAAGAGCTCAGTAGTACAACTACATACATATTAAGACAATTATGTCGAATCATTAGAACGTTTCATTGAAAGATTCAAAGTCTCCTTTTGTTATCACAAATTCGGAAAGAACCAGGTGATTCAGTAAAATCCCACTTTGGAGGAACCTGCTAACAAGATCCCTTTGTATGAACAGAGAGCAGTCAGAGTCAGTCCATCTGTGTCCAGCCTGCCTTCCTTCCACAGCTCCCACCCTTCACTTCTTATTCTTAGACTTTTCCTCAACCCTCCCCTCCTCTCTGCTTCCCTCTCCCAGGATAGACCACATAAGTCAAGTGCCACTCTCCCAAATTAAAAGGGAAGCCAGTGTCTCCAAGAGTAAAAGAGAACATTTTCCAATGAAACACAGGAAGTCTTCAGGGAATAAAGAACGTGAGGGAATATTCTCTCCTGAATTTCAGGATGAACAGAAATCAGTGTTGTGTGGTGGAGATGGACAGATCTGCCCTTGGCATGCTGACTCATCGTGACTCTTCTGAGAGCACTTACCGGAATGACCTTCGATTCGAATGAGAACCACAAAATACCAGTAATTTTATCTGGGGAATATTTATATTTTGGTGCAGTAGGTGAATTCCCAATTAAAGGGCATTATTAGAAGTATTTTTCCCCCCCAAACTATATGTAGTTTCATCTTGGCTAGGCCTTCCATTTCTAATTGGTCATTATGGTTCAAAAAAGAGATTTTGTTTTTGTTTTTAAAATCCGTTCACTCCCCATTTCCTCACATCTAAGTCTCATGGATGATACCTGTGAAAGAAGACCTCCCGAGCCCCAGAGTCCCCTAACACAGATCAATCCACTATTTTCCTCCTCAAACTATTTGCTTCCTGACGTATAGCCTATTGAGTGATTGAGTTTACATGGAAGAGAGCCAGGAACCTAGAACATTCTCTGACCACAGCAATGAAAATGTACGATTGTTCTAAAGCCTCTCCGTCCCCTCCCCACCCCCACATTAGTACAAAGGGTGGACTGCCACTAACTTCCCAAACTTTTCCTTTGGGTGAAAGAGTGCAGGGTGACTACCCCTTCTTGCCTTATGTCTCATATCCTCAGTTTAGTGGTCTTTCTCTCTATCTCCTACTGCCCGTTGGACTTTCCAGGCATGTTTTCTGACGAGTCGTAGAACCTGTGGCACTCTGAGGATGGTTCCCTGGCATCAGTGTAGCCAGGATTTAGGGCTTATCTAGAACCTGAGGGTCAGTTCAGAGAACGGTGCCCTTGGACACTGAGGAGGGAAAGCAACAGCACACACGTGTGTATATTGAGTTCTTCCCATAATAACCACCTGAGCATTTATGAGCGTGCTTATGATCTGATTAGGGACATCCCCAAAAGTCACCTGCAGTCTAAATAACGTAAGATAAAATTCTACATGTTAAAGTTCCGTGTGGAGACTTTAGAAACAAGAACCATTCATCCCTTCTCTCATCCCACAGCAGTTCACTGAGCATCTGCCTTGTGGCAGAGGCCATGCTGGGGACTGGAAATGCAGCCGTGAATGAACAGACTCAGTCCCTGCCCCCACAGTCTAGCAGGAATTTCGAGAGCTGGTTTTGACCCAGCACTGTCCCAGGGTCTGAGACTTTGGGTTTGTCAAACAAGTCCTCCTATCTCTAGGAAGGTGACCTCTGATATTAGACTGGGGCAATTCTCCAGCTTCCCATAGACTGGCTGAAATAGTTCACGAGACACCCAATCCCTTTGTCCCCACTCACCAATGCCATGTGTTACTAATGTAGGCCAGAAGACCTCTCCATAGTAGGAAAGAGAGCTGTAGAGAAGGGATGGGGGAGTATTCTTAAACCAGAAGGTTGAGCTCCACACTGAATGAATGGACTCATCCTGGCCTTACCTATCGGACTCTTTGAGTGTGGTACGCATTCACTACTGCAACAAGACCAACTCAGCTAAAGGCGTGGAGTCTTGGCTTTGAAATTGCAAAGCAGAGGCCCAGATGCCAGTCCATGGTGACCAAGGCTTCAGCTTGGAGAACAGATAATGTCAGTGGGCATCAATCCATCCATCACCACCCCAGCCCTCCTCTCCTGTCCACTCTTTCTTAACCCTCAAGGGCACCACACTGTCTGGTGTTTAACACACTTTCACGTACACACTCTATTTTAAGTCTCCAACAACCCTACGGGGATATCCCAACCCCCATTTCATGGATGAGAAAATCAAACCCTCAAATTAACTTGCTCAATTTCCCACAGCTGCTAACAAAGCCAGCATTCAAACCCAGATCCTCAGGCTCCAGCCCAGTGCTCTTTCCACTATCCCCTAGCTGTGTACTTCTACAATTTCAGTTCTTCTTTCTTTCCACATATTGTTTCAGCACGTCCTGGTGGGCAACGACCTTACAACCTGCTGGTTTTCTGGGAGCAGCCACAGATTACTGACCAGGGAGGGCCCGCAGATCGCCTGCCCCCTTTCTTGGCTGAGTAGATTTTTGCTGCCTCCAAGCCTCTCTCGCCTCCTGCATAGGAATCCCGTATCTGTCATGGATGCCTGTGGACCTATTTTAGAAATAGAGGGGAGCTCATGGGTGGCCCACATTGAGGTTTTCTAGGAGTCTATTAATATTTTTGCAGAGGCTGCTCAGAGTTTGAAGTTGGCTCATTTTAGGATAAATGATCTCCCGAGGAAGACTTCCTTTCCCTGCTCTTCCCTTCCACACTCCCTATCCCCAATATGGATTTATTTTTGGGATGTTTCTCTTTTACCCCCTAGGGCTTTTTCTTAGCACCCTGTGCTCAAAAGACAGGGATATTAATAACTAGCAGCAGCTATAGCTGACATCTCTCAAGGAGGCCAAGAGGAAGTAGATCTAGTTCTCCTTGACCTCTGAAGGGACTGGCAATGCTCCTTCAGATCTTTATGCAGAAAGGGACTGCTGTTTTAGAGATCTGGAAAAATGTCCGTGGATGGATCACAACGCTGTTTTAAACCTCCTGAGTTAATGATTTTATTCCAGAGCAGGCACACTACTATTTTAGGGGTGAGGGTGTGTATATGCACAAGTCAGAAACTGGGGAAAAATTTTTATCATATTAAAAGAGGGAGGAAATCGGGGGCCGGCCCCATGGTGTAGTTGTTAAGTTTGGTGCACTCTGCTTCAGTGGTCCGGGTTTGCAGGTTTGGATCCTGGGTGCGGCCCGACACCACTCCTCAGCTGCGGCAGCGTCCCACATATAAAACAGAGGAAAATGGGCACAGATGTTAGCTCAGGGACAATCTTCCTCAGCAAAAAAACAGATGGAGGAAACCAAAATGTACGTACGTATGTAAGGTCTCTGCATTTGGGCTACGTAATTCTGCCGTTTATGTTGAAAAACCCATTGCCTCCATTCAACAATGTTTCTTTGCTTTACTAGATCAATGGTGACAAAATAAAAATGCAAACACTGAAAATAAATATGTTTTTGAAATTAGCATTATATTAGAAATATAACTCCTAATATGTTAAAACGAGTCAATTAGGAGACTATGTCATAACTAAAAACAAAAATATTGAATAAAGGCAATAAGAATGTGTACAAACCAAAATACCTTCCTATTGAAAATTAGTGATAACTCCTTTCCAGGTAAGTATAAGATATAGCACATGGTACAAAGACACTGGATGTCATGAGCTGTGCATTTTCAAATACCTTCTTAACAATAAAATACACAAAAAACTCAACAAGTTCTGGGCCATGCTCTGACATGTCTCTTTTTCACTAACTTTCCAATCAAGCTCTCTAATCTGAAACAGGGGTCATTGCCTCTTAACCACATCAGAATAAAACAGACAGGACCAGTTTCATTTGGATGAGCTCTGCTGTGGTTTGCCATTGTCACTTGGAGCCTGGAAGAGTTCTCTCCAGTCTGAGCAGCCTTTTTGCTCCAAAGGGGGTACAAAACCAACTGTGGCCAAAACGAAATTCCAGAGAAAGGATCCGCCATTTTTTCCCTCTATTTTGATAGGACACATCAGCCTTGTCTGAAAGCCAATTATTTTTATAAATGTAACAAATTCTTGGACCAGAGCCACACTCTCTATAACTCCACGTGAATTTAGGGCTCAAGACCTGCTGAATTCCAAGCCGAGACAATCAAGCAAACATGGAAAACCATCCTTGAGCCTCTGCCCTCCCCATCCTCATCCCGGTCCTTTCCACAGCGGCAGCACCACTGCCCTCATTTCGATGCTCTTCCCACACACCTCCCAGTCTCATACAGCCACACGTTCATTCTCCCGTCCACATCGCCTCCTGCAAGTGCCTGGTCCCTGAGGCAGCAGTGGCAGAAGACTAGCGTTTCATTAAGAATTTTAGGAAGAAGCAGAAGGATGGGACACAACTGGGCCTCCCTTTCGCCAGAGGACACGCAAGCTTTCCCTCTTGCTTAATCCCTAAGTCTCAGCCCTGTGGAAAGAAGACCTGCCAGGGCTATCTTCCCACTCACATAAACACAAAGATTAATAGACGTGATTTTTTAGTTCTCCGACATTTTCATGTAACAGTTGTAAATAACACCCAAATATTCATAAAATAAGGACACATATTCTTCCCTCAGTTGGATTGTCTGTGTATGGACTTGGTGATCCAATATGAAAATGGCCATTTTTGTTTGAATTGTGCTGCAGTTCTCAAACCTCTCATAAGGACACACATGCAATTTGCGTACATCCGGGTCCTGGTAAAAACTGCATTTGCCTCGCTAAGCACTACAGAAAATCACTAGAGGCTGTTGGTCCTCTCACCCGCCCCTGGGACCCTCAGCCTGCACTGCTCAGCATGCAGCCATTCCCAAGGGCCAGAGCCCTGAGTTAGTCCAGGACCCTATCCCAGCCCTGTCTCCAATGGCCTGAGGCCAGACCTTACACACGGCCCAGCTAAGCGGCCGTGAGGGATCCTCTGATGAGCAAAGGGGACCAATCCCATTCAGACTCAGAGGATTTGAATAGATAGGGCTCTCACTCACTGGAAATGTGGCCACGCTTTGCACTTGACTGTGACAGCCGCGGGAAGGGGGAGACCCATGCGCAGTTTTAGAGACTTCCAATCTTGGAATTTTTCCCCTGAAGTTGCTTTGAGTGGAAAATTAGAATGCATAAGTTGCCAAGATGACTTTGTAACACTGGGTTACGTGCTTTTCTTAATCATAGGGATCTCGTCCTCTCGACACACCCCAGCAGCACACCTGGCTCGGCGTGGATGCTCAGAAAATCTGAGATCTGAGTTAAGCGTTAAAGTCCCTTCTCCTGTGTAGCCTTGACTGTCCCCATCCTCCAGCAGCAAAGGCCTCAAAGACAGGAAGAGGCAGTGGAAATCACTGGTTCTCTTAGAGAAGAAACAACTCAGACATATTTATATCACCGTTAGCAGATGCAATTTCATCTCAGGCTGAAAAGTCGCAGCAGAGTGCAGCTGGTTCTGCCTCCTGCACCGAGTAGCTGTGGGACTTGAGCATGTCACTTCATGTCTTGGGGCCTTGGTACCCTCATCTTAAGTGGGGACAACAGCCCATGCGTGGGCAGGTCTCTTCCCAGTCAGTCCACTTCTATGTGCGCCCCCCCCCCCCCAGCTCTGGTTCTGTGGCTGAGCATTTACACTGAGCCCCAGGGTCCGCTTCCAGGAGGCCAGTGCTTCCCACACTAGTAACCAGGTTTGCAAGGCGAAAAGACAGCGATGTTCTGACAGCCCCAGGATAAATGAGGGTCGGTGTTAAACCAGCATTACTCTTCATGAATTAGTACTGCCACCTAACCAAAACTCTTAAGGGAAAGAGGGATCTTTTCTTTAAACAATAAATTTCTTTCTCTTTAAAGGAGAATCGCCGAGGATGCAGAAGGAGATGAAGAGGATCAAAGATGAGAATGTGCATTTCGGTCTGGGTGTGAAGAGAGCCGCCTCCTTCCCCCACTGTCTGCAGCCAGTGGTTTCCCGGGAGAAAGCTCCCCAAAGACACCCCTTCCCGGAAGCTCTCCGGGGGCCTTTTCCCCAGTTTCGGTATGAACCTCCTCCGGGAGACCTGGACGGGTTCCCGGGGGTCTTTGAAGGAGGAGGGTCTCGGAAACGGAAGAGCATGCCCACCAAGATGCCCTACAACCAGCCCGCGGAAGCCGCCGCTCTCGCGCTGCAGCCCGAGGAGAGCAAGGCCCACGGCCCCCCAGGCCTCCCGCTGCTGTTCGCGCAGCCCCCGCGCCCCGCGCAGGACTCGCAGATGATCGACCTGTGCGACGTGGGCTTCCAGTTCTACCGCGCCCTGGAGCCCCTGGGGGGCAAGGCCGTGAAGCAGGAGCCCGTGAAGCCGAGCGCCGTGTGGCCCCAGCCCGCCGCGCCCCCGTTCCTGCCCTCGCCCTACCCCTACTACCCCAAGGTGCCCCCGGGCCTCCTGCTCCCCTTCTTCCTGCCCTCGGCCTCCCCCTTCCCCTTCGGCCGGCACGCCTTCCTGCCCAAGCCGCCCCCGGAGCCGCTGCTGCCCCACAAGGCCGAGCCCGCGGGGGCCGAGGAGGCCAGGCAGAAGGTGGAGAGGGTGGACGTGAACGTGCAGGTGGACGACAGCTACTACGTGGCCGTGGGCGGGGCGCAGAAGCGCTGGCAGTGCCCAACCTGCGACAAGTCCTACACGTCCAAGTACAACCTGGTGACCCACATCCTGGGCCACAGCGGCATCAAGCCGCACGCGTGCGCGCGCTGCGGGAAGCTCTTCAAGCAGCTGAGCCACCTGCACACGCACATGCTGACGCACCAGGGCACGCGGCCCCACAAGTGCCAGGTGTGCCACAAGGCCTTCACGCAGACCAGCCACCTGAAGCGCCACATGATGCAGCACAGCGAGGTGAAGCCGCACAACTGCCGCGTGTGCGGCCGCGGCTTCGCCTACCCCAGCGAGCTCAAGGCGCACGAGGCCAAGCACGCCAGCGGGCGCGACCACGTCTGCGTGGAGTGCGGCCTCGACTTCCCCACGCTGGCGCAGCTGAAGCGGCACCTCACGGCGCACCGCGGCCCCGTGCAGTACCGCTGCTCCGAGTGCGACAAGACCTTCCAGTACCCGAGCCAGCTGCAGAACCACGTGATGAAGCACAAGGACATCCGGCCGCACATCTGCTCCGAGTGCGGCATGGAGTTCGTGCAGCCGCACCACCTCAAGCAGCACTCGCTCACCCACAAGGTACGCGCCGCGCCGCCGCGGGGCCTCGGGGAGAGCCGCGCAGCCCTGGGGGCCCCGCGCCCTCCGCACCTCCCACGCCGCGGGGCCCCCGGGGCCTCCCTCCCCTGGGCGTGGGGGAGGACGGGGAGACCAGCAGTGAGGCCCTTTCCCGGCTGGCCGTCTAGGCCCACGGTGGGCCTAGAAATAAGGAGTGCGGACAGTTTGGAGAGGAGGGGAGCAAGGATGAAGGAAGCAGCTGGTCCTGTGTGCGGCTTCTTAGCCTCCTCGAATCCCTAAACTTCTGTTTCTGGAAAGTTCATCCGGGGCACTAGCCTGAATGTGTCTTCAGGCCCTGCGCACCCAAGACCAGCTCTTAGTGGTCTAGATTAGTGTGCCTGAGACATACTAACCAGAGCCTTCTAGAAAAATCTAGAGAATTCTCTTGGTCTTTCACTGCTGAAGCAGTGGCTACCTTTTGGGTTGTTTTCTCCTGTTTTCAACTGTGAGACCTGCTTCGTGAACAGGTGGCTCTGAGGGAGCAGAGGCTGGCCGGCGTCCGGTGGGGCCTGTGTGTCCCCCATGAGCCCCTGCCTAGTTGGGTGCAGTGCCTGGTGGCTTGTATTGTAGGAGGCGTGAGAGAACACCTTTCTCTGGTTTGGTTTTATCTTCCCTGGGCTCAGGTCCTCAAGCAGAAACAAGGGCCCCAGGTCTAAGTCCAGCCTAGTTTGCAGCGGAAGCCCTGGAGTTGTTCCGGATGAGCTGAAGCGAGGCCCCAGCAGTGTCCCTGACATCGCACCCAGCTGAGGCGACTTGGGTCTGCTTTGAGCTTCCAAAGGGTGGTTTGCCCCACTGACCTCTACCCTCACACCCTTGACTTCAAGTGGTTTTCTTGTCGGGAGAGACTTCTAGCAAGCCCGAACTTCTAAAACATTCTTTAATTCGGAAAGGTCAGGGAGGACTTAGTCCAGCCAAGGTAACGTTTCTGCTCTGTCGTAATGAGGTTCATTTGATAGGTTAGGACGAAATACGGGGCATCTCTGGCTCTGCAGTGGGACAAAATGTGGGGCTGCCTGGTGGGCTCTGCACAGACAGCTGCTGCCCTACAAAAGGCGCCTGGAGATACCATCCAGAGAGGAGGTGCCTGCCAAGTGCAGGGACCGTCAACAAAGAGCCTAGGCTGAGATCCAGCCACAAGGGGACCCTCTGCTGATTTCAGGGACTCCTACATGTGTGGAAAAGGAATCAAAGGTACCTTTTAGAACATCTACAAATTCTGTAAGATAGTAGATAATGAAGTCAAAATGGGGAAAACAGCCTGGTATCTGAAATGTCTCAGTTGAATTAGGAAACAAAATGCATTTTAGTTAAATGTGTCGGCAGACAGTGAGAGGGGGGATTTACCGAATGCTTACTGCATGCTGGGAGTGTGACTTCTCACGGAATCCTCTTCATCAGCTCTAGGGCTGCCTAGGGTATCATTACTTCAGATTCGCAGGTAGAGACACCGAGGTGTGGGGACATCACCCAGCATCTGTGATGCCAGCACCTGAGCGCAAACACTGTTGTCTGGACTTCCCCTTCCTGCCCTCACCCCAACAGCCCCGCAGGCTCCCAATCCGTGACCTCACTGATCTTGTGAGAGACTCAGCAGCTTCTCTGGCTCCCCAAAGCTGTGTCCCGGCTCCCGGTCACTTGGGTCCTAGGCAGGCCCACGTGTGAATTTTACTTTAGACACAGAATTCTCTTTAGAGAATTCCCAAAACAGTGATAAGTAGGTTCTTCTCCTTGGTCCCAGCACCACTGGATCTGGCCAAGTATAGGGAGAGTCTTGAGAAGAAAGATGCTGAAGTAAATTTTAAAACCCATCCAGAAAATTGTTTTCATTAATTTCATAATTTTAAACTCACTGTTTGAATATGCAACACATTTTAAACATTCATCTTACGAGGACATTAGAATTTAGATCTCTTCATTAGCATAAATCTGTGCTCCTCTGCAGTCATTTAGACGAGAGAGTATTCCAGCTGGAAAGAGTCCCCAGGCTCTCCTGACTGGTGGACCACTTCATCCTGAGATGAGGAAGCCTTCCCTGGGAGAGGCTACTAGACTTGTCTCAGGCAATGCAGCCTGTAAAGGCTGGGCTGGTGCCGGGGCTCACCCAGATCGAGGAGTGGTACTTTCTCACCGTGTCCCGAATTAAAGAAATGGAAATAGAGGCAGAGAGAGAGCTAAGCCTGGACCCGCTCCCACCTTAGGTCACTATGGATACCAGGCCATATAAGGTACGTATGTGGGGTTTATAAGGTGCAATTGTTAGCTTAGCCACTGTCCTAAATCTGTAATAACTTTAGTTTTAATGCCATAGTTCTCTAAGTTTTCCTTCCAAAAAGTCAGTCTGGGCCCAGATCTCTTGCCAAGGCCTTTACAGGGAAGCACGGGTCAGTCAAGATTAGCTGGTACTCTGCTCATGCTACGAGCCCTGGAAAGGCTTTCAGTTGAGGCATCGATGCTTAAGTCTTCAAACACTTCCCCGTGAACAGCAGGAAACCAGAAAATCTCCTTCTGTCCTGTTTTCTAATTCAGAAAGCTTTCCTCTGCCAAATTTCTCTATAGGACAGAAGCGGGCCTCCAGGACGCTCCACAGTCAGTCGCACAGAGGTCACTGTGGCCTGTGGGAACCCGGCGGGGGGCACCTCAAGAGGTGATTGTCAAGTTGTGATTTACTGAAGTGTGGATATGAGTTGTTCTTCTGGGATTTTCAAGTCCATTAATGAGAACTCAAGAGAACGTCGGTTTTCATATGGGAAATGGTGATATCAGTGTAGGAGGTTTTGTTTTTTCATTATCATGAAAGATGGATTACAGACTCATTTTGCGCATATCATTCCACAGCACTCTTACCAAAATCCTATTAATCCCCAGAACTGTCACTGTAGAATTAACCCCAGCAGCAGCAGGAACAACAAAAGCAGTAGCTTTTTTTTCCTCTAAAGTTCTGGCTAGTTAATGGTTTTCGGAAGAAAAAGAAAGATTGCATAATCAACACTTTTCAAGAGAACAGCAATTTAACAGGGCTAAAGCCACCCCATTTGGAATTCAACATCTCTCACCAAGCTCTTTGTGGATTTATGTGGCAAGAGAAACACGAAGACTGCAATCCTCATGGAGGTGTGTTACCTGTTAACCTGGTTTTTTGAATCTTGCCTCCCTCCAGGGCGTGAAGGAGCACAAATGCGGGATTTGTGGACGTGAGTTCACACTGTTGGCCAACATGAAGAGACATGTGCTGATCCACACCAACATCCGGGCCTACCAGTGTCACCTGTGCTACAAGAGTTTTGTGCAGAAGCAGACCCTCAAGGCGCACATGATCGTCCACTCTGACGTGAAGCCTTTCAAATGCAAGGTGGGTGGTTGGCCGGGAGGCCTCGGAGGGTTGTGCAGATGCCCCATGGGCAAGGTCTCCAGGGAGCCTTCTCCTCTGTTCACCAGTGGGGCTACCGAGGCTGAGAGTAGGTTCACGGCCAACCCCAGACCCATCTGCTGCTCCGTCCTTCTTTCCACCACACCCATGCTCACACCGGCCCTCAGCTGGGCCCTGAGCCGCTGCCGGTTTGTCTCACTGTGGAGTCAGAGCCCGGGGTTTGGAGGTGGCGGGTAGTGGAAGGTCTGAGGGGGAAGGCCCACTTGGGGAATGAGGCTGCTAAAGGATGAAGGGATTGGAGACGCCCAGATCTAGAAAGGAGCCATGGGGTGTTGTCCTCTTCCCCTTACAAGCCAATGAGGAGAACACAGAAAGCAGTCAGAGAAGCTTCCATCACTGCCCCTCCCCCTTCCCTCTCCCTGCTGCTCTCCAGACGCTTGGGCTGAGCAGTGTAGATTGAGCACCGGGCTCCCAGAGAGGATGAAAGAGATTCTGAGGCTAGCCCCTCAGAGGACCTCGGAAATGCCTGCTTGGGCCGAGGAAGAACTGTGCGCATGGTTGTCTGAGTGTTTGTCTTTATTTCTAAGTACCATGGGGCACAAGGATTGAGCGTCTTCCTTAAAATCTGTGTCAGATGAACTTGGTTGGGCTTTTATTTCATCTGCTGAGACTGTGTTTGAGCTGGAGATTTGTAAAGCCCAAGGCGCTGGCTGGTTTTACCCAGAAATGCTGCAGCTTCCCACGCCGGTCCCCCTCCCCGCCTTGTTTCCCTTCTCTTCTCCACTTCTAAAACGAGAAGGAATCTGGCTCAGGATCGGGTGGTTTAACTCAAGGAATGTCCCGGCAAGTGTCACGCTGGTCACGAAGAGAGGCTGAGGGGAAGACGAGGGAAAGCACCTCGCTCGTTTCTGCTTGCGATGGCAGAGCTCCCTCTCTGTTGCTGCCATCTGGTAGGGTCCAAATGATTGTCCCCGTCGACCCCTATTTCTAAAGTGGGGTCCCTGCGCCCAGCGACCATTCCTGCTTTAACCCTCTGCTGCCTGTCCCCCACTTGGAGGAACCCCCTGGGAAGCTGACTTCTTTCCTGTGTTGGCTGCTCCCGGACGGGGTGAGGGGGTCAGGAGCCAGAGCTTCCCCCGACCTGTGCGGGCCTTCTCCGGAGGCGGGGGAGGGGGCCCTCTCCCTCCAGCCCTTTTCCTGCCGCCCACTTGTGTTTCCCCTGCTTTCGTTCAAGTTGCCAGTGGTTTGAATGTCCATGTGTGTCCATCTCGAGTCTTCCGAGCTGAAGGAGGAGGGAGCTGCATGCAGGACCAGCTAGATGATTCATGGGGCCTGGTGCAAAGTGAAAATACGGGGCCCCTCAGTCAAGATTGTTAAGAATTTCAAGACGGTGAAAGGAAAGCATTACAACGAGCTGGGGACCCTCTGATTCGGGGGCCTGGCTGCCTGCACAGTCGCACGCCCGGGAAGCCAGCCCTGGCTGCGTGAGCCTCTGGCCCCCCAGACCACCTCTCCTCTCTCTTTGGCACTTGGGTCTCCTTCCTGCTTCACTGCTTCCCTGCAACTACTTCCCGCCAGGGGTTTGTGTTTCCTGCAAGGGAGGTGCAGGTGGGGCCTTTGGCCATTCTTCATTCCTTGCCTTGAGTTTACTCTTAGGCTTTGAGCAGGAACTGTATTTTTTATCTCATCAGCACTGCAGGCAGAGCACATATTAAAATATGAAGGGATCCATTGGCATAGTTTACAGTCCCCCCAAAATCCATAGCTGTGCAATCCAACCCCCTCCACCACGTCAATTCAGGTCCAGCGGTCGTGGTTACACCAGTTGGAAAAGGTCCCTGAGACAGAGGGGTGTGTCAGGGGGCAGAGCCAACACAGGAATAGGCTTGCAGGCCGGGTGTGGCCGGGGGCACAGAGGCAGTTCTGCTTCTCCCCCCCAGGGCCTCGGGGGCCTGGAGGACTTCTTGGACCCGGTGGTGGCTGAGGGTTCAGAGGGCTCCCTCTAGTACCAGCGCATCGAAGACCGCACAGCGCAGTGCAGCCCGGGCCCATTGACGAGGCGCGCCAGCCCAGCTTGACGTGTGAGGCCTCCCTCCTCTGCATCCATCCCGGGGATAGGGCGCCAGACATGCCTCAGAGGGTGTCTGATGGTCAATTTCATGATTCAGAAATTCAATGTAACTTCTCCTTGAGGGCAGACTAGGCTCTGGATGTCTGGTCCACACCATCGGATCCCAGAAGAGAGGGGCTTGTGGCATGGAAGGCCAGCTTTGAAACGATGCACAGTTTACGCTCTCCCATGGGAGACGGGCCTGGCGCAGGAATGGGACTGGCCATCTGCAAGGTTACTTCCTCCTGGCGGTAGGTCCTCTTAGGAGATCACATTACAGGTCAGGAGGCTGCCCAGGCCAGTGTGTCTATCATTAGAACAGAAAGAACTGGATGTTGAAGGGGATTTGTGTCAAACTTAGGTGGCCTGTCTCCATTCTTAGACATTTCTGAATCAAGAACAGGTTTCAGTCATCTCGATCAGGAGCTCTCTGTCTCCTGGAAAGTTTCAGAAGCATACCACCAGGTTCTTCCTCTCCTAGTCCCATCTCCCTGCAGAATGTCATCCTGCATGGTGTCCTCTTTGTACTGTCACCTTTCTTCATTTCAAAAGAATTTCAGAGCACGTCTGAGGTTTCGGGTTATGTAATGGGGCTCTGGGTGTTTGTAAACCAGCCCAGATCTCACTGTGAGACGGGCCATATCGAGGTGGTGTCCTGTGTACTTTGCTTCCCATCTATGCTGTGCTGGCTTCTTGGGAAGCCGGCCCAGGGTGGAGGTTGTTGGGGGTTTGGGAGTTGGGGGAGGAATGGAGGGCCATTTGCTCATCGCTGTGCAGTTCATAACCCTCAGAGAAGAGTGGCCGGCTGGCTGCGTGGTGATGCTGGGGAACAGGCCCAGACAACTCAACCTGAGCCTCCTCATGGTTACACGGGAGAGCTATTCCCTTCACATGATTGACAAGGCTGGAAAAAAGAGGCAGGCCTCTCTGCAGCCATCCTCTAAGAATTAGCTCTGTCTTCTTTACCCAGAAACGTGCAAAAAAGGGAGATTCTTTCAGTAACAGATTCTAATTTCTTGGGATTCTCACCACTAAAAATCCTTCCTAACATAAATCCCTCTCCCTGTCACGACATGGGCTGGTTCTCTGGGCTCTTTGTGTGGTGGAGACAGCTGTCCACAGCAGGCAGAAACGTTCGCTCACTGTGGGATTAAGCGTTAACAATAGGATGGAAAATTAGAGGAGAGGAAAGGTTTCCATTCTATGTTTCTTTTTTTCCTTATAAAAAAATTCCTGCCCTTCTGGGCTCTTTGCTGTTGGCTCGTCTTTGGACTCTGCTTCTGGGAGCCAGCTGGAGTTTCTCCAGAGCCCTGTGCCCGTAGACTTAAGCCGTGTTTCAGAAATACGCTTCCCAGATTCTGCGTGAGCATGCAGGGGTTGACTTGGATGCTGTCCTTGTGGTGGCCACACTCCATAATAGCAAAGAACCAGCTGCCGTCTTTGGGAAACCTGTCCAGGAAAAGCAGCCATCCAGAATTTCCGGGACAAATTCTCCTTTGAGATGGGTGAAGCCGGGAGCTGCCTAAGTTATGAATCACCAGGTCATCTGCAGCCTGGTCTGAAGCAGAGGGCTGAGGGCAGAGGATGAGGTCTCCCTGAAAAGGGTGCCCACCATCTCTGCCAAACTGGCTGCATTTTCCCCTCCAGCTCTTGGGTGCTGCATCAGGGGAGAAACCAGATGGGGACTTTTAGGGGCCCGGTGCTTGGGATCAGGGTTCTCGGCTGGCGTTGAGGGGGTTAAGGCAGTGACCAGATAGCAGCCTTTTGGCAGCAAAGCCTCCTCAGCAGAAGGAAGGATATAGCCATATGAGCGGCCTCTTAACAATGCCTCACATGTCCCCAGGGGCCCGCCTGCAAATAGATTTCATCTTGCTTTCTCTTGTACTTTTCAAAGCTTCCTGTTTTCTCACGGTCCTTTTGGACAGTTTACAGTCTCTCTCTCCCTCCCTCCCTCCCTCTCTCCCTTTGAGGAAAGGAACACCCTTCTTATTAAAAGAGAGAGAGAGAAGAATGGAAGGGAGGGCAGCTGAGCGAAGGCCACTCTGGGCTGCAGGCTGCAGCTCTTTGACCTCTTCCCTCCGAGTAGGAGAGTGCAGGCTTCCTGGTGCATGTCAGCCCTGAGGCTCAGATCAGGCTGGGTGGTGTGAAGAGGTGTGCCTCCTCTCGGCTTTGTGGGCTCTGGCCCAGCCCAGCTGCTGCCTGCTGCCGTCACCTTGTCTCCACACGCAGCGACTTCTCAGGGACTCTGGCGGTCAGCATTGTCGCTGGGGCTCACGGGAAGTTGCCTGAGGCACCTCTAGGACCAGGGAGAGAAGGGGGGTCAGGAGGCCAGAATTAGGAGCTCCTATGAAGATGAAGGAACAGGGCACCTGTCAGCTGTTCAAAGGGCTGACTGGGCATCAGAGAGCCAGATAATGGGCCCTCGCAAAGCCTGCAACCTGGGATGAAGCTCCTCTTTCCATCCACACTCCCAGTGCTGCATCGGGCACACCTGCCTCTATTTCTAGTGTGCCTGGGGTGACCTGGTAGGTATTTACCCAGACGGTTCCTCGGCTTGGTCTGTCCTTTAATATTCTCTCCAAATAATTTGCTTTAAAAAGACAGCACCCCCATCAAAGATCTTTCTGTCTTTGGAATGTAAAAGAGTCTACTATGGACATGGTAATGATAGTGATAAGAGCTAATATTTATTGAGCTCTTACTATTTGCCAAGGCCTTCACATGAATTATCTCATTTGATCCTTACAACAACCTTCATAGGAAACTACGATTGTCATCGACGTTTTACTGAGGAGAAGATGGAGCAAGTTCTCCATCGTCTGGGGTCTCACCATTGCCTCTCTGCTCTGCCGTCTCAAAGCCTGATCATCCACCAACCCATCTTTAAAGGACAGTTCAAAACATTTGTTCCAGTTTCCTATTATGCTTTGAGGTGCACCTTCCTCTTAAAAAGTAGATATAGACGTGGGTGGGGATGGAAAGCTGAGATTTTATGTCAGAGGTGCACTAATGCCGCCCACAGAGCTCCTGAGGGTTCATGGGGGTGGCCTGGGTGAGATGAGCACCAGCAAGATGAAGCCCGAGTCCTCACCACTCCAGAAGCTTCCATATACCCGCCCCATTTTAATCTCCAGGGACCTTGGCAGGAGATGATTCAGCAAGTCTTGACTTGGGCAAGCTCCTAGCCTCACATCTTGTGACCAGAGGGGGCCTTTTAGATGGCTGCTCTTCCCAGGAGAAGCAGCTAGACTTGCATGCTCCCTCCCAACCCTCTTCTTCCATCTAGTCTAACTCCCCTCCTCTACCACAACGATTCTGCTTGGAGCTCACATCTCAGACCCCCCCAGGGCGCTGTCTTTAATCGATCCAATCATCTTTTTCTGGCCCCTCTTCACTAACGGTGACTGGGAGGGCTCCCTCCCAATTTCACAGACACAAAATATCTCCATACACTTGTGTGTTGTCTGTGAGGACAACCTTCTGAGAAAGATGAAGAGGCCAAGCTTTGTGGAAGGTCAGAGGCTGAGAGGAAGACGCTAAAGGCACTTCCCCTGAGATGTGAATGGTGTCCAGGTACTTTAGGTCCTCAGTTAACTGTCTCTATCCTTCTGCCGCTGAGGATTTGGGTTTCCAAACAAGTGTGTATAGGTTTAGTAGGGGAAAGGAAGAGAGTTGGTAATGGCTGCTTTTTGGAATTTTTGCAGGGTGGTGATATTTTCCTGACTTATTTGTTTATTGTCCCAACCAAATACCTAGATAGTCATTAAGTGTTACTACGTGTGTAATCCTGTGCTTGATGCTGAGGTTGGCCACAAAGAAAAGGAAGGTGGGGGCCGGCCCGGTGGTGCAAGCAGTTAAGTGCGTGTGCTTCGCTGCGGCGGCCTGGGGTTCGCCAGTTCAGATCCCGGGCACGCACTGACGCACCGCTTGGCAAGCCATGCTGTGGCGGTGTCCCATATAAAGTGGAGGAAGATGGGCACGGATGTTAGCCCAGGGCCAGTCTTCCTCAGCAAAAGGAGGAGGATTGGCAGATGTTGGCTCAGGGCCGATCTGCCTCACAAATAAATAAATAAGAAAGAAAAGGAAGGTAGTCCTTGCATTTCTGAAGACTACCTGGCACACCTTATAGTGCCCCAAACATCTTTTGGAGTTGACACACCTTTACTCAGGCCTGGGAAAGCTCTCCATTGGCCACCAGTATGCTACCATAAACCATGAAGGATAGCTCTGGTATATAAAAATTAAATTTTATCAACAGCACAAAAATCAGTATCCTTTACCAATCACACATCAGATAATGTAGCTGACCAGTTGTGTCCCACAGAGGACCTTCCCTAAGGCCATAGGCCTTGACTTCAGGGGACAATATCATTTTAATGTCCTAATGTCCCCATGTACCACTTTGTCCCCGGAAGTTCAGTACTGAATGAATTGATCCAAAAAAACATTAGAGGAGAAAAGCACCGACTGGGCTATTATAAAGGGTCGTAAAAGGTTGCTTGTCTAAGGCTGAGGAAGAATCTGGAAAATACCCAGCAGCAGCCATCCTGGCATGTGCACACTCTGTGTGTGTGGGGTGGGGTGGGGCGGAGTGGGGTGGCAGGAAGGGAAGTGGGACCTTGGGCAGGTGAATCACAGGCCCTGCTCTAACCCCAAAGGCACAGCAGCGACAAGCGGTTCTCGTCACAGCAGTGCTAGTTACCGTGCCTGTAGTTTACGATTGATTGAAGTATCTGAAAATATTTGATGAAGAGACTTTATTCTTGTGTCAAAACACAAACAAAGGGCAGTGTATGCGTACTTCAAGGCTAGGCTAAAATTCTATCTGCTTTATAAAACCCTTCAAAACGGCCCAGCTTCTGACACCCCAGCAATCACAGATAGTATCTGAGAGTGGAATCTTGCCCTTCCTGGGAGCCAGGTGCGGAAGGCACTCACTTCTTCCTTTCACTGTTCTCTGTAGGGTCTTTAGGACCGTGAGACCCACCAGGCGTGGATGAGTGCAGTTGCCTCATTGAGCTTCCCGCCTCTAGCCCCGCTCCCCCTACACGTCTTGTGCTTAACTACCAGTGGCTTTGCTGTTTTCAGATCTTCTGCTGCAAAGTGCCTACCCCTTCACTCACTTGGCAAACGCTTCCTGAGGACCCATCGGGTGTCGAGCCCGGTACTAGGCAGGGATTACGACAGAAAGGCAGGCAGAGCCTTCAGAGATGTTGCAGTCTACCGAGCGAGGACACCACTAAAACAAATACTGACTGAAGGGCTTGTCATATGCAGCAATTCCCACAGCAACATCACTCGAGATAATCAGGGATGGTCCCACAAACCGGACACAATAGACCTTTTCTAAAATGACCCAAGACTGGAAATACCTAGTGTAGCATCTTGAGGTTCAAAGCTCTTTTTCCTTAGCCAGGATGGAGAACTGGATAAACTGAGCTGATAAATAGTACTCTCCCGGAACTCCCACACACGTACAGAACTGAGCACAGGCTGATAGAGCTCAATAAACTGTCTCTATTGAGAATAAAAAGAAAGCAAGTAGCATCCCACGTGGGGGCTTTCTGCTGAAATTAGACCAACCCGCTGAGCCCTCCCCTCTTGGGTCACCTTTTCCCAATGAGTGTGGTGTAGGGGAGCACTGAAGACTGAGTGTGGGACACCAGTGTGCTGAATTCATTCTTGTTGGTAAGAAAGTAAAAAGGGAAAAAGTGCTTAAAACCCCCAAATATGAATCACTTAAAAATACAGAACCAGCCGTTCGTTATCCATGCGTGGGTTATCTGTGACAAACCTGTGATCCAGGCTGGTTTCCTCTTAGCGCCCAGCATCCTTTCAGGGTCATCTCCCAAGGTCACCATTTGTTAGATCTACCTGTTCCTCCAAGGCCAGCTCAACTCTCACCTCCATAGACCCCTGCAGAAAATGTGGCTTTCATGAATAAAAATTCAACCCAGAATCCCCCACACTGGCCCTGAAAACATCTCTCAGGGAGGAAGGAAGACTGATGTCAGCTTCCGAGGATGCTGTGCCCATCTCTCTCCATGGCATCTCTCACTCTGTGGTGCTGCCCTCATGACGTGGGCCTGAGGTTGGGCAGGGAAGGAGAATGTTCCCCCCTCAGCACTCTGCTCCAAGCACAGACACAGAATCCTTCTTTGTCTTCCTCCCAGTGGGCCGAGAAAGGGCCGGGTTCCCACACCCCACTCTGCTAAGGCGTGGGGACAGGTAAGCAGCAGGCAGCTGTCTCTGCTCTCACCTTCTGCATCTGCACGCCTTGCCTTTGAAAAGGAAGGTTCTGCTCTTCTGAAGGAAGTTGCGGAACCACTGCTGTGGTCCATCATATATTTGCACTTTGATGGAAATAGAGAAATGAAAAAAAAAGAAATGAGAAAAACATGTTTACTTTTTGTATATCTAAGGTAATATTTTCAGTACTGCAAATCTCTACCCAGAGAAAAGACACACTCCTTCCTTTACATGTCTCTTTGCTCCTTTTAACTTTGAAATCCATCTCAATAATTAGCGAATTGAAAAATTAGAGAAGCACTGCCCGACATAGTCTGACAGCAGAGTTATGCTGGGGACACAGGAGGTGTGGTGGCCGGCCGTGTGGTGTCCATGGCCTGAGTTCCTCATCCCAGCTCCCACGCCCACGAACTGTGCCCTGGCCAGGTGCCTTAATCCCTCAGTTTGTCCGTCTGTAAGTGAGGGTGATGACAGCACCCATCTCACAGGACTGGTATGAGAATTAAATGAGGCATTCCATGGCAGACAGAGGACAGTGCCTCCCATATTGTAAATGCTCCATAAATGTTAAAAGCAGTTGTATCCTTGTTATTAAAGCGAAGCACGCTTTGAGCAGTTGCTTTTCAGATCAGCTTCTTCTGTTCCAAAAGTTGCATCAAAAGAAGCTTTTATTAAAGCCTTGCAATTTTTACCTTGAGTTTAAAATCCCTGAACAACGGGCACAGCTCTCGTGAGTCCATCCCCACCTGCTTCCCCCAGCCTGGGCACAGTCCAGCCCCCACCCTCCCCCGACTTCTACGGGGACATTTTCCTTGGAAGTGGCTTGAAATGCCGAGATCCAGACAAAGCAGAAGCCGTGTGGGTGGCAGCTCCTCTGTCCTCACACGGCCCAGACGGGGTTCACCTGGGTGCGGTCCCTGCCCGCCAGTAACCTGCCCTCTCCTCCTCCCGTCTCGGCAGCTGTGTGGGAAGGAATTCAACCGAATGCACAACCTGATGGGCCATATGCACCTGCACTCTGACAGCAAACCCTTCAAGTGCCTCTACTGCCCCAGCAAGTTCACCCTGAAGGGGAACCTGACTCGCCACATGAAGGTCAAGCACGGGGTCATGGAGCGGGGCCTCCATTCTCAAGGTAATCCCTCTTACAGGAGGCCCCAGGCTGCCGAAGCCAGGGCACGGCAAGCGGGAGCTGAACTTGTTTCTAGGGGGCTTTACTTTGGGGGGTTATTCCTACTGTTGAGAAAGGGAGTGTAACTTTCCAGGCCCCAGCAGAGTAGCAGGCACAGGCTGACAATATTATTGTAACCAGTACGATGCTAACATCTGAAGACAGTGAGTGAAAGTGAGCTACAGAGAGTGAATTGGAACATCCTGGCAACGCCAGTTGGTACCATCGTTAGTTCTTTGTTGAGACACCACAGCAGGGGCTTGTCTCCTTGACTCTTCACAGCGGCTCCGGGCTGGAAGGGCTGCGATTGTCCCTGTGTCACAGATGGGGAACTGATGGGGGAGGCTGCGAGATGTTATCTGTCCAAAGTGGCAGATCAGGATTTGAACACAGACCTTCCAGACTCTAAAGCCAGTATTGTGTCCACCTCCTGGCACTGCTGTTAAAGGGCTGGTGATTTTTTCTTTCCTTTCTGAAGGACAGGTCTGTGAGCTCTGCCGTCAGCAGGCATGTCTGTAGCTAGCTCACCTCTCCCTGCCCACAACCAGATACACCCAAGGACCGTTTTCCTGCTTGGTAGGGCTGGTCGGCCCGCGTGCAGAGCACAGGCTTCCATGTCCCGCCCTGAGTCCTAGCTGAGCTGATGAAAGGTTCTCGCCTCCTTTGTTATCTCAGTCCCAGGGCCCTTAGCAATGAGAGTTTGTGTTCCTGATCTACTGAATTCAGCAGGTTGCTCCTTAGGCACCTAACCCAGCCACCCCTCAACAACAGGCCATCAGTGCGCTCTGTCCATCGCAGTGCCCTGAACCGGGCAGTTTCGAGGGCAGTGAGACCAAAATTAACTGGCTCCTGTTATCTTATCACTAGTATGATCAAAGCACAGGGCTAGGCATCTTAGAGACGTTGTTGCTCATCCCCACAATTCCACAGGTAGACTGGGCTATTCTCACTTTATGTAGAGGAGACCAAGGCCCAGAGGTGCTACACAGACTGCTCAAGGTCACACAGCAGGTCTGAAGGCAGAACCGGGATTCTAACTCAAGAATGTCCAAATCAAGCGCTCACTGCTCTAGGGGAAATGAGGGGGCTTCATTTGTGGTTGCTGCTTCTCCCACCCTTTACAAATGCGGTGGTAAAACAGGCAGACATGTTCACAAACAGGATGCACACGTGCACGCACAGCGTGGAGCAGTGTGATCAGAGCATTTGGGTTTCTCACAACACCCACTGAGTTTGTGGTGACTCCTGGGTGACAGAACCGTGGTCATCATAAAACATGAGAACGTTTTTCTTCTGAATTATTCTTTGCATCCTGAGTTACCTAAGCCACTTCCTAAGCCAGGCTTGGATTTTTCCAGAATAAGTGAAGTTTTCTCCATTGCTGGGGCTGGAGACCTAGAAGGCAATGAGGACGCAGTCCTCTATTGGAAAGCCTATCCTGGTCACCATGACTCACCCCACTGGGTGCTCGGATCCTAAAAGGCTCCTAACAACTCTCATTCTTCTGGAAAAATAAAGAGCATTACTATATATCAGAGTTGCTTTGAAAGTTTTTAACCGACTTTCAACAATTCTAATGTATTCATCTACAAAGAGGGCTAGTATTTTTTCACTCTAGTTTTTGAAGTGGCTCAAAAATCATGACCCACGTTAAAAAGGTCCTCCCTGTGCCCATGACAAGATTAAAGCCACAGGCAGCTTCATTGCCTGACAATATCGCAAAGTAGGCAGAGCTGAACCTCAGCTTCCCTTGTGTGGTTCCAGCCCAGAAGCCCGGTTCTCCTGCCGCGCTGTGGGCTCTGGCTCAATCCGGACCCTTCCCTCCCGTTTCTCCTCCTCACCTGTTCCTCAGGGACTGACCATTGGCCCACCATGGGCAGAGGCCTTCAAGGTCACATCAGGTGGAGGGCCACCACCTGTCTGCTGGCTGCCAATCAGCCTGTTCCTGCAGGGCCCTCAAACTGAGACTAGAACTGAGACCCTCTCGCATCACGGTGCCCGACAGGGACAGGGATGCTTGTGTGGGACACGGGGGCTTTGGCGCTCCACAGAGGACCTCTGTGCCCTCCCCACTTTGCCTATGCTTAGCGGTCCTGGTTATGGGTGGCCTCCTCACCCCAAATGAAATATCTTTGTTGTTTTTCAAGATGAAAATACGTTTATTATTGTTTTATTCTTTCTTATGGTAAAGTACATGCTACTGAAAGTAATAAAAGCAGAAATACATTAGAAGTGAATAGAAAAATGTCAAAACCACCTCACTTTTGAGATTTTGATATACATCCTTCCAGACATGCTTTGGTAGAGACAGAGAGAGAGAGAGAGGTGATGGATAGATAGATAGATAGATAGATAGATAGATAGAGCTAGGTCTATACTATAAATATATATGTTTTTTATTTAAGGCATATAGAGAATACCCTTTTGTGATCATTGGTAGGTCTCTACATCTACACATATTTCATTGTGTGGATCTACTATTGTTAATTTAACCAAACCTCTGTGGTTACATAGATAAATTGTTTGCACAGTTTCACTATAACAAGTGTGGAGAGGAGCATCCTCACACCTATATTTTGTGCATCTGCCTGACTATTTTCACGGCTTAAGTTCTCAGTAGAGTAATTGCTTGGTCAGAGGCAGGCTTATTTCAATCTTTTGGTGCACGTTGAGCAATCCACCGTGAAGGGCTGTGCCAATGTGACCCCACCTGGGTCAAGGCCCGTCTCTCCACAGCCCTGCGGGAATGTACCTACGTTTCAAATGTGAAATCGCACTACGCTACTCGGCTCCGGGGACCCAGGGACCCATTTTCACTGCTGCCTTTGTCCTGCAGGTTTTGGCAGAGGCAGGATCGCCCTGGCGCAGACGGCGGGGGTGCTGAGGGGTCTGGAGCAGGAGGAGCCCTTCGACCTGTCCCAGAAGCGCGGGGCCAAGGCGCCAGCGTTCCAGTCGGACGGGGAGAGCGCCAGGGGCAGCTCCTGCCACGAGGAGGAGGACGAGGACCCCTGCTACGAGGTGGAGAGGGGCAGCCCGGGCCTGGCCTCCCGGAGCAGGCAGCTCTGCGCGCCCCAGGATCCCTCCCAGTCCGAGCCGGCCCCCAGGGCACGGGGGGAAGCCAGCGGGGAGGAGGAGGCCGGGCCCGAGGGAGCACGCCAGGAGAAGGGCCCGGAGAAGAGCAGGGACGGCCTCGGGGCCCAGGGCGGCCAGGACAGAGGCCCCGCCTGCAGGGACGAGTGTCTCGGCCGCAGGGCTCCGCACACCTCCAGGCGGGGGCCCACCTTCTCTGATTATTTGGACTTCCAGCACAGAGATGAGAGTCTAAAAGAATTACTGGAGAGGAAAATGGAAAAGCCAGCAGTGCTTTTAGGCATCTAAGGACAGTTTTAAAACTCCAGTTGGAAAGTGAAAACCAGGCAGTTCAAATATAGCTTTCCGTGTGAGCCGTCACTTGCTGCAGAGATGGAAGGGCGCAGATCTTTAGATGGCTCAGAGTAAGCGAGCAGGGACCATCCTCAGTAATGCAGATGCTTTTCAGGTCCTTCCTTGGGCCCTGACGTTTACCACACACGTGCAGGGTCTTCTTCTGTGTTATTTTGTGGATCTCCAGTGTAATAAACTGTACATACCCTTCTAGATACCTGATTGTAATGCAGATGCTTCTCAGGTCCTTCCTTGGGCCCTGACGTTTACCACACACGTGCAGGGTCTTCTTCTGTGTTATTTTGTGGATCTCCAGTGTAATAAACTGTACATACCCTTCTAGATACCTGATTGTAAGCTGATGCAGAGGTGCTCTTAGAAATTCTATTTTCCTTTGACTAATATGCAATACATGGTCAATTTCTTTCTAATTGCAAAAATATGGTGCTTGACATGTTACCTTATTAATGACTAGTTAGTTGAATATGTGAAAGTTATAATATTTTTCCAGATAGATGAAAATATTAGTAGTTGTATATATAAAAATTGCCTTTATTAAATAGTCAGAAATGACACAGGATGGTGAGTTATTGAGGAGGATGTTCTCAGGTAGTTGCTGCAGATACGAGATAAAATTGCAAGAGACTATGAATCATTTTGACTAAGGAAACACCAGCGATACTCAGATTCCTGCCTGGGTTTGCCTCGTCCAGCTTCAGCCACCTTCATCAGATGTGGTACTTGGAGTGGATTTTCAGACGGGCTGGCAGTGCTGGGGGATGCAGGCTAACAACCCTTGTGTCCTGCGCAGAGCTCTCTCTCCTGGACACCTTGCCCTGAGGCCTCGTGCCCCAGGAAGCAGCTGCAGGAAGAGGTGTCTCCCTGAGCAGTGCGCTTCTCCTCAGTGCTGGGGCTGGATGGGGAAGGAATTCTCCCTGAGCTCTAAGCTCTGACGTACTTTGCTATGAGAGGAACCATCAGCTAGTCACTAGTAGGCGGACACGGCTGTGTTCTCAATGCTGCCTGCACATTAGAATCATCTCCGGGAACCTTTTAAAATTACCGATGCTGGGGCTTCACCCGCTGAGATTGTGATTTCATTGGTCTGGAGGGGAGCCCCAGCCCTGGCATTTTCCAAGGTGCCCCAGATGATTCTTACATGCAGCCAGGATGAGAAGACTGACTGGACCCCTCCCAGGACGTCAATATTTCTGTTTATGGCTTCAGACTCATTAAGACAGAGGGCAGGAGACCTGGAAATCACACTGCTGACATAGGCCTTTTTACCTGTTCTGTGAGAGCCTCACGAGGGGACACGCACACACATGCACACTCACACGTGAGCACACTCTGTATAAACACATACTTTTTGTACTAGAAGATGGTACCTGGGGTATTTATGGTCACTGAGTATGTTTAAAAATACATAGCCAACCTAGAGTGACTAATGATTTCTTTCTCGGTGCTTGCATCATGATTCCAGGGAGAGAGGTGACTAGAACGGGTGGGTGGAGCCCAGCGGGCAGGCTTCGTGTTGACAGGACACCGCATACGTGTGACTGATCATACGCAGTGACCTCTGGTTCTGTGCTGCGTTTATGTAAAAACTGCCTCTCGGTTGGTAGTTTCAACTCTTGCTTGTTCATTATTTGCTTTCCTCTCCTCCCAAAGTGCCCAATGTGTTTCGTTAGAAGACCTAGCCCACCTCTGACTGCTGGACGCTGGCTTTTTCTCTTGGCCAACGTGCTTCCCGCTCAGCTCGCGACGCTCTCCTCGTCCCCCGTGCGCTTGGTCAGTCCTGACCCATCTCTCCTGCCGCCTGGCCTGAAGCTCCCTCCTTCAGCCTCAGCCCCACCACAAAGTGCCAAAGCTGCGTGCGTTTCCTGCTGTCACCCCAGTCCTGAGGCCGGGGCATAGCAGAGCAGATGGGGAAGGGAATTCTGTGGGTTTCTGCGGTTACAAGCACAACTCTCAGCCGATAACCTGCTCCAAGTCCCCAGAAGGGCCATTTGCTTGCCTTCCACTCATTATTAATTACTAATTCATTATTAATAAAGCTCATCAGTGCTTCCGATGAAACCACCCAGGAGGCTGGCAGCGCGGTCTGCAAGGCCGCCAGCTCTTAGGGTCCTGATACGTGGTCATCCTTCCAGTAGCCGTGTGTTCAGGACCCGCTACAGGGGCTGCAGACTTCCAGTTTGTCCTGGGTGTGCCTTGCTGGAATAGGAACCAGGAAATCTCGAATAGCAAGGTCTAGTCTTTTCCAACCCCGGGTGAATCGTGTGGGAGTGTTTGAGGAACAGGTTAATGTTGAGATGGAGAGAGTATGGTCTAGAACGGTGGTTTTCAAATTGTGTATTGAGGAGCCAGAGGTCCCTCTTGGGCCCTCCGCAGCAGTGGGGGAGATGGAGAAGCCCCCCGCCTTCATGGCCGTTCCACTCAGAGCAGCCCACGCTGCACCCATGTTATATGTTAGCCTTCCAAGTAAGATTTCACTTGGAGGAAGGAAAAAAAAGTCTAGGAAAAGTAATAAAAAATTGTTATGGAGTGTGTTCTAATGCCTGTTTTTTGTTCTTGACTCTGGGTAGGAGACTTAACTACATCTAACCTGATGGTAGTATACACTGACCTTTTGAGAACCAAGGCCAAAACCCTGGTTTTGTTTGTGAGCCACATCCTGGTTTGCCTGGGACAACCTTGGTTTAGACCTGTTGTCCCAGGGTAATTATTGATAGTGTCACCTTAACTCTCAAAAGTGTCCCAGTTTGGGTGGTATATTGTATGGACATGCTATGCATAAGTGCAGAGTTAGAGAAGGGTTGGCCAACCTTGCCTCATGAGTTAATGAGCCAGAACGCAAGCCTGAAGGAGAAGCCCTGGGCCATCCTCGGAGAATTAGGGATGAGACCGTCCAAGGTTACTGCACTCAAAGGGCCAGGACAGCGTGACGTTCATCGCAGTGTGACATTCTGAAAATGGGTCACTACCAGACGCTTTCCAGGCTTTTGACCACTGTCACTTTGAACCAACCAACTGACCAGCCAGGCGGCGGCTTTTTCTTTCTTTCTTTTTTTTTTTTTTTGAGGAAGATTGGCCCTGCACTAACATCTGTTGCCAGTCTTCCTCTTTTTCATTTTTTCTCCCCAAAGCCCCAGTACACAGTTGTGTATCATAGTTGTAGAGTTGTAGCTCTTCTATACGGGATGCCACCTCAGCATGGCTTGATGAGCAGTGAGCAGGTCCGCGCCCAGGATCCGCACTGGCAAACTCCGGGCCACCGAAGCGGAGCACGTGAACTTAACCACTACGCCATCAGGCCGGCCTTTATTTTTCCTTTATCCTTTTTATTCAGGCCTATGGTTATCCCCACTTGTTCCCTTTCAACTCATTCTCTCTTTTTGAAAGTTTGACTCCCCCTTGGCCATGAGCCTGAGGCTGACCTTTCATGACTCCGCAAGGGTAACGGGATGTTTGCACACGCGTGGTTGCGTGAGAAAGCCCAGTGTGCACACTGTATGTATTAAGCCTGAAGGCATTTAATAAAATACTAACATCACGTTTTAATTATGATCTTGATCTGCTTTGCTGGAACAAAATTTAACAGAGTTAACATTTAAAATCCTTCGCATGTTTGGACAACATTACACCAAATGTTGATTTTGTACAGAATTCTGGCTTGCTATTTAAAAACTAAAACTCCAAGTGTGTGGCAACCCAAGTTGTGAATATTGCTTTCTGCTTCAGTGAAAAGGCAGTTTACCTGAAAACAGAATGTAACCTATATTTTGTTAATTTAAGCAAATAAAGTCATGTTGAAAAAGCTGAGTTAATTATTTGCAAATACCTGACATTTTGCAAGGAATCTGGCATTGTCAATGTCCCACTCTTGTTCTCATGCCCTCTGCCAGGCGGTTCCCGGTGGTTGGGGCCTCAGCCCCAGGGACACACACGTGTTGGAGTCTCCCTCCCTCAAGGCTTCAGAAAGGATTAGTGACCTCAGCCCACCTGCAGGCAGGTGACAGCTTCCTGCTCATCTTCTTTCCTATTCAGAAAAGTTAGTTCTGGAAGGGTGTCATGGAGAAGTGGGAAGTTAGAGGCAGGACTGCCTTTTTCTGCATCAAGTTCTTTGTAGAATAGAGTTCAACCAAGAGGCACTATGCTCTAATGGGCAAGAGTGCAGACTCTGGTGCCAGGTTCCTGGGTTCAAAGCCCAGCTCTCCACTTCCAATCTTGGGGACCTGAGACCAGTTTGTTTGAACCTCTCTGTGCCTCAGTTTCCTCATCTGTAAAATGGGCCTAGGAACAGTACCTCCCTCACCAGATTGTGTTGTGGGTTAAGTGAGTTAATATAGGCAAGATGCTCGTGTACCGGGCTCACAGTTGGAGCTATGTAAGAATTAGCCATTGTTATCATCAACAAAGTGGGCAGGAAACTGAACACTCAACTCTCCCTCCTCGACAGAGAACTCACGAAGCCGTGTCCGTGTGGGAAATTGTCCACTTCTGGGGGAGCTGCCCTTTAAACATGATGCACTGTTACATCCAAGCGCTGGGCCAGGCGATGGACACGCTCCATCGCAGTCAAGCCTCACACAGCCCTGAGAGGCAAATGTTATCTCCGTTAATGGAGGTTGAGGAGAGTGAAATAACTTGCTCCCAATAACCTGGTGAGCAAGTTCTTCCTTTGACTTCAGAGCAGATGGGCTGCAACAGGTTGGGTTCTCTGAAAGCAGATGCTGAGACAGATGTGGGTGCAAGATGTTTATTAGGGCTTAGCACCAGTGAAAAGAAGGGGACAAAAGAAGATTGAGGCAGAACTGTGACGCTGGCCTGACCAAGCCTCACCCAACGTGGCGGGCAGCTCTGGGGCAGGGACTGTCCATCATGGTTGTGTCACACTGGGCAGAGATGTCCAGGCCTTTGCACCCCCACCTTGCTCAGTGAGCAGATGTGAGCTGCCCCTGGGAAGGGTGTGACTCTGCAGCAGGGGCAGACTCTGAAGGAGCTGGTGTCTGCTGATGGCTCTCTGCACAGCTCCGTGCGAGTGCTTCCTTGAAGACAGGCTGTGTAACTCATCTCTGTGTCCACCACAGTCCACCCCTTGCATCACTCCAATCCACTTCTTCATGTACATTTATGGAGCATCTCCTTCAGGATTCTTTCAAGCCTCTCTTCCTGAGGGAAAACATAGAAGAGAAAGATTTGTGGGATAAACTTCAGCCCCCACTGCTGCAATTAGCCTAGGAGATACTCAACTGATACTCATCGATTCTTCCTCCATTACCTGTCTAGACCCGTCACCGTCAGATGCCACCTCTGCCAGGCTCAGTGGCTTTCCTGGTGGTGTGACCCAGATCCTCATCCCCAAGGGGTCTGAGCCTTGGTCACCATGTTGCTATGGACTGAATGTTTGTGTCCCTCCAGAATTCATATATGTGGAAGCTTTAACTCGTAATGTGATGGTATTTAGGGGTAGGGCCTTTGGGAGGTAATTAGGTTTAGATGAGGTCGTGAAGATGGAGCCCCCGTGATGGGATTTGTGCCCTTCTAAGAGGAGAAGGAGATCAGAGCCCTCTCTGTCTCCACCATGTGAGGATACAGCAAGAATGTGGCCTTCTGCAAACCAGTAAGTAGACCCTCTCGAGACACAGAACCTGCCAGCCTTTGATCTTAGACTTCCCAACCTCCAGAACTATGAGAAATAAATGTTTGTTGTTTAAGCCACTCAGTCTATGATATTTTCTTATAGCAGCCCAAACAAACCAAAGCACATGCCCTTCTCAGAGTGGGGTTGCTGTACCTGTTCATTTACTGTCACAGGTGGGGAAGAAAGCCCCAAAAGAAACCCAAGTGAGTCACCTGGGTTCCACACCTATTCCTCCCTGACCCATTGTGTAACAACAGCTCGACCTACTGATGATCAGGTCAACTACCTCTGCCAAGATGGTGACTCCTTTCCTTGTCTGCTGGCCCGTGGAGACAAGGATCAAAAAGTGCCCAGGTGGCAGCTGTAGCTTGCAATTCAGTGATACTTCTGCTGTGTCCCCAGTGAAAGGGTACCCCTTTGAGGATGAGAACTTCTAACCCTGCAGAGCCCAGAGTTACAGGGATGAGGAGGACGAAGTTGACCCATGTGTCACTAGGAGTGATGGAAAGGAGGGTCACTCCTGCTTCCACCCTTGGTCGCTTGACCCATGCATTCTTCCTATTGAGGACACAGGGCCATAGAAAAGTCTCTGATCCAACGTATCTACTGAAGGATGACACCCCATCTTTACAGAGTATTTCCTCTAAGCAGCACTCTGGGGAACTGGCCACCTCTGGGTGGTGTGTATGTGATATGATCCTGTGGTCATGGGCCCCTCTCTGCATCTATTTACCATAGTGTGAATCCTATGGTTTGATGTGATATTATACAGCATTCTGTGCCAGTAGAACAAACGCTCCATAACCCTACCCCTTGCGTAGTAGTGCTGGCTGAGGTCCTAAGAGCAGAAAACACAAACCTACATCCAGAGTTTACCTCTATTCCCATGAAAAAGGACCACTGGCTCTTCAAGATAAAAGGGATTCAAAGTAGCCAACTTTTCACCAAGTGACTAATTGGTCTTCTTGAGCAATGTTGCCATATTAGAAGCTCAGCACAGGCCTTGTTGCTGGCAGGTGGGCTATTCAGCAATCGCAGTAGTTGCATCAGCCTTAGTAAATGCAGTTCATGCCATTGGGCCTGTGTGTAGCCTCCATCTCTGTCACTGTGGCCACTTCATTCATATGTTCTCACTCCCGCACTGGAGTGGCTGTTGACAGAGGGCTGAAGTCAACTGGCAAGGTAACTTGTCTGCCTGATCATTTGATGTCCTTCCATGGTGGATGCTATCTGATGAGTGTTAAGATGTGATACAAAGATTCTCATAGTTTGTATTCACTCCCATATACCTATCTACATACCTCTACTCTAGACAGAGAAAAACAGTGAAGATCTACTTTAATTAGAGTGGTTAGGAATTGCCTCTCTGAAGGAGTAACATTTAATTTGAGAACTGCAGGATAGAAGGATCCAGCCATGGGGGAAACAAAGGGAAGAGCATTCCAGGCAGAGCAGACAGCATGTGCAAAGGCCTGTAGTATGCAGGAGCACATGCAAAGGCCTGTGGTATGCAGGAGCACATGCAAAGGCCTGTGGTATGCAGGAGCACATGCAAAGGCCTGTGGTATACGGCAGCATGGCCAAGGAGAAAAGACAGTGCGGCAGAATACAGCAGGAGAGGGAGAGTGGTGCAAGGTGAGGCTGATGTGGAAGGCCACTGAGCTTGGTGTGAAACAGGAGATTCACATTTTCTAAAGCTCATTCTGGCTAGAGTGTGGAGGATGGGTTGCAAGGGAGCCAGGATGATGCTGGGAGACCGTTAAGAGGCAGTTGCAGTAGTCTGTGAGAGATGATATTGGCCTGGATTAGGAGGTAGCAGAGAAGTTGGCAATGGATAGTTCGCACTCTGTTTTGGAGGTCCAACGATCTCGTTCTACTGAAGGCAGATTTCATAACAAGATAAATGTGTATTTTTCTAAGTACAAAATAAAAATGCCTCTTGAGGAGATATACAGTCCACCTCCCCACACAATGACAGAAGGGAGGAATTAGATTTTTATAGCTATCACAAAACTCCTGCTCCTTACTCGGTTGGCAAAAGAGTATATTTACCAAATAATGTATGTAGAATTAAGTCCGTCTGGTTTCTCTCAGTTTTGTTCTGAGTTACACTTGGTGAAGAAGTAAATAGTCAAGACTGAAAAGACAATGAAGCTTCCCAGACACAGATCCTGGGAAGAAATGGCAGAAGTGAAGACAAACGAGCACAAAGTTAGAAACCAGGAAACCAGTGGGAAGAGGCCAAAACTCCAAGACCGCGGGGGAGGCTGCAAAGAGTCCTTTTCATCTCTACAGGCCCTGAGGACATCTCTGATCCAGTCAGTAAAATAATACATGTTCGTGACAATGAACTTGCACGGTCAAAGAACAGTTAATCATCTCTGCCATATTTATTAACTAAATGCGCTCCAAATACATTTTCATTTTAAACTATTCAGTTCTCAAAGGGGGACAGTCCAGTAATCTGGAAAATTTTATCCAGTGCACATGTTATTTTGCAAGAATGTGGAAGAAACAATGTGTTGTCATATGTTAGGTCCTAAAGTGAATTGGCCCGTGGCCCCTAGACTGCTCGTTAAGAAAAAGTAAAGACGAAGACGTGCGGAAGGAGTCCGCCCCTGCCCTTAGCAGCTCACAGTTTTTAGCAGGCCTACGGAGGATGGTACGAACACGGCTAACGTTTTCTCAAATCTCCTTTCTCCAAATCTCAAACCTTAAAGCTAAAAACTGTCCTCTCTGTGAAACCCAGGTGTGAGCACAGCCGGGTCCCTGAAGCTTTGTGGCATTTCATTTCTTTGCCCCACAGAGCTGAGCCAAGAGTAACTTCCAGTCCCGTTACAAACCTGCTCTGTGAGTGGAGGAAGAACATGCTCATTTGATAGCTGGGGAGTGACCCTTATAGGGTCTCTGGGGACCCAGTATCAGTGGTGCTCACTGTTTCCTCTTCCCTGGATGCAACAATATATTAGGAGCGAAAAAAAAAAGGAGGTTGGCTCTTTTCGTGATTTTCCTTTTTAATTTTTGTTGAAAATGGAACTGTGTTCTCTTGATCCTTCAAACAAATGGAGGGGAAGTGGAAGCCCAAAAGTTTCTCTTAGGTTCCCCGGAGAGGGTGGCTGTTTGTAGTGTGATGTGGGAAAGTGCTTGTGTATCTGCTGCCTTGTCACGTTGCACCAGAGTGATTTGCAGTAGGAAGCGTAGGGTGAATACGATTTCTATGTAAGAAAAAGTGATGGGGCCACAGTCTTTGAACCAAAGGTTTCCATTTGCCCTTCATCTCTAAGACACGCTTCCCCCGACCGCTGCCCCAGTCTTTATTAGATGATGAAAGAAACCAAGAACACTCTCTGAACTTGACCCAAACAATAAGTCCAGTCCTTGGGCGGGGAGGGGCGGGGGAGGGTGCTTGGAAGGACAATGCAGAGATCAGAGGCAATGTGCAGGGGCCATTAAAGTTTCTGGCATGACACCTGAAGAATCGTCTTAAACTGACATTTGAAATACTCATTGCGAGTCTTTTCCCATGGCAGATCTTATAAACAAATGGTCTTTGGAAGGAGAATGGAGAGATACACTGAGACACCTAAAAGCATTGTGAGGAAACTTCTTGCAGTTTAGCAATTCATCACATTAAGCATGCTGGCAAATAATTTTGTTTCTTCTTCTGGAAAGTAGTAATAATGAAACTGGTCTCCAACCTGTGTCAGATGAGGGGATGGATGAGGTAAAACCTATTAATCATTCTGGACTTGCAGAGATGATAGCTGTGTCATTTGTCACTGTTGAAGGACAGCTTCCTCTCCAACCTGTAGCAAGTCTAGCAAAGAAAACAGCCCCCTTACAGTGGCAGGCTATCCAAGCCAGGTAATTTTTAGCGTCCTCAGCTGTGGATTTGCAGGCTGTATACATACAACATTGAGTCAGTTGCCTCTTCTCATTCTTTAAAAATCAATTGAAACTAAAAGAAATATGAAATCCTCAGCAATAGCAAAGTCTTTACAAGAAGAAAAAGCAAAAATCAAAGCAAGGTTATGCAGAGTCATAGATACCACCAGCGTCAGCCTCCCAGGGGACGTTCGATAAGCGTTCATCGAGCGGCATGATGCGTTTCTGGGAAGCAAGCTCTGCCAACGGCACTAATCCCCTAGCAGTCACTCGAAGCCCCGACCCGAGGACACAGGTGACTTTGTGGATTTCAAAGGGTTCGTCTTTCCAAAAGCTCTGCGCGCCTCCACACTGTTGATCCAGTTGCCGTCCTGCAGGGACACTTTTGGTCTTAGGTTCCTCTAATCACAGGCTTCGCCTTATTCAGGCTGATCGCTCTCCGAGCGAAGGGCTTGGCCCCCACTGCACCGTCTCCAGCAAGTTTCTACACAGACCTGAGACTGGCTGTGGCTACTCTCCCCGCTTCTCCTGGGGGTACCAGGAACACCCTTCAAGGGGCCCTGTACAAAATGCTGCTCTTCAAAAACATGTATCTTCCCATTAAGGTTCATTAAAACTCTGCGAATAAGGAGGGGGCTTCCAGAATGGTGTTATGAAGATTCCAGTGAAACCTCACCGCCAGAGAGACATCTACTAAACCAGTAAAAATTAGCAAAGACAATCATTCAGAATCTCTGGAGAACGACCAAAAGGCTTACAACAATCTAAGAAGCATTTATTCGACAAAATCTATGAAAACTCAGTAGGAACAGCGGACGGCACGGCTGTATCCAACCCACCTACGCAGATCCATGTTGGGGAAGATCACTCCAGCGGGCGTGACAGCCAAGTGGCAGCTCCGTGCAGATGAGCTCTCTGGGTGGGCGGCCAGGCAGTGGCGCCAGTGTCTCCGCACCAAACTCCTCAGCAAGGAGGAGCTGAGGGGGGCAGCTGGGGAATGCAGCCCCTCCTTCCCCCACATCCCCGTGTGGTGGAAGACCTATTCCACTGGGTTTGGAAACCAAGTGGTGGCTCCCATCACCCCCAGTCTCTGGTGTAGGAAAGCTATTCTGGGCCAGCTGAGAGGCCAGTGAACATGAGCAGATCCCATTCCCCTGACTCTGTGCTGAGGAAGGCCTATTCTGGGGGAGGTGGCAGCCGTTGGCGGGGACGTGTGTACATTCTGTGAATGTAATTAATACCGTCACAGGAGTGACAACATATTCTTTTTTTATTGTGGTAAACTATACATAACATAAAATGACCACTTTAGTCATTTTCAAGTATGCAATTCAGTGGCATTAAGGACATTCATAATGTTGTATAAGCACCACCACTATCCATTTCCAGAAATTTTCCCAAATAGAGACTCTGTACCCACTAAACACTAACTCCCCACTCTCCCCTCCCCCAGCCCCTGGTAACCTATGTTCTACTTTCTCTCTCCGTGAATTTGACTGCTCTAGGTAACTTCATATAAATGGAATCATGCTGTTTTTGTGTCTGGCTTACTTTACTCAGCATAATGTTTTCAAAGTTCATTCACGTTGTGGTGTGTATCAGTACTTCACTCTTTCTTAGGACTGAAGAATATTCCATTGTATGTATATACTGCATTTTGTCTATCCATGCATCTGTCTTGTAATGAACAATTGGGTTGTTTCCACCTTTGCCTACTGTGAACAACACTGCTATGAACACGAGTGTAGAAATATCTGTTTGAGTCCCTGTTTTTAATTCTTTTGGGTATATACCTAAAAGTAGAATTGCTGGGTCATATGGTGATATTATGTTTAACTCTTGGAGGAACTGCCAAACTGTTTTCCACATTTTACATTCCCACCAGCAATGCACAACAGTTCCAATTTCTCCATATCCTCACCAACACTTGTAATTTCCCATTTCTTGGATAACAGCCATCCTAATGGGTGTGAAGTGGTATCTCATTGTGATCATAATTTTTAAGTTAAAACATTTAAATTTCTCTACTGTTCAGCTGTTAATGCTGAAATCTGTATTCAGTTTTATAGTCCCCCTGTTTTCTCATGAATATAAAAATAGAAAATAAAAGATGAACTGGAGTTTTTTCCTTAGGAATAGACACTTGGTGCCCCGGGGATCTGTGTGGGTTTTCCTGCTGTCTTGCTGTTGCTTTGCACCCCCTGCCCTTCAAAGGACGAGGACCCTGCGTGAGTTTTGAATGGAAGTCTTTATTCTAATCGTGTTATTATTCTGGTCACCCATCTATTTTCTTCTCTCGACCCAGATCCTCTTCTTTCTTGGGACTTGTCTGTGAGTGGTAGGCAAGCCCTGCGTCTTCCAAGTGGGTGGGTGGGCCACGGCGACGCGCGTGCACAGGGAGGCAGTAGAGCGTGTGTCCACCAGGATTCAAGCTCCCGGGAGCTGTCTGTCCCTTTGTCCAAGTTTGCCAATGTTAAACTGTAAAAACTTCAAAACAAACAAACAAACAAAAAACTCCCCCAAACCTCTATGAGACGTTTGTTTGTCTGTTTGTAGAGAAAGAACCGAAGTGGCTGCTTAGTACTGGAACAAGTGATTTCGTAATCCAAGCCTGTACTTGACCTCTAAAACCATGGAACAGTGTTCATTCCTCAAAACCACGGTGCTTACTTTTCAGGTTAAAAATTTGTCTGTGGTATTTGCCAACCATTATTTTCCCATTTGAAATAAAAACAGGGGATCAACAACATCATTCACTGATTCCAGGAATGTTTGTTGAGTACCTGCTCTGTGACAGGCCCTATGCTGGGCGCCCTGGGGACACAGACACAGTCACTGTCTCGAATGACCGTATGGCCGTTGATATACCTCCCTAAGAAACAACAACACATCAGGTACGTAGGAAGTTCCCAAATTGTGAGCAGAATAATTATGTTCCTCTTGAGGCCGTAATTCTAGAATCCTACTCATGTAAATTAACTATGGATGATATTAACAACTATTAAAACAATCACCTAAATGACTTCAGTGGTATTGGCACATGTTGCCAACCTAGACATCTCCCCCCTCCCCGCAATTTTGAATGTCTCTCTGGCACTAGAAACTCCTTTTCTGGGCTTTATAATATGACAGTGCAGAAGGACTTGAGTGCTAAGCTAACCATGCAGCATGGTTCCTGCCCTCCAGTGGTTTATTTCTATTATCTAGGCAATGAAGTATAAGATTTCTCTCCTAAGGTACGTGGTTTACCATGTAGGAATTACCATGAAGGAAAGTGAAGAGTCAAGTCTTACGTCTATATTGGACCGAAAGGTGTTCAAAGCCTTCACAGCTTTTGGTTTGATCCCTAAGGAGCTCGGAAATGTCCACGAGCTTTTGTCATTTGTCGGAAGACACGGCAGGAGTTATATGAGATCCGTCTCCTACTCATGTAAATTAACTCTGGCTGTGGAGTCAACACTGGAATACATGCTTCTCAATCCTCGCCCTGGGGTCATTCTGCCCAACCAGATTCAAGCTCGCCTTCCTGGAAGAACCACATCTCCCCTCAAGTTATCCCAGATCACTGTGGGCCTGGGACGCAGCAGAGCCGGGAGGTTCTAGTGAAAGAACACGGTGTGAAGACAGACTCCACGTGAGCCCCGGCTCTGCACCCTTTTAGCTGTGTGACCTTGGACAGAGTTCTTCACCTTTCTGACGCGGTGTCCCATCTGCCAGATAGAGATGATGCAGGCCGGTGGTGACAAGCGTGGGCTCTGGACGCGGGCAGACCCGGGCTCTGGTCCTGGATTCCTCTTACGCTAGTGATGTGACCTGGAGGAAATTATTGCCCCTCTCCACGCTTCAGTTTTCTCAGCTGTAAAATTGGGACTTATATAGCATCTGCCTCGTAGAATTGTGAGACTGAAAGGGAATAATGCTTATAAGGAATGCCTAAAGAAAAATAAACACTCAATACCCCTCAGCTCTTATTACACGTACTGCAGCGACCAGATGGGAACGTGCCCAGAGCAGAGCCTGATGCACAGGTGAGGTACAAACCGTGTCAGGTTCTCTCTCCCCCATCTTCCTACACTGACCTGAACACAAGTGTGGGGTCATTCATATGCTTTGGGGGAGATCAGATAAGGTTAGGGACAATCCTCCACAACTGCACCCCTTTCCTTGCCTTCTCATTTTACTCTGTGCCCCTGGTTTCCCACACAACCGTCATTCTTCCGAGTGACAGAGACACGCCCACCTCTCTGCCAGCGTCAGGGAGACAGATTCTTGGCCGGGCCTGACCGGCATCTGCTTTCTCTTCGTGTGAGCGCGTCAGAGGGCATCCAGAGGGGCCGGACCTGCCCAGCTGTGACAGACGATCAAGCCGAATGACAGCACCAGGTGTGCTCACCCACGTTCCCAGCACCGGCACCAAATACAGCACACAAATGCCGACTTCCGAGAAAGTCTCCCGTGTATGTTGCTTCCAGTGCATTTAGCAAGCATGACTGTTCACTTTTAAAGGAAGAACAATTTAGCGAGAAGACAGCACAGGCTTTTAAGATTTTATTGCACAAGGCAAACACCTGAGTTCTACCCTAGGCCTGTGAGGAGGCATACACAGCAATGTTTTTCAAACTACAGGGTGCAACCCATTAATGGGTCGTGAAATCAAGTGGATTGAGACCAGCATTTTTATAAAATGGAATAGAATAGAAAATATTCGAGAGTATTAAGCGTAATAAGGCTAAAGGCTTTTGGTAATACTTTTTTTTAGATGTATATAGATGGATGGATGGTTGGATGGATTGTAAGGTAAATATTTTTCATACTGTTGGTTATGGTCAAAATAGTTCAAAAGCCACTGAAATAGTAGATGTATATGTGCATTGTATCAAAACGAATGAAAACACCCACTCCAGATTAAAGAATTATATGAAGATAATTAAAAGCAGGTCATTCAGCCAATGTCTTCTGTTCAAAATTGTATAATTTTACTTTATCACAAAAAGTGTGTATGTGTGTGTGTGTGAGAGAGAGAGAGAGAGACAGAGAGAGAGAGGAGGGAGAGAGGGAGACCACCAGAGTGTGGTCATGTCCTTTGTGACCTTAGGGCTGTTTCTCCCCCAGGAACTGAAGCTGCATCAAGAGGGGAAGGACCGGCTGATTGGATCCCGCTCTGCTGGGTCCCAACCGTGGGTAGACTTGACTTCCAGCTCCTGGAGAGGAAAGACCAAGTCTCCTGTTGTTTCTTTTAGCCTCTCACGGTGTCTTACCAGAGTGGGTGTTTGAGAACTTTCCGCTGACCTGAAGGTCTGTGCAGGACACAGCGGTGGACTTGTCGAGACAGTTCTCTTTTACTGTCTTTATGTCACTCACCGTAAGGTGTTCAGGTATTTTCTGTGAGCTCACTTAAAGTGCCCCTTGTCTTCACAGCAGAGGGAGGTCCCAGCACTTGGGGGGTCCCGGGGGGTGCATGAAGCATGAGGAGCAGGCATCCCATCTAGAGCAGGGCTAGACGATGAGCAGGAAGCCTGCTGTCAGGGATTTGTTTGTGCTTTTACCTGCACTGGTGCACAAGGAGGACTGGACACATATGCACTCTGAAGCGTGTTTTGAAATCACAATAATCTAAATGTCCATCAGTAGAGAATTGCCTAGATAGTGACGCCTGCCTCCACACAACAGAGTACTATATGGCTGTGGAAAAGAGTAAGGAAGCTATTTACGTACTACTGATATGGAATGATCTTCAACAGGGTGAAAAATTTAAATTGCTATCATTTAAAAAAACAATAAACATGAGCAAAAGTCATCCCGGCTCCAGAAGCTCTCCTGGGGTCGGCTGAGGTTGTCGCAGCTCAACTGCTCCATCTGCCCAGCCTGCTCCTCCCCTCCTGTCCCAGGTGGTTGTGGGGTTATTCACGGCTGTGGAATGAATCACTCCAAACTTAGCAGCTTACAACAACGATAAGTGTTTCTGTCCTGTAGGTCAGCGATTCAGCAGAGGCAGATCTGGGTTGTTCTGGCTCAAGGTCTCTCTCGAGGTTGCGGTCAAGCCGTCAGCTGGTCTGTCTCCTCCACACCGGGCAGAGGCTGGTGCAGCTGTGTTTGGTTAAGGTGACCGGTGATGCTCACTGTGCCCAAGGCAGTGGGAACACCGTGAGGGTCGGGGCTGCAACTGAGCCGTATTGGAACAAGAGCATCCCTTCTGTTCCACAGGCCTCCTGAGAGAATTCTAGTACTCAGACCCACGTCCCCTCTGGCCACGGCTACAGTTTGTTTTCTTGTACCGTGTCTACCCTGGGCGTGGGGAATATACGCTCATTATTATTTACTCAATGTCTCTGTTAGATTAGACAGTGATGGATGCTTTCTCTCCCTATCCCTTGGTAAGGTTAAAGAATCTCATTCCTAGTATATATTTTTCCTTCACTGTTCTTTTCCTATTTGCATGGATAAAAATGGAAATATAGCCTGGAAATCTGAATTATATTTCCCTGCAGTCATTGTAGATGTTAAATTATTGGGGTCCGGCAGTATCTCTGTGTGTCCTGTCCTCCACACCATCACGGCTCCCCGCAAACGTCTTTTCCACAGTTCTTCTCTGCATCTTTCACAACACCCTTAATCATCGGTGGAGTAGACTAATCTGGTTGTGACAGGGAATGGTGCCAGGAGGCGGTCTGAGGACTCTCCACAGCCATCAGTGGCCATCTCCATCAACCTTAGAGCTGCCCCCAAATAAATATACACCTTAACTAAATCTAGCTTCTGTTAAGCCTCCTGGCCCCTTCTCCCAACAACGTTGTCACCCCCAAGGCCATCCTGCGTAGATGTTCAGGAGTGGCTGCTGGTTTGGGTACACTGGTCTACGAACCATCCCTTTGACTTTTTCAGCTTCTACTCACTAAGGGGAGCCTCTGACTGGCATCCCAGGAGAAAGCCACTTGATTTTCACTTTGCTGCCAGGTTAAGAGAATGAAGGACGTTTCTTTCTTTGAAAATGGTGGTTCTTATTCAGTCTGCCTGGTGCCCTTCACTCTTGCCCCAGGGAGTCAGTCATACACCAGAGAGACCTCTGTTCTCCCAGCCCCACTCAGGGCAAAATGGCCCTCTCTTTTCCTGCCTTTTCTCCTCTCTTCTTGTGTTGTTCTTGAATCCCTGGACCATGAACTTGGCTTCCCCCATTTGACCCTTAGCACTTTCAGAGAGATGCTGTTTCAGCCTCAGCATCCTACTCATCTATGTACCCCAGACAACTACTTTGCCTTATTAGTGCCGGAGCCTGGGAACCATCCTGTGACTGTTTGCTTGGCCATTGTCAGATCTTGTGACTTCATTAAAGACAGTTGAAAGGAAAGAAAAACTGAGTCATGGGCAAGTTTCAGATTTCCAGATTAGTATGCCTCTGAAACTAAAAGAGCATCCTGATAACAGATTCCAATGTGAAATGTACTGGAGCTCTCAACTCATCCTGAGATGAGCTTGGCAGCCGTGGTTTCTCAAGAGTCACCAACTTCTCTAAAAAGGCCAAGCCTCTCTGGGGTTTCTGACACCTGCGGATGACACGTAGTACTAGGTGTGTGGTGTGCTCTGCCTCAGTTTCAAATACAGTCCCTGCAGGTCAGAAGGTTTTAAAAAATAATCTCCAGTTCTGCTGTCATTCTGATTTGCTAGGCAGGGAAGACATCTAGGATGATATGAGAAAACTCATTTACAGAAAAACTTATCCAGGAATTTTGTTTTTTTCTATTACCATGTTACTCTCTTAATCTCATCCTTCCAACAACTCTCACCACCTCCTAAGACTTTGTCTTTGAATCAGTGATTCTAAGAATTGCTCTTACTCCTCCAATATCTATATGCTCAATGATTTTCCAGGTGGAAGATGTGTTTTGTGGAGCTTATCCATAGTGAGGGACAAGGAGATGACTGTAGCTAACCTGTGCTGGTCAGTTTGGAACTGGGTTATCTTTTTGGAGGATGTTTGAAAAGCAGAGCCTGCCTTGAGTCAACTACCACATGGGAACAAATGGTAAAATTATAAGAAACTTACGTATCTCTAATTCTAGATAGGAAATTGAAGAACTAGCATCACAAAATTTTTTTTTATCCCTCTTGTTGAAGATTCTGTCTTTAAAGGAAGATAGTTATGAGAAATGAGCAGCTACATAAATGGCTGGCATAAGTTCCAGGCAAAAGTTGAAGGCCACTTATGAAGCCTTGGAGGAACACATTTAATAGGATAAGGATAAATGACATTCTTTAAATGATGGGGAGGGAGAAAAAGTCTAAGAAAAATTGTAACATCAAATATTGTGAAGGGTACCAGGTAAGAAAGAAAGATGATACAGAGTATCAGGAGGTCCATAGTCAACACCCATATGGAAGGAGTTAATGTTATTGAGGAGACAATTGATAATTTTCAGTAGAAAATTATGGGAAAGATTCAGGAACAATATTTATGGTTCCCAATGTCTATATAATAAGCCCAAATATGATTGTTAAAGTAATTCAATATTTTAATATGAAGTAAATGCATGTGTTTGTTGACACTTCTTTCTGAAAGATTTGCGACCACAAGGTAAATAGAATCTCAGAGGTCTTGTTAAAACTGGCACAGAGATTCCTGGTTTTCCTGGGACTTCCGCTATTCAGATACCTGTGGGAAATCTCATCTGCTAAAAACAGAGCATCTCATAAATTCCTAATACTCCTTGCTGACAACATCTTTTTTTAGAAACAGATAGATCAATAAAGGCAATGCTGATCAATGCTTAATTCTGAGAAAAAAGGTAGATCTTTTTGGTAAAGTGGAAGTGAGGTAAATCTTGGGAGACAGTAGCTAGTGGATATTTGTTGTTCTTCAGCATTCTGTCATGTAGTCACCCCGTTACGGGTAATTGCACCCCAATCCACTCTGGAGTGATTCTTTCCCCTCCATTGCATGCAGTCTTATTGGGCCTGTAAATCGGGGTTTCTTGCCTTCCCCTAGCCAAGGGATGGGGGTCAGACTTAGGTAGGCCAATCAGACACACCCTCTCTCCTAGGACTCTCAATCTTATATAGCTTGAAACAAGGACAGAATAATTACTGCTGAGTGAACCCCGGGAGCCATCCTGGTTCTGTCTGTTTCAGAGCCTGGTTCCAGATCTTCACATCAGTGTGTGAGCTTCCTGATAACCCTCCCAACAAAGTCCATTTTTGTTTAACTTAGCCATGGTCTGTTTCTGCTGCTGCTAACCTAATAACCATATGGAATATGACATCCCAACACTCTTTATATATATACAGATATAGACAGCTCTCTATATCCTCCTGTGAAAAAGAGGAAAGATCATAGAACAGTGCATTAGTAAGGGGGAAAAGAAAGAGTGGTGCAAAAATCATAGCTGGAAGGCTGAAGCCAAGAGGAAAAATGAATTGAAGCTCACGGAAAAATCTAGAGGCATCAAAATGGTCTTTTTTTGGATGTGACCAGAGCAAAAATGGCCAAGATCGTGTACTGAGGCTGATGTTCTAAGGCTGCTGGATGACAGGATAGAAATAGAACTTCTTCACAACCCTTATTTTGCTTCTATCATCTTCTCTGTGAAACTGAAATATCTTCAAACCTGAAAGTGTGGAATAAATACGGCGAAGAGGTAATTGAAGTCCAAGATAGGAGCCGAGATAGTAAGAGAAGAGGACGCCTCCACAAAAGATTGCATTCCTCAGACCTAGATGAACTCTACCCCACGGTACCCAGAGTAGTTGTAGAATTCCTGTCGGTAATTTTTGGAAAATCAAAAAGAATGGAAAAGGTGCCTGAAAATTGGAAATGGACAGATGACTTTATTTCTGAAAGGAGGTAGGAGAGTGTAATACTGGGTTTTGGAATCTACAAATAGTCAATTTAATATGAAGCCTGGTTATTTGGGAATTACAAGACTTGGATCACATCTGTGGGCTGCGGAGTGATAATCACAACTGACGTGGGTGAAGCCCCTCAACCGTCCATCAGCCTAAGGTGGAAAACTGGACTGACTGAGCACTCACGTGTGGATTTCTAACTGGTTGAAAACTGCTGTCCACTAAATGACGAATGACCATCAATAGCCTTCTGGAAGGCAGGGTCTTGGGCTATGCTACAGGATTCTATTCTTGCTCATCCTGTACAGTATTTTTTCAACAATTTATATAAAAACACAGACGCCACTTTGTGGCTGACTCGGAGCTAGAGGGAATGCTAAATATATTGGATATAAGAACGAGTCTAAAGATGATCCCTATGGGTCATGTAGGTAGAGAAATGTTTGGATAATTTGGAAAGATGTTTATTAATGTTCTGGAAAGGTATGCACCAAGGGATTCAAAATGATTAACTCTGGGTGGGTGGCATAATAAAATTTTTAATGTTCTTCTTTTTGTTTATATTTTATGATTTTTTTTGGTAATGAACAAGTATTCCTTTCACAGTAAGAAAAAATAATAAAGAAATTTATTTTAAAAAGAAAAAATTCCATTGGCTGAAACAATATGAAAACAAACCAGATGAAAGTTAACATGAATAACTGTAAAGTCCTGTGCCAGGTAAAAATATTTTACATAAGCATAAATGCAGGAAAGCTGGGTCTGAAGACAGTTTGTTTGAAAAATATCGGGAAGTCTTGGGTTCAGAGTCAATATGTGCCAAAAGGGTAGGTGAATGTAACATAGACAGTATTACCAGGATATAAAAGTCTGGGAGAAGGGAAGTGACGGTTCCAGTGAATTGTGGTGGGGTCTCATAGGAGAACTGTGTCTAGTTCTGAGCTCCGTATACTAACCTGGGCGTTGATGGCCTAGAGAGAGGTCAGAAGAAGGTCATCTGAACAGGGACAGGTTTGAAGACCATGTCACCTGAGAACGTGGGACCTAGGTTAATTGTTCTAGGTCAGAGAAGGCCTAAGGGATGCAGTCGTCATAGCCACACCTTGGTCAGTACTGGCCAGGACAGAGTAGAATCCACAGATCAGATAAACCCACCATGGAATGGCTATGATCCTGGAAGTTTCTAGCATCTGGAAGCCCAGGAAGGTGGATGGAGAACAGGAATGTCCTGCAGATGACAATAGGCAGAGGTCCAGGAAAGCAACTGGTATCAGCAGCATCTGAGAGCAGAGAGGGGGGACCCAGCCATACTATGGTACTTAGAGGGAGCTGTCCATTTCCTGAGGAGTTGGGGTGCCAGGCAGGCAACAAAGGAAGCAACTCAACAAAGGGGGTCAGGAGAAGGATTCAGTTAGCACCAATTGGTGGTTCTCGAAACGTGGTTCTCAGACTAGTATCACCAGCATCATCTAGGAACTAGACAGGAGTACAGATTCTCAGGCCCACCCCAGGCCTGAATTAGAAATGCCCAGCAATCTGTGTTTGAACAGGCCCTCTGTGACTCTAACGCATGCTCAAGTTTGGCGATTAAGCACGTGGGCTCTAGAGCCAGAACGCCTGGGTTTAAACCCCACCTCTGCCAGTAACTAGCTGTGTGATCTCAACTTCCTCATCTGTACAATGGGGGTAAAAATAGTACCTACCTCATAGGGTAGTTGTGCGGATTAAATCACACACACACACCCCCGCCTTGCAAAGTGCTTCGAACCGTGACAGTGGTGCACATAAATGTCACCGTTATGAGTCTTGTTATGAGTCATTAGAACCAGGGTGTTCAGGTGAAGTAGAACCGCCTGCCATACTGTTGGTGGGGAAGCACAGAGGTTGGAGATCAAGGATGCTTTCACCTGGGTCCCTGACTGCCTCCAGTGAGTGAGGGGTAAGCAGTTCCAGCTGTGGAAACCGGAGATGCATGGAGCCAGGTGGGTGAGTGTGCTGACTTTAAATATTCCAATACTGTGCTGCTCGCTGCCACATCACTCCTAAAAAGCAAAACTAAGTCTACAGGATGAAATGTAGAATGTTTTTGATTTCAGATAAGGAAGAACTTGGTGATGGAAGGAGCCACCTCCGAGAGAAGCGCTCTTTCCCACTGTTCATGTGTGGTCTGAGACGAGGCCGTCATTTGCAAGGGGTATCAGGAAGCAGATTTCTAAACCGGGAGGGAGGTTGGTGTCAATGATTCCTTCTGCTTTGTAGAATCTAGGAGTCCAGCTCTTTGGGCATTTAGTCACGCCGTGGCCCTGCCTCGCCCTTATTTCTGTCGACATAAACGCTCCCTCCCCCCCGCCGCCTCCCTGTTTTCTTTTGGCTCACATTTATTTCAGCTTTAGAATCCAGATGTGACCTGATTCCCAGTCTGGAATTAATTAAGATGAAACAAGACGAGTTATTGTCATATTAAATTGTTGCCTTTTCATTTGTTTTTACACACACACACACACACACACACACACAGAAAAAGAGAGAGAGAGCGAGAAAGGAAGCTGCAGACACCAGGAAGACAACCCCAGAGAGGCCTTATTTTCAAAGGCCTGGGGATCACCCTGTGTGGAGAAAGCCTTTGGTGTTCTGAAGATAAAGGAGGAGAACGTTTCTTACTGGGGTTGATGGTTTCCAGGATACCAGGAGAGAGGTAGGGTAGGTTCTTGTGGGGCAGGGTCCAGCCTGCAAGGCCTGTGTGAGGCCTGCAGAGGCCAGATGCCAGGTGACTCTGCTGGCCCTCAGAGCAGAGCGGGGCCTTACGTCCAGACCTCTAGTGAAGTCAGAGATCTGCTGACACCTGTCTAGAGTGGCCTCACCCACGCACAGGGGCCAGCCGGCCACAACAGCAGTATGCAGCAACAGGCGCAGTGGTGTGGAGGGCGACCAGTGAGAACTAGTCACCAGATGCCTTTCCTGTCCCCTACACACACACACACACACACACACCCCTTTGGAGACACATCTGTAAAGAGATGCTGTCCAGGTACAAGCCAAGGGAAAGAGAGAACAGGAAAAATGACAGATATTAGGCTGACATTGGGCTGATGTTGACCCTCTCCAGTGGGATGTTGGGGCTAGAATTTGTTTTAGGAAATCAGAGACAGCTGTCATTTCTTGAAGCTGAAGTGGTCTGATATAACTGACGTACGTTATAAAGCAATAAATCTTTATTGAGTACCTGTGAAGTGACTGACACAGACGACCACAGGCTTTCACATAGCTTTTAAAAGTAAACGCGAGTGAACACCTCTGAAGTAGGTAATCCCTCCAGGTTGCACATCTCACAGTCGATAATTAGCAGAACCAGGATGTGAAGCTTCTCCACTACATCATGCTGCTTTAGTCAGTGCCAAGTCATTTAAAAAATATGTTCGCCTTTGTGATGTCAGGAAAAAACCAAGAATCTACCATAACTGATACAAAAGGGAAAATTTTCTTATTTCTAAGAGAATTGGAACAAGCTTTTTACTAGCTGGATTTATCAAAACAAGATCAATTATCTGAATTCATAGTCAATGGGTTAAAAGTTATAAGGTCACTGAATAAATAAAAATTCAATTTCCTTTAACAAAAATGTGAGCCAATAAAATTTACTATAAAAACAAACAAACAGGTGTCATAATCTCAAAATAAGGTAATATGACTGCAAGCAATGGCAGGTAGCATCTCATAGAAAGTTTCTTGCAAACGAACCAGCCAGGACAGAATTCGATGATGACAAAATACAGAACAAGAATATATTTGTAAACTTTTGCCTTTTTGTTTCAGGTAGGAGGGCTCCCTTCATCATTTCTTATAAGGCAGGTCTAGTGGTGATGAACTCCCTTAGCTTTTGTTTATCTGGGAAAGCTTTTATTTCTCCATCGTATCTGAAGGATAGTTTCACTGCATATAGTATTCTTGGCTGATAGTTTTTGTCTTTCAGTATTTTGAATATATCATTCCATTCTCTCCTAGCTTGTAAGGTTTCTGCTGAGAAATCCACTGAAAGCCTGATGAGTGTTCCTTTGTAGACTATTTTCTTCTCTCTTGTGCCCTTAATATTTTTTGTCATTGACTTTTGACAGTTTTAATATTATATACCTTAGAGAAGGTCTCTTTGCATTGAGGTAATTAGGAGTTCTGTTAGCTTCATGTAGTTGTAAGTCCAGTTCCTTCCCCAGGTTTGGGAAGTTCTCAGCTATTATTTCTTTGAGTAATCTCTCTGCTCCTTTCTCCCCCTCTTCTGTCTCTGGGAGACCTATAATCCTTATGTTACTTTTACTAATTGAGTCAGATATTTCTTGAAGAATTTCTTCAATTTTTAAAATCTTAGTTCTTTCTCCTCCTCCACCTGAAGCATTTCTAGTTTTCTACCTTTGAGCTCACTAATTCTCTCCTCCATAAGGTCTGCTCTATTTTTAATTCTTTCTACATTATTTATAATCTCATTAATTGTGTTCTTCATATCCAGAGTTTCTGATTTTTTTTTTTTTAGAGCTGTAATCTCTCTGGTGAAGTATTCCTTCTGTCCATTAATTTTATTCCTGAGATCATTGAACTGTCTTTTTGAGTTTTCTTGTAACTTGTTGAGTTTCCTTATGACAGCTATTTTGAATTCTCTGTCAGTTACGTTGTAATCTTCTGTGACTTCAGGTTTGGGAGTTGTCATTTTCCTTCTGTTCTGCTGTGTTACTGTAGCTCTTCACAGTGTTTGATTGAGGACGAATTGATCCTCTGCCAGTGCATTTTTGGTAGTAATCATCTTTTCTTATTATGATACGGCTTTGGTTAATTTGGTTCTGAGCTGCTCCTGGTTGTATTTGAGAGCCTGCACTTTTCACCCTCCACCGCCTCTGCCAGAGGTGTCGTCAGTGCCCTCCTTGTGCAGCTTGTGCCTCTGAGGTTGCTGACGCCTTGCTGCTTAGATGTCACTGCAGTCTCAGCTGTTGCCACTGGGGTCACCAGGCTGCAAGCACTTCTGCTGCTTCTGGGGTCACCTGGATCTTGTGTTCCTCCACTGGCTCTCCATGGGCTCAGATGCTGCTGTCCTGTGCGCCACCTGCGCTGCGGTTCCTGGGTCGGCTGCGGGTGCTGGTTGCACCGTTGCCAGGGGTGCTGTGTTCACGGGTGTTGCTGTCACTGGTGGGGGCCGGGGGACCTGAGGACTTGTATGCAGCCCTGCTGCTGGTGGAGCTGGCATTGGGGGAGCCGCCACTAGGGGCTGGGTCACCAGTTCTGCTGTGTTCCTGATGCTTCTGATTGCAGGTTCTACCTGCCACCCTGGGTGGGTAGCAGGAGCTCTTTTTCTGCTCCCACCTCATCTGCTCATAGCTGTGCGAGGCAGGCTGCTGCTGCTGCTGCCGCTGTGCTGACCATTGCCCAGGCAGGGCTGCTGCCGCTCTGCAGGTGTTCACACATGGGGCAGACTGCCTTCGCCTCCACTCACAATCACACTGGCCACTGTGTGAGGATCCACACCCTGGATCACTGCCGCCAGGAGAGGGGGGGCTGCTCCCCTAGTTCCACTGCTTCCCAGGGGTCCAGTCCACTCACCTTCAGATGTCTAGCTGCATGGATCTCTCAGGCATCCTGTTGTGCTGTGTAGGGAATCCTCTGTTGGTCAACGGATGTCCGTTTGGTTGTAACTCTTCCCTCCCTTGGAGGGGAGAGACAAAGGGAACAAGTCACTCTACCATGATGCTGTCGTCACCTGGAATAGAGTATATTTGATCTGTCACCATACATATGTGCCCCTTTATCCCTTTCACCCTACCCCCCCTTCTCTGGTAATCACTAATGCACCTGAAATTTGCACAATGTTATAAGCCAATATGACCTCAATAAAAAAAAAATTTAACTACACCATAGTGACATGAATATCGTATAATAAGTAGTGATGACATTAATATCAAAAAAAGAATATATTTGACAATTGTAAATGAAACTTTAAGTTTTACTTTCTCAAAGTCTTCAAAATATCTGATTTGAATGTATTCTTTTATCTTAATTTGTATAAAACATTCATTCTCAAAGCCTTATGCCCATAGGTCAAAGTCTCTCATTTCTTCAAGGTTCCTGCTATTAAAACCTTGTGACCTTTGCTTTCACTTCAATTTCTGAATTAAAAAACTTGGGGTCCATTAATTTTCAATTCTACAGTGGCCCTGCAGAACTACTGTTTATACTCTTGGAAAATAAATGCAGGACATTAGAATTATCTACCATATATTAAACATCTTTCAAAAATGTGCAAGGATCCAGCAGTTCTAAGGAAATCATTGGACAGGTACACAAAGATATAGATACAAAGAAGTATTTTTTAACGGTTAAAAGAAGAAAACAATTTAAGTGTTTAATAATAAGAGATTAGCTAAGCAAATCTAGGTATATTCAAATAAATGGAGAGTTATGCAGACACTTAGTAAAGATGATGTAAATGTACATCGACATAAAAAGATATTCAGATTATTTTGTGCAGCTTAAAAAGTGGGTTGCTGAGCAGCAGCATAGCATGGAGAAAAGTCCAGAAGGTTACACACCGAATGTTTACAGAGGTTATGGATCTTCATGGTAGGATTAAAGGTTTCTTCAGTAAATTTATTCTCCCTGTTTTCTTATCTGTATTTTCTAATGTGGCTACAATAAACATCTTCCTTGTGTAATAAATAAATAAATGAACACTGCATAAAAGAAAAAGTAGCACTTTTACTTCCCGTGATAAAGAAACACTCCCTTGGCCTCATGTCTTTTCCAGCTTCTGCCCCATCTTCTGTTCACAATTACAGCAAATCTTTTCCCGCTGTCTCTGCATCACTCACTCCCTTTTCTCTTGAGTCCCCCCCGACACTCAACCCGAACCACCGCTGTCAATGTCACCACAGATGTCCATGTTGATTCCTCCTCTGACCTCCACCTACTCTCTCCTCTGTTTAGACAGAGCTCATCACATCCGCCCTCTTGACACTTTCTTACTTGGCACCAGGATACCTCTCTCTCCTCTCTCTTCCCCTGTCACCTGCAGCTCCTTCTCTTCTCGCCCGCTGAAGCCTTCTCATCTCCCTGACCTCTTGATGTTGGCATCCCCAAGCCCAGTCCTGGGGCTCCTGTCTGTCTACTCTCCACCTCTGGATGCTTTCATTGAGTCTCATGGTTTCAAATAACCCCTGTAAACCCACGATACCCAAATTAGTATCTCCTCTGAATTCCCGACCTCTATAGTCACCTGCTTTTTCTACATTTCCACTTGAATATCTAAAAGATCTCCCAAACTAATATATCCAAAAATTCTTGGTTTCCTTTCACCGCTTCCAACCTATTTATCCTCTACTCCCCTATCCATTAGCAAGTCTTGAAAGCTCTACCTTCAAAACACATCATGAATCTGACAATGTCTCAACCGCCTCCACCACCTCAGTCCAAGCCGCACCGTCCATCTCTGGGCAGAACTCTTGCAAAATACCCCCAGGTGCAGTGTGTGCCAGCCTCCCTGGCCTTCTCGCTGCTCCTTGAACAAGCCACATTCACCCTGGAGTCTTGCCTTTGTACTTGTTATTTCGTCTATCCAGAACGTTCTTTCCCCAGATAGCCTATGGCTTATCCTCCTCCTTTCTTTTGGTCTCTGTTCAAATGTCCTTTATCAAAGAGGCCTTTCCTGGCCACCCGTTTAAAATATCACAACCCCATCCCACTTCTGTCTCCTTTGTCTGTCGTACCCTGCCTCGTCTACCCACAATCCTTACTGCCATCTGACGTACCAGATGTTTGTTTGTTGTCAGTCTCGCCCTACTAGGTCATAAGCCCCATGAGTGCAGGGAATTTGTTCTGTTCCCTGCTGTACCGCCAGCACCAAGAACAACCCCTGAGACAGGATGAGAACTCAGTGAATATTTGTGGAAAGAACAACTTGCCTAGTCTGAGACTTTTTATTTGTAAAAAGGAACTCTTCTTACATCCTTTTAATTCTTATAAATCTTTGGGGTGGTGGAGTGAGGTGACGTTCAAGTGAGGCAGAGCAAGAAGAGGAGCTGTAGCCCCTTCTTCTAGGGGTGTCAGTCAACCGCAGAGATGCTGAGTGATGAGAGGAGCGGGAGCAGTGGAAACTGGCTGAGAAATGCCCCAGAACTTCCCGTCTCCGCAGGCCTCTCAGGCTAGGCATCCATGGCTGATGCTTCCCATTGGACAGTTTGGCTTAAAAATGGAAGAAAGGAAAGAATACTTTTGAGAGCCGCTAGTCCTAGACCACTTAAGGAAGAAGAGCTCGATCTCATGAAAACCCCAGACAAGAGGAGCCCAGGGTGTCCGAGGGACCAGTGGCTCTTGCTCCCCGACTCCACCTTTGGGGCAGCCACACCTGTGCAACCATGTGCCTCGATTCTAGTTCCCTCTGCACAGCCTTTCTCCTGTGGGCCCCTGTGAAATACCTGGGTTAGACCTAACACTAGAAAGTATCCTTCGCCTACCTTCCCTCATAACTCAGCCCCGTCTGACATGACATCAAGCATAGAGGGAACTGGGCCTGTCTCTTTTGGAAACAAGTGTCTGGAAATTATTTAAAGGGCTCAACGAAGCTGTAAAATGCCTCATATGGTGCCTGGGGGCCTTTCTGTCATCACTTCAGTAACGTGGGCAAGTGAAGTGCAGAGCAGAGTCCGATGATAGGAACTTGAAGGCAGTCTCTGCCTTTGATCCGCCCGAGCCCCCGATGCCGGGAGCCGAGGGCTGGGGGCCGGGGGCCGGGCACAGGCTGCTGGCCCTGCCTCTCTGACTGTAAATGGATGTGAGCACACTGCCTCCTTTCCGCAGGTCAGATAGGCTTTTATTTACGTAGGGCGACGATGTCTTTTGGTCTGAATCCTGCATATGTTCATGGATTGCTCTGTTTGGAATATGTTTAGACACAGACACGTCTCCTCTGTTCTGAGAACAATGCCAGGGCAGTAATTTTATGATGTTATTCCGTGAGAAAACTATTCCTAGTTTCCTTTTGAGTTTATAAAATGCTGATTGTGCTGATGTGGTTAACTTCAAAGAGAGGACTTGTGTACCCATTCTCCGTCATTAGACATACACACATATTTACATATAGAACACCCACGCTGAGCCTCACACTGGGCTGCACCTGGGGGTCTGAAGCTGAGAAGAAAAGGTCCTCTGACTGCGTCCAGCAAGCCGAATCACTGTGCTGGGGGTCAGAAAGCAGAATCTGCAGGATTCCTTGCTGGGGTTTTGAGTTGCGTCATGTTGTGTGTTTTAATGGTGATGTCAGTTCAAGAATTCAGGAAAGCAAATCTCAAAGATAAGCTTCAATGTTCAGAAATAAAATGGACGCAGTCTTGTGAACGGCAACTCGCACTTGGCATGTAATAGGGTGTTGACACATAATTCCACTCAGCTTCTAGAATCTTCACTGAGCACTCACTGATGTGTATGAGGCACTTGGTGACAGTGGTTGTCACTGAGTGGTAAAGTTAGAGGGGATTTTAATATTCGCTATTTGCTTTTCGAGTTTCCAAACTTCTTACAATGCATATATGTTGCCCTTGAAATTAGGGGAAAATAATATTTGTTAAATTTAAACACTCAATACCAGCAGCAGTGTTACGAGACAGGCTTCATTTATTACTGTGAGAGTGTACATTGGTAGATGCTTTCTGGAAAGCATTTAGCTTTTTAAACAAATCCTCAAATCCACACACCTGTTTGCCCTCAGGTTGCTCCTCAGCCTGCCCCTGTCTGCTCGGCATGGCAGAGGCTGATCCCAGCGGGCGTGTGTTTCAGGTTCCCTGGTCACCTGGCCGAGGGAGGCCCCAGGGAGAGGCGGGGGGATGGGAAGGAAGGAGAAAGCAGATCCTCTCTCTCTCTCCCTTGGGGGCACCTCTGAAAACCGATGCTGGGGACCCAGCTCCTGCCCAGCAGGCCAGTCGTGGTCCTGGATGCCATGGGGTGTTCAAGGGACTGTGGTGCCCTCACCCTACACTCTGGGTGCCTCACCTCCCCTGATGGCTCTGCAGCCATCAGAACCCATGCCGTCAATTTTTCACATGAATTCTCCATTGTTATACTTACGAGTGCTTTTTGTTTTCCTGGTTGGACTCCAGCTGATACTCCATCCCAACATCACTGACTTGTGGTCATCCACCACAGAGAAACAACCAGAGACAGTGGATCAAAGACTTTTATGAAAGAATGTTCACGGCAGCATTCTCATCTGGAAAAAATTAAAAACAATATATATGTCCAGCAGGAAGTGTTGTGGGTTGAATTGTGTCCCCAAAGAAGATATGTTCAAGTCCTAACCCCCAGTGCCTGTGACTGTGACCGCATTTGGAAATACGGTCTTTGCCGATGAAATCAAGTCAAGATGACGTCACACTCGATTAGAGTGGGCCCTAATCGAATTGCTGGTGTCTTCATAAGAAGAGGGAAATAGGGACATAGACACACAGGGAGAATGCCACGTGATGGCAGAGGCAGACTGGGGACACGCGGCTGCAAGCCAAGGACCACCGAGGCCTGCTGGCCACCACCAGAGGCTGGGGGTCAGGAGGACTCTTCCCTTGTCTTCGGTGGGCACATGGTCAGCCAACACATGGATTTTGGACTTCTGCCTTCAGAACAGTGAGAGAAGATATTTCTGTCATTTTAAGCCACCTAGTCTGTGGTAATTTGTTTAGGTAGCCCTAGGAAACTAATAGAGTGAGCCAATGCTTGGTAAAGCTTTTAGAAGATCTGCACTTACCCAAGATAACCAACACATACATAATCAAGCAAAAAATAACCTGAGACTTCACGCGAGAGCCAGTTTAAAGTGCATGTTCCCGGGACCTAGATTTTCTAGTGCAAGAAGTCTGGCTTAGCAACCACTAACATGCTCTAGAAAACTTAGCCATCTTTGGATGGCAGGCTTCTCAGCCACCTCTGGCTGGACCTTAATCTTGTTCCCTGAGATATAATTTAAATGATTTTAGAGACAGAGAGAGAGAGAAATAGAGAGACCGCTTTTCTTGGTTTCCATTCTCAAGTAGTCTCAGACTTCAGTGGAGCCTTAATTTCCAGCTAATTAACCTGTCAATCTTACTTAGAAGAAATTGGTTTCTTTCAATCCGAATTGGGAAGATAGTATTGAAACCTGAAGAGGTGTTTGCCAGCCTTAGATAAGGCTCTTCTGATCCCAAATTACAGAAATCAACCCTAGCTAATGTAAAGATATGTAAGTAAGTAAATAAGTAAGGAAAGCCCAGGTAGAGCTGAACAACCAGCCTGAGGGAGGGTGGACCCAGGCAGACCCTGTCATTAGCCTGAGCGACAGGTCCAGGCCACTCCCCTCACTCAACAGCAAGAACTCCCAATATCTGAGCTTCTCAGTTCAAACTTTCACATTTCTCAGACACAAATCTGATTGGCTCCATTTAGGTCAGGGGTCTCCTGGACCAGTCAGCTATTGCTAAGAAAGAATAGGGTCCTGTGATTCAGACATGGCAGTTGGGGGCCCATGCCTGCCATTAAGGGCCAGTTCTCAGAAAGTGGCAACTGCCCAAGAGGCTGCTACTGTCCTGACTCCTTTCCCCAGCTCAACCTTAGTCCCTCTCTCAGAGCAGATCTTAAACCTCCCTCCGGGATAGACCATTTCTCTCTTCCCTGCCCAGTCCACGTGCATTCTAGACCAACCCCCTTCTGAAACGCCTCCTGAGTCCTCTTTCCACACAGGTCCCACCCGTGTGAAATTTGGATTCCTGCTCATCGTACACATTTAGGCGCTTCTGTGAAATCCCCTCCCTGGGGGGGATTCCTAAAGGATCGATGAGATGATACTGCTCTTTGGATAAATGACACCGAGAAATCAGAGCCTGTAAGTCTTGGTTGGGTTATTTTTCTAGTGGCCAGAATGGGTCATATTGAGTCATCCATACCAGTTTCCCTTGTGACGGCTATTACACATTAGAGAGCATGCTGGCTGGTTGGGGACAGAGTCTTTGGCTGACTGCTAAGCAGGGCTTTTCCCAGTGGAAAGGTGGGGTCGCCAGTACAGGGAGCGAAAAGTTACTCTGGGCACAACAGCACCACACCCTAAATGGAGTGAGTTATCCGTTTTGAAAATGACTTATGTCTATACCCGGTCAACTCTCCTCCCTTCAGTCTCCCCCTCAAGGGTGAGACAAACACACTGTTAACAATCAGAGCAGTTTCCTTGGGTACCTTCATCCTTCATTCTTTCTCCACAGACACTACTACCACATCATCGAACATTCCTTAGAACAACACAGTTGGCTCTTAAGAGTCATGGCAATGTGCCACAAAACTCAGATATGTTGTCCTCTGAATTGAACTAAAAAACCACATAATGGAGGTGCTTAGCTTACACTAACTGTGTGCCATCGGGGCCAGTTACGTAATCTCTCTGTGACTGTTTTCTCACCAGTAAGAGGGCATAATAATAGTCCCTCCCTCAGGGGATTGTTGAGATGATTAAATAAGTGTAAAAATTAGAGTAGTTCCTGGCATGTGGTTAGTGCTCAATAAACATGAGCCTTAAAAATGTTTCCTGACACCCTCGGGTCAAGTTTGGTACACTTCGTCTTCAGGAAAGCATCCTGACCTGTAAATCTTAGTTGATACCTCTTTTCTTACCCCCAAACAAGGGCACCAGGTGGGAGCCCCTTCACACCGGCATCTCTAGCATTCAAGAGCCAATGATGCCGGTGCAGGCGGGAATGCTGGCTGGAGAACCAGGTGTGTCCTTAGGACTGGGATTGATAAAGAGAACCGTGACCCCAAGTTTCTTTGGCCGGTGAGAAGAGTGAATGTGTGGAATGGAGTATTTGCGCACAGACCATAAAGCGAGAGTGGAGAGGACTAGTTAGGGGTCCTCTGTGACCTGGAGCAGGTTGTTCATCCACGCTTAGCCTCAGTTTCCTCATCTGTAACACACGGCTAAGACCTCAGCTTTGTGTGAGAATTGATGCGATAACAAGAGTAAAGTGCTTGCACATGATAAGCACAAGTAATAACAACACAAGAAAAAAATAGCTATAAAAGGAAGAGTCTCCTGACCACAGTTGTGAGGAGCTCAGGGACGGAGGTGGTAACACCGCCCACTGATGCCTCCCGCTCCCTCTGCTCCGCCGGAGCTCCAGACGGTGCCCTGCTTCCCGCGCAAATGCACCCTGGGGAGAGAGGGGACGCACCAGCCAGCATGAGTCCGCTTGACTCTCTTGAGTCTTGTTTAAAATGGACATTTATCAATTTTCTCTGAGAGTCCCCTTGAGCTGGAACAAGTCCTGGTGACATAGGGACTCGTCTGGGGCATTTAGGGGCATTTCTGGATCTGTGAAAGTCGATACCTGGCACACCCAGCCAGGGTGTGTCCACAGAGCCACCAGCTCCTGTCCTGCTGCCTCTGGGACAGCAGGAGGCCACGATGGCAGGACAGAGTCCAACATGGTGGATCTCCAACTGCAGCACCGTTCATAGAAGGGCAAGTCATGTTGAAATTCCCTTTATTTGGGGAATACTCTTTTGGAAGGCACACTGATAATTCTGGCTCATATTTTTATATAAAATATCATATTAAAACAAAAATTTTTTTTGCTAAGGAAGATTGTCCCCGAGCTAACATCTGTGCCAATCTTCCTCTATTTTGTATGTGGGTCGCCGCCACAGCAAGGCTGATGAGTGGTGTAGGTCCATGGCTGGGCTACCAAAGCAGACGGTGCCGAACTTAACCACTAGGCCATGGGGCCAGCCTCCAAAATATCACATTTTTAACAATTTAAAAGGTATGTTATTAGGTTTTTAAAAATGAGATGCAGAAGACTGTATATTTTCCTGAAATTCATGTAAAAATGTTCAAATGTTTAAACTATCTTAGAAAGATTTTTGATAAACTGATGACCTTGGTGGCCTGTGGCCGGGGAGCTGGGCGGTGGGAGGACAGGGTAGGAAACAGACTTTCCCTTGTGGGCCCTTTTGAATTTTTAAATTTGGAACCATGTGAATATATTTGCTTGTTCAAAAACCACATTTTAAAAATATTAAGAAATTAAATGAAAGAGTCCACTTCTGCCACATTTAGTCATTTCTTAAATTCTATTATATGCTTACGGTTAATTCACGCTCATGACCTAACACAGTTGGTTCAAAAATTGCATTTTAGCCATTCCATGCCTAAGGATATTTATTTTCTGATTCTCTTTTAAGCCTCCTGCCACTAGGTTATTGATTTCCACTCACTCTTTTTTGAATCTCAACAAAATTTTGGAGGGGATATTTTTTCACTTTGAAAGGGAGCGTCACGGTTCCAATGACGGCCCCACAGTGTTTGTTGGTGGAGGATGCGGGAAGGCAGCCCAGAGAAGAAAGGAAAGGAGAGCGTTCTTTTAATATGTTTTCTGTTCCCATTTGTTAGAAGATCGTTCTGATATCTGGTTGAAACTTTTCTTGAACTTGCCCTAGATCTCCAGTCACCTGAGTGAAATGAGAGGTTGGCCCAGATGTTGGCAGATCCTTGGAAAGACTCTCCTGAGGCCCTTTCATGCCTTGGCTTGGAGTGTGTGGGCTACAGCCCCATCCGGGCCTCCTAGTGAGACTGAGACAAGGGTGAGATGGGGAGGGGGGCTGAGCACGATATCTCCACCTCTACTTTCAGTTTCCTCCCCCTCCTCATGGTGCCTCCCGCTGCCCCTCCCCTCCACCCTCCCAGGCTCCTCCCACAACACAGACGCACACTCACACTCACACTCACACTCAGTGTCTCGGGTCTGTAGTAGAGGTTGTCAGACGTGAGTCTGCATCAGAATCCCCTGCAGAGCTTGTTAAAACCCAGATTTCTGGGCCCCAGAGTTTCTGATCTAGAAGTCTGGGATGGGGCCCAAGGTTTACATTTCTGACAAGTTCCCAGGGTGATGCTAAAGATGCTGATCTGGAAACCACCCTTTGAGGTTGCCTTGTTTGTATATTTCCTCTTCTAAAGCCCGGTCTGTGCTTGTGGTCACTTAGGATCAATATCCATCAACGAAGGAACTCGAGTGTAGCGGGAAGAGCTTGGGCTGTGGAGGCAAGTAGAGCAGGTTCACAGAGCCTGTTGTTTGATGCTGAACAAGAATCTTCACTTCTCTCAGCTTCAATTTCCTCATCTGTAAACGGGGCTACTAAGGCCTGCCTCATATAATTAAGTAATGTAATGTGTGTCCTGGGCCTAGACCATATCAGATACTCAGTGCATGTCAGTGTCCTTCACCCTGTCCCTTTCCTGCCGCGTAATAGGCCGATTGCCGCTCAAAATGTTAGCCCTTCCAGGAGGGCCCGGCATGATAACAGCAATTTCTTATATGGGTACAACTCTTTGCATTTACAAGATAAGTTAACAAACCAAAGTTTGAAAGCAGCCAGTATCTCATTTAATCCTCACAACAACCTGAAGGATGGCATTATTGATCAGATTTTACAGATGAGAAACTGGGGTCAAATAGGTGAAGTGACTTACCGCAGTGACACGGTGACACGATCCCAGACCTCTGCCTCGTGAACTCAGTTCTTCGATACAAAGATACAAATCTTCACAGGTGGTATTTTAGGCATCAGAGACTGGAAAGTGGGGCAGATATTTTTGTCTAGAAAAACTATCCTTGGCACCACCTGATGCCTGAAGTATGATCTGCAGGGGAATTTGGGAGGCTGACTGGCCAGTCCCCATGCCATACTGTCCGAGTGTGCGGCTCCTGTACCCACAGGGAAGGAAGGAAGCACCTGCTCCAGGTGTCCTGTGGCCTTTCAACTCTGAGTGGCTGACCAAGTGCCAGTTGGCTTTCTGGAGTGGAACATTGGTGACCCTGCTGACAGACTAGCTTCCTCTTTTCCATTCCTTCTGCTATAGCTCAAGCCTTAATAAGGGAAGGATGCAGTTGCTCCTAAACATGGTTCTGGAAAAATCTTAACCCAGGAAAGACCAAATCTTGGCTTGGACCTTTATGAGTCGGCATGGCCATCAGCCAATGCACCACCAGCGGGGTTATTTATACTGCAGAAGGAAATAATTTACTTGTAAGCCACCTCCTTTCAGCTTCTGCGTACTCCAGAATGTCCCAGAAACCCAAAGCTGGAGTTGAGACTAATGAAACAAAATATTTAGTGGACATCCTCACGGCTTCCATAACAAAAGTGAAATTCCCTGCAGTTATCTACAGTAGTCTCGCTGCTGAAGGGGTCATTTTTAATGGGGACTGACCTGATTCTCTCCCTGACCCTCCCATCTCAGCACCTCATCTACTTCTTGGAAACTCCTCTTCTGCTCATGGGTAAGGAATGCCCCTCAGGCTACCATGGAGATTTTTTTGTACTTATTTACTTTGATAAAAGATGCTTGAGAGAAAAACATAACTATGGACAAGGACAATGAAACTATCCAAGAGAGAGATTAATCCCTGAGGCGGTACAGAGTGTGACAACTGGGAATGGGTTTCTTGTACCTAAGGACACGCTGAGCTCCGTGGCTGTGGTAACAAAATCAAGTGAGCCAAGAATTTCCCCGTGAGCTCTGGGAGGGAAACCCCACTCTCTCATCAAAGAAATGTTCTCCTTCTGCTTCCAATTAGAAGCAGAACATGATTCTCTTGATGTTGATATCCCAAGAATTCACAATAAGCCCCACTGGGAATACGACACCTGTAACTCAGTAGTTAGAAGTGGTGTTTATGGAAAAGAGCTCGCATAGGATTACCTACACTAGACTGGGAAATTCTTCGGGGTCCCAACCCACTTTTCACCCTCCTTTTACAGGTGGGCATGAGTCTAGATTAATGTGGGCAGTAACGGACTCCTGGAGGAGATGGTAACTGTAAATAGACCATTTTACATTGTAGACCTGGCTAATTTGTGGTGTTCACAGGCCCTGAGGAAATCAAATCAGAAACATTAAAACCAATTTCTGCAGTCAGCTAAGGACCCAAAACAAGAGTTTATGAGCCTGGTGAGAGGACGAACACAAGATCATAAAAATCTAAATCACAAGCCATTATTCTCTTTACACACTATGAATTTCTCCAGTGGGGAATGGAAGCTCTCAAGAGGAGTAACAACCAGTTCAGTCATTTGATATCCAAAGTAGACCTTGTCTCCTGGATGTGGATAAAGCCACTCATCTTGAGCCCTCTCCCTGCAGGTGTGCTGTTTCTTTCAGGCTGGACTTCTCAGGCAGGGAATCCAAGACAAGATGTGAGTCAGTGTCCTTCTCTATCAGTCTTGGTACAATTTTGCTTAGTGCTGGACCTGTACTGATTTGTACTATAAAATTCTGGACTTCAACACCAGACCCAAGTAAATCTGATACATGCCATGATGAGGAAGACAGAGATGGGAAGACTATGTGCTGTGACAATGCGAACAATTTATGTACAGTCCAGAAGTGTGAGCAATAGATTCAATTATTCACTCATTCGCCCATTCAATAAGTGTTTATTGAGCTCCTGGTCAGAGGAGCACTACACAGCCCAGGGCACATCATTCACAGACGTTTCCATGCTCTGTGGAAAGCTCTGGGAGCACAAGGGACAGTCCCTGCCTTCAAGGGGTAGAGAGGCGCAAGTGGTCCGGCAGTTACCATACAGAGAGGAAAGACCTAAGATGGCATAGTTAGCACCGGCGAACCTGGAAACTCACAGGTGGGACACTTGTCCCAGCCTTGGGGGATCGAGGGCAGCCACCCAGAAAAGGCTGGGAAGGTGCAGACACGGTGCAGCGGGCTAAGAAGAGGAGGGGACAGTCCAGGGTGAAGATGCAGCACACGCAAATGCGAACAGATCCGGAGAGAAGGTAGGGTGTCCAGAGGAAGCCATTTGGACCAGCTGAGCAGATAAAGGAAAGAAGCAAGTTGCCAAGAAGAGGAGAGGAGAGAATGTAGCCGGCACCTAAAGCTGCCTTGGGCCTCAGCCTCCCTGTGGCCATGTGTCAGCACGTGGGTCTTTCTCTTGCATTAGCAGGTGACCACACTGTTCCCCGCAATCGAGAGAATTCTAACCGTAACAGGGGCTCTTGATGGTCAGTGGACTGAAATGCAAGTAGGGTTTTTTGTTTTTGTTGTTTAGCATACAGCTAATAAGCATGTGATTTGCCAAGTGCTGTTCAATTTAACGTTGCCATTTTGATAGTCTGGGTTCCAACAGCTCCCCAGGGCTGGAGGTGGAAACAGCCAGCCTGTCTGCCACTTTCTGGTGAACACTCCCTCTGCCACGCACTGACGGGATCTGTCTGCTTGAAGAAATGCTGGCTCTAGGGTCCTCCTTCCGGTCTTGAGGCTCCACACTTGGGCCTCTGTCTACGGGATAATTAGGGGAAATACTGGTTGCTGACTTTTCAAAGCCAGATTTTAACCTAATGATCAACATATTCTAGTGGAAAAAGTGCTATAAAAGTAGTTTAAAAAAATAAATAACAAAACAAGTGTTATGTCTCCCTAGATATCAACTCTTTTATCTTCTTAATTCCTATACATTAAAAAAAACCCTGGTTCAACAAATAATAACTGCTTAACGACAACAATAACAAAAATAACTTCACCCTATTTTGGAGAATTCATTCTCTTCTCTCCGCTTAACCACTTCCTATTCAATCATCGCCCATTAATTTTTTCACGCCACACTCAGAAACCGATAACACAAAGTTACTGAACATAAACATCTCTAGCCTACCTCTTTCTTACAGTTTTGTTCCTCATTTTTCTTCCCACTTCCCCTTAAGGAGGATTTTTCTCTCTTTCCTAAATGGGCTCAAGCCCATAATTAGTCCTGCGAAAGCTAGTGCAGGATCTCATTTTCAAATGTTTTCTCATGCAAAATGCCTTTAACTTTCTAACCCCAGCACAATGATCTCCAAAATTATGCGGCTGTTTTTGACAGAAAAAAAGAAATTCTGAGAAGCCTGGTTACAAATCAGTAATAGGCTGTGCAAACAGCTGTAGCCATAAACCAAACATGGGAAGACTTCACACATGCCCCGCTGGGTAGACAGCACTGGTCTGTGTTGTCTTAGCCGCACCCTCTAATTACAGTCATCATCTTCAATTATTAGAAAAACAGCAATGTGCTATTGGGGTCATTAATGTCCCTCTTCTTGCATCATGCTTTCTCGTGTCTGCTTACCATCCCCTTATTGCCAACGGTTTTTAGTTCACCCCACCATTCCTTTGCCTCTATGCTAAATGTGCCTGAGGGCTTGAAATTGAGCATCGAGCAAACGTCCCAACTCTCTTCATTGCACTGGCAGCTGCGGGGGCCCTGTCACCATCCCGCTGACACCCTGCACATCCTTGAGTGAGCCGTTTCCCATGCTGCGTGAACCACACTCTCCCTCCACTTCTCTCTGGAAGTTTCAATTCTTAAAACTTGGTAATATTGAATGTCCTCTTAATTTCCCCCCAACAAACTGAATTCCTCTCTATGGGTCCACTTTTCTCTCCGAATTTTTTTCTTTTTCCCTTGTCTCTTATTCTTTCTACTATCTTCTTTATAAGATTCTTTCTAACCTCAAATCCAATTTGTGTTGGTGGTATCCTTTTCTGCCGGTCTAAAAAGGGCAAGATATAGATTACTTCTCTTTCTCTGACTTTTTTTTTCATATCTTAAAAATATCTGAAGAAAATTTTTTCTGCTTATTCAGGCCTTTTTAAAGTATGTTTCAGCAATGGTTACCCCTGAATATTGGATTGGGGTGGTTTTGGGGTAAAGATTGAGAGGGAAATGGGGCATTTTTATATTTTATTTTACCTATTTTTGCTTAAAGTTTTTATAATAATAATGTACTATTTTTGTAATGAAAAATATTTCTTTTATTCGAAAATACTTTTACATTGTTCAGAAGGGAGAAGGATTCCTACCTCATGCTTTTTAAACTCCTCTGAGATTATGATCCTCCAGATTTTCATCACTAAATGTTATTCATTGGGAAGAAGAGGGAGCAGAGAGAGTGAGCGGCTGTGAACCTCAGAGCGAGAGTGTTGGTTAGAGTCGGCCTCCTGTAGCTTGGGTCTCCCCTGTGAGCGCATCGCCACCCGTCTGTGAGCACCACACCAGGGAGGCTGTGCAGAGAGGGTTTAGATGATTATGAAATAAAACTGGGTAAGTTATTCTGATGTCCCTTTACGAACTTCTGATTGAAAAGGAAAAGGTGGCTCTTAATGTTCCCTCTGTATAATTTGGTATACTCAGAAATTTCTCAAAATTAGCACGTTGCTATTGTAAATAAACACACACACACATACACCTCCCCCCCCAGACAAAGCTTCCGTTCTCCCGAGGTTAATACAATTAATAAATACGTTTCTTTCCTAATGCCTGCACTAAGGTGTGGCATTTGCCAGGGTCCCAGCACGGAACTAGAGAGTCCCGTGATGCTGCCCGAATAGGGCAGCCTTCCAGGCTGAGAGCAGAGCAGTGGCGGGCGGAGAAAGGCTACAGAGGGAAGAACGGGAAATAGTCAGCACAGGTGTGATGACTAGTTATTTTAGTAGTTATCTTTTTATAGAACATCACATTCTAGTATCAAAGCACGTATTTTAAATCTCATTCACAGCCGTTATATACCACAACTAACTCTGCCTGGTGGATCTGAGCTGCTGGGCGCTGGCGACCAGATTTGCAGGCCTAGAGAATGAGGCAAATTGCCAGTCTCTGGAAATACTCTTTTCAATGACAACCTATTTGATGGTGACCCGTGTGGGTCATGGTATTCCTCCGAGCCCAGGTGAGGGTCCAGGCCCTTTAACTCATCTGTCTCTCAGCTGCTTCCGATTCTCATAATCTGTTTGCCGATCTCCAGGCCTTTCCAAATTTAATTCCGCTAACATTGTGATCTGCAAGTTACTTGTTCCCAGCATCACATTCCAAAATAGCGACTTTTTCTGAAGTCCTATATAAGGGAGATTCTATCTACAGAATTAAGCTTGTCCTCAGGGTTTTCCACATGTGAGTGTTTAAGTTCTGGCATGTGTCTTAAGGTAGGAAGTCTTTATTTCTGCTTTCTCACTTCATCAAAATACCTTCCCTCTTAAGGGAATTTTTTGGCAACTCCCCATCTTATCAACCACCTTAACGTCTCTTCTGAACACTCTCCTCCCGGCAAGCACAGTGTTTCTTCTGTGAAAGCTTGTCCTCTGGTGGGGTCATAAGCAAGAAACGGTCTCGCAGCCTGTCCACCCAACCCCTGCCTCTGACCGACAGAAACATTCTTCCGCTTTTTCCTTTTTTAATGACAGTGCTTAGATTACAGCTAATCTCTTCCTCGCCCATTTGTCCTCTGTATCATTTATCTTTCAACTAGAGTCTAAGATCTCCCATACCTCTAGTAACTCAAGAGAAAAACAAACAAACTGTGAGATTTCTTTCTCTAGAGAGTCCTTCCTATGGTCCGCTCCCCGATTCCACCGCTGAGGACTGGGATTCTTCCTCTTAGTCCGGCGTCCTGTTAGAGTGACAGTGGGAATGTAGAGTCTGCCATGAGGGCTTGGCTTCAGCCTCGGCTCCTCGGAAACTAATGTCAGCACACTCCTGCCACACCTGCACATGTTTTGCCCCAGAACTTTCCCGGGTTCTGGGGTGGCGTCTCCTGGGGTCTACTGTGCAGCAGGCACATTCATGAGCACCCCCCACCTGATCCTGGCAACCCCGTGGAGTGGAATATTTGTGCCCATTCTAAAGGGGAAGAACAAAGGCTGAGACCACGTGTCCCGAGGCAACTCAGCTAGTGGGGGGCAGAGCTGGGATCCCATGCCAAGCTTCTAACTCCGACTTCTCCCTGTCCTTTCTTTCTTTGTGTCTTACTGCCTGCGTGCTCGGTTTTGCCTCCTCTCTTTCACACTCTACTAACCCACTCAGTCCCTCTCACCAGAAGAGAGACAAGAGGATGATAGAGAAGAAAACTGCCCTGGTCCCTCCCCGGCCGCCTGGAACCAAGGGCCCCCAGAGGCCTCTGCTTTGTTCTATTATCCTCAGAAAGAATCAATAGCGTCAATTTTTCACCAGTTCTTCCCTCCGGCTCTTCCGCTCTCTTGTTGATATTAATTTAGTCTGAAGTTTACTGCAGCATTTCTCTAACAGTATCTTTCAGGATTTTTGTCCCCTTTATTCAATGCAGCTCATTTTCCCTCATTCTCAAAACAATCTGTTCAAGATTGTCCTATCTGAAACCTTCCTGGCCGCTGTTTTGCTGCAGTAGAATACTTTGGGACAGCTTTAGGGATTTAGCTAAGGGGACAGAAGAGAATGCATGTTCCCATGAACCAGTTATGGTAGAACCAAAAAATGTCAGTCACACCAAAACACACTCCATAAAAAAAATGGACTTCATCAAAATTAAAACCATTTGTGCTTCAAAAGACTCCACTTAAGAAAATGAAAAAGCAAGTCACAGACTGGGAGAAAATATTTGCAAATCGTGTATCTAACAAAGGATTTGTGTCCAGAATATAAAAAAAACTCTTACAACTCAATAAGTAGACAAATAACCCAATTAAAAATTGAGCAAAATATTTAAATAGATATTTCACCAAAGAAGATATAGAAATATTTTAAAAGCATATGAAAATGTGCTTCATGTCATTACTCACCAGAGAAATGCAAATTAAAACAAATTACCTTTTTACACTCACTAGAATGGCTAAAATGGGGTGTTGAAGAGGATATGGAGAAATGGGAACCTTTATACATTGCTGATGGGGATGTAAAATGGGACAGCCACTTTGGAAAATGGTTTGGTAGTTTCTTAAAAAGTTAAACATAAACTTACCATATAACCCAGCAATTATACTCTGAAGTATCTACCCAGGAGAAATAAAACCAAACAACTAAACAGACTTTTACAGAATGTTCATCACAGTATTATTCATAATAGTCAAACATTATGCCAACTGAAAGAAACCAGATGTACAAAAGAGTATACACTGTACCCCATTTATGTGAAATCTATAGAGACAGAAATTAGATTAGTGCCTGAGGCTGAGGGTGGGGTGGAGATTTACTGCAAGTGGCATAAAAGAACTTTTCGGGGCAATGGAAAAGTTCCAAAACTGAGTGTGGTGATGGTTGCACCACTGCCAATTGGTTAAAAATAACTGAACACTTGCAATGGGTAAATTTTATGGCATGTAATTAGAGAATTGTTTTTTATTTCAATTTTGCTAAGTTATCTTTAGCTTTATTGACTTTTGAACACATGAGCCCATCCTACTTGGTCATGCATTTATTGTTTTCTGAGAAAACTCTGGCATCATGTAGCAGAGAGGGTCCAAACACACTACATTGTCCCTTGGTGCCATTTACATGCTTGGCAACTGAGTGACATAAACCACAAGTAGACTTTAAAGTGTATGTTGATTTCCTTTAGTGAGTATACCAAAGTTTGTTCATGTTGGTCAACATCTTCAAAATCTAACACTGTGTAAACAGACACGTTTGAAATGCTCACTCTTAAACCTGAAAGAATGGTTTTGATACGGGCTCAAGACGAGGTTGGCATGAGGGAAGCCATGTTGTAGAAAAGAAGCCCTATTGTAACGTTGAATGACCTCTGACAAACTAACCCAGATGGATCTGCACCCTCCAGGAGGTCTAACTGCTCTGTAGATTTTATGACCCCTGCTTGTACATACACCACCTAGCTGCAATAAGATGACAACTTTGTTCTTTTGAGTTCCTTAGCAATGTGATGATCCCCAAACAGAGAGTCTATGCTGATAGCCATCATCAATGAAAACTGAAAGATCTTGTGTGACACTCCCAGTCTGTAACACCAGAAGGTCGACATTCCTAACCCCCTCCCCTATAACCCACCACTGGGTTATATAATTGCTGTAAGATTTTGTGCCCCCTTAGGATGGTTCTTTTGGACATGAGTCGGCCATCTTCCCTCTTGCTAGCAAGCTGTAATAAAAAGTCCTTTTCCTCCTACCACCTTGCCTCTTGACTATTGGCATGTCTTGCGACAGGCAGACGAACCCCCTTTTTGGGCAGTAACAGTTTCACTTTGCTCAGTCAATTAAAAGATTTAAAGACAAGTGGTGACAAGAGGCCACTTATGGTGCCTTTATCAGGGTCAACTTTTTTCATCAAAATCTGGGTCTTCTGTTGCCTATCAGATTGGGCCCCCTCCTGCAAAGAGAGCGTTGACCTACTGTGGTTTCATGTTGGTAGAAGGTCAAGAACGTTCACTGTGTGTTCTCACCCATTAAATTTCACATCGCCTCTTCAGGGCTCTGCTGTTTTAGTAATGAGAATTGTCCCGCTTGGGCAAAGGGCCAGAGCAGCTGAAGAAACCAGACTAGAAGTGGCTGATGGACAGAACCTCCCTGTCCGGGCTTTCAGTAACAGGAATGAAATTACACTTCCCTGTCAGGCTCCTGACACAATTTTTATTTCCACACAGGTCATAACTGGGCTCTGTATTGCACACCTGTGGCTGTGGACCCATCATTACCAAATATGCTTTAATATGTGAAGGTAAGAAGTCGTATGACCCTGTGCTTGGCAAACATTTTAAGCAACAACAAATAGCCATGAACAATGGAGGAAATTAAGTTGTGGGGCATTAACTAACTCCAACTTAAATGCTATGCCCTGCGTGGGTTCCTGGAGTGCTCACAAACTTGAACTCTCCCTCTGTCTATATGGGCCATTGGTGCGTTTGGAAATGGAAAGGCTTCTGATAACGCATGTCTCCAGAATTACTTCCAGCTAGTTGCCAACAGACTCACAATAAAGTATTTACCTTGATAGTTTACTAAGACTTGGGTATCAGTTTTAAAAGTAGAAATCTTATCAGTCCATTGCTTGATGATTGGTTGAAATTTGGCAGACACGAGAAGGGACTCCTCCCCAGGGGCAGACTCACCTTCACCAAGCTCACAGGGACTGATAAACACAAACCAGAATGCCAACCCATGAAGTTACTGTGAATTGTCAAGTCATCCAGAAGACTAGCAGACTTGTATTAGCAAAGTGGTGCATCCACCTCTCACCCCCAGCCGTGGGAAGTTTAAGTATAATCAGAATTACCAGTGAGTCCACTGTGTTCATTTCCAGTGAGAAATAAAAGTGTAAAGCTGAAATAGTCTTAATATCCACCCCTCTTTCTCTCTCTATTCTCTCTCTCTCTCAACTTGTTACTGGGGAGCCAATTTACCCAAAGGTGAGGATGTTATCACAACATGGGCAATTACTCAATCCTAAGGAGCATCTCTCCGCTAAGAGAGGTGGGTGCCCTCTCACCCACCAGAGGGACAGTTTGCCATGGAAATGGAAACATTTCAGGCTATTGGGCCAAGAGTCCCACCCCCGGGGCAGAACTTGCATAGGTGTCACCAACCTCAGCCTCCTCTCCCACTCTGCTCTTTGTTTCCAGGCCGAGCAGATCCAGTTCTCACTGGCACACTCAGCCAGATACAGTCATTTCTAAGGGGCTTGGAGTCATTCCATCTCCTTAAGGATATGTGGGTTATCTCTGCTATGAAATGTGATGTATTGGTTTCGGAGGCTCATTTATCATCAGTGTGTTGAACAAGGATGATTCTCAAGACGGACTCCTCAAGCAGTTTTCTCTCCTGTCCCCATCATCTTCTTAAATCCACCCTGGGCTAGCTCTTCTCCAGTTCCTGGAAGGAATCTGAAACAATCCCATGATGTCTCTGCTCACTCTCTGGGAATAAAAAGTAACAGTGGTCTCCATTCAGTCCAAAATATCAGTCAGCAAAATATCCAGCTTCATATAATCCTTGCAACTCTGAGCTTGGTTTAGAACTGAGCCCTCCCTCCCTCCTGCTGTGAGTTCCGAGACAGAGGAGGGCTTGGTTGCTTTCTCACTGTGTCGGTCGGCTCAGGCTGCCGTAACGGAACACCACAGACCTGACGGTTCCAACAACAGACATTTGTTTCTGACGGTTCTGTGGGCTGGGAGGCCCAAGCTCCAGCACTGGCCAGTTCAGTTCCCAGCGAGGACTTCTGCCCGGCTTGCAGACAACAGCTTTCTTGCTGTGTCCTCACAAGGCAGAGAGAGATCTCTCTACTGTCTTCTTATAAGGGCACTAATCCTATTGGAATGAGGGCTCCACCCTCATGACCTCATTTAACCTTAGTTACTTTCAAAGCCCTATCCCCAGTTCAGCTACATTGGGGGTTGGGGCTTCAATATTTGAATTTGGTGGGGACACAATTCAATCCATGGCACTCACTTTCATCACCTTGCATCTTCTCCTCTTCCCCTCTTGTACCCAGTTTATGTCCCACGAATAGAGGGAGAGAGGAAACTCAAGGGAGCAGGACCATTTGTACTTGTCTGAAGCTGGCATGAGCTTTTAGCACACTCCCAGGCCGGGCAGAGTATAACCCGATTCCTTTTCTTAGGGGGAATGTTTGTCAGCTCTTGAGAGGCCTTCTTTGTACGGTTGCTATGCTGTCCTCCTGCTCCACGCTGTCGCTCTTTCCTCAGCCCCTAAGAATTCTGGGGCTGACCTCCCACTCCTTCCTGGTGAAGTCCCTTCTCCCCTTCCGAGGCCCCCCTTGCACAGACACGCGTGTTTCCACACCAGCTGTCTCTTGAGGGTGGGCCATTGTGTCCACTGCAAACCCGCATGCTTCCTTTGACTTTCCTCCTTCTGAATCCCAAACTCTGAGAAACCAGGCCAGTCACAATGCAGCACCCAAATCCCCTTTGCTCCTGCTGTCAGAACAGCTCTCATTTTTAGTTTCCCAGGCAGGGGTTGGAATGCATCCCCTCCTCCCTCCTAAACTGCAGAGGACATATTTATAGCTTTCTGAGTAGTGTCCCTGAAGCCCTTCTCTGGTGAGCTGAGGGAAGCGGGAATCACCCCCAACGCTCCCTCCAGTCCTCACTCTATAACAGATGTGGTGAATTGGTCCCTAGCATCAATTCCAGCCTCTTTTCTGGTGTGTTTTCCTGTGCTGTGAAATTGAAAATCATCATTTCCAGATTCCCTTGCAGTTAGGGTTCTGGATGCAGAATAGGTTCTGCCGAAGGATGGCACTTGAACAAGATTTGAAAGGCAGAATGGAGAAGAGAGGTGGGGAGAGGGATCTTCCCACTGCATGCAAGCTGTGGAAATGGAGATAGTACTTTTCTGCATCCATGATCCACGTCCAACCGTTATCCTCATGGACATTAAGGAGCAGTTGCATCAGTGATGGCAGAGGCTTCCTCACCTCTGGGTCACAGCTCTGGCGGTATGATCTGGACATCAACAGTGCTCAAGTTCCATGGTGGTCTCTTGACTCCTCCCCTCTGGGTGGTGGCCAGAGCAGCAGCTCCCCTGGGGGCCCATTCAGTGGTCCTATTCTGAAAGTCATTTCTATAGGCCTGGCCTGAAATCTACTCCTCCAGCCCTTCTGAATTTTCTAAGCACCAAATTCCTTGAAATAAAGCTCATTCTGATGAAAATATCTAGAGTGGTTTGTATTTCATGCAAATGATCCCTGATGATACACTTCCCTTTAGGAGAGGGAGTGGAAATGAAGTTCCAGCACATCAACAGCCAGGCTGGAACCCCCATTTGAACGTCCTCTTGTAAACGTCCTGAGGGCAGGCCTTGTTTCCAGCCCTGCAGAGCACTTCTCCAGAGCTCCTGGCCCAATGTATTTAGAATAGCACATTTCCCTCGCAATGAAGAGAATCTCTTCATTTACATACCCTGACATACTCAGGAATCTATCCAGTGTTTTCTTTACTTGACTAATGGCATTCCCAACTGAAAAGCATTGACTAAGTCCCTTGACTCTTCTTTGGCCTCAGGAGCGGGCAGAGAGGTGGACAAACTTCAGGAGCCTGAGAAGAGCCACTTCTCTCCAGAAGATTCACTCCACCGACTACCATTGCATCCCAGACAGAGCGATCCTTTGGCTTGCGTTTCGTTCCCTGACAAAATGCAGACAGCCCAGCCACGTGACAGCCGAGCCTCTGATCCAGAAGTCCCTCATCCGAGCTCGCCCTAACCTGTCCTCAGAGGAGTTTTGACAGGAAGGAAGCAGAGAGAACATGAGGGCCGTGGCCGGCAGTCCAGAGGAAGGAGAGCATGGCCTTCCTCCTCTCCCTCAAGCCACCCCATATAAAGGAAGAGAAATATTGTTTGAGGTGAATAATTAACTTTCTCTTAATACTGTGTAAAGTATAAATAAAAATGTCTTTTGGAAACTTTGCTATTTTTCTTGCTTTATAATATACTTGAAGCAAAAAATTGTTTGCTTGCTCTATTGATGTAACTTTAAGGCTAGTCCTGTAGCCCCTCCTTCCACTCAAATTGCTGCCCCTAAGTCCCTCCACCATAGAAATTATAGTGCTGCCCACTTGACTCAGGGTGGTAGAGAGCAGGGGCCACCCTCCAAGGGGGGAGAAAGCTGAGGATGGGAAAGTGGGGACCCAGACAAGGGTGTACCTCCTTTGCAATTTTGCCTGGAGGCAACATACATCATTTCTGTAACCTTCATCACAGGCATGCTTAATGCTCAAAATAACGACGTGAAAAATCATTCCCTCATAAGGCTTGCATCATGCTTTTTATTCCAATCTGAGTCATGGCAACTTTCTTTGAGTCATCTGCCAGGACTTAATCAAAGTTTCACAATATCCTTCCTATGTGAACACTTTCTGGCTTCTCCCTTAAGTTTTATTTTGGCAACAAAATATCCTTTGAAAAACTGGCTCCAGGATCTCCTGCATTCCAAGGATGGCCACACAGTTCCTCGGTCCCGCCGTGGCCTCCCTCTTCTCTTCAGGGCCTGGCAAGGTCACCGACTCCCTTCGTCCTTCCTTCTTCCCTCGCCCGTTGTGTCACTTCCCTGCCCCCTTTCCTTGTATTATTTCTCCACTAAAAGCTTCTTCCCCCACTCAGCACCCTTTCAGACTCCAGGCTGAGAAGCAGGCAGACGGCTCAGCATCCTGGAACCTTGGACGAACTCCTTAATGTCTTGGGGATTCAGTTTTCTGTAAATCCAAACAGTTCTCAGCCCATCTCCATAGTAGTTTAAAAGCATTTGGATAAAAATCCTACCACAGCATCAGTACATTCTACCCTTACATAGACAACTTCTTATTTGAAAGTAACTTTCTAAATGTTCACCAATAGGACACTGGTAAAATAATGATGCATGCATTAAAGAGCATGAGATGGGGCCAGCCCAGTGGCGTAGCAGTTGAGTTCGCTCGCTCCTCTTCAGTGACCTGGAGTTCACAGGTTCAGATCCCTGGCGCAGACATACTCACTGCTTGTCAAGCCATGCTGTGGCGGCCTCCCATATAAAGTGAAGAAAGATGGGCACGGATGTTAGCCCAGGGACAATCACTCTCAGCAAAAAGACGAGGAGTGGCCACAGATGTTAGCTCAGAGCTAATCTTCCTCACACACACACACACACACAAAAGAAACAGCATGGGGTGGCTCTAAGTACAGTGTCTAGAGAGCAAAGAATACAATATGCAGAATAATGTGTCTAGTACAATCCTGGTTTTGAAAAATCTACGCCGGATGCTATGTGTTAGTACTGTGTTATCTATTTCATGTAAGTTTGCATGTGGTTAGAAAAAATCTGAGAGGATACAGACCACACTTCACAGCGGTTGCTTTGGGGGAGGAGGAGGTGTAGGAAGTGGGGAAGGGAATTCTGATTTTTTCTTTCTGTGCTTCTGAAATGTTTGAAATTTTTTACCAGTATTTCTTCAACAATTAAGCAGCACCAATTTCAAATGATTTTGGGGAAGCATCTTCTATATCCTGGATTAGAGCTTTATTGACATGTTTAAAATCTTGTAAATAAATTATCTTATACTAAGCATTTTCCTTTGGTCTCCATTCACAAAATGTCACTTGTTTAAAAAAAAAAAAAAAATTATATAAATGATGTAACTGCTTCACCCTGTGGAAAATGAGAGCCGAGCAGGCCCCATTCTTTGTTCTGCCCCAGTAGCAATCCCCCTTCAAGTCTTCCGACTTCTCCCACCTCAGCATTTCAGTCACCACGGCACGCCCCAGGTTGCAGGGCCTCGAGAGAGGGGCCCGTGGTAAAGGCTGAGGTGAAGGAGAGGTCCGGGTCTTCCTCTCCCTTATGAGGGTCAATCAAGAATGCTCTTTTATGTGATAAATGTGTTACTCAGACAACAGGCCCAAATTCTGCCTCATAGACTGTAGCTTCTGTCAAGTGATTTTACCAAGTTGGTTATTTCAAACCTGTTATATTTGCTGCCAAGCAATTTGGATGTGACAAGAAGTTTACCCTGGTGGGGTTTTTACTTATTTTCTGTCACCAAACGCAGCTGTTTCTCTCTGAACCTTTTCTCTGATGGAATTTCTATGAGGAGTTTTGTTTATAGCTAGCCATGGTGATGCATGCACTGTTAAGGCCGTGAGATACACACATGTGCACACAATCTTCATCCACTACGTCCCCCCAGGATAACGTGGTACTTCTTTGATAGTAGATCCCCCTGTGCCCAAGGTCCCAGGGAGGAAATTAGTAAGAACAACTTGGGAGTGTGATTTCCTCCTTCTTCCCTCATTTTTCGGTCCAGCCTATTTTCAGACTGCTGCATATAAACAGGCCTGTAGCCGCATGACTCAGCCTCTACTAATCATGGAGAGCAGGGGTTTGCTTGGCTGGTTGATCAGTCGCCGTCTCCAGGTTCCTATGCTTGTGGCTGGTGTAGGTGTTCTCTTCTGCCCCTGCGTAAGGATTCAGTGAAAATCACATGTCAATCTTAGGCGTTTACATGGAAATTATTTGTTCCATAATTTATGTTTGCTCCAAAACGTTATTGATTCCACAATGTTAGTGCATTTCTTAGGGACATCAACATTAAAACATTCAATTCTGATTATTTTAAAAAAACATTTATTTAACTATGACTTACCTTTATTTATGCACTTTCCATTCTACCTCACCTTCTTTCCTGAGGGCCCCATGGCCACCAGCCTTACAGAAGCCCTGTCTCCCTCTACTGAGGCCGCTGTGCCTCCTAGCTCCCTCTGTTCCCACCCCACTGCAAACCCTTCTCCCCAGGGAGTGCAGAACAATCATTTAAAAATGCAAGTTGGTCCAATCCCAACCTGGTTTACAAACCTTCCACTGGCTCCCCACTGTGCTGGAATAAGGCAGGACCTCCTGTGCGTGCTCTGGGCGGCTACCTCTCCACCTTGGCGGTGGGCTGTCCTCCCCGCCCTCTGCCTCGCTGGCAGGATTTCCCACACTTCCGAGACCACACCAGGCCATCCTGCCTCAGCGCTGGGCACTGCTCTCCTCGCCTGCAGGCTCAGCCCTCCGGGTGTCCCCTTGACTAGCTCCTTTTTCTTCAACTCAAAGTCTCCTCAAGGTGCCTCCCTGGGGCCGGCCCCATGGCGTTGCGGTTAAGTGCACGCGCTCCGCTGCTGGCGGCCCTGATCTGGATCCTGGGGGCGCACCGACGCACCGCTTGTCAGGCCATGCTGTGGCGGAGTCCCACATAAAGTGGAGGAAGATGGGCACGGATGTTAGCCCAGGGCCAGTCTTCCTTAGCAAAAAAGAGGAGGATTGGCACGGACGTTACCTCAGGGCTGATCTTCCTCACAAAAAAAAAAGGTGCCTGCCCTGACCGACTTTCCAAAGTGGCCCCTCCTTATTCTCCTTTACGGCCTCCTATTCCTGTCCTTTTAATAATTATTATACTCTATCTTTGCTTGTGTATTGTCTCCCTCCCCCAGCTGACTGAATACTCCACGTGGGGATGGACCACAAGAGCTGGCATCGCGAATGCTTAGTTCAGGGCCCCGCCAAAGCCCCAGAGGTCTTTGCTTGACCAAACTTTAGTCAGGCTCCGGAACCTTCTCCTGGGCTTGTCTGTGCACTTCCCTATAAAATCCAGTTTGAGCAAGAACCCTGCTAAGTCAGTTTAACCAGAACCCCCCACCCTTGATATCTGCTCATCTTCCATATCTGATGAGGTCCCTCACCGCCCCCAGGTGACGTCTGATTTCCCTGCCTGTCTTCAGTGAGAATCCTGTTAGGTTGGTTTAGCCAGAATCCCCCTTCCCTCGGATGTTTCCTTTTAGTAATTTTCACTCCACTGACCCCCTCTGCTCCTCAGCTATAAATCTCACTTCCAGTGCTGTGTTCCGAGCAGAGCCCAATCTCCCCACACTGTAGACTCCCACTGCAGTGGTTCCTACCCCCATCACGATGGTCCTGAATCAAGTCTGCATCACCATCTCTGACAAGTGTCATTGACTGCTTTCTTTACGAGGAGAGCCCAGGTTACGAACTCCTACCGTATCGTCAGTGACGGTCATCACTAGCAAAACTGGCCGAACGCTCCTGTGAACATCATCAGCTTTATCTCACTGAACAGTTTGTCAACATTAGTCTAAACCTGTTAGCTCTTTCTTGGTTAAAATCTATAAGTAAAGCTTTTAAGTCACCCTCAAGGACGTGGGACACAGAAACAGCCAGCTCTGGGACGGAGGTGCGGCTCAGTTTCCCTTGCCCGCATTTGGAGGGGTGCTGCGGCCGGTTTTTGTGACGGGGTGAAGATCAGGGAGCAGTCGGACAGGACAGGACACAAGCATGACTCAGCTCTCCCGAATCAACTCGTCACACCGTGACCTCATTATTTTATCTGAAACAACAGGAATTCCAGGATCACTGGCACATCGGGACTCAAAAATAATAAAAGGAAATATCAACTTTCTCCTAAAAGTCTCTGGGTTAATGCCTCCTTCCATTGATGGACATAATCGTATGATTTCTTGCAGGCGTTCATACACATAAAAGTATTAAAACAACCAGAGTTTAAATTTCTTTAGTTTGCAGCAATAAAATTATTCGTATATTTGTGAAGATTTAGTCAGAGTCACAGGTGAGAATTACTGTTATTTTATGGGAACTTAGATCCGAAATATAGAAAATCAAGCATGAAGCTATTACAAGACATACTCTTTGTTGGCTACATAACTCCACAGTTGTGAAACCAAACAGCTGTGATTGTTGCCCTGACAAAATAAAAGGCTAAGGAAGACAAGGGTCCACTGTGAATCTCCTATAGCCAATCGGTTGAATTGACACACGTTTGTTGAGCTTCTCCTATGAGCTTGGGAAGTGTAGACATGCTCCCTGCCTTCAAGAAGCTTAAATTTAGGGGGAGGGTAGCACAGAGGTTATTATATTTCACGTATATTACGGTATTAAGTGCCTACTCTCATGCATTAAGTGCTTATCACTTCCAAGCTCTCTGCTAAGACTTTCCGTGCATTATTTCATTGATCCTCACAACAACCCATCAGGGACTTGAACTACAAGCACTGAGGCTCAGATCAGTTAACTGGCTTGTTTACTGACACACAGCTAGGAAGTGGCAGAGCTGGGAGTCCTCCCAGATCTGCCTGACTCAAAGGCTCAGAGCTTTTTCTACCATCAAAAATGTGCTGTGAGGGGCTGGCCGGGTGGCGTAGTGGTTGTTTGCACGCTCCGTTTCGGCGACCCGGGGTTCGCAGGTTCAGATCCCAGGTGCGGACTGAGCCATGCTGTGGTGGCATCCCGTATACGAAATAGAGGAAGATTGGCGTGGATGTTTGCTCAGATGTTAGCTCAGGGCTGACCTTCCTCACTAAAAAAAAAAAATGTGGGTGGTCAGAACAGTGTTCAGCCTCTCCCCAGGAATGCAAAAATAAGACCCAAATATAAGATTAGAATGTGAACTTCATGAGGGATGGATCACGTCCATTTTGTCCCTCATTTTATCCCCAGAACCCAGGATGGTGACTGGCACACAGTAGAATTCTTTTATTTATTTAATTAATGAATTAGTTAATTAATTTATTTGTGAGGAGACCAGCCCTGTGCTAACATCTGCCAATCCTCCTCCATTTTTGCTGAGGAAGACTGGCCCTGGGCTAACATCCGTGTGCATCTTCCTCCACATTATATGGGACACCGCCACAGCATGGCTTGCCAAGCAGTGCGTCCCTGCGCACCCAGGATCCCAGCCTGCGAACCCCAGGCCACCGCAGCAGAGCGTGCGCACTTAACCGCTTGTGCCACCGGGCCGGCCCCTATTTATTTATTTATTTTTGCTGAGGAAGATTCGCTCTGAGCTAACATCTGTTGCCAATCTTCCTCTTTTTTTGCTTGAGAAAGACTATCCCTGACCTAACATCTGCGCCAATCTTCCTCTATCCTGTGTGTGAGATGCCTCCACAGCATGGGTGAAGAATGGAGTAGGTTCGTTCCCAGATCTAAACCCGAGAACTCAGGCCTCTGAAGTGGAGCACTCAGCCACGCAGCCGTCCCCCGCAGGATTCTGATAAATATATTTAAAATTAATTAATTAAGCTTTGAAAGCAACAGATTCTAGCTCAGAGCAGAGACATACAGAGGGAGCTTAACAAGACAAATAAGTCCCTGGTGGACACAGCAGCCTCCTGATGGTTTAGAGAGATCCGGTGTATGTGGCCTCTTCTGGAGAGAGACTACGTAGCCTTCCTCAGATTTTTAAGGGATCATGACCCAAAGATGTTTATCAACCACTAATCTAATCTATCCCCTTAATTTAAATATGGGAAAACTAAGCTCAGGAAGTCAAGCAACCAGTCCAAGGTTATGCAGCTACATAAAGACTGGATCTGATACACAGATTACCTGATCTTTGAACTTCTTCCACAATGCCACCCATGGGAGGATAGTGTGATGATCCAGAAGGACTCAGCCACGAGCAAACCAGGTGGCCTCTGAAATCTACACACCGCTTCCTAACAGAGGATACAGGACTGTTTAGTCAGTCCAGGCTCACTGCTGAAACAATCCCAAATCTCAGGCTCTGAACACAACCACAGCTTCCTTTACTGCTCCCATCACATCTGAGATGGACCGTTAGGCTTTCCTCCAAGTGATGATGCAGGGACGCCAGCTTCTTCCATTGAATGTCTCCCCTGTCTTGGAGGTTTTACTTCCAGGCATGCGGATGAGAAAGAAAGAGGGCATGGGGGATCGTGGAGGCTGTTATAGGGCCTCACTTGCACCCACATTCCATCAGCTAGACTTCAGTCATATGGTTTCAACCAACGGCAAAGGAGGCTAGGAACTATAATCTTCCTGTTGCCTGAGCAGGTGACCAATCATGCTGGTTTGCCTGGGCTGTCCCAGTTTTAGCACCTGAAGTCCCACATCCAGACAAACCAGGATGGATGATGACTCTAGTGCTGGAAGAAGCAGAGGTGGCTTTTGTGAACCTCTAACAGCCACAGGATGTTTGAGAGGGCCTAATAAATAGCATCATTTATCCCCTGCTCACCTTCTGAGACAATTGAGAAATAAAATAAGACAGATGGTTGTCAAAATAGTCACCCTTTTCACTGATAAAGCTAGATCAGAGAACAGGCTTTTATCTACGAGAGGGGGCTCCCAAATAGTGGACTCAGGATGAGGCCGACTTTACCACTTCTCGGGCAGTGCTGGACCTCTCCACATGGGAAGTGTGACAACGAGCACAGGAGAAATCCCGCTCTCTGTGAGCAGGTCTACCGCCACAAAGAAAAGAGGAGCTGACCACGCACACCCAGTTTATTGTCCCCAAATTTATCAAGTAGAGAAGCCACTCTATCTTCCAGGGGAGTGAGGAGGAGGTTGTGAGTGAAAGAAAGCCCGGACCATTATAACCATTGGCCTTCCCTCACAAAGAAGGAAACACCAGCCAGAGAGAAAAAAGCATTCCCATGCAGCGAGCATCAGACCACAGGAGCGAGCTGAGAACTTGGGGTACCCAGGATATCAACCAAGGAGAACTCGTGGTGACAGACTGGAATGTCATCGTGCTTTAGTTGGAGAAAGATGCATGAGCAGAAAACCATAGACTAGAACGCAGAAAATGGGATCTAGAACGTGAGAGGCTGGACGCGCTGCCTTAGCAAGCTCTGTCTGTGAGAGAGGGAGAGCGTCAGAGAGTCCCAGAGACTGACACTGCAGGGCCAGTGCCCTTGTCTCGTGCCTCTAATAAACGGTCCCTCCACCACCACCACCACTGCCACCAATGGCATATGTTCACTGTAAATTTAAAAATCGGCATTCTGGCTTGTATGTGTCAGTCTCTGCGGCCTCGGTTAGCATAGAGAGTCCCAGAGAGGGGAGGCCCTCCGTCAGTACATTGGACAAATCAGGTTCCATGTCTGGAGGGCTGAAGACGAGGCTTGGAACCATCGTGAATTCCTACAGGATAAATGCCACCTTGAAAGGCCCCTTGACAGTCAAACAGCAGCTCTCTTAGAGGAAACCCTGCTGGACCACACTGGGACCAAACAATGACATTGTCAAAGAGTGCATAATGGCAAGAAAATAAATTCCAGTTCTAGACTAAAAAGAGATTATCAAGGGCACAAATATAATCTGGAGGTGATGCTAGGGTGTGTGATAGGGAGGAGGAGGGTGTAGAGGGAGGAGAATTAACATTTGTTAGGACCCTCTCTAGTTTGGGGCCAGATCCTACACACTTATTTTACGTCAGAGGAATAACCAGAGAACTAGAGACTTGGGGAGGGTAAATAAATTGACCAGAATCATCCACCCAGTAGCTCTCAGGGACGATATGCAACCCCAGGCCTGTCTAGTTCAAAGAGTAATAATAAATACAAGAGGAGATCGTTAGTGTAAATAAGGATAGAAAAGTGCCCTTGTGATGAGACATAGAAATGAGAATGCAGTTACTCAGGAGAGACTCCGCTCCAGCTGTTTCTCAAACATTCAATAGATGTATGCTGTTTGGAGCCATTTTTCAGTCCTGCCTGAAGGCAAAGAGATAAGCAGCTCCGTGAGAAACTCTGGGATAGAGAGGTTGTGGAGCCGCTTCCCGCGCCGGCCCAGCCGCAGTGCGTTCCAGCCAGCGGGCTACAGGAACACTCGGAGAAGTGATGGAGACTCAGCACCTGTGTGAACTGGTCTTGCCCTTGCGGAATCTCGCTCTCGGATTTTGTAAACAGATTAAATTGCAAACTAAAATTGCTAACACTGCTGCTTGTTACATATTCACTTTTTATAAACAAAAGGCATTGTTTACAACAGGAAGATTCAATATTTACATTGCTTCTTTAAGGAGTCTCTGGCTGGAGCATGTAACACCGGAACCCTCCTCCTCGGCCAGGGGATGAGATGAAATGAGTCGTTTGTTGCTGCAGATCCTGAGAGCAGGGTCTCAACCTGAACCAGAAAGCCCCTTTCAGTTAATGCCAGACTCCAGGTTGCACCCACATGTGGACCCCGACTCTCTTTATTCCTGTCCCTCGGCCGTGTTCCTCTAAGCAAGGGAACCTGGCCACTTGGGTCGAGTCACCTGGGATGGATTTTCAAAATGCATCAGCATTAAAATGTTTTTGTAAACCTCGAGCTTGAGAATCGCTGCTCTAACGGAGGCGGGGCCTGGTGGGAAAGCTGCCATAAGTCTCACCCTCGACTCAACGAGAGTTTGGACTCTGTCTTGTGAGCACTGGGGAGGTGCCAAGGGCTTAAAGCAGAGGAAAGACATGGCCACATTTTGCACTGTAGAAGGTTAGTCCAGCCGTGATGTGGAGAAGAGATGCTAGGACTGAGGAGACCAGATGCAGGGCGGGGATCCCAGAGAGGGGGACGAGGACCTGAAGTGCACCACTGGCAGTGGGCGAATTTGAGAGGCACCTGGGGACGAGAATCAACAGAGACTCATTGGACGGAGAGTGGGCAGGTCAGCAGATGACAGAGAGGAAGAAATCAAAGACGAATGCCCTGTGTTTGGAGTGGGGTGCACTGACATGAGCACCACATCTTACTGTAGAAGTCAGGTTATGTTTGTTTCATTTTACAACTAACAAAAAGATATTCTTTGAATTTTTTGTTTTTGGCTCAAGGGGCTTGATAATATAAACTAAATTAAAACAGTATATGTAGGTTCCTACTGAAGTTCTTTCTCTGTTGAGGTTCTCTGAGAGGCTGGACAATGAACTGAGGCTTCAGCTCTTATTCCATAGGACTGGAAAGACGCCAGTCTCCTAATGTGAAGTTTGGAAGTCAGTACCACCTTTTTATACCAGTGCCAATCATCTCCTCCTTTTCCTCTCTGTCTCACTCCTTCTATCCTAGATTTTCCCGGGATGCTGTATTTGGAGACTGTAAGTCCACAGATGGGTGATATCTAACTGAAGCTGGGGGAACGACAGGCGGCAGGATGTAGCAATAGTTGTAAGACAAGAGGTGAAATCTGATCACTTTATTTTTTTATTCTTAGTATTTAGTGTTTTTTTTCTTCTTGATTACAAAATAATCAAAAATTATTATCTTTCTTAGAAAGTCAAACAATACAGAAAAGTATGATACAGAAAGGGAAATGCCCTGCCACCTCAGCCTCAGAAATAGCCATGTTAACGTCTGGTGTGTACGCCTCCAGGCTCCTCACTAAGGGGGGATGAGGTTAGGAACCAGCCAGGCGTTGAGCAGAGGGCCAGGGCTGAGAGACCGGGAGCACGTGCTCTTAGGAGAACACAGGGCACCCCAGAGAAGCTGCAGGCTCAGTGCGGCCAGAACCAGGCGTGCGAGGTGGGCAGGCAGACATGAGGGGTGGAGGCGGGTAGGGACCACTCCCAGTGCTGTGTGTGTGCACCCATGCACGTGTACACACTTGCACACCTTTTAAAGACATTGGATCACACTATGCTTCCTCCTCCAAAACTAGTGTTTTCACGTGGAGATCTTCCCACATGAGTACATTTAGATACAGTCCCTCCTTTGAAAAACAGCTCCATCATACCCTCTTACTTGAACATACAAAGTGTGTTTAACCAGTCCACTATTGATGGGAGTCGTTTCCAGTTTTTGCTACTAAGAGCAAATGAACGTTATTAAGTAAACACCCACAGAAGAACTTCTGACAGCTTAATCTGTAGGATGGATATTGCTGGGTCGATGGCTGTGCATATTTAGAATTTCGCATCAGCTGCTGTGGACAGGATTGCTGTTTCCTTACACCCTTAACAGCACCAGATGCAATTTATTCGTTGCCAACCTGAGGGGCAAAAAAAATCTCATTTTCAGTTTTATTTTAATTATTATTGAGGTTGAACACATTTTCATATCTTTCTGGCTTGTAGGTATTTACAGTCAAGCGTTGCTTGACGGGGACACCATCTGAGAAATGTGTTATTAGGCGACTTTGTTGTTGTGTGAACATCACAGAAGGTACCTACACAGACCTGCAGTACAGCCCACTACACACTTAGGTTACATGGGACTAATCTTATGGGACCACGTCGAATATGTAGCACATAGTTGACCAAAATGTTGTTATTTGGCGTGTGACTGTACTCTGAATTACCAGTTCACACCTTTTGTATCTGATTACTCCAGGTCACCCTCCAGTCCAGGCCAACGAAAACGTGACTGTAGAGTTTTGTGCCTTCATTGAACTAGAGCGTTTGCAGTGTTGGTGAAACAAGGAAAGTCAGTGACCTTCAGGATCTTGGAGTGACTCGTGCCATTCAGTGTTTACTGAAATTGCGGGGCACTCATTTTCCTTTAGAACCAGCCGTATTTGTCCCTGCCTTTTTCTGTTGGCCAGTACTGCCTTGATCCATGACCCTAAAACTCCTGATGTCTACCAACCAATCTAATCTTTTTAAGAAGAGGTATTTAAAATGGACTTGAGGAACACTTTGGGCTTCATTTTCTATTTATAGGTTTACAGTTTCTGGGAAGGAGACTCAACTTTTCTTTTGAATATGGCCTGTCTTCCTGCTTAGACTTCACAGTTCTCCATCCAAACCAGGAGAACTTGTGCCACCAGAAATCTAAATCAGCCCACACGTCTGTTCCAACTAGCACTGGCCTGAAACACACCAGATTTTCCCAGCGTTCTTTCTGCTTAGTGTGGATCCGCCCAGGCTCGCCCAGCCAGGGAGCGGCAGAGCTGAAAGGCAGGCTCCTGACTCCTGGTCCACAGTCTTTGTTTTCAAAACTTCCAGCTGCCTCCTTTGCTAATCTAATCGGAAGAAGAAATCCACTTAGAAGATTTGTATATTAGTAATTCTAGAAGTCACTTTAGTGATCATCTATCACAAGGAAGGAAACTGAGTCTCAGAGAGATGAAGCGACTTGCTTGGGGTCACAGGACTAGTGGCTGGACACCAACCAAAGGGTGCAGGTGGCACGTCTTCTCGTTGCCAAAGACGGCCCTCTCTACCAAGTCACCCTGGCATCCCCCACCAGGGAGGGTCCAAGTCCTCAAAGCAGGTGGAAACAATGCTGAAGTGTCAGACTGTGGTGGCCGCCTTCAGAAGGTGAAGTAACAAGAGGCCCTTCCTCCCCGTGCTATGAGACAATGTTAGTCTTTCCTTTAAGGTGGTCTAACCCTGCACCTTGTGTCTTATTAAAAATAAATAATCCTCAGGTTCCTGTTGGTTTTGTGACTTGTGGAATAGTGGGTGTATTCAGAGTATATGTATTTATATTTTTCTAGTAGTAAAATATTTCTCTGCTTTCCGACTGTTCCAGTTGGGTCCTTTTGTTTCTAAGGGATACTGAGGTAAGTTAGCTTGGACAAGGGGATTTTCTTGTAGGAACTGAGATAGCTCCAAAGACTGAGGTGGCCTGAGGAACTGTCTGCTCCAGGAGCCACTGCTGTCTCCATCTCTTTCTCATGGTTTCTTGCTTCTCCTTGTGCCTCTGCTCAGTTCTCCTCTTTCTAACTGGCTGGTTCTGCTTATTGGCAGTTTCTGAACTTTCTTAACTCTGGCTTGCTCATGGCTTTTGCTTGCCTGGTCCTGACCCTCCCTTAGGTAGAGTAGATCCCTATAGTTTCTACTCTTGTATGGGCTCATTCCTTCTGTGTTTCCTGTTCCAGTTCTTGAAAGACAGGGAATCTGATTGACTCAGCTCATCCTTTTGCAGTAGGACATAAGTCATAGTAACTCTCCATCCTACGGGGTTGGCTGCCCTTTGGTCAGGTGCCCACCCGTGCCCCAATCAGATATGCTTAAAGAAGGGTTCCGTCACAGGGCAAATTACCCGCCAAATAAGAGTCTGTTGGTGGGCCAATTTCTTTCAAAGAGGCTAAGGCATCATAAACACATCTAATACATCTGCTTTTCTGTTTGTTTGTGTTTTTTTTTTTCAATTAAGATTCAAGTATCATGGAGCTGAATCTGTTCATTGGCATCTTTGTAAATTTGGGGGGAATTATAAAAATATGTTATTTAGGAACTCTATCAACTGCCTAGCAGTGAGTCACGATAATACTATAATTTCCCATCCATGGACTGCGTGGCTCTTTTCCAAGTCTTGTATGGGGTTCCACTCCCTTGAAGCTGACATTTCGGTGTGTCACTGGCAGAGGATGAACCCATGTGTCTTGGCCTCTAAGCTTTGTTCTGAGAGGGTCTAGTGATTTCTACATTCCTGACTGGGCCATTCCTTGATGACAACTTTACGGCATCTAAACCTTATTCTCATCTGTAAACCCTACTTTACGACCCATTTGATAGAAATGAGTTGATTTAGGAGCTTGGAAGGGTGCAGAGGAGTTGGGTAGATATGCAGAAACAAGGAGTTAACATTCATGGGCATCTACCATGAACGAGGGTGAACATGCTCATTAGATGAGGAAGCTGAGGTTCAGAGAAGATAAGACTCCTGCCCAGTGACACACAACAAGCAGATAGTAGAGCTAGAATTTAACTCAGATCCACCTAATTCCAAATCCCACTCTTGGTATCATGTCTTGGAGTTGGTTGAGACGGCAGACAGGAGGAGGAGGATGTTGCAGGTGAAGAGATTGGAGACCACCACATGTAAAGATGTGGAGCTGTGCACATAGAAAGCGATGCAGAGACTATTGACAGGAGGAGCAGATTCCCACTGGAGGTAGAGGGAGATTAAATGTCAGAGGCAGCCAGGTTCTTGCACAATATAAAGGCCAGGCTAGAATGTAACTAACATTTTTGGAGGCCTCAGGGATTCACTAAAGGCTAGGCTTGACATGACCAAGGCAGCTGTTTAGATGAGAAGGATTAGTCTGGAGACAGGTGTCAGAAGGATTGGAGTAGGAAAGACTCTGGGTGACGCGGGCAGGCATGGCATGGTTGGCCTGTAATCTCAGGGAATGTTTCACAGCTGCTGCATTGTCCAAGCACGGACCCCTCTTGAGTCCTCCACCTCCTCGTCTTCTCCGTGACAATCACGAGCTTGGAACTGTCAGTCCTCTGGGAACCAAGCCCTGCTGTAAAGCATCACTTTTGATGGAGAGAAGTGCTGTTTATCTCTTATAATATATCCTATTTGAAGCTTCCAAATATTGTATTTTTTTGATTTTTAAAAACAGAACTACTCCAAAGGGTAGTGAGCACTGGGAAGCCGAGGCTGTGGTCTAAATTTCCCCTGAAAGTCTTAACCGCTGGTGAGATTTTGTCTATGTATCAATCATACCATTTCCATCCTTGTTCTCTGTTCCCGTCACTCCAAGTGTGAGAAGAGATAGACGACTGAGATAAAGGAGAAGTTCCGGGACTCTACCTTCTATTTCTCCTTTTTCTTTTTCATAGTAAAATCACCTTAAAATTACTTGTAAGAGAAGTTGCAGGCAATCTGGCTAAGCCACTCGTGGATTTATCTGAGGAAGAGTGAAAATTGGTAAATTTTATTTTCTGCCCTGCATTTTGCAGCTATTGAAGTTATTTATATAATTTGGGCATGTCAATAACATAAATAATGTTGGCGCTGAGACATGTCTTTCTGTCACTAGAGATTAAGCATCAAGTTTGGAGGCGAGTCCGTTTGTCAGCGCCAACAGTGAGAAGACTGGAGAGGAGAGAGTTTAAGCCCTTGACCCCGAGGGGTCAGTAATAATATAGATGGAAACCTGGTGGATAAAAAAGGTGACAGGTTGACTTGCCTTTTCCTCCTGCCTCAGGCTGAACTTGGAGCCTCTCTTTCTTGACATAGCTGAAGTCACAGAACAAACTTACAACCTTGACAAAACCGGAGGAAGAAGTCCCCTGTGCAGACATTAAAGTGGTGATTCCCCTGACCCAAAGAAATATGAATAAAACCAACTCAAAATCCTTAAGTGGCTGCCCTCAATGCATAACCACCGCCATGCTAAGAGCGAACACTGAATAATTTTTCCTCAAGTTTAGGGACAGAGAGTTTGTGTTCTGTCCTAGTAACAGTCTGCATTCAAGCAGAGGTAAGTTGCTGTTAACACTTCAGATTCCATTTAAGGACCCTAAGGTCACACTCTTTGTCCAGTGGTTTCTCTGCTGAGTGCTGAAGTTGACTCACGCCTTCTCCAGCACTGAATGCACAGTCCATTAGGTGGTTCAGACAACACAACCCCGTGGATTTCAAAAAAGGCCACATTTTCAGAGGCCTGTGTGGATATGAAAGCAGGCCTGGCTATCAGGTCACTGGGCTTTGCTGTCATGCACGGATGAAGGGTGGTGCTGTGTTCATCCTCACACCAACGCCTTGGAGTGGTCTGGTGGCTAGAGTCACCATCTCCTCCCCTTGATCCCATCACAGCTGGATTGGGTGGGTTACTATGTCCTCCTCTTGGTGGGTCACCATGTCCTTCCATTGATCCCATCACAGCTGGATGGGTGGACATAAGGGTTAATAGAGTTTTAGGGTAGGAATTGTGAGAAACAATATATATCCAACAGAACAGAGTTGGTCAGGGCAAGCTTTGTGCACAGTCTGCTGGTATCTAGTTCTAATCTGGGGGAGTTTGGTAGTCTCATCTATACATTTGCATCTCTAGGAACTTGGGATCCAGAGCAGACTGGCGATAGTAGATCTAATGACAATAGGTGTTTAAGCTCCCTGGGAAACAGTGGGGACTTGGAGATTTTTGAACAAAAAGAGGAGACTGTGTCTGTGTCAACCTCTTGGCAGGAAGAGGGAGAGCAAGTAGGCAGAGAACTCTCTGAGGCGAAGGAAGGACATAGCTCTTACTCCCCATCTGGAGACATGCATTTATCCTAGTCAAGGAATGCTTTTGAGTACCACAAAGAGCAGTGTCTTCCTCTCTAGGGAACTAGTAAGTTCCTACATAGAGGCTGTCTCAAGCGGCCTTCAAAGTCTATGGTCACTTAAGGGTCAGACAATTCAAGGTTATCTGAAGGAATTGTATTTGCTTGGGGTGGGAGCTGGGGTACAAACCCTCTAGTTGTGAGAGAATCTGAGCAGAGCAGGGACTACAGGAGAATTGGGGATGGCAGTGAAGAATGAAAGCATTTGTTGAGAAATGGAACGCTCCAGAAGCAGTGGCAAATACTCCAGGGAGATACCAGGGATCAGTGGGTAAGGGAGGAGCCTTGAGGGTTTAGAGTTACAGTAACACAGCCATGTGGGAGCTCAGAGCCAAAGGCCCCAGTGCCCATCGTCCAAGCTTTGAATATCGCCAAAGCCTGCATAGCCTGAAAACACAAGTTTCTCAACATCCAGTCAAATATTGGCTGCTTTTAAAATGTCACGATTTTCATCAAAGTTTTGTGGTGTGAAAGGCTCGAGAAGGTGAACACAAGCGAGGGGTTGGTCTGGGTGGTATGCTAGGTGCTGAGAGTGGGGACAGATTAGCTCTTGGGGTCAGAATTCTCCCATGATTTGGAGAGATGACCTACAGGCAGGCCTGACACAGTTAAATAACATAGGAATATCTGATGAAGTGTCCAGTGATATTCTCTGAAAGTTTGTCTGATGTGGCAAATAGCACCAAAAGGACCTTCTCACCTTCCTCAGTCGGTTGCTGAGAACGTCTACCTTAGTTACCTCTTGGTTTGGTGGTAGGGGAAGTCCTAATTCAGTCAAAACCAGCCTTCCTGCCCCATAGTTCCTATGAACTGAGATCAGTCAAGAACCAGAATGGACCATGTGGGAGGCATCTTCTTATCGTTACTCATACAACCACTCACAATAATAGTGTATTATTTACTTACGGCTCTGTAACGGATTACCCCAGAACCTAGCAGCTTAAAACAACAATAAGCATTTATCTCCCTCAGTCTCTGTGGGTCAGGAATCCAGGAGTGTTTAACTGGGTGTTTCTGGCTCATGGTCTCTCAGGAGGCTGCAGTCAAGACGCCGGCCAGGGCTGCGGTCAGTGGAAGGCTTCACTGGGGCTGGAGGATCCGTTTCCAGGACGGCTCACTCACATGGGTGGAAACTTGCTGTTGGTTGTTAGTAGGAAGCCTGGTTCCCACCACATGGCCTTCTCCACAGGGCTGCGTGAGTGTCCTCATGACATGGCATCTAGCTCTCCCAGAGGAAGTGATTCAAGAGAGAGCAAGGCAGAAGCCTCGATAAATCTTATGACCTAGTCTCTTATGTCACACTCTCTCATTTCTCTGACATCCTATGGTCCCATAGGCAGCCCTATTCAGTGTGAGATGGGTCTATGCAAGGGCATGGATACCAGGAGGCAAGAGTCATCGGGGCCATGTTGGAGGTTGGCTACCACAGAGAGCTCCCATCTGCTGAGAGCTTACTGCGAAACTGGCACCTGGCCAGGCACTTTACACACAATAACCTTCAGGATTATTGGTTTCTTATTATCCCCATTTTACAGATGAGAAAACTCAGGCTTGGAGAGGGCAAATGACTTTCCCAAAGTGTCCCATGCCCAGCTTGCCCTTGGTTTGCACCTCAGAGGATCAAGTTCATGCCATGCTTTCTATTCCGCACACAGCATTGAGTGCCCACTGGGAGGCGGGCACTGTGTTAGGATCCGGGAATCCAAGCACAGCAAGACCCAGGCCCTGAGGCACGTGAAAGAGCTACAGGCACAAAGACAGCACCGGATTTAAGGCACGGTGGGGCTCACGCTAGGGAGTCATCAACTCTTTGTGGGTGGGAACAGGTCAGAAAAGCCTTCTTGTAGGGGTGATGCCTGAGATGAGTCTTAGAAGAGATGAGGCACATTCTCAACTGCGAATGCACCACCACCTTCAGGCCTGGGGACAGGAGCGGGGAGTTCCCCTGACTCCTACAGAGGTGACCGTCTTCCCCTCCCAGCTTCTGCACCTCGTTTGGTGAAGCCAGGCGAGCTTTACAGCATGGTCTACTGAGTGGAGCCACGGCGTCTAGACTCATGGGTTTCGGGTTTTACATCTGGTTTTTCCACAAGCCCACTGGGAGACCTCAGGCAAATTCCTAACGTACATATGCCTTGGTTCTAGCTTCTGTTAAACGGGGATAAACAACCTTGCCTTACATTGTGGGGGAGGGAAGTGGTCGTGAAGATCACACCAGACAAAAGATGTAAAATGCTCTGAAAAGCTCAAGGCTCTACTTTCAAAATGATCTGAAGTCATGAGCTAGATCTTCCACAACATTTCTCACCTCTGCCACCCGCCCTGCCCCACCCTACAGACACGGAGTGGCTGTCATCTTTGCCTCATTTCACAGCTTACGGTTAGCCAAGGGGAAAAGAATCTACAGCTCCTGAGGACGTTCGGCACCTCTGCAAAGACTCGAGACCCTCCAGTTGTCCATCTGAAGCTATATCGCTGAAACAGCTGGGCGATCGGGGCAAAGAGGAAGGGCACGTTTGATTGTGATGGTGTGCTCTGTGCAGCTCTTTCAGGACGAGTGTCAGGTGGGTGACACCTTATGATCCTCGCTGTCACCATGCGTCTCCTTCTTTGAGAAGTCAAGCACTCTCTTCTGGTGTGATGATTCTGTGGTTCGCTATCATCATTGCAGAAGCAAATGAGCAATACTTTTCCTGTGAATGGCCCTCTCCTGTACGTGAACCACAGCCTGCCGTTCCCCTGCGAAAGGGAGGAATGCTGTCTATTCTTACCCAGAGCTGGATGCTCTGGGGTAGGTTCCTAGACAGAGGTCACCCCGACCTTCCCAGACATACCCTGCCCCCATCGTCATCACCATCGTCATCACCGATGAAGAGACTGGATATTTCAGGTGATACTGAAATACTCCAATAATGCTGATTATTTCCCATACAGGTGAATCTGGTGATATTATTCATATGAATAATAACACAGGACATTGATCTCTTTTAGAATCGAGTCACTTTTATTTCGTTATGCTCCGTTTCTTCTCTGCCTGGAGCCTTGCAAAGCGAGCCCCACACTCCTTTAGGCTCCCCTTTATCGCTTGGATGAGCTTTTCCACCCACACAAGAGGGTCCTGTTGGTACAGGGTTATGACCTTGTACACACCTCAAGGTGTGTTGGCAAATCTACACCCAATTCCGAAAACATTTTTTCTCTTCTGTCCAAAGAAACTCAACCAATTCTGGGGTGGAATCTGGTAACCCTGGATTGGGAAGTGAAGATCACCTTTTCTTTCTGTGGCAAGTGAAAGAGGAATTGAAGCAAGGAAGCTGGTGCTCTTCACGCAGTTCCAGAATCTCCACTTTCTCCTCTCCCTGGAGCACTCCGATCACCATGAGTGGTCAGGGCCTGGGGGCCTGGTGCATTTTTAAAATGTGGTTTTTAGATGCTTTGCTGTTGTTAGAAGAAGTCATGTAAGTATTGAAAGCCCATCATATTCTTCAGGAACTACTTTTTGTTTTGCTTTTTAAAATAACGTATAGTAAAATGAAGTGTTTTTGGTGTGCAGTTTATGAGTCTTCATGCATGTCTGGATTCGTGTGGCCACCACCACAATCAGGACACAGAGCAGTGCCATCACCCAACAAAGCCTCACGCTGCCCCTCTGCAGTCACCCGGTCCCCTGCCCCGCCCCTACAGCCACTAGCCTGTTCCCGCCCCACTTTTGCCTTGTCCAGCAAGTCATGTAAGTGGACCCAGGCCACAGTTAACCTTTTGAGACTGTCCTCTCGCCCTCAGCGTCCTGCCTGTGAGATTCGCCCACGGTGTCGCCGGTGTCAACAGCTTCTTCTCTTTATTGCTGAGTAGGATTTTATTGTCCTGGTGCCAACTCCACGTGGCATTTTCCGTGTAGCACAGACCACGAGGGCCACAAAGAAATGGCAGTTGGTTCACCAAGTGAAGAAGCAGCTGAGGTTTGTTCTTCAAATTCTGTGGTTAACTTGTCATAACCATGTTGGGTGGTCATCTGGAGATGAAAAGGAACAGGCAGCTTTTATTCTAGAGCAAAATAAGCCCAGAGAAAGCAGAGGCCTGACCCCATCAGGCTTCCCAAAGCCCCTTCCGCCCAGCGCTGCAGGTTAGTAACGTATTTCTTCTTCACGTAGTCCTGTGTGTGTCCCTGGCCCTGCCCCATGCAGTGGTTCTCAGCAGGGGGGACGCTACCCCAGGGGACATTTGGCCACATCTGGAGATGTTTTTGACTGTAACCCCGTGGGAGGGCTACTGGCATCTAGTGGGTAGAGGCCAGGGAGGCTGCTAAACATCCTGCGATGCACAGGACAGCCCCCATGACACAGAATTATCTGGCCCAAATGTCACTAGTGCTGAGGTTGAGAAACCTTGATCTAATGGATCCCAGACACTCCTTCAAAAAAACGTCTTCAGTGTGTTTTGAGTTGGACTGAAAACATCAGCAGAAAAGGGGTAGATTTTGTGAAGAATCACTATTTTCCTCCAAATATTAAATAGAAGCAAGGGAATAAGAGTCAGAAAGATGAGGAGAGTGATTAGTCAAACCTATGAAGGAACTTTCAAATCCCCTTCAAACAACCCTCCTACTCTGAGCAACCTGGTGCTGCCCCAGACAACTGTGGTCGCCCCCGTCTGGACCGTGTACACCCTACTGTCTGCCTGCAGCGACTTCACACTTCTCCTCACCTGGAGGAGAAGAGGGGCCACCATCTTTGGATGCTGTGGTCAGGCATCCTTCCTTATGGCTCCCATAACACCTGGCACTTCCCTGTAATGTGACATTCTTCACAGTGCCTGGGAATTTGCTGGTCTGTCGTCATTGTGGTGTCCTCTGCACAGAGTCCAGTGCCTGACACAGCTGGCTCTCAATAATTGTTGAATTAAGAAAAGTATTTCCTATTAGGCCACAAAACAAGTCTCCATGAATTTAAGAAGACTGAAATAATCCCAAGCATCTTTTCTGACCGCAACGGTATGAAACTAGGAATCAACTATAGGAAGAAAATCAGAAAAGCCACAAATACATGGAGATTAAACAAAATGCTACCGAACAACGACTGGGTCAACAAAGAAATCAAAGAAGAAATCAAAAAATACCTGGAGACAAATGAAAATGAAAATATGACATGCCAGAATTTATGGGATACAGCAAAAGCGGTTCTAAGAGGGAAGTTTATAGCAATAGAGGCCTATCTCAACAAACAAGAAAAATCTCAAATAAATAATCTAACAATGCACCTAAAGGAACTGGAAAAAGAAGAACAAACAGAGCCCAAAATCAGTAGAAGAAGGGAAATCATAAAAATCAGAGCAGAAATAAATGAAATAGAGACCCAAAAAACAATAGAAAAAATTAATAAAACCAAGAGCTGGTTCTTTGAAAAGATCAACAAAATTGACAAACCTTTAGCTAGACTCACCAAGAAAAAAAGAGAGAAGGCACAAATAAGTAAAATCAGAAATGAAAGAGGAGAAATTACAACAGACACCTCAGAAATACAAAAGATTATAAGAGAATACTATGAAAAGCTATATGCCAACCAATTCGACAATCTGGAAGAAATGGATAAATTCTTAGAATCATACAACCTTCCAAAACTGGATCAAGAAGAAGTAGAGAATTTGAATAGACCAGTCACCAGTAAGGAGGTCGAAACAGTAATCAAAAACCTGCCCAAAAATAAAAGTCCAGGACCAGACGGCTTCCCTGGTGAATTCTACCAAACATTCAAAGAAGACTTAATACCTATCCTTCTCAAACTCTTCCAAAAAATTGAGGAGGGGGGGTTGCTCCCTAACTCATTCTACGAAGCCGACATTACCCTGAGACCAAAACCAGACAAGGACAACACAAAAAAAGAAAATTACAGGCCAGTATCACTGATGAACATCGATGCAAAAATCCTCAACAAAATACTAGCAAATCGCATACAACAATACGTTAAAAAGATTATACACCATGATCAAGTGGGATTTATTCCAGGTATGCAGGGATGGTTCAACATTCACAAATCAATCAATGTAATACACCACATTAATAAAATGAAGAACAAAAATCACATGATCATCTCAATAGATGCAGAGAAAGCATTTGACAAGATACAGCATCCATTTATGATAAAAACTCTGAATAAAATGGGAACAGAAGGAAAGTACCTCAATATAAAAAAGACCATATATGACAAACCCACAGCTAATATCATCCTCAATGGTGAAAAACTGAAAGCTATCCCTCTAAGAACAGGAACCAGACAAGGATGCCCACTCTCACCACTCCTATTTAACGTAGTACTGGAAGTCCTAGCCAGAACAATCAGGCAAGAGAAAGAAATAAAAGGGATCCAAATTGGAAAAGAAGAAGTGAAACTGTCACTATTTGCAGATGACATGATTTTATATATAGAAAACCCTAAAGAATCCACCAAAAACCTTTTAGAAGTAATAAACAAACATGGTAAAGTTGCAGGATACAAAATCAACATACAAAAATCAGTTGCATTTCTATACACTAACAACGAAGTAGCAGAAAGAGAAATTAAGAATGCAATCCCATTTACAATTGCAACAAAAAGAATAAAATACCTAGGAATAAACTTAACCAAAGAGGTGAAAGAGCTGTACACGGAAAACTATAAAACATTGCTGAAAGAAACTGAAGAAGACACAAAGAAATGGAAAGATATTCCGTGCTCTTGGATTGGAAGAATTAACATAGTTAAGATGTCCATACTTCCTAAAGCAATCTATAGATTCAATGCAATCCCTATCAAAGTTCCAACAACATTTTTCACAGAAATAGAACAAAGAATCCTAAAATTTATATGGAACAACAAAAGATCCCGAACAGCTAAAGGAATCCTGAGAAAAAAGAACAAAGCTGGAGGCATCACACTCCCTGATTTCAAAATATACTACAAAGCTATAGTAACCAAAAGAGCATGGTACTGGCACAAAAACAGACACACAGATCAATGGAATAGAATCGAAAGCCCAGAAACAAACCCACACATCTATGGACAGCTAATCTTCGACAAAGGAGCCAAGAACATACAATGGAGAAAAGAAAGTCTCTTCAACAAATGGTGTTGGGAAAACTGGACAGCCACACGCAAAAAAATGAAAGTAGACCCTTACCTTACACCATACAGAAAAATTAACTCCAAATGGATTAAAGACTTGAATGTAAGACCTGAAACTATGAAACTTCTAGAAGAAAACGTAGGCAGTATGCTCTTCAACATCGGTCTTAGCAACATCTTTTCAAGCACCATGTCTGACCAGGCAAGAGAAATGATAGAAAAAATAAACAAATGGGACTACGTCAAACTAAAAAGCTTCTGCACAGTAAAGGAAACCATCAACAAAACGAAAAGACAACCTAACAATTGGGAGAAGACATCTGCAAACCATACATCTGATAAGGGGTTAATCTCCAAAATATATAAAGAACTCATGCATCTCAATAACAAAAAAACTACCAACCCAATTAAAAAACGGGCAAAAGACCTGAACAGACATTTCTCCAAAGAAGATACACAGATGGCCAACAGACACATGAAAAGATGTTCAAAATCACTAACTATCAGGGAAATGCAAATCAAAACTACAATGAGATATCACCTCACGCCCATCAGAATGCCTATAATTAACAAGACAGGAAACAACATGTGTTAGAGAGGATGTGGAGAGAAGGGAACTCTCATACACTGCTGGTGGGAGTGCAAACCGGTGCAGCCACTATGGAAAACAGTATGGAGATTCCTCAAAAAATCAAGGATAGAACTACCATATGATCCAGCTATTCCACTGCTGGGTATTTATCCAAAGAACTTGAAAACACCAATGCATAAAGATACGTGCACCCCTGTGTTCATTGCAGTGTTATTCACAATAGCCAAGACTTGGAAGCAACCTAAGTGCCCATCAAAGGAAGAATGGATAAAGAAGAGGTGGGATTTATACACAATGGAATACTACTCAGCCATAAGAAACGATGAAATCCAGCCATTTGTGACAACATGGATGGACATTGAGGGTACTATGCAAAGTGAAGTAAGTCAGAGGGAGAAGGTCAAATACCGTATGATTTCCTTCATTAAGTAGTAGATAATTAACAACAATAAACAAACACATAGGGACAGAAAAAAAAAAAGAAAAGCATTTTCTGGATACATTTGGATGCTCATTCATTCATGTGTTCAATCACTTAGTAGCTATTTACCAAGTACCTATGAAGTGCCAGGCAATGTTCCAAGTACTGGGGACACATGAGAGAGCCAAAGAGACAAGCCCCTGTCCCCACAAGGCTCACACACTAGAGCAAGGCTGGTGCGCTTTCTTTGGGAGAGGGCCAGGTGATAAGTGTTTCTGGCTTTGCAGACCACGCGGTCTCCATGGCAACCACTCATCTCTACAGGCGTTGTGTGAAAGCCGCCGAAGACCACACGGGAATGAACAAGAACGGCTGCATCCCAATAAAACTTGATTTACAGAAACAGGCAGCAAGTGTGATTTGGCCCCCAGTCTGCCGTTTGCCAACCTCTGTTGTAGGAGGAAGACAGATAATAAACAAATGAACATAAAATTCAAATAGTACCTGCTTTTTTTTTTTAAAGGCATGATAAAGGGTAGAGAGGAGGGAGGGGCAATTTAGACCAGGCGGCCCTTTGAGGAGAGGGTATCTGCTCAGACAGCTGGATGAAGTGAGGGAGCAAGCCAGAGGGAACACTAGTGCAAAGGCCCTGAGGCAGGGATGTGCTGGGGGTCTTCAGTGAACAGTCAGGGGGCCTCTGTGGCAGGAATCAGGCAGGTGAGGGAAGGGTGTGAGAGCTGGGGTTGCAGAGGTCGGTGGGGCCAGACGGTTTTACCAAGTGGACTGGGAGCTGGTTCTCTGTGTGATGGGAAGCCCTTGGAGGTTTTGAGAGAGAGAATGATACTCTGAGTTTTTACCACCAAGCAGAAGGGGTCAGGGTGACTTTTCACGGCCCCCACTTGTCCCTACAGTGGGTTTGGGTGGATTCAGAAAAGGTGCTTCCTATCGGAGGAAGCAGCCCTAGATTTTAGCCTCCCCTCAGCCCCTGCCAAGCGGCCTTGGTTGCGGCACAACTCGCACAGCTGTGCATCATGGTCCTTGGTCTTGAGTGCCGCTGAGGTTACCTAAGAAACTCCAAGACAAATGGTATTCTTGAGACTTTCTGGGACTTCTGATATATTTGGTATGCAAATTATTGTCATTAAGGCAGTGGTTTCTGGGCTCCAGCTTCGGGGCGAAAGGGAGGTGCTGAGTCTTAGGGGAACCCCTTCCTTTCACCTGAAAGGTGTCTCAGCCCATTCCTGAGACCTTTCACTACTCAGACGAGCACCTGCCCCCTTCTTACTGTGAGGTACTGCCCAGCAGTGTAGACGAGGAAAGCAGGGCAGAGTAAGGAGCAGAGCAGCCTCTCAGCTGTGGAAACTCGTGTAGAAGGAACCTTGTGGCGATAAGGATGGTTTTCATTTCCTATTCTTTGTTAAACAACAGGTTGCCAAGAAAGTCCTGTCAAATGTTTGCATGCAGGTTAGAGTCTCAAAACCTGAGCCACGACAGCCTCGTAACAGTGGGGGACTGAAGCAAAGGCTTGAGCCTCGCTGCTGAGCTGTTACTGCCAGCGGGTAAATTTCTTCAGCAGCTTGATGTGGTTCTATTGGATCTGACCGGAACAAATCCGGCCGTGGGCCCTGTCTGTTAGCTGGCCTGCCTTCCTTTTTACTTATTGTTTTGCACAAGGAGTCTGATACACAAGGTGAGGAAATGAAGGGTATTTTCATCATCATCACTAAATACCAATGAGAGGTGACTACAGGTGCTTCAGAAATAACTCTAGACAAACTCACCATGGACCAGCGCCTTTTACTTTTCTATGTGCTTTTGGAGATTTTGACACCAGGGATGAAAATGTAGACTTCCAAAGAGCGTGGACTTTACCTAAAAGTGTTGTCAACCGAGTCATAATGAGCATCCCATTGCTGTCTTCACTGGTGCACATTCTCCCTGATCTCACATATGTACGATCTTGGACTTCTTGCCCACAGGTTGGATTGAGCATCTTCTATTCATTCATCCGTTTCTGACAGTGAGAAGATATCAACTTAAAACAATAAAGATGAAAGCGATGGGATAACATCAGTAATTAATAAGCCATCTTAATAAGCCTCTTCCCAGCCATCACAGAGGAGGAGAGATGTAGTCCCCGAGTTGGACTCTAAACTTAGAGCTGGAGTTCGGGGTTGTTAGGAGGCATCTGAAGAGCAGGTCTGGAAATGCTGACCTGGCAAACACATTGTGTTATTTTTAATCTGTCCTCTCTGTTTTCCAGGCAAAATCGATACTTGCTAAATATTCTCTGTTGAACCAACTGGGGAAGTTGAAATGTCCCTTGGGTGGCAGTAAAAGATGGTTTTAGTTGGATAATCTCGCCATGCCCTGCTTTGAGGGACTTAAGTCATGTCAAGGCTGCACAAGACCTGGGCATGCAAGATGTATTTGGGGAGCAAACTGGTAGCTCCAAACAGCCTTGACACCTTCCCATGGAATATAGCCCAGGGCAGCTGGTGAGGAAAATGGGTTTGTAGGCTTGTTGCTTGCCTCTCAGCTTGGCCTATTCAGATCTTCTCCCTCGAGATAAGAGTTTCATGCTGGGGGAAACAGGACTGAAAGCAAACCTCTGGTTTCTCCCAAGTTCCAGTAAAGCAGCCTCCACTCTGAGTCAGTGAGTGAGCCAAACTCCGTCACCAAAGAGCCCAAAAAAGGGACCTAACATATTTTTATTTTTCAGAGGGAGAAGTATGAACAAGATGATGTGGAAGACACAAAATAGAAGAACAGAGAAAAAAGAAGAGGAAGTAGCATTCAAGGAGGAAAAAAATCCGAAGACTTTAGTTTATGAAACGTGAACAGAAGACAAACTTGCTGGCAACCCATGCCAGCCCAGCTCGCCCCCCGAAACCGTAACTTAAAGGGGAGAGGACTCAAATACCGCTCGTCTCGGAATCTTCACACGCAGTCGGGAGACGCGCACTTCAGAGGTGGCCATGGTGTGCCATTACCTGTGCTTCTCCCTCTATCTATCCAGGCGTTTTGCACATACGAGATTTCAACACAGTGACATAATCAATAATTTATAAGTCATGTCTATACCTGCAAAGTGAAATGTGGAATTGAGATGGTTTGGACAAGAAAAAGAGATTTTAAAAGCAGACCCGAATAGTCCATATGAATAAATGATTTACACTTTTGGGCCAGACCCACGGCCCACCAAGTTCAGCATTTTGACTCTCAGGAGGTAACAAAGGCCATGAAAGGCCAGGGCTGTAGGGCTCCAAGCTGCCGTCCACACCACCTGGTTCTCTGGATAGCTGCTCAGCTCTCCACCGTGTCCAGACAGATCCCATGTGAGTGAGATCCACGCTTCCGATTCTTCACTGCGGGGCCGCTCACACCATAGTGAGGTCACCTCCACCCTGTGCACGTGCAGAACTCTCCTTCACATGACCCTCCCTCCCCTCTAACGGCCGAGCAGGATAAAAAGAGACTAGTCCCGTCCACTCAACCCCAGACCAAGTGGCCACCCACCAAGATTGGGTTTTCCATTTTATAAGTGAGGTAAATCATAGGAAACACGCAGGTAACAGCATCCACTATGGGATTCCCTGCACGTCTCGGTTCAGCACCTCATCCCTGAGCGGGTGTGCCAGACGTGGACAAGGGGTCACGTTAGAGTCACGAACGGCTTGTTTCTCTCCCTCGGCGGTTGTTGCAGGACGTCCAGCAGCACGGTCTCCTCCAGGCACTTGCGGTGGCTCCCAGAGTTCTCCACTAAACACTCGAGTGCGGTCATCTTGAGCAAGGGCATCTGCCACTCTCCCCCTCCCACTCGGGTCATTGTGGGCTTTTAGGAGGAAACTTCCTCGGGGGAGACAAAAGACCACCTTTCCTCTCATGAGGTGCTGAGGTGGGTGTTCCTCCATAAGCATCCAGGTGTGCACCCACACACTCACACACACACACACACACACCGGCAGTGGTGTGCTGTCGGTGGGGGACCCTCTTCGTTGCCTCCTCTCCTCTAAAAACATCATTCGACCCTGGCACATTCTTAACCTGAGGGAAGGCAACATTCTACATCTTCCTGAAAGTCTATTGGCAGTGACCTTTCCTGTCTAGCCTGCGGTGTGGACCTCTGTTCTCTCTGAATTCCAGAAATGCACGACGCTTTCAAAAACTAGCACTTTTTAAAAATAGTGACTCCGGGCGCCCTCTGCTGTCCACTCTGAGCTCTTCCGCTACATACTAGCGACCAAAGCTGGCCAGGGATTAGAGGAAAACCCACATACGCACACATATTTATGTATGTCTGTGTGTGTGCATCTATGTGTAGACATACAAGACATCCATAGACGACGTCTGCATATGAACATATGTCTGTGTGTGTGCATCTATGTGTAGACATACAATACATCCATAGACGATGTCTGCATATGAACATGTCTGTGTGTGCGCATCTATGTGTAGACATACAATACATCCATAGACGATGTCTGCATATGAACATATATCTGTGTGTGTGCATCTATGTGTAGACATACAAGACATCCATAGATGATGTCTGCATATGAATATGTCTGTGTGTAATCTATGTGTATACATACAATATACCCATAGATAACATCTGCATGTGAATATATGTCTCTGTGAATGCATATATAGCTAACTCTTTTGTATAGGGGCCCCTTTGAGGTCTGCTGAATCTACAGTATAAAGCACCTCTCCTGAAGAGCAGACATGCGCATGTGCACACACACATGTGCACACACACACAGCCACATCTGGGCGGGCCTGAGCTCTGGTGTGGGACCACAGAGCTACCACCCTGGTGTTATACCTGTCCCGGTGCCTCTCTGAGTTTCAGCGCCCTCTGCTGAAAGGGCGTAGAAGCACCACATGGGGTTTTTCTGAGGACTGAGACACCGCATACAGAGTGCTTTGCACAGGGCCTGACAAATGGAAGTCTTCCTGTGTGTTAGCTGTGTTTTCTTTATTTCTTTTGTCTCATGAGCCCTAGCATACAGAGCCCTGCTGCTGTTGACTTACCTGCCACCTGAGCACCAACATGTCCAGGAAACGATCATGCTAACCTACGTTGGAATGACATCTCCTCTGCTCTCCCTAGTTTTAGGTAGGGAGACAAACCCTATGGCCCAAAAACCTCGTGTTGAGTTGCTGGTTCTCTCCAGGCCTCTCAGTGAGCAGCTGTCATGTTGAATTACTTCTGGACCTGCATGTGACCACCCTGCCACCAGCTACAACCAGACCTACTCCTTAAACTACCTGATATTCAACTGATAATTTCCAGCCAGACTGAAGGTCACCTTAATGCTCTTGAACCTTAACGGCCATATAATGTGCCCCCTGGGGTGCAGTGGGATACCCCAGGATGCTCTACTGGTTAGTGGCCAGGCACGTGAATTGCATTCATGGGTTCAAAATCAAATTGAGCTTAGAGCAGTCACTTTGCGGGGTCACGCCTTCCTTTGTGATGTCATTTGTAATTGGAGAGGGTGACCTTGCTGCTTGGGAGTGAGGGAGATCTGGGGGATTAAGTGACATGGTGACATTGGGCTCTTCTGGGTGAGTAGCTTGGCCTGAGGTGGGGCAGGAAAAGGAAATCAGGGAAGAGGAGGGACGTAAGCATCCCTAAGCTGACAATGCATTTCCCAGGCAGCCTGCAGGTGACAGACCAGATTCAGTGAGGCCTTTCAGGCCCTCAGGGTGCCTGGTGCATTTTCCTCCCCGAGCCTAATTAAATGAGGCCTTCTCCTGTCCCAAATATCCAGCTTTGGAGTGTTTCAGTCGCAGGAAGTGGTAAGCAGCCAGGCGTGGGCTTCTTTTTTTCCCTCTGGGCCTTCCTTCCCCAAGCCCCTCTTTAGTCACTGTGGAAATGCTGCCTCGGAGGGAGGGCCGACTAAACAGGGCAGGCAGGCGGGCAGGGTGCGCAGGCCAGCAGCTTGCAAGTTTCCCCCGGAGCCCTTGTGCCCTCCCCCTCCTCCCCAAATCACGCCTGTCTCACACCAGCTGGGTGCCCGGGAACACTGGAGGGAACCCCACGGAGCGGGAACTGGAAGACAGATGGGCTCTGGGCCAGAGTGTTAGTGCACGAGTAGACACGCGCCCCTTCTCAGGCATTCCACTTCTCTAGAAGGGTCTTGGCTCTGTCATATCAAAACTGGGATGGAAAGAGGGACCAGCTTACGAGAAAGTTGTGAAGTACTGAAGCATATCGTGGCCGACCATACATATGAACTAAAACCTGCCATTACTTAATTCACTCTTTCAGAAATATTAGGGCCCAGTATATGTACAGTATCATGCCACACAGGCACTTTGGGGTCACACAACACAACATAGAACACGCTGTCCTTCAGGAGACACTAGTCACACCCACAGAGAAAAACGTCTATAACCACACAAGGCCACGTACTTTATGTGTCAAAATAATTGACAACTGGTGCTACGAAAGACCAGAAGAGGTCCTCTCATGATACGTGTGTGTGTGCGCGCGCATGTATGTATGTATGCGTGCACACACACGCCACTTATCATCCACGCCAGTGGTGATTCAGGTATCACCCTGGACTTACCATTTACCCCACTGTGACCATGCGGTCACCCATCCAGGTAATGTCAGCTCGTCCTGCAGAACGCACGCTCCAGGAGAAGAGAGGGCATTTTTAATCCCCTTGTTTTGACTCCATGTTAAAGAATAAAAAATATTTCAATCAGAATTACACCAAATTCAACTAATTTTTGTTCAGAATATGTTTTTTGAGGTAATGCCATTTAAGCCAGCTTGATTCCTCGACCAATTTTTCTATGAAATACAATTTCTTTTTTAAAAATATCTTTTTAATTTTTACTTTTCTGAAATCTTTCCATTGGGATCAATTGGTTCCCACATATTTTTTTGTGCATAATGCATATCAAACTTTCTGATCATAGCTTTACCACTGTGATTTTTAAATGGCTATTTTATCTACTGGGTTTAATTGTCCCAAGTCAAATCTGTAGACGGAAATGTCATAGAGTTAATTTGAATCTTGAGTTGTTTTTGTCAGCCCTGGGCTGTCTCATGCAGCCTTAGTTTACATGGATGTGTGTGTGTGTGTGTGTGTGTGTGTGTAACATGAAAACACTAAATTGATCTATTGTTCATTGATCTTAAGTCATAATGCCCTGTGACTCCTGATTTATAGATCCAGTGGGGGGCATGGGGCTGGGGTGGTCAACCTCTGAGTGAGGGTCCTATGAGCAGAGGTGAGGACATCAGCTGTGGGTACCAGTATGACCTCAGCAGACACTGGCTCAGGAGCCCAGGGACAAGGCTACACTTCCCTGCTCTCCCTTCCTCCTCAGCGCAGAGACCAGAGAGGACCCAGAGATCGGATCTGAAGCCTAAGCCTCACTCGCACATGAAGAAACACAAGCTTCCTCTTACAACGGTGGTTTAAAGTCCCCACACTAGCGACAGCAACATCTGAGAACTTACTAGAAATGCACATTCTTGGGCTCTACTCCAGATCTATGGATCAGAAACTCTGGGTAGGGCCCAGCAATCCGGGTTTGAATACACCCTCCAGGTGATCCTGATGCTCGCTAAAGCTTGAGAACCACGGATTTATACTCACCGTCATCTTGGCTATGAAAAGGGGGTGAGAGGAAGATATCCAGAAAGATGAGACATTTACCTAAAAAAGACACTATGCTTAAAATATCCTTCAAGCAAGATCAAGGCTCCCATGAATTCCTCTCAGATTCTCAATCTAACCAGAAGGGGCAGAGGAAATTTTTGCTCACTTGCAAAGAAATAGAGAAATCTACAGTTTGCTTACCTAAATTGTAGCAGATAAAGCTTTACCTCCCCATTGTAATTTCCTAGTAATATTCATTATGAATTAGTTCATCAACAAAACTGTCAGCAAAAATTGCCTGGGATTGGTCTATTTCACCACTGAATCCATTCTTCAGCAGGATTTTGATCACTGTGTAACGAAGACCATCTGCAGAGGCAAAGAGCAAAGGACTAGGCCAAAAGGCCCTTGAGCTCAACACAGCTGGCTACAAACGCTCTGCTTTGGGAAAGGGATCTCGCCAGTCTCTTCCCTGTGGCATCTTCAGAGCCTTTCAGTGCCCTGTCCTTTGCGGACGCTCAGTATCGATTTTGTGAATGAATGACTGGAGAATCCATATGGGTTCTATGGCTCGAGAATGCCTTATAGAAGAGGTGACACATGAGTCGAATCTTGAAAAATGGGCAGAAAAGGATGGATAGAGAAAGAGTGAGGGCATTTTAGGTGGCAGGAGAAAAGAGTACATAATGGGCTAAGCGAGAGCTCGGAGTCAGGTCTAAACATGAAGTGCATGGGGCTGAGCGGACGGCCTTGGAGGGAGAAGCTACTCACAGGGGCATCGTGAAGACAGCCAACATTGCTACACAGAGTAAATGAGTTGGTGAGTGATGTGAGGGCTCATCCTCGGCATCCTCCCTCTGTGCTGGGCAAACAACGGAGAATGGGACAGCCAGGGCGCCTCAGTCTGGGGAGGAACAGAGAACGGGCAACGACAGGAGGACAGAGTGCTGGCAAGTCAAGCACGGGGCGCAGAAGGCGCCCACCCACAGGCTGGAGGGCAGGGGGCCCAGAAGGCCTTCCCGGAGGAAACATGGTGAGGTTATGAGCTGAAAGGTGAGCAGGAGGGAGGAAGGGGTGTGGAGCAGCAGGAGTGGGCTGGTGCAAACCAGTGCAAACCTGGGCAGGTCATGAGGGCCCTCCCGACCTCTGAGCTTTATCCAGAGTGATGTGAGGGGCTCTGGGAGGTCTTAAACAGGAGAGAGGACAGATTTGTTCTGGAAACCTCACTCCGGCTGCAGTAGAGAGGGTAGCTGAAAGATGACCAACGGTGGTGGCTTTCATGAGGGGAGTAGCAACGGGGAAGGAGAGAAGTTCAAAGAGCTCGCTGGGAAAACTGTCTGTGGTGGTTTAGAACACGACCAAACTCTTCGAGGTTCCCACCAACGAATGGTGGAACGTATGCTCCCTCCCTTGAATCAGGATGGGCCCGTGACTTGAGTGGACGTGATGCTATGTGACTTCTGAGACTGGGTCATAAAAGGTGACAAGAGCTTCTGCCTGCTCCTCCTGGACACTGCCTCCTAACACCTGGCCCCTACACTTCCAGGAGCTACGTGTGGCTGCTCGAGCACCAGCCTCAGCTGAGGTCCTAGCATCAACTGCCAGAGACACGAAGGGAGGAAGACTCTGAGGCGACTCCAGTTCCACTGTCATCTGACTAGAACCACATGAGACCCTGAGAAGGAACTGCCTGGCTGAGCCCCTCAATTCTATGGATACTGAGAAATAATAAAATGATTAATGCTGTTTTAAGCCACTGAGTTCTGGGGTGTTTTTGACACAGCAATAGACAATGAGAACACTATCCTGACACCACCTAATTAAGGAGATATCTTTTCATCTCTTTCTCCTACTGTGCTGTACTCGCCATGATGATTTTTGATTCTAGAGCAAGAGACATTTGCAATAAGTGAAAACAATCTATAAAGGCCCATAACAGAGTTGGGGATAAGACGTTCTGTCCAATCAAATATTCTCATTAACTGAATAAGTACATGCTTTAGGCAAATTACTGAAGAGTAAGCAGATGCTTTAGGCAAATTATTGACTGCAAAGAAATTACCAAATTTTAAAGAACAAAATCCTCATATATTCTTAGCATAGTTTTTCTTTGATGGTTTTTGTAGCCTTCAGAATCGTCTATTATTTGGGAGTAAACATTAGTTACCTCTGTCCTAGGCTGGCCCTCAGTAAGACTTTGGGAACAGGTGGAACAGCCGTCTTTGCCGTCAGCAGAGGCCCGCAGTCGCCAGCTGCCCAGAGCACAGGCCTTGGGAGGGTCATGGCTGCCATTTATTGCTCACAAAATTCTTTTTTTTTTTTGGCTAATGAATGGTTGTTAGCTAACAACCAGGGCCACATTCACCCAGGGCATAACAGCCATTTGAACGCTCTTTGTGAATGTTGGAGAAGATAAAAGATAAACTGGGGACAGGAAGCACGCTGTTATTCCCTCAGACTTTTAATGTGGAGAACTCCAAATGTGTTTTCCTTTTTTGCAAAACACCAGACACACACAAGATGCAATTAAGATGCTACAAAGGCAGAGAATTTTCTTTACAAGTGGCTAACGATTCACAGAGCAAGAGCAAAAATTTCTTCTGATATTTCTGAGCAGGAGGAAGGACTCATTTGTTTATATAGTTCTCCTACTTGCTGCAAACCTTCTGAATGCCATCGACAGTGGTAACAATGGTTAACTAGTCTACGTTTCCACAGCGCTTACTTTATATTTTCCATCTCATCCCACCCTCCCAGCAGGCCCATGAGGGGCATTAGTATTACCCCCATTCAACAGATGAGGAAACTGAGGTGAGCCCCCGCACACAGTAGGTGGAGGGAGCCCCCAGCCTCTCTGAGGAGATCTCTTCCCTCTTCTCCGAGGAGACATGATGTGGTACAAGGGGAGGAGACGAGATCTGGAATCTGGATTTTAATCGCGGCTCCACCTCAAACTAGTTTTGCTAATTTGGACAAGTCACTTCCTCAACCTGAAAGATGAGGGAGTTAAACCAGGGGACTCAGAAGATTTCTCTACGAAGGCTCAAATAAGTAAAATCAGAAATGAAAGAGGAGAAATTACAACGGACACCTCAGAAATACAAAAGATTATAAGAGAATACTATGAAAAGCTATATGCCAACAAATTTGACAATCTGGAAGATATGGATAAATTCTTAGAATCATACAACCTTCCAAAACTGGATCAAGAAGAAATAGAGAATTTGAATAGACCAATGACCAGTAAGGAAATCAAAACAGTAATCAAAACCCCCCCCGGAATCAAAAACCTGCCCAAAAATAAAAGTCCAGGACCAGACGGCTTCCCTGGTGAATTCTACCAAACATTCAAAGAAGACTTAATACCTATCCTTCTCAAACTCTTCCAAAAAATTGAGGAGGGGGGGTTGCTCCCTAACTCATTCTATGAAGCCGATGTTACCCTGATACCAAAACCAGACAAGGACAACACAAAAAAAGAAAATTACAGGCCAGTATCACTGATGAACATCGATGCAAAAATCCTCAACAAAATACTAGCAAATCGCATACAACAATACGTTAAAAAGATTATACACCATGATCAAGTGGGATTTATTCCAGGTATGCAGGGGTGGTTCAACATTCGCAAATCAATCAATGTAATACACCACATTAATAAAATGAAGAATAAAAATCACACGATCATCTCAATAGATGCAGAGAAATCATTTGACAAGATACAGCATCCATTTATGATAAAAACTCTGAATAAAATGGGTATAGAAGGAAAGTACCTCAACATAATCAAGGACATATATGACAAACCCACAGCTAATATCATCCTCAGTGGTGAAAAACTGAAAGCTATCCCTCTAAGAACAGGAACCAGACAAGGATGCCCACTCTCACCACTCCTATTTAACATAGTCCTGGCCAGAGCAATCAGGCAAGGAAAAGAAATAAAAGGGATCCAAATTGTTAAGGAAGAAGTGAAACTCTCACTATTTGCAGATGACATGATTTTATATATAGAAAACCCTAAAGAATCCACCAAAAAACTTTTAGAAGTAATAAACAAATATGGTAAAGTTGCATGGTACAAAATCAACATACAAAAATCAGTTGCATTTCTATACACTAACAACGAAGTAGCAGAAACAGAAATTAAGAATACAGTCCCATTTACAATTGCAACAAAAAGAATAAAATACCTAGGAATAAACTTAACCAAAGAAGTAAAAGATCTGTACACCGAAAACTATAAAACATGGCTGAAAGAAATTGAAGACGACGCAAAGAAATGGAAAGATATTCCGTGCTCTTGGATTGGAAGAATGAACACAGTTAAGATGTCCATACTTCCTAAAGCAATCTATAGATTTAATGCGATCCCTATCAAAGTTCCAACAACATTTTTCACAGAAATAGAACAAAGAATCCTAAAATTTATATGGAACAACAAAAGATCCCGAACAGCTAAAGGAATCCTGAGAAAAAAGAACAAAGCTGGAGGCATCACACTCCCTGATTTCAAAATATACTACAAAGCTATAGTAACCAAAACAGCATGGTACTGGCACAAAAATAGACACACAGATCAATGGAATAGAATCGAAAGCCCAGAAACAAACCCACACATCTATGGACAGCTAATCTTCGACAAAGGAGCCAAGAACATACAATGGAGAAAAGAAAGTCTCTTCAACAAATGGTGTTGGGAAAACTGGACAGCCACGTGCAAAAAAATGAAAGTAGACCCTTACCTTACACCATACACAAAAATTAACTCAAATTGGATTAAGACTTGAATGTAAGACCTGAAACTATGAAACATCTAGAAGAAAACATAGGCAGTACGCTCTTCGACATCGGTCTTAGCAACATCTTTTCAAGCACCATGTCTGACCGGGCAAGAGAAATGATATAAAAAATAAACAAATGGGACTACATCAAACTAAAAAGCTTCTGCACAGCAAAGGAAATCATCAACAAAACGAAAAGACAACCTAACAATTGGGAGAAGATATCCGCAAACCATACATCTGATAAGGGCTTAATCTCCAAAATATATAAAGAACTCATGCATCTCAACAACAAAAAAACTAACAACCCAATTAAAAAATGAGCAAAAGACCTGAACAGACATTTCTCCAAAGAAGATATACAGATGGCCAACAGACACATGAAAAGATGTTCAACATCATTAACTATCAGGGAAATGCAAATCAAAACTACAATGAGATATCACCTCACGCCCATCAGAATGGCTGTAATTAACAAGGCAGGAAACAACAAGTGTTGGAGAGGATGTGGAGAGAAGGGAACTCATACACTGCTGGTGGGAGTGCAAACTGGTGCAGCCACTATGGAAAACAGTATGGAGATTCATCAAAAAATCAAGCATAGAACTACCATACGATGCAGCTATTCCACTGCTGGGTATTTATCCAAAGAACTTGAAAACACCAATGGGTAAAGATACCTGCACCCCTATGTTCATTGCAGTGTTATTCACAATAGCCAAGACTTGGAAGCAACCTGAGTGCCCATCAAGGGATGAATGGATAAAGAAGATGTGGTATATATACACAATGGAATACTACTCAGCCATAAGAAATGATGAAATCCAGCCATTTGTGACAACATGGATGGACATTGAGGGTAGTATGCAAAGTGAAGTAAGTCAGAGGGAGAAGGTCAAATACCATATGATTTCCTTCATTAAGTAGTAGATAATAACAACAACAAACAAACACATAGAGACAGAGATTGGATTGGTGGTTACCAGAGGGGACGGGGCGGGGTGGGGGGGGGGAGCGCGAAAAGGATAATTTGGCACATGTGTGTGGTGATGGGTTGTAACTAATATCTGGGTGGTGAACATGATGTAATCTATGCAGAAATAGAAGTATAATGATGTACACCTGAAATTTATACAATGTTATAAACCAATGTTACTGCAATAAACAAAATATTTTAAAAAAGAAAGAAGATTTCTCTACTCTAAATTCTTGCCTCAGGATAGCAATCAAGTTAAAGTTGGCCTTAGTTTTTGAAGCAGCCCTGAACACAGAGCCCGCAGCATTCTGGGAGGAGGGGCCGGAACAGCACGGGCCGGCAGAAACCACAGGCACAACTCACTGGGGTTGCGCTTCACACCATCAAGTGACAGTCAGCACCAGGAAGCTCCGACCCGCTGTCACGACACGTTTATCTTTACAAAAAAAGAAAACGTGCAAAGAGAGTAAAAAGATGAACTACAGGCCAAATATTTATGACCAATGTAGAAATCTAAGCAACACCCTGGAGGCACCGTGTGGTTTTATTGGCACTTGTTTTGAAAAGCACGTCTTGCCTGTGACCCAAGTGGCAATCGTTTCAATTTTGGTTTACTTCTCAGCTCTGAGAGCTAACTTCTGGTTATGTTTGTGCTGCTGAGAAAACAAAACATAATCCCAACACATTTTCTCAGGAACCCTTTTATTTCTCTTATTTTTGAGAAAATTTGACTCTACTGAACCTTGAATGAAAACTTCAAATCAATATGCAGATTCACACAGGCACCATTATTTTACAGATGGAAGAGTGAGGGCTCAGGTATCCTACTTCAGTGACAGATAGATGACAGAAGTGGTGAGACTCCCAGCACGGCAGAACAGGGCCCAGACCTCCTGAGCTCAGCCCGGGTGTAACAAGAAAGTAGCCACATCCCCGAAAACGAGTCGGAGCCCACCACTTACAGTGAGACTCCTTCCCAGGAGAGCTCATCGGGTTCCACTCTGGTACCAGAAGTGGGCCTGGGGACCGTGACTGGGCTCCTTCAAGGATGCTCTGCAGTTGATACAGGGGAAGCCGCCTTTCTGAGGGGTGAGCTTTCTGCTGGCTGGAATCCACATCTTCACAGTGGAACAATGCTGACGTCCCAGGTCAGCACGCCAGCACTCAACGAACTCGGCCATTTAAGGAGGAGACCAAGTGTGAGCAGAGTGTCCACCGGCGAACGATGCCTGATTTCTTAGGGAGCCGACGACTCACTAGAAGCAGGCTCCCCCCACCTCAGACCTACGGGTGGTTTGAAGGGAGGGTTACTCAGCCCACAGGGACTGGCTGAGTGGCTGGAGGGTCCGACGGCTGACTGTCCTCTTGTTCAACAGCACCGTGTGGGACTTCCTGTCCCTGGGGGTGTGGCAGAGCAGAGCATCCAAAGTGTAAGTGGTGACCTGGCCATTTATGTGCAGTTTCCCATAGAGCTCGTCAAATCTAGCCAGGAGGGTGGGCACATCCTTCACTTTTTCTCTCACTTTGGCCAGCTGGAAAAAAGCAGGAAGAGCAGATCACTATCTCTCTGCAAGATTTCTTCCTTATTCTTTCCACCCTCCTAGAAGCAGACACAAATGTGTAAAAACCAACAGTGTACGCGTGAAGTGTGAAAACTGGGTCCCGGGCACACAGAGATACAGCCCACTGTAAGGCATTCCACAAGCTGCACACAACGTTCAGAATTAGCACTTGAAAATCACACCAAATGTCTTATAAAAGGGGGTTCAAATGGCTAGTACTTCACAACGAAACACACCAGGGGAAGGAGGTCACGTAGCAGTGGAACCAGGTGTGTCCACTTTAACCATCAGAGAGGAGGCAGGGCAGTTACTCAGGGCTCTACAGCACATGGGGAGCTTTATTCTAAAGCCATCAGAAGGTCCAAAGGGGGACGTGCTCTGGTGTAGGTTTAAAAAGCCGTGTGGAGAACTGGAGGGTACAAGAATGCGGAGACTAATCCGAGGTCCCATCGTAGCCCAGGTGAGAGAGGATGATGGTTTAAATTGGGAAATGTGTAGAGAAGATGGAGAAGTAGATGCACAAGAAGTGTATTCTGGAGATTAACTGTCAGGATTTACCGCTGAAGGGATGAAGGAAAGGGGGGAATCGAAGACATCGTCCCAATTTGGGCTTTAGCAACGTGGTGACGGGGGATGTCATTGACTGAGACAGGGAAGATGGAGGACCAGATCTGGAGAGGGAAAATCAAGAGTTCTGATCTGGACATGATCGAGATGCCTGTGAAACATCTAAGTGGGTATGGCGAGACATTGTTGGATATACAGGTATGAGGCATGGAAGACAGGTCCAGACCAGAGGTGTAAATATTAGAGTCACAAGTGTGTGAATGGTATTTAATTCTACAAAAACGGGTGAGCTCAAAATTAGAATGTGAAGCTATTTTCTGAACAAAAGCAACATTTTACTTAATTCAATCTTCATTAACAATACAACCTAACAACATTTCGCCATAAAATTTAATTGTGATCAAGGTCCCTAACAAACCCTCTGGTCATCTTCTGAATACGTCATAATCCTATCTGCTACCCGCACACCTTCCTTTCAAACAAGGGCTCCCCACTGAACCTTCAGATAAGAAGTTTAAGCAGTTCTTCATGTTCTTAAAAAGAGTAGCTTGTGTAGTCCTCCTGATCAAGGGAAGTGGCTTCCTGTGCAGCACATGGCTTCCAAACAAAGCAAAGCAGATACGCCAAGCTGGAGGCAACTCGGCTCTAACTGCACACATACTGCATCAGTTCTCCTACAGCATCACAAAAATACTAAGTGGTGTCATTAGGACCACTCTACAACTTAAGCAGAAAAGAGATTACACTAACGCTGTTCATTTAGTTTTAAAAAAAGCACTCAACCAGAAACAGCTGATGTTTGAGCAGCTGCAGCCATAGCATTGCAGAGGATCTGCAGTTCTTTTCAGCATTCCTCGGTGGTAGAACAGCACCTGATCTCCACACAGAAGACATTTAAATGACTCTTGGTATCAACTCTAAATAGAGCATCTGTAAAATGCAGAGTTTTACAAATAGGACAGCATACGCAACCTCACAAACACATTTAGAACCAGCTCCAAAGCTCCTGCAGTCGTATCAATCACTTCATTTCTCAACAAGCAGCGTCCTGGGTGGTCTCACAACAACCAGGGGAACACATCGCCTGGACGTGGAGCTTTCTAGGTACCTCAGCCTTGCAGGCTTTGGGGAAATCAGATAAAAGCAGTATCTTCAAGGTGGAGTGTGTGTGGATGCTGCAGTCAGACAAGTGGGACAACGTACCAATGGACCAGGCCTAAGGAAGGACTGAGGAACACCCGTGCTACGGGAGCCGTGTCAGTGCTGCACGCACACGCACACACACGACTGTGCACTTACAACTGCATGCACACACACGCAAGTGTACGCTTAGCATTGCACATGCACACAAGTGTGTGCTTAGTACTGCACGCACACATGACTGTGCACTTATCACTACACTCACACTCAAGTGTACACTGAGCACTGCACACACACGTGAGTGTGCACTTTAAAACCTATCCACATTTCCAGTTCCCCTAAACATGCTCCAAAAGGGTAGGTCACAACCTATACAGAACTAAGACCTCAAACAGAAAGATTTAAATTTATCAACATCCAGTGAGGTTCCCGACAACTCCCTTTATTAGCAGGAAGGAGCCGTTAGCGGAAGTGAGGAAATGGGACAGGGCTGGGAAGGTAGCATGTGGCAGAGGGGAGAAAGCAGCTCTCTGCCTCTACTGCCAACCCTGCCATCTCAGACACCAGCCAGGCCAGCACTACACAAGGCAAGGGAGGGCGGAGGAAACCCTGCGTTAGTCAAAATGATACTACCCGTGCCACGACTAGTGATCACTGACAATAACTTACGATTTCTTTACAGTTCTTTTTCCCCTTAGGTTATAAACTACGAGAGATGTACAAATTACTAAATTTCAAATGACTTACAATAACTCCTCTTTGTGTGCTTAAGCCATCAGTGTGACACACGGGTTCATTCGTCTCATTATGCTTTCAATTTTTAGAAACTGCTTCTTTCTCTTCATTTTCATTTGACTTTGTTTTATAACTTTGCAACGCATTTATGTGGCTCCATTAGTTGGTCTATTCAGGAGCTAAAACCACAGCTCTAATGATAGCAGCTTTAACTCGGTGGACGTCTGGCCGGGCTAGCACCTCTTCCTGTTCTTGCACAGCCTTCTCCCAGCTACTCTTGCTGGTTCGCTCTTCCTACCAAGGCTTAGCTACAGAAGAAACCTCGTGGAATTCTTACTGGGATGTTACATTATCACACCAACTTGGGGAGAACTGACTCTATGAGGCTGAGTCTTCCTATCTAAGCTCTCGGTGTGTCCTTTTGTTTGCTTAAGTAGGGAGATTTTTTTTTAAGATGAGAGATACTGTAGCTTGTTAGCTGATGGAATGATCCACAGGGAAGGGGGTATTGATGATGCTCAAGAGACGGGAGACAAGTTCTGGACTGCAGCCCTGGCGGGGGTCAGTGGGGACGGGCTTCAGGGCACCACTGGGGAGCTGGCTCAAGAGAGGAGTGTGCACAGTCAAGTGGCTTTGGGAGGGAGGGCTGAGCAGACAGGAGAGGAGCAAGGAGGCTGTCCATGTTCTGATGCCTCTACTTCCTCTGTGAAAAAGGAAGGCAGGTCATCAACTGAGAGTGAGGAGTAGGGAGAGGGTACTGGGGGCTGGAGGAGAAAGGAAAAAGAAGAAAAAGAGAGTCAGGACCCATGAAAACTGTGGGGAAACGAACAACACAAAAAGAAAAAGTTTGCCTACAATTTCGGAGGATATACTATGTTGGTAGAAAAAAATCTTTGCACCCACATGAAAGTCTTACAGCAGGAACAACAGAGAGGCTGCACATCTGACAGTCTCTTCAAGGAGGTGGCCTCCAGGAGTGAGATGTTAAGTGGACACTGTGAAGAATGGCCTTTCCTCTTTGGATGATTTCTGCAGAAATCTCCTACTCACCACTTCTTCTGAGAACTCGTGTCTTTTGACAAATCTTGATAAGCTTCCCTCTGTAGCATCCTTTAGTATCTCTATCAGGGGTGTCAACATATTCGACTGGACGTGGATCATGATCTGAATAAAAAGAATAAGCAAGAACAAGACTGAGCCGGCAGTCAACACTGAGGAACGTGCCGACACCTACAGGCACCCACCTGCTTTCGTCTATTTCCTAACTCATCTGCTTGCACAAGTTCAGAAAGTGCTTTGAATGGATGTCCACCAGCCAAAACTTGTCTTCCAACAGCTAATCAAAATATTGCAACTTCAAAACCTCCTCAAGGGCAGACAGGGAGAACACGGGTTTGGAGTCCGCAGACCTGGGCTGCAACCCTCGTGCTGGCAGTTACTGCTCGGTGTCTCTGGCCAGGTACTTAATCTTAACCTCTCTCTCAGTTTATTTGTAAAGTGAGGAAAATACCTCTACACCTCACATTTTGAGTTACTGTGAACATTAAATAAAACGCCAGCACCCAAGAGGTCCTCGGTGAACACCGCTATCAGTTTCGTCCTCCCTGTGCCTCTGGATGCAGAGGAGACAATCTCATAAGACTGGCTCTGGGGCAAATGACACCTTTACCTGATTGCTTTATTGTTTTGGTTAGGAAATTGTAAGCACATAGGTTGTCACAGGTATAAAGTGGACGGTATAAAGCCTTAATGAGGCACTTGTGTTTACACCACAGCTATTGGGGAATTTTTAAAACTGGGTACCGTACTTGGCTTTCAGAATGATACCACTAACTACCTTGCACCAGACAGACGCAATCAACACGAGGGAAAAGAACACATTTTCCCCCTCATTACCAATGTTTACTAGTACAATTTGAAAAATACAGAAAAGTTTAAAGAAAATGAGAATCAAAATTCACCAATGTTAGCCATTGTTTATAATTTCATTATTATCTTCCAAATATATTAATTTTCCCCCAAATTTGATTCCACTTTTTCTCAATTATTATACAATGAACATTTTCTCATAGCATTAAGAAATTTTAGAAAAAAAGAAAACCTCATTTTTAACGATGAATGCATAGCAATCCATCATATAAATAAGCACCGAATGAAGCAACACCACACTTGATTATATCAGCACATGTGCATACATTTTTTTAAATTGCTAATTTCTTAGACTTGATTCTCAGAAGCGGAATTACAAAGTCAAAGGGTATGAACATTTTCAAGGCTCTCAATCCTTAGGAAAGGTAGTCTTTCTGGAGGAGATATTCCTTTTTTATACCAAACCAGCTAAGTTCTCTCAACAGTCCATTTTATAACACTTTATGTTCACTGAGCAGTTGATGAGGATGAGGGGTTACCTTTGGTCCTGAAGAACAGAATGCAATGATCCCGAGCAGACTAAACCCAAAGGGCCCGACCTAGTTCAGTGTAGTGAAGCACAGGCAGTCATGAGAATGCTCTGTGCTGCAGACAACCCTGCACGGACTCTCCTGTTCAAGCAGAAGTGCTGACTGCCCTTACGCCAGACTCCCTTTTCAAGGATGGCTGTATAGCCACCAGCCTGGGAAGACAGACAGTGTCTCACCCAGAGCAAAGGGCAGCCACGCTTACTGCCCGTTATAAGAGATTTGGGTCCCCAACGTCAAGTTTCCTCCCTTAAGATACGACCCCCTGTGTGTGCAACCGGCGTACAGCCCTCTTCATGGTGCCCTGCAGGAACTGGGCTCAAGAAACGGACGCAAAGATGCTAATACTCTGGCTACTACTCTTGCTGTGAGTAATAAACTGTCTGCTTCATCTCTCAGTGTCTTGTGCACTCCACCAGCATCCGTGAAACTGTGGCAGGTCGACTCGTTAGCTTGGAAGTAGGGCAAAATCTCTGACTCTTACATAGTTCTTAACACTCTTGTTAATAATAACCAATCCCCATTTCATTGGCAGTGGTCTGTCCTATTGACCACTACATTGTGGTCATCTTGAATGCTACATCTGCAGTGCCTGGCAGCTAGCAGACCCTCATCGATAATGAATGAGAAGAGGGGCGTAGGTCTCCTGGCAATTACAAGGATAAACTTCCTGGAGCCCCATGCTAGAAACTATTAATGAGGTACTCCTGGAGATTTCAACTCTTCTTCACCAGTTTTCCCAATTTCCCTCCCTGCCTCCAGCAACTATCCCTGATTCAGCAGGGATTCTGAGAGTACGGTTCAATACTTGAAATATACTGATGAAGGGCAATAGAGACGAGGGCAGTTACTGATGAAAGGCAAAGAGAAAATTTAAAGCTAGGAGCTTATCTCAAACCCAAGTCTCAGTGCAGTTAAGGAAAGCTACATCGGTACAGCACATTGCTTTAATCTTAAAGATTTCAAGCACAAGGCTAGGAAAATTGAATTAGCAAGGAGCAGGAGGAATTGGGGTAAGAAAAACTACTCAAAGAACACATACTTCCTGCCCCTCTGATTTTCCGAGACCTCAGGAAATGTTGACAAGTCATTGGATACCTTTGACGGAAAAAGGGAACAGAAGCCCTGAACATGCAGAATTTGCATTTCTTTTTTCTTTTCTTTTGAAGTTTGCTATATTTGAAGCAGGACATCACAGTGTGGTAGAGACTGCTAGTTTATGAACCAATATCCATTCTCCCCTCCTGTTTTCATGACAGAACTCCCCAACTTGAACTGATGCTGTCACGTATGAAACTCAAAGAAAAAAACCCTGTATTTCTCAGGTTTCTGTGCAACTAGGTGTGGTCATGGGATTAAATTCTGGTCAATAACAAGCAGAAGTTGTTGGGTGAGGCAACTGGGAAAGCATCCTTAAAAGAGACCAACTTCTTTGTCCTCCATTCTTCCTACTTCTTGCCAGAATAGAGAGGTAATGGATGGAAGTCACATGCTTAGGATGATGGTGTGGAAATACAGAAAGAGGCTGGGTCCCTGATGATGTCATAGAATGTCACATCAGACCTAGACTGACCATCTCTGGTTTTCTACATGGAAGGAAAAGAAAGCTTCTCATTTGGAGGGACTCTTGTTTTTTATGGAGTCTATGTTGCCCCCAGCCAAATACAATTCTTAACTTATACATATCAGTGAGATGCTGCTACAAAGAGATTTATGAGAAATGAGTCCTGTCTCCTTTCCTACCTGTGCAGCCTAGGAGACTTCCTAGCATGAGCTAGAACTTTAGGGTGATTTTAGTGAGTAGGAGAAAGGGGCATTAAAACACTCACCCGTGTAAAAAAATAAACGATAAAAGCAGCAAAATAAACTACTTGTCAACTTCTCTGCAAAGTGATTCAATTTCAAAATGGGTCTCCATTTGGAGACACGCCAGATTTCTAGAGAAAGGATTAGAATCCAAATAGAATCAGTGAAAAGTTACCCCATATTGGTCTCTGCTACTTTCAGAAATATTTGGAAGTGGAAATTAATCCTTTGATATTGAGCAGCATTGCTTAAGAGGGGGCTATATTTCTTTTGCGATTGATGGGTTTAAATTCAGACTGAAAGGGCAGAGCCAATACCCATGGGCCTCGATGAGATCATCTGCTAAGTCAGTGCCGTGTTAGCAAGTGTTAGCTGGGTAAACGGTAAACCTGGCCCTCTGGGTCATATTGGCAGCAGGAGCAATTTTGATGAAAATAAAATTAAGTTGAGGGGGAAGATTAGGTAAGTCCAAATTCTAATTGGCAGCAGGAAAAGATTTTAGTATAAGGCATTAATTTTTAAAGTAGATCAGAAAAAAAACTTCATTTATTTCTGGTAATACTGACTGAGCAGACTCACTACTCAGCCTATCTGGCAGGGTTCCATTTCTTAATAATTAACAAACTGCCCTTTAGGATTCCAAGTAGATGACTCAGCCTTAGGGAAGCCAGGGCCCATTAAATTATTTTTCAAAACCCTGCTCTAATAACAGAGACCTAGAATCTGAAAGATTATTAAACCTGAGAACGGCAACCATCTCTTTTTCAATATCCCTGAGGAAGATGAAACAGGCCTACATTGAAATATGAGAAATTTAGATGGGATATTTGGAAGAATTTCCTGAGGTAGAATTTTTAAACAATTAAACCATCTTTAAATTTCCGGACCATGGATAACTCTGTGACCCAATTCATGGAGGGGATGATTCATGCTCAAGATCAATTCAAGGTTCCTTCCACAGTGCTTGCCCAAAACATGCCACTCCCCACCTTTCCAGTGCTCCAGAAAAGGAGCGTCCCTGCTGCCCGGGCTCCAGAGCACGGCCCTCACGTCCTGCACCTCCCCTCCCACTGGGAGTAGACAGCTTTACTCTCAGAGGCTCACGTTTGATGTCCAACCAAGCACTTTCTCATTTGAAAAGAAAAATCACTACTAGATTCTCATCACAAACGTGAGAGACAGGCAAGGACTGAAACAGACAAGAGTCTAAATTCAAGGACATGGAATGTGTGCACCAAAGCAGATGCGTTTTTTCACATCCAGTCCTATGTTCTCCTCACCATTCTGGAGCAGCAAGGCCCGATCCTGGCTAAGAGAGACACAACTCTTAACTCTGTAGGTCTGGAGTGGTGGGGAAACCCTAGGCTGTGTAGCCAAACAGATTTGTTTGTGTTAAAACCCTGACCCTGCTATTGAATTAGCTGTGGGAACTTGGGTAATTTACTTACCCTCTGAATCTTCATTTTCCACGTGTATAATCTGGAGAAACACTGTTCTTACAGTGTTGTATAAAATGAACCAATGAATGTAAAGTACCTAGCATGGTACCTTAGCTAAATTAAATTAAAACCCTGCCCATCTCACTCTCTTCAATTTCTCACCACAATCCTTATTGATCCCTGCCCCCAGCAAGCTCACTCCAACTCGAGGAAAAGCTACTAACGATCCACATAAAAATCCTCTCACGACAGCCTCCTGTATTTCCTTCCTTCCTGATGCTATGAACCAGCTGGACCCCACCAATTCTACTCTGTCCCATCATGAATGAATGCATCAGAGGCCATTCTCTCTCAGAAGTGGTTATATGCTTCGACACCCAGAGCTGTCCATATCCAGCAGGAAGCAGAGAAGAAGAAAAAACACACATGGTGCCTGCTGGAAGCCCAGGCTTCCTAGTCTGTTGGGCTTACTGGTGTTGCTCGTTTTGCTGGCTCAACTGACCCTGAACTCCTGGACGCTGGACCTTTGCCACCTTGGCCTCGCAGACCTGCGTTAGCCTGTGAGCTTTTCAGGCGAACCCGCCTGCTCTGACCTGCAGTTTCTGCTCAGGCGCCGGTCTTGGGACAGGGGCTGTCTGCAGCAGGCTAAGACAGGCACAGCTATCAGCCTCTGGGATTTCTCTACACTGCTGCTATTTCTTCCCCATCTTTTCTGGTGATTCCTCTGCCTCACCACTGACGCCCCATAAACTCATCTCTGGGTCCTCTTCCTTCCCTTTTTGTGGCATTCATCAGTTCCCATCAGATCCATTACAGGGTTTATGCAGATGAGTTCTTAACTGACAGCTCTGACACTCAACGCCCCTCCAGGCTTGGATCCCTGGCAAACTACAAGATCTCTTTTTGGCTATTTTTCTAGTATTTAGTCTCTTCCCTTCCAAACCATATCTTTTTCTTCAGCTTCTCTGTTATCACTGTCTCCATCTTTCTGGTTCTCTAGGCTCATCTTTCCCTCATGTGAAAGCATTTTGAAAAGTAAATATGAGGTCAAATATAAGGTATTCTTATCTCAGACTTTTTGCAGGACCATGTTCTCCAAAGTTTACCATAAAGCCTTATCTAGTCCTTCTCCTGAACATCATCTGGGTGCTGGTCTGGGGGTGACATTTGAGGATAACCACTATGGGGCAGAACAGAAAACTATAGAAGTTGGAGCTATGCCTAATTCCTGTTCATTGGGTCACAGGATTTGTTACAAATAACTATTCCTTTTTGTTCAACATACTTGATTTCAAACAAATACTACTGGTATTAGCAAGCATTCACTGAACACTGATTACAGACCAGGCACTGTGCCAACTATGCTTTATTCTTTCAATTCTCATAACGAAAGAATGGTACTATCACTATTACTATTGCTGCTTCAGATAAAAGGAAAATGTGGTCCACAGAAGTTAAGTAACTTTCCTAAGGACTCAGAGCTAGTAAGAGATGGTTACAATGAACAGTTTACATTCTTTTAAGCAGAAATCATCTCTCAACAAAGACTACCCTTCCACCGCCATCCCATCAATTCTGTGGCCCTGTCCTCCGTCAGAGCACTGCTAACAACTCTTTCCTCCCTGGGCCTCCTCAGTTTGCTCCTGCGGGCCAGCCCTTCGCTCCCCATCCTGGAATACCACATGGGCTGTGACCCCTTATCCTAGTTCCCGTCATGCTGGTGTTTACATGTTTCTGCTCTTTTGGCAATGTTTTCCTCATCTTGATCCCTTGATGTTTCAGAAGACTATGAATTCTCAAAAGTCAGGGGCTTTCTTTTCCACCCCCCACAACTCAGAAGTACTCAGCATACAACAGGGCCTCACCAGGGCTGGCTGAGTGGGGCTCTGACGTCGCCAATGACAAGAGTCTCAGCCTTCTGCATTGCTCCAGGAAGGCGCAGACGACCCACTGCTCTGAGCGGCAGACGCCACGGCAGGCTGGCAACAACAGGATGAAAACAGCTGACACTGACTGAGCACGTCCCACGCCAGGCACTATTTTATGCACCACAGGTATACGGACTCCACGAGTTAGGTACCATGGACAGGATGCAGTTGGCATGCAGGTTTTTCTCAGGTCTCAGTCAGGATACTGAAGGGTCCATCTCCTTTCTCTCTACATCTACAGCCCTCTGTAGTCGTGCATTTCACCTGCATCATTTAGCCGCGTCTTATATCCTCGGGTATCTACGTTTCCCACCTATTTACAAACTCCTGAAAGCACAGCCTGTGCTGACTGCTCTCACAGGGGCTATCCTGTAGCTTTCACACAGAGCTCAATGAAGGAACGAACTGGATGAAAACCTCGGGAGATCAAAAGTCATTGTATACAGACAAAAAAATCTAGACATCATTTATTACACTTTAAGCCTTACTCTAAACCATAAAAAAAGAGTCACTTACATTTAAATTAGTGCAGATTATGCTTTCTGGCTTCATGATTTGAGAAAAAATGGATATAGCTTTTGCCACCTGGTTCTAGAAGGAAGCAAAAAAAGTCAAACAAGTCATATGAACATTACTCTACTATCATAAAGATCATTTAAAGATGTCAGGTTGTTCCTGTTCATGGTGCCCCAGGGTTTTGAAGACCAATAAGAAAACAAGTTATTTGGTAATCAAAAATGAACATTCTAAAGGGGAGCTGGCCCAGTGGTGTAGTGGTTAAATTCACGTGCTCTGCCTTGGCAACCTAGGGTTCACAGGTTTGGATCCTGGGCGTGGACATACACACCGCTTGTCAAGCCATGCTGTGGCAGGCGTCCTACGTATAAAGTAGAAAAAGATGGGCACGGATGTTAGCCCAGGGCCAATCTTCCTCAGCAAAAAGAGGAAGATTGGCAACAGATGTTAGCTCAGGGCTAATCTTCTTCACCAAAAAAAAGAAAGAACATTCTATAAAATGTTTCCCATAGCGGCATATTACTGAATGTTTAACAACCTGCCCAAGTTCCAGTTTTTAAGATGGAGGCATAAAGTTGGCATTTCCTCTTCTCCCACTGGAATGAGCTTTAAAAAAAAACGAGATTGAGAAACAGAAAAGCAAACCCCATCTTTGACATAATTAGAACACAGCAGAAACCACAAACCACAGAAGAGGTGGAAGCACTGCCAAACACTGGAGATGGCACGTGGGTAAGTTCTAGAGAAAGCAGAGAGAGGAGAACACAGCTGCATATCTCAGAGAGGGCCCTCAAAGGTGAGGGGCACAACCTGAAATACAAAACCTACATTCCTGTTTACAGTGGTGGAAACACAGTTTAGGACGGGTAACGAGAAGTCTCTGGATCCTTTGGTGGCAGAGGTGAGGCCAATCAAAGATTAACACAGACAAGCCATAGTCGCAGGAAGCAGATGTCACTACGGCGGCAGCAGCAGAGAAGAGACTTCTCATTGAAAACCACGCCCGTGCCTATACCCAGTGGCCAGGGAGCAGTCAAGCCCACACATATTTGTAGACAAACACAAACTCTGCGTTACACAAAGAGAAATCCTGCTAGCCTAGAACATGGCAACACAGCTCTGTTCTCTCTCTGACATGCATCTTCTGCAAATGGCTAGTATAAAAGAAACCTATGTTTTTCAATGATGAATAATCAAAAAAGAACCAGCACGTGATCTATATAAAGACACTACGAGGAAAAAAGAGAGAGAAAAGGAATACAGCAAAACAAAATAAGGAAATAACAGGCAGATGAAGAAATCTCAGTAGAAAGACATTTCTATGGACACAGGAGAGAAATGAGAAAAACCAACAAGAGCAAGTCACTCAGAACCGGAAAAAAATCAAGCAGGCCTCAGATTTCTCCATGGCAAAATTCCACGCTAGAAGACAGAGAGCAATGCCTAAAAACCTCAAGAAAAGCTAATGTCACCTCAAAGTTTTATGTCTGGCCAAATTGTAGTTCAAGTAAAAAAACAATAAGCAAACAATTTTAAATATCAAGAACTTAGGGAATACTGTTCCACTGAAGAATTTACTGGAAGACACCTTTCAGTCAACAAAGAGATGACTGGAAAAGTAACAGCAAAACAACTAGCAGTAACATGAACATATTTAAATATATATAAGACTCAAAGAACCGTGGGGACTGTGGTTGCAGAACAGAGCGTAAATGCTGCACACCTGGACGACACAGGGTGACAGCACGAACAAGGGCCGTGAGAGAGGAGAAGGGGACGGGCAGAGGGAGGAGGCCCACCTGCTCATCTCAGTTACCTGGGCCAAAAACACCACTCACAGCTGACAGATCAAGCATATCTAAGAGAAAAGTGAATACTACGAAAGATAATCTATCAACCAAAACTGGGTGGTAGAAAAGGAGGAAAACAAGTGAAAAAGAGGAAATACACTAATTTCACCACTACTTACAGTAGAGAATTAATAGGTACTGTCAAAGGAATTAGAGGACTAAGAAAATTAAATAAAATTATGGTTTTAAAGTAGCCACTAGAGCAAAAATACAAACCAAAACAAAGAAAACCACCACATGGCACAGTTATTTTAAAAGTTACAAAACTAGAAAGCAAAAGTGGAACCTAAGATTAAATATCTGTCACATCCACATTGGGTGGGTGACACTCCAAGAAAGACTAGCAGCATATAAGGCCAAGTTCTAACCTCCGTGTGTAAGAGAATGCCTAAAACGAATGATTCAGGAAGACGCCGATAAAAGGACAAGAAAGGCGTCTGCCAGGAAATGCAAATCCAATCAAACCGGAGAAACAAACAAAAACAGGCGGGAGACAGTAACACCAGCAAGGCTGCATCCAGGGCAAAGAGATCAAACAAGAGCAAGGCAGGCACTGATAACTGTGCACACGGGAGGTTCGCAAGGGCGATTTAAGTTATGAAACATCTATGCACCAAGCATACAAATTAAATACACCAAACGGCATAACCTGAACAGCATGAAGGAAACACTACAGGAGCTACAAAGAGAAGAGACATGCGTTCCTAAGAAGAGACTTTCATTCACCCCCTGGGCTCATGACAGACAAGGACGGGGCAATGCCCTGGCCAGAGGGAAGCTTAGACAGCTGAAGCAGGAGGAGCTGGGAACTGTGTGTCCTCTTCAGTCTCTGTCCTTCAGTGACTTCCCCAGCAGGATATTTTCATTTCTAATTAATGATAAACAAGAGTTCTCCAGCCATATTTTACCATCCGGGTAAATAACCTGGCTTGGTTATTATTTTTGCTGCCATAAAATCTCCTTTTACTGCTTATTAAACGTGTAAAGTATTTCACGTTTTCTAAGGCCTTGGAATCGGACATCTTGGGAAGGGCTCTTCCAGAGGGGTCCAGGCTCCAGCTCTGTCCTTCCCTGAGCTGTGGACAGCTGCCTCCATCTGTCCAGTGAGAGACGGCGGCTAAAAGAGCAGCGCTCCAGCCGCCTCCAAATAAGAGCTGTATGGTGGACCCCACCTCTACAATGGGCTACCCAGGAGGCCTCACTCATCTGACGTGAAGTCAGCTTTGGAGAGCACTCAATTAAACTGTTCTCTGAGATGCTTCACAGTAAACCGATCATGAAATTTTCACTTGAACTACTGGAGAAATTTCTCGCAGAGCACAGTTCCCTCACTGATTCTCCGTAGGATCCTGCCCAGCCCCTTCTAAACAGCATGCACGTCCGGTCCTGGAAACATTCCCTGGGGGCTCAGGGATGGGTGTAGGTTGCATGGCACCAGAGGCACTGGTCTCCTTATGGGGACTTTCCTTTATCATACAGTCAGAAGGAAAAAAAATAAAATAAAAGCAAGAACAAATGAAAGCAGTCAAGTCCTGCCACACCCAATTCACTATGTGCCTCCAAAGCCTTACCTGATTCAGAGCTAATGCCACCGCAAAACAGGATGCTCTCCTGGAGAGGACTTCTCCCTTGATTAAGGCTTCTTCTCTCAACGTGGTACAGATTCTAAAGGACTCAGGGCTATTCTAGGAGGAGACAGGATCGCTCAATAAACACGTCACGAACCTTTAAGTTTATTGAAATGATGAACAGTGCTCAGTACTGTTCAGACTTCCTTTTGGAAGAATTTCCCAGAGCCTATCTCAAGCTACTTAAAAGATTAAGCCCCCTGTAAAGACTATTTGCAAATAGACCAAGTTATCTATTTATTAGCAGCTCAAATCTAAATTACCTTTACTTTTAAAGCTCTTTGTCAATTTTCTGACTGGGGGCAGTTTTACCAGCAAACACACAGGTCTCTGTATCCTGGCCGGCTGGTTTCTAGACACAGGCACCATAACGTAAAAGTGTAGAGTCAGCCTGCCACTCTATTAAATAGTAGAGGAAAGCTCGGGAATACCACAGAACTCTTCCTGAGGGCAGTTCCAATCTGAAACACCCACGTAAGTCAAATATCTGAAGACATGAACACTTATTTGAATGTAAATCATGAAAGAATCCCACGAAAACAGAAACCTTAAAAAAAAAATCCAAGAAGGTGAGTGATACACAAACCAGCAGAAAACAACGGTAAAGCCAAATCCTCTTCCTTTGTACACGCTGTAGGTGGACTAGGGTTATGAGGGCAGCACCAGCTCTGCATCTGTGTATGGCTGTCATGACATGATTCACAACTCAAATCCTAAAGTAAAACCTGAATTTGATGCGAGAGGACAGTTCCCAGAATTGGCTTGGAATTTGTAACGGCTGACCAGTTCAATTTTCAACTCCAGTCTCCACTGAGAGAAACAAGTTACTTTTGGACACAGTACAGGGGAGAATAGTCCTCTGGCCCTTCCTTAGTAATAGCATTAAATTCTCCCCACTTCAGCACACACTCAGGGAGGCATCTTTAAGAAGGTCAGAAAGTCACAGTGTTATCACAATGCCGAATACCTGACGCTCGAGTGTTGTGTTTTGTTGGCCCTCTGTTCCACAGAATCATAAAATGGTACGACCAGAAAGGATCATCTAATTATCCAGTGGTCAGCAAACCATGACCCTTAGGCCAAATCAAGCCTGTGGCTAAAAACGATTTTTACACTTTTAAAGGTTTGTAAAAACAAAAACAAAGAATATGTGGCAGAGGACAAACGCGGCCAAGACCGTATGTGGGCCCAAAGCCTAAAATAGTTACTCTCTGGCCTTTTAGGAAAAAAGCTTGCTGCTCCTAATTCAACTCCTTCGTTTCACAAATGAAGTTTCAGGGAAGTTTTTCAATGGCCCACATTCGTCTACCTTGCTTGGCATTCCTTCATTTTCTGCATAAAAAGGTTTTGTTAAGTTTCCAAAGTTTAAATGGCATGAATGATTACAGTAATGCACGGAACCTTGGTCACTCAGTTATCATCCATTCATTCAACAAATAATGAAGAAACAGTCTCTATGTGCAAGAAGCAATCTTGATACAGTAATGACACAGGGACTTTTAAGTCATGCTCTCTGTCCTCAGAGTTCCTGTTAACACCACATCCATTTACTCAAGGTCAGCGGTGTACCAGGCTCTGTTGAGTGCCGGCACACAGGACCCGCCCTCTCATGGCAAGGATGACACAGGCCTCTACTTAGAGCAGCATCAGGCAGTGCTGGAAGGGCCCATGTGGGATACGGATGGAGCGCTGTCAGGAGACACTGGGGGAGGAACACCATTGCTGACTTCGCGAGCACAGAGAAATTCACATGAAGACGAAGCAGCCTGGGGCTTGCCACCCCTGGGAGAGGCCACAGAGCATATTGGTCCAGTGGAGTCCAGCACAAGCCTGGTGGCAAGAATACTCTAAAGCAGAGTGCAAGCCCAGCTGACTGTTTCTCGTTCTCACTGTCTACACAACTGCTAGAGACGGCTGGAAGATGACAAAATTGCTCTTCCCATGATAGAACTGTCTGACACAGCTAACTTGAGTTTTCTAAAAATGAACACATTTAAAATGGAAATATCTGCACCAGATGGAAAACAGACTTCAGAGGAACTCAAGTTTATTTGTAGAGAAAAAGTAAATCCTCCCCCAAACACTATCCGCAATGCTCTGAAAGTTAAGGGAACGAGTCTTACCAGTTTGTAGCAAATGGCAAAAGCAAGGACATAGGTATCTTTGCTGAACTTCACATCTTGGTTTTTCATCTCAATCAGCACTTCCAATGCACCTGCCAAAGTCAGGAGTGGGCCGGCAGTGTTAAATGTGTGTAAGTGAGTTCAGAGTTGCCTACTGCTGATCCCCAGAGTTCTAATCTGTTCAGCACCATCTACTGAAGACCGCATTTCAGCACAATAAAAGCTATCTGTCAAAGTCATTTAGCAATTAACTAAACTTCAAAATAATCAGGTCATATAAGAAGAACTCATATTTTAAAACTTATTATAATTTCAGCATAAGTACAATCTGGGGTGTTTACTTCATGGCATGACATGAGATGCAATAAAGTTTTCAAATTTAACGAATGAGGTCTCCATAATTTGGCTGCTCCTCAGGAATATAAGGATCATATTTGCTTGGCCCATTGTTTTCCCTAATCGCTATACCAGCAAAGATAGCAGAATCTTTCAGCAAATATATATCGCAATACTTACTTTTATATTTGCCTTTGATAAATAACATATCCATCAAAATATTGAATGATGTGCAGTCTGAGAAGAAACCTCGTAAATGCTAATGAAGAAAAACAATACAGTTGGTTAAAAGTTAAAACTATTAAGGGAGTATTTATCCTTATACTGCATCTTATCTGTCCAGGACTTATTTTTGTGCATATTTTATTCATTTAGCCTCCTGAATTCTCTAATAAATCTCTGGATATACCAAAGATTTATTTTTCAAAAAAATTCAAATGCTGCCCACTCTCTTGGCTGCCGTGCCTTTGGCAATGGGCACACTGACCAAGAGGCAAGAGATCTCTGGGTTTCAGAAATACAGTGAAGAACGTTTCATGAAATGTGACTCTGCCATGCTTAGGAGAAAAGAAACTAGCCAATTACTCCTGGCGGGGGTGGTCCTGGAACCTGGGGGCAGCATATTAACAGGAAACTGCAGCTCTAAGCACGCTGGAGGACTAAGGCAGGAGAGTCTTACACAACTATCATCCTCTTTTGACAAACAAACAGTACAGAATTGATCATTCACTTTTTGAAATAATTCACTAAAACAGTGGTTCTCAACATTTTTTTCTCAACATTCTTAATGCCAAGAAAATGTGACACATGCTATTCAAATATGCCATTAACTGCCTTGCCCACGTTTGTTCTTTTCTGAAAGCCTCCTATGCAGACTCTGTTCTAGGTGCTGAGAATAAGGAAATGACGTATAAGATGCATATCCTGCCTTAAACTCTAGTGGGGCTTATAAGCTAGTGGAGTGTAAATTCTGCCAGGGGAGACAATGAACAAGTGAATAAAACAAGTGAAAAAAGTAAAAACATAACTTCAAGTATCAATAAGGGCTATGAAGAACAATGAAACAGGATAAAGGGACAGAGAACATGCTGGAAGGTGGTCAGGGAAGGCTCTCTGAGAAGAGACCTTAGTGCAGTAAAGGAGAAAGGCTCAATGATGAGGGTGCAGACCAGTCTGAGGCCATGGGCTTGGCATATCCAGGAAGAACAAGGAGGTCCAGAGGGGAGTGAGCAGCGGAGAATGGCAGGAGACGAGATACCAGCCAGGGCCCTCCGGTTCATGGTTGGGGTCTGAGTTCTCGTCTACGTATGATGGGAAACCACCAGAACAGCCCTGTCCATAGGAATATATTGCAAGCCACACGTGCGAGCCATGTCTGTGATTCTAAATTTTCAAGTAGCCTCATTAAAACAAGTAAAAAGAAATACATGAAATAAGTTTTAATAACATGTTAGTCAACCTACTAAATCCAAAATATTATTTCATCATGTAATCAATATAAAAATTAATGAAGTACTCTACATTCTCTTTTTTCTTCCAAGTATTCGAAACCCATCATGTATTTCACACGTACAGCACGTGGAAATCTTTTTTTTTTTTTTGAGGAAGATCAGCCCTGAGCTAACATCCGTGCTAATTCTCCTCATTTTTTTTTTTGCTGAGGAAGACTGGCTCTGAGCTAACATCTATTGCCAATCCTCCTCCTTTTTTTTTCCCTAAAGCCCCAGTAGATAGTCGTATGTCATAGCTGCACATCCTTCTAGTTGCTGTATGTGGGACGCGGCCTCAGCATGGCCGGAGAAGCGGTGCGTCGGTGCGCGCCCGGGATCCGAACCCGGGCCGCCAGTAGCAGAGCGCACACACTTAACCGCTAAGCCACGGGGCCGGCCCAGCACATGGAAATCTGAACTAGCCACAGTCCAAGGCTCCATGGATACACACACGTGGCCAGTGGCTACTGTCCTGGCAGCACTACGGGTTCCGGGGCCACAACATGTAAGGGCGGAAGCAGGACTGGTTCTAAGTCACTTGACTCGAGTTCAGTCTATCCTGCTCCTCCAGGGAACCTGCTCATGCACGAATGTTTCATACATAGGCAGGTTAAAAAAACACAAAACCTTTACTTTCATTTCCTTTTTGTTTGTTTTTTTATCATTATACTCATGGTTATGATTTATTATAGTGAAACTTTCATTTTCTTTTAATTACATCAATACATGTTTATTATAAAATAGTCAAACAATACAAAAACATATAAAGTAAATAATTCTACCCCCTAAATATAAGCAGTAGTTTAGTGTATATCCGTCCAGGTTTTTAATACATATACAGCATACTAAAATGTGAATATGTGTGTATATTTCTTCTTTTAGAAAAAAGTAGGCTCAAACTTATCTGTACTGTTCTGAAACCATCTCTGTGCATACTAAATTATGGTCATTTTGTGTCCTTAAAAGACGGGCAAGCCGAGGGTTAACAGCTCCACCAAGGATAGGACACTTCACATGGAAACAGTAAGAAGCAGGACAACTTAGTTACGAAAGTTCCTAAAAACACCAGAACGTTCCTGGTGGCCAGCCCCGGCTCCAAAATCTAACAACTGTCTCTGACCACAGATGAATTTATAATGTCTCTGAGTCCCAGTTTCCTCACTGTAAAATGGAAATAATGATAGTGTCCACCTCCCTGGGACTATTGCAGGAAACAAATGAAATGAAGCATGTACAGTGCTGAAGCACAATGCTGAGGACATAGTGAATATTCAATAAATAATTACAAAAATAATCATTGTTGTTTTGGTCTTCAGGAAAAGAAAACCAGAATACGTGGAAGTGTTCTGAAAATGGAAAAGTACTTTACAATGTAGCCTTCAACCAGAAGTGAGAACACAAACACAGGAGAGAAGCGCGGGTGAAGGACGTGAAGGACAGAACGGCAGCCTGTCCTAACCACCCACTACAGCTCCTCGGAAGAGAGGGTGTCAGTCCCGCGTGTAACCGTGCCTACACCTCCTCCATACCTGTCCCGCTCCTCTGTACAGAGACCTACTCCTCGTCAGAGGCACTCTCCAAGGAACTCTCGCAAATTCAAAGCGAGCTCATTCATCGCCGTCTCTGACAATAACGAGAAAGGGAGCTGCCTGTCCTGACATCCCCAAACCGTCCCACCCTCAGCAGCAGGGAAGGCAATCAGGACACAATAACCTGGTCTTGGATGAGCTCCACTGCAGATTCCTCGAGATCCAGCTCGTAGCACAACCTCATGAACAGTGGTCCAAACTTATACTCTCCCAAGGTGACGTTTCTGTTCTCCGCGTGGTACCTGGCAATGAAGAGTCAGTGAGGCAAACAGTGGGACATGGGGAAGGACGACAGACCGGGGCATCCGCTCTGCTAGGTGCTGGGGACATAAACATAAGGCCCTCTCCCGGTCTGGAGCAGAAGTGCAGAACGGAGGCTATCAGAGGAATCTTGGAGTGCAGAAGTATAAACAAACAACAGGGTTTGTTAGAGGCCCAATAGTCTGTGAAATAAAAGAGAGGAAAAATGGACATTGTAATCATCTTCTCAATTGACCAAGAACCCCCTACGACTGAATGTGAGGCTATGTCGGGAACAGCAGGGGCCCTGCATCTGTCGGCCCATTGGAATGGCACTGTCTCTGTATGGGCCCCACTTGGAGGAGAACAGAGGAAAGGGGTGGGGCGACGCTCTGACCCCTCAGGCTGGCTTTGGCCCATCTGGGCTGGCAGACAACCCACAGCTGCACCTTACAATTGAGACTTCTCTCTCTGCTTTTCCCAGCTTGGGGAAAGGCATATGCCAGCTATAATCACCCAGCTAAACAAGTTAAATGAAGTTTGGAAATGTCAGTTTTAGGAAAAGGCTAATTTCAAAGACAGTGACGTCTTACACGTGGCTTGAGATTTCTTCCAGTGGCCAGTTTGCCAATTAGAACTGCACGCAAATTGCTAGCATAAATTTACTTTCAATAACCAACTCTTTCTGCTTGAGACACAAAGACAATCTGGTAACAAAACAAGTACCTCACGATGACACGTAAATCAGATTTTGGGAAGGTTCAGTCGTTATGTGAAGGAATCACAAATACCATGGAGAAAAGCTCTGACTTTAAAAAACAGAACACTCTTTAACCTTCTGCTGAAATCACTGAGGAAAGTCACCGTGGCATCCTGAGTAGTCTGTCCTCAGCACACACACCGCCGAACAGAATGACGATGTACTCTTCAAGATACAGTTCATGACTCAAGTACGGAAGTTACAGAAAATATTCACTGCTTCATTACAACAGTTATGAATTATTATATCAAAACATCAAGTTGTATGCCTTAACTAGATGTAATTTTTATTTGTCAATTACACCACAACAAAGCTGGAAAATAAAAGAAATAAGCTATTAAAACGCAATCTAGAGTAGAGATTAAGGATTTTTAGACTCTTATTCCAAACTGACAGTTCAAATCCCCTTTCTACTCTTCTACTTACTGCACAACCGTGAGCAAATTAATTAACCACTCTGTGCCTCAGACCCTTGTCTGCAAAATGGAGACAAGAGCACTGAACTAAGAGTCTTGTGAGGATTCAAGGAGACGACGTGCCTGGCACACAGCAAGTCGTCCATGCACGTTAGCTCTTACAAAAGGCAAGGCCTGCCGAGGAAAACATCTTTAAAAATCAACATATTTCAGTAAATAGTCTTATGAGAAACTTGTGCCAGATTAAAAACAAAACAAAGCAAAAACAAAGGCTTTCCCAATTTAAACGACATGTACGCTAACACAAGTGCAGGAAGTCGCAGGTAACGCGTATCACCTCAGAAGGTCAGAGGGTCTAAGACTCCTCTACAAACCAAACCGCAGCACGCGGCAGGATTTCGAGGGGAGTATGGTGCTCTCATTCAATAAACGGCTTATGTCGCGCTCACTGCTCTTCTTCCCAGCGTGGGCCCCCGTCTCAAGAGGGTGAGGCAGTGGACCCCTACCTTCCCACTTCTCCAGCCGATCGCCAGTCGACAGAAAGAGCAGCAGCTGGGCAGAGAGCCGTTAGCATCAATTAAGGAATTATGAGTCATACCTGAATGTTTATGACAAAAATTGGAAAGAGTATTCAGAATTTTATCCTGTTTTATGACTTTTGTAAGCATCTGACAGCTTTGGGTACTAAAAAGAAGACTGAGAGTACAACAGGCCAGAGGGTCTCAAATGACTAAACTTGGTGAAACTGAAGCAGCAGAGTTAGGTTTGCTGATACCCTGTGACTATAAACCAGCACAGCCCTTCTGGAAAATCATCTGGCAGCTTGTATTGACTAGCTTTAGAAAGTTCATACCCCCTGATCCCAAAAAGGAAATAAAGAATAGGTTTTATGCATAGAGTTGCTCATCACAGCATTATTTATACTGGTGAAGAATTAGAAATAATTTAGACATTCAACAATAGGAGCACAGTTAATTAAAATACCTAACAGACGATGGAATCTTGTATAGCCATTAAAACACGATTCCTATGTTAACAAGCAAAAACATTTATGCTATAATACTAACTTAGAAAACAATATCATTATATATACAGTAAAAATCACACCATATAAAATCAACCCTACCAAAACCACAAAATTTTTATGTGAAAAAAAATCGGTGAGAAAACATATGAAAATATTAACAGCGGTTTTTCTTGGATGTGGTAGATAGGCCACCACCAATTCCTCTCCTCCCTGTACGCGCACGCTGCTCCATCCATCCAGAGGCGGAATCCCTCCCCCCACCTTGAATCTGGCCTGGCTGGGGAACTTGCGTATATGAATACCTTGCATTTCTCTCTACACATGCACAACAGAAACGCAGGTCTACGTAGAGATATATATACTGTTTAAAGAACAGTAAAAAGAAGCAATGAACTTAATTTCAGAAATGAAGGTTATGGTATAGTGTCACACTGTCCCCGAGGAACCTTTGCTGGTTTCCTGACAGCAGACTAAGAGTCCATACAAGTTCCTCCTGACGAGGGAACTCCGACAACGGATTGGAGAGGATGGGACACACGGGCATTAGCCCGGGGGAGGGAGAAGACTAGGAGCCCCGTGAGGGACGCTGAGGCCTGAACCAAGACACTGGTAATGGGCCAGAGACAAGAGACGCCGGGGAAGCAGGAGCAGACGGAGTTCTTACCTGTCAGGGAGGAGAGCAAATGAGATCGGGGGAAGAGGCTCCCGGGTATCTGTCCTGAGCGACTGGTCAGTGTGACGGAAAACACAGCTAGAGGAAGAATTCGTGAAAGCTGAACGTGAAGACTGAAGGGACGTGTAAGAGGGGTTAGTGAACAGGCCGCTGAGCTCCCAGCATGAATCTCTGTCCATCCTCAGCACCTGGCACGCAGCAGGAACCCAGGAAGTGTTTGCTAAATGAAGGAACAGATGTCTGGAGATCAGGCAGGCACCTGGACCGGAGATTTATAAGCCATCAGTAGAGGGGTGACAGCTGACACCCTGGACGTGGATGAGGCTGTTCAGGAAGAGGACAGAGCGAGAAGAGATGAAGGCCGGCAGAGCTCTGGGGAAATGCCTCACCTGTGAATGACGTTTTTAGCCAGCTCCACATCATCCTGGGACTCACAGAGATGAAGAAGGGTTCTCAACTCCTCCCTCAAGATGAGCCTGTTCTGGGTCACTTTCTCTTCCAAGTCTCTCAGATAGGATTCTGAAAGAAAGAACAGTGTGGTGGCCATCTCTCAGGCTGACTGGGACAGCAAGGAGTCTCACCTCAGGGAGAAGGGGAAGCCGGAACCTGGCACACTGCAAAGGGGCCCCAAGAGGGGCTCATGGCCACGCAGCTCCCATCACTGGCTGGTCTCCTCCAGAGCTGAGTGTGAGATGGTGCATGAGGCCCAGCAGCTGCATCAGAGGGGTCACAGGCCCAGGCCCCACTCAAGACTTTCTAATAGAGAATTTCCGGGAGTAGGAGCACAAGAAAATGCATTTTTGACTACCTGGGTGATCCTTATGCACACTCAAGTCTGAGAACTAATGTCCCTGAGGCTTAGCCCAGAGAACTGGATCTATAGGTGACTCACAAAAAAGAAAAAAAGAAAGAAAATGTAACCAAGATACCCAAACCATCAAGTGGCGGGGCACCTAGCAGTAAAACGTGAACTGAAGATGGTTGACCCACGTGGTTGACTCACATGATTCAAGAACACTTCACGTCTCTCACTGATTCAACTTTATCTCATTCATTCCTCTTGGTCTCTCTACGCAGCTGTTAGAAAGCACGCCACAGCACTATATAATGCACAGGGGTAGAACACAGTGCTCTAGACAGCAGCAAACACTCTGCTAGTAACAGAATCACTTCAAGGTAATCAGTCTATCTCTGTCCCACGTCTTTTTGTGTCTCCTGTGGGGACAGTCAAACGCCAAGAGGAAACCCTGCTTCTTGGCGTTAGGAAGGGACTGCATTCTGGTCAGAATGGGGGTGAGACGCAAAGGCAGGCACAAGCAAGCATCTGCTTTCCAGAAGGCAAGGTTGTTCTCAGTGCCAGAAGCTGCCAAGAAAAGTCTACAGGATTTGCTCCAAGGCCCAGGGCTTTGAAGAAACACTGTTTAAAGGAGTGGCACAATACACATTAAAGACACAAGATCGGGAGGCTGAGGCAGACGCTGCTCTCAATTCACAAGAAAGAAGGCCCAGCAGGTTTGAGTGAACGCAGTGGGTCCTCCGGTCTTTATCTGCAGAACCACACAGTGGTTGAAGGTGTTAGAGATGGAAGGTCCTGGGCTGAAATCTAAGCTCTGGTGCTTGCGTGCTACAGACACCTTGTCTGTGAGATGTGATTCCTCACGTGTGCAGTGAGGGTCATGACACCGACCTCCTGGGGTCATCCTCAGATAACACAGCACAGGGCCTGGCAGACAGTAACCGCCAGTAAGTCACAGACAAGACTATCCTCATTCTCATTACTTCTGTCACCTCAGATTCAAGAGGACTTAGTCTATTAAATATTTCTAAACAACTTCCAATCTAAAAGATTTCAATGGGCTAAATTTACACCTTGTAATTCTTAATCCTTAATAAACCTTAAGAATTCAACATTTCAACAGACATACTTTGTATTTTAAAACAAATCAGTCAGGATTCAAGGGCTTACCATTTGTTCATATTCAGAGGTGTCCTTCCTGTGGGAGACACAAGGAGGGACAAGGTATGGTTCCTGCCCTGAAAGAGCCTCAAGTCTACTTGAGACGGCAAGAGATGAGTTCACAGAACTGACTGAAAACAACGGTGAAGGGGCCGACACGTGACTGACTGTAAACACCCGGGAGAGGAGAGCAAGAGGGGCGGCAGGAGCGGACCAGGCTGGGTGGGAGGGGAGCGGTCCCAGAGGAGGGCGGGGCTGGACAGGGCTGGGGAAACTGAGAAGAGCGGGGACACTGCAGGTCTCTAGGAATGGGAATCGGCACAGAATTCGGGGAGAAAGGTGGTGAGGAGAGAACAGTGAGCAGATTAACAGGAAATCACACTACAGAAAGAGCAGGGCCACGATGGAAGAGCGGGGACGCCGGGGGCAAGTGTGCACGAGACGTGGTGTACAACGAGTACCACTGCGGGTTCTTATGACGATGAAGTGTCAACTGGATTTTATAAACATCAACCTGACAGTGGAGCCCACTGACACATTATATTCACTGCCTTCAGAACATATGCACAGCTGACGTAGCCTTAAAAATACTACGACAATTGGAGATAACAACCAGACAGTGATATGGAGCCCTAACTCTGCAAACTTCACAGGGCTCCAACAGACCTGGGGCAGAAAGTGAGACTGAAGGAAAACCTAGATTGAGTCGACTAAACTGGAGGTTAATATATTCTCTCCCATGCTCGGCGGCCTAGTGGTTAAGATCTGGTGCTCTCACCACCAAGGCCTGGGTTTGTTTCCCGGTCAGGGAGCCACACGACCTGTCTGTCGGTTGTCATACTGTGGCGGCTGCGTGCTGCTGTGAGGCTGAAAGCTATGCCACCGAGATTTCCAATACCAGCAGGGTCACCCATGGGGGACAGGTGTCAGCGGAGCTTCCAGACTAGACAGACCAGGAAGAAGGACCTGGCCACCTACTTCCGAAAAGACTGGCCATGAAAACCCCGTGAACAGCAGCAGGGCATTGTCTGATGGTGTGCTGGAAAGTGAGAGGATGGCATAGAAAGACCGGGCAGGGGTCTGCTAGACCCCTGGACACAGGGTCCCTAGAAGTCGGGTCAACTCCACGGCACTAACAACAACAACAACCACCACCACCACCACAACCCCGCTCCTAAGACTTATCGTCTTGTCCCACAGGTAGTTTAGGTAACAGTATGAGTGGTGGAGCAGCAGGGAGGACTGATCTCTGGGGGACTGGACTGTCAATCAGGTGCTCATAAACATCTGACAGCGAGAGGAAGCAGAGGGGAAAAGTTAACAGAGACAAACAGAAGAGTTGTTAAAAGCCAGGAGTGTGAAGTACCAGGAAAAACACAACGTGCAAGGAGCGAGGGAACGAATGCAACAAGATTTCCCAGATGCTGAAAGGGAATGGGACCTAGGGTGGTGGTGGTGTGTTTTAGCTTTCTATAATAAAAATTTTCAAACATACCCAAAAGCAGTGAGAACAGCATAATGACCTCCCACGTGCCCATCACCCAGACTCAACCACTATCAACACTTTGCTAATTTCTTGAGCCTACTGACCTTTCCAGCAGAGAGTAGAAAATGTGAAAATGCATCATCACACACAGCACTGTTTTATTTCATTTATATATAGATCTATATGTGTGTACTGGAGATGCAATGTAAAATGTATTTTTTCCTGAGGGTTGCATCAAAAAGTCTGAAAGCCAAGCACCTGGAGCAGTTCTTCTCAGACTTTACTGTGCATGAGAATCGCCTGGGGCCTGAGGTTTTCTATCCTCATTTCTATCAACCGCCCAGTTGCTGCTGATCCTTGAACCTTATTTTGATTGGCACGGATCTAGAGAGGACTGGTTGCAGCAGTAGTTTTAGTATTTCTCTGGGATCCTGGGATAAGGGATAAGAAGAGACCTGCAGACTCCAGTAGTAGCAGAGAGTGAGATGCAAGTGCATGAAAGCGTAGACTAGGAAACTAAGAATGAATCGTCTCCACTTTTCCTGAGACATAAGGTCCTTGAAGCAGAGACTGAATGGGGATAAAGACAGGAAACTTGAATGAAAGCTCAATAAAAGAATTAACAAAATAGATTCAATTACCTTTGGTGCCAGGAAGATTACATGCAATAGCCACCTTCTTATGCTGAAATTCTTTTAATTTCACAATACTGTCTGTAAGTAGATATCTTTTAGCTAAAAATCAGAGAAAGAAAAAATAAAATCATTTGACTGTTTTATACTTAGCAAATAACACGAGTATAGCTTGATTGCCTCCTTCTAATAACTGATCTTAAATCTTCATCTAGTACAAATAACTCATCTAGACGGGTACAAATATGACAGTTGCCCTGGGGGGAAAAGACATCTTCAACTACCAGAGAATGCAAATCTTCAGCCGGACAAGTTTTGTTTGTGTGTGTGAAAGGAGCTGGTGATTAACTGTGTATGGAGACAGGCTGACAGGAAGCTGGGATCCAAAAGACAGACATTCATCGTCTGGTTAAGGGATAACAAGAGAATTGAGAAAACAACAACAAAAACGAAAGGCTATTGTTTAAATGGAAAACAGGCATACCCAGTTTTGGTTTACCTAGGTAGAAGCACAGAGCGTAGTGAAAAAGGTGTAGTGTGACCATTGGAATTCCCAGTTCTGTCATCTGTGAAATGAGTTATGGCCTCTCAGATTTGGACTCTAAGAATCCTCAAGATCCATCAGAAATCACTGACCACGATTTGGGAGAGAAGGCGAGTTTGGGAAACATCACCATTTCTTTAGGATGCTCGCTGTGCACGGAGTGGAGCTTGGCCAGAGAATCATCCACTAAAAGAGCTCTGTGTGCCCCAGTAACAAGGACACAAGAAAAAGTGCCACTTCTTCATGGAAGGGCGTCCACAGGAGTGGTTACACAGGACTCCACTGTGGCTGCCTGGGTTCAAATCTCTCCTCTCCCGGCTCCCTGCGACCCTGGGCAAATACCTCCACCTTGCAGTTTGCCCCTCTGCAGAGGAGAGAAGTACGGCACCTGTCACTGGTGTCGCGCGGAGAAAAGGAATTAATGTCTGTAAAGTGCATCAGAGTGAGGCCTGCACGAGTCGGGTGTTTTATTACCATTCACGAGCACTGTCACGAAAACGTCAGGGGTAATTCCTCAAGGAGGACCCCCCGCCCCGGGTCCTGCAGAGCCGGACTCCGACCCCGGCAGAGCGGTGCACCGGCGAGGGGTCCCCAGGGCTACCACGGCCCAGGTCGAGCCCCCGCCCTCCGTCCTTTGCTTCCCCGGTGCACAGGCGTCACGACCCCGGGCCCCGCAGACACCGCTCCAGAGGGCAGAGCCCGCGCTTCCTGTCCCAGCCCCTCCCTCCCGGCCCGCCCGGTACCTCCGAGGGGGCAGCGGCAGCAGGCGGGGCCCGAGCCGCCCGCCCCAGGACGCACCCAGCTCCCCAGCGCCCGCAACAGAGCCAGCCTCCGCTCGCACGCGGCGGCCATGCTGCCGGGCCGCACCAACTCGCGGGGCGGGGGGCGTCGGCCGACTGGGCCCCGCCCCTTCCTCGGCCCCCGCCCCTTCCGGCCCACAGGCCACCACCCCCGGGCCCGTGTCCCCTTGGTATGCTCCAAGATGGCGGCCCCCATGGCGCGGCACGGGCTCCTGGTGGCGTGGAAGAAGCTTCTTCCTGCTCCCGCCCTGGCAGGTGGGTGCTGCTGCCTTCGTGGGCTGCTTCCCGAGGCCCCGGGGAACTCTTCCTTGAGTGAGGGAGCGATGGGCTTTCAAGAGGGAGGAAATGGCTCTGGGATCTAGTTGCCAGAGACACCGTCCGGGGTGTCTAGTAGCACGGAGAGGGGAGGTAAGGTCTCTGATCCACCTCCTTCCCTAGAATAATGGTATCTGCCCGTCCAAAGGTGCGAAGAGCAGAGGAGTCGTGGCGTGAGAGCTTTTGCGTATGATTTGCTGGGTTTGTGTGTTAGGGTGGTCTCCATTTTGCTGACCGTGAAAAGCCCAAATGGCCCACCCCTGGGCTGTGGGACCATTCTCCTCGCTGAGGTTTCCTTCCCAGGGACGTCGTAGATGTTCTGCTTCACCCCGCACTGTCCAGGCCCCTGGCCTTCACTTGGCGGTAGGGTTTTTCAGAGCTAATCTCTCTTCACCTCATGTCCTTGGGCACATTTGATTGACCTTTCTTTGCTACATTTTTCCACGTGCAGACGGTAAATGCTAATGGTTACTTCTAAAGCACTTTGATGTCTGAGGAATGGCAGCCCACTAAAAATTGGTTTAATTGATATGCTGATGAAGACACTGGGAAAAAATGTTTAATATTTACGGAAGCTAAATCCCGATCTAGTTAGCCACATGTAGCTAGTAGCTCCGTCAATGAAACAGCACAGGTATAACCTACCACAGGGTCACCAGTTCAAGCTAAGACCAAAATGCTACGTGGAAATTCTCTCAATTCACCCTTATCTATCTCCATTCCCTTGTTAGAATGATTGCCCCTAAATGTTCTAAGCAACCAAACTTCCTGATAGACAATAATCACAGTTGATGTTTCCACTGCCTGTTACCTCCTCTTTCTGACATATTGCCTGTAGCCCCTATGAAAAAGCAACACATACACTCTTGCTCACACTTTAGGCACAGCCATTAAATATCAACGTGAAGCCTAATAGTTGGCCACCAGAGGTTTTCTGAGGATTCACCGGTTGACCTAGCTGGTGAAAATATTTAATGCCACACGCTGGGAAAAGCGGTGTGCACAGTACCTGGCACCTGAGTAAGAGTTAGCTGTTGTAGCTATTTACTAACATGTTTAATGATTGTTAGTAAGTAACTGCTTTTCAATTTAAACAAGACCTTGGATTGTCTGTCAGGGAGAGGATCATGGTTGCTTACAATGTTTGGGGGTAGTCATTCTAACAAGGGAATGGACATTAGATAATAGTGAATTGACAGAATGTCCAGTTAGCACTTTGGTCTTAGTTTGAACTGGTGAACCTGTAGTAAGTTACGGCTGTGCTATTCCATTGTGGTAGCTACTAGCTACATGTGGCTATTCAAATGAATTAAAGTAAAATAAAATAAAGAATTCAGTTCCTTGGTCATACTAGCTACATTTTAAGTGCTCAGTAGACACCTGTGGCTAGTGGCTACTGTATTGGACAGCTCAGAATTGAACATTTCCATCATTACAGAAAGTTATATTGAATAAGCACTGGCTTAGACCATAGATGAAAGGAATCTTGTAATCAGGAACTGGAAGCTATAAGGCAGGTAATATAAGTACGTAGGATAATGCATGATGGGCCATACAGATCGGACAATGCTCATAAGGAGCTTGACTTTAAGTCCTCAAAGTATCTTGAACCATTCCAGGATAAGACAGGAAGAATATTCTACTGTGTACAAATTCCTGTTGAATCAGTATTGGAACACTTTGGTGCTTCCATTGATTTCTCCATACAACATGATGGAGAAGGGCAACTAAAATGATCAAGAGGATAAAAAGAAAATTTATTGAGATGAACCAAAAAACTGACTTCAATATCTGAAAAGCCTAGAAAGGGAACTTATCAGGCACCTATTACATAGTGGATATTAAGCTAGACACTTAATATATGCCCTCATTTAAACTATGATACAAGGTAGGCAGTATTTCTCCATTTTACATGTGAAGAAAGAGGCTTGGGGACCTGGTGTAACTTGCCCACATTTTTCTAGCATTTCTTAGCAAGGCAAGGATTCCAGCTTGGACTTTGTGACCCCCAAAGCCTGTCTGTGTCCACAGTCACACTGCTTCCCTTTGGATGGAAAACGCTTTTGGAGACATTTGACCAAAGGCCAAGATAACTGTAGAATGAGTTAGGATATGGACAGAGCCAGTCAGTTTTCACTAAACTTTGAAATTCTGGTCCTTGGAGGTATCTTTTCAGAATTAAATGGAGAAAATATTTCTTTTTATGGTGGATAGTTATCTTAGAGAATATGGTTGCCCCCAAAACTGACTGGCTGAAGTGTAAGCAGGTTTGGGAAGAGTGTATATATACCCTTGGGTGGCATATTCAGAGTGGGATTAAACAGGCTCAGAGACCTCGACCTGTGAGGCTGTTATCATTCTGTCCCCTTGCTGCTTCACTGTGGTCTGAAGGTCAACATCATCATCATCGCCTGGGAGCTTGTTACAAGTGCAGAATCTGTCCCCACCCCAGACCTCCTGACTCAGTCTGCATTTTATCAAGATCCATATGCACATTCAAGTTTGAGAAGCTGATTTAGATTTTCCACTTGGCCATTGCCCACCCAGTTTAATGTTCTGACTTTATAGAAATTTTTTGATTCTAATGTTAATATACAACCTTGCAACTACTATGCAGTGATGGGAAGAACTTTAAATGGTGTCATTTATAAAGTATCGCAAAAAGATGAACATTCTGCTTTAAAAGGCTTACAGAAAATGGAATGTGTCTTTCTGAAGGTGTAATAATTTCCTCTTGCTGCTCTAACAAATTACCACAAATTTGGTGGCTTAAAATAACACAGATATATTATCCTACAGTTCTGCATGTCAAAAGTCCGACACAAGGTCTTAATGCGCTAAAATCAAGCTGTTGAAGGGGACATGTTCCCTTTGGGAATCTCTAGGGGAGAATCTGTTTCCGTGCCTTTTCCATCTTCTAGAGACCACCTGCGTTCCCGGTGATGGTCCCTTTCTCAGACATCTTTGAAGTGAGCAGGGGCAAGTCAAGTCCTTCTTAGATCACTGTCTTTCACGAGTCACACTCACACCTCTTCCACTTTTAAGGACTTGGTAATTACGGGCAACAACAATAACACAGGACAATCGCCTCATTTTAAGATCAGCTGGTTTGCTGATCTTAATTCTGTCTGCAATCTTAATTCCCCTTTGCTCTGTACCCTAACATATTCACGGGTTCTGGGGATTAGGACATGGACATCTTTGAGGAGGACATTATTCTGCTTACCATACTTGATAACTCATTCCTCTGTTTGTCATTGGTTTCTATTGGGAAATTTTCCATTTGCCAAATTTAAATTCTTCATCCTTATACCCAGTTCCTTTTGTTCTATCCTGAATGGAGATGGAAAATGATTACTGGTTACGTTCTTATAAAGCAGACATTAAGAAGTGCATATATATAAAGTTGCTGGGCCTCCCTTTTGTAGCTTCACTAGTCCTAATTTATTTTGCTTTCAGGTCATGTGATCCCCTAGAACAACTGCACACAGAGGACATTCTGGGACTCCTGTCTTTCCCACCATCACCTCCCCCTCTTTTTGTCTCCCAGTTGAAACCTCTTGAACATTGATCTAGATAATTGTCTTTTCTGACTCCAGAATATGGAGGGGTGATTTCTTATGCTCGCATAAAGCATATGCTAGAAGAAGAAATAGAAAATAAGTGAGAAATTACAATAACACTAAGTAGAGAGCAAGTCAGTCACTGGTCTCCTGGAGTATAGAGCTCACCAGTCCTCTCCTTAGCTCATGCTCACGTGAAGAGGGCTGCACTTGTTTCCCACAGAAGGGAGAGATCCTTCTGGTTTCAGAAATTGGAATTCAATTTGCATAGAAATGCTGCTATAAAGTGTAACTCGGTTATTGGAATTGATTCTTTTGGTTCCGTGGCAGAGACTGTCAGAGCATGTGGGGACCTTAGCTATCACCCAGTTCAGCCCCTTCATCTGCAACTGCAGGGTCTGAAGTTTTCTACCGGCTGGTCAAACTCGAACGAAATCCCAGGTCTCCTCACTCCTGACTTGGTGCCCAGCTACACCTAACATAACGCCATTGATTTTATTCATCCTTCTTGGCAGGTCTAGGAATGTAACTAATGATTTATAATATCGTTTCTATGAAAAATGTATTCTAAATTCCAAACATCTAATCGTTTTTTTTTTTAATAATCTGTTTGAAATGTAGGCACTTTTTAATAGTTACTATTTTTCTTAATGTCTTAGTTCCTCTTTGAGACAGTTTTTGGAAGCCTTTTCCTAGTATTGCATCATTGCTTAAGCTCTAGACGTCAAATTTAGACATATTATTCTAGTAAAGGCCTGACCTGTGCTTAAGGTAAGGGAGGGATTGGTTTGTATATAAACCCACACAGATGTGTTTATATTTTCTTTGGTTGGCAGAGGAATAGAGAATAACAGCAGCAAAGATTGTGTTTACTCACCCTGCCACCTACTTATGTTTGGCTTATGGCCTGCTTTGACCTGCAGGTAATTATCTGCTGTTCATTCTTCTTTTTTTTTTAAACAGATTTATTTAGATATAATTCACACATACAATTCATCCATGCAGTGGTTTTTTGTATATACACAGAGTTGTGCAGCCATCACCACAATCAGTTGAGGATATCATCTTATTTTCATCACCTCAAAAAGAAACCCTATTTCCATTGGCAGTCACTCCCCATTTCCCCCAAGCTTTCCTCACCCCCTACCCCTCAGATCTAGGCAACCATTAATCTGCTTTCTGTTTCTGTAGATTTGCCTTTTGTGGATATTTCATATAAATGCAATTATATGATATATGGTCTTTTGTGAATGGCTTCTTTTTCACTTAGCATAATGTTTTTGAGGTTTATCCATGTTGTAACATTTATCAGTACTTCATTTCTCTTTTTGCCAAATAATATTCCATTGTAAGAATATATCATGTTTTTTAATCCATTCATCAGTTGATGGATATTTGCATTGTTTCCACTTTTTGGATATTATGAATAATATTGCTGTGAACACATGTGTACAAGTTTTTTTGTGGACACATGATTTCATTTCTCTTTTGTACATACCTAGGAGTGGAATTGCTGGTTATATGGTAACTCCATGTTAACATTTGGAGGAAATGCCAGACTTTTCCAAAGTAGCTTCACACTTTACATTCTCACCTACACTGTATGGGGGTTCCAGTTTCTCTACATCCTTATCAACAGCAGTTATTATCTGTCTTTTTGTTTATAGTCATCCTAGTGAGTGTGAAGTGGTATTTCGATGTGTTTTGCATTTCCCTAATGGCAAATGATATTAAACATCTTTCCTTGTACTCGCTGGCCATTTCTGTGTATGTGTATATGTGTGTGTGTGTACTTACTTATGTATAGACACACACAAATATTTTTTTAGGAATGTCGTCAAATTCTTTGCCCATTTTTCAGTTGAGTTGTCTCTTTAAATTTTGAGGTGTAAGAGTTATTTATATATTCTAGATTTGAGTCCCTCATCAGGCAAAAGATTTGTGAATATTTTCTCCCCTTCTGTGAGTTGTCCTTTCACTTTCTTCATGGGTCCTCTGAAACACAAGGTTTTAATTTTGATTAAGCTGCCATTCGTTCTTCTCATTCATTCCTTGAGCCCATGTTTTCTGAGCACTGCCCACGCTGGTCATGGTGCCAGGTGCTGGGAGTACAGCTCTGCTGTCTTGTGGGTGACCTCAAATTTGCCTTGTTGGGTTTGTCTTATTTACCACTAGGGTGCTGGGCAACTGGGTAAGATATTACTCCTAGTGTTACGCACAAGAGGGGTAAATATGCTGATCCAAGTCAGATGGAAATGTTTTTAGGCCTAACTGATGATTATAAAGCATTCAATTAATGAGTTAAGCAACAGTTCAGCAAGCGTTTGGGGTTCTCAGGAGTTCTAGGGTTCACCTAGGCTATAATTTAGTGGAAACAAATGGCTTCTAGTCCTAAAGTTATAGGAATAAAATTACCAGCATTTTTACCCATAACATTATTGTATAAATTTTCACAGTTTCCTGCACTTCTACTTGTTAGAGGTTGAATGTATTTTGTTGTGAACTGAATTGTAAATTATATGATGTTGGTTACAGTATCATACTAGAATCTTTAATGACAAAGGTACGTTTAGTAAAACAGGTGTATAAACTGAACCTGTGGTGAAACACGACTGTTGAGATCGCTGTTTTTCCCTCAGGTAGACGATGCCTGCTGTCTGCAGCTTACGTGGACAGCCACAAGTGGGAGGCGAGAGAAAAAGAACACTGTCACCTCGGTAGGTACCTGTGGGGCTGTCATATGCGGCATTTCAGTCACTCCATGTGTTTATCATCACATATTCACATGATGTGTGAATAAAATGATGCTTTTATGAAGAGCCAATTCAGATAAGCACATTTTAAGTCTTAAGAAGAATTAGACTGTTGTTTCACACATGGCAAAATCATTTTTGCTATCCTGCAAATTTCTATTTCTTTTTGCCTTGACAATTAGTCTCCCTGAGTTATGTAAACAATTCTTTTCTTTCTTGTTTTTGTCCATTTTTATCATATAGTGAGTTACCATGCAGCCTGTTTTATATTATCTGCAGAGAAAAATGTATTTTATATTTTGATCCTTTTTTATTGTCATTTCTTAACTTGTGGTCTTCAGAGCTCTTTCTGAAGAGCTCTGGTTTCATCACCAGGTGACAGAGAGATTTGAAAGCAGTGTTATAGTCTCATAGACACCATTTGGGAAATAGTTGGACAGCATCTTCTGAGGCAGTAGGCTCCTAGCTACACTTCTTTCCCTGTTCTTATGTCACAGTACAGATGGCAGCCTTTCTCTTATGGAATAACCAGGCCTAAAAGAAATCACTGACCCTCTGAGCACCTTGTAGAAATGTACATACTTCCTACATGTAATAAATATCATATATAACATCATCAGGACGTTGATAAAGTCAGACCATTGATGATAGTTTTTTGGGACTGATGTAACTTTTTGATCAGTTCCAGTACTGATCTAATACTTTCCCCCAGATTTCTTTCTCTGCTTTTTCTGATTACGTTAAAGAATAAGGACCCTCCGTGTTTAGGGAGGTAGCAGTCTTTTGTCCTGTCTATAACAGCTACCTTGGGGGGGGGGTGGTGAGGGCAGTTCACAGAACTCATTTTCTCCCCTGATAATGTGATTGCAAGGGCAGAGTTGGGTTGTGAGCTCTGGAGTGGGTGTCTGGGGGGGGCCAGCTAAAGCAGAGCTGCAGAGAATATGAAGATGAGGAACTATATGCTTGCATGAAGTGTGGAGTCACTGTGACCGACAGAGAGAAATGCAGATGGATACACATGTGGCGTACAGGCAAAGTCAAATACCAGGAGTGGCATTATCATAAGTGACACAGTTTTATTCACAAAATGGTGAACCACTCTTGGTAAGGTTCTGAACGAATCAAAGTGCTATCTTTCTTTAATTTATGTGGTTGTTGCATTTATGGAAAATTCAACTTGTTTTCTAATTATGCCCCAAAAGTGCTTTGCATTTGTTTATATGTAAAGTGGAGTTAGTTCTGTTAATTATAAACAGGTTTTTTTTTTAATGTGTGAATGACTGCCATGTCATAGATGGCATGGTATGTGGGGTAAATATTTTAACTTTTTATTTGGAAATAATTTTAAACTCACAAAAAATGGTAAGACTAATACAAAGAGCATCTGTGTACCCTTTGCCCAGATTCACCTATTGTCATCATTTGACCCATTTGTTTTTGCTTTCTCACTATCAGCACACATGTCTTTTTTAACCATCTGAGAGTTTGTTGCAGATATTATGGCCCTTTATCCTGAGTGCTTTGATGTACATTACCTGACATTTTTTAAGAAGCCAGTCCCTTTTTTTAATAGACTATTCTTGTCTGGGGTTTTGTCTGATATTTCCTCATGATTTGATTCAAGATATGCTTCCCTGGCCAGAATATTGTCCGTGATGTTGTGTCCTTCTTAGGGACATCTGGAGACAGCTGATGTCCACCTGCCCTGATGGGTGATGGTAACTTTGATCACCCAGTCAAGTGTGTCTGATGTCCCCACTGCAGAGTTACTGTTTCTTCTCCCCCGTGACTAATAGGCAATCTGTGGGGAGACACCTTAATAGCATGCAAATGTCCTGCTGCTTATCAAAACTTCCCTCTAGATTTCGCTTCATTTAGCTTCTTGCCTGAATCAGTCTTTACTGTGATGGTTGCAGAATGATGGAGTCCACCGCCATGAACACCTCCACATTGGCTAGTTAGTGCTCTGTACTGTACTGTAAGCAAGAGCTCTCCCTTCTCTCCCATTTCCTTCTTTCTCTTTTTCTCTCTTTATTATCAGTATGGTCTTGGGAATTGTGGGTTCCTCATTTTTTTTTCTTTTAATGATTCATTACCATCCTTAATTATTTGGGGGTCCAGTTATCCCAGATTGGGCTAGTTGATGCCCTTTCAACTCGGCCCCCCATGTTCCATCTTGCGCCTTTCCTGCTCTAGTCCTGGCCTCGGTTATTCCTCCAAGGAGCCCTGTTCCTTTTAGTGGGGAATGGTATTAGAAACCAAGATCTGTGCCCTGGGTGACCTCCTGCTACTATGGAGTTTTTGCTTCTTGGCCCATTCACTGGACAGAGCTAGAAAAATATGTATACATATACACATAAACATACATACACGCACATAGGTGCATATCAGCTTACATGTGCATATTCTACAAATAATCAGCTCATCCTGAAACCTCCAATTCCCGTTCATCCCCACAGGTCTCCCTCGCCTTCCTCGAGTCCACATTTGTATCTCCCTTCCACACTGAAAACTCCGCTCTCAGCAGGGACAGTGTTTTGATGTGTGGGACAGCCTGCATTGCAGCTTGTCTGAGTTTCCTGTGTTCTGCCCATTAAGTGCCAGTAATGCCCTGCAGTCATTGTGACGGTCAGAAAAAGACCCCTATATTCTAAAATGCCGGAACCACTGGTGTCGTGATGAAACCGGCACAGACTCAGTTAATTATATTGCAAAGCTTGTTCTGATGTGCCATGTGGATTATAAGAAAAGTACTATGGAAGTAGAGGAAAGAACGAAGAATCTCAGGAAAGCAATTGTGAAACACCGTCCTAGGTATGGAGGGCAGATCAGGAAAGGAGGCCGTTGTATGTGGAGCCTTGGTCTGGGTAAGGTTCTGACAGTCAGCTGTTACTCGGCGACACGTAGGTCCTGGATTCCTGAATGAGCAGAAGCGCTGCCCGACAATGAGCGTGGTAATCGGCAGCGAGTAGGTATCGCCTGGAGGTAACCGCCTCCTCCTGGGGAAACCGTGTTAACACCTGGCCAAGCAGCCCGGCCCCCGCTACCGGGCAGGACGCCGCCCGGCGCGGGCGGAGCGGAGGCCCGGCCCGCGCTCCCTCCGCGGCGTCTCCCCTCCCGCGCGCCGGGGCACAGCTGGCGCGGCTCCGTTCTGCCGCCTGCAGACGCCGTCGCGGGCCGCCGCGGGCGAGCACCGGCCAGCGGTGCGCGGGAGAAGCTGCTCCGAGACGCCGCGGCCCCGTTCGGCGGGCTCCGACCGGAACTCTCCCCTCCGGGGGTTACTGCCTGTTTCCCGAGCTCCTCCTCGGGGCCGACGTGTGCGCAGGCGCCGCGCGGGGCTGCGCCGCGAAGACCGGCCAGGAGGTGGCGGTGCGGCCTCGGGACCGCGCGCGGCGCCCGAGCCCCAGCCGCCCGTGCGCGCGTGCGCGGAGGGCGCCGCATGTGGAGCGCTCTGATTGGGCACCGCGGCCTGGCGCGGGCTCGCTGATTGGGGGAGGGAGGAGGGCGCTATGAGGCTTGCTCGGCGCGTCCCCGTTGGACGGCGAGGTGGGGCGGGCGTGCCGCCGGGGCCCTGGACGGGAGCGTGGGCTGTCGGGCGGCGCCGCGCTGCCCTCCCGGGACAGAGTTCCTCCCGGCGCCGCCGCGTGCCCGCTTCTCCCGCCGGCTCCCGGCCCTGAACCCACGGCGGTGCGCAGTGTGCTGACCGCGGCCCAGTGCGGGCGGCGAGGGTGGCACGTGGACGCCGAGCGGGAAGGACGCAGGGCGCCTGCGCTGCCGGTCCCCTCCCCGCGGTGACCGTCATCCCGACTGCCAACCCCGGGTCGGTGCGCTGCTGTTTGGCGGTGGAAGGTGTGGGGAAACGCCCGACGCATCCGCTGGCCTGCACCCCGCCCCTCAGCGCCTGCCCTTCCTGCGTCCACCACGCTCCCCCCGCCGTCCTCACCCTCCGGGTTGTTTTCAGGCGGATCCTGGTGTGTCATTTCACCCATAAATGTTGCAATATCTATCTTTAAAAGATAAGGATATGTTTAATACCATTATCACACCTAAAATGATAATCGTTTAAATGTGAAATACCCAGTCAGTGTTCAGATTTCCCTGATACTCTCCTAAGTTTTTGTTAAATGGTTTGGTTGAATCAGGGCCGGTATGAGGTCTGTACAGTGCCGTCCGTTATGTCCCCCCTTCCCTTGCCCGTTTGAAGACCTTTATAGAAACATACGGAAGCAGTTCTAGTGTAGTGAGCCCGCAGGGACTGTCACTACCCTCAGCGCTTACGAGTTCCCTGCAGTCTTGTTTCCTCAAGCCCCTACCCAGTCACCAGACTACTTTTTAACAAATCCTTGTTATCAGATCATTTTATATGTATTTTGACATGTACCTCCAAAAGATAAGGATTTTTTAAAAACATAACTATACTCCCATTCTCGTGTCTAAAAATTAGTAATTCCTTAACATCATTAAATATTCTATTAATGTTCACATTTCCCCAAATGTCTTATAAATTTCTTTTTGATTTACAGTTGGTTGAAATGGGAACCAGATAAAGTCCATACATTGTAATGTGTTGAGATGTCTGTTAAGTATCTTTTAATCTACAAGTTTCTCTCTCTCTCTTGTAATTTATTTGTTGAAGAAAGCAGATCTTTTGTAGTTTCCAACATTCTGGATTTGCTGTTTTCATTCTTGAGGTGGTGTTGAACATGTTCCTCTACCCTCCATATGCCCTATAAAACTGGCGGTTAGAGGAGGGGGCTTGGTCAGGTTCAGGATTTGTTTCTTGTTTTGTTTTTTTCTTTTGGCATGAATCCCTCATAGGAAGTGTTGTTTACTCTTGTCAGGAGGCACAAAGCATTGGGTTGTCCATCTGATGCTAAAGGCCTCATGATCATTACTTAGATCCGTAATACCATTAGGAGCTGCAAAATATTGCTATTTTAATTCTATCATTTGTTCTTCATTTATTACCCAGAAAATTTTTGTAGAAGAATTTCCTTACATCAACAGTTTAGTTATCCTGAGGTATAGTTTCTATGCAAGAGGCAGTTTCAAAATAAATGAGTTGACCTCCTGCCATACTCCAAAGATGATCAGTGAGGGTTTTTTTAAAATATCATTATGAACTCATGGATTTAAGCATTTGAGACATTTTCATCCATTGCAGTTGATATTTTTATTGAAAGGGCCTTAGTTCTCCAAGTGACTCTGTAGAGCCTTGGGAGTTCTTGGGCTTTCCAGCTCAAGTTGGAAGATTTCACTCTTAGACTGTTTCTGTACTGAGCTTCCCTTTGGTTAAAATAAACGCTGAGTTAAAGCATTGTCTCTGAAATTCCTCCACTGACAGTGCAAATCTGTTGGGGAGGTGCAGGGTGAAAGTTATCAATATCTGACAGTTAGCAGCGGTTGAATTACAGGCTAGGGCCCACGGTGAATAGGATTCAGGAGAAAAGGATTTTGGGGAACTGGATAGGGTGCTGGTAGGAGGGCAGGCCTGATGGGAAGCTCCCTGGGTTCCATCAGAGGTTGTTTGCTTGAGTCACCCTGCTGGCTGGCAAGGGCCCACGTCGCTTGAGCTGAACTGGATTCGTGAACCCTACTGAGTTACATATTTTATTTCTGATTTTTCAGTTTACAAGGGAGTCATAAAGTAAGGGACACTTTTTGGTTTTGATTACTGTTTGTTTGGTTTTGTCTTTGTTTTTTTTTTAAGAACTTTCTCTGAATCCAAAGAGAATTATAGCATTGACACGTTTGAATTCGGGTGGAAACTGAGCACCGGCGTCATTCTTGCAGACACTTCTCCCTTTAGCTGAGGTTTGGTTTTGTTGTGTCATTTCAGCTCTAGAGGCCTTTGGCTGTTGCAGTAGTTTTTCAAATCCTGCCCCTGAAGCCTGATGGGGATTTTCTGAAGCCTGCTTTCCTAACCTTTGCCAGTTCTGTGTTTACATCTCTGTGACATCTATTCATTTACTAGGTTTCATGTTTACCATCTGCTGGCAGTTCTAGAGACGGGTCTGATTGTACATATCATCCGCATTTAGTCTCATTTTTTAGTATCTATGTAGACCAAGCTTGCCTTCCCATTTTTCCTTTACTGAAACTGTTTATTTTATTTTATTTTATTTTGAAACTGTTTATTTTAAAGCTTCTGGTGACAGAGAGACAGACAGATAGAAGGAAATCTAAGTATCTGCATTCAGAATGGCTCCCACGTTAGTTTTTCCTGCTTCCTTCTATTACTCTACACGTTATACAGCATCTTCCTTGTTTTTCTTTTTAAGTGGGGGAAACAAAACAGTTTCAGCCTGTGTTTTACAAATCACTTCTTCTGGGAAGTACAATAATCACTTGTATCTACTTCTTTGTTACATAAATCGACAAGGCGCACAGATGATCCCAAGCCCAGAAGGAACTTAGCGTTGGCTGAGTGGGTACCAGTGATGTGCAGTTACACAGAAATCATGAGAAGCTGGAACCCTCTGACGCCTCCTCACCTTAAGCTCCGGGTCCATCTTTCCCTCAGTGACCCTCCTCCTCTGCCCTCTGACCTGGAGACCGCCCTCTTCTATAAGAGGCTTCTTTCCCAGCACATCTCTACCGCACATTTTGTGGTTGGTCATAGGGGAGATTGCCATTTTCTTTCTGAGAACTTAATATATTTTAAGCTGTGTTACTTTGGTGCATACCAGGTTAAAATTATCTTTCTGGAAAAGTGAATTTTTGATGATTATGTAATGACCCACCTAATCTGTGAAAATAATGTTTTTTACCCTTAAGTCCATTGTGTCTGATAATAATACAGCCACACCAGCTTTCTTTTGGCTGTTGTCTGCCTAGTATATTTCTCATACATTTATTTTCAACTCTTCTGTGTTCGTGTGATTTGGATAGCTAGATTTTGCAATTTTAACCCATCTGACAATCTTCTTTTTAACTAGAAAGTTCAGTCTATTTATGTTGTCATTTTGTGATTACTGATATATTTGGATTGGTTTCTATCATATTTTGTGGTTTGTCTCATCTTTCTTTTTTTTTTTTTTTTTAAAGATTTTATTTATTCATTTTTTTCCCCCCAAAGCCCCAGCAGATAGTTGTTATGTCATAGGTTCACATCCTTCTAGTTGCTGTACGTGGGACTCGGCCTCACGCTGGACGGAGAAGTGGTGCCTTGGGGCGCGCCCGGGATCCGAACCCGGGCCGCCAGCATCAGAGCGCGCGCACTTAACTGCTAAGCCACGGAGCCGGCCCTGTCTCATCTTTCTTTTTTCTTTCTTTCCCTTATCTTCTTTTGGATTGATTTATGGTGTTTTTCTTTTTACATTTTTTATCCTCCACTGGTCTATAAATTATAGCCTCTATTTCTACTCTTTTAGAGTGGTGGATCCTACATTCTAAATTTACATCTTTAGATGGTTGCTCTGTAACTTCTAACATGCATATTTAACTTAAAATCTAATGTCAATTACACACTACTGTCCTTTGGAAGACTTCAAGTCCAGTCACACACACATACCCCAACCTTATGTTATTGTGTAATATTAAAGTTGTATCCTTTAAAACACACACACACGTAATACATTATTGTTTTAAACAGTTTTCCCCTTGATTTAACCAATTTTATTTATGTGCCGTTCTTTCTAGCATCTCAAGTCTTCTTTAAAGGATCATTAAATTTTCTTCTTCCTAAAACATCTTCTGAAAAACACAACTTCTAAAAAGTTCCTTTAGTGAGTGCTGCTAATAAATTCTTAGTTTTTGTTTGTCTAAAAATGTCTTTATTTTTCCCTTATTCTTAAAAGCTAGCTTTGCTAGATACATGATTCTGTGTTGAAAGTATTTACTCCCAACACTTTGAACATATTATTCTCCTGTCTTCTGTTGTTCCCATTGAGAAAACACCTGTTGGTATAGTTGCTTTTCCTTTGTAAGTAATTTATCTTTTCCTTCTGGCTACTTTTAAAATCCTCTTATTCCTCAGTTTCACTACAATGTATGATGGTGTGGGTTTAATTTTACTTAATTTATTTGAGATTATATTGTTTCCTGAACTTGAAAACATCTTTTATCAGTTCTAAAAAATACTTAGCTGTTATTTCATAATGTAGTACCTCTCCCCAGTCTCTTTATTAACTTCTTTTGGAAATTCAATTAAATGTATTTTAGGCCTTCTTATTTTCTTTTCTTTTTTTTTTCATGAGGAAGATTAGCCCTGAGCTAACATCTGTGGCCAATCTTCCTCTTTTTGCCAAGGAAGATTGGCCCTGGGTTAACATCCGTGCCATCTTCCTCTACATTATATGGGACGCCTGCCACAGCATGGGTTGATAAGCGGTGCGTAGGTCCAAGCCCAGGATCCGAACCTGCAAACCCCAGGCTGCTGAAGCAGAGTGCACAAAGTTAACCACTACGCCACTGGACTGGCCCCATAGGCCTTCTTATTCTATTTTCTTTATCTCGCTACTCCTCTTCAATACTTTTCCTCTTTATCTGTCTTTACTGCATTCTGTGTAATTCCTTTTAGCTCAGTCAGTTCACTAATTCTCACCTCACCTGTGTCTAATCTGCTCTTCAACTTACTCATCAAGTTCCTTTTTCACAGCTTTGTTGAGGTGTTCTTTTCATAAGTAAGCTGCACATGTTTAAAGTGTACAATTTGATGTTTTGACATATGTACGTGTGTATCTGTCCATGAAATCATCACCACCATCAAGATAATGAGCGTGTCTGTCACCTCCCCCCCAAGCTTTCTCCTACTCCTTTGTAATCCTTTCCCCTCTTCCTGCCCACCATCCCAGATCCTCAGTTAACCACTGATGTGCTTCCTGTCACTATAGATTAGTTTGCATTTTCTAGAGTTTTATGCAATAAAATCAACTCTTTAAACAAAATTCTCAACTTGGTATATTTGGGATCACAGAGGAAGTGTGAATTAGGGCCCGAAAGAGGCGCGAGAGCCGACTGCAGTGTCGTCCTCTGGGACGACATCCCTGCTGTTCCCTTTGCAGGCGCACTATTTTCTGGGTCACCTTTCCTGCAGGGGTAGCCCTAGGTGGTCCTGCCGTTCCCTGAGGATCTCTGAACCAGCTTCTCACCTTACAATGTTCTTGATTTTGTCCTCTGTCCCCATAAGTCGTTAACACCAAAGCTCGTGTCTGGGGACCCGCAGACGCTCAGGGCGCCTGCTCCCCTCAGCACTCCCTTAGACACTCCCGGTTCATGCTCCTGTTTCGCCTTGGGCCTCGACAGTTACATCTGCCTTCTTCAAAGCTCAGGCATGTGTTTTAAAATTTCTTAAAAATATTATTTAGGTGTTTATTTTAATAGTAGGTGGAATTTTTTAAAGGATATTAGTCAACCTTATTCCAGTTTAATATCTTCTTTGAGCTTAGGAGCAACATCCAAGACTTACTCTGTGTTCCTCCACGGTGGTTCTCAGATGTGACTCACTCGAGTGCTTGGGAGGCTGGCTGCATTGCAACCTCCTGGAGCTTTGTTTAAAAGTTTGGATTCCCCTGGTCTCACCTCAAACCTGCACATCGCCTTGGCGGTATGAGGTTAGGAATCTGAAGTTGTAAAGCCTCAGGTGACTCAAATCCTCAGCGGAGTCTGAGCCACTGCATTCCTAGACTTGGAATAGTGCAGGCTCCTTAGTAAAATCTGATGTCCTTAGATCGTCGATGGTATTGTTTTCTTCAAACAAGAAAGGCATTTTTATACACTAGTATACATTTCATTTTCTGGACATACTTCCACATTGTAGAGCTTTAAGTTTCGTTAAATGAGGAATGCAAATTTCAGGTCTGTTTCCCCGTACAGTCTTGGTTGACCTCAACCATCCCCCGCAGCGTGCACCCTGAGGAGCTCAGTGACCGCCAGAAAGCATCTTTGGCACATCCCTTTGAACAGAACCTGGGCGTCTGCTGGCCCCTCACTGAAACATGGGTGTGATTTGACTGTTGAAGCCCACAGTCCAGAAGCCTGTGGCGCTGGCCCTCTGCAGGCCAAAGCTGCCCCAGCGTCCTGGCCGTGCCTGCCCTGTGTGGTGTTCTGCCTCGTTCATCACTCTGGTGCTGTCCTGGGAGGTGCCTGGTCACGCGTGTTATTGAGCAGCTAACCTTGCTCCGACCTGCAGGATGCAAACGTTGTTCATAAGGTGCTGGCTCTGCAGCTGCTGCCTTTTCTGAGGCCCCAGCCAATTTCACTTGACTGAAGGTGTCTTGGTGTGAAGGATTAAAATGGAATCTTGAGTTACCACCCTACAGAAGCCAACTCAGTTCGATGTTTAGTTATACGTTGTGCACAATGTGAAACCCACGAGGAAACAGAGGCCATTTGAGTTAGGCCAGCAGACCTGACCCTGCTTTTTTAAAATTTTATTTATTTATTTTTTGAGGAAGAGTGGCCCTGTGCTAACATCTGTTGCCAATCTTCCTCCTTTTTTTTTTTTCCCCTCCCCAAAGCCCCAGTACATAGTTGTGTATCATAGTTGTAGAACTGTAGCTCTTCTATATGGGATGCCGTCTCAACGTGGCTTGATGAGCGGTGAGTAGGTCCACGAGCAGGATCTGAACCTGCGAACCCCAGGCCACTGAAGCAGAGCATGCGAACTTAACCACTACGCCACTGGGCCGTCCCCCTGACCCTGCTTTTTTTTAATGAAAATTTAAACTTTGAGTAAAGTTTAAACTTTATATTGCCTATCATCTCAACACAAGAGCCTCTATTATGACGTGATCAAAAGACGTGGTGTCATGGGAATGCTGTTGAATGTCATTTTGTGAGTAAGTAGATTTAACAGTATTAATTTGCCTTAGTGTGAAGAGGTTTTAGGGACCGTGTGTGTGTGTGTTTGTGTGTGTGTGGTTTAACGTTCTTGAGTCACCTAGTGTCAGTCCCTTTAAGATAGTCATAAGAAAAGTAATTACTTTTACATCATATCAGGTTTTCCCCAGTAGCTACTGAGTCATTGAAAGCATTGCCCAGGGAAAGGAAAGAGGAAAAAATGGTTAAAAGCACAGCACTAGGTCCTCATCAAATACTTGTCAATTGATTACCTCTGGTCTCCTTATTACTTGATACTAATTTCTTCCACCAGGGAGTAAAAAATACTTGGAAATCCAATTGCTTCTTTTTCTTTCTTTCCTCTCTCCCTCCCTTCCTTTCTTTCTTTTATTCATTTTTTTAGATATTTATTGAGTGCCTTTTGTAGAACTGTTTTAGGGACTGAGAATATATCAGTAAATTAAGTCCTTGCTTTCATGGATTTTACTTCTAAGTGTGAAAGACAGGAAAAACAAAAAACAAACAGGCCAGCTTATGTAGGCATTTGTAGGTCATATAAAATATTTTGGATTTTATTCCAAGTATGATAGGAAGCTATTGGCTGGTTGAGAAAAGAAATGACAGGATCTGATTGATCTTTTAAGAGGCTCACTCAGACTGCTGTGTGGAGGGTTGATGGTAAGGGTGGGGGCAGTGGTTGAGGTGACTGGTCGCTCAGGAGGTGAGAGGTTAACAGTGGTGGTGGTGAGAAATATGTATTTATATTTACGTTTCAAATCCAGAGCCTATAGGACTTGCTGATGGTTGGTTGTGGAGCGTGAAAAAGAATGGAGTCAAGGCCGACGCCTAGGTTTTTGGCCTGAGTAAGCCAGCGAATGTAGTGGCCATTCACTGAGATGGGAAAGGCCGGGAAAGCAGGTGCGGAGTGGCGGGTTGGAGAGTTAAGAGGACATGTAACGTTTGGATGCCTTTAGACACCCATGTGGAGATGTCACCCGTGCAGGGGAAGATACAAGTCTGGAGTTAAGTCAGGGAGGCCTTGTATGCCTGGAGTCAGTACTGTGCAGACGATGACGAAAGCTGTGCGAGGGAGAAGGAGATCACCCAGCACTGAGAGATGGTGAGGAGCAGAGTCTCCTGCTCAGATGTGGGGCACCCCAACATTCAGAAGTCAAGAAGAGGAGGTCCTGCACAGGAACCCAAGAAGGAGAGAGCGAAGAGTGGTGCGTGAAGGATGGAATGGTCAGCTATATTAACTGCTAGTCAGAGGTCGGGGAAGATGAGGATGAAGGGTTAACCTCTGGGTTTGCAGTGTGGAGGTGGTCTTCGGTGTTAGTGGAGGGATGGAAGCCTAAATCCGATTTGAGTGAGTTCCAGAGTGAAACTAAGGAAGGAGTGACGGCTGTATCAGGGATGACTCTGCAAGCAACGTGCTGCTGAGGGGAGCAGAGCAGAGGAGAAACCGCTGGAAGGAGATACGAACTCAAGGGAGGTTTTTATTGTTTGTTTAATAAAGTTCATCCTCTGAAAAACAAAACAGAACAAAACAAAAACAACCCAGAAGGCAGAGTATATGGGCATAGATGCTGGGAGCCCGGTAGGCCTGATGGTGGAGGATGAAGTTGTCTTTTGATTGCTTCTGTTTTACACTCAGGGAAACGAGACACTCCACCGTGAGCTGAGAGTGGGGGTGAGGGAGAAGCGGGAGAGCACAGTGTAAGTTGGAGAAGGTGTGAAATAATCCTTTTGGAGAGTGGTGCCTAGAATTTCAGACTTTTTAGACTCGGAGATAACAGTGTAATCTCAGGAATACCAAGTATTCCTGTGGATGTTCTGCTGAAAGGAACCAGAACAGGAATAAGTCAAGCCAAAAATCGTTACGTATAGCCAGGGTGTCTCTTGGATTTGTTCAGGGAATGTATACAAGTCATTTGACAAATTCCAATTTTAAAATTTTTTGAATAGTATATTTACCTGGTTCAAAATGCGAAAGGAATAGATGTGTGAGCGATGAAGAGTCTCCTTCCCTTGGTCCCCTGCCATCTAATTCCTTTCCCTGGCGTCTCAATGATAACACTTTCTCATGTCTGCTTCCAGAGATACTTTGTTGATCCATTTTTTAAAACGCTAAATATGTGCTAGAATTTTTAAAATAACCCTTACTCCAATTAAATGAATCATTTCTTAAAATGTTAATATTCCTTTGTCCTCTTTAATTTATACAAAAATAATTTCTAAAAAGAGCAAGAAAGAGCGTCTGTTTCAATACTGACTTCATAATGATGGCAGCTATCTGGCAGGAGTTGTATCTGTTAGATTTTTCTTAAGAAATGTGTATATTTAACAAAGTTCTTTTTCTCTCTTTGTCTTCACAGCTGATCTAGCATCTTTAATGGATAAAACATATGAGAGAAAGTTGCCTGTTAGTTCTTTAACAATATCACGGGTAAGAAAACTTAAATGTATATATTTTCAAAGAAGAAGGAGGAAGAAGGTAAGAAAGCCTCTTATATAGATGAAACTGTATAAATCAAGACTGCCTTTCATAGGAAGTATTTTTCGAGACTGGTGTGTTTTTGTAGTTACTAATAGATACTTGATGGTGAAGTAGCACATTTCTTTGACTGAAATGAAAGGTAATAAATTTACCAGACTCCAGTGTCAGTGATCACTGTGTATACCTGATTGATTTTAATTTTTCCATGCGAGATAAGCATTATCGTCTCCACTTTACATGTGAGACTCAGAATGGTTGATAACCTTCCCAAGTTCACGCAGCTCATAAGTGAAAATACTGGGCTTCAGAACCAGACCTCTCTGACATCAGAGTGCTTTTCTGTTGCCTCCCTCTAATAGATCTGGTCTCGTCCTTATCGTGAACTCACTTTATAATATTGGGTAACTGGGCCCCCTCAGTTTCCTCATTTCCAGTATCTTCCTCGCAGGGCTGATGTGATGCTAAAATGAGATCTTAGTTGTGAAAACTCTTTGTAGGAATTAATGGCGCTATAAAATTCAAGGTATTGTTAAATCTAGAAGAGAAAAAGGAAGGAAGCGGTCGTCTTTTTTAGTCTGGGTCCTTTCCTTCTGCCCATTGATGTTCTCATTTTAGTAGGGAGACAGTTTAACTAGGTCGTAACTTAAATCTTATAGACTCATAATTTTCAGATTGGAGAGGAACTGAAAGACCATTGGTTCATCCCTTACCTGACGGATAAAATCTCTGTGTGCCGTAATACCTGATATTTGTTTAGGCAGCGCTACAGAGTTTAAGGAGCTTCCAGATACCTTTCCTCATTGGGCCTCCCGCTCTTCAGGGCAGGTGCCTTTATTCTATTCATGCAGGTGGAGCGGCTGAGTTCCAGGGGGCTGTGCCATCTGTTTGTGGCACACAGCGAGCGATCAGGAGACTAGTTCCCAACCATAGGTCCTGCGTTTGAACCACATTTTATCTGCCCCCTAATGAGATTTCTAAATCAAATCCATAAGTCCTGAGCGTTTTTAGATCGTTTCACCCTTTTCTCTCTTCTCCCCCTCTTTATGAGGTTTTAATTATATTCGCAACATGCATTATCTCCTACTCCATCTTTTTTGCCTCTGAGTCTCTACTTTAGGGTGGGATCCGTCCTTGGTATAATCCTTTCTGTGTGTTTATTTGGTTTGGAATTAGAGCATGTTCAGGTTGGAAGGGAGACTTGGTAGAAGAACCACAGGCTGACTGGCCCACAGCAAAACCTACATCAAAGTAGGAAAATGGTTCCAAGACTGAGTTCTCTGAATTTAGATTTTCATCTCTTGGGCCATATTTTTTCAGCCGTTAGAGTCTTTATGCTTTCAACTATGTGTTCCCATGTATTTGGAGCTTGGAACATAGAGAAAATACCAGGGTTTAAAGATAAAGGGAAATATCGATGACTAGTTATAAATATGGTAAGAGGAGCTCTCTTATTCTGAGCAAGGTTCATGTTTGGTTTTCAAACAGTTTTCTGACCAGGGTTGTCTATACATAGAAGAGAAACCATTGTATATTCTTTGTTTGTATTAGCATAAAGGGGTTTCAAGGATGGAGTCACACCTGGGGAGCACTGTTCCAATAAAATGGGTGTTTTGTCTTTTTTAAGGTCAGTATATGAATTAGGCCCGGTATAGGCATAATTTGTATTCAAGCAAAGGTTCCTTTTTCTGTCTTTCAGTTTGTGGACAACATTTCATCTCGAGAAGAGATAGACCACGCAGAGTATTACCTTTACAAGTAAGTTTTCCATTTCATTTGGCTATGTGTTCTCTTGTTTCACACATCTTTAATACGAAAGGTGGTATGTATTATATATAATATTTGCACCTTGCTTTTTAAGTTTGTGTTTTGGAGATCTTTCTCATATCAGTATGTGGAGAGCTTCCTCATTTTTTATAACTGCTATGAATATATTATTTAAACCAGTTCCCTTTAGGTTGTTTGTGCTCTCTTTGTATTATACACGATGCAGTCAACAATTAAGAACCTTGTACGTATGTCATTTTGCACATGGTTCTCATGAGTATATCCATTCGTAATCTCAACAGCTGTTTCCAGATTGCTTTCCACAGAGACTTAACCAGTTTACATCCCACCAGCAGTGGAGGAGAAAGGCCTGTTTACAGCTTGGGCAATGGGCATTTTCAAACTTTTGGATTTTTTTGGTCAATCTGATAGGTGAAAAATTACATCTGTTTATCTCTTCTCTCCCTTTTTTATTCAGATGGAAATGTACTCTATATGCAGTATTAGGCACCTATTCTCAATTAAAACACTATATTTTAAAACTTTTTCTGCAGTACGACATTTACCTCATTCTTTCTCACACGGTGAGCAGTCCCACTGTGAACTCACTCGTGTGTGGAAGGAATCACATATAGTTCAGCACCTCTACAGCAGCAGAAGATGGGAGTGACTTAAAGCTCATTAAATGAGGATTTGGTCAAGTAAATTATGATTCATCCTTACAGTTGACCTATCATTATCAAATATCTATTAAAATGATACTTTACAATTAACTCCTTATTGTGATTCCTTATTGTGATTTTAAAAATCTGGTTTATGATTTGTTGCAATTCCTAGGTTCCAAAAACAGACTCAGATTGAAATCTAAAATGTTTCCAGTAAGCACTGCGTTAGAACTTCCCTTTCGATCTCACTTTGTTTTGATCGAGAGAGTTTTCAATTGTTTCCCTCTGGGTGCATTTCTTTTCTTTTCTTTTTTTTTTTTTTGAGGAAGATTGGCCCTGAGCTAACATCTGTTGCCAATCTTCCTCTTTTTGTTTTTTCTCCCCAAAGCCCCAGTACATAGTTGTATATCATAATTGTAGGTCCTTCTAGTTCTTCTTTGTGGGACACCACCACAGCATGGCTTGATAAGTGTTGCGTAGGTCCTCGCCCAGGATCCAAACTGGTGAACCCTGGACGGCTAAAGCGGAGCCTGCGAACTTAACCACTGTGCCACCGAGCTGACCTGTGGGTGCATTTTTTTGCGGGGGGAGGGAGGAAGATCAGCTCTGAGCTAACGTCCAATGCCAATCCTCCTCTTTTTTGCTGAGGAAGATTGGCTCTGAGCTAACATCCATGCCCATCTTCCTCCACTTTATATGGGACGCCGCCACAGCGTAGCTTGACAAGCGGTGCGTTGGTGCGTGCCCGGGATCCGAACCTGCAAACCCCGGGCCGCCGAAGCGGAGCATGCTCACTTAACTGCTGCGCCACGGGGCTGGCCCCCCATGGGTGCATTTTTAAAAGCTTTCTCTGTATCAGTGAAAATTTATTCAATTTTCTTTTATTTGATTTTGCTAAATAGTAAAGAGGCTTTCCTTTTTTTCCGTGAACTGGGTAAGTTCTGCCACCTCTTTGGTGTTTTGTGTTTAAATATAAACCTCAGGTAGATCATATTCCACTCGGTAAAACACGTTTATTTTAAATCTAAGGTTGCCTCTAACAGTGTTCCAGGTTTAACTTCCAGATGCTGAAATCATAATGGCAAGTGCCTCCTGCCCTTGGTGAAGATGAACGTAAATGGGTCCCTTGATGAGAGAAGCCCTGCCTTCCTCTAGTGTCTTTGGTTCTCTAGGGCTCCTTCCATAGTTATTTCTGCCTGTGGTGAAAGGTGTATTTGAGCTGGCGTCTGCTCATTTCTTTCTTTTGCTTTGTTCATGGCAAAACACGGAAAATAGTTCCAATTTCTAAATAGAAACTATTTCTTAGAATTTCATCCTGTGGGACACAGTGCTATAGTCTTAGAAAAAATGTGTCCCAGATTTACAGGTACCTCTGCAGCATGTAATTGATTTCAGTGATTCAGCATTCGGCAAGTATCTACTGAGCACCTGGTGTGTGCCCTGGCTCTGTCCAAGGTGCTGGTCATATGGTGACAAAGTTAGACCCTGTCCCTGTTCTCACACATTAACGTTTAACTGAGAAGTGTAAGCCCTCCCTTCAAGACCTTCCATGATTGCTTTTTCACATGATGTTCAGTTTTGTGTGGCCTGGAGTCTTACTGAAAGTTCCCTAAAACTTCTGTTTCCTTATAGATCATATAGAAGAGTCTTGTCCATCTTAAATCTGAGCCACTATTTAATTTGACATCCCGTCCTTTGCCTAATCAAACTTATTACTTGTTTATGTTGATTCTTTCCCCTCCCTTCTATTACCAAGAAAATTGGCTCTCTTTTTCTCAGCTTTTTTTTTTTTTTAAGAAAGAAATGTTTCTGTGACTTTGTGAGATTACTGTTGTATGTGTATGCAACTAGATATGACTCCATACAGCTGCATCCAGATGTAGATAGTGGAGGGGCTGGGCTCACTCGTTAGCTGAGTGTCTCACTCCTGCTTTCCAGCCTTAGAGAATGTACAGAACATAGGTATGCCTTGGCAACAATAAAAGTTATAAGTTGTGAACTCCTGGTGTGTCTCTCCATGAACTGAAATCAGGAATGTTAATCCTGAAGGCACCAGGGCCTGTGGTGTTTCCACCAGTTAGGTCTTCAGCACACAGTGGTTGTAAGGCCCAGCGTTCCCACATGGGGTGACTAGACGTCTCAGACTAAACGTAGAATCACAGGTCAAGGGTGAGGAAATAGAGAGCAATTTCTTCATCCTAGACAACGAACAGCTTCTTGCTGGCCTGCCCTGAGGATTTCTCTCTTCCCAGGCAGTACTTTTTGGCTGCCACCTCTGTCATTGGCTCAGGTCTTTCCCTGCCTCAGCTGGTAGAGACCAGGCTCTGCAAGCAGAGTGTAGCTGCCACATCCTCTTGTCTTCTGGGGATCAGTCTCCCCAGTGATTATGATTATTTTTCTTCTTACAGAGAAGGCTTTCTTTTCCTATTTTCGTTTAAACCTTGTAGAGTAAGACAGACGTACAGTTGATATGTGTTCTGTTTTCCAAGTGAAAACTTAGATATAGCAGTCTCCGCTTTCCCGGGAAGAAGACATAGGGAAAAGTGAGAAGGTTCAGGCAGGCCCAGAGATGCTGTCTGGGGCGACCAGGGCTGGGGCGGGGTTGGGAAGAAACACTTCTGCTTGATTTTGGTGTCACTCGCCCCCGACACGCACCCGCCTGGTGAGGGGAGAAGCCGTGATATTTCCCAGCAGCAGCAGCAGAGAAGGTTTGCTGGCCTGGAGGAGAAAGGTAGGACAGCACAGTGGATGGCAGCAGGAGGAAAGGGCCTCTCGGTGGCATCTGATTGGTGGGCATAAGAAGTGGACTGCTGATTTATGCTTTATATTTGTTAAAAAGGGTTATATCTGTCCCATGTTAGTTTTAAAAAGAATTGAGCAAAATATTCTTTTTCCTTGGGCATAGGATTACTTCTGCTTCCTACCCACATGCCCTCTCATTGGCCTTTGAAGAACCAAGGCTTCCTACCTGGGCTTTCTTGTAAATTTATAGCATTCCTAAGAATTAGATTTACATCTTTAATTTATTGATGCAGAGACTCAGGCATAGAGGTTCGCAGAGTACACCCAACACAGAGGGTGTGCGTGTAAGCCACACCTGCCCTGAGCTGAGAAGGGAAACCACAAGGATGGCATGTGAACACTGGTGCTATAAAAGCAGTGGAGTGTTGCAGAAATGCAACAAATCTTGCATTTCCCAGTGCAAGATGTTGTCGGTAAGGATCCCAGATGGGGCTACAGTTTGTTTGTTTTTTAAGGAACCTCAGGCAGAAGGGATTCCATGGAGACAGAGTATAGAGCATAGTAGAGCAGGAGAAAATTCAAATTAAGGGATAAGAGGAAAGCCCTTATATTTCTTATGTCTGTGGGTTGTTGTGGTATGTTTTCTAAGAACATGATCTTAGCTTTTTCTCCACAAGAGATCTCCTTTTGGGATCTGTCAGCTTGAGGTCAATGTTATTTTATAGCAAGCTTCTCTCAAGTTTTCCTTTATCGTTTTGTGGAGAGCATCTCTACCTAGTCAGCAGTTCTGAGCTCAGGACTCCCCAAGTCCACGTGCAGACAGATGAGCCCCTAAGCCGGCTCTGCATCTCCCTTTTCAGGAGAGAAAGCTGCATGTCATCGGTAGAATTGTGGCATCAGTGAAAGCCATGATTTTCATGGTTATAACAAGCTTGACAATTCCTGTGTTAGGATTTGATTACTGCATTAATAGAATGCAGACTCGAGACATAAAAATTCCTTCTTTCTGCTTGGTATCCTTCTCTTTACCCAGTTGCAAATTTCATTTTTAAAGGCTTATTTAGATGTTCAAATCATTTTGGGACCATGGCAGTTTAGAAATGCATGAAATTAAACTTGCTCCTTTTACTATCAGAGTGTCAATAATCAGAACTGATCATTTCATCTGCAACATAATGGTCATTCTGAAGGATAAGTGATAGAAATTTCTAACATATACAAGATAGTCTCTCTATTTTAAGAATATAATATTTTTAAAGGAGGCTTTTGGTTTTTAGCAAACATGGGGAATGCTGAATTGTCATACAATAAAAAAAGACCATTGCAGAGCTCCCTGGGAAGGTCTGTTTTTCTCAGAATGCAGCTCTCTGTGTTGTCATGGAGAGTGGCATGCCACCCATTGATGAGAGGGAGTCAGGGTTGCGTGGCAGGCTGTGTACTGCCAACACATTCATCCACGCTGTACCTTGGCCTCAAGCGTCTTTCGTCCATTGCTTAACTGACCTGGCAGATACCAGGCATGCCTGGTGGGAGCCGGATGGCAGGTCAGGAACAGCTGGGGTAAGGCAGATGGCAGCCTGCGTGTCTCCAGGTCCCAGGTTGGCAGCCAGGCTAAAGAGGAAGGACCAAAAAAGCTTCATTTTTCAATAAGCAGAAATATCCCGATGGTTCCTTAGAAGGTGAGCACACTACCCGAGGCCTGCATAGTAAGAATCCATGTCTGCCTGCAGAAGGAAGGGAAGGTGGGAGTTTGGTAGGAGGGAACAACATTAGTGAGTTTAAGCAGTAGTGCTTTTCCTTTGAGTGCATAGAGATTGTGTATTACAGCAATAAAAGGAAATTTAAAATCTTTCTGTTAGCATGTTGCCAGGTCTCATTATGTTTGAACATTATTAAGAAGAGAGGAAGAGCCCGTGGGAGGTACATGACTCCTAGAACATTTTTTAGAAACTCTTCCATACTTGAATGTTGCCAGGTGCTTGATTTAAATCTTATTTGTGGATCCTTACCACAGGCCTGGGAGAGTTTCTTACTGCTTGTGGCTCTGCGTCAGAGAACAGCAGATTGTCAGGGGTGTTGTCCTTGCCTTGCCAGAGACCCCTTGGAGCTTTGTGATGAGAGTTAGGGCGAGAACCCTCAGCCTCCGTGCCTTCAGACTTTGAACTTCTTTCCCCGCTGGTCTTATTATTTCAGCCTGGAGACTGGTGAGGGGTGACCTTGGAGGCTGTTTTCCTGGCTTTGGTCTAACATTCCACCTCATTTCCCAGAGTGATCTCACACCTCAGATACGCTTTTATTCCTTGTGTGATGAGGCTCTTATCCTAGGAGTTCATAGCAGTCCATGCTGCTGCAAGCTTCTGTGTACAAGTGTTTGTGGGGACGGATGCTTTCATTTCTTTGGAGTAAATATCTGGGAGTGGGATGGCTGGAGCATATGGTAGGTGTACGTTTTCCGAAGTGGTTATACCATTTTCCAGTCCCCACAGCACTTCCAGGTCCTCCACATTCTTGCCAGCACATTTAGCCGTGCTAATAGGGTTTAGTGATACCTCATTGTGGTTTTAATTTGTATTTGCCTAATGGCTAATGATGTTGAGCATCTTTTCATGTGCTTATCTGCCATCCATATATCTCCTTTGGTGAAATGTCTTCAAATCTTTTGCCCATTTTTTAAATTAAGTTGCTCGTTTTCTTATTATTGAATTTTGAGAATTCTTTTTCTCAGTCTTGTCTTTTTATTCACTTAACTGTGTTTTTCGAAGAGCGATTTTTATTGTTGATGGGAGTCGAGTTTGTCAATTTTTTTTCTTTTATGGATTGTGCTTTTAGTGTCAAGGAAATTTTTGACTAACTCAACACCACAAAGATTTTTCTCCTATGTTTTGTTTTAGAAGTTTCAGTTTTAGGTTTCACAGTTAAGACTATGATCCGTTCGGAGTTATTTTTTGTATGTAGTATGAGGTAAGGAGCAAAGTTAATTTTTTGGCATAAGAATACCTAGTTGTATCAGCACCATCTGCACTGAATTACCTTTGAATCTTTGTCGAAAATCAGTTGTTCATCTACATGTGAGTCTATTTCTGGACGTTTTGTTCCATTGATCTCTGTTCCATTGTCAGTCTTGATGCCAATGCCATACTGTCTTGATGGCTGTAATCTTAAAATTAGGTAGTGTAAGTCCTCCAACTTGATTCTTTTCCAAAATCGTTTAGGCCAGTTTAGATCTTTGCATCCCACAGCAATTTTAGATTCACCCTGTGTGTGTGTATGTGTAAGTACACACACACACATATGTACACACACATTCATACATACATAATTAATGTAGAGAAACTAGGAACAAGATCAGTTCAAGAAATGTGTATTGAATGCCTAGTATATATTTAGAAACAAGAAGGATAAGAGGGAAGATTGTAAAGGATATGAAGGGAGATTGATTTTATGAAAGTCGGTAATCATTCTTTTTCCACTGAAGGCAAATATAAACTGCCCTGACAGAATTTGAGATGGAAGTACATGAAGACAGATTTTATGTCTGTAAGACAAATGATTCTCAGCTCTGTTTGTAAGGGAAGTTCTGAAGCCAAAGAAGTCTTTTTTTTTTTTTTTTTTAACAATTTATTTATTTATTTTTCCCCCAAAGCCCCAGTAGATAGTTGTATGTCATAGTTGCACATCCTTCTAGTTGCTGTATGTGGGACGTGGCCTCAGCATGGCTGGAGAAGCGGTGCGTCAGTGCACATCCGGATCTGAACCTGGGCCGCCAGCAGTGGAGCGCGTGCACTTAACCGCTAAGCCACAGGGCCGGACCCAAAGAAGTCTTAAGAGGAGTATTTTTTTGTGTGTGTGTGTGAGGAAGATCAGCCCTGAGCTAACATCCATGCTAATCCTCCTCTTTTTTTTTTTTTTTTTTTTTTGCTGAGGAAGACTGGCTCTGAGCTAACATCTATTGCCAATCCTTCTCCTTTTTTTTCCCCCAAAGCCCCAGTAGATAGTTGTATGTCACAGTTGCACATCCTTCTAGTTGCTGTATGTGGGACACGGCCTCAGCATGGCCGGAGAAGCGGTGCGTCGGTGTGGGCCCGGGATCTGAACCCAGGCCGCCAGTAGTGGAGTGCGTGCAGTTAACCGCTAAGCCACGGGGCCAGCCAAGAGGAGTATTTTTTAATTTGCCAGAACTGTGGGCTGTTCAAAGGGAAGGATATGATATAATCACCACAGTCAAAAAGATTGTGAATTGACTGGGGAGAACTAGAAATGTGGAACAATTCAAAATCAACACAAACCCAGGATATGATAAATGTGTAAATTGACTATATATGCAGCAAAATGTGTGTTTTAGAGAAAACATGCTTTGGGCAGGCTGGAAGCGGAGTTGATGTCATTATCAGCAAACATTCATCAGAGAGGTAGAACTTGAGACAGCCTTGAAGACTGGGTGAGAAGCAGCAGGAGCGCCTGTGGGAGAGGAAACTAGCAGTGCAGGTGCAGTTTGTAGGGTGGGGCGGGGCCCGGCTCTGTGCGGGGTGACGGGGCTGTCCGAACCTGTTGGGGAGCAGTGGGGAAGAAGGCAGCAGATTACAGAGGGAGGAGAGTGCTGGCAGGGGAACGAGAGTATAAAATCTGTCATTTCCGTGCATGGCTAGTAGATAGATGCATTGGTACAACTTCTGTAGAGAGAACTTTGGCAACATCTGTCAAAATTACGAATGCACATACCCTTTGACCCAATAATTTCACCTCTACGAATTTAGCCTCCTGATAAACTCACACACATGTGAAATAACATCCATTATAAACAGTAAAAGATTATGTCCATCAATAGAGGCCTGGTTAATTATTCTACAGCCATACAGTGGAATACTGTGCAGTGATTGAAAATAAAGCCAGCTTTATTTGTATTTTGTATGGAACAAGTTGTAAATTGCATTAAGGGAAAAAAACAAGGTATAGAACTTTTTGGTTACATTACCACTGTGGTTTCTGTGTGTATGTAATTTGTATATATGTGCTTTGATAACATAGGTGTAGATATGTGCCTATGTGCATAGACTGTCTCTGGAATGATACAGACACACAGAATCTGGTAACATTGCTTTCTTTGGGGGAAGAGACCTGGGTGACTTTTCACTGAATGCTCGCTTATGCCTTTTGAATTTTATATCATGGATATATATTACTCAAAAAATATTTTTAAAAAGATCCCCAAGATAGTTAGTCATCAGTAGATTCTTGAGAGGTGTATATCGTAATAAAAGTATTTCAAGAATATTTATAACAGTACATTTTGGGTTAAAAGAGGTAAGTGTTGGAGAGAAATTGTCTATGCATAAGGTGATAAAAGGCCTGTCCTGTGGTAGTTGACAGTGGAAATGAAGAGAGAAATGTTTTGCACATAGGAGGGAAAAAATCAGTCAACAGCGTTCATGACAGGTTGAATATAAAGATAGGAAACAAGGAGGGTCAAAAATGAACTGAAGGGGCCAGCCCGGTGGCGCAAGCGGTTAAGTGTGCGCGCTCCACTGCGGCGACCCGGGGTTCGCCAGTTCGGATCCCGGGCACGCACCAACGCACCGCTTGTCAGGCCATGCTGTGGCGGCGTCCCATATAAAGTAGAGGAGGATGGGCACGGATGTTAGCCCAGGGCCAGTCTTCCTCAGCAAAAAAAAAAAAAAAAAAAAAAAAGGAGGATTGGCAGATGTTAGCACAGGGCTGATCTCCTCACAAAAAAAAAAAAAAAAAAATGAACTGAAAATTGAACCTCAGCTAATGAGAAAATGGCTAGTCCACTGATAGAAGTATTGAACCAGGAGCAGATTTAGAAGACAGCAAGAGGGTGGGTTTTTCATTGTACACACACATTTCTAAGTTTTCTGCATCATGTCTTATGCTTGCTGACAACATTTGAACCCTCTGAGAGGAACTGACCACAGACCTTTGAAGATAGAACAGTTACCTACATTAGGGTCTTCCTGGTGTCCTGGTACCAGCTGGGAAATTATAGAGTAGGTGATCTCTGAAGTCCTGCTGACTTTCAGAGTCTGTGACATCGAGAGCTGGGAGAACTGAGCAGTTTCCTCAGAGCCGTGTGACAAGTCCAGTCCCGGGCTACAGGTGAGGGTCCGACCTCAGGTTCCGAGGCTCATCAGCTGGACAGCGTCTCTCTTTGCCAGTTCTCTTTCCTGAGGCAGTCCAGGTAATAAACCAGATGGTAAAGACACAATGAATACTTAAATACCTCCTAACAAAGTGACATAAAGTTTGTTAAACCCAAAAATACCTAGTGTGTACAGAGGTTCAACAGTAAATGCGTAATCATAAAAAAAACAAATTGCTGAAAAGAGCCTGAAGGAATCAGGAGGGCAGAGAGAGAGTCAGGTGACCTGGATTTTAGGACTGATTTAGTTCCCACTTTGATCTGTAACGTGGAACCAGTTGATGAACTCTCTGGACACCAGCTTCCTGGATGAGCAGATGACCTTGGATGCATCCCAGGGCACCTTACGCACCTGAAATGTGGTGTTTCTCGGGCTCACTACAGAAGCTGGACTTCATCACCACAAGCCGCAGACTTTGAAAGCATGAGGTTCTGGTCTTTGTTTAGTTTCTCACTCAGAACTTTATTTACTTAAGTAGTGGAATTGAAGTTTCAGCCACCTAACCATGAATGTCAAAAGAAAAACTAACAGATGTAAAATTAAACAGCACAAAGTATGAGGGGATATCTTCATCTCCTGGATTTGGGGGGGCAGGCTCTGTTTTACCATCTTATTTGTAAACACCTGTAGTAAATTTCTTGGTATGAGCAGTTGGGCATTCTTATTTTCCAGAGAGCTAATTTTTCTGCTGTATTATTTGACATTTTCCCATCATCTTTCTCTGGCAGGCCTACAAAGCACCTACTTTTGATGCCTTGCGTATACATGGGATTTAAAAGGAGAGAGCTAAAGCAGATCTACTCTAATAGCTGCAAAACCCTCTGTGGATTAAAGCTGAAAAAACCCTACAGTTTCCTATAAAAAGATATATCACAAGTAGTGTTTTCCAGAGCATAAAGTCCTTTGATCCAAAATCTCTTTACTGGCTATTTTCATAACTGTGAAGTCATAAACAAGGTGCCAGGAATTAGAGCTGTAGGGCAGAGAGGCAGAACTAAATATATTGTCTTATATTTATTAAACAAAGAGACTTAAGTAGGGTTTTGCATTAAGGTGGTTAGATTTGAAGATAATTAAGAGACCCTTCCAGGAGCTGGCACAATATCTAAGGGAGAGATGAGTAGATAAACAGAAGCTTCAAGAAGACCTTTGTGGGAACAGAAGTTTCAGTTGATTGCATCATGAGGTTTGAGGCCAGTGGCAAGTAAATTCTGAGTATTTCCAGATGCTCTGTGTCTCGGCAAGAGGGCATTTGAGGAGCTAGAAGTGTTTGATGTGAATTCTCTCTAGTGGTCTTGGCTGCTCTCATCTTCATGATAGATTTCCAGTTGTGTTTGTTTTTGCCAGACAAATTTTATATTTTGAGGTCTATCCTGTTCTTCTTTTTAATAGCAATGCTGATTTAATAGCCACCACCATTTGATGGCTAGTTTGGGGCAAGGCTGGGACTTAATGCCAGGTCTTCCAACTGCAGGCCGTTACAGCGCACGAATAGTATGCTTACTCCACACTGGCTGTTAAATGGCTCAGTGATGGATGCTCCCAAAAGGTGAAACTCAAATCAGCCATTATTCTTCGTTCATAAAAGCCCAGGCAGAGTTTTGATAGGAAGAACACTGAAATTATTTGTTAAAATGAGAATGTTGTGGATCTCGTGCATAGAGGTTACCATAGTCCTCCACGTGCTGAGTTAACAGCAGGTAATAACAGTTAACGTGTGTGGCACGCTTACACAGTGCTTTCAGGCTCCAGCCGGAATGGACTCCTGTTCTCTGAATGTGCCCTGTGCTTTCGGATCTTGGCCCTGTCCCCCATCTCCTTCTAATAGAACACAACCTGTCTTTTCAGGCCTGTCCCAGATTCTGCTACATCCATAAACTTGCCCTGATTTTCACCATTTGGATATGATCTCTCTGACCCCCTTGTATAGAAGTTTCTTTTGTCTGTTCAGGGGTACTTATTTTGTTTTTCTCTTGACTAGTGAGAAGTAGGGGCTTCTTATTTTTCTCTGCTTGAGGAGCAGTGCAGTGTGGTAGGTAAGAGCGTGGCCTCTGGAGCCAGTCCGCCTGCATTCCAGTCCCGACTGTGCCCTCTGTTAGCTGCATGGTGTAGTCACTTCCGTTCTCTGCCCCTTGGTTTCCTCACCCATGAAATGGGGATTGAAGTAGTGCTTGTGCTTTGGGACACTTATGAGACCGAAAGGCATAAATACATTATACTTAGAACTGTGTTGGGTCAGAGACGGTCGGTGCTCAACAAATTTGAGCTTTAATGTTGTCTGTACTAGATTGTAACATCTTGAAGAACAAGGACTATTCTTTCCCCATATTTCTCTTGGGGAAAATGTATTTTGAACTCTGATTTAGATTTCTAAGATTAGTGGTCCCCAGTCGTCTTCACCATCCCAACCCCAAAGGCATCAAGGTGCAAAGATTATCAGGTGTTATTGGGATCTTATGATCACCAGGAGGTTGACACCCAGGAGGAGAGGACTTCACAGTCGGGGAGGCTGCCTGATCCTGAAGGACGACTGAAGAAGGTCTCATTTATAATATACTCATATTGCTAAGCTTCCAGCGGCCAGAAACCAGAAGGGGGCAGCAGAAAGTAGTGTCTTCCCGTCTGTGCAGAAAGGGAGAAGCCGCAAGAGGGTGGTTCCCAGCGAGGAACTACCTGCACCCAAACCGATCTTTGATAGACACTATTGAATCAGTAATCAAAATTCAGGTCATACAGAAAGAGCATGACAGGAAACACGTAAACAGGTGAGGTAGACATTGAGGGGCTGCGTCTGATTGGGCTCTGCTGTCTGGAGTGCATGGGAGCAGCTCAGAATGCCTGAAGAGGTTTAATGTGTCAGCATCCCCCACTGTTTGTTTTATTTTACTCTTTTTTTCCCAGCTGTAGAAGCTGAGTAAGAGTTTCTATTTGTGTAGCCTTCTGTTATATGGAAAACTGGGCTGACTGCTGTGGCCCTCAGGATAAGTTAGAATAGACAGATTTTTCCATACTTTTTAAATTATTTTTTGCTTATGAAAAAAGTAATTACATACTTTTTTTTTTTCAACTTATAGAGGAAAAGTCACTTGCTTTTTAGTGTGTTTCTGGCCAGGCTTTTGAATACATCTTTCTATTTTATTTGTTTTAAACTGTTTGACACTGACTCTCAGATTTCATCTATCAATTCAATTCCAACCAAAATCTCAGCAGAATTTTTTGTGGTACCTGAGAAGATTATCCTAAAAGTTAAATGAAAGAGTAAAGGGCCAAGAATAACTAAGACAGTTTTCGGAAGACTGAGATAAAATGACTAGTCTACCAGATAGATAACAAGACTTAGAAAGCTACGATAAATAAAATGAGCTGTGGTCTTAGACAGACTAGTGGGACAGAAGGAGAGAGCCCAGAAATGGATCTGTACACACAGGGAAGTTTGAGAGGTTTTACACATCAAAGAATGGATTCATTAATAAATGGTGCTTGGATAATTGATTGTGTGGGGAAAAAATTAATTCCTACCTCAAAACACACATGTACACACATGTTTTGTTTAGGTAGATTAAAAACTTAAATGGAAAAAGCATAAAACTTTTAGAAACAAATATAGGAGAATATTAATATTTGTATGGTGTTGTGAAATATTTTTTCAACAAGACACAAAAAACATAACTGATAAAAGATTGATAAGTTTTAATGCATTCAAATTAAAAAATTCTGTACCACAAAAGACACCATTGACAAACTAAAAGACAAGGGAAAGATTTGCAATGCATATAACTGACAAAGATTAGTATCTAGAATACCTCTAGAGATCCATAAGATAAGAAGATAATCCAATAGAAAAATGGATAGAGGATATGAACTAGCAATTCACAGAATTAAAAAACATAATGGCTGTAAATATGTGAAAAGACACTCACTCTCATTAGCAATCAGGTAAATTGCAGATTAAAATGCTGTATATCTTCACATTTATCAGGTGCAAAAATGAAAAGTCTTGACAGTAATTGGGGCAAAGGAGAGAAGCAACAGGAACTCTGATCACTACTAGTGGGAGTCGAAAGTTGAATAGCCACCTTGAAGATAAAGTAAAAGTGGGGATGGGCGTGGTCTTCTACTCAGCATTCGACTCCTAGGAAGATACCTTAAAGAAACTCTGGCAAGTACAAGGATTAAGTTATAAGAATCTTCGTTGTAGCGTTGTTCATAACAGTAAACAACTGGAAGCAATCTAAGTGTTCATCAACAGGAAAATAGACAAGTGTGATGGACTCACACAGTGGAATACCATACAGCAGTGAGAAAGAAGGAACGAAAGCTGTACACGTCAGCATGGTTTTCTCAAAAACATAATGAGTGAAGAAAGCATGGTGAAGAATCACACACGCAATGTGATGCCATTTATGCAGTTTGAGAACCTGCAAAGCAATACCATAGCTTGTATGTTTATTTGGATACATGTGCAGTCATCTGCTGCATAATGACGTTTCAGTCAATGACGGACTGCATAGATGACAGGGGTCCCATAAGATTAGCACCATTGAGCCTAGGTGTGTAGAAGGCTCTACCATCTAGATGTGTATAAGTGCACTCTATGATGTTCGCACAATGACACATTTCTCAGAAGGTATCCCCGTCCTTGAGTGACGCATGACTGTGTAAAGTGTGACTGTAAAACTATGCCCAAGAATGATAAACAAAAAATTCAGGATTTTATTCACCTGTGAAGGACAGTGGGGTAGGAATAGGATCAGGTGATGTATATAGGGAGGCGTCAACTGTATCTGTAATGCTTTGTTTTTTAAAAAAGAAAGTCTGAAGTAAGTGTGACGAGATTTTAGGATTTGATGAAGATGGGTAGTTGGGTACATGAGTGTTATGTTCTCTATACTTTTCTGAATGTTTAAAGTACTTCATAATGTTTAAATCTCTTCTCCCACCACACAGAAATAAATCCATTTTCATATTTGTTAAAAAATTTATTTAAACAGATTTGAGGCTAATTCCTTCTCACTTCCTCCTTGAAAAATCCTGAGGTGGACTGGCCCAGCTTGGGTCAGAGTCCATTTTGGCAAGAAAGGTAGGGTGATATTCGTGGGCCTGCTTGGGCCGGATAACCACGCCCTTTCTAAGGATAACGGTCTCAGGCCTGGTGCAGCTCTTCTATACACAGCGCTTTAAAAACATCGAAACTCTTCTGAGCTCACAGGCTGCACACAGACAGGCTGCTGGCTGGGTGTGGCCCATAGGCCCTAGTTTGCCAACCCTTTATCTACCCCCACCTACTTCCCTGTCCTTAAAATTTTCAGAGGGAAAAAATCCCAGGGTATCATTTCATCCATCCTTAACTGTTTTGTTGTTTTGTTTTGAGGGGAAAAAAGTAAAAACTAAGGCTTAAACTACTTCCTGAGCTATCTGATTTTGCAGTGGAGCTTGAGGAGGAACAAAAAGTTGGATGGCTATTTTGTTTCCCAGGATGAGCGTGGACATAATTATCGTCGGCCTGTAACAAATGCTGGATAACAGCAGGTGGCTGGCATGGGCTCTTTTCTTACACAGGGTCTGGAAGGAGAAAGATGACCTTGTGAACTGGTAGACGCGACTGACCACAGATGTTTACTGAAACTGATAACTTGACCTTTTCTGTAGGCATTTCTTTTACGTGACTACTATACAATGATTACAATCAGAACATTTTACAGTAATACAATAGTGTGATGTAATACACAGTCCGTATTCAAATTTTGTCAGTTGCCTCCTAGTGTTCTTTATGGATATTTTTTTTCCTAGTCCAGGATCCAACCAGGTCACCCATTATATGTAGTTGTCATATCTCTTTAGTCTCCTTTAATTTGGAACAGTTCCTTGGCCTGTGTGTGTGTGTGTGTGTGTGTGTGTATGTGTGTGTTTCTTGACCTTGACGTTTTTTAAGATACAGGTCAGTTATTCTGTAGAACGTCCCTCAATTGAGGTTTCTCTGATATTTCCTAGGAAGAAAGGAGTTTGTGAACAGGAGTAGCTCAGAAGTGATGTTGTGTTCTTCTCGGTGCCTCTTATCAGGAAATGCTTATTGATGGTTCATTCCTGTCTTGGTGACATTAATTTTGATCACCTTGCTAAGGTGGTATCTACCAGATTTGGCCAATATAAATTCAGTTTTCCCCTTTGTAAATAGTAAGCTATGTGTGGGGAGATACTTGGAGATTATGAGCTATCCTGTTCCTCATCAAACTTCCCCCCCTAATATTGGCATCCTTTGATGGTTTTCTAATTGTGTCATTCCTTCTGTATTTTAGTGAGCATTCTACTGTAAGAAAGAACTTGTCCTTTCCCCTCATTTATTTATTTATTCATTTATTTCTATCATAAGGACTCACGATTTTATTTTATTTGGTAAATTATAATCCATTACTTATTTTGATGTTCAAAATGTCCCAGATTTGGTCAGTAGGAGACTCTGTCTCATGCATTGTTTTGATATGTCCCCATCATTCTTTGAGTATTTTCTTATTTTCTAACACAAAAGATCTTTTACTCTCATCTTATACTTTACCTGCCCCAGCCCTGGAATCAGCCATTTTCCCAAAGTGCCCTGGTTCTCTGTAGAGGAGAATGGTATTGAGAAGTCAAAATCTGCTTGTTAGGTGTGCTTATTGCTATTGGGGTATCATTGTTCCCAGGATTTCTCAGTAGACATAGCTAGAAAATATCGATCTGTCCATCCATCCGTCTGGCATCTGTATGTATGCTTTAAACTGTCTTTATGCTGATGCCTCCAATTCCAGTCTAACAGTTCAGGTTTCGATTTAGACTTGCCCCTTCCCTTATTTAGTAATTCCTCCCTCTGGCAGTGAGGAATCTGATTTTCGTTATTTGTCGTATATCTGTTTTGCAGACGTTTTCTCCTAATATAAGGCTTTTCTATTTAGTTTCTTTCTTTTTTTTTTTTTTTGATGAGGAAGATTGTCCCTGAGCTAACATCCGTGCCAGTCTTTCTCTACTTTTTTGTATTTGGGATGCTGCCACAGCATGGCTTGACGAGCAGTGCATAGGTCCATGCCTGGGATCCAAACCCGAGAACCTCAGGCAGCTGAAGCAGAGCGTGCAAACTTAACCACTACGTCAGTGGGCTGGCCCCCCTATTTAGTTTCTTAATGGCGAGTTTTGATGAGCAAAAGTTTTTAATTTTGATGAAATCTAACTTAGCCATCTTTTATTTTATGGTTATTGTTTTGTGTCCTAATAGTTATTGCCTATCCCTTGGTCATAGATATTCTTCTGTTTTCTTCTTAAAAAGTTATAAGTTTAGATTTTATGACTCAATTTAATTTTACATCTCAAACCAATTCTTGTGTATAGTGTGTGATGTGTTGGCATTTATTTTTTTTCATATAGGTGTTTCTGTTTTCTGTATTCTTTCCATTGATCTGTCTATACTAATGCCAATACCACACTCCTAATAACTGTAAGTCTTGAAGCTAATTATTGTAAGTTCTTCAACTTTGTTCTTTTTCTCTATTATTCTGGTTATTTTAGTTCCTTTACCTTTCCATATACATTTTGGAATCAGATTGTTGATTTCTTTTAAACAGGCCTGCTGGGATTCTGATTGGGATTTTATTAAATCTATAGATGAATTTAAGAAAATGTGGGAAATCTTAATATGAAGTCATAAAATACTGAGTCTTCCAACCCTTGAACCATGGTTAGACTCCTTTGTTGTTGTAGTTGTTTTTAGGTCTTCTTTACTTTCTCTCAGCAATACTTTATAAATTTCAGTGTAGGCATCTTGCAAGTCTTTTGTTAAATTTATTTCTAAGCACTTTATGGGTTTTGATCTTATTGTAAGTGAAGTTATTTTTCTAAATTTCATTTTCCAGTTGTTACTAGAAAAACAATTGATTTTTGTATCTTGACCTTGTATCCTGAGACCTTGAAAAATTCCCAATTAGTTCTAGCAGTTGTTTATAGATTTCTTAGTGTTTCCTACATATCCGATCGTGGTATCTGTGAATAAAAATACATTTATGACTTTCTTTCCAAATTTTAGACCTTTTAATTTCTTTTCTTGCCCTATTGCACTATCTAGGACCTCTAATACAATGTTGAATAAAACTAGTGGAAGCAGATAATCCTTGCTTTGTTCCTAGTCTTGGTGGAAAGTGTTTAATATTTCACCATTAAGAATGATGCTAGCTATAGGTTTTTCATAGATGCCCTTTATCAGCATGAGGAAGTTCACTTTTATTCCTAGTTTCCTGACAGTTTTTATCGTGAATGGATGCTAAATTTTGTTAAATACTTTTTCTACAAATATAGAGGTGAACATACGGGTTTTTGTTTTCCATTCTGTTATAATAGTGAATTACTTTGATTGGTTTTCAAACGTTAAACCAGCCTTGCATTCATGGGATGAACTCCCAAGAATATATTGTCCAGATGTATTAAAGTTAATTTGTTGATATTTGTGTTTATGTTGTGGGTAATACTGGTGTCTAAATTTCTTTGCTTATAATGCCCTTGTGTGGTTTTGGTATCAGGATTATGTGATGTCATAAAATGTATGTGAAGTGTTCTCTCCTTTTATTTTCTGAAATTTTGTATAAAATTTATATCATTCTTCAATATTTGATAGCATTCACCAGTGAAGTCATCTGGGCCTGGGGTTTTCCTCTTAAGAAGATTTTAATTATAAATTAATATTTTTGAACAGATATATGGTTTCCCCATGTAGTTTCATTTTGTATTTTTCATTGTTGGTGAAGTTGACATGTTCTTATATGCTTAAGAGTCATTCATATTTCTGTGAACTTTCTTTTTTGTCTTTTTTCCTGTCTTTCTACTGGCTTGTGGGTCTTTTTCTTATTGATTTGTAGGACCTCTCAATGTTTAGGGGGCCGGCCCAGTGGTGTAGAGATTAAGTTGCACAGTCTGCTTCGGCAGCTCGGGGTTTGCCGGTTCAGATCCCTGGCGCAGACCTATGCACCACTCATCACGCCATGCTGTGGCGTGGTGTCCCACATACGAAACAGGAAGATGGGCACAGATGTTAGCTCAGGGACAATCTTCCTCACCAAAAAAAACAAACAAAAATCAGTGTTTAGGGATTAGCCTTGAATTGATGAATATCTTTCTCATTTCTTTTTGTTTTTTAAAATTACTTTGCCACCCTAAGCATAGTTGTTAAGTTCTTGTGCTCCGCTTTGTCAGCCCAGGGTTCGCGGATTTGGATCCTGGGTGTGGACCTACACACCGCTCATCAAGCCATGCTGTGGTGGCATTCCACCTACAAAAATAGAGGAAGATTGGCACAGATGTTAGCTCAGGGACAATCTGCCTCACCAAAAAAATTAATTAATTAATTGAATTGAATTGAATTACTTTGCTTTACAGTAGTTTTTTCTATGTAGGCATTTTTATTTTTTATATAATTGAATTTATCAATCTTTCTTTTATGGCTTTTGTGTCAGACTAAAAATGACATTCTCCATCCCAAGACATCTTCCCATATTTTCCTTCGGTGAAAGTCTGCTTTCATTTTTCACATGTGAATATACAACACACCTGGAGTTTTGGTTTAATTATGTGAGGCACAGATCCAGATATGCACGTAGCCCCACATGTGCATCAAACAAATGGCGACCCAGTTACCCTAACAACATTTATTGAATAATCCCTCTTTTGCCTACTAGTATGGTATGCTGCCTTATCATAAATGAATTTCTGGTTTGGGTTTGGATGTGTCTCTGAACTTTCTGTGCTGTTCCACTGATCTGCCTTTTCATCTAATAGCATCATACTTGTTTTAATTATCGTCACTTCCTAATATGTTTTAATAGCTGAGGGAAAAGTTCACAATTCTGTCCATGTCTTTGCTCAACCTCCATTATCCCACTTTCTCCTATGTTTAACAACCTTGTTAATTGTTAGAAGTATTTTCCAAATACTCTATTTGAATCTACATTCCCTCCTCCCTCTCCATAGTTGGGGGGCTCATGTGATGGTTGAAAATCTCAGATATGGGACCAGGACCTCAAATAGCCTTGACGTCATCTTGGTGCAAATAAGAAAAAGACTATCTCTTCTGGACAAGTAAATTAGGAAAAAGTACCTTTTTCTGAATGACGTGGTGTTGTACCTGATTACATAGTTGGTAGGGCCAGTTTTAGTCCCTATTCACACCTTTGGGCTGTGCTCAAAATGAACCACTTTACAAAGCAAACCTATACATAACAGTCTTGAATTGTCCTGCAGCATATAAAGTCAGTGAAAGAATTACCAGGAGAGCCCGATGCTGCATATTCCTTCCCTTGCCTCCTCCTCCGCCTCTGAGCTGCTGCCCCAGAGCTGGTTGTTACATCATTCAACAGTGTGCTTCCTTAGGTCGGAGTACCAGTGGCTCTTCACACTAACTGCCTGCCTGCAGGAATGCTCGGTCATATGGGGATGAGAGGAGTAAACCTCTCTAGAGTCCAGTTGGCCACTCATCGGTTGCAGTGACATTGTGGGTCATCAAGATAAAGGTCAAATAATAGTACTTACCAAAGTACGTTGTCATCTTGTTTTTGTTTGTCATCCTCACATAAGCACCTGCAGCATTGAAAGGGCAGATACTGGTTGTGCCCTTCTTTTGTGGATGAAGGAAGTAATCCAGAGAAGAAACATTTCCGAGGTCAGACAGCTAGTGAGTGACAGCAGAGGGCCTTGATCATGTCTTTTGAAGTGTGGGGTTCTTCCTCTAAGCCTGAAGGAACACTTATTTCCCAAATCACTGAATCTCATAAAAACATCATTTGTCAGCTCCACAAACATCCAGGCAGGTTAAATTAAATCATCATGAAATCGTGGTGATACGTTTCATCCTCCTGAAAGTACACCCTCGTATTTCTGGCATGTTCCTGTCACCTTCCATAGTGCTGCCAAAACACTTCCTATTGAGAAACACTCATGGTGCAAAGAGAATCATAATATCTTTTTAAGGATGAAGGCAAAAGTTGCCTAGTATTTGTTTTGATTTGTTAGTAGAGGCCTGTCAGCCTCTGAGCTTTTAGAAGATTGGAAGAAAGACAGTGATTTTGAGAGTAAGGTTATATTGTGATATAATTGTATGATAAGTTTGTCATGTTTATGATTCCAAAATTTGATATTTTAAGGAGTTGACTTCTAGATTTTTTTAGGGTGATCTTTCCCTACCATAGGAACAAAGTTAGCTTTCAACTCTCCAGACACAGTGTAGATTTGAAACAAGTAGGGAACTGCTGAGGCTGGCTTTGGTGCCGTGTTTACTGAGGTTGGGAGTCACTGTGAAAGTAGTTTTTAGTGCCTTTAGATTGTTTTTCCCTCTGTCTCTATTTTCATTTCTAAGTATTAACTTTCTTTGCAGATAGTAATCATTTGGGGTCTACTGTCAGATCTTTTTGGCCAAGTATTTTGCAGTGATCCACATAAGTCACCACATGTTTATTTGGAAAGCAGCATCTAAGCACACATTTTTTTTTAAAGATCTTGATATCTTATTACTGCAAGATAATACAGATTCTTTTTAATTTGTTTTGATATCTGCAGATTTGGCAGCAGTAAATTTTATTTTGACTTTGAAAAAATGTATTTCTGGAGAACCACCAATCTAAGGTGGACTTTTTGAGGATAATGATTATATCTGATTTGATTTTGTATCCCCAGCACTTATCTGTGCCTGGAACATACCTGAGCCTCAAGAAATATTTGTTGAATGAATGACAGAATGAACTCTATAAACAGTTAATGCCATTTAAAATCCTGACTGTATACACATTGTCTTCCTCTGTTCATACATTGTTTGAACCCATTTAATGAGCAAGTAACGCTAAATTTTTTTGGCAGTTTCAAATAAATTTCATTGTGAAACAGAACATCAGTCTAGGGAAGCAGTGTGGTGCAGTAAGCTCTGGACAGGAATGGAAGTTCCGTATGGATCTACCAAAATGACTGTGGTCTGATTTCAGTTAAGTCAGGTCACATGACCTCGCTGACCTCAGGTTTCTCGTCTGTACAGTAAAGATGGGAAGTGTGTAGGAGTCACTCCACTCATACCTGTAGAGGTGCTCTGGGAAGGTTAGAGCATTCTAGAGGTACAAAAGGGCACCGCTCTCTGGACAGCTTTCCCTAGAGCTCTGGGCCCCACTTTGGGAAGGTTTGGGGGGCCTTTTGCTGTAAAGTTTAGCATGTTTTCTACTGTGAGAAAAGGTTCATGAACATAATAGTAACACATAGCACACTTCTGGCTCCTTCTGTATTGCTACTTCTGCAGTTCAATAACATTTTCCTTGTCATTTCTTTGCCCGTAGCTGGGAACTGAGTCAGCAGATACACAGAACATGAAAAAGCACGTGGTACCTCTTTGCGGACCTCCAGGTGCTGTTCAGCTCCTGCACTGGGGTTAGGGGTTGGGGCAGTTGTGTGTACTACCTCAGCGGTCCTGGAGGGAAGCTGATACAGATACCCACTTCCTTCACACAGCAGGAGTGGGTCAGACAAGGAAGGGCTGGGTCTTAGAAACAGGAGGAGGCCATGTGGATATCTGATTTTCCAGACCTGATGTCTTTTCGATTCTATGAGAATAAAGAAACTGCTGCTGCATAGGTGGATATATGTACTGTCTCAAATTATCACCCCTTTCTCTTCCTCTTCGTGATTTACTTCTGATTTCCTACAGTCTTTGGTTCATTTTTCATCTACTCTGCCAAGGCCTATTGTTTCTCCCTCCGCATTCTTGTGTCTTCCCCTTCTCTGTCCTATAGAATATCATCGTAGGTCATTCCAGCCTATGGAATATCAACCAAGCTCTGACCTGTTTTCTATTTCTGTTTCTAGTGTCCATATTCAACTTTTGTCTGTAGCAAACCTTCAAAGAAAAGAAAATATAAGTATCAAATTTTAAGTCAGACTCCTGCTTTCACTTCAAAAGTCTAATCATTTGTTTAAAATAAGGTATTTGACCTTAGTTAAATTCATTAATGTCATAGATCTACTTGAGTCTATGTCATATTCTTGAACCAAGTCATATTCTTGGTTTTCATACCAGAACCAGATTCCTTTTTCAATTAAGACAATAGATATCGCTTGTGTTTTACAAGTTATTTTCATGGCTCTTTGGATTTACAATTCCCAGTTGTAAAATAGAGATGTGAACATCATCATCCACTTATTTAGTAACTCTATGAGACATCTGTCCAAATAACCTTCCTTTATTGAGGTGATAAAGCTATGTGAGTCATATGTTCTGACAGTCATCAGGAGGTCCACTGTCATTCACTGGATGAGAAGTTGGAGGAGAAAGAAAATGATGATCCAGCATCCCCACCCCTGAAGCTCAGTCCTGTTCTGGATGTCACATATGTCAAGGAGAGCCCAGACTGTTTATATAATTTGGTTGCAACCTAATTTTCCAGCCAGATATCACTAATCCCTAACATAAACCCTACATTTATGGAATTTTCTTTCCTGGCTCATTCAGTTTTGCTGAACAAATATTAATTGTATTTCCTCTGGGCCCTGCTCTTGCCCTGGGGATTCATTCCTTTCCTTTTAAAAGTCTGCCAGATCTTAAGTGCCCAGACTCCATGGTGCCGTTTCAGGTCACTGCAGCCAGCAGTCACCTCCTGACTTGCACACTGGTAGCACGTAGTTTGCATCACTCAGGTTCCATTGGTCACATGTGGCCTAGCCTTGTGATATTATCAAATTGTGAGATTATCTACGTTTTGAGTAAACCCTATCTAGTAAAACTTGATAATTAGCAAAGGGTCTTAAAAAGTACCCTACATGCAATATATGTTCAGTAATTGCCTGTTAAATAAATAACTGAGTGTCTGCAGCTCTTTTTTCATGACACCTTGTTGCTGTCTTAAGCTGCAAGATCGGGATCATTTTTCCAGTTCTCCCCGTTAGAAGTACTCTGAATTTCATGTCTGAGTTCTCCTCTGTCTGGTTGCTCTGCCAGCCTTACACTTATTTCCTCCTTAAGCCCACTACTTACCTCATTTCTTCCAGTGTGTTAGTTTTGTAGGGCTGCTCTAGCAAACTACCACAAACTAGGTGGCCAGAAGTCTGAGATCCAGGTGACAGCAGAGTGGTGCTCTCCCTGAAGGCTCCACAGGAGCATCTGCTCCCTGCCTTCCTCTTAGCTCCTGGTGTTTCTTGGCTTGTAGACACACCACTCCAGTCTCTGCCTCTGCCATCACGTGGCATTCCCCGTGTGTGTGTGTGTGTGTGTGTGTGTGTGTGTGTGTGTCATCTTTTCTTCTAAGGACACCAGTTGTATTGGATTAGGGCCCCCCCAATGACCTCATCTTAACTTGATTACATCTGCAAAGACCCTATTTCCAAATAGGGTCACGTACACAGATACTGGAGGTTAGGACTTCAGCATATCTTTCTGGGAGACACAATTCAACCAGTCGTGCTCACACTCTCTCTTTCTCTCTCCTTTTTTTTTTAAATGAAATTCACATGTAAAATTAACCATTTTAAAGTGAACAGTTAGTGGTGTTGAGTACATTCACAGTCTTGTGCAGTAACCACCTCTGTCTGGTTCCAAAACCTTTCATCACCCTCAAAGGAAACTCCATACCCATTAAGCAGTTGTTCTCATCACCCCCTCTCCCCAGCCCCTGGCAACCAGAGTCTACTTTCTGTTTCTATGGATTTACCTGTTCTGGATATTTCCTATAAATGGACTCATACAATATGTGACCTTTTGTGTCTGACTTCTTTCACTTAGAATAATGTTTTCAAGGTGCATCCATATTGTAGCGTGTAGCAGCACTTCACTCTTTCTTATGGCTGAACAACATTCCCTTGTATGAATATACTGCAGTTTGTTGTCCATTCATCTATTGATGACAGGTTGTTTCTACCTTTTGGCTACTGTGAGTAGTGCTGTTGTGAACATGTGTGTGCATGTATTTGAGTACTGTTTTCATTTCTTTGGGGTATATACCTAGGAGTAGAATTGCTGGGTTGTATGGTGATTCTGTTATCTTTTGAGGAACTGCCAAACTATTTTCCACAGTGGCTGAAGCACTTTACTTTCCTATCAGCAGTGTACAAGGGTTCCATTTTGTACATATCCACACCAAGTTTTCCATTTTTTTATAGTAGTGCTCCTAGTTGGTATGAAATGGTATCTTATTGTGATTTTTTTTTGTGAGGAGGACTAGCCCTGAGCTGACATCTGATGCCAATACTCCCCTTTTTTCTTGAGGAAGATTGGCCCTGAGCTAACATCCATGGCCATCTTCCTCTACTTTATATGGGACACCGCCACAGCATGGCTTAACAAGCGGTGCGTCGGTGCGCGCCCGCGATCCGAACCTGCGAACCCCGGGCCCCCACAGCGGAGCGCAAGCACCTAACCACTTGCGCCACCGGGCCAGCCCCTTATTGTGATTTCGATTTGCATTTCCCTAATGACTTTCATGTTTGTTGACTGTTTGTATATCTTCTTTACAGAAATGTCTCTTGAAATGCTTTGCAGTTTTTTGACTGAGTTGTCTTTGTTGTTGATTTGTGAGTTCTTTATAGAATATTCTTGATACTAGACCCTTATCAATATATGATTTGCAAATGTTTTCTCCCACTCTGAAAGTTATCTTTTCCTTTTTTGGTAATGTCCTTTAATCCACAAAAACATTTAATTCTAGGGCCGGCCCCGTGGCTTAGCGGTTAAGTGCGCGCGCTCTGCTGCTGGCGGCCCGGGTTCGGATCCCGGGCGCGCACCAACGCACCGCTTCTCCTGCCATGCTGAGGCCGCATCCCACATACAGCAACTAGAAGGATGTGCAGCTATGACATACAACTATCTAGTGGGGCTTTGGGGGGTAAAAAGTAAATAAATTTAAAAAAATCTTTAAAAAAAAACAAAACATTTAATTCTGATGAATTCTAATTTATCTATTTTTTTCTTTTGTTCATGCTTTGGTGTCATATCTAAAAATCTATTACTAAATCCAATATCCTGAAGATTTACCCATGTTTTCTTCTAAGAGTTTTATGACTTTAGGTCTTATGTTTAGGTCATTGATCCATTTTGAGTTCCTGTTCCTGCTATGCCCAATACTGGATTCTGTGCGCAAACACCGAAGAGTACCTGCCCTTAAAGGTCTTATGGTCTGATGTTCTTTAATTCACTCTGTTACTGATATAGAAAAGCCCTAGGAGATAATGAAGGGGAAACACTTTGTTTTAAAAGGCATTACAAACCAGAATCTGCCTTTCATACTGTGAAACATGGTGCCTTGTGACCAAGAGGGAAAAACCTTGTCTTTGGTTGTTTTTTTTTTTCCGATAATGGTGTACCCAGTCATGAAAATGATTGAGCCAAATAGGAGTTCCATTCAGTACTTATAGGTTGTATAGTCTGAGTTCTCCAGAGAAACAGAACCAGTAGGAGATACACACACCACATACATACAAACTATACATACATGTACGTATGTGGTGTGTATATATACATATTGGTTCTGTTTAATATAATATCCCATTATATTATTTGTATCCTATCATAGAGAGAGAGAGATTGATTGATTGCTTATAAGGAATTGGCTCATGTGATTATGGAGGCTGAGAAGTCCCAAGATCTGCAGGGTGAGTTGACAAGCTGGAGACCCAGGAGAACCGATGGTTTAGTTCTAGTCTGGGTCTGAAGGCCTGAGAACCAGGAGGATAATGGTGTAGGTCCCAGTCTGAGTCCAAAGGCAAGAAAAGACCACTGTCCCAGCTCAAAAACAATTCGGCAGAGAGAGATCCTCTCTCACTCAGCTTTTTGTTCCATTCAGGTCTTCAACACATTGGACAAGACCCACCCACACAGGGTGGCAGTGGGGAACATGTAATCTGTTTTTCTCAATCTACTGATTCCAATGTTAGTCTCATCCAGAAGCGCTCTCACAAGCATGACAGAACGTTGTTTAGCCAAATATCTGGGTACCCTGTGGGCCAGTCGAGTTTACACATAAACTTCATTGTCACATGGGGTATGAGAGGCAGGCATAAAGGCCTGTCACTTTGCTCCTGGGAGAGTTCCTGTGAAGTGTACATTCTCCCTTCCATCAGCAAGATGGAGCTCTCTTGTCTCCTGTCCACCTGTTTCATCGAGCCCACTCATGATGGAGAATTGGTTCATTACTGTTGACTGTAGTGTAGAGGCTTTCGAGTGACACTGGATTATCTTCTAACGAGTGTACAACAGCAGTCCAAGGGGGCTTGTCTTGTGTATCTTTGTATCTCTGGCTTTCAGCAGTGCCTAGTGTCTAGTGAGTACTTACTGTTTGCTGAACTGTTATTCCTGAGCTTTGGGCTGCTTTTTCTGGGTTTCCCTGTGGGGTTGTTTTTGGGGGGAGAGGATGCTACAAGATAACAAGCCCCACAAAAACTGTCACTGAGTAGAGATGACAACAGCAACAGCCTTCATTTGAGTGCTGACTGTACAATCACGTTATTGAGTTCCCACATAGCCTTTCCAGTGGATGCTTTTATTTTCCTCATTTTATAGATAAGAACATCAAGAATCCAAAAAAATTAAGTAGTTTGGCTAAAAACACACACAGCTAGTTAGGAAGTAGCTGGCCATAGAGTCAAACCCAGGCCGGAGAGTCAAAGCCGACCTTCTTAACCATTATGCCCTACCATTTTTCCCAGCTAGAGGGTAGCCAGTGTGGTGTGCGTGGGTGTAACTGTTGGAACTTGCTGACCAGGAAGAGTTGAGGGGCAGAGGGGAGTGGTGTTGTATGGGTGGGCAGATGACTTACGTTTGTCTGCCACAGGTGGTGTCTGCTCTGGCGGACAGTGCTCTTTCTCCAGGGGCTTGTTTCAGCCGTCGTGACTCAGCCCTAGAATCCTCCTCAATACAGCGGTGTTCGACCACTGCCAACAGACTGGAATTGATCTACATGTGAAATCCCTGTGTTATACTTGTCATAGGGCCATGTGGAGTGTAGGATAACGGGCAATGGACAGGAAGGAAATTATGGATAATTATGACTAATCTGTGTTTCGCTTCCTGGTAGTAGAGACATTACATTATATCACCAGTTCTCTCGTAAAACTCGTAAATGCTGCATGAGCATCAGAGCTGTGGCTGCTGGAAAGTATTTGTTTCAGTTTCCCTGCTCTTGTTCTCATCCTGCTCTCATAGTCGAGTACAGAAATGCAATACAGCATCTGGAGTGTGCTGACAGGTGTCTGCTTTGGGGTTTTTTTTCCATGAATGTACAGCAGTTGAGTATTTTTTTTTAATCACAGTTTCCTGATCACCATTTTAATCACACCAATATAGCAATCTTCAGAAGCATATGGAAGGCGCCACTTAAATGTAAATGACTTAGTTAATTATTACAGAAAGTAGTGTCAAACTTGGCACTTTATTGCCTTGGAAACAGCCCAGCAGTCCAGGTATGTGTGAACTCCTAATTACTTGTAACAACGTTTTAACTACTTGACTATTTCACTGTTAGACTAGATTCTTTTATGTCTGATACGTATTTTATTATGTAGTAATTTTACATTCTCTCTCGATGGATATCCATTTTGTCTTTGTACTGTTTTTAGCACAAAAAGAAAAATAGATATAAAAAAATGTTTGTAGGATAAGGAGCAAGAGATGCCCTCTTCTCTTTCTGATTACATTATGGTAAACTTTTCTCTCCATGATGTATGTTGTAATGAAGCCTTGTTTGACTCAGAATACAGCAGCCAAAAAGTATGTGTGAGTATCTTAAAGTTATGAGTCAGTAGATAGAAAGCAGAAATAAAACAGTAGGGAAAACAAAAATCAGTGCCTGGAAGACTGGATATATAACTTAAGAAATATATAATGGGAAGAGACTTTTAAGGCATTTTTGTGTCCTTACATCAGAATAAGTTCCAAGTGATCAAAGATTTAAATTTAAAAAGTGAAATCGTCTAAGGATGTGAAAATACAATAGGCAAATGTTTTTGTAATCTTGACTCATGGAGACCTTTCTAACATGACATAAAGGTCAAAAATTCATATAATAAAAGACAACAGGTTTGTCCATAGTAAAATTTAAAAAGTAAAGTATAGGCAGAATGCCTTACTCTAAATAAAATGATGGCAATAAATGAGAAATCGTAATTACTGCATTAGTTGTTTATTAATAACCTTAGTAAATAGAGTTCTAAACTATCAATAATAGAAAGATAAACATTCCGTAGAAAAAAAAATGGAAAAGGCAATTCTAGAAACAAGGAAGGCAAGTACCCAGTAAGCATATGAAAAGACGTTTAGCCTTACCACTAAATAGAATATGCAAATAAATAAAATAATGAAATACTTTTTGCCTGTCATATTGAAGAAGATTTAAAAATTACCATTACACCTTCTCATGGCAACAGACGTTCTCAACAAACTCTGCTAGGAACTTAAATTGGTACTTTTTTGAAAGAATTTATCCTAAGGAGAAATTTGTATATGGGTGAAGAAAATTAACTGTAGTTCTGTTTATAATAGTGAAGTGTGCCCATCACTGGGGGATTACTTCAATTACTAGAGGATTAGTTAAATAAACAATGGAAAAGTGGCTCTGGGCCGTGAGAATGCAATGATCGTTACTTCTCTACAATGATTGAATTTACATGAAAATTACTACCTTTATATCAGAAAAAATAGTTTCTTGCAATTTTAAGAAAAAGCTTTCAAATGGAAGCTTGTGAAGAAGCCACTGCGGGAATTAGATTTTTAAACTGGGTAGAACAGAGGCTCAGAGATAACTCAGGAGGTCTGGTAGTAGAATTCAAAGCATGGGGTTTTCTGGATTGGGTGATCTTAGCAATCCTAGACCATTGGAGATCAAGGATACAGACAGTTTAAGAACCGTGGTGGAGGGAGGCAGAATGACTCGATGTAATATGCTTAGTTCTGCATATGGTGTGTTTGCAGAGCCTGTGTGGGGTCCGAAGGAGATGTCTGGGAGGCAGTTGAATATATGGGTCTGCAGCTGGGGGAGCTATTTGGGCTGGAGATGTAGATTCACTGGTCATCTGCAGCTAAGCTATTTAATTATCTACATTTCCACCCAAGGTCTTTGGTCATTGAGATTATGAAGACAAAATGGTTCATATTCAGCCTAGATCTTAAAAAGCACAAAATGTGTCGTCTCCCTTTGCTTGATAAGCCTATAAAAACAAAAATCAGAGAACATAGTAGGCTTCTTTATATCACACAGTAGACATTGTTAGTGCATTTTGGAACAGTAGGTCCCTTCACTTGGATGTGTGGGCTTTCCTAGCAGCTTCTCTGGTAGAGTTCTTTGCTGTCATCTCTTTTTGTCTTGGACTCTTGATCTTTGAAGATGCTGTGGTGGCAGAGACTCTGCAAGTTTCACAGTTGCTCTCCAAGTCTTTGACTTTCTTGTAGACCAAATCCTTGGGTGGATAAGCAGTGCATTCTGCTACTCTAAATAATCACAAAATCCCATCTCAACTGAGACAGCTGTTTCTAAAATCTCTTTACCGCCGCCACTCCAAACGGCACTAAATAAATAATAACAACAGTGAAATACTACGACATTTAAGTGTCATAAAAATCCGATTCTTATTCTTTCATCCCACCACAGCCCGGAATATGAAATTTTGGTCTTCTGAAACAGACTACCCATAAAACCCATGCACATGAATCTCCATGGGAGCAGTGGAGCCAACACCAGGCCATATTCAATTGATTCCGGCTTGTGGGTAATTGTAGCGGGCACAGCGGTCAGTTTCTCTTGAGCTGCCCATAGTGAGAAAAGAGAAAGAAGACTTATCAGCCAGGAGGGAAAAAAAGTCTGCAGTCATTTTAGTATAGGGAGGGAAAATAGTCTAGGCATTCGTGGACCTCCAGAGGCAGGGTTATATTATACATTCATAGTCTATTTGAGCTGTTCAAAATAATCTAATTTACAGAGCTGGAAACTATAACAGAGAAGGAATAAAAGACTTTCCCAAAGGCACATAGCTATTTGTAAAAAGGTACAGTTATATAAAAATTCCACCAAAAATCATTACAATTGTAAATAGATTTGGGTGGGGGGTAGGGAGTCAAAGCTGAAGCTTCAGTTACTGAGATGCCTTGTGATGGTTTTCCTTCCTGTCAGCGGTGTGTAAATGACGTATAAATGCACACCTACTCCACTTACTCTTATATTTGTATTTCTTTAGGAAATCATCTTAGGGACTGCCGTAAATCCTGAGCTTACAAGAATGGCGTGTCTGGTTGTTCTGTACAGGAACACACCACAGCATCTTGTAAGAAGAGTAAAATCCTCTGATGACTGACGGATGAATGCATTAGGCTTTAAGCAGTCTTGTAATGTTTTCATCTTGTTCCTGAGATCTGATAACATAGCATGAGTCAGCATAGAGGCGCTGAGGACAGAACTGATGGACATTTTATGGGAAAATGGGCATTATAACAGCCTCATAGTCCTGAGGATCGCTTAGGCAAATGCCTAAAGCCAGAGAGCGTGGAGTAACCCTCCTCCTCAGTGAGGCTTCCTTCTGAACTGCCTCCTCTCTGCCTCACCCGTGTATCTCTGAGTCGCACTCACCACAGTGCTAAATGACCTTGGGTAGCTGGGAGAAAGGGAAGAGGGCAATACATTGCAGCTCCATTAATATAATTTACATAATGAAATTGTCAAAGAGCTCCTGGCCATGTTTGCATAGTCCTTCCAGGCTCACTTTTTTATAATGAAGAAAATGAAGGGGTTGAATGGATAATTTGAAGAGTCTCTTTCCAGCTACAACATTCTTATAATAGGATGCCTTGCCACTGAGTCAGCACGAGTCTTTCCTCCTACCTACCCTTCCCCTTAAATTTTATTTTACTCCTTCTTTTATTAATCCTTGCAGGTATTTAAATTTTGGAATGGCTATAGCTCTGCATTTTAAATATAAGGTGCATATTATTCCATTTGATAGCATTTTCTTATGTGTGAGTATATGTATATACCTGTAGGGAAATAAAACACGTAATTCCATATGCTTGGAATAAGTCAGATATACACAGATATACATGTCTGTGATGTCATTAGATGCACATAGTCGTGGAAGGGATGTGAGAGCAATGGCAGCATTTGACTGTCCTTGGTGAATAACAGTGGAAACTCTAGGGCTGAACACTGTTTACAATATTGCATTCCAGGATCAGGAGAGAAACGACAATGGCTTTCATTCAGTATGATTCAAACCAAATGATTTTATCTCTGACTTCTGAAATGACAGATTAAAGTGTTCTAGCCAATGCCCCGTCTTCTAGAGGGTAATCTTCATTGGAATAGCACCTCTTGTTTCATTGTTGATACCCTGATTGCAGCATTAAGAAGCCCCAATTTTTGGTAGAAAGTTAATGGAGACTTGGCCCCTAAAACCACCTAATTATGGTATCGGGTGGGATAGCTCAGTGGTCAGGAGCTCTGGAGTCAGACTGTCAGGGTTTCTCCTGGCCGTGTTCCATCTGAACTGTGTGACCTTGGGGAAGTATTTAACCTTTCGACATTCAGGTTCCTTCTCTGTGAAATGGGTATAATAATCTTACCTTCTAATATCTAAATGAAATAATCTCTAATTAAAAAGCAGTTAGCACAGTAACTGGAATAATGTAAGAGTTCAAAAAGTGTTGGGTACTGATTTTATTATTGAATACTTTATCTGTGTGTTGTCCTGAGTGCCTAGAGAGAAGAGAATTGTTGAGGCACGGGCACTGGGCGGTGGTAAAACGATAGTACTTGGTAGTGTTCACGTCAGGGCAGGTGGCTCCTGACTTAGTATATAGGCTCTTAGCCCTTTGTCCACGTCTGCTACCCTTATTTCAGGTGTGTATGTGCATATTGAATGCATATCAAGAAATAGATTACATTTTAGATGTGAAAGATAAGCTCTTCGGTACAGAGCTACCAAATCTTGCATATTTCTTTGATTCAGTGATTAAAAATGACATTCACATTTCTTGGCAGTAGACACTTCTCTGAAGAAAAGAACAGTGGTAACCAGGGACTGGCCTGGTGGCAAAGCGGTTTAGTTCGCACACTCCGCTTTGGCGGCCCAGGGTTTGCAGGTTCGGATCCTGGGCGCAGACTGACGCACAGCTCATCAAGCCATGCTGTGGCGGTGTCCCATATAACGTAGAGGAAGATAGGCACGGATGTTAGCCCAGGGCCAATCTTCCTCAGCAAAAAGAGGAGGATTGGCAATGGATGTTAGCTCAGGGCTGGTCTTCCTCACCCAAAAAAAAAAAAAAAGAACAGTGGTAACCAGAAAGCAAAAGATCATTCAACACATCAAACAGTCCTGATTTTTGAATGACCTAAATTCACTAAAGTAGAACTTTTAACTCAACCCTTTGAATCTTTTTCATTTCTTGAATTGGTACAAAATGAAATGTATGTACTAACATGGCTTGTTTGTAATGTCATATCCCGTGTGGTGTGTGTGAGTGCTGAGAAGTTCGATCATGTTTCCTGGAGGAAGTGGGGCTATTATGTGCTGTGTTGCTGCATTGTGCTGTAGTGCAAGTGGTCCTCCATAGTGCATGGGAAAGATCCTTGTTCCCTGTTTTCATGTGGTGCTGCATTCACTGAAGTCTGACCTTTTCTCTCTCTGTTAGACTGTGGCTGTTCCCTCCATGTAAAGTAAGGGTGTCCGTGCGTAGAAGTCGAGGAGGGGAAATGGTGTTTAGCTTTGTGTCAACCCTCAGGATAATAAGTGGGGGTGGTGGTTGTATTTCCCTTTCTTTTTCCTTCCCTTCTCTATATAGATACAGGCGCCTGTGTCTGTATCCCAGGAAGTCGGACTGTGGAGTGATGTCTGCTCCCTCATTTCCCAGGTTTTGTGCACACCTGATGCAGGAAGGGGCCCCATAAGGCTCTGCTGGGCTTCAGCCTAGGTTAGATATTCCTGTTGTGCTTGTTTCATAATCTTGTGAGATCCATTCCCCTAGCTTCTTGACCTTTCAGATACAGATAAAACACTTCATTTTTTTAAAAAAATTGTCAAAGCAGAGAAGGTCCCATGAGTGTGACGGATGTTTCACCTTTTAAGAAATTATTGCAATATTGCATAATTTCCTACTTTCTTAAAAGAGAGAATTTTCCAAGCTTGGTTTAACTGTCTTTCATTTCTCAGAGTAGTTGTGAATAATGTTGTTTCATGTGATCATCCTTTTTTTCCCCAGAAAAAAAGAGGTAATATTACAGTTTAGGGACTGTGTCTTAACGCTATTTCTTAACACTTAGCATACCATCTATGTACTGGGGTCTTACTATATGTGCACAAATGTTTCAATAATTATTTGAGATTGAACAAATAATTCAGAATACAGTCCTGGGATTTATTTTTGGCCTTTGTTGAAGGGTATTAGAGTTGAAAGGGTTATCGAAGGACTCTTCTAGCCTTTTGTTTTGTAATTTATTGAAATTGAAATCCAGGAGGGGTAAGTGTTGTACTCAAGGTGTTCCTTCTTATTTAAACAGAGGGTATTACTGCTGAAATGTATTTGAATATTTCACGTGTATTTTCTGCATCATCACTTTTAGATTGTTATGTAATCCATTGACTAGTTCATAGAGAGAGCAGAACTTCTGGAGAAGTCTTCTGACTGAACACGGGAGATTGAACACACGTGCTTATCTCTGTCCACCACACAGCCTCCGCCAATATGACAGTACAGGGTGAGAAAAGACAAAAACCTACAGAATAAAGGGAACAGGAGAGGAGACAACAGCAACAAAATTTTGGAAGCTAGAAAACATGGACAAGAGGTAAGGAACTTCCTACTTAGCAGGAAGAGAAAGCCACAACTTAAGCTGGCAGGAGAGGCCGTCTGGAGCAGGGCAGTCCGTTCCACAGAAGCTGAGGAAGGCTCGTAACCTGAGCAGAAGGGGCTCCTGGTGTGGAGACGTCGTGGAGCTGAGACAGGAGGAGTGACGGGAGTTTTCATCCGAGTGGGGAGATACCCAGACCGTGTCCTCCAACCCTCGCAGGAGACTGGTAGTTTTCTTTCCGGAGAGATTGAACCAGCAGGACTCTAGACTTGAGGATGGGGGGCTTATTATACTTCTGAGGGAGGAGACTGGAGGTGTCTTCTCTGGGGAAACTGACCAACCCAAGAGATTCTTTGGGGGAGGGGGGCAAGAAAATAGCACCGCCAGGCTACCCTGGCGAAGGCCTGGGATGAAAGATAAGACCTGATGTCTTCATTTTTACCTTCCTCTCCTAACATGAGCGTCCTGCCATGCCGAGTCCAGTTCTGGTCTTCAGGGGGCACGTGTTTATGAAGCAGGCTGTCTGAATGCGGGCTGAGTGCTTCTGGCACCTAACAGCAGCCGGCAATCTGCTCCCAACGCTGTGGGGAAAACCACCTGCATTGGATTCATAAGCTCTTAGGCTCGATTATCCTCTTCAGTTTCAATTTCCTACTCTGTAAAAAGGAAAAAGTGTATTTAAGGTACTTAGGAGAATGCCTGGCATGTAGTAAGTGCTCCATACTTTTTAATTGATAGTACTATTATTCGTTATCATCTTCATCATCATCATTTGTAGTCACGGTTTAAATAAAGATTTTACACAAACTGATCCAGGTAAAGGAAGCTTCCCTTCAATATGATTTTTTTTTTAAAAGATCTAAGTAGTAAAAAAAAAAACAAGCTCTTTAATATGTTGCATCCTTTTATAAGTATTCATTCCTAGAAATATAGTTAGTACAAGTATCACTAATAACTTAGACTTTCCTATGGTTGCATGGGATTATGCAAAATCCTAGAGCTGGTCAAATTCTGTGGTCCCTATAGCAACAGCTCACCCTGTCTTTCTCTCATTTTTTGAGCCAATCTTAACACAGGATCCTAAAACACAGCTATTAGTGGTTAGTTGTAACCACAGTTTTTTCAACATGAGAAAAGCTGTTGTGTATTTGTTTTTCATAGAAATTGCATTAACTCAGTGGCCCTTTGCTGTCATGTGGCTGCTGTCAGCTGCTCTGTCCAGGTCGTTTGAAAGGGCTGGTGGCTCCGTTTGGGCTGGGTGCAGGAATGGGAGCTTTCAGCCTTAAATTCCTTTTGGGTTCCCAGTGGTGGATAAGTGATGAAAAAGAGAGTTCTTGGCTGCTCACAGGGGGTGAAGATCGCAGGCTGGGACAGCGGCTTCCTCAGCAGCGAGTACGTTGCCTTTGTCTTTTCCTTCACTTCCTAGGCCAGTGGCATGTCCTGCAGAGACACCTGCTTCCTCTCAGAGGTTCCACCCCCAGCACAGGTCAGAGCCATGAGCAATGGTTGGCAGCTTCTCTTTTGAGTGGTTCGGTTTATCTTCCCTGGGTGTCCATACTCCTCAGCTGTTGATTTCAGCCGAGGCTGGTGGGCACTGAAGCGACTGAGAGCTCAAGGGGTAAGCTCTGTTGTGTGTAACTCTGCCCTGCCAGCTTATGAAAACCAGTCCAAGAGCAGGGAGCACTAATGGGTAAATTAACTCCCTGCTAGGTCACCTCGCAGCTCCCTCTCCCTGCCTGGACTGTTTTCTATCATAAATAAGATCAGAGCGGTCGTCACGCGGGCTGGCACACTGCTATAGTGGTTGGCTCTGCGCTTATGTGGCTGTGAAAAGCCTCTCTGTCTCCCCTCTGCTCCGCCTTCCAGCTCCTGGTGTGAGACTGTCTCTAGGGGAAGGAGGGGCACGGGACTCTTCACCCTCCTGCTGACCCTGTCCTTCCTCCCCTCTCCCATGCCAGTTGGCTAATGGCGATCAGGTGTTTGCTGTACGTGTGCCCACAGCGCTATGCACGTCACGTCCTGTGTGGAGGATAGTCACAAGAGCTCACATTTAACTCAGTGGCCCTCTGCGTGTCGGCCGCTCTGTCTAGTTTCTGAAAGTGCCGTCTGCTAGGCCTTGTTCTGAGCAGTTTGCACGTCTTATCTCCGCCATCCTCATAACAATCCAGAGTTGTACCATGTGAGGTGGGGACAACTTTTATTCCCATTCTACAGATTAGGATCCGGCGGTTTTAGAGTCAGTTTTCTGGGCTTGTAAAGTAGAAATGAGGTCTGTCTGACGCCAAATCTTCTCTGTTAACTCCTCTCTACTACAGAGGCAGTTACGCTCCAGGCCTTGGCCTCAGGAAGGACACACACCTAAAGCAGTTAGTAAGCAATACCAGACAGGTCGTCAAGTAGACTGTAACTATAATGTTACTTGTGTGTGTGCGTATTTCTACTCTGCTTGGTTCCAAAAAAGATTAAAGGTTATCAAAATACCTAATTCTCCTTTGATTTCATGGTAACTTCTATTTCGTAGATGACAGAACCGATTGTCAGGCTGATTTAACGATGTCAGTGAGGCAGGGCTGGGTCCCAGTCCAGTGCGGAGTAGCGATCACCTTGTCAGGGCTTGTCCTGGTGGCATTGCTGCCCAGTCTCCCCAGGAAAGGTGGCCCCGGTCCTCCCTTGTCTCTGAGACAGCGGTCATTTTGTGGGCTCTGTGGCTGCTCTCCTGCCCCTGGAGAAGCGCGCGTCCCTGTGTTCCAGCCCCCTTCTCTGTCCGACAGGCCCATGAATGCAGAGTGAAAAGGCACAGGTGCCTTCCAGCACCCAACACAGGACACATCCCTAGTAATGAAGGAAGAACAGATGCGGGAGAGTGATGGACACCGACTCTCCTCTGGAAAGCGAGGGGGAGGGCACAGCTTTGTCTGTATCTGTGATATTTTATTTCCTAGGTATATCCAAAGACAACAAACAAAAAGACAGATTATTGGAAAGAGCAGAGCCGATTTTTAAAGATTTAGTACCAGGCTCTTATGCAATAATCAACATTATATAAATGAGGAGTTGTGTATGATGCTTGTGAATTAGCCCTCTAAACTTGTTTTAGATGCTCACCAAATACTTGTTTTTCAATAATCCCAATCTAACCTCATTGAAGACAAGGATTGTGTTTGTTTATCGTTGTCACTTAGTGCCTGGCGTACTGTTTTGATTCGTAGTGCGTTGATGAAGGGTCACATGCAGAAGAGAGCAGCTGTGCCCCCACCAAATGCTCCATTCTGTGGTCACAAGTGATTCCACATAGGTATGTATCAGAACTGTTCTCTCTCTAGTTCAACATTCAGCTTTTCCTTCATGTTATTCTCTGTTAAAAAAAAATTTTTTTTTAACTAGCTCCCTTGCTTTTTTGCCTAAAATTAGTGAAGGAAAAATTTTGCCTGTTCACTACAGGCTGCGTGCGTTGTGGCAGCCGTGTGCACGTGGACAGCCTACAGCTCTGCGGCTGCACTCCCGCTGGCTGTGCCCTCACAGAGGACGAGCATCCCCTCCCAGCACACTGCGATCGTCCAGCATATGCGCTGATGATGTTTAGGAAGCAGAGGTATTTTCATAGCTTGTTTCTCTCTCCTCTGCCACACAGTGCAGCCCTCATCTGACACATAATCAGCAGGCCCAGCCCTTTTAGGATGCAGAAGATGCTTCCCTGCGTCTGTGGCTCACAATGGCAGACAATAGAGAGTTCTGCAGTGATATTCTGCCTCCTGGGTGTTCAAACTTCTTCAGTCAAGCCTGTCTGGAATCTGTTTAACTATTATCCATCAAAGCTTTGTTTATATAATAAACTAGGAGGGGGAGGGAAGGTGGAAGCAGAGAGGAAAGAGCCCGCCCTCCTCACTCTGTGACTCACACTTAGCAAAGCAGAGGCCCTTGGAAAGCTGCCTGCAGTGCCGTCACCGTGAGGCAGCTCTTCTGGCATTTGCAGACGTTTACAAAAATTTTCTCAGGCAATAAAAGATGTTTTTCCAATTGTTCATTCCCTCCTCTGGGCCAGCCCGAGAGCTTTTGTTCAGCTGTAGCTGTGTGGGTTTATGGAGGCTTTGCCAGCCAGAACACACGGACCCAGACCTTTGTGCTTGATGGGTTACTAAACAACTAGCTCGTTCCTGTCCAAAATTTCTAATCGTTCTTCCTTAGGATCGTTATCATGTTAAAGGGAATTGTCTCGGACCCTTAGCCTTCCTATGGCGTGAAAGTCAATTGCATTTGGTCATTGTTAAGAATTAGTGTATTATGTTTGTACAATTTCAAATATTCAGTTTTAAAAAAAGTTTGGTTTTAGTATGGGAGGGCCAGCTTGAGCTAAATGGAGAAGCTACTTATTAATCTAGTCGTCCTGATTTTTACCATTTGACAGCACAAGAAGAAAAGGTCACCTTAATTTTCCTAGCTTCATATATAAATAAGGGTTTTGGGGGGAAGTTTTGTAAGTAGTAAATTAAAGCTTCCTGAAAACCAATTGGACTGACAAGTCTAAATCACAATTTTCAAATTTCTTTCCTCTTTAGCTATAAAAAGCGATTATGTCCTTTTATGGTTCCAGAAACTGGCAAGTAATTTCTTTTTTTTTTTTATTGTTTACATAACATTTTATTTTTTTATTTTTTTATTTTTATTTTTTTTTAATTTTTTGTTTAATGTTTTGTGAACTACTTTTTTTTTTGTGGTGAGGAAGATTAGCCCTGAGCTACCATCTGTTGCATTGGCAACCTCTTTTTGCTGAGGAAGATTGGCCCTGGGCTAACATCCTTGCCCATCTTCCTCTACTTTATATGGGATGCCACCACAGCATGGCTTGATAAGCGGTGTGTAGGTCTGCACCTGAGATTCGAACCTGCGAACCCCAGGCCGCCACAGCAGAGCACGTGAACTTAACCGCTATGCCACCGGGCCGGCTTGGCAAGTAATTTCTTAATATCCCTGTGACCACCCCCTTCTCACTCCCCCCTCCTTTTTCTAAGAGTTCAACCATTTCTGCTCTAGGAATTGCCAGATAACAGGAGTTTGAAACCAAAAATGCTTAAGTTATGATAGTGAACTGTTTGGATGATTATGACTGCTGAGGAGGAATTTATTTAAGGAGCTAAAGAAAGTGGCAACATACAAAACAATTTGTGTTGAATAGGAAAGTTACTTTTGATGGCTGTCTCTGAATTGAATACAATTGAATTGAATACAATGAAGATTCATTTCAGTAGAAAATACTAGTGGAAGGATCAGTTGCTGAAAATTTTATTTCCTACAAGACTTGATCTCCAATTAAAATCTACCTTAGGGACCTCGAGTTTAACTTTAGTGATTGTATCATTTCATCTTGAAATTTTAGATGCCAGTTTGCAAGATCTGCTGTCCCCATAATAACCTATGTTGACTGCGCAAACCAGGTAAAATGATGTTCACCTGGTAGACAAATGGAGGCTGGTAGAATAGAGTCGAGTCAGCTGTGGGCTGAATGGTAGCTTGTTCGTCTTTGAGTCTCTAGTCACTTATTGGTATCACTGCTGTTTTTCTGGTTTAATAGAAACATGTAAATGACTGTTGTTTTAATGAGTGGATTAGGCTTATTATTCTTTAGAACCATTAAACTTGTGAGCTGGAGGGAGTTCCGGTGTATTCTGTTTGGCTCATATAGTATGCTTTCAAAAACTGTAGCTAGGCAGCTGCTTTGCTTGCTTGTAATACAATCAGCTTTACACCTATTGTCTTACATGATTCTCCGTGCGTTTATATTGACTGACTAGCCCCTGTAGACATTTGAGTCCGTGGGCCAGATAATCCTACGTCTTCATTTTACGGTTACAGGAACTGAAACCCTGAAGGATCAAGTGACTGTCCAAAGTCAAACAGCTACTAGAGGGCAGTTCCAGAACCGCTTCACAGCCTGAGTATTTTCCTCGGATTCTGCTTCTAAATTTGGAAGAGATGTTATTTATTTTCAGTATGTTAGAGACCTTTGTCAGACTGCAGAGATGCTTTTTAAAGCTGTCTTACCAGTAGAAGAGTTGAAAGGTGATGGTGAAATAGTAAGAGTAAAGAATCTAGTTTAGGTTCAGTTGCTGACTGTGCTCTTCCTGGGTAATCCTTTCACCTCCCTGGATGCCGAGCTTCCTCATCTGTAAAGTAAAGGCGTTAGGGTAGACAGTTTCACGTCACCCAGTCCAGGCTTGGTAAAACTGCTCAATCAGTGAACAGTGGATCTTGAAGGTCCCTACCAGCACTAAATTGTAGATTCTCTAATTCTGTATATGTTTTTCTTCCTTCCACTATCCCCAATTTACTTGGCTTAGAGAGCTTTCAAAGCCTCTTCTAATCTTGAGAGAAGTCCAAGTTTTTTGACTTAGAACTTGTTAGGGGAGCTCTTTGAGCCCACGTCCTCGGTCTTCTGTCCTCATCTTTCTGGTTTCACTCTCCTTTCAGCTTGTCTGCTACCTGAACTTACTGCCCTGCAGAATCCACGTGTCCTTTTATCATGTCTGATGGGAAGGAGAGGGCAGGGAGAAGCAGCGAGTTGTGGGTGGCTTTCCGGAATGACCACATATTATTCCACATTCTCTGCCATCTCTGATCTCCTCCTGCCTTGTACAGAAAAGGTGGCATTTCCTCCTGGCTTCGTCTGTTTAGAGGCAGGATGACACTTCAAAACCGGAAGTGGATTACTATTTCAAATATAAATAAGACTCACGAATTTCAACATACGTTATTGGTATTTATACCGGTAGTCTTGGAGGGCCTAGTCACTGTTGCCAAATCATCAACACACCCATGGTTGTAAGACACAAAGATAAACGTGTCCCTGCCTTTCAAGAGCTTAAAGGCTTAATAGAGAAGTCAGTCAAGTTACAGAAATAGAAACTAGCTACGAACTTGTGTAAGTGGAAGTAAATCCAGTCTTACCTTTGCTATAAACAGAATCCTTAGGGATTCCACTTTTCCATGTATTAGAGAATCAGTTTAAAGCACTGAGATGCTTTTCTTCTTTATTAAAGAAAAATCTGATTCTTAAAAAATCCAGATTAGTGCTGAGCTTCTCTTCCCTCAAAAATACTTCTGATGAAATCCGTAATCTCACACACAAAAACACATATAAATCTGCTCAACACCGGCTTAGTTCTTCCTGCTTTTGTACTGGTGGGCCTCACCCCGGCTGGGCATCTCTGCCTGCTCATTTCTTTTGTGGCAGACATAATCCTGACAACTTCACTAAGCCTAGAATACTCCAGAAATTCTGATTTCTATTCCTTTGTTTCCCTCCTTTTTCTTTCTCACCTTTCCCTTCCTCAGAACTACTCAGATGTGCAGCCTACCAGTGACTAATTAATATACGTGATTTTCCTCTCTTAGTCATCACATTATTCATGATTTTGCAGAAGTTTTGTTTGAAGTTCCTGGCCATAACTTTAGAAGACATCAGGAAATGTTTGCGTCTTTTTTAAACTGGCTTGTTCGTTGCTCATAGATTTCCTACTGAAAACTCAACATATTTCCCCTATCTCTGCCCAAACCGAGCCGGTTCCCACAACTGTATGTGCTTTTATAAATAGGCCTGGTTCCCAGATCCGACTTTCTCAGCCTCCTGCTGTTCCTAGCTAAGGCCCTCTCCCTGGCCCCTCCTTGGCCTGCAGTGACTCTCTCGGGCGGGAAGCTGACCTGCGTGTCCAGCTGTAAAGTGGCTGGAGAAGCCCCGCCAGGCGCTTCTGGCTGCAGTGTCACTGGGTCGGCTGTTGGCCACGAAGACAGCCGTTTTCTGCTTGTGAGACCGTTGCGAGGAGGGCGCCTTGGCAATCACTGTAAATACTTGTTTCTTCTCCTATTCTCCCCACAAATCCTCCCCTGTTATCCATACGTATCACCGTTGGATGCTGATGAAAACAGTGTTCCCGGCTTCAGACAGAGCAGCTGGCTTCATTTTGCCTGGCCCCTCACCTGCAGACATGAGAGAGAGAGCAGCAGAGCACAGAGTCCGTCACGTGTGTTGTCCTTTCTGCATCAGAGAGGGAGAGATGTCATCTTTAAGACTGGAGTTAGAGAAAACTGGGGAGACCAGCAGGGATGGAATAGGGATCTCCTGGCACAGGGCGGCTCCCTGTAAATACTTCGTGAATAAAAACCATGCCTTCTAGACTGAGAGAGGTCGATCTGGCAGAACAGCCAGGTCAGAGAGAGGAGAGAGGATTGGGGGACGTATGTCCTACTTGTCATTTCCTACATTTCTCCTCGAGTAGTTTCTTGAGTGTCACATTGATACCAGTGTGTTTCCAGGGGAAGTGCTAGGTCTGACAAATTTAGACTTTGACTTTGTAGCTAATAAGCCCCTCTGTTCTCCGTCTTCTCTCCGACGCTGTGGCGTTGTACTGCATTTAGTTGGCAGTCGGTGTTTGCAGAGCTCTCCGCCTGTGTCAGTCTCCGCCAGATGCACTGGCTTATCCCCCTTCTGAGAACAGTGCACGGGGCACCGGGAGGTGCGAGCACTAGAAAGGACTCAGAGAACACTGCTTGTAAACCGGGTTTTCAGTGTTTCAATTTCTTTTTTGGAAATTGGCAGAATATAAATTATAAACTAACAGAAATTGTAGTTTTATCACCTTATTTGCTTTTCCTCTATAAAATTAATAACTCTGAGGTTAGAAAGAGACCTGAGGAGGTGATCTATACAAAATTGGCTTAAACTGGCCAGCAGACCCTGGAGGGGTTGACTGCAGAGGAGGCACTGAGGAATTTTTAGGGTGATAGAACTGTTGTTATATGTTGACTGTGGCGGTGGTTACACACCGGATGCATTTGTCAAAACTCATGGCCCTTTACACTGAAAAGTATGAATTTCACTGTTTGCACATTATATGTCTATAAACCTGTCTTTTAAAAAAGAAAAAAGTGGAGGCCAGCCTGGTGGCGTAGTGGTTAAGTTCGTGTGCTCAGCTCCGGCAGCCTAGGGTTCGTGGGTTCGGATCCCAGGTGGGGACCTGCACCACTCGTCAGCCGTGCTGTGGCAGCGACCCACATACAAAATAGAGGAAGACGGGCACAGATGTAAGCCCAGGGAGAATCTTCCTCACAACAAAGAAAAAGAAAACAATATTAGAACTTTTAAAGAAAGACATTTGTGTCTGTCTCCTGAGGTAGATCTGCACGCACTGGTCAGGCCCACCTGACTGACCGCTAGAGGGCCGTGTTCCGGGGCTTTTGCTCTGGAGCTCACCTGGCGCACACTTAGGATGTGCTTGTGGACGTCACGTTAGCTGACCTTCCTGTCAGAGTGAGAGTCTGGGCTCTGAGGCGGGAAGGAGGTTTTCATCCACATAATGGTGTCTTTATGATCAGCTCCTCTCTTAGACTCAGCCCCCTTTTGTAAACACGTGACAAAAATACAATAGTCATTAGGAAATTATGTTAACAAAATCTGATTCTATTTGTGGTCATTGGGGGCAACTAATAATTGAGGAAAGCAGAATTTCCAGCAAGATGCAAAAGAAAGTAATTTTCCTGTTAGAATGAGAAAGTGGGTGGCGGTGACTGAATCAGGTTCTGTTTAGTCACATAATGCCCTCTTGCTCTTTGCTTCTAGTTCAGGGAAGCGTGTAAACCTTTTCATAATTACACACTTCACTTTCTTGACAGGATTCCCGGTTCACACCACAGGCTTGGGAGCCAGCTGTGTTTTCTTCTCGGCGTTCTTTCTTTTCCCCTTTACTCGGCCCCTCGCTGTCTCCATGTCTGCCCGGCTCGGGGCTGAGGTCTCCGGCTGTAGAGCCTGTTGTCACAGGACACAGCAGTCACTAGGGAGGAGGGAGCGCTTGTGTGTGTTCAGGGTGGGGGCTCTCAGGATCAGATGAACGTGCTGGGAAGCTTGCTCATTCATCTGGAAGAGCTGCGCCCGCTGAGTGGTGGGCCCGGAGCTCCAGGCTCCGCATCCGTGCCTGAGCCCTGCTCAGCCAGCAGTGCCTCTGTCTGGTCCCGAGAGGCCTGATGCACGGCCACCCTCGCCTTCCACAGTGACCTTTATTTGAATCCCCTGGAGGGCAGGCTGTGTCCCACTTTTATTTTTTTCAAGGAAATGATGAAATTGATCACAAATAGGAAATCCTGTGTGACTCTTTTACATAGAGGAAAGTATCTTCTGTATAATTATAGTGAGTCTCTGGTGTGTTTCTGTTCACTCTTGCTTTTGACGTAACCTCTCTTCCCTTCTAAGAAATCTCTAAGACTTTTGCCCCAGGTCCGTTTTGCAGCCTGTGATTTCTGCTTGCCCTCCTTGGTGACATCAGTCTTGAATGAGCAGTGGTGCAGGTGAATGCCCTGGAGAGTCCTGAGTAATGAGCAATAGAGTCCTGATTTTTGAGGAGAGAAAGCTTTTCCATTCCTGCCATCTGATTGGCCGTGAATTGGCTTCCTCGGCAAGTTCTCTCTTCTCCTGGAAGCCCCCCTTAGCACTGGGGACAGAGAGCTCTTCAGCCCAGGGTACCAGCTTTAGAACTCGAGCTAAGAGCTTGAGAGCGCACTTCTCCCTTCTCTCCTCCTTCCCCCAGGAAATACTCATGTCTTGTACGTTTACTTCTGTTTTCTAAGCTGGGAGCTCAGCATGTCTCGCCTTCAGAGCACAAGCATTGTTGGGTTGCATTGTTTGTCTTTTCCACACTCACACGGTTTGCCGAGCTTGGCAGCCTGCTGGCCTGGACAATAATAAAGCTTCTGTCGAGGTGCACAAACAGCTGATGGCATGGGGCACAGCGGGGACTCCTACAGTGGGCGCCTGTAGTCTGCCAGGCTGGTGGTCAGAGGGTCAGAGGGTCAGAGCAGGCGAGAACAAAGCCAGTCTGTCTGCAGGCAGATTGGAAAATCAACGTGTTAGTTGTCTTCTTGTCCCCTTGCCTTTCTCCTGGCTGAAAGGGAGAATGCTGGTCCAGCGTCCCCAGACTCATTCCAGGCAAGTACCCTCCCCAGACTCACCTGCTGTCATATCACCGCTGGCAGTTCTGAAAAGGGCCCACATTGATCTATCGGATCTGCTTAAAGAGTCATTGACGGAAGAATTCCTCTCAAACTCACCCTCCAGATTTGGACCCTACTATCTCAATGTTTCGAGTTGCTTATATTCTAGATCACTACTCACATAAGTTGTGTGCTAATTTCTTTTTTGACACCGATGGGGTACTTTGGGCAGCATATTCATAATGTGTGTTTCCCTCATATTCCTAAATTGATTTAATGTTGTCACTTAGTTGAAAATGTCCTAGTTGTGGTTGTGAATCTGGATTTCTAGGTCTCAGGCGGCAGAGATTGCACCAGGTAACCCTGTTCCAGGATGGGAGGGGGAGAGAACCTGCTAACGACCCCTGTGAGTCTGTTGACAAATCTCTCAAATGTGTGCAGTCCTGAGTTCCATTCTCTTCAGTCTTCTGAGAGAGAGAGTGTGAGGAGACTTCTGCCCCTCCAGGTGTGGCAGTCAGCCTCAGAAGGTTAGCAAATGGCTTGCAACAAACTTCAGTTTGCACTTTGAAGGTCCGTGGCTGGGTCCTGTCAGTCATTGTCATTCTTCTTCAAAGCCCAGAGATACTCTACTGACCACAGATGAGAGAAGGGGGCCTTTGGTTGGATGTGGTCCCTAGGCTTGTATTTGAAAGTCCATCAAAAAGAAAAGTCATAATGTCAGTGGGCAGAAGGTTAGATTTAAAATGAGGGTTAGGTGTAAATAATCTTGAGTAAAGGAGGTAATTGACATTTTTAATTTTTGTTTGTTTGTTTTTAAAGGAAAAATGCACTGAACCTAACAACCGAAAACACCTCTAAGCCACCCGCGGTGGCTTTTGTGTCTTTAGCACTTGTCACGTCCCACCCTGTATTGTTGTTAAACTGTTTGTGTGCTTTTTGTTTTTGTAATAAGATTATAAATGCCCCAGACAGGGAATTTACCTTCGTAAATACCATGGTTGTTAACAACACAATTGGTACAGAATAGCATTAATACGTGTGTTGATTAAAGCTCTTCTTTTATTTGCTGAAAACCTCCTGTGGGCCTCGGGCCGTGTCGTGTCGGGCTCCTGTGGTGGGCCATGAGCTGTGTTGGGCTCCAGGGAGTGGGTGCTGACAGTCTGCCACGGGCTCTCCCTGCCCCGGGGGCTCACAGGCCAGCTGGGAAGCATCACACCGGCTAGGAATAAATCTGGTATTTCACTTGACCTTTTTCTTGAAAAAATAAAATTAACTTTTAATTGGCTGTTACACTTGAGATCTCAGATTTTTCAGTGACGAGAGAAGCTCAAGTAGTTCAGCTATTGATTTTAATGTGAGAGAAAGCATGAAATAATAAGACATGTTTTGTTTGATTTCTGTGCGGGAGATCTCAGTGGATCTAGGAACCCCAGGCGCCTGTGCAGTGCCTTCTCTGGCAGGTCACTCGGATCCTGAACATAATATGACATGTTTCTATCTTTCTGCTTTTAAAGGGTTAATTCTGTAGAGAAAAATAGAGTGAGAGAGACATTTTCCAGCCAAACCTAAGATATTCAAAAGACTGGAAAGGGTGAGGTGACTCTAAATGCTTAAAACATCTTCAGGTCTTATTTTTGCCAAATCTCTCGCCAGACCACTAATAAGTAGCCTAAATTAAATACTGCTGCTCACTCCCTCTCTTTTTCTCAGCTCTTTCTTTGGCAGAGAACCTGTTCAGCAGAACACTGTCCCGCTAGCAGATGGCAGCAAACAGCAGGTGGCGGATGGAGTAACCAGCCTCTGGGAGGCACTGCTGTTGGCCTGTAGCCCCGACTCTCAAAACATGGCACAAAATCCTTTCTCTCCAAGTTTTTGTCTTGCCTTTTTGTTTTTAAGAAAACTGTTTGATTTTTGTGGGGCGAAGAGATTGACGTGCTTTCTGAATGGTTAAAGAAAAGATAAGGACTTCAGCTGACATCATGTGCTGTTTGAGGAACCGTCCCAGTCAAAACAGATAAACAGAGGACTGCAGAGCGCCCCCTGCCGCGCTCAGTCTTGTGGCGTGGACCGCCTCCCAGCAGCAAGGAGAAGCCACTCCACTCCACCCAGGGGTCAGCATGTGCGAGAACCCCAGCAAGAGAGCATCGGGATTCCTTTCCAGTCTGCTCCTTTGTGGGAAAACGCTCACCATCTACTCGTCGGCTGGCGCTGCTGGGGCCTTTAAAACCACACAGGAGCAGCAGGAAGCACGAGGAGGGAGACTGAGGAGCTAGAGTGAGCTGTGCAAGAGGCAGCGGCGTTGTGGATCCGGAGGACCTGAGTGTTCGATTTTACTCCATTTTTGTTTATTTTCTCTTTTTTGTTTTCTTGTGGTTCAGTGAAGTGTCTCGGTCTCTCCTGAGTGCTACAGAAATATCAGTATAACTCAAAGCTGATTTCCCCCCGAGTTGCTGTGCTGTTCTGTTTTCCATTTTTGTCTCGTCTGCTTTATTTTAAACTTCTGAAGTGTCAGCTCCAGCTTCACATCTCTCTCCTAATGAAATATGTATTACATAACGCCATGGTTAGTAGAGCATTTTCCCCAAATCATTTTTCATAAATCTCATGTTAAAACAAGATGTTGAATTAAGGGGTATTAAATAAGGAATAAAATTTTTTATGATATTTTTGTTCGTTATTTATTATTATTTTGCCTTCTCTTGCGCATTTCAGACTTTATAGTTAATGAGTTTTAGCCTCAAGTTTTTATCAGCTGTTGGCTTTTATGACTTTTGGTTACATTGCGCGTCTGGAAATCCCTAAGGAAGGACCTGCTGATGGAAGATGTGCTGCTATGTTGATGGTTAAGAGTTAACACCAGTTTTCCCTCTTCTTTTGCTTTATTTAGATTTCGACACAGCCCCAACTGCTGGTACCTGAGAGACTGGACCATCCACACGTGGGTCAGGCAGTGTCTGAAATACGGTGCACAAGACAAAGCCTTATACACCCTTGTAAATAAGGTGGGTGGTTTCCTGGCATTTGTGGCTTGTTCTGAGTTTAGATGATGTGGTGTTTGTAGCCTTTACGGTACAGCAAAGAATAGTACAAGAAATAACTTCTAAATATTCTTTGTTCTCAGATATCCTTTTTAGAATGGAGCTGGATATAAATTAATCAACACATTAAAAATAAAAATTCGTGTAGCTGCTGCTTTTCCAAGCATAGTGACTCAGAACTAGACAGGTAAAAGCGAAAGGGAATCCAGTCCCAAGAACTCATTTCATTCTTGATCCCCAAGCCTTGCGTTTCTTGCCTGGTTCCCTTTGGTGAAGGTTAGGGAAAAAGACATGACCGTTTTGCTAGAATGTGATTTCCAGATTATTCAGTCTATCTTACACACTTTTAAAAAGACAGTATTCCTAGGTGACTCAAAACATGTCTTCTGAATTCCCTGACTCCTCTTCTTCAGCCCCAGAGCCCCCTATGATTAGGGTCTTTCTGAATGCTACACTCCACCCAAGGGTTGAGTCTTCATTACCTTCATAGTAGGAAAGAAAGTACAAAATAAGAAAATTTAGAATGTTATTATTGTGAGTCTCAAGCTACAACACTAGTTTGACCCATACAAAGATTTTAACAGTATTTTTATGAAAATGTACTATTTCGATAGTGTCACTGGACCTTGTATGTTATAACTGAAAAGGAAATACTAATTTTGTTTTGGGAAGTTTTTGCTCCCTTGACTTGGGCCCAGTTCAACTTAATATACATTGCAGGCAGTTTGTGTGTGAGCCATTGCATTGGGTATGACATTGTCTACAAAAATGAATAATGTCCTATCCTTGCCCTCAGGAAGCTTAAGCTAATTTAATCAGGCAAATAAGCAGGTTCACAGATACATCTAATATTAGGCCCCAGGGGAAGGAGTGGATTAAATCCTGCTCTCTTCAGTTCAGACTTTAAAGACACAGATTATACTCAAAGAAGAAGATTCCTATGAAAACAAAAGAAGAAGGGTCTAGAAAGGCAGAAAAGTCTATCTCATTTTCTGCTGCTCCTAGTCTTTTAATAGAAAGAACCCTGGACAAGGAGTCAGAAGATCCAGGCTGTAACCCCATAAGTTCCACCAATTGCCTGTAAATTCATGCAAATAATTTTATCCTTCTAGGTTTTAGTTTTTTCAACTCTGAGTCAAGTGAGTTGTACTAAATCAGTAATTTCCAACCTTGGCTGCCGTTAGAATCACACAAGAAGCTTTTAAGATTATAGGTGTTTTTCTCCACCCCCAAGATTCTAATTTAATTGATCTTCCTGGAGCCCAGGCATTGGTATTTTTTTAAATAGGTTTTTAAAATCTTTTTTAAATAGACTTTTTTAGAGCAGTTTTAGGTTCATGGAAAAATTGAGCAGAAGGTGCAGAGAGTTTCCATATGCTCCCTGTCCCCACACAGGCACAGCCTCCGCCATTATCAACATCAATCACCAGATGGTACATTTGTTACAATTGATGAACCTGCATGGACACGTCATCATCACCCAAGTCCATAGTTTACATCAGGGTTCACTGTTGTTGCTGTACATTCTGTGGGTTTGGACAAATGGATCATGACACATGTCCACCATTATAGCATCACACAGAGTAGTTTCACTGCATGAAAATCCTCTGTGCCCACCTATTCATCCCTCATTGGTATCTTTTTAAAGCTCCCACGTTGGTTCTAATGTGCAGCCAGGGTTGAGAGTCACTGACAGTTGATTTCTAAGGTTCCTTCCAGCTTTAGTGATGTGTCATTCTAAAATAGTTTGTTTTCACCCAGCCCCTAGGGATCAGTGCTGATTTGGAGGACTGCTTTAAGAAATATAGACACTGCCCATGAGCTTTTGGAAACAATGGCTTCTCCGCTTGTTTCCGTTTCGGCACCTCTGAGGCACCTCTGAGGCATCCCGTATAGCCTCCTAGTGGCAGTGACTCATTCAGCTGTGATTCGAAGCTGGCCATTAGGACAATCAGTCTCTCAAGGGAGTAGAGTTTGGAAGAATTCCTCAGGGGTTTCTGTGGTTTTTGGGGAAGAATGGGGCGGTGTGTGTGGGGGGGTGGTTAATCACACTGAAGTAAGAATTTAAAACAAACAAAAATATAACCGCAAGCTAGATCATTAGTAGTCAAACTTGATTGTGAGCTAAAATCGCATGGGAAGCTCACTAAAACTTCAGGTTCCTGTGCCCCGTTCCTGGAGATTCCAATTCTATAAGTCTGAGGGTTGGGAATCTGCAGTGTTAAAAACCTTCCTGGAAATTTCTGAGGCAGATGCTAAAGGGCCCCCATTTTGAGAAGTCTTGATTCTCAGATACTCAGCTACTTGTGGACAGAACGTCCCAGGAACTTGGTTAGTAATATTTTGTTGGCATATTTCTTGGGTCTTTAAAAACCAGTCTGAGAGACAAGAGATAACAAGTCCTGGTGAGGATATGGAGAAAAGGGAACCCTTGTGCACGATTGGTGGGAATGTAAATGGTGCAGCCACTATGGGAATCATGGAAGTTCCTCAAAAAATTAAAAATAGAACTACCGTAGGATCCAGCAATCCCACTTCTGGGTATATATTCTAAGGAAATGAAATCACTGTCTCAAAGAGATGTCTGCACTCCTGTGTTCATTGCAGCATAATTCACAATAGCCAAGATACAGAAACAATCTGAGTGTCCAGTGATGGATGAATGGATAAAGAAAATGTGGTATATATACACAATGGAATATTATTCAGCCGTAAAAAGGAGATCCCACCATTTGTGACAACATGGACGAACCTTAAGGGCGTTATGCTAAGTGAAATAAGTCAGTGAGAGAAAGACAAATACCCTGTGGTCTCACTAATATGTGGAATCTAAAAAAGCTGAACTCATAGAAACAGTGTAGAATGGTGGATGCCAGGGGCTAAGGGAGGGGGAAATGGGGAGATGTTGGTCAAAGGGTACAAACTTCCCGTTGTAAGATGGATAAGTTCTGAGGATCTAATGTACAGCATGGTGACTATAGTTAACATTACTGTATTGTAGATTTGAGAGTTGCTGAGAGAGTAGATCTTACACATTCTCCCCACCACCACCACCACAAAAAAAGTATAATTACGTGAGGTGATGGATGTGTTAACTAACCCTATTGTGGTAATCGTTTTGCAATGTACACGTGTATTAAATCATCCTGGTGTATACCTTAAACTTACACGGTGTTATATGTCAATTTTATCTCAGTAAAGTTGGGCAAAAAACACTCTAAGGGCCAGAAATGCTACATGGTGTGAAAATGTGTGCTTTCTCATCGGAGTCCATTTTTGTGTTGATATTCACACCTTACAAAAAGAATCGCTGAACCAGTGGAGCACGTGGTGGTTTTTTGTTGTCTTGGTTTGGTTTGGGGTTTTTTTTAGCCATGATGAGGTGTTAGAATTGAGCTATATTTTTCACGTATCAGTTGTCTTATGCCAGACACCCACTCACAACTTTCTCACCCTGACCAACAGTTCCGATTACAAACTTCATGAGTCACAGCTTCTGTTTCACTGTCTCAGATGCTGTAAAATGATAGTCAAATATTTTAAAGCTGATGGTGGCAGGTTTCATCCTGAATAATATATAGGCATATAGTATGAACTGAAATCGGTGGCTGTTTTTCTCTTATTTTCCTTTTCATTACAGGTTCAATATGGAGTTTTTCCAGATAACTTTACATTCAATTTACTGATGGATTATTTCATAAAGCAAGAAAATTACAAAGGTAAGAAACCAAACCCAGGTCTATTTACAGTGGAGCTTCAGCTCCCAAAGGGAAGTAATATAGGCACTTTCCCTTTTTTATTTCTTAATAACGTCTCTTTATATCACTCTTTCGGTCAGAAATAGATGTGAGGTTGATTTACCAAACCACTTGGCCAGATGGGAGAATCATATCCGGGGTTTTTTTCCCCTGAGTTTCTCAAGTTTATTTGTTCACGTCTCTGTAGGCAAAGGACAATGGCTTTAGTTAAGCAGTAACCTGCCTGAGCTTCCACGCCTGGTTAAGATTACAGTAAGGCACTTATTAGCTTGACTTCCTTTGGCACCACTTGCTAACTTTGTTTTATTTAAATCATAGCTGTTGTAGCATGTAAAATGTCAAACCATAAAATCAACTGACTTTTCCGGGAAAGAGCAGTGCCCTTGCTTTGAAGGAAGGTCATTTCAACCCCCAGGCTTTTGTTTCCTTATCTGTAAAATAAGTAGATCGCTGATCTCTGAGATCTCTACCCCCAAAATTCTCTGATCCTGTGAAATTAATTTAAGGTGACACTTAGCTTCAGCTGCAGTAGGGAGGCCAAGGAAAGACGGGGATTACAGCAGCCTCTCCGGAGCAGTCAGGCGGAACCCTGCCAGTCTGCAGTGGACAGGGGGTCAGAGCAGAGCCCGCTTGTGCTTGCAGCCGAGTTGGTGAAGAAGGGAGGAGGGGGGGATGTTGGGGAAGAGGGGAGGAGGAGGCCTTGCCATCGTGTGAGGACGCACACTGGCTTTCCGCCACCACCGTCTCATCCTCAGGCTTGGTGCTGAGGAGCACAAGGGGCCTGTGCCCGTGTCGGATAGTTAACTGCCTCAGAGATAGGAATGAGCTGGTGGTTACTGGCGCATTTATGACATCTCTGATTCCTGCCCTTGAGCTCTGTTCCCTCCTCCCTGCACGCCAGCCCCCTCGGCCTTTCCCCGTGCATCTGTGGTCAGTGCTCAGGCTGGGACGGGCGTTTCTGCACGTGGGGTGGCACCTCTGCTTCTCTTTTCTGGACCTCTGCCTCATCTTCTTCCCGTAAGGCTTGCAGGCGCCGACTGCCAAAGAGTATTTGCTGTATGTTATTTTTTGAAATGTTAATTATCCCTTGTTGTCCGTTTCTTAAACACAGTTTTAAATATGCATTTCCTGAATTCAACTAAAAGATAATTAGCCTACACGTTTCATAATCTATTCTCTGTGAACATCAGATTTAAGAATCCATATTACTGTGTCATTGGAAAATCATGTATTATTAGTTTTCTCCCTCAGTCTCTTTAAAGGATATGTTGGAGAGTCAAAGGAGTTTTGTTGTTGTTGTTTTTTCTAAATGCAGAATAAATAATATTGAAGATTTTTTAAAATAAAGTTTTAATGATTATTATCGTTTATAGCAAAATTTAGAAAATTTTTTTTTATTGTTGTTAGGATAGGAAATATCAAATAATAAATAATTATGGAGGAAAAGTAAATTAATTATACAGGCCAACCTAATTTTACTTCCCAAGCTGACTGAAATGCAGAATGTAAATAAAAGTTAAAGTAAATTTGATTTATCTTTCTTGTGTAATTTTGGATTCAGTAATGAACAGGTGGGAAAACTATTTTGTTTAAACTGGATTTTTTGCTGTAATTGTGTTCTTTTAAAATATTGGTTATTTGGGGTTTTTTTGTTAATCTCTTCCAAGTCCTTATTTTGCTACTCACTTACTAGATGACTTCGTGGTCTGCCTGTCTGTCTCACATTCCCCATTTGCAAAAAGAATACAGAAATTCTTGCCTCTGGCCTCCTTCAGAACCATGACGACATGTGCAAAACCAGCTGGCTAGGAACAGCTGCAAATCAGTGCCAACTCTGACAATTATGGGTAAATGCAAAAATTGGTTAACGCAGCAACTCAGTCAGAAACATTTGTGATGCCTGTGTTATGTGCAGGTACCGTATTTTAAACCAAAACTAACACTCTCTAATTTAACAGCAAATATGAAGGGAAGGAAATCGTTTGAACTTGATTTTCTTGGCTTCCATCTGTGTTGTGGAATATTGGGGGAAAATAAAAGTTGCTCGAGGTCTGATCTCCTGTGATCAGCATTCGTTTGGAAATAAATGTCTCACATTGTGAGTTACACTCAGGGCTTATAATCTATGAATGAGCATTTTCCTGTCCATTCTTTCACGTCTTTTAAGCTCAGCCTGGTTGTCCTTTTTATAGTCATCAGGTTTCTGTCTTTGAAATAATACGTGACATTTAGGATTGTGTCTAGCATTTATCCTCTTTTGTCCAAACAGGGAGAAGGTTCCAGAACACAGAATGGGGCAGTCAGCCCAGCCTCTGCTCTGCTTGCCAGGGTGACCTGGAAAATAGATTTGCCTCCTTTCTATATGCCATAGCTCTTCTAGCTGGTGGACATGATGCCTTCAACTTGCTTCACAGTTTATGAGCCATCTTCATATGTATTATCTCATTGGACTGTCCAAACATCTTTTGAAATAGATGGGACAAATGGTGTTTTATCATTATTATGAAGATGATACTGGGAGGAATTAAGTGGTTTATTGATGTCTTGGAGGACACTGGTGCAGTAGCACCTGGTTCAGTACATCATGGCAGGTCCAGTAGAGGCTGAAGGCTGGAGGAGCCCTAGTTTGTGGAAGAACTGGGACCAGAGCCCACGTTGTCTACTTTTTAATTCTGTTGATTTTTCTATCACGCCCTACTTTTGTTTTGAGGAAGATCAGCCCTGAGCTAACATCTGTTACCTTTCCTCCTCTCTTTGCTGAGGAAGATTGGCCCTGGGCTGACATCCGTGCCCATCTTCCTCTACTGTATATGAGATGCCACTGCAGCATGGCTTTGATCAGCAGTGTGTAGGTCCGCACCTGGATCTGAACCTGCGAACCCTGGGCTGCCGAAGTGGAGCGCTCGAACTTAACTGCTACGCCACCAGGCTGGCCCCCTCATGCCCCACTTTTTAAGAATTTTTACAGTTAAATACAGATTTGGTGATGTTACCTAAAACTTCCTTTCTTTTTTACTTTGATCTTCTTGCAGATGCTTTATCCGTGGTTTTTGAGATCATGAAGCAAGAAGCCTTTGAAGTACCTTCCACCCAACTTCTCTCGCTCTATGTTCTATACCATTGCCTGGCAAGGAAGACAGACTTCAGTGTAAGTGCCCTACCGTAAGGCAGCTCTGAGGGCCTCAGGAAAAGCGAGCAGTGGCTGCTCAGTAGGGATGACGTGGCCGGAGGGAGCCCCACCCTCAGAATCTGGAAGAGGTATCTGATGGTGGCTCTGAGGCCCTGTACAACCGGGAATGAGTGTTCCTTCTGCATGTTTTAGTTACTGGTTTCTAACAAAGTGGAACTGGATATTCCTCTACTTGAAAGAATCTCAAGTGAAAGTCCTTATGCACATTTTGAAACTTGAGCTAGGCTCAGTGCACCTCAGACGTTCAGAAATGGGGAATTGATAGTGAGAGCTGGATGTGTCCTACCAGAGAAGCAGTGGGGCAGCTGGGTTTGACCGCAACTCAGGTATTAAATGCTGATTCTTTGGTTTGTATCAGTATTTTCCTCAGGTTGCTCTGGGTCCGTCTAGAATACCAAGTTTTGGTTTAGGCTTGTTCATTGTTTATTGCTATTCTAAGAATACCTAATATTTAAATAGCACTGACTTTACAGCAGGCTGTGTTCTTGGTGTTTTAAACTCATTAATGCATTGAGTCCTCACACTCTATGCCAGTGAGAAGACTGGGACACAGAGATGTTCCATGACAGCCACCCAGCTAGTAAGTGGTGAAGCCAGGCATGCTGGCCCTGCAGACTGCCCTTCACCTCAAATGTCACATCAAAAACACGAGTGTGGGTAGCAGCTGAAGGGCCCTCTAGTCTGCCCGCGTTCTAAAGAATTTATGGTGTATTTAGCTTTCCTTGGATGAGTGTTCCAGCCTCTGGCACACCTCACGTCCTTAGTTCATTAAATGGACATTGAGCATCCACCATGTTCTGTGCATCGCCGAGTGCTGGTTATACAGTGGGGAGCAGACACCTCCTGCTTACGATTTAAGATGAATACAGGCATCTAAAACAAAACAAACACACGAATATGAAATTATGACTGTGATGAGCACTACAAAGACATCCTCTATTAAAAGCCTATATTGTAGGGACTTTTTGTTTGTTTGTATTTTAAACTTAGGTTAGGAAAGGCTTCCTTAAGGAAATATTTCTTGAGTTAGTATTTGAAGGATGAATAGGCATTAACTGGCTGAAGAGTGGAAGAACAATCCAAAAAGAAGAAATAGCATGTGCAGAAGCCCTGTGGCAGAAAGAACATGGTGAGTGGAAAGGGGCTGGAATAAGACAGGAGGATAATGCAGCTGCAGTGGGGAGAAGGGTGGGAAGGACATGGGGTGAGAGGCAAGGTTGGGGCGTGCTGGTTGTGCTAGGCCGTTTTGTCTGTGTCCTAAAAATAGTGAGAAGCCACTGAAGTTTTTAGCAGAGAGAGTAACATGATCTGATTTGTGTTTTGAAAAGATGCCTCTGACTATAGCGTGGGTAAGAGATTGGATCGGGCCAGGTGGCTCTGGCCAAGCACTTAGGAGGCTGTTACGGTGTCTGAGCAGGAGGTGGGGTAGCGTGGGGACCAGAACGTGGGTGAGAGCAGTGGGAACACACTTGGGAGGCAGAGGACACGATGAGGAACCGCGTGTGGAGGCGGGGAAGCGAGGGCACAATCTTGTCTCCTCGGTTTCTGACTCGGGTGTCTGGACCGAGGGGTCGCCATGTGTTTATAAAGGGAACTCTGGAAAAAGACTGGGTTTTATGAGGAAAGCCATTAATTTGGCTCTGAACATGTTGCATTTTGAGATGCCTTTGAGACAGTCGAGAGATTCCACAAGGGAAATTGGGATCTTAATGGAAAAAATCTGGACTGGAGATATTATTTGTACATCCATTTGTAAATGTCTACAAATGAGCCACAGAGCAAAAAGAAAAATCAGGAGTGTGTTGGACCACAAAGCCATGGGAAGAGAGTAGTCTACAGTATGGGAATGCTCCAAGAGGGTAGATGAGGTGAGGACTTTCTGAAAGTTCATTGAATTTAGTGGCACGAAGGCACTAAATTGTGACCTTTGTTTCCATAGAATGATGGATCGGGAGATCAAATTGGTGTGGATTGTGGAGTGTTTGAGAGGTGCAGGAAGGAGACAGCGAGTGTGGGCAAGCTGTGAAGGGGAGTGGAGGGGGAAGGGAGGATGAGGGTTTGCTTTGTATTAATGGGAAAGGCAGAAGCATAAAATGGGAAAACCATGAGGACCTTGGTGAAATAGCACCTGATTTAGTCCCTAACAGTACAGACGGTAGAAGCTAAAGGCTTGGAAGAGACCTAGTATGTTAACACATAAGTAGATTTCATGTAAGCAGCAGTGGTTTACTATTCCCAATCATCAAAAAATCTCTAAGACATCCGTTTGCTTGTTTTCGTTCATCTTGTTTAAAGTCCTTCTGGAAGTGTTGCCGTTCCAGGCGCCACCGCCACCCCTGCTCAATTCCTCACTCAGCAAGGACGCTGCTCATCTGGCTTTTAGCCCGTTACATCCTGATACTATAGATCATGTTTTTCCCTAAAGAAAAGAAAAAATGTTTGTAAGACTTCTTATTTATTGTTCACTGGGCCCCTTTTCATACAGCGTATGTGGGGGGAAAGCCAAATCTCAGAGTGCTTTGCTCTTGAGAGTGGGTGACCCCGTCCTGAGTTGCCGGCTTTTTCACTCGTCTGTGACACAGAAGCGCCAGGGGAGGCTTTGTCTGTCTCCCAATGTCTTTGCTTTTTTCAAAGGTTTAGAAAAACCGTAGGAAATTACACTTGGATTGCACAAAGGCCCATTCACAGTAAAGATGTTTGGGTGCCCATCAACACCTAGGGTGCCTCACGTACACCTGGCTGCAGCTGTAGCCTGCACCCACCATTCTCCACTTCCTCCCTGGCCTCTGAGTGCAGAGGCCAGTGCAGGCACCCGAGCTTTGTGTTCTGTGTTTCCAAGCTGGACGAGGGATCCAGCCATGTGCACTCATGGCACCAAGAAGATCACAGCTCTCGTTGTTGGGGGATTGCCAAGGCTGTCCTCAGGGCCCTGCGTCACAGCGAGTCCCTGTCACTGCTGCTCCGGGTCTGTAGCAGGCTTAGCAATGCTGGTGTTTTTGCCCCTCTTTACCATGTCTCAAAAGGCTCTAATTTGATTGAAGTGTAATTTTGCACCCTGGGTTGAAAGAAATGATCACTAAGTGTTTCTGATTGCCTAATTTATTTTTGAGAGGCACGTATCTAAAAGCAACCTAATAGTTGTATTTATTTTAATGCTGTGAAGTAGAAGGAGTGTTACCGTTGCTGAATTGTTTAAAATTCAGAAGCTTGCTCCATGGTGTCGTAGCGATGGGAGTGAGTGTGAGGCTGACAGCAATATAAGCTTCACTGATTGTCTCAAGGCAATGTTGGTTCACAGTGCACTCTTTACTTTTGTTTTGTTTTGCTCTTCTGATTGTAAAAGGAACTCTTATTCATTGCCAGAAATTTGGAAAATAATGAAAAGTACAAAGAAGAAAACCAGAATTGTTCATAATTTTACTACCCAGAAATCTGGTAATGTATGGGGTTTTTCTTTTCTGTATTTTTCATTAAACATAAATATCTTTTATTTACAAAATTTGGATTATAGTGTACCTATAGCTTTGTATTTTACTTTTTTTACTTAATGCTATGACATGCTCTTTTTCTTCTCTGTCATTAAAAATCATAGTTTTAGATAAAGTCTTCATTGCTTGGCTGGACTGTGATCTGGTATTTTCTTTTGCAGTGGGAAGATGAGAGGAATTTTGGGGCATCCCTGTTACTCCCAGGCCTCAAGCAAAGGAACACAGTGGGGCTGAGTTCCCAGCTGTATGGCCTTGCACTTCTTGGTAAGCTGAGTGATCCTTCAGGTATAGCTCTTCACGGGTAGAACCGATGCTTTCTTCTCCTTCATAATAAAGTTATAATTTGATTTAAATTTAGTGAAATTCCAATATAGCTTTCACTTTTAGACGTAAAAATAGCCCTTATGGTGGCCTTAGAGCTAGGACCTAAGACAGGGAAGAGGGTTCTAAACCTGTCACCACTGGCAAGGTGAGAACCAGTTCTGGTGGCCACAGATTATAGTTAGTAGTCATCAGGGTGAGGAAGGGATAAAGAAAGAAAAGGTCTGGGGGCCGGCCCGGTGGGATAGTGGTTAAGTTTGCGTGCTCTGCTTCGGTGGCCCGGCGTTCGCAGGTTCAGATCCCCGGTGCAGACCTACACACCGCTTGTGAAGCCATGCTGTGGCAGCATCCCATATATAAAACAGAGCAAGATTGGCACAGATGTTAGCTCAGGGACAATCTTCCTCAGCAGAAAAAAAAAGGAAGGAAAAATCTGACCCTCTTTTGGGAGAACCAGCCCATAGAATCTTTCGCAGTATTAACAGAGTTCTTTCTGTCTCTTTACACCTAAAGTCCTGGAAGTCAGAAGTTAAGAGTCAGGTTGGACCCACATCCTTGGTAGTATTTTCAGGGGAGCAGGAGAAACTCTGAGTGCGTCTCGTAGCACTTTGGGAGAGCAGGGAGTGATGCTTTGGGACGATGTGACTGGACCCTCCAGGGCGATGGTAGCCTTACTTTAGTGTCCATTGCACTGAAAATCAGACAGGTCAGGACGTGAAGCCTTCTGAGGAGTGGCCTCAGACCTGGTTGTGTGGAGTTGGGCAAGTAGTGATTAACCCAAATATGCAGAGAACGTGCCCTGATTGACAGAGGTTTCCCACATGCATATTGTTTTTCCCTCTTCCTTCTCTCTCTCAAGCAGAGAGGTGTGAGAAAGCACTTTGTCTTGATCATAGGTTGCTTCTGCTTACCTTTGTTTTCTGAAAATCGTCAAAGTTATAGCAGTTTGGCTGCTTTTGAAGTTGACCATCACCAACAAAATGTAGCGTGGCATTCTTGGATACTGATTCTGATAGAAACCAATCAGAGAGCAATTTCAGAGTTTATCAGACTCACTGTCAGACTAGCAAAAGAGTTGACCACTCTTTAAAAATCATTTCTCCTTATTTGCTGTCTACTTTTGACATGGATTTACCTGTTTTTCCTTTGCTTCAGATGAGCATTCAGGACTGTTCCACTGCAGGAATTGTTCAGGATGTTGTGAGGCTCAGAACACGCATGTCGTGGTGTTGTTTCTGAGCGGAGGCCTGCGCTTTGGGGCTGGCGGCTGTCGGATCAAAGCTCTTTGCTCTGACTGTGCTGTGTGTGTAGCCTCTCTCACCCGGTGGGAGCAGCTTCCCGGAAAGTGACTGCAGTCTAGACCAGCATCTTAAATGTGTAAAATTAGCTGTCGCCTGATAGGCTTTGTCTGCTTATCCTGCTTCGGCTTTCCCGAATCCTCCTTCCGGGAAAGATAAGTGAAGGTGCATGGATTTAAGACCTGGCGACTCAAGGTGACTTTGCTCGTTGGTGCAGAGAGGTCTTCTGTTCGACGCAAACGCAGAGACAGCCTCTCCCCACGCGAGGGCCCTGCTGCCTTGGTCCCCGTCCTGAGCGCCAGTTGTCGTGGTCTCAGGTACCAAGAGAAACGCTCGTGTCCTGGGGTCCAAAAGGATGATGAGGACTTTATGCTTTAAGTGCTGATGAAGCTCAAATAAAGGAAAGAAGAGCCAACAAGACTTTTTTTTTCATAAGGGCAATCAGTGGGGTATTTTGAAGCATTTTGAAAAATGTCAAAATGTTTCCTGGCAGGGAAGGTCGTCAGATGTTGGCAAGATTTCCGCTTTAAGAAAGTTGTGGAGTTTCTTTTTCTGAGGAACATTTTGATCTTAAAACAAAAATAGTATTTCACTTGTCTGACTTGTTTTGTTGGGTGGCTCCACTGAGAGGCAGAGATAGCGACCTCTCTAAGTTTCCCTCGGCCCTATGACTCATACATCCTCACAATGATGTCCCGCAGTCAAAATGAACAAGAAAATCAAGTTGGCACAATTTTGTATTAAAAAACATGTACAGTGAATTTTACCACATTCTTCATCATCTGTCTGAGATGTCAAGTCCCTGGGTAGTTGAGGCTCTTGGTGCAGATTTGAAATGATCCTTCTCCATCTAGAGCTGCCAGGCGCCTGTTTACTGTGCCTTCGTGTCTTCAGTCTCAGACGCAGTGGGAGGCACGGCTGAGCCTTCTTCATTGTTCCTTTTGGCCACAGGGAAGGTGGAGTTGCAGCAGGGGCTGCGGGCTGTGTACCAGAACATGCCTCTGCTGTGGCAGCCAGGCTACCTCGACCGAGCCCTTCGAGTGATGGAGAAGGTGGCCTCCTCCCCAGGAGACGGAAAACTATGTGGAGAAGCGGTATGTTCCTGGGCCCTAATTCAGTGGGATTTGGCCATCTCCTCTTCCCCACAAGTCCAGCTTTGAGTGTGTTTCATTGTCTTCCCCCCTCACTTCTACTTTCTCTATTTCTATACAATCACGTTCTTATCCAGTTGAAAAGGAATGAAAAACCACCAACGTTCTTGGTGTTACTGACAAAAAGCAGTAGAAAATAAGATACATGTTGAGTTTATAGCTCACTGTCTAGGAGGAAACTATTTCCCTCCGCTGTAATTCAAACTGAGTTCAATAAAATACTGCCCCCTCCCCCCCATAAAATCTCAGTAGGAGCTCAGGAGAGGCTAAGATTTCATTTTAAATTTTTGGCATTTCTGTACCCTCATGTAGTCCTGGGAGACTACCTGGCAATGTTTTCCCCCATAAAAGCCCTCAAGAAATGAATGTAGGGACTGGAGATGGCACCGGCTTTCTTTCCTTTCACTGGACCATTCTGTGGTGAACGCACGATGCTGAGGAGCTGGATCAGACATTCCTCCCAGGGTTCCAGGGCGTTCATGTCCTCTGGGCTAGGAAACTGTCCTCCCGCAGCCTCCAGGCTCGTCACTCTTAGTCACCTGGGGCTCGTGACACCGTGCAGCTACTAGACTTAGCTCGGGCTGCAGCAAGCGTGGCATCTTACAGCCACGTGACGAGACTCACCCCATAGGGAGCCCAGCCTCACTTCTGTCCACGCAGCTTTTGTGGCCAGAGTGAGGCCTGGAAGGACACTGGCTGTGTCGTCACCAGGCTGTGAGTGTTGATCGGAGCCGCGTACTCGTTTGAGCCTGATCGCTAGGACTCAGGCCTTGGCTTTCGTCTCAGTCACGGGATCACAAGGCTGGTGCCTCTCCTGGCTCCTTACGCTCGTGTCTGGTGAATCATTGTGTTCTTTGCCAGACCTTCGCAACAAAGCATACGCATCTTTAAGTGTATATTCATGTTTTAACCCTGCAGTCAGTGCTGGTGATCAAAAACAGAGCTGTACAGAAATCCTTTACGGGGAAGTGTTCCTTCCCCTCTGAGCCCGATTTGCGTTCTCTGCGTTCTGACTTAATAGGAGCGTGATTCAGACGTCAGCCGGAACAGGATATGTGTTGGGTTTGGGTCCAATGTCTTAGTGGAATTAAAAAGCATTGGAGTATTTTCTGGGTTTTTGTTCTAATACAACGTGGCTGGAATGACCGGCACCCAGGCCGCTGCTCGTGCTCACCTTGGGGTTGTCTCTGTCCCATCTCTGTGGGTTGAGGGAGGTGTGCCTCAAACTGAGCGTGGTGGGGGAGAGGGCTCAAGGCAAAAAGACGCCGTCTGTTTTATAATTGACTTACTTTCTAAGTCACGGAAGTCCCGTTGCAGGGGCTCTCGTGTGCCTGCCGGGTGGTTGCCAGCAGCTTGTGTGCCCGGTGCTGATCCCTGACGTACAGCCACCCCGTGAGCTACGCTCTGCAGGAGGCCTCGCCTGGGCTCAGGGGCTTCCCCTGCATTCCGAATGGCCTTTTGTTGGCTGTGGTCTCTAGTGGTTTTTCTTTCCCTTTCTCTCAATCCCAAGCCGATTGAGGAGGAACGGCGGGAAGGGGAGGTACTTCAGTGCCTGTCGAACACGGTCTTGGTTCCTGCCTGGGCGATGAGAAGCACAGTCCACGGGCAGTGCCGAGTCCCTCCTGCAGAGAACCCTGAGCTCGCTTATTTGTGCCGTTTGTTTTCTGATGAGTTTGCATGCCATCTGACAGTGTTCCTAATGGAAGGCCATGTGGCCGTTTCTGTGTCCTGTAATTTGGTGGGAGGACTCTGCTCGTGAGTGTAGAGCCCAACTTTCCCTTCCTCTCCCTTTTCCACCGCCCTTCCCAGTGTGCTCAGGGCCGCAGGATGTTTAGTCCCCACCCCTCTTTCTGCTCCGCAGCTCGATGTGCTGGACAGAGCGCTGACGGCTGTGGCCGCTCCGGCCCACGGGTCTTCAGAGGAGCAGCCCCGAGAAGGTGAAGACAGCCAGAGGTCAGAAGAGCTGGTGGAACAGATGGACGTGGAGGAAACGGAACAGTCCAAGCTTCCCCAGTACCTGGAACGATTTCAGGTGAGTTGCAGCAGAATTGAGTCCCTCTCGGCTGTGCATTGGGCATGCTCCTCTGCCATGGTGATAGACAGGCAGTCCTTTCATGCATCAGCGTCACACACAGGCATTAAAAACTGACATCAAAAGTTACATTTTTATGGCTTCACGCAGGAAGTGGTCTTAAAAGAAACAAATGGTATTTTTATGCTTTTTGTACTTGAGCTAATCGGTCACAGTTTTGTTCCCTAGGCAGCATGTCATTACCCTTTCCTCCCTGACGTGTGCCTGATGGCTGGGTGAGAGCTTGCCTCCTCATAGCAAGCACCTGACTCCAACCCCGGGGAGAAGAGCTGAGCATTTCTCCGTATTGCACTGAACGTGGGTGATAACCCAGAAACCCCGGGCAGAGATCACAGAACCACATTTGAGTATGAAGTGTGTGGAGATCAGACACAGGTGTCTTCTCTCGCTCGGCTCTGTGGTGTGCACCGGGGCCGTTAGGAACACTCGCTTGTACTGCATGGAAGATGTGAACAGGTTTCCACTGTTCCCTGTCGGAACAGCCCTGAGCACTCGGGCCACCGTGTAGCTCTCACTGTGCGTCCCAGACACTGTGGTCAGTCAGGAAGGAGGGCGTGCTCAGAGCTGAAACCCTTGCCCTCTACCGTGGCTTTCTTTCTCGTCTATTGAGTGCAGAGAGAAAAAATGCTGCCTGAAGGAGGATTCTTGATGTAAAGCAGAAAACCTTTCCATCCATCCCAGCTGACCTATTGTGTCATTTTGGGACAGAGGGATATAAGCTTTGCCAGATGATTACATTTACATCTTGTCAGTAATTGTATTGAACCAGCTGTGGGAGAACCATGTCCCCATGTTATAAGGGGGACTCTGTTGTGCTTTTCGCAGGTGTTCCTCCCAGTACTTCTGTCAAGTCATGCTCAGCTTACTTCTGATTTAAGAACTGAGAAGGAAGGGTCAATGGATGTTCCCAAGGTACACAGAGAATGGGCAGCTAGTTTAGGAATTTACACACCTGTTCTTTCCTCTTAATTTTGCAGACTTAGAAAAGCTGAGAATGAAAAGTCTACTTAGCCCCATAGATTATTATTCACAATATTCGTATTGACCAAGGCGGCCACACCACTCCTGGAATTTACCACCTCTGTCTCTTGTTTCTTATAAATTTAATCTCGGAGAATAGAAATCTGAGCCTGCATTAGATTCTCAGCCCTCACTCTTCCACAAATGCGTTTTTTTGAAAATCAAAAAAAAAAAAACAGGGCCGGCCCCGTGGCTTGGTGGTTAAGTGCACGCGCTCCGATGCTGGTGGCCCGGGTTCGGATGCCGGGCGCGCACCGAGGCACCACTTCTCCGTCCATCCTGAGGCCGAGTCCCACATACAGCAACTAGAAGGATGTGCAGCTATGACACAACTATCTACTGGGGCTTTGGGGGGAAAAAATAAATAAAATCTTTTAAAAAAAAAAAAAAAACAAAGACATAGTTACTGGCAGCTAGCTGTGGGAGGCACCACTGCGTGTCCTTATCCTCCCGGAGCGCTGCTGGTGGGTGCTGCCCTTCACGTCACATGACACCAGGCTGAGAGAAACGAGCACACAAGTGACTGACTTGGGATTTGAGCAAGTTTGCTGCCTCAGTTGAGTCCTTATTCTGGTGTCCCAGGCTGTCTCCTTGGCCTCAGACCACATGGAAAGTGATATGACAGAGAAATCATTTTCATTTTATGTTTCCTATTTTTCCTGTTGCCTGATTTTTATTAGTCTCAGGTAATGTTTGGGGCCCATTTTTTTGTGACTGACCCCTCATAGTGGGCCTCTGGCCACTACTTGAAGCCCATGGACCCTGCCCACCTCCCGCCCCCAGCTGGAGCAGGCCTCATCGCTGTGCTGGTGAATTCCTGTTTGTGGCCCGTGGGGCCGTGTGGTGGAAGCTACAGTGGGGCCGTAAGTGGCTCTCTGATGATCTACGTCTTGAAGCACTTAAGTAGATTAGTGTTTTTAGCACTTAGCTTCTCCAGGAATACAATACGACCAAACCAAGGTGCCGTTTCGGATGCAGCTGTGAGCCGTCAGCATGTAGAGGCTGACCTGCCGTGGCGCCCAGCAGGTGGACGCCTGTAACAGTGCAGGCGCTCCCGGGAGCTGTTCGCATGCAGTTAGTAACACGTCCTTGGAATGATTTCCGTCTGTTGAAAGGACTGCCAGTCAGGCGGACACTGATCTCAGTTACTCTGAAGGAAGAGCTGTGGAGGGCGTGCTCCGTGCACCTGTCCGCTGCTCTGTCGTGTTGTGTGCATCTGAGGGCTCTCTGTTCCTGAGTTTGCCACTTGGTTTGCTGCAGGTCAGAGGGGATGTAGGTCTGTTGTACTGGTGCCGTCTTGGTGGTTTAAAACGGGAAGTCTCAGCGTGTGGAGTTCCAGTCCCTGTTTGTGAGTGAGAGGGAGAAATCACACGTGGTGCGTCTTAGCAAGATTGCTGGGCTGAAAAAAAGAGCAACGGCCAGCAGTGCCTGGGTGAATGGCAGCTGACAGGTTCCGACAAAGCGCCTTGCCTGCAGGCCGAGTGGGCACCGGAGTGACCTCGTCTCTTCTCCGTATTCCTCACCCACCTGCCCCCTTCTCTCTTTTTTCTTTGTTCCCAACAGGCCGCACATTCTCAGCTTCAGGCTCTGGGCAGAGTTGAGTCGGGAAGCCTTTTGACTCTGACCACCCAGCTTGTCCACGAGCAGCTCCCCAGCTGTGAAGCAGAGGACATCGCCACCTATGAGCAGAAGCTGCAGCAGTGGCGTCTGGAGTGGGGATGCCTGGTTCAGAGGGAACGGGAGCAGAGGGAGAGGGCGAAGCAGGAGCACCAGGCTTGGAGAGCAGCCAAGGCGTCTGCCTGACGGGGCCCTGCAGGCCCCAGCTCGCCCAGGACTTCACTAGACCCGTCACAGCCTCAGTCCCTCCAGCTGTCTCCTTCTCCTGAAGCCGGCCACTTGTGCTTCAAAAGCCTTGGTGTTCTACACGTTGAGACACTATGACTGCCCATCCAGGTGCCAGGAAGGGCTGTGGGACTGTGCAGGTGGTCACACTGAAGCCACCAGCTGAAGACCTGAAATCAGGGGCTCTCGAGGCTGATGGTGGGTGTCCCAGGCACAGCAATCAGTTGTGAACATTGGGAGTCCTGACACCTCGCCATGGTGGGGGGTTGAAGAATCAGGTCTCGAGCGCAGGCTTTTGAATGGGCTCTCTCCCCAGCCGAGGGGAATGTGTGTCCTGAGCTCTTGTCACCCTTGGTCCCCTCTCTGATGCAGGCACTCAGCCCCACACATCCCCTCTCCTCCCACTGGGTCCCACCCTCCCAGACCTGAACTGGGGGAGTTCAGCACCAGAGCAAACACAAGACCCACTGGTGTTCCCATTTCAGGACCCACGGTGGCTTGTGTAGGACGTCAGGGCTTAGGAGGAGAAAGCCGGCCCTAGCTCTGAGGCCTCCTTGTCTCAGCTTCTCCATCACGTCTTAGCACTGTCTCAGCTCCTTCGTCAGGTGGGTGCGGAGAGCCTCCTGTGTACACGCACACACGTCCAGCTTGTGAAGGCATGTTTCAGTTAGAGAAGCTGGAGAGGGTGAGAGGTGGGCTGGGCCCGCCGTGCGTGGGAGACGTGAGTAGCTGTCAAACAGGCAGGAGGTGGAAGGGTCCTATCTGAAGTTTCTGGTGGGGTGGGGTGCGTTGGGCAGCTCTGGTCGCTATGTGGTTTTGCCTTTCAGGACAAGGGGGTACTTTTATCCGGGATTGTGCTCTTTATCAAGAACCCGTGGAAATAAATGTCCTGGGATGATTTTGTGTATTCTTTATCTCTGGGGAAGGGAGGGGCAGATGGGGAATGTCACCATGGTTATAGTTACTATGATTTTGAGCAGCGTGTTTGCAACCCTCCTTCTCCGTTAGACTGTGGCATTTATAACAGCCGCCCCACAGCCACCGTTGAGGCCTTGCTGTGTGCCCACTGCTCGCGGACCCCACGAGGGAGGTACTGTCCTTGTTGGTGGGCGGGGAAGCGGCAGCTGAGCCCCGTGTCTGCGGTGGGCGCGTGCTGCTCCGCACCCTGCGCGTTGCCTCCGCGTGTCCCCGCACAGGGCCCTGTGGACCGGCAAGGCCGGGTCTTAGCTGGGCGGAGGGTGACGACCCAGAGTCATCTCCGACAGGTGGTTTAGCACGGGCAGGGCTTCTTCAGCCCCTCCCTCGTGACAGCAGGAAGGTTCAAGATAAGTCAGAAGGCACCTTTTGCTCTGTAATTGACTGACCGTCACACGTGAAGCATCTGGTAATACTTCAGCTCGTGATTTGCCATCGTGTTTGCTCCCCATCTGTCCCTGTGACACTTGGCTTCCAGTCCTTACCAAGAGACCGCTTCCCCCTGTGCTGCTGCCCAGCGGGGATCTTCCTGCTGCCAGATGCCCTCCACACGTGCCCCATCGCCCAGCTCCCCCGTTGGGGGTCTTGCCCCTCCCTCTGATCTCCTGGGCTGTAGACTTCCCTCCCCCTTCCTGGATGGTGGTGACATCTGATTGCAGTTGTCCTCTGTCTCTCCCCATTACTACCCTCTGTATCTCTTCCACATGGATGGAGAACCTGCCCTGGGTACCCTGGCCTCTGGTGCTGACCTGAGCTGTAACAGGTGACCTTCCTTCCTGCTGACCTACCTACCTACTCCTACTTAATAGTCACACCCAGACCTCTAGCCTCATATCACCATTCCAAGGTCTTAGAGCCTGAAGTCCCGTTCTCCCAGTCTTCCCTTTCTCTCAACCCATGACTCCTGCTGAACCAGCTTTTCCCTGTTACTTCTGCCTGCAAAATTAGCCTTTCCCTTGTCGCTCAAACCCTGGATCTCCAGGATTCAGATGCTACTCACCTTGCTGCCAGCTGGGCCCCATGGTTCGCCATCCCACTGATGCTTCTTGAGCATCTTTAATTCCCTCTCATTCCCTTTATCCAGGCCACTTGCCACCCTTGAATCTACATCCTTAGAGCCACCTGCTATGGGTTGAATTGTGTCCCCCAAATGTTGAAGCCCTAACCCCCAGTACCTTAGAATCTGACCTTAGTTGGAGATAGAGTCTCTACAGAGGTAATCAAATTAAAATGAGGTCATTAGGGTGGGCTCTAATCCAATAGAACTGGTATCCCTATAAAAGGGAAATTTGGGCACAGACACACAGAGAGGAAAGACAATGTGAAGACACATGGGGAGAAGACGGCCATGTGACTGGAGTGGTGCGTATACGAGCCAAGGAATGCCAGCCAACACCAGAAGCTGGAAGAGGCAAGGGAAGGTTGTCCCTTACAGCCATCAGAGAGAGCGTGATCCGGCTGACACTTGGATTTTGGACTTCTAGCCTCCAGGACTCTTCTGTTCTTTGAAACACCCACTTTGGGGACTCAGTTACAGCACCCCTAGGAGAATAACACACCACCATTTGTTTTCTTCCTGTTCTTCTGACCTTCTAAGTGTTGTTGTACAAACTCGTAGTATCAGGCTGATTGATTCCTCCAAACTCACAGCTGTCCTCTTCAACTCAGTAGTCCTTTCGTTTATCTTTCACTCACTTTCATTTCCACCCCATTAGCTTTTCTACTCTGCTTAAGCCCCAGACCCTCGCCCCCAGAACTATAAGTAGATGTTCCTTCCTCCTACCTTATCAAGAAAATCTAGGGCACATAGTGCAACCTCAGTCTCCCTCCTTTCTAGCTTAACTGTTCTCTCCATCGTCCCTCCTCCTTCCCAAGGTAGGTGCTTCACTGGTGCCTGATGCCATGCCTGCTGCCTGTTCCAGAACCGGCAAGCCTTCCCTTTCCATCTCGCTTCATCTCTGCTGGTTTCTTCTTCCAAGTCTGCAGTCTAATTGAAGACCTCTTTCCCTTTTAGAAACAAAAAAGCCTTTATCTTGCCATCACTCTAGCTGCTACCCTGTCACTCCCCTTGCTTTTGTCACCAAACTTCTTAAAAGGGTAGCTTCACTTACTGGCCACTTGCTCATTCACTAGACCCTGAGAATTTGGCTTCACTGTGCTGCCATCAACTGCAATGATCCCTTCCCTCTGAGATGCTGTGCTCCATTGAGCACCACCGACTGCCCTTGGATGCTTGGTGAGTACAGCAGACAGACGGTTTCTGTCCGAGCACCTCTTTCATGCACTCACCAGCACTCATGTGGCATATACTGCATGCACGGCACCATGCTGAGTGCTGTGGAGTTTATGCAGATGAGCAAACTATAGATCCTACCCTCAAATAACTTGGATCCTAGTGAGGCAGAGGAGGATGGCACATACATGCCTATCAATGCGCAGCTGAAGAGTATCAGAGAGGCACCGAGAAAGCGACATGGGTGTTCACGGGAAATCACGGCTCGCCCAGAGGTGGGAAAGCTCCGATGAAGGGAAGCATCCATCTGCTTTGTGTTCAGTTAGTCACTCAGGTCTGTCTCAGGCTGTCCAGGGTAGAGATGCCCCCTTCTTCTCCACAAAGTCTTGTGTAGAGTAGATGTTTAAGAGAAATTATTTTAAATTGAGCTGCAGTGAACAGTTCAGACTAAACCTGTTTTGGCCCATACCCTGCACCACCTTGGACCCCCACAAAAAAGGAAGAAGAAAAAGAAAGGCAGAGTGATGGAAGAAGAAAAATAATAATGAGGAACAAATCCCTCACCCTCATCCGGGGCTGTGCTGCCTGGCACCAGACTTTGCGTTTTGTTCTCATGCCTGCTAGCTGGCCGTGGGGATCAGATACGGGTGGGAAAGTTGAAAACTGTTTATTACGGTCGTCTTTTCCCTCTGAAGGAAATGGCATCCAGTGAGTAGAGGCCAGGGATGCTGCCCAACATCTGACCGTGCGTGGGACCGCCCCCACGATGAAGAACTGTCTGGTCCAAAATGTCAGGGGTGCCGAGGTAGAAACCCGGCCCAGGGTGTACAAGCAGGGCGTCCACAGGAATCACTGCAGTGATGAGACCCAAGAATAGTGTTTGTGCAAACGGCTTGTTTACAAATGATGTTTCTCAGGCTAGAAAGATAATTAACATTAGTTGTTTCTTGTCGAACTGAATATGAGTATAAAATCTGCGCTGGTGTAGGGTGGGCCATTATTCTTCCGAAACAAAGCCCATTACGGGAAAGGGTAAATGATGATTTATAGGATTTTGCTGTCTGGGGATGTGTAACTGGACCAGGAGGCTTGAGTTCCAAAATGAAGCTGCTGTGACCTCGCGTGAGCCAGTGGGACCCGGAACCTTCCGGGGCATGCGTGGGTGAGGAAGGGACCAAGTTTGAAAGGGGCTCAGAGGGCTTTGGCTTTAATGAATCATAAAAGCAGGAAATGTGGTGTGATTATATTTTCATTAAATAGTTATTAAATAAACTTCAGAGCTGAACTTCCCAAACTCTGAAAATGATCGATTTTTAAAATCTTGCTTTAGAAAATGGGGCAAGAGGAGTGCTTTTCAACATAGTTATGTCAGGAAAATTGCCTTTTATTCTAAATAACAGCTTCTGAGCTTTGAAGAACCTTTTCTTTCCCCGTTGATCTGGCCTTCCGCTGGCACTGCGTGCTGCCATGAGGATCTCGTCACCTGCGTGGCAGCAAGGGAGTCCAGACAAAGGTGGCGGCAATGTCTCTGAGACTGCAGCCGCTGCCACCGGGATTTTGTTTAAAACAAAACCGTCACACTTAGGCTGTGTGTTTATTATGTATGAATGTCAGGGGTTCCAGATCCGAGCTGGACCCGTTCAGAAAACAAAGGTTATTCTGATAAAAGCACCTGCAAATAAATTCCGTCATGAGCATTAAGTGCTGGATCAAGGACTCGGGGACAATTCCTAAAGGATTTATAAAGGGGACATTACATCATCTGACACACCGAGTGGTAGGAGGGTTTCGCTTGCTTGTTTGGTTTCCATGATGCTTCATCTCTACAGAGTTCAAAATTATAATCCTTAAAACCCCCTCTGAGGTCAATGTGCCCAAGATGGTCTGTGGACTAGAACGAGAACGCCCACTGACAGTTTCCTGCAACCACAGCGTGTGGGCCACTGTTGGGTGCCGGTGTTTTCCAGGCTCTGGCTCACGAGCAATCATGTACCCATCTTGATTACCAAAATTATATTGAACAACTTCTCTTTGTGAATGCCCATTCCTACCTAATTTAATCCTACCAAATTAAATAAATCCTCTCTAATCCTCACAACCACCCTGCAGGGCAGAGATTACTACCCTCATTTTGCAGAAGAGAAAACCAAGACTTATGTGACTTGCCTAGGGCCACACAATTAGTAAGTGGCAAGGACAGTGTTTGAACCCAAGTTTGTCTGATTCAAAACCACTTTCAGACAACTACACCATATAACCACAGTGCTAACCTGAGACTAAATACATTCATTCCTTCTACAAGTATTTATTGAACACCTGCTATGTGTCAGACTGTCAAAATAGACACTGAGGATACAGCAAGGAACAAGATGGACAAAGATCCCTTCCCTGGTGGCGTTTACATTCTACAGAAGGAGACAGTAAGTATGTAGTATGTCACATGGTGATGTGTGATGTGGAGACACAGCAAGGAAGAGGAGAAGAGCACTGGTTAAGTGGTGGGAGTTGCAACTTAAAATAGGTTGTTTAGGGGGTCAGCCGCGGGGGCCTAGTGGTTAAGTTTAGCACGCTCTGCTTTGGCAGTCCCCGGGCACGGATGTTAGCTCAGGGTGAATCTTCCTCAGGAAAAAAAAAAATAGTGTGATTAGGGAAGGCCTTCCTAACGACTGGACAAGGACTCCTGGGAGTGAGGTTGGGAATCACGGAGTCGCCTGGGAAAGCACAGCACCGGAGGGGGCACAGTCAGTGCCAAGGCCCAGAGGGAAGCGTGCGAGAGTGGCAGCCATAGGGAGGCCAGCGTGGCTGGTGTGGAGTGTGTGAGGCAGAGAGGGGCGGGAGACGAGGCCAGAGAGACAAGGCACAGGAAGGGACGGACAGTGTCAGAGCCCCTCGCCCATTAGTAAGGACTTGGGCTTTTACTCTGAGCTGAGAACTCATCTACAGTTTATGAGCACTGGGTGGCATGATCTGACCTAACATTTTTAGAGGATTACTCTAGTCTAGCTGCCACGTGGAGAATAAACTGGGAGAGGGAAGATGGAAGATCAGTGAAGAGGCCCCTCCAGGAGAGAAGGGATTGGCCGGGACGTGGGTAGTAACCGTGACGGTGAGGGAGGGGGCTGGACTGGATGCATTTTGAAGGCCGAGCCACCAGATCTGCTGACAGGCCAAGATTTTTGACCTGAGCAGCTGGAATGATATCTCTGCCATTTATCGAGAGAGAAAAACCTAGAGAGAGAAGCATTTGCGGGAGATCAGGGATTTGTTTGGGGGCATGTTAAATTTGATTTGGGTTATTTTAAAGATCCCTACTGGACATCCCAACAGAGCCCTTAATAGACAGCCAGGTATATGAGTCTGGCGATCAGAGAAGAGGTACAGACTGGAGATACAAATTGTAAAAGTCATCAGTTTATGTGTGGCATTTAAATCCATGAGACTGCATTAGAGTAACATGCATTTTTGGTTTCAGTGGCATAGTCTGAGCCATGAGGTACAACTGTGCCTAGCTTTTTTTGAGAGCTCACCCCATGCACTGGGCCTCACGATGACGCTCCATCATCTGTGAAGTCATTGCCAGTAACCCCAGAGCATTAACAAGCCAGAAGAACTGCTCATATTAAAGGAACTGGGTGTGACCAAAACTCAATTGCATATGTGGCTCCAGGGACTTCCAAGACATACGGTATCAGATGGAAGAGGAGACGGTGATCTGGGACAATGCAAGAGACCAGGAATTCATGAGTCAGGAATCTGTCAAAAGATCGCTGTAGGGACACAGAGAAGCGCCCAGAATGAGCAGTACAATTACAGAGAGAACGTGTAGCCACAGTACCTTCCCAGACCTTTGTCAATTTGCCTGGAAAACAAGGAAAAAAAAAGAAAAGCTACAGAAAAGGGGATTAACTCTTCCCCATCTTGGCTGTGCCTCCGTCTGGAGGGATGGGACATAACACACAGAGGGGTGCAGGTAGGCGACCAACCACCAGGGCCTCCCCAGGACTGGGAGTCTCCTGAGACAAGACTGTCAGTGCTAACACCAGGGCAGTCCTAGGTGAACCCGGACGGGCGGTCACCCTCGGTTCAGGCCAGAACAACTTCCTGGACTGAAGTTTGGCGGTGGATTAGAAAACAATCTAGTTGTTTAAGTTTAGTATGATAGATGTAATTAAAATCTCAGTGATGAGTTCCCACCTGAGTTCTCACATGCTTAACCTTTTAACCTCTGGAGGGAGACTTCAGAATTCTTTCTGGCAAATAGTGACTTCTCACAGGACCAGTCAGTGAAGCCCATGTAAGCTCAAAAGGAGTGTAGGTGACAAAGGACGTCATGATGACTCAGGACAGACAGGCCGCAGTGGCCTTCTGAGGCCAAAGGACCATCCCTGCAGACAGGGCAGGTACCGGAGGCTTCTACTGAGCACCTGTGGGTACGTTTTCTGTGGCCACATGGAGGGAACTTGGGGGCCAGGGCCTCCCACTCTGCATTCCGCAGTCTGGGGCCCCAACGGACGCTGATCCTGAGCCTTCCGGTGAGCTGTTGCCTCTGCCTAGAATTTGCTTTCTGTCCAGCACGCGCACATGCACGCACACACACACACACCCCCCTCCAGTCTTGGCTTCGACATCACTTCCAGTGCTTTCCCAGTGACCACCGAAGCTCACCCGTGAGTTCTAGTAGCCCCGTCACCCCAGATAGGCAGCACGAACGTTTTCTTCACCTTAAATCCCCGCAGTATTTCCCTCTGCTGAGCACAGAGGAAAGGGACAGCAGTCTTCTGCTAGACTGCGAGGACTTCCTCCTTTTTACAGGTACTTTGTTAGTTGTAATCACTTTTCCTAAACAGCCTTTAGCTCCTGGCGCCAGTCAGATCCTCCGCTATTTTGTAGTTATAGGGAGCTTATTCTGTAACTGAGCAGGAAACCAAGGGAGAGACAAGGGGTTGGATGTCATGACTGAGTATGGTGGCCCCAGAAAGTCAGCCTTGGGAGGGACCCTCCGCCTTGACCATCTTGTCAAACCCTCTCATTTCACAGGTGAGAAAGGGGACTTTGGAAGGAGAGGGTGACTTAGGTCTGGCAGCCGGCGGGGCAGAGCGGGATCAGAACCTGGTTTGGGGTTTACCTTGTGGTTTCCGGAGAAAACCCTCCTGATGTCTTCCTCAACTACACTGCTCTATTTACTTTTTCTTCTTACACAATACTTTTAATTGTCTCTTTCTCTCCCCTCCCATTTTCTGTCATTAGACCCCAACGTCCTCTAGGGCTTGGTTATAACAGCTAATGAGGTCACAGGTCTAGAAATAGTGGCAGGACCCTCTCCTCGGTTTGCCAGGACCCCGGAGCCCACCCTGAAAAGAACCCAGTGACTCCGAGTGAACGATGCCTCACCACCCTCTCCCCCCGGGGGCGGCAGTCCCCAGCTCCCGATGAGCCCAACTCAGGGACACAAAACGGAAGGCAGCCAGCACACACGTTAACTTCTGCCACTTTTGTATTTTATTGTGGAACTGAGTTTTTTCTTTTACATCAAATATCCTCAATGGAAGAGGGGATATTGCACACAAATATCATAAAAGCACTACATATTACTTTCACTGGAAACTAATTTTCTACATTAGATATGACTGGATAGGATAGAAGTGATGCAGGATTATAAGACATAATACCATACACAGCTGCAGACTGACACAAACACCATTCAGAACAAGAGAGAGGAGTGGGAGGTGCTTCTCCGCAGCTCCAAGGCCGGGAAGAGAGGCGCTGCTCGGTGGCGCAGTGAGCCGACTCTGCCTGCGCAGGGTGTTCAAAGGGTAGCCTGGTCTCGACGCCTCCTCTCGACGGCTCCTGTTTCGGGGAGCTCCGAACAAGTGCAGAGAAGCTATTTATTTTTTTCCCTTCCTTTTCAGTTTTTGATGCTGCCTTTTAACTTAATAAAGTCACAGATTTTCTTAATAGTAAATAGTTTTAATACGAGGTGAGTAACCTAATTGCTTTCAAAGGAATGCTCATCCCTGGGCTGCTTTTGGTGTGTTGTTCAGTTGGTTAAAAGAGAAAAGCTTACAGTTCCTTTCAAATGGAAACAAGATCTTTTCTTCTATATCTGAAGCGCAAAAAAAGTTATTAATCTAAATCACAATATCATTACCGAGCAAGAACCTCTTGTGACAAGTGACTAAAGAGAGTCAAGAAAAGCAATTTCGGAATTGTAGAGCAGCTCCTGAGAGCTGAAATTTGGTAATAAAGGGGAAATGGAAGGTGGTGACATTTCCATCAGCAAATGATTAAATCTCATGACGTGAGTACTGGAAAGCTCCTAGACCGTGTAAGCTACTGGAGACACTTAAAACACTCACCTACACTGGGGAAACCATTCACTATGATATGGAAGTTAAGACAAAACAAATTTTTTTCGAACTCCATGGAAAATGGCATTTGGGGGAGAGTCATCGTACCCAGTCCCACCACAAGACTGAGAAAGCATGCACAGGGGTTGGGTTTTGAGAAAGGGGGTAGAATTAGTTAAAATTGAAAATGGAGGGTCATCTCTAACATTTAATCTCTGTAGAATTTTGTTGAAGAACGCTACCAAAAAGGTCGTGACCGTGAGTGTGCCTCCATGGAACCCCATCAGTTACACAGAGTGTAAACTCCTCCCCTCCAATATTCAGTCTACACACTGGATGACGTGATCGATATGAATCGAGCTCCTAGAAGTCTATGTCCATCTCTAGGTCTCACCACGAATGTTCATGGTTCATTGTGATGCTGTGGGCAAACTAATTGTGTATTTATGGAACTAGCAAAATTAGGTTAGTCACACAGGTAAGAAAGGTGTTTGAAGAAAAGGAGCAACCTGTACTGCAAATATTGGTTTTTCTGGTAGACTCAGGCTCTGTGATCAGCACTGAGAAAAACGGGTAGAGAAGGTACTGATCTATTTCAGAGGAAAAAAAGCCAGCTGACCAGTGACAGCTTTTGTATATTTTTCCCATTAAATCCCATAGAAAAGAAGAAAAGAAAAAAAAAAAAAAAGGAGTGGGATAGAATGGTTATATATGAAGCCTGGCTATAATTCTCCTAAAACGTTTGTATTTTTTTAAAGCAAAATAATGTACATGTTAAATAAATTTAATTTTGGAAATTGGAAAATAATTCCATCTTCTACCAAAGGAAAATCAACCAGAGGTCTGGATTTGGCAAGAAGGCTGGAAATCTGTCTCTCTTCCCATGTATTACATGGACCACTTAACAGCTAATCATTAAATAATTATCTTGAGTATCTTAGGTTGTCTCGTAAAATACGTTTGAAGTAGATCCGTTTAGACTCACTGAAATCCATTTTTGTCACAATGAGTTTTCCATTGTGTGTTAATTTTTTGTACCCTTAACCAATGTGTGGTTTTTAAGGACTTGAAAGAAATGGGGTAATAAATAAAAGCTGTATTTCTAGAGAAGCCTAAAAAAAATAGAATATTAATTTTTTTAAAAAATTAAACACTTGAAAAATGTAATTCACAGCATTAAGTAGACTGCATAGGTCCTCAGTGAAGGGACCCTGAAGAAGCATTGTTTAAACCCTCATAGTAGTTAGCAGTGCAAAACATACACTTATCAGACAAAAATAAACTAAAACGTTAATTCTGAAATAAATAACTAACATAGAAAATAAAATGAGGTCATTGTTCACTACTCCGTAGATTTCGAGTCTGCAGGAGACGCCACGTGACAGAGCACAGCACGGTGTCACTGAGAAGTTTGCCACATCTGAACACTGGGGGCGTGGCTCTGCAATGTGAAACTGGACATCCGTTTAAATCACGATCTGGCTTCCCAGGTTCGTGGTTCACTGGTGACAGTGATGGAAATGATCTCTGAACTCTACACGGCGAACCATAGGAGGTGGGAATTCATTTGCTTTCAATGTATTATTTCTTTTGTTTTTTTCCAGAAAAGAAAATCCCAAAGCAAATTTTCACTAAGGTTCTTTGAACTTGGTTCTCTGTCTTGGCTCTTTTACCTCATGGTTGAAGATCTTGAAAGAAGCATGTAGGATACCACTGGGTGATGTATGTGCACAGGCCTGGAGAAGTAGCCTACCATGCCACCCGCCCCCACTCTCCAACGGCACACAAGCAGATTTTCATGTTACGGGAACTGAGGGGTGGGAGGTGTCACTATTCCTGGTAGTTATGGGCTTTTAATAAATATCATTACTGCAAAGGTCAGACTTCAATCTCACCAGAACTTCAAAAACACATTATTCTTTTTTTTGTCTTAAGAAACACTTAAAGAAAAAAGACTATCACTTGGAAATTTTCTTTGCATTTTCCTGTAAATGAAAACATTTGTTAAAAAGTTCATCTATGAAAAGTTCTCACATATCTAAAAAAAAATTCTTCTGTACACTTGTTCCCATAATTATGCTGAAATTAATGGAAAATTAAAAAAAAGCCAATGTAAGACAACGGAAGGTAAATTCTGTACACTTGCCGAGAACCTCTTCCACGGTAAGATTCACTGCTTTCCCAGGGCTGACCGTAGACGCCATTTCAATCTTGAACTTGCAGTAGTAAAGAAGCTATGAAAGGCTCAGCTTGTCTGGCTGAGGGGCCGCAGGTGCACGGCGGTGGTGTTCGACAGGCAGGACTCAGCATCAAACCGCTGCACCGATCAGACCAGCTTCTAGTCTCCCCCCACCATGTGCACACACATGCTCCTTCAACTGGAGTGTCTATAATCCTACACGGATGTTTTATGAACTTGCTGTCTCACATTAAAAAATAAGTGCATCAAGTATCTTTGTACATTCAAGTCACTTCCTAAGGCAACTTGTCTACCGTATGTACTCCCAACTGCTTTGGTATCTGCTTGTGAATTGGGGTGGACGTGGGTGTTCCCGCATGCAGGTGAATGGACTCGGAGCGGACTACCTGGGTGCACAAGTGCCGGGAGCATGCCTTAGACCAGTCAACTCGTATGTCGGAAGAGGCTGAGAGTTCTGAATGGGGTTCAAACCACTTGCACGTCCAGTCTACACTCACTGCGTTATGTCAGTGTGCAGCCTTCAAACTGAAGGAGCTTAATTAAGGCGTGAAAATCTCACATGCCCTCATCACGAGTTTTGTTCTTTTTGTTTTCTTCCAGCCAAGTTGTTTTAGAAAATTAAGATCCTTTTTGATGACTCAGACTGACACAAGTTGAAACCTCTGCCTGTGTAGACCACAGAATACACACTGCCTGAGAAAACGCAGACCAAGGGTTGGCTGTTTTCTCCTCCTCACCCCACCCTGCCCTCTCTCTCTGGGTGTCTCACCAGCACTCCACCATTACATCTCCTTCTCTCCCATTCTTTTTCTTTCTTGTTCCCTCTCTCTTTCTCTCTCTCTCTCTCCCCCCTGCGTCTCTTTCTTTGTGCGCTCTCTCCGTCTCTCTCTCTCTCTCTCTCTCTAAGACAAACGCGTCTACCTAGCAGAAGTCAGCTGGGTTTGCTAGTGCATGGTTTCCAAAAGTTCGGCAGAGATGAACTGGGGTAGGTAATTTTGCAGTAAGTTGAACCCTATTGTGGGAATACTGTTATTTCCCTTAGCAATCAGCAAAAACTGAGAAATATTAGTGACTTGCATCACCGTGATACAGTATAGCATTTGGCAGGTAACAGTTCAGTGACTTGTTTAGATGAATGGACTTTTTAGAAAAGGTGGTTTCAAACTGAAGAATTTCTGGAAACAAAGTTCAAATCCTGTGGTGTGGCTGGCCTTGGTCTTTACAGTTCAATCTTGCACGCAGGGAAGGACTCATCCTGCATCACCACGGTGCTGCTGCTCGCAAGAACCATGATGCTGAGGTCCTGCTGCTTCTCATGGGTCTCCTGGTACCATTCCCGCATCACTTCTGAGTCATGAGTCGGGATCAGAGTCACCTGCAGGGAGACAGAAAACAGCCGTTTCAGGGCAAAGCCAGAAATCAGATGAAAAAATTTAACAACAACAAGGTATTAATTAGACCAGTAGAAGAAGAAGGGGAAAGAAAGAAAAATCTATTTTCCTTAAGAAATCCAAAGGACTTTTCAACTTACATTTTCCAGGAACCAGAATAAAGCTGCAAAAAAATCAGTTTTTCTGGGGGAGTTGAAGACTGGAACCAAAAGCAACTCGTGACTAGTCAATTAATTCATCGATATTCACTGTCAGTTTTTCAGTTGTTTAGTGCTAAGAGAGGACGGCCTTCAGTTAAGGTGGAATTTCTTGTGTTTCCTTTAACACAACTAGTAAGCTTTGCATTAAAGATCTTGTGCATTTACTCCAAGGAGCTTTAGTCAGCACTGCAACTTCAAGGCCTCTGAGTGTAACTAACACTTCATTCTAAGAACAAGACTCGCATCTCCTATTTGTGTGTGTGATTGGGGATGGATGGGGGGTTGGTGAGTGGGTCCTGGCTTGAATAGTAGAAATTCCATCTAGTATTCATTAAGAGGCCACTGGGTGCTTCTCAGTAGGTGTCATATGATTAAATAACAAGTAATTCTATTTAATGTTATGCAAACACATTTGACTAGGTGACTGTACAGAACCACAAGTAAAATTCTGATCAGCAAAAATCACAGCTGAAATAAAGAGTGGTCTGTGGCCAGTCCAGAGGTGTGGGAGTCGGGAGTGTCCTGTTGGGGTCCACTTTCAGCACTGCTCCTCCTGGATTTCACATGGACAGCTCACTTTCTAAGTGGCCACATTCCTGACTTTGGTTAATTCGTGAACCACCAAGGAGGAAAGACAACCCTTTAGCAGCTCTCACGTGGAGGTACGACCACATTGATTCATAAACATGTACTCCTGGTATATTAGGGTGAAGGGCAAGTAGTCTTGGGCCCATTTTGCAGATAAATGAATTATGCCTCAGGGCGGTGAAGGGCCTTTCCTCCAAGTCCGTAATTGTTGGTGGTGCCAAGAATGTTCTACACTATCTTCAACGTGTTAAATCCACTCCTTCCTTGGGATATTTCACGTGTGACAGACCCTTGGAGCACCTCATGTGGATCCACAATCATAACAGTGCCTCCTTAAACGCGATTCCTTCCCTCTGCCTGGACACGGCTCCGCGTGCAGTGCAGACACTGGCCTGGAGCTCTTACCTGCATGTTGCTGCCCCACTGGGCCTTCCCTTCCAACAAGGCGTCCAGGACTGCCCGGCTGGGCTCCTCGGCAGCGGGGTCATTCCCACTCACCACGTAGTAGGACGACCTCACTCTCTTGAAAAATTCGACATCAACATTCTTACTGTTGCTGTGGTTGGGAATATAGCAGAGGTCCAAGTACACAGGGGGCCCCGGGGGCACAGCAGAGGGCTTCGCCGTCTTGGTGGTCCCTGGTCCTTTGGTAAATAAACAAAAGCAAAGAAAGCCAGGGTCACAGGAATGCGAAGAGACCCATCTGTCCCGTACACTTTCCCTGCTCGTACACAAGAAGGTCCTCTAGGACACGCAGAGGAGGGACTGGGCACTTCCCTCTGGCCATCTGCGGAAACATAACATGGTCATTCACCATCTCAACAGGAGAAATCAAGAATGGGCTGGTCTCCCTTTGGGGACAACCCATTCAGAACTAGGAAGTGTTTCAAGGCCCTCCCAAAAGATGGAACTAGACAGTAGGGCTCTTCCTAAAAGGGCTACTAATGTGCACCTTAATTTGAAAGGTGATCTGAAAAACATTTTACAAGACAAAGGAAGTATCTGCATTTGGTAAACCATAGTTAAGCAGTCAGTAATCCATGTTAGGATCCCATTTGAGAGCACTTTTGCCCACAGCTGAATATTATACCCTGACATTTGACCTGGTAAATGGTCAGATCTTAACTTCACCTGATTTCCAAGGCCCTCAGCTCCTTAACCTCATTCATAAACTGATGAAATGCTGTATTCTCTCCTTCGCACAGAACTCTAAAACGTGCGAGGTCTCTCCCTAGACAAGGCTGGACACCAAACTTTGGCAAGAGGAAGGTTCAAAACGACCAGGCTTTCTCTAGCCAATCAGGACATAGCAGACTGGGGAAAGGGGCAGCAGAAATTGCCAGTCTCAATCAGAAAGTCTGGGCAAAGGAGATTCAAATTAACTCCAAAGTGTCCTGGCACATTGCTTGGTGAGCAGGCTTTCTGACTTGTTCTACTTAGAAGGTTTAAACTTCTGAAACATTGAGGGAACTGGCATTCTAAGGCAGTGGTTCTTCACCCCGGCTGCATGATTGAATCAGCCTGCTTAACAGCGATGCCCAGGCTCCACACCCCAGAGCCCACCTTAACTGGGCTGGGGTAGGGCTCTGGGCACAACCATCTTTTAAAAGCACCCCAGATGATTCTAATGTGAGCTGGTTTGAGACCACTGCTGGAAAGCCATTTAAAATATCAGCTGGATCCTATATACTTAATCCTCTTTCCTTTCTCCACAGGATGTTTGAACACTGTCATCACAGAGTCAAAACCACCAATGAAGTCCATCAACTGTCCAGTTTTATTTTCGGGGGAGTCGGGGGGAGGGGTGAGAATCAGCCAAGTTGATATTCAGTTAGACTGACTCATTTTATGAATAGATTAACCAGCCATTTTAATGAATCTGGGTTGAAAGCCCTCAAAATATCCGTGTGTAGGGCTCCCAAAGAATTCTGACTTGTAGCATGTTTGTGACTTACCTTTCTTCTAATGATTAAAAATCTCTGCAATTTTCCCTTGCACCCAAAATCACTCCCATGCGCACCAAATGAACGTTGCTCACAGAACCACAAGCTAGGGAACTGACACGAGTCGATTAATTATTAAAAATCAATCAATACTGCAATTTTGTCTTTTTAGAAACCTATTGGAAAAGCATCTTCAAAGTAAATTCAAATCCACTCATCTTTATTACTTTGCCTTAAAATTTTCTCTTTAAATGACACAAAATGTTTTAAAAAATTGTGTGGGCTAGCATATATATTTGGCAAGTTTGGTGGCAAATTTCAGTTGGTTTTTATCTGTTGGGATGATTTCATGTTTTCTCCTAAAGGCAGGTCAGTTGTCAACTCTTTCAGACCAGGGGGTTAATTATCTGGTGGTTTTCCATTAATTCTAAGCATGAATGAATTCAGTTTGTCTTCCACATGTGTGTAAAAAGAGGAAATCTGAGGAGAGTCAAGTCTTAAAATTGATGCTCCATGTTGCTTAAAGTAAAAATTTGCAGCTGTAACTAATACTTCCTAAAATGTACGGAATTTGAGAGTCCCAAAGGTTCATCTACCAGATTTTCCCTAATAAATCAAGGAAATGTTATTGAAATTAGCTTTTGCTTTACACATTTGGGCAAGTTTACATTACTTTGTAACATAACATAACCTGAATAACTATGTAAAGCAAATAAAATGTATTCATGCAAATCCATGTGATTGGTTTGAAGCAACAGGATGAAGCTGGGCCATCAGAGACGTGTTCCATCAAAAACCCAGGTCACTTCTGAGAACCTGATAAACCTGGGAATCAGGGCCAAAAGGGGAATGCTCACAGTCAGGGACATCTGCTGCTGCCAAGTGGACTTTCCACCTGAAGCAGAATTCTGCGTCTCCATCAGTGAGGCAGGGGCCAGAGTGGGACAAGAGCCTCCCGTGCTTTCCTCTTGATTTGTACTGGGCACCCGCTAGTCAACTGAGATGACGGTCTGTGTTGGCTGATAAGAAACCACAGCACTGCCTTTAATGGGGATGCATCTCCAGTCTGGTGACTTTTTTTAATTAAAAATTTTATAATTTTTAATTTTAAAATGTTTTATTTAAAAAGAATTTTATAAAAGAAACGGAACCTAAATCTGGGGCCTGCACTAGTCATTCCAGGCTTCTCTTGGAACTCTGGTTCTCCCTAGGCCTTGGGGAGCTGGCCTTTGTCGCCTCAGCTTGATTCTGGGGCCAGTGTAGCTAAAGCCAGCACCAACACAGTCTTCCAGAGGAGCCTGGTTCTGAAGATTCAGAACAAGGCTGTGGTTGCTGTGCCACAGAATGGAGCAGACCCAGGAGTGGCCTCTGGGGAATCAGAGCTGCTTGGGGCCATGTGCTGAGCTATCCCCAAGCCCAAGGGCCACGCCAGGCTGAGATCTGAACCTTTTGGCAGAAAAGAATAGCACAGGGGAGAGAGAGCACTGAGCTGTGCTCTCTCATTGCCCAGCACAAGGCTGAGTGGAAGTTCAGAGGCTCCAGGTAAAAGCAGCATCGTCGCGGCCCGTATCAGGAGGCCAGCCCTGCCACCTACCTGCTGTCGCGGTCTTCACTGATTTGGACGTGGAGGCATTGGCAGCATTCTTGGTCTCCTTGTCTTTCTCTTCCCCACGTGCAGCTTTGACCTCGGGAGTGGGGGTGGTTTTTGTGGCCTTTTCCACAGATTCCTTCTTCTTGGGAGACGCCACCCTGGACGCCTTCTCTGAGGCCTCCTTCAAGCCTGCTGGCTTTGGTGAAGCTGCAGAGGGCTTGGACTTCCCGTCAGCCTTCTTGACAGGTGATGACGACTTGGTCTTTGTGCCTGGCTTTTTGGTTTTGGTCTTCTCTTTCAGGTCCTTCTTCAGAGCTTTGCCCAGGTTCTGCTCAATGGCCAAGGCCTCCGGGTCCATCATGGACACGTCAGGGTGGCGTGGAGAAGGGCTGCGGTCCTGCAGGGGGGCCGGAGGTGGGTCCATGTGCTTGTACGTGACGGTTTTATCTGTGGGGATGGTTTCCGATTCATCTTCGGAGTCGATATTTGCATCAGCTGTGATGGAGGGGCACTCTTCAGTCTCTGGGGGGACATCAGAGTCGGTCTGGGATGGGGCCGACTCGCTGACTGAGGTGGGAGGGGTTTCATCACATTGTCGCCCCTGTGGCTTTCCTCCTGGAGGTGGTGGGGCTCCCCCTGATTGGGTGAGGGGCTTCTCGGACTCTTCAGTTGGCTCTTCACTGGCAAACCACTCGAGAGGATTGGGATTAATGAAGGAGGGTGACAGCTCTGTCTTAGGGTGCTTGTATTCACAGGAGGACACAAGGCATAAGTCCACATCCTGGCGAGCCTCTGAGGGGGACTTCTTTTCTGCAGTGTAGCACTGCTCTGAAGTCTCATAGGAGTATGTAGACGTCTGGGGGGTTCTAGCGATTTTCTCTGCAGTCTCGTAACCGTACGCGGAAGTATCAGGGGTTCGTGCAGCTGCAGTAGATGTCTCATAGGAATAACTTTCAGACTCACGGAAACTGGCAGTTTTCTCTGTGGTCTCATAAGAGTAGCTGGAATCCGCAAGTGTGTGGCCGCCATCTTCAGAGTCATCATAGCCATTGCTGATGTCATCCAGGAGCCTTCTAGACCTCTCGGTCTTTTCATAGCTGTAACCACTCACTTCAGGGGTCCTTATCGTCTTCTCACTTATCTCATATGAGTACCCACCCTCTTCGGGGGTCCGTGTGGTCTTTTCAGTAATTTCATAGGCATAGCCACCGTCTTCAGGACTCTTGGTGGTTTTCTCAATGGTCTCATAGGGATAGCCGCTGTCACATGGAGATTTAGCGGTTATATCTGTCTTCTCATAGTAATAGCCACTCACATCTGGGGTCCGGGTGGTTTTCTCATAAGACTCATAGTCGTAACCTTCTTCATCTGGGGAGCTGGTTGTTTTCTCTGGCTTTTGATAGGCATAGCTGAAGTCACCAGGGGTCTTCCCTCCACTGTCCTTCTCCATGCCAGATGTGGTCAAATCTCTAGTCAAGGCTAGATGGTGTTGCATTGTATCAAATAACATCGAGGCACGGAAGCCATAGGGCTCTGTGGATGCTGCATCTGTTGGTGGAGGAGAGGGAGTGTGGCAAGCTGCTATGCTCTCTTTGACTGCAGAGGTAGAATCTGAAAAACTAGGTGAATATAAAGGAGAGGACTCTCTTGGGGTGAGTGGAGAAATATCAGATTTGGGGGAGAGCTTCTCTCCTTCCAGACTTTGCACTTTTTCAGAGGTGAGCGAGGCATATAAGGATATATCTCTGGGAGGAACGACATCGGATAGAGTATCTTCCTGGAGAGGAGAAGCTATCTGAGAAGGGGTGTGTGCAGAAGAGGTGGATGGGGAGGCCTCAACCTGAGATACTGAGATGAGCTCAGAAAGATCATTATCTTGGGTGTAGGACGGCTCCTCCGTCGGTGGGATCTTGTGTGATAAACTAGAGTCCTGCATGTCAGAAGGACTGTAGTCCACCTCAGTTGGCCCATTTTCAGTGATGTGAAGCATACCTGCACCCACTGTAGGGTGATCTGGAGACTGTCGACTGAAGTCCATAGCAAGGGAGTGCTCAGGGGATTCTTGGCCAAATTCAATAGACATCGAGGATTGTTCAGATCTGTGATCTTGAACTGGTGTCCTGGATTTGGCTGTTTTAGGGGAGAAGTCCGGTGGAGAAATTGACATTGGTCTCGGGCATTCTTCTTTAGATGGAGACATTTCTGTTTCCTGGAAAGTGGTAGGCGTTTGCACGACAGACACTGAAAGGGAGTCGTCTACTTCTGTGGAATGTGGGGAGCCAACCTCAGCATGCAGAGAAGGAGACACGTCATCTGTTGTTGGCTCTGGAAATGAGCTGGTAGCCACGGAAGCTGTGGAGACTGAGGCCACACCCTCCATGTGAGAGTATGTGTCTTCCGCTACACCCTCATCAACGGGAGTAGCTGACTTGTCTGAGACAGTGCCTTCAGAAATGGACATCTTAGTGTCTTCTTTAAAAGATCCAAACTGACTGACATCTATTTGTGTAGGAGAAACATCTCCTCCTAACTTCCTTTCATCTAAGGCCAGTCCTGATTGAGAACTCATGGCTTCAACATCGTCAGTTTTCTTTTCTTGACCAAAGTCTTCCTTTATTGGTATAAAGTCCATGCTTTTCCCTTCCTGTTTGTCTTGGAAGAGACCAGTGGAAGTCATGTCAGAAACTGGACTTATTTGGTCTGGAAAGCCTTCTTTTCCATTCTTTCCTTCAAAGGGGCTTTCGGTACCTCTACCAAGAGCCTTGTCGTCAGCACTTAGAAAACTGTCATATGCAGACTCAGATCCAATTAGGGGAGGGCTCCGTAAAGGAGACAGAACTTTTTCAATAGGAGACTCCGAGTCAGGCACAGGTTCATCCATGGGGCTTATGGAAGCCCTGTCACTCTCATCTTTGGCTTCACTGAATTCAAAACTCACCGGAACTGCTGCTGGTTTTTCGATGACTTCTGTGGGGAGGTGACTAGATTTCTCGTCGGTGGGAGACTGGTAGTAAGGTGTGTGGCCAGCACTGCCAGTCACAGACTGAGATGGAGACACCACTTCCAGGGTCTTATCCTCAGGACTAGCACAATGTTCTTCAACTACTTCTTGGGTCACTTCAGGAGACACTGGGACTGCTTCTGCCTCTGCTGAGACTTTAATCTCATTGGGTGTCAGAGAAAAGTTCACACTACGTTCACCCAGGGGAGTCTTTTCTATGGGTGATGGCGGAGATGGACTCAGCGATGGGCTCTTGGGTGGACTAAGCTTTTCATCTGGAACTGCTGAGACGGTGTCTTTGATCTCCAGCGTGGCACTGGCTTTCATGTCCTTCTCTTCAGAGCAGTAAGCATCACGAAGAGCTGATTTGATAAATTTGTCCTCCTCCATGGATGAGGGTGGTGAGATGGTGGAGGCTGAGGCATTGTAATCCTTCCCATCAGTGGCATCTGTTTTTGACCCTTCGGATAATCCGTTGAGTGATGTAGCAGCAGGTTTGGAGTATTCCTGAGAATACAGTGAAGACTCAAATTTGGTGATGTTTACAAATTCTTGAGATGGGGACTCTGTCTCTTCATTGTTGGTCTCATCACTCATCACATCACGAGGAGTAGACATCTCATCCATTGGGGTGGGCTCACTGGATATCTCAATGGTGGACTGAGTGTAGCCAGAGGTGGCAGTGAATTCTTCAGGCTGGTCTTCTCGATTCTCCTCATCAGAAGCGGTGGCCTCACTCTCCGAGCCTCCAGGTAAAGTCTCATCATGAATTGAAGATGCAGGTTCTTGGACAGGAGACTGGGCTCCCAGTGGCTTGGTTGAGGTGGTAAGGAATCCATACTGATCCTCGGCACCACCAGCCTCCGCAGCCTTGTCAACCACAGCCATCACATAATCTTCAGCTTCAACTTTTTCAGGCTCATATTCCTCCTCTCTGGCATCCTCGGCTTTGTCCTCCTCATCAGCCTCCTCTTCAGATTGTTCGGCTTCCCCTTTCTCCACGGCCTCGTCCATGTCTTCTTCTGCTCGCTCATCACCACTGGCCACAGACTCCCTCTTCTCCCTGATGTGCACGTCTGCCTCAGCCTTCGTGCTCTCCTCCTCCTCCACGGGGCTGTGCTTGGACATGCTCACACACACGGCTTCTTCGCCGTCCTCTTCTGGCTCCTCAGCCTCCTCAGTTTCTGCCTTCTCTTCATAGTCTCCAGCCTCCGAGGATTCTTCAAAACCTGCTCCTTCGTCTTCAAATTTTTCAGTGTCCTCCACCCCCTGCTTCTCAACTGGCTCCAGCTCCTCGGGGGTTTGCTCACATTCCCCCTCCCCTTCAGTGGTGGTGATTCCCTCATCCGGGGACTCAGCAGGACCTTTGATGATGTCTGTCTCTTTTTGGATGACATAGGCTTCCACCGGCTCGGTCTCCTTCAGCTTCTCTTCATCTTCAATCAGCTCCAGCTGAGGCCTGATGTCTTTTGCTACGTCGACCTCTTCAGCCTTTAACTCTTCAAAGTCCTTGGTCAGATCCTCGGGGGAAGACATAAGGGACCTCTCAGCTTCGAGCTCTTTGGCAGGACCAGTGGTTGCTATTCCAGCTGCCGCCGCCACGGCCGCTGCAGTGGCCACAGTGCCGACGGCGGCCACTGCAGCCTCTGCTGCCTTGCCCTCCTTCTTAACCACTTTAATTTTCCCCTTCTCCTTTGGCTTGGGGGCAGCAACGGACTCTTTCTTGGCGGGCTCTTCCTTCTTGGGTACTTTTGGTTTTAATGCAGCGGGTGGTTTTTTTGCTTCAGGTAGAGGAGTCGATGATTTCTTTGCATCTTTAGGAAGTTTCTTAATTTCTTTTTTGGGCTCCTTTTCTTCCTTTTTAATTTCCTTCTTTTCTTCCTTCTTAACCTCTTTCTTGGCTTCCTTCAGTGGGGTTTCTTTCTTAACCTCTTTCTTGGCTTCTTTTTTCTCCTCTTTCTTGACTTCCTTTTTGACTTCCTTTTTCCCCTCTTCCTTTTTTGGCTTTTCCTCCTTCTTGATGGGTGTTTTGTCCTCCTTCTTAGCCACTTCTTTCTTTGGCTTTTCCTTCTCCTCTTTCTTTTCTTCAGTTTTGGCCTTGGTTTCCTTTTTCACCGTCTTCTCCTTGGCGGCTTTGGGTTTGACATCTGCGCCTTGCTTTTCAGGCCCCTCGGCCTTCACGGGAGGCAGCTCCTCTTTACTGGGCACTTCCTTTTCAGCCACTGGAGGTTTGGTCTCTGCTTTTACTGGCTTGTCTTTTTTCACTGTTACCTTTTCTTTGCTTTCAACTTTGGGTGGCTTTTCCACATGATTAGCTTTTGTGACATCAGAGGTTTCTTCTTTAGACTCCTTTCGCACAGGTTTGCTGGGAAGTGGTTTTGTGGCTGGCTTCAGACTTTCTCGGCTATCAGCCCTCTGTTTCAGTTTTACTTGTTTCATGGTAGCAGTGGCCACCTGGCCAGTTAGATCCTTCTGGGTGGCCAGCGGCTGTTTCAGGAAGTCTAAATGTTTGAGCTTTTCCAGTCCTTCCAGGATATTGTACTGGGTGCTGTTGCCAGGAAACAGGACTCGGATGATTTTCTCCGCAGGGTTGGCTGGGTGCCACACGATCAAGGATGAGACTGAAGTTAGGCAGGAAATCGGAATATCTATCTCTTGACCATTAGGCAGGGTTAGCTCAGCTTTGTCTTTGTTGGTGCCAGTCCACTGCTGCATAAAATATTGCATTTCCTTGCTGTTCTTGACTGGGTTAAGCACATACATCTCAAGTTTACCAACTCCCATTTTCTGGAAAAGAATGACAGGATCAATGGTATTGCCTACGCTTCTGAATAGAGGCTCTGGCTTCATAGACAATTTGTTTAGGTACTGGAGAGTGAAGCAGGCTTCTTCTGTGCTTCTCTTCATCTTGATGTTTGGATCTGGGTTTTTCAGATTTTCAGGTACATTGAGAAATACAACTCCTAAGTCAGGAGAGATGAGGTTTTTCATCCAGTCACTATTTGTGGTGGAGCCCTGGGACTGTTCTTCCTCGAGCTCTGCAATTTTCCGCTGTAGCATGCTGTTTATTCCAGGCAAATTGTCATCCCCAATGTGGGTGAGCAGGATGGAGTCCACTCGGTCCAAGTGTCGGATGAGCTTCCAGAAGCAGGATTTCCTTTCTGATCCTCCATTGATGAGCATATTGAATCCATTCACTGCAAACAATGCAGAATCGCCCCTCCCTCCTGGGAAAATGTAACAGCAGGGCTTGGAGAGCTTTAGAAAGCCCCCTGATGTGGGAGGTTCTAGGATATCAAAGGGAGATGGGACTTCCACTGATTCTGAGAGATACTCGGTAAACTCGGAAAGTCCTTCCATTTCTGGCAATATAGAAGCTGAGTTGAGTTTAATATTGATGAAGTCTTGGAGGTTGTGTCTGTCAAGATTGGAGTTCTTCCAGTCCCCTTCTTCGGGACAGAACAGGGTTAAGCTGGCTTTGTTGGCAGGATGGGTGGTACTCAGTAATTCCCCAATCTGGGATTTAAAAACAATAAGAAGGAAAGAAGGAAAAGGTTTAAGTGACTGTCATCACTGATCATCACCTCCATCTATCACTAGGTGTTACAGGATCACTGGGTGCACATGGGGCTGGTTTCTAAGATGCTGGTTGGGTAAATGCTGAAATATTTCCATCCTGGTAGGTGAACAGCCTCTGTCCTGACCTGTCTACTGCTCCCTTCTGCCTCAAGCACCCCTGCCCACCAGCACCTCCCCTGAGACTCCTCCACCATCTGTTCTTGCCCAGCAGGGGAACTCCAGCACTCTGCTCCAGTTCTAAGACCAGTGACCATCTGGATGACCAGTGCCTGTGCCACAGTGGTTATGAAACACTTTGGATATCACCCCTGGGTACTGGCCATGCAAAAATGCCCTTTAAAAAATATTAAATTGTCACTGGGAAAAGCTACGTGAGTCATTTCACCACTGATATAAAATGTTTTCCTTTATTCCACTGGGCCTGGCAAAAAGGCCTGATGGACACATTAAAGGGATTTAGATAGAGCATGTGTCGTCTACTTTTAGATTTTGGTAGGAACAAAAGAAAAAGTTTGGTGTGTTTTTTCCCCCTTGGAGACAGGAAGCCACAGCTTGCACATCACTATAAGAAATTACTGGTTCTGGCATCAATTCACACTATTTAAAGCATGAGTGGTTCATCCAGCAGTTTCTCTGCAAATACAAATACTTGATTGAAGCCATGATGATTAAAGCAATTAGGTAATTATATGAACAGGCAGCCAGACTGCCCCCACGTGCTCACGTTTAACCCAAGGTGAGACGTTCTGCTCTCTCATAGCTCCTGTTCTTTTCAGGGCAAGCTGGGTGTGACTGGCTAAGATCACATTTGGCTCAAAAGTTTTCAACACGTTGTTTAGTACCATAGGGTGGGAATGCTGAAGAGCAAATCAGATCAAAACAGAGACTGTGGTTTAATGAAAATGCGCTTTTCCTTCTCCCTCCATATCATGGCCATTTGTTTCATGGTCTTAGTAAACAGTGAGGGAGGACCATGCCATCAACTCCAGTCTTCTTTCCACTGCAGCAAGGCTCAGAAATCAGCCCAGAGTTTCAAGTGAAAAGAGCTCTGTGTCCCTGACAGCAAATGATGAAAGGGGAAAGCAAAGATTCCACTTGGTCCAGGCATCCCTGAGCCAGCAGGTCTGAACTCGCACCTTCTGCTGTTAGAGAGGCTTCCTCCGTCTCATACAACCTCCGGGATACTAACATCCTGAGGGCTACCAGTGTGTGTATGTGTAGAAGGGTAATTTATAGACTCTGATTTTTCTGCATTAGAGTGCAGTAAAATAGCCATTTTTTGCTTTGTTAGCCTATTTGTCCTACATTTTATGTGAAGGGTCACAAAATAGCAAAAGAACAAGTCTCTGACTTTGCTGTTTTCCTCTGACTTAACTTGACAGTCTCCTACAAGGGAGATAAGAATCAACTATTTGGAAACTAAGAAAACTGAAAAAGCAAATGGTAACCATCCTTGGGGGAGTCTTTGCTCAAATTATTTATTGACCAAAGCAAAAAGGAACACCAAATGAGGTTTCCGGTCCAATAATGAGCATAGAACCTCATCACCATCACTATAGCAACCAGGGTTCTCTCCATCCCAATCCTCACATGGAGCTCATGCAAACCATTCATGATTTATAATACATTTATAATACATATAATACAGAGGGGAGACCTAGGACCACTCAAACTGCTGAACCTTTAGCAGTAAAATTTAAAATTAAGTTTGGCTCATTGTAATTTTTGAAATTCCACCCTAACTGAGGGGTGCGGCAGCTAAGGTCTGATCCAGCTGTGTGTAGGGGACATTCCATCACCAGCTCTTTTTATGTGAAGTATGTCATTGCCAAGTTCAAGGAGAAGGTAAAAAGACCCGAGGAATCCTCCCTCCTTTCCATCTTTTCATCTCTACCCAGTGAGTTCCCAGAAACTAAGGAAATGACCCCAAAAGAAAAGAAGGCTGCACAGAATTCTGAGGAAGTCCAGGGTAGAGTGACAAACAGCAGAGAGGGCTGGGGAATGGAAAACCATGACATCCGAGGGGAGCAGAAAAGGTCAGCACTGCCGGAAGGTTTCTTCTCAGAGGGAAATCCAGTCCCTCCGGGAAGAGCAGACCCTGGTGCAGGACGAGACGAGGGGAGAGAGCCCATCAGGAAGGAGCTGGTGGAATGGGGCAGGGAGGAGTGGGGAGAAAGCAGCCTTGGGGGTGCACAGCGGGAACGAGGCCCCATGTCCCCAGAGCCCGCTTCCAGACCTGCGTACCTGCACGCACGCTGGAGGGTGAGGGCCTCGCGGCAAAGACTGGTCTCACAGCGCCCAGTGTGCCCAGAGGTACTCGGTCAACGCTTATTCAAGGAACAGAGGAGAGCAGGAGGGAGGAGCCAACAATGAGAGCAGTGCAAGAAAACCTCCAGCGAGGTCTTAGACTCGGACACTGAGGCTTCCTCAGGACAAGTCTGGGAATCATCACCTCAGCAGATATGACAGCTCTTGGAGCCCATTACACTGCAAGTTCCTGGAGGGCAGGAAACACATCTTCTGTCTCTGTATCATTGTTACCTTTGTTTCTCCAAGACATCTTCAGGCTCAATAGATGTTTGCTGAACTGCATTGAACTTGGCCAATTCGATGCATGCTGTCCTCGCACAGTGGACACGTGGCAAGTGACACGAGCCTGCTAATCCTTCTCAAGCACACTGATTGCCACCCTCCCCTTGTTCTTATGGAGATGGATGAGAGACACAACTGGAAGAAATATTGCTCCGGGCAAAGACAGTCTTTTTTGTTAATTACTGTTTCTAATTAAATGCAGGCATACTGGAAGAGGAAGGAAGATATGGGAAATAAATGACTTTACTGCAGATAATATTAATCAAATAAGATTTGAATTTCTAACCATGGTCTACTAACTACATTTCCTTTTTTGATTAGGTTACTTGCTTGGCTAATGAGGAAATAGAGTGGACAGCGTATCTCTGGGTTTTAGCAAGATGTTTAACAGGATCTCTGAACAGTGAGATAGCAGAATTAGGTGGATCTGTAGCCAGCCACATAAATCGTGCTGCTTAGTGTCAACCTGGAGGGAGGTTTACGATGGGTGGCCTCAGGGCTCATCTATGTCCTGTTGAGTATTGACTTGGATAAAAGTGGTGAAGATATGCTTATCCAATCTGTGGATGCCATGAAAATGGGAGGCATAGCAAAATGTGGCGAGGCAGAGTTCAGACATTTACAAAAGCTCTTGACATTGGAATGATGATGGCTAAGTCAACTCCAACAGGATGGCATTCTAAAGGGATAAATGTAGGGTCTGATAAACCAGCTGGGTAAAGTACAGGATTGGGAGATGTGGCTTAACAAGGATACCCATGGAAAAGACTCAGGGCTTTTAGTTGTCAGTCGGATGGATTTATCATAAAGCTAAAGGAGCTTAAACTTCAAGGCCCCTCACTGGCATGGTCTCCTCCCACAGCTCTGTACTTAACTGTGGATTCCTAATGTTGTTTCCTGTTTCTTGATGGGAGTCCCCAAATTACGTGAGCTACAGAGCTCCTCAAAGCCTGCATCTGCTCCCCGTTGACACTTAACTGTGGACGGTGATGGTCCAAAGTTAATGTTTGGACTTATTTAATAGAAGATTGTACTGAAAACTACAGAACACGGACCTTCACCTGGTCATGACCCCTGGACTATGGTGCCCAGTGTGAGGCATGACATTTTAGAGAAACTGGACCAAAACCAAACAAACAAATCAGAATTGCCGGCTCCCTCTCTTGGCCTTAACCTCTAAAGGCTAGACACGGGCCCTTCCTCTTGGAATACGTTTCCCTCCCTAGATCACTGCATCTGTTTTCTCACCTGCTGATGGCTTCCACACTAAGGGCTCCAGCCCGACTCTGAGTCCCGTGAGCTCTAGACTCACATATCCCACTGTCTGATACCCGTTTAGCCAGGGCACTAAACACGACCGACTGAGACTGAACTCCTGGATTCCCCCAGCCCAGCCCAGACCCTCCTCCTGCCAATGGAACAGGCCTGAATGACAGCAACCAGGGAATGTAGGAACTTTCAATATCTTGTCTTATGAAGAACAGTGGGTAAAGGGATCACATTCCTTCCTTTAAGATAAAATAAGACAAATAAGGGAAAACTTTCTAACAGAGAGACTGAAAAACGTCCCCAGGAGATGGTGATTTCACCATCCTTGGGTTTCAGGGAGGGATGGGTTAGCCAGATGACTGTTCTGGTTTTGCAGTTGATCTCCAATGACTAAGACTCCCAGAACCTGAAGCTCCAATGCACTGATAATTCTGTTTTTCAGTCCATTTATTTTTAGCTGTTCTTGTTAAAAAAAATGTATTGTTTTTTGTTTTTCCCAAATTGTGTTTCTGGTTTCTTTGGAGTGACTAGTATGTATCAAGGACTGGATAAAAGGAACAAAGCTGGACACCAAATGGCCTTTGAGGTCCCCTGTTACTGAGCCACTCTGTGCTCAAACCCTGTCTCCATGGCAGCGGCAGGCAATCACAGCTCTGAAGGGCTGGTCACCACTGGTCTGTCCAGCCATCTTCACCCACTTTGGCTGTGGCACGTACTGTCTCCAAAGTCCACAGCGTCACAAAGATAAAGGCTGAGTGGCTCTGGTTGGGAAAGAGGAAGAGCTAATTTTGCCCCGTGTCCTGCCCCTCATCCTCCTTCCCCAACCCCGACACCACAGATTTAGTCTGTAGGGAAGACTCTAGAGGCCCTTTCCCACATGTGTTGAGCGTGACTTTCTCCTAAGTATTGGCATGGGGGTTATGTGGCAGGCTGAGGAGAACATGGCAGCATCTCCAGCCTTAACGACACCGGCCTGAGTATAATGAAAAGGTGTGCCCTGGGGAACTCACCCCAGTGATTACAAACCCCAGGGAACGTGCCCTTGCCCAGAACTCACCTTCTGCAGTTAAGGCTGTATCTTTTTCTTCTGTAATTAGTGGTAAATTCTAATATATGCACAGACTATTGTGCAAAATTCTACTTCTGTGGGCCAGTAAAAATGATGTAAGCAGCAATATTCATAACACTATGCCTTATTTAAAGAGAAGGAACGAGGTATTATTTGGGGTCCAGATGGATGACTTGTGATACCTCCTTATTTAAAGTTCTGGAAATGACAAACCCTTTTCTTTACATAGTCCTCTATTTGGTTTTACTGCAAAAAAGACAAACCAATGACATGGGGGTAGAAACTAACTTTAGAACTGCCCAGGAATGCAGGAGAGGCACGCGTGTGCACATGAATGAGCTCAGGGCGGAGCTGAGCCTACCAGCGGCCAGTTAACCACCCGCCCGTGTCACTGGGCCACTGGACTGCTTCCAGGCCCCTGCAGCTCTCTCCCTTGCCCAGGCAAGGTGCTGATAGTGTCTGTGACCTCTGAGCTACCAGACAAATGCCCAACTGCCCCCAGGCACAACACGAACCATCTTGCAAAAGGTTCTGACATAACAGTGATCGCATACAATTTCAGGGCAGCGGGTGGAGTGAGAATCATAGCCCTAGCCTGGGAATTTCCATGCAATTGAACAAGGGTTCATGGGCCTTTACCAGGTGTGGGTGCAGTGGACACAAGATGAACAAGACATGCAGCCTGAACTCTGGGCGCCTTGGAGGAAGACAGGGCGGAAGCCTTCACTGTGAAGTGGTATAGACGATAGCAGCTGGGAGTAAGCCCGGGGGCCTCTTCTCGCTGTGGGCAGCCAGAGCTCTCTGCCTCAGGACCCAGATGACATCACAGCTTCTGAGAGCTGGGCTTTCAAACACTAAGTAAAATGTTCCTTTTCACAGTTGTTTATCCCCCTCCAGTGGGTGAGAGTGAAACGTGGTAATGTCATCCGACATTTGTATTTTGACAGAAGCCTCCAGGTGAGCCAAATGAAGCTGGGCAGCGTATTTATAGCTCTTGCCAGCGATGGAGAGCACACCGAGACCTCCCTATGGAGCACAGGGCTCAGGGAGATTAAATGCAGAGAGACAGATGGCCCCTCACAGCACCCCCGAGACTGAGAGGCCGCCATCACAGGAAGTTCTCAGGAAGGTGGTTTTAAATAGACGTGGTAACTCTTCCTGTCAGCACATCCCTCAACCTTCCCATGAAGAAATCTGCTATCAGCTACGGGCAGCCCCAACCTGCTATGGTGACAGCCCTGCATTGTTTCTGTAACTACTATAAACAAATAAACAAAATGAAAGAGGCACGTTATTTTGGACAGAGAAGTTTCCCAGCCAGGATAAATTCTCAAGCAGAAATAACCAAATGAAAATCTTCCATCTGATTTTACCAAATACCCCTAACGTCATATAGTTTTCAATACTTCACGTGTATCATCCTTGAATAAGATATATTCATTAGCAATATTAATGAGCCAGCTTGATCCAGCTACTTCACCCATCTTTTTCTTGGGGCACGGATGTGTCCCACGGACGTGCCCCATTTTCCTACATGCTTCCCTTCCTTGAGCCCTCTCTTTCTTGAGTGGTTCAAGTAGCCCAAGTTCAAACATTGGGATCAGGCATTAAAAGTAAGAGAAATTAAAATAATTAGACCAAGAAAAGTAAGGCCAAGTACGGAAAGAGATTCAGGGCAGTTAAATCCTACTAAAAGCCCACAAGATCTTCAGAGATTCTTTCAGAAAACAGGAAACCTGGGTTTCTTTTGGGCTCTGTCATTGCAAGTTAGCCATCATTTTTGCCATCTGTAAAATGCTGACTGTTCCAATCCCCCTCCATCTGTATCTCCGGCACATTAAGAATGCTTCCAATTAATCATAGATGAGCGCTCTAAACTCCTTCTGTGATGAGCCACAGAACTACGGAGCATCGGAGCCCGAAGCCTTGCTTGTTTCAAAGGAGGTGGCACACTCCCTCCCCTTCTTCTCCTGTCTCCCTGGAGTGCTTTCAAAGAGCAGCCTCCAGCTACAACAATGACCAAGCAACGGGAAAGCCCAGATAATCCCGCATAGGAGCTCACCTCTTGATCGGTGAAAATCTCTATGAAGTTCTGGAAGGAGAAAGAGCCCGACTGCAGAATGAGCTCTCCGGTGTTTTCGAAGCACTGCCCCGTGAGCACGAGCAGCTTGTGTCTGGCGGCGTCAGTGATCATCAAACGCACCTGAAAGGAAGCACAGGGAGCCGATATGAGCTGGGCAGCACCGCCGTCCCCCTCAGGACAGCGCTGGCCCTGGTGGGCTTGGAGTTTATTACCAACAAAATTACTCATTCTCTGGTACGCAGATTCCGGTGGGAGTCGGACAGAGCCAAGGACTGTGGTCATCAGCCGGCCCGTGAATGCCGTTTTCCCAGTCTGGCTATACCCATGACAGTAGCGGTAGCTGACTTTCTGTTCTAGTTTCCTTGTCTTCTTCACAGCCGTCTCCACAGCTGGCAACCATCGTCCCACAGCTGTGTCTGCAAGCAGCAGGCGGTCTGTGGAACTTACGACTATCTCACATGCTGAGTCACCAGACACAGGCCAGGTCCCCCAATGGCTGCCGCAGGGAACACAGGTTTCCACTGGGGTCCCAAGTCAGCCCTCCCATCCAGGGTCCCTTTCCTTCCAAGCCAGACACCAAACACACAGCTCCAAGTGCAGCCTTCAATGGCATCAGCCAGGTGCTGACCGTGGAACACAAAGGGCTGCCCCGAATGGGACTCTTAAAGAGAATTGTAAATGGTTTGCACAAAAGAACTCTCTGTTCTTTAAGTAGCAGGAAGCCAGCCTGTCTTTCAGCAGAAACACGGCATTCGTTCTGAGCCCCGTGCAGTTCAGCACAAACTGACTGCCAGGCATCGGGCTAGGCACAAAGTGGGGGACACAAACCCACTGCCCCAAGAACCCCACAGTGAATCCAGGAAACACACACGGACCCAGGTAACCGCGCCAGCCCAGCTGTTCCACAGGCAAGCCTGGATTCCTTAAAGAAATTCCGTATTTTTTCCTTTTCCATTTCTCACAGCTGTTCCAGGCACTTTGCCGGGATAAATATTAATCCTCCAGCTTTTTAAAACTGTATGCACTTCCTGATTCTGTTAGTCACAGAGAGATTGCTAGCCCGTCACTTGCCTCAGCCTGTGCCTTCACGGATTGTCAAACAGGTCCTGCTGATGGGAGCAGACAGAATTGCGATAGAAACAGGCGACATAATGACAGCCAGAAAGTGGAAGCAACCCAAATGTCCATCAACTGACGAACGGATAAACTCGATGAGGTCTAGCCATACAATGGAATAGTATTCAGCCATAAAAAGGCACAACGTTCTGATACGTGCACAATGTGGATGACTCTCAAAAATGAAAAGATGCACATGAAAAGATGCTCAACATCACTAATCATCAGGGAAATGCAAATCAAAACAACACTAAGATACCACCTCACACCTGTTAGAATGGCTATAATCACCAAGACAAAAAACAACAAATGTTGGAGAGGATGTGGAGAAACAGGAACCCTCATACACAGCTGGTGGGAATGCAAATTGGTGCAGCCTCTATGGAAAACGGTATGGAGATTCCTCAAAGAATTAAAAATAGAGATGCCCTATGATCCAGCCATCCCACTACTGGGAATCTATCCAACGCACCCGAAATCAACAATCCAAAGAGGCTTATGCACCCCTATGTTCATTGCAGCATTATTCACCATAGCCAAGAAGTGGAAGCAACCTAAGTGTCCCTCGACTGACGATTGGATTAAGAAAATGTGGTATATATATATACAATGGAATACTACTCAGCCATAAAAAAAGACAAAATCGTCCCATTTGCAACAACATGGATGGGCCTGGAGCATATTATGTTAAGTGAAATAAGCCAGAAAGAGAAAGACAAACACTGTATGATCTCACTCATATGTGGAATATAAACCAACACATGGACAGAGAAAACTGGACTGTGGTTACCAGGGGCAGTGGGGGGTGGGCACAAGGGGTGAAGGGAGTCATATATATGATGATGGACAAACAAAAATGTACAACCCAAAATTTCACAATGTTAGAAACCATTAAAACATCAATAAAAAAAAAAAGTGATAATCAAAAAAAAACAAAAAACATTATGCTAAGTGAAATAAGCCAGACACAAAAGGCCACAGATTGTATGATTCCATTATCTCAGAATAGGCAAATCCATAGAGGCAAAAAGTAGATTAGTGGTTGCCTGAGGCTGGAGAGAGTGGGGAGTGACTGCTAACGGGTTCAGGGTTTTGGGGGGTGACGGACATGTTCTGGAATCAGATAGTGATGACAGTTGCACGACTTTGTGAATATACTAAAAACCAATGAATTGCACTTTTTCAAACGATAGATTTTATGGTATGTGAATTATATATCTCAATTTTAAAAAACGGGCTACAGTCAAAGAGATGCTCCAAGTGTGGGCAGAAGAGATGCTGCAGAGAATGGAGGCCCCGGGACTGCAGCTACGTTAATGTCCAAGCAGCACTCAATCTCGAAGGTGCCAAACGCAACACAGGGAGTGGGGCATGGAGATGCCTCAACTCCTCCGGCCTGGGTGACCAGGGAATCCCGGCTCTAGCCAAGTTCTCATCTTACAGGAGGCTCTGAAATCCCCAGCTACTCTCTCCAGCAACCATTTCATATGATGGTAACAATAATGTTAGTGATAAGAACAGCCCACATTTATATTTCAGCTGTAATGTGCCACACTCTCTTCTAAGCATGCGACACTCCTAAGCACAACGCTGAATATGAACATTAGATGTGATCTCCATTTCACAGAGGTGGAGCCTGAGACAGAGATAGGAAGTAACTTGCCTGAGGACACCAGCTAGTAAGCGGTAGAACCCAGGCAGTCTGGCACCAGAGGCCAAGCTCCTGACCGCCATGCTCTCCTGCCTTTCAACAGTAGTAAGGGGTGGGCAGGATGGCTCTAAAGGGGGCTTGTGTCTCCGATGCTGTTCTTCTCCAAATCTGGGTTATCCATGTCCCAGCCTGAGGAGTCTATTTCCCCTCCTATCCCCCAGCCAGCCTCCATCCCAGCAGCACACCCTCCAAATATACCCACGATTTCCTCTACAGAATATCACAGTTCTGACTAGCATCTTCCACCTTATCCTCATTGGGAGGGGCAGTCTGGGGTGGTACCGATGCAGAGAACCAGCCACTGAGTGGGGGTAAGGAAGCACCCCTGGGGGTGGACCCAGAGCTTCTCTCTCCCGGGCCCCTCTCCCGCCACCTCCCCAGCCCGTCTAGCCCGCTGGGGCTCTGTCCGTTGCATGAGGCCCTGCCCGAACCCCTGCAGAGCCGAATGCCTACCTCAGTGCTGACCGCTTCATCTGAAGGGTTGATCAGGACCACTGTTTCTAAAATGTCACTTCGGTGATGAAGGATCTTTTGTCCTGCAGGCACAAAAACACAGACAAAAGAGGAGACCCTTAGCTTTTCTGGATTAAAACCCCGCCTGCTTCTGGGAGGGCAGAGTCGGCGCTGCCTCTGATGGCACACACACAGCAGCAGGATTCTCCACACTGTCTTGGGAAATGCGATCGTCGTTACTAAACGAGAGTGTGCGGACCCCAGCAGGCTCCTAGGAGTTGGGTCGGGCGGTCTGGCGTGCCTCGCGCTCTCGCAACCCTCTAGTTTTCACGGTTGGGCACCAGGCTGCCTCTGTACGCGCATGGGGGTTTCATCTGAGACAGGGTGGGTGCCAGGAAGACTCAACAGGGCTCTTGACATCTCCTTTCTCATGGTAATTGGGGATGTTTCTCCCAATCGGCCTTTCTTCTGGTGAGAACAGCGCTGAGATTAATTAGGAGCCTTATTGTGAAATGAATGACATCCAGAAACCCGGGCTAACAATTAGCCCAACAACCCGAATGGCTGTCTGAGGCAGGCTTACAGTCTGTTGGGGTATTCATTAATTAATTCACTTGCTCATAGAAAAGTGGAGAAACCGTGAGCAAATGAAGAGTGGAGAACAACTCTCCTGCTGGACAGGGTAGCCAAATTGCGCCTAAACACAAGCAAGGCCGATGGAGAACAACAAAGCAAGGAGTTGTGGGGATGAATGAGCCCATCTAAGGAGTGCTGAAATTCTGCAGGGCTTTTGGCTCTGCATCCCTGACTTCCCTCACTTTATAGGTGGTAGGGACATCATGTGACTGAAGTGGATTGAGGCCTATGGATGACCTTCTACAAAGGGTCCCCTCCCTGGACAGAGATGAAGTGAGGAGGCGGATGTGTGGCCAGAGTGGGCAACACATGCTCGGCCAGTCAATGAGGGACAGAGAAGAGGGCTGTTCCCTCAGACAAGTGGAGGGAGACACCTGGCTGGGAGGGTGGACGAGAACATGTCTGCTGCTTGGAAGTGCAATTAAACTTGGGTGCCGGGAGGAAATGGAGTAGAATCTGAGGGAGACAGACACCAAAGGAGAGAATAACCAAAAAGCAACTGTTTTCCAGAAAAATAGATGGGCAGTTTTTCAAAAAGCTAAAACAGAATTACTCTTTAACCTAGCAACTCCACTTCTAGGTGGATAGAAACCAGGGACTCAGACAGATCCTCGCATGCCACGTCCACTGCAGCATATTTCACAACAGCCAAAAGGTGGAGACAACCTGAACGTCCACCCGTGGATGAGCAGATCAACAGAATGTGGCCTGTCCACGCAATGGAATCTTATTCAACCACAAAAGAATGAAGTCATGACACACGAATGGAACAACATGGATGAACCTTTAGGACATCATGCTGAGAGAAAGAAGCCACGCACAAAAGGACAAATAGTGTACGATTCCACTTATATGGAATGTCTGGAATAGGCTATTCATAGAGTCTGTGAGCAGATTAGAGGTTACCAGAGGCTGCTGGGAGAGGGAATGGGGAGTTACTGCTTAATGGGCACAGAGTTTCTGTTTGGGGTGATGAGAAAGTTTTGGAAATAGAGGTGATGTTGCATAACATTTTGAATGTAATTAATGCCACTGAATTGTACATTTAAAAATGGATAAAATGGCAAATTTTATATATATTTTACCAGAACTTAAAAAAGTTAACAATGCTATATACCAAAAAACCGTTGAATAGTACACTTCAGATGGGTGAATTGTATGGTATGTAAATTGTATCTCAGTAAAGAGGTTAAAAAAAAGACAGAAGCCCAGGGTGCACAGCTTAGTCAGGGCTTTCTTCCTTTATTCACTGAGAACCGGAAGCACTGCAGAGACAGCAACATGTTGAAGTACTTACCCCCGGCACATCATCAAGCCTGTTCTCCATCGTCTTATCTTTCCTAACAGTTAATGTTTACCAGTAAACCCACATTAGACATGGAAGAAGCCCAAAATCTACAGAACAGTGTGGGGCACCCCCTCCTCCCTGGACTAATTCTTTTGACGCCGGAAGAGCTCCATGACATAGGTACTACGATGGTCCCTTGTGCTGTGAGGACAACGAAGTCTACAGAGAGAATTAACCCGCCCAAGGTCATATAGCCAGCAAGCGTTCGAGCCAGGACTTGGACCCAGGTCGCCCAGCTCTAGAGTCCCCTGCCTCGCTGCCCCATGGTGCTGGTAACTGGGACTAGGATTTGGGAAAACAGACACGGCACAGACATTCAGCGCCAGGAAGAGCGAGGGGAAATCCAGAGGAATAAAATCAGAGATGGGCTTAAAGAAGCCAGAAAGCATTAGAAGAATATTAGCAAAGAGGGAAAAAAAGCCAAGGTGGGCGAACACCCACATAAAACAGGGTAAAATTAACAGAAGGTGTGTGACATTTTACTCCCGACGCCTGAAAAAATGAAGAGACTCCAAAACAGAAAACATCCCGCAGTCTGAGCAGGCGAAGGCCTGAGCCTCGAGAAGGATAATTGCACGAAGCCAAGGGAAAGCACGCTCGCTACTCCAAGTGCCAAAGCCAGTCATTTGCTGGGCGCTGCTTTTGGCTTTGTTGTTTTGCTGTTGACAACCACGTGCATTTAAAAGCTCAAGCAAAAGCACGTCAAACTGAACAAGCAAGTGATAAAATGACAATTAGCAAAGTACAGAAAACCGTCTCCTTTCTAGGTCCTCCCGTCCACGGCCTCCTTGAAACAAAGACTTCAGGAGCTTCAAAGGCACTGAGTGGACACAAAATTAGTGAAAGCACAAGACCACGGAGAAGTGAGTGTCATTTCCAGGGTCACACTACTGAGGTGACTGTTTCCAGCACCCAAAGCCCTGGGCAGCATAATGCCACGGCAGCACCATAGGCACGACCATGTTCTGTAGGAAACCCCAAAAGTAGACTTAAGCAAGGGACGTAGGAGTGGCTCTCTCCTCGAGAGATGGTGAAGGAACCAGAGCCCTCCCATCCTGTCTGCACGAAGCCCCCGCCCTGCTACCTGCGCCCTTCCAGACGCACGGCTAAGCAACCACAGCCCAGCCCGCCGAGCTTTGCCCGCCCAGCACCCGCCCAGCACCCCCCCAGCACGCCCTTCCTGCTCCGAGGCGCTCCCTGGCAGGGGGCTTCTTACCAGCCACGAGAAGTTCCCTTCCTCTCTGGCTTCATCACTTGCCAACAAAACAGATGCCATGTGACAGCTGCCGTTTACCTCTACCCCTTCCAAGTCAATTTTCAAACCTGTTTGCTCAGGAATTCAACTAACGATGTTCTTTCTGTCCATCTTTGGAAATACTGACAGCCACGGCACAAGACGTACACCAAGATGCCATGGCTGCTCCTTCCACAAAAAGCCTTTTTATAGGATTGGATTTGAACGAAGGAGGGGATTTAAAGGGAAAGAGAGAAGCCTCAAGCTCTTGTCACGGCCAGACTGTTGGCCAGATTCTCGTCCCAGACAACGTCACCAGGGGCTGGCCTTCCTGGCATCTGGCAAACCCAGGGCCTGCCGGGGGCTGAGTGCAGTGCCCCCAGCCCCCACATCCTTGGAGGGTGCCAGCTCTCCTGACGGCAGGCGGCTCTCGGCTGCTGGGACGCTCACAAAGTTGCATATTTGGGGAATGTTTCACACTGGGAAACGGGCCAGGCATTCTGAAGGATAGGCCACCACCCTCCCCTGCAGAGGTCTCGTTCAGTTGCTTCAGAAAAGAAGTTCCCAGGAGAGGAAGACACCGTGGCTGCGGCCTTTCTCTCTACCATTGTGGGTCTGCGTTCTCCAGAAACAGCTCCCAGGGAGACCACTCGGCCACCTGGGTGGACGGTTGACTCGCCTAAGTGTTGGTCCGAGGGAAGCAAAAGCAGAGGCTTGAGATGGAATGATGGTGTCACTTATTCCTCCGATAAGACACAATCTTTGAGGGCGTCCCCACAAAACAGTGTAATTGTGAAGGCTCCACCCCCGGGGGATGGGGTATGACACTGTTGTGTGACAACAAACGGGTCTGCTCCACCTGAGAATCAAGAGGATGGCCAGGGACCCCCTGAAGCAGCAGGGTGCTTGCAGACAAGTGTCCACTCCCAAAGGCCATGCCTGTGCTCAGATAAGCCCATATTCTTCAGTTATTTCTGGGACTTTTGTCGGTGATTGAGAATCTGACAGATTAATTCAAGCTATGTGCCTCTTAAGGTTGGGCTGTCTTAGTAGTTTATGGTTCACTACATGCAGGGGACCGAAATCTCTGAAAGTAAAATGTTATTTTCTAGGTATATAATCTGTAGGATGCTTAGGGTCTCTTCTCCACAGTTTAACATTCATCTAAACAAGCACACACACAGCCTTTCTCCTGGTTTTGGAAGAGGCTGACCACGGCTGAACTCAGACACCCACTATCGAGGCACAGCCACAACCAAACCCCATCAAACTCGGAACCTTCTGTCTCACACAGCTGACCCTTCCCTCCCAAACACATCCCACACATTGGCCCAGAACACAGTGGCCTAGGAGGCTATAACATCTCTGCTGGGAGCAGAGCAAGGTCTCAGCCTAGGCAGGCAGCTGCTTCATGAAACAGCCTCACGCAAGTGACAGAATGCTGGACCCAAAGTCACAGCAGCGCCCAGGGGTGGGGGACCTTTGATGAAAACAATAACTAGTGATGCTGAAACCTTTAAGTTGTCTTTAAGTGGACGATAACTCTCTATGTCTCGAGGATGAGTTTTAATTTCCATTTCCATTAATGATCACAACCCAGAAGCTTCTTTCTACAACTTCCTTTTCCTAAAAATGAACACTTTGCAAGCACAGTCTAGAAACAGAAACTGAAGAATAAAGAAAGCTTTCAATATCTATTCAGTATAGAAGGGAGAAGATGAGGAGGATCCTGAATCGCTGATACGAATGGACGGGTAACCACGTAGGAGCGTCAGGGCCGGGGCTCCAGAAGGAGAGAGCCCTCGGGCCCACCCAGCTCTGCCCCGGCTCCACCAGCTCCCACTGCTGCCCCATCATCACCCACCAATGCCACCCACCGGCCCCTCCCCAAGGAGAAAACCAGTGGATGCTTTTTGGAAAAGGAATTTGATATTGCGCTTCAGCACTAGAAAAAACTTCCAACATGGAGAAGCACAAACTTAGAGAGGGTTACAGAAGATTCTAGAGTTAGAAAGGGAAATGCATGTGCTAAAGGAGGCCTGGGATTACTTACCTAAAAGTTAGGCTGGTAGGTCAAGAAAAGGCCAGCAGCACCAACCGACTTGACGTTCAAGTCTGTTGGAGGGAGGGAGGGAGGAGGAGAAAAGAAGGAGTGCAGAAAACACTCCCCAGGGAACATTTAGCAAAATGGATGGAAGCAGGAGAGGAAAGGCACTCACTGCAGGAACCACAGGTTCTGCACCAACGAACCTCCCGGCAGCTTTTGGTAACAGGTTTTTGTTTGGAATAACGTCCAGGCCTCCCTCCTGCAGGAACCCACATAATGACGTAGAGCAGAGGTGCTAGGAGACAGGAGAAGTCTGCGGAGAAAGGAGCTGGCGTGGAGAAGGGGAGACTAGCGAGTCTTCTTTTGCCCCAGCGCCCCTGCAGAGGTCCTCTCTACCCCCTCAACTCACGCTGGGCACAGGGCGGCAGGCCCAGCCCCAACCCGGCAGGAAGACAGCAGCACAAGGCTTGTCCTGGAGCCTTCGTGGGTTCTCCCGTGATCCTTCTACCCCACCTCATCCTTTCTAACCAGGAAAGCAGAGGGAGAGGGGGGTGAGCATGGGTTATGTGGTAACAGTGCTTCTGCAAGGCCACAACCCACAGATGTCTTTCCCAGGAGCCCAGGGGAGGGCCCAGGAGGAGGGCTGAGGAGCCCAGCCCACCAAAGCCTCCCCCTTGTTCCCTGGAACAAGGATCACCTCCGACCTGAGGGAGAACGTGACCACGAGGCAGGCTGGACAACTCAGCCCCTTGCCCCAGTCACTGAGGCCCCTTGAAAACACGGAGAGGCTGGCAGACTTGATATCTCCTGATTACACTGTCCCTGGAGATCAACAGGTCAGCACAGAACACGGAGAGCCAGCCGTCCCCTACAGGTCCCCTCCCCGGGAGGGAGTTTGATTCCTGGGTCCTCACACAAAATCAACCCACTGGTCTTTCACATAACTTCGCTCTTGCAGCTCTTGGCCTGAGGCGGGGAAAAGGACCCTCCCTAGGCTGGGTGTCCAGGCCCTTAGGGAACGTGGGTGGAAGGACAGCAGAAGCAGAACCCAGCCCTGGGTGCTGGTCTTCAGTTCACACACTTGTTGCAGCACCCTCCATACGCTTCCTGCTATCCTGTCTGAATCAAAAAACGCCCAAACACGAGGCGAACGCACAGAAGTGAGAGCACCTAACTGATCACCAGAGCTCGCTGCAGGAACACAGCAGCAAACCCTCAGGTGTGCACCGTGCTTTAGAGTTTTCAAAACATCTTGTCCTTCAGGTGGTGCCTGGATTGATCCTTGGAACATTCCTGTGAAGTGGGGGATGGGGGGCAAAATCATTATCCCCTCTTCATGGACCAAAGACCCCAGGCTCACAGTGGGACAGCGGGACTAGGCCCCGTGTGGCACTCCACTCGGCCCCTCGGCCACGCCGTGACACTACTCTTTTCACCGTCTTGTCCTGGCCCACCCTTGTCCGAAATGAAAGTTTGCAAGTTGTGATGTCAAGATCGTCCTTGGTAAGAGGTAAACATGTAGCCCGGGTCAGCCACTGGTCAGCCGGCTGCTGAAGCCCCACTGGGCAGGCGGCACACCGGCCTCCCACACGCACCCGAGGCCAAGTCCCTCTTTGTTTCTGCGAACAATCTGAGCCCAGTTCTCTCCCACCTTTCCCCTGATAGCCCTGGAAACAGCCTTTCTTTTCTGTTGGAAATGAATTTTTTTGTTTCTGCATTTGTTTCATCTCTGATTACGTTCCTGCGTGTCACAACGCTCACCAAATTCTCACTGTTTGTTTGCTAAGAGAATAAGAACTCAAATCCATTATGAACAAGTTCAGGAGACTTCATAAATAATTTTTTTAAATTTAAATAAGTTGATCATTGCTTGGGAGTTAGACAACTTTTAGAAAAAATTTACCTTAGATACCTTTTGTGTTACAGAGAATTTAGTTATTACAGAATTTGAGTCTATACCCATTTTTCTCTATATTTCCTGGACTTAAGTGTTTTTCTCTTTTGTTGTCATCTGTTTTGGTTTGGTTTTTCATGTGTCTGCTGGTCCTGCACCCCACCCTTCACTTGGGTTCTCTGCCATCTTCTGCTTTGTGTTTCCCTGACCTTTAAATGTCCAGTAAAGCACACAACCCAGCCCCCCAGACCCCTGCGGTTCCCTCCTTGTTCTAAACAGGCCCCCTGCCCGCAGGTGCAGGCCCGCCTTGCTCCAGGTGGCAGAGGGGGGCCTCATTGTTCATTTCACACGCCTTCTCATTCCAGCTGCTCCCACTAGGAGCAGACTGTGGGGGAGTGAGAGGCCAGGTGACCATGGGTCCCAACCTCTTGCAGGGTTCCTGTTCCACCCTCTTTCCAAACCCTCTCCTCCGGGTTTTTCTCCTACCTAATCCCATTCTCTCAGGCTCTCTTTTTCCCTCTTCTCTCTCCTTTCTTAAGGACCTCAGGGCAGAGGGATGAGAATCCAGGCCTAAGGTTAGAAGTGGGAGGAAGGCATTTGTTTCCTTTTTCTTTGTCTCTATTTTGTGCCCTGGCTGAAAGAAGAAGAAATAAATATCATAGATGGTGCCGATGAAAGTCTGGCTCCCTGGAGAACGCCTAAGGAGAACCAGCAGCACCGACGTCAGCACCAGCTGGGGTGAAAGATAACCTGAAGTTGTTTCTTCAACAATGTACAGATGCTACAGACTAAAAGAAAAGGTACACCTAGTGAAGGGCGGGGTATGAACCCGTCCAGGGCTCGTCAGAAAGAGACCCACATCTGTCTAGTACTCAGCCTCTCACAAGGCACCTCCCTCTGCGTTCAAGCACTTAAACCTCGAGGGTGGTGTCCCCAGCCCATGAACCGGATCCTCCGGGCTAAGGCAGGGTCCTGTTCTCTAAACAAAACCTGCTTCGGACAAAGAAAAATACTTATGCTCCTGGTGCCAGAGAAAGGAGTCCCTTTCTCTGCCTTTAAGATGAGAGGAGTCCAGCAGCCACATAGGGAACCTCCTACCGGGAGCCTCATGAGAAGAACTTGTCCCTCCTGGGAAATGGATCAGAATGTCCTCATCTCACATATGGGGGACCAGAAGGAGCCCTGGTGACAAGCCCATCCCTCCCTCCCCACAGAGAGAGGGAAAGCCAACCTCAGGGGCGAACAGTGACTGGTCGCAGGTGACCGGTCGCAGGTGACTGACCGCAGCATTTTTACGGCTGCCAAAGGCAACTCCTACGCATACAGTGGACAGTTCCACTTGGGGTAGGTGCTCGACCAGTAAGGACAGCACCCATTATTTGTGACCCACGTCATGGTTTATAAAATCTTTTTAACTGCATGTTACCTCATTAGTGCATCACAAAGATCAACTGTTATAATTATTCCTTTTTTACCAATGGGGAAATCAAAGCTGCTGGGACAGGTTGATTGAATAAGCGTTAGCTGTCTTGTCCAGTATCGCAGAGATAAAACAAGCTGTTAACTAGGTTTTAAATCTGGCCAATCCGAATCCTGACCCCCTGTCTTGCCCCTGCCCTTCACTGCTTCTCAGAGCGTTTGAGGAATTTACAAGGTCCAAATTCTTACTTTTTAAAAATATGGTTCATCCGAGATACATTTTACCTAGTATATTATAGAACACTCCCAGCGTTTAGGGTATAGACTGGGGAATTATTTTTCTTTTGAGGGATACCTGCCACACGCCAGGTACCCTGCCAAATGTTAGGTTAAACTGTGAGATTGCCAGAATCAGCTATTTTTTACCTCAAAAATGGCCCTTTCCTATTGTTCAACAATTAGACCTAACTTTCTTGAGCTTAGAGTAAGTTTCAAGGAATGTTTTTTTCTTTGTAAGCGATGTTGTGTTCCCTGTGTAAGACAATGTGAATTACTTAGGGCACAGTTTTCTGGAGTTTATTTCAGGCAAATCAGTGCCACCTTCATAAACCAGCATGGCGGCGACGCCGTCCCTGTCTTAAAGGGAAGATGGTTTAATGGGGAGACTTGGACCTGTGATGGTCCCTAATTTGGGAAACATAAGTCAGAAGTCGTGCCTGATACACAGCAGGAGCTCAAGCAATATTTGATAAAGGAATGAATAATAAAAATGAATAATAAGATATACTGAACACCTGCCCTGGGTCAGGCACTGACCTCAGTTCTTCCTGTGTGGTCACCGCGTTGAATCTGCACGTAACCCTCGGAGGAAGGCACTGTTCCCCGTTTACAGATAAGGACAATGAGGCACAGTGCAGCTAAGCAACAGCCCGAGGGACCACGTCATGGAGCAGGATGGACACCCGGGCGGCAAGGTCCAGAGCCCAGGCTCTTAGCTAAAACGCTGTTTTAAAGGGGCAGAAGGCAGACAGACGAGCGTGAGTTTGGTTTGGGGTGCGCTGCGTTTGAGGTCCCAGGGGAGCTCCAGGTGGCTCCGTCCAGCGGGCAGGCAGGAATGTGGATCTGATGTTCAGGTGACAGGCAGGGCGGGAAGCACAGATCTGGGAGAAAGCAGCATATTTTAGGTGATACTCTTGGGCAACACAGAAAGAGCCTCTTGCTGAGAACAGTCTGGGGAAACGCCACTATTTAAAGGGTGGGCAAAAGCAGGGAAAAGCGGGTGAAAGGGACGGAGAAAAGCACAGGACACAAGATGGCACCGCACCGTCTCTGCTCACCTCCACCCAGCCCCAAGGTGCCCTGTGCCTGCAGAGCCGTCCCGACTCGCAAACACAGAGGACAGGTGAGGCAGAATATTCCAGACATTAAATAATCCAATAATAGTCACACCTGCTTTTCAAACTCAGCCCCAAACACGCCCACTCTGGCCTGCACATCCACTGCCAGGAGGCACTGCTTCGCCCGTGGCCATGGCTCCACCTTCTGTCTGGGAGACACCTGCCCGGTGGAGGGAAAGATTGCAGGCTGGCAGTTCTCAGAATGTTAACAGTCCCCACAGTCACCTGAGGAGCTCACTAAGAATGCAGATTTCATGGCCCACCCTCAGACCGTCCGATTCAGGAGGGACTCTGCATTTCTGGAATCTCTCAGGGGATTCTGAGGGTCCTGTGGTCCCTTCTTTGAGAAACAAGACAGTGTAGATGATGAATACGCTATTGATCAATAACAATATGTGACCTTATTTTAAATCATCCTCACATTGTTTTTATGTATTACTGTCCTAATGCCTGAACACATTGCTAGAATTATTTCTCTTGGGAGCAAATGTGATCATTAAAAGCTGAAACAACTTTTCCCAGTAAGTATTGATTCACAGACTCATTTGACAGTTTTAGCTGACATTTAATTTGCCATCAAACTCCTGCCATTGATCAAATCCAGGAGACAGCTGACCTTTCACCCTCATCTGTTGCTGCTCAGAACCGAGTCACCACACCATTCACCCTCAACGCCAGGTGCCTTGAAACAAAAATCAAATTAGTCCTTTCGGTATCGGCTACTGAAAAAGAAACAGAAAAAGAAAATGGCAAATAGCTGACATAACAAATGTTACCCTGGCATCTAATAATCACCAGGCCCTCAGAAGCTCTTAGCCCCAGACCAGGGGGAAACCACTTGAGCTGGTTTTTTTCCCACTAAGGTCCGGAGAGGGCGATGGTACTGGCAGTGGCAGTGTCAGGCTGGGGAGCAGCAACCAGCTGGGTGATGCGCCAGGAAGGGACTTCTTGAGTCAAGACCTGACCTGAAGTCCGGTCTCAGCCAAAGCGGTGCCTCAGCTGCCACATCTGAACACGTGACGGGAAGGCAGGTGCTCAGGTCCCTGTTCCCGCCAGTACGAGCAAGTCTGGCCATGTCTTTTCAAGTATCTGGCATAAAACCTCAGCCCAACCCTGGGGAGCTGTGACTTCTGTTGTTTGTCTTGGTTTTGTTGATGGACGTGCTGCCTCATTCCGAGGGGCCGGTGGAGACGGCTCCTGCCCAGATGCTGACGGAATCAGTGCCTAGATTTCCAGTTCACACCTGCCTGTGCTGTCCATCCAGAAAAACGTGCCTGGTTCTTACCGACCTGGGGTCTGCCCTCTCCCAGGCTGAAGGGCAATCGTCAGCACCCCAGGGCCAGAGCCCCGACTCTTACTCCTGACCTCCTGCTCTTTGCCCTCAGTTAGGTGCCCTGTCTGCTGACCCAGAGTGAAGTTTACTCAGCGCCTGGTCCTCCACTTCTCTCGGCCAGACGCTCTGCTCACACCTGACTGACTCCGGGGCACACTCTTCCCATTTTCAAATGTCTTTTCCTCAAACTCCGGGCTCCTAGCAGGTCCGTCGTGATCCTCAGGGAGGTGGGCGGTGCCTGACCTGTTTTCTGAGGCTCGGATGTCTGACTAGGGGAGAACCTAACCTTGCTCCTGACTGCCAACTCCTTCCAGGACAAAAGGACCCCAGACCAAGGAAAGTGTGACGTGGGCCCTGGGTCAGGTTTGAGGCTTGGGAATCTCTTCTAAAAAGACCAGAACACTCTGCTACGTCTCTAACTGCGAGGTTGGAGGGCAGAGGGCCAGAGGCTGGAGCATGCGGTCATGAGAGCAGCTGCACTGGCAGGGCCCTGGCTCTCCCCCTAGTCTCGTGTTTGGAGGCTTCAGTACAGGTTGTCTTACAGGAGAGCGGGGACCAGGGGGCTACCGCATCCAGACCATCATTACACAAACCACACCGACGAAGGAGACATTGTTCACCCGGCCTCCAGGCAAATCCCACTCATCCTCCCTTTAAGGCCTGACCTTCTTCAGAAGCTGCAGGATGTCTTCTCCCTTTCAGAGGAGAAGATTCTGGACTATTCTGGATCAGGCTCCGGACATGCCTCTGGAAGCAGCTTCCTAACTGAAATTGGACCAGAATACCAGCCCAGATGAAGAGTATGCTCTTTCTCCTACAACTTTAGGCTTCAAAAAAGGAATCTGCCCCCAGACAACCAGGACTTGGGGGGAAAATGGACCAGAAGAGGATTCTAGTTTATGAAATAGAGGCTTCCCCCCACTGGCACTAACTATGGATTCAGTACCTTTTGTGTACTGTGGCTAAATGTTTACTCTTGGGACAAAAGTTGTATAGGAATTTTTAACATCTGGAAAAGAAGCTTAAATTTATGTCACTTGTTTTCTCACAATTCTCAGTGGTTATAAGCTGAGGCTTTAATGTGTTTTCTGTACTGTTCTGGAAAATATCTGCATTTCATTTCTATTGTATCCAATCAAGTTCATCATGAAATTTCCTAAATGCCTCATGTCTACAAAATTGCTTTAAAGAATAAATTACATCTTTTTTTAATTCATAAAAAAAAATTAAGTGTTATTGGGGTAAAGATAAGCCCACTTACCAATACTTCAACCCTTGGGATTTTGATGTCAAAGATGAAGAAAAAAATACATTTTCCTTCCCCAGCTCATTTTTTTCAATATAAAATGGCTGTGACTTTGATAAGCTTCATTAGAGAAGCCATTATTTTATTACATCGGTCTGTTCTTATTTGATTTAAAGAATGACTGTTGCCCAAGGGTATCCAATGGAACACCGGAGTTACACGGTTTGACAGGTACAATACCATTCTGAGCGAGTCTTCCCTACTAATGGATAATTACTCAAGTGGCTCAACTGTGCGCCCTCAGTGTGTGTCTGAATCTCAGGGTTACAGAGAGAGGCGTCCTGTCCAGAAGAGGCTCAGAGAGAACCAGCTCACACGCTTTGGTTAATATTTCCTGGGAGCTATGGTAACCATCAGGGATTTCTTCTTGTTAACTTTCTATTCTTTCCATAGGTGGAATTTTTGCTTCTAGTTAAAAAAATCCAACCAACATATTTCAGACAGTGGGACAGATGCTGCAAAGCCGTCACACGTAGGAATCATACCCTTCTGCTCACGCGTGTACATGAGGCCTGCTCAGGGGCCCGAGGTGCTGCCTGAGCAGAACGTCAAGCGATTTTGTACATTCGGACCCCGTTTCCCTCTGTTCCTCCTCTCTTTTTCGTAATGTCTACATTTCAGCATTTCTGCATCACCTCTTTGGTTTCAGAGATTTCCAACTGAGCATTTCCCGTGGAAAAAAAAAGGAAATCTAGCAATTAGCATACATTATGTGGCTGCATCCAGCTAGTACACTCACAAACAAGCCTGTGATGGACAAGTCAGCCGGGCTGTCTTGGTTCCTGGACTGTGCGCCCTGCTCACAGCCTGCATGTGCCAAGGAGAGGTGCCGCCCCCCCTTCCTCCGCCTTCTGCCTTCCCAGCCCCTGCACAACCCTGCCAGCTTCACTGCCTCGAACTATTTAATGAGTTCTTAATTCAGCTTTGGCTCGGGAACCCAGCCCGCTGCCGTCGCCTGGGGCCTGCCTCTCCCTTTACACACTATCAGGGAAGAGCCATAAAGACGAGGTGCATCACCACTGGACTTCCACAGGGAGGAGTCCCTCGGCCCCCCATTATCACAAGGCCTTGCTGGCTGTAGACGATAAAGGAGCTGAAGGCAGGCACGTCAGAGGGCAGGGAGAATGGGGGAGACCCCTCTGGGGGCTCGGAAACAGTTCCTAGAGAGTGCACGCTGCCCTGTCAGCCCTCGGCCTTAGTCAGTGGGAGAGGGAGCAGAATTAGACCACGCTGAATACTCTTTGGGCCAAAATTACACACAATTGTATGTACAGGTACCTGTCACATAACAGGACCCTGGAATACTCCTCTCCACCACGGTTCCAGGGGCCGATTCTCTCCTCTCAGACGCTGGAAATGGGTCTACCTGCTGCCCTCACCTCCCTGGACCTGCACGTGGAGCACAAAACAGTGCTCCTCGGAGAGAGGCTCTGTATAAGCCACAAAAGCTATGACTCTGGGAGAAAAGGCTGAGAAAATGCTCTGGGACTTCAAGTGCTGGCACAGGCCTCATAAATTAGGCAGCTTTTCCTGTATTTGCCAAACCATAGCTAGGATGTTCCACCCAGTCCTTCTGGGTCTTTGCATACCTTCCCTCTGTCTAGAATCTCCTCTCCTCCTACTTACTTGGCTGCTTCCTGTTGGTCCTTCAGGTCTTGGTGGGACATCACCACCCTGAGGGCCCCATCCCCAGAGCAGCTGGTGCTCACTCGCAGGGTCACAAACACCACACCGCACTTCTCCAGGTGGTCAGCACTAAGGACCCTCTGACGTCAGAAATCAGGTTTCAAGAGGGAATTTGGTGCTTTCTTCCAGATGGATGCTTGACATTTATTTATTAATCATCAGTGGAGATGACTGTGCGAAAAAGCCCCCCTAACTGAGATGGCAGTTCCGGGTTCTGAAAAGAGTACAGTAATGTTGATTGAGTACTGAATGTAGAATACTGAAAAGAGGCTTTGCAAACAAGGCAGACAGGAATAGAGATTGACTTAGACTAAAAGTTATAGTCAGATGTCTTCAAACAGCTGCATAAATGTATCCCACACACGCTATGATTCTACCTATTCATAAATACCTGAGGACAAATTGTTAAAAACAGGCGCCTGATTTAATCTAGTCAGTAAATAAATGACTATATTTTACCTACAGATATGGGTTTAAAATCCAATCAACTGATAATGTAAGCCTTTTAGAGTCAAGGTACATTTCCGGAGACTGGCTGAATGGGGTTGGTTCTCACGAGGTAGTGAGGCCCCCATTGTGGAGACAGATATGAAGCCAGGAGCTGATGGTTCTAGAGTGGTGGCTCCTGGTCCCAGCCAACCATCAGAGGCACACGGGGTGCTTGTTAAAGTTACACATTACTGGGCCCCTGGACCCACTGAACCAGAATCTCTAGTCAGGTGGAAGACTGTGAGTTAAAGGCCCCGGGTGATGATTCTGATCCTCAGGCAGATTTGGGAGCCTCTGTTCTAGAGACTGCTCTAGTGCTGGCTGGGGGGCTGCCCTCCGCAAAGCTTCCCAGGGGCCCCTTTCAATCCTAAATTTCAGGGATTTACAACCACACGTGACTTTGTAATAAGCAACTCCTCCAGGACAGGTCTCCTCTCGTCAGCATACAGCCTAGTGAGCTCCTGATTTGAAACACGAGACGATCTAACCGGCTTTCACAGGTGAGAAAATAGGAAAACCAAGACGAGGCTTCCCAAATTGAAAGAAAGAGACCCCAGCCAGGAGGAAGCCAGGGAGGGGAGAGGTACAGAAAGGAGAGAAGGAGCTGGAAGCTGACGTAAGGACAAGCACAAGTGACCAGGCAGAGAGGCCTTATTTTACTTTGTGATCGGGTGTACTTCAGTCCACCAAACACGGATGGAGCGCTGACTGTGGGCATGGCCCTCAGACTGGGGGTGGCGGTCAGCAAAAAGAACAAGACGGCCCTGCCTTCTGGGCACACATGCTCTGGCAGGGAGACAGAGTGCTTGAGGGAGGAGAGAAGACTCTCATCGATATGGACTCTCATCCACTTGGGCTAAAACTGTTGGCTTAGAGTGGGTCACACATTCTCCCTTCTTTTAGAAAAGGATTAGACCAGAAATGTAACTGCCTTGTTTACAAAACGATTTAGAATGGAGGCAAAGAACGCGAACAGAACGTCTGGTGACTCCTCCGGCTCTTTGAGGTTTTGCCTCCACAGTCTTCAGGGACCCCTTGCGGCAAACTCTCAGCGGGGATGAAGTGAAAGCGCTCACACGCTGCCCTGGGAGCCTTCGGGCGGCAGCACGGTCACTGCGAGCCACACTCTCAGTGCTGTAGCTAATATTCCACCCACGCACATTCAGAGAACGCCAAGGTCTCAGCGTGGACTGGCAGGGGGTTTTAACAATAATGATTTAATGTTACTAGGGCCCTGCTGTGTTGGGTCCCTCACAATATGTGTCAACAGCAAAGCCTCTGGGCCCCACTGAGGTCACAAAATCTCAGGAAGGAAACAAAAATCCTGTGAACATCCTGGCACCTCCTTAGAGATATTCCATAAGCATGACCGTAGAGTAATGCATGGAACTTCAGGGACTCAGGGAATACACTGTTTATAAAGAGCACTTCCTTTGGCTTTTTGTTAACTCTGTTTTGTTAAGGACATTTTCCTTTTCCTTAGCACCACTTTATTTTCATCTCTCCTCCAAGGAATAAGAGAAAAGGGGAGAAAAAGAAGATGCCCTCCCAGTCATGTCATGGGCCTCACATCAAAGATTTTTCCAGTTAGTCACTCTGAAACAATCTCAGAGGAAATGAAAAGGTCTTCAAATTGTTATGCTGACCATGACTTTCACAGGGAAAACAACACTTCTGCCTGGTTTGGGTTCCTTCCTTTCTCTCCAGCTCAGACGCTCACCTTGTCGATCACACTAGCTTTGCCAAGTGACACGCCATGTCCTTGATGTGAGGTCTTAAGCGCCAGAGAATCCATCCCGTGCCTTGGCCCCTCTCGTGGGCTGACGCTGTCCCGGACTTGAGGGCCCCTTCACTCTCTGGTGATGGTAACTTAGTCCTGGTTCATCGGAAGGCCTCCGAAAGGCCGTCAGTTCTGATTTTCTCAACACCTATTTTTCCAGCACACCATCGGCAGAGCCTAAGTGGGAGCTGAGGAGGCAGAAACGCCTAGGCAGAAAGGGGGCAGGAGGTCAGGAATGTCACTGTGACTCTCCTCCACCTGCGGCCCTCCCTGTCCTCTGTCTGCCCCACTCCTGCTGTGAGACGAGAGGCCCTTTCAGTCGAGAGGGGTCTCAGAGGAGAAGCGTGTGCAGTTCCTTCATCCCCCCACTCCACACCAGAACCAGGACTCGTCAGTGTCCACACGAACCCCACAGCCACCCTTGACTGACCGTGGGCTACGTGTTCTTTGTCTATCACATTAGTTCTCGTCCTCAGCTAGAGCCATACGAGCGGCTTCCGTGTGTACGTGGTGGAGAAACCGGGTACAGAGAAATTACGTGATGGGTCCAAAGCCACACTGGTGAGAGGGCAAACCCAGGTGCATCTGATATCACAGTTCGTCTTCCCTCCTCAGCCCCCTCAGGACCACCGAGTCAAACACACTGGCCTACTCAGGGTGTGCCCTTCTCTGCTCTCAGACCCAGACCTGGGATTCTGGAAGGTGGAGACACCAAAATCTACGGAGAAGCAATGCATTCTCCCCTGGGCCGCCATGTCCCCGAGGCCCAGGAGCCCTGGTCACTATGCCTGTGATGTAAATGGTGTGCCCCAGAGGTAAGCACTGAGTGGTTGTGTCCCGCAGTCTTTCCGGCCTATGAAAGCCCCAACCCTCCGGGCCTACGGCTAGACCCACTCGTCCATCCAGGTACCACATCAAGGCCCAGGGCCAACGCACACTGACTTAATTCCGTGGTCAGTCTAGCTTATTCCTGAAGATCTCCAGGGACACGGATTCTACAACAGCCTCTAGCAGAGGAGTCTGGTCCCTTAAGTGGAGAGGGTGGGAGGCCTACTCTTTGCCTTTTCTCCCCCTTCTGAGAATTAAGAGATTTCTTACAAGTCTTTCTGATGTTGCCTGTATACCTGTCTCAAGGAATAGGACTAGTCCCTACAACAGATCTAAAGTGATATATTCTAGAATAAAGTGATTGCGTCATGAGGCTACTGAATTGATATAAAAGAAAGCACCATGGAATAATCAGCCACAGGAACATTTATGAACCCTTCTTACCTAAAGAGATTGCAAAAAAAGAAGGTTATTTCTTAACAGTGTAATCAGCCAGACTATTCCCAGCCTCACTCAATTCCCAGACAATAGTCATCGTTGCTGAAATAACTTCAGCTATTTCTAGCCTGGCAAATAAATAAAGGCTAAAAGGAAAGTATAGCTTGTCATCCAAGACCTAATAGCACTGCTCTTGACTAAAGATGCTCTTCTCTTTTCACGGTCGTCTCAAAAACAGCCGGGGAGTGGCTGCAGGAAGTGTTTTTGTTTGGGGGGTTGGTTCTGAACATACCACTGACCCCCCTTTGCATCTGTGCCTAATCCATAGTAACATCTTCCCTCCCGCTTCCCAACTCTCCTTTATGCTCCCAGAGAAAGTGGAAATACAAACAAGAAAACGGAACGGGTGAAAGCTTCCCTTGCTCTGTTCAAAAACACATTTTTGCCCTCCTCCACAAAAACTAAAACAGTCCTCACATTGGGGCTCGAGGAGACTCCACAGAAAGACAAAGCCACAGATAAAGGCAGGTCAGGTATAATTCTGAGGGAGCCCCATCCTCTACAGCCACAGGTGAAAGTAGCATTTCATGCAGACAGAGGCTGCACGTGCCCCACGTCTCCAGTTCAAACACCCACGAGGAAGGCCTGGATCTTGCACCATTCACAGAAAATTGTTCCCCTTAAAACTGGACTCAGACTCAGATATGAATTTGATGTCAAACTCTAGTTCCCATAGGGCCCCTGAAATCCCTGCTGAGTCTTCACAAGTGTCCCTTTCTTTATTTCCATCATCCATGACTAGAGGGCTCCCTCTAAAACCCATCCATGCTGACTTTTAGTGAACACTGGGAGAGTCTAGAAGGCACGTCTCCCTCCAGGGCATCAGCTGAATCCCTGGCATAATGATGTTTATCAACTACACAACACAGTGAGTCAACTTAAACACATAGTTCCACAGACACAGCCAAGCTGGGAGGTGGCCTACAGTCAGTCACTTCCAGCCCTTAGGAAGCCAACACCTAGTAACGCTCTTCACCGCGTTAACATATCCCACCTGCCTTCTCAGGAGCTTCCAGACACGGGGTATTTTTGCTTCTTCCCAAGACTCAGAGAGTTGTTGCTGCTTTTAAGGATTCTTAAGAAATAAGTCCAAATGTTGGCATAATGGAGTAGTGATATATTGTTTTACTAATGCCTAAACATCCTTCTTCACAAAAGGATCAGCTTTCTACAGCCTTTCATGGAAGAAGAGAAGCATACAGCTCCTTCTCTCCTAGAGGCAGTGAAAGAAGCTACGGAGACAGGCAGACTGAGTCCCAATCCCAGCGCCGCCGCGTGCTAGCTGCGACCTTGAGCAGATTCTTTCATCTCTCCGACCCTCGGGTTCCTCTTCAGTAAGTGGGAGTAACAGGACCCACGCCTCGTTGGGCTGTAGTGAGGATTGAATGAGGTCCCATTCGTAAGGAGCCTGGCAGGTGGGTGCTCGATAACTGGGTGGAGCTTTAATTACTATAGAATCGGATATATTGCCCAAATCTCTAACTTCCTGCATATGTGAACCCTTTCAAAATCAAAGTATAGACATTTATATGAAACCTCCCTGGGCCCAAATTCCCTCTCCTCCTCCCAAAGACGCCCCGATGGTCTCTGGTCAATGTTCTCTGCCCACTGGCACCTACCCCTGACCGCTCCTCCACGTGAGTCCGGCAGCAAGAACAGCCTGAGTGCCTCGACTACCCCAACCTCGCCTGTCCGCCTCCTCCCTCATCTCCACTGAGCAGGCACTGTGCATCTCATTAGGAAATCACCAAGGTTCCAAGTCGCCAATGCTTTACCAATCAATACACTGGTGATCCTCCCGAAGTAGTCATCCTCAGTCACATAACTAAACACCATCGAGACCCCCATGCCTGGCCACTGCTGCTGTCTCTAAGGGGTCTGGTCACATTTTCCAGCACCTCTTTCTTCCCTCCAATTGCTTTATCACCCAAACAGTTGTGTGCAACTAGACCAAGATGTAAGGTTCCCTTCCAGTTGCATCATTTTAGAGTTCCCTGCCATCCCTGCTAACACCTCTGAGTACAAGGATGACATTAAAAACCAGAGGAAAAGAGAAATAATAGTCAGCACTTTGTAGCCGCTTTCTGTGTGCCCGGCGTCATGGAAAGCACCTCGCATGCATGATTTCCTTGACCACTGTCATTTCCCACCGCCCAGAAGCAATTACTGTAGGGTCTGGGGCTTCCTTCTCCAGCGAGGATCCATCAGGGCATGGCATGAGTCTTATCAGGTAGGTACAGGCTGTCTTGTCACTTTTTCCACTTTCAGGGACTGAGATCAATAATTCCTTTCAGGCTCTGCTGCCCACTTGCCCCCAGACCCTCCCCCTGCCCTGTAATCAAACACGTCCTCACCAGTGGGTCCCCAGGAGGGCATGGGAGCCCACGGCCGGTGTCCCTGGGAATCCCAGCTCCACCTTGTCCCTGGGCTCCCACTGTCTGCGACCCACAGCTGCACTGTTGACCTGTGTGTGCTGCTATCTGCATTTCAAATAAGTTAATAAAAGCAACAAACTAAATAATAAATTGGAGATTTGTGTTTAAAACAACGATGACAAAGTCCTTTGACTGACCCACAGCACCAGAGAAAAGCAGCCGAGTGACAGCACTGATGGCACTTTAGACACACAGGGCCCTTCAGCTGATTGCCTCGGGATTTTTACAAACATTGCCCTCTCAATCCCGAGTGAAAAACAACATCTTTGGGTAGGAAAATAGGTCAAGACAAATATAAAAGAAAGTGTGTTGCTTTGCATACAGTTACAATCAAAGTCAGTCATCATTCATAATCTGTTCACACACATTTATTTACTAAGCACTGAGTAAGCTCTGGTCACTGGGCCCCAGCCGGTTAGGGTGGATGCGGGGAGCTTATGATCCATTGTCCTCTACAAATAAACCCACAGCGATCCATCGATCAGGAGGTGGGAAGGCCCGAAGTCTGGTCCATGGCACACAGCTTCTCCGCTCTGAACCACAGCTCGCCCTGGGTCTTAGGCCCCTCATCTGCAGAGCAGGAACGAGTGGGGAGGGAGTTTGTATGGCTGCTCTTGAGAGTCTCGTTCTGTTCTGACACGCAGAGATAACTCAGGTACCTTGGTCTTGCTCTGTGACCCTGTGTGTGTGGGAGAAAACACTGTTTCCCATGTTGTGCACGGAAATACACAGCACCAGAAGTTGGAACCAGAACCATAAAGTCCCTAAATCTTACCAGGTCCTGGTTTCCTGGTATACAAAGTGGGAACAATGACAATTCTTATCTACAGGGTTGTTCCGAGATTTAAAAGAGGTAACATATGAGAACCGCGTTGGAAAGCAGTGTAGACATGTGAGTTATCACTAACATCTCTGAAATTTAACACTCATCTTCAGGATCAGAAATCGAGAGCTCATCTTTCTGCTATGCTTAAGCATTTCTGTCATATTTTACGCTTTTCGTACCCACAGCACACAACGGCTTTCATTACGTGGCCACGCTATTATTCCATTATCAGCTTGCCTTTTTTTAAAAAGAAGATGAGATTTTAAAATTTCCTGCCTTCATGTCTTGTCTTCTTGGTCCACAAGTAAATGCTTCATTTAACCAAACAGATTTCTGTTTTCTCTCCTAACCTGCATGCTTACAAGAGGGGGCTTAAGAAATTCCGTAGAGAAGAAAGGCAGGCTGAGGAGCAGGGAGCGGGCGGTGGCGTGGGCGGGGGCTGCACCTGCCGGGCTGGCGCGGCTGGAGTAGCCTGTGTGACTGTGGACGCCAAAAAGAAAAATCAGTTTCAGAAGCAGAGGAAAGCAAAGCAGGGAAAGAGCGTCAGGGGGGCAAGCCTGAGGAGCCAGATGCGTGCCCAAAATGAAGATTCCCTCAACTACCCACCTCGCGTGCTCTTTCTGTCAGATGTTCTACCAACAGGCTACTCAACAGCAGGGGCAAACTGACAAGAAATGAAGAGATTTAGGAAATGTTTCAAAAGCAGCCCCCGTAGATCCAAACACCACTGCTCTCCCAACTCTGCCGACATTGGGAACACGGCGTGGAGACCCTGAAGGTGGCTGTGTGTGCCTGGAAATGATGGCCACGTGATCCCCTGATGAAGGACATTACGCTTGAACAGACATCAACACTCTGTCCTATTTACAGAGAGATTTCCCCTTAATCCACCACGTATTTTGGTTGTTAGTATAACTACCCGAAACGCCAAGGGCAGGAACACACAAAACCACAACCTGTTTTTGAGCCAACACGCTCTCACTAAATCGTATTCTCAATCACTGCTTTTGTTAAGTCAGTCCACGGCTCAGGGACCACGAATGGCTCCCCAGTGGCCTCAGGATTAAAGCCAAGCTCCTCAGCTTAGAATTTCATAAGCTGGTCTTCTCTATACTCTGGGGGAGCAAGGTGTGCAAAACATGCGATTACCACTCTTGAGGAGTTTAACATTCCAATCGGGGAGGCCAGATTTTTGTATATAAAATATTTAGAAAATAATATATGCTAGTATATAATCAAGTGCTAAGCCAGTGAAGGGACACAGTGTGCAGGGACATGGGTTCACCTCCAATTCACCAGAATGTCAGCCTTCCATTTCTACCCTCTTTAGAAAAATACTAATCCGCTGTCCAACCTGGAGACTGGCATAATCAGGCTTGAGAGCACTCTGACATTCAAAAATCTGCACCATACCTGGATTTGTCAGGGCAAATCCCCAGATCAAAGACGCCCAGTTTAGAAGACACTCTCACCGTGTGCAGAGACTGACGGGGGCTGTTAGGATGCTGTTCACAGCACGAGGAGGAGAGCCAGAAAGCTCAGAACCTAATGGAATGCCCAGAACCAGTGTGTCTGGGGAACAGGAGCCCATGAACAAGAAGTAGCTTCCAGAGTCCCCAGTCCTGGTCACGAGGAGTGGGACCACTGCGAGGCGTGGGGGCCTTGCTCTGCAGGCACCTCTCCATCTGGGAGGGCCCTGTGTTTGTTTATTCAGGAAAACCCTGGTGGGCACAGTTGACGAGCTCAGCTGGGCAGGACGCAGGGCCCGGCCGAGACGACAGCCTCACTGCCCCTCACTCCCCCCTGACTCTCACCTGCTGTGGCCCTCTGTACTGGCCACGCCAACTAGACAGTATCAAACCTCCCTTCGTGTTGTATAGACACTGCCTCCGAGTCTGTTTACGAACAGATCAAGTTGTTAACAGAAAACTGGAATGGGACCAAAAACACTCATCTGGTCCAAAAATATGTCAGTCTCACAGAGTCTCAGAGGAAAGTCACTCAGCCCGTGTGGCATACACGTGGGCACTGAGGGCAGCCATCCCAATTCCTCGTCCCCTGTGCTCGTGAGAACACCTCCTGGACACACTGTATCTAGGGACTGTAACAGACACACGAGAGAGAGCCAAGACAGGAGACGGGCAATAATGAAAATGAGCCCCATGGCAATAGAAACAAAACAATAAAGGTAATAATAATTCTCCTTCAACACTCTCTCGTTCTGTCTCTGCTTTGTCAGTACCTGAGAGAGCGGCAGGACATTTGATCGAGAACTGCCTCCTGACTACAGTTCCGACCTGCGGGCTTCCGCAGAAACCACGTTTTGAAGGCCATCTTGTCAGCCTAAGGAAAAGAAGTTTTTCTACTCAGACATCATAAAAGCAACAGCGCAGGGCTATGGGGTTGGGGGGCGGGGGGTCTTTGTGCAGCAGGCTGCCCACGGGCCCCACAGCTGAGAGCTGGAGATGTTCTGGGCATTTCCATCCTCATTTGTTATTCAAAGTCGACCTGTGGTCCCTACTCAAAGGTAAGGGATCCCCTCTCTCTCCTTGTTCCATGACCGACAGAAGGAAACCCAGAGGATAAAGAGGGAGGGAGCCTGATTCTGACACCTTCAAGGGTTTATATTCCTAACTGCCTATCCCCCCTCGCCCCCCACCAAAGCCACACACCACCGGCTACGCGTGGTCCCACCAGGATTCAATTCCAGTCCGTCCTTATAAATTACCATGCTGACCCTAGGCCTTGTTTCTGCTTGGCGTCACTTTACTTTTGAGTAAGATTATGGTGGAAGATTGGTACCCATAGAAATGTCAAAATACTATTGCTTCTAACAAATATTTCCAGATTTTAGCTAATTAAAAGACCTCATACCTTCACACACTTAACTTCAGGGAGTGATCCTGGTCAAGTCACCTGTGGTCCCCGAGTGTCTGTGAAACAGGTGCCAGCAGGAAGGTGTGTGGGTCTGGCCCACCCACACCCTCCCCGTGCCCCAGCCCTGGTGTGAGGTCCGGGCCATAAGCTCCCACTCGCTGCCGTGGAGCAGAGCAGAGCTAACCTGCGGCCTCGTGTGCAAACGGGGAGGAAAGCAGGACCGACATGTGCAGAGTCAGCAACATGTATCTGAGGCAAACACAAGCTGTCCATCATCTGTCAGAACTCGTGGAGCCAGAGCCACACACGGCCACAGCACCGTCTCCTGGCGGAATTGTGTTTTCTCATACTCACTCCTGGACCCTGGGCAGGCTTTCCCTCAGCCTTCAGATGGCCTTGCTTTCCTTGAGGTGCCTCTGGTGGAACCACGTTGCTACTCCGTCACAGCAGGGCCGGCCGACAGCCCGGGGCTACGCCGCCCTTTGAAAGCCACCTGCTTTCAAAGGCGTGGCTGCACAGCGTTCTCACTCACAATGGTATTTTTGAACAAAGGCTGTATTTTTAAAAAACCTGGTTGATTTATAAGAAATGACACAAAAAAATAGCTTGGGATTTTCCAAATGCTTTCCTTTCTCTGTGATTTTTCGCTCACACACCTGTTGTTGGTGAACATAAGGCTCAGAGTGGGAAGGGGAGAGAAGTGGGTTTTGTAGAGAAAAGAAATACCCATTTTAAGAAGCGAGAGGCCGATTGCTTCCCTCTGCCCCTCCAGTCCCGGAGAAGAAGACTTCTCGTGTTTGTGTACGTAAGACAGACCCACAGACAGGATGATCCACGCACACCCAGCCAGAGTGCGGATGCAATGGGTACCTGTAAAGAGAACCACCCTGTAGTGCACTGTGGAATCCTGCATGGATCCTGGAACAGTCAAAAGACAGCAATGGAAAAATGGGAAAGCCGAAGAAAATCTGTAGTTAATTTAGCAGCACTCCACCCAGGTTAATTCCTTAGGTGTGATGAGAGAGCCAGGCTGGTATAAGTTGTTAACATCAGAGAAGCTGAGGGAGGGCCCACGGAATTCTCTGTAACAGCTTCGCATAAATCTAAAATTATTCAAAACTCCATATATCTAAATCTAAAATTTTCCTGTACATCTAAAATTATTCAAAATAAAACAAATGTCATAAGTGATTAAAAACACGAGCAGTCTGCTTTCTATCTGAAAACAAGGAGGGGTCTCGAACACCCGGGGGACAGACCCAGCCCTGGGCTAGGCCAGCCCGCACCGCCTGTCTGCTGCACCCCTTCTAGTCTCAGGGGGAGCGTTTTCTAGACCTGTACCAAGTTGTGAAAGCAACGCCTGCCATCCGTGGACAGCCTGCGCCACAGAGGAAGCAGCAGCCGGCACTCACTAGTCGCCCGCCCCAGAAACCATCACCACTGTTCGTCCTCCTCATGTGTCCCCTCATTTCCACACATGTTTTTCACACAGTTGAGGGTCCTGGAAACACAGCACTGTGGGCCTGCTTCCCCACGGAACGTTCTGTCATAAACGACGTCCCACATTCCTCAGAGGCTCCGCAAACACAAGGGCTACCGGCTGCCCGCTGAGCCCCGGGCCTGCTGGCAGGCTGACCCAGCCGGCACCGTGCGGCCGCTCGGGGCGTCGAGTCGCGGTTGCTCGAGTAACGCCACAGGACGGCATGGGGACCACCGGCCCCGCGTCTGGTCCTCTCCGGGCTTCACTCACCCCTCACCGGCGGATTAGGCAGGACAGGCTGCTCCACAAAGTCTGGGTCCACGTCGGCTCTGTGGCCCGTTAATGACGCTCAGAATAAAACGCCAGGCACCACAGAACATCTCAGACCACGGGAGACGAGAACGCCGACTAAGTGCCCTACTGGTACAAGAACTGAAGTGGATTCTGAATCAGCAGTTAGTGTATAATAAAATAAACACAGCAGACATCGAGACCTAGAAAACCATGCGTGGTTTTAAATGAGCCAGTCTGTTTGTGCTGCACACTAAGTCAACACATCCATTTGGTAAAAACTAAGTGGGAATAAATACCAGCCCAGTTTTACGAAATGGGTGAAAATCTAGGTATGTAAAAGACACAGAAATGGCCTAGGCCTCGCTCCTATTGGGGAAAACGAGATCCCACGTGATATACCCACTCAGCGACACACACACACACACACACACACACACAGCCAAATCCTAAAACAAAGTTAATCCTGCTAAGATGTTCCTCCCCGTGGCGCAATCAAGTGGCTACACCAATACTCAGGAGGAAAAACCAAACATACACAGAGAAGTCGGCTTTGGAGAATAAATCTAAATTCTTCTTTGAATGTCATCGGTCTCACTTCCTCCCTCTGGCTACAAGAGGCATCTAGAACTATAAGAGAAAGCCTTCCTTTCGCTCCCGCCTCCTGCCCCACCCACCACTGTCTGTTCGTCTCCACGGTTCTGAATAAAAGTTCAGCGGAGGTAGCAGCATCTGCACTGAGCAGACTGACTGTCCGAGCGCGTCCTGGGAGACTTGCAACAATCCGTCTGGAAAATCAAGTTCTCCAATCTTCGGAGGCTGGAGCAGAGTCTCACCAATGAGCTAACAATCTTTTCAACAAAGACAACAAATCCCCCAATACTTCCTGCCAAATGCAGCGTTCATCAGGTGTCTGTTGAGAGTACACAGGAAACATCAGTTTTGAAAAGGGAAACCACCTCTCCTAGGTCTCCATATGCTTAACTAGGACTTTTCCAAGAGGAGACAAATCATTCGGTTAGAGACAGGATGTTTCTTCCGAGTTCGTGTGAAGGAACAGTGAAGCTCAAGACCCCAGGGGCGGTCTCCTCCATTCTCCAGCTTTGTGAAGTCTAGAAGGAGCAGAAAACTGCTGGAATTTACACGAGAGAATTCATTCGAAAAACATTCAGCAAGCATCTGTGCACCAGGCACTGTGCCTGCTGTGGACACGGCGGGAAATAAGGCAGTCCCTGCCCTGACAGGGGTCAGGACATACACAATTACGGGGTGCGGGTGCTGTGAGAGTGCATATCCAGGGAGCCTGAGGCGATCCGGGTGTCAGGGAAGGCTGGGTCCCGAAGCGGGAGCAGCAGTTCTCAGCCAGGTGAAGACAGGAAGACCGCAGTCCCTTCCAGGAGAAAGACCAGCCTGGGCAGTCTACATGCTCCAGTGTGGGGAGCACAGAGGTGGACAAGGCACTCTCATCCTGACTCTTCCAGCTCAGACCACACTCGCAGCTCCTCTGAACCTCCTCTGTGCTGGAGAAGCTCCTTTGTACACAGCCCAAACTCACAACCTGCTTACTTTAAAGAGTGTTACTGAGCAAGCAGCCTCCCTCCATTTCTACAAACATCCTCCTCTCCTCTGTTCCCTTTCCTGCCTCAGCGTCTCCCGTGTGTGTGGTGAGTGGATCCCATGTGCTGGAGCAGGGGTTCTCAGAGTCAGCTGGACAGAAGAATCATCCGGTGGGCTTGTTCAAAATGCAGATTCCTGGATCCCACCTCAGAGGCTCCGATTCAGCCTCCCTGGCATGAGGGATCTGTAGATTCATCACTTGCACCCCCTGCCAAGCAACTCTGATGAAAAGTTGAGCTATTATTCTGGCCTTTCTGCAATTAACTTGAAAAGGAGAATATTCAGCACTAGCAGGGTAACATTGAGGACAAGGTGGCCGATTTCTTAGACGGCGCTGGCAAAGACCTCCAAGGCAGGCACCCCTCTTCTGCAGATCTCCACTGGTCTCTGATGAGGAGGGACTGGGGGGTATCTCTGAATCCCCAGGGGGCAGGAAGAAGACTTTAAGCAGCCCTGTGCAGCCTTGGGTGAAATGGAAAATTCCGTGAATAAAGTGGCTTAACTAAGCTGGATATGTTCTTCTGTTCCATAGGAGCATTGCAAAAGAAGTGTTTTATGAAATAAGTATTTTACAAAACAATCCCCATTTTTAAAATCTTCATACCTCTCATACCTACCATGAAATTTACATTTAACAAATATGGATCATTTGCTATAAACTGGGTAACATTTTTATAGCCAATTGTTCTCACATTTAGAGAAACTTAACATTTCCCTAATTTGGGTGATTTTCCCTCTTCTGTACCCAAAAGAAGGTTTGGAAACTACTGCCCTGAACTCCACTTTGCACAGACTCCTAATTCTCACATGAACTTTTCTTCCGGGTCTGGTAAGAAGTTTTGTTTCTCAGTCTATAAATCTGTCAGTGAAGACAGCAAACCGGCCCTCCTCTGGCTCATTTTGTAGTCAGCAGGTTTCCCAGGCAACAGCCATCAATCCCAGTCCATCGACAGTCACTGATTTCCCCCCTTGACCTCTCTCCCTAGTCCCCCATCCAGCTGGTGTCTCCACCTCACCACTAATCTTCTGTCTGCAGGAAAAGATGGGCGGACCTGGGGGGACACGTGAACACTGGCCAGGGAATCTCCTGGCGGAGTGTCCTCTGTGGGCACACCCCGGGCTTCGAGGGGCTGAGCAGCTATGTCAGGGGCCTGCCCTTCCTTCCCAGACATCTCCTCCCTTTCTTTCTTTATCACTGTAAAGCATTCCTCCAGGAACTCACACAATCTGGGACATAAACAGCTACAGAGGCAGGGACAAGGCACAGGTCTTCCCCAAGACGTTGGCCCAGCAACGAAGAAAGGCCTCTCTGAGGAGCTTTGCTGAAAAGGGTGCCAGCCGTGTTGAGTTCAGGCTTTGCTTTTTTTTTTTTCTAAGAGGATTTTGATCAGTGGTATTCTTCCATCCACTGTGTATAAGAGTATCCTTCAGCATATCCCATTGCAAATTAGGCTCTGCTTTTAAAGAAGGTTTTAGATCTCCAGAAAGGGGCCGATGCTGCGTGTCAAAGCGTGTTACTTCCTGAGCTTGGAATCCATTTGCCCCAGACCCACAAGGTCCTCAGAAGCTCTGCCTTGGAATACGGGAGTTCTTTAACTAAAGAATGCTTCCCACTGGTATTCGAGGGTCTTCAGAATTGAGTAGAGGGCTCTGGAGCCAGATTGCTGGGGCCTGAACTCCATCTCCACCACTCACTGGCTGTGTGACCTTGGGAAGGCTACCTAACCACTCTATGCCTTAGTTTCCTCATGGTTAAATGGAGATAATGATAGTACCTCCCTCTTGGGAGGCTGTGAGGATGACATTTGTTAATACATGTAAAGCACTGAGAACAGAGCCTGGCACACGGCGAGCATTCAGTAAATGCAAGCTATTATTATTATTAGCTCTCCTCAAGATGAAGATAAGGCAGGCAGGCTTCATGGAGGAAAGAGGAACAAACCCAGACTAGAAAGCTGCCAGCTCTGTCTGAGAAAGGCAAGGATTCCTCCGTAGGATATGATTCACCACAGAAATCCCTAGAAAGGTGGCCTGCCTAAAATTATTTTTAGAGTTAATGAAAAAAGCAATCAAGTCCAAATTAGATGAACCGGGTGACTGTGAGAGGCAGCGTGGGGCACTGTTCAGATTCTTGGTTCTGCTGTCATGCTGGGCTGAAACAAACCGACTTAAATGAGTTAATGAAAAATTCAGTCTCCCTCCTTGCAACTGTATTGCAAGGGTTTCTATGACAGCTCAACTGAACAAGCTCCTTTCTGGTAAAAGAGACTCTCCTTCAAACAGGAGAGAGTACATTCATCTTATGTAGCCTTCCCCACATCACTCCTCACGAGTCCCCGATCTGGCCCATCTCTTTATCCAGCTTCAGCCTTTCTGTTAGGACTCCCTGCAAATTGCCCACATTTCCGGGTCTGACTTTGCTCCTGAATGGAATTTAATGGACGTGGTTGGCCATTCATTACTGAACCCATGTGGAATAATTTATTATGCTTCATGCATAATAAATAAATGACATTTCCAAAACAATAGAGAATATATTGAACATTGAATATATCTGAGATCTAGAGCAAGACTCTAAGTGTCCACTGGGCATTATCATCATTAGCTAGTGATTTAGAACAACTCCATTCCCCACCGCCATGGCCTTGTGCCTTAAGGAAACCCACCAACACTTCATTGCTTCTTGGAGGAGATGCTTGGAGTCTGAATGGAATATTGTCAGGTGAAATCAGGCCACTTCTGAGTTGTGCAACATTCCCCTTCAAAATCTTGCTGATTATGCAAACACTGAATAATTACACTGATTCATGCATTATACTCCATCAGAATGACAAAGCATTTGCAGTGGCACCGCATTTCACTTTGCCAATGAAAAACAGCAAGCTTTTAAGACCACCATCCATCAAGAGAGAAAAAGAACTCATTCAGAGTGACGACAGGTGCACGACAATGGAGACACGATTTTTTTTTAAGTATGTGGGCTGCTGCCGAAGATTAAAATCATTCTGTGTTTAATATCATTCTCTTTCTTTGTGTTCCTCCATGGTTTAGTATTTTCTTTTGGCAGAGAAATAAAAAGATTGATGCAAGAGATCCCAAATTCCCAGAAGGATCTTTCTATAACTTTAAACTGTGTTGATAAACATTTTCTACTGGGGTTTCTATCATTTTCTTTACAGGCCAATGCCCTCCCCTTCAACAGTCCAGTGGGTAAATATGCACAAGGGTAGTTCTCAAAATATATCAATTAACTGAGCTGAGGAGGGAGCTTGCCCAGACAGGGCCCCCACAGCTGTACAGAACGTGATCTGCTTGGACACAGAGTGGAATTCACGGGCAGCACTAGAGAGAGACAGGGGTGGGGCCCTCCTCTAAAATCAGGCACAAGAGGCAACAGTCTTCTGCAACTCAGATGGCCGAGAAAGAGGGATCTGTGCTGTGTGTAAGAAGGAATGTATTCTAGGACCTCTGCCACGTGGCCTCTTTGCGCACATTTCTAGTCGTGGCCTAGACTACCTCTCAGAGCATCGCTTGGCTAATTTTTCCCTAGCGCCCTAAAAGGCACTGTCTGCAAGATCCAAGCATAGCACTTCATGTGCTCAGAGGGTCTTTATCGAGCAATCTCAACTATAAGACATTCAGCCTAGTATCCAGTAAAAAAAGGACAAGAAAAAGCCCCAAAATAGATACCACTACAACAAAGCACTAAACCTCAAGGACTTGACTCCAGGGAGCTCCCTCAAAGTCGATCACACAGGACCAAGTCTCTCCTCTCCCTCTTTCCTCGTCTTTAGATAGGAGGTCTCATATGCTTAGCTGCTGGGTTTTGAATCAATCGCAGATCCAAAAGAATAAACAGAAGGAAAGTATTCGGTTGAACAGTGTTCCCCCCAAATTCATGTCTACCTGGAACCTCAGAATGTGACCTTACTTAAAAATAAGGTTTTTTCGGGTGTAATTAGTTACAATGAGGTCACATCAGAGTAGGGTGGGCCCTCATCCAATAACTGATGTTCTCCTAAGTAGTGAAAACCATGTGACAACAGAGACAGATAGTGGAGCCGCACGGCTACAAGCCGACAATCCCCAGCGACCACCAGGAGCCAGGAGAGAGGCCTGGAACAGTCTCCCTCAGAGCCTCCAGCCAGCCAGCCTAGTGGCACCTCAATTTGGACTTCTGGCCTCCAGAAGCGCAAAACAGTAAGTTTCTGTTGTTATAAGCCACCTGGTTTGCTAGAAAACTAATATGGAAGGATACTTAGAAAACACTGAAGGCAATTTAGAAAGAAACAACCTACAGCAAGAGGCCGAGGGAGGAGACCAGGGTGGACGGGTTTTTTGAAAGACGTGCGGAATAAACAACCACAGCTGGGACCACTTCAAGTCGGGGCAAACCCACAGGTCCTCTCCAACGGACACTGAGGGCACCATGACACAGTTTAATTGTGGACTTGCATAATGACGACCTTGAACTTGTTTTTAAAAGCTGGATTCTGTTCAGGGTGTTCAAACAAGGCCTCACTGTACGCGCCCCACAGCCCTAAAAAGGAAACATCTTTGCCCCCTGGATTGCACCAAACATTCTCTTTTATATTTAGCATAGCAATGTGGCAGGGTATTCTTTTGTTATTAGTCTCAGGACTAATATTTCATATTTTCTTTTCTGGGAATCCTGGTCAAACTATACAGCTTATCTATGGTATGTGTAAAGATTTTTCTACACTTAGTCAATATTTGTGTCTTTCTATAGCAACTGCATGCACGCACACACACACACCCCTTAAGAACACGACAGAAGAATCCTTTATTACAATTCTAACGTAGCGACACCTCGACAATCAAACCTGTCACTGTGGATTTCACACAAGAACCAGAAAATCTTATTTTTGAAGGATGAACTGAAGTTAGGCTTAGAGTAATTATATCTTATCTTCAAATCACTTAAAAACTCTATGCCTCAATCCACACCCCCACATCTATTAAGGAATAGAAAATAAAAACCAGAAGTTGAAAATGCTTAAATATAGACTACAGCCCATATAAAAATGGCCCATAACAGTTCTAATTTAGTCTTTGATTCTTTGCCTAAACACCATGTACTGAAGTCAGTTTACAGGGTTTGTTTTTTTTTTTTTTCATTAAAACTTATGCTGAGGAATTTCTCTTGTTCCACTTGGGGAGCATTTTCTTCCCCTGAGAAATCGCTTTTTCTTTATTTCAAGTCTCTTTGACTTAAAAAGTCCCAAGTCTCCTCAAATCATCTTTGAAAATGAGAAGGGCACAAGCATATCTAACTACTTTTAAATTGATCTTTTTAAGAGTCAATATTACATTTGCTTCCATGTCATTACTTCTCCATTAGCTCCAATATCCTGGCTCAGAAACCCGAGGCACAGTCCCCACTTCTGGCCTGGCCATTAGAGGTTCAGGTCGTCACTGCTAAGCCACATGGAGAGGTCTTGCAGAAAGCCTGCCCCCTCCCTGCCTAAGGAGAGGAGGTGGATGTAGAAGGCGGGTCCCACATCACAGTCCCATCTGGGCCACAAGCAGTGCCCAGACCCCATCCCACAGAGGACTATAAGCCCCCCTTCACCGTGGCTTTAAAAGAGCTCCAATTTGCCCCCTGCCCCCGGCCAACTTAGGGGAGGTGGTGGGCTAGAGGTCTCACGGTGGCCACAGGGAATGTGGCCCAGCCACTAAGCCAGCCCCCCACTGCTGCCACTCACTCCTCGGGGCATAGAGCCCAGGCGGGGAGGGTCAGCAAACTGTCGTCAGTTAAGGCTCCACACGTCTCCTTCGCTTTGCCCTGTCAGCATTTTAGGATTTAGGGCTGGGGGCTGTGTTCCAGAAATAACAAAAACCACCCATTTGCAGAAACACGTGGCAGGGCTTTACGGCCTCACAGCCTCTCTGCAGGCGGCGCCGGGAGACACAGGCAGACAGTGCTCCATCAGGAGGCTTCCCTGCTCCAAAGCGTTCAGGACGCAGGGGAAGGTCACCCCCATCGTATCTAGAATTAGGGAGGAAAGGATGGGAAGGAGTACTTTCTCTCTCTTTTTAACCAAGACTCTCAGTAGTATGACATCTTTGTCTTAGGCTTTTCTTTCTTTCCTCTCTTTCTTTTTTTAAACCATGATCCTCTTTACAAACCAAACATAAAAGAGCCTCAGAACTCTCCATATAAGGAGTTTCCAGACTCACCGATTCTACATGATATTTCTTGGGTCGATGGAGAAAGTCATTCCTGGGCACTTTCAAGCTTTCTGAGTCACAGGATTCGGGGCCGGGACAGGGGCTCACACAGAGAGGGGCCTGACTTTCCAAGCCCGGGCTGCCAGGAGCGGGAGAGGTCACTCTGGCTGCTGGTCCCTGCTCCCGGCATTACTAATGTCAAGAGACACACTCAGCCCAAAGGCAGGCCGGTCTGCTAGTAACACGTCTGGCACAGAGGCTCCGAATTCAGGGCTCTTCATCTACCCCTAACTGGGAATCAGAGGCCGTTAAAAACCTGCTGAGAAAATGAAAGGCTTGTGGCCACCAAATCCTGTTCAAGGACCTCCAGCCACTTAAACCCTGGAACACTGGGTGACAACTGTCAGCCCTGCCGGCCATGCTCTGAGGTCTGTTGTGGTCACCAGTGCCACCAGCAGATCAAAGGCAGAAGAGAAGGGCAGAGCAGAGGGAAAGACGGGAAGAAACCAGGAAAGAGGACGGAGGGCAGGAGAAGAGCAAAGTGTAGGCCCGGAGTTCGGGGAGGTAGGCGGTGGGAGAGGAGCCCTGGGGGGCGGGGTGCTCACCCCACACTGGCCTGGTGATGCTCCGGAAGTCACAGACAGACCCCAAAAAGCACAGGAAGTCGTGCTGGACGGAGAGGCGGCAGGCATCTCCAGAGGTGGGCGGGAATCAGACAGGGCACCCGCCACCCCGGAGCTGGTTTATTGTGTGGTCACCCTTTCAGTCACAAGGACCCTACATTGAGACGGGGACTGAGACAAGAAGGGAGAAGAGCAGATGGACACTAGAAACAGAACCTGGCCCTTCTAGACCTCAGCGCCTCCCCTTCCCAGGGTCTGAAGCTGGCGGTGAGTTCACTTGTCTGATTGCTTCCATAAGCACAATTTTACCTCTTCTCTTTTCAGATGCATTCTTCTTACTTGAAAATCACTGGACATGTGTGAATCTCCTCTCTAACATGTTCCTCCTATGCTACTTGTGTCCTTGATTCTTCACCAGGAGAGTAATATAGAAAGGATCTAGTTTCCTTTCCTGTTTCTCTACAAAGAAATCTGTAAGTGATATGTAACAGTTCTTAGGGACATTTAACGGTTTTTCTCTCCATTCTGGATATCTCTTCAAAAAGCTCTACCCCAGTGCTCTTCAAAATGAGGTTTGCAAAACCTTAGTGCAACCGCAGGGGGTCAGGACGGCCGTGGTTTTGTGAGACTTTTGTTTCAATTCTATACGTATGGGTGGGTCGCCATCTATTTTTCATACCATGGTTAAGGTAAGAGAAGATAAAACATTCCTAGGTAATATATCTCTGAATAAGTTTGTCTTTAAGTTAAACAATAAAATCCCCTGAACTGGGCTTTTCTTACCTACTGGATGCAGATCTGCTGCCCCTACAGTCTCAACTCTAAAACCACCTCTACCACTCATGGGATGAAAACTAACTTGCTGATAATTACAAACTTGAATTTCTCTATAGGAAAAAAACACATTGTTAAAGTATATACGAGGTTTGTTCCTATTCTGTGCCATATCTCTGCTTTCACTTTGTGATCTCCAAAACTGCCTTTCTTACCCTCAACTGCAGTCCTTTTCCAGAACTTACGTCATGGTATCTTATTATTCAAAGGTGATAGGACCAGGATGATGTCAGATGCATCTGATCCAAGGGTGTGACCCAGAAGGAGCCGTAGTCGGCCTCAGCGTTGGCCAGACACCACAAGAGGCTCACCTGTGGGGCTCGAAACTGCATCAGAACGCCAGACCACAAGAAAGAATAAACATCCAGCTCTGGAAGAAAACTCAGAGTTCAGCAAGTTTGGTGACTTGCCCGAGGTCCCGTACAAAATGTATTTCAGCAGAGCAGCCAGAACGAGAACCCAGGCTTCCAAGCCCCAGCTGCAGTGGGATACACTTTGACACAGATTTGCATGGAGGCTCAGGCTGACCCCAGAGGCTGGCGAACTTTTGTCCCATTGCCTGTTTTACGTATCTGCTCTAACCTCCTTAACTCACACTGACACATGTGGCTTTTCCTGCCATGTCATTATTCCATTCCACACTAGTCTGAGGTTTCTGAGGTCAGAACTCATAAGAGCTTTCCAACCTCGGACTCAAACGAGCTTTAGTTTCCCAAAACATATAGCTTACTATTGGATCTCATTTCCATGAGAAATACACAGGCAGTAGTGAGTCATGTCTCCAATGCTAGGCTTACCACTTTTTTAAATGCTCATGCTTTTTTCTGACTGTAAAGTAATATCTGCCCACTGTATAAAATGTAAAAAATACAGAAAAAGATAAGGAAGAAAATTAAAATAACTTGTTAACCAACTATTCAGTGATAACCTATATTAAAAAGCGGGTGTATTTTGTCTATGAATATACAAAAAGTCTTTTAGTACAAAATTGTGGTCAAACTGAAAAACAGCTTCGTATTTTCACTCAACATTACACATCAGTAAAGATTATTTGAATATACGCTTTCTAATGTGGGCCAAATATTCCATCCTACTGATGAATCATTATTCATTACACCATTCACTGTTATTGAGAACTTTGAGTTTTCTTCCAGTTTTTCACATACATAAATAATATGGCAGTAAGCATCTTTTTACATAGTTTTTTTGTGCATATCTTTGCTTATTGCCATAGAATAAATTCCCAGTAGGGAATTACTGGGTCAAAGTGTGTGAGCGTTGCTAAGACTCTTGATATATATTGAAAAATTCCATTCCAGAAAGGTCGTTTATATCCAAACGGCAGAATATGAAGGTGCCAATCTTGTCCTCTTTACCAATGATGTGTAGTATTTTTTAAAGCCTTGAAAGTTATATGTAAAAATTTGTATCTTCTTGTGTTCATTTGTATTTCTTAATTGAGAAGTTGAACATTTTTATATGTTTTAGTTTATTAGCCATTTTTTATCTCTTGCTCTCTCCCAGACCCCCTCCCCCTCCACTGTGTGTGTGAGTATGTATCTGTGTATGTAAACTGACTATTCATATCTGTACCCTTCTCTCTACTGAAATGTTAAGGTTTTACTTATTTATTTGTAAGAGCTCTTTATATAATAAGGATATTAAACTTCTGACTGGGGCAAATACTTTGGGAATCACTTTTAATTATATAACAATTTAAAGTGACAAGATTCATTGGTTTTTACATTGTCACCAGCATAGCAGTAACTCATGCCACCTGCTGGTAAAAAAACAAAACAAAACAAAATAAATGGTAATTCTTCCAATTTCCAAGACAGGATGTAGAGTAAATACTTTCCATGCTGATTATATTGAAGTGTTGAAAACAAAAGATGAACAATTGATTGGAGTTATTTATGACATTTCATACACATGGATCCTGTAACTAAGAATCTTCGTTCACATTTAAATATTTTTAATGTTACTTCACTTAAAAGGACAAAAAAGCTTTGATTTGTATCAGACATAGGAGAAAGCAAAGTTTAGTTTGGAATCATCTCAAAGCCATTTCTGGTGCCAACTTTGGACATAGGTATATGTGTCTTGTTTTAAGGAATCATAATAATTGAAAACCCAAATTTAACAATCAGATGAATGGAGAGAGGTGGCCTTGTCATTTATTTTTACAAAAGGCATTTTTAGAAAGAGACATCTTCCAACCAGAGCTTCTCCTACACTGATACACTCTAGCTGTAGATCATTTAAAATCAAAACAGGCTTGATCTGGCGAGGTAGATTAAGGGAAGCTGCTGCCACTTAGTCTTGGATGAAGATGGGTCTTACCAGTTAAAGACCAGAAGTTTCCTGTAGTTCAACTGGAGAATATGGCTTCTTGTGGGGCTTACCTACAGCGGCCATGGAACACACATGTTCCCCGTGTGCCCCCAGTAAACTGATCTAGGGAATGCAATCCACTCACAGGCTCCACAGAAACTGACTGTCAAGATGATCAACTAAGCGTAGCGACAGGGCCACAAGGTCATTGGTTCACTCATATCCATGGAGGTCAACAGCTGAGCTACAGGATCTATCACTGAGTGTCTGACATCCCTGGGAAGATAAATGGAATAGCCGCTGTGTAAAAAGCTACCCTAAAGAATGCACTGAACTGACTTTTGGTACTGTGGATCATTACTCAGCCCTTGAGAGTTCCGATGTAAACAAAAACGTCAATCATTCCAAAAGCCCCGCTGATTTGGTGTGCCATAAACACAGCTTCCAGTAACAGTGAAGGCACTCAGTCCATCGGGGGGATGAAGACGCAGAAATCTGCCTCTCTCTACAGCTTGTAATGACCAAACAAATGTAAAACACTCAAAAGTGAGTTCATAAATTTTTAATGAAATAAATTTTTATATTGTCCTTGCCAAAAAAAAAGATTCACACAACTTAGCAACCTCTGGACAAGATTTCCCTTCTAGGTTGACTTGAACTCAGTATACAAACTTTACAAGTTTGTAGTTTATCATCAGGAGAGAATATAAAACAACCCAAGAACATCCTCTGATTGGAAGGGAAGGGAATGTTGGCCAACAGTCAAGTAGAGAGAACAGAACATCAGGCCAGGTCTGATTTGGAGCAGGATCTGACAGAGGGTAGGAGCAAAACCTCCACAAATCCAGAGAAACCAGGGAGACTCGGAGAGACAGGCCATGAGCATGTCTAGAGCAGCAGCTGGCCCTTTGCCCAGCAGGCAGGTGCTCAGCACGCATCGGCGCCTCGCCCTTCTCTCATTCCACACGAGTGCAACAGGGCAGGGGATTCAGACAGCCTAGTCCCTTCCAGAACCTCACACAGAGCTTGGCACATCCAGGTTTCCTTCCAACCAGATGACCAAACACACTGACCGTGAAGAACTGTGACCAAACACTTCTGGTCAAATCCAGGTGTGATTCAGAACTTTATTTCTAAAATACCATTCTAATAAGCAATGATTGGCTAGGTAATGGGACCTGAGAGGTCAGACGAGGAAAGAGAAATAACAAAACAAAAATGAAAAGGGAAAGGCCCCAGGGCAATCTGGATGGAAAATTATCACCTGGCAAGAGGGCCTGATCTGGACTGGATTCATCCTTCTTCACAGCACAACTCTGTTCCAAAGAAATTGGATGCTAAGAAAACTCTGGTGTCCAAATATAGAGAACTGAGAAACATTAGAAGGGTTTGAAAATCTCCCAAGAAAAATCTGTGGGACTTTTTACAATTCCCCCAGAGCTTTGGCAAAATTCAAAAAGACTAAAATTCCAAAGCCTATCAACTCCAAGAACCTGGATCTCACAGCTCCCAGGCCCACTCCCCAAGGGGAATCCAGACGGCGAGAGTCAGCTCCCTCGTCTGTGTCTGCAAGACGCGACAAAAATGGGAAAGAAAAAGGAAAAGAGGAGTCTGCTACCTTTACTCACGGGAGTGATAAGGTCGCCTCAGACACCAGCCTCTTTTCTGAAAGGAAATAATTTGGTAGACGAAAAACAACAGCCGATAGGAGGCAGGCACAACCCCGTGAGGTGCAGGCACTATGGCTAATTACCTCTACTGTACAGACGGACAAACTGAGGCTTTGAGTAACTCAGGTCCCAAGGTCACAGAGCTAAGTAAAAGCCAGAGCTGGCATTTGAACCCAGCTCTTCTGACAGAGAGTTACTGGCAGATTGCTCCAAAGAAGGATAGGACTCCTTTTCCCCAAGTCTGACCATGATTTTCTTCCTATGTGTATTTTTGTTGGAGGAGTTGGAAATGATGGATAAAAATTACGTTCTTCCATGGACTCAGCTCTGGGCTCAAAGCATCTTTGACATCAGGCCTCTCTCCCTGATTGATTGATTGGTTTTTCCTATGGGAAGGGAACTAAGAGCTTTACCGTGGGACGTAAGGAATGAGACTTTAAGACATACTGGATCAACACCGTCATGAAACAGGGAAACAGTTTAGGGGTTGGCAGGACCAGCCGCCTGCACCCCTCCCTAGCTGTGGCCACCATCTCTGCTCTCCTTCTTCAGGGACATTCTCTGCAACAGAGCCCAGGCCACCGCAGGCTTTGAGAAGAATGATGCTCCACCTTTGTAAGCAAAGGAGCAGATTTCCCAGGCATGCTTTGTGTCCCGGGCTCCTTCACCAATTGAGAGAGGGGCGCTACGGAGCACCTTCCATTCACACAGTCAGCGTGTCTGCTTCTATGTGCTCAAGTTTTTCTTGTCTTTTTTTTCTTTTTAAAAATTTCTCCTATGAAGTAAGACAACAGTTTCTGGTCACAAAATGAAATAAAACCAAATTCTTCTCAACGAAAATGAAAATGTCAGTAGATCTTCTCTCTTCACACTAATCCCCTGTCTGACATGCAGTGACCTCATTCCACAGAAGCTGGGCACAATGCAATGTCTGCTGTGATTACAACCTCATGTGCAGGACGAGGCAGGTGGCTGTGAGGTGCAGGACAGCCCTTCCCACCGGGCCCTCCCGGGAACACAGTCGGACCCACACACGCAGTGGGGGAGTCTTGCTGTGACAACACTAAAAGAAGTAGGAATCGAAGGGCGACCTTGGCCACAATTCAGGCTCAATTTTCTGATGCAAACTTTCTATGCCCAAGTGACCATTTAAATAAAATCACATTTTTCTCATTCAACCAAGTCAAACTGTAGAGTCACAAAAGATGACACGTACACACACAAAACTCCCACCCACAAACATGCAGAAACTAGAGGTGAAAAAGAAAACCGTGATGCGTAAGGTTTTCATACAGTGATGACAAGAATGAACGTGCACTTCTTCCCGCGGGAGCTACAAGTTGCAGGAAGGGATTTTCTACAACACCATAAAGAAGAGAGGGATTTACATAAATTTCTGAAATGTGGAAAGTCCTGACTAGAGAGAGAGAAGGGGGAATATTTGGCTCTCGGGAACTTGTAGTAGAGAGAACTCATAATGCTATAAAGAAACCATAAGCCCAAACAAGTTATGGTTGACCAATACTGTGGATTTTATAGGAGAACGAATGCCACAGGGCACTTGGACATTACATCAAGACAAATCGGCTTTTCCTGCTTCGCTAATATTTCACATTCATTTCCCTGAACGGCAGGTTAAAAGTGTTAATCATTAACAAAGATTTTCTTGGTTTTTTTTAAAGCACTTTTATCTAAAAATCTTTTTTAAAAAGATAATATATTTGGTAAAGTAAACTATGGGTTTATAGTACAAAATATCTGCACGTTATTTAGAATAAGAATGGTATGCTGTTTACCATGAAACCAATCAAATGTACCAGAGAATTTGTTTTGTACAAATGACGTGTAATTCTCTCTTAAAAATATGATTTTGAAATATATCCAAGATGCTAAAATGACACCACATACTACAAGCATTACAAGATTTTAACAAATGAAGATTGTATCATTTAATTATTCTTTGAGTTGGAAGTAGGAAGGCTGGTGGGTTAATATGGTGACAGAACAGAAGAGCCTAATATATCTTTATCCAAATTTATGATTTTTTGAAATATTCATGAAAATACACAACACCAGAAAAACTGACCCTGCTGATTTAGAGTAAAGAGTTGGCTATATGCTGAAGGGTGGGGGGAGAGGGGTTCGGAGGGAGAGGAAGAACAGCACCAAATCAAATGGAAATACATATTTTTGAACCCACGCTCCACCTCAGAAAAACAGTCCGTCTCCTACACTTACAGGGCACTTAGCATGTTCCTGCCTCCCTTCGAGGCGCTACATGTCCTGTAGCTGCCAGACTTTCACAAATCCCCTGTAAGTAGTTTTACAGAAGAGGAAACCGAGGCACAGAGAACTTGAGCATGATGTGGACCTGGCGTCTGACCCTGGGCCCTCTGGCTCCTGAGCCCCACCCTCCCCCACTCTGCTGGACTCTGAGAAGGTGGGAAAGCTTTTGACTCGCTCTTGGGACATCTGTCCCTAAGCCTAGGATGCAAAGACCAGAGAAAGAGGGCTCCAATCCTCATCGCAGGGTCACTGATGCCTGTGTCCCCACGGCGGCCCACCTCCTCCGGGCCTCACCTCAGAACCGGCAGAGGCAGGCAGAGTGAGGAAAGCTGCCGTCCTGCATCACAACCGGAGCTGAACGGTCTCTCAGGAAAAGCCCCGTGAGTGGAAGCACAGACGAAGGACCCGCAGAGAGTGCCTGCGGGTGCATGGTCTTCCTCACATCTCATCTGTACAAAGAACTGCAGGTCCCATCTAATTCTCTGTCAGAGGCAGAAGCTCTTCCCAGGCCAGCATCCCACGCCAAATGAATGCCTGCTGGACCACGGACACAGGGCGGTGTCAGGCACCTGCGTCCGACTTCCAGGTTCTAGTTACCAGAGGGTGAAACCACCAGCACCCAAGCTGGCAGTGAGAATCCCTAGGGAGTCTCTACAGACCTCTCTGTTAGCAAATGCTGAGCCTGGACAGACCTCTCCCTGGGTAAGAAGGAGAAAACAAACAGAAAAAATGGGACCTTTGAAAAGATTCTGCAGCACAAGAAAAAATGAGCACTGTCTTGAGGCTTGGGGGAAGACCCCATCTATAAAAACAACTTTGTATAGGGAACAAAATGCAATTTTAGAAAATGATACTTGGTATCTACAAAAGATGGCAGACATGAAATGTCTCTACGAAATGACAGAGAACAACAAAAACAGAGTGGGCTGAATTACAGGCAGAGATTTAAAAAGAAGCCAGTGGAATCAACAAAAGAATTCCAGGAAACACAAAACACAATTGCAGAATTTAAATCTGCATCTGAGGCAGTAAAGAGCAGAAGGAACCCTGCAGAATCCTGACGTCCATCAGGGCAGTTCGAGGTGCCCTCCTGGAACACATGGGAAAGATCAAAGAGAAAGTGATGAGACAGAGGAGGAGGGCAGCACAAGATCTGTTATAAGAATTACACATATTCTTACGGCTGAAATCAGAACGACAGGAACAGAAACAATGAAGAGGACATGTGGAAAAGAACTTGGCTACCTGAAAAAAGACCAAAGTCTGCAGACTGAAAGGGTTCAGAGCATTTCAGAAAAAAAATAACGAAAAATACTTATATCTGGACATTCTTTACAACGTATTTTGATTTCAGATAGAGTCAGGAGAGCAGCAGAGATTTGGGAACGAGCAAATGGCTCGCGAGTGAATCCGCACACAAATGCATTTTCAACACCTCCACATAAAACCTTACATGGAACAAGTCTGTTCTAGATCAGACTTCATGGGGACGTCAGGTTTTGTTTTTTCCAACAAGGAGCACTGGTTTCAAACAATACATGGGTTATTTGCTTCAGTCATACTCTCCAGGTTAAAGAAAAAGCACTTTTACATGCAAAAGGTGAGATTTTCGATAAGTCATCAGGTAGGGCCAAGAGGTATCAATTACCGTGGAAGGGGAGATGTGGACACTTAAACCAGAAGGTAAACGATGTGCCAATAAACAGCAAGAAAGTTGTTTATAATTGGTCTGAAAAAAAGAAAACATCATTAAGAGACAACTGGCCTAACAGAGCCGTAACAATCCCAGGTGAGCATCCCGGAGGTGGATGCTGGGAAGGAGGGACTGAACCTCTGTGCACACAAGGCGTGTTCCAGAAGGATCAGGAACTATAGCCACGTTAGAACACAGACCTTCGAATTCTGATCCAGGATTTCTGGTTGCTTCACTTCTATATCATCAGGATTTTTGCAGCCCAGCAAATTTGTGATTAATCCCACGCTTTTAAGAAGCCAATGAGTATCCAGATGGTTCTCTTTTACTTTCACGCTTAACTCAGAGCAAAGCAATGGAATCCTCACAAGAATGTTAATATCGTCACAGGAATATTTTTAAATCGTGTCTATTTAATTGTTTCTATTTCCTAAGAAATGTGCTCTTGTAACCTTACATTGATCCCAGTGAAATTCAAGAAACATCTGTGTACTCTAGAACCTGTATAACTAGGCTGAATTGCTAATGCTTCACTAAAAGGGAAACAAATACAGTGTCCGATGTCTTAAATATAAAATAAAAAACCTTCATCACAAATCTCAGCTCTAAAGTTCTCTCACTTTCCCCCTGACTAAGTCGGTTTCCTCTTTTACATCCTTATATAGCACCACATTCTCTCCCTTGGTACTCAACACAGATTGCCATACATATTTGTAAGACTATTGATTAATATCTGCCTCCGTACCTTCACTGAGAGCTCCGTGGAGACGGTGTTGGGACTGTGGGTTTATTAATTTTGCTCGTTATTGTTCCCTCAGTATTGGACACAGCACCAGAGCCTATTAGACCAGCAATACATACTTGTGGAGGGAGTAGACTGAGTGTACATGTTTTCATTCACTTTGTATCAGACATGGATACAAAGAATGGATACAGTATTCTCACCTCTCTTCCCTCCTATGTGGTCACCCCAACACAGAAGTCACTGTATCCTAAGAATTCCAAAGAACTTTATACAAACAACACATTCTTGGCTTTACACATTAGCCATGCTTATCAACTGTGCATGCAAACCATTTTTTAAAAATACTTGAATGACAGAATATTAAATATAGAAGGAACCTTAGAGATAATAAAACTGACGTTCATAAATGCTGGGTACTTTGTCCACAATAGCACAAATCTACTGAGCAGTGGAAGTGGGAGCAGAGCACAGACTTTCTAATCCCATGCACCGCCCCCCCCACCAGGGTTCTGTCCACTGTTTCTCATGATGCTGGCTCTCAACCAGAGCTTCTAGGTTGACAGGTCTCTGAAAGTATTTGATAGTCTGTAAATAAACATTTGCCACACTTCAGTGCCTACAAGAAATCTGTAATAAAGAAATTGTTTGCAATATAAATAATCACTATAAATTTTCAGATTTCTTATGCAGCTTATTTTTCAAATAAAAGAGCTAATTATAGTTTCTCAAACCCATGACACCTCATCATTCATTGTCATCATCGCACGGAGCCGGTGCTGAGTACCAGGCACTGTCCTCAGGCTCTTTATCAAGGGACGTGCCTACAGCCCCCTCAGTCCTACGGTTAAGAAACGATTGTATTCCTTTTGTCTCATCATTCAGTTGCAATTGGGAAAAAGCCATTTCTGAAAAGTTAGAATCCTGAAAGATTAAAAAATCTAGCCCTGTGACACCTTGAGCAAGCCCTGGTGGCCTGGTGGTTAAGATTTGGCGCTCAGGCCCGGGGTTCATTTCCCAGTCAGGGAACCACCCCACCCATCTGTTGGTTGTCACACTGTGGCAGCTGCGTGTTGCTGTGATGCTGAAAGCTATGCCACCAGGATTTCACATACCAGCAGGATCACCCACGGGGGACAGGTTTCAGCAGAGCTTCCAGACTAGACAGACCAGGAAGAAGGACCTGGCTACCCACTTCCAAAAAAATTGGCCATGCAAACCCTGTGAATAGCAGCCAAGCACTGTCTCACCAGAAGGGGAGAGGATGGCCCAAAAAGACTGGGCAGGGTTCTGCTCTGCTGTCCACAGGGTCCCTAGGAGTCAGAATCCACTCGACGGCACCACCAACAACAAACGATTACTGGATTCAAGCTCTTTGATCTCTTTTTTTCTCACTTGAAGGATCTTTTTGTTTGGTTGGCTGTTTTATTCTTTTCTTTCTTTTTAAGTTGTAAGTTGAAGCTTTTTTGATGAATTTCCTTACCAAGCATAGAAAATCCATTTGCTGGCTAAAGAATTCCACCAACAGAATTTTCTACCTGATGACGGAATCATATTTCTAGACAACCCCACGGTGAGTCAATTTGCCAAATTATTTCATTTATATTTATAGGCTGGAATGTTATTCCAAAGGCTCCAAGCAGTCTCTGTTCTATGTGTAAAACGACAGAACAAAAACAAGACACCGTTGGCAGTGGAGACACCATTAGCGTTCGTGGTGAGGACCGGAGGCACAGCAGCTTCCCTCCTGACCCGCCCAAGGGAGCCTCCAAGAGTTGTTCTGGGCTTGGGTTCCAGGTGGGTGGTAACAAGGCGTGTCCTCCCGTGTGAGGGCATCTCGCTGGGCCTGCACCTCGGGAAAATGCCAGTATCTGCCCAAGGTGGCAGACACCTCTTTTTAAAAAAAACTCTCTTTGAAAATATCAGTCCATTTGGGAGAAGGAAGGAATAACAGATTTCTAAGTGCATGTTTTCTATAATTAGTTTAAGTATACCCTGGGCTAATATATAAATTTGGTTTAGGAGTCCTAAGTCAATTTGATAAATTCAAGGTGTAAGTACAAAAGCAAGAACTATATCATTGGATTCTGAAACAAAAAATAATAATCCCACAAGGAATTATGGACAACTCTCTATTAACTAGAATATTTGATTAGCCAGACCACCATTCTTCTCATCTGTAGAGATATCATCATTAACGTTGTTATTGTACATAGCTTATTTCATTCAGGTTTTAGAACACTTTGTAAGGTTTGTCGTAAAAATAATATTACATGTAGGTTGTAGTGAGTGAATTAAACATTTTTTGCAAACATGATCGAATTAAGGATGGAACAAATTGAAATTGTTACCTTAAAGGTATTAGATACCAACAGTCAATCATATGCTGCATTACCATAAAAATCACTTTCCTTCTGGATAATCATGGTTTTCTGATAATGACGACCTGCATGCAAGTTGCACACTGTCTGTAATTTGATTTGAGCATCGCTTCCCAAGGGCGTTCATATCTGCATGTACTGACTTGTTAAATGACATTGTGCTAATTGATGGTTCACGTGACAAGATATGCAGAGCTGATCATGCTTATTAAGATGCAGGTCATTCTCAATTATCCATAACAAATGATGTTCCTGGCATTTTTAACACATTCAACCTGCAGATGATCCCCAGAGCTCATGAAGTTCAATCCTCAGCCTCTTTCCAAAGATCTGTGAATAAGTTGCTAATCTGAGGCTCAATGCAGTACCAAACGTCAATGGGGAAATTCTCATTTTAATGGGAAAAAATGCAGCTATTTCCTGCTTGGCATTACTTAGATAAAACACTCATGAATTTGACTTTTGAAATACTTTCCATGCAGGTGTTTGGCACTGTGCAAACTGGATTAAGTTTTGTCTTGTTTGGTCTTGTCTGCAAGGTAAAGACAGATGGAAAAAGCCAAGGGCCAAGAATACCCAAACGGGGAAATCAGCCTGTGTGTCATAAAGCTGTGCATCTTCCCCTAACATTAATAATCCTAGCAGATGGGAAAGGCAGATTTTCTAAACTCTTTTGTTAATATTTTAAAACCTGGATTAAAAACCATTTTAAGCTAAACAGAGAATAGGACAAGTTCCCTTTGAAATTTCAGTGATGAGACAATTTAGTAAATATTCATGGTATCATGGAATATAAAAACTTGAAGGGAGTCAGAGATCATTTAGTCCATCCTTGCCCAAATTGTGTTCTAGAGAAATCCAGGTCCCTGGGAGAGAGTGGTGGGGGGTGTGACTAGTCAAATAGGTTAAGGAAATTTATAGTTATACAAAATTAAATAAGTTTATCTACATGCAGTTACACACTTTATGGCTCCTCAAAAAATAAGATCTAGGATGCTATAGTTTCCAGACTTATTTCACCATGGAATTCTTTCCCACTTACTATCACTGTTTTATAGAACTAATGGCTGGCACAACAAAGTTTCAGATACCCTGATGCAGTCTAATCCCTTTTTTTGCAGAAGATGAAGGCCTCAGAGCAATTTTTCAGGGGGCCACGTGGGCAACAAAGGTCTCAGGTGTGGCCCAGAGCTGCTGCATTAGGTCAGGCTTTCAGGACTCTGGGGAAGGAGGGTCCTGGGAAGCAACTCACAACACATGCCCCCTCCTGCTTCCCCTGTCTAGGGAACAGCTGACTCAGCGATTTCCAAAGTGTCCATTCTAGCCTCGGGGCAGTGAACCAATTACTCAGATTTATTTCCATAAACCTTTCACTTTCACAATCTCTCCCAAGTGGCTGCAGAGCCTGCCACTGGACAATTTCCAGCACTCAGCAATGAAGACCATCCTGAAGTCAAGACCTTACATTCAGCTCAGCAGTTCTGTCCTCACATGCTTTCAGAGGGGTGGATCCTTAAAATAGCAATTCAGTTTTTTCACAATTAAGGGACTTAACTTAAAATGTAGCTCCAAACTAGGGAATAATTAATTCAGTTTGGATTCAAAATCCCTTGGTCACAAAGAGAATCCAGTGTGTTCAATCTGTTGTATTTATGCCTCAATTTGTATAGATAATATGATTTTAGTGTATATTTTTTATGCATGTATATTTTTAAAATAGCCTGAACAAACAGAATTTATAGAAGGATCTGCCTGCAAAATTCTCATTTGACACATATTATACACTAACTTGTTCTGTTAGTTGTCTTTATTTCCATGCTCAATTGTAAACAACTCTCAGGCCAGGATTACTTACACCTCTTCTTATGGTAGGTAGAGCTAGGAACGGGAACCGTGTCTTGCTGCAGGAACTACGACATAAATATTTAATGCCAGATGGGCTGATAATAGGGCACCTTTTAAAAAGATATACCATATAATGTGAAAAGATTATCTCCTTTCCAATGGATGAGAATATGATCAGGTATCCATCCCCTGGCCATCTCTCTCTCTCTCTCTCATGCAAACACACAAACATTAAAAGAGAAAGAGTTCCAACAGGCAGTTTTCACACCTGTTTCATGGTCTTTCACACACATCAGATCTTCCAGGTGAGAGTTCAGAAGGCAGAGAACAACACTCACATGGCTGAGGAGCTCAGCACCAAGACAGTGCTGTTGGCCCGGGGTGCAGAATTTACTCCATCTTTAGTTTCATCGCTGTCAAGTTAACTTCCCCATGTGTGACATTTCCACGGACCAAAAGCAGCATCTACATGGATCAGTGTCCCTGGGGCCAGGTGCTCCCTCTGGGGGCAGCTGTTCCCTCCCCAGACTATCTAGGGGAGACTAAAACAAGGAAACTGAATTTGGTCCAAAATGCTCACCTGTGCCTTGTTTACTCATAGCCTCCAATGAAAACCTGTTTGATTAAGAAAGAAAGGATCGTAAAGGGCAGGGTCAGAGGACTTTCCAAACCAGGGTGGTCCTAAGATGTTCACACTTTATCCTAAACCCTTGGCAATTAACCCCACAAGGCAATTTTGTAGGCACTCTCAGTCTGAGTCTCTAGAATGAGGCACAGTGCAACCGAAGGGTGGAGCCACACCCAACAAACACCACCTTCCCAGGCTCCGAGGGCTCACTGCTCACTAGACCACTTCATTGTTAGACCCTATGTCGGCTCTCTTGTCGCATCTTCTGTAGGCAGTCATCTCACCAGTCCTGAGTGTAGGCAAGTCTTTAACACAGGTTGGAGTAGTTTATTAAAATAACATGATTTTTGTCTAGTGTGTACGTTAATTTCTCCGGTCCCTGTGGTCCATTGTTAACTGTCCCTCCCCAGGGGCCCTTTCTCACATTTCTCTAGGAGTAGGGAAATCTGACTTCACTCACAGTAGAAATTACCCTTAGGCGGAAAACAAAAGGCATGAGCCATGGAGTAGGATGCTGGGATGCCTGATGGTTGCCTGGGTACCATTTAATTAGTCTCGGGCTGCAGCTGGGGGCGTGCTGGTACCTGGGTAATCTTTGTCATTGTGACTCATCTGTGGTTGAACAATCAAAATGGTCTCCACTCTCCCTCCGTCCTCTTCAGGAATTTGAGTAAATCCGCCCCTTTCTCCCTCTATGTGTGTGTGCCTGTCTCTGTCTCTCTCACACAGTTTGTAAATTAAGAAAACACTCTTTGTCAGTGTTTTCTTTAAAGCTATGAATGACTTATTTTCCCAACTAAACTATAAACAGTGGGGAGACCTCATTCTTCCATATATTCCTTTACAATTCCTTGCTTATTAATAAATGCTCAAAAACAGTACTTGACTTTTTTAAAAGAAATCTATTAGTTTATGCGTTTATTCATCACCTGCCACCATTATTTCCAGCTGCTTCCATCCATGTTGAACAAAATGCCCCCGAGAGAAAACCCAAAAGCAGGCAGTAAAAAGCAAAGCGACTGTAGTTGCTTGGGAGTGTGCTTCATAAACAACAAAACAGAACAACAACTACTCCACCAGCAAAAACCACAGGCTCTCTCCGGTCTCTGGAAAGGAAGACCAAGAGCCGACCTTCAGCCGGAGATGCTGTCCTTGGCTGGCAACATCGGCAGCTGTTCTAGAATACACTTAGTTGGATTTAATGGCAGAGGTGACATTCCCCAAAATGGCTCCTGGGCCCAGGCAGCCAATTTTCTGCTACCTCCCTGCCTATGCGTCTATGTTGAGTGGCTCCACAGTGCCCATTAAGAACTGCTTGAGAGCCATTACAGTCCGCAGAGTAAAACATCCTTTTTACTCTAAAAAAAAAAGTGAGATGAATAGGTATTTCTAGGGTGGTCTGAATGAGCCACCATTAACAACCCTGAGGAAGGAAGGTGCAGGAACATGGCAGCGAAGCGCCATTTTATTCCTCTGCTGGCCACACCTGCACCAGAAAAAAATCACGTTGGCGTGTGAGGATCCACGGCTATAAAGAATCCCCAGATTTCAAAGCTGAGCAAAACGTAAACCTCACAGGAATCACGCCTTGTGCTGCATACACTACAGCACTCTGGTCCTTCTCCTTGGAAAGACTGGCCCCTTCACTGCTTCAAAGGAATTCGGGTGGGGGCGACCAGGCGGTTTGCTGCTCAGGCTGCGCCCGTGAATGGGAGCAGAGAGCGACAGGGCTGCTCATTACTGTGGATTGCTGCTGGCCGGGGAGGCTGAGGGCAGGGGCAAGTGGGAGAAAGGGGGGTGATTTGCATTAAAATGGAAGTCCCCTTCCCAGGCGGGCAGCATTGACCTCAATGGATGATGAACAGAGGTCTGGTTACTTCAACAAAAATGAGGCTCCCTATTTGTCATTTTCTTCTAATTCCAGGATTCCTCCTCTAACCTTAGATGATGATGACGTGAGAAAAGATGAGCCGGGTGGGCGTGTGGGTGGGGACCTGTACCTGTGCACTTGCACCCCAGAGAGAAAACACGAGGATAAAGTGCTCTCTGAAAGCGCAGCTTCCGAGGGTGAGGTCAGCCTCTTGCACGCAGCTGAACGTGTACTTGTGAGCTCTATTGTTTACAGGGTGGGAGTAGGGCTGCAACACATTCATTACCCACTGTCATAGGGAAGCTGGTGCATTCTAGGCACAGACAATTAAGCTATAATTCTGTGCAAGAACAGACTAAACAAGCAAGTCTAGACAGAGCAAGAAGATTAAAAATATTCTTAGACCTTTTCTAAGAGTAGTTTAGCATTTTCTTATCGTTCTACTGGCAAATATTGTAAAACCTTGCCTCATTAACATCAAAGGGAGTAGAGGATCCGCATGACTTAAATTCAAAGGGCTTGATTTTAATTCTGCATCAAAAACCAATCTCGAGGCCAGATATGTTTAGCAGTCACTCAGCACAAATCTCGCTCACAATGCTCAGCTGTGGCTTGTTTACCTTCTCGGGGAGAGGCACAGGTTCCTAAACAGAACTACCCCTATACACATTACGAAATCAATCCCGTCGCATGAAGATTTTCCTGAACGTCATCTAGGAGTTATAAAACTAGTGACAGAATGCAAACATGCCAAGGTCTTACTATTTATTCAGTTGACTAGGAAAATAAACCACCAGAAATCTCAGTTTCTGAAAACTGGCAAAGTCTAAAGTCACTTGTTGATTGGAGAGAGTAGAAGAGAGAACTGAGGGGTAGGATGGCGGGGCAGAAGTTACCATGGATGGATGATCACAGGAGAAAGCAGGCTAGCATCCTCGAGTGGGCACCGGCAGGAACACTGTGCAAATGGTCTGCCCTACGGTCCTGCCACGCCAGCACCTTCCTGTATTGCCTCCTGTTCGCTCTCACGTCCAAAGGACCTTCCTGAGCTCAGTCATGGAAATTTGCTGCCCCTCCACATAACCAGCAACCATATGCCTTCTGACAATGCTGAGACAATCCCTTCTTTGAGAAATATCTTTAATACAAACTAAAAAATTACTACAAAAATGAAGTCAGCCAATATCTAAAGCCACTATTTCCCATAGATAATAATAATGACCAAATATACAAGTCCAATAGATTTTCAACAAGGGAGACAATATTCATACTACCTTACGTTTATCGTTTTACCATGTGACAAGCACTGAGAATTAATTTAATGCTCATAAAAACTCTGAGGTAGAAGCGATTTTACAAACAACAGAACTAAGCCACAGAACAGTTAAGTAACTTGTCCAAGATCCTACAGCAAATAAATGTCAGAGCAAGGATCAAAACAGAGGTCGTCAGGCTCCAGAATCTGCCCTCTTAATCATTATGCTATGTTGCTGGTGTGGATTTGGGTTATCAAAAAACTTTAATTATTTTAACAGGCAGAAAGAAGTGGCAAAATGAAAACTGAAATTAATTTTCATTCTGGCATCCTCTGGCCTGGGAACAGTTTGTGTTTGTTGTTTTGAAAGGATGTCTGTCTACAGAGACCATCATGGGCCCTTCCTACAAGCCCGAGGAGAGACCCTTGTCCACGGTTACATGCAGATGGGTGTGGAGGTAGGTTAGGAAAGAAGCAAACAGGAATGGAGAACCAAACAGATTCCACATAGCACAGTAAGCCTGGCTCTGCTCTCGTACTCAGACTTGTAAAAATGACTCTTCAATAGGATTAAGGTACAAAAACATGCTCTAATATATAAATAAAAATTGTATGATAGGATTTGAATTCATCAATATAAGAAAACACAAGACTACTGGTCTGTTTTGAGGAGACTCAATTGTTGAACATTCCTGTGTGTGAAAGACTGGGGAGTGTTCTTAAAAGAACCTAGTCTTTTCCCTCCAGACAACTGGTCTCGCTTGAGCCCGGCTTACGTGTGGCCAGGAATGGTTTTACCCCAGGGCAAGTCAGCAGAGACCTGCCCAGTGCACAGCAGATGTGTGTGGAGGGATCTTGAGGGAAAGCAACGCTGAGGCAGGTTTGAGAGAGTAAGCTGGCCCTGGATGACTGAGCAATTTCACCAGTAAGAATTATGGCAAGAACCATTCTAAGAATTACAGTGTGCCAGAGCTGGACAGGGCTTAGTCACCCCAGGCCTCACATTCTGGGAACTGGGGGACCTACCAGCTCACTATTCACACTCCCTGACTGCCACCTTCTGCAGAGAAACCATCATATTCCAGGTTCCTGCTCAAAGGATATTTGCTCCAGATGACTAAACCTTTCTGAGTGCTCTGGAATGAGACCTGCAATCCTGAAGAAATAGGTAAACTGAATCTCTAAACCATATTTAGAGACTAGTACGAGGGCACAGCCCGGCTGTGCTGCCCGCACGACCTGTTGGCTGCACAGGGGGCTGTCGCCAGTCTTTCACAAGTGACCACCAATTCTTCAAGACGACAGAGGTATGACATGAACATAAAACAGATACGAGAGCAACCCAGCCCCTAATCTCCTCACGTCCAGGGAGACTACAGACGTTTTACTACAACTCTGCTTGCCTCAACGAAATAAGACCAAACAACCCCACCTGGATCTGATGCAGGCGCTGGGGTCTATGCTAGTCCTGAGTGACTGGCACCTGCCCCTCTCATAAGAAGAAGAGCACGTCATGTGGTGACACGTCTGGGTCCCTCACGGCTGGGTGCTCACCCACCCACCCCACTGCCTGGCTCATTGTAGGTGCCATTTAAATCTTTTTTAACTGACTGAATGAACGGCTTTATTTTTCAGAGGAGCCATCCTTCATCTTGTTCCTTGCCTCTAAGTTAACTTGGGATCTTGAAACTCTAAATGCAGAGGTTCAGCTGACTCCATTTCAGAGGCCTGAGGCACACGCTTTAGCCTCTACGGGATTCCAGTGAGTGGGGAAGGGACCACCAGACTTGGACCCACTTACAGACTTCAAATCTTCCTCTAAACCCTCTGGTTTGTTCAGCAGAAGCTACAGGCTTCCTGGAGCCCAGTCCAGCGATCACCCTCTGACCCCCACCCCCCAGTTTTGCATCCTTGTCCTCTGACGAACAAGGATGGATCTTCCCTCTAGAGCACACTGACTCCCTGAACTGAGTCTGACACGAGCATTCATAGTTGACGCAGCCTCGGTGGGGAAGCTTCATGCCACTCTGCACACGCCCCTCACACCCCTCACACCCCTTGCAGGGGCATCACTCCGGGCTCAGCCCCAGACGCACAGTTCACAGGGGAGCCGGCCCTGCACTGTGCTCACACAGGCCTGAGGGGCGGCCATCACAGCTGGCCTTCCCAGGATCGGCAAGAACGGGAGGGTCTCTGGACACAGAGCTGGCACAGCCTTGATGCAGCGGGGTGGGTGGCCAGTCCTCACCACAGGTGACGGCTGGAAAAGGAGGGGGTGGGCACAGGAGCCTAAAGCAGAGGTTGGGGGCCCTGGCCTTCCTCATCCACAGAGTAATACCAGGTCCTTTCTCCCCAAATGGTTACTTCCTCAGCAACTCTTACAACCTTTCATTTTGCAATACACAGCTGCCGTTCTACAAAGTCAGTCCAAGTGTGAACGAATGAACGGGAATGACAGGATTTGTTTACCAAAAACGCAGGAGTCTTGCAAGCAGTCACAGTGAGAAAGCCAGAACAACCTACAGACAACGGATGGAAACGTTTTACATTTGGAAACATACTTGGGTACTTCCCTTATTTTTCTTTCTGTAAGATGATTTTAAAAGATATGGAGAGGGGCCGGCCAGGTGGCGCAAGCAGTTAAGTGCGCGCGCTCCGCTGCGGTGGCCCAGGGTTCACCGGTTCAGATCCCAGGCGTGCACCGACACACGGCTTGGCAAGCCATGCTGTGGCAGCGTCCCATATAAAGTGGAGGAAGATGGGCACAGATGTTAGCCCAGGGCCAGTCTTCCTCAGCAAAAAAAAAAGGAGGATTGGCAGATGTTAGCACAGGGCTCATCTTCCTCACAACCCCCCCCCCCCAAAAAAAGATATGGAGATGTGCAAGACACAAAAACACAACACAATAACAACGAGAGAATCAACCACATACTGTACCTTTGCTTCAGCAGCTCAAGTGCCATCTGACAGCCTCTGGATCCTTCTCATTTCTCACTGCAAAGTCTCTTACGGGCTGCCTGTCCACGTCTCTTTGCAGCAAGTTTACCTTCTGGTGAACCAGTCCCTGCTAAGTTTTTCTTAGCGCGTTTACTCAATCCCATGCTTGAAAGCTACCGTTCATTTGATAACTGAAATGGATGGGATTTTATTCTAACATCAAACTCAAAGAGAAGAACAGGACAGTCTCGTGGGCATACGGCTGCAGCCACGTGTGACACTGGAAGGTGCTGACATTCTGTAAGTGGCTTCCAACTCAGTGTGTGCAAGGCTAACGGAACATGATGTAATCAGTCAAAAAAGGCTGAACCTGGGGTTCGCAGGTTCCGATCCCAGGCTCGCACTGACGCACCACTTGTCAAGCCATGCTGTGGCAGCGTCCCATATAAAGTAGAGGAAGATGGGTACAGATATTAGCCCAGGGCCAATCTTACTCAGCAAAAAGAGGAGGACTGGCATCAGATGTTAGCTCAGGGCTGATCTTCCTCACAAAAAAAAAAAAAAGGCTGAACCCCATTTCTGATTTTATATTAATGCCAAAAAAATTAACAATCATACGACAAAACCACGTAGGCAGAAAAGGGTTTTCCCTATTTTACATAAAATTTAAGTGATATTGAAATAAACGCAATACAGTGTCTGTGATAGACACCGGCAGAGCCCGTGAGAAATGCGCTCAGGTGTGGCGTCTCTATGGGTAGCAACCTGCTGGTAATCCTCGGACGTGACCACATGGGGGAAGTGGGTCACTGCTCACAGGAGAGGACAGGACGGGTGAGGTGACTGCACCCCCAGGCCTACGGCACAGATCAGAGAACATCCCCAGAGAGGCGCTGCTTAGCGGGAGCACCTTCACAAATGACAAACTTTTGTGTCCTTACCTTTAATTATTCTGCAGATTCTTTTTCATCTCTGAAAGAAAGGCTATTTTAACAGCAGTTTGGAATTTCGGACTCTTCACCCACACTAAGGAAGGTGGAAGATACCACACCGATGAATGACGGTGTCTATTTCCTTTGAAACGCAGACACTCCCTTTTCTTGGGAGGGAAGGGGCCAGTGGATTCTGGGGGTATCCATTTGTATTCATAACTTCAGTTAAGTAAAATTAATATTTAAATAGTTTGCAATCCTTAAGCTCAGAGTACTGTGAGACACAAAAAAAAAAACACCCCCGAACTTGAAAACCTCTCACTAAGAACCTACAAGGTAGGTGGCCCGCACAGTGACAACGTAGAGCTGACTCCTTAGAGTGTGGCTTCTTGCTCACCCAGTCGGTAACACCCAACACAAGGACTCCTGCAGCAATAAGAGGAAGCTTTTTGATGCCCAGGCCCAGCTTTGCAGCCACGGCCTGCTTCCTCGTCCCTCAACTCTGGTTGACTAACACGGAACCGAGCCTCACCTGGCACCTCAGGAGAGAACCTCGCCGAGTGTCGGGAGACAAAAAGTTTCAGTTCTTGATCCAAGTTGCACTCAATCAGGTTTGTGTCCCATGATCGGATTCCTAAGGAAGGACAGGAAGACAGATGACAGATTCTAGTTAGTTATTTCAGAGTGGTTTGGAAAACACCACTGTAACATTTCTCAGGCTTCCAGGGAGGGTGTGGAAAGCCCTTTTCTGAAGAGCCTGGTGACCAGCAGCGGATGCTGGCAAAATGGGAGGGCGGGGAGGTCTCCCCACCAGGCCGCAAGAGAGGGATAACGAGCAGTGTGCACTGAACTTCTGCCCTCACAAAATGTAAATGCAGCTTTTCTGGAAGAGTACAAGAAAATAGCTATTAGGAAAATGACAGACTTTACTTTAGGAAGGGAGTAGAAAGGACAGGAAGATAGTGAGTTCTGTAGCAGTTAAGAGGCCACGGGACAACCTCCAGCTTTCCCAGGGTCCACTTAGAGGAGGCAAGAAGATGTGGAAGGAGGGTGGGGAAGGCAGAGACAAGGGGCTGCATTCAGGTCCAGGCCTGTGTTTGAAATGATGCTGTCCAGATTCTGTGTGCACCAACGGTTTCTTTTCTTTACTCATCCTGTTTCTGACTTTGGTTTCTCAACCCCTGGTATCAACCCAAAATTTGTGTGATCTTTGATAAGAAGGCTGATGGGGTGGCGTAGCGGTTAAGTTTGCCCACTCTGCTTTGGCGGCCCGGGGTTCTTGAGTTTGGACCCTAGGCACTGACCTACTCACTGCTCATCAAGCCATGCTGAGGCGGCGTCCCACATACAGCAACTAGAAGGATGTGCAACTATGACATACAACTATCTACTGTGGCTTTGGGGAGATAAAAAGGAAAAAAGGAGGAAGATTGGCAACAGATGTTAGCTCAGGGCCAATCTTCCTCAAAAAAAAAAAAAAAAAGGCCAGATCTCAGTCTTACAGACTTGGCCTGTCTGTCCTTCCAGCATTTATTCTACCTGACTAGCTTGGCAGGCAGCTCTTTCATTCACAATTGTTAGTTGCATTGGATTTTCTCATCCAGAGGTAACAAAATGTGGCAACTTTTTATATTTTATAAAACTTCCATAGAGTTGGGGGCCATAAACCGTCTATTCCTGCAGAAGTTCTGTTCCCTCAACTGGAAGCTGGGGTGAGAGGACCACAAGGGCCAGGAGTGCTGATGCCCTCCCTCCCTCGTCTCCTCCTCCTCCTCCCTCTGCCCGGTCTCGCTTGCCCTCCCAAAGGGGTGGCTAAGGAAACCCCAGAGCGCATCAGAGAAAGGAGATCTGGGGCGCCAGCCAGGGAAAACTGGGGAGCCACAGGACTCTGGAGTGTTTGTTTTTTATGTGTTTTTATATTTTCCCACATAGACAGCTCATGGCAGAGCCAGTATGCAGTATCCAGATTGTACCCTTGCATGGAGCATCCTCAACCACCAGAACAAACCTCTGGAACAACAATCATTTACTGCAGACCTACTAGGGCCAGGGGCTTGAACCTCCAGGAATAACACAGCAGGTGAACTTTCTCTAAATAAACACCCGGGCATTTAATCATTTTTGCTGGTCATTAGTCGTGCATACAGACTTGGGAGTATAAATGGCAACACGTTATTTAAATACACCTCTCAATCTTCAATGCATATCTGCCTTTACCCTCATTTATATTCTGTTCACTCTACCTATCTTGCAAAGAATCAAGGCAGATTTATATATATCTATGTCTATATCTATCTATCTATACACACGCACACATTACAAAAAGATTCTGGAAACTCAGTGGACTACATATCCAAAATATCTTCAGATTATATAGCAAACATCTTTTCAACTACGAGAAATATTTTCAAATAGACATATGTCCACTAAATAGAGGTAGAAATTCCTCGTACAACCCATGGGAAGAATTCAGGTGTGGAAGAGTTCACATTCCTAAAGAGAGGCTAAATTATAAGGGAGGATTTTATGGGTCTCCCTGGAAACATTGACAGCCTCAGTTTGCATTTGTGCTAATGGAGTATTTAAATTTTAACAAGCAAGGCGTGTTGAGATTTTGTGGATCCTTTTAGTGCAGAGATGATTAATGGGTTCTTTTTGTTTCACAGAAAGCCTGACAGGTTGAGAGGTCTGAATTCATTAGAATATTTTACTTCGACGTATACACTATACGCTCGTCTAGTGTGAAAAATCCTCCAGCTCTCGTCTCAGCTGCTTAATTGCTGACTGTTGACAGGATTCTCTGTGTACCAGGTCTGAGCTCCACTTTGTCTTCTGGCTTGTCAAGTCAGGTCAATAAGTTAATAATGAGACACATGTATTTAAATTAAATTCATACAATTTTTCTGCCTTTGTTCTCAGTAATGTCCAAATTGCTACATCATTTGAGTGACTTCATCTAGGGTTATACGTAGACCAGCTATTACATTGTTGTTTGCCATTTTTCCCTTACTTGTCATGACCCATGCAATTAAATGTTTGCTTTATATTTCATAAACTCCTGGTTATATGATTTGCAATTTAGCCATGGAAAAAGTACAAAACAGTAGGAAAACCATTTGGTAATTTTTAAATTACACTAGTAAACAGCTGACAAAAATAGTATTTCTCATTTTTACACTCCCAATGAAACTAAAAATTTAGGTTTCTCTTTTCAAGGGAGAAATTTCCAGCCAAATTATGTCTTAACAATGCATAGTCACTACTACCACTTATAAAATAAAGATTACAATGAACTCTTTACTAGTTATTTTAGTTGGAAAGGAAAATTTTGGAACCAGGCCACTTTCTATACCAATTTTAGAAAGAAAATACTTTATAATTACTTTGCACCTTCTATTGGATGATCTCAGCAAAGGGAAATAGCGGTTCTCAGGGAAGGTTCGTAGTGCACTGAGTAGGTTATGTGTCTCCCCTTTGTGCCTAAGAGGAAGCTAACAGTGGACAGAAAAATATCTTCTTTGGCCCTTCCCACATTCTTCCCTCTCTGAATTCCTGACTGGAGGGGAGAGTGGGGTGTTAGTAAAGAGGTTCTGAAAGGCTTTCAGGAGCAGGCCATCCTGGTCTCTGATGGGGAGGAGAGAGTCCTGATAAATTCCTGGCCTTTTTTCTGACTATCGCCCCAATACACACCAGGTCAAGCCCTTCCTTGAGGCTTTGTTCTCTGTGCCCCTTACTGGCTTACCCAGGTCAGGGCAGAACAACTCCAAGTTGGAGATCAACCTCCACTTTTAAATTTCTGGGCCTGGAGGGCATGTATCACCCCTGGGAAGTTGGTGGAACTCTCCTGCCTAATCTAGGGCTGTCACCAGCCCTGGAAGCGTGTGCCCTCACTCTGTGGGCCAGTTCCCCAGCCACGGACAAGGGGGTAACCAAAGATCTTTCTATCTCAGTTCTCTGACCTCAGGGGTCGCAGTGCACAAAGGGGAAGCTGAAGTGACATGAAGATGGAAAAAGGAGAAAAGAAAAGGGGGGTGTCATCACAGGAGAAGCTGGGGTGAACAATGAGGAAGGGCCACGTGCCTCACTGTACACAGGCTCCATCTCTCCAAGCTCACTGACCATGCAAGCATTCTGCAGGACTGTTTAATAAAACCAACAATGGAAAAAGAAAAAAAAAAACCCCTCCCATTTAAAGGCTAAAATCTATATTTCTAAAAGAGACAACAGAGTGAAGAAAGCAGGACGAAATGACCTGCATTGCATGTTGAAATGGCATGTGGTTCTCTCTGACAGTTATCTGGGCCTCTGACAAGCTGATTTTCTCTGTTGCTCCCTCTGAGAAATAGGTTTTTGAATATTTTTTGCAAGTGCTTAAATGATTAAGCTATAATCATAAGATTCTACTTGTAAAACTATGCTAAAAAGTGATCTATGTCAGATTAAAATCATAAACTAAAGAAACAGAATTAAAACAAAGGAAATGATATGTTCAGAAAGGCTTTATTTCTCAGAGAAAAGATTTCCTATTTTTTCTCTTGACCCAACCTTCAATTTTCTTTTTTCCTTTTTTTTTTCAGGCCAACAACTTCATGTTCATAATATACATGCTGTGTGTCATGCAGACAATGCCTTCCATGTAGAGCTCATCATTTCAAAGCACTCATGATAAATAATTGAGGCCTTGGATAGCATCTCACATTAAAAACAAACAAAAGAAGTGATTTATAATAATTTACTTATTGGTCTAAAAGTTAGAACTTATTTTAAAAGTAGCCTTTAGAGAAGAGTAACAATGAATAATCAATTTAATGACCTCAAGTTTGGGGACTGGCTTGTGTTTCAGCATGGATCACAGAACCCTTAGTAGATAATACCAATTAAGCAGTGCAGGCAGAAATCCATCTGCCTTTTGACTTTGAAAAGTAAGAAGATGAATATAACAAATTTAACATTCTCCAACATTTCTTTTAACTCCCACCACGTCGTTGTCTTTTTCCTGTTAAAACAAAATGAAAACTAAACCTCAAATCTTTCCTGGGTTCTTAATTCTCTCAGCTATCTTAGGCTGAAGACATTCAATCAAGTGATATCTGAAAGTTACAACGTAATTAGGTAAACTTACATCTAAAAATCCTGGGCGGGAGATGTTGCACACATCTATTTTTTGTGTGTGTGTGTGAGGAGATCAGCCCTGTGCTAACATCCGCCAATCCTCCTCTTTTTTTGCCGAGGAAGACGGCCCTGGGCTAACATCCGTGCCCATCCTCCTCCACTTTATATGGGACGCCGCCACAGCATGGCTTGCCGAAGCAGTGCGTCCGTGCGCGCCCGGGATCCGAACCAGCGAACCGCGGGCCGCCACAGCGGAGCGCGCGCACCCAACCGCCTGCGCCACCGGGCCGGCCCCGCACACATCTGTCTTTTTATGAACAAATCTTGCTGAGTCCCAGTGTTAACTAGAGGAAAGTTACACTCTTTCACAGTAATTTAAAGCATCAAACCGACACTTAGTATTCCTTATGTTTCAGTTCCTTTAAAAAAAGAAAATGAAACAATGAAAATTCCACTCACAAGGCTCTAGAATCCAGTTTGCAAGGCTTGGATGTATGCAGTCTATGTCCTCAAACGAAGGGAGGAACGGGCGCCCTGCTAAAACAGGCTGACCTGTAAGTCCATGTTGGGGGCTAGCTAGGAAGGGAGCAAAGGAGGAGCCATGCAGTGGTAGCCGGCAGGAGGGACAATGGTTTGGCATGAAGTCCTGCATAACTAACTAAATACAGCCAGGCCAGTCCGACGAAAGACTATTGTGTTTAACTTGAGAAGAAATGACCAAACCCTACATTATGATTTTTGAATACAGTGGAGAAAACGAGTGACCATCTCTCTTCCTTGGTTTCAAGAAGCATTTACTATGCATCCACATCAGGAGGTTCTGGGCCTGTTGACTTACTGCATCACCGCCATCCTCCTACAGATATTTTCTAGGCTTCCCAAAGAGCCCTCAGTAATCAAATGGCAAAAATCCAAGTCACCAGGGTCTCCAAACCCTCAGAACCTCAGTTAAGACGGGAGGGAAAATAGGAAGCAAGAGTAACAGGCGATGAACTGTTTTCCCATCCTGGAGGCAGGGATCAGAGACGAGCCTCCTGGGGCATCTCCATCTCCCTTCACACAACGGGCCCACAGGCACCAGAAACAGCAGCAGTGGTACCAGAGTGACCTCTGGAGGAGGCCCAGCTGGGACCTGGGGCTGAGGCAGCAGCATGTCAGGCACAGGGAAGCAGCCAGCCTGCCCTGCTGCTAAATCATCTCAGACTGTCTGGAGAGATGCGGAGCGGCATTATCACTTGGCTCCGGGAGGCCCTGCAGCTCAGCTGCAGCGGAGACCCCAGGGCCCGGGAGGGCGATCTCCGAGGAAAGCAGCATCTGTCACTGTGCGAAAGGAAAGGCTCCGCTCGCTCACTCGGTTGATTCCTAACGGGATCAATACAGCCATTTTGGAGTTCCGTGCAAAAACCTGACTAAATTAGGGAATTAAAAGTTAGGCAGGCATGATGATTGAGAAGGAACATGAGCGGGCTTCTGGGATTCCAGTAATGTTTGTTTCCCCATCAGGGTCACACAGCTACGCCCGTTTTGTGAAAATTCACCGAGCTTCTCATTTATGATTTGTGCCTTTTCCTCTCTATATAATACCTCAATGACATTTTTTAAAATTAAAAAATAAATGTCAGGAAGACAAATCTGGACTTCATCACTAAGTGCTAGTGGTGTGAAAAAGAGCAGAGGCAGAGGGCAGCACAGCCGTACGCGGAGGCATCTATTCATCCTCAGACAGAAGCGGCTTGAATAAGGCCCAGGAGTGGACACTAAGAGCACGATGTGCAGTCACAGGGCCGGGAGAGAACTACGGTGGGGAGGTGACTCCTGCAGCCCCTTCCGCTCAGGCGCTGCCTACCCCTGGGCGACTACACAAAGACAAGCCCTGGAAAAGACACCCGAGCGGGGCGCTCTCCGCGGTGTCGGCCCGCCCTGCGCTGGCACTATGACGGGCCACGACGCTGCAGCGCTGGCACTCCTCTCGCTGACGGCGGTGTGACCTTGAGCCGCTCTCCCCATCCTTCCTGCCTCTCTGGGCCCCATCTTAAAAATGGGGGTGGCGGTCCCTCTCCTGGCACCGCATCGGGCAGTTATGAGAATGTATCGATAGAAAATCACCTCCTAATATATTATTATTCCCTGGCAACGGTGCTGACAAATAATATATTTTTAAAAATCCGAAGTCACGGATTCCTACAGCAGCCACACCCAAAGTTAGTAGTGTGACATTTTCCAAGGAGAAAATGTGCAAATAAACTCAATTAGGACGGATCAGATTACAGGCCTATACTTTGAAAACGAAGGATTATTGAAATGCTCAACTAAGGCATTTCTCTACTGAAATCTCTTATTCTTGAATTTTTCTCGAATAAAATAACACGACTGTTTTCTGCTCACATTTTTTTTAGCTGAAAGGGAAAATCAGTGCTTTAAAGTGAAACAAAAGAACCAGGTTTGCAACTCCCGTCCCCACCCTGTAGCCTTTTGTTCTAGGGACCAGCGGCCGTTTCCACATGCAGAAGCAGATGACAAGCGCTGATTTTTTCATCTAAAATAAGGTTTTTCTTCGGTCTTTTATACGGGGTGGGGGGCGGCGGGGAAGAAGGCAGCGGGCGCGCCTTTGTCCGCTCGGCCGCCGTAGGGACCGCAGTGCGGCGGCACCACGCCCACCGCCGGCCTGGCAGATGCGCCTCCGCGGCTCCGCGAGAGGAGCGCGCGCTGGGGGCGGGGGCGCCAGGTGGGAGGGCTTCTGGGGTGGGGAGGGCGAGGCAGAGATCCGAGCTGCCCGCCCAGGACCAAGAGCGCGAGAGAGCCGGCAGAGGCCCCGGCAGAGCGCACGCCCGGCCCAGGGGCCGCCGCAGTGCGGGGGCAGGTGCGGCGGGGGGCGGGAGGAGCACTGCGGCGCCGGGGGCTGGGGGGGGGGGCTCGGAGTGCGCGCCCGAGGCGGTGCCCGCCCGACCCCACGGCCCCGCCCCGGCTCCAGGAGAACCGCTATTCGGCCTCTGCAGAGCGCGCTCCTGGTGCGCGCACCCCGCCGGGCGCTGGCCCCACTGGCCGACCCCCCCAACCCCCACCCCATCACTCCCGAGGCTGAGACTTTTAAAAGAAAGCCCCACCCCGCAACTTGGGGACCCATTGTCCTTTCTGAAAGCCGTAACCAAGGTCCCAGGGGCGGCACAAGGCGGCGCCGTCTGGGAACCGAGCGCCAGCGGTTCTCCATCTCTCGTCCCGGGTGGGGGAGCGGGCGTGGCCCCAGGACTAGCCTCGTCATCCCGAGGAAAGAGCAAATGGCGAGTTTTTAAGCCAGAAAAGGCATTTCTCGGGGGCTGAGGGGGCTGTGGTGAGGATGATCCCCACACAGGCACTGGCACGTGGGGCTTCTGCTCTGCCGGCTTGGGCGGAGGGGTTCCCAGCATTTTGCGGGGGTGAGAGCGGGGCTGAAGGGAGTGATTGCATCAGGTCCCCCCTCCCTGTTGCCTCCTGCGGTTGCGGGTTTTCTGTGGCCTCTGCTTCTCTGACACCTGCATTTCATTTAGCGGGAGAGGCGGTGGCCGGCTCGGATCTGCAGACCCAGCTGGTGACAGATCCCTCAGGCTTGGGAGAGACTCTCCCACTGGATCTCAAATCTAGTCATTCGCATTATTCTCCCAAGTTAGCCTAGAAAGGAGTCCGGAGCGATGCGGAGGTGGCGAGCGAGGCGTGCACGGGGGTGCGGGGCGCGGCCGAGGAGGGTGTCCGTCGCGCCCTGGGTGGGGTCCCTTTTGCGCGTCTCCGCGGCGCGTCCCTGGGGGCGGAGGGCCTCTTACCGAGCTCGATGTTGCCGATGGCGCGTCGCAGGTGCTCCTCGGTCACGATCTCGCCGACGACCACCAGCAGGTAGAACTTGCTGTCGAGGAAGCGATGCGACAGGCTGGGCGAGGTGGTCGCCGCCGGGTTGGCCATGCCGCCGGACGGCTCAGGCTCGGTGGCTTCCACCACCACGGTCGCCATCGTGCCGGCCCCTCCGCCTGGGCGAAGTGTCCTGCTCCGGCCGCGCAGCTGCTCTCGTCTGCTCTGCGGCAGGAGAAAGGCTTATCTGGGAAGGTGCCGGCTCGGCTCCGCCCCTGCGCCCCCTCCTCCGGGCGCGGCTCCGCCTCCCCTCCGCCCTCTCCTGGAGCGCGCGGCGGAGAGGCGCGGGGAGTGAGAGAGGCGGGGCGGCGGCGCCGCTTCTACATGGAGACCAGCCAGGGAGCCGGGGAGGAGGAGGAGGAGGAGGGAAGGACCACCCGGCACATCCTCACGCGGTGGCTGCCGCCGCTTTCCAGCCGTTGGCCCAGGGCTGATGTCATCTGCAGCAAATCATCTCGCCCGCGGCCCGGAAGCCGGAGGGACGAGGTGTGCGGACAATGGGCAGGGCAGGGCCTCGAGTCCAGGGGCTGGGGACCCTAAGGGCCCTGCCGCAGCCGTGAAGAGGAAAACACTCCCAGCCTACACCCCCACACACCCCCTGCCCGCTCCGGACGCTCAGCCCGCTCGCGCAGCAGCACGAGGTGGGTTTCGCTGTTCAGAGTGGGGATGTTTACCTTACCCGAGGTGCACAGGCCTCTGCCTTGTGTCGTGTCTGAGCTAATGAAGCCAGCTTCTCAGGAGCTGTGACAACACAGCGGGCGTGGTGCTGAGGGTACCCCGCCCGGAAGACGGGACCTGTTTTGTCTTTGGCCTTGTGGATTTAGGAAGACATATTTACCAGTATTTGCCACCTTCACTTAAAAAATACGTCAACAATGCAAAACCTAAGCCTACTGTTATTCGGGATTTGGACCCTACTCTGCAAGGCCCAGTGGTGAAAAAGTACTGGCTTTGTGGTGTTCCTGGGAAATGAGAGGAATACAGACGCATTATCCTAGATACAGATTTCTTTTCTTAATAATGTGCTGAACAGATAGTATCAGGCATAACAAAGAATACAGAGAAGATGCTGTCTCTACCCAGCAGGATTGCAGTGACTATAATGTTCTTTTCAGTTCCTTGGGGAACACACAAACAAAATTATTTCATGTGACACTGATGTCTTTTAAAATGTATGTAGCCTTGGGAATTTTTATTGCCTTTGTCCATGTTTAGAAGAACTCATAAAAATGTTGTTTAAAGGCAGCTCATCTACAACCATGTCTCACAAACACACTGAAGATAGCTTCTGGGCCAGGAGACGGTGGTGGAGAAGGAATAAAATGTGTAAACTAGGTACTATCATAAAAGACTGTGGATTTGAGGCTTAGGAAAGGAATGGGTGGAAATTAGAGTAGTCAATATAGTTTTAATACTAGAATGCATATTAGTAAAAAAAAAATCACTGGATATGCTAAGATTTCCAGAATAACCCATTGTCTTAGCTGTTAACCCCCGTGACTTATTGGTGATGTACTCTTTGCTCTTAGCTCTTCCCTGAAACCCTGGCATGGGAGACATGGTGGGCAGCCAAAGGCTGTGGGCCTATACTACATGCCAGTCTGATCAGTGGGGAATAAGGACTTGGGGTCTGTGACAAGCTCCCTTTGAACTGTGTTCTCCAGTGAATAGTGACAAAGAGTTTCCAAGTGAGATGGTAACAGATCCTGTCTTGGTCAAGAGGAGGAATTCTATTGCTATTAGACAGGTGAGGCCAGCACCAAAGCCCATGGTTGGGGGAGGAGATACGGGGAGAGCACTGTTTTCCAAAGGTCAGCCCAGGGTCACCTAATGATTGTCTTTCATTTCTCTGCACCACCATTACTTTCATTTATGTAATAATTGTCTTTATCTCTATTTCTTTCACTTAAGTTTATTTTTAAATGAAATTCTTTATTGCTGTATAAATGGAAACACTAATATCACTTATAACTAGAAGATATCCCTAAGAATAAGCATAATGAAAATAAGATACTGTGATTAAATTCATCCTATGTACTGTGGTTATTTGCTCAAAACTCTGACCCTGAGGTGCACCCTCCCGAGGTTAAAATGGAGATTAGCAAGTGTGGGAGAGGGTTAAAGACACACTATCACCTAATTGAGTTATTCTCCCTGTCACAACAGAAGGTTGGATGAAAATAACAACAAAAGAGCTTTCTGGGGCCGGCCCCGTGGCTTAGCGGTTGGGTGCGTGTGCTCCGCTGCTGGCGGCCTGGGTTCGGACCCGGGCGCGCACCAACGCACCGCTTCTCCGGCCATGCTGAGGCCGTGTCCCACATACAGCAACTAGAAGGATGTGCAACTATGACATACAACTATCTACTGGGGCTTTGGGTGAAAAAAATAAATAAAATCTTGCAAAAGAGCTTTCTTACTCTGTGAATCAGTGAATGAAGTGCTATGACCGTGGACACCTAAGTCATTGCCCACACTTTGACAAACAGACGTAGTGGGAGAGCACAGACGAGAGATGCTGACTGCTGCGGTACAGCTTGGTAACTCTGGGCCGGGGGCTTATTCCTTTTGCTCTCCAGTCTCTTCATCTACATACTGGGAAGAATAATGTCTTTATAACTGAGTGTGTAACATGTGAGACCTGAGACAGTGATTGGAATATAGTAAGCACTCAAGGCATGGTGGGAAAACAAACCTGTTTAATTGCAGTTTCCTGAGTGATGGAGGAAAAGCATCCTGACAAAATGTGCAAGTGACATCAAGTTGGGCACAACTACCAACACCTCTGACACAAGAATAGAATATTAAGTGACACTAAAAACTTAGTCCCCCATCCCCATCTCAAGAAAAAAGACACAGTCCTAAGGAGGAGGAAGGGGAAAACTAACATATACAGTGCCTGTGTTACCCGCTGCCTCTTGCCATCACCTGCTTGTCCCAACAGCGTGCTCCAAACCCAAAGCATCTCTGCCATCCAAGGCTGATCCTCTCTCACTTGTCCTAGTTCAGTGAACAGTATCATCCTCTGTCCTGTGATGCAAGCCAGAACCTCACAGGCATCCTAGACTCTGCCCTGACCCTCCGCCCCACGTGCAAGTCAGCATGGAGCCTGACCAGTTTTAACTTCCAGTGTCTCTTCAGTCCATCCACTTCTCTCTGCTTTCACCACCTGAGTCCAGCTACCACCGTCGTGACGGGGAGTAGTGTACAGGTTAGAGACTGGGTTCTGAAGTCAGACGGGGCCTGGTTTTGCATCTCAGCACCATAATTTATTAGCTGTGTGCCTTGGGCAGGATGCTTAACCACTCTATGGCTTGGTCTCCCCATTTGTGCGGTGGGGATGAGGACCCACCTCACCGACAGGGAGACAGTTAAAATGTAAAGTGCTTAGAACAGCACCTCGTATGCAATAAGCACTCAATAGGAGTCAGTTGTTTTTGTGATTATTATTGTTATTTAACATTTTACTATAGAAAAGTAGAGAGGATAGTATAATGAACCTCCATGTACCCTTATCCCCAATTAAATGATTTTTACAGTTTGCTTGCTTAAATCAAGATCCAAATGAGGTCCAATATTTCAATTGATTGCTATGTCTTAAATCTCTTTTAATCTATGGCTTCCTACTCTATCTTTTTTTCCCCTTGCAGCTTTTTATTGAATAGTAGGAACATTTGTTCTTCAGAGTTTCACAAAGTCTGAATTTTGCTGATTCATCCCTGTTGTGTTATTTAGCATGTTCTTCCATCTCCTGAATTTCCTGTATATTGATAGATAGATCTAAAGGCTTGATCAGATGCAGGTTTGATATATTTTTGGAAGTATACTTCTTACGTGATATCGTGTTCTTCCATCAGGAGGCACATGAAGATCGGTTGACCTTGTTCAGAGATCTTAGCAGCCATTGATTGTCATTACCTACATCCATTGCTTTATTAAGGGCTGGAAAATGGTAATATTCTAATTTTATTATTCTTTCTTCATTTGACAGCTGGAAGACTTCTGTTAGGAGAAATACCACCCTGTCACTTGGTTAGCCTGCAGTACGGTTTATGCAGGAAAGAAAGGATACACACGTGATTCTTTCTCTTTATTTACTAATTTTCAAAATAATAAATTCATCCCACAACATCCTCCAAAGGTGAATAATAATTTTTTTGTATCATTAAGAATATAACTTGAACTCATTATTCATAGTGATATTTTAATTTTCCCATCTTTGGCAGTGATATGATAAGATGTTCCTGGCTCACTGTGTATATGTCTGACCTCAGAACCTGGAATTAGCCATTTCTCTAAGGAACCCTGTTTCCTTAGGTGGGAAATGGTATTTAGAGACCATAATCTGGATACAAGGGGGGACTTGTTGCTACTATCTTGGTCGTTGTTTCTAGATATTTTCAGTAGGCAGAAATAGAAAATAAATTTTTTTCAAGATGAAATACATAATGAGTTCATACTGATATTGCCAACTCAGGATCAGGACTATAGGGATTTTGCTTAACCCTCAATCTTACATCGTATTTCCTTTGTCTTACACCAAGAATTCCAGTTCTCAAAGCCACCAAGGGTGATAGAACAAGAAGAGCAGATAATTTCTCATTTTTTTAATCCAACGATGTATATGAATTATACTCACAGTAATCTCAGGTAAAAATACAGCACTTTTGCCAACAATATGATTACTAACAGCAATTTAAATGTTTTGTGCAGTTATTTGTGTTCTTCCAATGCACTACACTAGAGAACCAAAATTCCTAGTTGCCAGAGACACCAAAATGATCATGTTTTATTTTATCCACAATTCATACATGATACTCAGAACAGCAATAAAAATACTGCTGGTATCAATAGAATTAGTGAAAGCAGTTTAGGATTTTTTTTTTTTTTTTTTTTTTTTTTGCAATTTTCCTTATTATTAAATGTATCCCAAAGGGATGCAGGTTTTTTGTTGTTTTTTTTGTCTGTTTTTTTTTGTGAGGAAGATCAGCCCTGAGCTAACATCAGTGCTAATCCTCCTGTTTTTGCTGCGGAAGACCGGCTCTGAGCTAACATCCATTGCCAATCATCTTCCCCTCTTTTTTTTTCTCCTCCAAAGCCCCAGTAGATAGTTGTATGTCATAGTTGCACATCCTTCTAGTTGCTGTATGTGGGACGCGGCCTCAGCATGGCTGGAGAAGGGGTGCGACGGTGCGCGCCCGGGATCCGAACGCGGGCAGCCAGTAGCAGAGTGCGTGCACTTAACCGCTAAGCCACCAGGCCTGCCTGTGGGATGCAGTTTTAAAGGCACTTGAATTAATTCCTTTTTATATGATTATGCCACTAACTCAATACAAAATTGGGTTTATTTGTTTTATTTTGTTTTCAGTTTTTATGAATTGATTTTTTATACTTAATTTTGCTTTATAACTATGTAAAATGTTCAGTTTCAAAGTCAAATCTATGAAATAATTTGTATTCAGAGAACTTGAGCCTCTATCCCTTTCTTCTCCCCCCTGCTGCCTCTCTCTCCCTATAAATAACTCTTTTTTCCTTGGTTTAACTTTCCATTTTCAAAATATATGTATATCTCCCCCTCCTACCTCTTTTAGATAAACAGTAGCATATATACACAATTTTTCCGCTTTGCTTTTTTCACTTAACTGGAGTTGACTCCAGTTATATATATATATCCTGGAGATGACTCCATAACAGTACATATGAATATTCCTCGTTCCTTTTTATAGCTGCATAGTAACCCATTATCTTTATTTACTATGATTTATTTAACCGGTCCATTATTGATTGGCATTACTGAGTTATTTATGGTTTAACTTATGTTATAAGCAGTAGCTATAACTATTATTTTCCTGTGCAGCAGCAGTAGTCACCTGAGTGGCACTGGCATATCCACTGGACCCTCATCCAATCCCTGCTTCATACCACTCGCAGGGTGATCTTTTCCGATCTGATCATGTTACCCGCCCCCTCTCCCCCTTGAGACCCTTGAATGGCTTCCCCTTGGCTTTAGGATAAAGATCATTCTCCTTAGCATGGCCTGCATACATGGTCCTGCAAAGTCTGGTTCCTGTTCACCTCACAGCTTTATCGAGCCCCCACCCATCCTTGCTTTCCAGCATCAGCCACGCTGACCTTGTATCAGGCCGTGCTTCCTTCCTGCAGGACCTTTTCCCTTGCTCTTCCCCTGCCGAGAGCACTTACCAGTTAACTTCACCTAGTTAATGTCTACGTGTCCTGCAGGTGGCATCTCAGCCTTCACTTCCTTCCGGCAGCCCTCTGACCTCTCTCACTAGGTCAGTTGACCTTATGCACCTTTAGCTCGGTGCCTCACTTCTTTGTAACACCTATCGTCATTGTGATCTTACATTTTTATATGTAATTTTTAGAATTTGTCTGTCTTCACCACTGGACTCTCTGCTCTATGGAGGCCAGAGCCGTGTCTGTCCCGAACACTGGCACAGATCTGCCAGCTTCCCTAAGGACTTCCCGTGCCCTACACAGAGCGCGTGCTCAGGAAAGCGTGCCCATGACTGCGTGCGTGGCTTCTGTAAGCCGTGTGACGTGCCGGGTGTTATTGCTTCAGTGAAGTCCCACAAGCTTCTTGAGAAGTTGTATTGTTAATCATCATTTTGATGGCTTTAAGGTCTCTTTTACATTTCTGATCTTGGTAATTTGTATTTTCTGTCTTTTCTTCTTGTTCAGTCTTGCTAGGGGCTTATTAATTTTGATAATCTTTATAAAAAACTACATTTGGCATTACTAATAGTTTTCTGTTGTTTGTAAGTGTATCTTGTCGTTGATTCTCTTCTTATCTACACTATTTCACTGCTAATTTCTTTGGGTTTTTTCTTACTTCTCATTTTAGCTCCTTGAGAACTCAGGTCATTGATGTTCAGTTTTCCTTCTTTTCTGGTCTATTCGTCCCCGAGTCCTGCTGGAGCTGCACGCTGCACGTCTTCATGTGTTGTATTTTCATTATCATTCACTTCATAACATTTGCTAATTTCATCGTGATTTCTTCTTTTGCCGTGCTATTTGACAGATGAAAAACTGACATGCAGAAAAGTTAGGCAGTTTGTTTCAAATCACTGAAAACCTGTGAAAACTCGAGTGTGTCCGGCTTCAAGTTCACGACCTTCTCTGTATGACACTCTCCCTCCGCACCGTAGGAATGGGAGCAAACAAAGGAAGCACAGCAAACGTGTTGGTTGGGCCTAAAAGTCAGAGTACATTTCACATCGGAGGAGCCTCTAATATTGTGTTATTATTAAAATTAAAGTGATTCTAGAACATAATTTAAGGCAATATGTCATTTAAGGGTCAAGAAATAGTCTTTCTTTTACTCTGCATTGGTTAGTCTTTTCTTTTCAAATTTTAAGTTAACTAAACTATATATATCATATTATATGTATGTTATGTATATAGTTTTTTATATAATATATAGTTTGTATATAATTATATAGCTTATATACTATATATAGTTATAGTTAATACATGTATTCTGTATGCATATGTGTGAATACATACATGTATATATAGTCTGTGTATATGCACACACATACATAGCCCCCCACAGATGTATATTTGTACATATAGCTTTTCCCTCATAAATGGAGTAACATTTTACATACTGTACTTCAATGGTGTTTTCCCTTTGGAGCGCCCTTCATGCAAATATGTAAAAATCTACCTTATTTCTTAACTACTGCACAGCAGCCCATAGAAGGAATTTACCTTTCACGTGCACTGTCTTCTATTGGTGGTCCTTTAGGACGTCTTCATTTTTTCCTATTATAAATAATGTTGCAATGATCATCCTTGAAAATGTTTCTATGTGCAAATGTGTATCTCTGAGCACAGATGCCTAAAAGTCAAGTAGATGAGTTGAAGTTGATACAAAATATTAACATATAATGACCCCTGGCACATTACCCTACAAAAAGAATTTAGCAATTTATACTCCCACCACATCATTGCCTGTTTCCCTACGCCATAGTATAAATCTTTTTAATTTTTGCTCATCAAAGGGAGAAAAATATTTATTATTTAAAATTGAGCATCTTATTTATTTGCCTTTTTTTTTTTTTTAACTAACTGCATTTGTCCTTAAAGTTTGCCCTTTTTTCCTATTGGACTGTTGGTTTTATCTTTATTGGTTTGTAGGAGCTCTTTATATAATTTGGATAATAAGCCTTTGTCATCAATATGTGTTGCAAATATTTCCTCTCAGTCTGTTAGCTTTTGTGTGTAAGTCCATTTATGATGTCTTTAATCATGGGAACTATTCAATTTCTTATAAGGTTAAACCAATCTTCTTCCTTTATAAACTATTGGAGGTTGTCTTGCTTAGGAAGGATCCCTCACCCACAACCTTAAAACTGTTCTTCTAATAATTTTACAGTTTTGTTCGGTTGAGAGAGTATTTCATTCAGGAGATCAATAATAGTTCACGGAAGAAGAAATATTTGAAATTGTCCTGGAAGAATAATTTCTTTTTCAATAGACGGAGATGGAGAAAGGGCAATCTACATGAAGAGAACAGCATGAGCAAAAACGACCAGTGGACCTATAGTGAGCTTCTTCTTGAAGACAGCTCGTAGCTTCCTCCTCCCTTCTTTAGACACAGTGTAGCTCACTGAACACTCTGTTCTGCACCTCACTTTTATCACTTAGCACAGCTTTGAAATATTTCCATAGTCATCATGAAGAGCATCCCCATTCCTTTTGACCGATGAGGAGCATCTCATTGTGTGTGAGTATCGTAATTTGTCACTCTTCTATTTTTTTCTCGTCCCTCTATTGATGATTGCTTCCAGTCTTGTGCTAATATAAGTGCTGCAGTAAATCAGTTTCTATTGTTATTTCCCATAGGTTAGAAGCTACCCATAGGAAAATTCCTGGCAGAACTGCTGAGTCAAAGGATACACGTGTTTGTAATGATAGCAGAGGTTGAAAATTTGCCCCCTGTTGCTGTTGTCCCCACATGTACTTCTTCTACCAGCTGATTCCTCACAACACAGGTGTTTTCAAATTTTTTGATTTTTGCCAACTTTTAGGCAAAAAAAAATACTATCTTTCTGTGATTTTAGTTGCATTTCTCTGATTCTCAGTGAGGCAGACCATCTTTTCACATGTTTGGGGCCATCTAGGGTTCCTTTTCGATGAACTCTCTGCCCATGTCCTTCGCCCCTTTCTCTATTGGGTGGTTAGTGTTCTTCTTATTGATTTGTATGTATTCTTTATACACTAGGGAACTTAGCCTTTTTCTGTAATATGATTTACAAATATTTTTTCTTGGTTTGGCAATTGTTTTTTGACTTTACGCACTGTAGATTTTGCCATGGGGAATATTTTTTATGTAGTTATATTTAACTATTGTTTCATTTGTGGTTTTATAGGTCCTATGTTATATTTAGACAGGTCTTTGCCAATCTGAGATTATATAACAAAAACTCTCCTGGGGTTTTTTCTGGTACTTTTAAGGCTTCATGTTGAACATTTGGGATTCATCCAGATGACTACTGAGACACAGATCTGCTTGTTTCTCCCCAGCTCCACAGCACTTCGCTGATAGAAAACTGCAGAATTTTGTAATGACTTGGTAACTTATCTTTCTCCCCAACTGATTTGGAAGCATGTCAGAGCAGAAGCTTTGATTCCACGTTCTTATTCCCTAACCCACTCTGCCCTGTATTTAATCCACTTCCCCCTCTGCCCCAGCTTCACCCAGTGTCTGGCGATTGAACGGTTCTGCCTTCTGCGTGTCTTGACTGCTTGGCGGTAAGAGCCCCCTGGGTTAAGCCAGGCCTAGCCAGGGAGTGGCTGAAAATGAGGCTGGACATTCCGGGCCTTCTCGTTACACTCAGGCTCTTACCAACTACCAGCGCGCATGAGTCATGCCGACACGTGAAGAGGATGGCATCCCGATGGGCAGAGAATTATAGTGGAAGTAGCCGAGCCTGCCTGGAGACAGAGCTTCTCAGCTGGCACTGAGAAGCAGCTGCTGCCGCAGCAAATAGCAGAGCAAGAACAAGCCCGGCTTGCGCAAGATGGGAAGCTGCAGGTGTAAATGCAGGCTCCCTTCCCGGGCTACTGGCAGCCCCCCGGGGACAATGCATTCTAAACAGGCAGTGTAGGTGGAGTCCAACCAGCTCACAGGCAGGGAAGCCATCACTTGCCAGCAGAGGCACTCTGGGGTGGGGTGAAGGGTGCTGTCTCAGACTCTGGGGGAAGCATCTGGAGGGCACCCAGCCCAGGGAGAAGTGGCTCCCGCATCATCTGCCGAGCACTGGCAGCCATAGTAGAACACCTGCCCTCAGCGACACTGTCCTAGGCCCCAGGAGGTCACAGAGTTGGCTCCTGGCTCTGGTTAGTCATATGAAATATGCACATACAAACATGGTGTGAGGCAGCAGAAAGGATCCCTGAGAGGTCCAGGTTGCTCAAAGGAGTGTGTGAAAAGCAGCAGGTGGGGAGGATCAGGAAAATTCAGGAGGGAGCGGCACGGAAGCCCCCAGCCTGGGGGAGGGAGGAGATGAAGGCCACTTTATGAGGCCATTAGGAAGAAAGCAGATGGGGTGGTGTGGCAGGCAAAATAATGGCCCCCGCAAATGTTCATGTCGTGATCCCCGGGATCTGTGAATATGTTACTTTACCTGGCAAAGGGGACTTAGCATGGGTGATGAGGTTACGGATTTTGAGAGGGGGAGATGATCCTGGATTGTCTAGGTGGGCCCAGTATAATCACATAAGATAAGATCCTCATAAGAAGGAGACAGGAGGGTCTGAGCTAGAGAAGGAGATGTGATGATGGAAGAGAGATGTGGTGAGGTAAGAGGGAGAGAGAAACAGAGACAGAGACAGACACAAAGATAGAGATTGAGATTTGAAGGTACATTGCTGGCTTTGAAGATGGAGGAAGGGGCTATGAGCCAAGGAATGCAGGCGCCTCTAGAAGCTGGAAAAGACCAGGAAGTAGATTCTCTCCTTAGGCCTCCAGAAGGAAAAACTCTGCTGACGCTGTGATTTAGGACTTCCGACCTCTAGAACTATAAAATAATAAATTTGTGTTGTTTTAGGTCTCTAAATTTGTAGCAATTTGTTAACACAGGTGGCTTGGATGCTTTGGGAGACATAATTCCTTCTGAGCAGCTCCCATGTAGCCTGGCATTCTGGGTGGCTGTGGCCCACCCCACCCCACATCGTGGGCTGGGGACAGACGGAAGGGTGGCGCTGCTTGTGGAGCTGCCTGACTGGCGTTTCCGTCTTTGTGCTTCTCGGAGAGCATGGTCAGCGTGCACGGTGTTCACCCTCTAAGTAGGTGGGAGCTGGGCAGGAACGTCTGAAAACCACCGGGATTTCAAATAGCGATACTTTAGAAAACTGGGCAATCTCTCTCCAATCCCATGGTCAGCAAGTACTTGATTTCCCACAAGATGGTGTTTCAAGTTTTGCCATTTCTGAAAGGAGCTTGGTTCTGTTTAGAATGGTAGTTGCTTATGGATTAGTTACTTCAGAGATGGACTCCTCCTATGTGTGTGTGGGAGAGCTTTTTAAAAGTGATAGGAAAAAGGGAAATCGGGTACAGACGACCAGACAAAGGGAGAGTCTCCTGAGCTGTGATGTCAGCGCACAGAGACGGCCGTTCTTGCAGTCACTTATGCATTCATCCAGCCAATGCGTCTTCAGTGAGCATCTGCCGGGTACCAGGTGCTGTTGTAGTTCCTGAAGACGCAGTGACGAGAGAGACAAGCGTGGTCCCCACCCTCACAGGGCTTCCTTTGCAGAGGGGAAAATGCAGATATGGGAAAGTGGAGAAATGGCATTTTAAACATTCTTTAGAGGAGAATAGAGGAAGGTTCGCTGGACAAAATGCTGCTGAAAGAACTGAGAAGTGGCACGGACTCCCCATGGGAGGAGGCAGCATCTTGAATGCCCTTGAACTGTCCCTCCTCCATCCACACCGGGGAGTGAGAAGCTGGCCGCTAGTGGACATGACATGAGAAAGATTCGATGGCGGTAGAGTGTGGAGAACCTGCAGAACTAAAGGAGCGTGGGATGCTGGCCAGACTCAGCAGTCCCCGTGTGAGGGGGCACCTGGACTGCCTTCCCAGTTCACAGCAGCTTCAGAAACATTGTTGCCCTGAATCTCCGTGGTTCCGTTTCCTGGATCACAAAACCAGCCCGGGAAGGTTCTTATGACTACCGCTGACTGGTGTTATTACCACCTTGAGCACACTTGACTAAATTACCGTTTCCCGACCTTTTAAACTGTGTGCCCTCCTGTGTAAATACAAAAATCAACTGCCTTTTGAGCATTTGAAACTTCAGAATACATTAATCATCAAGATTAAAACCAAACCAAACCAAACCAAAGGGTTATTGTAAAAGAAGGTTCTGATTTGATCTGAAAAGCATTTTACTTGAGTGGTGACAGCAGAGTGAAGCAATGGCATGCAGGGTGGAGTGTGGAAGAGGGTGCGCTTAGGCCGTTTTGACATGAAGGCCACTGGGCTCGTCTGAGCCACGCGTGACCTCCCCGAGACTGTGAACCACATGCCCCTCACTGCCACCAGTGAGATGACCCCGTAAGTGATTATTGACAGCAAGGTATTTAGACCAGTGTATCTGACTTCTCATTCTAAAAAACAATTATTAAATATTCAATCAACGTATTTGGTGCAAAAATGTCACACTACTTAAATAGAAATGATCTCCAAAAAACTTCACTAACATTGTGCTCAAGTGTGGCAAGAGGCTAATTGAGTGAGTTTATAGTCAGATTGCCGACTTTGAAGCCCAGTCCCGCCATTTATCAGTGAGTGTATTGGATACGCGACCCTACTGTGTCTCAGTTTCCTCACTTGAGAACTGTGGGCACCTATCATTTCCACGTTGTAGACTTCAGTCATCCGTTCACTAACTCATTTGCTGTTGACTGTAGACACGCTGGGGTCAGACACAGTGCTAGTTGCTGGGGACACAGCCTGTTTAAATGTCTGATGTGTTTCAAAATCTTTTGGGAGGTTTAAGTGGCATCCACAGTTCCAGAGTCAATCTTAGTTTTAAATCACTTAGTTTTACTGCTTTGACATATTTTTGCTGATTTTTTTTGGTTTTTGATAATGCCTTAAAATAAAGTATAATAGACAGTAAAAAATTTCACTCTATAATCCACCCACGGTTGTATTATTTTGTCCTTCAGAGTATGCATGAGCCACAAAAGATATAAACAAAGAAACAAAACAACACATAATGCAAAAGAGACACTGGTAAAGCAACGTGTGTACAGACATACAGACGTAAGTTGGCAGATATGTTCCTTGGCAGAAGATTCTCTGGAGTACCCTGCAGACCACATGTCTAAATTAAATAGGGGACCTCAGATAAGGTTTGTGAAATGTGGCAGTATGGCCTTGGCCAATGCATCTTCCTGACAGCAAATCCTAACTCTCCGACGCAGAACAGCAGCTGCCACCGGAAGATGCCGTGACGTGACCGTGGTGGCTTTCTCTTCCAAGATGCCAGTTACACGAGCCTCACCTCTGAGCCAGGAAGGTTAGTTCCTGCTTCTTCTGAACTCCCATCAAAGAGAGCAGTGGCTCTCAGATGCTCCGCTCCAGCTCAGCATGCCTGTGGGTAAACCAGGGGCTCTGAGCAGGGCTGGGAGCCTGGCCTGGTCTCCTGCCAACACCGAGCTCCTGGTGGAGGCTCCTGGGCATTTGATTTTAAGGTTTTCTTTAGTGCAGTGGGAAGACAGGATTAAAACAGAAAGGAAGTGGAAAAACAGGAAACTGTGGCATATGGCAAACATGACAGAGGCCAGCAAGACATGGAGAAGTCGATATCACACTCTATGCCACTTTCAGAGAAAGTCACTGCCGAACGGACGTGACCTGACTTCCTGAGACGACTGTCACTGACCTGGGTGAAAACTGGGTATTTATAAAGAATATAAAGCTTTAAACTTAAACTTGTATTGTTTCAAATTCAAATCAGACCTTAAACGTCTCACTAGAGTTCTCTTAAATATGAAAAAGATCTTTTAAAGATAGTCTAAATTTTGGATTAAGTTTAGAGATATTGTGGAATATAGATTATAACTTCTAATTACATATTTGTGACAACTTATTAAGGTAGTTCTTTTAAATTTTCTATGAATATTTACAGTACACCAGAGACCATTTCCAGCATTTCCCCTTATTAGTATTATGTATACTTGAGACTAGAGTCAATTTTTAACCCTTCACTGCACATATGTGCTTATTTTGTCTAAACGATTATACACTCAGAACAAGTTGTGTTTTCACAAACTATTCTCAAGCTCTACCAGATAACTTTTATTTTCATGAGTGAACCATACGGTCTCTTTGCTCTGGACCTTTGCATAAGCTCTTCCTTCTGTCTTGAACACTCCACTCCTTCTAGTATGCTAACTTCTCATCCATCGAGTCCTAGGCTAGAGATAACCTCCTCCAGGGAGCACTCCCTGGTTCTCCATGCCTGGGCTACACGCCCTTCCTGTAGTCCCCCATGTTGTCTTGTGCTCCTTCCTATCAAAGCCCTTACAGCAGGAGGTTAAAATTACTTACTTATAGGTCTGCATCTGATTCTTAGGCCAGTGGTTCTCAAATTTTTTGGTTTCAGGATCTTTTGTACTCTTAAAAATTATTGAAGACCTTGAAGAGCTTTTGTATATATGGGTAATATCTGTTGATATTTATTGTATTAGGAATTAAAATTTGGAAATTCTGAAAATTTTTACTTATTGAATCATTTAAAAATAATAAACCTATTATATATTAACATCTAAGAACATATTTTTATGAAAATAATGATATCTTTCAAAACAAAAACTTCAGAGAGAAAAGTAGCATTGTTTTACATTTTTTGCGATGGACTTTCTTATCTGCCTTTGCATTCAATATGTTGCAGTAAATTGTTTTGGGTTGAAGTATATAAGGAAAAGCCAGTCTCACAGAGATAGTTGGAGAAACGAGGGATATTTTAATAACCTTTTCAGGTAATTGTGGGTATTCTTCTTTGATGCTATGCTAAAACTTGACAAGTGGTAGACTCTTCAAGTTTACTTTCAATGTGTAATCTGAAAGCAAATCAATGAACTTTTTGTATTTTGTTACATTAAAATCCATTGGTCTATTCTCATTTTGAAGGAACTTTATTTTTGTAACATCATACATTTTGGTAATTTGGAAAAGATTGGTTCACTGAGTTATACAAATCACTCTAATTTGACAATTTCATTATATGATATCAAAAAATCAATTTGTCAAATCACATTCTTATCAGAGACATCTTCCTTTATTGGGCAGCTGCAAGCTCTAGTTTTCCCAAACTCGAAGTTTCATTTGAGAGCTCAAGTTGTATTATTGGCAACAAATATTGTCAGTTGTTTTCCTTGAAGTGCCAGGCTCACTTTGTTCATTTTTAATCAAACGTCTGCCAAATACCCAAGTCTGAATAACCACAGTTTGTCTATCAATTGCTCTTTCAAATAAAAATTGTGTTCCATGAACAAGTGGCTAGTTCAGCTGGCAACTCAAGCCACCACACAGGTGTTTTCCTCGACAACCATCATACTTCAGGAGGCGCAAAAGCACTCCGGGGATACCTCCCATTTCATTACACAGAATATTAAAAAGACGTATACTTCAGGTTGAAATTTCATAAAGACGAATCATTTTTCCTGCTTTATCAAGGGCATTCTGCAGTGAAACTGGCGTCTCTCCCTGTGCACAGGGGGACAATACCGTGACTCCTGGTGTGTTTGGTTTCACTGCCTTAATTGATGCTGAGGGAGCAGGAGTTGCACCCACCATTACTCACGCACCGTAAGTGCAAAGGCCAACAGTGAAAAAAAGCACTAAGCCACCTTAGTATTAGTAGTAAGTTAGCTTTGACCTGGAAGATCCTCTGGAAGGATCTCATGGACTCCCAGGGGGCCCTGATCACACTTTGGAACTTCTCACTTAGAAGGTGAGTTTCTTGAGAGCAGGACCTGCTGCCTCAGTGTGACCCCAGGACCTGCCTGGCACAGGACCTAGCACAGAAATTAATATATTCAACAAAGATTTGCTGAATGAGTGAATAGCTCTGAATAGCTTAATTTTCTCTGTGACTAGACATTTCTCTCCCCTCTTACAGAGAGTTCTGAACCTAACTTACTTTTCTTTGAGGACTCAGGGTCATCACTGTGAACACTGATTGGCTGAAATACAGTGACTGCCATTGAGACGTTGTCGCTACAATAAATTGTCAAGTCTCTGCTTCCTATGGGGAGTTTACTTCTTGGTTCTTGGGTCTTAGTTCTCAGTTTGTTTGCCTCCTTCCCTGCTGACAGGCTGTCAGCTATGGCTCCCTGATGATGTTTATGTCATAACCTTGAAAAAATATCTCTAACCCCCTCCTTTTTATGTAGCTTCCAATCTGTAAGTTCAAAATAGTAGGTCGAACAGTCCAGAACAGAGTCTGAGTCGCCCCTTGAATTGAGTGCATGAGCTTTAGTGCACAGATTTTCTAAGATTCACTTGGTTAACCCAAGGCCTCTTTTAATTTTGTTCCTGATCCTGAGCCAAATCCTGTCTCCCTGAGATTTCAGAATGGCTGAGTTTTGTACAGATGAAGTTTGTTGTATGTGTGATTGCAAAAACTATCCAAAATACACCAACTTACAATTTCAGTTAAATAAAACCATATATCTGTTACAGAAATGAAGGTAAATCTTACTTTGAGAAAATCTTCAAATTGCCATAATGAAAACAAATCTAAATTATTGGAATAAGAAAAGAGGAGCTACAATGACATTGTCAGAAGATCCTACTTAAGCAGAATTTGAACTTCACCCTTTCATCTTTAAAAATTTAATTTTGAACTTGTGGCCTCAGCTTGTCCTGTATTCATTCACATCTAGTCATACTGTTTTGTAGGTGCTTACAAATTAATTGTGCTTGAAATTCATTTAAAATACTGCTTTAAAAACTGACATCAATGTTTTCTGCTAATTCTGTTTTAGAAAATATTTTCAAAGAGAAGGTTGTTGTTATTTGAGATAGCTCAGGGCTCAAGAACGTTCTCATAGAATACCGACTGTGACTTCTAAAGGTATGGACAGCAAACAGTAGCCAACACTTCTTTTTAGAGAAAATAAATTTACTTAACCACGTTTGCACGGTCATTGATTACGCCACGTCTCATACCTACCTTACTTAGTCCAGAAATAGAGAAAGAAACTTAGCCAGCACGTCTTTCTTTGCAGTGGTAACCCCGGATACTGTGCAAGAAGAGGGACTTGTCTAGGTCTTGGTTTGAATGAGGAGAAAACTGCTGAGTTAAAGCTCTAATTAGCCAGCCTAACAAAGAGCCAAGGGCAGCTGGGCTGTAGCCTTTGCTCTTCCCAGTGGAGAGATTCCCACCACTGGGGAGGGTCACTAATTTCCATGTCCAGAGCCTTGAGGTCTCTGGGAGGGTAGAGGGAGTTGAGAAGGCCCAGCCCTTGCCCTGAGGTCTGCGTGAACCTGGGCAAACCTTGGGGTGGAGGGGCTGGGAGTGGGACGCGGAGCATCAGCCGACTCGGGGTCCCCGGGGTGAGGATTCTAGACATCTACTGGTAGACTCCATTCTTCTCTAGACAGTTGCTATTGGAGGAACTCGGCATTAAAAAACAAAAGTCATGCCTGCCACCGTGTTTCCAAAGCTCTGGAGAGGTGGCGTACCTGTTATTTTTAGGCAGCCGATTGCAGCCAGGTGGCCCGACAGAGACCCACTCAGGTCCTCCTCTGCTCCCGGCCCGGCGACACCGGGGAGAACAGGATGTCTCAAGAGAGTCGGAGAGCCTTCGGGGACAGATTCACCGAGATCCCTTTCAAGTCAGAACAAAAACTTAAAGTCAGCTGAGAGGGGGGTTCTCAAAGGCGTTCATGCCCACTTTCAGGCTTCAAATAGTGGGTGTTACCAGGTAATCAATTCCTTTTTGGGGGCAGATGTGTGTACTGTATCACAAGAGTCTCTTTTCCTCGACATCCCCCGTGATTCTGTGCTTCTGCAGCTGGCCCCGGCCCTCCCTCCACACCTCCCGTAGGCCCAAGTGTGTGTGAAGCCCACTGGGCTGCTGGGGTTGGGACTGTGGTGCTGACCCCTTTCTGAGGGGGTTTTTATTTGCCTCTGTCCACGTTTTTATCTTTATTTTCTTCGCCTTCTGACAAAACTTCACATGACCCCACCCTTACCCAACTCGAGCTCCTCGTTGGGAGGGAGAATTGATTCCTTTTTTTCACATAGTCCTGCAAACACACTCACAACCGAATCACAGAGATATTGAGTAGAGTGACAGTGGGTAAATGTTGCAAAAAGTGTCTCTTTCATCCAGGGTGGAAGATGTCGCCTTTGGAAAGGGCATAGACCCCTGCAGCTCAGAGCTCACAGAGCCTCTGGCTCACTCGGTTTTTGGACTCAGCGGCTGAAATGGCCATGGGCCAGTGACTTAATGGTTTTATCTGTAAAATGGTGTGATAACAGTACTAATTTCAAATGAGTATTGAGCGAAATTATGAAACAACTAAAGTGCTTAGCCCAGTGTCGGGCACAGAGTAGATGCTCTAGTAAATGTGAACTGTGGTTACAGGGGAGCTGAGAGCATCCTCTTATCAACTCAGCCCGTGCTGCAAGCCATGGGCAGGGGGACATTTTTCTCAACCTCGTTTTTCACTGCAATGGATCTAGTGCCGAATGTGACTGAGTCCCCACCAGGCCTTGGTGATGGGGTCATTGTGGAAGGGTGAGTGTGGCTTTAGGGTTTCCCTGGGACGCAGCCCACACTTGGAAGTTCTTTCTAGATTGCTTGTCCTAGGCAGCTGCAGAAAGAGAAAGCAGAGCTCTTGTCTCCTGGCTTCTGCGCTGGTCACCGTGGGTAGAGCCTGACCTATCTGAGACATTTCAGGCCCCCTTAGATGTCGTGTGGGTCCTGTATTTGGGTCTTTCGTTAAGCCCAGCACTTGTGGCCATCACCGATTTTCTCCTTGAAATAACCCCAACTTCTCTGAGCTCCCTTTCTCTATGTCCCTGTTTTGACGGACCTTCGTTGTTGCTTGTTTTTACTTTCTTGGCATCAGTTAGGTAGTACAGGAATTCAGTCCAAAGGATTTGCTATTTTTCAGGGACACTTTGCACCCTAAAGAAAGGCAAAAAGTATCTTTTGCCTCTAGGGTTTATTTGCGCTCTAAATAGAACTTGATTTTTAGAAAATGTCCTCTGATTGAGCCTATTTATTCTATCTGTCTAAAATAACCTTTCCTATTGTTATTTTTTACTCCCTGAAAACAAGATAAAAAGCTGTTTAAATGCCTGTCTGCCCCTGTTAGTATAGAAGCTGCAGGAGCCTGGGGGACCCAGGGACGATGTCTGGCTGATTCAGTGTGTGTCTCTAGTTCTTCCATGCAGTCTGGCCCATAGGAGGCTCTCAATAAATGTTTGTTGAATGAATGCGTGCAATTTTAAAGACTCACCCTTCTATTAAAAAAAAATCCTATACTTGAATATTTTGCATTATTTAGCCTTCTGGCAAGTGTGCAAACTAAGAGTCAACAGGAAGCTTTTTTAGATGAAGTGGCAGTCCCAAGGTCCAGGGGTGGCCAGAGATGGTCAATGCTTCTGCCAGGGGCTTCGTGCTTGTTCAGTTTATTCAATTCCAGATGCTTATCCACTGGGGAAATTATTCAGTGCAGAAATGTTAGAAGCTATAAATATACAGACTCTAATGAAGTCCAGAGGAATTAAAAATCTAACACCGAGTAAATAAAACCCCTACTGGAAAGCCAATAGGTTCATTAGGAAAAATTTATAAGATGCAAGAAAAGATAATTAAATCTGAGCTAATAATACGTTTGACATTTTTATAGAAAATGTCTGTGTACACAGCAAAGGAGTTCACTGGTTTTATTAACCTTCATTATTCAGTGTGTTGAGTTTACCAAAATCTAGAAAGTTGATAACAGTAATTAAGCAGGGAAGCATGACAAACCAGAGCACTTGGTGAGCTGCGAGGACTCGAGTCGGTGCTTTCAATCACGGGGCAGAGATGTTTGTCAGCAAAAGGAAGGAGGGAGGGAAGGAAGGTGGGAAGGAGGGAAGGAAGGAAGGAGGGAGGGAAGGGAGGAGGAAGGGAAGGGGGGAGGGAGGGAAGGAAGGAAGGAAGTAAGGAGAGAAGAGAGGAGGAAGGGAGGGAGGGAAGGAGGAAAGGAGAGAAGGAAGGGAGGAGGGAAGGAGGGAGGGAGAGAGGAAGGAACGAAGGGGCAGCCTCTGCCATCCTGGGTTTCGTGGACAGAGACTTGAAAGCCTGTTGTCCTCCTTATAACCCCAGGGTTCTAGATTTTAAGTTCCTTACAAGTGGTGGTGAGAGGTGTATCCAGCATGGCTAAGACACTTGCGGTTGAAGACAGTGTGACACGTGGGTGAGGGGATGGGGGCGTAAAGATGGAACAAGGCATGTGGGAAAGAGAAGCTCTCGACTCGTCTATCAACTTCCTGCAGCAGCTTGCTAAATAGCCGACATGCATGCTTCCGTGAATATGAAGATGTTAAGTCGGAGGGAGCCAGTGTCACTCGGTTTTATTTTACACCCCAGTTAGAGTTACGATTACGAGGAACCTGAAGAGACAATTTCATTCCCAGTGCTGGATGGGGAGGAATACGGCATTGATGGACTGGAGGTAAAAGTTAGGAGAAAGTCAGTTCAAAGGAATACTTCTTTTTTTTTTTTTTTTTTTAATAATTTTATTTATTTATTTATTTTTCCCCCAAAGCCCCAGTAGATAGTTGTATGTCATAGTTGCACATCCTTCTAGTTGCTGTATGTGGGACGCGGCCTCAGCATGGCGGGAGAAGTGGTGCGTTGGTGCACGCCCAGGATCCGAACCCGGGCCACCAGCAGCGGAGCGCGCGCACTTAACTGCTAAGCCACGGGGCCGGCCCCAAAGGAATACTTCTTTACATGGAAAAAAAAATGTGTGTTTTAACATGGCACTAATTCACTTGATCATTCTAGTAAAAGAGGAAATAGTCACCTTCGGAGAAAACCAATTTGAACGTTTTTGACATGTATCCTCCCTAACTTGTGTGTGTGTGTGTGTCAGTGTGTGTTAGAGTGTGTTGCATATATGTTTGTTATTCTATTTTTTTGTATGTGAAGATTAGCTAACATCCACTGCCAATCCTCTTTTTGCTGAGGAAGATTGGCCCTGGGCTAACATCCGTGCCCATCTTCCTCTGCTTTATATGGGACGCCGCCACAGCATGGCTTGGTGAGTGGTGCGTAGGTCCGAACCCAGGATCTGAACCCACGAACCCCAGGCCGCCGAAGTGGAGTGCACGAACTTAACTGCTACTCGACCGGGCTGGCCCCTGTTATTCTATTTTTGAAAAGAATTTTCCATTAAGAATGGAAATAAGAATTTTCCATTTTGAAAATGCAATCATGTCTATATGCTATTTTATACCCACGATGGATATAGATTTTGTGGATCTGAAGCTTATAAAATTTGGAGGTCTTCTTTAAGAAAATGATGAATAAGGATATGTACAGGCCTTGGAAGGGGCCGTGCAAGTGAGGGGTCATTAGCATCATAAGCTTCCTTGGCATCTCAGTCAATTTGCCTCCTCATTCCCACTTCGTTTATCTGTTTTCCCAGTTGACAATACACAGAAAACATCCACAAACTTCTGTACTGTCTCCTGTCCACAGTGAGCCACTGAGAATAGCTCAGCTCAGTACGCGCACATTGAGCGCCTGGTGTGTGCCTGGCTCAGGGGCCACGGTGCGGGGAGGGGGGTGTCTAGCTCAGATTTCACTTGGAAGGGATCAGGCAGACGGCCGCAGGGTTTCTTGGCTGGAGTCTCTGAATGGCCCAGGCACGTTCAGTTACTTCCTGGCTCCTCAGAGCGAGTCCTGTGGGGGGCATCGCTCACCGTGTTCTCCCTGAGAACCCAGCCCAACCCTTCATCTTGGTAGCTGGTTTCCCTCGACCTCTCCAAACTGGATTTCAGGGAGATAGCTTGTCTTCTCGCAGCCACATGGTCTCCTTCCTTCCAGCACATGTCCCAGGAGCCTTCGTTCTCACAGTACGGCTGAGGGAGCACGGCCATGAGATCTATCCAAAATGGATGTTATTATGTCAGTGATATAAATAATGTAGCTCCAAAAATGGGGAAAATGGATTTGAAGATGATAATTAAATATAGTTCAAATATTGTTTAAAGTTAATCACTTACAGCTTCAGTTTGAATCTTTAAAGCTCTGAATCAGAAGGCAGTTAATCCTTTTCTGCTGCATTTGAAATGCACACCATAAGGCGAAGGGAGTGTTACCCCAGTTAAGTGCAGAGGCGGAGCCGAGCACATGTCTATTTTAATACATTAACTGGAGCTCTGTAAAAGCAAACGTTAGGATCACCCTCATTTAAGCACACACGGATACATATCTAAGTTATTTCAAATACTCTTTATTCACGTTTGGCATTCATTTCTTAAGATGCTGTAAAAGTGGGTGAATCCTTCTTAGCAACCACCCAGTGCCTTATGGTCTGGTGTGGAAGATTCTGGAGTCCAAGTTCTCAGGAATCCTCAGCTGACACTATTCAAAAGGAACTCTCAAGGGACCTGTCTCATGGGTATTATTCAAACTACCATATAATGAGAAATTATCTCATTTTAAAATACTTCTCAGTAGACAGATTCTCAACTGCTCTCAGTGACTAGTCCAGATTTCAGTAGCCAAACCATAGGAAATTATTAGCCAACATTAAGGGACAGTATAAAAAAAGTAATAGTACATTCACTTAGTGGAATACTATGTGGCCATGAAAAAGGGAAGGCTCTTTATGTATTGATATCAAAAGATCTCTACAATATATTGTAAAATGAAAAAAAGAAAGGTGCTGAATATAATATGTTGTTATTAGTGGGGAAAGGTGGGAATAGATTTGTATTTCTTTGTGTATGCATAAAATACCTCTGGAAGGATACACAAGAGAGGAGAAGACCTTGTGGCTAAGGCAGGGAGGGTGGGAGACTTCCCTGTACATCTTTTTGAATTTCGACCACGTGACTATAGTCATGCACCATATGACAACGCTTCAGTCAACGACAGACCACACGTACGACGGTGGTCCCATAAGATAGTACCATCCAGCCTAGGCATGTAGGGCTATACCATAGAGGTTTGTGTAAGTACACTCTATGATGTTTGCACAACGACCGAATGCCTAATGATGCATTTCTCCGAACATATCCCTGTCATTAAGAGATGCATGACTGTATTACCTATTCAAAAGTTAAATTAAAAATAAAAGTATAATTAATCATCACCTACAGAAAACCTACATTTCTTATGCTATAATTCAAATCTGCCTGCTGGGCTTAGAAGTCCAGCGCTTCCACATGCTCTCTGTGCCTTCCCTTAGGAAAATAGAGCATAGGGCAACGTTCCATCTTGATTTCCCCTTACAAATACAGTCTTTGAGAAGTTTCTCTCTGGTAGCAAAATTAATGGAAGGAAAATTAGGGCACATAGCGTCTTGATCCCTGAAAAGGGGACCTTTGCTTTCCGGATCAGTCATGCAGTTTTCCCTAGAAAGGGGAAGATGGTGACCGCAGGCTTCTCAGGAAACTACTAGAAGGTAGCAGCAAGAGAAGTCCAGCCAGATCCAAAGCATCCTCCAAATTGGTGTACTGATGGGCGGCCCCACAGCCCCGGGATGGCGGGGCGGGGCACTCAGGGAGTTGCTCTGTGACTGGGGCCAAGGAGCCCCGGGGCCTGGACCTGTGAAGGTGGTGGTCAGCCTGTCTAGGCAGAAATCTGTGTCTTCTGGAGGAGACAGGGCAGGAGGACACACAGGTGCAGCTCACGTAGCCCTGATGCTGAGCAAAATGGTCCCAAAACGTAAATCTCCACACAGCAGACGCAAACGACACTCTTCTTTTTTAATCTGGGATCTGTGATGTTGAAAAGTCCCACCAAAAAAATCAAAACAGGACTGCAACCATCTTTCTTGGTTGAGAGAAGGGTCTCCTTGAGGAGAAATCAAAGAGCCTTGTAATTGCTCCTATTCTGTTTCGCGGATGTGGCGGCGAAGTTTTGTTCTCAGGACATCTCATCTACCTAAAATAAACAGCAAAAGGTGATGGCGTCAATGGAAAATAAATATTTCAGTTCATCAATAACTGGACAGTGATAAAAATAGGCACTTAGAAGCCACAGCTACAATGTGCCCTCAAGGTTCTGTGCATGTGGGAGGAAACGGGTTCTCTGGCTGATGTCTGAACCCCCCCCCGCGGCAGCTGTTATCTGAAGACCCCCGGACCTCAGCTCCTCTGACCCGCCCCTCGCCTCAGCATTGCGCCGGGGCGCCAGCGCGGGGCCTTGTTGGGTGACACACAAAGCGCCACTGGTGCCCCTTCCCCAACCGCCACTCAGCAGCTGACTGACACCTGACCCCCAGACATTACACAGACCCAGAAACTGGAGTTCACGGCCATTAGTTGCTTGTCATTTTTTTCAGCGAGAATTTCAGCACTGAGGATTTAAAAAGTTGAGGCTGAGAGGAGTGAAGATCAAGGCAAGGATCTTGGAGAAAAAGGGTGTTGAAGAAGAAGGAAAAGCTCCAACATTCCCGCCTCACAGCAGCATCAAGCCTCCGTTTATACCCCAGATACGTCTTGAGCAGATCGTTCAATTTCTATACCTCAGCCCCTCACTTAGACACGGGGGACAGAAACTGTCTCCCTCCCTGGGCCGTTGTGAGGATCCACTGAGACACTCAATGCCTGTGAAGCACAAGGACACTGCACGGCACAGAGAAGATGCTCAAGACCTGGCAGCTGTTGCTCATCTGCGGAGGGTGGGGAAGAAGTGAGGGTGGGGCTGCTAGTGGCCCTGCTTGGGAGCAGCCCGGGTCCGATCAGGGATGGGATCACACTTTGTTTTTCCAAGCACAGGACTGGAGACCAAATGGAAGAGCCTGCAAGAGAATGGCGGTGCTGCTCTCACGGCCCACGCCAGCCCTCGGGAAGGCTGACCCCTGAGGAGGCTGCAGCTCCTGACCAGCCCCTCCCCTCCCCGTCTAATAACAGGAGCCTTCCGTGCTGATCCGCTCCCTGCCACGCTGTCACCCAGGTTATTCCAGAGTTGATTTGCATCCAACGCCGCTGTAATCGACACAGTTATCACACCATAAAATCCAAGGTCACGTGAAGGTGAAGAAGGGCTACAGAATCTATTACGTTCAATTGAAATAATGTGAGTAAATCATCTTGATAAAAAAAACAGTTATAGGGAAACACATAAACGGAAGCAACACACCACCGTTTTACGTGATCTGATGCCTCGCTTCCCTTCCGCGAGGCACATGAGCTCCACACGTCTGAGGCAGGATCCTCTTGTTGTCTTCCGTGACAGCAGTGGAGAGAGCTGTTCCTAGAAAACATTTGGAGACCCACATAATATGTCTAATAAGAACATGGATGGGTTTCAGTCAAATAATTTCTTAAAAGGCCCTTCGAGGCAGGAGATCTCTCTGTCAGTCCTGTGGCTGCCAGCTTCTTCCCCTCAGAAGGGTGAGGACTGAAGGCAGTGAGGTGGTCGGTGGGCTCCTTGTCCCTGCCCTGGCGCCAGCCAGGAAGGGAGAAGGTGCTGTCTGGACTTCCCACAGGCCCTCTAGGACAAGCTGGCAGTCGTTCTAAGGTCACCATCTCTTCCACAATGACTGTGTGCTGTGGGCTCTCCAGCTCTCCTGAGCTGATTTGGTTCATGTTCTGCAGACAACACCAAGACAACACCAGGTCCACAGAGCCCAGAAATGAGTGTCGAGGTGGACGCTCAGGGCTCTGGGTCGCCCGGACTGTGAAGGCAGGCAGATCAGCTCAAACAGGGCAACTCGCGTGAGCCCCGAGATTGTCCGATTTTCTAGAACAGTCCAGGTTAGGTGGGGGTCACCCAGGGGAGGTCGTCTTTGCCTCTCTGTTGTGTAGGACTAGTCTGTCTGCTCCAGAATCCCTTCCAACCCCAATCTCTCTAACAAGGTTGAATCTAATGACCTCTTGTATGTAACAGAGCAGCACTATAGAGAATAATATCTTCTTCTTTCTTATTATATCTTATATTTTATTATAAGATGTAATATATGAGAATACATGATATAATATACAACATATATTATATAATTATATCTTATATCTTATTATTAGTCTTTCATTGTGTACCAAGCACTTTTACACGTATTTATGAAACACATTACAAGCATATTATAGTCTGCATTGCTATTGCCCCAAAGTATTTATGTGCGTAGCCATAGTTTAAAGGTGCCTAAAGGGTCTTATAGTTTATTTAAAAAGCTGTTTTGATCAATACTGCAGAAGGCCAATATGACACGATTGACAGATACTAGTCCACCTCTGGTCAGTCAGGCCCCAGAAGGACGACAGCTGCGTAAATAACTCTCTCGCCCAGCCTGAGTCCCGCCCGCTGTGCCAGCGTTGCATGCAGCTGCCTCAGCACCTCGGCTTTCCGTAGCCCTTTTTGTTGAACAGCTCAGCGAGGAGTTCAGGTCTGGGGACTCCTTTTAAGGGCCGGCATCTTGTACAGTCCCCTGACTTCAGCCTTCTAGCTTATGGGAACTTCGGATGAAAGGGGTAGCCGAAATCTTCCCCTCTCTCCAAATAGCTGGGGATCCACCATTATTTGTTGGCTTTGAAAGGATTTTCCTTTCTCGATGGCGTTGTGTTCCAGGGCCCAGGCAAGCCTTTGGCTACAGGAATTTACAATTCCTCTTTCTCAGTCAGGGATGTAGTGAGAAAAACGGCCCAAGGGGCATCTTATCTGTGCAGCTAGACATCTGACGAAATCTCTGTCGGTGTATTTGCATTTGTACAGGAATTTTCCTGAAAATGTAATGTCCTTTAGGGAGACAGATCCATGGCCTATAATATAGCTGTTACTTTCACATGAATGGCCTCAGTTAGCCAAATGTGATGAAATGTCTCTAATTTTGAGGAGAGGTATTCCTGGAAATACTCTAGCAAGAAAAAATGTATTAGTTCCTTCCTCCACTTTACTGAGCACGTCTCCTTGGTTTTTTTCACGACTCTTAAAGGGCCACAGAAAATTTTAAGCTCGAGCAAAGAATCACGCGGTCTGGAGGGAAGGTGGCATATGTGGCACAGACCGCCATCTCTGCTCACCACATGGAAGGGCCCTCCTGCATGGGGAGGTGACAGCGACACCGGGAAGGGCGTTCAACTTTGCTTACGTTATTAATGGCAATAGTGCTGTGCCTTCATTTAAGAAAAAGATGACCAAGAGAACAGAACAAAAACAAAAACGGATGTTGCAAAACATGTAAGCAAATGTTACATCGCCACTCTGTTTTTCATTTTGCAAAAGAATTTGGCATCTGAATACCTTAAAGTATGTTTCTCTAGCGCATTGAGAACTGCATTCAATTTTTAAAAGATGTTTCACACACAATGTGATTGGAAGACACATTTTAAATATATATGTTATATGTCGATGTTTTATGTATATATTGATATGGAGATGGCATTTTTATTATTTATGCAGACACTGCATACAAAGCTTTATTCCAAATATTTAAATAACACATAGTTTACCTTCTCTAAAGCTGCACTGAGTGAGCAAGACAGAGAAATGTCCCATGTTCCAGCAGGCTGGGCCTCATGACATTAGACAGCGTCTACTTGACCCCACACCATGGCTGACACACCAGATGTATCCGTGATGAGCATTAGTGCGCTGCTAACGAGGTCCTCGTGCGCATGCGGTATTGATCTGCTTGGGTTCCAGCTCACTAACCCCAGCTGCTCCCAGCATCAGGGAGAAGATGCTGAATGAGCAAAGGAAAGAAGGGACAGGCGGAGGGGGCCAGGGCTTTCCTCTTCACTCGGGACGGCTTACGTGACCCTCAACAACAGCAACAACAAAAACCGCACGGCAAGCCTGCCTGTGGGAGGGTACTGGAAAATGAATGCTTGATGCCTCCTTGGGGTCCCACTGGGGTCCCACAGTGTCAGAACCTGGCCCAGGCCCTGCTTTTGTCTGTGGCCCCTCCTCTTGCCCTGGAATCCCAGGGACCTTCTTCTCTTCGTTCCCTCATAGGCAGAAACGGACGGAAGGTGGGCACTAGAGACCACAGCGTGGTGCAGTTCTGCCAGCTCGCTGCTGGTGCCCCAGGGTCCTCGTCTCTAAGTGGACAGTATCCACCTCCCTGAGTGGTTTTGATGGTTACATGAGGTAATGCCCGGCACAGAGTCACGGTAAAATCAGAAAATGTTCACTGCTGCTGTTATCATTGGTCTCTGAGCTGATGAGGTGAGGCTACATCCAAGGCTGATGGGGACCCCAAAGAACCGAGAAAATAGGAGCTCCTCAGACACCAGTGCTGATTTGCCTCAGTTTCTCTCAAAGGGGGGGAAGAATGTGGGGGCTCCTTCCAATGAGACTAGAAGCCTCCAAGGGCTGGAGTATCTACTGGTGCTTTCAAGGCCCTGCATTTGCCACCTGCCATGTTAGCCTTTAATGTTTTATGTCTCACAAATTAAAAAAAGGAAAAATGTTTTGAGCTGGGTATTTGTTCTTTGAGCGATTTTGCGTAGGACAGCATTAAGGGAAAAAAATGCATACATACGTATTCGCAACCAATTAACTTGCTTGTGAAAATGGATATGAGCAAACCCAGAAATGCAATACATTTTCCCACTTAAAATAAGAAACTGATTTCTTGATTTAACATCGCGAACACTGCACTGTTGTCCAGTTATCCAGAAGCCTAGAGACATGCATCTAAAAATAGAACCAACTTTTATTGGGTGATTACTATCTATATCCTACGTAAAGATGAAAATTTTCTTTCCCTCCAAGTGGTTAAATCTGGAAAGATGCTGAGACAGAGGCGTTTCATGTCTTATTGATGTGACAGGCTCTATCTCAAGAGGTGTCTAATGCTGTGATAGATTAAGAACACATTTATTTAAAAGTTCACAGCAGACACAACAACTGGCTTTCTTCATCCTACTCAAAAAATGCATGCAACACACAGAGGAAGTCCTGAAGGCCGCAGGACCGACGTGAGCCATTGTTTCATAACCGGCGGTCTCCCCGTGAGGTCCCAGCCTCTGCTTCGTAGGGAACCCTCGGCTCTCTCCACCAAGGTTAGACTGAGGGACGTCCCTCTACCAGCTGTGCCTCTTGCTTTCATGCCTCTTCCCCCATTTCTCTGTTACTCAGAACCCCTCCAGCCTACCAGTTCTCTGTGGCCCAGACATAGTCTGTTTGAGGCCACAGTTCAACTTCCCTATAGCAGGAGAGATGTGAGGGTTACAGCCTCCCAACGCTCCTTCAGTTGGGCATTGGATCTAATGCTTTCCAAACAAGGATGTGTACTGAGCCGTCTAGACTCTTCTAGACTCTTCCTAAGTCACTCTTCTTTTGATCACAGGCCTCTCTTCCCTTATCTAAGACTGACCTCTAAGGCCACTGGCCCTTCTTTTTAGAAGCTCCATCCCAGCCCCATTTCCACCAGAGGCCTAGGTGAGCTCTCTGCGTGGCAGTGTTAACTCCATGTATAATTCCAGCATCCAGTCGGGGCAAGATCCAGCTATAACTCCTGACCTCTTGCTGATGACCTTAATGGTCTGTGGGCACAGAATGAAACAGGACTGAGGAAGAGCGTCTGACTCTAGTATTCGAGCCCCCAAGTCCCTCTTGCTGGTGCTGTTCCCTTCAGCCCCTGACCTCTGACCTCCGGCCCCAACCCCACTGCCTGCCCGCTGCTTGCTTCTTCTGACTTAGCTAATGGTTTTGTCTGCTCAGACCTTAGTGAGATTCTCAGTTCTGGCCTCTTGTCCCTAATCCTACGGGTGTGGTCCCCCTCTTCTCTACTAGTGGAGACTTTTCCTGGCTGGACTCTAAATCTACAGCTCTGGGTTTGGGTGAGAAATGCTCCCCTGGTGTGGTTATGTCTGAGTGGCAGGACTACAGATAGTTTTTAATTTCTCCTAGTTTTACGATTCTAATTTTATTTTTTAACGATGGGCACACATGGTCTTATGCCCTTTCCCCTTTGTCTTTTATTTATCTTTTATTTAATCACAAAAGGAATATATGAATACTTTTTTGTTATTAAAAGATATCTAACAACACAGAGGTATTTAGCATAAAAGGCAATCACTCCAGTTCCTCCAACCCCCATTCAATTGATCACCTCCAGAATTTGTTATCAGTTGGGTATGTACCATTCCAGAACTTTTCTATGCGTTTACCTATAAATATATGAATACATCAGCTCTAAACTCAGAAAAAAAATGCAGGTTAACAAATGGTTATCTCTTGGCAGCCGTGTGGTCCACCATCTTGGTTCGTCTCCATTATAATCTGTCAGTCCTGAGACTCCTCTCTCCGTTCAAGTTCCTCCTCTGCCTTCCTGGGGCTTGATTGCCCTTCTCTGGATCCCGTCTCCTGGCCACCCTCCACCCTTCTTCAAAGCCACTGCTTCTCTCTAAGCTATCCTTAGCTTTTCACAACCTCACCCCTCTGCTATCTCCGCACATTAGATCGCTCTTTCCCTGTTCATATCACTACCATATCCTTTCTAAGGAAGGGGTCAGGAGTCAGCTGTTCAAGGATTAGACAGTAACGTATAGGTAAGTAGCCACCATCTTCCTCTGGGTGTCTCAGAATTATACCTTTTAACATACTTAAAACAATTTGCATTTCATCATATACTCATTGTAGGGTGATGCCTCAATATTGAAAAGTTTTAGGGGACATGAAAGACATTTTTACCACAACCTTTTATAACTGTTGTTAGTGCTGTCAAGTGGATTCCGACTCCTAGTGACCCTGTGCACAGCAGAGTAGAACCCTGTCCAGTCTTTTGGCGCCATCCTCTCACCTTCTAGGCTTATATCAGACAATGTTCTGCTGTTATTCACAGGGTTTTCATGGCCAATTTTTTTGGAAGTGGGTGGCCAGGTCCTTCTTCCTAGTCTGTCTAGTCTGGAAGCTCCACTGACACCTGTCTACCATGGGTGACCCTGCTGGTATGTGAAGTCCTGATGGCATAGCCTTCAGCATCACAGCAACCACCACAGTATGACAACTGACAGACGGGTGGTGTGGTTCCCCGACAGGAAGCGAGCCTGGGCTGCGGTGATGGGAGCACCAGATCTTAACCACTAGACCCCCAGGGCTGGCGTATTTACAATTTACAAATAATAAAACTCTATGGTCAGTTTTCAGCCCCAAGGCAGACCTTGTCCCCTTAGGCACCTAGTTGAACATCTGATATGTGGAAAAATCCAACCCAGAAGCAACAGCTAAAAATAGACTTCAGAGAAGCAGTGAGTCATGGCCTAAATGATCAAGTACACTAAGCGATATATTAAATAGAACAAACTGGCCGAGGGAACATTGAGGCTGGCCCATGGTGCTCTCCCCATCTCCGGTGGAGATGTCAGAGGGGCTCGGGGGGTTGGGGACTTTTTTGGTGACTTTATTGTTTGCTTGGGGTTTTTCCTCTTAAAGATGTGATCTGCACCACCCCTCCAACACACACACTTATTTTAGTCCTAAAATAAAGATTAGTCAAGACTGATGTTTTTCTCCCTTAAATGGCTATAAACCTATCTCAGAAATAGATAAAGAACCTGGCTCTGTGGGCTTAGCCGGACACAGACATCCATACTAATCCCTGCTCAGCCAGGTGCTTGCCCCCGGGTGACCCTGACATGGGGCCGGCCCACTCCTCCCAGTCTCCAATCATTCCCTAGACAGTCAGCAGCGTGCGAGGTAGGCCAGCAAATGAAACATGGGAAAGCCGTTTGCAAGAAGGAAGGCTTGGTGACACAGGCATGATCAAAAGAGACGGGTCAGCTCAAACAGAAAGTCTAAATCCTGACTCTGGCTCCACCCCCAGTCACAGACCCCAGGCCCCCACGCTAGGTGGCGGGCTCTGGGCTTGCAGTTGGGGGAAAACGAAGATGAAACAGTCCATCTAGCTGTGCAGATCTGACTGAACCATGTGAAAACTCAGACAATGGTACTAGGAAATAACTAATATCACCACTGAGTGTCACAGGATGTAGTTTAAAATATCTCCTCTGTGAGATTTCCCACCTCCCGGCCGTGCCCCTTCTCAGGACCGCACTCCTGTTTCCCATGGTGACATTTGATTCTCGGCACTTGGTGTTGCTTATGGTGTCTTCACACAGGCTTGTCTTCCCAACTGGTTCCTCACCTCCCTGTGGGAGAGTCACATCTTTCTTAATACCTAACAATTCATGGACATGTAATGATCTCTCTTTTCTTTTTACAGTTTTGAAATGTAATGCATATAGCATGCAACTCACCCATTTAAAGTATACAACTCAATGGTTTTACTATATTCACAGAGTTGCGAAACCATCACCACAATCAATTTTAGAACATTTTCATCACTCTCAAAAGGAACACTGTACCTTTTAGCCTTTAACCCCCAATCCTCCTAGCCTCTGGAAACCACTAATCTACTTTCTGCCTCTATGGATTTGCCTGTTCTGTATATTTCATATAATTAGAACCATACAATTTGTGGTCCTTTGTGTCTGGCTTCTTTCATTTAGCAAAATGTTTTCAAGGTTCATCTGTGTTGTAGTGTGTGTCCGTACTTCATTCTTTTTTATGGCTGAATAATATTCCACTGCATCGATGTACCACATATTATTTATTCATTCATCAGCTGATAGACATTGGATTATTTTCACTTTTTGGCTGTTATGGATAATGTTGCTATGAACATTTGCATGCAAGTCTTTGTGTAGACACATATTTTCATTTCTCTTGGATTCATAGGAGTAGAATTGCTGGTCAAATGGTAACTCCATGTTTAACCTTTTGAGGAGGCGTCAGATTATTTTTCAAAGTGGCTGCACCATTTTATACTCCCACTAGCTGTGTATGAAAGTTTTGATTTCTCCACATCCTCACCAACACTTGTTATTATCTGCCTTTTTGATTCTAGCCATCCTAGTGGGTGTGAAGTGGTATCTCATCGTGGTTTTGATTTGCATTTCCCTGATGGCTAATGATGTGAGCATCTTTTCATGTGCTTAATGGCCATTTGTATATCTTCTTTGGAGAAATTTCTGTTCAAATCCTTTGCCCATGTTTTAATTGGGTTATTTATCTTTTTATTATTGAGTTGTGTTCTTTATAAATTCTATATGTTATCAGATATATGATTTACAAACACTTTCTCCCATTCTGTGGGTTGTCTTTTCACTTTCTTGATAGTATCCTTTGAAGTACAAAAGTTTTTAATTTTGATGACATACAATTTATCTATTTTTTCTTTTGCTGCATGACAAATTTTGATGTCATATTGTAAGACTCCATTGCCAAATTCAGGGTCATGGGGATTTACTCTTATGTTTTCTCCTAAGAGTTTTATAGTTTTAGCTCCTACCTTTAGATCTTTGACCCATCTTGAGTTAAATTTTGTATATGGTTATAATGATCTCTTAACACATAACTATTACCTGTCTGTTTATTATGTAATCAAAGGAAAGTTCAAGCTGAGTTTTATCATTTATTAATCATTCAATAGGTATTTATTGAGGGCCTACTATGCCCCAGGTACTTGGGACACAAGAGTGGGCCAAACAGTCCGACCTGGGCCGTCCTCAGCCCTTAGTGTGGTGGGAGAGACAGGCAGTAGTGTTATCTCACAAGCAGCAGTAAGTGCCACAAAGAGAAAATACGAGGTGGTGCCTGGGGACCCAATCCAGTCTGGAAGGCCAAGGAAAGTGTGACCAGAGAGGGGAGGAAAGGGCGATAGGCAAGTGTGGGGTGGAAAGAATGTTCTTCTCAGAAGAAACAGCACTGAGAAGGAGAGAGGGCGACGGGAAGAGACGGGACTGGAGAGGGAGGCAGAGACGGAGTGAGCATGACCCCTTATTCCACACTTCCTCTGTGCCAGTGTTGGAGGCTTTTCATATGCTTCATTCTTTCCAGGAGTTTTCCTTCCAACCCTAGGAGACAGGGTCGTTATGCGTTTTGAGGACCATAGCTCAGAGAGGTTAGGTGACCAATAGGCCCCCCCGGCTAGCAGGTGGCAGAGCCAGGGCACAAACTCAGGGCTGCATAAGTCCACACCCTGCTCTGGGGGTCTCTGCGTTGCCTCTGCTTGGGACTGGAGCCATCTTGTCAGGGAACCTCCGAGCTTTAGGTCTAGGAAAGAGTGACCTTCACTGAGATATATTAGCAAATAGTCCTGGAAGAACTAGTCTGGGAAAAGGAGGCTAGAATGCACACAGACAAGGCCAGAGTCTCCTGGCCTGTGTCAGTGTGAACATGCCAGCTGCCCTGTGGTCATTCGGGGAAAGCCTGGTCACCCTCCTTGTCAGTAACCCAAGCTTAGCTGTTGCTCTTACACACAGAAGACCTATTCTAAGACAAGGCCCCCTGGAGTCTCCTGGCCTCAGCTTGGAGGTCAAGTGCTTCTCTGGAGGTGTTTGATGTGAGGTCATTCTCTACTTGCTCCAAGGACTTCAAAACCTGGACCACAACACTGAACCACCTCATGATGGTTCTTGCCTTGACCAGAGTGGCTGATTCTTCCCGTTAAAGAAGCCAATAAACTGCCTGATTGTACTCTCCTCTCCAAAGACATCTCAGTCCCTTAAAGAGCAGGATGCAGGTGTGGATCTGGGAGTCTGAGCTCAGCAGGAGCCTGGAGAAGACGGATACAGAGGAAACTCTAGACTCCGATGAAATTTCTCACCTGGTTACCTGGAAGCAAACGGCGGGTATGGTGGTGCAGCCATAGTGGCAGCCAAATGCCCTCCTTCCCTGCGAGTCATAGGCTTTCAGCTTTTGGATCCTGTCCAGCTGGAAGCTCAGGCAGGGATGATAAAGCAGAGCTACAGCAAAGCTTTATGAAAAGCAATCTGTTAAAAGCAGAGAAGGAAAGTTGCTTGTCTCAGACGACAATGCTTCTTGAGGTTTCTGGGCATCTCTCTCCACCATGAGCCAGCTTTTCTCTGCTGATCTGTGAGCTCAACAATGAGACGAGGGATAAACTGGCCTCGGCCATGAGCTTCTGCTGTGAGTGTGTGGCCGAGTGCATGAACTCTCACTGCACGTATGACTGGGCCTCCCACCGCATCCCTTTATCCCGGCTCTTACTGTTATTTTATGTTTTATTCTATTTTGCACTACAGGAGAGTCAGTGTCACAATCTCAAAGTGCCAACAAGGGTTGGGCAAGTCTCATAAAGGGTTGAAATGGGCTAGGAGTTAGGCACGAGGGAGCAGTGTAAACTGAAAAAACATCTCCAGGGAAACTAGATCACCCCTCTGGAAGGGGCAGCAGCTGCTCAGCCCCACATCATTGTTGCCATGCAAAAGTTGAGCCAGTGTTAGCAGATCATGTTAGCAGATTCACTTGTGTTAATCTGTGTTAGCAGATTCACTTTTTCAAGAGAATCAGAAATCCTGAATTTTGTTGAACATTTCTGCATCTAAGGCGAAGTGGGGAGTAGGCACGTTGAGGAGCGGATCCAGCTTCACAGAAGAGTGGCTTGCAACCCCGCACAACGGCGTGGGCCTTGAAGCACACTCTCAGGAGGCAGTGAGCTAAATCTGCATTCTGTGCTGGCTGGAGACCTTGCGTAAATTATCTCATCTTTTATCATCATCATCAATTAAAAACTCACCCACTGAGATGTGTTGAGAATTAAATGTGCTTAGCATAAGGCCTAACCTACAGTAAGCTGTTGGTAAAGACTATTTCCACTCTGCTTTGATTTCCTGACAAAAGACAGTCCTCCATCTTTGAAGAACCGGTTTGCAAAGACTCCTAGTGCAGAAAACTGCCCAGCAACAGGCCTGCTGGGAGAGGCGGAGCTGCACGCTGAGTGGAGCAGCCACTCGCTTTCCTGCAGCTCTTCCGAGGCCAGAAGCCCTGCCCCTCCCCCACCAGGCATGCCCAGAAACTATAGATCCTGCCTTAATTACCAGCAATTAAGCCAGCTTCAGCCTGCAATACGGGATCAGGCCCTGCACCGTGGCCTCCTGAGGCCCTTCTAGGAACACCCTCAGCCCTCCCGGAGCCTCTTTCACCCCAACCTTTTATTTAGTCCCTGCCCATCCCACCTCCCCTGTGCACACCTCCCTGCTGTCAGAAACACCCTGAGCCAGGGAAACCTGAAGGCCTGGGCAGGAGTCCTCCACTAGCTGCGTTCTAAACCTCCGCCTTCAGATGGGAGTTCTCAAGGGCAAACTATAGATCACAGGGTTCTCTTTGGACTACATAATGAAAAACGGAGGCTCCTGTCCTGGCCAGTAGGTTTTCTTCATTTGCTAAAATACATTTGTAAGAAGGAATTTTCTTACAACCAGGAAGGAACTACTGATACATTCACTCAAGTGGAAGAGAAAATTGAGAAAAGAAAAATAAAAAGTCTAGCACAGGAGAAAGGCAGAGGAGTGGTGGCAAACGTGTTTCTGTAGAGGAAGTCCCCGTACATAAAAGCCGAGTGAGTCAGTTTCAGGGTGGGGGATGTAGGGGAAGGCCGGCTGTCCAGGGAAAGGCCAGCTCTCCGGACACGCCCTCCTGGTCTCAGCTGACACCTGTGCAAACTGTCAACAGCTTGTTGGGAACCTCAGGAAGCGATGTGGAGGCAGATTCTTTAGTGGAAGTGCCTTCTGGATCTGCAGTGCTCTGGCACACAGGCAGGTAGTGGGGTGTGAACAAGGGAGGCTGGTTTTCCCCTCCCCTTGGAGCCCGGCATTTCGAACTCAGGCTGAAACAGCTAGGAAAGTCCTCTTTCCCAGCTGGTGTTTGCAGCGTGGGTCTCAAGGCCGCTCTTCCTCGCCCCTGCGGAGACTAGGCATGTGGCCCACACCTGCTCTTGGCCCTGGGGCCCTGGGGCCCTGAGGCCAGATGAAGCTGGTGCTCAGAGCGGCTGAGCCACATCCAGCTGTGACCCGAGGTTACAAGGAGCCTCTGGGAGGGTGAAGCAGGAACTTCCATGCTCTCCACTGCACAGATGGCTTTGTTCTATTTACAGATCAGGAGTCAATGGCATTTTGCCATTCACTAGTTCAGTAGCCATTAATGCCCATCAGCCCAGTTAAAAAACACACACTTAATTAGGATTTAACAAAGTTTTAAAATGAAGATTTAGTGTAGCTTCCTCACATATATAAATCCTATCTCTTAGACGCGTCTCTGTTTACCTAGATAACTCAGGCAGGGAAAACTCCCTCAGGCTCAGTCAGTGTGATTACCTGCCTCAGTAGACTCTCGTCCTTTCTTTTCTTTTGTAAAAGTTAACCAGGTTATGGCACAAGCTCTTACTTCACTGAACGTCTGCACGACTGATCGCTGGCTGCTTTGCCCCTCTGTTCTTTTCCCTATCATGCAAGCTCATTAACTGTATTCTACCAAATGCAGGTCTACAGCCTCACTGAGCATCAAGTCAGCCACACAAAGACAGAAATGACATGTAAATGCATACCAAGCCCTTTCACGTCCTAATCTTTCAGAGATCATGACAGACCAATTAGAAGCTTGGTAAAATTAATAAAAAGTAGTGGTCATATGCTGAGGCCTGGGAAGTTGGGGTGATACCTATCAGCAGCGCTATTACACTTCCAGATATAAAGTCCAGCTTGGGAGTGTCAGGTGTAAACTCTTTGCACAGGAAAATTCACGCACAAACCAAAGCATGTTTCTGAGGGAGCTTTTTCACTGGGATGGTGAATGGGGTCATGTGATGAGAGAGAATTCAACTGGTAGAAAGCTCTGTCAGAAATGTTAAGAACAATCCCACAGGACTAGCCCTCTCTCATTTTATCCCATCCCAGATTACAGTGGGTCCTGGATCTCTGCTCCTTAGGACAAATGGGCTTGCTCTCTATCTCTATTTCCTTAGTTGCAAAATTAAGGGGTTGGACTAGATACTCCCTGAAATGCTTTCCAGCTGTAATATCTTGAATTCTAAGACAGCCATTCTTTATTTGTTCTCCAACCTCCCCAGACCACCCTGTCTCTACCTCATGTGGTTGCACAAGCCCAGTATGAGAATGAGTCAGCCCATTGAGAGAACATTCTTCCTTAACTATCGGTGTTTCAGCACCACGGAGAGTGACACGTGCACTGAACTACTCTCACCCCACTTGACCTTCAAACCCTTTGAGGGATACGCCTATGTCAGAGTACATTCATAAATATATATATACACACACACAATTATACATTATATTATTGATTATATACTATATATTATTAATATTGTATATTATTAGTCATATAATACTATATATAATATACATTATATAATATATAATATTTGTATTGGCTATAATAACATATATTATTATTTATAATATATAAATATTTATAATTGCATATAATATATATCCAAGAAAAGCCATTAACAGAAATGCAGCAACTTTAATAGACATATCCACCTCTATCTGCTCCCTGAGTCTTAACCCAGTTATCGTGTTATAACAGAAGCATTTTCTTGTGGAGCCAAGCCCAGAGGCCACTGCAGAATACTAGGAGGCAGTGGGCGTAAGCTCCTCCCAACATAGGAGCCTCTTTTATAGTGTCATTGACGGGCGGCTGTCGGGCTGCTTCCTGCTTACCTCTAGGCACAGAAAGCCTGGGACTTCACTGCGGATTATAAAAACGATCAGGAAAGTCTTTCTTTATTGAGCTGAAAGCTGCTTGTTAAGAACAATTCTCCTGCATTCACGTCCAGACTATGACCACTTCTTACCCCTCCATCACCAGCCCCCTGTCCCAGTCACCTCGTGTGTCATCTGGATTGTTGCAATAGCCTCGTGTGTCATCTGGATTGTTGCAATAGCCTCGTAGTCGGTCTTCTGCAGCTGCCTTGCCCTTCAGCCTATTCTTCACAAAGCTTCCCTTTTAAAGGAGTAACCCTTTAAAAACCTGAGTCATATTCATGTCACCTTACTACTTTATACCCTCCGGTGCTCACCATTGTTCTCAAAGTAAAAGTCAGATTCCTTACAATCACCAGAAAGGTCTGTCATGATTTGCCTCTCCTCCACCATCCGTCTCTGACCTCATGCCTCCTCCTCCCTCCCTCCCTCACTCTGCTCCCGCCATGCTAGCCTTTTTTGCTGTCCTCTGACAGCTGCGTACACTCCTGCCTCAGGCGCTTTGCACTTGCTGTTCCCTGTGATGAGAATGCTCTTCCCTCAGATATCTGCATGGTTCATTTTCTCACCTCTTTGCCCAAATGCCACCTTAACAAAGAGGTCTTCCCTGACCATCCTATTTAAGGTCCCATGCACTCCCTACCCCTATTTCACTCTTAGGCAGCAACTGGAAAAAATGCTGGTAAATGTTTAACAACCTGTATGGTGGTGGGAAGCAAGCTTCTGATTTGTGGCATTTGCTGATTTCTGTGATGTAAATAATCCCACCATGGCCAGCTTCAGGCTACCGATGTGAAGTAACTGAAGGCAAAGTTGGGAAAAGCTAACGATCGACTCTCGTCATCTGGCATAAGCCAGCTCAGCACACTCCTGCAGGTAAAGGAGGGAAAGAGGACGCGGCATACTGCTGGGGCTGAGTGTGATGGTGACCATGGGCTTGATTCAGGAGAACCCCAAAGGAAGGACAAACTCATGGGGAAGGAATTTTGCTACAGTAACAGGGAGCATTCAGCTTTACTTCTCTCTTTCTAGATGCTTTTGGAACACCTAAACTTGGATGTTCTGTCCAGTCCTTGAATGCCATACATTAAAAGACAAACCCTTGACTACCCTCCCAAAGCAATATTTACTGATTTTTCTGCTTCTGTCCAGGGCACCACAATTCTCCCCTTCTTTGACCTCTTGTTCTTCTTTGCCTTAGGCATGTACTCCCAGCAGTGCTGACCCTCCAGTCTGATAGGGCCATCATGTCCTGGGATAATTTATCTCCACAGCCCATGAGGACGTAGGAATGCTCCTAGACAGCCACATTCGTCAGGAACTGTCCATTGCTCTTTTCTGTCATCTGCACATATTCCCTACTCCTGCCTTTGAGGGCTCTGGGAGCCACTGAGTCCGTGTCATCCCTGCACAGTGCAGCTGGACTGTGCTGCATTTCCAGGGCCATCTAACACGGTTGCCATGGCCCCAGAATAATTGTTCTCATCCGTCACTTCTGCAGCACGTTGATTTCTTAATCTTTTGGAGGTTATGGATTCTCACTCCAGAAAAATATAGTTGTGCATGTTCCCGCAACATTTTGCATACAACTTAAGAGGTACATGGACCACCCATGAAGCCAATTCGTTGAGTCCGTGGATGTCCATGGCCTCTAGGTTAAGAGTCCTGGACCAGATCATCTCTAATGTCTTCTACCAGCTCTAACACACTGTGTTTACTTTAAGTCTTTTATGCTCCCCCCAGCTTAGGCAGCCTCTGTCTTTCTCTCAGAGAGAGAGAGTTAAATTCTTCTTTCGTAATTGGTCCTCTGCAGTCAAATAATGGCTCGTAATTACCAAATTAATAAAGCCTCTTTATGTTATTCGTAATGTGCTCACAAACAGATGGATATGATTTTGTAAACTGTGTTTCACTGAAGGGTATGACTAATAAGTTAATACACAAAAGCTGAAAATGAGTTATAATATTATTGCAACTTTTCTGTCTTCAGAATGTTTACTTGCAATAATCAAATGCAAGTAAAACACAGCCCCAAATAAGATGCTCAGTCTCATTTTTAAAAAGAGAAATGAGCTGTTGCAGTTGTTTTTAAGCACTGATTTTGGATTTCTTTTTCACTTTGTGGTCTTTAGGATGTAAATATATTACAAAATTCAGCAATTTTGTTAAGAGATTATTTTTACTTATCTTGACTAGGTCCTTCACGCTATAACATTCATGTAGAGACTTCAGTATTATCATCTGCTACTCTAAGACAATTCAGGATTTATTTTTAAAAAAGAACAACCATATAAATAGTCACAGAGAGACCCAGAGACAAGCAGCTACTGGTCATTTACTTCCCGGTTACAGGAAACTGCGAGGTGAAAATACCTGACGCCCTCTGCTCCCTCCTCCCACCCCCCAAAATCCAAGGCCAGCAGGGAACATTGCCTAGGACAAAAGAAAGGCTCCTGGCACACATGGGCTTGTTTATTTGCCTGATATTTATTTTGCATGCCTACTATGTGCCAAGCACTTGAAAAGCAGTTGGGATTCGGAAAGAACAAAGAGATGCAAACACAGGCCCTGATCTCATGGAGCTCACATATGACAGGTGAATACGTAAGGGTAGGTGAGAAACCTGTGAAACTAGTAAAGTACCCTCCTTTACCCCTCGGCATCTGTGCCATCTTGGAGAGTTGAGACAACTGCTGCGTTCCAGAGGAGGGAGGTTCCAGCATCAGCAGTCATGATGGTCTTTTTTTTTTCCCCTTCCAATATCCCAAATGGCTAACAAGTGTGTCAACTCCTAAGGTACTATTACATCCTTATCTTACAAATAAGCTCTAGGAGACATATTGGCCAATGAGGGAAAAAAAAAAAAAAACAGCTCGCACTCCTGGCTTGTCTAGGGAATTAGAAATATGTTTGGTCTGTTTTGTTTCTGGAGCAGTAACAATGCTCAGTTGATTGGGCAAAGAAATGCTATGTACATTAGTTTGGGTCTGCCAAGGAGCAGATGCCAAGATGGGAATAGATGTGCAAGAGATTTCTTGGAGGAGAGGGCAGGGAAGGCAAGGAGAGTTTTCAGTCCACAATAGAGGTCTGATACCTGTAGCAGCAGAGAAGGAGCAAAGGAAGATTGGGTAAGAAGAGTCTCAGACTACAGTAAAATTTCAAGAAAGACTCAAGCCTATGAGGAGTCCTTGAGACAAAATGATTCTTGGAGGATTCCTGCATTTCACAGAATGAGTCTGCCTTAGGACCCTTGCCTGGTGGCTGGAGCACTGGGGGGAGCATGGCCTTGGCATGAGTATAGTGGTGGGTCCGGAGCCCAGCAGCTAGGGACACCAGTCTCCACAGCAGGAGGTCTGAGTGGCGCATTTCCACAGCCACCACGATACGTAGTTCTGTTGACCTTGAGGGAGTCTCTCGCCTGCTGCAAGCTTCCATTGCCATGGTACAAGCTCTGTCCTCGGCTATTAGCTGTTTCAGAGAAGCAGTCTCCACTGGACATCTCAGCAGCAGGACTGGGTCACATCTGACCCCTCTAGAAGCACGAATTCCCCTCTCTTCTCCATACTCAGATTAGACATCCAGAACATTTTTATTCTTTGTTTCTGAGCACATTTCCTGATATTCTGAGTGGGATGGAAATGTCAGCTGCAATGAATGGCTACCCTGGTCTTTTCCAGTCACTAATTTCAAGTCAGTTCTGCGACAAAGTCCTCTGAGTGGCGAGGATATCTGGATGACTGCACAGCCAAGAACAACATTCAATCAAGGGGCGTTGGTTCCCAGAAGCTTCCCTCCCTTTGCCTTATGTTTGGCAAAGAATTTATTTTAAAAACACCTTCCCCAGAGAAACGAACACAGCTTTTGATAGATACCACCTCGACCACATCAGAGACCCTGCAGCCTGGAATTAGAAAAGCTAACACAACCCCCTCTTCTTCGGTGAGCTTATACGGGTGGACTGCTCAGCCCCAGATAGTTCCAAAGTGACTTTATTTGCATCTGGTTTTAGCTTTGCTTAGATTGCCTTACGGGAAGAATGCTGTCCTGCATTCGCCCTCGTTGTGATCAGATATGTTACAGATGTCTGGATCTTCCTCAAACCGTGATATTAGCATGAAGAATCAGGCTGGAGAAGACAGAGACAGGCTCCACACAGTGGTGGTGACTTTCACATTGATTGTGGGCATTTTTCTAGAAAATAATTATTAAAGGACAGACATGGGAACCGTAGAGATAACAATTAGTCATCACTGAGAGTCAGATGGGTTCAGTTTATCAGTCTGTCTGTAAGTTACTCGAAAATTATTTATTTCGTCTCTAGTATTGTGACCCAATAGACATGGTTTCTGTCATGTTGGCTCTTACTGTCTAAGAAAGGAGAGAGTTGCCCAAGCAAGCATTCCAAGCTGACCTCAATGCCTTGGCCAGACCGCTGGTTTAGCAAATATGCTATGCAGGGATTTAACAATGTATTTGACCAAGTATCTCATGACATTCTTGAAGGCAAAACAGAATAGTGTGGGCCGGGTAGTAGCATAGTCCCATTTTATACTTGGGTCCAAAAAATGAACTGTTTAAGCGCAGAGATGAGGACCTGTGGGCCAAGACAAGATTTCTTGGAAGAAACTTGGGGAGTCTGGGAAAGAAGAGCCAGCATGACTCAGCACTTCTCCATAACGTTCCAACTTGCTTCATCGGATGGAGCCTACAGCAGTGTGTGTGTGGGGGGAGGGGTGCGTGGCAACCGGACCTGCCACAACCAGGGGTGCTGGGGTCTGGGGGTCGGCCAGGCCACCTAGGAGAGACCGGCGACTCCATTAAGCGTGGTCTGATCCACAAACATAGACTTTTTATGTCTCAGTCTAATTAGAGGGTTGTTATCAAAACACACGGCTGAATGTTTTTAAAATTGTACTTTCAGGGCCGACCCTGTGGCACAAGGGTTAGGTTCGAGTGCTCCACTTTGGCGGCCTGGGGTTTGCAGGTTTGGATCCCAGGCGTGGACCTACACACCACTCATCAAGCCATGCTGTGGCGGCGTCCCACATATAAGGTAGAGGAAGATGGGTATGGATGTTAGCCCAGGGCCAATCTTCCTCAGGAAAAAGGGGAGGATCGGCAACAGAGGTTAGCTCAGGGCCATCTTCCTCACACACACACACAAAAATTGTACTTTCTTGGCACAACACCCACAGGGAGAGGCCACAAAACACAATACATGTCGAATTAAAGTAAACAACAAGAAACAAGATCTCACAAATGAATTATTTGTTATAATTAACAATTAAAATTAGGTCCAAATGCTTTTATTTTATTGAGAACAACAACAAGAGAAATACTGAGCTACGTAAATTAAGGGCTGCCCAAGTGCCTGTGAATATGCGAAGTGTTTAATATGTGCTGGCTCCTTTACGGCGCCTGCGGCCCGTGAGGCCAGTGCTGCACTTACCCCACTGGCAGGAGACGCTGCGTGTTGACCAAGGCTAAGGAGAGCGAAGTCAGAGCAGGACTCCAGGGCCGCCTGGCTCCAGAGCCTACACCTGCTGGCACACAACAGCACTGCCTCTTGCAAGTAAAATTGTTCTTATAAATAATGATGTGAACATCAACCTTTTAAAAATGAGAAGTGTGTTTTAATCAAATATTTGTGGAATAGAGGAAACATTCCCATCAGGTGAAGCGTCAAGTCGACTCTGTCTGTTTATTTCTGGCATAAGCAGAGAAAGTCTGATTTCACAGACATTGTGGAAAGGTGATGACAAGCAGCTCCTCCATGGTTAGCGATTGTCCGAGACTCTTAACAATGTTCTCTAAAAACCATCAATTGCCTTATTTGTATCCTTCAGTCTCAATTTTTTTTAGAAACCTGAGTCCACAGTTACTTATTTTTCCTTTGTAGAGGTCTGGATTTGTATTGATTTAATTCAGAAAGAGTTTAAGCATAAGACCTGGCTTTTCATTTATGACTTTCTTTTCTTAGAATCTGACCCAAGGGAAGTGGGTTTTTGTGGTGTGTGTACTCAGTGTGTGACAGACCTTTGTGCTCCATCTCTGCTGCCCTCCTGTCGTCCCCATTCTTGCGTCCTCTGCCTGTGGGAGACAAATGCTTAGCTCTGCTCCATGGACCTCGATTTCCTTAAACCAGATATAATAATCTTCCCTTTTGTCAGAGACCCACTTCCCCCACCTTGCTTGCAGCCTACGGTGGCCATGGGATCAATTTTCACAACGAGATATGTGGGTGAAGTCTGCAAGGGGGGTTTTAGGAAAGATTTTGTTTTCAGATAAAAGGACAGACACAAGAGGAAAAGCTTTCTGGAGCCATGCCCTGCCTCCCTTCTACTTGCTTCTTATGTGAACATGTTGCCTGGAAAGGCAGCCTCCATCTTGTGACCCTGAGGCAACACGCTGAAGACACCTGAGCAGAAAACCAGAAACGCCTGGACCCTGGGTCTGGTCACTGAGCAGCTGAACTGAGCCCTCGTTGCCTACCTCCCATCCACTCAGCAGGTAAGAAAACCAAGTTTTTAACTGTGTAAGCCAGTGTTAACCAAGTTTTCTATTTCTGGTATTAAAAGGCTTCCTAACTATTACACATCACAAACATAGGTTACATTTACATGCAAGGTACCCCCATGACACATGTCAACGCAATGTTTACTTGGTCAGTGCTGTCGAGATTAAAAGTCACATGCTTTTGCAATGGTGATTTCTTCATCCTCTTGGGTGCGACAGGCCACTCCAAAAGGCTGGTTATCACATTATAATAGGAACAACTATGTAAATACACTAGAATCTTTCATGTGTATTCGATATGAAATACATTTTAGAAGAACACCTACAGCTGGCGTTGATTTTTCCTCCCAAGATCACCTGTGAAAATCTGAAGGCTCCTGAAGTGGGAAAGGCTGACCCAGCAGGCTCCTCTCTTCCCACCTCAAGCTGTCCCCGTGGCTATGGCTCAGAGCCCGGGCGAGCCTGCTGATCACAGAGTGCGCTGTGCAGAGTGCTCATTAGGGGAATCCAGACACGCTCAGAAAGGCAGTTCCTGAAGGTTGCACTTAAGACGTAAGCTTGAAGCAATGACAGACATAATGCTTGTGAGTTCTCAACGGTCGTTTAATGAAGGCCCCCATGACACCTCAGAGGTGCTCCAGACCAGACCACATGGCCCAGGAGGGAATGGGTGGGTGATGCAGACCTAGGATGATGAAAGGACCAGGACACGGGCTGCTTCCTTCTCGCCCCTGGGGAAGGCTTTCAGTGACTCCCCAGTGAAGGAGGATTAGAAGTTAGCGTCAGAGCTGAATTACTTGTTAGTTGCTGTTAGACACAGTCATGCTTAGTAAATTCTTGAGCAAAAGTACATTCACCTCCTTTTACAGAGTATGGGGTTAGCCATTTTCAATTAATCATCTTTTTCTCCTTTGTAAGCTTTCAAGTGAAGGAGCCCCTTCAGGGTGATATCTGGAATGTGGGACCCCGTTGATGATTTTAGTCCGAACTCTCTTCCCTAGAGTGAGCAGAAACATCCCCTCCTCCCTCCTGTTTAGTGGGTGATGTTTATAAAGCACCTCCCAGAGTCGCTCCGGTAACACCCACAGATAATGGCTTTCTCTCCCTACTGGGACAGAATTCTTTCTCTGCACTGCTTATATTTCCCATGAGTAACTGTCATTGTCATTAATGAGGAGGGTGATGGTCACACCAGGTTCATCTCTGGTCAGATCCGACCTTAACATGGGAGCAAACTGTGGGGAAGAGAATAATAAAGTTCTTCCAGAGAGACCGACCTGAGGAGCGTCTGGTGCACCGGGGATAATTAGCCTGGGCTAAAGAAGTCTCAGAAGAAACCTGTCTGATGGACATCTTTAGCTCCATGAGGGCTGTCATGGTGAAGAGGGCTTTGACCTGTTCTGTCTGGGCCCCAGAGGGTGGAAATAGGATCGATGAGTGAAAGCACCACAGAACTTATTTTCTATGTCCGCCTGCTCCATGGTGTGGTTCTCAGGACCCCCCGGGCTAACATGATGGACTGCTGACAATGTGGGCTTGGAAATTTAGGAGACATGGAAACCAGGCAGATTCGTGTTCTAGCCCAAATAAGACTATGAAGATTTCACCAAGATTTTATAAGCCACAAACTTGAACCCTGCTCATAATCCACCCCCTGTCCTCACCATGACCTGTGACAGAAGGGACAGGAGAAGTCCCTAAGCCTTGCTTGTCTGGGGCCCTGTCTCAGCCTTGACTGCCAAAGATTTGTAACGCTAACACAAGGCTCAGCGCTATGCTTTGAAGAAGCAAAAACCCCGAATATTACATACGCTTGGACTGGTTCCGGGGGGGCCGGGGTGTTTGCCGGAAATAACAATGTTATTTTAAAGCAATTTGTTGGAGGTAATAGAAAAAAAAAAAACTAGGGAAGCCATCACGTAAATATGAGGATATTCATAGCAATTCAGAACCACGAGCCTTGAAGAAGTGCTGTGAGCAGAGGGGATGTGAATGCTTTCCTCCAGGCTGAGTTATTATCCCTCCTTGTTGTTGACATGAGGCCTGTGGATTCTGGAGGTTACGCCCCCCTCCCACACGTTTTCTTTCTCTCCACCAGAAGTCTTTCTCTGCTCTGCTTCACTGCTGGGTGTTCTTCCTCCTTGAGGCCCAGAGATCCCCAATAGCCCTCACCCCACCACCGGGGCTTAGAGGAGCACTAATGGCTCACAACGAGAGAGGAGGTAGCGCTCTTATGAGGACGGGGTGGTGACGGAGGAGGCAACCTTGTGTCCTGAGATCCCCGGGGACCCCACTGCCCCTCCCTCTGAGCAGTATCTGAGCACCATCCTGGCGCCTATGAAGAAAAACAAGGTGAAACCTTCCCCCCAAGGGAAGCCTAGGAGTTTATTTAAGATCCTAATGAACATAACCTCGTACATAGAGTCCTAGAACACAATACTAATGATAATAATAATAATAAAGGGGACTACAGTCAGAGAGTAACTTTTTCATTAACAGCTTTATTGAGGCATAATTTTCATAGCATAAAATCACCCATTTTAAATCTACAATTCAATAATTTTCAGTAAGGTTACAGTTATGCAACCATCACCACAATCGATCTAATTTTGTATGATTTCCATCACCCCCAAAAGAAATCTCATGTCCATTTACAATCACGCCCCATCTCCACCCCCAGCCCCAGGCAACCTCTCATCCACTTTCTGTCTCTATGGGTTTGCCTATGCAAGACATTTTATAAAAATGGACTCATACTATCTGTATGACTTCTTTCACTGAGCATAAAATTTTTGAGTTTCATCCATGTTGTAGCATGTATCAGTACTTCATTCCCTTTTATTGCCAAGTACTGTTCCATTGTATGGCTAGACCCATATTTTGTTTATCCATTCATCAATTGATGGACATTTGGGCTGTTTCCACTTTTTGCCTGTTGTGAATAATGCTGCTATGAACATTCTTATACAACAATTTTGAATTTTAAGGGTTTATCGGAAACATCATCCTATCTTTCTTCCAATGGGCTAAAAAATGGTTATGAGGATCCGGATTCTTCCATCTGAGGTTACCACTTGAACCTGTTTCCTTCCCCATGTCTTCCTTCACGTCTGCCCTTGCCTATTCTTTTGCAGCATCATCCAGTAACAAACTGCCTGCTCATTTTCCAGAAGGCTTTATGGAATCCACCAGCATACCTCTTTAAAATATCTCATGTCAGGCTGCACTCCAACTCCCCAAATGTTCTAATCCACTTCCTTTCATTCTGTCCTAAGATCTCCATCCAACCCCCTCTGCCCTGGCCTTGTGAGGCAGAGTATAAAGATCTGTTTTCAGGACATGGAGACACAAAATAAGGGCCTGGTTCTTAGTGATTTTTAGGTGCAAAAAGATTCTGGATAGGGACAACCATTAGGTAAAACCAGGCACACCTTCTCTAAGGGTTTGCTCTTTAGCTAACTCAGTCGCTTGAATTATCCCAGCAACTGTGGTTGGGAGTAGAAGATTCGATTCTACTTTAGGAAAAAAATCACTAATTTAAACTTGAAATGAGTTGAAAACTGAGCAATACTGCTATAAAAAGAGTGAGTGTAAAAACATTTCCCCTTTTATTCAGATCTCAAAATATAGTACATATTCACGCCTTGTATTTCCTACAAAGAAAGGTAAGATTTTCATTTACCCCAATGAAGACCTAGCTCATAATATCCAACTGGTGAACTTCATGGCCTTGACACTTCAGGAAATTGGACTCCAACAGCTAAAGGAAAGACTGGTTTTTTATTTCATGCCTTGGCATATATACATGTATGCATGTGCAAAAAATATCAAAAATTCCTCAAAATGAGCACAATTATTGACCTTTTTTCTTAAGGAAGGATTCCTTCAAGTCCTCTAAACAGAACAACCTATTCAGCCTACAGCCTCAGGGATGATCTTCAGGGTTCCTCACCTACGTATGGAAGGAAGAGGTTAGATACATTTGTGGACAGAGCTCAAAAGTGGAGGAACAGCCTGTGCAGAGTCCCTGTGACCTGACCCAGGACACTTCCTCCCAGGTCGTCTTTGTCCTTTTAGGATTTCCATTTCCAGGAGTCAGCGAGTATGTCCCAGAAGGTGAGTTTTCCAGCAACCCTCCAGAGCCCAGTTCCTCCCCAAAAAGGGAGCAGTGTCCCCAAAGCCCTTATTTCTTTAATTAGCTCATTCAAGGGATGAGGCTGGTTATTAACAGTCAGTTTCTCCTTTTCAGTATTTCTAGGGCTGGAGACTTTCGTGAGCACTGACAAGGGCGGGAACAGAGTCTAATTTTTCCATCTAATCCTGCCCCACCCCCTTTGCAGCAAGGGTGCGCCCATAATCAAGATCATTTACTACAGGAGTTTAACTTCCCGTATTACAGCCTGAGGGATGATCCTGCGGGAGCTCGGGATAGCCACCCCATAATATGCCGCTTTGCCGTAAGGATTATTCTGAGCTGAAAGAGTTAAGAATCAGCAGATACAGGAGGAGTTCTCTGCCTTCCTCTTTTCTGGCTAAAAGCAGAGCATAAATTTCCCTGGTGAAGGTGTCTCCTCCCCACTTTCCCATATCAGGAAGCAGAGAGCACTCATCGCTGGAGACGAAGAGTCGACACCAGGCACAAGTTGGCACAAACAGACCTAAATAACCCTTATCTTCTATTAATTCCCCCAAATATTTCCAAGTGACTTCCCCACAATCTATTGTCCTTTGAGGCCCCAAACCCCTTCCCTTTGTTAAAATGGTGCATAAGCCCCCAAGTCCAGCCGTTTCTTTGAGTTTCACTTCTTTTCTGTGAACTTCCGTGCACGTAAAATACTAATAAAAGTTCTATGCCTTTTCTCTTGTTACCCTTTTATTCCTTTAAGTCACAGGCCTCCATTTACTGAACCTAAGAGGCTAGAGGAAAAGTTTTTCCTCCTGGACAATTTCCAGTCTAGATTCTGAGCATTTGTTGCTCAGGCCAGTGTAGCACCTGTGCAAAGGTGTGTCCAACCTGCGTGCCTCTTCAAAGGTCTCCTCCAGAGAGTTTTTCAGTGATATGACACATACAGTGACCTGAGCCCCTCCACAGGGCCCCATCCTGTGTGAAGGAGTCCTTTAAATTCTACTTTAAAGTGTCCAGATTTTTCTGCCTCAATCTGAGTCGACTCTGCCATAATTCAGTCCAAACTGCACAGCTCTCAGGAAGCATCGCTCTTGTTTTGGTAGCTGCGGCCCATCAGGGGTCCTGTGGAGTAACCTAAAGGAATACAGATATTATTATCTCTTGTGACATGGGAGTCAGAAAATCCCCTTCTAAAAATATATATAAATTGTTGAACTATCATATTTTCCCAAATCTGGCATAGTTTTCCTTCATCCCATGACTGTTTATAATAACAGTGTTACTCTACAGCAATTAGTCTGGACAATAGAAAAACAACAAACAAAAAGAAAAAGGCTGCCGTTCCACAGATGTGTGGGCAGCTGTAATTGTGCAGCACTCTCCTGCCTTGAGAAATTAGAGTCAGATAATGAGGGAGGGAGGTAGAATATTTGAGAATTTTTTGCTTGGCTGAGTTACTAAACGTCTTGAAGGGATTATTTGGCTTCTTCATCATTGTTAACATTATTCCTCAACAATGTGGGTCCAGAAAAGTGTGAACCACGTACCAGTCAGAGGTGCCCTTTTAGTAAAGTTGGGTCTGGGGGGCTCGTGACTTTCCATCAGCCGTGGTTGTTAGAGAGGGAATGATTGAACCTCAAGTCGCCGGCATGCGAGCTGGTGACGGGAGAGAGCACAGTCGGTGGCTGCATGGGGAGCTTTGCGGGCTGGCTGATGTCTGCGGGCTTCTGAAGCCCCGGCTTCCGGGGCCCTATTGAGCCTCAGGTGGCAGAAGGAAGACAGATGGGAACGGTCAACGTGTTGACTCCACTTGCTGTTCATTCTCCGAGTTCTCCAGGGAATTCAGTGTGTTTTTCCTCAGCCTCATTGATTGTGCAATTCTGGTTTCTTATAATAAACTGCAATCTCAACAAAAAATATTGATGGAACAATTTTTGTCCCAACCCTCTGATCAGGCTCTGCTAGAAACTCCATGTTTTATTCCAGCCTGCCTTTTATTGCCTAATGAAGAGGATTTGCTTTGGGAAGACACAGACCGTCGTTTTTGATTTGATTTTAAGAATTCTAGGCGGTTTCATTTCTGTCCCAGGAGTTTGACTGTTCTCTGACTTAATCATGCTTCAGAAAAGGAGCTCTGTGAATTTATTCTGTAAAGTGTTTCTAAAGCTTTCAGGCTGTAGTCAATGAATAGCTGAAATTCAGAATAATGCAAACATCTTTTCTCTCATTCCATTGACCAAAGGCCTGTGTGAAGATTATCATCTGATTGACTGAGACAAAAACACATTAATTGTCCCCAAACTAAGGTTGGGATGGCACCGTGGACCTGGCAGCCCTTTTGGGAAGAGAGTGAAGAACCCCTGCTCTGTGCCTTTCTCTGGTCACGTGTCACATTTCTAGGCAAAGGAGAAGCGTTGCCTGGACAATGTGATCCTTTCCCCCGGGGCCTCCCTCCTCCTTCAGTTCTGGCTCCCCAGGGTCTCTTGGACGCATCCCTGGGCTGCCTCTGTCCAGGCTGCAGCCCTCCTGAGCAAAGGCGTTTTTGGGGAATACTGGCTTGGATGATAAGCCAAAGGGTCTGTTTATTTTGCCTGAAGGGACTTGGGGGAGGGAACAGGGGCATCTTAATCTGCTTTTAAGACGAGCACTTGGTTATTTGTTTTCCCAGGAGATCTGACTGGAGAGGGCCGGTTAATCCTAAAACAGGAGCGATTTATTTTTTATTTATTTATTTTTTTTAAAGATTTTATTTATTCATTTTTTTCCCCCCAAAGCCCCAGTAGATAGTTGTATGTCATAGGTTCACATCCTTCTAGTTGCTGTACGTGGGACTCGGCCTCGGGTTGGACGGAGAAGTGCTGCCTTGGGGCGTGCCCGGGATCCAAACCCCGGCCGCCAGCATCAGAGCGCGCGCACTTAACCGCTAAGCCACGGAGCCGGCCTTAGATGAAGTATTAGGAAGAACTTTCAGATGGAGATATTGAACTGCCTCTCTCATGAAGCGGAGTTTTCCCAGGAGAAAGAGACAGTCCAATGCTGTCTTGAGGTGGGGAGATGGACTATGTCACCATTTGAATTGACTTCTGGCTGGAGAGCTCTGTGATTTCTTTCCAGATATGGTTTCTATTTTTGGAGCAGCAGAAAGATTTGATTTCAAAGACAGACAGGAAAACTGCGTGTGAGTGAACCTCTGGGGCAGGGACTCTTCACCTGAGTTCCCTGGCCTCTAACAATGGGCATCAGTGGCCTATGCTCTCCGAAACTCGGTGTGAAATTGTGTCTCTGTGGGCATTTGGGGGAGAACGTTCATCGCAAGGGAGTCCATCGTTAATGAACAAAACCCAAAAGAAAACTCGTGCAGAGTCATTGCTCCAAGAGAAGAGTTTGTTCAGTGAGGTTGATAAACTCCGCTGACCCCGCTGTTCCTCTGGAACCTTTGCCATGTGGTGGGAAGATGAGGAAGATGGCTGGCGGGGAGTGGGACAGGGCCCCCTTCGCTGATGGAGGGCCGAGGTGCAGGTGCCTCAACCCTTGCTCATTCACTCATTTGTTCAACAGATCTTTATTGAGCACCTACTGCATGCCAGGCCCCGTTCCAGGCATTGCAGATAGAGCGATGAACAAACAGATGAGATTCCTGTCTTTATGAAATATGCATCTGGGGACGTGGCAGATAATAAACAACAACCACACATGGGTATATTATATCATGGAGCCTGGTGAGGGGGACTCACCGTGTGGAGGAGAGGAGCAGGGTGGTGGAAGGTGGGCAATTTCCACTATAACAGACAGCCAATCTCAAAGTGAAGGTGTCATTCAATCAAAAACTTGAAGGAGATGAAGGAGTTAGCTTTGAAGATGTCTTGTATCTGGGGGAAGAACATTCCAGCAGAAGGAACAGGCAGTATGTTCCTAAGATGGAAGGGTAAGAGATGTTTGATGAATAGCAAAAAGGCCAGGAGGGCTGGAGCAGAGAGAGAAGGGGAGGGAGGAGAAGAAGAGGTGACGGGGGTGGGGGCGGGAGGCAGAACATGTAGGGCCTGGTGGTCCATTAGAAAAACTGACTCTGAGTGAGATGGTGGCTCACTGACAGGTTTTGAGGAGAGGAGGTACGCAGTCTGACATGCACTTGATTGGATCAGTCAGGCTGTTGTGTTAGGGTAGACGATAGGGAGCAAGGCAGAAACAGGGAGGCCAGGAGGACGTGGTCCAGAGGAGCGGTGGTGACTTGGACCAGGTGGCAGCAGTGGGAGCCGTGACAAGACTCAGGATTCTGGGTGTATTTTGAAGGGAGAGCCAATAGCTTTTCTTTGTGGATTGGGTGTAGGACATGGGTCAACCCTTCTCAGCTTCTCCTCTGTGTGCCTCCTCTTCACCGTGCTGGGTGGACACCATCTCAGCCCTGTCTCTGCCCCAGGTTGGCCCATGGTCCACATCTGTGCTGTCCACACAGTAGCCACCAGCCACACGTGGCTATTGAGCACTTAAATGTGCCTAGTCCAAATTGAGATGTGCTTTAGTGTGCAATACATACTAGATTTTGAAGATTTACACAAAAAAGTAAAGTATTTCATTCATAATTTAAAAAATGTTGATTACATGTTCAAATGATAATATTTTGGATATATTGGGTTAAATAAAATATATTATTAAAATCAATTTCCTATCTTTCTTTTTACTTTCTTAATCAGCAAGTAGAAAATTTAAAATTGCATATATAGCTCACATTATATTCTAGATTTCAATTGGACAGCACTGGTCTAGGAGATATTTGAGAGACCAATGGTTACATTTGAATCAAGAGTCCCTCTCGGCTCGTTTTTTCAAGAATGGAGAAGCTGACTTGAAACTCTTGCCTAAGAGTAATAAAGGACCATCAATTTACAAAATACTTGCCTGTAGAACCTCACATGCTGTTTTCTTTGAAAAAAATGAGCTATTTGCTCATGTGCAGAAACCCTGAGGTTGGCCCATCCAAACCTCAACAAGCAATGACTGGTGCTGCCTTGTAGGTGCCCTTGAGAGGTCACCGCTCCAGACTGAGTCCCCCCATCAGCAGCAGCAACGCACCATTAACCCCCCCAGCGGAGATTCCTTAGACCCAACACCATGAGCTCCAACTTGAAACATCACTTGGTGTTGACCTAATGCCTTCCCGTGATGCCGTTGGAAGATGGCTGGATGGCATCTGAGCAGCTCTGTTAACACGGGCACAGGCTGGAGCTGTGCGTTTCTGAATCCTTTTTCCCACTTACCTTGTTGCTTAGAGAGACTTGCATACACATTCTTCTCTATTCTACAGAGAGGGTAACGCTGAATGCTGTGATTGGTAGAAATGGTTTTAACCCATTGAGTCAGAACCTCGGAGGAGGGAGACTGGGGACTCACATTTTTACCAAGCTCTCAGGTGACGTTTATGCTCCTGAAGTCAGAGAGCTGCTGTAGAGAAAGGGCAGCAGTTCCCTCTGTCAGTCAAGAGGCTTACGCTCGGCAGCTTTGTTTCTTTCAGGCTTAGTCTAACGTGTCCTAAATTATTATACACACATGTATATATGCTTGTGTGTGTGTATTACGAGAGAGAGAGAAGAGAGGGCGATCTAACAATGGAAGATCAATATGAGTGCCCGTAACAACAAAACCCTCAACCTATTTTCATTTTCTGGGAGGAAAATTCCACACTGAGTCACAGGCAGGCAGCTCTGGGCAGCTCCCACCTCGCCAGCACAGACTCTTCCGGCTTCTCCTCCTCCTCCTGACTGCCCCCTGGAGCTGCCCAAGGGTGCAGGAGGAGGATCCACTCATGTAGGGGGTCCCTTTTAAAGCTCTTGTCTCCTTCCCTCTCCCCGAGGACCCTCCCCCAAGTCCTGCCAATTTCTTTCCAGTTCTTTGTGTCTGCAGCCCAAAACATCTTTGGGGGATAGGAAACTGTCCACTCTCTGAGTGTGGTCACAGGGAATCCAATCCCACCCACTGTCCTCCTGCTGGGCAGCAAGGCCGGGACCACAGCCAACACAGCACAACAGCACAAGGCATGTGCTTCCCCTGCTCTGACCAGACCACTCCCTGCTGCTCCCCCATCTCCCTGCTCGCTTCCTTCAGATCTAGAGTCTGCAAGAGAGACGTGACTCGACTTTCTGTGGTGAAATTGACCCACGGAGCCAAGTTCCCAAAGTTGGTTTGTTTACCTGGATTGCATTTTTCAAGAAACAAAGTAATTCACGGGGGGTCCTGAGGGCCTTCTTAACCAGGAGGGCCTGAATTGGAGGACTGTTCTGCCTGCCTGTTTCGGTTCTGTGTGCTGAAAACGATGTTCGTATGTGGTCTGAGTGTGACTTGAGAACAGGGACACGTCTCCCTGAGCCCGAGGAGATGGAAGCCATTCCCACTGGTGGTGGGGTGGGGGGTGGGTGAGGGTCAGGAAAGGGTGGGAAGGGGTGGGGGGGCACTCTGGCTCAGCGGGGAGGGGAGCCAAGTGCTCCTGAGGCCCAGGAACCCCACTGTTCTCTGTACTGCAGAAGAGGGGCTTGCAGCCTGGATGTATTTTCAATGGGGGACAAAGTACAGAGGAAGGGGCTTCTCCTGGGACCCTGAAGCCATTCATTCACAAGACGAGGGTTTGTAGATGGGACATGGCCCACATTTTCTTTCTTTCCATTGCAGCCTTCCCCATCAACTAGCTCAAGACCGGTACGTGAAACATTTCACGTTTTGAGAGATTATCCTGCTTTTAGCATTTCTGACAGGCATCCTGCGAGTCCTTCTGGAGTGGCAACCCGTCCCTTTCTTCTGTTATGCAAATGCGCTCACCCTGCTTTCGTTGTCAGGGAGAGGATCAGAGATGAAAGACGTCCCTCCTAACCAAGCTCTTCTGTCACTGGTGTATTAGAAATACTGTGAAGCATCCAAGGGGAGACAGGCTTATGAGCGTGCTCCTGGTTACAAACACACCATTTCTTTCCCCCTTCCTAGCCTGTCTGGGTTTGCACTGCTCTCCTGCAGAGGCCCTCTCACCGCTGTCGCTTTGGCTTAGGTCGGGTTCATTTGTATTTCTGAGCTCTCTGACTTTTCATATTTGACCTTTGCTGAGACAGAAAGCCTTCGGGAAAGCTGGCCTGTCAGGGGAGAGGATGGATGGCATGGGGCTGGCGTCAGGACAGCGGTTTCTTACCCACAGCATCTGCATCAGGTTAATTTGTAGCGATGATACCAAATTTAAACTGCATAAGATTAGGATATTTCTCAGAACCAAACCATGTGTTTTGTTTTGGTTTTTCTGCCTTTAAAGGCTAAAGCAGGATTTTCAAGACTTGTGGAAGAGAAGAGGTTGGGGAAGAGACAGATGTGCTGGCAGATCACCAGAGCGTGGAGTTAATTACGTCTCTTGTACAAATCTGTCAATATTTTTCTTCTCACTTTAAATCCACACTCGCTCTCCTTGTCTGTATTGATGATATTAACCCATTGTGACCCTTGAGAGGAGGCAGGGCTTTATCTGGGGAGAGAAATACAAACACAAAATAAGCAGGGCTACCACAGCAGAGTGGGGCTCACACACAATCACTCTGAAAATTCTGGCTGGATGGGAGGTTGGTGAGAAGGCAAGAAACTGCTGACTCATCACTGTTTTCCCGTGAGGAGCCCTGTCCTTGGCTCGTGTTTATGGAATCTCAGGGCTGAAGGGGAGCCTCAAGGACTCCCCTGCCCCCATCTTTCCCCCCCTCACGCCCTCAGCAAGCGTCTTTCTCGGCCCGCTTGGCCCACCGGACCTGGGACCCTCTGTGCTGCTGGACGGGGCTCCATTTGAGGGGAGATCTGTCCTCCTGGAGCTTCCACCCTCTGGGCCTGGTCTCTCAGGGCTCCAAGGAGATGGGGATTACTCATCTCTGGAGCCTGTGACCACCAGGCCTCACGTCGGGCCAGAAAGGGCGGCCTTTTAACCTGCCTGGCTCACAGGGGACAGGCCGGTTCCTCGGCCTTAAGCCCCCAACGCAGTGGCGTCCGCAATGGGGAGGCTGAGCCACAGCCCGCATTAGCATCGTCTACACCCCTGCCCCGCCAAGTGCCGAGCACGCAGCAGCGGCCGCAGCAGCCCCTGGAGCTTACTGGAAATGAGGGAGCTGGAGTCCCGCCGCGGACCTGCGGAATCGGACTCTGCGTTTTAACAAGGTCCACTGAGCAGAACCCGCGTCTGCACGTTCGTCTGCACATCCTCACTTGCCCGTGAGGCTTGCGAAGGGCACTGGCTGACCCTGACCCCTGTGCCTGACTTGGGGCCCCAGAATGTTGGTGCACAGCATCGCTGGGAACTAGTGACCTCGTCCAGGGAAACTGGACTTCCACAGCGGAGGCAGTGCTTTCAAGGTGGACGCCTCGAAGAACGGCAAAGACTTCAGGTGAGTGCTCTGAGGACGTCCCCTTGAGGAGGTGACCTTGGAGGAGCCCTGAGACTCGCCCCCAAGACTGGGAGACAAGCTCAGGAAGCCTCCCGCCCTCCCCCTCGCAGGCCCTCAGGCCTATCTGCTGGGAAGAGATCCAGCGAGATGACTAAGGGCTCTGTCAGATTCTGGAGCCTCTGTCAAGTTCCCAAGCTTGTTGTTATTGTTCTCAGTCTCTATTTACTCCTGTAATTTGTTTCAAAAAAGATTAATAGTAGTGAAACCACTTTTTGGGCTGACTTCCCAAAGACGGCAGGAAGCAGGGAAGCGGCCAGTCCACGTCACCCACAGCCCAGCCTGCGGAGAGAGGGGCCCGGGAGCAGAGGGGCTGGTGTCAGTGCAGAGACAGGGAAAAGGGGTCGGGAGCCCAAGGAAGGGGCCCGCGAAGGCCTGGACCATGCCTCAGTGTTGAAGGGGCAGGAGGACCACGCTGCTGACCTCTCTGTTCCCATCCCGGGGGCCTAGTGAGTTATGGTTAAACACATTCCACGAGGGATTGGAAGGTGTGCAGTATAGTCATGGAAGCCATGGCGCTCACCATGCCACCTCGGTAAACCCCTTAACCTCTCCTTGTTTCGTTTTCCCACCTGGAAAGGTAGATTGTGATGGGCACGGACTTGATGGCGCGCTGTGAGGATTAATGAGAATGTACCAGTGGCGAGCATGGTGGCCTCCTCCCAGCGTCCATTCCACCCCAGCTGCTGAAGGCTCTAAACCCCACCTCCTCCACAGAGATTTGTTAGGGGTGGGAAGGTGTGAGCGGATGTCCGTCTCTCCTGTTGGACACACACGCGGAAGCACTCAGCCCTGACTCTACAGCGTTCTTCTAATGGCACCTACAAACAGAAGGGCAGAGAGACAGATGGACCTTTGGGCCTCTGCTGATACCGTCAAGCCTCTGCATGAGCCAGTCCTAAGAGCTGTCGATCTCTGGACTCCACGTTATGTGACCCAACACGTTCCCTTATTGTTTACCTCCACTGAAATAGAGTTTTATGATACTCGCAGCTGGAAGTAGCCACACGGACGCAAAGCTGTATGTAAAGTGCTCAGCGTGAAGCCCGGCACATAGTAAGACCTTGAAAATCGTTAGCACTTCTTCTAATTGTTATTACAGACAGTGTACAAGACACATACAGACCTCTGCTGCAAACAGCATCAGCCCAGAATGGGTACAAAGGATAAGACATCTCCTTCTCGAAGGTTGAAAACCATGTAGCAATCTCCTGGAGCCACTCAACGGGAAAGGGTTTCCTCTTTCTCCCCACCCTGCCCCCACTGCATCCCCTTTCACTTACAGGAAAATCTCTGAGAAAACCAGCCGATTGAAAGGAATTAGTGAACATTCATCAGCATGGATTCCCAAGCTGTGCCCCAGCCTCAAGACAGCTTCAGGCCCTCCCCTCCCTGGTCTTCATATTCATACGATGGGAAGAAGGGTAGTGTGCCAGCCGTGGGACAGGGGCTAGACCAAATGGTATCTTTCTGTTTGTTTCTTTTCATTTTGAGAAGCTTAAAAAAGATGGGAAAAAACGAAGAACAATATAACAAGTACTCATGTTGTTGCATTTACTTCCTTTAATAAAATAAAAATTACAGAAAATAGTTTGAAGACTCTGAACAATCCCTTTTTCAGCTGATGAGTATGAATATGAATGAGTTTGATTCATATATATATTTCTTTTTTGTGAGGAAGATCAGCCCTGAGCTAACATCCATGCTAATCCTCCTCTTTTTGCTGAGGGAGACTGGCTCTGAGCTAACATCTATTGCCAATCCTCCTCCTATTTTTTTTCCCCCCAAAGCCCCAGTAGATCGTTGTATGTCAAAGTTGCACATCCTTCTAGTTGCTGCATGTGGCACGCGGCCTCAGCATGGCCGGAGAAGCGGTGCGTCGGTGCGCGCCCGGGATCCCAACCCGGGCCGCCAGTAGTGGAGCGAGCACTTAACCACTAAGCCACGGGGCCGGCCCCTTGAGTCATATTTTTACAGCCTATTTTTATTCATGAATTCATGAACAGAATATATTATTTTATCTGTTTTAAAAATTTGCATACATGGTAGGTTATAATGTAGCTCTGAAGCTGGCTCTTTCCATTGAGCAGTACGTTTTGACTTACCCGTGTTGATACACGCAGATCTAGTTCATTATTTGTATTCAGAGTGGAGTTTCAACATATACGTATAAGAGATTTTATTTATCCATTATCTCATTAGTGGACACGGTTATTTTCAATTTTTTTGCCATCAGAATTGTGGTAGCAATGAACATCCTTGTACATGACCCATATCTTTAAATCTCTTTCACACTGAAATCTAACTTGAAGCCTAATGCACAAAACATTTAAGTCATCAACACATATTAATTAAGCCTAGTTGGTAGTAGACTAAAAAATTGGACCAGAGAATCTTAATTAGTAGCCCCAGACTTGCACAGAGACACGGTCTCTGGCTAAGGAGCTGTCAGCACAGTTGGGAGTATATACATGTAGCCAAGAAAACAGAGCTCCCAATGCAAGTAGGAGATGCTGGCACCAAATTAGAAGTACAGCCTGGTGCTATTAGAATTTAGAAGATATGAGTTTACAGTAGAATGTTATTCTGGATCTTGAAGGATGAGTAGAATTTCAGCTGGAAAAGTGGGGAGGTTATTCAAGGCAGGTCAATGATGTGAGCAAAGGTGATGAGGTGGGAGAACCATGAAGTCCAGGCTCCAGGGGAAGAGAGACACCAGGACTCCAGCTCCCATGAGGAGTTACAAATTGGATTGGTGAGATTCAGGACAATGCTAGGACCATACTTGGGTGGTGGGATATAGCAATTTTAAAAAGTTGGTGCACTTGGGTGTGGCTCGCTCTTCTATCTTTTCTCTCCACGTGGCTGGATGGGAAGACCAGGGATCACTGCGGAGTGGGAGGAGCCCTCTTGCTTGCTTCCTTTTCTCTCTGGCCATGCGTATTTGGGTTCTCTGCCTTATTTGCATTGGGTTAGTGGCTGGTGCTACGCTTTAACTTTGGGCTTAGAGGAGGAAGAGGCCCTTTATAGGCCTTGGGCCTTACCCCCAGTTCCAGCCCAGTTTACCAGTCAGTGCTGAAGATTGGGTAGACAAGTTGACAGAGAAATTTTGTGTAGAAGATAAAAGAAATTGATTTGAAAGGGTAGGTTTTGAGCAGATTGTGCTGGACAGTGAATGCCAGACTGTGGAGTTCTGACTGATTCTCAAGGACAGTTAGGTGCTCCTCAAGGATTTTTGAGCAAGAGAATATGGGATCAAGGGATGCTCTAGGAAGACCAGTCTGAATTAGAGGGGAGTGAGTGAAGAGGCTGTGGAAGAAGTTCAAATGTGTTATGATCTGAAATTCCATTTCTGGAAGTGGCAGTGGAACTAAAAAAAAAGGAACTGCTGTGAGAATTTTCAAGACCTGTTGAATAATTGGATATGGAAGAGGATGGAAAGAAACGTGATTGAGATATTTTTAGTCTAGATAACGGATAATTGGTCAAAAGAAAGAGAAGGGGATCTGGGATTGATTGTTGTGGATCTGAGCCATTCACGTTTCAATCAGGTGACGGCATCCGTTAGGCTATGAGAAACGTGAGCCTGGGCCGAGAGGAGAGATGAGGAGGTGTGGGTACCAGTGAATGGAGAAATGTCTGCAGTGTTGCCTAGAATACTCCACCTAAGAATAGCTGCACCTATTGATTGCTGGCTATATGTCTGTCAGCCACCATTCTAAGCCCCTTACATATACCAATTCATTTAATCCTCACAGCAACCCTAGGAGGTGGGTACTGTTGTTAGTCCAATCTCACAGATGAAGAAACTGAGGCTCAGAGAGGGCAAGTACTTGGCCAAGGTCCCAAAGCTGTAGGGAAGTGGTTGATCAGGGCTGCAGACTTGGGTAGTCTGACCTGAGAATCTGCTCCAAACCACACTCCAATCCCTCAGTCCTCAGGCAGCTTTGCAAATGCACACAGCATTGTCACAAGCATCGGACAATTCACTGCTGCTGAATGTCACTGTCTTTTCTGGAAGATATTAAAAAGTAGGAGAGCAAGAAAACTCAATTATTTTAAAGATTACTCAAAGAAAATGAGCCCTTCTTATGATTGGTGCAGGTGATAGGTAGTTGAAAGGGTTAAAAGAAGTTATTTTGTGGTTATTATTTCTTCTTCTTGAAATAGCCGTTAAAAGCCCTCTTTCTCCCTGCAGACCTGGGGCGGGTGAGATGGTACCTTAGAGTGCACCCCACACGCCTGCATTTTCCTGCCAAGGTCTGTTTGCGTACCTCTCAGACCGTGAGGCCCTGCAGGGCTGGGTACTTCCTGGCACCTGTTTAGGAGCTTAATACGTTTTATTGAATAAAGGAATAAATAAATAACACAGCACCTACACATGTGCTATAGCATATCCCAAACCTTGGATACGTGTCAGGGAAAGTTTCCTACACTTGATGGTATCCAAGCTGAGTCCTGAAGGATGAGTTCGGTCTAGCTGTGAACAGCCAGGGGAAAGGGTTTCTGGGCAGAGGGACCAGTTTAAGCCAGAGAGAGCACGGTATGCTCAGGGAGCTGTCACCTGTCAGCGTGGCTGGAGGGGAGAGCAAGGAGGGAGGCAGGACATGAAAACAAAGAGGCACACAGGGGCCATGCTGCAGAAGATTTATGTACCTTGAGAAGAGTTTGGACTTGATCCTGAGGACAATGAGAGCCATCGAAGACTTTTTTTTTTTGCCTATTGATATTTTTTCTTTTCCAGATGTATAAAAATTGAGGAATAGCATACATATGGTAGAGTGCACAAATCTAAAGTTAGGGGGACCAACCATCCCGGTTTCCCCAGGACAGGACTTTTAGTTTAACACCAGGACAATTCCAGGTAATCCGGGACAAGTTAGTCATCTCAGTTAAGTGATTGCTCAATTTTATGGACGTAGATCCAGGTACCATCTCCCAGATCAAGCCCTGGAAAGCCTCCTCATGCCTCGCGTCAGTCAATACTCCTCTCCTGAAGTAACCACTACCCAACATCTCTCACCATACATTAATTTTGCCTTGTTTTGAACTTTATGTAAATAGAATTATTCAGTATTCAGTCCTCTTTTGAGTCTAGCTTTTTTCATTCAACTGTATGTCTGTGAGACTCATCCTCATTATTGCTATAGGTTGTTCCTTTTCATTGCTGTGATATTGCATTGTGAGAATATATCTCAATTTGTTCTCAATTCATTCATCTGTTCATCTGTTAGTGGGCGTGCGGATCTAGTCCAGATTTTGGCGATTGTGAGCATACTTTGGTGAGCATGGGCACTCATGGCTTTCGGGTAATCATCCGGGAGAGGATTCTAGGGTTAGGGGAGCACATAAGTTTGGCTTTAGTAGCAACTGCAAAACTGTTTCCCAAAGTCTTTGTACCATTTTCCACTTCTAGCAACAATTTCAGGAGTTTTTGCTTCTCCACACTCTCATCAACGCCTGGTATTGTCTCTCTTTTTAATTTTAGCCATTCCAGTGGGTGTGAAGTCATATCTCATGGTTTTAATTTTCATTTCCCCAATGACAAATGATGTTGAGAATCTTCTTATTGGCCATTAATATATACTTTGCTAGTGTCTGTTCCAGTCTTTTGCTCATTTAGAAAATTGTATTGTTTGCTTTTTATTGATGGTAAGGAGTTATTTATATATTCTGGATACAAGTCCTTTGTGAGATATGTGTCTTGCAAATATTTTCTCCTGATCTGTGACTCCCTTTTTCACTTTCTTAATAGAGTCTTTTAAAGAGCAAAAGGCAGAGTTCTAATTTTGAGACACAATTTATCAATTTTTTTCCTGTGGTATTTTTTGTGCCTTGTTTAAGAAATTATTGCTAAACCCATGGATGTGAAAATATTCATTTTCTTCTAGAAGTTTTGTTTTCTCTTTTGCCTTTATATCTATGATCTATCTCAAACAAATTTTTGTTACTGTGTGCAATAGAGGTTGAGATTCATTGTTTTATCCCATGTAGATATCATGTAGTTTCCACACAATTTGTTGGAATTACCCATTGAATTATCTTGGAGCCTTTGTCAGAAATTGATTGACTATATACGTGTGGGTCTGTTTATGGACTCTAATATGTTCTGTTGCTCTATTTATCTATCCTTATGCCGATACCGCACTGAAGTGATTTCTGTAATTTTATAGTAAGTCTTAAAATCAGGTAATGTTAAGTCTTCCATATTTGTTCCTTTTGTTTTCAAAATTGTGTTGGCTCGTCTATATGCTGTGTGTGTCTATATAAATTTTAGAATTTTGGCAATTCCTATTAAAAAAAAACCTGGGGAAAATTGGCATCTTAAGGATATTGAGTCTTCCAACCCATGATCTTTTTATATCCATCCATTTATTGAGGACTTTAACAATTTCTCTCAGTAATGTTTTGTAGATTTTGGTATAGAATCTGATGTCAGATGTATTCCTACACATTTTTTTTTTTATGCTACTGTAAAATGGCATTTAAAAACTTTTTAAACTTCTAATTGCTTGTTGCTAGTATGTACAAGTGATTTCTATATGCTGACCCTGTGTAGAGTGATATTGCTAAATTATTTATTAATTTTAATAGTTTTAGATTGATTCTTTTGAATTATTTATGTAAATTATCATCTAGTCTGTAAATAATGCCCGTTTTATTTCTTCCTTTCCGATCTTTAGACCTCCGTTTAGCTCAGCTCCTTGTCCTGGCTTGGGCCTCCAGCGTCACACTGAAGGGTTGTGAGGAAAGTGCACGTCTCTGTCTTGTGGCTGAACTCAGGGGGAAGCACGTACTATTTTGCCATCAAGTATAACTTATGATGTAGAACATTTCCTTTTATTCCCAGTTTGCTAAGAATTTTTATTTTTGTCAAGAATTGGTGTTGAATTTTGTCAAATGCTTTTCTTACACGTGTTGAGATGATTATATGATTTTTCTCCTCTGTTCTATTAATATAGCAAATTACAGTGATTGACTTTTGAACGTTAAATCAAACTTACATTCCTGGAATATAGCCATCATGTGTTGTCTTTTTTATATATTGATGGATTTAATTTATTAAAGTTTTTTTTAGGATTTTTGCATCTATGCTTATAAGTAAGATTGATCTGTAATTTTCCTTTCTTGAAATGTTGTTGTCAGGTATTGGAATCACCTGATGAAAGTAATGCTGGTTTTATAAAATGAGTTGTGAATTATTTATTTATTTTTTTCTGGAAGAGTTTATGTAAGATTAGTATTATTTCTTCCATAAATATTTGGAAGAATTCACTAGTGAAGCAATTTGAGCCTGGAGTTTTCTATGTAAGAATGTTTTAAATTAGAAATCCAAATTATTTAATAGATGTAGAGAGACTCTACTTGTGTAATTCTACTGTGTTAATTTTAAGAAATTGTGCTTTTCAAGAACTTGTTCATTTCTTCTAAATTGTTAAATTTACTGGCATAAATATGTATACTTAAAATTAAATATATCAGCACTTAAACAGTAATTGTAAATATAATAAACACCAAATTAAAGACAAAGATTTTCAATATTTATTAAAAAATAAAAAACAATTATTTTCTGAAAGACAAACTTTACATACAAAGATTGAAAAGGAAAATAACCCCTCTATTTTCTCTATACACTGAACACTTCTGGCCACCCAACATATGGGTTCCTTCCCACACCAACCAATTCTCCAATGCCAGCTGAGTGTCCTATAATTCAATTCCGTTCTGACACTCTCTACCTGGAGGTAGCCTCAGATGCCACAAGTTAAGGGCTCAGTCCAAGACTGCCCCCCACTTCAGACGCCAATCACAGGTAGCGGGTCCCCAGTTTACTCACCCTTCTGTACAACTTGGCTACAAACTAGAGGTTCCCATGACCCCCTCCTCAGGTTTGATAATTTGCTATAATGGCTCACAGAACTCAAGGAAAGACTGACTTAAATTTGCCAGTTTATTATATAGTATAAAGGATGCAATAAATGATACAAATGAACACTCAGATGAAGAGGTTCATAGGGTGAGCACAGGAGCTTCTGTCCCATGGATTTGGGACGTGCCACCCTCCTGGCATGTGGATATATTCGTCAGCTCCAGAAGCTCTCTGAACCCCATACTTTAGGAATTTTTAGGGAGGCTTCATCACATAGGCATGATCAATTATTAAGTTAATTTCCAGCTCCTCTGTCCTTCCTGGAGAATGTGGGCTGGGGCTGAAAGTTCCAAGCTTCTAATCGTGGCTTGGTCTTTTTGGTGACCAGCCCCATCCAAGAGTCCACCAAGATTCACATTTTTAGAGCAAAAGACACTCCTGTCACCCAGGAAATTCCAAGGGATGCAGAACTCTGTGTCAGGAAGAGGGGTAAAAGACCAAATATTAGAACAAAAGATGCTCCTAGCATCCCTGTTACTCAGGAGATTACAGGGGTTTTAGGAGCAATGCGTCAGAAACCAGGGGTAGAGACATATATATATATATATATATATATATATATATATATATATATATATATATATTTCTTATTATTTCACAAGGACATACAAAGATTAAAAGTAAAAGGATGGACAGAGGTACACTATGCAAACCAAAGACTGGTGTGGGCACATTAATTTCAGACAAAAAGACTTCAGTCTAAAAGTATTGCTAGACATAGACTGCTGGAAAGATTAATAAAATTAATAACTCTCTAGCTAGACTAATGCAGCAAAAAAAAAGAGAGAAAACACAAATTTTATTATGACAAAAGGGTCAATTCAACAGGAAGATTCTAAATTGTGTGAATTGAATAACAGCTTCAAAATATGTAAAGCAAAAGTTGACAGACTAAGAAGAGAAAGAGACAAATGCATGATCATAACTGAAGATTTTGATATAACTCTCTCAGTAACTGATAGAACAAGTAGACAAAAAGATCATTAAGGAAATAGAAGCTTGAACAATGTAATTAAACAACTTGAGCCAGTTGAAAACCGTGACAAATTCAGAACATATTCACCTACTGGTGGAACTTTACTAAATACCACATGTTGGGCTATAAAGTAAAGAGACATCATTATAGATCCCACAGACATTCAAAGAAAATAAGAGTACATTAGGAAAATTTTATGCCAAGAAATCTGACAATTTAGAAGACTTATTTTTAAATATGGAGTAACATGGTCAGACTTTCATTTCGGAGAGATTACTCTGGCCGCAGTGTGGAGAATGGATTGGATGGGGGCAAGACCAGAGACACTGAGGATGTGAGGGGCCTATTGCAACAATCTAGGCAAAGATAATGATGACCTAGCTAAGGAAGCGGTGGTAGGGAGACGGAAGAAGGGATCAAATGAAAGAGCGAGTAAGAAAGGAGAGCTGAGAGCCAGTGATTATGTGACACTGCCAAGCCAGGGTGCTCTCCACCAGATCCAGCAGCCCAGGCCTCCCCTCGTTATATGACTTGCTCTGTCTGTTGCATCTGATATCAGCATAACCATCTTCATATCTGCCTTTTTGAGCCACCACAATGGCCAGATTCTTCCAAGAAGAACTTATTGATGTAAAATTTTATAAGATTAAGCTGAACCCTCATGAATTTCCTTAGTTTGGCTCAAAGTTACATACAGTAGGAGACGGCTATTCCAAAAATCAATACACTTTCCTCTTAAAATGGATCTGGGTTCTGTGTCATAGTGGCATTGGCAACCTGCTGGGCTTTAGCACCTTCTTCCTGGGATGGGCAGGCCCAGGTTTGGTGAAAATGGCTTCTTCAGGCCACTTCAATCCCCTTTGTTGAAAGCAAAGGATATGGGAAGCCTGGCACCCTGGATCCATCTGGTTTGCTTTTAGCTCCTCCTCTGAACTATACAACTGTCAAATGTTGGAACTAGAAGGAATTACAGAAACCATTTAACATAACCCACATATTTTGGAGAGGAAGAATCAAGGCTCGGAGAAGTCAAGTGACTTGAAGAGTCATCAGCCGCTTTCCCACCGATCCGGAACTAGAGTCCGGGTCTTCCCGTGCTCTCTCCTCTGCACCAGCACCTCTGCACCAGGGCATGGAGATCCAACCATCTATTCTTACCACTTTATGTTTTATCAACTTCAGTTTTTGCTCCAAATGACCATTTCTCGTTCAAAGCCCCTTCTCTGCTCACATCCCGTGTTGGCTCTTCATCACTGAAGTCTCCTGCTGAAGGGAGCCCAGAACCTGCGCTGTGCACAGCAGAGAAGAGGTGCTTGGAGGGATTTCAACGACCCAGGCAGGGAAGGGCCTTCCTCTTTCTGCTGCTTTTAGGTGCCTAAAGTTTCTAAAAGGCAAAGCTTTTGATTACACAAGGAGAGTTAAGGCCCACAGTGCAAATGCCCCTGGGAAGGAAAATGTGGTGGCTTCAGGTGACACTGAAAGCAAATAACAGACGTTGGAGCCCTTCCTGGAAGCACTCGGTGCTAGTCAGAGGGGAGACAGTGCCAAAGAGCACTAGGGTCCTCAGGGAGGACAGAGGGATGCTGCTTGCACTAGAAGAAGGGAAGGAAGGGTGTGTGTGTGTGTGTGTGTGTGCGCACACGTGCACGCACGCGTGCACCACAGGTGTTGTGGGTGGAAGTAGGAGCTTCCAAGGACAAACTGTTTCTACAGCGACAACTCTGCATCACAGCGCCGTCCTGCCTTGACCCCATCGCCAGGCCAAGGTGCCCGCATCCCAATCCTGGGCCTGCATGTCTGAAATACTTCCATCCCAGTGGCCCCCACCAAGGAGTGTGTGGCAGGGGAATGTTTTCAAGCCAGTGACACTCCGTCAGCAGTGCACTGGAGATGGATCCCCAGATTAACAGCAACTTAGCCTTGTGCCTGCCCCCTGCCCCGACCTCCACACGCAGGCAGACACAATGCTTCCATCCTCTGGGTTAGTCCTGGCAATGGCCCTGGCAGGGTGGGCACTAGGCCATGACTGAGTCTTCAAGGGCTGCCCAGGTTCTTTGCTCTCTCCTCTGGGAGAGTCTTCCACAGAAGCAGGGAGCCAGGCTGAGGACCAGCTGCACAGTCTTGCCCAGGGCCTTTTCTGGGAATCTGTAGCTTGGCAGCTGGATGTTGAAAGGGATCTAATTACGTGGAAAAAAAGCAATTGCATCCAAAGTTGGGGGCAGTGGTTTGCTGGTACATAAAAATGAGAAGAGAAACTCCTCGGTAACAAAGGACTTCCCTTCCAGGAGCCGCCTTGGGCCATCCTACTCCCAGGACCTGCTCTGCGCTGGGCGGCAGCTGGTGCCGGGGCCACGTGAGAGTAGCGGGCCCTTGGCAGTCCAGCCCTGAGCACCAGATGAATCAGCACAGGAGGGGCCCAGGGTTCTGTCTCGTCACCCTCTTCTCTAGTCTGTTCTGTGTCGTGAGAAAGACAGAGCCTGTGGGAAGAAGGCCAGGAGATGAAAACCCATTCAGGTGTGTGTGTGTGGTGCGGGGGTGTGTGTACCTTGGGCGGGGGGATACTTGTAATGTTGGCGGATTTTATTTTAGGCAATGGACTGTAGCAAACACATTCTCTTTGCTGGCTCTCTTCTCGCACACTGACACATCCGGGTGTGCTCGCGCTCACACACTTCCCCTGCAAAGGAAACTGCTCTTCTTTTCGCTGAGTGTCAATCTGAGGGCCTTCCGGTGCCTCTGTTCAATATCTTATTCTCCTGAGATCCACGAGGAAAGGTTCAGGTATACCCTCAGAGCGTGAGAGGCTGCAGAGGAGCTGGCACATCTTCCTCCCCTCCCCTCTCTGCTCCTTCAGTGGCCTCCAGGGGGCTATGAAGGAGAAGAGGAAGAGGCAGTCTAGGGGGCTGAGGGCTGGATGTAGTGTGCATTCAGGGGTCAGGCCAGGCAAACTAAGTGGCTGAAGCTCTGCCTGGAAGGAGAGGCTGAGTCAACAGCCTAGGCCAAGGTAAGAGGGTCAAGGTGAGAGGGTAGCTGGGAGAGGACAGCTGTGGCTGGTTTACCTTCCAGGAGAAAGTCCTGCAGGCAGGCCAAAATGGTGGCATCTTCGGAAATGGTCTTCCGCATCACCATTGTCCACTCTTGGCCTTTACGTGGCATTCCAACTCCCCTTCCCCTCTGCCAGAATCCAGCAAAATGGCTGTCAGGAAATCAATTATGTCCAACCTAGTACAAGTTTAAGCCAATGTATTCTCTTTCCCAGAGTCATTTGCATTGTAAGCCTTGGCCCCACTGCAAAATAAAAGCCATTTCACCATATAAAGGACTAACATCAGCCCACAGAGGGGAGAGAAATTTCAGGGCAGGAGTGTCTTCCAGACTTTGGAACTTTAGCTTCCTTCCAACTCCAGTATTGCTCAGGAGAAGAACAGGAGCCTGCTTCCAAGGCTCGATTGCTCCAGTTGGAAACCTCTCCTCCACTTGCCTTCGCCCGTACCTGAGGTTTTCACGGTTCGTCTTTTAAGGTTAGAGCATTTCCCTGCAAAGCCACGGTTTCCTGAACTGTTCCCGAGGGCAGGAGCAATACAGCGACTGGACAAGGGACATCATATGAATTTTCACATCACGGTTACAGCTCAGACCAGACAGGATACAAAACAAGTTCATTTGATGTGCAGGAGAGGAAAGAAGCACGACGTGGTAGAAAGGGGCTTAAATTTCAGGTCAGAAGACCTGAATCCGTTAATAGCTATGTGGTCTTGAATAAATAGCTTATCTTTTATATCCTCATCTGTAAAAGGAAAGGCCAGCTGTTTTTCACAGGATGGTGGTGAGACTCCGAGAGAGAGAGAATGTGAAAGAATTCTTCAAGTTCCAAGTCCTACAAAAACGTAAGTTTCCGTAACATTTGAATTTGCAAGACATAACTCCTTCTTTTTGCTGAGGGGTCCCTCCAAGGCGCTGGTCCGCGCCTCTAGAGAAATACATTGTCTATTAGCCTGCAAAACCACGGATTGCAGCTTCCTTAGGCACTTCAAGCTGTTGTCCAGCAGCAGGATCTAGAGGTTTCCATGCGTGCTGGGCCTAGGCTTGGATAACGGCCCCTTCACAATAAATGGGAACTGTATTTGCTTTACATCAGGACCTGGAACTAAGTCTCGACTTCTTTTTAGAGCCTTCCAGTCACTGAAAGTGGTAAAGGAGCCCAAGAGTCAATGTTTTTAATAAATCAAGTCATGGACTCTGCCTGATGTCATTTTGATAAATCGAGTTTCCTTACAGCCTGAAAATGAGGCTGCTGGCCCCATCTTGCTCTAGGTTTCACAAAGCCAGACTTTCCATCTTAGGTGAGCATGTAATATGCTGGACTGCCTCTCAGCTTTATGGAGTGTATCCAAAATGGTCCAGGCTGCCGTGCTTAGTCTCAAACTGCAGCATCACTGGTCACCTCATCCTCTGTCTACTTGGCAACATTTGCGTCTCATTTGAGAAGGAAAGCCTGTTCATGTGGTCAGGCAAGAAGCCCTGAAGCCATCCCATATGGAGTCTGGCTTTAACAGCAGAAAATGAAGAACAGCTTTCAAGCCAATTGACTGCATGCAGAACTCAGAACACGTGAGAGTGGCCAGAGTCACAAGGTCAGATCGCAAACAGAGATGTGTGCAGGGAACATTCCAGCTTCTCCTTCCTTTGACCTTGGCACCAGCCGTGGTACTAAGACAAGTCAGTGATCTTTTGCTCCATCCTCCGTTTCCTTCTTTCCTTCATCTCTGTGCCACCCTGTTTCCAGAGAGTTGGGGGCGGGTGCCAGGTCTCCTATAGTCTCATTGCTGCCTGAGTGCTGGAGACCAGAGCAGCAGGCTCCCAAAGTCTGGGCAAAGACTCCACTCATGTTAGAATGGCAACCAGGCCTTAATCTTCTGAAAGATGCCCCATGGGCCACGAGCTAGACAGAAGCTTGGGTCTGTGGGGCTGAGCTCCCTAAGCTAAGAGCACTCTGCCCGTGCTCCCAGATTTCTAGCGCAAGTCTGGAGAGCAGAGGTGGAGACCCTTTTCCAGAGAAGAAAACTGAGTAATGCTTTGCCCCCAGTTCCTTTCAGGACAGTGAAGACCCCAGACCTGCATGCTTTGGCATGGCCCCAGGCTGCGTGTTGTTCCGAATGGAACTCCTCAGCCCTCTCTCTACGGCTTCCTGGGAGGCTTCCTTAGAGACTCAGATGAGAGAGGACACAGGGGTAAAGGAGGGCCACCTGTCCCAGTAGAACAGCCATGAAATAAGGTCCGGCTGCTCCAGGATCTGCCTTTCTGCACGGTAACCAGCTCCAACAAGCGACATCGGAAAAAGTGTACTGAAGCCCATCATCCATTTGTACCTTAATAAAGTGCTGGAACTAAGGTGCTGAAGAGAGTGCCAGCCGGTCTCGGAGGATGAGAGACGACAGAACAGAGGTAGAGATGTAAGTGTTTTTAGGGGTGGAGGGGACAGAAGCAGCAGAAATCTATCTATTTATTTATTTATACATATATACATGTGTATGTATAAATTGTTCCAAATTTAATTGATTCACTTGTTCATTCAAATATTTATTGAGTGCCTGCTGTGTTCCAGACATTGTGAGCAAAACCAGAAACAAACACTGCCCTAGTGGAGCTCACAGTCTGCCGGGGGCACTGAATATTAGCCACCTAACCACACAAATAGCCCAAAGATGATAAACTGTGATAAGCACAACGCAGGACACAGGGAGATCCCCGGTATGGGTGCAGGTGTCAGGGTGCACCAGCTAGTGAGAGCTGACTGTTATATTTCCAGGAATGTGATAAGCCAGTTGTTAAATGAGCCACTAGTAAAAATTAAATTATATAAACTTATAATTAAGTAACATGTTAAAAACAAGATAAATATTTAAAACTCATTACTTCCTAATTATTTTACATTTCACTATTCTCTATGCTCTGGAGGCTATTTATGTCTCCATATACTGTAGAATGATCTCTCCCTGTGTGTCTGTTCCCAACTCCATGTTCAGTGACATCGTGTCGGTAGCTTGAACTTCGCCATGATGGGAGTATTTATACCACAGAAATCGGCAAACGCTACAAATCGGTGCCCTTTTTGTCCCAGAGAGCTGGTTGTTCAGCATTGTCCAGCCCCTCACGGCATGAGCCCCTACGGCAGAGAGCAGTCATCCACCCTGGAGGCGGAGGTGCGGAGTGGTGAGCGGGGAAGTCGGAGCAGATGCGAGCAGCTCTATGTCCACACTTATTCTTAGCTTTGCCTGTAAAACACAGCCATCGTTTTGTTCACAGGGGCAATTTGCTCAACGAAAACCCCGCATGTCCAACCTTCTTTGGGGTTGGAACCACACGACCCAGTGCGGGCCTCTGGGGAGGCCTTGCTCCTTGCTGTGGGCACTGCCCTTTCCTCCTGATTTCTTGCTCTTCTTCCTGTCTAGAATGATGGCTGGAGGTGGAACAGCCAATCATACCACGCAGGGACCAGGAGGATGAAACCTCCTCAGAATGGCCAGGAGGAGAGTCAGAGGGAGCCAGGACGTGCATGACACTCTGGGGCCGGCAGCCCCTCGGACCACCGCTTCTGAACTTCTTCTTGGGTGGAAAACAATTCCTATTTGGTTCACCCCCTCAGCTGGGTCTCTTTCCATGCAGGCAAATGCAATCTCTTGCTAAGACAGAGACAGAGACTTCCCTTCAGAAGTGATGTTTGTGCTGATTTGACAGGAAGGGACAGGAGCTAAGCTTCAGCTAAATGGAGTGTTCACTCTGTGCCAAGGACGCAGGTCTGCTGTGCTGCACAGCTCGCATGTTGGCTCCCCTGAGCTCTCGGCCTCTCCCTGCTAAAGATGCCTGGAATTATCCAGGTGGAAGGGATACCGTGAGGAGGTGGCTAAAGCAATGGCAGTTTTGTCTTGTCCCAGGGGTCTCACTTCACGGACCACTTGCGGTGGTGGTGGCGTCCACACGGCCGCTGGAAGATGAATTCAGGCGGTGATCAGCCAGCCTACACAGCAGCACCCTTTCTCCCTCCCGCTCCCCACCCTAGTCCACCAACAGCTTCAAATCTTGTTTCCAAATCCTCAGCTCCCGGCAAACTAGCCTCCCCAAGCTGCTTTGCCAGGGGGCAAAATTCTGTATTTGAATTTTGAATTCAAATACAGAAAATCTTCACTTAAAAAAAAAAAGACTTCAACCGTTTGCCAGGGTTTTCTGTGTCCTGCTTACAGAGCTTTCCTAGGAAAGAGACTCGTCTCTATAGAAACTGCCACGTCACAGGGCTCTGCACAGCAGCTCTGAGACAGGCTGCTTCCTCCAGAGCAGGCTTCCTCAGAGCCTCCACGGAAGCGTGTGCCTGGGGACTGGGGAGAGGGCCTGGGGTCACTGTGGCTTTAAACCAATCTCTTTCCCCTTTCCCCACCCTCTGCACTGTAAACAGATGGAGGAGGCAATTCCAGTAATAAGGAGCATTTCTCTCTGTATTTCCACTCTTCTTCTCACCCGTGGAGAGATTAGGTTCCTACCATACCCACTCATGCACGCGCAGACACGCACACACATATACACACACACACACACACACTCTGTTCCAGTTAGATAAGTGGCAGCTTAAACAGAGCGCATTTGGTGGAACACTCAGGGATCCATCTTGTTTATGAGGACTTGAGGATAACTCAGACCGATGTCCCAAAAAGCCCTTGGGTCAACCCAAGGCAAGTTCACGCTGAGGGAGTGTGGGGTGTGGGACCCTCTTCCTTATCTTAGAGAGGAATGCAAGGTCATCTAGGCAAAATTATTATCCTCCTACGCTGAAATACAAGTGGTCCTTGCCTTATAAATAGGTGATTATATAGCGTATCATCAAAATCAGGACATCTGAGAGGAGCTCTCAGTAATTATACCTGGAGAGCAGCCACACACCAAGACAGTCAGGGCAAACCAGGCCTTCCACCAACCACTTATCACTTAGGAATATGTGCTTTACACACAGCACACACAAGAGAATGGCTTCCTGCACCCTGTTCTCCCCTGAAGGCCCTGCTGCTCCAGAAAATTGAGAAATTTGGAAAACCGGAAGCTTTTGAAAACCATGTGGGTTCAGAAGTGAAGAAAGGAATGATGTGGAAGGACTAGAAGACAGATTCTCGAGAAGAAAGACCCTTTATAGACAGCATTCCACACGTGCATCTGGGGATGACACCACCAGCAGTGCATGAGGGCGCCTGTTTCCACATGCCTCGCCAACACATCTTCTTCAATCATTTAAGCCGTTGTCTCTCCACATGTTCTTCAGAACTAAGTCATTTTTCTTAGGTCCGGCCCCTCCTGCTCGGTTCACAGCCAGCCTTTTGTCTCCTCACACGCTCGGTGCTGCCTTGATGAAGACAAACACAAGAGTGTGGATCACCTTAGGCTGGGTGAGAAGAAGGTGCCAGAGCGCGGGAGGGAAGGAGCTGGCTCCTGTGACAGGCTGTACGATCCCGTAAGGCAGATCCCACCTACCGACCTCCTTTGTCAGAAATTCTGGCCTGTTCATGCTCATTAGTTTTTCCAAGCAAACTTGAGCAGCAGCTAATTACTTCCAATTTTTTTTTTCCCTAAAGTATTGTTTTGAGGTATTAACATAAAGGCTAACTTAGGGGAAAATGACATCTTTATGTTGTTCAGTCTTCCTGTTTTCTCACGTAAGAAATTGGTTTACCTTTCCATTTCCTTTGTCTTCTTTTCTGTTAGAATTTTTTTTTAATACAAATTCTTGGACCACAACTCTGGACAATCTGATTCAGCGTGCTTAGAACTGGGCCATGAAAAGAACATGGGGCCAGAGGGAAAAAGGCCAGGCACTCGGAGGACGAGCTCCACACAGCTTATCCCACATCGTGAGATTACAGCTCATCTCACAGCTGAGAGTCTGCCTCACCTCCTAAAGTTGGGAGGCAAATATTTTTCCTAAATTGCATATTAATAATCGTGGGTAAAGCAGCCTTTTATATGTTGAACCGGGAAGCTGGCCAAGACTGTTGACGTGGAGAGAGACTGGGCTCGGGCTCTGAGGACGTGGCTTAGAGATCTGGCTGTGCCGCTCGCTAGCTCCAAAACTTGACTTAGTTTCTCTCTCTCTTTTCCCCCATCTGTAATGGATTAATAATACTTCCTACCTATCAAATGAAATCACATGTCCATTTACATTTCAACAAGCTGTAAAACATGATACAAAAGTGAGATGTCAGTGTTGCAACTTTTTTCTAATGGGAGAGTATAAATTACAAACCTCTGACCTGTAGCTCTTGAAATCCCACATGCCCTGGAGCGCGGGAGTCTCACAGACTGCAGGAATTCATGCCCATGGCCCCACGAGCTGGAAGAAAGAAAAGCCATCATGGCGAGGTATCTTTACGGGGAGCAAGTGGAGGAGGACTGCCTGGGTGCCCAGCTGACTCAGTTTAGTGGCACAGTGCTGGGAATCCCAGAGCAAGAGAGCTTCAGCCCAGTGTTGTCAAGAGCAATACCTGTGTGGGGTGCTGTGTTATTTAAATGAAATTCACTCGTGGAAAACTAAAGCTCAGACTCTTGCAAAAATGACATCTCCCCACATCCCTCACTTATTGAACGGCTCAATAAATGAACCCCAGCGTTCGGCAATCCAAAGTTCTACATTCTGCTAATTGCTGGGCATGTGAGCCTCATTTCAAACTCTTCTGGTGGGGAAAGTATCTCCCCAGCCCACCAGGGGCACATCCAAATGATTCGCAAGAAATGGGAAGTGTCTGGTGACTGGGTACCAACAAGTGCTACGTGTGATGCTCCACAGCCAAGAGGCTCAGCGATGGACTGACTCCACTGGATTCCTGGGGAGTTCGAGGGAGAGGCGGTGGGCTCCTCATAGACCAGCCACAAATGTGAGCAGTCTCCTTCTCTACGTCCCCTCTAGCTTCACCTCCTTGGTCCCAGGACGATTTATATCGTATTTGTGAAGGGTCCTTAAAGCTATTCTTCAACCCTTCTTTCTCTTTAAAACCTCTCCTATCCTGCCTGTCTCTTCCGGAAAAGCTAAAAATTTAATTTATTTTTGCTTAAAAAGAATCACCTCCACAACTATAAGTTTATTCACGTTTTTTGAAAGTCCTAACAGTGTTATGTGACAAAACCACAAAAGTGTTCACGTTCTTTGACCTATTAATCCTTCCCTTGGGAAATGGTCCCAAGACAGCAACTCAAAAGAAGAAAAAGGAGAAGAAAAATACTACATGTAAAAAGACACTTATAGGAAAATATTGGACAATGTCCAACGATAGGGTCAAATAAACTTTGCTGAATTTATGAGATAAAATAGCACACAACTTCAAGGAGAAAAGGGAAGAGTTTGTAGAAACATTTTAAATTGCTTGTAATCAGTGAAAAACGAAGACTACAAAACAGTATACGTATTATGACTGTGATTCTATAAGGACTGTTCATAAATGGAAATGTTCGGAAGAGAACAGACAGAGGAGAGAGCACGATTCCCACCGAGCTGCTTTAAAAACAGGCACAAAAAAGAAAGATGCCTTCACTGGCTCCTTCCTACCTTTGCAGCCTATTCCAGAATATTGTTAGAGGAAAGGAAGATTTTGCATCAAATAACATTAAAATTTTTATTTGCTAAAGACTAAATGTGAGTTTTCGACAGCTTCCCAGTTGCCACTCCATCCAACCACCCCAGCTACCACTAAAATAGGATTGTTCTGTGGCATCCTAGAAACACTGCACAGGTGGTATCCAATAAAGTTATTTTTATAACTTTTAAAAGTGGCGACTCAATTTCCCTAAAGCAGGGCCCCTCCTTAGGCTTGGGAGTGGGGGGAGGGGTGTAGCACAGCCCTTGTTTATGTATTTAAAACTTTTTAACTAAAATGTTCTTTTACTAAATTGTCGTTAACACTGTTCTGAAATTTTGGCAAACCGTGGACTGCAACCACACCGTGAATCAAAAGCACGGACGGGCTGTACCAGTTTGCTGGAACTCAAACATAAATAGTTCATTTGTTGAGCTGTGGACCTAACTTTTAAAAAAATAAGTAAACTGTTTTAAATCGGAACAAGACCTACTTAATAATAAAACAGGACAGAAGCATTAAAATATTCTATCAAAGGCAAGGATGCATTGTTCTATTCAAGTTCCCACACTTAAATCATCATTTTCTTCCTAACTTCTTGGTGAATTCACATCTCTTCTGCTCCAGGCCGGGGGCTGGGATGTTGTACTGTACTCACCGCCTGCCAGGGAGCGTTTGTCTAAGTGCTTTATGTGGATCAGCTCATTTAATTACCCCAATAACCCTAAGATGTAGGTAGGATATTACCCTCCCCTGCTATGGATGTGAATCGAGGCCCAGAGAGGTCACACTGCCGGTGAGCAGCTGAGCCAGCAGTCCAGCAGGCCCTCTGCCCTCGAGTGCATGTTCTCCCCATGCAGAGAAGTCACCTGTGTCAAGTCAGTGTCCTCAGCTGTGACCGGTAGCGGCCGGGCCCAGGCCTGCAGGGGAGGGTCCAGGACAGGAGGGTGGTGCTGCTGGCAGGACCACGCCAGGCGAGGAACCAGAAGACCCTCGGCCTGGCCCACCCAGTGGGACACATGAGCCTATCTGGGCCTCACTCACCTTGTTCTTAAGCAAAATGCTTGCCCGTCTGGGCTCACAGGCTTGTTGCGAAGACAAATTTTGTGAAAGAGTTTACCAAATTATAAACTCTGCATACATCAAGTATTATTTTTTCCCAAAGTTAAAATTTCCAAAGACCTGAATTTCAATGGAAATGCTGAAATGTATCACAAACCTTGCAGCCTTCTCTAAGAGTTTAAAGCTTCGTCTGGATGGCTCGGTTTCAAGTTGTTTATAAAGCACTCTTTGCCCAACACTGAAGGCCCCTGGTCTTAGGTCTGCCTCTTGCTCCCGTTCATCATCCCGACAGGACAACACAGGGGAGCAGAGCTGGGGAGTCTCCATTCTTCTCCGCCTTCCTGCTTCCCCTGCCAACCTCCCTGCTTTAGAATTGCTCTCTAGGCTTCTGTGGACCGGAAATAGGAAACCACCTGTCAGCATCGTGCCTACGACCAGAGAGCAAGGAGTTTCAGGTGAGGGCCGCGGCGTCCCTCTTCTGATTAAAGCTCACAAGCTTCATGTTTAGATTTACTCATGTGACTGTATTTTCCTGGTGCACTGCCCTGAGCCAAAGGTTGATATAAGGACCCAGGTGAGTGAGGTGGATTACGGGCCTGGTCTAGATCTACACTGAGTACGTGGATTTTCTCAAGATTATTTTTAAAGGCTTATAATCAAATCCTCACTTATCTACCATCTCGCTATGAATTCTGAAAATCAGAAGACAATTTTGAGGTGTGACTGTACCCTGTCCCTCCTTCCTTGGGCATGGCCTCCTCCCCTCCTTGGGGGCTGGTCATAGCAGCCTCGTTCGTCCTCTGTGGGCCCCTCAGGCCACAGTTGACAGATCCAGGCTTTGTCCCTGGAGATCCCTGCACGTGTGTGCTGGGAGGCGTGACACGTGTGTTCACTGGAGCACTGTTTGTAATAGCAAAAGAACTGAAGGTGATCTAAATGTGTGCCACCAGGAGAGTGGGTAACAAACCGTGGGATACTTATTGACGCAGTAGAATATCATACAGCAGTTAAAGCGAATGAACTAGGTCTACATGGACTAGCACAGTTATATTTCAAAAAACATAATTTGAGCAAAAACGCAAGTTGTGGAAGAATAAAAAAAGCAAGCTGTAGTATAGTACCACTTATCTGAAACTTAAAGGTGTGTAAACAGGGTCGTATTTTGTTGATAGACACGCATTTGTAGTGTAGGATACAGACATGCATGGGGACACTGAACACAATAAACCCTGAATTTTTGATACAGGTTGGCTCTGGTGAGTGAGGAGGGAAACTATTTATGGAATTTTTTTTCTTGCACTGGGTATATACATATGAATGTTTATTATATTATTCTCTATACTTTTTTGTAAGCAAAAAATATTTCATAATTTTATAAGTGGAAAAGAGAAGGAAAAATACACCAAAATATTAACAGCAGTCAATTCTGAGGGATAGGATTGTAGGTGAAATTCCTTTACTTTTCCTTTAAAAATTTCCCCCAATTTTTCCATTATGACATTTATTTTAAGACAGAAAAAGACTATCGATATATAAGAATGAAATCTGAAAGTTTCTCTAATCAGACACGAAACCCCTTTTCCCATAATGAGGACTTAAGTTTATTTATATATATGTTTATATATACTATATATGTATATATACTATATAAGGAGTATATACTATATATATTATATATACACATACACACCGTATACAGTATAATATATATGAGGAGCCAAATGTCGGCTAAACTTCTTACTAAGACGTAAATGATTGCTATGTGACTTGGGCACACCTGCAGGTATTGAAGGGAAGAACAGGATCAAGAGAACGTGGAGCGCTTGAAAAGATTGTGAGCATGCTTTTAGGGGGTGGGGGGGAGGAGTGGAAGTGAAAGGAAAATCGGAAACAGCTGTCACAGTTAGGAGGCTACTGGAGACCCCAAGACAAAGTGTTCACTGCTACACGTGCCAGGCAAGCCCAGGGCTCCGCTCATGGAGCAGGGCCTCGCGTTCTACGCACCCGTGGAGAGTACCAGCCGTGTTCCCGGGAGGGGCCCTCTGCAGTGAGGAACCAGAGGCCTGGGCTTGCTGGGAGGCTGCCTGTGACCCCCCAGGACAAGGACAGGCTGGTTTGCATCTGAGTCCCTCTTGCTGCCCCGCCTGCCGAGGCCTGCGGCCTCTCACCAGGGTCTGCTTCTCCAGAATTCTTTGGCATAAGCATCTGTTCTACCCCGATCACCATAACAGAAGCACTTGACTTAATTAATGGAAGCGGATGCATTTCTTTAACACAACGAAAGTAAAGATGGGTTTGTGCCTTTTGCGCACACGTAGGGACCGCTTAATTTAATGGAGCTGAAGGAGGAGGCCAGAGGGTCTTCGCAAGACCCATCCGGCCCAGCTCCTCTCTAGCATGGGTCACTTCCCACTCACCACAGAGATGCTAACTGCCAGCACTCCTTCTGAAAGCTGTAGGATGCGCTGTAATTACGCTGTTCGCAGAAGAATCCCAAATGAGCTCTGTTTTGAATTTGATGAAACGTAATGAGAAATCTCTCTCTGTGGCAGATGACAACCTTCCTTCAGTTAGTGGGATACTTGCTCAGAGTCATCCCGAAAACCACTGGGCACTGATTAGAGACTTATGGGCTCTGAAAGGAACAAACACAAACATTTTTCAACTAGAAAGTGCAATAAAGCTATCTCCTTTGAGGACATCTGGGAGGACATTTATTTAAATGCAATGTGAGAAGACAGAAGAATTTTCTAGAACACTTTCCATCCAGATCTGAAAGTCAGATTGCCCAAGTGCAAACCTATTAGGCCGTTTTATGGAGAGTTTCTTTCTTTCCTTTTCTTTTTTAGTCATCCATTCATAAAAATGATCACACAGATATTTCTGGAGCATCTTCATGAGTAAGGTGCAGGGCTTGGCTGTGTTCATGATGATCCAGGAGGGGAGGTTTCCCAGAAGAGGACTCTGCGTGTTTCAAAGACAGCAGATGTGAAGTTAGAAATCCTTAATTGAAGTTCAAGCTTTCCCCACTGCTAGGTATGTGACTTTGGACAAATGACTTAACCTCTCTAAGCCTCAGAGTCCTCAAGATGAGGATAAGGATGCCTACCTTTCAAACTCATAGAATTGATGTGAATAAAATGGTGTACATAAAATCTGATCATAAAGTGCTTCATATACGCAAGAGGCTGTTGATATGAAGACACTTACTGTCCAGAAGGAGAGTCAAAGCACACAGAACAGCTACCGTCCAAGGCAAAGAGCCAATGCTGTTTGATAGAGGCACAAGTTTATTTACTGGTTCAAAGCGTCTATTGAGTCCTAACATGGTCCAGATTATGTGCTCAAATGAATTGCAGAGGAGTTCCGAAGAGGAAGAATTATCTGCTTGCTCTTTAAGTGCTCCCCACCAAGATTATCCGCAGATCTCACCGCCCCCTGCAGTTTTCAGCATGGCTCCCACTCTTCCCAACCACGACCAAACTCATTGCTCACCGTATGATGTCGTTACAGGGATCTACCGCTGCTCTGAAGACAATCTTACCCCACCTCTCCCTGCCCCTCCGCCCTCTTCTCTCACCTGAAGATGAGCAGGTGAGAGGATGGACCAGCTCTGGAGACACACAGTCCTGCCTGGACTCTGCCTTGTCCAAGCTGCGCGACCTGGGAAAGGTACCTGACGTCTCAGCGATCTCCTGTGTACACTGACCTTCTGGCGTCCTTGCAGCTTAGGGAAAGCTTCTGGCATATGGAGCCCGCTCAGTGATTGCAGCCATTATTATTGTAACAAAGATCATTTTAATCCATTCTCCTCGTTTCCTCCATTCATGGAATGACTCAGGTTTTAATAAAGGATTCAATTCAACTGAGTCATAGATATTTTCTTTTCTCATTTATTGATTTGGGAGAAGGAAAATGAGCGTGGTTAGCATTCTTTCCACAGCCTTCAGGCAGTTATTCAGGAGATGCAGACACGAGAAGACAGCTGTTGCGGGAAGAGCGCTTGCTGCTGCTTCTCCAATCGCAGAACTAGAATCCTCTTCTCTTTCCCACCTATGTTTAGCCTCAGCTTTTTCTCCTGTGGCCTTTCCTATGTGGCCTTGTTTATAGCTCTTCCAGCAAAGGCAGGGATGTCACTTTTTTGGTGTGGCTTCTCTAGTTTCAGTAATTCAGTTTATAATTATACCTTACTTTTAAGCACATAATGAGGTGGGAGTGGCAAATTGAAACCGGCAAAAAGTTGGCCATTGATGATTAAGTAGCTAGGGACTAAAGACTAAAGTTTTTTTCCTTTTTGCAATTACCGGCTACAGCTTTTAGCTGTTTACCTGCCCATTGTTAACTGTGCTGTTTAGCCAATATGCTGTCTGACTCCCACTGGGTTCCTATAGATAACATCTCCTTGAAGCCTGGGTCGCCATGGTAATGGATGTTTGAGCTGTTTTTCAGGAATTAGAACCCCTTGTCCACTTCAGGCTGGTTGAGACCGCCCATTCATCAACTGGGCCTGCACAGATGTCGGATAAGCGACCTTTTGACGTCAAGAGGCTAAAAACTCCACCCTTGGGTCATGCCAACGCCACGTTTTGTGAACATGCGTCCTATAAAGAGGCATGAAGTCTGACTACGCTTGCGCAGATCAGCAATTACCTCACCTCTCCTCACCTCCAATCATCTATCTCCACATTTCAGACCACCTTGCCCCCTTCCAGATAAATCTCCCTGAGTCCCTGTTTTCAGGGAAGCGGATTTCAGACTCATTCTCCCATTTCCTCACGTGGCTGCTGTCGGGGGAAGAGGGAGAATCTCCCTCTGCCCTTTTCCTTATGGTTCTTATGGCTGGCCAAATAATTAACAAGACAGGTTAGCAGGAGAAAATAATACCAAGTTTAATAACATGTATACATGGGAGAAACTCAGAAATGAGCAACTCGTCCCTCTGTCTAAGCTGCTTGCTTAAGTATTGCAGCTAAAGGCGAGGAGCGTGTTGGGGGCGGGTAGTGGCCTGGAACTTCAGAGGGCAGGAGGACAATTCTTTTCAGGGTCATCTATAGATAATGTGGTCAGGGAGAGACAGAGTCTTTGATAAAAGAGGCTTGGTGCCTTTCCTATTGTAACCTCTATCCTACATTATCTTTACAGCCATCATGATAGAAGATCTGTTCCAGGAAGGAGCCACCATGTCAAATTCTTTAGGCAGTTAGTGGGGGAGGTCAAATGTCCCTCATAGAAAACAATCAAGGTAAAGAGATATATTTCAGGGTGGCCAAATCTTGATCTCCCACACTGCCCTGTGATTAAACCTTCTCTCTCTGCAATCTCGTCGTCTTGGTGATTGGCTTTCTGGGCAGCAGGCAAAACGAACCTGGTTTGGTAACAAACTTATCCAACTGCTAAAAAAAAAAAGGTGCTGGGGGAGCCTCTCCTGCGGCTGGTGGGTGCACAAGTGGAAACAGGAGGAGAGGAGAGGAGGGCTCTGCGTCCATCAAGACGAGCTGCCCTGGGCCGGCCCTGTGGCGTAGCGGTTAAGTGCGCGCACTCCGGGGTTCGGATCCCGGGCGTGCACCGACACGCTGCTTCTCCGGCCATGCTGAGGCAGCGTCCCACGTACAGCAACTAGAAGGATGTGCAGCTATGACACACAACTATCTACTGGGGCTTTGGGGAAAAAAAAAAAAAAGAGGAAGATTTGCAATAGATGTTAGCTCAGAGCCAGTCTTCCTCAGCAGAAAGAGGAGGATTAGCATGGATGTTAGCTCAGGGCTGATCTTCCTCACAAAATAAATAAATAAATAAATAAAACTGTTTAAAAACAAAAGACGAGCTGCCGAGTGCAGCAAGTTTGCACTTTCTCAGGACCGTCTCTGGAGGTCAGGAGGAGCGCTGCCCTTGCTGGGCCCAGCGTGACCAGAGGGAGAGAAGATCTGGACCTATCCGCATCCAATCAAGATTCAGGATCACGAGTTCAATTATTGTCCTTTGCCACCCGGCACAGAAACTTCCAAATCATGGCAGAGAACAAGAATTTGATCTGACACGTACAAGAGCTTTCACGTAAGTTAATAGAACTCGGAATGATGGAGACACTTGGAAATAGCTTTGGACTAAACATTTTCTCCATGACAGTTATTCTTGTTTCCCTGCCTTTCTGAAAATGTCCAGAAAGTGGATATCTGAGAGCCCTGCCCAATCACTTCTCCATCCAGCATGGATGGTTTTATTTTTTTTAGCAGGAATTTTATTTGCTGTTTTCTGAGGCCTCTGTGCCACTTAGGGTCTTCTGAGAAGCAGATGCCAACCTGAATAAAGCATGCTGAAGGGAAACCTTGGTGAAGGGCACAGGAGAGAGGGAGCAGGGGTGGGCAGGGAGAGCCTCAGACTCCTGTGCAGGGCTGAGGGTGTGCAAGGAGACAGAGGAAAGGAGAACTGTGTGGGAGGAGGTTGAGATGCAGGGAAACCTGGTGAAGTCTCAGCCAGGCCAGCAGGGAGCTCCACTGCAGAGAGTGCCCGTTAGAGGACTCCCACGTCGGGCAGGTCTGGCCCGGCTCCAGTCTCCTTACCATTGTAGGGGAAGAGGGAGAATCCCCCTCTGCCCTTTCCCTTCAGGTTCTTCCGGCTAGCCAAATAATTAAAAAGACAGGTTAGCAGGAGAAAATAATACCAAGTTTAATAACATGTATACATGGGAGAAACCAGGGAAACTGAGTTTCTCAACACAATAGCAGAGATTCTCGTCTAAAAGACCATCTTCAGCCAAAGACAAAGGAGGATGTTGGAGGTGGGGGGAGTCAGTTATGGGAGATTATCAGAAAAGCATAGTAAACAAGAGTAAGGTTATTATGCAGATTTAAGGCCTCACATTTCACGTTGATAAGTTTTTAGAGATGAGGTCATCCCCCCTCCTCCCAGCACAGAGAGGGAGATACCTTTACAAATGGAGATTTCCCTTATAAATGTAAATGTTTGTCTGGCAACTCCCAGCAGGGCCACCCAGAGAATGTGGCCAGGAAGAGACAGAATTTTGATAAGAGGGGCTTGGTGCCTTTCTTATTGTAACATCTATTTTATATTATATTACAGCCATCATGATAGTAACTCCTTCCTGAAACAGACCTTTTATGTTAAGTTCTTTAGGCGTTTGGGAGGGGAAACTCAAATGTCCCTCCCGAGTTTTCTGAGTCTTTATTGTCTTCAGCTGGAAATAATCCGCATACCAGAGCGGCGCATCTTGGGGTGGCCTGCCCTGACCGCCATCACCGTGCTCAGCACCTGAGCAGGAGCAAACCATGGAGGGCAAGGTCTCAACAGGAACGCTGTGTTGGACCAAGGATGCCCAGCCGGAGGCTGCCAATGAGCTACTCTCCTCGGAGCAGGCCTCTTGAAGGGGGCTCTGAGTGGAGTGACCCATGGTGTCAGGTCCACTGCTTGTGCCACCAGATCCATTTCTCTCCACATGTTGGGCAAGCAGCATCTCCCCTGTTCCCCTGAGCCTCCCTTCTAGAAGGGAAACTTAGAAGTGGTTAGTTAGGTGAACTAGAGCCCATCTCTGCAGTCAGTCATTGGCTCCGTACTCCACTATCCATTCTAAGTTCCCCTCACCTTCAGTATCCCCTGGGCAGGTCTTGATGGTTTACCCGATGGTAGACCCCAACCTCTCATTCCTAAGAGTTCTGAGCCCCCAGTACAACAGGGCAAAGACTAGGAACAGGTGCCCAATTGGCTCCACTGTGTTTTACACATTCCTCTCTGTCGCCATTGTGTAAGAGTAGCCCTCCCTCCTCCTCAGCAGGAGGCAATTATCTCCACCAAAATGATGACTCCTCTTCTCACCTACTGGTCCTTGGACACCAAGAGCCCAAAGTGCCCAGGTGGAAACCATAACTCGTAGCTTGGTGGGACATGTGCTGTAGAACCTTCCACCCTGTGAAGCCCAGAATTGTGGGGATGGGAAACGCAAAGTCCCCATGTGGGTCACTTAGAGTGACGGTAAGTGGGGCTCCTCTTGCTTTCATTCCCTTGGTTTCTACATGGTTCAGATCTATTCAGATTCTATTACGACTGTGAGTGGGAAAGTTAGCACAATCCTGGGGCAAAACTAAATATTGTTGTCTGTTCCATGTAAATGCAAACTGTTTCTGATCTTCTGATTGGTTGATTAGAGTAGAAAGAATGCAGATGTGAAATCAATAGCAACATACCACCTACCTGGGACCTTATTAATCAGCTGTAGTGAAGACACTGTGTCTGAAACAATATTGTAATCAGGGCTACTATTGCAGAGCCTGTGGTCATCTACAGTCATTCTCCATGATCTCTCCCGTATCTGTAGTGGACAAACTGGTAAAATAGATGGAAATATGATAAGCACAACCGTCCCTGCATCCTTTAGATCTTAAATAGCGGCACTAATCTCCGCCATCCCATCCCTTCCAAACAAAGCCAAACACTTTGGATGTGATACGGTTTTTACTTCGTTCAGAGGCTTCCGCTTGACCTCCCCCACTTTCCTGGCTCTTACCCACAGGCCAGGGGCTCAATATAAGTGTCACTCCAATGGCGAAGTCTGGGTCCATTGACGGTTGAACCCACTGTAAACCCATTCATTAGGGGGTTAAGATAACAATGTGGTCTCTGGGTGTCAATGTCAACTCAGACAGTGTCCAATATTTCTTGAAATGCCAGGGTATTCCTCCTTCCCAGGGAACAGTCACCCAAGTAAATGGCCATAGGTCTCTGAGGAGTCATTATAGTGTCTACCTACCATGGTGTGGCAGGGCCCTTCCCTGGAGATCAGCCACCTCTTCAGTCAATGGATTTCGAATCAGAAAACTGGCTCAGGGCTAACTGAGCAAGTGATCACGGCCTTTTACTGAGGTGACTGCCCTCAGCCTCCTCCTCTACTACCTTCTTCTGACTGTATTAAGCAGCACTCTTGGTTTCCTGTGTATCTGGCCATATTCCACTGACCATCTCCACAAGTCCCTGTGGTCTAGCCCCCTGGGTTGCCCCTCTGACATTGCCAGTCATTATGGTAATCACAGCCCTCTGGATTCCAGTGTTAGGAGCTGCCACCTGGCCTCTATTACTTCAGGCTGCATTTCCCCATTGCTGTCAATAAGCCCAGGTTGCCCCTGCTGCAACCAAACTTCACAGAGCATTCCTGACGCCCCTGATGAGTGGGGTGTCCCCTGGACTCTCCAATGCAGTACATTCCTCAGGTGGGTCTTCTGGTCTTACATAAAATATTGACTCTAGCATTCTTTCCTCTGTGAGTCTTTTAATTCCTTCCTCTGCCATCTGCCAAGGCAATTCAGGACCGTCCACTTTGCTCAGTGTTAGCCAGCGTTCTCTTCAGGCTTCTAAGAGCCATCTTAGCTATGAATTCTCCCCATAGCCCTGGTTTCTTGCCTGTGTCCCAAGAAAGTTCCCCTGTCAATGAATTCTTGCTAATCCCTTCTTCCATTCTGACCTCCTTGACCAAGAACCCTGGAAACCCAATACCAAGGATACTCCCTGGCTTGGCTAGTACATGCTAGCTCATTTTCTCAGCCCCCTCTGGATGTCCTCTCTGTCCTGCATTATGTGCCCCCTGGGTTATGCTGAGATTTAACTCTCGTCTTCAGCCTTGACATTTAGGTTTATGACCCATCTCAAATTAATTCTGGTGATGGTATAAGGTAGGAGTAGAGGTTCATTTTTTGCTATACAGTTATCCAGTTGTTCCAGCACCATTTGTAGAAAAGGCTTTCCTTTCCCTAGTGAATTGCTGTGGTGCCTTTATAGAAAACCGACTGACTACATATGTATAGATTTACATCTGGACTCTCAGTTCTATACCATTGACCCATTTGTATATCCTTATGTCAATACCAGCTATCTTAATTACTATAGTTTATATTTACTCCTGAAAGTAGGGAATGTAAGTTCTCCAACTTTGTTATTTTTTTCAAGATTGTTTTCACTATTCTAGTTCCTTTTTATTTTTATTTAAGTTTCAGTATCAGCTTGACCATTTCTATAAAAAAAAACCCCACTGAGATTTTAATTGAGTTACATTGAAACTTTGGATTAAATTGGAGAGAAATGACATCTTAACAGCACTGTGTCTTCTCATCCATGAACACAGTGTCTCTCTCCCTTCATTTATGTCTTCGCCATTTGTTTCACCAAATGTTTTGTAGTTTATAGTTTTCAGTATAGGGGTCTTGCACATCTTCTGATAAATTTATTCCTCAGTGTTTTATGCTTTGTAATGCTATTGTAAATGTAAATATAAACTTTTATATTTTATTTTCCAAGTTTTATTACTAGTATATAGAAATATAATTAATTTTTAGATACTGAGTTTGTGTCCTGTGTCTTGCTAAATTCATTTATTAATTTCAATAGTTTTTGGTAGATTCGGGTGGAATCAGATTAGCCATGTCTACAACCATCGCATCTGCGAGTGCAGGCATTTGACTTCTTCCTTTCCAATCCTTCTGTCTTTCTCATCGTCCCTTCCTGCCTGGCTGGGATCTCCAGTACAATGCTGAGTGCAAGTGGTGAGAACAGACCTCCTTGCCTCGTTACTGATCTTAGGGGGCAAAGCATTCGAAATGGTACTTGTATTATATGATCCTACGGTTACTTTATAGACCGGCTATACCGGGTTGAGATAGTTTCCTTTTATGCCTAGTTTGTTGAGAGTTTTTACTTTCGCCATGAATGGCTGTTGGAATTTGGTCAAATGCTTTTTCTGCACTATTGAGCTAATCATAATTTTTCTCCTTGGTTCTCTTAATGTGATGACTTGCTTTTATTGATTTCCTAATGTAACCAAACTTGCCTTCCTGAAACAATTCCCACTTAGTCTTGATGTATTTTCCTCTGTATATATTGCTTGACGAAATTTGCTAATATTGCTAAGGATTTTTGCATCTACTTTTAGGAGAGAGATTGTTCTGTAATTTTCTCTTCTTTTTTTTTTTTTTTTTTTGATGTCCTTGTCAGCTTTTGGTATCAGGGTTATGCTGTCCTCATAAAATCAGTTGGGAAGTATCCCCTTTTCCTCTCTACTCTGAATGTTTGTGTATTTCCTGCTTAAAAATGTTAAATAGAACTCACCAGTGAAACCATGCAGCCTGGAGTTTTCTTTGTGTGAAGGTTTTTTTATCAGTAATTCAATTTCTTTAACAGATATGTGGCTATTCAGATTTTGTATTTCTTCTTGTGTTAGTTTTGCTAAGTTGTATCTTTCATTAAATTTATCTAGTTCATCTAAACTACCAAACTTATTGGCATTAAAATTTCTTCATAATATTTTCTTATTATCCTTCCAGTGTCTGTAGGAGCTGTAGTGATGTCCTCTCTCATTCCTGATATCATTGATTTGTGTTTTCTCTCTTGATCCATCTTGCTCTGGATTCATCAATTTCATTAATCTTTTCCAATGAAACAACTTTTAGTTTTGTTAATTTTACCAATTGTTTGTAGGTGTATTGTTTTATTGATTTCCATTCTTATCTTTATATTTTTATATTCTACTTATTTTGGTTTAATTTGCTTTTCTTTTCCTAGCTTTTTAGGTAAAAGTTTAGATCATTGATTTTATATCCTTCTTATTCTCTAGTATAAGCATTTAATGCTATAAATTTCTCTCTAAGGATTTCTACAGCTGCATCCCTCAAGTTTTGACAAGTTTTGTTCTTATTTCCATTCAGTTCGAAATATTTCCTAATTTCCCTCATGATTTCCTCTTTGATCCATAGTTTATCTAGAAAATCTATTGTTAGATTTCTAAATAATTGAGGGTTTTTATAGACATATTTTCTGTTATTGAATTCTACATTATGTTGTGGTGTGAGAACATACATACGACCATTTGAAATGTATTGAGACTCGTTTACTATTGCCAAGCACTTGGTCTCTGTTGTTCCTTGGGCATTGAAAAGAATGTGATCTCTGATGCTGGGTGCGCGTTTTATGAATATCCATCAGATTATGTTGGTTGACCCGGTTATTCCAATCTCTTAACGTCACGCATCAGCAACGTTTTCTCTGTCAGGGCTGTTTTCAGATTTGCGGGCCACATGTTCTCTGAAGCAACTACTCACCCCTGCCCCTGTAGTACGAAGCAGCCACAAACAACACACAGACAAACAGAACAGCCAGATTGGGCCAAGAGGCTGTCATTTGCCAACTCCTGTTCTATGTTGTTCCTGTTTTTCAATCTACTTGTTCTTTCAATTACTGAGAGAAGAGTGTTAAAAACTTTACCCATAATTGTGGATTTCTTTAGTTCTTAATCTAGGTACATTAATTTTTGGTTTCTTTTTCTGCCTTCTTAATGAGTTGACTTTTCTGTCATTATGAAATGTTCCTTTTTTATTCTTGTATTGCTTTTAGACTTGGCATTTATTTTATCTGATATTAACAAAGCCACATCAGCTTTCCTACAATTAGTGTTTGCCTGGTGTAATTTTTCCTCCCTATTGTTTCAACTTTTTTGTGCCTTTATATTTAAAATGTGTCTCCTATAAACAATATACAAGTGGGTCTTTCCTTTTTATTCTGTCTAACAATCTCTCCCTTTTAGTTGGAGTATTTAGCCCATTTACATTTAATTGATATGATTGGGTTTAATTTTATTATCTTGCTACTTCTTTTCTGTTTATTCCTTCTTTCTTGGTTCCTTTGTTTTTCCTTCATTGACTTTTCTTGGATTGACTAGGAATTTTTTTATATCTTATTTTACCTCACCCATAGGCTTCTTAGCTGTATGCCCTTGTTTTATACTGTTAGTGGTTGCTCTAGGAAACACAATATGCATCCTTAACCCAGTCTATCTTGAGTTAATTTTATATCACTTCATCTGTAATGAAAGACCTTATAACAGTGCTAGTTTGGGCTCTCTGAAAAGCAGACAACAAGAGAGGATTATATGTACAATATTATGGGGAACATCTCTAAAGCATAAAGGGGGAGAGAGCAGAAGGAGGTGGAGACATCCTTCAGGCTGTGATGCAGATCTGACACGTACGAAAGGAGAGAGGGAAGAAAATTGTGTAGGTAGAGTGTCAGATTGCAACACAGTTCTGAGAAAATCTTAACTGAAAAGGTATCCCTAAAAAAAGATTGCCCCCTGGATGAGTCTAGCGTTGGGCCAAGAGACTGCTTCTAGCACTCCTTTTTATTTATTTATTTATTTATTTATTTATTTGTGAGGAAGATCAGCCCTGAGCTAACATCCAATGACAATCCTCCTCTTCCTTGCTGAGGAAGACTGGCCCTGGGCCAACATCCGTGCCCATCTTCCTCCACTTTATATGGGACACCGCCACAGCATGGTTTGACAAGCAGTGCATTGGTGCGTGCCCAGGGTCCAAACCTGCAAATCCTGGGCCACCAAAGCCGAGCACGCACACTTAACCGCTGCGCCACCCAGCCGGCCCCTCTAGCACTCCCTTGATGCTCAGTCACTGGCTGGCAGCAGCCAGGGAAAGTATGGCCTCGGCATGAAAACCACGGTAGATACAAAGGGGCATGAGCTAGAAGCTGTCAGTCAGCCAAGGTCGCTACAACAGGCTCTCTTGAAGGAGATCTGAGCAGTGTACCTCCATGGCTGCCACAGACCACCCTTCATGCGGTACAGACCCTCTTCTCCATGTACGTACAAGGAGCAACTCTGTCACGTTCCATGGGCCTCTCTCTCAGGAGAAACTTAGAGGAGGGAGATTGGTGGGATAATGAAGCTGCAGCTGATTCCCGTCCTCTCCCTCTTTCACTGTCCGTTCTCGATTTCCCCCTTCTCAGCCGAGTCTTTTGCAGGCCTTGGTAGTTTTCCTGTTGGTGCAATCCAAACCTTTATCACTGAGGGGTTTGGGCCTTCTCAGGCCAATTCACTGCATATGTCCACTCACAGTGAAAACTGGACAAGAGAGCACCAGGAGGTGGCCAAGGGGATCAGCCAGCTTCCCCCTGTATTCTTCCGAGGCCCCATTGTGTAAGAGCAGCCCAACCTCCTTCTACTGATCAGGGTCAATTACCTCTGCCAAGACGGTGATTCCTATTTTTTCCTGCTGGACCTTGGACGTCAGGTGACCAGTGTGCCCCAGCAGCAGCCATAGCCTGTAGTCAATATGATGCTTGCTCTGTGCCCTGGCAAGAGCGCACCCTCTCTAGAGACCAGGGCCTCTGACATCGCGGTGCTCAGAGTTGTAGGGACGGAAAGCACAAGGTTCATTAGTGGGTTATTGGGTGCAATGGCAAGTAGAGCCACTCCTACTTCCACCCCGTGGTGCCAAGACCCGCGTCTTCTTCCTGGTGGGAACATAGCACCATATATGCGGCAATCTATGGAATGGCTCCTACCTCACAGAGTATTGCCTCTAAGCTGGTGCCTCAGCTGTGCTTCCAGTAAGTCCTTCCTGTGTTCTGTGAGGCTGCCTGCCACCCTGTGGTGCTGTACGTGATACAACCAGCAGGTTCCATGGTCAAGAGCCCGTTCCCACAAATCCTCTGCTGGGAAGTGTGTCCCTTGGACAGCTATGTTATATGGCTTTCCATACCTCTGTGTCAGGCATTCTTAAGCCCCTGACTAACAGGGCTGGCTGAAGCTATGTAGGCAGGAAAGGCAAACCCATAAACAGAATAGGTGTCCCCTGTGAGGAAAGCTACTGGCCCTTCCAAGATGGAAGGATCTCAAAGCATTCAACCTGCCACTAAGAGGCCAGTTGGCTCCTCTAGGAATGGTGCAATGTTGAGGGCTAAGCATTGGTGGCTGCTGTCAGTTTGTATATTCAGAGACAGCAGTGGTCAGACGGCCTTGGCAAGTGGGCATCCATGCTGTACTTTCAGCTGTGCTGTCAGGAGGCCATTCTTGTGTTCTCTGCCTGCCACTGTATGGTGTAGTGTAAGACACACGCCGCGGGTTCTGTGGTCAAGAGTGCACTCCCACAAATCCTCTGCTGTGAAGCGGGTCCCCAACAGTGGGCCTCCCTCTCTGCCACTGCAGCAACTGTGTTCATGTGCCCGTCGTGCCAGTTCTGGGATGGCGATGAAGAAGGTTCGCTGACGTTAACTGACTGAATCATCTTGTTTACTCTGTCATCAGTGGCTCTTCCACAGGATGCTTTCTGGTGGGTGTTCAAGCGTGACACACAAATCTTCACATGCTGTTCCCACTCCCATGTGTCTATATGCAAGCCTCTAACCCACTCAGCCTTGTCTCTGATCCTCCTGTTTGCCTTCCAGGCCCCTGACCAAACAGCCAGGCAATTGGACACTGTCAAGGAGTCTGTATATATATCCCTTCCTCATGCTACTTCTCTCTCCACTCAAAATGGACAACCAGGAGTGTCACTTTCAGCTCTGCCTACTGGGAAGATTGTTCCTTTCGCTACCTTTCAAGGTCACCCTTGAATGTGGATGTGACACAGCCCCATCTGTTCTCAGTTCGTTTCCACATACGAGTCAGCCCAACTGCATACCAAGTTCAGGCTCTTTTCTCCTCCCTCTGCTGATCATTAGAGACCCTCTCTATAGCCATAGTGTGAGCTGGGAGATGGGGGCTGCTGCAACCATGGAGTGAGAGGGGAGTGTGGGCCAGCTGCTCACACAGTTAACTCGGGCTCCGTCCCTCATAGGCTCGAACCTATAACATTTCCATTTTATAATGGAGATGCCGGGCCTGTCCAACCTTATGACTGGACAGATCTGAAGGACCCCAGATCAGAACGGATGGTTCCAGGTGCAGAGTCATTTGGTTCTCCATATAACCAAGCACTCTGTCACTGCCAGGGCCCAATATCATGCCAAGGTGTATATTCTGCTGCAAATGTCATGACCTTGCTGCAGAACCCCAGAGGCCCGTGTTGCCATCTCCCACAGAGGCTTGCCGTGAATTCCACACCACATCTTTCCCACCACTGACCCCTCCAACGCCACGGGGCCTGCCGGGCTGCATGGCCTCCATGGCAGGACTGCCTGTGCCACAGCCTGGACTTGTGCAGAGCTCTTTCCTCCTCTGGTCCTGCTCAGAGCTGGCAGCCTGCTGTGCCCCTGGGTAGGTGGGCCAGAACGATCTTTCTGGTGCGGAGCTGTTGTCTCTAGAACCCAGAGCGACCCCAGGCACTATGCTTCCTTCTCTGTGGGAGGGGATGCAAGATGCCAGCATTTTTTTTTTACTTTGGGGGAGATATCTTAGCACATCCCTGATCACTACACCCTGAAACCTCTAGTGAAGTGACAGGCTCCTGAATCGTCCAGGTTTTTCTCCTACTTTTAGGAGCTCATGGGTCTTAAATAGTCTCCAACGTGCTGCCTCCTCTTGCTCATTTTTTCCAGTGAGCGTGAGAGATGGATGTGAAGCCCGACAGGCTGTCTAGACAGTCCAGGTCTCTTCGGAATCTGTTACGACTGCGGGTGGGAAAGTCATCATGGCCCTGGGGCATGTAAATGAATATTCATTGTCCATTCCATAGAAATACGAACTCTTTCTGATCAGAACAGGAAAGAGCACATCCATAAAGCCACTGACTTGATGGCGTGTGTCTGAGGCTTCTTAGTCTGCTCCAGAAAGAGTCCCCGAGGACAGCACAGCAGCTGCAGCTCAGCTTCCCGCAGCGACAGAGAACAAGAGAGACGACACGAGTAGAAAACAGACAGCAGAAAGGTGCGTCTAAACCCACGCGTGTCAATGATTACATTAACGTGGACACACTGAGCTCTCCAATCAAGACACAGACTGACACGGATAAAAACGGGAGAGCCGAGTATACGCTGTCTACGATTTTCAGGGTGATGGAAGTACTCTAAAACGTGACTGTGGTGATGGTTGTGTAACGTATAGGTTTTTCCACAACTGATCAAACCGAACACTTAGCAAGGGTGAATGTTACTGTACGTAAATTACACCTCCATAAAGCTGTGAAAGCAAACATTCAAGAAAGAGGACATGCCTCACCTCATTCTATGAGTCTAGAATATACACAACAACACATCTGGACACGGAAAGAAAAGGAAGATAGGGGCCAATACAGCTGGTAAAGTAGGAGCAAAAATCCTAAACAAAATACCCACAAATTGAATTCAGCAATGTGTAGAGAACAACAAGACATCATGACCACGTCGGGTCATCCCGCGAACGTAAGACTAGTTTAACCTTGAAAAGCTGGTTAACGCAATCCATCCTATTAATAAATTATAAGAGTAAACACGTGATCACCACAGGAGATGCAGAAAGAGCTTTTGATAAAATACAACATCCATTCAGCTTTAACAAAAAATACGACTCATTAAACTTGGAGTAAAAAGAAACTTAAACATGAATTACAGCAAACTATGTTCTTTGTGGCGTGATGCTCAAGATCAGGAAACACCGAGGTCTGCTTTCCCTACTCCTTTTCTCTCTGGACCGGAGACCCTGTCTACACAGACTGAAAAGAGAAAAAAGAATAAGGATTTGAAAAGAACATATAACTATCACTATTTGTAGATGCTATGATTGTTCACAAAGAAATCCTGAGAATCTGTGGATAAATTATTAGAATCTGTAGCAAGGTTGCTGGGTACAAAATCAATATTCAAAAATCAATTGCATTTCTATGCATTAGCCAAAATAAAAAATGTAATTTATTTAAAGATGTTATTTAGAATAACAACAAAAAAATGATACATAAAAGGAAATTTAAAAACAGATGACATGCACTTTTTGGAGAAAATTATAATTATAAAAATTTACTGAAAGACATTAGAGAAGACCTAAAAAAAGGAAGCAATTTTCCATGCTGTTGGATAGGAAGACTCAATATTATAAAGATATCCATTGTCTTAAAAATGTATTTATAAAATCAATGCAAGTCCAACCGAACTCCCCACTGGGTTTTTCATGGAACTCAACAAGCTAATTTAAGTGTGTATGTGTGCATGTGTGCGTGTGTGCGTGTGTGTGTGTGTGTGCGCTCACATTCAAAGAGCAAAAACTGTCACTGAAGAAGAACCAGGTGGGAGCAGGGGACTGGCACTGTCCCCAGCAGGATTTATTATAAAGATATAAAAATTAAGACACTATGGGCTAGGTGTCGGACAGACAAATGGAACGCTGGAACAGACAGAGAGCCTCACAACAGACTCACGTGTGTATGGAAACCAGATTTATAACAACAGGCATCGCACATCAGCAGGGAAAGCAGGAGCTATTTAATAAATGGGGTTTCGACAGTTTTTCATATAGAAAAATGAAATCTGGTCCTTACCACGTATCATACCCAGAAATCAATTTCATGTGGATTAAAGACTTAGCCGTGCATGGTAAAACTAAGTCTTTGTGAACTCAGCATAGACAATTATTTCTAAAATACGAGGTACAACGTAAAAACCACACAGGAAAACACGTCCCTCTGGGCGCAGGTCGGTCAGCGCTCCCAGGGGCCTCTGGTGTCAGGGCCACATCTCCTGCCTCTTCCTTCAGACTTCGGAGCAGGCGTCAGGGCTCCAAGGAGGTTCTGGATGGGCAGAGAAAGATGGCTGCTTCCTTCCTTGCAGTTTCAGAGCAGGAGATTCACTGTCTTCCCACAGAAAGAAAAGGTGTTCCAGAGGCTGGGAAACACACCGGTTTAATTTAGAAAGCACCTTTAGAGAGCCAAGTCATGAAGCTTTGAGATGTTGCTTCCCTGGTATAATACCCCCCAGTCGGGCAGCACGTCCTCTGTGACGTGGAGCTATTGAAGATCAACGTTATGTCTGGAGAAGGGCGGGGTGAGGAGGAGAGAGGAGGGAAGTGGGCATGTGGAATGGCGGGAGAGAAGGATCCCGGTCATTGGGGCCTACAGAAGGGGCGCAGTGTGAGTGACCAAGCCTCTGGGGTGGAGCGGGAGATGTGTGTCCCACTGCACCGCTCTGATGCTGGGACACGGTGGTGGACACCCCTCTGGCCACGAGCTGGGACCAGCGGACTGCCTTGGCTCCCCGGGGCCAGTGCCGAGGGAGGGCTCTGGTCCCACCTCCCTCCTGCCTCCCTGTGCAGGAGGGCAGGAGAGCTGCGCAAAGGAGCCAATACGTCGGAAGGAAGAAGGGACCAGCTCTCAAAAACAGGACAATTGGTGATTCTACTACGGCTTTCTACCAAGCTATTGTTCACACAGGAGAGACCAGAGTTCTGCAGTTTAGTAACCAATGAGTCTCTTGTTGCACAGACACGTCCAGACTCACTGGGATCTTTTACATGAAACCCTCTCAGCAAACTTGGACGCTGTGTCTGCTGTCTGGTAGATGTTCAGAACCAGTGTGAAGTCCTGTGGCCACGTTATAGTGCTATCAACTTGCAGTCTGTCCTCGCTGTAGAGACAAGCACGTCTTTACCACAGCTCCACCTCGTCACGGTGAAGTCTCTGGAAGATTCGAGAAGCATTCTGGGCATTTAAACTGGCACGTGTGCTTGAGGCAAGTTCTTGGACCGTGAGGCCAGCTGCTGAAGGGGAGTGTGTGCTGATTCTACTCACCCAGTAGGCTTCGGCTCCCACGCTGCCTGAGCTGCCCTGGTGATAAGCCAGCCACTTGACGTGAGCATTCAACTCTGCTGAATGGGACTTGCTATTCCCGACATGTTGCCCAGGCCTCGGGCCTTGTCTGCACCGTGTCCTCATCGGAAACATGGCTCTCTGCTTGTTCAAGCTGCTGTCCATTAGCTGACCGTGTATTTTTCATCTGACGTTTATAAAATCCCCTCCATGTGTCAGACTCTAGCATTTAGGCTACAAGATATAAAACAAATCGTCCTTGTGAGGAATCTGAGAGCTTAGTGGAGAAGAGTGAAAGACACACACAGAGTGGTTCAGAATGTGGTCTTTGGTATCAGAGGACGTGGGTTCAAATCCCGTCTCTGGCATTTCCTAGTTGTGTGGCCTGAATAAGTCACTTAATCTTTCTAAGCTTCAATATCCTCATCTATAAAGTGGAGATTCATTTATCCAACAAGTCTTTATCGAGGACCCCCTTGGTGCCCAGCACAGGCTAGGTGCTAAGGACCCAGCTCCAGAGCAGACAGACAAATCCCTCCCAAGTGGAGCTGGCATTCAGATGATGACAGACAGCAGAGATGAAACCACAGAGATGTAATCTGTCAGTGATGCGGAGGGCCATGAAGAAAACCAGAGCAGAGGGAGGGGACAGTGATCAGGGGAGCTTGCTGTAGAGACAGGTGGGGGGTGCCTCTCTGGGGAGTTGAGTGAGGCAGCAGAGGGCTCGCACGGCAGTCTGGGGGACGAGCCAGGCCCTGAGGCAGGAACACATGGGGTGCAGCCCACCACCAGCAAGGGGCTGGGGTGGCTGAGAGCTGTGAGCCTGGGGACGGAGGAGGAGCTGTGGCCGGGCAGGGTCCCATCGGGCCAGGCAGGACAAGCTAGGAACAGTGTCAGTGGGGTCCCTAAGGGGCGCTCTCACGGGTCGTTGTCTGGGCGAGTGGGATGGGGTATGGCGTCAGTCAGCACGGGCAGCCTCAGCCGTCACGCCCACGCCCATGGAGAAGGACGACAGCAGAGCCGAGAGCCCAGCGTCGGGAAAGCGCAGCCAGGGCTTGGCAGGAAGAGGCGGAAATGCAGCCGTGCGTGCCCTCGGGGAGTCACAACCCAGCAGGAGAGGTAAAGTGAGGACCCACACGCGTTCCCACGACAGACGACCGGGGCACGGGCCTCTGAGAGAGCTCGGTCTTCTGCATTCCAGAGGAGAGTACCGGGATCTTTCTTCCTTGAAGGTTATTGTAGGATCCAGGGGAGCGGACAGGACCTTTCTTATTCACCTCAATGTCCCTGAGGCCTAGCACGGAGCCCACACACAGTAGGTCCTCAACCATATCTGTTGAATGGTTCTACAAACCGACTGGATGGGAGTAACACACGTGGGAACGTTTCCAACTTCTTGGTACTGACAACATTGGTTCTTAAACCCTCAGACACAGATAAAATGATTGTGTGCATCTTCCTGGGGCGAATTCATTGACGCTTAACTAGGGAACCGGATTCTTGGGAACCGATGACAAAGAACCCCATTTAATGCAGCAGAATGGCCGAGAGGAAAGCTCAGCCGCCCCCTGAGAGAGGACGGCAAGGCTCACTGTGAGACACATCCCGGCTATACCCACATCCCCAGCATGCGTGTCCCGCCTGGTCAGCCTGGTGTGGACCACGAGTCACAGCACAGAAGGACAGCAGAGGCCTCAGAGGTAATTCTGGCCAGCTCTCATGAGCGGTACGCTTGTACTGTGAGGGTCATCACTGAAAAGGTTGAAAAAACAACCCCCAAAATCTTGTCGTCCTGCATAATTTCCCAGCCCTCTCTGGCAAAGGGCCATTCGTCTCAGTCCAGATGCAGAGCTGGGGGTCAGCCCAGAGTTGGCTACAGGGCATGTGATGTCGCCAAACCATTGAGAAGAGACACTGTTCAGCTCATCTCTCTGTTGGTGAGGAGCAGCCGCAGGGGCCTCTTTGGGTGCTCGGCAGCGAGGGTCAGCGCACAGTGGGGCTGCAGGTGAGGCCTGTCGTGGAGTTCACGGAGCTGGTACAGGAGTTCCTCCCAGGCCGGGGAAGGAGTGGGTGGAGGCTAACCCAGCAAAGTCAGCGTCAACCGAGTTGCTAGGAAACACGCAGGTCTGGGCCCAGTGGGGTCCTGGGGGCCTCGGCTAGGACCAGGGGAGGAGGAGAACAGGAGAACGGCAGGAGAGGAGATGAGCGTGAACCATTTCAGGGAAATGCTTCAGTTGTCAAAGCGCCAAGCTTGTCTTTAAAAGCAATACCAAACAGTGAAATGAAACGGCGCCTCTGGGAAGAGATGAGAAACTTGACCAACAGAAATGGATGTAAGGTCCAGTCAAGTTGGTCGAGGGTCTCCCAGGGGACCACGGCCAACAACTGCCCACGCTCTCCCCTGAACAGCCGGGCCCTCCACCGCCCCTGCACCAGAGTTCCTGAGAGCTCCGCCCCGGGAATGTTGTGATAAACCCCGGGGCCTCGGGAATCCGAGATGGGTGCTCAGAAAGATAGGATGCTGCAAGTAGCCGAAGGAAGCTGGACCCCAGAGCAGAAGACCAGCCTGAGCCTGCTCTCTTTCCCACAGTATGCCCCAAATTCTGCTCTGTGCAATAGCTGCTGATACTGCCTGAAGTTCTACTGGTTAAAGATGCATATGTCCCACTGTATACCCTTTATTAAAAAGACAAAAAACTCCCAGGACGTTGTTCGTGGTATTTGCTAGTCATTCACACCTTAGAATAAATTAATTTGTCCACTTTTTTTTAAACATCTAGCTGAGATCATTTGCCCTAAGGGAAAGGGAGTTTCCGTTAAGGATGAAAGTTGATAAATGACTCTTTATATTTCTTCATGTATTTTGCTCTACTTTATATTCCTGCTACTTCTAAAAAGGATTTGAGACAGCAAATACTTTTGAAGGTTCAGGCCTTTATGGAATAAGATGGACTGATTCTACCCTCTCCTGTCCCTCCCATACACACACACAAAATAGTGACACCACCTGTAGTTGAAGGTATAGTTGGGACATGGTTGGGGGGTTGGAAACGTCCAGTTGAAGTGATCCCTGATAACATAGAAATTAAATTGTTCCCAGCTCGTTAAACTACAAAATCCACACATGTCGGATCAGAACCGAGAGAGTGATGTTACATCACCTTTAAAGAGTCAGAAAGGCTCCCAGGCGGACCAATTTGGCTTACATCTGATTGAAGAAATCACCACAGTGAGAGCGAGGTTGTGTCTAGCCTGGGGCCCAAAGATCGAGGAAAGGGAGAGCGAAAGAATTAAGCCCTGAGTCCCGATATGCATGCTGGGGCCAGGGAAGAGAAGAGCGGGGCCTGAAGCTGTCCTGTCCAGTCCTGCGCCAGTGGAAGCCCTGATCTAGGTCAGGCTCACCACGAGCTTCCCTTGAAGATTTGCCTCGAAGGAGGGAATGCACAAGGAGCAGCATGTTTCTCCAGGGGGCTCAATAGCCAGCAGTGTTGGTGAGTAACCTGCCATTCTGGGTGGTACATCAAGCTGGTATAATTTTGTTTAACATGGGTCAGATTCTGAACACCAATCATTTCTGGCTCTAAGCCCACAAGAGGCTGCATGCACAAGACTTGATTATTGTGAACTGTGGCCCAGGATTAGAACTGCCTTAATAAAGAGAGTCCCCCTGCTCCTGCCTTTTCTCTTCCTACCCTCCCTTCTGCACCACACAGATATTGTGTACCCAGATCCCTCATTTACATTACAGCTCAGCTTCATTAAGGATAAAATGGCTTCAGAGGGATATCCTGAGCCCCTCCACCACCATTGTTTCTATGAGAAAAAACATTGTTAATTCCAATAGCTGATCCTCAAGTGAAGTTGGACTGTGACCCGGTGATAACTTGGGGACACTGTGTTCCTGTAAATTGGTCTTTCCAGCCAGCGTCTGGGAGCTGGCTGGGAAATGCACTTAGTAAATCACTCCCGGCGGCTTGGAGGACAGAGAAGGTTCTAGAAGAGATGAGTCAGGAGCTCCTGGGTCGCCTGGAGGGGAGAGGAACAGAGAGCCAAGCAATCCTCTGAAAGTGGAATTTGTACATGAAATAACCGTCTGGTCAGAGCTAGCTGAAGACTCTGAATGATGAGGCAAATACCGACAGAGGAATCTTTACAAGCCTCTCTCGGTGAGGACTACGTCCTTCCCGGGGATGAGCTGTTGGCAGGGGCGTGGCGGGGTGGGCAGGCATTTCCATCAGGCCTTCCTCCCCCCTCCAGAGCTAGGAGTTGAAGTTTATATCTCAAGGAGCCGGCATCTGACACGGCGCCCCCACCCCCCCCCCCCCGTGTCCCCCAGGGGCTCTGCCGGGGGCTTGAGATGAGCGTGATGATGTCACACCGACTCTAACAAAACAAAGGACAAAGGCGGGCTTGTCCAAGCCCGTGGGGCCGGGTGGGAGCAGCTGCCTCTCACCTGGCGGGTGTGTGTGTGAGTGTGCGGGCTTCCGTCTGGCAGGCGTGGGAGGGTCTGGGGTGAACCAGAAGCTGTCCAAGAGACAAGAGTGGCACAGTGTACTCGCCACCCTCCTTCTGCCCCGAAATTGAGCATGTGGCTCCTTTCCAAGGATCCTGATGGCAGTTCTGTCAGAGTGCCCTGATTCTACACACCGCAAGCTGCATTCATTCATGCATCCATTCATTCATTCAACGAACATTTGTTGGCTTCCGTTATGCTCCAGGCACAGCCGGTCTAGGAGGGGCAGCTGGAGGTACACAGTCCCGTGGGCAGAGGGAGTGGGCCCGAGGGGCTTCGAAAGCCCGGAGGACAGGCAGACTGTCGGAGGAGAAACAAGAGATGGCCCCGCAGGTTCAGCCCCGACTGGACAGTCCCTTATCTAGGAGAGAAGGGCAGTGCCTCCAAAGGCAGAGGAGGCAGAAAGGCTGGATCTGATTCTGTCTGGGGAAAAACAGAAACGAAAACACTCAAAGCTGAACCCAAACAAGCCACACAAATACATAGACACCCACGACGACCATCTTGCCATGTGCACGTCGTGGGAGAGCAGAGGACAGCGAGCGGCGAGCTCAGAGCAGCCACACAGAGCAAGGAGCAGCCCGACGGGCAGAACACACTGCTGTTCTGATCGTTCCTGTCACGCCGATTTACTCAATGTCCCCTCCACTTGAGAGCTGACACAGCTTCCCGGGTGATCTGACGGCTGAGAAGACACTGGCGGGGTGGTCAGAACGGGGTGAGGGCTTCAGCTCGGGGCTGGGCCAGCATCCCGGCTCTGGGTCGGACCCGAGTTTCTGGTGGAGCTCTGCCACTTGCTGGGTCAGTGTCCCCACCTGTAAAATGGGGAGAACAGGACCCACCTCTGAGACCTGCTCCGGAGCGAGGTTTAAATGAAACGGTCGTCGTGCAGAGCGCAGCACGGACTAAGCCGGCCACTACGTTGGCCACCGCAGTTGAGACACGAAGGAGGGCCTTTCCTGTTAGTGTTGGGAAGGCAGTGCTGCCGGGGGTCGGCGGGACGCAGAGCTGCAGCGTTCAGACAAGACAGAGACAAGCCGGGTGTGGGGGGGGGACAGCGTCCCTCCTCGGGGTCCTCCCCCGCCCACGCCCCTTCTCCTGGGCCACACTCACCAAACAGGTGTCTGGTCCTGGTCCCACCTGCCTGCTGCTCCCCAGACCACACACTCGCAGACAAGCTTCAGGGCCTCTGCAGGTAGGAACTAAGGTTAGAGAGGAAGCGAAGAAAAGCAGCCAGGAGGCCTCTTTCTGAAGGAAGAAGGGTTCTTCCTGGGGGGGAGGAAAAGGCTGAGATTTAGCCAGAAGACACCTCTCCAGATCTCAGACACCATCACAGGACGAGGGCCAAGACACAGAAGACTTCCTGTCTCTGAGGGGAGGGGACACTGGGCCGAAGAACAAAAAGCCGTCAGCCACCTAGAGCGGTCAGCCGTCCTGTTGGCAGACGGGAGCGGAGGGCCTCTGTCCTGGCAAGGCCACATCCAGAGTCCCCGTAAAGGGCAAGAGTGCCTGGTCAGGAATTGTCTGGAAGGTAGAGCTGAGGAATGTCAGAGATCCCGTGAAAAGAAGTGCAGAGGGTCTGGAGAGCTTTCCGAGACACAAGCCAAGAAAGAGAGGGGCCCAGGCAGCGGTGAAAGGCAGGACCCACCATCGGCCTGCAGGGGGGGTGGGGGGGACAAGGGCAGCGAGAGCGTCCACTGATTCAGAGGAACAGGAAAAGCAGTCCATGCTCATTAATCTGGGGACGCTCTTTGGAATGAATTCATTTGAATAAGGGTTTTCCTGAGAGTCTGGAAGTTAACGTTAAACAAAGGTTGCTGTGCAGTTGTAAGAACGAACTCAGAGAGCGCAGCTCAGTCCCCAGTCTTGCTAACAGCTTCTGGTCCCCACCCCACTCCAGGGAACAGATGCGGCGCCTCCAGAGCACTGCCAAGACCTGCCCGAGCAGACCCACCTGTGTTCTGCTGCTGTTCAAACCCCTGAAGGGGAGGAGGTGATGTCTGGATTCCCAAGGCCTGGCCAGGCACCCCTGAGGGTTAGGACTGAGAACTTCGGGCCCTCCTCTCGTATCTTGTAATAATGCGGCCCCGTTAGAACCAATCGGCCCGACTGTAGCTGGCCAAAATGCCAAGACAAAGTTAGATGCCCAGAGATCATGGTAGGGTTATAAAAAGAAAATAAATAAGTGGTATGGATGGCACCTGATTAAGGTTTCTAATCATCTCTCTCAAATTCCTAGTTTCTTCCTTAATCCAATGGATGCCAGTCAAGGTTACCAGCTTGACATAGAGATTCCTAGAGTGGAAACCTCTTTATCAGGATGCAGTAGTCAAAGAGAAACTCACACAACCCTCCTGTTTCCTGCCCCACCACCCCACCTCCCCCCATCCACCCCAAATCCTAGGTTTAGGCTGTTTCTTATAGCCAGGACTCTGCAGAGTTGGGAAAAATTTGATGTAAATAAATAATGGATGTATTGTATTCTTCTAGAACCTATCCTAGTCTCCTAACCTTTGCTGGGACCCCATAATCACTCACACTGGGGGAGGCAGACAAGGATGGGAATCTGAGAAGCTCAAGAGACACCCACCACTAATTTGCATGGGACTTTTATGCCTCTACTTAGAGCTAAAGATGAGAAAGAACCCAGATCAGTCAGCGAGCGCTTATCCCTTGTCAAAATTCTCTTTGTAGCTATCTACAGATACCTCCCCCTTCTCATCTTTGTGTAGCTGGGATCATGGGAACTTCTCAGCCCCCTTCCCATACATGCGTCTGGCCCAGGAGATCAGTAGGCCTGACACAGGAGTTGCTTAACTGTAATCAACACGATGCGGCACGTGGGCATAGTTGGGCCGTTTGGAACTCCAAGGCCCCGGGAGGTGACACAAGTAGAAGCAGTAAGATGCCTCTGGAAGGTGAGACCTTCCTAGTACTGTTTTCACCATTACATCAAGGTTTTCAGAAACGGTAGAGTTGATTGTACATTCACAATAACAAGTTCCCGGGAAACACCTCCTCCGTCTCATGCATCTTAGAGCAGAAGGCTCAATCTGCAACCTGAGCAAAGATGGTCCTAAAAGCAGAATCCTTATGATGGGGAATTCGAGAACTGATTATTTTAAATGAGTAAGATGCTTCAAGATCTTCTTCGGGAGATCGTCAGAAACTCTTCTGGGCCAAGAACACTCTGCAGCATCCGCCAATAGGAGACAAGGTGCGTCAGATGCCCACAGACTGAGAGCAATAAAGTGTAAATAATTTAGAACTCCTTGAGATTATCCTGCTACTCATCACGCACTTCTTTAATAATTAATTCAGCTCAGCCTTTAAAGAAATTCTCTCTACGTAACTTACTTAAATCATCCTCTCTGTTCTGCCGGTTGACGGCAGGAGATCATTTCTGTTTGGGACTGTCCTTCCCCCGTGAGGAGCATTTATTTGTATGGGAGACATTTCCTGCTGTTGGTTTCCATGGCTGTGTTCTGCACATGCTCAGTGAGCATCATGGTTCTGCCCAGAATTCTCCTTAAGGTCCTCACCATTGTCAGGAACTGTTTTAGTGTTTTTTAACTATTGACATGATTCCCACAGCAATCCTATTATCTCCTATTATTTCTCTATTTTACGGATGAAGAAAATGGTTAACTAACTTGAATAGAATGCCCCCATTGCACCTGTCTACCCCCAACACTGACAGATCACTGCCTGGCATAGTCACCATGGGAACAAAGCTGTATATAACTCATACCATGGTGTTAACTGGGTTAATTTTGCATAGAAAAAATTGTCTCATTTCACAAGAAGCTGGTCCCTTTAAATGTCTGATTGCGGAGTCCTGCTAAATCATTCACACGCAGAGGGCCCTGGAGGAGGGGAAGGGAAGTGACTGGGTAATGGAAAATGGTTGAGGAATAGTGACATCAAAAGCTTCCGATATAAAAGCCAGAGAGAGGGACACCAGCTGCAGGAGAACATTAGAGGGGTAGGGCAGGGGACTGGAGCATATTTATGTTTGGTGGAATGCAGTTTGCTCCCAAAATGGAAGTTATTCTAGGAAGGTCAGAGAGAAGACGCTGCTGTAGCAGGAAAGGGCAGTTGAGCAGAAACCCCAGGACCCAAAAAAGAATTCGATCGTGATGCTGTGACTCTAAGTAACTTATCAATAGCAAAGCGGGATTGCCACGTGTTTACTCCCCGGGGCTGAGGTCAAAGCAGAGGCGTCACACACGGAGGAACCATGCACTACGTCTTTTTTTATTGTACACTTTTATTTTCTGTTTCACTTGCATATGCTCTTTATTTCGGTTTTTAAAATTGAGATATAAGATACTACCAAAGAAGTGAAATGTGTAAAGTATACGAATCTTATGTATATAGCTTCATGAGTTCTTACATATATATATATATTTATATATATACACATATCAATGTAACCAACATCCAGATCAAGATACAGAATATTTCCACCACCCCAGACAGCTCTCCGGCAATGCCCACCAACCCCACCAGAAGTAAAGGATAGTCTTACTTTGAGTACCCTGAGTTACTTTTGCCTGTCCTCAATAAATGATAGAAACGAATCAGGCAGTATTTGGTTCTGGCTTTTTACTCAACACACTGTGTGTAAGATTCATCCACATTATTGTGTACATCAGTAGTTTGTGTTTTATTCTACTGAATGACTATACTCCTCACTTATTAATCTCTTCTCCTGTTGATGGATATTCGCGTTGTTTCCAGCTTGGGGCTATTAGGAATAAAGCTGCTATGAAAATTTATACGTCGTTTTTTGTTGTTGTTGGACCAATGCACCCATTTCCTCTCCATAGGACCTAAGAGGAACGTGTCTGGGCAAGGGGGCAGGTGTATGCTCAGCTGCAGTTGATACTTCAGTGGACACTGTAATTCATCCCTCAGAGTCCTTCAGAACATTCCTCCTCGCTGCCAGGACTGGTGCCAGCTGTCAGCCCTCTGGGAGCTGTTTCTCCTCCAGCTCTCACCTGTGGCCACATGGGGGATCCCTTATGACCAGGTGACAGAGGAGAAAAAAGCCTAAATTCCTTCATAGATGGTTGGTTTGGATGTGAACATAAGCCCAAAACAGATGACAGCTCACACTCGTGGGGGAAGTTGAAGACAGCAGCAATGGGAAATGCTCTCAATGAGTAGCACTTTGGACGGTGAATGGGCATCGACTTTGTGTGACAAAAGAAGTGGGCAGAGGTTGGAATCCACAGAGACCCATGGGTGGTGGCGAATGGCTGAGGAAGAAGAAGGATGGGAAGGTCAGGGATAAAGAAGTCTCGGGTAGAGGGATGTGGCTGGACACAAGGGAAGGAGCTTGAGGGGAGGAGATCTTAGTATTTCACGGTAACGTAACCATCCCTCAAGCAGGTCAACCAGTGACTCAGTGGCAGGTTGATTACATTAGACCCCTGTCATCCTGGAAGCGACAGTGCTTGATTTTGACAATAATAGATGCATATTTGGATGTCGGTTTGTCTTTCCTGCCCACAGAGTTGAGGCCAGCTCTACTCCCCGAGGTTTACAGAGTGAGCCAACACTTTACAGCAAAGCATCTGCGTGAGTGGGCACACGACTACGGGACCCACTAGTTATATCAAATGCCACGTACCGCAGAAGCAGCCTGATAGAGTGATGGAATAACCTGTTGAAGGAACAGCTAAAGTGCCAATTTGGAGGTGGTACCTTGCAAGGATGGAGGGCCATCCTCCAGGACCCAACGTGCACTCTGTATCAGTGACTTTTACGTGGTGCTGTGTCCCCAACAGATTGAATACTTTGGTCCAGGAACCAAGGGATGGAAGGAGGAAGGCCTCACATAACATGACTCCCAGTGACGCCCTGAGAGACTTTGTGCTCCATCCCTGCAGCTCTGTGCTCTGTGGTTTGGGGGTTCTGGTGCCCCTTCCACTAGGGGACACAGCAAGAGCACCACTGAACCATGGCTGCTGCTTGAGCATTTTACGCTCCTTCTGCCAAGAGACCGACTGGCAAGAAAAGGAACCCCCATTCTGGCAGCAATAATCGATCCAGATCATCAGGAGGGCAGGAGGAATATAATGGACATCCAGGTGACCCGTTTGGGTGCCTCTTGACACTCCTGTGCCCAGGTGTGGGGTAAAAGGACAAGTGAGTCCCCTGGCCTGAAAAGGGTGTGGTAGCCAGGGACTCAGCTCACAGGAATGAGGCCTGGGGCACATCAGCGGATAAGCCGCTGAGACCAGCAGAGCTGTAACTGATGATGAAGGGAATCCAGACCCCGTCGTAGATGGGGAAAGTGAGTGTCCCTCCCAGCTGCAACAGCAGAGACCACAATTTGTCCAAAAGGAGGTCCATCCAAACTCTGGAGGAGCTTCCCTCAAAACTCCATGAAGAAGTGGATCCCAGCGGTACAAGGGGTGGACTGTGGTGGAGGACCGACGGGCCACTCAGGCCCCGCTTCAGGACCAAAGCACTACTCCCCTCGATGTCGGGAGGGTGGGTGGAGGGCAGCCCTCCACAGCAGCCCCTTAAGGAATTGCCGTGCCTGAGAAGAGAGCCTCGAGCCAGGCCCCTCCTCCTTCCTAGGGCAGCCCACATCCAGTGACCCATCGGTCATTGACCACTGATCTGAGGTGTAAAACTGTCCCCCTGCCCCAACTCAGAACAACTCCAAGTCGCCATCCCAGCTTCAGAGCTCCCTGTGAGGTCTTCCCTGTGCCTGCCTGCCTGGTAGCCCACCGTCCCCTCTGCCCAACCTCCTTCCCGCTCCTCCTTTTCCTTTCCTTTCCCAGGGATTAGTCCCAGACACACTCCCAAATAAACTTCCTGCATGCTGATCTCCATCACAGAGTTTGCTTCCTGGGGACTCAGTCTCCAGAGTTTCCCAAAGTGGATGATCCAGTTGACATTCCCACCTGCAAAATCCGAGAATTCTGATCGCTCTGTATCCTCAGCACACTTGGTGTTGTCGGTCTCTTAACTTGCAGTTCTTCTGGTGGGTATGCAGTGGTGTCCCATTGTGGTCTTAATTTGCATTTTCCTGATGAATAATGATGCTACACATCTTTTCAAATGGTCATTGGATGCTTGGATATCCTCTTTTGCCCATTTCTACTGAGTTCTTCATCTTTCTTTTATTGACTTGTAGGAATTCTTTACATATTTGGATATGAGCCTTTTCTCAGATAAATGTATTGCAAAAAAACTTTCCCCAGCCTGTGGCTTGCCGTCTCACTCTCTTAATCACAGTATGCCAGTTTTCTTAAAAAAAAGAAAAAAACTTTTCATTTTGAAATAATTATAGATTCATAGATTTACAGGACATTGCAAAGACAGCACAGCGAGGTCACCAGTTTCCCCCGATGATTATATCTTGCCTAACGATAGCACAGTATCAAAACCAGGAGACTGCCATCGGTAGAGGGTGTGTATAGTTCTAGCCACTTTATCACATGGGTAGGTTTGTGCAGCCACCACGCAATCACCGTGAGAACTGACCCATGACTTGGTGCTGCCCCTTCACAGTCACACCCCTTCCCCCCACCACCTGTGACCCCAGGAATCACCCCTCCGTCCTCCGACTCTGTAATGTCGCCATCTCAGGAACGTTATGTCGGTGGAGTCCTGCAGTGTGTGATGTATACGGCCTTTTGAGACTGGTTTTTTGCGCTCAGCGTAATGTCCTTGACGTCCATCCAAGCCTTTTTTACCTTTAGAAAACTATGTTACTTTAGCTACTTTGCATTATTTGAGTTATCTGTTTATGACTGATAAGGGAATTAACCAGTTTTTGTTGTTATAAACAGATTCTCGTCCTACATATAAACATGTTGGAGTGATAACTCCCTGAGTTTTAAAAGTCCAGGCCCAGGTGCCAGATACACTGTCCATGGAGGGTCCCACCCACGGCCCACGTCTGGTGGACCAGGGAGGGGGACCACGCACACACATCCCACAAGTCTGCATTGTTGCCTGAGGTCCACTGGCCCCCTGACGTCACGTTAGGCATGTGGAATAGGGACGTACAGTGGGACCACTTGAACCTTCTCTTTTTACTATTTGGGGATGGTGAGAGAAACGAATGACTCATTTTGCTTTAATAAGGATGAAATGGTTTTCAAAACTGGCCATATTAATAACCTCATTTGTTCTCATCGCTTTCAGGAGCGATTAGAACATCCTCTCTGAATGCAGAGGTGTTGGTGGTGCTCATTTTGCCCAGGAGACTTATTTCTCCGAAGCCTGGGGTCCCTTTCTGCCCTCTATGCCTCCGCAGCTTCCTCCTTCAGGCCAGCGTGTCCTTGAACCTTCCCCAAGGTGTCTGCCGTGAGCACTGAGTCCTGAGCTGGTCTGTGGCTGTGCATGCTAATCAACAGCCTGCAGAACACCTCTGCCCTTCACTTTGCAAGGGACACGCTCGGTGCTGTTTTATTTCAACTGATTTTCTTTGCATTTCAACTGTATATTACAGTTGGTCATCAAACAAATGACAGAAGGTCATCACAGCAATGCAAGAAGTGGCTGCTGCCTTTCCCCTCTCAGACACAGCCATGGAGGCGAGGGGGAGGAAGAATCCAGGGGTTTTCTAGGGTACATTGTGAGTGTGCGAGGAACAGACTATTTCTAGGTTAGCTCGGGTGAGTGTGGGGCTCAGCTGGGAGATTGCGCCTTGAGCAACACTGGAGAGAACATCTCAGGAACTTCAAACAGGAAGCGCCTAGGGGTCAAGATTCGTGGACGCTGGAGCCAGAGGGCAGTTCTGGACCCGAGGCAGGGTGGGACCCTGCAGGAGGGCTTCACGCATCTCCACTCTGTAACTGACTAGTCATGCCTCAAGGAAATGGTGCCTCTTCTCTATTTCTGTTCTATTTTTCTCTGCATCTCTACTCACACAACCCTGTAAGTTTCTGTACTTCCTACTTCAGATTTCGGAGAGATTGACTGGCTGAGCTAATCACTTTTCAGGCCAGCCTCTGGGTCAGCTGCTCCTGGGTCAGGTGTCTGCCTCTGGTCCAGTGGGATGTAGTTGGGAGAGATTGGGCTGTCAGTATGTGACTTCAAATGTGGCTGCCTGAGGCTGCTCCTCACCAGAGGCCGAGGTGCATTTCCTCCCAATGGGTGTGCTGGTGTGGCCGTCATCATGGCTGACATGTCTAATATAAAAGAAAAGAAAGAGATGGATAAGCAATTGGTTTTCCCTTCTTCAAAGACTAGCTCCAAAGTACGGCTCCCGGGGGAAGGACGATGGCTGTTAAGGGGGGCTGCGTGACCTGATCTGCTCCTGACTGCAGACAGACGTCGCCTTTCAACTCACCACTATAAGCTCACTAAATCTGGTAGCTAAATTTTCAAACCACATTTGTGAATTTTCAACTGACGTGTCCTCTGTGGGTTAATCAGCTCTTTCTATAATAATGCTGCATACAACTCCAGCAGCCTCAGTGACTTGCACAAGTACCTGTTTCTCATTCGTGGCTCTGAGCTGTGGCTCTGTCGGCTCAGCTGAACTCCACAGGGGTCAGCTAGGCGGCAGGTTGGAGTCGGGTCTGCTGCCTGTGTCTCTCATGCTGGGACCAGGCTGAAGAAGCCACTGGGGACTGTTCCTTCATGGTGGACGGAAGAACTACAGGAGACGGAGCCCAGCTCTGCAAGCACAATTAGAGCCTCTGTCACACGGTATCTGCCGTGGCCAAAGCAGGTCACATGGCTGAGCCCACCTGGGCAGAGAAGTAGACTCTGCCATGGGTGGGAGGGAGGTGTAGGGAGAGTGACTATTTGCTGAACGATAACATGATCCACCAGACCCTGGGTTTCCCCTGCTGCCTGAATCCCAGCAGAATTGCCAAACGGGCAGCTGATGGCATAGTGGCCGACACTCACCTCATCGAAAGCAAAAGCCACATCTCAACTTCTTTCCTGCCTGCCTTCAAAGTTCCTCACACGATGCATCACTCTCAGACGGTGCTCGATAAAACTCCCTTAAATTGATCAAAGTTATCAGAGTTCTGGACTAGGATCAGCATCGATAAGCACGTGACTAACTAAGACAACTAACGTTTCTTCTGCTTGAAGGGCTGTGTATGTAGAAGATGAAATGGCAGAATGTCGTGGTTAGGAGCACGGGTTCTCTCAGGTCCAAATGCCTGGGTTCTAGTGTTGATTCACAGCTTCCTAGCTGTGTGACTTTGGGCAAGTTGCCTAGCCTCTCTGTTTCAGTTTCCCCTTCTATAGAGTGAGGGTAGTGACAGTGACTGCCAATAGAGTTGTTCTGAGGGTTACGTGGTATAGTCATGGAAAGCCCATCAAGGAGGGCCTAACCCATGATACATATTTAACTGTCATAAGCAAGCTTAAAAATTTTTTTTAAAAAGCAATGTCTGACTTTTAAAAGAGACAGGATAATAAAAGGAAAGAGCTAGAATTTGGAGTCAGAGAACTTGTGTTGAGTCCCTGTCCTCTCTTCACACCACCTATGACCTTGACAGAGTCCCAGTTTCCTCTCCTGTGAAATGACGGCTCCTTCCCAGCCCATGTGAGGATCAGGTGACGAGTGTGAAGGCACTTTTGCAAAGTGAAAACCGTCAGAAAAATGTCAGCTGCTTTTATCAAATTATTCTGCTTTTTGCATTGCTTCTCTGATGACAACTAACAGACGATTAAGGGCTCCTCTGCTGGACATTCCGAATTCTGTCTTCAGACATGTGCCACGACCTGTGCATGTCTCTGAAGCCCCTGGTTGGGGAATCGTCACCGTCCCTCCTCTAGCAGACCCAGTGAGCTGATCCTCACAAATGCCCATGGACAGAAGTGTGTCCTCTTCTGAGTGAACACTCGGACTTCTCATAGTCCCACCACAGTGACAAGGAATGCCTGGAGATTTTCACCACGTATGTACTTTGTGCTGCTATTTGGCCTTTGCCTGTTTTCTCCACTCTCTCTCCTCCCCCCACCTCGTGAACCCCTGGCACGTCCAGTATTCCTCTGCAGCCGCTCTTGTCAAGGTCACTGATGATGTCAGCATGGCCATATCCAATGGTCATTGCTCAACAAACTCACTCACCCAATCAGCAGTGTTGACTTGGTGGTTGATCGCCGCCCCCCTCCTGAAGGACTTTTTCTTATGGACTTCTGGGACCCAGCCTCCTGGTCCGCCACCCTACCCTGGCTGGTCCTTCTCGAGCTCCTTTGCCATCCTCTAAACACTGGAGGCTCAGTCCTCAGATCTCTCATCTCTGTGGACACTCCCTCCCTGGGTGAGCTCATCCAGTCTAGCGGCCTTAAATACCATCTCCATGTTGACAACTCCAAAATTTAATTCTTTAGCCCAGACGTCACCCCGAACTCCAGAGTCATAAATCCAACAGCCTACTTGTCACCTCCACTTGCATGTCTAAGTGACGTCTCAAATGTGACATACCCAGAGCTAAGTTCCTGCTGTCTTGACCTTGATCTGCTTCTCCCCATCTGCCACTTCTCAGTAAACGGCAACTCCATCCTGCCTGTTGCTCAGGACAAAAACACGGGAATCGTCCTCGCTCCCCTCGCCCTTACACCCCACAAGCAATTCATCAGTAATCCTTCAGCTCTGCCCTCCAGTTACATCCAGAATCTAACTTTTTTTTTTTTTTTACCACCTCTTCCACCTGCGTCCTCGTCTGAGCCAGCACCATCTCTTGCCTGAATTACTGAAATGGCTTCCAGTTTCTACCCTTATGCTTCCCTCCTCCCTCGCCCCAAGAAGCCAGATCCTTTTAGCAAATTAGTCATATTATGTCACTCCCTTGATGAATACCCTTCAGTGGCTTCCTATCACACTCAGGATAAACCCCAAGTCCTTCCTCTGACCTCTAACCGGAACCTCTAAGTTCCAGCCCCCATTTATCTCTCTGACCACCTCTTCTCACATTCCCCCTCTTGCCGTTGGCTCACTCTGCTCCAGCCACACTCACCTCCTTGCTCCTTCTTGGACACACCAACCTGCTCACGCCACAGGGTCTTTGCACTTCCCACCAAGCATTGTCCCTCTTTCAAAACATCACAGGTGTAAACTCATCAGACCAGGGGAGATGTTGCCAGTGTGTTTCCAGAGGTGGGACTTAAAAGTTACTCTTTTCTCCTTTGTGCTTTTTTAAAACTTTTCATATATTTTCAATGGATACCATGTATTTATTTTGTAATCAGAAAATAAATGTGATTCAAATTAAAGCCAAGATCATAAAGGACGGCAGTGTATGATTAAATGCTGTTGCTTAAATGTGTTGTAACAAGGCTCCCTTGTCTCCAGTGCAGGCTCCTCTGCCACCCGTAGAGGGATCCACGGACGGGCCACACAAAGCCCACGGCTCCTCTGGGTCTCGTCCTCCCATACCCTCCACCTCTTCCACATTTCCCCCAGTTAACGAGCTTCCCACCAGGATGGCGATCACCCATCTCAGGGTGAAGATTCTGACTCACCAGATTAAGCTGCAATGAAATGCTTTTTAATATGTAATCTAGGATGATAAGTAAATTGTTATTTTCCTCTTGTGAGTGCATCACCTGTCATTCTAAAAATTAATGTTATTAAAGAGACGCTTAAGTTATGGAGCAATAGCATATGGTTCCTCAGCCCAAGCAGTCAATGAGCACTTTAATCCGTGTGGATGATGAACCTCGATTCTTTCAATGCTACTCTCCTTTAGAGCCACTGGTTACTCTCATGTTAGTTGCTGGAGACTGACATTCTGATTTTATAGAGTTCTCTCTGTGAAGTGGAGAAAACGCTATTGGCCGACTTAGTATAAACAACAAAAAGCTTCTTTAGGTTTAGTAAATGACAAAGGCCGGGACAGATGGGTGAGGGGTCCCCCTAGGGCTGGGTAGGGTGTCAAGAACATACAGATAAGAGGACGCCTGCCTTCTGGGGAAGAGAAAGGACTTGGTGGGCCAGTGTCACAGCACTGACAGTGGCACTAGTTCCAACGACATTTGTAAACTACACGTGTCCCTGGAAGATAATCAGACGAGGAACTGTGGCATGAGATGAGAGACGGGGTGGGAGATCCATTCATCATGGATTTTATTATGTGTTTCAGACCTTCTGTGTGTGTCTTTAAGGCTCTTCAGAAATATGAAACTGAAATCTGCTTTGAACTGTGAACAGACTGTCTGCTCCTCTGCAGTCTGTCTGCTCCTTGGAGAGATCTGGAGAGCGGAACAGACTCCGGCCCGGCTTCTGTTTGCACCAGGGCTGCCGCTGTGTTGGCCCCTAGGGCTGGGATCCTGTGACACAGGTGAAGCTTTGCTGGAGTGAGCAGACCTCAGCTGTCTGGTGCTTAGAAATGGGGTAGGTGCCCAGCACAGGACTAGCCCTGGACTCCGTCAGACTTCACCAAAACTTATTGATTGTGCTGTAGATAAGGAGCAAATTTGCATGGTTTGTCTCCCTTTCCGCAGAAAGTTTGACTTAGCCACTGTCGGTAGCTCAGAACCTTGACTTTCTCTCTTCGTCGTCTGTGCTACCCCCCACCCCCCAACACCTGCCACTGCGCCACCACGGCCTGTCAACAGCCCTGGGGCCAGGTCCGTCTGGCTCATTGTTGAAGCCCAGAGACCAGTTCAGAGTTCGGCATCTAAAAGTGCTGCATCAATATTTGTTGAATAACAGATGAATTAACAGATGAATGCTGTCACGTCTCCCATGCAAGTCCCTGCAAATGCTCTCTCTCGATATCCTTCCAGGTGGCCAGCAGCTCTCTACTCGTATACAAGCTCCTTGGAGGAGGAGGCTGGAAGCTGCCGGACTGCCCACAGGAGCTGCAGCACCCGGGCTTGGTCTCCGCGTTTGCAAAAATCGCTGCTCCTGTTACCCCCGCACAGGCCGTGGAACCTCTGCACTGTAGTTTCTGATGAAGCCAAAGCCAAAGTAGGCAATACGCTGACCTCTGGTGACCCAAGTTTATCAGGCGTGCGCCCCAGCGCTGCAGCCGAGTCCTCCTGTTGTTCCTTTAATGAGCACAGGCAGTTACTCGAGGACGGCAGAGCTCCCTGGGCTGCCGTGAAGCAGAGCTGCCCAGAGGCTCCGCGTCCCACTCTGCTGTCTGTTCACTGCTGGGCCCCACCATCGTCACATGTTCTTGAATTTCTATCAAATCCTGGACATTGGTGTCTCTCCTCTGTGTTCGTTTTGCAACCAAGATTTCACTCCGAACGTGATTGCGCTGTGGCGGATGCTCCACGTGTCATCACACCGGCATAGTGGTATCAACGGACTGCTCGTCCTTTCTTCCGGTCACAACTTGGGGCAGCTCACAGAGGACTTTGTCAGCCACTCTTGGTTGGACACTTCATGTTTATAATTAATAACCAGTACAGGTTTTTATTTAGTGCTAAGAAACACTTTCATGGGTTATATGCACGACACCAACAAAATAATAACATGCATAATAATAATAGCCAGGACTATACAGCACTTACTACATGCCAGACACAGTTCTGAGTGTTTTACACATGAACTCCTCTACTTCTCATGACGGTCCTCAGTGATAGGTGTTATTGTAACCATCCCCACTTACAGATGAGCAAACTGAGGCACAAAGAGGTAAGTACCTTACCGAACACATCTGGTAAAGGCACAGTCGGGCTGTAAACGCTGACAACCTTAGTCTGAGTCCCAGCAGTAACACCCACACAGTCAGGGCTTCCTAAGACAGTCAGCATTGTTACAGCCCGCTCTCTCAGATCTTCACGTCTCTAATCTACGTATCTCACTGCATGTCAGGCAACGAGGCAAATACTTTACATCCACTAGCTCACTTGACTTTCGTAATTACCCTTCAGTATATACACTGTTCCTGACCCTCATGTCACAGTAGAGGAAACCAAGGCCTGTGAGGTGAAAAGTCTCACGGGGGTAAGTGGCCGAGCCAGGACGGCAGCCCAGGCACGTGCAGCTGGACCATTGCCCAGCATCCTTGGCAGAGGCGCAGCCCTGACCACTGGCCGGCAGCTCCACGACAGTCCACCCTCGTAACTCTGTACTATTTGTTCATTTCTTGGTAGCCATTGAGGTCTTCTTCCATTTGGATCACCTATCCCCAACCCCATTCACCACATGCGGTCTGTGAGCTACCGAAAGGCGAGTCCTCTATTTTATTTTTATTTCTTCGCAGTCCCTCCCTAGGCAGTGTAGACAGAGCGTACCCTCCACGTGTACACTGACTCATCACTTGGTCTGGCCACTTGACTCCTCAGGGCTGCGCCCTCGCTAGATCCCCACGCTCCGTGTCTTCTCTTCATTGGCTTTTCCTCCCTTGGCACGGGTCTGGCTTTACCGCCTGTCTCGATCAACCTTCCCTTCCTCTGCTGCCTGCACAGCTCCACCCAGGGGGGCCAGCAGGCTCTCGTCAAGGGCACTGGCCGTCACCCCAGACCCAAGGCTTTACTGAAGGCACCTACTGCTCTTCTCTCCAAACTGAAGTCAAGCAGTGTGGTCAGAGCAGCTATTCTTCAAGGAGGAAAGTCCCAGAAGAAATCAGCTCTAGGCTCAGATATGCAAAAGAGAAGAAAGCCAAGTGCCACCACTGGTCCCCACTAATACCTACAGAACCAACAAGTACACCCCAACCAAGTGGTGAGAGGGCAGCTCCTACAGGAGACATCTCTGGCAGCAGTGTTTCCAGACAACCCAAACCACCCCCCTAGGAAACTCCATATCGCAGACGCCCCAGGCCCGGCCCCCGGCTGAGTTTCAAGTGTTCCCTGTAAACCAGGTGGATCTCCTTCCACTGATGCCGCCATCACTGTGCACAAAGCCATGTGTACATAGGAGTCAAACACTTTAATACTGGACTTTGTCTTCAGCTCACTTAGCCACCTCAATGAACTTGCCAAGTCCCATAGCATTGTGCTTCATTCTGGGGCACATCCCATCATCTCCCTGTAAGTCAGCCTTTCAGTTGATTAACGGTTTATGTTCTGTGCTACTTGTTTAGGGATAAGATATTCTCAGTCAGCCTGGGCTATTCTTCCTGACATACCACACCCAGCAAGTCTACCCCACTTCCTTCCCCATGACAGCCATCTGGTAAAGGTTTTGCTGCTGCAGGTGAAGGGCGGCGCATGGCTCATATTCTGGGTGCCTGTGTGTGTCATCAGACTGAGGCTGGGATGGTCTGGAGCCCTTAGAAGAGGAACCATTGCCCCAGCACTGCCTACTTATCTCAGCTTTAAAAATAAATATTTTCCCAATAATAAGGCAGGTTTATGAGCTGCATTTAATACTGTGATGAAAAAGTCTATCACCACGTGTGAGAGAGAGACAGGAGAAGAGTTAAGGTTGCTATGGGAGCCCTCGGCACTTCTGATCTTGAACAATAATTAGATGTAATGCTTTACAGTGGTGAAGCGCCTAGCAGGCTCCTGATAATTGTAAAGTGTTTGGCAATTAACTCACCCTCCCTGAGATGCAGGTTGGTGTAATTAACCCCAGGAGGAGAAGCAGCCCCAGAGGAGGGGAGTCACGTGGGGAGAGCCACCCTGCTTTGCGGCAGCAGCGTAGACAAAGGAGGCCTCACCCGCCCTGGCCCTGCACCACCCCCACCACACAGCTCCACCGTAGATCCCTCCTTGGCCCGAGGCCCTGTGCTCAGGGGGCGGGGGTGGATCTTGGGAGTGTTGCCTGCACTGTGGAGAGGTGGGGGGACCAAAGCCGGGTTGTCAGGCCCTCAGGCTCTCATTTCGCTGGGCGTGGACAAGCAGCCCTACTCGGCTGGGACACGAGGAATGCAGGAAGCCACCTGGGAAAGGGACGTTGGAAAAACACTGCTCAGTGGAATCAGCTAAATCCTCGTGGACCAACACTCTGTCCTCTTCCCCAAGTGGTGCCCTCTGAGATTGGTCCTTGGTCTGCAGGCTCTTCTGTGTGATGTCTTTTGACACAAATGTGTTCTTAAGCACCTACAGAAAGCTGGGGAGAGGACGCGAGTCTTCACGCAAAGCGTTGTTGACATTTTATATATGTATATATACACTCTCATACATGTAGGCGCGTATGTCATAATAGAATGTTACCTTATCATATAAATATATATTTTATATATATAATACGAAAAAATACGTTTGCAAGTACATCCCTGACAAAAGTGGGTCATATGTTTTGGCTCTGTCATGTCAAACAAAAACTAGATCTCCCTTCTCTCCAAAGAAAAGCACAGTCTAAGTGTCGACAGTTTCGGCAACACCCCTTTTGTTTCAGCTTACATTTCCGTGGATGGATCCAGATATTCCATCTTCTTGGTTGAGGGCCACTGCGTGCTGCATGCGGACAGACCCCAGTGAGGGACTGTTGGGGTGACCGCCTTTGACAAACTCAGCCACTTCTCGAAGCCCTGCCCACACTGCCCACACGGCTCTGAGAGGCCCTGGTAACGGATCCAGCGTCCGCTCCAGACGTGCGGGTGGCAAATGCACGGTGCTGGCCCCGAGGGCCGTCTTTGCTGTGCTGTGCTCAGTGGGAGATGACACAGCTGTTTCCCCTCGATGCAGTGGTCTCATTAAGACCGCCCCCCGGGGCCGACCCCGTGGCTTGGTGGTTAAGTGAGCATGCTCCGCTGCTGGCGACCCGGGTTCGGATCCCGGGCTCGCACCGACGCGCTGCTTCTCTGGCCATGCTGAGGCCGCGTCCCACATACAGCAACTAGAGGGATGTGCAGCTGTGACACACAACTATCTACTGGGGCTTTGGGGGGAAAAAATAAATAAATAAAATCTTTAAAAAAAAAAAAAAAAAAAGACCGCCCCCAGCGAGGTTAGCACTGGCCGCAGGGATGGAGGGAACAGACTAGGTAAACCTGTTTTTCTTTACTCCAACGAGGAATGTGTGCAGCACAAGGCCTCGGCATCTGCTGAAAGATTGTTTTGTACCAGAAAAGCTACTTTGCTATGCTCAGTTCCGTTACATTTATGAGATTGTCACTCTGTATTTATCTGGAAGGCGGGTTAGAGTCCCTTTTGGTAATTTTCCTCTATGCATGAAGGCGTTCTCCAAAACTTCTAACAAAAACAACAACAAAATCCAAATGCAACCATGAGTAATACCTCCTGGGGCCTAGGAAATGGAAATGCTCCTGTGCCTCGAAAAGAACGGGGTCCTGAGTCATGTGCAAGTCGCCATGATGGTAATTCAGAGGGTGGGGGAGGAAAACGGAGGACCACAGAGAAACCAGGCACAAGACTGAGGCCTGGGGGAGAGGCTGGAGGGGGGATCGGGGGGTCGTTCACCCCCTACCTCACATACTTCTGTGCTGTTTGGAACCCTTATAAGTTTTGCCAAATCTTGGTTATTTATGATCCCCCCTGCTTTTGAGCAGCTGGTGGTGGGGTGGGGGGATCCGCCGCATGCTGAGCTGGTGAAGAGAGCCAGAGTACAAGCTGAAGGAGCAGGGCCTGAGCCACGCACCCGGACCAGACAGAAAGACACAGAGAGGTTCCCAGGAAAGTTCTCATAGTGGGGGCGGGGGGTAAGGGAGGACGTAAAGGCTTCGTGGGAAAGGACCGGAGAGAGGGGGATCCTGAGGCTGGACACCCAGAAGTGAGCCTGGGGAGAAGAGGATTCTGAGGGAGGGCTCCCCCTCCCACCCACCATGCCCTCTCTCCCTCCTTCTTTTCTTTCCTCCTTTCTCTCATTCCCTCTGTCTCTTGCATGCAAGTCTGTGTGCCATGCAGTACAGACCCTCTCTGGCTCACTAGAAATCATTAGTAAAGTCTACCTTTCTCATTAATGCCTTGTGGAGTGAGTTTTCTTTTTAGGAGGTGCAAGAAAATGCTAAATCCTGCTTTGGGCTGGCTTGAGGACAAACGAGGGGCCAGCCACGTCCACACTCACGTGGTTGCGATAGTCGTGACAGACGGCTGGTGTAATTGCCGGGGGCGGGAAAGAAGATGGAAATTGGGAGCCCTGAGCCCCCACTCCTTTAGCTCCATTTAGCAGCCCTGATCTCTGCCCTTCACCTTCTGCAGTGCCCCCACCCACGTGGTCATTCTCAGGGGCAGTGCCCAGGAACTGGGGGGAAACCCCAGGCCCGCCATGTGAGCCCAGGCTGCGAGGATCCGTGAAGTCAGGCCTGTCTGGTCCTTGCTTACCGCACGTTCTCCCGTGCCTCGGAGAGCGCCAGCAAGGCCCGGCCTTCCGGATCCTTCACCACTCGTCAGGCGGGCTTGGGGGGGGAGCAGGAGGCGGGAGAGCCATTCAGTGCCAGCAGCAGTCGTCCAGGCCATCTGGGAGCCGGGAACAGAGGACAAAGTGCAGAGGCAGGTGTCAGAGGAGGCAGCACCTCCCGCATGTTCTTAACACCTCTTTGCAAGACTGGAGACCTTGCACATCTACTCGTGGTGCTGATCAGAAGAGCTTTTTGGAGAGATTAAAAAAGGAAAGAAAAGAAGAGCCCAGCATCCATGCAGGCAGTCTTCCTAATCAGCACCGCGGGCCGCAGTGCGAGAAGAGAAGCAGCTGTTCTCGCAGTCACAGTCGCTTCAGGGACGTGCGGCTAACACTCTGGGATCCTGTGAATTCAGAGAGGCCTCGGTCCTTCAGATGCAGGCAGGCGGAAGTCTGGGGCAAAGGAGCCATTCCCCACGCCGCCACACCAGCAGCCGGGTCCCAGAACCTGGAACCACGAGGCCTGCGGGTAACACAAGCCTGTAACGGTTGTTTTCTGTGGGCCAGGCTCTGTGCTAAACTCATCACCTACCCGTTCTCTCCTCTCACCCTCCCAATGGCCCGGGGCGTCAGCCCCCTTACCAGGGAGGAAATGGCACAGCGTGCTGTCACAGAGGCGAGGGAGACGAAGGTAAAGAGAGGTTTGTCTAAATCAAAGCCCCCCCATCGTGGTTCCACCCGCGTGCTTCTGCTTCTGTGCCCCCTTCTCTTCCTGGTGGGCTATTTCCAGTGCCTGGCATATTGGGATTGGACTCAAGCTTGATCAACATGAAAACGACATGTTGTTATCGGCTCTCCTTCGTGAAGCCGTGCCTAACTGCAGGTCCCTCCCTGCTCACAGCACGACCACGACTGACCCCAGCAAGGCTCACATCACATGGCTCACAATTATTTATTCAATCTGCCTTTCCTGTGAGCTCTTTGCGGGCCGGGGGAAGGCAACTCTGTATTTATTCCGGGCACCTAGCACGTGTCTGATACGTAGTAGATGTTTACAGAATGAGTGAGGAACCTAAAACATCTCCTGAATAAAGTATACAACAAAATCACAGTGGAGAGAGCACCAGATGTGGAATCAGATCCTTGCCCTCAAGTCTAGCTCCCTCACTTCGTGGCTATATGCCTTTGCACAAATTACTTAGCTTTTCTGGGCCTCTGTTGCCTTGTCTACAAATGGAGGCCATTGGACGTGAGTGCCTCAAGGTCCTAGCCAATGCTGATGTCCTGTGGGTTCAGGCTGAGCAGAGCCCATGCAACTCCTTCGTGAAGCGAACTGCGCGGGTAAGATGCTCCGAGCTCGGCATGGATCAAATGCCCCGCCTCAGACCCAGAGTCCAAGGACTTATTTCCTGGGCTGGGCAGCCCCACACCTCTGCCCCCACCCTGCCCTCAGGTCCCTGGCTGCTTCTCTGCCCAGGTGCCAGCATGTGTGCCCCATCCCTCTGGCTTGATCTTCACTTCAGGCTTTTTCAAATTCAACTTCCTCCGTAACTACTCCCCAATCTCTTCCTATGGACCTGGTCCTCGAGGTAACACCTTCCCATCTGTCCTGCCTTGGTGGGCAGGACCCACTCAGGAGCTTCAGCACCTCTAATCAGCAAGACAGTCCCCATCCTAAAATAATTCCCAGACTTGTAGCACATCAGGAGACATTCACGAAGGGTTAATCTTCGATTTGCCATCGTGAGGTGTTATTAATGTGTGTGAGCAGATTGCAGGACACGCTGCAATACAGACATCACTAAGTAACACCAGTCCCGCTCACGCCCGGTTAATGGGGCACTTCCTGTTCGTGAATCCCCGCCCTCCACCAAGTGGCCTTGATGAGGGGGTGTGAGAGCAGCATGTGAGTTAGACGGCACAGCCGCTCCCACTGCCCGGCGCACACGGGCAGGCGCCTGGAGAGACAGGTACGGAGCACCTCAGACAGGGAATGCCCTTTCTGCTTCGCGTCTGGTGAGAGTGTCTCCGGGCCAAAAGCATCTTGCAGTGACATGACGGCAGAGACGTGGCAACTGAGTCAGCAGTAACAGGGGATTCTGGTTTCTAGACCCGACATGCTTGGGAGGAAATGATTTAAATTTGTCTTTAAAATGGGAGGAAAAATGCTACCCTGAGGCTTATTTGCAGAGGGCTTTGTATTGCAGGAAAAAGGAACCCAGAAGTACCGAGGATGCAGAACCTGGAGGAGAAAAGGCCTAGGCAGTGGGTGCCAGGCCTTCACATACGCGAGGGTGGCATGAGGACCTGGAGGGCAGAGCGGGACGGGTGGAAGATTTCGGCTTTATGTGAGGGAACCCTCTTTAGTGATTTGAGCTCTGGATACTGAGGTTCCCGCCCCTGTAAGTGTTTCAGTTGACTCTGGATGGCCACGCGTCAGGACTGCCACAAATGGCTTCAATCCCGGGACGGGCTCAGAGCAGGGGAGCTTTAAGCTCTGACCCTGACATCTGAAGGATTTGCTGGGCCTCATAATTGTGGGAGGGCAATGCTGAGCCGATGGGCGGCCAGGGCACGAAGTCTGTCTTGGGCCTGGAAGTCTTTGTTTGTTTCTAAAATTCTTTCCACGTCGTTCGTGCGTGGCAGACATTTTGGATCCCAACCCCCCTCTCCCTCGCCGTCTTCCCTGCAGAGGTCCCAGGAGTTAAATCTTTGCTTCTCCAGCCTCCGTTGCAGCCAGAGGTACCACACACCCACATCTGACCTCAAACACAATGGACGCCTGGGGAGTGGGGTGAGGAGGAGGAAGCTCGTGACGCTCAGACCACTCAGGTCACATCAGGTAACTGGAGGAGGGGTAACAAGGGAACTGTCTGCAAAGGCATGGGCAGGGGCAGGGGCCTAGTGGGGCAGCGTAATGCAGAGCTGCTCCCATCCCTGGACCCAGAGGACTGAGGAAAAGGAGCATGGACCAGACCCAGAGGAGAGAGTGGTGCGGACAGGGCTGCCTGGAGACGAGCTGTGGCCTTTGGTGGAGAGCATAGCAGCCCAGGCAGCTCCACAGGGCGGGAGCAAGGGAGCACGTGCCCTCACCTCATTTCCCTCCCTCCCTCCAGTCTCCTGCTGAGGCTCCTGATTGGCCCATCCCAACCAAAAGCTGGGGATGAGCTGCATATACGTCAGTCCCCTGGGTAGAGGGCAGGGTGCAGAAGAATGGAGAGAATACCTGGAGAGCAACTGAAAACTGTCATGCAAAGGGCCTAATTCTTCCTTGGATGTGATGCCTGGAAGTGCAGCAGCCATCTTGTGACCATGAGGCCACACTCCTGAAGGGACTTATAAAGAGAAGGCTTCACTTGGGAATCTGACCTGAGAAACTGATGTTCCCTTCACCCAGTCTTGCCGTAGTATAAGGTGCTGATGTCACCAGTTACTTGCCCTGGTGGGCAGGCAAACATGGAGCTGGAATGTCCAGGCAGTCAGGAGAAGTTGGGAGGATATAACAACTCTCACAGCAGGACCTATATCTGGATGCCACATCTCACTGACCCATGTCCATGCTCCACGGCTGCTACAGAGGTTTAATGTGACCCTGCCAATCAGGAAGTCTCAGAGGACCTGACAGAAGCCTGTCCCTGGTTGGTGGACTCTGATTGTGGGACAGTACCGTGGGGACTGGAAGGCCCGAGGACCTGGCCTTCCTGACGGGAGAACCCTGCCGGGTCTCCGTCTGCCTGCAGTTAACTGTTCGTGTCCCTTGTTCACAGAGAGTGCGCCGGTGTCCTTGACACCCCTCCACCAGCCACGGCACCCCTTCACCAGGTGCAGGAAACCATCCTGCCTCAAGCAGCTTAAAGCCAGGGCGATCAACCTGGGCGATAGAGGGTGTTCAAGCACGGGACTTTGTGGAAACAGCCACGGCACCGTAGAAATTACGGAGAGGCGTTCGTCAGTAGGGGCAGGCAGACCAGAGCCAAAATCCCGGTCTGGCTGCACGTCGGCTGAGTGACCTTGGACAGGAGTCAATCTTCTGCGCCTTGCTTGCCTTATCTGTAAGATGGACTGAAGATGCTCACCTCCCTGGGCTGAGGTGGAGGTCACAGATAGTATACACAAATCGCCATATAGTGATAACGTTCTTGTAGCATTTATTATACACCGGGTACTGTATACAAAGCAGGAAACTGAGTCACCAAGACGTAGGTAAGTTGCCCAAGATGACAGAACCTGACTTTGTGCTCAGACAGACTGGCCAGCAGCCGTCTACCCACCACCCCACATTGCGACACAGGAGGCACTTCGTGATCTGTCCTCATTCCTACCAGGACCATCTGCACCACGGCCAGGTGACCATCACAGGGTAGGATAGACTATTTGGCAGAGTTTCCATCAAGAGTAGCATCTGGGGGCCCCGTGGCGTAGCGGTTAAGTGTGTGCACTCCTGCTGCCGGCAGCCCATGTTCGGATCCTGGGTGCGCACCGATGCACGGCTTGTCAAGCCATGCTGTGGCGGCGTCCCAAATAAAGTAGAGGAAGATGGGCACGGATGTTAGCCCAGGGCCAGTCTTCCTCAGCAAAAAGAGGAGGATTGGCAGATGCTAGCTCAGGGCTAATCTTCCTCACACACACAAAAAAAAGAGTAGCATCTGGGGGCCAGCCTAGTGGCACAAGCAGTTAAGTGTGCGCTCTCTGATGCTGTGGACCGGGGTTTGCCAGTTCGGATCCTGGGCACGCACTGACGCACTGCTTGGCAAACCATGCTGTGGCGGCATCCCATATAAAGTGGAGGAAGATGGGCATGAATGTTAGCCCAGGGCCAGTCTTCCTCAGGAAAGAAAAAGAAGAGGAGGATTGGCAGATGTTAGCATAGGACTGATCTTCCTCACAAAAAAAAAAAGTAGCATTTGGGCCTGAAGGTCAGAGGAAGTTTGTTGGTTAAGTGGGAAGAAGAAAAGAGGACACCGAGGTGAAGGGACAGCAGGAGCAAAGGTGGGAGTGGCCGTGGCCCGAAGAGGGACGAGCAGACCCACCTGGTCGCAGTGTGGTCTGCGCTGAGCAGTAAGAAATGATGCAGATCGTGGGGCAGGGACCAGACCCTGGGAGCTCTGAGAGCCGCGAAGAGGAGTCTGGACCTGTCGCCGGCTGTGGGAGGCCAGGGCCACATGTGTTGGCATGGAAGCCGCGTTCCAGAAAGTGAGCCAATCAGCAGAGAGCCCGGCCTGGCGGGATGGCTGGCGAGGACCCTGCTGGTGATGACAAGGTCTGAAGCGAGGAGACCGTGGAATTGGAGGAGGGCGGTCATGAGTGATGTCGGGAGGGTCCACCCTCGGTGAAGGGGACAGGAGGGACAGAGGGAAGGAGGAAGGAACCGTCGACGTCCAGCTTCAGGGCAGGACCCTCGGGGAGCCTCGAGCTGTCCTCAGCGCCCCCCTCAGCGCTTGCCAGGCCGGGCAGCGGGCAGTCACTGGGCGTGGACCACAGCCTGCCCCTCACACGAGACCAGGACGTGCACCATGGGCCCGAGGTCCCTCGACGCCACAGGGGAGGGTTCGCTCCTCCTGGAGAGCGGATTGGGATAACGCACCGGGCTTTGAGTCTCTGAGGCCCCTCCAGGAGACGGGCTGGTGTCTGCACCCACAGGGGCAACGTGGACTCTCTGAAAACCTGGTTGACAATCCTTCAGTTTAGAAATCACCGCAGCCTGCTCTTTTGGTAAGACTCACACGCCCACGTGCTTTTTAAAGGAAAGATGAGGGGAGCTTGTCCACTCGCATCCAAATAAGGTAGAAGATGACAGAGAGTGGATGTCACCATGGCTCTTAACTTCGCCCTTGGTGAGACAAGAAGTAGGTCAGGACATTCCCCACCCTCCGAACCCAGCTATAGCGTCAGTGGTTGCAAACTCAGAGGGCACCTGCCGGCCCCTGGTGGCACACCCCCCTGCAGCCTGTCCCTACCACCAGCCCTGGGGTTTGAGGCTGGAGGGTTGCATGGTCCTACCGTTAGGCAGAGGGCTGAAGCAGTGAGGGGAATAGCTGACAGTCAACAAGAGGGAATACAGAGCAATGAAGCCCTTTGTTCAGACTCGGCTTCTCGGTACCTTCCACTCTCATTTCCCTGTGGCCGTGTCCCCCTGGGGCGGGTCTCCCTCCGGGGGATGGAGAGTTGGGGAAGCTCCCTCCGACCTGCCAGCAGGCTCCAGAGAACCTGGGTCCAAGATGACGAGGAACCCCACTGGAGGAGAGGCCCGCCCAGTCCAGCAGAACCCCACCCAGCGGTCTGTCTCCTCCTGCACCCAAGCCCAGCCCGCGGCAAGGGGGAATTAGATCAGTCTGACAAGCTTCGCGCCGTCAGAGAGTGAGTTTTATTTTCACCCTCCAGCCTGTGATCTTCCAGGTGTCTGTGAATCGGGGAATTATTTTTACCCAGATGCAGAAATCAAGGTACTGCACTTTGCCTTCTCACCTGCGCTTCCCCCTGTGGCTCTGGTGGTGGAGTCACCGACCTCTGAGCTGCGCTGGAATCTTGCCTGTGCCCCTTCCAAGCCACGTCAATCTGGATGGGTTTTTTCACTGTCTCTGGATCTCAGTCTCCTTATCTGTAAAACACATGGGGTTAAACTCGATGGTCTCCGTGGTGTGAAAGAATAATAAAAGGACAAAGGTTGTAAAAATACATCCATTTGAATGCATTCTGTTTTTATCTTTTCTCCTCCCCATTTATAAAAAGGGCAACATCTTATTTCTGCAGACCTGAGAACATTTGTCACATTTTGGAATGTTATTGTCTTTACCAACTGGAGGGAATGCGTAATGGAGGAAAACATGAATATATAAAACAGCATAAGAAATGAAACGGTCTGGTTTGCCGAGATGGAACGATCCGGCCTTTTGCTTTAAGGCCCAGCTTTCCAGACCCTGCTGCGCTGTCTCTCACACCGGCTCTGTGCCCTGCAGCCATCGGCCTCTGCAGGAAGCGCCATCTGAGGCCCCGTCTCTCAGGCTCTGCCTCCCCAGTGACTTGACACCTTCAGGGTTAAGAACAAATGAATCAAGCTCTGGGGAACATGAGATGGTCTTGCTGGGCCGTCTGAGGGACACAGGGGTAGCAGGACAGGAATTCTGCCCTGCCGACCAGCATCCGTGGATCAGCAGTGAGATAAAGGGAGCCGCGGTAAGTACTGACTCGGGAGACCATCAGCAGCCCTGGAGCAGCTCAGAGCAGGGAGGTCAGGAGAGCTGGAACAGGTGTGCACAGGGAGCACCAGCCACGGGACCAGGAAAGAAAGAGCACGTCACCTCCAGCACCCAAACTAGCGGCCCCATGGCTTGTTCATGCCTTCTTTCCACTAAGACTCATTGAGAACTCTGCACCCCAGAGAGGAGGACAAGGAGGTGAACACTACAGGACTCTGCCCTCCCAGACTCTCCTTCTGGGAGAAAAGCTCACAGTTTAATATATGACGGAAGTTCAAGTGCTTTACTCCAGGGAGTGTACCTGGGCCTTTCCCTCAGCACCTAACTACTCTTTTCTAAAAATTAACTTTATTGAGATAAAATGTACATATCATAAAATTCACCCATTTTGAGCATATAATTGAATGATCTCTAGTAAGTTTACAGAGATGTGCAGACTTCACCTAATCCAATTTTAGAACATTTTCACCATCTCAACAAAACCCTCATGCCCGTTTGCAGTTAATCCCTGTTTCCATCCCCAGCCAACCACTTGTCTACTTTCTATCCCCGTATTTGACTTTTCTGGACATGTCATACAAACGGAACCATTAGCTGTAGTCTTTTGTGTCTGGCTTCTTTCACTTAGCGTAATACTGTGAGGTCCATCCACGTTGTTGCGTGTATCAGTACTTCTTTCCTTTTTGTGGCTGAATAATATTCCATTGTATGAATAGACCATTTCTTATTTACCCCTTCACCGATTGATGGACATTTGATAGTTTCCACTTTTTGGCTGTTCTGGATAATGCTACAATGAACATCTCCATGCAAGTCTTTGTGTAGACATATGTTTTCATTTCTCTTGGGTAGAAACCTAGGAGTAGAATTGCTGGGCTGTATGCTAAACTTATGTTTAAACTGTCAAACTGTCTTCCAAAGTGGCTGTACCATTGTCCATGTTCACAGCAATGTAGGACAATTCCCTTTGCTCCACATCCACACCAGTATTTGTCGTCATCTGTCGTTTGGATGATAGCCATCCTAGTGGGTGTGAAGTGGTGTCTCGTGGTTTGAATTTGTATTTCCCTAATGACTAATGATGGTGAGCATCTTTTCAGGTCCCTCGTGATCATTCATATATCTTCTTTGGTAAAATGTCTATTTGGGTCTTTTGCCCATTTTTTCATTGGGTTGTTTATCTTATTATTACTGAGTTGTAGGAATTCTTTGTATATCCTCAATACAAGTCCTTTATCAGATGCAATTTGCATATATTTCTCCCAGTCTGTGGCTTATCTTTTCATTTTCTTAATGAGTATCTTTTGAAGCACAAAAGTTTTTAATTCTATTTAAGTCTAATTTATAAATATTTTTCTTTTATGGATGTCTTAGTCCATTTGGGCTGCTATAACAAAATACCACAGACTGGATAGCTTATAAACAATAAAAATTTATTTCTCACAATTCTGGAGGCTGGAAGTCCGAGATCAGGGTTACCTTCTAGTGAAGACCCTCTTCCTAGTCCACAGCCCGAGTCTCCTCAATGTGTCCTAGAAGGGGCGAGGGAACTCTCTGGGGTCTCTTTCATAAGGGCACTAGTCCCATTCATGGGGGCTCCACCCTCATGACCTAATCACCTCCCAAAGGCCCCACCCCCGAATACCATCACACTGGGGGCTAGGATTTCAACATGTGAATTTTAGGGGGAAATAAACGTTCAGACCACAGCAATGGATCATGCTTTTGGTGTCAGCAAAGCAATCTGTGCCTAACCCAAGGTCTCCAAGATTTTCTCCTGTAGTTTTTCCTAAAACTTTTATAGTTTTAGCACTTCCATTTAGATCTATAATCCATTTTGAGTTATAACCAATATTGTATGAGGTGTTGGTCTACGTTAATCCTTCGCATGTGGATGTCCAATTGTCCCAGCACCATTGTTGAAAAGACTGTCCTCTTCCCGTTGAATGCCTTGCAACTTTGTTGAAACCAATTGACTCAGGGTTTATTTCCAGACTCTCAATTCTGTTCCACTGATCTATATGCCTGTCCTTGCGCCAGGACCACGCTGTCTTAAAACTATAGCTTGATAGTACATTTTGAAATTGGTGAAAGTAAAAGTCCTCCAAATTTGTTCTTTTTTTTGGCAAAATTGTTTTGTTTTTCTAGGGTTTTGCTTTTCCAAATAAATTTTAGGAATAGCCTGTCACTTTCTCAAAAAAAAAAAAAAAAAAAAAGCTGAAATTTTTATAGGATTTATAGATAATTAAGGAAGAATTGCCATCTTAACAATATTGAGTCTTCCAATCCATGAACATGAAATGTCTCTCCATTTATCTAGATTTTCTCTAATTTCCTTCAGCAGAGTTTTGTAATTTTCAGTGTACAATCATGCACTTCTTTTGTTAAACTGATTCCTAAGTATTTTATTCTTTTTAGTATATTGTGAATAGAATTGTTTTATTTTCCTATTGTTCATTGCTCATATATAGAAATACAATTGATTTTTGTATGCTGTGACCTTGCTGAACTTGTTTAGTAATTTTAACAGCTGTGTGTATGCCGTAGGATTTTTACCTAATCATTCTGACTTAAAACAATCATAACAAGTTTATAAATCCCGTTTGCTGCTGACAACAGATGAGAAGCTACAAATTAGGGGAATGAGAGGTCCAGGAAACAGGTGCCTTGGTATCCCTGAGAGAGGACACACAGCCTAATGGAAAAGAAGACAGAGAAAAGTGGAAGAAAAAAGACACAAGAGCCCCAGGGGCTCAGCAGTCTAGGACCGCTCGGGGCAGGCTGAGCAGGACGGCCTTAGAGGGTATATTTCAAAATTGACACCAGGTCAGTTGTCACAGCCTGTGACAATGAGGCCTCCCACCCCCCGAAAAATTAAATTAGATTTAATGACTGCGATTCAGGAAAAATAAAGATATGTGTCTGTTTGTCTACCTAAAATGGTCATATTTTAAAAGTTTGACATTTGCAAGAATACGTTTTTCTCTTCTAGAAGATTCACCCAGAGATGGTCTCTGAGGCATTGCTGTCTGCTCTTTCCCCTGAATCCAGGATGGCCCTGGCTGCCACCAGGCATTTTCCCAGTGGTTCCTGGAGATCCCCTGTATCTTGGCACCCTCTCAAGTTAATTTGCCTTAGAAAATCATCTCCTGCCGGCACGGAGGAGTCTGCTAAGTGTCTGTGGAGGTCTGCCACTGCCTGTCTGAGTTCTCAGGACAATGGCCGGTGAGCCAGGCCCAGGGAGAAAATTGTGCAGAGGAAGTTAACACTGTGGCCTGGCCTCCTGACAAGGGAGAAGGAAGCCAGGCTGGAGCCATCAAGTGAGTTGAGTGCTCAAACACTCAGCAGGGCTGACCCCTGGGGCTGGCTTGCCCTGCCTGCTGGCCTCCCAGCAGCTGGAATGGAGCAGATGGGCAGGGCCCCGGAGACAGGGTGTGCGAGAAGCAAGTGCAGGCCAGTCCTATGCAGAGCTCCTGAGACAACGCCTGGGAAACAGCCCCTGGGGCGGGGACGGAGAGGACGGCCAGCTGCTTCACAAGGTCCAGGGACAGTCCAGCTATTCACCTTGGAGGGGCAAGAGACAGTCGAAGAAATCTCTCCCGTTTCCATTGGTGACGTTCAGGGTATGAATGGGGTGCTGCTCTCTGTCACTCGGTATTGCAGTCCTCAAGGGGAGAGAAACATGGGGGCGGGGGTGAGAGAGGGAACATGAGCAACAAAGCTGCCACGTCATCCCCCATCCTCTGGGCAGCGCTCCCCACTCCCGCTGGCCTGAGGTCCTGGGAAGATGCTCGCGCCTCCTCCCATGTCCCAGTCGAGTCTGACCCTGTCTCCCCAGGCCCGTTCCTATCCTCAGCTCCCCCTCTGCCTCCTGGAAAATTCGCTCTGGCTTCTCACAGACATCCCTCCAGCAAACAGCCAGAGCAAATACGAGGTCGCGGTTGACAGCAGCCCGTGTGACTCTGAGCCTCCCACCCGTGAGGATCCACTGCCCACCTGGTGCCCTGTCTGCCGCAGAGCCAGCTTCAGGCAAGTCAGGCAGGAGCTGACTCTCGGCTGCAGGCTCCGGTGCCCAACTCCGTCCCCACCCCAGGGCAACTCACGCTGCTCTGCCCCTTCCAGGCAGGAGACAGTCCGGCAGGAGGAGAAAGCCGCCGTCTGGGGGGCTCTTCTCCAGCTGTCAGCCTGGGCCCGGCAGCCCCAGCTGCACCCCTCCCCAGCAAGCCAGGCCCCCAACGCAGCCATCCACGGGCGCTGGCGGAGCCTGTCCTGCTAACATCAAACCACGGTCGGGAGAGGGTGGAGTGGGTGCCCAGGAATCAGGGACATCACAACCAGACACAGAGAGTCTAGACACCCACCCAGATGGCCTTAGAGGAAACCAGAAGCCAAACCAGGCAGGTCTGCCAATAAGAAACCAGCTGACAGGTATCAGGCTTCCTGAGCTGTGACACTGACCACAGCCCCACACCATAGACAGAGTGGACTGGGGAAAGCGCAGAATATTTGTGCTCATATGTCTGACAGTGACTGGTTAACTGGGACCTGAGGCAGCGGGGTGGCCTGCCGGGGGCAGGGCAGATGAAGCACTAGCCCTGGGCATCTGTGTGAGAGCTAAATATGGACCCGTGAACAGAAGCACAGCTTGTCCCCTGCCAGGAGTCCCTCAGCTCTCCAGAGACCAGCTTCTTCAATAACAATGGAGGACCCTCTCCTGCTTCCAGCATCGTGACGGACCGAGTTGTTCTACAAGCAGGATCTCCCCTCAAATGGCAAAACTTTTTTATATTAAAGAAAGACTTTCAATGTCATCATTCAACTCAACACCTGTGGCTCTTACCATTTAAAAAAAAGAGAGAGTCACAAAGCCTGTGACCCCACAACTCATTTATGCCACAGTGAGCATGCCCCGGGTTCCTATCGTGCGCTAGGCACCAGAGTGGTACACGCGCTCAGGCATGAACTCTGCTCTCTAAGAGCTTGTGGGTGGAAGAGAATATGGGCTGTTACACGAACAGCCACAGAGCAGTAGCTCTGTCCACTGAGAGCCTGGAAACGGGGACATCCCAGCAGCCACAAGGGTGCCAAGGGCCCACGTCTTGTTTTGTAAGTACCTTTCTCCAATAACAGGACTCGAGGCTATTTGGAGAAATGGCAGATTGTAGAGGGAAAGAAAGGACGGAGGGGCATGTCAGAAGGACACAGGCGCCGGCCTGAACCAGCTCTCAACAGCCGAAGCTGGGACGACTTGAGCCACAAGATAAGTGATGATAATACTGGATTATAACCCAAAGAACAAAATAAATACCCACAAGTGCATTCTGATATAAACAATTAACTACACAAATCAATGGGGAGAAGGACAAATCTTCCTCACGAAGAGTTCCGGTGATAAATGTGGAAGGGATGTGCAAGGGAATGTGGCTGTGAGAACACCGCAGCAGGACCGCTCCAGGCAGGATCCTGATACATGCTATAATTACTGGGAGGAACTCTAAGGAGAAACACAGCTTCAAAGTTTTTCTCCCCAAATTTATTAATTATTGTGGTGGTTTTAACAGTTGATCAAATTCTTTGACACTCTGCCCTCCAGGAAGTGCTGCGTAATTCCTCTCCCCTTGGGTGTGGACTGGATGTAGAGAATCCCTCCGAAGCATCATCTGTGGACGGAGAACATGACAGTGGAGGAAGCTGGCCACTACCACCATGGGACGTCCCCAGTGACAACGCACATTGGCATCACGTGCCCACTGACACCATGGCATGAGAAGAGTAGTCCTCCTCTGTGATATTTTCCCAAAAATCCATAAGCTCAGCCCATTAATGAGAACACACCAGATAAACCCAAACTGAGGCACAGTCTATAAAATATCTGACCACTACTCTTCAAAAGTGTCAAGGTCATGAAAGTCAAAGAAAACTGAGGAACTGCCACAGTGTAGAGGAGACGAAGAAGACGTGATGACTAAACATGATGTGATATCTGGATTGAACCCTGGAATAGAGAAAAAGACGTTAATGGAAAAACGGGAAACTCAAATAAAGTCTGTAGTTAAGTGAATAGCACTATATCAATGTCAATTTCTTAGTTTTGCTTAGTGTACCAGGGTCGTGTAATACGTTGGCATAAATGGAACCCAGATAAGGGAGTACATTTCCACGTGTGAGCCCACAAAACTCCTGAGTCACAAGTGTGCCTGTGTGGAGCACACCGCAAGACACACAGCAAAGCCTTCGAGAACTACACTGTATATATCACTGCTCAAGTCCCACACTGCCCTGGAGTGGCATCTGCAAGGGGCAGCCCCCAAAAGCATTGCAAAGGCTTTGAAAGCTGTACAGGCGCTAGAACCACCGCTCTCAGAAGGTGAGACAGAACTTGCAGCTTAAACCCAAGTGACATGATTGCCTGCTAAAACAGAAAGCTCCAGATTCTCCAGAGGATTTTAAGAGCACTCAGAGTCTCACAACTTAATATACAAACTATCCTGGATATCATCCAAAATTACCAGGAAAATCTGACCAATTCTCAAATGGAAGAGACAATCAACAGATGCTAACCCCAAGATGACCTAGACTTTGGAATTAGATAAAAACCTTAAAGTATTAAATGAGGTAAAAGTGAACACTCTTGAAATGGATGAGAAGAAGTTCTCAATAGAGAAACAGAAACCATAGCAAGAGAACCAAATGGAATTTTGGAATAAGAAATACATTATCCAAAATAAAAAATTCACTGGAAAGGCTCAAATAATTTGAGTCCATCTTCAAAAAGCTAGAGAAGACGGAAAAAAAGCATCCATTAACTTGAGGATGGATGGGAATTATCTGATCTAAAGAACAGACAGAAAAGAGGTTGAAAAAGTGACCCAAGCCTCAGGACCTGTGGGGCCATCTTAAAGGGCTGAAGTGCATGAGATTGGAGAAAGATATTGGGATAGAAATTTTTTGATGAAATAATTATGAAAAGTTTCCCCAGTTCAGTGAAAGACATAAATTTACATGTGCAAGACTCAGGGAACATCAAACAGGATAAATCCAAACAAAACCATCATAATCAAACTGTGAAAACCAAAGGAAATGAAGAAATCTCAAAAGCAGCCAGAGAAAATGACACATGACAAGCAGGAGTATAATAATTTGATTGTGGATTTCTCACAGCAACCATGGAGACCAGAAAGTAAAGATCCGTCAACTCAGATTCTGCATGCCATGAAAATATCCTGCGGGAACAAGGGTAAAATACAGGCATTCTCAGATGAAGGAAAACTGAGAGGTTTCACTGCCAACAGACCTGCTCTAAAATCAGTGTTGAAGGAAGTTCTTCAGACAGAAGGCAAAAGATCCCCGAGGGAAGTTAGAACTTCAGGCACGAAGTAAGAGCAGCAGAAATGGTGAACATCTGAGTAAATATGACAAACTTTTCTCCTCCTAAGTTTTAAAAGTATGTACGACTACTGAAAGCCAAAACTATAACACTGTTGGCAATGGGGCTGCTTAATGGTGGAGATGTAATGTATATGACACACGTGTAACATAAAGGGGGAGAGAAAAGGAATGCAGATGGTTGAAAGGTTTCTACGTCCCACTTAAAGTGGTCCAATATTGAATTTAAATAGAATTGAAAAGTTAGGTGTGTATATTGTAATCCCTAGAGCAACTGCCAAAAGTAAATGTGAAGAGAAAGCCGTGAGCAGGGGAGCCCGAACCTTCCCAGGTCTGGACTAGGCATTCCCCTTGTCTGAGGCCATGAGGAGGAACTGCTGCTCCCCAAACCTTCCTTCTGGGGCTCACTGGAAGCCCCTCCCACTGCCACATTTTCTAATTCCCCCATAGCTGTGGGGACAGAGGTGGTTCATCTCTCAATCCACATCCCAAAGTCATAAGGCAAGGAAGAGTGGGAGGAAATTCAAGCCCTTCCAGCCCTGTCCTCTGATGTTGCAGATGGGGCGACTGAGGCAGAGAAGGAAAGTTACTACTTGCTCAAGACCCCACAGCAAACTACCATTAGACCCGCGCCTGGAACCAGATCTCCCAACCCCACAGCATTGGGAAACCAAAGCTCTGGGGCTCCTCCCCAGGTCCCTACCCTACCTCGGAGCAAGAGTCTGTGTCCAGCTCTCCTCCAGGACTATCAATAACTGACACCTGGGTGGACTTTTCATGTGCCAGGTGGTATTCTAAGTTCATCTCTCTCTATATATATCTATATTCTATCTATCTATCTGCTATCTATCGATCATCTATCTATCTATAATCTATCTATCTCTTGTCTGTCATCTATCTATCTATTATCTACCTATTTATCTTCTATCATCTGTCTTTCTAACCTTCTCTCTATCTATCTATCCATCCACACTAAATCCTCACATTGCCTCAGTTGAGGTAGGCGCTATTATTCTCCCTGTTTTATAGATGGAGAAACTAAAGCATCAAGAGGTTAAGACGCTTGCCCAAGATTACATACACAACAAGTGTTGGCTCTGCAATTTGAGCCCAGATCTGGCTCCAGCATCTGAGTTCCAAACCATTGCTGTCCTCTTAGCGATTAGAAGACCAGTCCAGAGTAGAATTCTCTAAGACATTTGGTGCCCCAGAGCAAAATGTGCCCTGGCTGCTGCAGAGCCATATCCCACACCCTCAGAAGCATTTCTAACCAGGGGAAACTGCTTAAAAGGCATGCAGAGGGCAGTTCTGAAGGGAAACATGAGAAGGTAGGAGCTGACAAGAGACCCCAGCAACCTGAGAGTCATCGAAAAGAGAGGCGGGGCACTGTTGCTAAGCAACCGACCTGGGAGGGGGCCTCCCATCCTCTCAGACTGGAGGAGAGTTTCCCAGACTTCTCTGTTCTTTCTTTCTTCCCTTCCAGGCTGCTGTCTCCTGAATCACTGCCATCTCCAGTCACCCGGGGAAAGCAGCTTGGCTGAGCCCCAGGACCCCTGATAGGGGCCAGATAAGGAGCCTCCAGCCATGCTGGAATCCAACCTCCTGTGGCTGGGAAAGTCCGGCCTCCTGTGGCTGCCAAAGATGGGGGCCCTGGCCAAAAAGGGGCTTAGCTGAGCCTCAGCAAACCATTTCAGGCCCAAGCTCAGTCTGACTGGGGGCAGTGACTGACAGCTTGCTGGTGGGTGAAGGGGGTTCTCGTCATCTTGTTTTCCTTTCGCCATCCTCAAAAGTTTTAGCTTTGCCTCCAGTTCTGTCCAGGGATCAACACAGTGTTGCTGCTGGTGGAGCCTCACAGGTTTGTCCAGAGGAGACTGATGAATCACCCTGCTCTCCAAACTCCTTGACTCACTGGAGGTAGAAGGCTATTTGTACAGCCGACTATAAAAGGCCAAAGATGAGATCATCATGACCCAGCAGAGAGGGGCAGACACTATCCCCTCCCCCAGAGAGCCATGGAATGCCATGGAGCACTCGCAGTGCAGGGGCACTTGCCTCCTCTGCCCACAAGCCCACTCACGTTGACGTGATTCGTGGTCCAGTCTCCCCTCAATGGCCTCCCTCGGCACCATCCTCCACCCCAATGACAAGTGGAGAGGCCACTCTTCCCACCACACAGCCTCATTCCACTCACAAACCGTTTAACCACATTGAATTGCACCATTTTCAATAAACAGCCTCACTGGATGCCTTGTATGTGCCATATTCTTGGCTTTGATAGCTTACGTGCAACACCAGCAACATGCTAGAAATCATTCCCTATTAAGTTAATATCATCTGGAAACATGCCAACTTTTTTACACAGGAAGAACCAAAAAGGGGAGCTCAGGAAAGCAGCTCCACCTGGACGCATCTTCATGACAAATTGCTCCACCACCGCCTTGTGGAGGTATAGGGGTTAGGCCGTGTCTTCCTACAACCGGGCCTGGGAAGGCCCTGAGAAGCCGTCGCTGCTTCTGCTGAAGGTGAAGAGCATCCTCGGCTGCACTCTGCAGTTTCCGCCAGGCCTGCTCCAAAAGTGTGGCTCCCATGCCGGGGCACCGGGGAATGTTGAGGAGGTGTCAGGTCCACTTCCCACTCATTTCTTTTGAGCACATCCTAGAGTGGATCCCACAGCTCTCCTGTCAGTCCTTCAAGGAAGGGGAGGCACACAGTGGAGGAGGCAGAGAGCCAGACACAAGAGGCTTTCGGGGTTGGAAACCTCTCACGTTTGGTTCGGGGCAAGTTGTGTTTCCAACATATGGTCAGGTTTCAGAAACCAGCAAGTGACTGCGTGCCCTTCCTCTAAGCTGGGATCCCAGGTGTGGACATCGGCCCTGAGAGAGCTGGGGTCATTGTCACCAGTGCATCTGATGGAGTTCCCAGCGGATGGAGCAGGTCGCTCATTGTTATTCCATCTTTCTGCTAAAACAGAAAAAGGCCTGGTTTGTCTTGGTGACTGAGGCACAGAGTCCTCCCGTGGCCCTCACCCCTCAGGAGGAGAGCGTGCTGGGTCTAATGGTCCTGAGGCTGGGTGGCCACACTGGGCAGCTTTCCACTGCGGAGAAGCAGAGGGGCTTTGGAATAACTCCTGTGCTCAGAGGAAGAGTGGGGAGGCTCTTCAACCTCTCATCTCAGTAGCATCTCCCTCCTTCCATCACACACACATACACACATGTGCACACCACAGCTGGTGTCATAAATGGTTTGCTTTCCCAACAAGGGCAAAAATCTTCCTCCAATCGTCATCAGACCCTCTGCCCTCACCTCACATCCTTTGAAACCACAAGTGAGGAATAGAGGATGGAATAAACTCGAGTGGACGGAGGAGGTCACTCCTGCCTCTCACACTCACAGCAGAAACCAAGGAGGAAGGAAGGAAAGCACAATCCTGGAGAATGTGCTCTTGGGGAACCTTCATCACAAGCTCCAAGAATCCCAACAGGCCCTGGAATTAATCTGTTCCCAAGAGACTGGTCGAACTGCGTCCCGGGTTCCTCTATCTCCATATATCACATTCTCAGCTGGTGGTGGCATTTGATCATCTTCTCCAGAGACCTGGAAACATCACAGGAGGTTTGGTGAGGAGCAGCAAAGTTTCCTACTATGTCTGGTTTTCTTCTTGTTGTTGATGTTGAGGCTCAGGAGGTGGTATGGGCAGAAGGAAAATTCCTTTTTTGAAGCGTAAAAAATTATATTGTTCCAGTTGCCGTTGCTGCGTAACAAGCCGTCCCAAACTTAGTGGTTTAAAATGACAACAGTCATTTACTTTGCTCGTGAGTCTGCGGCCTGGACAGGGTTCAGTGGAGCCAGCTGGCTTCTCTCCACTCAGCGTCAGCTGAGCAGCCTCAGTGGAACTGGAGGGTCCACTTGTACAATGGCTCATCCATATGCTAGCAGGTTGGTGTGGTCAGTTCCTCCTCAAATGGGCCCTCCCCAGGGGGACTTGGCTTCCTGGCAGTGTGGAGGCTGCGTTTCAAGTGGAAGCATCCCAAGAGAAGCAGCAGAAGCTGTGTCACTTTCTTGTGACCCAGCCTCAGAAGTCACACGGGATCACTGCCCCCATAGCCATGTGTCCACCACATTCATGAAAAGACATGCCCCCCTGGTGGAAGGAGAGTCACGGTCACGTTGTGAGAAGAGCATGTTGGATGAGAGACATCGTGCAGCCAATGTGGGGAACTCCAACCTCCACAGACGTCAGCTACGACTGGTCTTAGGAGTCCTTGCTGTCTTCCTGACTCTGCGCTACCCTGTCTGACGTTCGTCCACATTTGACATCCCCACCAGCCTAAATGGCAGGTAGTAGCTTTACCACATTTTACAGATGAGGAAACTGAGGCCTATAGGGAGATCAAGTAACTTATCAGCTTGAAAGTGGCAGAGCTGGCCTTTGAATCCAGATCCACTCGGGCCACGCACCAGAGCTCACAGCCACGACACCACACGCCTCTCAGAATGGATGCTGGCTCGTCCTGGCCTCGCTCAAGCAGCACCGTGGAAGGAGAAAAGGACTGAAGATTGGAGCCAAGACACCAGCTCTAGCTCTGCTGCTCCTAATCAGAGGAGCCATTCCTCACATGCATTATCTCACAAGTTCCTTAGAAGACACTGTGAGGGAGTTACCAGACGACACCCATTTAACAGCGAGACAATCGAGGCCCCGAGAGGGGAAGTAGCTTGCCCAAGCTGCACGGATGTTAACTAACTGAACTGGGCTCTGAACCCCAAGGCCCTCGGTCACCTCCGTCCGAGGCCCGAGTCCTGGACAAGCCCTTCACCCTCTGAGCCTCAAGCCCTCCCCACAGAGAGGAAGCCGTGATTTCTAAGGTCCTTTGGCTCCAGTGACTCCACCGGGCAGCGCTGGGCCCTGGGCACTGAGGTGTCTGGGGTTAAACCTCTTCAAGGCGTGGTTTCTCAGCCTCGGCACTATTGACATTCCGGCTAGACAATTCTGTGTGGGGGGCTGTGCTGTGCGTTAGAGGAATTTTAGCAGCATCCTTGGCCTCTACCCACTAGATGCCAGCCACGTCCCCTCCCCTGAGTGGTGACGAGAAAAAATGTCTCCAGATATTGCCAAATGTCCCCTGGGGGGCAATCCTGCTCCGCCCCTCCCCCTTCTCAACTATCAGTCTTTCCCGAGGTCCTGGCGGTCAGCATCTCCTTCCTCAGAGGCCCCCGTCTTCATACTGGTAACACCACCAGCTGGAGGATGGAGGAGGGATCTGGGTGGTATACCGTACCCACATTTTTCCTTTTGTTGAGCTATTCCTTAGGATCTCATCAGTGACACAGAAATTGGCACACATGCCAGCAGGTGTCAAATGCCAGACCAAAGCACAGAGGCCAGCCTTTGTTCCTCTCTCCTCCTCTCCTCTCCCCTCCCTCCTGCCACTCCCGGCTCTGTTTCTCTCTCCTGTTCTCTCTCTCCACATCCCTTCTCCTCAGACATTGGCAGAGCAGGGGAGACGCTGTTGCCAGGAGATTGCTGCATTCTGGGGCACTCTGCTTCCCAGCAGGCCCTTCCCTGAGTGGAGCCCGAGGTGAGCCAACTACTGGGCCCCCAGCACCGGGCAGCCTGGCCCCAAGGGTCCAGGCTAAAAATGGACCACGCGAGGCATCACTTCAATAGGTACTGGAGCATGGAGGGACCCGACTCCCCACACACCCCTGTCCTGCTCCCTCAAGCTCTGGGCACAGAAGCACTCATTCTGCCATCAACACTGAGCACTCTTGGGGACATGCCTGGAGCAAGTCTCAGGACCGCTCAGGGCCTCTTCCCTCTAAAGCCTAGAGCACTAGGCTGGCGGGGAGGGATGCAAGAACCCTCACCAGTCCCCGAGGCCCTACCCTCAGCTCCTGCAGCCGTGCCAAGTCCTCAGTCCCTCACAAGGCCCCCGGACACCATCTAGTCAGAGGTGTGTGTGTCTGTGTGGCAGCCCATACCGTTGGGCCCACAACTACCCTGGTGAGAATGACACTCATTCTCTTGCACAAGAGTCCATCAGAACGTTGACACGTCACCATGTCTCGATTTTACCCCCACGGGTTAGATACTCTGTCCCCGTGAGCATCAGCCCCGTGATACGATTTGCAGACACAGCACTAGCCACGCGTTTCTTTGCCAGTGTCCCCCTCAAAAGACACGTATTCAGAATCAACCCCCCACATGATTCACGTTTTGCCATTCCCCTATTGTAGGTGATGCCAGCAGCCTGTGCCATAGACACTCTGGGCAGAGCATGCTTCTGCAAGGCCCCGCTCTCCTGCGACATGGCCGTCCTCCCGGTGTCGCTGCAGGGTAGTTTCGTCACTGGATGTGGGGATTCTCCCGGGTCCTTAGCCAGTGGGACCAGCGGCTCTCTTAACACTGAGTCTACGTTTGTATTAACACAGCCGATGATGACGTCAGCTTCCTGGAAGGCGTGTCACATGAACAACCCACAGGGAGTTGTAGCTAACCAAAGCTGGAAGGGATTTTCACATTCACGCCTGGAATGTGGTCACTGGTCACCAGTGCCAGCTACATGCGGTTGGTTCGTTTAACCTGAGGACTGGACGTTACATTTGTCTCTATACTCGTGTTATCGTCTGAGCTCTCTCTATTTTTGAATCTCAGTTTTACCTTACAACACATTTGTTCTCATCCAAGGTCTCCACGATCAGCATATGTGAAAATCCAGCCTTCTAGGTCTTCATCGAGGTTGTTAATAAAAATATGGACCAGAATGTTGGTTGTTTTTGAATTGTCTACAGGAGATATCCGTCCGTACAACAGTCGTCCTGGGCATGGTCATCTGAGCAGCTCTGAATTCGTCTAAGCAGAGGACCAGTGAGTCATGGTTCAAATCTTTCATGCAGGATAACCTACAGGACTTTGCTGGGAGCTGTTTGTTGGAGCATGGAGTAGGGTCCAGAGAGTTGCTATGGTGAGGACTGAGCTGAGGAAGGCGGCCGGGACATCAGAACGCAGACTGGACAGGCGGTGGAGTGCTGTTGAGAAGGTAGAGTCAAAACAGAGCACGGAAGTTAGAGAGACCAAGCTGAATGCCCAGTGAAACCAAGGAGGCAGGACACACCTCCGCCCTGGGATCGAAAGACAAATGGAGCCTTGTCACCATAGCAACTGGTTCCATGGAATTCACAAGAAACGATGTGAGTCTGACGGTGTAAACGAGGGATGGGAAGCAAGAGAAGCCACCTGATTAAGCCCAGAGGCTGATCTAAATGGTGGGGCTTCTGAACAGGCCTCTTTCAAAAGCTGGGGTCCTCTCTCCTTAACACGGCTCACTGGGCAGATGCGCAGGATGCAGGATCTGGCGTGGCTGAACCCCTGTCTACAGTTTCCCCGATCCACCCACAGGGCAACATTATAAAAAAAGACAAAGCAGAGACTCAGACAAAATGTGCGTCTGCAAGGCCCGAGCGGGTCCCTGGCAAGCACCACTCTCTTTTCCAAGTTCTGCAGATTGTCTGACTTGTCTCCTCTAGGAGTTTGCAGGGGATTAACGCCTGTGGTTGCTAGAAGCAAACTTCAGGGAAAACCAGGGTATTTGTTTGCCCTCCCCTCATTTGGTGTCTCTTTCTCCATAGGCTTTAAAGATAACCAAACACAGGAGAACGACACCCGCGCCGGTTATTGGCGCTCTGCACTGTAACTCGTCTTGTCTTGAAAGCCGAGCTCGCTTTGTGCCGTGAAGGCCTCTTCCCCGCACCCTGTCTTTAGGCGACGTATTCTCTCAGCCGCGTTTATTCTGCACATTTCCAGTTGGGAGCCCCTGCTCCCTGATGGCCTAGGGAAGAAAAACAGGGCGTGAGCAGTGCGCTTGTGCTGTCATCGTCAACCTTCCACCACCTGCTCCCGGCCTTCATTTCTTCTTCACCTCTGACCCCAGTGTATCTTCTTAAAAGCCCTTGTTTTCGCCCTCCGCGTTTTCCGGGAGCCTCAGCTTGCCCTGGGACCTCCCCTTTCTGGCGTGACTCCTTCAGGTCTGCGTCACCCTTTGCGCTTGTCTTTGACTATATGCCCTTTTTTTTTAACAGAATAATACTTAGCAGCCTCTTCCCTCCTCCTAAAGGAGGTGTCTTCCCTCGTAGAGCATCTGGCTGTGAGACCTTCCCTCCCTTCCTCTGGCTTCAGTCCATATTCCATCAGAGCAGCTCCAGAGTTGCAGAGAACCAAAGAGCATGGCTTAGAAGAGAAACCCCAACCCCAAGAGAGTATGGGACTTAAAATACAAAAAAGGAAAATGAGAGTAATAAGGACAATTAGGGCACTTACACATAACCTGTGATGTTTGTGGAAAATGCACATTCTTGGTCTCACCTCAGACCTCCTGAATCTCTAGGGTAGAAGCCAAGGTATTCGTTTTTAAACAGTTTCATCAGATGTTTCTTAGGCATCCCAAGTCTGACAATCACTTCACTGAAGGCCAGAGAAAGGACAACAGAGTAAACTTTGATGGCTGAGATGGGTGGAAAATCAAAGGCTACCCATTTCTCTGAACTGCACACCATTGTGAACTGAAACCCTACTAATTTCAAAGGAATCTTCAGCCTGAGAGAAGGGAGTTGAACATTGGAGAAAACAGGACCCTAACTGAAGTACTGAGGGAGAAAGCTCTAAGGCTCAGTTGTAGAACTAGAATCTCATGCTGACATTAGAATTGGCATTCCTGCATTATTGTCTTCTTAAATCATCTCCTTTTAGCTGGACAGGAAGACGGTGTGCACACACTCTGTGATAAATATCAGGGCGTCGGACAGTGGAAACACGTGAGTTTTGGAGCCTGGGACCTGCATTGGAGAAGTGTGTCTTCCACTTAATAGCTGAGAGAACTTATTCAAGTCGATGACTATATAAGCAAAATGGGGATAATAATACTAACCTTGATTTATGAGAAAACCAATGAGTAAATAATATATCTGTAAGGCTCCTGCCACATATTAATTGTTCAACCTGCCTTCCTTTCTCTGCTCCCCTAGGGAAGACGCGTGCCCAGGTACTAACCATTCCCCCATTCCACGGCGAGTGCTTAAGGAAAACTTCACGTCCAGTTTAGTGCAGGACGAAGCTGCTGCCCACAGCAAAACCCCAGGGCAGGGGGGACTGACTCTGTCTTACGTGGAGTTCTCATTTAAGGCTCGACTTCAATTAATTGGTCGTTACCTGTTCAAATTATTGTTGCTATGTCATAATTTCAGAGTGAGTTTTCCTAATAAGGATCTAAAAAATAGAAACCTCTCTGTTTCGCACTGTATCTTGGAATTCTCTTCATGAGAAAATGCTTCTGGAACACTGGGTTTTGGAATTCTCCTTCATAAAAATTCCTTTCTTCTGAATAATATTTCATCTTTCTAACTACAGTGTGAGGTATCCTGGGAGACTATATCCATGATTATGGTTCTGCTTTTTTAGCTAAGAGTGCTGACCCATTGACACTCCAGGGCTTTATCTATCCATCTGCACATCTACTTATGAGCTACACAGCATCTAGTTTGACTGGATGGGTCACTGACCCCAAGTCCAACAACCTTAGTACCCCTCTGGACACGTGTTTTCAGCCAGAACTTTTCCCAGATCCCTTATGGGGAAGCCTCCCTGCATTTAGGGGACCTAATAAGGAGTTTTGGTTTGTGGTCACATCTTATATTTACACACTAACTCCTCAGATGGTAAGCTCTTAGAACAGAATCCAAGAATGTAGCTTACTGCCAAGCCCTTCTGCACGAGAAACAAGTCCTGGAGGGGAACTTTCTCAGCCTCTGCTGCTGCAGGGACGGTTAACGAGGTGACACACAGGGAAGTGTAAGGTGCTGTCCCAGGGTGAAACTTCTTTTCAGACTCCAAGCACACGAAGTGACATTCTCTCCCAAACTGGCGGCTTAAAACTTCATTCTATCACAGCACAGAGAGAGGACAGCCAGAGGGCTCTGGTAAACCAGATGTCTTCATTAACAGTCAGCCATTTTTGTTAACAGGTAAACAAAGCAGCCGAGATTTTGCCAGCACACTGGAGAAAAGCAGAGCTGTCCAGAAACATTCATTAGCAAGATTCAGTGCATAAAGCAAGTACGAGCAGAAAGAGAGAGAGAGGAAGGAAGGAAGGGAGTGTGGGGAGGGAGGGAGGGAGGAAGGCAGGAAGGAAGGTTGGCTCTGCACCGAGTGACCTGGGGACAATAGAACAGGGGACCCACAGAGAGGACGCAGGTCGCCCCGGAACAGAGACTCTGTCCTCAACCTGACTGTCAAGGGCACCCGACTGTTCTGTGGTGAGCAGGACCTGGAGACTGAATGAACACCCACTGTACGTTCTCTAAAGTTCCTGCAGTTAACTGTGTGTACCTAATTGTATCTAATTTCCATCAGTGATTTCAGTCACTCTCAATTCTGCATTTCCTCACTCGCACGAACCCTTTGAGCATGTTCAAATGCAGCTACACGGCCAGGCGAATCCTGCGTGTTACAGTTGAGGCTCTGATGTTAAGAACAGTAAAATCCAGGTAATCGGAGCCCTCCCACACCTACCCTCAAAATTCGGTCTTAACGAGACTTCATTCCCAAGATTCCTGGGTCTTAGAAAGTGAAAAGCAGAAGTGCTCTGTAAAGGCAGTAGGAGCACAGATGTAGATTTTGGTTAGGTGGCCCCTCAAGAACCTTGATAACTCTCTTTTACTTAATTCAGGAATTTAAATAGGAAATGGGAAGCAAGAAAGGAGTATTAGTTAAGAAAGGAGGTGATCAAGACAGCACTAGGCATTTGGAACCAGCTGCTGTAAATACAGTGTGGTTCCAACACAATGGAAGTTGAGTTGAGGTGGATGTGCCTTCTCGGTGGAGGTTGGCTTGTCTCCATCACTCAACTGTCAAGGCTGACGGGGGCTCTGCCATCTTCTTCATACGGTCTCTAATGTCAACATAGTCAGCTCCAAGCCAAGGGAAAGAGCTTGGAGGAGTGTTTAAGGGAGACTTCTGTGGGGCAGGCTTAGAAATGGGGCATGTGACTCTGTTCACAATCAGTTGGCTAGAGCTTGGTCACATGGCCTCACCTAACTGCAGGGGAGGCTGGAAAATGTCCTCTTGCCATGTGCCCAGGAGTATAAGGAAGCAGATTAGTCAGTAGTTAGCCGTCTCTGACCCAGAAGGTGTGTATGTATATGTATTCCTCCACCCCTCCACAAATCTGGGATACTGATTTGTGGGATGCTTCATTCTCAGGACCTTTACAGAAAGTCAAGAGATGGATACATTTACTATAATAACATGATAAGATAGGTGCTACTGTTTACTGAAAACTTACTGTGTTCTAGAGCCCATGTTAAATGCATGCATTCTCCTACTTAATCCTCATGTCAGCCCTGGTTTTGCAGACAAGGAGACTGAGGCTGAGAGGGATATGTCACCTGTCCAAGGCCTCCCAGAGAGTCAGTGACGGGGCTGGGACTTGAACCCAGGCTGTCTAACTTGGACGGCCGAGCCCTTTACCACCTCGTTATACAGTCGTCACTGCAGCACAGAGGCACCAAAATATAAATTGCAGTCTGCTCCAAAGTTCAGCCCGGGTTCTCCTATTTTCAACGTCAGGAAAAGGAAAGAATGATCTTCAGATTTGGAAAATCCTCAAGTGAATGAACTTGAAATAGAAAAATCAGGAAAGCCTTCGGCCAAGTTTAGAAATCCCTCGAACTCCTCGGATTCTGCCATTGGAACCTCGGTTGAGCCTTCTGGTTTATTTTTAGTTCTTACCAGGCACCATTTCCTATATCAGTGAAGCAGGTTTAAACATCCTTATGAGGGTTTGGGACATAAGTCAGATTTTTTAACTTAGTGTGAGAGAAATGCAGCTAAACTATGGGGCAAGAATATCTAAAATAAATACAAGCCCAACATTTAAGCACTAAGAGGACATATCTAACAAGGCCTGCTGGCTTTGCTGTGGTTGGCCCTCCTGAAAGGGTGAGACCCCCAGAAACCTTGCTCGTTCCTCAAGTCTGTTGTCTGTGGCCTGAGCCTGGAACCTGCAGGTCCTGTGATTTCCGTAACATCATTTCCCAACACTGTCTGAAGCCCTGACAAGACAATGCAGATCCCTCAGCTCTGCAACCACTCCGGTAGTCTTTGTGGTTTGACCCTGACTAACTGCCTATATGGAATTCAACACCTCGTTGGTCACTCAAGCCAAAATCAGGAGATGGAAGCAGAGATGTACACCAGAAATCCCAGGTGAGTCATGTTAGTGAATTCTGCTCACCACTGTCCATGTACCTGTGAGCACTGGGGCCAGGTGTACCCTTGGGTTCACATTCAACATGTCATCACGGACAGTGGTCCTGATGCAAGGCCACTTGTCCTCCGACTGGCTCCTTGCTCACCTTTGTGTCTCTTTGGGAAGGACGATCACCTTCACCTCCTGTGAATCCTCCAAGCATGGCCTCTCTAGTTACATGTTAACACATATCACACCATGAACCATGCTGTGACGGAATCCTTCCTCCCATCCTAATCATGGAAAGAGAGGTAAAGACAAACAAACTCACTCTGTTCCCTCCTGTGATAAGATCATCCCTTCCTTCCACCTGTTTCCTCATGAAAAGAAATAGAGGGGAGTGAAGACATCACTGGAATGTGGCAACTGGTTATAAAGGTGGGTGGAATACAAGGGTGACCATTATGTTATTCTAGGCAATCATTTCATGATTTTTTTAAATAGTTCATAATAAATCAAATATTAAAGGGAAACAACCTGGACTGGGTTTCTTGTTTTTATTTTCAGCTCTGCTACTCATCACTGGGTCCTGGGTGACAAGGAACTGAATCCTGCAGCAACCACGTGAGCTTGGAAGTGGATCCATCCCCACTGCAGCTTTCAGATGAGACCACGGCTCTGATGACACATTGCTGACAGCCTCAGGACAGATCTTGAAGCAGAGCCCCAAGGAAGTCACACCTGGACTCCTGACCCATGGAAACTGTGAGATAATGAATGTGTGTTATTTAAGCCACCAAGTTTGTGCTAATATTGTTACACAGTGACGGACAACTGGCAAGCCTCATCTCCTTTTAGGTCGTGGGTGCAAGGGAGCAGGGGAGTTTTAAAGAATACTTTTGCCTGAGTGCCACCCTCAAAGATTCTTATCTAATTGGTTTGAGCTGTGGCCTGGATATTAGAATTTTTTGAAACGACTTAGATGATTCTAATCTGCTGCAAAATTTGGGAACCACAGCAAAGCCAGTTGTTTCATGTTTCCCTTCTTTTTCAACTGTCACTTTTTTGCTATTCTCGGATTCTCTCCTACAAATCGCTTCATACTCAGTTCAGACTCTGGTCTGCCTGGAACGCACAGCCCTTCCTTCCCTTGTACACACTCACTCTAATGCTTTCTTCCGGCAAACAGCATTGACAAACCAGCAGTGACAATGACAATCAGAAAAGGAGCAGCAGGCCTCTGTGACTCCGCACTTGACACAGTGGTATTGGCCCCCAGTGAGGGGTGTAGGACAGCCGTGTCTGTCGGCAGGGACGGAGGAGTTGGAAATCGGGGATAAGGAATAATTTCTGACCCATTAGTGACACAGCCTGGCACTGTTTAAGAAGTTGCAAGAAACCATCAAATATTCTAGCTTATCAGTGTAACAAGTGACAGAGTAAGAGCCACCATCAGAAGAATGTACAGTGACTGCAGGGTCTGCGTCACCACCACCCAGGAAATGCTGGGTCTGAAGCTTTCGGAGAAAACCACGGCCTCACTCCTTCCCATGAGAAATCACCGCCTGATGGCTGTCACTCCCTCAGTGCCTGTGTTCAAGGGCACATGTCGTGCACGTCTGGGTGTAACATACAGAAATATCAGTTATGAAGTTATTTTTACTAGTTAAGATGGCTGGTGGTCACTTGTTCTGACCACAAGTGTGTTTCTGATTTGTCTTTGCAATATGTCACAGAGGACGTTGGGCAGAAATCTGCCCTGAGCGATAGGATTATTACGTTAATGGTTTGGGACCTTGAGGCCCCAAACCACAGGCGCACAATAACCTGACCCGGGGGAAAAATCCTGCCCTGGCTGGAGGCCAGGGTGACAGCTGACAAGGAACACAACTTGCATGTGTGCAACTGGCTTCTTGCTGTGCCCATCGCATCATGCTCTGCTGACCCCTCCCCAGAAGGCCAGCCTTGCTGCCCATCTCCAGATACTGCTGCGAACTGAGTGATCAGGGCTCTTCCCCCGACCCTGGCTGCTAACCCTGCTAGGGGTTAGACATTGATTTATTACTTGTTTGCTATTAAAACTGGCTGATATAAAAAGAAAAGCAATTCTAACAGTACCTTGCTGTGAGAGTTTTTATCCCTTCTTAACCTTCTCTTGGACGAAAGAACCCTGAGATTGAGGCAGCAGTGTGCTTCACTCCCCACAGGGCTGACCTGCTCTGTGCACAACCCAGAGAGCCACCTCTCAGAGGCAGTGAAGCACAGTGGGTGGGAACACGCACTTTGGCATCAAAAGAATAAGGTTTCCCTGCTCCTCCATTTACCAGGGTCATGACCCTTGGTGGAGACATGTAGCCTCTCCAGGCCTCGGGCTTCCTCATCTGCACTGAACCTGGGGCTTGTCAGGTACTCAATGAATAGGAGCTACTGTCATTGTTGTTTACACTTTTCCAGCCAGAGGTGTGATCAGTCCAGACGCTTATTCACAAACCGGGTTACAGTCCACCCAGATTGGAGAATTATTCTCTCTAGCCCCATCTGTTCCCTCAAAGAGAACGTCAGGCCCAGGATAGTGGCTTCCCTCATTCTTAGCTACCCGTCTGTATATTTCTAGATACAGAAGTCAAGATCCCCATTTGTTCTTGACAAGTACCTATTGCATGAGCAAGGCGTAGTGCTGGGTGCTGGAGGAGATGAAAACACGTGAGGCTTGTGAGCTTGGAAGCGGATCCTTCCTCATTCAAGCTTTCAGATGAGACCTCGGCTCTGATGACACACTGCTGACAGCCTCAGGACAGATCTTGGAGCAGAGTCCCAGTGAAGTCACATCTGGATTCCTGACCCGTGGAAACTGAGATAATCAACATGTGTTGTTTAAGCCACTAAGTTTGTGGTAATATTGTTATTAGAGGCAACTGCCTTAGTGGCTTATAATCTAGTTGGGGAAACATGACATGCCTATGTTAACCAACAGTAGGAGGTGCATTTGACAAGTGGTACAAAACATGTTCAAGTCCCAAAGTGATCTATGGTTATCAACATGTGGAATTCTTACTATTTAATTGTAAATAAGAAACCCTAAAATACAGTATTGAGGGCTTAATTGTGTGTATTTCAATTCAGATGATGATTGTTAAAATTTTTTTTAACTTTCTAGCAGGCAGGTATTGTGCTGTCTTTAGTCATCCATTAAACATACAAAAGAAACAGATGCATAAGGTGAGATTCAAAGCTCTGTACCTGAGCATGTTCTACTATTGTCATAGTGTCAGCTTTGGCTACCCGCCATCTAGGGAAGAGGATGCTTTTATTCGTTTTGACTCATCAACCATTTTTTGGACTAAGCATACGCCTGGGTGGGGTCTGAGGGATGGTGCTATGGGGTCCACGTTGAGAATGAGGAGGGAAGAAGCCCTCTGATTCTAAGCAACTTAGCCTCGGTTTGGGCAAAGCAAAGTATAGTAACTATCAAGGTTTTCCTGGCCTCCCATCATCCTCTGCTCACTGTTTATGGAAATGACGGTAATTACTTCGAAGCCCCTGGTGAGTCCTATCTTTGGTGCCGTCCATTGTCGACTCACCTCGGCCAACCAGCTGTCTCACGGACTTGCCTTTTGTACCAAACCTTTAATGAAACTGGCATTTGTGTCAATAAACTTTAAGCCCATCTCGCTGAGATAATTATCTGGGTCACTCAAATTTCAGCTGCTTCAAATAATTACAGCCTTTTAGCCTCGAATATAAGGTGATGATTAAAGGAGAAGGAATCAGGGGTCCCCATGCTGAAGTCAATTAGATGAAAATACTGGCAGGTCCCAGCTCGGGACTCTAATTTGAAGGCACAAGCCTCTGGGCTACAGCAGGGCTTCGCAGAGAATAAATCCTTCATAAAATATGCATTTATTTGGCTGAACCATGATCTAATTTGCTGACACCACAATTTCACCAAATTAACTGTTAAGGGGCAGAGCCATCTCGTGAACACTATCATAAAGACTGCTTTGTGGGGCAATGGCTCTGGGCATCAACAAGCAGAGCACCATTCCATTTTCCCTAAGAACAAAGATTAGGGCAAACATACTGTAGGGATCTCAAAGCCATCCACAGCCCGGGGCTAACGATGAATTCTACAGCCTCACTAGATTTCTTTTCCAAGGCCTGGTAAAGCTTCAAGGGACCGACTTTTGGTCATTTTAAGTATTTGTCCCCATATTCTTCATGTAACAAAACTCACTAATCACAAAAGACTCATGTTCTCATTTTGATCAAAAGCTTGAAATGTTCAGAAAAAAAAATCTTTGGAAACCAGGAAATGGTGACACTTAAATCCCTTTCTTTCTGCGGACGAGAGAGACAGAGCCCTTTATTAATCACCCACCCCGTCTTCCATCTCCACCCGTCACCGTTTAAAACCAGGGACTAATGGTAGGCAGGCTTCTCCTGCAGATGGTAATTGCCTTTCCCATCGAGACGCTATCTCCAAAGCAACCAGGACAGGAGCTTGAATTCAAGCTGTGACTCTCCATGTAAATTGCTTGCAGTGAATTGAAATTTCCGGAAAGAAAGCTGCCCTGACTCAGTCTATTAAATGCATTCCTATCTCAGATGCCGGACGTCCTCTCACAGCAAGGAGATGCCCATACCTCGTACATTGTACACAGAGATAAGACCCCAGCACTGTATAACCTCATCGTGAATTTAAAAAGAAATCCTGTCATTATTGATAATACAATTCAATAATCGTTACTTATTATTTAAAGCAGCCTGACTGTCCATAGCTGCCCACATTAGTCCCAAAGTGAGATAATGGTGTTTTATACACCCTCATCTCACATTAGCTTTTCTTTCCACATCAGCGTTTTCATGCTTTTGTGCAATATATTTTTGGTCTTTGGCGTGCCTTAACTATTCAGTTTAGATGTTCCTATAATTTTCCTGTCTTGTTTTGTTTTCTTAAGATTTTTTGCCGTAAACTCCTCTACTCCAGAAACAGGATCTAGGGGCGGATGATATTGCATTGCACTAAGCAAAATTATTACTGTTCAATTAGTAAACAGTTTGGCGAAACAACCCCGCCGAGGGAAAGAGACTCGAGAGCCCTTGGGGGCACACATTTGGTGAGCACTTGACACAGACTTCCAGGTCACTGAACCACTCATGCAGCCTCCCATGGCCATGCCCAGCCCCTCCCCCTCTGGAGTCCAGCTTACTTCCCCCACCCTACACACTCGATCCCTTAGGCTCCCTGGAACTCCGTGTGTGAAAATCAAAGAGGGAAATAAACATAAAAGACTCCCTCTCTGGCAGTGATCCCCATATTCATCCTCCCGTTCTTCCATTACAAGACAACCCCTGATTCTTAGCTGGGCACGTGGCTGCCTGGAATATGGTTAGGGATGACATAAGACTAGTTCAAGTCAGTGGCATATCAACAGAAGCTTCTTTTGGACAATGTTTGGGAAAGTCCACTAAAAAGTCACTGGCCTGGAACCTTTGTCCCCTTTCATCTTTGTCCTTTCTCCATCCTGCGGTCTGGTAGATATGGCTATGGTTTCAGACATCATATTGGTACAAGAAGTCCAGGGCCATGCCCTGGGTGTGGCAGAGAGCTCGATGGATCAGAGCCACCATACTAACCCTGCACTTGAAGGAAGTGAAAATTATATTAAAAATTAAAAGGTTACTACCTTAGAGACAGGCACCTCCACACCCTAAGGATTCCTGGTATAAGGGGGAACGTTTATCGATCCTGACTGACTCTATTCATGGAAGACTCGCCCTAAACTGTTCGGGGAAAATTGAGAACAAGAGAGTGCTCCAGAGGGATAAGTTTGGGAGGGTCGGGGTGGAGGGGGTCCAGATGGGGACGCGTGTGCGTTACCTGATAATCGCTTCGCGCCATAGCAATTCGCGCCATAAAATGTAACTGTTTAAATGTTTTAAATTAGCCAATCATGTAAGACCGCGCCAACCTTTTCCCGCTTTGTGCTTCCAAACCCTATATAAGAATTTGCCCTTTAAGGTCCGGGGTCGACTCCTCTGTCTCCTGCGAGAGATACGTGTCGACCCGGAGCTCCGCTTAATAAACCTCTTGCGTTTGCATCAAGCTCGGTCTTCTGTGTCTGTGGGCCCGCGCCTTCCCGAGACTGGAGTTGGGGTTTCCTTTTTGGGATCCTACACACTGTCTACCTCCAGACCTTAATGTGAGAGAGACACACATTTCCTTCTTGTTTAAGCCAAAATTGCTTGGGATGTCTGTTACTTGCAATGGAATTTCATCTTAACTATAGGTTAATTCTGATTCTCATTAGCCCAGAGGCTGATTTCATTTGTGCCCGCATGCAGATCATGAATTTTTAAGCACCCGGTAAGATCACACACTTGACAAATGTTTGACAAACTAATTAAAAGACTAACGCTATCATTTTAAAAAAGCTCATTTTATTCACTCATTTAATGCCAAAAATATCAGAATTTTAACAAATGAAAACAAAAAAGCATGTCTTATTTTTTGTAAGCAATTTGTTATGGAATTCTAGAATCCAGGTTCGGAAGTCTGCTCACTGTGTTACTCCACTTTCTGGGACTCACTTTGCTCATCTGTGAAATAGGCCCCTCATCTTGGGGAGCTGGGAGGTGGGGAGGGAGCAGGGCAAGAGGAAAGCCCAGTGGGCGTGCCTCCAGCCCCGCAGCCCCTGCTGCATCCCAAGCAGTCCCACCTTCAGAATTCCACATAAGATTTTGTTTTATAAATGAGCTTCACTATGGAAATGAGCATCTTAAAAATCACTGGACCAGATAATCTGTGAGATCCCTTCCAGTTCTGACATTTTATGATTGGAGAGCCTCCCACGTGGCCAGCCCTAGGCAGGAGGCAGACCTGCTGTGAGCTGACTCAGCCGGGGAGTGGCAGTGTCCTGGAGGTGTGGCCAAGGCAGAGGCAGGACAGAGGGGGAGAGGTCAGTACAGAGCTGTTTGTCTCCAGTCACGCATATAACGCAAGCACAAGCGCGTGTTGAAGCACCTGCTTCGTGGACCCCTAGCCAAGGCTGCATATGGTGAGTAGAAAGGCTCGTTACAACCGAACAGAGGGGACGCCGCCGGGAAGCAGCCACCTCCTTCATTCATGAGACGATTAACCAGAGGAGAGCAGTGGCGAGGCCTGAGCGGTGTAGACCCCACACACACACTCAGTGCTCACTCAGGTGGGCCCGGCTAGAGACGTTCATGCTCCAGGCGGAGACCTGAGAACGGCTCTGCCAGCTCCACCCCAGGTGTGAAATGGACACAGGCCCGGGATCCAGGAGACCCTGCGCTGGTCTCAGCTCTGCTCCTTCAGCAGGTCGTTCTCCCTCTCTGGTCTACGTTTCCTCTTCTGTAAAAGAGCAGGTTGGTCTAGATAATCTTGAACATGCTTTCGGTTCTGAAATTCCAGGGTTTGATGTGTACAATGGGGGCTGGAGGAGGGGACTGCTTCTTCCCACTCGTGATGTGTCTCTGGATAGGGAAAACCACCCAGCAAGACACTTCTCAACAGAACACCCAGCCGTTCACCCCTCAACTCACACCGCATCCGTGGAGGTGGGGACCTGTCTGGTGGGTAACTGTGGGGGGAATTCGAGGGCAAGTTCAACTCCATCCTTCCTGCTTGGCACAGTGGGCAAGTGATGAGCCTCCACTGCCACTCCAGGGGCAGCCTCCCTGCACGGGGGCCCTGCCTCATCCAGCACCGCCCAGGACAAGGAAGGCGTCCTCACTCAGGGCCTCAGCACCGGCAGGCCCTCTTGGCCCCACTCCTAACGACACATCCTTCCATCTCACCTGGTGAGACTTCATATCATAGTCGGAATGTTGAGGTTGGCATCAGCCTTCAGCCCACAGGCCAGCATCAAAGGGGGTCCCTCTGTCCTGCTGATTCTTCTATAAAACCACCTTGTGAGGGAGGCACTATCCTCCCCATTTTAAAGATGGAGAAACTGAGACTCAGAGTTTAACTCACTAGGTCTCAGCCGGACGAGAGTGTCCAGCTCACAGGGTTCATGAAAGGATTGTATGAGCTGTTTGGAGTGTGGTCTCCAGGTTGGGTCGGCGAGGCCCGGCTGTGTGACATGAAGGGGACCATGTGATGCCGCCTGTCTAGGGAGCAGCCCCCGTCAGCAGCCTGATGGGTGAAGGGAGAATCCCTCTTCAAAGCCTTATCTTCAAGAACCCTTCTTCTGCTCCTCACCCAGTTCCCACTCAGCAGCAGCTCTTGAGCACAGGCGAGCCTGGGGCCATCGGCTCCCAAGGACACCACTGCCCCCAGCAGAGGCCTGATGCCCAGAGGAGATGCCAGCAAATGTGGACGGCGTGGGGAGGGGGACAGGCTTGCAGTCTGGCCAGTTCCTCTCAGGAGAGCAGCTCCCCCCGGGAGCGGCTCCCGAGGACGGCCTGCAGCACAATGAGAAGGAACTGTCTTCAAACCCCAGCAGCCCCGCTTAATGTTACCTCCTCCAGATCTGTCTTCCACCTCTGGATCAGCAGTTCCCACCCTGGCACCCCAGAGGATCCCCTGGGAGGGCTTTAAATAGCACAATGCCTGGACCCCGTCTCTCCCCTGGGGGAATCAGCATTCCTGGGGATGGCCCCAGCGGCAGGGGTTGGGAACTGCTCTTAAGCTCAGCCCTTACCCCCCAGGCCCACGTCCCACTGTGATGTGATTCAGCAAATGCCACGGCCATGCTGTTAACCTGGACGGCTGTGTTCCCGCTACCTGTGACTCCGCACACGGGGAGTGCGGGTGCCCTCCTCTCCAGGTTAACACAGCTCTGGTCATCCTGCAGCAGTTCAGATAACATTTGGGGAATAAAATCAAATAGTAATAACTTGGAATTCAGGACTTTTCCCCAAAAGAACTCAATATATTTTTACATTGAAAATTGAGGACAAGTATATATGTTTGCACGTATGTCTCAGTTTCAGAGTTGAAAACCATACTCACAAACAGCTCATACAATCCTTGCGTAAACCCTATGAGGTAGACACTATCGCCCGGCTGAGACCTCGGCCAAGTTAATTAAACTCGGAGCCTCAGTTTCTTCATCTTTAAAATGGGGTAACAGTGCCTCCCTCATAAGGGTGTTGAGAGGATTAAATGAAATAACCCTGGCACTCAGCACATTGCCTGACCCACAGAGAGGGTTCGAGAACGCTAGCGATTATGGTATTACTGTTATTACTCCCCTCACGGTACAGAATGTAAACTGAGGCTCAAACAGGTGGTGACTTGCCCAAGGTCCCACAGGGTTAGGTCTGCTGATGCCCAATCTTATGTTCCCTTATGTACCACGAGGAGGACACTCCTCTGAGATAGGAGAGGCAGGCACTATCAGCCTCGTTTTCCAGGTGAGAACATTCGTGACAAAGAGGTGACTTGCCTGCGAGTCACGCAGACGGATGGATCAGCGCCCTGATCAGGAATCGGGGTTTCTCCCTGCTGGCACACGGGCAGGCCGCACCTCCTCCCTGTGCCTCGGTCTCTTCCCTGGACTGAAGGACTGACAGGACGAGCACCGGGTCCTCACAGCCCCGATGGTCCAGGGCTGCCCGTGAGCCAGGGCCAGGAGCCTCTCAGCACAGCTGGTGCCAGCTCTGCCCGCCCTGGGCAGCACCTCCCGCCTCCCCGCATACCCGCTGAGCCCAGCACAGGAGACAGTAAATACGGAGCCTGGAAAGAGGAGGCCGCCCCTGGGACCCCCTGCCCAGTGCAGGCTGCCAGCATTCACTGTGCACGTCCTGAGACGGAAGCTCTGGGGAGCCTGTTCCAGGAGCCCACGGGCTGAGGTTCTGCCTCTGGAGCCTTCTGCAAGGTGGTAAATAGACACTAACAAGTCTCTGGCTTCTCCGAGACATGCCACAGTGTCTCTCTCATTGGTTTTGCCAGTCGCAGAGCACCATTCCTGCAGGAAAAGCCGCTCCAGCCTTCCCCTACATCCCAGAACACAAGGAGACTAGGCAGAGAGCATATGAAAAACCAGGCAGAAGAACCAAAAAAAGACCCTGAAACCACACCAAAATATTGCCACTAATTACTTCTGAGTGATTTTTTTTCTTTGTACTATCCTATGTTTTTTGTTGTTGTTTTTTTTTTCTAGTGAGTAGGTATTAGTTTTCCAAAGAGAAAAAGTCCACACAAGTTTTCATGCTGTTCCAGGCGGGAGCTCACGAAGAGGTGAATTGCCTCAGCTGCTTGCTCTCTCTTTGCTGCTGCCATGAGAATCCACGTTGTGGGCCAGGAAGGGCAGCCCGAGAAGCCCAGCCCTGTGACAGGCAGGACCCTCCCAGCTGACCAGGCCACTGAAGCCACAGGAGCAGAGGAGCCGACAGAGCCAGACACCGCTCTCTCAGAGGAGATGATGGGACCCCGGTCCCCTGACCTGGGGCCACCTGCAGCTCAGCACATTCCTTCTCCTCACCACCTGGTACCTGGATACGACTATCCGTGGCATCCGTCTGGCCGGGGATGAGCTGCTCTTCAGGGCATCCTTAGCCATCACACTGCTCAGCAGCGTCAGGACAGGACATCCACCCCACGGCTATTGCCGACCAGAGGCTCTAGCGTTGGCCTATTCATTCATTATCCCATCCCCACAAATCCAGTGACAGACCTTCACAGGCCCCAGAGCAGTAGGAATAATGGCTGCCCTTTTGGGGGCACCCCAATATGCCAAGATCTTTACAGGCCTTCAGTTACTCATTCATTCATTCAGCAAATATCTGCTGACTTTCTGCTATGGGCCAGGCATTATGCTATGGTTGGTGCTGGGGTACCGTATTGAGTAACCCAGAGAAAACCCCAACCCACCGGGAGTTAACAGACTTGATCTGGAATCCTCTCCAGGAATCTGCACAGTTGACACTGTGATTTCTATTTTACAGATGAGAAAGTGAGGCTCAGAGATCAAACAACTTGCTCAAGGCCACACAGCCAGAAAGGAGCAGAGCCAAGATGGAACCCAGATCTATTGCAACCCCGAAGTGCACCTTTGACTACACCCCATCATCCATCGGCAAAGACAGGGGAATGGGTCCCTCAGCCCTGCACTTCTGGAGCTCCGTAACTGACCCGGACACTCTGGAGAGGACGTCTGATCGTCCTTGGTACCCACGGTGCCCAGCACAACACCTGTCGCATAATAGATGCCCAATAAATAGGTGAATGAATGAATAAATTAACTCAGAGCCCCGGACGTCTCACTTACCCTTTCCATTTTCTGCTCTAGTCGTTTCTCTCTCTTCTTCACAGCCAACATTTTGAAGCATTGCCTACACTCTACATCAACTTCCTCGCATTCTGTTCACTCCTGGACCCTCTGTGGCCCTGGCTCTTCCCCAACAAAGACGCTCCCTGCGAGGCAGTCAGTGCTTCTCTGTCTTCAGAGCCCCCGGGTACCTTCCGCACTCAGTTCACTTGTCTTTTCAGAGCAGTGGCTCCCTGAAGCTCGGTCGCCTTGGCAGCCAGGGTCTCCTTCCTGCTCCTCTGGCTGCTCCTCCTGCCTCCTTTTCACGACTCTGCCATTGCTCCTCAATAAATGCAGCGTCCCCGACTTCCAGCCTGGGCTCTCTTCTCTCCACTCCCGGGGCAGCCACACTCACACTCATCTCTCACATCTCTGTCTCCTCCCAGACCTCTCCCCCAAGACAGTGGCCCTCTCCTCACGCTCAAGTTGTCTGACCCCAAACACAGTGCCTCCATCAGACAAAGCTGTCCTTCCTCCGTGTTGCATACAAGAATTAGCAGCCCCCCATCACCAGATACTGAAGCCCCTCCTTCTCTCTCGCTCCACCTCTTCAATTGTCCACTTCTCCTCGCACAACCACCACCTAATTTTGGGGCTTCCTTGTGTCTTACAGTCGCTTCGACAGCCAGCAACCCATCTCATTTTCCTCAGTGGGTCTTGCCTCCTTCGTTTCATCCTCCAACTCTGAAGCCGGAATAAGCCTTCAAACACTGCAAATCTGCTCATCACTGCTACTTTAGATTATCTTAGAGGATTACTCCTTGATTCAAACTTGTTATCACGGCCTATAGGACTCTTGAGGATGCAACCCCTGCCTACCTTTCTAGCATCATCTAGCACTCTTCATCCCTATCCTGTGTTCAGCGCCCTGGCTATATTAAAATAGATTGCATTGCAGGACCATGCCAAATCCTCCACCTCAATACACCCTTGCACCTGCTGTTCCCACTACTTGGAAACCCTCCCTGAACACTTTTATCCTTCAAGACACGGCACCGGCATGATCTCCTCCAGGAAGACGGCCCTCAGCCTTCAGTCCTGGGTCAGGGAGCATCCTCCGGGCTCTCATCTTTCCCGTACATTCCCCTGTTACAGCATCCAGCACACTGCCCTATAAAACCACGTGCACTGCCTCCCCAGTCAACTGTAAGGTCCTTGGGGCATGGACTGTCTTTTTCATCCTTGTGCCTGAAGCCCTTGTCCTGCCATAAAACTGGATAGACGGAAGACGCTCAGCGGAAGGAGGAGTGGGAAGAGAGTGGATGGCTGGGTGGATATGCATGAACAGGTAGATGACTGAAATTCAGATGGGACTGGAGTTGAAGAAGATTTCTGTCCACACCCAGCCCTCAACTCCCATCCCCCAGGACTGGAAAGAGCAACCTCGAAAAGGGTTCTAAAGCAGAGGTGTAAGAGCTGCCTGGGAGAAGCACGTGGCCCAGACCGAGGAACAAAACAGCATTGAACAGCCAGCCGGTGTTTTCAGTGGGGTGTGTCCACCTTGGCAGGAAAAGAAACTTAGAAAATGCTGACTTTTAGTTAAAGTCATATCCACATGTACTTCTAAAGGGTGCAGAGAGCAGAGTTCTCCCCCAACAGTCTAACTGTCTCATTGAGTATAACTCACACCACTCCACTCCAAAAAAGGGGATCTTCTGAAAATATCTAAGCACCCACTTTGACGAGAAAAAACAAACCCATGATGAATTAGTATGTTGGGAAAAGAAACATTTCCAAAATCCTAACTGAGATCTGTACTCAAGGCCTGGAAATTGAGGAAACCAACTGCCGGCCACCATGACATCATAGATGTGATGTTGAGTCCTTCCTGAGTGGGACCCTGCGCCTCCCGCCCCAGCACTCGGTGCCACCCTCACACCCCATGATTCCTCTGATCCTCATGGCAGCCCCAGGAGGAGCCAGGCGGGCAGGTATGTGTAAGGAAATGAAGGGAAGGAGAGGACTATGCACTCAGAAAAGCTGAAGCCAAAGTCCCTTTCTCAGCTCTAGTTTGGGGCAATTTGAATGGAAAGTTGCCAAGAGGCAGCTACCAGAGAATGCCCAATGAGAACAGACACTGCTTCTTTCCTGTCCGATAAAGAAGTCATCATCATCTGGTCCCCCACCCCGGCTAGACTGGAGAGCTGCCTGCCTTTGTCTTCTTTTCCTTTCTATCCCGTCTCTCCTCCTCACTCACGCCGCTCCAGCTCCTCTGGAAAACCTTGTTTCTGGTGCACGTCAAGGTTAATCTTGTCTCCAAGTCTTCGTGTCTGCTCTTCCCTACGCCAGGAATGCTTCCAAGAGGAACTCTTTCCAACCCTTCAGGGCTCAAATACTAGCTAACTAGAGACACCCTCCCTGTGCTAACAAGTAGCCACACACTGCCTGCCCCAAGTCGCTTCCATCCCATTACCTTCTTTTGTTTCTGCAGAATAGGTCCTGGGTCTAGAAGGGATCAGTCAGGCCTCCTGAAAATGTAACATGACACCTACTTTCTCAGATGTTACCATCTGCAACTGAGTATTCTCTTAGAGGATTTTGTGTTCTGGACACCTTTACCTCTGGATGTTCTGGAAAATGAGGCTGTTCTCTCTATTACGAGTCCTGACAGTGCCGACTGCCTTCTCTATCCTTAGATAAGTAAATTGTTTGATTTGTCCAAGAATTGCCAGAGCCTGGTCTTTCCATTAATGCAATCCCACTATCACAGTGTGTTACAGTAGTCATGCGTCTTATCATTGTGCCGAGGCTGTTAGTTGTCCCTCAGTATCTGTTCTCTTCTCCCTTCATTAAAAAATTGTTTTTGCTGGATACATGTTGTTTGGTATAAAGACTACACTTCCCAGTCTCCCTTGCTTTTAGTTGTGGTCATATGACTAAGTGTTGGCCAATGGAATGTGAATTTAGTGATGTGTGCAACTTCTAGGTCATATCCTGACAAGGAAAGGGGGTGTCCTCACTTTCTCTTTCCCCTTCCCATCTGCCTAAATGTAACCTAGAGGAGGTGGTGAGCCTCCTCCCACCTTGTTGATGACCACATCTAGTGATGGCAGATCAGCAAGGTAGAAGGAACCTGGATCCCTGACACCATAGAGCTGCTCACTAGCCTAGACTGGTCACCCCAGACTGTTACATGAGAAAGAAATGAAATTCTCTCTTGTTTAAGCCATTGTTATTTGGGTCTCTGTTAAAGCAGCCAATCTATAATCTAATGATTAGGCTCTGAAATTATCATATTTATTTATTGTATATTGTTCTCTGTCGCCTCTAGAAAACAAATTCTAAAAGGACAGAAACCTTTATCCTTGGTCATCACTTTATCCCTGGAACTTGGAACCACGCCTGGTAGATAATAAGGACACGTTAGAAAACAAATAATCAGACAGTCATAAACATTTGCTAAGTGAATGAATAACTAGAAGAATGAGTGACTCACTTGCTCTCATCAGCTGACTGAGTTTCTCTTCAGCCAGGCTTTGCTTCTCCCGTCCTCCCCGGTCCCCTCCTTCAGCGTGTCCGCCCCATTATAACAGACCTCTCAGCACTTGGTGCCCTGTCTCTTCCCACCCACTCACTTGACCTTAACATGGAGGATGAAGTTTTCTGGCTCAGGGGTCTGAACTTTCCCCCAGTTTTCTGTAGACCCAAGTAAGTTTGGAAAGGCCTTTTGACACAAGATCACACTTCAAAGAAAGTCGCCTGGGATATGGGAAGCAGCTGGTCCCTCCCTGGTTACCACCATGGTGCTCTGTTTTTTCCCTTTCATGATGAAATATCAAAACATGAAAAACAAGGAGGTCGCCACTATGCAATCTGTTAAAATTTTCTCTCACCTCCCAGGGGGCTTGGGGTGACTTGAGGCTGCGAGCCTGAAAACACACCAGCCTTGTTTTAGAGCAGAGCTGTCCAACAGAAACAACACAGACCACAAATGCAAGCCACGTGTGCACATACGTGCCACATCACGTTTAAAAAGTAAAAAGAAACTGGTGAAATTAGTTTTAATAATATATTTAAGTTAATATATTCAAAATATCACTTCAATGAGTAATCAGTATAAAAATTATTAACAAAATATTTTACATTCTTTTTTTCGTACTAAACCCTTGTATTCTGCTCTTACAGCTCATCTCAGATCAGACGAACCACATTCCAGTGTTTAACGGCCCCGTGTGCTAGTGAGGTCATGCCGGATGGCGTAGGTCTAGAGGCAAAGGTGTTGAATGAGACCGTGTCCAGGTTCTGTCCTAGGCCGACACCCAAGGTGATCTGACCGACAGCTTCCTCATCTATAAAGCAGGACTGATTATACCTGCTTCCCAATGTTAGGGAGGAATTATAGGGCTAATAAAGTGAAAATGCTGAATTACTGTAAGACAGTGTGTTTTTTGTAAAAAATAAACTCAAGTTCTCCCTCCACTACTCCTCTTATCCACATCAGTTATTCAGCAAAATACGCCAGGAGGAAGGTCAGTGGATGAATCCTACATGACTCCTTCCACTGCCACTGTCCGTCTCAGACTCAGGAGAGGCGGGAGTGGGGACATTGTGTTAGTCAGGATTCTCCAGAGAAACAGAACCAATGGGAGACGTATAGATAGAGAGAGAGATGTATTATCTGTTGAGGGCCTGAACAGAGCAAAGGAGCAGAGGGAGGGCAAATGTGCCATCCGCCTGAGCAAAGACATTTGTCTTCTGCCCTCGGACATCGGTGCTCCTGGTTCTCAGGCCTTCGACTCAAACTGGGATTCACACCATCGGCCCAGACGTGCACTCCCACCATCCTGGCTCAGACCCACCACATCTCAGCTGCTCCCCTCAGATCTGCCCTTATGCACAGAGCACAGATGCTGTCCTGGAAGTGGAGCGATTTAGGAGGCTCTAGAAAACACTTCTGTTTCCCAATGTCTCCCCACTGTGCCTGAAACCCGGCACAAGGATTCCTTCTGAATGAGTTTCAGTCATAGTCTCTGCCCACCCACCTCCCTCCTTGAAGCGTAAACACTCCTGAGGTGAACGATACTGAGGACACAGAGGTTCTTAAACTTCAGAGTGATTCAGCAAGTCAGGGTGTGGGGCCTGGGGATCAGCATGCTCAACCCGGAGGAGGTTCGCGACGCAGGCTTTGAGGAGGAGTGTGGCCTTGTTTCTCTAAAGCTTTCCTCCTGCAGTGGCTAACAGACTGCTGGCAGGTCTGGCTTCTCTGACACTCCTGCCGCAGAACCAGATCTTGGGGCTCCGAGCGTCAGGGACTGTGTGTGCATGCACACACGCACACAGCTGCTGAATGCAGTGTCCCTGCAGCGTCTGGTCTGAGCCCAGACGGCCGGCCAGCCTGCCTCTCTGGCCCCAAACCCTTCAAGGATGCTGGGTAGGTCACAGCCCTCCTCCTCCCACAGACAAAAACACTGTTCAGAGGCAGGCAGCAAATTCCTGCCTGAGGACGCATCTCTCTGGGCTGATTAAATAAACACAGCTTAATTAAATTAAAGTAAGCTCAGAACCTGCCTGAAGTCTGAGGCAGCCCAGCGGGGCCCTCATGAATCTTGCATTTTCATAAATGAAGGATTGCTTGGCTGTGTGAGGCTTGCCCTGGAAGAAGAGGGGCCTCTGGGTAGAAACGGTTCCCTCTGGTCAGGGAGAGCAGTGACGGGGTGTTTTTATTTAGAGGACAAGGAGGCTTTGGAGCCTTTTTGTGCATTTTGGGGGGAGTAGCATGATGCCCTGTTAGTGGGCACAGGATGAGGACAATTGAGGCTGCTTTCCTAAAGCCAGAGGGTTGTTCAGAGCTCTGAAATGGTAGACCAAATGTATGATGGAGAGAGAGAGAGACAGAGAGACATGGAGGCTGAGCCCCGGGAGAGCTGCAGGTGCCCCCGCAGGTGAGGCCCTCAAGAGCACGCCTAGCTAATTCCCAGAGACAGGCTTTGAACAGTGTTGGGTGCTGCCAGGAATCACCAAGGAGAGAACGAAGCACTGTTTCAAGAAAATTTTCTCAAAGGAGGAGCCAGAAGAGATAAAGGAAAGCAAGCGTGCGACCCTCACGGAGCAGGTAGAACGCCTCTGCTCAGCAGGCGTCGCCCCGTGTGCCGTGTTCCAGGCACACCGTGGGGCACATGGGAGAGAGCTCTCAGCACGGCTGTGGGCCCCCACACCAGCGCTCCCACGAGCCCGGCTCGTTGTTGTTGCTGGTGAGTCAGCTGTGCTGGAGAGGAGGCGATGGGGGATGGCTCCACACCACCGCCCTTGGGGAACCTTTTCAGCGGTGGACCTGATGCCTGCACCCCACCTGTGCCCCATCTAAAAACTGGATCTGGAGTGGCACTGTATGGAACATCTGGTCTCCAGCCAACTTGGGGGGTCTCCCACATCTCCTCCCTCCCTCCAGGGACGTGCCTCTTCAGTCCTCTGGGTCTCCTCCAGCAGGCTGGGAAGGGAAGGACAAAGAGGAGAAATGCAGATTTTGCAAGTTCCAGTGGAAAGCCTTTGGGGAAGGAAGTTGAAACTAATGGGCAAGCTGTGGCTTTCCTTCATCCATGCTGCTGTCGCTTCCATTAGCCCGGAAATGTGAGAGGGGGGCTACGCAATCTATCACCGTCCTCTGTATGTGCTGGGGACACTGCTGACAGGGTTATTTTCTGGCTTCACACTTACCTCATCAGCAGGACTTCTGCTCAAATTTCTTACAGAACTGATGGCTTCCATGACCTTATAGACACTTTCACTCCACCACTGGCTTCCTCCCTAGCTCATCTCTCATCTCCCCTACCACCAACCTGAGCAACAGCTGAGTCAACAGTGCTGCGCCTATAACCCTACTCACCGTTTTCCATTTCCAAGCCCTAATTTGAGACTAGAATATGTCTCCATTAGCTTTCTGACCAGTAGTAGAGGTGTCTTCTTGTCATTCTCATCAAGTGAAGTCTTCCAGACTACTTCTCAGTTCCATTGACTCCAGCCTCTCCAGTGATCCCAGAGCTGTGAGGATCAAATGAGATAGTGCACTATAAACTGTGTGACATTCCCCCAAACTAGGGTACACTGTCACGTGTCATGGCTGACTCCAAACTTTGAGCACATTAAAGAGCCTTTTAAAACCCAAAGGGCCTGGGCTTCTAGTTCAAGGACAGACTCAGCCCACAGGTTTGTTTGTCTTGTCTCTCTACAAAGAGTCCAAGAGACCCATCAGGAGACTTCAGATTTCAAAATCTTTCCGTAACGTGCAAAGCAGGTGGAGGAGTGTTAGCTAAGAGCCGAGCAGAGGAGGTTGCAGAGATGAAGACAGCACAGGGCAGGAGTGACAAACAAGGTAGAAGAGGTTCACTAATTGAAAGTCTGCGTCCAGAATAACATTCCTGACATTCCCCTCCAATATCCCTGCTTGCAAAATGTCTGCAGCCAGGTATTTATATCCAAGCCCGGGAGAAAAAGCCTGAAATTAAAGCTGAAATTTTGTCTCTACAAAATTTCTACAAATTTCACATTTGTCTCAAGAAATGTGAATGCCCTTTCTGGGAAGAACGAGGGCATCCAGTGAGGGATTACGGGGTGCCACAGCAAACGCTCTCGTTCTGACGTTTAGAGACCCTTCCAGGACCGAGTGGCTGGGGTCCTCACACTAAAGCCGAGCCCACCAGTCAACAGATGCGCTGCACAGGGGGCTCCAGGCGGCCTGGCTGTTGTCTCATCTCGAAACAGCCAAGGTCATCAGACTGCTGGGAAAAGCCTCAACTGTGAAATAGAGAGACCAAGATGAATAAAAGACAAAATGACCTTGGAGGAAAAATAAAGAAGAGAAGACAATTAAAGTGAAAAAAACTCTAGTGTTTCCAGAGAGAGATGAAAAGATGCCACATCCACAAAACATAAATGTAGAACAGAGACCATCAGAGAAAAAAAATTCTTAGAAAATAAGAATATGACTACTAAAATTTTTTAAAAGTTAAGAGTTGAAAAACCAATTTCTTGAAAGTATCCTAGAATATAGAATATTAAGACAAAGGGGCAAAAAAAGTGAAAGAAAAGAGAGGCGGTACCTGGAGCAGCCCGACTAATAGGATCCCAGGAAGAGAGGAACGGAGAGGAGGGTGGAGACTGTCACTGAGATGACAACAGGATAGCTTCCCAAAGCCGACGAGGGCACAAGAGTTCAGGGTGAAGGGTCCCACCCCCTGTGCAGAGCAGTCAATGTTTAAAAGTCCTCTGTTCAATCACATTGTTTTGGCATTTGGGAACACAAACGACAACAGTAACCTAAATGCGTCAAGAGAAAAGAAAAGAGCTTCTTTGGTTGCAACGGCAACAACAAAAACTCAACAAAAATTATCAATCTGGCTAACTTACACAGAAAGAAACGCACCAGAGTGATCCTGAGCAACCACCTATTGGTGGAGGAGCTGTGGCAAGAGTCTCCAAAAATTGGCAGAAGCAAATGGAGGCCAATAAAACAAGAAGAGAGTCGAGGTCGTGCCGCAGAGACAGCCTGGTTACGACAGAGCTGCCACTCTCGCTGGCTCTGCCTACCACTTCCCAGATCGCCTCCTCTCCCACTCCCACGGAACTCAGAATACCTGCCCCACCAGCAAAATTCATTTTTGCACCATTCACTCCAGATCCGAAGTCCCAAATGGGAGCATCTGATTAGCTTAGCTTAGGCATATTCCAGTACCCTCGTTTTTAGAAGTCAGAGAGAAAAACTATCTGGCCTTCTGCAGGGAAGTTGGACCCCTGCCTCCCACCAAGACTCATACAAAGGTCAATCCTTCAAGCTTCAGAAGAGGTTCAAATGCCAAGCAGTCAACAATGCCAAATCATAAATATTTCCTATCCTCTACCCCTCTGACTCTTCACTATCTTTCTATATGCTGCTCTCCATTCTTACAATTCCAAAACACACGTTAAAATGCTCATACCTACCTTATGCAACTACCTTCACACTCATCCCCTTAACAAAACCTCATGAGGTGGTGCATCTAGCAACAATTCAAGAATTTCTAGATGACATCCATTTTTCCTCCAGCTCTTTCACAATCCCATTTGGATTTTTGCAACTTATGGGCTAACATACCCTATACTCGACAGTGAGATAGAGAAAGAGGAAGGAAAAGAATGATTTAAATATATATACATTTAGTGTATAATATAATATACATTTTAAATACTGTGATATATATATATATATATATATATATATATCACATAGCAAGAAGAGAAATTTGAGTAAATATTATAGTCTTCATTTCTGCAACTGGTCACAAAGCCTTGTGAACTTTACTCCTCCTCAGCTGGTAACTTTAGTAGACATATCGTAGGTAGGAAAAATACATCTAAACTAAAGAATCTATTCCAACGAGGACAAATCACTGGCCTCCGTGTGGTAGAAAGAATCTAAAGCAATGTGAAGCCCGGCCAACCCTCTCTGAGCACCACATTGGAGCCAAGGGCTGTCCTGTCAGATTGCACTCTGAGAGTGCAATCAACACACCAGCCTTTGTGGATGAACGTGCTTCTGTGCATCTGGTTATTAAGAACCCCACTAGCAGCAAGGGGTCTTTGGTGAGCAGCCTCATGGCACAAATAGTCTCACATGTTGTTCATTCAGAGAGGCCAATGCATATAACTCTTCTGCAAACCTGCGGCTCTCCCATCCTCCAGTATCGTTCCCTTCGGATCCCTGACCACAGGCTGAACCACTACGTACCACCCACTGGCTGGTGTACATCCTTTCCTCGGGCCACTCGCTTTCCATGCAATGGACACTGAGATGTGCTGTTCAAACTCTGCCCACTAGAAGGATTTCTCTTCCCCAATGTCCTTCGAGGTGACCCCAAGGAGGAAGGCTGCTGCACCAGCCTACTTCTGTCTGCCCCAGAGCACTGAGCTCTGTTTGATTGATGGTCAGTTTTCAATGCTTGCTAAACATCTTTCCCTCCCTCCCACAGCCAGAGACACCCAGAGAACGGCTTCTCCCACTTCAGTTTCAGGTCCAGTCCCTGAGCATTAGGGGCAAGATTCCCTGTTATAGATACAAATATACGTGTAGAGGCCCAGGGGAAGCCCCTAGGCTTCCTCTGTTCCAGCCGTGCCCTGATGATTCCTCCCTCTGAGCCGACTCACAGCCCTCAGTGGAGGGTTGGTCACACAGTGGGCTCATGGGGTTGCTGTCTCGCTGACCTGAAAAGGCTGACATTTAAGGGCCCAGACGTTTGGGGTCCCAGTGGCCCCAGGTGTTTATTATATTGTTTAAAAATAAATGCTTTCTGGCAGGTTGGGTTTCCAGGAAGCAGATTCTGAGATGGGTATTAGTGGGCAGAAGGTTTATTTAGGAAGACTCTCGGCATGGACTCTTTTGGAAGGGGAGAGAAAGATGCAGGATTGAACCAAAGGCCTGCATGGCCTGTGGTCCAGGGTTAGTGAGCCTCAGCCACCCCACTGGGAAGCTCAGAAGCTGAATGGCCTTTCAGAGTCGTCCTCAGTTGGAGCAGGGGGGCCCAAACTTCAAACACTAAATTTTCATTGGAAATATTTGATGTATACTTAGATTTATAAAACTTACAGTTTATTTTTTTATTTTTATTTTTTTTAAGATTTTATTTATTCAGTTTTTTCCCCCCAAAGCCCCAGTAGATAGTTGTACGTCATAGGTTCACATCCTTCTAGTTGCTGTACGTGGGACTCGGCCTCGCGTTGGACGGAGAAGTGGTGCCTCGGGGCGCTCCCGGGATCCGAACCCGGGCCGCCAGCATCAGAGCGCGCGCACTTAACCGCTAAGCCACGGGGCCGGCCCAAAAAACTTACAGTTTAAAAAGTACATTCATATACCCAAGTTGTTCCAAACATACTTAAAAGTTTTCCAATAACTAAATTGCATATCGGTTTTTAAATTTAAAGTAAGTGAGAGCATATAAAACTAAACATTCAGTTCCTCAGTTGCACTAGCCTCGTTTCAAGTCCTCAGCAGCCACGTGTGGTGAGTGGCTGCCATGTTGGACCGTGCAGCCCTAGAAAAATCATACGCGTGCACTCATTGTGCTAAAAAGGGTCTGGCTTTAGTCCCTCAGTGCCTCAATTTCCTCACCGTCGACTTGGGGCCAATAGCGTAGAGTGCATACACAGGCGGTGACCAACTCCCCACCCACCAGTGTGTGCAGGCGCCCACGTGTGCCATGAAGCTCTCAGAGAGTCTATGGTTCGGAAATGGAAAAACGAGCAGAAACTGAAGAGCACGGCCAGCTTACAGAGCTGACCGTGGCCAGTTCCAAGCAGTGCCACAGGCAAGACTGGCTCACCTATAGGGTATTGCCCTGACCAAAATCTCAGCCCCTAATTCCAAAAGGTCAGAACATCCCACTTGGCTTCTCCATGGCACTCAGAGGTCTACCAACTAGAGATTCCTTCGCTTCTATTCTAACAATCCAAACAAGTCTTAAGGATCCAAGGTTATCAGGCATTCATATCTTAGAGCGAGTTTGCTCTGATGGTTTCCCTCTTAACGGCTAAGTGAGAGGGATAGTGGAAACAATAATTACAGGGCAGAAAGCACCTCCTAGGGGTGAGCCAATCTGGGTGTGGGGCCTCCCTGGGGAGCTTAGAGCAGCCGGCAGCCCTGGGGGATCCGGGACGGGCCTCAGGAAACGGGAGAGGGGCAGAAACAAGCCGCAGCTGCCAGGGAAATGGCACTGAGCACAGTCCCGCGCTGGAAAGGAAGGAGGGGCATCTCCTCCTTTGCCTCCCTGCTGTTGTCCGCTCCTGCGTCTCCCTTTTCCTCTTGGGCCTCCTCGTCTTTCCTGATCCTCTTCCTCCTCCATCTTCCCCTTCATCCTCCCTTTCCTCTCTCATTTCCTCCTCCGTCTTCTCCTTCCTCCTCATCCCCTCTCTCATTTCCTCCTCGTCTGTCTATCCCTGTCCCTCCCTGCTCTACTCACCTCCACCACCGGCTTCCTGCTCCCAGCTACTGGGAGTCAGGCTGGTGTTTGTAGCAGCACATATCTCAGCTACATCCTGAGTCAGATCTCCTTTTTGGGACTATCCTGGAAACCCACCACTGCATATAATATTATTTTTGTAAGAAAATGAGTTCCTAATTCCAAGCAACTATTTGCTTAGCTGGCAACTGCCTGTGTACAGACTCGGGTACGCAGTGCCTCGCCCGTAGTAAAGCTCGGTAAATATTAGTTTATTAGAAATAAGTAAAGGTGTTGACGGTCTTGGGTGTAAATCTGTTCCTTTACAAAGAAACAAACCAAACTCATTCCGGTATGTTTAGTGGCTAGGTTTAGACCAGACTGGGATTAAAACATTTATCCATCAACTCAGAAGCCACGCTTTGTTATAACAACAAAAATCTTCCCGACAGCTAGAGACCATATGTTAAATAAACTTGAAGAAATATTTTCAGCAGGAAATGTCAGCTTCTCACATGTAAACCTGTCAAAATTATGAGTTCCGAAACATGATCTAAATTCATTCTCATATTTATAAATAGAAGGTTATTTTTCTGTTTCTGACACATGAAAATAAGCAAATATCACATTCAAATTTGACCAAATTCCCTGATTAAATTTTCAAATTAGTTAAGAAACGTCTCCATAAATGCTATAAAATGCTGGTTTAATGTTTTTTTTTTCCTTTTGTCTGAATATACATGCAAAGAACATTCTTCTGTTTGTTGGGAAAAAGTGCTTTGGTTTATTTTTATTGTTATTATTGATTACATAAGTGAAAACATTATAACAATATTAAAAGAAAAGAAAAATTTGCTCACAATTTCACCATCCTTGCACATCAAAATGTTTTTATTTCTTTAACTTTATAACTGAAGCTTCCATCTGGATGTAGCCACGCCTGTCACACACTGATGTCATTAACAATTTGATTGTACAAAGAAGTCCTCCTCCAATACCGACATGTGTATGCCATTCTCACGGCTTTGTGGCTGAGAAAACAAGGAATGTGTGGAGTCAGTGTGGAGCCCAGCACGACTCCCCACAAGTTCAGACTTGACGCCGCCTCCCACCCACTCAAGCATCCTGGGGTGGCAGCAAGCTCTTCCTCCAGCTCCCTGCCAACAGCCGCTTCCAGAGGGCAGAGTTACACACCTGAACGAGGGAGTCACTCCAGGCTTTGGAGCAGGCCTCCCGGCCATCCGCAGTGCAGTTGTCTTTGGAAAGTTAAATGTGGTGCAGAAAAGCTGTCATGAACTGGGAGGTAACTAAAGTGGGCTCCACCAGTCACAGCGATGGAGCCTCTGGCCTGCGCCTGGCTGGGCCCTACCTTCCGCCTCAGAAGGGACTTGCAGGGCCTGGCTGAACTCAGTCCCTTAAGCCGATTTAGCAAGATCGGGCTCCCTCCATAGAGGTGATGCTAACAGAGGGGTGGAAAGAGAGAACACAGTGTCCAACACAGTCTGACATTCACACGTGAGGTGCTTAACAAATATTAGCTGGTTGATCTACATGTAGAAAAGCACACAATCAATGAATTAGCCCACAGTGGAGACATCCCAGCTGCCACAATTCAGATCAAGAACTAGAACATCAGCAGCAGCCCTGGCGCCTCCCAGAGCCCCTGCAGTCACTACCCGCTTTTCTCCCAAAGGTAAACACTAGCCTAATTTCTCACACCACAGCACCTCCCACATGGGGGACAATAAATGCTTGACCTAACACCACAATTTCGATTTGCCTGTTTTTGAACTTTATATACATGCAACTGTACAGTATGCATGTTTGTGAAATTCATCCATGTTGAGGCATGTAGTTGTAATTGACTTGTTTTTTACCCTCATATTCAATTGCATGCAGGTATTATGATCCATAAATGCAGCTTGTCTACTGTTGAAAGGTATTTGGGTTGTTCCAAGCTTTGGGCTATTACAAATAACGCAGCAATGAGCATTCTCTTGCAAATCTGTCTGCGTACAGATGCATGCATCTCTGTTGGGTATATATCCAGGAGTGAAGGTCTTGGGGTATACGTAAATTTAATTTTATTACAAGTTGCCATCCTTTTCCAAAGTGGTTGTATCAATTTGCACACCCACTGGGAGTATATGAGAGTTCCAGTGGTTCCACGTCCTCAACAGCACTTGGTGTTGTCAGTCTTTTTAACGTTCCTCGTTCCGGCAGGTGCACAGGGGTATTTCATTGTGGTGCTTTTGTTTAAACATCCCTGACCACTAGACTGACTGAACAGCTTTTCACACGTGTAGTGGACACTGAATATCCTCATTGACAAAGTTCCTTTTCAGGTCTTCTGCCCTTTTTTTTTTTTGAGCAAGATTAGCCCTGAGCTAACATCTGTTGCCAATCCTCCTCTTTTTGCTGAGGAAGATTGGCCCTGGGCTAACATCCGCGCCCATCTTCCTCTACTTCATATGTGGGACGCCACCACAGCACGGCTTGATAAGCGGTGCATATGTCCATGCCTGGGATCCAAACCCACGAACCCCAGGCTGCCAAAGCAGAGCATGCGAACTTAGCCACTACGCCACCAGGCTGGCTCCTTCTGCCCATTTTTTTAATTAGATTGTCCGTATTTTCTTATTGATATGAGGATATCTTTTTATATCGTCAAATGAGCCCTTTGCTATATGGCCTGTGCATATCCTCTCCCACTCCGTGACTTACCTTTCCAACTCTTACTGGTCTCTTTCGATGAACAGAAGATCCTGGTATTAATGTCATCCAGTTTATGAATCTTTATCTTCTGTTTAGTGCTTTTCGTGTTCTGTTTGTCTTTGTCTTCCCTAGATCATGGGGATACTCGCAACTGCAATCTTCCAGAAGATTATTGTTTTACTTTTCACATTCAATCTACAATCCACCTGGAATTTATTTATTTTGTGAAGTAGGAGTTAAGATTTATTTTGTTCCAAATGGATATCTAATTGGTCCAACGCCATTTATTCAAAACACCATCTTTTTTGTATTGCTCTAATGATCCCACCTTTGTCATAAATCAAGTGTCCATAAACACGTAGGTCTATTTCTGAACTCTATTCTATTCCATTTGCTTTGTTTTTTAAGGAGGGAAGAGGTTATCCTTGCACGAATACACTGATTTTTAATTACTGAAACTTTAAAATAAGGCCTGATATCCATTAAAGTAAGTCCTCCAACTCCCTTCTTCTTCCTCAAAATTGAATTGGTTATTCTGGGCCCTTTGCAATTCCATATATATTTTAGAGTCACCTTATCAATTCCCACCAGAACAGCTGGGATATTGAAGGAACTACATTGAATTTATAGATCAATTTGCAGAGAATTGACATCTTTATTAATTTGAGTTATTTAATCCAGAAACATAGTCTACACCTCCATTTATTGAGGTTTTAATTTAATTTAATTTCTCTCAACGATGTTTTGTAGTTTTCATTGTGGTGGTCTTACACATCTTTTATTAGATTGCTAGGCCTTTGATATATTTTGAAGTTATTATAAATGACATAACTCTTCAAATTAATATTCTTATTCTTTGTTCCTGGAATAGAGAAATGTGTTTTATTTTTACATACTGACCTTTAGCCAGTGATCTTGCTAAATTCATTTACTAATTAAAATAGTCCATCTGCAGACTCCTTTGTGTTTTCTGCATACACAGTTATGGCATCTGTAAATAATGAGAGCTCCAATCCCTTTACCCTTTTACAACAATTGTCTTGCCTTATTCCACCGCCTAGAACTCCCAATATGATGTTGAATGGAAGTGGTCTTAGCAGGCATCCTGTCTCTCTTCCCGTTCCTGAAGGAGAACATTCAACAGTACACCACGAAGTGTTGTGCTTGCTTTAGGTGTTTGTACATACCTCTTGTCTCGTTAAAAATATTTTCTTCCATTCTTAGTTACTATTATTATTGTTATTATAATAAATGGATGTTGAATTGGATCAGATTATTTTTCTATGTCTACTAAGATAACTGTACAATTTTTCTCTTTTATTTTGTTGACAACATGAATTACATTGATTGATTTTTGAATGCAAAATCAATATCACATTAATAGAATACAGTATAGTCATGATACATTACCCTTTTTATATATCACTGAATTTAATTTGCTAACATTTTGTTTAGGATTTTTGCATTTTTGTTTACGAGAGAGATTGCTTTGTAATCTTTATTTTTTGTAAAGAATTTGTCAGGTTTTGGGTTCTTAAAATGAGTTGGAAAGTTTTTCTTCTCTCTATTCTCTGAACGAGTTTATGTAAGAGCAATGTTAATTTGTTTTCTTTAATGTAATTTAGAACTTTTCTGATGAAGCCATGTAGGCCTGGAGTTTTCTCTTGGGAAGTTTTTCTTTATGGGTTCAATTTCTTTCAGAGCCATAGGACTGTTCAGATATTTCATTTCATCTGTGTCACTTTTGAGAAGTTGTTTTTTGCTAGAAACTTATCCATTTCAACTAAATTGTCAAATTTATTGGCATAAAGTAGTTCATTATGTCCTTTTGTTGTCTCTTGAATGTCTGTAATATTCGTAGTTTTGTCCTCTTTTTCGTTCCTGTTATTGCTACATTGCACCTTCTCTCTTTGTAACTGGTCTTGCCAAGGGTTATCCATTTTATCAGTCTTTTTAGAGAACTAACTTTGGTTTTGTTGATCCTCTCTCATACATTTTTTTCCTATATCACTCATTTCTGCTCTTAACTTTTATACATTCTTCCTTCTTTCTTCCTCAGGTTTAATTGGCTATTATTTTCCTATCTATTAAGATGGATTGAGATGATTGATTTTTCAGCCTCTCTTCTTTCCAAATATCTACATTTAATGCCATAAATTTCTCTCTTCGCATAATTTAACTGCATCACATGTTTCAATATGTCCTATTTTAGTTGCCATTTAGGTAAAAATATTTTCTTATTTCCATTGCTAGTTTCTTTATTATTTAGCAGTGTATTGCTTAAGCTCCAAACATTTAGGGATTTTCTAGTTAGCTTTTTGTTTGGTTTCTAGCTGAGTTTCATTGTTTTCAGAGACTATACTTGATATTACTTCAGTCCTTTGAGGTGTATTGAGATTTGGTTTATTACTCAGCATACAATCAATTGTGGTAAATGTTTCATGTGCACTTGAGAAGAACATGCTTCTGGAGTTGCTGGGTACCGGGTTCTAATGTACCAATTAGGTCACGTTTGCCAATCATGCTGCTTACTAATTTTTGTGTGTATTTTTTCTATCAGTTACTGAGAAAATTGCCCAGTTACTGGACTAAAATTGCCATTAAGATTGTGGATTTGTCCAGTTCTCCTTTTGTTTTGTCAATTTTCACTAGCACGCTACCCAATAAAATTCAAATAAGAGAAGAATTCAAGGCATAAAACCTGAAAGTCAGGGACAAAACTAACCCTATTGCAGGTGATATTATTGTTTACTTGGAAAACCCAAGGAAATCAATTTTTTTAAAGACTACAAAAGACAATAAGAAAAGTCAGTAATACAGTAATACTGTGGGGTAGAAAACTGATAAAAAGAAATCAATAGTTAGAAGCTAGAGAATTATAATAGAAGGAAAGAATCCATTTACATTTGTAAGAACTACAATAAAAAGGACAAATTTCTTGGGAATAAATTCAACAATAAATGTACAGACATATACTAAGAAAGTCTTTAAAACACTCCAGAGGGACTGAGCAGAACACACAAACCAACGGAAGGCACGCCACAGTTTGGACAGGATGACTCAATGTCATTGTCCTCTCTTGTATCCAGAGTGTGCTGGTCATCCTAATTTTGTTTTTAAATTTAGCATAATCTCAAAAAACCTGTAGATAGTTGTTTTTTTTTTTTTTTTGGCTAGACAAAGGAATTCTAAAGTTCATATTGGAAAATAAGCAAAAAAGATTTGCAAGGGAAGCTCTGAGAAAGAGATCAAAGTAGGGGGATTACCATATATACCAATGTTCTCCAAAGCTTGGTAACTAAAGCAACACAGTTTTGGCTCATGAATAGATGAACCAATAGAAAAGAGAGGAAAGTCCAGAACAAGAGCACAAAACCCACCTCAGCTGTGAAAACTGAGCTGCTGAGTGATGCTGGGCACGCGGTAGCTCCTGGGACATCCATCACTCTGTACATTTCCATGACGTGTTCCGATGGGTCAAACCTTTGAATACAGGACACAAATCAATAAAGGTAGTAAGTGAATAGATGGGATCATTCCTCATAATCTCGGAGTGTGGAGGGCATTTCAAATTTGACCCCAAATCTAAAAACCATGAAAAAATATCAATAAATTCAATTATATAAAAAAAATTTTGGGGCCGGCCCTGTGGCACAAGCAGTTAAGTGCACGTGCTCCACTGCGGCAGCCCAGGGTTCGCCAGTTCGGATTCCAGGCGCACACCGACGCACCACTTGTCAAGCCATGCTGTGGCGGCGTCCCATATAAAGTGGAGGAAGATGGGCATGGATGTTAGCCCAGGGCCAGTCTTTCTCAGCAAAAAGAGGATTGGCAGATGTTAGCTCAGGGCCGATCTTCCTCACAAAAAATTTAAAAAATAAAAAATCTTTTTGGACCAGCCCCGGCGGCCTAGTGGTTAAGTTCAGCGCACTCGGCTTTGGCAGCCCAGGTTCGGTTCCCAGGCATGGACCTACACCACTTGTCTGTCAGTGGCCGTGCTGTGGCAGCTCACGTATAAAAAGAGGAAGATTGGCAGCAGATGTTAGCTCAGGGAGACTCTTCCTCAGGAAAAGAAAATCTTTTAAATCTCTGCCTAATAAAAGCAAATTTCACCAATAAAAAAAAATGACAAACTGGGAAACATAATTACAACTCATGATAGACATAAAAAAATCTTCCTATTATATAAAAAAGTCTAGAGTTGATAAGAAAAAAGGACAATAACCCATTAAAAAATGGACAAATATTATAAGCAGACAACTCAAAGATATGCAAATTATTCTTAAATATATTTTTAAATAGTTGATTTCACTCATAGTAAGAAACATGCAAATTAAAACTTCCTAAGATATCATTTTTCACCATAAAATTGGCAAAAATCCAGCATTTGATTGCACGTTCTGTTGCCAAGGCTGTGGGAAGCAGGCACTGCGGTACCTTGCTGGTGGGAGTATAAATTTGTACCACCCAGATGGAGGACGATTTAGCAACAGCTATCAAAATTCCAAATGGATGTGCTCTTAGACCAGCACCTCCCCCCTGGGGAGTTCACCCTGCAGATCTATTTGCATATCTACAAGGTGGCAGACCTGAAGTTCATTTACTGCAGCAGTGCAGTCAACAGTGAAAGATTGGAGAGAGTGTGGATGCTCGACCGTGGGGGACGGGTTAAATAAATTCGGGGAAGTATTCTGTAACTGTAAACAGAAATAAGAAAGCTCTTTATATATTGATAAGCTCTCTAAGACATATTAAAAGAGCAAGGTACTGAGGATGTGTACAGCATGTGAACATTTATATTACACAAGAGGGAAAACAATATATTTGTATTGTTATTTATTTTATATTTATTTTCAAAATCTATGGAAGGGTAAACAGAAGACTAAAACCAGTAGTTACCTGGCCACTGGGGCCTGGGAACCGGGAACATGAATGACCAGTGTGCGAAGGAGATTTTTCACTGTAGGCTTTTTCATACTTTTTGATGCTTTTACCATGAGAGTGTATTACTGTTCAAAAAATTTTAAAAATAATTTAAAGCAAAAAACCATCCTAAGAATATCATTAAACACATTTAATTCCACACGCGGTTTAAATGCACCGTGACTCTAGCAAGGACCCCTGTGCCGGTACCAGGTACATCAGTGAGGATGTTTTGACTGGAGGTGGTTAGAAGGCTTAAACAATGAGAAAATTATTATCCCAAATAACAAAATATCCAAAGTGGGACTGTTCAGGGCTGGAACTGCCTTTGCAATTTCAGGCATCGCATGAGACACGACCATGAGCAGCCAAAACAGACAATGTCCATGACCTGCTGTGCGTTGCCCAGAAGGCCCCAGCAGACTTCCTCTCAGGTCCCCGGGCCAGTAATGTGTCATCTGTCCACACCCGAGCTTCAAGAGAGACTGGGACATGATAGCAATAACAGTAACAAAAATCACTAACATTTACTGAGCGCTTCATATGTGCCAGGTGCTGTCATAAGTGCCTCATGTGCATTCACCCATTTACTCTTCAAAGCCCACTGTTAGGGAGATGGTATTATTGTACCTGTTCTACAGATGAAGAAAGTGAGGCACAGAGAAGTTACATGAGGTCACAGTTAGGAGGTGGTGGAGCTGAGATCCACAAGTTGGAATCTGGCTCCGAGGTCGGTGATCCCAGCTACCACGCCTGTGACCAGAGAACGAATCTTCAACATCTTCAAGAGCAGGAGGCTGATTCCACCAGCAAGGAAGAGGGGAAGAGTAGCTATTGGGTCCGCAACCAGCCGTGTTTCTCATGAGAGCAAATTGCCCAGTTTGCAGCCCTTGCCTGGCACACGCCATGCCATCAGAGACAGGCACTGGCCGTTTGGTGAACACCTCCCACAGTTCTCTCGAGACTTGTGTCACAGTTAACAGGCAGGAGGAAACCCTGGGCAATGACTGGATCTTTCTAGAAGCAACAGAAGCAGCAGCTCCAATGGGATAAATCTCCACACCAGCAGTGACCACACCTACCGGGGACATGGGATGTCCACACCAGCAGTGGCCACGCCTACCAGGGACACTGGGATGTCCACACCAGCAGGGACCGCGCTTACCAGGGACATCGGGATGTCCGCGCCAGCAGTGACCAGGCCTACCAGGGACATTGGGATGTCCAAACCAGCAGTGACCAGGTCTACCAGGGACATTGGGATGTCCAAACCAGCAGTGACCAGGCCTACCAGGGACATTGGGATGTCCAAACCAGCAGTGACCAGGCCTACCAGGGACATTGGGATGTCCAAACCAGCAGTGACCAGGCCTACCAGGGACATTGGGATGTCCAAACCAGCAGTGACCACGCCTACCAGGGACATTGGGATATCCATACCCACAGTGACCACGCCCAGCAGAGACAATAGAATGAGCTCCAGGGAATAGACATACTTCCTCCTAAGGGCAGAAGGGCAACAGGAAGCTGGGGACCCCCAGGGAAGACTCTGGGGTGCTCTCACGGGCTGCCACATCCCCACGGCTCACCTGGGGCCCCAGTTTCAGTGCCTCTTTCTCCCCAGCAGAAGCGGCGCTGGACTGTCGGCAGCATCGCACTTGCATCAGCAGAGACGACCCCTGGGAATCACACCGGCTTACTGGCTTGTGAGAAAACCAGCCTGCCTGGGCTTCACAGACACATTCCCGCCCGTCTGCTCTCTGCTGCAGAGCCCTCACGGGGCATCTTCCTACGGTAGCCTCCCCGTTTCTGTGCCTCACTTCCACTTGAGAGCCCCCCTGTTCTACATCTAAAGTATTCAATACATCTAAAGTATTCAAAATGTCTAAAATATCCAAGGCAAAGAGCTCTTTTTCCAAATAAAAGCTTCCACAGTCTAGGACTTTACAGCAGCTAACTCTGCCCTCATGTGCTAAAAATACCAATTTTTTCTCTGTCATTAATCCAGCAGTTTGTTCATATCTTTGTCTTTCCACAGTTGGAGATGCCATGAGTCAGCTCCTCACCTCCCAGGCACATTGCCCAGGGAAGGGGGTGGATGTATTCTTAGCCCGAGAGCTGAGAGCTCCGTGCTTTGCCTTACGTAAATCCCGGGAGCTGGATGTCTCCAGACTCAGAGAAAGAGGAGCCCAGGGTGACAGAGGAGACAAGAGAAGGAAGCCAATGAGCAGCGAGCTCATCCCCCAGGGAAGCCGCTGGCCGCCTGCAGATCGGGAGTAGTAGGGTCCCTGGCCTGTGGGTCGCCCACCTTCTCTTGGAGAAGGGCAAGCAGGGGAGGAGTTCCTCTTCTGCTTTCCTCCCCCAGCGGTGTCAGAACAGCTCACACAGCGCCTGAGAGGTCGTGGCCCCGCCAAGGAGGGACAATGGGGTCTGGCCCCCAGGGCACGCGGGACTCCCAAGCAGAAATAGTAAGAACTGTAAGAATAAGAGGCAGCCGTCTTGCTGGCCATCTTGACCAACTCTCCTCAGGCCACAGAGAGGCCACAGTTGTGTTTGTAGATGCCCCAAGCCATAATGTTATTGATTCGAATTTTCTAGAGCCAAGAAAGCCACAGTCGCTCGTTTCTTCAAGGCCGTACACCTTGGCTGAGCCTCCTCCTCTTGCAGGTTAAATGCAAAAAGGCCAAAGATCTAAGAGGCATGTCCACATTCTGAAAAGCCCCCGGCAGGCTTCGTAAGAGCTGCTGTCAGAACTCTTCAGCTCCGGTGTGGCCATGACCTTGGCCAAGGCATGTCACCTCTCTGGTCCTCCATGGCCCCATCTTGAGGGAAGAGGCAGGTTCTGATCTCCTGGAGCCTGTCCAGTTCAGAAGTTCTGAGCTTCGGAAGATGACTTTGCTTCCCTCTGGAGGATGGAAATGCCGTATGTTGCACCCCTGCATCAGGCTTCAGGTTGCTCCACTGTCTCTATTCAGCCCTGCCAGCGTCTAGCTGGGCAGACCCCCTGACAAAGTTTGCATCAGTTTCTCACCCTTGGGCAGCCAAGACAACCAATGAATTATTTATAGAGTGCGGTAGGCCAAATAATGCCCCCAAGGTGTTCACGCCCTCATCCCTGGTACCTGTGAATATGTTATACTCATCTTAGAAGAGACTTTAAAGGTGGAACGAAGGTTCTTGATCGGTGACATTTAAATTCTGGAGATTATCCTGGATTATCCAGATTAGCCGAATCCAATCATATGAGCCCTTAAAAGAGAGAACTTTCTCTGGCTGGAAGTCAGAGAGATGCGGCAAAAAGGAAAAGTCAGAGAAATTTGACACATGAAGCGTGAGAGGGGGCCACAGGGAAAGCATGAGATGGAAAATGGGCAGCCTGTAAGAGCAAAAGACCAGCCCGTGGCTGGCAGCCCCCACGGAAATCTCAGTCCAACAACAACAAGGAGTGAAGTCAGCCAACAGCCTGAATGATCATGGAAACAGATTCACTCCCAGAGCTTCCAGAAAGGACCACAGCCCTGCCAACACCTGTGAGAATCTAAGCAGAGGACCTGCTGAGCCATCCTGCACCCCGACTTGTGACCTACAGAACCAAGACGCTGAGTGGGTGGTGTTGAAGCCACTACATTTGTGATATTTTGTTACAGCTGCAATAGAAAACTAACACACGGGACGTCCCTGACAACTGCGTTGCCTCAACACCAACGTCCTGCCCTTCCAGGACACCTCCTTCTGCATCGGGAGCCGGGTGGCAGAGCCGGGCCCAGGAAGCCTTGCTTCCAGGAATTGACATATTTCAAATGCTTGAAAGAAGGGGAAAAGAATGGATGGAAGGAGGGAAGGAAGAAGGCAGGGAGGGAAAAAACTGGCCCTGATATTGTTATTACATTAACTCCCATCGGCGTCAAAGTCCCAATACTGCCCTCTTCAAAATCAAGAAATGTGAAGTTGGCTGCAGTGACCACATGGAAGAGGAGGGGCCGGGAGTGCCCTGGGATGCTTTAGAATCCAGCAACTTAAATGTCTGCAGAGAACATCCTGTGAGCAGCCCTTTGGCTGTGAAAATGCAAATGACCAAAGCTGGCTGCCAAGTGTCACCTGAGAGGCCAGATGACACAGGAGTCAGGGGTGAGCTCCGTTCTCAACTCTCCCTCCACAGAGCCAAAGAGGCAGAACCCTCAGGGGAGCCGCACCCAGACCCTGGCCAGGGCACTCAGCCAGGGGACAGGACGCCCACCCTCTGCAGCTCTGGGCTGCCCGCCTCACCCCACGAGAGGAGTGTGAAGAAGGGGGCTCTCTCCTCCTCTCTCCCCTCTGCCTTCTCTCTCTCTCTCCTCTTTCCTGCTTCTCTCTTGCCTCCCTTTCAAGCTCCAAAGTAACAGATGATCACCCTGACCTCTCCAGCTCTCCTTTCTCTTAGATCTTCCCAAATTTACGTAGTGAGATTGTACCATTACTTTCTATTCCTCCTAAAGAGAAAAAGGAAAAAAGACAAAATTTAAGAAGTCATTCAAAAGTCATCCTTCTCGAGCTCTGAGAGTCACCCCAGGCCCACACAGACCATGCACCTCCACTCAGTCGCCCCACATTCTGATCCCCTCCAGTGACTCAGGCTGCCAGCCCAGCTGTAGGGAAGCAGACAGCTGTGGAGCAGAGCCAGGGCGACCACGGATAACCTACCCTCTGTGGGGAAAATATTTTGAGATCGTCAGTAGCCTTTAGGCCCTAAAAGAGTCCCAGAGGGTTCTTCCCATCTGGTAAAATAATTATAAAGACTGAACTCATTCTCCAAATAGCCTAAGCACCCAGCAGGGCCGTGTGCTCCATTTTAAAGGTCACAAAGATTGGGACAGCAGTCCATGACCTAAGTCAGTGTCGCTGAACTTTCAGTGGATGATTTCTCACCAACTTCACAGGGAGGAAAGAGAGATGTGGGAAGGACTGGGGGCAGAAGGGGGTTCGCTTCCCTGGATGTTCTCCATGCAGATAAATACCTCCTCATCCCCTTGTCCTTCCAACCACTCCCGTCATCCCACACGCTTGGGAATGCCACACAACATGTAACCAGGTCTGAAGGATGCCCCTTCTCATACAAAAGTCAGCTTGCAAAAGGAGAAGGTTGCCCACCTCAGAGACACTGGCAGAGGTTGGAGGCAGAGCTATGAGCAAGAGAAGACATCGGGAGACCTAAGTGGGTCCCGCCAGCCAGAGCCACCCCCAGGAAGGAAACCCCTCAGCTCCAATGTACCCTTCAAGAGCCACCGAGCCCTCTCGCCCCCACAGGGCTGCTGCCGCCCAGCCCCCCTGAACGCAGGGCCCCAAACTTCTAATGCGGTTTTACCCATGAGACTTGAGGGAGGAATCTGTCGAGCATTTGGCAAAGCATGTGCCTGATTTGATGGTGGTTCTTTCTCCAAGGCCATCTGTGGATGGCTATTATTCCACGGAAACACAAGCTATGACAGTATTCATTTCTTCTCTCCTGCTTCCAATCCTCATGATACATACAAATAATTCTTCACAAAGAGACTTTCAGCCTTTGAGTCCCTGTCTTGTGAAAAACAGCGTAACACCAAGCCATTGTCAAGTGCCAAGCACTGTCGCAAGCACTTGACATAAATTAACTCATGCAGTCCTCAAGTAGATTCTGTTCCTGTCCCGTCTGACAGGTGAGGACACTGAGGCAGGGACGTTAAGTGAACTGCCTGCAGTCACAGAGTTAGGAAATAGCAAATCTGGGATTCAAATCCAGAGCGCAGGGCTCCGGGGTCCACAGTCTTGTCTTTTTTTTTTTTTTTTTTTTTGTGAGGAAGGCTAGCCCTGAGCTAACATCCGATGCCAATCCTCCTCTTTTTGCTGAGGAAGATCGGCCCTGAGCTAACATCCGTGCCCATCTTCCTCTGCTTTATATGGGACGCTGCCACAGCATGGCTGACAAGCAGTGTGTTGGTGCACGCCCAGGATCTGAACCTGCGAACCCCAGGCCGCCAAAGCGGAGCATGCGCACTTAATCACTGCACCACCAAGCCGGCCCTCACTGTCTTAAGTCTTAACCGCTGTGCTTTCAAGATGCTCCGTCCGCACTGTGTCTAAGGAACCACCCAGCCCCAGGAAGAAGACAGTGAGGAAATAACACAGACCAATAGCACATTGTCCATAAGAGAAAAGAAACGTGTCCTCTGCCAGCACGTTCCCCCTCCTTCTCCCTCTCATCTCTGTCTCACTCACGTGCACTCGCACACACACACATTCCTGCCACACCTGGACCCAGTACCACCATGCCGTGCGGTTTTACCTTGACTCAGAGTTGTCAAGGCTGCACAAACATAACATAGCCTCTTCTCATCTTGTTACCTTATGCTCTTGGGTACGGTGATGGCTAATTTTATGTGTCAACTTGGCTGCGCCACGGTGCCCAGACATTTGGTAAACATTATTATTATTGTTAGAGTTATGACTGAGTAACAGAGTGCTGACAGCCTTGAGAGGCCACACTTTCCTTTCAAATCAGAACTTGCTTCAAACGCAGGAAGGAGGCAACGGCTTTCTAAGGAACATGAACCACGAAAGAATCTAGCACATCCTTGTATTAACTGACCACTTACTCCAAAAATGATGGCGTAAAAGGAAAAAAGATAAGCCACTCGCTCCATAGTTCCTGCTCCTTCCAGACCTTCCGGCTCACCAGTAGGCCAAGGTAGAGAGATTGGGTAGAACGTGCACAGACAAGACGTAGAACAGAACAGAGGGGTTAGTTCTGTGCGGCGTTTCCATTGCCCTGGCAGGAACACAGCACACACGCACGTCTGACTCTGGATACCATCCTGTGGTGTCAGGGATTCCGTGTGGAGTCAAGTGCTCTCATATCTGCATTTAAAACTAAGATTGCGCCATATAACGCTGAACTGTAAAAGTCACGCTAAGAATTTAAAATTGTAATCTTTCTTCACCTAGAAGGACATTAAATAGCAAATTTTAAAAAACACTGTGACAAAACAAGAGAGACACTGTGGAAGAAAGAAAAAGGTTTTATATTTGAGTATATACCTTTAATGACCATTTTTTCCTGCTTTTTGAACAAAGGATCCACATTTTTATTTTGTACTGGGGTCCCCAAATTATGTAGCTGGCCCTGAGAAATAAAGCCTATTCTGCCATAATGTAATAATGGTAATAATTATAATTCTTAAAAAATCACACATAATCAAAAAATGTATTCTAAAAATCATTGCTTCAGCGCCCCCTCCACAACATGCGGACGGGGAGAAGGTGCAGGCTAGGAGCCAGGAAGGGGCCCTCACCAGAAGGAGACCATTCTTGATCTTGGACTTCCCAGCCCCTAGAACTGTGAGCAATACATTTCTGTTGTTTATTAAAAAAAAAAAATAGTTCCTTCGTTGGAAATAAGAGGTTATAGACTAGAGAATTTCAGACTCATCCAAGATATTTTCCTGCGGAATTTTACTCGTAGAGGGAGGTTTCATGGCTATAAGTTGTTAAACAGCACCCAGCAGATCCAGATGGGAACACAGCTGCCTTGTGCTCAAGAGCAACGGCCTTTCTCGTTCTACTGGCACCAGCATCATCAGCAGTAAGAGCTTCTTTCCTGTTCTTATCTGCTTTTCATCCATCGTCGTGTTAAAAACCAAGCAACAAGTTCAAACCAAGTGACTATGTCCCCTCCGTGGTTTGTTTCCTCTCTCTGTGGGCGCTACTTCCTTGTTGCCGTTTATTCCCTCTCTTGACCGCTTTATCATCTGTCTGTCTCTGTAATGCAGCCCACGTTCCTGAAATAACATACAACTTATATCCAGTTCTCATCATGACACACTGAGGAAAAATGTCTATATTTACAATGTTTCAAAATCCTAACAGACTGAGAAGTAAGAACATATCAAAAATTAAGAACCTAGAAATCAAGGTGCTCTCTGGAAAACAGCAACCCAAACACTCAAAGGAACTTTAAACTGGTTCCCAATGGTACGTCTAGAAGGTCAATTCCCTTCACATTATCGCTGTGGCACGTGAAGCCTGGGACACTAACCGGCTCCTGCAAGCCTTGAACTCATGGGTAGCAGAGTTGGAGTGCACGTACCATATCTTGACTCCCAACTGAGAACCTTCTGCCACACCCCAGTGAAACACTGTTCGCAAAAACAACCCCTTAGGTTAACCTCGCCAAAGACGTCCCAAATCACTGAAAGGAAAATTCTGGAGTCTCTTTCTAACTAAATTTAATTTGAAATGAAGCCGACCTTTCCATTAGAAGAGGTTGTGGGGTAAGAGGGAGAATTCCACCCTCCCTTTTCCCTTCTGGTTCTTATGGCTGGTCAAATAATTAAAATGACACAAGGCAGGTTAGCAGGAGAAAAATCAAACAAAGTTTAATACGTTTACACCGGGTATTCACATAAGGGTGAAGAATTCCAAAGACAGGCAGGCAAAATGAGGTATATATGTCTTTCTGGACTAAGGAGAGGGAGATAGAGTTCTGAGACTTCAAAGGGGGAGAAGGCAATTTACAGGAAGATGAAAAGAGTTAATATTTGGTAAAAAAAAAAAAAGTTTGCTGGGCCGTCTATAGACAGTGGGACCCAAGAGAGAACTTTCGATAAAATGGCCCTTGCTAGATGCCTTGCTGTCTACCACACCTAGAGTTATCTAGTAACAGCTTCTTGCCGGGACAGGCCCTTCCATCTTAAATTATTTTAGGCAATTAGGGGGAAGGTCAAATGTTCTTCCTGAGTCATCTGAGCCTTGATTGTCTTCAGCTCAAAATTATCCACAAAGCAGAGTGCTGCATCTTGGGGTGGCCTGCCCAGAAGCCCATCACGGCTGAGGATCTTTGGATCCTCAGCCAGCACTTTGACAACGTAAGATAACCCTCATTCTGAGTTATTTAAACTGAATCAAGTGTACCAGGGTCAGCTAGTGCCTTTCCTTTGCATCCTCCTGGTGCCTCAAGAGGCAGCCGTGAACCCAACACAGGCACATATATTCAGTCCTTTGGATGGAAAATTGACATTTTTTGTGAGTTAATTCAATAATGATCTGTTAAAAAAGAGACAACAGGCCCAAAATGGAGTCACTTGTGCTCAGCCCATGTCACCAAACCAAGACTTAGTACCTAACTTAATTACAGTTTCAAACTCTCCCAGGAGTGGAATCCAAAACCAGTCCATCTGGAATCACCTGGTCAGCACTAGTGAGGTCATCTGCCTGACAGACCCCCGCTGTCCCCCAAAGGAAGGTGATTGTGCCACAAACAACCCTTTGCTGGTAACTTCCTTGTCCCACACGCTTCTGCTGATAAAAGTCTTCCATTTTGTACAGCTCCTCGGAGCTCCTTTCTATCTGCTAGAAGGGATGCCGCCCAATTCATGAATGGTTGAATAAAGCCAATAAGATCTTTAAAATGTACTCAGTCGAATTTTGTTTTTAACAGATCATTTGTGTGGCTAACCAGGTGCCAACACCACCCAGGCTCTAAGATTACACACTGACAGACGAAAGGGAAGACCCCTCCCTGGTGGTCATAACCAACCGGAGAAAATGAGCACTCAGACAGCCGGTGTGACATAACAGGGCGAGTGCCACACCTCCATGAGCCAAGCTGGAGGACCACGGAGAGGGAGCCTGACTCTCTCTGAGGGCTCCAGGAAGATGTGAAGGATAGTTACAATTTGCAAGTATGCAATGATGAGCAAAAAAGAGGTTTATAGTAAACTTTTCTAAGCATGACTATTCCTTATACCCCTTGGAGGAATAATAGCTCGTTTGTTTACTTAGCTGATTTACTTAGTGTCCGGACATCTCAGCATCAACGAGTGTGTCGGGGATCAGAGATGCAGGGCCCTGAGGAAGAAGAAGGAAAGGGAAGAACAGCTGAAAAGGGCACAGGAAAGTCTAGCCGTTCTGATAAAGCCCAGTGACCCGCCTCTCTGACCCCCCTCTCTGACCCCGTCTCTCTCCTCCACCAAGCTTTACTCAGGCTCCCCCGAGCCCCTTCTCCACTAGACCTCCACCTTGGCCCCATCTTTGCTGGGCCTGCTCAGCCCCGTCTGAGCAAGAATCCTGTGAAGGCAGCTTATTCGTGGTATCTCCTCTTAGGAATTTTCCACCCTCTGACCCCTCACTGCCCGTTGGCTATGAATCCCCAGCTGTCTTTGCTGGAGTTGAGCCCTCTCTGTCTCCTCTGTTGCAATAGTCCTGAACAAAGCCTTCTTTATCGTTTTTGACAAGTGTCAGAATAATTATTTCTTTAACACTACTTTCAAAATCACCAACTCCTGGGTATTTCTTTTATCTTTTACCAAAATTTAGAGCAGTGGTTTTTCAACCAAAGTAACACAACACACCACCTTTATCCATCATGAAACGAGATTCAAATAAAAAACGCAGAGTCACAAGAAAATACAAGCTCCTGATGTGATTTCCCAACAGCCCTTGTGATCACAGTCTCCACTGCCTCCCAGCACCTGTATGCCTTATGTGCCCCTTAGATAAGACCCTCGTGGGGCTTAATAAAACCCCACTCTTTTGTATGACTAGACCAATCTGGCCTTAGTCCAGGAATCCCAAAGCGCTCCACCCATGGACCCTAACACAGGCATGTACCTCAGGTCCTGTCTGTCCCTCTACCTGCACTCGGCCTTGACCTCCCCATGTGGTCACTCAAGGCACGCATGTACTTCCTCCAGGACCTGTGAGAAATAAACTTCTCTGTTTCAGCTTCTCTGTGGTCTGCTGTTGAATCACGGCTCACCATCCAGCACTCCGCACTCCGCTTAACAGATGTTAATTTAACAAAGTCATAACAGTCACATACGACAAGCCCAGAGCTAACACCGTACTCAGCAGTGAAAAGCTGAAATCTTTTCCTCTAAGATCAGAAATAAGACAAGAATGCCCACTCTCACCACTTCTCTTCAACATAGGCCTGGAAGTCCTAGCCAGAGCAATTAGGCAATAAAATAAATAAATAAACAGTATCCAAATCAGAAAGGAAGAAGTAAAATTGTCTCTGCAGGTAACATGATCTTATGTATAGAAAACCTTAAAGACTCCACCAAAAAACTGTTAGAACTAATAAATGAATTCAGCAAAGTTGCAGGATACAAAATCAATATACAAAAATCAGTCGTGTTTCTATACACTAACAACAAACTGTCAGAAAGAGAAACTAAGAAAACAATCCCATTTATGACAGCATCAAAAAGAATAAAATACTGGGGCTGGCCTGGGGGGCATATTAGCTAAGTTTGTGTGCTGCATTTCAGCAGCCCAGGGTTCACTAGTTCGGATCCTGGGCGTTGACCTACTCACCACGCATCAAGCCATGCTGAGGCGGCGTCCCACATAGAAGAGCTACAACTCTACAACTATGACACATAAGTATGTACTGGGGCTCTGGGGAGAAAAAAGAAAAAGAGGGAGATTGGCAACAGATGTTAGCAGAAGGCCAATCTTCCTAAAAAAAAAAAAAAAGAGAATAAAATACTTGGGAATAAATTTAACCAAGGAGGGGAAAGATTTGTACACTAAAAACTATAAAACATTGATGAAAGCAATTGAAGAAAAGACAAATAAATGGAGAGATATTCTGTGCTCATGGATTAGAAGAATATAGTTAAAATGTCCATGTCCATACTACCCAAAGCAATCTACAGATTCAATGCAATCCCTATCAAAATTCCAATGACATTTTTCACAGAAATAGAAAAAAAAAATCCTGAAATTTGTATGGAACCACAAAAGACCCCAAAGAGCCAAAGCAATCATGAGAAAGAAGAACAAAGCTGGAGGCAACACTATCCCCGATTTCAAACTATATCACAAAGCTATAGTAACGAAAACACAAATCAAAACAATTGGCATAAAAAAAGACACACAGATTAATGAAACAGAACAGAGATCCCAGAAATAAACCCACGCAAATATGCTCAATTAATTTATGACAGAGGAGTCAAGACTATACAATGGAGAAAGGATAATCTCTTCAATAAATGGTGCTGGGAAAACTGGATATCCACATGCAAAGTAATGAAACTGGGCCTCTATCTTATACCACACACAGAAATAAACTCAAAACAGATCAAAGATTTGGCATAAGACCTGAAACCATAAAACGCCTAGAAGAAAACATATGTAGTAAGCTCTTTGATATCGGTCTTGGCAATAATTGTTTGGATTTGACACCAAAAGCAAAAATAAGCAAGTGGGACTACATCAAATTAAAAGTGTCTGTACAGCAAAGGAAGCCATCAACAAAATGAAAATGCAACCTACAGAATGGGAGAAAATATTTGCAAACCACTATCTGATAAGGTGTTAATTTCCAAAAATATGCAAGGAACTCATGCAACTCAATAACAAAAAACAAATAACCCAGTTTAAAAACTGGCAAAGGACCTGAATAGACATTTTTCCACAGAAGACATACAAATGGCCAACGGGTACATGAAAAGGTGCTCAACATTACTAATCACCAGGGAAATGCAAATCAAAACCACAATGACTTAGCACCTCACACCTATTAGGATGTCTAGTATCAAAAAGACAAGAGATAAGAAATGCTGCTGAGGATGTGGAGGAAAGGGAACCCCGTGCACTGTCGGTGGGAATGTAAACTGGTGCAGCCATTATGGAAAACAGTATGGAGGTTCCTCAGGAAACTAAAAATAGAACTACCATGTGATCCAGCAATCCCAATTCTGGGTATATATCCAAAAGAAATGAAATCACTCTCTCAAAGAGATCTCTGCACTCCCATGTTCATTGCAGCATTATTCACAATAGCCAAGCTATGGAAATAGCTTAAGTATCTATTGACAGATGGATAAAGAAAATGTGGTGTATATATATACAATGGAATATTATTCAGCCTTTAAAAAGAAGGAAATCCTGCCATTTGTTGTAACATGGATGGACCTGGAGGGCATGATGCTAAGTGAGATAAGCCAGACTGAGACAGACAAACACTGCATTGTATCACTTACACGTAGAATCTAAAATGTCAAACTCATAGAAATAGAGACTAGAACAGTGGTTACCAGGGACTGAGGGGTGGGAGAAATAGGGAGAGGTTGGTAAAAGAGTACAAACTCTCAGTTATAACATGTATAAGGTCTGAGGATCTAATGTATAACACAGTGACTATAATTAATAAGAGGAATTGTATAATTGAAATTTGCTAAGAGAGTAGAACTTAAATGCTCTCACCAAAAAGAAAAAGGTAAATATGTGAGCTGATTGCCGTGTTAACTCGACGGTGGGAATTCTTTCACAATGTGTACATGTGTCAAATCATCACATTGTATAATTTTAGCTGTCAATTATTCTTCAATAAAGCTAGGAAAAAAACCAGAAAATAACAAGTGTTGACTGAAGGGAAATAACAGATTCAAAAAGGCCAAATAACTTACCGAAGTTCCCACAGTTCACAGGTGGGGCAGAGCTGGGACTGAACATAAGCCTGTTTTAGTCCAAACCCAAAACACTGGGTCGCCGGTACCACAGGCAAAGGCGTCCCGGCCGGGGGGTAACAAGGAGGACGCGAGAAGAGAGCACGAGCCTCAGGTGGCAAGGCCTCACCACACGGCTGCGAGGCCTGCCTGAGGACCCGGTGACCGGCCTGGGCGTTGCGGGCTCGTCAACCACCTCCCCATCCCGCCCAGCAAGCTTCCAGCCTGACACCTTCTTGGGACTGTGGGAATTCATTTAAATTGCTGCCCTTCCCAAGAGTATCTGCATTTTCAGTAGAAGACACAGAATTTCGGGGACCCAGTCTGTTGGAAGATAATCTGGGACTCAGGGCTCTGCCCAGACTTTCAGATCCTGGGAGGAAGCCATATTCAATTCTTCCTGCTCAAAATGCAGCCAAACTCAGCATTTCCATGCTCCCAGAGCTTCTCCTCCAGGTTTTGCTGGGGGAAGGAGTTCCCTGCTCTTGCATCCTGGGGAACGATGGCAGACTACCACCGGCTTCAGGGCTAACTAATGCCTCTTCATGAGCTCCTCGCTGAGGTGAGGCCCGGGCCTACATCTGCTCTGAGGTCTGCTTCAGCAAGCCCGCTAGGGGAGCGTCATTTAAAATCTGTCCATCTCCGAAGACAGCATCTCGTCACGTGACAGCTGCACCTGGGAAAGCAGGATGTTACGGACAGAAGTGTCCTTTCTAACAACACGTACAGAGCAGCAGGAAGAGCTTGCCGGGAAGAGACTACGGAATTGAGCAGTGAATAACACATGGCCTGGAGAGCCCAGGCTTGCAGTCCCTGTGCCCCGAGAAACATCCTCCAATGGGTGTTGAAGAGGAGCTGCACATAAGAATTTTATTACTCAGTGACTTAGACTTTGTTTCCCAGTGGTTTATTCCATAGTTCGTTCAAATCTTTATTATAAAAGGAAAGTAATTCTGCATTCAGGAAGTGCTATCGATCCTGGCTAATCTGGTCTATAAGGGGCAATTTAATCAGACAGTCAGGTTGCCATGGTAACGTTCCTGTTTTATTTATAGTAACAAGTTCAAGGTACAGATGCGAGAGGCAGTGCACCTCACTGCATGCTGTTCGAGCTGTGTTCCGAGAAGTGGGAGTTTGGGGAAAGACTCTCAAGGTATGAGAGAGGGTGGGGTTCCGGCCCCCACCTCCATTACACCCCGAGCAGCCTTGCTTTGAGCCTTTTACATTTTAGGATTCCACAGCTTTAAAAAGGTAGAAAGAAAGAAAACCAGAGAACTGTCGTATAGAGCACTGGCTCAGGAATTAGACCAGGTCCTGGTCTCCTCCTGCCCCAAACAGGCAGGGCCTGATGTCCGGGGCCCTTCCTGGCCCTAAGAGCCCTCCCTGTTGCCTCCTGCTGTCGGCCAGACCTCCAACCCCTCTAAAGCGCCCCTTCCCCTCTGGGTTTCCGCGAAGAGGTGTTCCTGTGTCTAATCCCTGCCTTCCCTCCCCCCGGCACCTACCCCGCTCCCCAAATGTGGCAGGTGGGCAGGCTTGCCCCTTGTCAAGTCTGCAGAGACCTCTTTTGTGCCGTATTCTCCTCCTTCCTGCTGAGCCTGCCCCTCCACCTTCCCCAGGGCTGAAACTGCCGAGGGGATGCAGAGGGAGAAACAGCAGAGGGAGGGACCCACGCTGCCGTGCCCACCACCCAGGCCAAGTGCAGCATGTGTCCAATCTCAGTCACAGGGCTGTGGGTGACTGCAGCTTTCTTCTATCAGCCTCGCTGCTGAGGGTTTTCTTCCCTCCACCCACCCTCCCTCTCCTCCCCTTCCTCCTCTTCTTTGGTCAAGGACATCCTGATCATATGGGTAAACAGCTGAAAGGAAGCAAATTTCATAACGGCTCATCCTGTAGTTACGAGACTCTCCTCCATAAACAGAGATGCAGGAAAAGGTTTACCCTGTGCAAAAGGGGCCTGTGCAAAAACAAGTGAGCCTGACCTTGCAAGGTGCTGGGCTGTGCACGTGTGCCCCCCACCCCCTGCCAGAGGGAGGACAAGGGAGAGGGTTGAGGCAGACCTGGGCGCAAGCACCCAGCTCAGAAGAGCCTAGAACAGTGGTTGAGAATGATGCACAGACCTCTGCCCGGGCATGCATGGGGACAAGGGAGTAAGGGACCCTGATTAGCGGTGTTTGCCACTTTCTGTGGTGTCAGTACTCCTACCACGGTCAAGAGCAAGCTGCATGTGCAACAGCACATCACTACATAGTGTTTCCACCGCACAGATCCAAGAGGTGAAGTAACTTCAGGAGCACAGATAATAGTAAAAGCAGTCAAATAATTAGGAAGTGATGTTTTGTATATTTATTATCTTTGTTTTAATATAATTTATTTAATTTTAAGTTTACATAATTTAATTTCTAATAATAACTGTGTTGAACAACTGGCTCACAAGACTCCCGAAAACTTAGCACTGGGCTCCCTGAGCTGGCGGGAGCTCCAGCACTTCCCCGCCCCGCCCCCACTGCCCACTCACCTCGCAGGCTGGAATTTGCAAGGGAAACTCTACAGCAATGATAAAAAAAATAGTACCACAAAGCTCCAGGTTCTTTCGAAATCTAAAGAGGCAGTGTGTTAATTTCTGACCCACTGTGCATTGTCCTGTGCTGTGGCAGCTGTTTGGCCCGAGCATCTCAGTGGGTCTCTTAGTTTTCACCTCAGACCTGGGCCATGGACCCCTGCCCCAGACCCCGCACTTCGGAGGCCCTGCTCTGGCCCACCTTCACCTTTGCCTCTCCTCGCTGGAGGAGGAGTTCATGGGATAAGGAGATGTGCCCACGAGGACCTCCTGCCTCCCTTTCTAGCCCATCCCAGGTATGCAGGATTCTCTGCCCAGCGGCCGGAAGCCTCTTCCAGAGCTCCGTGGGCCTCCTCCTGAGTCTGTCCTCCTAAGGACACACTCCACCGCTGCTCACGTGCACACCCAGGGGCCTGAGTGGTGACCGAGGGGAGGCTCTCAGTGGCGCGGGCGGCAGATGGAGGTGGGACGTTTGGCTGGGATGTCCTCGGCTATGTGTGCAGTGCCCCTCCCGGTGCTAGACGAGCCGCGGGTGGCGTGAGAAGGGGGTCTCTATTGCATGCTTGCTCTGGGTCCCTGCAGGCAGGCATGAGCTCCTTGCTTGAGCCCCCAACTCCACAGGACCCACCTTTCTTACTTCTTGCCCCTCTCATGACACCAGGCCGCTCCACAAACATCAGGGAAGGAGACGCAGCCAAAAGCTGCACTTGATCTTCTCTTTGGTATAAGAGTCTCATCTCAACCTTCGCAGCATTAACAGGATCGCCCTGTTAGAACAGGGCAATGAACAGGGCAAAGAACAGATGATGACAAGTCTCACCAATGCTAGGACAAGCTGTCTTAACCAGGCTTGCAGCTCTCATGATCCTGGAAAAGCCTCCCTAAGGGCTCCAGGTCCTCCAGCGGGGTGAGAAATCTAAAAATCTATTCACTTCAAATGACATTTGCTGAGTACCTATTACGGGCAAGGCGCTTGTGTCCCTGCTCTCTGCCTAATCATGCGAGAAAGACGTCAGGCTCTGCCATCAGGAAATGTATCGTTGATATGTTGGAGGAGGTAGGGGCTGATAAAACTTCACATAAAAAACTATAATAGCAGGTAAAATATTGTCAGTATGATAATAGGTTAAAAAGTGCATGAGAGGGGCCTGCCAGGTGGCGTAGTGGTTAAGTTCACACGCTCCGCTTCAGTGGCCCAGGGTTCGTGGGTTCAGATCCCAGGCATGGACCTACACACTGCTTGTTAAGCCATGCTGTGGAGGCATCCCATATACAAAAATGCAGGAAGATTGGCACAGATGTTAGCTCAGGGCCAATCTTCCTCACCAAAAAAAAAAAAAAAAGTGCGTGAGAAATTGCCAAAAACTAGAAGAAATTAAGATGTCCTTCAATGGATGAATGGATAAACAAACTGTGATATAGCTATAAAATGGAATATTATTGGGGCCAGCCCCATGGCCTAGTGGTTAATTTCAGCACTCTCCACTTTGGCGGCCTGGGTTCCGTTCCCAGGCGTGGACCTACACCACTCATCGGCGGCACGCTGTGGCAGCGACCCATATACAAAATAGAGGAAGACTGGCATAGATGTTAGCTCTGGGTGAACCTTCCTCAGCAAAAAAATAAAGGAGTATTATTCAGCAGTAAAAAGAAATGAGCTATCAAGCCACCAAAAGAACATGGAAGAACCTCGAATGTGTATTGCTAAGTGCAAGAAGCCAATCTGAAAAGGCTTCATACTGTACAATTCCAACTATATGACATTCTGCACAAGGCAAAACTATAGAGTAATTAAAGAACGGTTGCTAGGAGTTCAGAGGGAGGGGGATGAATGGGTGGAACACAGGAATGTTTAGGGCTGTGAAATTATTCTGTATGATACTGTAATGGTGGACACATGACATTATGCATTTGCCAAAACCCATGGAACTGTACCTCATCAAGAGTGGACTTTAGTTACTAACAATGTATCAATATTGGTTCATTATCTGTAACAAATGTACCACAGTAACACAAGATGTTAATAATAGGGGAAATAAAAAATAAACTTTGGTGAAGATGTGGAGAAGTTGGAGAACCCTGCACTGCTGATGGGAGTGCAAAATGGTGCAGCCCTATGGAAAACAGTATGGAGGTTCCTCAAGAAATTAATCATAGAATTACCATATGATCTAGCAATCCTGATCCCGGGTATATGCCTAAAAGAATTGAAAACAGGGACTTGAACAAATATTTGTGTGCCCATAATCAATGCAGCATTATTTACAATAGCCAAAAGGTGGAAACAACCCAAATGTCCATCAATGTATGAACAGATAAACAAGACGTAATATTTACATATAATGGAATATTATTCAGCCTTAAAAAGGAATGATATTCTGACACACACTACGTCACAGATGGACCTTGAGGACATTCTGCTAAGTGAAATAAGCCAGTCACAAAAGAACAAATACTGTTTGATTCCACTTAGATGAGTTACCTAGAACAGGCAAATTCATAGAGACAGAAAGTAGGATAGAGGTCACTAGGGGCTGGGGAAGGGAGTATGGGGCGTGAGTGTTTAATGGGGACAGAGTTTCAGTTTGGGAAGATGAAAAAGCTCTGAAGATGGAAGGTGGTGATGGTTATACAACAATGTGAATGTACTTAAAATCCACAGAAATCTACACTTAAATATTATTAAAATGGTGAATTTTATGTTATGTATATTTTACCACAATAAATAATAATAATTGGGGAAACTGTGCAGGGAAGGAGAGTGTATGGGAATTCTCTGTACCATCCGCTTAATTTTTCTGTAAACCTAAAACTGTTCTAGAAAGTGAAGTTATTAATTTTTCAATTGCATAAGAGTACTCTTAAAACTAGTAAATGTCACATGTCAATTATATCTCAATAAAAAAAAAGTGCATGAGAGGTCAAAGCAAGGAGAGATCCCATCCAGTCGAGGGTGCAGGCCAGCAAAGACTTCGTGGAGGGGGTAGCTTTTGAGACAAGCCTTAGAAGATGCTAGGATTTCAGCAAAGAAGAGATGGGAGAGGGAAGCCCTCACATAGAGAGGAGACAAAATGGCCAAACATGCAGCAAAAATGAAGGGCAGACGGTTGGGTGGAGGCCTGCAGTCTGCAGGGATGTAGGTGAACAACAAGGAAAATAGAAACGTGAGCACAGTCACTCATTAAACAGCAATCATGAAACACTCCACGCGCCAGGCACAGTTGCAGGTGGTGAGGGTGGGGCGGTGACAGCCCTCGTCTGCGTGGAGCTCACATCCTAGTGCACTAGACTGGAGGGCTTGAAGGTCAGGCCAGGTGTTCATACTAACTCATCAGTCCATGGGGAGCCAGAGAAGGCTTCTGAGCAGAAAAACTAGCACATATTCTTTTCAGTGCAGCTTCCACGGTAATCTAAGAGCACTGGGGTTAGACAGTATTCATTTTACTAGAACGTAACCTCATGAAGGGTACTGGCCCCTGAAGACTGTGACCTTCTCTGGAGAAGTCTCATCCTGTCGCTCTTTAAGTGTAGTACGAATGTGCAAAATCGTTACACATGTGATCCTCAACTGTCGGCGAGGGGTGAGGTTCCCCACTCCTCGGAAATCTGAGGGGGAGTCTCAGACAGACCGGATTTAGAACCACACATGCCCTTAGAGGTTCTGAGACATCTCTCTAGGAGGGCATGACACCCCCACACACACACACATATACACGCACATTATATACAGCCCAGCACCTGTGAGCCACTGTTGCAGGTCGGAGTGTGTTTGGGAGCAGAGGGTGGGAGAGAAGGGTGGGAGATGAACAGCTACTCTTTGGGGTGGGCCCCCCTCCAGGTATCATCAAAGGAGGCAGAAAGACGACAAACCCTCCTCCAAAGCCACAGCCCAAACTGCACAGGAGGACATAAAAGATAATCCTGGTTTCACCACATACAGAAAACTGGCTTTCTTACCCTTGATAACTGCTGAAGGAGCTATATATTGTTGGCACAAATTGGCACACAAAGCACTTTTCATTGATTTACTGGGTGTGCAGCCACGCTGATTTTAAAGCAGCTGGAAAATCCATTTCTAAAATAGAAAGCCTGTCTTCTAAAAGCATATCTAGTTACCAAGTTCGTTATGTTCTTGGGCCAAAGTGGTTTCAGGAGGGAAGCAGAGCCTGCCTCTGTTTTTCCCTCTGTCCCTCCGGCCGTAGATCCACGAGTCCTTTGGTCCCCTCCTGAGACGGGTCCCGCCCAGGACTCGGCAGCGTATTACATGCTTCAAGGCTCATCCTTTTCTTAGACAAGTTTCCCAAAATTAAACAGAAAAGTCCTGGGAGTGGGCAGGTTGGCAGAAGGAAGAGAGGAGGCCTGTTCAGCTGTGTCACGTGGGCGGAGGTAAGAAATGAGATGATGCCACAAACCTACAAATACTGTGAGATTTTAAACCCTAGTTCTTAAGAAATCCATTTTCCTGGACTGGGATCAAAGAGACTTTCTCTGCATTTCCCTAGGCGGTATTTCTCCAATAGAGTAAATCTCAGAAACTACAAAATACAGATAAGCAGCAACTACAATCCTAGTCTTGGGGAGCCTGGGCTGAGCATCCACTCTTCTGTGGCTATCGGGGGTGGTGGCTAGGAAACAGAATTGAACTTTGTCCATCTGGCCTAGTCTGAGACCAGAACTGCCTAGTGGCGGGAGACTGAAGCTGGCCCCTGGGGTAGCTTTCCAGCCGACGGAGGCAGGGACTTGTATTAGACAACACGAGTGGCTTCTCTTTGTCTTCAGCACCAGAGGAGCCTGCATTTGCTAGAACCACCTGCTAAGTCACATGGTCAGTCCGAGTCAGAGGTGTTCCGTGGGCAGAAAATTGTATTGCCATTTTCAATGACACGAAACTTTATGTGAAAGACCCTCAGAGGTGGGGCTTTTGGTTGCAGAATTTTCCTACTAAAACCTGGCAAGGTCCAGCACGTGGTTATTTTTGCCATTCTGACCTGCCTGGAGGGCTGGCAGGAAAAGGCAGCCCAGCAATGAGCCCTGTGACACTGACGTGTCCTGCCCTAAGCCACACCCTCAGATACTGTGGCTCCGGGGCTCATCTTCACATGACATTTATCCAGGGTTAAGTCTTGAGTGTCCTCTTTGATGCCAGCAGAGGCAACAACCAGTGACTACATATTTGCAGGTTTGGCCCGAGGTGGTTTCTTTCCCTCATCAGAATTCATCACCATCAAGATGGCAGGTTTTCTCACTAATAACCAGGGCAGTGACCAGCCCTCCTGACTTACCAGCTTGTTGGTCATCCGGAAATGTCAGGTGGCCTTCTGAGATCAGGTAGCTGTGTGCAGTGAAGTGGTCCACACGTGTCTCCTATCTCAGCCCCTTCCAGACAGTCCTGGTGACAACCTGGCTTTGCTTTTGCATGAAACTGAATAATCGTTAAAGAATCTTCAAGACCTGTGGAATCAAAGGGCTCAAAGAAATTGACACTGAACCTCTTAATCTCAAGTTCGTATGCCGATGTGCAGTAAACCAATCACTGAACCATCAGTGCTTGGAGATGGAGAAAGGTTTATTCGAATTGGCCAAAATGAAAAGGCAGGAAGATGGGTTCTCTCAATTCTGCCTTAACAAGAGAAGAAAGCAGGGGGTTTTATAGAGCTAAGGGGCTTGGCAGGAGGAATTTCAGAGAAACAAAGGAGTAATCCATGTTTCTTTCACTCCAGATAAGCTCTTGGGCAATTTGACTTCGGGGTGCAAAGGCAGCTGGGGGCTGGATACCTGGTGATTGCAACTTCCTTGAAGGCATTCTCTTTCTTCTGTAAAACAAGCTCATAAATTCTTGTGACCCTTGAGTTACCCCACAGGTTAAACAAGAAAACAGCAAATTGACAAGATTAACTTCTTTTCATCTATGGCTGTGTTGGGAACAAAGTCAAAAGGTTATCTTATTGAATACTTACAGTAACCTTCAGGTACCCAGCTTCAGAATCTCAAGACGTTAGTCACTTCATTCTCCCTATCTTTAGACAGAAGTGTGTGCAAGCCACTTAGGAAAGTAGTCACATCTAATTCATGCCCACAACTATGGAGAATATGTTAAAATATATATAAATATACATAAAACACTAAAGGAAAGGTGCTTCGTACAGAACTAAGTACTATAGCTGCATTCCACTGCTGGGTATCTATTTAAAGAACTTGAAAACACCAGTGCATAAAGATACATGCACCCCTGTGTTCATTGCAGCGTTATTCACAATAGCCAAGACTTGGAAGCAACCTAAGTGCCCATCAAGGGACGAATGGATAAAGAAGATGTGGTATATATACACAATGGAGTACCACTCAGCCATAAGAAACGATGAAATCCAGCCATTTGTGACAACATGGATGGACATTGAGGGCATTATGCAAAGTGAAATAAGTCAGAGGGAGAAGGTCAAATACCGTATGATTTCCTTCATTAAGTAGTAGATAATAACAACAATAAACAAACATATAGAGACAGAGATTGGATTGGTGGTTACCAGAGGGAAAGGGGGGAGGGAGGAGGGCAAAAGGGATAATTCGGCACGTGTGTGTGGCGATGGGTTGTAATTAGTATTTGGGTGGTGAACGTGATGTAATCTATGCAGAAATAGAAGTATAATGATGTACACCTGAAATTTATACAATGTTATAAACCAACGTTACTGCAATAAACAAAAAATTAAAAAAAAAAAGTACTATAGCTGCTCTAAGAGGTATTATTATTACTATTCCCAATTTATAAACGTGTAACTCAAGGTTGAGAGATATTAAAGAACTCATCCAAATCAGTGGCAGAGGTGAGATTTACACACAGCATCATTACCATCCCAGAGGGTCCTCGTGACTAAAAGAACTATGTTCTTACCATGGTTGTTCTTTTCACATGAATCCATAGGGGAGGGAAAAAAACATTTTCCTCTACACTTTTGGGTTCAGTGCCTGGGGCACCTGCAAATTAGACTGACAAAGACAGAGTAATAGGAGAAAAGGTTATTACATGTGCACATGGAGGACTTCATAGAAAAGTGAAGACCCAGAAAAACAGACAGGCCTGAGAATTTATATATCTTTTTAACACAGAATGATAAATTGTGGAGAAGTGACAAGACAAAGGAAAAAGGAGGTTAAGCTGGAGGTGGCAACTTGTGGGAAGTGAAGGGGAAATAGCTGGGGGAAACTAACAGAAGGTAAAGGTTCTTTTAGATGGTTTGTTTGCAGACCCATCTCAGTGCCGACTTTCCGTCTTCCTCAGGGCTACAAACCTCCCCGGGGAGAGGGAACTTAGGGCGGACCTCATCTCTCAGGAATTTCCACTTTTAGCCAGAGAAAGGAAGATCTGAGAAGGTTTCTTTCTGCGTCTGTTGATTCTCATTTGCCTCCAGCTGAAGATATTCTTTATGCCAAAGGGGCACATCTCTGGGAAGCATATTCTGATCCCCTTCAAATCCATGCCATCCTTCTTTCAATACAAGTAGCAAATAGTTTGTGTCTACAAGATGCACATTCTTTTCCTCATTTTTAATCAACTAGATGCTACAAACCATCTTTCTCATGTATCCTTGCTGCTTCCCAACCTCTCCTACGAGGAAGTTCTTCATAAAGCTTAATTTTAATGCCTCCCATTGCAACGCAAGCCCTCTCTCCCTTATTTTGTGTTGAGGGAAAGCAGAACAGATGCTTCCTATTTTTTTACACGGTTGAAGATTGCTGACGTGTGTGTGTGTGGGGGGGTGTGTGTGTGATATTTCTAACTACAGAGAGCAAGATGATTTTTCCATCAGTAATTTAGAAGAGACAGGCCCTTGGCTGATAATCTCCAGCTTCCTTACATATGCAGATTGTCTCATTTGCATTGTTAACTGTCACAGTCCACATGGAAGATTCAGTGTGACATATACGCCACCGCCACCACCGCCCCCCAAGTTAATCCTCTTCTGAGACTCATAAAGTGCCAGCCACACTCTTGACTTATGAATAAACAGTTTCTAGTCCTCATGGTGTGCGACTCATGGCCCAGACTGATCAAAGTGATAAAGTTCAACATAACATCCAAGCTTTGAGTGATGAAGACTTAACGGAACCTCAGAGAAACGATTTGTCTCTGAAAAAGTCTTCCAGGAATCAGCAGAATTAACTTCATCAGAAGCAGCAGCAAACCTGGCTTTGAGGGCAGGTGTATTATTTTAAAACAGGACACATTTCTGAATTTCTTTGTTTTAAATTTAGACACATTTAAAAGGGGGAAACGTTGCCTTTAATGACTCTGGTTTTTAAAATCATTGTAATTGTTTAATTACTGATTTCTACAGAGGCCTCTGGATATCTAGCTAAACAAATGGTACGATTCTAACTGCTCTGCACCACGAGCGGTAGCTACACACTAAGTACCATTGTCTGTTCCAATTCTCCTTCCCAGACCAGAACACGTTCATTTCAAACACCCGAATGTGAGCCAGCATGGTGGTTTTCCGGTGTCAGGCACTAAAGTTGGCCCTTTGGATCACGTGTAAGCAGAAATGCAGCTGTTCTCCAAGCCCAGAAACCAGTGCTACAGGTCAGTTTCTATCTTTAGGGAGCCACACGAACTAAATGGTGTTCCGCCAGGTTTTAGCGTTTTCACCCCATCACAGTCAGGACTGTGACCACTGTGCGCTATGGTTTGTGTTCTCGGACTGAGGGGACGTCAGCTCTACCTGGGGAGCCACTAACACACCCCAAGTTGTGAGCCTAGGAGTTGGCATTGTTGTGGAAGTTCCTCCAGCAATTTTGATGCTCAGCCAGGTTTGGGAACCATGGCTGAAGGGAAGTCCCTAAACAGAATTAAGGCCTGGGCCAAGGGAGGCCTGGGGCCCAGGAAGGTTGTCTCCAGGAGGAGGGAAAAACCAGAAAAGGAAGATGAGAGAGGTGGGCGGTGGGAGAAAGATGCGCTGGAAGGGAAGGGCAGACAGCCAGCCTTGGCCCAGGTCTCCACTCAGCTTAGCGACCGCTCAGCCGGGAGCAGGCTTGGTAGGTGGTGGGGGAGTGAAGCCAAGCATATGGATTCACGGCCTGGGGTGCAGTGCAGGGGCAGCACGTGCCCAGGAGTCGGGCAGCCTGGCTGTGAACCCCGGGCCCTGCCGCTTGCAAGCTGTGGGACCTTGGGCAAGTTAACATACCCCTCTCGGTCTCAGTCTCCTCGTTTCTAAAATGGGGACAATAGAGTAGCTACCTGACAGGGATGTTGAAAGGATTAGAAGAGCTTTATGCACTGAGCACAGTGCCTGGTCCTGGTACCCACGAGCTACTGTTGTCTCTCCCGACTGCCACCAAGGCTGTTGACAGTAAGGGTGGAGATATACTTTATACAGTAGCTTACATTTTAAAGACTTTCTCATGCATGTTGATGGTCAAACTCACGGCCTGGGGCTCATGAACACCTCACACTGACCCACTGGGCCGTCCAGTCACCAACACGAGGAGCAGGCGAATCAAAGTTTGAAAGTTGCAATGATCTGGAGGAACTTAGCACAGTTTCTCAGTAACCTCTTCAGAAAGTCGAGCACACGTGGTGAAGGATGCCAGTAGTAAGAGCTGAGGGAGATCCGAAGCTGCTTATGACCAACCACCACTGTCCTAGTGACCCAGCAGGACTGAGTCAGATCACTGGACGCCGCTCTGCTCGGGGCCGTACCTCCCTCACCTGCAGCACGGGCCTCCTAACGCCTTCTGCAGAGGATGGCGAGGGTGACAGGGTAGTGACAGCAGGCAGCAAAACTGTGAGAAACAGGGGATGTTATTACAGCTTCCTCATCAGCATTATCTACCCAAACGGCCGTTCAGAGATTCCGGAAACATGAATTTAAAGTAGGGCCGGCCCCGTGGCTTGGTGGTTAAGTGAGCGCGCTCCACTGCTGGCGACCCGGGTTCGGATCCCGGGCTCGCACCGACGCGCTGCTTCTCCGCCCATGCTGAGGCCGCGTCCCACATACAGCAACTAGAAGGATGTGCAGCTATGACACACAGCTATCTACTGGGGCTTTGGGGGGAAAAATAAATAAATAAAATCTTTAAAGTATCCCCAGTGCTTAGGAACTAACGCCAGAAAGTGACCAGGAGAGCTTTGTTTTACTCATTTTTGTCTATCAGGATTTTTTTAATGTGTTTTTTAGGAAAGGAGGGAGGGAGGAAGAAGGGAGATAAATATTTACTGACAGCCAATGGGCTCTTCCTGAGAAAGCTATAACGACGAGGGAAGCAGCGAGACAGACACCCAGATTCCGTTCTGCCTCATCCCTCCTGGGGCAGTCCCTGGGGAGGGGCTTAGGCCTCGGGCCAGCCTGAGCTGCAGGCCAGGCTCCCTCAGGACTATTTACAATACTGGGGGGAGCTCTTTTAAGTGAGTATTGGTATTTCCAGCTCTTTCTAAATCAAAACAGCTCTTGACACCCCTGGGCTGTAACCATGTGTGTGTGTGTGTGTGTGTGTGTGTGTGTGTGTGTGTGTAAGTGCTTTCCCATATCAATATCCGGGGCTCACCCGATGCATAAATTAAAACAATACTCCTCACCCTGGTTTACTCCATTGACTAAAATAAATTAGTCAGTAGTAGCCATGCATTGTTGTATTGTGGGAGAAGGATTTGGCTTCTGAGTCACTGATTCAGTCTTTTCTACCCCTTGGAAAGACAAAACCCAGCTGTAACAGTGGCTTCCGCTGTGCTTGTTTTGAGCATGTTCTAGACTCTCTTGCCCCGTTAGAAGGACTCTGATTTCACTGTGTCCTCTCTCCAGTGTCGATGGCGTTATGAATTGTGGATGCCCCACCCCATCACGGATATGGAACAGTCCTGATGAAATACTGCAGCAGCTTAAGCTGTTTTCCAGACACTCAGACTACTTGATAAAACAGCTCCAACCAGCAAGGCCGGCCCCTGGTAAGGACTGGGTCTTTATTTGCTGAGAAAGCGTGAGTTTGGTAGGGTAGCCTTGGATGATCACCAAACATTAAGAAGGAAGTGGAGGTGGAGAGAGAGTGGGATCCAGAACGGCAGACCCTTAAATCCTGTTTCTCGGGGTTTTCTTGCACTAGGATGAATCTGGGGGGTGGGGGTGAGAAGAATGGCAGTTGTTCTCAATTGTTTCCTTCTGGCCACATCAGATAAAAATCTATATTAATATCAACTTTGGCAGGTAACTAGTCACCCAATTGACACCAAAATAAATTTCTTAATGGCAAGAAAGTATTATGTTGGAAAACAACTTTTCAAAAGAGTGGTCTAGAATCTCATGGGGCTTTAAACACTTCTTTGTTATAGTACAAGACATTGCCACACTGTTGGGCTACACTGCGTCTTGCTATTTTCTCTGTTTTTCTAGAAATTCTGTGTAAACTTGAGACCCAGAACCTGAGAGTAGAGGTCAGCTGAGTCATGGAGCCCTTAGATTTCCTTCGTTTCTCCCTCATATTTTTTTCCTTTTCCAATTACAAAACTGATATATACTCAATGCAGAAAATTTGGAAAACCGAAAAAGTATGAAGAAAAATATTACCCATAACCCCACACCCAGAGGTAACTATTATCAACACTCTATGTCCTTCTAGTCTTTTTTCTTTGCATATACAAACATACATGTGCACATTTCTCACAAAACTGATGACACTGTATATTTTTATACATTACTTTTGTCACTTAGAAAATTATCATAAACATTTTTCTGAGATGGTAAATTTGACTTTTAATGGCTGTACAGTACTCCATCACATGGATGTACACAACCTACTTAACAAATCCACTATGTTTGCATATATTAGGTTGTTTCACTATTATAAAAATTCTATGAGAAACATCTTTTTGCATTTCTATTTGGCCATAACTGCTGATTTCTTCAGGATGGATTCCATAAGGCACACTTATAAAGCTTTGAGTCGTAGCTTCAAAATCACCTCCAGAAATGATGTACCCCTTAACCCTCCCCCAACCTTGTATGGAAGGGCCGGTGTTGCCAACACCCTCACCATCACTGGATATTACAATTTTTAAATGGTAATTTGTTGATTTGATACCAAAATTAAAAAATGGAAACAGTGTCTCATTGCTTTCGCTTCCATTTTCTCATTCTTAAAGACATTTTTCTTTTATATCCTGTTAATATTTTTTCTTTTGTGACTTTTTCCTTTGTGCTACTTGCCATTTTCACTCTGAGCTGTTTATACCTTTCCCGTATTTGTCAGAGCTCGTCTTCCTGGGATAAAATTGGTGTTTTGTCTATTGTTTTTTATGTTTCCCAGTGTCTGTCTTGTTCGTGATGTTTTATGACACCACAGTTTCTCATTTTTGTGTATTTAATTATTGTTCTTGTCTTTCCTTTTCCACCACACATAGTCCTTCCCCTTTTCCGCCCCAAGATTACATACTATTGATCTAATTTTACTTTTTCTTATGGTTTCATATCTCTGTGCTTAATTTTTTATCAGTTAAGAATTTATTTGGGGTAAGCCTTGAGTGAAGGAAGCTAACCTGACTGTTTCCAGGTGACTGAAAAGTCATGTGGGGGTCATCTGCCTTTTCCTCTCTAATTTGAAACAGAAACTCTGTTATAGACTAACCTTTAAGTATATATGTGACATCTATTTGCAGACTTCTAAAGCTTTTCTGTTTTTTTCTTTTTGTGTATTTATCCACCAGTGGAAACGTTTAACCCACTCGACTTTACAAACGTGTTTGACATCTGGAGGTGAGAGTTACCCCGTCATGCTTATTTTAATATTTGTTGTTACTGTTCTCCTTGTTTATCCTCCCAGATAAACTGGAGAATAATTTTTAAGTTAAAAAATAATGTTTGGATTTTGATTGGAATCGTGTAATTAATTTATAATCAATTTTGGTAGAATCACTATCTCTGCAATAATAAGACATCGTCTGGGAACTCGGCCCCCAGCTGGCTGCTTTTCAAGGTTTGCTCTTCGCTTTATATACCTGCTTTGACTCGAGTAAGAATTGTTCCTCCTAATTATTTTAAATTTTGGATGGCTATTTTGAATGTTAAGGAAACTATTGATTTGGGCCATTTTACTGGATTCTCTTATCAATTCTGAAGAGTTTTTCTTCAGTATTCTTGGATTTTTCCAGGTGGTCAATCTAATAACCATAAATAATGATAATTTTGTCTCTTCCAATATTTGGTCTCACTTATTTTTTATGTCTAATTGCTTTTTATTATTTCCAGAATGATGTTAACAATAATGGTTAGCATTCTCATTAGTTTTTTACTTTAATAAGAATGATAATAGCTGATATTCTTTAAGGGCTGATGATATGCAAGGCACTGTTCTAAGCAATTTAGGTGTCAACCCGTTGAATCCAACCAACAGCCTTCGAGGTAAGTACTATTATTATTCCCATTTTACAGGGAGAGAAACTGAGGCACAGAGAAACTGAGTAACTTGCCCATGGTCATACTGCAAGTAACCAGCAGAACCAAGATTTGAATCCCAGCATTCTGATGAGCAGAGTGGTGATGACCTACAGCAGGCTATAGCATAACAATCGATAGACTCTCTCCTGTCATGGACTGGGATAGGATACAGGTTGAAGTGACTCTACTGGCCTCAGCAGTATCTCTAGTATCTCATATTGCCAACGCCAGCCTAATGGACGGCCACCATTAGGCTCCCTAGTGTCCATGAGGATGATGAGATTCCAGAAGAGCAGAGGCCAGGGTGGGCCATCATTATCATTATGGACAGCAAGGTCACAATGGCAGCTGGGGCTGCCATGGTGATCCAGAGGACAAGACAGATGGCCGCCCAGCGAGTGTATTGCTTGGTCTATATGATCACAAGAGATTAAAAGTGGATGAGCAGAAGGCTGACGTCAGCTACCCCCGTGGAAAATCATGATCAGTCACCCAGTTTCCAGACCTGAGCCAATTCTGAGATCTAGAACCAACCAGTTGAAGGAGTGGCTGGGTCCCCGTGGAAAACCCTGCAATGCCACAGCAGGTGTCCACAGTAGTAATTCCACCAGTCCCTCCCAGAGCAGCAGAGCTGTTCACCAGAGAATTGTGCACCAGAGAAAGAAGAATATCCATGTGATTTTTCAAGGGCTATTGTATATAGGATATGAGTGGACACTAACACTTAGGGGCCCAAAATACCATCAGGGCCCCCATGTTATAGAGGGAAATTGGAGGCCAGGTGAGAAGTGGAGTCTGGACCCCAGTTCATCTTATTCTGGTCCACTGTGTTTGTAGACCCCCCAGTGGTCATTTCTCTAGTCCTTGAGTGCATAATCTGGAGGAATATGCATTGGTAGGCTCTCATATTGGTTGCCTGCCCTCTGGAATAAGAACCATGAGCTGGTTACTAAGCTGCTGTCTCTCAACTTCAACTCCACCCCGCCTCTACGTCCTGCTCTGTGACGCTGGGGCTGGGGCGCTGCAAACCACATTTCTGCTTTGCCAGCTGGCTCTATACTCAGCTCTAGGGGATGCCAGCAGGATAAAGAGCCTGTGCTTCCTACTGGCTTCGAGCTCCGTCAGCATTACTGAGTCTCGGTCCTCGCCCGGCCATGGCAGTTGGCTGCAGTCACACGGTTGAATCCAGTTTGCAGCTTTTCTCACACCTGCAGGACCACCTCAGCGTGGCCCTCAGCAACACCAGCGCTAGCTGGCCGTGGCCCCCTCAGAGTTCTGGGCCCCAGCCCTGCAGGCCCCTCCTTAGAGCTCAGAGCCCTCAGCACCAGCTAGGTAGTGGACCCTTGGAAGGTCTGAGTGTCAGCTCCTGCTCCGAGCTTCTAAGTGTGAACAACTCCAACTTCTTCCCCGTCCCAGCCATGACAATGGTACCCACTCCCTGCATTTCAGGGAGACCTCAGTGTTCTCTCTTGGCCTTCCCAGATTTTCAACAACTACTTCACAATTATTTACATAAATTCTCTCCATTAAAATAACACGTGTGGTGTCTGTCTCCTGACTGGACCCTGACTGATGCCTTGAGGGAAAAGCAGGTAAAAACCTTGAAATTGCCCTTCTGCCACTGACAAGAGAGTGGGAGCAATGCTCCACCACGAGGGGAACAGCAGAGATTGGGGCCCCCACAAAGACCCCAGGAGGCTAGGATGGTGGTCCCCATCACGTTCCCATTTAGTTCACAGTCTGTCTCCCAGAAAAAGCCAGAGGGATCACGCTGCTGATGGTGGACAACCATAAACCTGACCAGGTAGTGACCCCAACCACAGCTGCTGTTCCAGACGCAGTGTCTTTATTTACTACAACAGACCAACATGGCCTCTGGCACTTAGTACCAGGCTACTGAACTGGAAAATGTGTTCTTTCCAAACCCCACTAGAAAGGAGGATCAAAAGCAGTCTGCTGTCACTTGGCACAGACAGAAATAAACATTCACTGCCATGCCCTCAGGGCAATGTTAACCTCCCTGCTCTGTATCACAATCTTGATCATCTGGGTGTTCTGTGGAGGGTCTTAGGGCTTCACTACACTGAGGCCAATGACTCATTTAATCTTTCTGGGAGCAGGAAATGGTAAGTACTCTGCATGCAAGGGTCACGCACACCTGGGTCAGAGAGCGGGAGGTAAACCTCATACACAATCGAGGGCTTTGCCTTGGTCAGTAAAGGTTTCAGGGATCCAGTGGTCTGGGACATGTCGGGTCGCTCCAAGGAGGCAAATCAGTGTCCTTTGTACCTCCTACCACCAAGGAAGTGGCACAATGCTTGGTAGAACTTTTCAATTTCTTTTTTTTTTTTTTTTTTTTTTGGTGAGGAAGACCAGCCCTGAGCTAACATCCATCACCAATCCTCCTCCTTTTGCTGAGAAAGGTTGGCCCTGGGCTAACATCCCTGCCCATCCTCCTCTTTATATGTGAGATGCCTGCCACAGCATGGCTTGACAAGCCGTGGGTAGGTCTGCACCCAGGATCCAAACCTGCGAACCCCAGGCCGCCAAAGCAGAGCGTGTGCACTTAACTACTACGCCACTGTGCTGGCCCCCAGAACTTTTCAAATTTTGAAGATTGCATCCATCACACTTGAATACTGCTCCAACCCATTTATTAGTGAGTCAGAAGGCTGTTGGTTTTGAGTAGGTGTTATGGGCTGCATTGTGTCCCCCAATATGGGTATGTTGAAGCCCTAACCTCCAGGATCCCAGAATGTGACTATATTTGGACATAGGGTGATTAAGTTAGAATGAGATCCCTAGTGCAATCTGATTGATGTCCTTATAAGAAGAGGAAATTTGGACACACAAAGAGACACCAGGGCGCATGGACACAGAAGAAAGGCCATGTAAGGACACAGCAAGAGGCAGCCATCGGCAAGCCAAGGAGAGAGCCCTCAGGAGAAACCAAACCTGCCGACAGCCTGATCTCAGACTTCCAGCCTCCAGAGCTATGGGACAATACGTTTCTGTTGTTTAAGCCCCCAGTCTGTGGTATTTGGTGATAGCAGCCCTAACAAACGAACACAGAGGGCCTGGAGAACGAGAGAGCTCTGCGGCAGGTCTAGCTATGGTACAAGCAGCCCTAGAGTTAGGCTTAGGACCCACGGGGTCCCATGGTGCTAGACTTTGTAGACTCTTTGACAAGCCTCAATAGGGGAATCACAATGCAGACCCCTAGAGGTCTGGAGCGAGCCCATGCCATCTGCAGCAGAGGCTGCAGAAAGCAGCTCCTGAACACTTCTGGGCCCGTGGAAAGACTGTGCACTCGAGCGTGGTACATCGAGAGGCCGTGCAACCAGCACTGCCTGTATGAGTGGGGCATTATCGGACTCACCAGGTCATAGGAGATGCACAGAAGAAATCTATCATAACCTGGACTTAGACCTCTCAGAGATAGAGGTCTGGGTTGCTCCACCAGGCAAGCAACCTAAACCTGCAGAAATGCTGGCCGAGGAGGAGGGGGCTCTACAAAGGGTGCATGTGAAGGGAGACGAGGGACGAGCACCTTGGGACAAGCGCAGCAGCAGCAGTGAGACCCTGGCCCACTGAGTTTCCTGTTGTTGGTTCTTTTTCTCTTTCTTTGTGACATTGAAGAATCAGTGACAGGATCGAGACACCTAAGATGGGCACAGGGGGTGTGAGTGGTGCAAAGTCTGGACTGTAGAGGATGCTGCTGGGGGCCTGCCCACACCCCTCACTCTTAACACCGCAGAGCACACCAGCCTTCTACCTGTCAGCACCTGGGGGTCTTCTCTGGCCTCCAGAGCAACTCGACTCCTGTGCACAGCACCCGGATGTGCCAGGGAAATCACACCACGCCCCTGGAGCCACCTTAACTGGTAGCCGATTGGCACTGGTGTGCAAACATCCCCACTCCCTCGCCTCTTAGGTGGGGCCACTTTGAGGCCCGTGTTTTAGGGGGTCACTCAGAGTTCCCCTACAGCACTAACTTGTTCGATAAGAACCTTAATGTATCACCCTCTCTTCCCCGTGTGCCTCACTCCCCTCCCACACTTTCCTGTGATTGTTTCCAAAGTATGTGATTTGCTTTATTGTCTCAATGTCTGCTTCTGGGGGAACCCAAACTAAAATAAGATGCAGCACCCACCCGAATATAGACAATCTCTAGTCAACACACGTCTGTAATTCCTCCTCACTGCTGTCCGATTGCCTTTCTCATGTGTGCAGAAAAATGAGGCAGTGGCTGCAGAAACGATGGGAAAGGAGTAGTCTGTCCACTGAACGGATCAAGCCCTGCAAGGTAAGGCAAAGATGCTGTTTTCTGGGGCACAAACCCCGCGTCTCCGTCTAAGGCAGTGGAGAGTCGAGAATGTATCACCTCCCTACATTTTTCAGTTGTCGCTCTTGCACGAGCTAAAAGCGTGCCATAGGCTGTGCCATAGGCAGTCCTTAAATCTACTCCTCTGCCTTTTATCTAGTGAGAGGGATTCCGCCAAGATTCTGGCGTTTGTTTCCATCAGTGTTCTGTTTAGTCATCACTGTAAATTTCCACATTTTCTGCATCTTCATTTTCTGCCGTGTCCTGGGTATTTTAATGAAGTTGAATGAGACTGCGTGGTGGAGGCTGCTGGCCATCTGAGGTTCTGATCTGAACACCTGCAGTATTCTTTCTCAAGAAGAAGGGAAGTGATAAAATGGAAGATGGAATTCCCAAGGTTCGTGGAGCCCATCTTTCTGGAACAAGGCCTTCTTTCCATACAGAGCTGTCAGCAGTAATAAGTGGCATTGGGTACAGAACTGGAAATTCAAGTCCTCACTAGCATGGTTCCTTAACTGATTCCTAAGAATATTATTCACGAGCTTGGGAGAGAAAGAGATTGAGAGAGAGAGAGATTGATAAAGGTGGGTCTACATTTCAAAGGGGCCTTAACTCATAATTATTTCTCCAGAGACATTCAATAACGCTTGGACTACTTTGAGAAGAATTACAAAACTATTTCATTTTGAAGTCAGCATTCCCAACTATTTCTTTCTGCAAGTGACATTCTAATGTCCAAACAATCACAGTGCTGCAATAAATTCAGGAAGTGTAAGGGCTATTTTCCTTGTGGGCGAGGTCATGATTGGAGTGATTTTTCATTGGTTAAGGTCCATTATCATCTGGGTGACACTTCTTGTAATAATAACCTTGCTTTGTTCCCCATCTCGTCGTATTTATCTTTCTTGACCACCTGCCATTCGCGCTCTGACCCTGCGACAGTAGCTGGTCTGCCCTGACCTTTGCAGCTCCTGAAGCCAAGGGGGCTAATAAGCTGCCAACCTGCACAGACCCTAATTCGCTCTTTGCAAGAGCTGCAGAAAGAACAGGTCTTCATGATCTTTCCATCCGAGAGAAAGGGAAAACCGAAAGGAAAGCACCTTGGAAAATCCAAGAAGCTCCTCAGCCAGGCGGAAAGTCCACTTGAGCACTCCCAAGGCCGCCCAGTGTGACTCTGCACACTTACCCTGGGGATGATGACATTGGCTTAAACATTCAACCGCATATTCAGCGTGATGCGCCCAAAAGGTGCTAGGAGCTGAAGAATCATGAGACTGCATAAATGAGCTGGGCTAGCAAAGGGGATCCATTACAGATTTCAGGATAAAGCATTTGGGTCACCTAGATATCTAATCTTCCTGAGTCTTCCATTTAATGTTGTCGGGAATATGCCTTGAAATCATGTCATAATTATATCTTTTTATTCAGCAATGAAAATCCCACAGAACAGTGTTTATTTAACTTTAATGTGCATGAAGATTATCTGAAGAGGTCATCTCAAGCCTCAGATGGTCTGGGATGGGACCTGAGATTCTGTATTTTAAACAGATATGGACCAAGTTTATCCCGAATTCTGCTTTTTAAAGTTCCAGTGAATAAGGGTCAAAACAATTGTGGTAAAACCCACAGCTTCACCATTATTTAATATCTCCTCCAACGGGGAACAGACATGCAAATAGAGTGTCTGAGATGTCAGGGGAGGCAGATTAATTCAGCTCATAAACCTTGAAGCTGTTGGAGCTTTTATCACATTTTTCAACTGGTCCTTTTATATCCTAACTGCTTGCTATGTAAAAATTATCCCCAGGGCTAAGAATGCAAATTTACAGTCGGCCCTCCCTATCTGCGGGTGCTGCATCTGCAGACTCAACCAACAGCGGATGGTGTACCACGTTCACGATCCGCGGTTGATTGAATCCGCGGATGCCGAACCAGGGATAACCGTGGAGGCTCTGCCGACTGAGGGACTTGAGCATCCGCGGATCTTGTATGGGGGGAGGTGTCCTGGAACCAGTCCCCCGTGGATACCGGGCGACAGCTGTACTCACTGAGCGCCTGATTTGCCTAGATCTGTTCTAGTTATTACAGGAAAATCAGAAGTAGAGGAACACATGGTCCATGTCCTCAAGGAAACAGGAGAGATCACATCATCCCTACAAAACCAGAAAAGAGCAAAGAAATCCTAAATCAGTCCCCGACCTTAAGAAGAAGGAGATCCATGCAGGTTACAGTGCCTGGAGAAGGCACGGGTGGGCGGGGGCGGGAGTGACACTGGAACTTGACTTGGGAACTTGACTTGGGAAAATATGGATTGGATTGGGAAAAAGAAGGACGGGCAGGAGCAATCATTCCGTCTCTGGAATGGATATGCATGTCAGAAGTCTAAGCCAAGCGCGTGGGATTCCACCAGCTGACTGGGTTTATACGTGGGCCTCAAGTCTCACAAAGCTGTAGAAGTGGAGAACTCATAGGAGATGGGAATTGTACCAAAATTGCAAACTTCAGAGTGAGTTGGGGGAGAAAAAACAAGTAAATGGTTGGAACGAGGCTACCCCTGAGTCCCACACCCGGGTCTGCTGCTGCCCGCTGGGCTGCATGGATCTTACATTTAACCTTCTGCGGCCTGGCCTCCCTTCTCCCTGTTCCTCTGAAATGGGGCCAACACTGCTGGGACCATCTCCTTGAGTTCTGAATAAATGAGAGAGGCACCTGCAAAGGGCCGAGGAGTCATCCATAAAAAGGAAGTTAGAGAATTTACAGAAACAGAAGTAAATAGTGAAGGTAACCAGAAACCAGAGGAAAGAGTGCCCTTGGGCAGCACAGCCGCTGTAGCTGACAGAACCCAGGCAGCAGAAGGGCTGGGACTGAAGAGAAAGTCAAGGGCCCACGCCCCAGGATCAGCCACCTGAGAGGAAGGAGGCACCTGGAAGGACAAGGGGCACAAGCCCAGACGTGAGCAGGAGAGTACAAAGCAACACTTTGTCAACATCTTAAGAGGGGCCTCCTGACAACCATCCAGTCAAACGGAGAGGAGGCTGGATGTGTTTGACGGCCCGGATTCCAGGAGACTTCAGGGCTGGCGGCCTCCAGGAGACTTCAGGGCTGGCGGCCTCCAGCATCCGGCGGACGGATCTTTTCTCCTCCCTTATGCACAGGATTTCCACAGGATGTCATTTCCATCACCGCCAAATCAGACTGAATCCCCACCCCAACTGCGCTCCTATATGAGAAGACGGATCCAAAGGGATTTAAGTAGCTGGAACAATGTCTTTAAAAGAGAAAAGCTTTGTCTCCCAATGTAAATCTCAGAGAGAGTATTTCAGCCAAGAAGTCTCAGATTTTCCTTTTAATCTTAAGCCTCTAACATTTTTAATGCTATTTTTCAGAAATAAATCTGAAAGAGAAAGTCATAGGCAGGTACACGGTGACATCCACCATCATCTTAGAGGATGTTTACTTCCTTTGAATTGCTGTGCTTGCAACTGGGTATTCTAACCAGGTCAGTGGTGGCGCCTGGCTTAATTACATCTCTTGGGCAGAGAAGGACTCAGGATGTGCAGGCATTACGTCCCCGTTCATCCTTGTACATCTGATCGACAGTGAGACCCATCAGCCATGGCTTGATAGGCTGTTGCAATGAATGGGCCCCACCTGTCTATACATTTCTGGATGGAGCCAGACTCCAGACTTCCATCAGAAGATCTACCCACAGATTGTCAGTTGACCAGCTGATGAGCGCAGGCTCAGACCACTTGGGGTTTAGGGCCTCTGCCCAACACTGTCGAGCTGCCTGCTGATCTCAGAGCCAGCAGGGAAGCCCCATCCTGGAGGCTGGTGCTGGTTCCATCACTCATTTGCTCAGTGAGCATCTGTGGGCACACGCTGTGTGTCTTGCATTATGCTAGGTGCTGGAGATGCCATAGTAGGCAAGCTATACTGAAGACTTTGTGTTTTTTCCTGAGGGCAGTGGGAAATCATGGAAGGACTTCAGGCTGGGGAGTAAATTTCTTAGGTCTGCATTTGAGAATTTCATCTGACTGCACTGTGGGCAATGGGTGGTGGGAGAGGGCTGCCATCTCCCTCCACACTTGGGGAAGACGTGGGCAATCCTGGAAGCACTCTTCAGAGGGGACACCTCCCTCACACAGGTGAGGCCCACACCCCTGATGGTGCTGGCAGTTCCAGCCCCTGCCATTCCTTCTTGTCCTCCTCAGTGTCCCCATATTATGCACTGCATCAAAATCCGCTAAAGTGGCAGAAGGCAAACAACCTAATTACCGGACGTTGGCTACTCAGATAGTTCTGTTATGGACTGAGTGGTGTCTTTCCAAAATGCACACGTCAAAGCCCTAACCCCAATGTGACTGTGTCTGGAGATTGGGCCTGTAAGGAGGTCATCCAGGATAAACAAGGTCATAAGGGTGGAGCCTTCGTCCCATAGGGCAAGTGTCCTTATAGGAGGAGAGGCACCAGAGATCTCTCTCTCCACACGTGCATGGAGGAAAGGCCATGTGAGGACACGAGAGAAGGTGGCCGTCTACAGCCAGGAAGAGGGTCTGCACCAGACACCAACCCCGACAGCACCTTGATCTTGGACTTCAGCCCCCAGAACTGTGAGAAAACAGATTTCTGTTGTTGAAGCCCCCAGCCTGTGGTGTTCTGATATGGCTGCCCAAGCTGAGCCAACTACAGAAGACTTCTCGTCCACTTTCTGTGATTATAAATCCTCCCCAAGTTTCCCTTGCGATGACAGGGAGTGGAACAGCTAGAGAAGTACTTATTTTTCAAGAGTGACAGGGCTCTTTCTAAACTAGCGAGGAAAGAAGGCAGGCAAGATTTCTAGCTATTACAGGGTTCCATGCGTCGTTTCCATCACTAAAATGTCTTTAATGAGATTACCCTTTAATGAGACGCTAAATCCTCTGACAGGAGAGCTTCAGGTATTTTTTACATGGAGTCAGAATCAAGAAAATTCAGCCATCTACACGGAATTAAGCAGATGTGTCTGAAACAAATGTATTCTCTTTTCTTCTCTTTTTGTCTCAAAGCAAGGCCTAGCAGTAGAGTATTTACTATCCTCCATTTAGTCCCTGAAAACCCAGGGTCAAAGGGGCTCAGCAGTGAGCAGTAAGGAGCTGGTTGGGGGCATCTAACTTCCAGCTGAAGAAGTCCTGGTTGTGAAAACAAGTGGCCACCACAAGGCCGGGCAGGCAGCAGCAGGGAAAATGACGGGGAAGTGGGCTGCTGGATCAGTCAGGGGCAGCTGGATTCTGCTGCAGTAACAAACATCCCAGTGAGTTAACCTGACCAGTGTTAAGTTCTTACTCACACAGTCCTCTGGGGTGTCAGTCAGCTCTCAAGGGCAGCCCCCTTCCAAGGAGCGACTTGGGGTTCCAGGCTGACAGAAGCCCCACTATTTTGTAGCTGCATCTTCTGGACAATGAGGCCCCATAGTCCCTGCGAGGGGGGTAGAAGCTATAGCATCATCAAGGAGTTCTTCACTGCCTCGGCCAGGGAGTGACATCTCACAGACTAGGCACAAGGGCCTCCAGACGTCAAGGGGGTTGGAACCATAATATCCATGTGCCCAGAGGAAGACACATGGAAATGGACTTGGTGAACACATAGCCTTTTCTCTGCCACAGCTGCCAAACCATGAGAACTACCAGATGGAAAGCACCATTGTTCATTATCAGACCCCAAATTGTTTTGAGTGGAACAGTTCTTAAATGTGTGGTCATTGAGCTGGAACTCAGGATGCCACTCACCCTCCTCTTTCTGGGGACCTGGGAGATGAATTGTCTACACAAAGACCACTAGACAAATAAGAATGGAGTGCCCAGTTATCCATGACTGGGTAAGCTGTGATATATCTCAGCACAAAAGTTGGTCCTAACTGGATAGAGAACACATCTTAGGCTGGAGGCTGACATGGGCTTCCTTCTTCCTGACCCTTCCTCCCCGAACCTAAATCCTGGGAGAGAGAGAGAGAGCGACCCAACCCAACCAGCAGCATGGACAATGGCAGCAGGCCAGGCTCACCCAGCTGGATAAAGCCCAATGGAAAGAATCGGGAGATGGCAGGGCGCTACCCCAAGGGGATGCAGTAAGTCCATATGTGCAGGAACGGAGGAGAGCTGAGAGAGGGGAAAAGAACATGTGAGTCTGAACGTGCTTTTAACCACAGGACACTGCCCACAGACAAATGTGGCTTGTTGAATGTCCAGACAGTGACCAATCAGATTGGCAGTGAGGAAGGATCATCTAAAGGAAGGGAGGGAAGGTGACCCCAGAAGAATTCTCTCCATCACCTCCTTGAAGGAAGAGAGGGGGCAGAATTCACTTCTCTATGGGTAGAGGCCAAAATATAAGAAGAGAGAGAAAGATTGAGAAGAGTTTCCCTCCTAATAGAAAGTGGGTGATTTTTCTTAATTGCCAATTTGTGATTCCCTTGGTTACGGCAGATTCCTTCCCTATTGCAACTCCACAGGGCCTCGGTACCCAAGGCTACAGACTAAGGCAACTGACAGCTCTACTCTCCTTCACCATCCGTACAGCAGCCTCGGCACTGGAAGGCTAAAGGCTGAGCGTTTGGAGACTGGCTCCATCAACAATCCAAGGGCTCTACGTTTGACTGTCCAAAGGAAACAGATGAGATTGGTTCTCAGGTCTTTTCACCTGTGTCTCCAGCACCTAGCCTATGGGGCGTACATTAAATAATCAATAGATCACAATCTGAATGAAGGAAGGACCAGGGAGGAGAACTGTCTCTCTCTCAGCATGGGGGACTGCAGCGAGAGGAGGGCCGTGTCTCCTGGAGGCAGCACAATACTCTCCAGTGGAAGAATTACCTTCTGTGCAGCTGACAGCGGGCCGACAGTAAAAGTCACCCAGGAATGCGTCTCCTTGGGACCCCCAGGCCTGCCTCTCATCCAGCCTGTGTGACTAGGATATTCATGGGATGGTGGCAAGAGTAGAACCCTAACCCTAAACCCACCCCACCCCCAGCCCATTGCCCTCCTCCCCCATGAAGCCTTCTCTGACCACTCCAGGGCACAGGGAACTTTGAACTCCTACTGATTTTCATCTGCTCTGTTCATTCAGTTCTAGTGATATTTTACCTGTGACCTCATCGGTGTTCATAGGTTGTACTAATGTGTTTTTTTTTCATGTTCCCATATTTTCTCTCTCCAACCACAGTTAATACCTCCTCACATCTTCCACAACGCGTAATACATGACAGGCATTTAATATATATTTGTTAAGTGATAATAATAATAATGCAGACTTGGAGTGTTTATTGCACACAGCACAAGAAAAAGTACATTTATTATATTACTTAATTCTCACAGCAAGATCATTGGTGCTGTCCCACTTCACAGATGAGGACACCGAGAGTTGGAGAAGTAACTTGTCTGAATTCAGACGGCCAGCCAGGGTGAAGCTGAGATTCGAACCCCCTGACTCCTGAGCTGGCACTCCGGCCGCTCTGCAAATGGGTGGATGGAAGGAAAGAGTCCCTGCTCCAGATGTTCCTCCACGGTTTTCTCCGAGTACAAGGCAGAGATCGGCCCTTCCGGTTCCACAAATCAGAGGGAGGCGCCCACACATTTGCGAGGGGGAGCCCATGCTGAGTGGCAAGTATCCATATAGCCTCTGGGCTTAGTTTGGCGTAAACCTAATCCAGCACGCGGACTACTGCGACAGTTGTCTGAGCCACAGCAGCCCGCAGAAGGACGGCTTCTCATCTCCCCATGTAGCAGGCAAGGAAAATTGTTTTTAAAGTCCCAAATCTTTGTAGTCAACTGAACTATTATCTGATAGAAACTGTAAAGCAAAATATTGTCGGAAAAAATAAACCAAGACGTATGCCTTGTGCTAGTGCCCTGGGTTAACGAACGCTTGCGCGTTCAGAGGAGCGGCGGTTCTGCCCCCGCATGTGTGTTGGTCTGCTCCCGCCCTCCACTCGCTGGCCGGAGTCCCGGCTGGGCTGGGGCGCAGAGGCGAGACTGGAGCAGCTCCGTCCCCCAGCGGGGAGGGAGGGCCCGCGCGGAGCTGCGTTTCTGGAGGGTCACGCCAGCCAGGCGGGGAAGGGCGGCTTCCAGCTGAGGGCTGGCTGCACCGCCCCACCCCTTCGCGGCGGGCAGGGAGGAGACTGACGTCACCCTCGGCCACCTCGGGGCCTCGCTGGCCCTGTCGCAAACATAAGGTGAGGCTCTGCCAACTGAATTCGGCCTCTTCTCCACTCTAGAGGCTCCTCCTTGGTGAAATGCAGACCTGTTTCTGCACCAAAGTGAGCACTCACACTGGGGCTCATTTTCGCTACTTGCTCACCTGGCGCCGAATGGAGGAGGCCCTGAGCTTTGGGTGACAACCTGCAGTTCACTGCAGGAGAGCCCAGAGTCGCCTTCTTGATTCTCACAGGCCCCCGGGCACGTGCCTTCCAAAAGGATTCCCGGCAAAATCAGATTAGCCTATCATTCACCACGCATATGGCTAGAAACGTTTATTCAGATAAATCTCAGCCTAAAAAGAAAGCTGATTCTTTTTAAAGCATGTAATAGGGGTGAATTGTTTTGGTTTCCTGAGCAATTATCTTTTCAAGAGCAAAGTCTTCCTCTGTCTGCTAAAATATAGCCAACTTAACCAGCCTGGGCCTGCTGGCTCATCCTGTCCAGCCAGAGGGAGACCAGGGATGAAGCTCACAGCTCCACTGTAGAGGAGCTGAGTTCTGATTCGCAGAAAAATTCAACTGTGATTTCATCACAGAGCAAAACATAATCAGAGGACTTTCATTATCTGCTTGCATGCCTGAAGCTAGGAGAGAGCCAAGTTATGACTTTTTTTTTCCTTTGGCTGTAGCTTTTGGCAGAGTTTATGCCATTACAGCATCTTTCATTTTAGGACTCCGAAGCGCTGCTCAATTTTTCATTAATTATGGGACAGTTGCTATTTATCATGATAGGGAGCCAGTATCAGAACCTTCATTTTTCAAATAAGAAACTTAAAACACAACCAAGCTCAATGGCGGAGCCCAAGTTACACATGAAGACTTGCTCTCTGCAAGCACTGGTTTTTCAGTTTCCAAATTCCTTTTTGTCTGGAATGTTCTTTGCACCCTCCCTCCCCACCTCCTACCCCAGCCCTTTCACCTAGTTAACTCCTATTCATTCTTCAGATCTCAGTTTAAACATCTCTTTCCTTGTTAAATGCTTTCATACAACTGTGTGCCTATTTTTCATAGCACTTACCATAATTTGAAACAGTGCATTTATTTTTGTGTTTATTCAGCTAACGTCTGTCTCCCCCACTGAGCATAAGCTTTTCGAGGGCTGGGCCTGGTCTGTGCTCGCCAGTCACTGCATCCCAGGTGCCCACACAGCCCCAGAGGTGAGCGCTCACTGAGAGCGTGTTGCATGGATGGATGGAGGCACAGACGGATGGACTTGCTCTCTGTGTAGCATTCAGTTTTGCACCACAGAACTACATGTTTAAATGCTATTGTGATACAAATCAAAAGTTATGCGCTGTTTTCTAACCTTGATATAAAAGTGAAGATAACGATTCAAAATAAAAGCCAAGGTCTGCTTTCTCAAACAGCACCTACCCATCCCTTGCCCTTTGTCACGGCTGCTGGAAGAGAGCCCTTTGTTAAAGGGAAAGATCACTCCTCCAAACAGGAACACGAGGTGTTTATACACATGGAATAACCCTGTGATGTCAAACCACAGAAATTAATTGCTAAGTTTTCAGCTCTTCAGCGATAACTACAACCGATATCCTTAGTCACAGAGCAGCTGAGCTGCACCCAGATGTGACAGGATCACACACGTGACTCTCCAATAAGTGAGCATCGCTAAGATTGCATTGTGCCTAAAAAATATTAAGTGGGTTCTTGCTTGCAGTTTTTAATTACTTCCACATCCAAAGCTCTCTGATGACAAATACACATCAGCCGAGTAAACAAGGTCTCCATAGGAGACTTCGATAAAGAATTTGCAACAGAGGCAGCAGCGTGAGAGCGTGTTTGAAGCTTGTGATGAAGACTCTCCTAGGCCAAATACTGAGCAGGCTTAGTCCTGACACTATTGGGAAGTAAGTGAAATGGCCTTGGATCCCCTCCCACAACTCTCCCCTCACCTTCTACGTTCTCTGCACACTCTCTTCCTCTCCCAGCTCAGTGCTCGCCCCAGCCCCTGGTTCAGAATCCCTGCCCACCCCATTCACCTTCCCGCCTAACCTGCAGCCTGGGCACCAGCTGAGGCCTCCTCTCTCTGTCAATGTCCACGCTCCGTGTCTCATCCACTTCCGTATGTCCTCTCCTGTGCCACTCAGCTGGTTCCAGGAAGTGAAGCGTTGACCAGATGTCAGTAATGAACAGCAGGCCAGGTGGTACCCACAAATGTATTTTAATCAGGAGCAGAATCACCCCCAAAAAGTGACTTTACTACTGGTGGCCTATCAGGCATCAGCTCTGAGACAGTAATGTACCCAAAATTAGAATAAGCTGAGATCAAATTTTCCTATCCCTGAGACAACTTCATCAATCCTAGAGAAAATTCTCTCTGGAGTAGCATAGGACCCCAGAGGCTGGAATGACATCATTGTTTTACGTCTGAAATTTCCAAGACTCTTTTTGCAGCTGCAGGATCCCTGAGAAGACCTGCCAACAAAAAGCGAAACAACTGCCTGGTCCTCGGCAACCCCCCGCCCCCCGACACTGGTATTTATCAGTTCAAACTGTTTAACAGCAAAGTGGGGTCTTTTCATTTTTACCACCTTAATGTACTGCTGAATGGAAAGGTTGCAACACAACGAGATGGGGATGGAGCCAGTAAGTTACTATGCAGTGAGAGCTGGCAGTCAGCATTATGTCCTCCGGAAAAACAGAAGCCACAGCTGCTCTTTGCCTGGGTGGGGTTCTTTATCTGCTTCTGACATCTTTGCAAGTGAAGTCCATTTCAGACAACAGAGAACAGGGTTCCTGCAAGGTCAGATGAACTGTTCCTCCCCGAGCCTGGCCATGGTGGCAGGACAGTCAGTCCTAGCTCTCTCAAGGCCTGGGGCAGGGAGGGGCATCCAGAGAGCACACACTCCTCTCCCCCTCTGTCTGCTGCCGGTCCAGAGTCTCACCTGCAACAACCTCCCAGCGGATGCCCTGCCCCAAGCTGGGGACGCTGCCATCAGTCCTCCTCACTCATGACCGGCACCATCTGTCTAAATACAGCAAACAGCCAGCACAGCAGAGAGTCTGAGTAGACGTCTACTGGTTAGTTGAGTGAATGAATGCAAATGGATAAAATGTTGCACCAAACTCTGAGAGCTTTTGTAATCCGGAGAGCAAGTTAGTTTCCTTTCTCACGTCTCTGTTGAACCGGTAGGAGAAAGAGTTGTTATTTTGAACCAGATATTCCTAACAACCACGCCATGTTTTTACTCACCAAGACAGTATGCAAAACAAGCTTCCCTCCAGGGTCAGGCACGGTTCAGAGAAGCTATTTGGGCTGGAGTAGAGTTAGGCAGGAGGTAGGGAGTCTGAGATGGGGTGAAGATATTTGTGGTGGGTATGACATGGGCATTTTTTTAAAAACTTAGATAGGCATTGCATTCTTATGGTTTAAATATTTTTTAAAAAATTAAAAGGTCTGCAGTGAAAAGTCTCACCATCCCTGTATTCTATCCACCTGTTTTCTACCATCCAGGTAACTACTGTTATCTTCTTGTGAATTCCTAGAGTTTCTGAGAATATATATTATCACCCACCACCACCTTTTTAGGCAAAAAGTAGCACACTATATATACTGTTCTGTACATTCTTTTTTATAGTCACATGGTATTCTCTTGTATGGCTCTGCTATGACTAACCAGTCCTCTATTGATGAATATTTGTGTTGCTTCCAATCTTTTGTTATTACAAATGGTGCTGCAGTGAATAAGCTTGTACAGAATTCGTCGTGCATCTGTGCAAGTGTATCTGCAGGATAAATTCACAGAAGTGTGATTGCTGTGTCCTTTTTCGATTTGCTTTTAGTGGGCACCAAAATATCCTGGGTCAAGACACCTACGTCAAAACAGCCACATCAATGTTGATGCAAGATAAGAAAACCACTTTAGTGGCATTGACTAGTGCTGGCAAAGAGGTTGGCCAACTTTCAGCCTCTTCCAATCCCTTTCTTAAATGTTGTGGACATTTATTATTTTTTGGCTACTCAGAATCAAAACTTTTAAAAATGGCCTGGATACCAAACTTTACATAATGCATCTCCTGTTTACATTTCCCAGAAATAGAGATGACCTTAGGCAAAAATCTACACACAGCAAATGCCTAGTGGTTCCTTTGGACAGTCAGAGACTTGGCAGGAGTGAGAGAGGAGAAACGGTAAAAAAGAAGGCTGTTTGGAGGAAAACTACATGGATAAATACTTCAGACTTAAGCCCGGAGGATGAGACCATTTGTGCCCACATGCACACATGCTCACCAACAGGTGTCACATCAGTGTGGAAGTGTTCTTTAATAACCAGGTTGTTCTGTGTATGCTATAAAAATCGAGGCAAGGCATATAAAAGAAATCTTCAATAAATGGAGGGACGAGTGTTGTTATTAAATAAAAAGATTCAATATTGTGACCAACGACCCAGCCCAGCCTCACTGCTGAACACCAGATCCATATATCCAACTGCTTACTCGACAGCTTCATTTGAATGTCTCCAACTTACCATGTCCAGAACTGAACCACTCGTATGCCCCTCAAAAATCTGCCCTACCTGTGGTCTCCCCCATTACAGTTGAAGGCCAATCCATTCTTCCAATTGCTCAGGCCAGAAAACTTGGAGTCATCTTTTGACTCTTCTTTTTCTTATATATCCCACATCTAGTCCATGAGAAATCATGTTGGCTGTAGTTTCAAGATTACACAGAGTCGCAGCATTTCTCACCATCTCTACTGCTACCAGCCTGGTCCCAGCCACCATCTTCTCTCAGCTAGACTACTGGGTGAGCCTCCTACCTGGTCTCCCTGATCAAAACCCATTTCACTCATGACGTCGTCCCCATCACCTTTCTAATCTCATCATTACCTACTGTCTCCCTCACCCACTCTTGTCTAGGCCCTGGGGACTTTTGTACTGGCTGTCACCTCTGCCTGAAACGTCCTACCCATCGATGTCCCAAAGGCTCACTCCCTCACCTCCTTTAAATCCCTGCTCAGTTGTCACCTTTTCAAAGTCGCCTGTCCCAACCGTCCTTCCAAATGAGGACTCTGCCCCTCCCTGCCCCAACTCCCTCTCCTCCTGTCCCTGTGCTGTTTTCCCACAGCCCTCTCATCTTCTCACATATGAGCTGTAGAGTTGACTCGGTTGTCACCGTTACCCTCTGCCTCCCTTGCTGGAGTGTAAGCTCCTCCAGGCAGCCGTCGCCAGTTCTGTTCACAGCTCTGTCCCACACACCCTAACCATGTCCGGCATGTAGCAGACACTTAGAAAATATTTGTAGAACAAATGAAGGAATTTTTTCCCTGTAAATTTCTTTTCTATATAATTATCATGTACCATTTTAATAATTAAAACATTTGGGCAAATGTATGATGAGATATTTTTCTCACCAATCCACTCTTTTCAATGACTGATTAATCCAACAGGGATTCTTTCCTTGAACTTGAATAGAATTAAACCCACGAATTTCCTAACTTGACGTTACCACCCTAAAGCTTATCTGCAGCGCCAGATCTACCAGCTAGCCTGACACCAAAAGCTGTTTAGCTGATCTTTTCTCAGCCGGTGGTAACTTCCCTCCAGCACTAGCCCCAAATCTTCTCTTCACTCTGTGAAACTGCTGCAGCAGTGACACGGGCAGCCTTTCCAATCTCCGGAACAAGGTAGCTGTGTGGCCCCTCGAAACACTTTGTCTTCCTTTGTGACAAATTGTCACTTACATACCAGGAGCTCTCACGCTGTCCTCCACCACCAGGCTCCCTGCCAGCCAGCCTTCCCTCTTCTGCAGACAGCGCCTGCACTATTAGCTAATTTCTAGCAATACCATTTGGGCATTTAGCTCTTCTCCCCACTTTCATCACCAACACGTCCAGCAGAGGCTCAGTCCACCAGCAGAACTGCCCTGGATTCACCCTGTTTTCAGTGACGGACCAAGTTCTCCAGAGTAATTGCCTGCAGCTAAAAACCCGCAGACAGTGGCTGAGGTGGAGGAACTTTCCCACGCCCGTGACCTCCATCGGCCACCGAAGCAAGCACACGATCTCAGTAGTACACAGTGTGCTTGCCGGTGACCGGCAGGGCAGTACAGTGGTCAAGCGCACGGATTTTGGAGAAAGACTACGTTGACCTGAGTCCTTTCATCACCGCTCATCTATGACCTTGGGCCAGTCACAGTGTTTCACATGGAAACCAGAAAAGTGGGGTTACTAAATGAACATCTGCCATTGCGTTGTTTTGAGGATTAAATGAATCAAGCCCAGCAGAAAATGTTCCCAATAAATGACAGTTGAAATTATTACACAAGCTCTGCTGCAGAGCAAGCTCCCCACTGCCCACTCTGAACCAGCCCCCCTCGTTTAGAAAGTTTGGGAGAGCCCCTGGTTTAGACAGGGTTGGCCAAGCATGTCCTGGTTTTCCACAGTCACCACTCTCCAGCTCTTAAAGGAGATGTCTGTTTGCCCGCATTGTGAGAGCACCTGCACAGAGACACCCTCGACCCGACACCTGCGCACAGTAGGCATTCGGCAGGGAACCAAACAACCAGAAGCTCACAGGCCGTGTTGCCGCTGAAGGAAGACCTGTGAGGCATGGTAAAGTTAGCATTTTCTGATGGAGTCTAGTACTGAGTAGAAATCAGCCATCCTAGAGTCTAGGTTTCCATGACCACCTCAAACCCTCATTCCTGCAACCCCAGATTCCGTTGTTCTTCACTGTTGCTGCTTGATAAGACTCACCAATCAAAGTAGCAAATGCAATTAAGACTCGAGGCATCTCCCACTTTCCATTTTAGTCAGAGATATTAATGCCAAGCAACTTCTTGAAAAGTCAGAGTTTCCAAAACTCTGTGCCCAAATTTCAGACCAAGAGCTGGGAATTGATGGAAATCCCATGTAAACCTAACCCCACACAACCTACTCAGGTTTCTAACATTTAACCCAAGTGATCTCATTTAGATGGAAAGAAAATTTTATTTATTGCAGAACTGAATTATGTCCTAAATGGATTAAAGGAGAATTTGTTCTATTTGCCATTTAGTCCGGGTCATGAGAGGCCTCCTCGCCCTCCAAGAACACATCTCAAGAAGAGAAAGCCGACTCTGAGGCTGATGTTCTGAGTCTTCTGCCGAAATCCAAGTGACTGAGAGAGGACCTGCAGACATAGAGAGGCCATTCTCCTTAGGAAAGTCACTCTGCGGGTGGCCAGTTAAACACCTTTGTTCAGATGCCGTCGGGCGTGGAAGATGTCCTGTGTTGTGAGGAGATTTAGAGCACCTGTGCTGCTGGGGGGTGGGTTTCTTCCATCGGTGTGGGCCTGGGGTGGTATCTGGGCATTCCTGCCAACAACCCTGGGACTCAAAGAAAGAGTCGAGGGAGTGAAGAACAGCAGTCTGAAACTCAGACCGTTATCCCACTACCAATTGTGTGATGAAGCTGTCCGCTCCTGGGCCTCAGTTTATCTTCTGTGTAGTGAGGGGCTTGAGCTGCAGGATCTCCAAGGTCCACAACTCCTGCCACAGGAAATGGAAGACTCTCTTTCACAAAGGATCTTTGTTGTGGAATTCATTGCCCCTGCCCCTCCAGACCCCACACAAGCACAAGCTTTAAAAATTAGCATGTTATTGACTTTGACATGTGCTGTCCTGGGTGCCTCTGTTTTATGTGTTTGAATTAAGTGTTACTGTTTGCCGCTGTGTCCCGAGGCCATGTGTTGGGCCTGGGTGAGCTCTCATAAGTCAGACCTGGAGTTCTGTGTTGGGGACCCATCGACTCTGCGCACGATGTTGCTGTGATTTTTTCCCTTCCATCAACAGAGCAGCTCCGATGTTCTCTTTAGAGCTGAGGGCTTCTTTCCAGTTATCCCCCACCTTGTTGAAAATGCACAGAGCCCTTCCCCAAAACTCACCCTCCTCTGATACCAAATGAGCCTTTTGTTTTGTTTCCATGTCATTACTATCATTAGATGCCACCATCTCCCTCAGAGCCACCTCCACGTGGGAACTGTGAGCCCGTCTTACTCTGTGGCGTGAAGCCCAGGCCCAGGACGTGTGTCTGTCTGCTCCTCTCTCTGCCCCACTTGGCTCCTCCTTTGTTCCCGACACGCCGCGCTGCAGGCTGGGATGCTGATGTTGTCAGGAACGTCGTCCTCACCACCCTCTCTACATCCCGCATGTCTGCCTGCACTAAGTTGGTGCTCAATGGATGTTGGTTGAATTTAACTGAGGAGAGAGAGTGAGGAATTTGCATTTCTCTCGAGGAGAATCATCCTGGAGCAGCTGAGCTTAAGCCCAGAGCCTGAACCCTGACCAGGACAGGCAAGACCGTGGCTAGAGGGCAAACAGGCTGTGGGGGGTTTTAGAGGATCGTTGTGTGTGTTAAATCCAAACGATGTGAATGGTCTCAAAAAAATATATGGTGAATTCCTAGAATACTTGGGTGGGGTGTGGGCAGGGAATGGAGGGTGGGAGAGTCTTTTGCTCATGCTTAAAAAAAAAATTCGTGAATAAATATCTACGTGGAAATTAGAGCCAGAGCCAAATGCAAGCATCCCCTTGGACTCCCCTGTCTCCCTCAACCCAAGTCCAGCCTCCTCCACGAAGCAGGGCTCTCCCCAACAGCAGCATTCTCATTTTCCCAAATTGCTAAAGCTCCAGGTTTCTGCTTGGTTATACTTGATTTATTTGACAAATATTTATAGAGCTCTGTGCACCAGGCACCTTCTAAGCCCTGCACGCGTATTAACTCATTTCATCCTCGCAACAATCCCATAGGTCAGTATTATTATTATTACAAATCTCCCACGTACTGACGAGGAAACTGAGGCACAGCAGAGCTAACTACCGTGGCCACACGGCCGGCGGGTGCCAGTGTCAGGGGGTAACCCCAGCAGTTAAGCCCCAGAGGCCATTTCCAACCACCATCCTAAGCGGCCTCCAGCTTTGCCAGGATTCATGGTCAGTGGTCCGTGTCAGCCTGGACTCCCCAGTGGTCCTGCGAGCTACCTGATGGGGGGACCACGACTCCTACAGCTTTTATCACATCCTCCCGCCATGTTCACTCACTAAATGTTTATTAAGCACCTCCTCTGCATCTGGAATGTTCTGGGTTCTAGGAGTACAGCAATGAGCCAGGCTGTCAGGATCCTACCTCACAGAGCTTCCGTTCTCATGAGGGGACACACAGTGCCCAGGTGAACAAACCAACTACCCAATGGTGAAGACCATTAGAGGTCGTCACAAGGGCGATGAAGGGGGTGGACGAGAGTAATGGGCTAAGGAAGACCTGAGGCAGAGGAGCCTCCTTAGGTCAGTGGTGAGAAAGGGGTTCAGAGGAAGTCACGTCTGCGCTGAGTCCTGAGGAAAAACAGCCAGCCCCGTGAGGATTTGAGGGAGGAGAGCTCCAGTCAAAGGGTCAGCAGGTGCAGAGGCCCAGAGGCAGGAATGGGCTTGGCGAATTCGGGAAAGAGAAAGGTGCCTGCAGAGTAACCAGCAGGGGAGAGGCAGGGGCAGAGCCCAGACGGTGGGGGTCTCAGAATCTGGTTTCCTTTGCCGTGTTGTGAGAAGCCCTGGGTCTTGGCACACTGCGAGTCCCCAGGACACGTGAAAGGCCTCCCACACCTCTCGCCCTGTCTCTCAGCACCCGGGCTACCTGGCACCACAGAGCACCGCCTCAGGGCCCCCAGTTATCCCCCCGTGGTGGTTTCAGTGGGCACCATGGACAACCACGCAGACCTGGAGGCAGATTTCCTGGGTTTCAGTCCCTGCTCTCCGATTCACTAGATGAAGGACTTTGGGCAAATTATTGAACCTAAGCTTCAGTTTTCTGGCCTGAAAAATGGGATCCCAAAGTACATATTCCAGAAGATTCCTGTGAGGATGAAACGAGATGACGAGTGTCACGTGCTCGGCATGGGGCTGGGCCGCAGGACGCCAGCACGTGAGGCAGTTTTACATTGTGGTGGTGACTTGTGTTGATCCTGGCAGGAGATCAGCCCTAGACTGTGAACACTCCCAGTAGAAAGTGCTAGAATCTCTGGCATCAGCTCTGTTGGTTTCTGGGCTGACAGCAGCAGATCAGTGAAAGGGGTCTGAGAAGAAAAAAATAGTATATACAATCCAAACCTCTCCTGTTTCTCAAATAGCATGATCTCTACTATTCTTTTTTCATGCAACATACTGGAGAATTCTAATCTTACTTATTCAAAATCCCTCTCCAAGCCCAATTCTGTTTGCTGTGAGGGTCTGTGCCGAGACAACCTCAGAGGCAGTGTGTCTTCCGAGGGAGAACAGCTTGCTGAAAATGCACCAGGACAGGAAACCAGATCCGCAGCCAGCCAGACAGAGAGAAGGGCATTTAACCCAGGAGGCCGAGGCCGGGATATCTGTTCAGATTTCCCGAGAAACAGTTGCATCAATAAAGCCAAGACCAGGGCTCCGCCAGGATCTCTCTGCTCCCGTGTCCAAGGGTGCGTTAAGGGCCCAGCCCTGGCGCCACCTCCTGGCAGCCTCCAACACTGAAACAGATGCTTCACGCCCTGGGAACCCTCCCCGCCCAGACAGAAATCACATTCAGGGGAAAACTGGTAATTTCATAGTCACTTCAGTGTTTTCAACCTCCTGTCAGACACTTGGATTGGGAAAAGCAGATACCAACAGTCTCAGCCACTTACAGTCCCCACGAGGGACTGTGCCACCACTCCCTTTGTTTCTGCAAGAGCTCACCCCGCAGAGGTACCTAGAGGTCAGTGGGCAGGTGCTCAGCCCCACTTACAGGAGCATATCCTCTGCCCAGTTCACATCCTCGAATCCTCCCACTTCCTGCAGACGCTCAACAGGGAGAAACCGCGCCTGGAATCTGCCTTCATCGAGGTGGGCTCCCAGCTCCTGCAGAACTGCAGGTCTAAGTTCATCTAGGACCCAGGATCTTGTGGGAAGGATCATTTTGGGGTCTGCCCTCCTTGGGAGAGAAAAGATGGCAACCTTTGTCCTCATGGCCACTGCCATTTTCCGAGGCTCTGGTGAGAGCAGGAGGCTCCCCGGCCAGGTAGCTTGACAGTTTGTATTCAGCTCTGCACTCACCTTAGAGCCTGGGAACGTGCATCAGCAGGCACAGAGCCTGCAGTGGTTAGGAAACAGTAACCTGCAGGGGTGCTGACTGAGGAGTGAGCCAGTGTCCCATAGAATGCTGGCTCATCCTCCGGGGGGACAAGCAGGACCGTTTGAAGACAGCAAAGTCACAGACTGGGCTGGGTCCTCTCTCCGCTACTGGAGGATGTCTATTTCTTATTTTAAATGCATGAGCCCTTGCTGCTGGCCACCTGATGTGATAAGCACTTCTCCTACAGCTCCTCACTTCCTCTCAACAACAACTCAGCAATTGGTACCATTTTTGTTTCCACGTAACAGATAAGAAAAGCTGAGAGCTTAAATAACCTGCCCAAGTTCTTAGAGCAGGTAAATGGTAGAGGCCGCATTCGAACAATCATTCTGCTTCCTTTTGACCACTGCAATAAAGTACCTCTCAGAGACCCAGGACTTAGGATTTTCTCAGGCACTGCTGAAAACAGAGCTATTCCCTATGTTTGCGGGATGAATGCAATGGGATAATTCTCCACAGAGGAAGAAGGTGCTCTCTCTCCAAAGCGCTGGGAATGTGTGTGGGGGATGAGGAGGTACATTGCATCAGGCACCACCTACGCCTTCTCTCCTTGAACAGCACGTACCCAGCACAGCCTTCCCCTCAGCCTTCACACCCTCGATGCGTTACTGACCTCGGTCCTCACCCCAGCCAGTTTCCGGGACCCTGACAGCAATTTTCTCACACTGTCTATAGGCCTGACGATTGATTTCTCACGGTTATTTGCAAAAGCACAGATACAAATGCCATTAACTGGTGATAAAACCAGCCAGCTGTTTCTAAAAGCCAGTGCTGGCAACGGCCCGGGGGTCTTTGGGGACCTTAGTTGGCCAGATCCTGCTAAAGCGAATATTTGTTTTTGATACTAAAATGCCAAGGGCAGCAACCTTGTCTTTTGCTCTTTCCAAAATGTGTAGAGCCACGTGGTCTGGTTGGGTCGGGAGTGGGGAGACAGTCTCTTAAGAATCATAGAAAGCTTTCAGGACTCCTGATTCCACAAACCACCCACCAGCCTCGAGATACAGATCTCATTTTTTTTTCCAGATGGTATTGTTTTTTTTAAGTAGGATTTAATAAGCATTCAGTAGCCACCTCTCGGGTGCCCGGCACTGTGGACACCACAGGAAGGTCACCACGCCTGCCTCCAAGGGGCTTATCATCTGGTTATGGAGACATGACCCCACGTGAAGCTCAAGGATGAGACGGGGGGACACCGTCAGGTGTGCAATGGAGACATGCAGACAGCAGGGCGGTCGTGCTCAGAAGAGGAAATGGTCACCTGGTGGGAGCAGTCAGGGGGGCGAGGCCCGCCAGTGCTGCCACTCACTGGCCCCTGACCTCATGCGCCTCGTGTGACCTCAGTTCTCGGATCTATAAGATGACAGGGCTCAGCCTTTCACAGGACGAGTGTGTTTGAGCGCTGACCATAGAGCAAGCACTATTTGTGGTTCTGGTGATACAGTGCTGGGCAAGACAATGACCCCCACAAGGATTTTATAGTCTGAGGGCGGGGGAAGGGAAGGCAGACAATCAACAGATGAATGGATAAATACATTTCATGGCAGGAGGTTGTGACAAGGGCTGGAAGAAAAGTAAATCAAGGTACGGGGCCAGCGAGTGGCAGGGCTGGTCAGGAAGGGTCATTAGAGGGTCTCACCCATCGAGTCACATTAGAACGCAGATGTGGATGACATGAGGGGCAACCCAACTGAAGTCCATGGGAAGAACGTTCCTGGAAGAAGGAAGAGCAAGGCCAGGCCCCGAGACGGGAGTGACGTGACATGCTTGAGGAACAGCACGGACGTCAGCGTGGCTGGGTCATCGTGGGCGTCTGGAGAGCGGTAGGAAGTGAAGAGCGGCCGGGAGCCGATTATGAAGGGCCATGGTCAGGAGTTCAGGCGGGAAGCCTAGAAGGTTAAGAATGGTCCCGGATCTCCAAACCATCTCCTTTCCTAAGGGGCGGGACTTGAGCAAGCCAGTCCTGAAGGAGTAGGATCTAGAATGGAGGAGTCCACGTGCTAAGTGCTCACATGTGAGATGCTAGGGGCTCCTTTGCAGGTAGGGAACATTTAATTAAAGGGAAAAGATATCAGGAGTGGAAGTCTGGGGACCAGGGAGAGTCGCAGGCATTTCACAAGCAAGGGGGAGATCCAGGTCCCATTGACCCTCGCTGGCAGCTGGCGCCCTGACGCTGTCCTCTCCTGTCCAGAGACTCCCAGAGTGGGGCCCTACAAGGGCTGTGCAAGGTCCCATCCCCCCAAACACCAGCCTGCCATTCACACTCACTCCTCCGTGTTGCCTTGACCATGGCAATAGGTGGGTGCCAATGTTGATGAATCCGTGCTCACTGGTCAGTGCTTCTCAAATTTCCTACCTTCCATTTCCTGTTTCCTCTTAAGGCAGAAGAAAGAAAATAAACAGCCCCAGAATGTCTGGAGGATGTCAGGGGAAACAGTCCATTGCAAGCAGGAAACGTCACTGAAGATTCATGTTTTATCTTAAAACTCATATGAATGTTCTATTCCAGATCTACTTGTAAGAACTTAACAGCAATGTTTTATATTATTCAAGGAGCAAATATGCCCCTCCAAGAAGACATGCCACGTGTATCCTGCGCTTTGCCTCACACCTGGCACAGTAGATCGTATCTGTAGGGCTGGACGAACTCACCCTGAAAAGCATAAAACTGATAACTAAGCTCAGCCCAGTTAAAACAGTCTTCTCTACAGAAGGACCCTAAGCAGTGGCTAATATTGGGATTTCAAGGACCGTGGCTCACTACTGGGGGCAAGGAATGGGGCAGAGGGCTCCTAAAGCAGATCTGGATGTCTTCTCAGATAAAATCCCTAATGCCAGTCTGATTCCACAATTGTTTATCTTATGAAAGTGTAAGCCATTTCGGCTGAGTTGTATTGTTAATACAGGTTAGAAATATTCTGCGTCTTAACCGTCTCTGAACATCAGCAGCCCTAATGTGAATAGAGTGTGCAATGTGGCGGCTCCACAGCTGTTACATAAGTCTCAGTAAACTCCTACAGTGTCACTTGCTCTTAGGAGTGATGCTTTTGCAATGAAGAAGAAAACATTCACAAAGAAACCGACACCTCTTCTGTTACCTAAATGGTAGTTTACGGCATCTTTGAGGGGCTGTATACTGTGTCTGTTTAATATTTGACAATATCTTGGCTCATTCTGTAGTGGATTTGAGATACAATGATTACTTGTATATACACAGTTGCCCACACAGATGGGAGAACATGTTTATTTGAGAAAGAAAAAGAAATTAGAAGGAAAAAAACCCCTCCATGTTACATGCATCAATACTGCAAATAATTACACAATACTATATTAACAATATTTTGAGGGACTTACTCTCAGTAACAGTCCTTCCTTCCAACTCAGAATCCACAGTTAGAGTTTCCAGGCCACCAGGAAGGGAAGGGCGCCATGCTGCATGCTGCCCGCTGAGGGTTGAGCAGGCTGCTACTGCCGCACCGTGGGCGCTGCTGAAACGGCAATGGTAGGAGCCCTGCCTGCTCCCAGCCAAAGGCAAGATGTCTCTCACTCACTTTCTCTGCAACTCCCGTTTTCAATTCTCTCACATTAGCAGCAGTTATAATAAGTATCAAACACAGGATGCTTTATGTAATTCTAGCTGCATTGTGTAGCGCAAAATGTACGGAAGATAAAATAAATATATAAACATTTCATTTTGCCATTTTACCTTATTCTCTAAATATCTAGCTTACGTTGTATTCACAGTATAGATTACTTTTTTAAATTTAGGTCTGATATGTGTTTTCTATGCTTAATAACAAATGAATACCCCAAATCCAAAGAAATTAGTGTTTTTTGCTTTTGGGTGCAAAAATACCTCAAATCTGTGATGATAATTTTTGTTCTCTCTTTTTGACTAAGCTAAGCATTGATTTTAGGTAGAATCCTCCTACCTAAAGATTTCAAGTATTCTTATAAATTAAATGGAAGTCTTTGTTTAAGACATAAATTAGTTTTTAAACTGGATATTAAAAGAATATTCTAATGATGGACTTCACAAATTGATAGAGGCAGACACAAGGGTGGGTTAGCTGGGCAGCTTTCCAGGAAACCAATCGAAGAGGAAACATCAAGGAAACTGTAAGGAAATGGGAAAAACTGAATTTATGAAACCTCTATTTCAGATAGAGTACTGTATCTAATCTGAAGGAATACTTTTGATAAGCCTTTTGGATTTGAGAGGAGGACCCCCAAGCAGAATGATAAAACTGCCTTTAAGAAGACAGTTTAAAATACCTAGCAAACCAGGAAGAGGTTACTTTCTTAACTGGATAAAGGGCCAAATTTGAATGGTTTTGTATCTGTCAATCAGAGAATGGATCAATAAATTGTGGTGTTATTTCACAATGGAACACTAAATAGCAGTCAAGATTAATTACCCGCATGAATCTACGTGGATAGTGTTTGAAAATACAATGTTTAGTGAAAAAAGCTTGTTTCAAGATGTTGAGTGCAGCAGACTATCATTCATGCAGATTTCCACAGCACACAGAGCATCGTTACACGGTGCTCACAGATTCACACAGGTATAGACACACGGACTAGATGCACAACCACGTTCAGGATGGCCCTGCCTCGAGGAGAGCAGGGCTATCCAGGCCTTCACCTTTATGTGTAATGTTACATTCCATTCAAAAAGAGAGAGAGAGAGAAGGAGAAGATATGAAGCAAATATGACCAGATATGAACATTTTTTACTGGGTATATTATCCTTTCCTTATTCCATTAAAAACTAAAATAGGTCGATCTATTTCATTGCAAGATCTTTGTTACACTGAGTACGACATGCAAGTTCAGGGCCAGAGCTAAACGAACCAGGGAGTTAGCTTCCAAATGCCTCCCTCCCTCCACAGCGTGCTCAGCCTTTCCTCTAAACACGTTCAGTTCAAACATGTCCAGAATCCTGGTTTGAGGGATGTCAGATCATTATCCTGCCCTGGGCAACCTCGTGTCTCCTCCAGCCTTTACACAGAAACAGTCTGTAAACTGAGAGCAGCCGTAACCATCAGCTTTTCCTGTCCAGAGCAGCCTTGCTGGTATCCTGAAACTCCCAGGTTAACAACTGAAAAAATTCCAATGATAAGTTTTCAGAGGTGAAATAAAGAATAAAATAGCAGGGCAAATGTTTTCAACTAACCCATGCACTACACACACACACACACACACACAAATATATTCATACATAATCCTCCTATGGTAGTAAAAAAGATACCATGAAAATTTGGAGGAAAAAAAAACTTGTGACTTTATCTTCCTTAGGCATGTAACCACTGTCTGAAATTCATTAAATTCCTAAACTCTCACTCTGATGCAATGTCTGGTCATAGAAAAAAAAAAAAACAAGGAAAAATCATCAGAAACCCTAAGAGTAGCAAGAGAATGGAGCACAATGGGATCCCCACTGATTTTTGTTTTTATTTGAATTATCATTTTAGCAAATAGGAAAATTCCTAATTTGCGCTCCTGTTCTAACTCAATAGAGATGCAACAAAAGCAGTTTTAGGGGCTCTCTCACTCCCAAACACGGAGATTCATTAGGAACAGGAACTTGGCAGATGCTGATAGAGGAAATTTTAATTTAATTCACTACCGTAAATTGCAAAAATGTGTTCGTGCATTAGAAGCTCCCTGGAGGGAATATTTCTTCAGAAATAAAAAGAAAATGTGATTTGGGAGAAATATATTTTAGGTTATTATTTCTCTGTGTAAAGAAGCTAAAGCTTGGCCCTAGATAAATTTTGTCATCTAGACTGCGGTCTGGAGAGAAAAGAGACATGATCTACACGTTCCCCTTGCTTTCACAATAGAACCACTCACAGTTGTGATGAGAACCATCCCAAATTATAAGGCATAAAAACTGGCATTGCCTCACATGTTATTAGTCTATTTGCAGATGGCACCACAATTTACAACCCGACCCTATTGCAGGAAGTGCTGATTCCACAAATACTCTGCTTGTGAGCAAGAATAGAGCACTTAGAAATCACAGCAGCACCATATTCTGTTTAAGCTTTACAAAATTTGCAGGAAAGCAGTTCTTGAAAGGAAAGAAAGGAAATAACTCTATCCTCTTCAACCCATTGCAAATCTTTTGGATCAAATGTGGATATAAACAATAAACATCTTTGTTGCTTTAATCACAACAATTACACATAATTATGTCATAGAGTGGGAACTTAAAAGGACTTAATATGTTGAACAACTAGCAATACATAGCCAGCAAAACTTTAGTTAATTAAGATTCTTCTAGCATAAAATAAAAAATATTGACTATGGAGCTGCCAAGTCCAAAAATATTCAATCTTACTGACAACAGCAAAAAAGCTATTGGCAGGTATTAGGAGATTCATTTCAAATAAAGAAAGATTGAGAATTCCAAGTCTTAGGGGTTTTTTTCTGACATCTGACATTTATGAGTTGCTCTAAGTCTACAGGTTTAATGTGAAAGCCAAAGTAACCAGTCAACTCCTAATATTTGTATCTGATATTTGGACCTATGGAAATCCAAATCACCCTCACGACACTGTCATCTGTGACTCAACAAACAGCTACTGAGGACCTGCTGTTTGAACAGTTTTTCTGTGGAAAAAATACATCTGGATAAATCTTAACCACAATTTCATCACCTCCTCCAGGAAGACTTTCCAGCTGTACTCTTCCATTTTATCTGATTTTTTTAAAGTTTATGATATCATTATTAAATAATACATGCTCATCACAAGAAACTTGGAAAATACAGAGGAATAGAATAAGGGGAGAAAGCCATCCATAGTCCCACCAGGCAGAAGTAATTATTTAAGTCTTTATGGATTCCCTCACAATATTTTGTTGAGAAGTTTTATGTAATTTTAATCATGTAATATATCCAAGATTGTACAAGTTGACTTTATAAGGTAATATACAACATCATAAAGAAACTAGACCTAGCAAAACTCTTTACCCAACAACAGCTAACATACAATCTTCTCAAGTGCACCTGGAACATTCTCCAGAATAGAATATATGTTAAGCCATAAAATGAGCCTCAATAATTTTACAAGATTGAAAATAGACAGGATATGTTCTCCCCCATAATGGAATGAAATTAGAAGTCAATGACAGAAGGAAATGTGGGGAATTCACAAGTGTGGAAAAGAAACAGCACACTCTTAAATAACCAATAGGTCATAGAAGAAATTACCACAAAGGAAATTATAAGATGAGTGAAAATAAAAACATAGCATACCAAAACTTCTGGGATGGAGCTAAAGCAGTGCTTAGAGGGATATCTATAGCAGCAAATGCCTATGTTAAACATTTTTTAAAAATGTTGAATCAATAGCCTAACCTTTCATCTTAAGAAACTAAAAAAAAAGAGCAAACTAAACTTAAAGCAAGAAGAAGGAAATACTATTAGAGCAGAAATCAATGAAATAGAAAATAGAAAGACAATAAAGAAAATCAACAAAACCAAAAGTTGCTTCTTTGAAAAAATCAACAAAATTGGTAAACATTTATATAGACTGACCAAGAAAAAAGAAGAGAGAAGCTCAGATTACTAAAATCAGGAATGAAACAGGGGACATAAATACTGATCTTGCAAAAATGAAATGATTATAAAGAAACAGAATGAGCAATGTATGAAACAAATCACATAACCTAGATGAAATGGGCAAATTCCTCGAAAGACACAAACTACTGAAATTGACTGAAGAAGGAATAGACCTCTTTACATAGTAAAGAAATTGAATTAGTAATCAAAAAACTACCCACAAAGTAAAGCCCAGGACCAGATGGCTTCGATAGTGAATTCTATCAAATGTTTAAAGAAGAACTAGCATCAATTTTTCACAAACTCTTCCAAAACTTTGCAAAGGAAAGAATGCTTCCCAACTCATTTTATGAGGCCAGTCTTACCCTGATACCAAAACTAGACAAAGATATCACAAGAAAAGAAAACTAAAGATCAATATCTCTTATGAATATAGATGCAAAAATCTTCAACAAAATACTAATAAACTGAATCCAGCAACAGATGAAAAGATTATACACCAAGACCAAGTGGGATTTATCCCAAGAGTGGAAAGTTGGCTTAATATCTGATAATCAAGCAATGTAATACACCATGTGAAAAGAATAAAGGATAAAAACCACATGATTATCTCAATAGATGCAGAAAAAACATTTGACAGTGGAGGTGATGGATTTGTTTATGGCATAGATTGTGGTGATGGTTTCATGGGTGTATAGTTATCTCCAAATTCATCAAGTTGTGTACATTAAATACATACAGATTTTTGTATGTCAATCATACCTCAATGGAGTGAGGTTTTTTTCTTATTTTGATATTTTTGTTGTACATTATTGTTTGTCAGTCACCATATAAATGCATCCCTTCACCCTTTGTGCCTACCCCCCACCCCCCTTGCCCCCGGTAACCACCAAACAGTAATAGAGTGGTGTTTTTTAAAAAATTTTCACAAAAATCCAATACTGTTTCATGATTTAAAAAAAAAAAACTCAACAAACTAGGAATAGAAGGGGACTTCCTCAACCTGATAAAGGGCATCCAAAAAAAACCCTCGTTAACATCAGTCTTAATAGTAAAGGACTGAATGCTTTCCCCCTACAATTAAGAACAAGAGAGATGGCCACTCTCAGCACTACTATTCAATGTTGTACTGGCTGCAAATATGCCCTGGCAAAAGAAATAAGCATCATCAGGATTGTAAAGGAAGAAGTGAAACTACCTCTATTCAGACATGACATGATCTCATATACAGAAAATCCTAAGGAATGCCAAAAAATAAAAAATATTAGAACCAGTTAAAGCATTCAGCAAGGTGAAGAATACAAGATCAATATACAAAAACCAGTTATATTTCTATACTCTAGCAATGAACAATCTGAAAATAAAATTAAGAAAACAATTCTATTCACAAAAGCATCAAAAAGAATACAATACTTTGGAATAAATTTATCAAAAAAGTACAAGACTTTTACACTGAAAACTACAAAAAAAGTATTGAAGTAAATTTAAGAAAACCTAAATAAATAGAAAGACATCCCATGTTCATGGATTGGAAGACTTAATATTATTAAGATGGCAATATTCCCCAAACTGATCTACAGATTCAATGCAATCTCTAACAAAATCTTCCAGTTTTCTTTGCAAAAATTGACAAGCTGATCCTAAAATTCATATGAAGATGCAAAGGACCCAGAATAATCAAATAACCTTGAAAAAGAATAAGAAATTTGGAAGACTTACACTTCCCAATTACGAAATTTACTGGCTAAGCTAGAGTAATCAAGACAGTGTGGTACTGGCATAAGGATAGACATATAGATCAATGGGATGTAATTGAGTTCAGAAATAAGCCCAAGTGTGTATGTTAAACTGATTTTTGACAAAGGCACCAGAACAATTAAATAGGAAAGAATAGTCTTTTAAACATGGTTCTGGGACAACGGGATATACATAGGCAAAAAAAAAAAAGCCAAGTTTGACCCCTGCCTCACACCATATATAAAGTTAACTCAAAATGAATCATAGAACTAAATGTAAAGGCTAAAACTATAAAATTCTTAAAAGAAACATAGGAATAAATCTTCTTGACCTTGGATTAGGTAATGGTTTCTTAGAAACAACTCAAAAAGCACAACCATAAAAAAGAAAAAGTAGATAAATTAGATTGCATCAAAATTAAAAACTTCCATGCTTCAAGTGATACCATCAAGAAAGTAAAGATGGGGGCTGGCCCCATGGCATAGTGGTTGAGTTTGTGTGCTCCACTTCAATGGCCTAGGGTTCGCAGGTTCGGATCCCAGGCACTGACCTACACCATTCATCAAGCCCATCCCACATACAAAATAGAGGAAGATTGGCAGAAGATGTTAGCTCAGGGCCAAATCTTCCTCACAAAAAATAAAAAAGAAAGTAAAGACAACCCACAGAATGGGAGAAAATATTTGGAAATTGTTTATCTGCTAAGGGACTTCTGTCTAGAATATACAAAGAACTCTTACAACCCAACAGTAAAAAGACAAGTAACCCAAGTTTTTTAAATGGGCAAAGGATTTGAAAAGATATTTATTCAAAAAAGAAATACAATGGCCAAAAGAACATAAAAAATACTCAACATCATAAGTCATTAGGGAAAAGTAAATCAAAACCTTTTCATACACACTAGGATGGCTAAAATAAAAAAACAGAAAATAACAAGTGGTGACAAGAGTATGGAGAAATTAGAATCCACATGCATTCCTCGTGGTATTGTAAAATGATTCAGCTGCTTTGGAAAACGGGCAGTTTCCAAACATGTTAAACACAGAGTTGCGATATGACTCAACAATTCTACCCAAGGTATATACCAAAAAGAATTGACAACTAAGTCTACACAAAATCTTATCTATGAACGTTCATAGCAGCATTATTCAAAACAGACAAACAGTGGAAACAATTCAAATGTCAATCAACTCATGAATGGGTAAAGAAAAGTGGTATGTCCATACAATGGAATATCATTTGTCTATAACAGGAATTAAATACTGAGACAGGTGCCTGGCCACACGCCCAGTTGGGTGAGCAGTGCAGGATAGGTTGTGGAGAGACAGAAGAAAAGACCTGGAGACAGCGAACAAGACATATAGGTTTTTGGGAGTTACTTACAGGGACATCCAGTGGCTGCCAGCTGAACACCAACGTGCACCGGCAACTGTGGGTGGGGAGGGGGTTGCTTATATAGGCAGGGGACACAAAGGCTGTATGCTTGCCAAGGGGCTGTCCCTGGTACGACCAGCGTTTCCAGGAACAATAGCTCACGTGGAGGGGCTCTGTGTCCCTATAAGATGTGATGTTCTTTAAGTGAGATAAGGTAGGATCCAGGCTGGCCAGGCCAGGGATTGTTACAAATCCAGGCAGCTGGGCGTCCTGCCCAGAAGGCAGCCAGAAGGACACATGGTTGCAATGGGCTTGTGGGCTTTTGCTGAGCTAGCAAGGCCCAGGCCCTACACATAGGCTACGACATGGATAAAACTTGAGAACACCATGCTAATTGAAAGAAGCCAGACACAAAAGGTCACATATTGTATGATCATTTATACGAAGTTCCATAAGAGGCAAATCTATAGAGACAGAAGCTGCTTAGAGGTTGCCAGGGGCTGTGGGGAGGGGAGAATGGAGAATAACTGATAATGGGTATGGAGTTTCTTTTTGTTTTTCTTTCCTTATTTTTTTTTATTGCAATAACGTTGGTTTATAACATTATATAAATTTCAGGTGTGCCTCATTGTATTTCGATTTCTGTATAGATTACATCATGTTCACCACCCAAAGACTAATTACAATCCATCACCACACACATGTGCCTAATCATCCCCTTCCCCTCTGGTAACCACCAATCCAATCTCTGTCTCTGTGTGATTGTTTGTTGTTGTTTTTATCTTCTACTTATGAGTGAGAACATATAGTATTTGACTTTCTCCATCTGGCTTATTTCACTTAACATAATACCCTCGAGGTCCATCCATGTTGTCACAAATGGCTGGATTTCATTGTTTCTAATGGCTGAGTAGTATTCCATTGTGTATATATACCACACCTTCTTTAACCACTCGTCCCTTGATGGGCACCTAGGTTGCTTCCAAGTCTCGGCTATTATGAATAACGCTGCAATGAACACAGGGGTGCATGTATCTTTACACATTGGTGTTTTCATGTTCTTTAGATAAATACCCAGCAGTGGAATAGCTGGATTGTATGGTAGTTCTATTATTAAGTTTTTGAGGCATCTCCATACTGTTTTCCACAGTGGCTGCACCAGTTTGCACTCCCACCAGCAGTGTATGAGAGTTCCCTTCTCTCCACATCCTCTCCAACACTTGTTGTTTCCTCTCTTGTTAGTTATAACCATTCTGATGGGCATGAGGTGATATCTCATTGCAGTTTTGATTGCATTTCCCTGATAGTTAATGATGTTGAACATTTTTCACATGCCTGTTGGCCATCTGTATATCTTCTTTGGAGAAATGTCTGTTCAGATCTTTTGCCCATTTTTTAATTGGGTTGTTAGTTTTTTTGTTGTTGAGGTATATGAGTTCTTTATATATTTTGGATATTTACCCCTTTTCAGATATATGCTTTGCAAATATCTTCTCCCAATTGTTAGATTGTCTTTTCATTTTCTTGATGGTTTCCTGTGCTGTGAAGAAGCTTTTCAGTTTGATGTTGCCCCATTTGTTTATTTTTTTTTCTATCGTTTCCCTTGCCTAGTCAGACATGGTAATTGAAAATACGTTGCTAACACCAACGTCAAAGAGCATACTGCCTATGTTTTTTTCTAGAGGTTTCATGGTTTCAGGTCTTACATTCAAGTCTGTAATCCATTTTGAGTTAATTTTTTTGTATGCTGTAAGATAATGGTCTACTTTCATTCTTTCACATATGGCTGTCCAGTTTTCCCAACACCATTTATTGAAGAGACTTTCCTTTCTCCATTGTATGTTCTTGGCTCCTTTGTCAAAAATTAGCTGTCCATAGATGTGTGGGTTTATTTCTGGCCTCTCGATTCTGTTCCATTGATCTGTGTGTCTGGTTTTGTACTAGTACCATGATGTTTTCGTAACTATAGCTTTGTAGTATATTTTGAAATCAGGGAGTGTGATACCTCCAGCTTTGTTCTTTTTTCTCAAGATTCCTTTGGCTATTTGGGGTCTTTTGTTGTTCCATATAAATTTTAGGATTCTTTGTTCTATTTCTCTGAAAAATGTTGTTGGGACTTTGATAGGGATTGCATTGAATCTGCAGATTGCTTTAGGAAGTATGGACATTTTAAATATGTTAATTCTTCCAATCCAAGAGCATGGACTATCTCTCCATTGTTTTCTGTCTTCTTCGATTTCTTTCAATGACGTTTTACAGTTTTCAGTGTTCAGATCTTTCACCTCTTTGGCTAAGTTTATTCCTACGTATTTTATTCTTTTTATTGCAATTATAAATGGGATTGTATTCTTGATTTCTCTTTCTGCTACTTCATTGTTAGTGTATAGAAATGCAACTGATTTTTTTATGTTGATTTTGTATCCTGCAACTTTACCGTATTCTTTTATTATTTCTAAAAGTTTTTTGGTGGATTCTTTAGAATTGTCTATATACAAAATCATGTCAGCTGCAAATAGGAACAGTTTCACTTCTTCCTTTCCAATTTGGATCCCTTTTATTTTTTTTTCTTGCCTGATTGCTCTGGCTAGGACTTTCAATACTATGTGAAATAGGAGTGGTGAAAGTGGGCATCCTTCTCTGGTTCCTGTTCTTAGAAGGATAGGTTTCAGTTTTTCACCATTGAGAATGATATTGGCTGTGGGTTTGTCGTATATGGCCATTATTATGTTGAGGTACTTTCCTCTATACCCATTTTATTCAGAGTTTTTATCGTAAATGGATGCTGTATCTTGTCAAATGCTGTCTCTGCATCTATTGAGATGATCATGTGGTTTTTATTCTTCATTTTATTAATGTGGTATATCACACTGATTGATTTGTGGATGTTGAACCATCCCTACTTCCCTGGAATAAATCCCACTTGATCATGGTGTATGATCTTTTTAAGGTATTGTTGTATTTGGTTTGCTAGTATTTTGTTGAGGATTTTTGCATCGATGTTCATCAGTGACATTGGCCTGCAATTTTCTTTTTTTATGTTGTCCTTGTCTGGTTTTGGTATCAGGGTAATGTTGGTTTTGCAGAATGAGTTAGGAAGCTTCCCTTCCTCTTCAATTTTTTGTAAGAGTTTGAGAAAGATAGGCATTAAGTCTTCTTTGAATGTTTGGTAGAATTCATCAGCGAAGCCCTCTGGTCCTGGACTTTTATTTTGGGGAAAGTTTTTGATTACTGTTTCGACCTCCTTACTGGTGATGATATATTCAAATTCTCTATTTGATTGATCTATTCAACTTCTCTATTTCTTTTTTCTTTTTTTTTTTTTATAATTTTATTTATTTATTTTTCCCCACCAGATAGTTGCATGTCACAGCTGCACATCCCTCCAGTTGCTGTATGTGGGATGCGGCCTCAGTATGGCCGGACAAGCGGTGTGTCAGTGCGCGCCCGGGACCCGAACCCGGGCCGCCGGCAGCGGAGCGCGCGCACTTAACTGCTAAGCCACGGGGCCAGCCCCTCAACTTCTCTATTTCTTCTTAATTCAGTTTTGGAAGGTTGTACTATTCTAAGAATTTATCTACTGCTTCTAGATTATCCAATTTGTTGGCATATAGCTTTTCATAGTATTCTCTTATAATCTTTTGTATTTCTGAGGTATCCTTTGTAATTTTTCTCTTTCATTTCTGATTTTATTTATTTGAGCCTTCTCTCTTTTTTCTGGGTGAGTCTAGCTAAAGGTTTGTCAATTTTGTTTATCTTGTCAAAGAACCAGCTCTTGGTTTCATTGATTTTTTTCTATTGTTTTTTCAGTCTTTATTTCATTTATTTCTGCTGTGATTTTTATTATTTTCCTCCTTCTACTGATTTTTCTTCTTGAAAATCAGTAGATTTTGTTTCTTCTTCTTTTTCCAGTTCCTTCAGGTACATTGTTAGATTGTTTATTTGCGATTTTCCTTGTTTGTTGAGGTAGGCCTCTATTGCTATAAACTTCCGTCTTAGAACACTCTTGCTGTATCCCATAAATTCTGGCATGTCGTATTTTCATTTTCATTTGTCTCCAGGTATTTTTTTATTTCTTCTTTGATTTCTTCATTGACCCAGCTGTTGTTCAGTAGCTTTTTGTTTAATCTCCACATATTTGTGGATTTTCTGATTTTCTTCCTATAGTTGATTTCTAGTTTCATACTCTTGCAGTCAGAAAAGATGTTTGGTATTATTTCAATCTTCTTAAATTTATTGAGACTTGTTTTGTGGCCTAATATGTGATCCATCCTGGAGAATGTTCCATGTGCATTTGAAAAGAATGTATATTCTTTGGTTTTTGGATGGAATGTTCTATATATATCTACTAAGTCCATCTGGTCTAGTGTGTCATTTAAGGCCAATGTTTCCTTATTGATCTTCTGTTTGGATGACCTATCCATTGGTGTAAGTGAAAGGTTAAAGTGCCCTACTATTATAGTGCTGCTGTCTATTTCTTTTTTTATGTCTGTGAACAATTGCTTTATATATTTAGGTGCTCCTACATTGAGCGCATAGATATTTACAAGTGTTGTATCCTCTCGTTGGATTGTTCCCTTGATCATTATGTAGTGCCCTTCTTTGTCTCTTGTTACAGTTTTTGTTTTAAAGTCTACTTTTCTGACACAAGTATTGCTACCCCAGCTTTCTTTTCATTGCCATTTGCATGGAGTATCTTTTTCCATCCCTTCCCTTTCAGTTTATGACTGTCTTTAGGCCTAAAGTGTGTCTCTTGTATGCAGCATATATATGGGTCTTGTTTTTTTATCCAATCGCCATCCTATGCCTTTTGATTGGAGCATTGAGTCTGTTGACATTTAAAGTAGCTATTGATAAGTATGTACTTATTGCCATTTTGTTACTTTTTTTCTGGGTGTTTTAGTAGTTCTTCTCTGTTCCTTTCTTCTTCTCTTGCTCTCTTCCCTTGTGGTCTGATGGCTTTCTTTAGTACTATGTTTGGGTTCTTTTCTCTTAGTTTTCTGTGAATTTATTATAGGTTTCTGGTTTGTGATTACCATGAGGTTCCTATTTAATAACCTACATATATAGCAATCTATATTAAGTTGATGGTCTCTTTAGTTTCAGCTCTTTCTAAAAGCTCTACTCTTTTACTCCCCTCCTCCCATATTTTATGTTTTTGATATCATATCTAACAAGATATCATATCTTATTTGTGTATTTGTATCTGTTACCCTCTTATCATGGGAATAGATCATTTTTTCCTGTTTGTGGTTTTCTCATTCCCCCTTAAACAAGTTCTTTTAGCATTTCTTGTAGGACTGGTTTTGTGGTGACAAACTCCGTTAATTTTTGATTGTCTGGGAAACTCTTCATCTCTCCTTCCATTCTAAATGATAACTTTGCCAGGTGGAATATTCTTGGCTGTAGGTTTTTTTCCTTTTAGCACTTTAAGTATATCATGCCACTCTCTTCTAGCCTGTAAGGTTTCTGCTGAGATGTCAGCTGATAGCCTTATGGGGTTTCCTTTGTATGTACTTGTTGCCTTTCTCTTACAGCTTTTAGGATTCTGCCTTTATCTTTAATTCTGGACATTGTAATTATGATATGCCTTGGTGTGGACCTCTTTGGGTTTATCTTTTTTGGTGCCCTCTGTCCTTCCTGTACCTGGATGTCAGTTTCCTTCCCTAGGTTAGGAAAGTTTTCAGTTATTATTTTTTCAAATAGGTTCTCTGCCCCTTTGTCTCACTCTTCTCCTTCTGGGACGCCTATAACATGGATGTTAGTGCATTTGATGTTGTCCCAGAGGTCCCTTAGACTGTCCTCATTCTTTTTAATTCTTTTTTCTTTTAGCTGTTCAGCTTGGGTGATTTCCTCTAGTATTTCATCCAGCTCACTGATCCATTCTTTTGTATTATCTCTTCTGGTTTTGAGTCCCTTTGTGAATTTTTCATTTCCAGTATTGTATTCTTCATTTCTGATTGGTTCTTTTTTATATTTTCCAATTCTTTTTTGACATTCTCACTGAGTTCATCCATTCTTCTCCCAAGATCAGTGAGCTTCCTTATGACTCTTTGTTTGACCTCTTTGTCAGGTAGATTACTCATTTCTGTTTCATTTAGTTCTTTTTCTGAGGTTTTGTCCTGTTCCTTTACTTGGAATGTATTCCTTTACCTCCTCATTTTGCCTCTTTCTCTGTGCTTGTATCTATGTATTAGGTACGTCAGCTATGTCTCCTGATCTTGGAGAGGGGGCCTTATGTAAGAGATGCCTTATGAGGCCCAGCAGTGTGTTTTCCTCTCATCACCAGTTCCAAATGTTCCAGGAGTGACCCCTGTGTCAGCTACATGTGTCCTTCTGTTGTGGAAGTGTTGCTCTTGCTTTAGGTGCCCAGGGAGGCTGGGCTGTCCCCCTGGCCAGCTGGTTGTAATGCTCAGCTACATGTGGCTGCTACAGACCCTTCAGTCTCTTTATCGGGTGTGGGGAGCCCTAGCACAGTTGGATGCAAGGTCTAATAGCACATTCCTGTTACAGTTTTTCTGTTAAGTGTGTAGGCCCCCAGTATGGCTGGTTGCTAGGCTCAGGGGCTTACAATTGCTGTAGGCCTCTGGCGTACAAGGCTCTTGTCACTTCTCTCAGGATTGCAGCTGGGTGGGGTTGGCCCCAGGCATAGGAGCACCCAGTTGTTTCAGGCTTTGGAAGGTCGGGCCGATCCCCTATGTGGCTATTTGAGCACAAGTCTTCTGCAGCTGACAAGCCCCACCCTCCACAGGTCCACACACAGTGTCAAAACAGTCCTGCCCCATGCGCATGCCCCAACCCCCTGAAGCGGACCCCGTCGCCCCTCTGCAGAGGCCCCACACACTCCACCAATCCCCCACACACTCCACCCACTCCTCGCACATGCCCTGCCCCACAGAGGTGGACCCACTCACCTGTCTGCAGAGAATCCAGTCACCTAGCCTATGCAGGCCCAGAAAGTGCCTGAGGGCTTGCTGTTGAGTGGGGCCAGTCCCTAGGGTGGGCTGCCTGCCCTGGCTGAGCTGGATTAAATTGGTGCTCTAGTGGGTGGGGCAGACCCTGGGCTTACAGGCCAGGGGAAGAACTCCAATGGTGTCTGCCAGCATCTGTGTCAACACACCTGTACTAGGTCACAATAATGGCTGCCACTAGGGTCTCAGTCCCCGGACAGGTCTCACCTCTCACCAGGATGCACTCAGAGCCTATCAGGTGAGTCTATTTTCACCAAAGGACTGTGTACCTTTCTTTCTGGTGATTTTAGGTTGCGTTCTGAAATGGATGAATTTGTGCATGGGCCCTTTAAGAGTTGGCTTTTTTCCCTTATGTCCAACAGCTTTTCTGGGGGTGTTCCCCGTTGTTATTAGTAGCCAGCAAGGCCAGATATTGTGACACTCGTCTCGGTTGTGCTGGGTCCAAAAAATGCTTATAGCAGCAACGCTCCCCTGCTCAGGTCCCCCACTCCTCCAAGGAAGGCTGCGTACCTGAAGATGAAGTGCTGCGCCTTGCAAAGATGGCTTTTTTTTCTCTCCAGATAGGGATTTCTGCCTCTTCAACCTCAGTCAGGACTGTCACCTGTTGCAGGGGTTCCTCTTATCCAGTTTTCAGTTCTCTCAGGGATAATTGTTCCAAGAGTGGTTGTAAATCTGCTGTGTCTGTGGGAGGAGGTGAGTTCAGAGTCTGCCTACGCTGCCATCTTGACACCAACCTCAGGGTTTCTTTTTGGAGTAATGAAAATGGGCTGTAATTGTATAGTGGTGATGGCTGCACAACTCCAAATATAGTAAAAATCACCAAATTGCAGACTTTTAAAGGGTGAATTTTATGGTATGTGAATTACTAAGTTGAGAACATTTAACATGTAGTAATTTTTAAGCAGAGTTAACACTGGAACAATCACAGATCATAGACAGAAAGTGATATGCAAGGGGATTTGATATCATCTCTGTCCCTGGATCAGGTATTCATCTTTCCCAATTAAAAAAAGTCCTGAAGGGGCTGGCCCAATGGCCTAGTGGTTAAATTTACACACTCTGCTTCGGTGGCCTGGGGTTCACAGGTTCAGACCCCGCACGCAGACCTACACATCATTCATCAAGCCATGCTGTGGCGGCATCCCATATATAAACTAGAGGAGGATTGGCACAAATGTTAGCTCAGCAACAATCTTCCTCAAGCAAAAAGAGGAGGATTAGCAACAGATGTTAGCTCAGGGCCAGTCTTCCTCACCAAAAAAGAAAGAAAGTCCTGAAGCCATTCAGGATGAGTTATCTTTATTATTTACTTTATTGGATTGTTCTTTCACACTAAAAAAGCAATACATACTTTTATTACCTTTTATTACAAGCCAACAAAAAAAAATCCTAAAGGTATCAAAGAAAAATCCAATGATATTCCCCTTCCCTATGCCCCTCACTCCCATCAGCCCCTCTCCCTGACGATGGTGCATGTTAATACAGTACGTGTTACTGTCCACGTTCTTCTCGACGTTCACAGCAATGCACACAAATGAAAATACTCACACCAGTAAAAGTTTTTCTGATTTTATAAAAAAGAGGATCATTCTACACACATTTCTCTGCATCTTGCTTTGTTGCAGAGCAACATGTTACCTATGTTACCCACAGGTCAATGCATATAAATCTAACTCCTCCTTTTTTTTTTTTTTTTTTGGTGAGGAAGATTGGCCCTGAGTTAACAACTGTTGCCAATCTTCCTCTTTGTGCTTGAGGAAGACTGTAGCTGAGCTAACATCTGTGCCAATCTTCCTCTACTTTGCATGTGGGACACCACCACAGCATGGCATGACAAGTGGTGCACAGGTCTGTGCCCGGGATCCAAACTCAAGAACCCTGGGCTGCAGAAGCAGAGCACGAAAACCCAACCACCAGGCCACTAGGCCGGCCCCTAACTCCTCCTTTTTAATAGCTACATAATAGTCCAGAAATTTGGACATACCAGTTTATTCAACCACTCTCTATTGATAGCATTCACTTGTTTCCTTTTGTTCATTCAATGTATATCTTTATACATATATTTGCAGACCAACTCTTTTATTTCTGTAGGATAAACTTGTTCAATCCAAGTTTTAAAGATGCAGAAAATCATTACTTTGCTTGGCAATAAAAAAGGTCTTGATGTTGCATTACAAACATCCTGCTCTGTGGAAACGGGAAAATGTGTTTATTTCTCAGCTCTGAGTCACTGCCCTGTGAATAGATTAGGCTTTGTTTGCAAATACATAAACAAAATACAAATTACAAGTGCTCACCAAACAAGGCGTTAGATTCTGTCTGAACGAGGGGAGAAAGGATGTGTCACGACAGACACATTTCCTGGTACAGGAAAATGAGCAGCCAAGGCAGGAAGTTGCTCAGGGCAGCGCTGCTGGACCAAGCTTCACCCCGTGATGCAGAATCCCCCAACAACAAAGCATCCAGTGGGGTTCCTGGGGTCAGGGTTCGGGTTAGGTCTGGGGTTAGGCTTAGGTTAGAACCACTAGTTCTTTTGGACCACAGGTCCCCCTATTTCGGGGTCCTCTCTACTTTATGCTTCTCTTGGTCAGCTGGAGCAGTTTTTTCAAGAAGAGAATGTGGATGGTATGACCGGCGCCCCGACGTGTCTAAGAATAGCTTCCTATTGCCGTCAAACACAAAAAAACACTCAACATTTTAAATGCTTGGGTCAAGCCTTTTCTTCCTCCAAATCCTGTAGATACTGCAGTTTTAAAAGCCCTCCAGCTTATAGTGATTCTGAAGACAACCGGATTCTGGTTTCTCTGCCGGTGACCTGTGGGTGTCCATGTGCACAGAATATAAATACGGTAAACTGTAAATGCACTCTCTGTCGCTACAATGGCCAACAGCTAAACTGTCTCATCTGATATATTTTCAGCTTATCCAAAGTGATGCGACAAGGAAGGAACCCCCGTGAACTCTGCCTACAGCCATGTGACCATCATCACATCAGTGATGTGAGGCCACAGCAAATTAGCCCGAGGGGAAAATTTACAGATTTGATTGGATCCTTCTCTTGCTTTCTGGTATCCAGCGCCATCAGCAGCCATCCTGCCCCACTGCTCCAGAATGCCTCACACTCTTTATTTGGGGCATCAGCTATTCAGTGTGTCAGAGCGCCACCCCATGGTGCATCTGGGGAGGACGTAACGGTGTATCTGGTGCACACTGGGCTGTCCGGACCTGCGATGTGAAGGGAGTGCACTGCCCTCTCCCTCAACTGCCCAGCTCCCCGTCCCCACAAACTGACCATTCTCTTAGCACCTCTTGCCAACTGGAGCAAAAGTGGAATTTATGGAAAGAGTATAGGGGAACTCAGTACCTAAAAGAAGGACCAACAGGCCTGAAAAGACAGAAAGAGAGCCACTCCTGGGACTTCAGTGGCACTGCAACTATCTTCTGTCTTTCTGTTAACTCAGTTCAAGCTCCGGTTCCAGAGAGAGACCGCCCTATTCGTCTCAGGTCACAGTCCCACTTCTCGGCAGGAAAGGACAAAGTAACCTGATAGTTCCATTGTCCTGACTCAAGTGGGAAAGAGGCAGGTCCCAAAAATAGTATCAGAGTGTTTTCAGCCAAAAACATGCTCACTTTGTCCCTCCAATTTGTACATAAACTGCCTTTTCCGAGTGGATGTTTGCAGGATTTTTTTAAGCTCATGTAATTCAAAATTTTTTCTCTGGATGTGTCCAGATGTGGGTCTCTTCTGCTTTTGTCTGGAACGAGCTCCTGCGGGCTGTGCTCCCGGGTTTTACTTCATCCTTTGTTGCTGCTTCTAGTTCACATGCTGCACTGTCTCCCAGGAACACAACACCCACATGTTAGGCCTTCGCTCAGGCTCTGCTTTCTGTCCCCCTCTGCTTCTGTTTTTTTCTGCATCCTAGGAAAGCTTCTCAAGTCTGTTCTCCACGTAGCGGACCCCGATTTACATGCTCCGGTCGTCCACCCATCAGGTTATTGGCTCTTGTTTGACCCAAAAGTGTTCCGCAGCTCAGCCTGTTGTCTCTTCGTGGTGTAATGTCCCTGTTTCCCAGAGTTCAGTGTCTCACTGAAGTCTGTTGTTGTAGATTCTAAGCAATGTCCTACAATTTTCTTCTGGATCCTTTGGGCTCTTCAGAGAGAGGCGATTTCTGCGAGGTTCCAGAACGCTGTCCCCGCTCCTCTGTTCTGCTGTGTTTTAATTGGACTATGTTTTGTTTGTTTGTGCTTGCTAATTCTCAAATGGGGCAAGATGTGTCCAGACTCACTGATGGCTGACAGATGGGCATTTGCCCTTGACCCCACCCTCCATCCTCTTAGATATGAGTCACATAACCTACGTCAGTCTATAACTGAAGGATGGACCAAGGTACCCCGTGCCAAGCTTATTTCCCAGACAGTCAGCTGGAGAAACAACATGCTGTTGATGTGCCCACTCCCACAGTCCAGTTCCCTGAGGAGACTCACCATGACATAAAGTCACACTTCTCGGCAGTGCCACCTGGGACCCCGGCCTGCTTCTTAGAGAACCCCACTCTGGCCCTCTTGTGGTTATGGCCTCCCCACCGGGAGAGGAATCTGCAAGACCAAGGGGATGTGCCCAACGAGGGCCCTTCTAGACCACACTGTGTTCAGGACCCTGGAATTCTCTGCCCAACAGCCCCAAGCCTGTCCTCAGAGCCTACCCAGGCCTTGTCCACAGGCCCGTCCTTCCGGGGGTAAACCGTGCCACACGTGGGTGCCCTCCCAGGATCAGCAAATGGCCAAGGGCTGCTGCTCACGGAAGCTCTGGACAGCCCAGCAGGGGTATCCACACACATGTGCTCGAGGCTGCTTGCAGTGCAGGAGACTGTGGTGGGAAGAGAAGGGGGCTGGACTGAGGGCCAATGGACTAGGGGCCGTGTTCTCCCAATCACCAATATTTCAGCATGGTACTCCAAGGAATTGGAAAATTCTAAATTTGAACCTGGCATTCCAGATTATTTTGAAGGTATATTTGTCAGGGTAAAATGATAGAATTTATTCTCTTTTATCTTGATTTATAATTTTTAATAATTTAGACACAGGGTACACGGGCCAGCATTTCTATTCCTTGCCCCAGGTCCTGCAAATATTAGGGGTTTGCCTAATAAACAGCCTCCCCTCCACCCACACAGAAGCAGCTCCACTGAGGAGCAGGTGAGTTCCAGAGGCTCTTCATAAGTCCATCAGTAAGTAAAAAGCAACCAGGAAGGATCAAGTCTGCAGCCCCTGGATGGACTACGTTACATTGGTGTGGGAGTCAGCGCTCGGGGGCTTCAGCACGGGCCCTGCTCTTCTTACTTTACCTACACGCCATCAGGCGTCTTTTCCTAAACTTGAACTGTTGCGTCTACCTTGAAAATCCCTTTAGGCAGATGTCACCTCCTGCTCCCAGCTACCCCACTCCCTGATAACCCCCAAGAGTACTCAAGGAACTTTCAGCATCCGTGGCGTAGCAGACACAATGCCTCGGACCTCTTTTTCCATTTCTGTGCACCCCTCCAGCCCCTGTGCACTTCGGCTTCTAACAGCCCACATCTGCGACTCTTTTAGGGGACTGTCGTCAGGCTGCAAAAGCCACTTTGCCCCAACAGGCAGAGAGCTGGAAACACTTGGAAATTTACATCTCCCTGGAGTGACCCTTAGCCAATCAGTGAATTGTATCACAACAGGAAACCTAGCTCCCAGGCTGAGTCTGGACAAACTTTAAAGGTTTCCTCCACACTGTGGAGTTCCCCTGATAGATCAAACAGAAGCCGCCCTCCGTGAGACCTCATCTGAATCCCAGCTCCCCTTCCCTGGCCTGCTTCCGCCACTGCCCTGCCAGTTTCTCTTGGGAACCTCAGGGTCTGCACCCGGGAAGCGTAACCTAAGACACATGGTTTCCAGCCTCCCCTCCGCAGATTCTAATGAGCCTTGGGCCTTTAGAACCACCCAAGGCCAGCAGAGTTTGCAGCAATATTTTCAGCAGCACTTCCACCATATTTAATGTGTAATTTCTCAAACCAATTCCTAGCCCTATCTGAAGATCGCAATAGAACAACAGGCATCCGAGGTTGATGCTGATCCTGCGGCTGCTGTTAGGGGACATTAATGATTTTTTTTCTTTTTCTTGGGAAACACGTGGGATTTAAAAATTGTGATTTTTATTTATTGCTCCTGAGTGCCTATTTTTCAGGAAATAAATTATACAAAAATTCTACAAAAGAAGAGACCATTGATGACTGATTTAACGAATATATTTTTTGAATAAAGAAGGAATGCACTGCCCATTAAATCTGCCTCAAATGAGGTATTGGAGTTACATCTGGATGCCCCAAACGCCGCTGAGGCTTATTATTCCTTCCCAGGGAGGTATTAAAAGAGCTCAGAGACGGGCCGGCCCCGTGGCTTAGCGGTTAAGTGCGCGCGCTCCGCTGCTGGCGGCCCGAGTGTGGATCCCGGGCGTGCACCGAGGCACCGCTTGTCAGGCCATGCTGTGGCGGCGTCCCATATAAAGTGGAGGAAGATCCGCACAGGTGTTAGCCCAGGGCCAGTCTTCCTCAGCAAAAAGAGAAGGATTGGCGTGGATGTTAGCTCAGGGCTGAGCTTCCTCACAAAAAAAAAAGAGGTCAGAGAGCCAGCTCTGGCAGCCTAGTGGTTCAAGTTCGATGAGCTCCAATTTGGCAGCTGGAGTTTGGTTCCAGGCACGGAACCACACCACTCGTCTGTCAGTTGCCACACTGTGGTGGCGGCTCACACAGAAGAACTAGAAGGACTTACAACCAGGATATACAACGATGCTGGGGCTTTGGGGAGAAGAGAGAGAGGAAGATTAGCAACAGATGTTAGCTCAGGGCAACTCTTTCCCAGCAAAAAAAAAAAAAGGCAGAGCACCTCCCATTCTGAAGGAGTCACGTGGTTGTGTCCACTCCAAGAAACAAATAAGCAGGGTCCACCAGTACTGTGACATTAGAAAAACTTCATCTCACCATAAGGTAACCAAAAAACAGTGGATAGCATCTGGTGTTAGTCACCATTGTCTAGTGTAGAGAAGAAAAGTGCAGGAGAAAACCCTTTGGTCCAGTGGTGTGCTCAAGCCAGCTCCAGCCAGCTTCCGGGAACCAACTATGCCTGTCTCCTCCCTCCTCCAAGTTCAGTGAGGTCTCACTCACAGCTTGAAATCTGCCATCTTGGGGTATGTATTCACACCATAGAAATCAGCAAATCCTACAAATCAGGGGTTGCTTTTTTTTGAAAGCCCAGTTACCAACATATCTTATTATAAGGAATTTTTAAAAGAGCCTAGTCCAGAAAAGTATGCCATTCTTGATATTGGCAATATTCTAAAATAACAACTCACACAAACAATTTTCCAATTTGTTTTGTTACTTTTCTTTATTTCCTGCTCTTTATTGTCAGTTGCGTGAGCAGAGCACTTTAAACGTTTTGTATGATTTGCTCTTTGTCCAGCAGAGACATTCTATTATTGAACAATTGATCTCATATTTACACGTAGAACTTGTCATTTTCTCACCATTTTGAATGAGTAACATTATCTTGATTTTCATTTTCGCCATCACCATATGCCTCTTCTTACCAGCGAACTTAACACTCTCTTTGCTTTTGCACTTTCAGACATGATTGTGTTAAAAAATCTTATAGAATGTCTCCACAATCAGCAAACATGGCCTGTAGGCAATACATTACAGAGGGTGGAAACCACAGTGCCTGCTCACGACCTCTTCCTTCTGTCGGGACCAGCAAAATGGACATGGTTTTGTTTATGTCTATAAAAATTTGTAATGTAACAGAGTAGCAGTTAATTCACAGTGCAACTTGGATTTAATGAAAAAAATCTAATTATTTTTGTCTATAGTTAATCTAGTCTTCCTACCATAATTTCCCACCACTGGTTAGCAGAGGAAAATTAACTAAATGTCCAATACGATTTAAAGTTTAGTTCAATCCAATAATTTATGTACTCCCTTTAGACAGTGTCAACCTCTTAAACAAAACAAACGCTTGGTCTCTCAGATGGCTTCCTCTTTCCGTGCCTCTCTGCAGGCTGTGATCCAGACGCACAGGGAAAGGGATGGGCTCCTATGGGCCCCTGAAGTTGGGGCAGGGAGGCTCCCACTCCTGCTGGTGCGTGAGTGCACCCTGTCAGATGCCAGGCAGTCTCAGGTGGTCCTTGCCCCCCCAACAGCTGCTCCCCCTCCCACCCGCTGTGCTGCCGTCAGCAGCTGCTGACCTTCTAGCTCACTCTTTTGGCTCAGACATTCTCCAAGGGAGGCTGGCCACCTCCCCTTGCGGACTCTCCCTTGGCCACTTGTAAGCTTCGTGCCCCTGAGTTTCTGCTCCGTCCTCCGTCTGCGCCCCGTCGGGCTGTTAGATCACCTCACCTCACCGCGGCAGGCCCCACGGCAGGCCCACCTGGCCTACCCAGAGTTTGACAAACTCAATTTAGAGGACTCCTTCTGCCAAACCACACTGTGCTGCCAAGTTTACCTGTCTTCATGTGACTGTACCCAAAATGAGCAGGGGCAATCTGAGACGCAGCCCCTCCTGGGGTCCCATACAGGTGCAGTCAAGGGCCCCCACCCTCAGAGATTCTCTCAATTTATACAACATACCTCCCCACGAACGGGTCAAAACCCTAAGAGGACATTTCTGAAAACAAACATCTGACAACCTTGTTCTCCTACCTCACTCAACCCAATCCCTTCCCACAGTCCCCTGGGGCTGGAAAGAGGCAGGTTCCCCTTTTCTCTTCCCATCAGGACCTGCTCCGTCTAGAACTCCAGGGTCACACCAAGCATGAGCCTTGATCTGCTTAGAGTCTAGAAAGGAATGAAACAACCCTTTCTCAAGACAAATAGCTCACATGGCAGTTACCTTGCTGAAAATGCATGTTTAATGTTAAAAGATAAATTTTACAACAGTCTTTCTTTCTGCGCTATTTCTCATCTTCCCCTGGCACACGGATGCCTTGGGCAGTGAGGGTGAAGGTGTGCACTCCACACAGCAAAGAGCGTTTTCAAAATACGATCCCTGTTGAAACGTCTTAAGTGCAGGAACTGTATGTTGCCTCATTCATGAGGACGACACCTGGGAAAGGAAATTTACCCACCGCACGTCCCCCTCTGCACCGCCTCTTTCCTGCAGTGCTTGTGTGTGTGTGCGTGCATGTGTGCACGCGTGTGTGTACACGTGTGTGCGTGAAGGAAAGCACTGACTCAGAAATCAGTCCCATGCAGCAGAGAGACGACTGCTGTGTTGTGACTGGCCCTGAGAATCTGATTTTGTGCCAAAAAGTGAGGGAAACATCAAGTGTCTTCCTACTTCTGGGGTGTATTTCTGGTATAATACTTAGTGGCAACGCTTCCCATATTTTGGTTAAGTGTTTCCTTTTCGGTTTCAGTGCTGTTGGGAGCTTTTGTCTTTTCCTGTGTCTTCACACGTGTTTTACATTTATGGCATCTGCACAGGGCAGCGTCAAAATGCCCTTTTCAGCCAGAAGTCCTGGAACCCTTGCCCTCCCCTAACGTTCCTGCATCAGAGGCCTCCTCGCTTTGCTCCCTTCACACTCTTCACACCCCTCTTCCCTTGCAGTCAGAGTATCGTGTGTGCATACTATAGGGATAGGTGTGTACTGTAAAACTCACTACTTACTTTCCAGTCTTCCCAGAAAAACTGTAAGGTCTTTTAAAAGAATATCCATGTCCTACTTTATTTTGAATTTTCAGCAACAAACACGGTGCCTGACACATGGTAGGTATGACGACAAACACTCACAACGTAGGGGTTTTCACATGCCTCGTACAGAAATGTTTTCCACTAGGCACGAAACCGTGATCTTTCAGAATCTCCAGAACTAACTGATTGATCAGCCTCACAAAACAGAAACAACGCACTGCCCAGTGGGAAAGTGACTGAAGGGAAAAAGAGAAGGAACGTTTTTATGCCTCACCTTGCTTACTTATTTGGAATTTGGATTCTTAGTTTTAGTTAATCAAAATTTTCATTAAGCCACAAAAAAATATCTTTTGGAATTTGAAAGATTTGTGTTTGAACACCAACAGGCATAGGTGTAGAGTTACACAAGCATCTACAGTTGATAATAAAAATAATAGAAGACATTTAACCTAAGCTCCTCCGTCTACGGATGAGGAACTTCCATCCCCAGGATGTGACATTTTTTGCCTGTAAATGTTTCCTACAGTCTTTCTTCCCTTTCGCATGTGGCTCTGTCACTGCAAACTTGGCTAGAAACATGCACTTTTTCCTTTCTTTGCTTTTCAAGGCAAATGTGACACTGGTACAACTTTCTTTCAAATGATGCTTGTATCTGAAACAATGTCTTATGAACAAGCATAGTTGCCTTAAAGTTCTTAGTTTATGAAGGTTCTGCTACTACTCGTCTGTGTGTAAAAATTCAGTCTCTCACCTAATGCCTTGTCAAGTTTTTCTTCCTTATTTTATCAAAGAAACCCATTACACATGGTTAAAAAAAATGAAATGAAAAGCAGTAGTATCCTACCCCACTTCTCTTTTTAACCATTTTTAGTTTTAGTGATTCCAGTAATATCTGCTTATTTCTAAATAATACGCTTACCTCGTTTCTTTATTAGTGTAGTTCACTGTCGACTGATTCACCACCATGAAAAATGAGCCTCCATTATCTCACATCACCTTTTCGCCAGCCCCCCCCTCCTGATTTTTCATATTTTAGCTCTTCTCTTGGTGACCTTTATCCTCTGAAATAGTAAATCTAAACCTCTAGTCCTGGTTTTGTACCCTTTGGATGTGCCTCTGGACACCCCACCAGGCAAGGTGGAGGCATCAGCAGTTCTACCCGCCCGTCTCTGCTCCCCGACCATCCCCCCCAGCTTCTGTCAACTGTTTATTGTGTTTGTTTTAATGGTCAACTATATCCAAAATTCATATGATTTTTAATTTTGAACTTATATTTAAGGATGGGAGACTCAGTAACCACCAGAGAGTGTTCCTGCTGTTCTGTGTGTAGGTCTGTTTCCCTGTCAGGTCTCTCCCACCAATAGGACAGCTGCCTGGAAATTCTGTGTGCCTCATGGGGCTTGACAGCTAGTCGACTTTACTTTGGGGGGACAGCTGGGGCACTAGACCTGGGCCTCTCCAAACACTGCTCCATCTCCTCAGTCGACCTAGTAATGAGACCCACGATGACACACAAGGCGTCGTGACATCGGGCCAACAGAGCCTGATATCACCTGCCCCGTCCCCATGAAATACCCAACAGAAAGAAAAGGACCATAGTGGTCATAATACCATCACTAACGATAAGAAAAGACCACTCGCCCGAGCCCATCATCAGTAGAGATGGACCGAGGAATGAAGGCTGGGCGGCGCGCACTCTGCTACTGGCTGCCTGGGTTCGGATCCCGGGGGCGCACCGACGCACCACTTGTCTGGCCACGCTGAGGCCGCATCCCACATACAGCAACTAGAAGGACGTGCAACTATGACGTACAACTATCTACTGGGGCTTTGGGGAGAAAAAGGGGAAAAAAAAAAAGAAGGAGGATTGGCAATAGATGTTAGCTCAGAGGCAGTCTTCCTCAGCAAAAAGAGGAGGATTAGCATGGATGTTAGCTCAGGGCTGATCTTCCTCACAAAAAAAAAAAAAAAAAAGGCTGAGTGTCAGCAGACGACAGTCTCTCACGGAAGCAGAAAGAGGCCCGGCTCGCTCCCACGGTCAGGCATTGGCCATGGGATAAACGGACATCCCACTTTTGAACTGGGGGGTGCCGGGTCCTTCCACCCCCCCTTTGTTACACCGTCACAGCTGCTGAGCACTTGTACCCGCTATCAAGGTGTCAGGAAGGCGGCGCTTGCACCTGCGCTAAGCCGGGCCAGGTGACCAGCGCCACCACATACCCCGGAAACGGGTCACAGGAGCCGCACGCTCCCCGGTGGTCCTGAAGCACCTTCCCGTGAGCACAGTCAGGGCCGAAGCGGGCGGAAAAGAACAGAGACCCGGCTGTCAGGAGCACGACTCATTCCTCAAGAGTCTTGACTGAAGCGGTGGTCTCAGCTCCGTGTGCCACGCCGAAGCCCCACAGGCTGGGGCCTTATAGACGAGCGCGGTTTATTCTCACGGCTCCGGAGGCTGGGAGACCGAGCCGGGCCGGCCCTCCTGCGGGTCGCAGACTGCCGCCTTCCCCTCGTGTCCTCCCGCGGCAGAAGGGGCGGGAGGGCTCCCTGGGGCCGCCTTGACGAGGACACTAGTCCCTTTCACGAGACCCACTCCCCTCCCGAAGGCCCCACGTCCCCACACCGGCGCGTTGGAATTAGAGCTTCAGCCTGCGGGCTTTGAGGGGACACCTGCGGGCCCTCGGAGCAACGCGCATCACACACACGGAAATCACAAAACTGGAACCGGAGACACGGAGACACTGCTCGAAACAAGAGTCGCCGGCTGCAGCACGCGTGTGAAGAGCCGACCGCCACCAGAGCTGCTTGGCTCGGGCAGACCCTGCTCCTCGGAACGGAGCCGCCCCCGAGGAGACGGGGAGACAGGAGACGGGGAGAGGGGGAGACGGGGAGACGGGAGACGGGGACACGGGGACACGGGGACACGGGGAGACGGGGACGCGGGGAGACGGGGTGACGGGGAGACGGGGAGACGGGGAGACGGGGAGACGGGGACACGGGGAGACGGGGAGACGGGGAGAGGGGGAGACGGGGAGACGGGGAGACGGGGAGACGGGAGACGGGGAGACGGGGAGACGGGGACGCGGGAGGCGGGGACACGGGAGAGGGGGAGAGGGGGAGACGGGGAGACGGGGAGACGGGGAGACGGGGAGAGGGGAGAGGGGAGACGGGAAGACGGGGAGACGGGGAGACGGGGAGACGGGGAGACGGGGAGAGGGGAGACGGGGAGACGGGGAGACGGGAGACAGGGAGACGGGGAGACGGGGAGACGGGAGACGGGGAGACGGGGGACGGGGAGACGGGGAGAGGGGAGACGGAGAGAGGGGGAGACGGGGAGAGGGGGAGGGGGGGAGACGGGAGGCGGGGAGACGGGGGGAGGGGAGACGGGGAGACGGGAGACGGGGAGACGGGGAGACGGGAGACGGAGAGAGGGGGAGACGGGGAGAGGGGAGAGGGGACACGGGAGACGGGGAGACGGGAGACGGGGAGACGGGGAGACGGGGAGACGGGAGACGGGGAGACGGGGAGACGGGGAGGCGGGGAGACGGGGACGCGGGGACGCGGGGACGCGGGGAGGCGGGGAGACGGGGACGCGGGGAGACGGGGAGACGCGCCGCGCCCGCCCGCAGTGCCCCCCTTCTGCGGCAGGGGGCGCTGGAGGCCCGGGCTGGCCGGCGCGGCCGCGGGCGTCCCGAGAACCCGCTGCTCCAACCAGCCGCGGCGACGCCCTCCCACGGCGGGGTCCGGCGCGGTGACCGACGCCTGTGACCCCAAACCTGGGCCTGTGCGCCTGTCGACCCTGCAAGAGGCGGACTCTAAAGAGCCGGAGCCGAAATCGAGATCTCCCAGCCCTGCGGAGCTCTGCGTTCGGGAAGGGCCACGGGAAGGCTCTGGGGTGGGGATGTGGGGTCGAATCTGGGAGGGGTCCTCCCTCGTCCCGTCTGTGGCACAGCCTTCTTCACCTTCCAGAAGGAAACCTTTCTTCCTCTCTACCACTCAAGATTTTACCGTAGTCTCTGTCCTTAGTCTCTCTCTGAAGGGGTTCAGAGCACGCCACCCCGAAGTCGGCCACTCCCGCAGAAGGATTATTCCGAGCTGAAGGCAATTGAGAGCACAGACACAAGAACTCTCGCCCTCCCCTCTCCACCGGGAAGGGCAGGACGATTCTGAATCACGAGACAACTCTAGACCCTGAGCAGCCCAGGGAATGGGCCTGAGGAGTCTATGAGGAATCTACATGACGAACCTCGCTAACACAAACCATGGCTTCCATTCCTTTCCCTCTATTTACCTCCCCACAGTTTGCCCCCCAGAAGCTCAAAGTCCCTTTCCTTTTCTTGTCACTTCTCTACAAATGTATGGTCCTTTCCTAAGATGCTCTAGAAGCCCCAGTTCTAATCACCACTTTGAGTTACTCACCACTGAGTCCTCCGTGTGCGTGCTCAGATGCTCACAGTCATAACCTTCTGATTTTCTCCTGTTAATCTGTCTTTTGAGTCTAATTTGCAGAGCCCAGTCAATGAACCTAAGATGGGAAGAGGAAAAGTGTTTTTCCCTTCCCTCCATCTCCCTCCCATCCCTCGTGCACCTCAAGCTGAACAGAGTTGATGATTATCATTGTCTCTCTCACCTCTCCAGCCGAGAACGAGCAGCCCTGCGTCCAGGACAGCACGTGTCTCCTGAACAGCCCCGGCTGCTGTGAGTGGAGGTGCTGGGGTGGCCTGGCTGGTCTATACGGGGCTGTCAGCGCCTGCGGAGAGCGGAGTGGATCCACGGAACTGCCGATTTCTCAATGTCGGATTTTTTTTAATCCATCTCCTTCATTTTATTTTAAAAATTGTTATTCACTTTTAGTTACACAAGTGAGCACGAATACATTCCCACAGTAAAAACATTGAATGTTACTTAGAGTGAACTCTTTCCCGGAACCCTCAATCCAGGCCCCGCCACAGAGGGAACCACAACGGTGGGCTTGAATCCTGCCAGGCACATTTCTGTGCACGGATGTTCATACAGTCACGTTTATCAAAATACATAGTTTCATGTTGTTATTGTTGTTACTTTACAGAAATGGTATCAAACTACACCTACTGATCTGTGACTTTCCTTTTGTTCAGATACTGTTCATGCAACTTATGGACCTACGGATCCACCTCATACTCTGCACCTGCTGTGTGACATTCCCTATATGCTCACATTGTTTATTTAAGCACTCCCCTGCTGATGGATATTTAGATTATTTCTATTTTTTTACTATAAATGATGATACAGTGAATAGCTATGTATTTGTAAATATTTTGTTACAATAAATTCTGGGAAGTAAAATGGATGGATAAAAGATATACACGTTTCAAAGTTTTCATATGGTTTTAAACCTCTCTCAGCCTGACCTTGGGAATGATGAGCAAGGGACAGTGGAAGTGGCAAGAGGTCCAAGGAGCCCAGAGGCACCAGGTCTCAGTTGATCACACTGCCGTGCTAACTCACACCCTTGAGGGTGTCCCAAGTGGGCCACACAACGGATCTTTGAGAACCTCAGTGGACGAGGGCTACTCAAGCTGTTTTGAGAGAGCTGGGCATGGCCGTGGGGCTCATCAGCAAAGCAGCTGCTATCACTGGCAGCAACAAAGTCACCCCACTCCGGAATCCCTTCTGGTCCCACAACACAGCTCCTTCTGTAACGGTAAAGGCAGCCCTGAGGAAACGGAGGTGGACGCCCCCTCAGTCCTGCAGAAAAGGGGACAGGACTTTCTCAGTCCCTCCTTCAAGAAGTAGCTGACTGATGGACAGCATGCAATGATCCGAGCCCGGTGAGAGCAAATCTGCCAAACTCCTTGAGACACTAGATGACGCACAGAGATCTCACGTACGCAGCAGGATGCAGCTCAGCCAACCAATGTCCAGTGCTCGGCTGAACTGTTACCAGCGATGAAACAGGCCATTGTAAACCTAATTAAACTACCAAGATGATGCATAAGAAATCAGCTGCACACACAATGGAATGCTAGTTGTCCCTGATTCTGACTCGACGTGGACATTTTGAGCCAGGAGGGGAAGGGCTCCTCATGTGTAACTATTTCTTCCAAGTGCATGCCCTCCACAACCACTGCGGTGCTCCACCCATGGAAGTATGATGACAGGCAAGCACAAACCAGCAACTGAACAAATTGTGGAATGGCATCCTGTTCACACAAAGATGCATGATTTGGATGAAAGGCAGGGTTTCATATAACCCAAGAACAGCCTTCCTCAGAGACCAATGGGATGGTGGATGTGGAATTTAACCATGACTGAAAGTCCATGGTTAAGGTAAGAGCATTCTGAGCCAACTCTGCCTCTTGGTGTTAGCTGATCACATGATGAAGATTACAGATTGGGCTCAGGGAGGTCCTCCCAGTCACCAGCACGAAGGACAGAATAGACAAGACCCTTTGGCTCCTCTACAGCTGCTTGGCATATCATCCCACTGTTTTCGAATTATTGCAAGTGAGGTTAGACAGCATTCCAGCTGCACAGACTGACCACCTGTAAACCCAGAAGCTTAACACGAGTCCTGTGAAGGTCTCCTTCTGTTCTTCCTGTTTAACTGCACCCTCTGAAAGATCGCTCGAAGTTCCAGAAATGGTTCTGAAGAAGATTTTGGCTTGGATCCTTAGGTAAAACCCTAAAGCTTACATTCCACCACTTTTCGTAGTAGTCAGCTTATTATTCAAGAAGAGAGAGAGCTTCTTCAGTACCCTGGTTGTGGTCTGCAGAATTTCTTGTAAGTGTAGATCCTCAGTATATTTATTAGAGCCTGGGAACCACCACTAGCCAGAACCCTCAGCTTTCTTTCTTGGCTGCCATAAGAAAAAAATTTAGAGGAAGCCTGTTGTAACAACCAAGGACACAGTATTTATTTGGTTGAGCAAGGTGACCTCTCTGAACGTGCTCAGGACAAGGAAGCTGCCCAAGTCATTGAAATTAAGGGAGCTATAACTCTTTGGACAGAATTCTTTCACTCTAAAAATAAGGATACGGCAGCATGAAGCTACAGTTTTTTTCCAAGTGTGTGAGGATAACCCACCTTTCAGGTGAATTGACTAGCTCTCTCTCTTCAGAACTGAGCCAGTGGCTTAGAATGAGGCCATTGGTCTTGGACTCAATTGGCTGTTTTCAGGATGATCGGGCAGCGGATACAATGCCTTAGGTATGGACCCATGTGGGAACATGGGACCGTGACACTATCCTGATGCTGACCAGCCGGATGCATGGCTACCCCATCTGGGACATGCCTAGGACCCTATGGATGGGCTGCCCGAGGTGACATCACCAGCTGTCCCAGTTTGACACTGACCTATAAATTATCCGTAGGAATGACAATACACATGGATTTGGGGAGTGACTCCAGGAAAAGAATGCACAAGAATAGATCATAAGATGGAATTTTTAAAACCCTAGCCTTTGTTTAAATATTTGTAATAGAACTGACTTTGCTTGCTTTGAAGTGGCTCTATAATTTTTTGTTTGGAATAATAGTTAGTTTTTTAAGTTATGGTTAATAGTGGCACAGCAATTTCTAATTCTTAAGAAACAAGTGATAACGTAGAACAAAGGTTGGTAAACTAAGGCCCGCAGGCCAGATCCAGCCACAGGCCCCGAGCAAAGAATGGTTTTTACATTTTTCAGTGCTTGGGGGAAAAAAGTCAAAAGAAGAATGACATCTCATGCCATGTGAAAATTACATGAAATTCAATTGTTAGCGTCCATAAATAAAGTTCTACCGGAACACCACCTCACTCATCAGCCAACACGCTATCGAGGGCTCCTTGCCCACTCCAACAACAGAGAGGAGTGGTGGCGACAGAGCCCACAGAGCTGGAATATTTACCATTTGGCCTTTTAGAGAAAACGTTTGCTGATCTCTATGGTAGAACACGAATTCACAGTTATTCTAATTTTATTTTCAAAAGTCTAACATTGTGTAGGCTCTTTATATAAAATAGACAAACCAATACCAGGGGGAAGGGGGTGCGGGGAGGGGGAAAGGGGGAAAGAGGCACGTATGTATGGCGATGGATAAAAACTAGACTGTTGGTGGTGAACACAGTGCAGTCTATACAGAAACTGATGTATACTAATGTACACCTGAAATTTACACAATGTTATAAGCCAATATGACCTCAATAAAATGATTTTAAAAATAAAATAAAAGAGACAAACCAAAATGTTCCAATTAGTTTCCTTTTTTAATATGCTTAAAATAAGCAAGGAGATCTATTTCATGATTTGGGTCAAAAATTGTCTAGAATATGTGCAGGTAAGGGTTAATGCGCGATGTTATTTAGAAGCTTGTGTTGGACAACTTACCAGTTGCCATTGATCCCAAAGTTGTTCTAATCTGCTCTGACAAGATGCTTCAGGAGAAAGTGAAGTTACAAAAATCTAAATAATTCCAATCTAGTTAGTTCCAAATCTAAATAAACTTTTAAATTGATGAAACTGTTAACATACGCTGATGAACTGCCCTCCAGAATACAGCACAATTTGCAATCCCACCGCAGATAGATACAGCAAGTCCGTGTATCGGCCCATTTCCCCAGAGCCTGGACAATGTGGTGATTCTCACCACTCTGACAGGTGAAAGTGAGGTCTTCACATTTGTAGTTTTCTGTTTACTAGGGACAAGGAGCATCTTTTCATGTTCATGATCAGTTTCCATTTCCTATTCTGTTAATTGTCTATTAATATCTTTGGCTTGTTGAAATAATATGTCTTAATTTGTATTTCCCTTATTACTAGAGAAGTTGAGTGTTCTTTAATGATTACTGGTCATTTTTTTTCCTATTCTGTGAGTTGCCTGTTTCTACCCTTTGCCAATTTTTCTACTGCGTTGCTTGTCTTTTATTAATATTGAATTCTCAAGGTTTACTATTGTTTAGGGGTCTCAAAGTGCAGTCAGTTTTCAGAAAACAAACAGAATCTGAGGCTACAATTTAATTAAACTCGTGTCCAAGCCGGTCCTGGAGTTGGCCTCCTGCCCTGTCTGTGTTGTACTCCTTCCACAAAGCACAGAAAATTGCCAGATGACAAATTAGTTATCTTGTCCAGGAAACAGCACGTGCCTTTTCTTTCCTCCTCTAAATAAGCTGTTCAAACAAAGAAGGAAATTGGTCATTAAAAATAGCTGCTGGTTTTATCAGCAGGACTCAGTACAGTCAAAATCAGTTTTGGGCTCCGACGGCAACAGGATGTATTGAACACCTTCTGTGTGTGCGGTAATGTTGGTGATTCCTTAAGACGATACCAAAGGACTTTCCAGACCCTCCCAGTGGTGGGGGTTGGGAGCAGTGGTGCCAAGCAAGACCAGACCAGCCTGCGAGGGGGAAAAGATCCTAAGAGGGGTCCATGTTGAAGCCCTTAGAGACTGCCATGGTCAATCCAGGAAGTAGGGATCCATTGACAAGTGCAGAGGGCAGTGACAGGGCCAAGGATAGGAAACGAGCTTGGGTTTAGGGCACGGATGGACTGGAAAGAGAGGAGTGAGGCAAAGCAAGCCCTGGAAGCTTGTTCTTCCAGAGAGGACGGTCTCCAACCTGCTGTAACAGCCACGAGTCGTCTCACATGAGTCCCCGGGTGGAGTGGCTTAAAGCAGTGGTTCTCCACACTCGCTGTGCAGCCCATGGAAGCCTGGGCCCTCGCCAGGGAGGTGGACTCATTGGTCTGGGGTGGAGCCCAGGCATCAGTATTTTTTACAGCCTCTCAGGTTAACCTGAAGCTAAGATTGAGCACCATGGGCTTAAAGAGTCAATCAGCTGAAGTAGAAGAAAGAGATGTGGCCACAGTCTTGTATATGTTATTCACGGCTATGCTCAGAAGCCCAGCCTTGGGTGGAGAGCTGCTCTGGGCCACCCCAAGTCAGGCTTGAGAGGGAAATCAAACCCACAGTGCTTCACCACAAGAGAAGAGTCTTCTGCCTAGAAGAGCCGTGGTGCCATTAGCTCATCCAGGAGACATGGCAGAGAGGCTGGTAGAAGATGATGTGCTCTGTGTGAGACCCCATGAGGATGGGTGTGTAGCTACATGTCAGTTGTTCCCATTAGAAATATACATGAACTGCTCAGGAGAGAACTCTGCACTAGGAAATCACCAAAAAGAGCTGCCGTGGACTGAACTGTGTCCCCTCCAAAATTCATATGTTGAAGGATTAGTGCCCTTATAAGAAGGGACGCCAGAGAGCTTGCTGTCTCTCTCTCCCTCCCCTCTATGTGAGGATACAACAAAAAGGCAGCCGTCTACCAGCCAGGAAGAGGTCTCACCAGAAACCCGCCATGTTGGTGCCTTGATCTTGGACATCAAGCCTCCAGAACTGTGAGAACACAAATTTCTATTGTTTAAACCAATATTTTGTTATGATATTTTGTTATGGCAGCCTGAGCTGACTAATACAAGAGCCGTGGGAATGGACCAGATGACACAGAGAGAGATCAGAGAGTGAGAAGAGAAATGCATCTACAAGAGGACCTTGGAGAGCCCTACATTTAAGGCAGGGCAGAGGAAAGAAATCCAGAGAACGTGCAGACAAGGCGCCAGAGGGACAGAAGGGAAACTAGGCATGTGCCAAGACAGAAAAGGTTTGAAGAAGGTGGGGTGCTGGGCAGAGTAACTGGAGAGAGGAGCCCGGTGTGGGGAAGAGGGAGAAGCCCTTCAAATCTTCTGCAGTGAAGGCACTGGTGAGCTCAAAGACAGTTCCAGGCAAAACAGAGAGGCAGACCACAGATCACAGGACAGGCTTTCTTTTTGCTTCTTCCCCTTGTAAGATCACTGCCTGGCCCTGAATAGCCCTGCTATGGGCCCTAAGGCTTGTGGCTGGAAAGTTCTGCACGAGCTGGTCCACCAGGAATGGTGTGATGCCTGTGTCTAGAATCCACAGAAGAAGCAAACAGTGCTGCCCTCATCCCCAAGAGGCGTGGTCAGACTAGTTGTCAGGCCTTTTGCTCATGTCCCACGTTACCAGACGGAACCCCATCGGGCTGGAGCCCAGCCTCCCGCCCATCTAATGGAATGGGACCTGGACTACCTTAGCTGTCTCCTGCTAGCTCCACTCTTTGGGACTGGTTCTTGCTGCCCTACGTGAGCTTGGTTAAACCTCTGATTTATGCCTTGGACACTTAGATGCAACCAAGAACCACAGCCATCTTCCGGAAGCCTTGGAGTCATTCAACCCTAGGCCTGGCCGACAGCAGGATGAGACATGGCAGTATGTCCCCTTGCTTTGGGGCTTTGGTGCAGCCATCCAGTCGGTCTTCATTGGTCCCCTTCCCCATCCCACCATGGCCCCGTGCAGTGCAGTCTGTCCCTAGGCCTCGGGGGCATTGAGGCCACAGCACTGACCACACGTGCACCCTCACTGCTCCCAGGCGCTGTCCTAATTGGCCTTCCTGAGAGCCTGGTGCCTCTGCCAACACGGGAGTCCTTTCATTGCTCTTTCTTAATAGTGTGAACAGACATTTCAACCCGTTTGTCTCAATCACAAGGCAACCTAGAAAATGTATACACTTAACAGAGTAAATCTGAGTGCTGTCTCCAGGCTGCAATCATCTTCTTGCTGGAACACAGACACAACTCCTCTCAGTTCCCTCCCACCACATCTGCCCCACCGAGCCGGCGCCTGTCTCTCCTGGACCCTGATGATCCCACCAATAAATCAACAATTAGGCTTGAGGCAAGTTTCCGGACGAGCTGAGCCCACGCTGCCTGTGGCCTGATCTGTGATGAATGATCAGGGATCTTGGAAAACGTGTGCGTCATCTGTCACCCGGGGAACAATTTCTTGCTGTCAACTTTTTAAAAAGTGATTTCCAAGAGAGCTTAAAAAAAAAAGCCCACAAGACATCACCACACTCCTTCAGGTTTGCAGAATCCTTTGATATGCTCATATGAAAGAAACAGTCCCGAGTAAGTAATCTAAGCCTGCAGACCGTTGCCTGAGGTCTGACGGGAATCAGACCAAGCCTGGTGGGTGCAGGGGAGGCAGCTCACGGTACCCCAGCCCTGTCGACAGCCAGCCCCAGGGATGGTTAGATGAGCCTGCATCCCTTGTCTCCTTCCCCCTACAAACAAGGCGGAAATGAAGTCCAAACCAGGGCCTCTGCTGATAACCTAAATACACAGAAAGGATGTGATCATCCTTGGCCCCTGCAAAACTACTAAACTGCCTGAGTTTCCCCACTGGGACTGAGGATGTATGCCGCTTGGAGCAGACGCAGTGTTGTCTATACTGACAATATCTATACAGACACAACCTTTGCTCCCAGCCCCTCCCTCCTGCCCTCAGCCGCTCCCTTCCAGGAGAATAGCCAGGAGTGGTCAGCCCATATATCCAACGCCAGTATCTCAGAGAAGTGGTGTTGGCCCTCCTTCCAATGTTGCTAAGTGCCCCCAATGGTCAGATTCTATCTGCTTTTTCAGGTCCTGGGTATTTTTCTTTTGCTGCCACGTCTGTTTTTCTTGGCCTATCCCATCATCCTTGGGTGGGTAAAAGATATAACATTACATAGAAATGGAGACAACGTGGCCCAGGTGTTCTGCCTTACTGCCTAGACACACAAACGTCTATTCTTGCCATCTCAGTGAGTCCTGCATCAGGACCAGAGACGGGCTAATCACTTTCTGAGTTGTCTGGGCCAGCAGCTATTAGTGGAAAAAGTGATTCGAATGATGGCAGAGAACACGCTCCCACTGCTCACAGGTGACAGGAGGAGGCAGCGGGAACGTCGTGTCCCAATCCTGACTCTGCCCCAGGGTCACTCGGGGACTCTGCTCTCTGCCTCACCTTCCTCCTCTGAGGAATGAGAACACTGGCTGCTCCCTGGGAGGGCCAGGTCGAGGAGTCCCTAATGAGGGAACGGCAGCAGCTGACAGCTGTCCTGTGTGGAACAGCACGTCCTTGCTGGCCCACATCCCCCGCCTCACCTCAAGATCTCAGCGGCTCACGGCAGGCAGCTCAGAGAATACAGACACCCACAGACCTGTCAGCTACATGAGGCCCCCTGGGCGGTCTGGGGGCCACTCATTGTGTGGTCACTGCTCATAACGACACAATGCTTGTGCTTCTGTCTCCGCCAGTGACAGCTGATTTACTTAGGATGCTCCAGGAAGGCCCACACGCTCACCTCATCGCCGGCTCACCAAACACAGTGCAGTTAACTCCGTCAATAGGGCCGAGGTCTCACGTGGAGTTTGTTTTTGATTCAGGGGCTATAGACAGGCTCACGGCCGAAGTGAGTAGGGTGAGTGGTCAGCGCAGACTTTTGCTGCCCAAGTGGTGGGAAAAGTTCAGCTCTAAGCCAGTCTTTTAACTTGCTTCTCTCCCCTCGTCATCCTGCTTTGAGTCACTTAAAATAAATTGTCCCTCTCTTGGGTGAAATTGGACCTGTCTTAGGTCACAAAGAAATCTTCTTGGAGGTAACCTATGGAAGCTGCATCAAGCATTCAGTCATGGACCGCATTTGGATCCCCAGAGCCTAGCCTCGCCTCCAGCAGCTCACCACCTCCCTCCTCTTTCCCCTCCCCGTTCCTTTCTCCTTCAGAATCAGCAGCGGCAGCCGCTCAGTGCTGGAAACCATAACTGCATGACAAGGTCTTACTTCATAATAGTTCTCAGGAGGAAGGGTGAGGCTGTTCTCGCTCTATTCACGGTTGTATGCCAGAGGCCCCAGAGTGACAAATCCCGCCCTGCAATCACACCTACTCCCTACCACAAGATCCTAGGAAAGAGATGCAGGGTGCAGTTGCTGAATGAGAATAAAAAACCAATTTATTAACAGCTCGCAGACGCCTGACATTATGAAAAGAGCTCTGTTGAAAATTCTGAGTTACAACATGAAGATTCTGCTTGAGACCTTAACAGAACTTCCTACTTCTCCCTAAACCTGAATCTAGGGAGAACAGGTTCAGATGTGCTTTGGAGAGAGACAGAGAGATGAATGACCCTCAGGCTCCCAGGGTTCAACCATCCAACTCCTTGGACTCAACGTGAGAGAGGAAGAGGTGGCAGCTCACCAATCCTGCAGGATGAGGTGAAGGAGAAAGAATGGAAGAGAAGTGGGAGCCCAAAGACAGCACCTCTCCAGGCACATCGCCCCACCTGCCAGTAACTTCCTGGAACTCTGTCCCACCATCCAGCAGGTCTTCAGCCCCTGAGGAGGTGGACAGAGGTCAGTGCTCTCGAGTAGGGTGAAGAGGGAGCAGTGTTCCCTCCCTTACAGCTAGCATCATCATTGTTGTTATCAGCAAGGCAAGACAAACATCCCCATGCCAGTGCAGCCATGCGAGGGAACCACTGCTCGCTCACCAGGCTTCTCCTACATACGAGGCACGACGTGAGGCTCTCTGCAACCTGGATGGAGCTCTCTGCATTGATTAGAACTTAAGACGACACTATTAACTTAAACATCACATTTCAGAATGCAACTGGGAATGAAAGGGCCCATTGACACTGGCTGGAGAAGCCCCAAAGACAGACCTGGGCCTTGGAAATACAGCTTCTCACATGGCAGAGCAGGCACTCCGCTTCAGGTCATGGAGGAGACGCTAGCTAAGAAATTAGTTCTGGAATTTAGAGGATGAGTAGCGTAAAGTTCAGCCAAAAGTAACAGAGGTGTTCTGCCAAGCAGACAGGTGGGCAAAGCCCACCAAGGTTGAAAGGAGATGGTGTAAAGGGAGAAAGAAGGCAGAAAGAGGGAGGAAACATTGACGATAAAATCTGAAGGCACTGGCAGTAGTTTTTTCCAAGTTGAGGATGGGTAGGGATCTGGCCAGGAAAGGATTGTTTCAGGCCAATGGAACAGTGTTTGTGAAAGATGAGAGTTGGCAGGTTGTACATATCAGTTAAGTATTGCAAACTAGGGAAAGTGAATAGACACCTGGAAAAAAAGAGAAGTTTGTTTCTCTCTTAAGTAAGAGTCCAAAGGTGGACATTTCTGAGTTGACAGGTCAGCCCCACAAAGTCTTCACTGACCCACACTTCAACTTGCTACTCCAGCAGATTACCATTAGATCATTGCCTCATGACCCAGGACGGCTGCTTGAGCTCCAGCCTTGACATCTGAATTAAGGAGAGTGACAGGATTTGCCATTTTGGACGATGGCTATGCTTGCAATGTGAAGAATGCTGTGGGGAGAAAATGCCTGTTGGTAAGCCATTGCAGTAATTCGGGCAAAAGATCACTGTGATCTGAGCTATGCCAGGCTACCACTAGCATAACTCAGGTTGTAATTATCTTTTGCCTCAGTTACTTCAATAGAGGAAAATACTGATGACATAGTAAGTGGCAACATGGAATATAAAACTAAACATAGAATTAAGACTTCTACTTTGCCCCATTTGGTAGAATAAGTGTTCTGAGGACCCCCCACCCCCTACCCATTGAAGAACAACTAGATCCTGATTGAACAACTTTTTGATGTTGGCATGAAAAGAACTATAGAAGGTCTCCAAGGATCCATACACACACACACACACACACACACACACAAAACAAACACAAATATGAGACCTGGGTGCAGACTCGGGGGTGCTGAGCAGTGACCACCCAGGAGGAACAGGGCAACCCTGAGGGCTGTTGCCTATAGCACCATGGCCACAAGGATACGGAGCCTTGGGCCAGGACTGAGGTGGGGAAACTGGGCCTGAGACACCCCCTGTGGAGCACAGACACTTGAGGAAGTGCAAAGTTACACCAACAATGACATCTAAGCCAACTTTGAGGTAGGAGGGCACACAGTGCCCACACAGACTGCTCTCACTTCTGATACCAATGGTGAGTTCTCAGGGTTCCCAAAACCACCCTTAGTTTCAATAATTCACTGGAAGGGCTCACAAAACTCACTGAAAACTGTTATACTCAAAGTTGTGGTTTCTTACAGGGAAAGGATACAGATTAAAATCAGCCAAGAGAAGAGGCACATAGGGAGAGTCCAGGAGAAGTACCAGATGTGGGGCTTCCGTGGTCCTCTCCCAAGGGGCTGTGGACACATTACTTTCCTGGCATCAACATGTGACATGCACATTGAGTACTGCCATCCAGGGAAGCTCCCCTGAGCCTTTGGTGTCTAGAGCTCTTCTTCAGGCTCAACCACATTTAGCCACACGGCTGACCTCTAGTCTCCAGCCCCTCTCAGAGGTCAGGCCAATACCTTTAATCTCTAGTCCCTTCGAAAGGCAAAAATGATACCATGTGGCCCAAAGCCCCCATTATAAATCACATGCTTGATTATCAAGCGGCAGTGTCCTAGCAAACAAGCACACGCCTATTAGACACAGCATTCCAAAGGCCCAGCGGTCACCCTGCAGTAGCTGAGGGAAAAGGCCAGACCTCCCTTTAGGTACAGTTAACTCATCACTACACAGGGAGGTTTAAGCAGTCCACGTCAACGGCACTCTTAGCCCCCAGCATCTTCAGTTTAGACCAGCAGAATTAAGGTCAAGCAATAAACTCACAATTAAAGTTAATCAAGAACTTGAGAAATTAAGCCATCATGTGTGAGAGCCAATAGAAACAAAGATTTAGATTGCTAAAGGCCACAAACATTGGAACTGTTAGACTCAGAATATGGAATAGCTGCATAGAAAATATTTAAGTAAATAAATAATGGAATTTGAAATAGGAACAAAAAATAAGATACTATAAGGAATAACAGGCATGTTTGAAAAAGAACCAAGTAGAACTTGTAAAAATAAAAAGGAAATTAGTAAACTGGAAAATAGAGGTGGAGAAGTTACCCAAATTGCAGCACAGAGAGATAAATACATGGAAAATATGAACAAGTAGGTAAGAGATAAGAAGGATGGGAGAAGGTCCAAATGTTTTAAAACGCGTCTGGGATTTGTCTTAATCAGGTCTGGTAAGAAACACAGACACAGAAACGACTGTCATGAAGGAAGAAGTTGTTAGACTCACAGACCCTAGAAATGGGAGGCACAGCACTCCACGCGGGGCCACACGGAGAAGCAGCAGGGTTGGTCAGGGGACAGAGGGAGCAAGGAGAAACCCTGGGCAGGAGCCTTTATTGTGGTTTCATGGGAAGGAATGGGCAAGGCAGGGTAAGCAGGCTTAGGATTGGCTACTTTGAATAATCTCAGCAGGCTCTGAGTGTAGAAGCTGTCTCTGCTTGTCTGGTACCCGGCCGTGGGGGGATTATGGCAGGGGGACAGGGACCCCCCCCTCCCCCCCCCCCGTGTGAGAGCCCAGTGGGGGAGGGGGCAGGTGTGTGGGCTCTGGATTAGTTTGCACATGAAAGGCACACCAGGTGAGTCATTTACTCTCTCTAGGCATTTGTCAGCCCTGGAGGGGCATCTCTCCAGGTCAGCAAGTCCCCAAGATGTCAAAGCATCAGAAATACAAAAAATAAAAATATGATTAATACACTAACATATATCTAATATGAGTCTGAGAAAAAGGGAATACAGAAGATGGAAAAGAGACAGTATTTGAAGAGATAATGACTGGAAAATTTCCAGAAGTGGTGATAGTCATGAATCCACAAATCTAGACAACACAACATATCCCAAAAAGGGCAAAGAAAAAAGAAATCCACCCCTAGATACGTTGTGGTGAAACAGAACCAGAAAGACAAGAGAAGATATTGAAAAGTAGCCAGAGAGGACTGACGGGTTACTTTCAAAGTAATGGCAGTTTGACTGAGAGCAAACATTTCAACAGCAACATTGAGTAGTTAGAAGAGAGAGAAAAATAACTATTGCCTTAGAACTACTCCCAACAAAACTGCCGTTGGAGAGTGAGAGTGGGGTCCTGGTTGCAGACGAGATACAGTAAACACGTTTGACTGTCTCACATGGAATGCAGCTGTAAGCCATGCACAGACCGTGCCAGCGGCTCTCTGAGGACTCTGCAGGGTGAGTGGTGGAGGACAGGAAGATCAGGGAAGGAGGCCAAAATCTTAAGAACTGAACTGGCAGTGAGTTTCCCATGTTTTTCCTTTCCAATATCACACTGCCTGGACTCAAAAGCAGCCCAAAGCTGGATGAGGAAAGAAAGAGCACCAAGAGAGACCCAAAGAGCGGGAGAGGGGAATTCTAAAGCTCAAGGGAGTGGGGTAACCCATGTTCTTTTTCCTTTTTGCATTCTCTCTCAGCCCAGCAGCAGCAGCAGCAGCAGCGGGACGGCAGCAGCGGCCCGATTGGCTCTCGCAGTCCCGGGAATCCTTTGACCAGGAGAGGACCAGGTGAACTCCTGTTGGGTTTTCTCTGTCTGTCCTCCCATTGCCTGGCCTCGGGTGGAGGTGCAGTAAAGGGAAGAACAGCAGAACGGGGGAAACTCAGGCCCAGTTTCTGGTCAGAAGACTAGGAACGGGGACCCCAATCCACCAGAAAGTGTCAGGTCCTGGAGAAGAGAGAGCCCCCGTAAAGGGTGTATAAACCCTGGACTCACCTCCAGCTGTGCATGCACGGATCTGACTCTAAAGAGTAGATTAAAAGCTTTGAGAACTCTGCTGGAGGGCAGACCACCACTCAGGTCCCGGACTGGCTGGGCACACGTAGGATAGATCCAAACAGTACTGCAGAGGCTTCGCCCACCGACTGGCATGGAACCACAGTCTGCAGAAAATAGCCCAAAATGTGAGGCCTGAACCTAACCAGGTTGACTATTTGCCTTAAAATAAATCAACATTCTCCTTGGGACTTAAATTAAACCCAAAGTCTCGTAATGGAGAAAGTCTACCACAAAGAAATCTTCACTTAAAATTCCAAAGAATAAACTTCAGCGAGAATGAAATTGTTCCATGAAATCATGGAAATCAGACTAGGATGCAAGAAGGAAAGATGAAAAAGTAAGATGATAAAATGCATGTAAATCGTTTTTTTAAAAATTGTGCGATGTAGTAAAAGTAGTATTTAGATGGAAACATAGCTATGAAGTCTCCATGAACATGTCATGTTCCCGCACAGTCTGGGTCCTCTGAGAGAAGACCTTTACAGCCGACGCTTGTATGAGAAGACATTCCAGGACAGTCAAGCTCCGAATCTCTCTCCCCACAGACAACCCAGAGGAATAAAGACCAAGACCAAGTCTTCCTCCTCCCTGGAGGAGATTTGCTTACATGCCAGGATAATGAGGACTCTCCCTGCAGGGGAGGGTGGACGGATCCAGAAGCTCTCTACAGGGTCGGGGTTCCTAACTCAGCATTATTCTCCTGAAATGCCCCCACCGCTCGTACCTGTACCCTCACCGTCTCGCCCATGGGGATTTGGACTTAAGGAACCAGCTCCATGGAGTTACTCCAGCTGCTCCTTTTCCCTGAAGAGTGAATGGTGCTTGTCTCTAACCCAGGGGTCTTATGTCTCCTGTCAGTCAGCGTGTGTGTGTGCGTGTGTGTGAGATATGGTGATTTATACTAAGAAATACGTATTTGGTCTTCATCCTATTCCTGGCTCACAACTCCCAAAACCGTTGGAACTTCCTGAGCCACAAGAGCAATGAGAACATCTTTTGTTATAATATCTGTTCTTTTGTCCTCAGTTCCTGAAATCACTTCAGAGCCATAAAGGTGAAATAGGCGTCTTGTTATTCACAATGGCCCCTTTCCACCACAACTGAGGTTATGTTAATAAGATGACTTTCAGAAATCCCCTAAAGGTGGGGGGTGCTGGTTGCCAGGGAAACCAACCTTGAACAGAGGGTTGGAACATTCAGTCCCTCCCCTTGACCTCCAGGGGGGTTGTTTAATCACCAATGGCCAATGATTTAATCAATCACGCCTGAGAATGAAGCCTCTATAAAAACCCAAAAGGACGGGGTTCGCAGAGCTTCCAGGTTGGGGAACCAGAACATTTCCACGTGCCACCATTCCAGGCCCCAAACTCCATGGGGGCAGAGCTCCTTGGTTCGGGACCTCGCCCTATGTATCTCTTCACCTGGCTGTTGATTCATATCCTTTAATATCCTTTGTAATGAACCAGTCATCTAGTGAGTAAACGAGTTTCTGAGTTCTGGGGGCCACCCTAGCAAATTAATGGAACCCAAGGAGGAGGTTGTGGGAACCTATGATTTATAGCCAGTCGTTCAGAAGGCCGGGTAACAACCTGGACTTGCAGTTGGCATCTGAAGTGGGGACAGTCTTGTGGGACTGAGCTCTTATCCTGTGGGATCTGACACTCTCCCGGTAGACAGTGTCAGAATTGAGTTGAATTGCAGGACACCCAGCAGGGGTCGAGAGAACTGCTTGGTGGGGTGGGAAAACCCCACACACTCGAACTGGGAGCAGAGTTGGTGTATCACACTCTAGTTTCAGATGTAACAGTAGTCTTTAGCATGTATATTAGAAAATAAAAAGGCTAAAAATTTATGAGCTAAGCATTCAACATAAGAAGTTAGAAAAAAAAGTATAATGAATCCAAATAGAAGGAAGGAGATAATATATTTTACTTAATTTTTTTTGTGTGTGTGTGTGAGGAAGATCAGCCCTGAGGTAACATCCATGCCAATCCTCCTATTTTTGCTGAAGAAGACTGGCCTTGGGCTAACATCCGTGCCCATCTTCCTCTACTTTATATGGGATGCAACCACAGCATGGCCTGACAAGCAGTGCATTGGTGTACGCCCAGGATCCCAACCCAGGCCGCCAGCAGCAGAGCGCGAGCACTTAACTGCTATGCCACGGGGCCAGCCCCTAATTTTACTTAATTTAAGATGCTACTGATTGTATGCATTGTTATTTTATATATTTATATTCTTAGGCTTTTTTAGATACAGCTTTTCCTGTGTATCATTCAATTATTTTTCAACTCCAAGTTGTCAATGTCCGTGATTTTCCCACCTATTGAAACCAGCAGACAGTTAGCTATTGATGATTAAGCAGCTAGTAACTACGGGGGATCGGAATTGGCCACCTCAAAATATGTCTCTGCCTGAAACACAATTTGGCCCCCACCCCTACTAACTGACCAAAGGAGTTTGGGATGGGAGTCCTGCCCCCAGAACAGGCCATCACCATAGACATCTCCGGGTATCTGGGAGGGTCCTTGCTAAGCCCATTCTTAGTTCTGGTTACCCTTTATGAGACACATTTACATTTGTAAAAGAAATCTCCATTTGTAAAGGTATCTTCTTCTCTGTACCAGGAAGAAGGGGGATGGCCTTACCTAGAAAGTTATCAGAACAGAAGATGAGGACTTAAATCTGCATGATAAACTTACCCCTTGTTAACTGTGCTGTTTAGGCAATATGCTACCTGACTCCCACTAGGTTCCCATAGGTAACATACCCCTGGAGCCAGGGTCACCATGGTAATGGGTGTTTGAGCTATTGTTTTCAGGAATTGGAACTCCTTGTCCACTTCAGGCTGGTTGAGACCACCAACCCATCAAGTGGGCCCATGCAGTTTGGCCATAAGCGACTTTTTGACATCAAGAGGTTAAAAACTCCACCCTCAGGGCATGCTAATGCTGTCATTCTGTGAACATGCCTCCTATGAAGAGGCATCAAGCCTGACTACCTCGAACAGGTTATCAATTACTTCATCTCTCCTCACCTCCAATCATTTCAGATCACGTTGTCCCCTCCCCCATAAATATCCCCGAGTCCCTATTTTCAGGGAAGTAGATTTGAGATTCATTCTCCCCTTTCCCCGCTTGGCTGCCTTGTGATTAATAAATCCTCTCTCTCTGGTGCAATCTCGTCATCTTGATGATTGGCTTTCTGGGCAGCGGGCAAAAATGGACCTGGTGCAGTAACAATAATACTGTTTTCTGTGCTCTCAAGAACACAAGTGATGTCACATTTCTTACAAGAGTGTGCCACTAATGCCTTGGGGATTTTGTTCCGTTTTACAAGTTTTGATGCATATGCAGAGGATTGACAAGTATGTCATGGCTGCTACTCAGCCAACAGTAATTAAAAGCCACATCCACATTTCAGATAGGTTAAAATAAGAAAAACTATATGTCTTAGAATCAATATAATATGAAAATAAAGATAATATTAGAAATTAGTGAAACAGAAAAAAAGGTACAGTAAAAAGCATAAGCAAAGCCCAAATGAACTCCTTGAAAAGACTGATAACAAACCCATGGGGAAATTAATTCAAAATAAGATTGAGGCTCAATATTAGTAACGAAAAAGTGAACATAACTGCATATGTAGGGACATTAAAAAGGTAATCCTATGAATCACTTTATGATAATATATTTGAAATTTTAGATGAAATAACTCATAAAAAAGAGAACTTACATTGAATCACAATAAATGTAAACCTTGAGTATGTCCACAAATATGAAAGCTTTTAAATCAGTGATTAAAAATCTTCCCACAGAGAAATCACCAAACCCAGATAGTTTTATAGGAAAGTCCTATCAAACTTCCAAGAAATAGATCATTGCCATATTATACAAACTCTTCCAGATACTAGAAAAGACAGAATAGTCCTCAATTTAAGTTGGCTATATAATCATGACATCAAAACCAGATGAAAATGGTACAAAAAAGGAAAATTATATGGCAATCACATTATGAACATAGGTGCAAAAATGCGAAACAGAATGTTAGCAAATGGAACCTAGAATTTTAAAAGAGATAATATGTTGTGGGACATCAAGATTTGGCCACTCTGAAACATATCTCTTTACCTTGATTTTTTTCTCTGAGGGACATTTGACCTCCCCCACTAACTGCCTAAAGAATTTGACATGGTGGCTCCTTCCTGGAACAGATCTTCTATCATGATGACTGTAATGATAATGTAAAATAGATGTTACAATGGGAGGGGCACCAAGCCCCTTTTATCAAAAAACCCTCTCTCTCCCTGACCACATTATCTATAGATGACCCTGAAAAGAATTGTCTTCTTGCCCTCTGAAGTCCCAGACCACTACCCACCCCCAACACCTTCCTCGCCTTTAGCTACAATACTTAAGCAAGCAGCTTAGACAGAGGGACGAGTTGCTCATTTCTGAGTTTCTCCCGTGTGTACATGTTATTAAACTTGGTATTATTTTCTCCTGCTAACCTGTCTTGTTAATTATTTGGCCAGCCATAAGAACCTTAAGGGAAAGGGCAGAGGGGGATTGTCCATCTTCCCCCACAGTTTTGGCATAGTCGGCAGGATCCCCACTGGCTGGCAAGTTGCCGTCTCTGGCTGGAAGAACTGCCTTCTCCCTGGACTACTGCAGATGATGAGTTACAGGAACGCCTGACAAAAGCTGGCAAAAGGTAAGATTTCTTACCACGTCAGGCTCCCGGAATCTCTATCTGCGGGGTCTGGTGGAAGCAAGCAGTGAGAATTTTTTTCTCTTTCTAAATTTAGATTGGCACGAGAAAATATTTGGGAAACTAGTTTCTTGTGCTTTTAGTGACTCTAGTAAATTTGGTAGAGTACTCTTGGTTTTGATCTTGATCCCTTTTCCTCCCAGAGTTGTCCCTATCTTGTTCTGTGTCCTGAGAACTTGGCTTTGTGACCAGTGAGATGTTCTCCTTGGTCTCCACCATACGGAAGGTGCATTTACCGGAGTGCACCTTGGTGGCCAGTCAAGTAGACTGGGGTTCCGAACTGTCTTTGTCCGGCTGTGCCAAGCTCTCAGGGGAGTTTGTCATAAAGGGCCCAGTCCATAAGGGCTTTTGTTGTCTTAACCTTCGTTGCTTGTTAGTGCTGGAAAAATCCCATTCCAGTAGCGCCTGCCCGGTGTCACAGATTAGCGGGTCTGTGACTGGAGGCATCCCACACTATTGTGGGAGACCAGAGACACCGTTTTCACCACACCATCCTTACCGCCTGTGCAATGAAGGTCTTTACTTTCTCTGAATACCTTTGGGAGTGAATTCTGTGGATCATGGGGGCTACATCATCTGCGTCCTCACCAGGGACGCCTCTTGTGTCCATGGTAAAGATTTATTCTAAGTGTGGAAAGTTACCTCCAGGTCTTTCCTTAAAAAGGCGTATTGGATCAAGTCACTATTGGAATAAATTTACAAATGAAGATCCTACTCGTCAATGGCCAGACGACAGATCCTTTGAATTGGAAAAACTTCTAAATTGGGGGAAAAAAATGTTTTGAAAGCTCTCACACAATTGTTTAATTGGTACCTTTAAAAAGGCCAGAAAAAGGAAGGGAAAAATTAGACTAGCCTTAAGACCTTGACTCAGGTTACAATTGAATTGAGAACATGTAAAAGTATAAGTGTTGATAAGATTATAAAGGTTGGAATGTTTGAGCTAATTTTATATAAAGAGGTTACATCAACTTTGCCTGAGTATGTTTTAAAATGTCTGACTGGGATTGCTTCCCTTGTCCAAAATTATAAGACCAAGACCTATTGATAAAAGTGTCAATGAAAACTATGTTTAGAGGTATAAGAGGTGATGAAATTTACATGAAATTTTTTAGAAAAACTGATGTTATTTCTATTACAGAACTGGTTAACAAAAATAGTAACTTAAATGATGGCTAATTTTATCTGATGTCTTATGAAGTCTTGTAGGCAATCTAAATAATTATTGGGAACAAGTAACTAATAGTTGTGAAAAAGATGAATGTTGGGTAAACTTTAAACAATAATTATGCGTTATGGTGGTTACAGCTTCCAAACTCTTTTTGGTGGCTTAAAACTTTAGAGTTTTGCTAAATTTTATGATAAAAATTCATTAAGTGTCTAGATCATTTCCAAATAAGATAAAATGATAGACATCGATTGCTAAATGTACATTTGTCTACATTTGGCTTTTCATTACAGGAAAACTAAAAGGTATTTTGGGTGTATTGGTAAACATGTGTTTTATTAAAAGATTGTGCTGTAAAGTAACATATTTATAGAAATTCTGAAGTGTTTATAAATTTATCAAGCCACAAGATACTAATGTAAGAGACAGTTTATTATTGTTTACTTAGTTTTTACTTACAAATTAAGGTTTCTAAGGGTTAAAATTTCTAATTAGTATATGTGATTGAAGCTACTAAAAAATTAAGAAAAATATGTCTGTGTACAAGGAAAGTAAGATGTATAAAGAAGGTACAAAGAATGGAAATATTTTGTTTGGTTGATTAAAAAAGATAAATTTGTCCTCAAGTACTAGGAGGGAAAAGAAAGACATGGGACAAATTCTGAAGGTAAAAAGGAAGTTATAGAAAGTTTGTGGAAGAGGAATTCTGGAAAAGGAGTTTTATGCATGGTCAAGTTGGCTAAGATTAAAATGAATTTAATTAAGTAAATGAGTTTTAATATCAGAAGTAAGCTGGTGCAAAATTAAAATTTGGTCTTTCTCTTAAAAGGATAATTTTCTTAAACTTGATAAAGAGATTATAAAAGATTTTTCTTTACCTTTGGGTAAGTCTACCTAAAAGACAGAAAAAAAAAACTGTTAAAATAATTTCCTGTGTTCAAAAGACTGAGATCTCTCTATTAAGGCTTTTTGCACTGTTAATGCTCTGTTTGCCTTGACTTTTTATATTTTTGACAAGATCCCCAAAATTCGTACCTTAAATAAAGTCCTTTTTTTACTTTTTTTCCTTGGGAATTTTCAAAGGGCCCTGGAACTTCTCAAAGAAATTTGCTCTCTTCCTATAAGGAGGAAGATATTAAACTTATTAGGCTTATTCAGTATGTTAAACTACATGGAAAGCATTGTCAGACAAGTGATGATAAGCCTGCTTAGGTGGTATTATGTGGGTAAATGTTATTGATATAGGCGTTTTAAAATTGTATAACATTACTGAAATTCTGATCTGTCCTGGTTATCCGTCATAATTCTGGTTATTATTTTAAAGTGTTGTATGTCACAAAATTAACCAAATTTCTTTGTCGATTGCCATTTTGAGGTCTTGTTGTTTACAGACTTATTTCTTTGCTCTAATGCTTTTGCAAAATATGTTATATGTTTCAACTTCAGAAAAATTCATGGAAAGGACTCTGACATTTACACTGGAGTATAGGCTTCTGATAAACTTTCTGATCATAAAACTGAACTTGGTAAGAAATTACAGAAATCTGATGGAGAAACTGACTTCATGAAGCTGCTAACAAAAAGATTGGGATCAAGAATGGATTACACAGGACTAAATGAACTGATAAGGATGATTATAATTTTTATGATTTTTCATTTGAAGTATTGCTGAATTTTTAATTTTTTGTTTTTTCGGATTTAAGGAAAACTTTTTCTCTTTTCTCCTGAGCTAGCTATGACATAGCAATTTGGTAAATGATACTTTTGTAAGCAAAATTGAAATATTTCTCTTTTTCTCTCTACCTGATCCCTCCAGAATTTAAAACTCTTAGTAAGTGAGTATTGTTGTTTTCATGGCAATATAGTTATTTGCATATATTTCAGTAAGAATCTGTTCTCCTTATAACAGGACACAATTGGAAACACTGGTTATATTACCAACGTTGTGACTGGAACAACATATTTGTGATATAACCATACAGCTTTTGAGGAATGAAGATTGGACTTTATGGAATAAAGCCATGTGGAAATATTGGCCTGGTACCTTATGTTCCAAGCAACATTTACCAGGATAAGTAAAGAATGTCACTTATCTGGCAGGTACAAGGAACCTCGAAATATTTTGGGGGAACCTCGGAAGAGAGGAATTCACCCAAATCTGTAGGTATTACAGGCGAAGTCTGATGACAAAGTCCTTGGCTTGGCTTTCCTGGCCTTGAGAGGCCTTTAAAGTTCAATCTAAGATTCCTTATAAAAAGTTCCAGCAAGGCAGATTTAAAAGAGCTTATATGATCAATTGCTATTCTTGCTGTACTTATGTAAATAATTGGGCCAACTTTATTGGAACTAGACTTATTTTACAAACTAGTTACTCTAAATTTGGCTATCTTTGATAAAAATGAGGGTGATTTTAGAGAGAAAAATTATATTTCAGTAAAAACTATAGTATACATTTGCAGATATTAGATCCTAGTTTTGTTAATTTGTCTTTTGAGGTTTTTGTTTTATATCTATTCACTGGACTGGATCCAATCTAGAAGAAATTGATTTCTTCTAGTCTCCTAAAATATCTGGCTACAGATCTCCAAACTAAAGTTTTTGATTTTTTCCATCATTTTCATTTGGAATCACTGAGAACTGAACCTTCCCTTTATCCTGAAGCCTTACAAACTGAAGCCAATGGACTTGATATAAACTTGAGAGATGACCTGACGACATCATGAGAGACATTTTAAACTGCAAAAGATGCTTTGACGCTGACATCTAAAAATCTTCTTAACTGGCTGTCCTCTAAACTCAGAAACTGCTTTACAACTTGCTCCAACCATTAACCCTGTTTTTCTTTTGTTTACATAGAAATGCTTCTATTAAATACTTGATTGCTTGCTTCCACAATATAGGTGTAACCTTGAGAGCCCACCTGCCATCACCACCTTCTAAAATGAACTTAATTGAACTGATCTATTATCAGGACTAAGAAATGTGTTCAGTGAGATGAAACAATCTACCAACTCAGCTTCTGGGCTATGAAACTTCTTTAAGTTTCAAAAGGACTGTGAAACTTAGTTTCAAAGGCAGGACTGTGGGAGATCAAGGTTTGGCCACCCTGAAATATATCTCTTTACCTTGATTGTTTTCTTTGAGGGACGTTTGACCTCCCCCACTAACTGCCTAAAGAATTTGACATGGTGGCTCCTTCCTGGAACAGATCTTCTATCATGATGGCTGTAATGATAATGTAAAATAGATGTTACAATGGGAGGGGCACCAAGCCCCTTTTATCAAAAAACTCTGTCTCTCCCTGACCACATTATCTATAGATGACCCTGAAAAGAATTGTCTTCTTGCCCTCTGAAGTCCCAGACCACTACCCACCCCACCACCTTCCTCTCCTTTAGCTACAGTACTTAAGCAAGCAGCTTAGACAGAGGGACGAGTTGCTCATTTCTGAGTTTCTCCCATGTGTACATGTTATTAAACTTGGTATTATTTTCTCCTGCTAACCTGTCTTGTTAATTATTTGGCCAGCCATAAGAACCTTAAGGGAAAGGGCAGAGGGGGATTGTCCCTCTTCCCCCACAACGTCAAACCTAACATAGACATATGCCAGGAATGCAAGAAAGTATTAATAACAAGAAGATCTAAAAATATAACTAATCATGTTAACAAATTAAATTAGAAAGAAACCAGCTCAGTAGATTCAGGGAAAACATTTGTCAAAATTCTACATTTATTTATAATCTTTAAAAAAACTCCCAACAAACTAGGAATAAAAGAGAACTTTTTTAATCTGCTAAAGGATATCTCCATAAAACCCATTGCAAACATCATTTTTAATAGGGAAACATAAGAAGCATTACCTTTATGAAAAAGAGCAAGACAAGAATGCCCATTATTATCATTTTATTCAGCATTGTACAGGAGGTCCTAACCAGCACAGTTGGACAATAAAAACAAAGGCAAAATATTGGAAAGAAAAAATTAAAACTATTATTATTTAAAGTAATATAATTATCTACATAGAAAACTCAAAGACTCCACAGGAAAATTATTAGATACAATAACAGAATTTAGCAAGGAGGCTGGCTAAAAGATCAACATACAAAAATTAATTACATTTGTATACACCAGAAATCAATAACTGGAAAACACAACTTTTAAAAAGTATCTATCTACAAGAGTTACAAAAAACAAAAGATACTGAAACAAGCAAACAGCCATTGATGATTGAGCAGCTGGTAACTATGGGGGACTGGAATTTGCGAACTCAGATTATGTCTCTGCCTGAATGACCTTTTGACCGCCACCCCCACTAACTGACCAAAGGAGTTTGAGATGAGAGTCCTACCCCCAGAAAAGGCCATTACTATAGACATCTCCGGGTACCTGGGTGGGGTGGTGCTAAACCCATTCTTAGTTCTAGTTACCCTTTATGAGAGACATTTACATTTGTAAAGAAAATCTCCATCTGTAAAGGTATCTTGTTCCCTGCACCAGGAAGAAGGGGGGATGGCCTTACCTGGAAACTTATCAGAATGGAAGGCAAGGACTTAAATCTGCATGACAAACTTACTCATTGTTAACTGTGCTGTTTGGGCAATATGCTATCTGACTCCCACTAGGTTCCTATAGATGACACCTCTCTGGAGCCTGGGTTACCATGGTAATGGGTGTTTGAGCTATTTTTTTTTCAGGAACTGAACCCCTTGTCCACTTCAGGCTGGATTGAGACCACCAACCCATCAACTGGCCCTTTTGATGCCAAGAGGTTGGAACTCCACCCTCAGGGCATGCTAATGCTGCCATTCTGTGAAGCCTGACTATGCTTGCCCAGATCATCAATTACCTCATCTCTCCTCACCTCCAATCATTTCAGACCACCTTCCCCCTTCCCCATAAATACCCCTGAGTCCCTATTGGGGAGGTGGATTTGAGACTTGTTCTCCCGTTTTCCTCACTTTGTTGCCTTGTGATTAAACCCTCTCTCTCTGCAATCTTGTCGTCTCGGTGATTAGCTTTCTGGGCGGCGGGCAAAAACAGACCTGGTGCGGTAACAATACTTATAAATAAATCTGAAAATGATATATGAGAGCTATATGGAGAAAAATTTAAATGTCATTGGAAGACATTTAAGAAAGCCTAAATAATCAGTGAGACATACTATGTTTATTAATAAGAAAACTTAATGTCATGAAGATGTCAATATACTTCAAATTGATTTATAGATTCAATATAATTAATCAAAAAGCCACAGATTTTTTTTTTCAGAGAACTTAAAAAGCCAATTCTAAAAGGTACATGGAAGAACAGGGTGTCAGGAATAACCAAGACGCTCCTGCATGTCCTCATAAGGCTGGGCAGACCTGACGTAGCAGACATCAAGATTTGTTATAACACTTCTGTTAATAAAATAGTGCGGCATTCCAGGGCCGGCCCATGGCTTAGCAGTTAAGTGTGCATGCTCCGCTACTGGCGGCCCGGGCTTGGATCCCGGGCGCACACCGAGGCACCGCTTGTCTGGCCATGCTGAGGTGGTGTCCCACATACAGCAACTAGAAGGATGTGCAACCATGACATACAACTATCTCCTGGGACTTTGGGGGAAAAAAAGGGAAAAAAAAAAAAGAAAGAGGAGGAGGATTGGCAATAGATGTTAGCTCAAGGCCAGTCTTCCTCAGCAAAAAAAGAGGAGGATTGGCATGGATGTTAGCTCAGGGCTGATCTTCCTCACACACACACAAAAAAATAGTGTGGCATCTGCAGAGAAATAGATAAATTGACCAAAGAAACAAAACAGAGACCTAGGAACAGATCCATGTGCATGTGGAATCTTCAGTATATTTTAAAGATGGCATTGCAGACCATGAGAAATAGCCTCCATTTGCCTAGAAGGGAGTGAAACAATGGGTCCGCCACGAGGCAAGAATGATGTAGGACTCCCACCTCTGGAATCTGTCAGCTCCACACGGATCAAGGACTCACATCTGAAGGGCCAACCTTCAAAACTATTAGAAGAAAATGCAGGAGTATATCTTTCTGACCTTGAGGTATGGAAAAATTTCTCAAACAAGGTATAAAAAGTTTCAACAAGGAAGAGAGTGATAAATTTGGCTACATTAAAATTAAGAGCTTCTTTTTATCAAAAGACTCATAAAAAAGAGAAAAGACAGGCCACAAGCTGGAAGAAGATATTTTCAATGCATATTACCAGCCAAGGATTAGTACTCAGAGTATATTTTTTAAAACTTCTTCAAATCAGTAAATAAAAAAAGACAAAAGATCCAACAGACAAATAGCGTGAATAGGAATTTCACAAAAGAGAAAACACAAATGATGACTAGAAACTAATTAATAACTAGAGAAACGCAGATGAAAGCCACAATGAGACAGCATCTTACACCTGTTGCATTTGCAAAAATTAGGAAGTCCAGCAATTCCTAGTGTTAGGAGAGGAACATAAGTTAATGAGAACTCTCATACACTGATGGTGGAAGTGTAAATTGGTGCAACCATTTTGAAAAACATTTTGGCATCATCTTACACATCAGTATTTAAATTTTCTAGTGACCTCGTTAAAAAAGTAAAAATAAATAATGAAATTAATATTAATGAAATACAATAATATATTGTATTTTACCCATTATATCCAAAATATTATCATTTCAACATAGAATCAGTATAAAAAATTATTAATGAGATATCTTATGTTCTTTTTTCATAATGAAAGGGATCAGAATATACTATCCCAAAATATGCCATTTTGGCGTAAAGATTATTTTGAGCTGAATGCGATTGAAAAACAGCAGGCTCCGGAGATGCTCTCTGCTTTCCCCTTTTCTGCCTAAAAGCGGGGCATAAATTTCCCTTTGTAAAGGAGCCTTTCTTCCCCTCTCCTGTACCAGGAAGAGGAAAACCATTCTTATCACAGGAGACAACTTGAGTCTGCACAACAGCTCTTACTAAACAGCCCTTATCTATGACATATTTCCTGGTCATCTTCCCACAATTCACAGCCCCTAGGAGCCCAAACTTCTTTTTCCTCTATCTAGTCATTTCATCATAATTTGCCACCCTTTGTTAAAATGGTATATCAGCCCCCAAGTCTAATCATCTCTCTGAGTTTTCACTTCTTTCCTGTGAAACCCCCATGCATGTAAAAATATTAACATCAATAAAATCTGTATGCATTTTCTCTTGTTAGTCTGTCTTCTGTTAGTTTAATTCACAGGTGTCCATTCACTGAACCTAAGAGTATTTTTCCTCCTCTACAATAAGTTTTCAAAATCCGTTATGTATTTTACACTTACAGCACATTTCAATTCAGAAGCTAAATTTTTGCTGGAAATACTTTACCTCTATTTATATTTCATAAAATTCATAGTTGGAAAAGTAGATTCACAGACCAGAATTGTTCCAAACATGCTTAAAAGTTTTCCAATAACCACATGGAGTTTTGGTGTAAACTCCATGTAAAATCACATTAAATATATAGTTCCTCATTTATGCTAGCTGCATTTCAAGTCCTCAGTAGCTACATGCAGCCCCATCATTGAACCATAGTCTTGTAAAGTTGAACATTTGTATGTCCTTTGACCCAGTAAGTCCACTCCTAAGCAACTTCCCTACAGCACCTACAGTTCTGAAATTTCAAGCGTCAGAACATCTGAAAGGCTGATTAAAACACAGATGGCTGGGCCCTATCCCAGAGTTTCTGACTCAGTGGGTCTGGGATGAGTTTCAAGAATTTGCCTCTGTAACCATCTCCCGGGTGACAACTGACACCGCCCTATACAACATGCACATGAAAGTTCACTGTAGCTCTGTAATAGCAAAAAACTAGACCCACCCTACATATCCATCATCAGAACAATGGATTTGTGTGAAGTATAGTATAAGCACCCAACAGAACACTATACAAAACTGAAAATGATGTGTTGTTGTCAGATGGAACAGTACGGATCAAACCACATCTGTTGATGGAAATAGAACGTTGATGTTTCTAACAAAGCAATTTCAAGAAGATTACAGACAGTATAGTGCTCTTTTTATAAAAGTTGAAAACAATATATTATTCGGACACAATTAATAAAACCATTTTTGTTTTAAAAGCAAGGGAATGAGAAAGCTTTTATTTCTCCATCATATCTGAAGGACAGTGTCTTGGATGAAGGTTTTTGTCTTTCAGTATTTTGAATATATCATTCCATTCTCTCCTAGCCTGTGAGGTTTCTGCTGAGAAATCCACTGAAAGCCTGATAAGGGTTCCTTTGTAGTTTATTTTCTTCTGCCTTGCTGCCCTTAATATTTTTTCTTTGTCATTGACTTTTGCCAGTTTTACTATTTAATGCCTTGGAGAAGGTCTTTTTGCATTGATGTAATTAGGGATTTTATTGGCTTCATGTACTTGTAAGTATAGTTCCTTCCCCGGGTTTGGGAAGTTCACAGCTATTATTTCTTTGAACAATCTCTCTGATCCTTTCTCCCTCTCTTCTCCCTCTGGATTACCTGTAATCCTTATGTTGCTTTTCCTAATTGAGTTGGATATTTCTTGAAGAATTTCTTCATTTTTTAAAAATCTTAGTTCTCTCTCCTCCTCCACTGGAAGGATTTCTATATTTCTATCCTCCAAATCACTAATTCTGTCCTCCATAATGTCAGCTCTATTTTTTATGGATTCTAGATTATTTTTTATTTCATTAATTGTGGTCTTCATGTCCAGAATTTCTGTTTGGTTTTTTTTTAGAGTTTCAGTCTCTTTGGTGAAGTATTTCCTTCTGCTCATTAATTTTATTCCTGAGTTCATTGAACTGTCTTTCTGAGTTTTCTTGTAACTTGTTGAGTTTCTTTATGACAACTATTTTGAACTTTCAGTAATTTAGATTGTAAATTTCTGTGAGTTCAGGATTGGTTTCTGGAGACTTGTCATTTTCCTTCTGCCCTGAAGTGTTAATGTAGTTCTTCATGGTGTTTGATGGAGTGCTCCTTTGCCAGCGCATTTGTGTTAGTATCTGGTTGCAGATTCCACCTGCCACTGCTGGTGGGGGGCAGAGGCTGTGTTTTCTGATCACACCCCTTTTGCTGGAAGTTGTGCCACTAGGGCTGCTCTGTGTTTGTGCGCTGGCTGCAGCCGCTTGGCGCATCACACACGCATGCACAGGCTGAGTCTCTGTGCTCTGCCCTCCAGTTGCTCTGGTGTGGGACCACTGCACCTGGCGGGCGACCAGCTGAGCTGCTTTCATGTGTGGGCTGGCTTTGCACTCACGAGCGGCTCGGCTGAGCGGTTGTGCCTGGTGGGGCTCCTTCACAGGGGCTGCACCACGCCACTCAGTGGGGAGTGTTCCCGAGGGCTGGGCTACAACTCTGAAAGTGTTTGCGTGGGCCCAACTGCCCCTGCCTCCTTTTACAGTTGTGCCAGCTGCTGTTTGAGGACCTGCATCCTTGATTGCTGCCAGCAGGGATGGGGAGGGGTCCACTCACCTAGTTCCACTGCTTCCCAAGGATCCAGTTATCCCACCTTCAGACACACGGCTGCATGGATCTCTCAAACGTCCTGTTGTGTTGTGCAGGGAATCCACTACTGATTAATGAATGTCCATTTAGCTGTAACTTAGAGGGGAGAGACAAAAGAAACAACTCATTCTGCCATGATTCTGACGTCAGTCTCTTAAAAGAGAGGGAATGAAACACAAAATTTGGGATAATGGTGACCTCAGGGATAGAGGGGAGGAGTAAAGATTAGATTATATTCACAGGAGTTCATTATATTATTATGCTTTATAAATGACACATGTCATATTATATCATTTTGATGTATCGCATACATATGACATAATAAAAATAAGATATAAAAATTAAAGTAATACTATATAGCACATAATCCCAGATATGTTAAAAATACATGTATTTATAGAAGCAAAGAAAAAATATCAGAATGTTAACAGTGGCTATTTCTGGGTTGTGGAGTTTGGATATATTTTTTCTTTTTGTATAATTGTATGTTTTCTATGATAAATATGCAAAGCTTTATAATTAGACAATCTTGTTTCTTTTTATCTTCAATGCAGATGGGATTCAACTTGCTCTACCCAGTTATTCCCCAAACTCCCTGTGCATTTCTGCACAGCCTCAGCACAAACCTAAAAAGGACCCATTTCTGTTCTCTACAACATATGTCTCAGACGTCTTTTCATGTCTTTATTAAGGATAATAGTAATAAGCATAGCTGACATTCATTAAGCACTACTGTGTTCTTATGTTCTTGGTATTTAGTGAATAAATTTGGTTAACTTTTTACAGGAGCTAGGTACAATTACTTTTCTCATTTTACAAATCTAGAAAAGGCGTACAGCACTTACTTAAGCAACTTGGTTAAATTGATGCCCAAGGCCACACGTTCAGAAGACATCTCCCTGTCAACCTTAGCAGGGAGAAAAGCAACAGTTTGCATTTCATCTCTACATCCTGTTTCAGGGACCATTTTCTCAGCAATAACTTGGTGAGATTATTCTACATATGAACAAAAAGTGGGGAGAGGACTCATGGAAAATTTATTAGATTTCCTGATCTAATAAATCTTAAAAAGCAATTACAATCACTGTTGATGACAGAACTTCCTGACCAAAATCGATATCTGTCTCAGTGAGCAGTGTTTGGCTATTCTCAGTCTAATCAAGACAAGCAGAAACCTGGATGACATCAGCAGTGGTCAGAGTCAGAAGAGCCCGCAGCTCCATCAGGCCCTGGGGACACTGCAGTTTGCTTTACCTTCCAAAGAAAAGAGCCTAAAATTCCTTGTCTGTGCTATTGACTGCTAGAGAAAGTGTCCGTGACTGTTCCCTCACTCTCTATATGCGTTTATACGTCATCTTTCATGCTGAGATAATCAACCATCTTACCTGCCAAATACAATGGAAATAGGTGTTATTAATTTCTGTTAGCAACATCCTGTAGGGATACTGAGGCCATCTCAGTCCACAGATGTTGCTTCTCAACCAAAGTGGCCTGAGTCATCACCAAGCAGCTTACTTAGTTTTAGTCTAATAAAATCCCCAAATACATCACCTCCTCTACCTAAGCCAGGACCGAGAACACTTGGAGCTTCGTATTTCTGCCGTCTTTTCTCTGCTTCCACCTCCCTCATTCCTCAGTGGTAACTTAGAATCTTTGGAAGCCCCACCTCCCTTCCTTTTAAACAATGTCTATTTAGTTTCATTTTGAGAGAATAAGCACCTTATTGGAAAATCCAAGATCTCAAATCCATGATGGCAGCAAAACGTGCATGGATTTGTGGGGCCAGCCTGAGCAGCCCGAGTTTGGGTCTTACCAGGTCCAGAGCGACCTTGGAGGCTGATGTCTTGGGTCAGCTGCCAGGAAGGGCAGAGCCACAGCCCAGTCTGGCAGCGGAGGACAGAGGACAGTCCAGGCAGAGAAAACTACCCAAACCTCCTTCTCACTAGAAGAAAATCTAGAACCTAGAATGATGAATCACCCACAGCCCTCCCAGGTGGTTTGAAGGAGCAGTTTCCTCTCTAAACAAAGCCTCAAGCCTGCGAGATTTTCATAGAAAAGAGCTCTGGAAATAAACTGTCCAGGTGGAAGGAGCGGGGGGGCAGGAGTTACAAGCACAGGCTCTGGAACCTGCCTGCCCTGATTCAGACCCCCTCTCTGCCACACACCACGCCTGTGAGACCCTGAATGCACTAACCGAAGTGGCTTGGCCCAGTGCCCTCATCTGTAAACACAATGATAGGATCTATGGCATAAATTATTCTGAGCATTAAATGGGACTATGCATATGACGTGCCTAGCTCACGACAAGAACTCCAGGAGTAGCGTCTGCAAGGAGCAGCTGAACAGGCCTACACTGCACAACTGCAGAGAGCACCAAGCATGCAGCACGCAGTGAGAACAATGCCTGCTGGACTGCACGACACGGCAGCCGTGCTGCTGGACCTGAGCGTTTCCTCTCTTGCTGACACGCTCGGCCTCCACAGATCCTCTACTCTCCACCAGCGCTCCCTGGAAATGCTGGCCCAACAAAGATACAGTGCCCTTCCTAGTCCGTGCACAGCTGAGATAAATGGGAATTTTCCAAAGAAATGTCACTAAACACCAATGAATAATCTGAATATGAAACTGAGAAAACTGTTTCATTTATAATGGTACAAAAAATAATAAAATACTTAGAAATAAATTCAACAAAAAATAAGTGTAAAACCTGTGCTCTGAAAATTACAAAACATTATTGAAATAAATTAAAGGGAACATAAATAAGTGGAAAAAATCCCACATTTATGGATCAGAAGACTTAATATTGTTCAGATGGTAATACTCTCAAAATTTATTTACAGATTCAATGTAATACCTATCAAAGTCCCAGCTGCCCTTTTTGCAGAAATTCACAAAATGATCTAAAATTCATGAGAAAATGCAAAGGATCCAGAACAGCTAAAACAATCTTAAAAAAGATCGTAGTTGAAAGACTCACACTTCCTGATTTCAAAACTTACCACAAAGCTACAGTAATAAAGACAGTGTGTCACTAGCATAAGAATATACATATAGATCAACAGAATAGAACTGAGAGTCTAGAAATAAACCCTCACATGTACAGTCAATTGATTTTCAACAAGATAATTTCATGGGGAAACAATAGTCTTACCAAGAAATGGTGCTGGGACAACTTGGATATTCACATGCAAAAGAATAAAGCTGGACCCCTACTCCTTGCCATATGTAAAATCTAACTCAAAACAGATCATAGACTGTGGTAGGCAGAATAATGTCCCCTCCCAAAGATGTCTATATCCTAATCCCCAGAACCTATGACTATGTTAGGTTACATGGCAAAGGGGAATTAAGGTTCAGATGGAATTAAGGTTGCTAATCAACTGACCTTAAGTTAGGGAGAGTATCCTGGGTTTCCAGGTGAGCCTAATGTGATTGCAAGAGTCCTTAAAAGTGAAAGAGAAAATTGGAAGAGGGAACCAGAAAGGTGGCAGGATGGGGTGGACTCTGCCTGATGTTGTTGGCTTTAAAGATGGAAGAAGGGGCCATAAACCAAGGAAAGTGGGTGCCTCTAGAAGCTGAAAAAGGCCGGGAAAGAGATTCTCCCCCAGCACCTGCAAAAGGAACACAGGCCTGCCAACACCTTGGTTTTAGCCCAGTGAGACCCATCACAGACTTCTAACGTTCAGAACTATAAGGCGGTAAGTTTGCACTGTTTAAACTACTAAGTGTGTGGTCATTTGTTGCAGCAGCAATAGAAAACTAATGCAGAGACCTAAATGTAAGAGTTGAAAATATAAAATGCTTAGAAGAAAACGTAAGAGTAATTCTTCGTGACTATGGATTACGCAATGGTTTCTTAAATATGACACCAAAAGCACAAGCAATCAAAGAAAAAATAGATAAATTGGGCTACATCAAAATTTAAAACTTTGAGGCTGCAAAGGACATTATCAAGAAAGTGAAAAGACAATTCAGATAACAGGAGAAAATATTTGCAAAACATATATCTGATAAGGGACTAGTATCCAGAATATATAAAGAACTCTTACAACTCAACAATAAAAAGGCAAATAACCCAGTTTAAAACTGGGCAAAGAATTTAACAAAGAATGTCATTCATGAACCACATCAACCACTACTCAGTTAAGACCTAAGACCCATTTCCCAATTTGACTCTCCCCAGTGACCATCGCAAGCCTCTGTCTGGGATGTAGACCCACATCGCTGTCATCACGGGCCCAGACAGACAATTAGTGTTATCCAGGGGGAGAGTGTGGATGAATAAAGCGAGGTGGGAGAGTGGGAGTCAGAGAGATATATTTTTGTCTCTGCAAGGACACTGGTTAATCTATGTCTGTTGTCTGGAGTCCAGTGGGTACACCAGAAAGCTCCAGGGGGAGCCACTGCTGACAAAAGTTTGTGACAATGAGCTTCTTACATCCTGGGATGGAGAAACCCCTCTCCATACAGACGGGCTTCTCCGGAAAGAGACATCCTAACAGGCCAGCAGAAATGCACAGTGGTGGGGTCTCCATTCCTGAGGCCCCTTCCTTCCTTCATGCCCATCTCATTTATCTAGAATCTCCAGTGTCATTTCCTTTCCTCCTGGAACCTTGATTTTATGAACTGAGTGCTAGACTCTGCCTGCAAACGTGATCCACGTTCTCCGTGAGTCATGCACACAGCCCCTCATGACAAGCACTCACCACAATCCCATTTCCTGTCCTTTTCTTCCTTTCTCTATTTCTCCAAATAGAATGGAACATGAAGGCCTGGGTGCAGCTGCCGGTACCTGCCAAGCTGTCCCTCAGGGACCCAGAGCAACACAACATCTCCAAGGCCTTGTGTTGGACCCCGAAACCCCGCAATTCCTCAGCTACGTTATTCCTCTGACTTTGAAGGACCCTAAACCGTTTAAAAGCATTCTCTCATACAGCAAACAAATAGCACTTCTGTCATGCTCTGGGCATTGTGCTCGTCTCTGGGATTCAATGGTAAGCAAAATAGACATCGTCCTCATCCTTGGGAAGCTGTTGAGGGAAAGAAGCAGTAAACAATTAATCAAATAAAAAAATAAAAGCAGATACTTAAATCGCCACTGTTCAAGTGCCTCAACACACATTCACATTTGATTTTCCCACCAATCCTAAAGGTTATTATTTATGTCCCTGTTTTACAAGGGTTTGTAACTTGGCCAAGGTGTTCTATCTAAGCAGTAACGGAGCCAGGATCCAAACCCAGGCCATTAGAGTCCAGATTTTGTGTTCCCTGTCTTTTCAGTGCATTATCTCTTTGTGACGCTGTGAACACAAATATTCCCATTTTTCTTTTGAAGTAAGATCTATTTATCTAGAGTGACAGACCAGAAATAAAATTGCTGAAAAGCAGGACAAGGAAAAAAACAATCAGAGTCAAATGCCTGACATGAAATCCAGAAGCCCAGTCTAGTGTAGGGGGAGTCTGTCATGGTCCTAGAAATGAACACCCATGTTGGATCACACCACTCAGACATCAGAACTCCCTACCATTTGCAATGGCCTTGCCCTGGAGAAGTGTGACCACTCTGCGGGTGACAGTTCTGGATAAGTCTGCTCTGGCCCCCACATGGATCCCTGCCCCTATCAAAACCAGATTCCTCCTATCGCCTTCTTTCCCAGTGCAAGAGCCTGGATCTCTGCCTGAGGCTTCACCTACAAGGACACGCCACCGCGCTGACAGCATGAGGTCACTAAGAAACTGCCCTCGGCCAGAAGCCTCTTCCTATCCTCTCAAAACCCAACTATGAAAGCTCTATGGCGGGCACCACCCAAAAGCCCCAGCTGCAGGGAGGTCTGGAAGGTCACAGCGAGGTCTGTCTCAGAGCAGGCGCCCCATTCTTTGTGTAGAACTTTTCCCCTGAGGATATACCCAGCTCAGTCTGCAGAACACAGTGTGTGTCTAAGAAGGAAAGAAATAGAAAAAAGTGAACGAAACCCCTAAACTCTCTAGAACCTGCCTGCCGAGGCCTAAAAGACTCCAATTAGGTCCCTGCAAAAGAAAGGAACACAGAAGATAAAGTCAAAACAGTATTTCCAGATAGAGTTTGCCCCCAAACTTCTCTGAGGACCCTGGACGGGTAGATTGGCCCCTACTCCAGAGGGTCTTGCTTTGGCTGATCTAGACTGGCCTAAGCAGCCTGAGTCAAAAACCATTTGAGTGGCTTCCTTGTTCCACTGTCCCTGGGCCCACACCCTCTCAATCCTGGAGATCCCACCAGGGGTGAGAAGGGACACGGAAAGAAAAACCTGTGGAAAAACACACCCCAGAAAGGGGGAGTCTTTCCCCTAAGGTCCTCGGTGTTGGCCTAAAGCTCCCTGCCCCGAGGGCTTCCCGGGACAGAGATGAGGAGGCAGCCTCCCAAGGGACGAAGCCTCCAGCCATCTCACTGTGCTAAGAGAGGGACGGCTCCAAAGGACGGCTCCATCTGGAACCCACACGGGGGACACCAGGTGTCAGGCTTTCGGAGAAGATTTAGGAAGGAAACCCTCAAAAGTCTGGAACAATAAAAAACAGTAATGACTTTCTTCTTATGTTCTCTTTTACTCGATTTTTATGAAAAATAGTAATAAAGCCGGAAATGAAAAAAAATTTTAGCACCAAGGACAGGGCTTATTATTCAAATATTTGTTGAATAATGCATACTCCCTTCTTCCCACCCAAGAAAAGTTGCCAGACTTCCAGAACAGGTTCAGGATCCTATAACTACACACTGGATCCAAAAGCCTAGTAAAATTTTTGACACAGTCAGACTCAGGCTTCCCTGCCTGTTTTGATATGGGACACCCCATTTGGGAGTCTACTTCTGGACGCCCATCCGCTTCTTCTTGCTAAGAGAGCAGGAATGACCTGACAGTTGTTCAGAGGCAATACTGAGATTCCTCTGTTATGTCCCACGGTGTCTGAAACAAATCCTGAGAAGCCGGTCAGCAGCACACAGAGCCTAGAAAGCGACGCAGGCTCTCCTGCACTCTGAAATAGCTAACATGCACTGAATACGTACTGTGTCCAGGTACCGTTCGCATACTTTAACTCATTTAGTCCTCCTTGGGTCAACAAGGTCAGATCAAATGGGAAAAAACTGCCTTCTTCGATAGCACCAGTTGTGATCTGAACAGGTTATCAGTGGCTTTACGAGACTATCCCATTTTAGAGGGCTGTGTCCAGTTCTTGGTGCCACATTTTTTTTTTTTTTTTTGGTGAGGAAGATCAGCCCTGTGCCAACACCTGCCAATCCTCTTATTTTTTCCTTTCACTGAGGAAGACCGGCCCTGGGCCAACATCTGTGCCCATCTTCCTCCACCCTATATGGGACGCCGCCACAGCATGGCTCTCCAAGCAGTGCGTCGGTGCGCACCCGGGATCCGAACCGGCGAACCCAACCGCTTGCGCTACCGGGCTGGTCCCTCTTGGTGCCGCGTTTTAAGAAAGTCTCCACCTGGACTGAGGAGACACCCCAGTAAAGGTGACTGCGTCTCCTAGCTGAGAGAACGGGTAGATGACAGCCAGGCCAGCAGCACATTGACACTGGTATTCAACCAGAACCTTCGCCTGCTTCATCTGATCCGATTACGCCTACTTCCTCCTCCTCTATCTCTGCAAAGGAAGAGTTCAAAGAAATTCAAGGCAAAACGCCCACCCTTGACTCATTTATGAAATACGATCTGTCTCCTCTGAGCCAGCACTAGAGAGGGAATTATTTTTCCCTTTTCCTGAGGGACATCATTAGCATGGTGATAATTAATAAAAGGCAGCAGCCAGAGTTTGGTAAATTATTAATGGCTTCAATCATCCCCAGAGCAGACAGCCCCTGTGTGCAGTTGTCCTCGGTGACAGTGTGGGAGTGCTCCGGAAACCAGGGATGGTGGATGGAGGACCAGAGCCGTGTGCCTGTCCCGCTGCTCTCCAGACTGCACACACAGCCTCATCCTTTCTCATCCAAACAGCCTGGGTTTTCATGCAGAAATGTTCATGGATTAAAACCGGGAGCAGGTCCCTCTGGCAGATGGTGGATACTATCAGATTCTTCCTATAGAATGGCTAAGTGGGAATCAGGCCTGGTCCCAGGGACCTGCTGGAAAGTAGGGGGAGGAGGAGGTGGGTCTCTTACAACAACCACAGAGATTGGGGGCCAGAGAGCAAAACTAAGAACTGCGTTAGGAGATCAGTGCCCAAGGGTAGCTGGGGAGTGTACCCAAAACGGGTTATCAGCCAAAGGGCTGGAGACCAGTGTCGGGAGCTGAGATGCACAGACAAAGGGAGCCACAGGCAAGCTGGGAAAATGAGAGTGAAGGCATCGTGCAGGAGCCACTGAAAGAAGGGATGACCTGGGAGAAGAAGTTCCTGGGAGAGGAGTTGAGTGCCGCAGGAGGAGTCTTTTTCCCTCCCTAGCCCACTTGTATGGGTCCCACCTACACGGAGCCTTCTTGTTATAAAGATCATAGGCTCCTTGAGAGTGGCAATCTCAACCTTTTCTTCTCTGCAGCGTCTCCTGACCCTAGCACAGTGCCTGACACAGCCTGGGTGCTCGAACATGTCTGCTGGGTAATGAATGAAGGGAAGAATGGGTGGATACAGCCAGCTTACCATGCTGGATATTGGCTAAAGGAAAGAAATATTGACAAGCAGTTTTTCAATAAAACCGTATCAATTGTTACTTTGAGTAACAAAGAATTTACTGAAGAATCCGCTGTGGAGCAGGAAGAGAGGTTTCCAATACACCCACCGCACAGCACAGCTGAATTAATACTCCTTAGATACATTCTTCCCCTACTTCCCTTTGCCAAATGTCTTCTTCAGCCCTTCCCCAGCACAGCACACAGGCGTCGTCTATCTCTCTCTCTCTCCCCCGTCCCCCTGACTAAGTGCAAAGTAAAAACAAAAAGTTCTATTATTGCATATGTAAAAAAAAAATCAGTCCTCTTATAATCGTGATGTGACTTGAAGGACGAGGGGTGCCACTCCCATGCCGTCTCGAGCCCGTGGCACTTTCTCCCTTCGGGGGTGTGCTGAGCCTTGGAGATCTCCAGCCAGACACAGGCTTTAGCAAAGCGTGAAGCAGACAAAGCTGGTCCCAGTGTCCCCCTACAGGGCCCTGACATCTCAGCCTCTATGGTCACCGAGAAAGAGGCTGTGGAAAACTCGCCCCGACAGAGACACCGGGAATGAGTGGTCTGGGCCTTTCAGGAGTATTTTCTTTTTACATCAGAACCACAAGAAAATGGAGTTTGGGGAAATTCCCTTTGTGGGGAACGATCTAGCGAACAGAAGACTAATTACTGAGTAAAACCAAATCTATGAATTAGAGGACAACCTCAAGATTTTCCCCCAGGACTCAGAGGGAAAAGATCAAGATGAAAGGAGAAAAGATATAGTTCACATAAACATATTTATATAAAAGGAATCCCAGAAAGAGAACCAAAGCATACAACAGAGAAACAATAATCAAAGAAATGAGAGAAACATCTTTTACTTAACCAAGGAAAATCTTGAATCTTCCCATTGAAAGGGCTCCAGAAGATTCAGGCAAGTTTATGGAGACAGACCTACACCAAGGTACACTGGATGCCGTTTCTGAAGTTCAAATATGGAAAATAATCTCTACTCCGACGCTGAGGGAGAGACAAGACACCTGAAAGAAACGACCATCACAGGGAAAGAGCTCCCTCACTCCAATGCCAGGAAACAAAACACCAACAGCAGGAGAAGAGACTTCTACATCATGTCTAAAAATACGCTCCCGTAGGAGCAAAATAAGCACAAATTCAGGTATGTGAGGGTTCAGAAACATAATACCCAAGTACCAGCCCCGAAAAGTCATGAGAAGAAGGATTCCAATGAATTGGAATAAAGACTCAAGAACTGAGACAATGTGACAAAAGAATCAATGATGAGCAATAAACCAACAAAACCTAGAATTAAGTCAAGAAAATTGTTGCTATGTGGTTGGTAAACTTAATGCAAATGTTAACAAATTACTCCTAAATTAGAAATATAGATAAATTGAAAAGTTAAAAATCTGGATCTAAAATACCAGAGTATTTTAAAAGAGACTAGGAAGTAGGGCGAAGTTACGAGTTCAAGATTCTCCATCCAAACAGAGCTGCCCTGTGGAGTTAGGAGAAGGAATGGCTGTGGGAGAAGCAGTGGCAGGGGAGGAGCACCTGGAGACTGAGGTGAAGGGAAAGCAGGAAATTGATCAATAAATTAGAAAACCTATCAATAGATTTTCACGTCAAGCAGGCATTGTAAAGGACCAGGCAGCACAAACAGCAGTTCTAGAACGGCATTGTGGGAGGGCGGGGGGGAGAGAAGGAGCAGGTGTGTGGCTCTCCACCCCATGCCAGTCATAGAAGGATCAAGTGTCAGCCTCTGAGGGGGGACCCAGGCCCTTAGGCGGCAGGAGGTATCCGCGCTCCCTTGGCAGGATCTGGGCGACAGCTGTGGGCCATGGCGGAACCTTGGACTCCAGCCTTGATCTTCCAGCTCAGCGCTCCACCAAGATGCTCAACCACTAGCATGTATCCATGGAGCTCTGCTGGAGGCAGATTACTTCTCTAGGATGTGATAGTCAGATTATTAATACATTAAGAAAAAATGATTATTCAATAAATGCAGGAAAAAATTCTATAAAATTCAATTCTCATTTATGTTTGGGTAAAAAAAAAACAACTTATCAAGCCAGAAATAGAAGAAAAATTCACCAATCTAAGAAAGGGTATGTATTTTTAAAAATCTGCAAGAAAAATAAATTTTCTGTCAAACTTTAGAAGCATTGTCACTGAAGTCAAGAATAAGATAAGAATGATGGCCATCACCTGGTTGTCATGTGATGAATGGTCATTCTCTCTGTCCTGGCTAATGCATGTTTGTTGTCTATTTCCCTCACTGTCCTAAGTGAGGGTAGCTCTTCAGGGTCCCTGGTCTTGAGGGTCTATCAGTACAACTGTTTTGGCTTGAGAATAGTTTATGTAAATATTTCTAGCTGATGATCCCTGAATTACCGAGAATAGGAATCAGCAGAAAGGAAGAGGTTAAAAATTTAGAAGAAAGTAGAGGTATTGATGAAGCGAGGCTCTTGTCAAAGATGAGAGGATGGGATTCAGAGCCAGGAGAAAGATTAGTTTTGGGGAGGAGGAAGAGGGTGGGAGAGCACATGATGTATATGTATGCAGGTGACTTTGTAGGTGCGTTGGCAGGAAGTGGGGGAAGTTATTTTATGGCTTCTGTTTTCTAAGGGAAGTAGGATATAAAGTCATCTGTTGAGATGGAGGTGAAGCAGGAGGAGATAAGTGTGGGTCAGATAGTGGGGTAAGGGGCCAAGGCTTTATTCCTGGAAGCAGAATGATGTGATCAGAGCTGTGCTTTAGGAAGCTCATTCTGACAGCTCATTCTAAAGCAGGGACCAGAGAGGGAGGCTGGAGCATAGGAAGGGCAGGCAGGAAGATGCTGCAGCAGCCCAGACAAGAAGTGATGAGGCCTGATGGACAAGGCAGCGAGGATGGACGGGAGCTGCCCAGGAAGAGTCTGGAGCAGTGGCTTCCCACAGCTCCTCAGGTCTGCGGGATGTTTTCCCTCATCTGTGTAAATGGCCTAGGGCAGGGAGACCACTCATCCATCAAAGAGACAAAGAAGACAAAGTTGATGCCAGGACAATGCCTCTGCTCACTCTCAGGCCTGCTTTCCCTGGAGGTATTCCTGCCCTATGAATAGCTGCTAATTCCACCTGGCACCTGATCAAGGCAACAGCGTGCACCTGAGGGCCCCAAAGACCTATTTACAGGGCAGCCACCTGGACCCTCCTCGTCTGGCATTCACTCCCTAAGAGTCTTCGGTCTTCTTTCGGGTCCTTGAGCTATGTCAACAGCTATTCTGCCTTTGAACTTTTATACACACCACACCCTCTCCCTGAAGCACTGTCCTTTCCTCTCCCTCCCTTCACCCTGTCTCTGGCATGACTGGCTCCTTATCCTTCAACTCTCAGCTCAAATATCTCCTTTCATGACCCCTCGTTTGCTATCACTGTGTTCTTCATAGAATTTCTCATGGCTTATAATTTTTCTTTGTTTCTTATTAATTGTTCTCATCACTAGACTATAAACCACTAGACTAAAAATTCTATGAGAACAGGGATTATGTCGATCTTGTTTACCATCACATTCTCAGCATCTAACACATGGAAGACACTCAAAAAAGTATGGAATGGATGAACTGTATTAAAAACTAGCTCAGCGGGGCCGGCCCCATGGCTTGGCAGTTGGGTGCGCACACTCCACTACTGGCGGCCCAGGTTCGGATCCCAGGCGCGCACCGACGCACCACTTGTCAGACCATGCTGAGGCTGCGTCCCACACACAGCAACTAGAAGGATGTGCAACAATGACATACAACTACCTACGGGGGCTTTGGGGAAAAAAAGGAGGATTGGCAATAGATGTTAGCTCAGGGCTGATCTTCCTCACAAAAAAAAAGTAAAAAAAGAAAACTAGCTTAGCATTGCCGTGGTTCTTTATTTAAACTAATCTTATTTAAACTAAACCTTATTTAAACTAAACTTAACCCTCCTTCCCCAACTACACTCCCCTAACTGTCAAAGAAAAAATAGAGCTGGACAGTAGTTAAAGCCATAAAAACAGATTTCATTCAGGACTATTGCAACAGTGGAAAAGAGATCTCAGTATAGAACGGGGCTCAAGTGCGAATACAGCGAAGGCAAGTGGGTATTTATAGCCAAGGAGCAGGGTGGGGTTCAGAGGACGGAAAATTACTAAGAGGAAACGTCAGGGGTGAGGGTGTTCCAGCTAAACTGACCTAATAGGATCTTTGCTGAAGACAGGCAGGGTGATCAGACCTGGAGGACGGTGGAGCGTGAGGAACCTGAGCAGAATCAAAGGTGGGGGGAGTTCTTGATAAACCGACTTAGCAGGCTTCTTGCTAAAACTGGATTTTACAAGGAAGTACACACATGGGCCCAGAAGAAGCTTCAAGAGACTGACTCAAGTTTGGTCAAACAAGAAACCTTTGTCAATACCCAGATCCAGATGCACCATTATCAGGATGGGGAGGGGGTGTAGGTACACAGGTAGACCATGTGTACCCAGCGCCCCAGACTGTGGCATAGGATGAGGGGTGTAATATCAGTAATTACCGTGAGAAGGGGGCTGTAGTTGAGAAAAGGCCTCTGGTAACTTCCATACGTCATCTCCAGGCCCCTGTGGGAACCACGCCTCTAGGTGGACCATTCCTGTGCCTTGTAATGCTCCCCATACAGCTGCTTGTTGACTCGCAGACCCCCGACCACTCAGCCGATCTCAGAAGGTCTCTGGGACTCATATACTGGCAACTACTTTTCTCATTAAAATGTTCTTAATCTTTAACATTCTTGTCCTCTTCCACAGGGACCTTCAATCATTAAACACACTAAGGCATCCTGTTTGAAAAGGAGCTCTCATATTGATAAAAAGAAGGCAAAGTTACTTCTAACAGGCCACTGAAGATTAAATGTTGCCCCCATTAGTGTAGAATGTCATTAGCACTGTGAACCTAAAATCTGGGCCCCCAGACAAAACTTTTGGAAAAAGCCTTTGTATCCCCAGGCCACAGATTCCCCATTACCAATCCCCCATAAGTCCACACCCTTTAGTCGTATCAAACAAGAAAGCAGGGGTGATATGGGGGGGGGCGGGGAGGGGTGCAAGTGAAAGGGGTTTGGAGCAGAGTTCTTATTCCTTTCTTTGAACTACAAATTCCTCTAGCATCTCCTGCTTTCGGGGACACATTCCAGACTGAAATAGGAAGCAGTACCAAGTGTTATTCCTGATCTGATTTATTTAGGACTGACAGGAAGGGGGCGACAGTTAACAGACTCAAGGAGAAGGTTAGGATTTTAACTGAAATGCTTTCTGGAAAAGTAGCAGACTGTGAAACTACTAAATAACCCTTTGCAGTTTCTAAAGATTAAAATGTAACACACTTTAATCACAACGAAGCCTGTCATAGAGGAATTCAAATGGAAATGCGACCCCCAAAAGTACATTGGTACCCCAGTGAGCTGATTTCTATTAGAGAAAGAAGTGCTTCCCGGGAAATTTGGGAGTCCAAACAGCCTGTCCAATTGCCCAGCATGACATGGAGGGAAAAGACAAATCTTGGGAGTCATAGGGATTAGAGCTGAAATCGTGATTTAGGATTGCGTGACTTGAAAAAGTGCCATCATCTCTCTTGGCCTCTCTTTCCTCCTCTGAAAAACGATAGTAATGCCTATCTTGCAAGATTATTAAGGGGATTAGCCATGCTAATAGGAACAGCAAGAACACTGCCGATAGCGATTGTGTATGAGACTATTTTTGATCAGCATGCTCAGTCTCCCATGAACCCATGGAGGGACTTGCTTGTTAAATTCTGTTCTGATGCAGGTGTCTCTTGAGTTTGCATTTGGAGCCTGAAACGTCTGTTCCCCTCATTATGCTGCTTCTCGAATGTTACTTAGTTTGGTTTAAACCCTCAGAAATGCAACCTCAGGTAAGCACTCAGAAACAGTTAAAGACTACTAAATTTTACATTTAAGATTTTTGTATTTCTTGAGTCGAATCTGCCCCCATCGATTTTCATTTGTTCCCCTCAAAACTGTTTGCTAAAATGACTCTTTTCCTTTGAATGGAGAATTTGTCCAAGATTGTGAATCACCTGGTGGGAAGGATTGGGTCTCCCACCCTGGAGCACCCGACGCAGCTCTCCTCCTTCCTTTGGACAAACAACAACCCCCAAAGAGTCCATTTTTTTATCAATGTATATTTTCTATAAAGGAGTTGCTAAAACACAAGTCCTAATTTTTCGAATTGTTTTTAATGTGGCTAAAGTATGAAACAATTTTTCTTTTATTGGTCTCACTATTAAAATTAAGGGATCGAGCTAAAGGTTTCAACAAACAAAATGCATCAGCTCAACTCCAACCACCTCCATTTTATCACACACACCCTGCACTGCTGCAATCAGAGAAAGATAGAGTGGATCAAATCTTGTGTGGCAGACTCCTGACGAGTGGTCAAAACTCCTTGGAGCTAAGGGGCTGTTCTCCCACTAGACTGCTGTTTTTTAAATATTTCTCTTTGAAAACAACAGCATGATTAATTCCACCATTTCATCTTAGATTACTGATGTAGAAACAACAGTGCACTATGAGCAATTATTAAAAACATTTTATTATGTATAATTTGTACATGCTTCCATTGTGATGCTTGGGGTGAGTTATTTTCCAGGATGTGATGTCATCTACCAAGATTAACTAGGTCTAATTTTCGTCCTGCCGTGCCACATACAAAAATACAATTTTCACGGTGAAATCCCCTTCTTTACACAAAGATACACAAAAGTTTGTCAGACGAATAAAATAAGAAAGAATACTTTGCACATCACACAAGGCACCATCCTTCACACAGCAACATCTAATGACTTCTTTTATTTGGAAACAACGGGAAAAGAGCCCCTGCCCTCAAAGGGAAATGCAAAATTTGTTGCTAAAGCCAAACTCCCGGTGATGAAGGCTGGTCCTCTGGGGAAAGTGGGGGACCGGGGACCCCTGGAGAAGGGTGGGCGCCTCATAAGCACTTCAGGAGGAAGGAATTGCAGGAGGTTCCTCGGGGACAGTCGCACAGCTTCCCGATCCGGGCTCCTTTTCGCACTGCACACTGCTCTCCTGCGTCGCACTGCAAAGAACACAAGTGTGGTCACGGGCAGGAGCAAAGCCAGGCTCCCATCAACACAACTTCTGCCTCTTGGGAGGGAGGGTGGACCCCATCTCCACCACCAGAGGTCTAAGTACAGTCAGGCCTGAAATGCAGAGAGCCTTGTCTTATCATTTCAGCGAGAGAACAGAAAAGAAAGAAGTTTAAATTATCGAGCCCCTCCTACCATCTTCCACCTTACATTTCCTGGCTCCTTTAATTGCTCTACCAAAAGAAAAAAAAATCACCAGACCTTTTTTCTAAGAAATGAACAATAGATCTATATTTTCTCACAACCGCTCCTCCCTGCTTTCCGCCTCCTTATCCCAAGAAGGAAGATTTAGGGTTGTGTGTGGGGGTGTGTGTGTGTGTGTTCTCCGAGGAAGGTAACCAGCCCTGAATCAAGAACTTTGACCCTAGAACCTAGGTTAAAAAACTGGCAGTGCCCAGGAAGGCAGGAAGAAAACTGGAGGGACAAGAACTGAGTATATTTAAGGGCTTTTCCAACTCGGAGAATTCTTTGCGAGATGAAAGTCGCTTATCTTCAGGAAATGCTCTTTCCAGACCCGAGAGAGAGCTGGTTCCTGGCACAAGCTGTTCTTGCTGGGAACTGGCTGGTCTGAGCTTTGCGCTTAGAGACCCAGGGGCAAGCCTGGCGGTGCAAACAAACGGAGCCCACAGCATTCTCCAAGCCCATTACCTAAATTACTAAGCCACATCCCGGGGGAAAGGTCGTGGATAAGACTCAAGGTGGTGTCTTTCCTCCCGGAAAAGCCTGGGGAGGGGGGCCCCAAAGGCTTACCATGGGGACTTGGCCGTACTTCTTCTCGTAGATGGGAATGCGTTTACTCTTGAGCTTCTTGAGGACTTCCTGCAGCGCCTCGATCTGCAACACACCGCCCCGGCCGAGTTGCCGCCTTGGCTGCGAGCCAGCCCGGGTGCTCACTCCCAGCGCGAGTTCCGAGGAGCCCGCACCACACTCTCCTCCCTGGGACCCCACTCCAGCGTGTCCCACGCACCGACCCCAGGTCCGGGAGCCGGGCCGGGGATCCGCTCTACGAGCTTCGGGGCCGGGGCTCGGGAGGCTCCTCGGAGGACGGCGGGCGCCCCGACTCTGGGCATGCGGTGGGAGGGGAGCGGAGGGCGCGCACAAAGAAAGGGACCGCGCGGGGCCCAGGGGAGCCGGGGAGGGGTACCGACCAGCTCCTTCTCGTGCGAGGCGTCCTCCACGGCGGAGTAGAGGTCCAGGGCGCGGGGCTGGAGCTCGGCGTCCTCCTGGGCGCGCGCGCCCAGCAGAGGCGGCAGCAGCAGCAGGGCGGCAGCCAGGACGGGCAGCAGCCGCAGGCGGGGGCTCTCCATGGTGCTGAACTCCCGCCGGCGGCCGCGCGCCCGCTTTATAGCCGCCGAGCCGCGCGGCGCGCGGGGAGGGGCGCAGGGAAGGGGCGCGGAGGAGGCCCGGGTCAGCCGTCCGGAGGCAGCCCCCGCCGCCGCTTGACGTCAAAGCCCGCGGGCCCCGGGGCCGGAACGAGGCTCTGCGCACGGATGGGCCGGTGCGCGGGGAACGGGGACCCCGCGCCCCAACGCGGTCAGCCCCGCGGCCAGGGGCTCCCCGGGGGGCCTGAGCTGAAGTCAGGGGCGAAGGTGAGGGATGGGGAGCTGGAGGGGGCTAGGAAATGGGAGTCAGGCCCACGCAGAAGTGTCGCTCCCCAGCACCCAGCAGGGGCGGCTGCGCAACCCGCCTCACCGGCCCCACCCTGCCTCTCACCCCAGCCCCTATGTGGCAGCAAGAGGGGGGTGCGCACCTTACCAGGCGCTCGAAAATAGAGAAATCATGGCCTCCCCCACGATGGGTTCTTTGATGGATCTGTGTGGTAATGAGAAAGGAAGGGAAACAGACTCACCCCAATTCAGGGGCGGAGTGGAGGAGGCAGAGAGCCAGCTCTGGTTCAGTCCTGGCTCCACCACTTACAAGCTGTGTGACTTTGGGCAAAATAAAGCACCTGTCTGAGCCTCACCTTTTTCTTTTGTAAACTGGAATTTAAAAATGCACCTCCCAGAGTTATCAGGAGGATAGAACGAGACACTAGGTATGTAAACCCTGGCCAGTGAGCACTAAGTCCCCCCCCCCCCCCCAGATAAGTGGCTGTGTGCACTATCTCAGCTTTTCCCTGGGGCAAATTCAACCATCCTCAGAACCTCTCCTACCTATCACCCACCCTGGTATCTAAGAAGCCTGTCCAGAAAGAAAACAAAGGGGATGAAAAAATGCAACTCCTGATTGTGGAAATATCTCCAGAGATCAGCAGTCAGAGGTGAGCTAGGTCTTTGGTGACCTGTGAAGACACTGTTTTTTAAAAGGTCTGGGTCCTTGTAGCCTGAATACAAATGAAAGTTCCTGTAGGAGATGCGATGTTTTCCCACTTAGACCTAGAGGCTTATCCCACCTGCCTGCCAACCTGGCTTCTTCCACTACATCCTCCTTCCCTCAACTGCTTCTGAATCCATCCACTCTTCTCCATCCCCATCTCTACCACCCAGACCTGCACAGCTGTCCCAACCTACGTCTTGCCTACACCCAACCTCACCCCATCTTCTCTTGCTTTCCTCTAATCCATAACTCACCACCAGCCAGAGTGTTTTTCCCTGTAAAATACATTAATGGCTTCCCATCTTACTAAGCACTGAATCTAAATTCCTTATCCTGACTTACAAGGTCCTACAAGATCTGCACCCCTCTCCAACTTCATGTCCTACATTCTGCCCCAGGCCGCTCCACTCCAGCCTCAGTGGCTTCTTTTTGGCCCTCTAACAGACAACCTCATTCTTACTTGAGAGCCTTTGTATTTACCTTATCTGGAAAGGTCTTCCTGCATCTCCAAATAATTGACTGTTTAAAAGTCCTTGACACCCAATCTAAAGTATCCACCAACTTCTTCTCCCACAGATTTATTGCTTAGTAGACAATGTGGGTCACTGGGATAGTTAATACATAATGTGTCTCATTATTTCATTGATCAAGTATTTAATTGTTACTTAATGCACACTGGGAAGCAATTCAAGAAGTAATCTCTCTTCTGATGAATAGCACACATATTAACAGCATCAAAATATTTTCCTTTGGGGTAAATCCAACTTGAAAACATATCTAACACCTCCCCCAGCTCTGCCTTCCACACATACCTTTTAATTCTACACAATAAAACTTCAGTGGCAGCACATTTATTGTTTAAACCTTACAGAGACATACCGGAACTCATTGCAGAAAACATTTCCAGTGATCTTAAAAGCATTCTAAGCTTCAGAAGAAAAACAGCACCAAAGAAGATTTTAGCCCATCCTTCTGCAAAGATAAGGTATTCCCAAAACAATATTTTCTCTTAAATTTTGTTGTCCCCAGACACAAATAATAGCTTTCCCTTTGTGCCACTTGTGTTGGAAAAATAACTCAGAAGTTCAAGTCCTGCCAATGTTGGGTTGGTGCTGTCGTCTTCATGGAAGCAGGACCCCACATTTAGTTGAGGGGTTGGGAAAGGGACCCTTGGACAATACTGTGAAGCAAGCCAGAACGTCTTGGTCATTTACGTGTCATAGTACTTTCTTCATCTTTGAGCAGAAGGACTTGATAAACTGTCTTTAGGAAGCATGGTACAGTAAGGATTAGGCCATTTTCTTCCCAAAGACAACTTCTGATAAGTTGTAACAAGAGAGGGCACAAAAGCATGAGCTGTTCTACAATCTTTACATCACGCCCTGTTGGAAGAATTTATACATTCTTGCTACTTTATAATGACTCCATTAGAAAGAAAAGCCCACCTTTTATGCCCCTAAGCAAGTGAGGAAAAGGCACCATTGGATTTAATCACTATTTCTCATCTCATATAGAAAAGGGAGGCAGGTCTCCTCGCAAAAGAGAGACAGTGACCAGAACATGTCTACAGAGGTTTACTATAGACAAACCTCTCTTAACCACTCCTGTTAAGACAGAGTAGGCCTCAAGTTCTGGTCTTTGGAATAGCTCAAAGGGAGAAATCTCATCAGCAGAGAGCTGAGAACTAGTGCCAGTAAGATCTATTTGTAACATACTGCCATCGGAAAAGAAAATTTAAAAGGTTGGGAAAATCTCCTCTTACTGATGTCTGTCTCTTGGAGTTCTGAAACTTTTATTACAAAAATAACCCATTAATTGATTTGTGACTTGGCAAGAGAAAAGAGCCTACGCTGGTTTTGGCCTAAAATCCTCTAAAATATAGAGCCCAGTCAATATTACTAAATGATAACTCTAGAGCCCTAAGATGTTGAATCGTGAGAAGACCATGGAGAATCAGACACCAAAATCGTGTTTTTGCCAAACTGCAGTCCTTCTCTCTCTCCCTCTTCTTCAGATTTTGAATAGTCTCTTTTCCTCTGGCCTTTTGGGTTGTCATATTGCTCACATGTCAGACCGCTTTGTTGTCTATTAACCTCTGCTCCATCCCTCCTCCGACCGAGTCTTGTTCAGCAGTAAAACTTCCTCAGTTCCATCGACTTCTTAAATATTTGTATTTAAAATTGTTTCTCTTTACTTGTGTTTGCTGCAATTTCCTCCAAGCTAAACATCACTCTGTTCTCTTTGGTACACAGTTATAATCTCTTAGGTGGCCCTCTTTTCACTTCTACATGGTCTGCTCTCCACCCTCCCAGCCTCCAGAAGAGGTTAATTTCCATTGACGTTCATCTTCTGTTTACCGACTTTCGATCTATAGCCTTCGAAAGGAACTGGTGAGGGCCAGCCCCATGGCTTAGCGGTTAAGTGCGCGCGCTCCGCTACTGGCGGCCCAGGTTCGGATCCCGGGCTCGCACCGACGCACCGCTTCTCTGGCCACGCCGAGGCCGCGTCCCACATACAGCAACTAGAAGGATGTGCAACTATGACATACAACTATCTACTGGGGCTTTGGGGGAAAAATAAATAAGTAAATAAATAATTAAAAAAAAAAGAAAAGAAAGAAAGGAAGTGGTGTTCACTCTGTTCTGACTAAACATGTTTATCACTATCTAGAAGAAAATAATCTGCAAGTAAAGGACCCGTGTTGTTAGTGTTAAATTGGGAGGCGTGGAGACGTAGTAGGAAAGAATACCTGCTTTACAGACAGCCTCTGAAGGAGTAAAGCAGGGGAAATTAGACAAAGCTTTCCATCAATTTTTTTTAAAAGCTTTCAATTTTTAAAAAATCTGAATGCTCAATATGTTCACAGCACTGCTAAGTACTATGAGGACCCTGAGATGATCAAGACGCAGTCCCTGCCCTTGATCTTTGGGTCTGGTCATGCCCACAAATACCCAAATACAATGACTCCGTGAGGTGAGGGTCCTGGGAGAGAAAGGGAAGCCCAGAGAAGTCGGAGATTAATTCTTTCTTGAGAGGGATGTTTCTGGAAAAAACGGCATGTGAGCAGCTGGGTCTTAGAGGGAAGGTAGAATTTTAATGATAACAAACATCCCACTCTGGGGCCTTGAGGGCAAGCGTGCAGTGTAAGTGTGGTCAAGGAGGCAAAGACATCTGGGGGAGCACGGAATGGTCTGGATTGCCAGAGACGAGGCTACATGGAGAATGTGAGATGTGTAATGGAACACAAGACTGGAAAGGAATAGTAGAACAGAAAAAGAAAATCTAGAGCAGCAGTAGATAGTTCCAAATTTGGATCCAATGAACAGAAAGTAGGAGCATAGGTAAGCCCAAAAGATTCCATTTTTCAAATACTAACACTAAAAGCAAGCTTTTTGGCCTAAAAGGTATAGCCTAAGAAAAGTAGCCCATGTCAGATATAGGGAGGTATCACTGACGAAGAGACACTTGCCCTGGGAGAAAAACACCTTCCTCTGGTCCCTGGCATAGTCCACCTGGAGTGCAGCACAGGAGGGGCACACCAACCACCACCCCCTTGCCGTGCCTCATCCGTCCCATCCTCCCCTCTGACTTTTCTGTATCCAGATCCCCTAAGCTTGTAGGAAGAATAGGATTAGCACCAAAGCAGCAGACTAGGGCGCCCCAAGAGATGAACTATAGGATTTAACAGAGAGCAATTTTTTTTTTAATAATTTTATTTATTTTTTCCCCAAAAGCCCCAGTAGATAATTGTATGTCATAGCCGCACTTCCCTCTAGTTGCTGTATGTGGGACGTGGCCTCGGCATGGCCAGAGAAGCGGTGCGTCAGTGCTCGCCCGGGATCCGAACCCGGGCCGCCAGCAGGGGAGCACGCGCACTCAACCACTAAGCCACGGGGCCGGCCCCAGAGAGCAATTTAATTCTTCCATGGCTGCTCGTTGCCGATAGTTTCAAGTTCACTTCTCCGCATGGTGTTGATGTTTCTCATAATTTGGTCCTGGCCCACATCTCTAAACTTACTTTCCTTCACTCCCAACCAGTTCCGTCAGATAGCTTGTATTTTATTTTGCAGGCACAACATACTCATTTCTTAGTTTTGCACTGAATTAGTGGAATAGACTGGCTCATGCTGCCGTAACAAACAACCCCAAAATCTCAGTGACTTGAACAAAACCCAGATATGTTTCTCACTCACGTCACACGTACGTCAAGCGTTGATGGAGAGTTGTGTTCATCATGGTCACTCGGACCAGACTGACAGAACAGCCACCACGGCTGATGCTGCTGGTCGTGTTCCAGAGGGGAAAAAAGAGCTCGGGACGGTCTTGGACAAGCTGTTAAAAGCTTTGGCCCAGAAGCGATGCTTTGCCTCTGCTTCCAACTCATCAGCCTGAACCAGTCACATGGTTCCACTAAAGCACCTGGGACTAAGAAGAGCAGTGTCACCATGTGTCTAGACTGCAGCAATGACCACCACATGCACTGGCATGTTTCCGTCTCTGCCTTTCCCCTTGCCCTGCCATATGCCTGGAAAGCCCTGCCATACCTGGAACATCTAAAAAGTTCATCTTTCAAGACACATCCCATCTGAAGCCTTCCTCCCCCACGGCTCCATCACACCACCAGCTCTGCCTTGCCTTTGTTTCCAAGGAGCTTTATACACATGCTGATTAAAACGCCTAACATGTCTTACATCATGTTATCGGATGTCTATCTCACTTGCTGGACAGGGAGATCCTTGAGGGCAGAGAATAGATCTAACCACCTTTGTATTCCCTGGGTTTAGCACGATGCCTGATACACAGGTGAGGAGGGGAAAGTTAGTTGCTATGAAATGAAAGATAACCTTTAGACACTAAGTAGGTGACCATTCAATAAAGTACATAATCTATTATAGAATAGATTCATCAAGAAGTTTAAAAGCACTGCTAATTTACTATCTAGAAACGCCGTTATCACCCTTGTATCAGGCAAAAAAATGTGCCAGAAAGGGGTAAAATGGTTTCACAGTATTCAGTTTCAGAAGTAGGATTTCAGGGGTACAGACTGTGGCCTCTCTCAGCATTTCCTCCAACAACTGAGGGCATTTCAGTCACCAAATGGAAACTTTTCTCAAATGCGAAACTAGCTGTGTCACTAGGAAGCAGGGAGTTGTCTCCACACTGTTGTTTAGACTCCTACTTTGCTGCTCTCCCCCCACACTCTCTGTGGTACAATGTGGAAGCAGAACTGGGTCGGGACCACATCCTGACGAGTCTTGGGAAGTTTAAAGCGGCCCCTGAGCGCCCGCGCCCAGATGGCCGCCGTGAGGAGGTGAAGCTGCTCTGGGCAGGGGTTTGGCTTAGAGGGCGTCTGAGGTCACTTGTAAACCTCGGTTCTGGGCCTCTGCTATGCCTCCTTCAGAACTCACCCGGGTGAAGTCTATTTCTTTTGACGCGAACTATAACCTCAGGAGAAACAGAATACCGTCTGGCGAGATCCAAAGAGGCAGGGCTGGAGGGCAAAAGTGTACTTTATGGGAAGAAGGAGCCTCAACAGGTCCCCGTGCTTTTTAGGGGCTCTCTGGCCCTGACATTTCTCTGCTGCGCATCAGCAGAAGTTTAATCTGGTTCTGGTTTTGACAACAGATTCATCATGTTGGCTTGGCTCACCAGCTAAGGCAGGCTCAGCTTCTGGTGACATGCTGACGTTCAGATCTCTGCACGACCTGTCACACCGCCTCTCTAAAGCCGGCCGGCAAGGCCTCTGAGACACCCGGGCCAGCGGTCATTCCTCAGGCTCCGCCAGCATTTGCAGGAAGTCCACAGGGACTGTGCTTGTTCCTCAGGAAGGTAGGATTAGCCCGGGGCTTTGGAAAGACTGAAACCCAGACAACGGCAGCCTTGCCCACGGTGGTGTGTCAAGTCTTCCACTCCTATTAATTGGCTGCTGGAAGACAGTTGTTTGAAAACCCACTTTCACTTGATGAACTGCATTATAGATGTGGAGGCTGTTATATTTCTGTGCGGAGGACGCTGGGAGAGCTTCGGAAAGGCAACGCAATCAGATGAGTGGTGCCAGAGGGGCACATCTTCACGCTGCATCTGCCACAGAGAGCTCCCTGTTTTAGGATCTCAGGGAGGTGACAATGGAGATTCTGGGGATGCTTAAAACACCTCAACTTCCCTCAGTGCCCCATGTTCCCTTAATTCTCCACCCTTCTCCGGGAAGGATAGCTCTTCAGCTGCACTCTCCTCTTAGACCCATTCTGGGGCCTCTCACCCCTCATCTGAGGACGAGAGCTACTCCTCCTCATTCCTGCGTGTCCTGGCAGTCTGTGGCTACTGCTCCCTCTGACCAGCGTGCAGGGGTACACGGTGCCCTGTGCTACTGCTCACCAACACTTAGCCCCCCACCTGGAGGAGGATTGTACTTTGGGCCCTGTTCAACTCCCGTGCGGACACGTGACTCACTCTGGCCGGTGAAACACAAGCAGAAGTACGATGTGTCATTCCACGGGAAGCCGTGGAAGCTTTGCCCTGCTCCCTTCTCCTCTTCCATGAGGACCGGCCACGTTCCGGGTGGAGACGGCTCTCAGCCTGGGTTATGGAGGGCTCTAAGGGGAAGAAAGTGTTGAGCACGGCTACAACCAGCCTTCAGTGGACATACAGTGCGAGCGAGGGTAAACTTTTGTGGGTGGAAGCCACTGAGCTTTTGGGGTCATTAGTTACTGCAGCATAATTTAGCTTAATCTGGCCAGTTCAGGCGGACAGACTAACATGTCCATCAACTCATCTCATAGATAATATCAGTCACCTATTGCCACATAACAAATTACCCCAAAACTTAGTGGCTTAAAACAACACACCTTTCTTATCTCACCATTTCTGTAGGTCAGGAATCCAGGCATGGCCTAGCTAGATCCTCTGCTCAGGGTCTGTGACGAGGCTACAGTCGAGGTGCCAGCCCAGGGTCTCTCCCGAGGCTGACATCACAGTGTCAGCTGGGGCCACGGTCATCTCAAGGTTCACCCGGGGCAGGATCCACCTCCAAGATAACACAGCGTCATTGGCAAGATTCAGTTCCTCACAGGCTGCAGACTGAGGCCTCAGTTACTTGCTGGCTCTTGACCAGAGGGTGCCCTCAACCCTTTCCAGGTGGCCCTCTCTCTCAGAGCAAGCATGCGAGAAGAGGGATGCTCGCAAAACAGGAGTCACGGTCTCTCCCAACCTCATCACAGAAGTGACGTCCCACCACTTGGTGATGTTCTATTTAGTGGGACCCCCCAACACACTCAAGGGTAGGGATGACATAAGGGCGTGAATATCATTGGGAACCACGTTAGAAACTGTCTACCACAATGACTTTACCAAAAAATAAAATTAAATGGATAAGAATTTTGCAAGAACCTAAGCTTGAGAGGTGAGATAGGAAAGAGAATTGTGGATTTTATAACTGGGGCTGTGAAACCCAGAAAGGTTAAAAACATTGCCTAGGATGCACAGTTAGAAATAAAACTAGAACTAAAATTCAGATCAGTGCTATTGCCACTGGACAGAGATAAGTGAAAAATTAAATAGCAATATAAGACAAATTGCCTTCAACTGAAACAGAAGCCAGGCCATCAATTGCTAATTGAATTGTCAAATAAATCATCCAGGCAATGAGTGAATTAAAAGTGCAGAGAAGGCAAGCTCTTCGGGCTGGGGCAATCGAAAAGGCAAGTCAGGATACGAGCTAGGCTTTGCAGGGTGGAACTGTTGAGCAGAGAAGAAGGGGAAAGTGTTCTTCGCAAGGGTCTGGCCAAGCTGAGGCTTCTTCAGGGCTATGCCGTCATCAGACAAGAATGCTGCCGTCGCTCTTTTCTCTCTTCTATCTCAACTCATCAGATGACGTTTTCCAAACAGGCTAAGTTGGGCACATTGTGCATCAGAGGTGAGGCCGGATAGGGAGATCCTTAAATTTACTTTTAGGGAACTGGCTCCCAACCCAAGGTGGAAGTATCAGAATCAAATGGAAATTTTTGTTCGGCAAACTACATATGCTTCATCCCACCCCCAAAATCTAGGGCACTGGGGTCTCTGTGGAGGACGGTCCCACTCGTGTTGCCCCGAGGGATTCTGATATAACCCGACTGATACAAGCCCCGTTGAGGAGCACTGCTTAGGGCATCTTTGCATCATCTCGAAAAGTGTCAGGGAGCTCACCCTGCCCTACAAAGATCTCTGAGGCCAGGTCTTTTCAAGATTCCATTATCCTACCCTCATAAAATACAAATGGCTTGCTGGCTGAGCCGGTATGGGTGGGCAAGGTAAAGTCCCTCTCAGTTCAGCAGGGGTCTCCCTTGTCCCCTCATCTAAGGTCATGAACCCGCCCCAAGCGGCTTTCCAAGAGGGCCTGACGTGCAGAGAGAAGCCCCCCAAATAGTAATAAGTAATTAAACGTTGATGACAGACTTATTTGCGCTCACCTTGAGCAGACGTTGTGTTCCCAATTCTGCAGGTGATAAAACTGATCGTCTAAGTAACTGGCTCCAGATCCTCAGGCAAGGGGGCGGGAAGGTGGACCCAGATCCTCTGAAAACCTAGTGTTTCTTATTTACCTTGTCCTTCCATTTCATTTCATCAACTTTATCATTTTTAAAAAAAAAAAAAAAAAGGAGGTGAGAAAAAGAGGGAACAAAAAAGAGAGAAAGAGAAAATAAAACAATTCTAAAAAAATTTTAGGGCCGGCTCCGTGGCTTGGCGGTTAAGTGTGCGTGCTCTGATGCTGGCGGCCCGGGTTCGGATCCCGGGAGCGCGCCGAGGCACCACTTCTCCATCCAACGTGAGGCCGAGTCCCACGTACAGCAACTAAAAGGATGTGAACCTATGACATACAACTATCTACTGGGGCTTTGGGGGGAGAAAACTGAATAAATAAAATCTTTAAAAAAATTTTAAATGTTGTAAAAGATATTCCCTAATGGTCAAGATCCCCCTGCTCCCTGAAAACCTAGTAATTTTCCACTGGAAGCTGCAAACATGTCGGGCTGAGTCTCCAGGGCGAGCTTGGACTTTCCAAACGTGAAGTGGGCTCCATTTTGTGACAGAGACCTTAGCTTTAGGCTGAGATCGCCTGGAAGCCCCATTGGAGATCTCCTCCCATGTAGACGGGAGAGGCTCTTGAGGGCCTTTTGGCCAACGGAAGAGCAAAGATCTCACCCTGTGCAGACACAAGCCCGCCACACTGACTGATGAGGAGAGACCGCGGCTCTGAGCATTGGTGATGCTTTTTCCCAGATGCAAATGTCATTTTCTGCCATTTGCACTCTTGGCCAGAGTGGCCGGGATGGAGACATCGCTGAGGGACATGGCCCATGCCCAGCGCCCCACAGCGGGGTTGGAACGAACGACCACTGTGGCTTTGCACACGGCACCGTCCGATCCCACAGAGACCATCTCTCCCAGGGCTTGCTAATGAGATTCCTCCTCGGGAAGAAACCTGTCGAGTTCGCTTTATTTTTTATTATTTTGTGTTACTTCTGAAGCAAGGGTGCACCAAAAAGCAAGGAGCTTCTAAATGTCATTACCTGTTTCCAGGGAATCTGAAGATTTGCCATAAGATAGCATTGATGTTCAAGCACTGCACAGGAAAACTTTGAAGTAATTCTTTGTTCCTTTCTTGTCTATTCTCTTTCTCCAGAATTCTGTAAAAACACATCTTAGCTCTGGACATGGTGGACATAAAAGTCAAAAGGGGCCCAGCTACGTGTGAGTAAATTAGGATGAGGTGAACGGGCTGCCCAGAGGTGCTGGGAGACAGGTGACAGCAGCAATTCTGCACTCAAGACTTCGTAAGCCCATTTCTCTCACGCAGAGACTGAGGCTGGCGTCTGTTTATGGGGAAACCCTAAGCAGAGGGTCCCAACTAGACTGACAGAGGAGAACCGCCTGGGGGGCTGTTCAAACCTACCTACCCTCAGAGATGCTGGTTCCATTGGCCTGGGGTGGTGCCCGGGCAAGGGTCATTTCAAAGCTCCCCAGGGGGAAACCGGAAGTGCCTCACTCTCTCAACGGTCCGGCGGCCCTTCTGGTGCCTATGCACTGAACTGGGCATTTGGGTCAGCTAGCTTTGTTGTAGCCTAGGGGTTGCAAACTCAGATATCTATGTGCCGGCAAGTGAGGTAAGGCATGAAGAGGGAGTGGTGGGCCTTCTGGTTTTTCTACAGGAGATGGAAATTTGGGTTTTTACATGAAATGTCCCCATTTCAAAATGTTGACAACTGAATTAACATTAAACTCTTTAAAGGTGAACGAGGCAACAGCCTCGGTTCCCACCTGAAATATTTCCTGCACTGGGTCCTCATATGACCTGGGTACCTCTTTCGATCCAGAATAAACTACAAATTCGAGGAAGGAGAGAGCACACCTGTAGAGCCTGACTGCACGACCTGGTCAACACTGGCCCCCGTCAGTGGGGGGGGGGGGGGGGGCTCATTTATACACAGGTGTCTTTAATTGACATTCAACAAGCCAATGGGTGCAGGGAGGGCACAGGAGCATCCCCGGAGCCAAGACGACTCACCTGATCCTAAGAGGCTTCACCAGGCCTTAGACAAGGATGTGCCCCTGGGTCCAGGACTTTAGAGGAAACCCAACAAAAATAAGGAGGGGAATAGCTGGACCCCCAAAACATCGTTTGTCGAGGCTTTCTGTTAGGACCACCACCCAGAGAGTGTGGGGTGGGGGAAAACGCACGGGCACTGACGCTGGCCACTTGCCCTGTGCACACTGGGCAAACCAAACAATCCTCTGAGCCTCAGGCTCCATCCATGAAGTGGGCAGAAAAACGTCTTCCCCATTGAGTTGCAACGACGAGATGGAACGAATATGGTGTGCCCGGCATGCAGAACGCACTCTGTAAATTCCCACCAGGAAGGGCAACTATTCTCAGCCCTAGTGATCAAATCAAAGCATCTCAGAACACTTACAGCTGAGGAGTTCTTCCAAACATCTGATTTAACCCCGAATTCCTTTGGTTTGTTGGCAGCAGCTGACACACACACACGCTCCCTCCCTGTACTTGAACAGGTGACAAATGCTCCCTCCCATCACAGCTCCTTCCTCCTGCCAGCGTCTCCCAACGCCCTAGGGACTCTGCTGCCCTCTGAATTCCACCCGCCTTTCCACGCACCTCAGGTAGGTCGCCATATTACCACATCGCCTGCCGCTGGGCGCAGGGATGTGAAAACGCCACGACCTAGCAGTCCGCGTGTGCACGCCTGACATGACTACCCTCAGGGAAGAGACTGTGTGCTGTTCAGCTTTTCACCCTCTTCAGATATAGAAGTGTCACCCAGGAGACCAAAATGTCACCCAGGCACTCTCTCCCACCCTCTTTCTGCGAAACCCCATCTTGGCTGCAGCACCCACGGCCAGTTCTGAAACCCCGTGTCCATCTTGGTGGGCTTTGCCCGATCAGGCAGCTCTTTATTAGCATTTCTTGCTCGTATCTCTTCACCGAGCCATCCATCTCTGATGCAGATTCCCTGGCCCGGAAGCAGAGTGGGTGTGACTATTGACTAATATAACTGATGATTTTAAATAAAGAGCTTTTGTGTCCAAACAACTCTTGAGGGAGATCAGGATATACTACCCCAAATACGCCACTGTGGTATGGGGATTATTGATGAGAATTTGAGCTGAAGGCCGTTGAGAATCAACAGACACAGAAAGAGTTCTCTGCTCTCCCTTATCTGCCTAAAAGCGGGGCATAAGTGTCCTTTTGTGAAGGTGTCCCCTCTCCTGTACCAGGAAGAGGAGGGTGACCCTTCACCAAAGACGGAGATTTGGTGCCTCCAGGACGAAATGGCTAAGCTCTTTCCCCCGGGATCAGACAGGTTGAGCTGAAATGGTGGATACCGCCTGCTGGTGGAGCTCAAGGAGCCTGGGTCCTCCATGGGAGAGCGACTTACTCCTTGACAGCTGCATCCACCGGGGGAAAGTTAGTTCTAAAATGTACAGCATTCGAGAAATGGAGAAAACCTTTCACAGTTGTGTGGTGAAGAGGTCGGGAGGGAGAACAGTAACCTGATTAATTGTTAGGAGAGCACAGAGCTTCTTAATGAACAGCAGCCCTGAGGAAGAGATGCGTCCGCCTCTTGGGGGGCTGCGCTTGGTAGGTGTTGGCCTCAGAACCCCGCCACCTGTGCTGATCACAGAAGCCGACGAAGCCCTGACTCTGCGATAGCCACTGAGAAGAGCACCTGGCAGGCATTTCTCACCTAAACCGAGGGCGAGGAGTTATTCTCCCATTGTCCCACGAGAACACTAAGGCTCAGAGAGGTTAAGTAGTCACACAGCCTGTGAGGAGAGTCTGGGCCCTCTGCCACATGGCTCCATCAGTTCTTCCTGCCACCGTCTCTGTGCTTTTGAACTAGGGGGCCAGCGAGAAGGCCAGGGGAGGCCACCAGCTTGAAATCCACCATCCACCACCATGTTGTCCTTCCCGACCCATCGAGGTGCCTCGTCACTAGCTGCCCTGGGCAGACGCTGTCTCGAAGGCTGCTGCTTCCAAATAAGACCTTCAGGGGCCGGGAGGAGAGCAAGGGGCAGGAGGGCAAAGGGCACCTGCCACCTACTCACACTGCCCCGATCACTCACGTCCAGCGCCTCCCGCCACACAGGACACACAGGACTCGGCTTGGAAATGTTGACAGTACTCAGCACTACTCACCATGTTTCTATTGAACCTGAAACAATGTGCTTTTTTTTCTTTGTGAGGAAGATCAGCCCTGAGCTAACATCCATGCCAATCCTCCTCTTTTTGCTGAGGAAGACTGGCTCTGAGCTACCGTCCGTGGCCATCTTCCTCCACTTTATATGGGACGCCACCACAGCATGGCCTGATAAGTGGTGTGTTGGTGCGAGCCCAGGATCCGAACCCGGGCCACCAGCAGCAGAGCGCGTGCTCTTAACCGCTAAACCACAGGGCCGGCCCCTGAAACAATGTAGTTTTAACGGCTGCTCTTTCAAAGCTCTGTAGACAGAGCTGAATCTAATGGGTGCGCTTTAAATATAATCAAGCATACATTTCTTTTCTGATAGAATAATGATGATGATAATAATAATGAATGTCTACTGTTTCCTGAATATCTTCTGTGTCAGCCGCCTTACATAGATATTTCCCTTAAATAGCTGTTTTGGGAGCAACGTACACTATACTAATATTTTAATGCCTATTAATTTAATAATAGTATCTGGATAGTACAAATACACTATTGAAGTACTTTATCCATTTTAAGTCATTTGCAAAATTAACAATTTCATTCTTTCAGACTTTTATAGCAATTACAGTTTAAAACTGGGCCAGGCCCTATAAAGATTAATTCATTTAGTCCCCCTAACAATGCATCATCCCATTTTTTGCAGATGAGGAAACTGAGGCCCAGAGAGGGTAAGTAATTTGCTCAAAGTCACACAGCAAGTAGGTAGGAGAGCTGAGATTTGAACCCTAGCAGTCTGATTTCAGAGTCCAAGCTTGTGACCTCTATGCTCTGCTGCTTCAAATGGTTGATGATCCCAGTGGCTGGACTCTGGAGAGAGCGAATGATAACTGCATGAAACTAATCATTGTAAAAAAAAAAAAAAGGATTAGCAGATTCAGGCAAGAATCCATCCTGCGACAGAATCAGAATCACATACCGTTCATAGAAACACTCTTACACATTGCGTTGAGATCAAAATAAATGATAAATGCTTAATGTTACACATTATAGAGTTTCTAGTGTTTTAAGGTTAAGTAAATCAAGACTCAGAAACACTTACGACACTTATAAGCATTCCTAACTGTATATCATTAGTGTATATCACCACTTATAAATCAACAGAACGGTCTGTAATGTGTCCACTGGGCGTTTATGCAGTTGGTGGATGACCAGCTAAAACCCACATGCAGATGAATCTTGGGGAAAAAACATCCTAAATGTTTGTGTGTGTGTGTGTGTGTGTGTGTGCGTGTGTGTGTTCGTGTCACACGTAGCAGCCTGCAGGGTTTACTGCTGGGACACAGGACACTCAGGCAGAAGACGTAACAGTCCCCGTGTCACACAGTCGGGTGAGTGGTGGAGGCGGGGTCTGAAGCAGATCCAAGCACAGCCCAAGCTTTCTGCTCCCCACACTGCCTCTCTGAAAGCACAGGATGAGATCAGTCATGTTTTCCTATAAAACCTGGAATTTATGTTAAAACCTATTAATCAAGAGCAGATAAACAGATCTAACACTCATAAAGTATAATTTATCTGCCGTTCTCTGATCTATTAATTTTCTGTCCTCCATAAATTGTGTCTCCTGGGGTCTTTCACGAATCATATTGGTTATCACTACAAGGATTGTCTATTTAATTGGCTTTAGTGCCAAATTCTGTGAAGTAAGTTTGCTATCAGCTTGGAATTCATGTTTTGCATACTTCTTTTTAGTTCAGCGTAGACTAAGAGTTCCTTTCTCCCTTTTTCTAAATGGCTTATTTTTAACCAAAATATATAGCAATAGAAACCAAGGAGTTCTGTGAGTATTGCTGTTAACTTATTGTCTATTGCTGGTCATTGAAATCACGATCCTTCTCAGGGCATGAGGGACAGGAGCCTTCTGGAGCAGACGCGAGGCGGGGCGGCGGGGAGGCGGGGAGGCGCGGGGCGGGGGAAGGAAGCAGTTAGACTTCTCCGCCAGAGGGTCGCAGAGGAACGTGCCTGTCAGCCCTACTCCTTCCTTGCACTGCTTTACTAAGAAGCGCAGTCTGCTTTTCTTGCCCTTAGCCACACGTTCGAGGCAGCTTCCACCCTCCCCTTTGCTTCAACTGACCAGCTAACCCCTGAGGTCATTCAAGATAACACCCCAGGCGTCGGGCACTGGGGGAAAGGATGGTGGCTGTAAGCTTACAGCGTCAGGCTGCTCCTGACGGCAGCTGGCCTCCCACGTCCAGGTGCCCGTCCTGCGTCCCAGGAGCCACACGGCGCAGCCTCTTCCGGGTGCTCTGGGGAGCCTCGCCACCTGGCACGGCAGGTCTTGGGGGTGAGTGCCGTCATCTGCACCCTCCCGCACACGAGGAAAAGGAGGCGCAGGCTGGCCCTGAGACCTGGCCACCGGCCCCGGAGCCCACTACCAAGGACACAGTGCTGCTGGCAGGGGACCCCAGCACCCCTGCAGGTGTCTTGGTGCACTGGGTAGAATAATAGGGAGAAGGAAGGCCAGGGACTGGGCCCAGCCGGGGAAGCCCAGAGCAGGGGCCGGAGGCCGAGGAAAAGGCTCACAGCCTGTAACGTCCTCCACCCTCTGGGCCTGCAGAGGCTAACAGAAGCCTGCAGAGCCCCTTCAGGGCTGCATCTGGGTCCTCAGAGGCCTGAGGAAGAGGAAATGGGCTAAACCTGAATTTCCAAATTTTTTTCTGAACGTGCAGAAAGCTGAGACAGGTCTGCTTGAGCGGGTTGTAGAGTCTGTCCCTGGAAATGGGCTTCACAGGAGAGGACGGCCAGTCCTCTCTCCCGGTATTGAACTAGCGTCCATCAAAGCCGCTGCTTTGATGGTTCTGCTCCTGCCCCTGCCCCAGTGAGGTCGTCTTTTCTCTTCTGCCGTCTGCCCCTTTCTTTCTCCTTCTCCACAATTCTTCGCTAGTCTGACGTTTTGAAATACTCCCCACTTGTCTGAAACTTAGTCACACCATCAACAATTCCTTGAGCTTCTTGATGTTCAGACAAACAGCTCTTGGCTCAGTAACAAGACTATGTCAGACTGAAAAAGAAATAATGTTTCAAAACTTCTTGTCCCCGCAATCACCACTCTTTTTCTTTCTTTTTTTTTTTTTTTTTTTTTTGTGAAGGAGGTCAGCCCTGAGCTAACATCTGTGCCAATCCTCCTCTTTTTGCTGAGGAAGACCGGCTCTGAGCTAACATCTATTGCCAATCCTCCTCCTTTTTTTTTTTCCCCAAAGCCCCAGTAGATAGTTGTATGTCATAGTTGCACATCCTTCTAGTTGCTGTATGTGGGACGCGGCCTCACCGTGGCAGGACAAGCGGTGCATCGGTGTGCGCCTGGGATCCGAACCCGGGTCGCCAGTAGCGGAACGTGCGCACCCAACCGCCAAGCCACCAGGCCGGCCCCACCATGCTTTAAAGTCTGTGACAAATGTCTATAATGTTAAATAAATAAAATTAAAAATTTTTTTCTAATAAACCCTAATTCTTTTTTTTTTCTTTTGTGAGGAAGATCAGCCCTGAGCTAACATCCATGCCAGTCCTCCTCTTTTTGCTGAAGAAGACTGGTCCTGAGCTAATATCTGTGCCCATCTTCCTCCACTTTATATAGGATGCCGCCTCAGCGCGGCCTGACAAGCGATGCGTTGGTGTGTGCCCGGGATCCGAACCTGGCCGCCAGCAGCGGAGCGTGCGCACTTAACTGCTACGCCACAGGGCCGGCCCCTAAACCCTAATTCTTGAAGCAATAAAAATTGTTCACGTTAATAATATCCCTGAAAATCTTTTTTTTTTTTCCTGTTGGTCTCACTTGTATCAAATTCAGCTAAATGCTCAATGTGGGTTCATTTACACAGGGAGGAAACTTTAATGTCTCCCCTGCCAAAGGCCCCTCTGGATGTCTGCTCTCTCTCAGGGACAGTGTTCACCTCTGGGGACCTTTTCCAGTAGCCCCAGGTCATTGCCACTCTCCGAATATGTTAAGTTTGTCTCTATGTATGACTCTGCGAGGGAGAGAACACAACATGCTGCTTCGGAGTAAACCAGACCTGGGTTCAATCCCAACCCCACAATTCCGTTCTCCCCCACGTGCATGATGAGCCATGCACATCGATGAATATTGCAGGATTGTTTGTAATAGGAAAATGTAGGAAACAGCCTAAATGTCCATCCCTAAGGAAAGGTATTGATATGATGGATATTATACAAGAGTCAGAAGAAATGATCTAGATCATCACAGTCACTCACATTTATCAGGTGCTTATGACGGGATAATTGGACGAATTTCTGTTCTCCAGCTAAGGATTTCAAGTGCACCCCACGCAGCAATCTTGGCAATGCTTGCTTGAGAACACAAGGGGGATTCAGTGGAAACCCATGTCACCAATGGAAATGAACAATTCAACGTCTTTGTCTTAGAGACGGACAGCCAGGGGCGCCTTTAACAACAGCGACAGCGCCCGCGGCGCCTGCACAGCTCTTTCTGCCCCCGGCACTCCCCTGAGCGCTTGACGTGTCTTAACTCAGTTCATCTTCCCAACAACCCAAGAAAGTCACGACTGTTAGAACCCACGTTTCACAGATGAAGAAGTTAAGGCACAGAGAAGACAGGAAATTTGCCAAGGTCACAAAACTAGTAGTGGCAGGACTGGAATTCCACTGGCCGTCGGACTCGGGATCCGGGATCCGACCACTTTGCTGTTTCTCTATAGGAATCAGAATGGACTGGCGTCAAATCAAAATGTGAGTGGGGACAAAGGAGGATGCAAAATTTTATGTAAGACATAATTTATGGAAACATCAAGAGCACCTGTATATTACGATAATACCGTGTATTGGCTACTAATGTATAAATGTATTATGTACAAGTCCAGAAGAAGCGATACCCAGCTCCTGAGACTGGTTCATTACAGAACGTGGGGGACAGAAGACATGGGGAGGGGGAGATGAGAAAAGACATTGAACTGTATCTCTAATATTTTCTCTCTTTAAAAAGGTTTCCTGGGGCCGGCCCCGCGGCTTAGTGGTTAAGTGCACGCGCTCAGCTGCTGGCGGCCCAGGCCCGGATCCTGGGCGCGCACCGACGCACCGCTTCTCTGGCCATGCTGAGGCCGCGTCCCACATACAGCAACTAGAAGGATGTGCAGCTATGACATACAGCTATCTACTGGGGCTTTGGGGGAAAAATAAATAAATAAAATTTTAAAAAATAAATAAAAAATAAAAAGGTTTCCTCGACTTGGACAATACATGAAGTCAGTGCACTGCCCTTTTGGCTTTCCCAAAACTCTTACAAAAGACACCCATTTTTCCCCTATCATTGGTATTTTCAAAGCCCAGAATCCACAGACATACTTTAATTTTAATCTTATCAATTAACATTTGCATTATTAGAAGACATCTTAAATGACATTTACTTTTAAACAAATTTTATTAAGCTATGCATTTTAATAGTGTGAAGAGATTGGAAGAAAAAGCCAAATAGGTTAAAACAAACAAATTTTATTTTCTTATGATAAAAGTGACCAGGTTCATTTTAGAAACTTTAGAAAATTCCAGTATGCAAAGGAAGACACTTGACTGATACCCCACTGTTTATGTTCCTGTGTACATTGCTCTAGGGTTTTTCTATGACTAATATACATATATAATCTTTACACAAAATGACATTACACTGTACATCTGTCTCCATAAACTGCTATTTTCCAGTTAATATACAGCAAATTCTTTACATGTATTTCTGCATTATTTTAAACAGTTGCATATACTTCATTCTGTGAATGTACCTATTTAACCAACTGTTATTGCCTCCCACCCAAAAAAGAAGGTTAAATGAAGACATTTTTGGGAAAATGGAAGTTGAGAGAATTTGTTGCTAACAGATCTACACTATGAAAAAATGTTACAGGAGTTCTTCTGGCTAAAGCACAATTATTTCAGATGGAAACTCAGATCTGCCCGAAGGAAGGCAGAGCATCAGATGGCAAACGTGGGGGTAAGCAACTTTTTGTTATTTTTCCACATTTCTATAAAAGATAATTCACAATTTAAAGCAAACAGGAATAACAATGTATTGTGGGTTTTATAACAAGTGTAAAATTAAAAGTTATGACAATAATAGCACAAAAGATGGCATGGGAAGCTGGACACAAGCTGCTGTGGGTCCTTCTACTGTCCATGAAGTGGTAGGACACCACTTGAGGGAAAACGTGATTGATAGGCTGCTCACTGTACACCCTAGAGCAATCGTTAAATAATTGTTAAAAAATATGAAATAAGATAGCAAATACATGATTCAAAGCAACATCTGGTATTTAAGAAAGGAAGGACCTATGATCGAGGGATGCAGGCAGGCTTCTTCACTATTTAACCCGCTGCTATTCCAGAAATAAAAATATCCTCTAACAAGTTGCTTCTGGTCTAATTCCTTAGTCCCATCTTTCAACTCAAAATATGGAGGCAACCAAATCAACCTGAGCAAACTCCTAAAAAAAATGGACACGGACAAATGGCCTAGAGGGCCCACGGACGTGGACAAATGGTCCAGAGGGCCCGTGGACTTGGACAAATGGCCCAGAGGGCCCGTGGACTGGGACAAATGGCCCAGAGGGCCCACGGAGGTGGACAAATGGTCCAGAGGGCCCGTGGACTTGGACAAATGGCCCAGAGGGCCCGTGGACTGGGACAAATGGCCCAGAGGGCCCACGGACATGGACAAATGGCCCAGAGGGCCCACAGACATGGACAAATGGCCCAGAGGGCCTGTGGACTTGGACAAATGGTCCAGAGGGCCCACAGACATGGACAAATGGCCCAGAGGGCCCACAGAGAGAACTGAACTGGAGGAAGTCCGAGCATCCTTGTCATGAGCCCATCCAAACCACAGAAGCTTGGGTCCTGAAGCTTTGACATTAGTCACCTTTATTTCCATTTTAACAACATTATCACCACTGAAGAAATATTTTTTGGTCCACTTTTTAATACAGTTTCACGTATAAAAGCCACAGTGGAACTATGCTGGCATTTTCAAGATCGAGGGATCAGTTTTTCTAAGGCTCAGCTCCTTTCCGCATCCGTGTGTCCACAGAGACAAAGGCACAGGGACTTGGGCCTGAATGAGCCCTTCAGGGACATGCAGCTGCAGATGCAAATACATACCAGAGCTTCCAGGGCGGAAATCATGCAGACCTTCTGAATCATCCTACCATCGCCTGGATCCGGGCGGGCGAGGGGCGTCTCTGACCAGTGCTCTCGCTCAGTGAGGGGGCAGCCAGTTGCCACAGGCCTCTGGCAGCTGGAATGTGTTAAATGGTCCTGGAATCTGAAATATATAGTCACCATTCTAGATCCCCCAGACTGCCTTTGTGGTTTTGAGCAAGCCACCTGACCCCCTGAAATCTTGCGTTAGTCCTGGGAATTAGGATATTAATAATACTAACACTTAGGGCTGAGTGTGTGCCCTCCCTGGGACCTAAGTGATTACAGGAAATACATAGATACATAAAAGATAACAGTACAATGAATACTACATCATAAATAAGTGTAAGATAATAATACGTAACATATACTCAATCCTCACAACAGATAATGAAACCAGGACAGAGAGAGTTTGAGGAACTTGAGCCCAAACTACAAATCTAACAGGCGACAGAGCCGGGGCTCCCACCCCGGCCCGGCCCCCCACTGCCCCTCCGCTCCGAACGGCCCCCGGGAGAGGAGCGGTGGAGACCGAGGCCTCACAACATCGACCCACTTCCACAATTTCAACTGGACAGAGCACAGCAACCTCCGTTCCTGCTCGTGTCCCTCCCCCTACCTCTGCTGCCCCCACAGCCTGCCCTCGAGGCCCCACATGTTCATCTTGGAAGCACCTCCCCCAAGGGTGGCTGGAGACCCCAGCGCCCCTGCGGTCACTCTGGAGAGGTCGTCTGTGTCCCGGGGCCTGTTCTAGGTGCTGACGTGTCGAGCTGGCTCTCTTTCCCTTAAGGACGTTCCCTTATTCACTCAACAAGTCTGTTGAGCCCTACCGTGCGGAGGGCCTGGGAACACAGCGCTGAACAGACAGGGAGCTCTGTCCTCGAAGTACCTGTGGCCCAGTAAAGGACACACGTGGACTCAGAATTAGTATCTGCTGGCAGGGCGAAGGGAAATGTAACCGAATGTTGAGGAAACGGGGAGCTTGTCAGCCTCACAGGAGAATAAACTCCCGGCAGAGGGCGAGCCCGTGGGTGACTGAGGGACTGTGAGCCCACGACGGCGGGACGGGAAGTCCGGTTCCAGAGATCAGAGGCCAAATCAGCAAGGACATGCGTCTCCCCACCCCTCTACACGCCGACAGAATGATGGAAAGGAGCGCAGAAGGAATGCGCTAACAGCCAAGACCTAGAAGAAGAGCTCACCAGGGGAGGCCCTCGAAGGGCGCCGCCGAGGCCTGACCCAGCAGAGGGGGCCGCCGAGGACACAGCCCTCACAGATGGACGGCCAAGCCAACCCTGAGACAAAGGCTGGTGAACAGGTAGTCTATTTGGGAGGTGATCCCAAAAAAGCATAATGAGGGACTGGGCAAAGTGAGCCGGGAAAGAAAGGGAGAAAGAGCCAAGAAAGTGCGTGTTCTATGAAGGTAACTGCTGGGGGCAAGGAGGGCCTGAGGCCAGCAGGCCAGAGAACAGACCTTAGAGCCCGGGTACGGATCAACCAAGTCCGCTTCACCGGTTGAGGGTGGCTCCGGAGCCAGCGAAGGCCCAGCGCTCTCAGGCTGCCCGCATGCTGGGCAAAGCTCTCCCGGTCCTGGAGAAAGTCTCCGAGCAGAGAGGCAGGTGCCGGAGGCAGGACATGCCCAGCATCTGCAGGCACTGGGACGGCCAGCCACCTGAGCTGGGCTGCAGGGACGGGGGGCCAGGCGTGAACAGCTCCTGCTACGATCCGCTCCAAACCCCCCAGTGACCGGAATGTGTGAAGGACAGCAGGAATGGGAAAGGAATTAACTGAAAATTACTGCAAGTCAGCTCACCGAGCAAGTGCACTCTCCCACACCCCACACATGGTAGACTGCAGCCGGATGACTACCCTTCTCTTACTTTATTATCCATCCAAAACTGAACGGTTACAAAGGAAAAGACTAGAAATACCATACTCAAACACATTTCCTCCAAAACCCAAAAAGGCCTGCCAAGTGTTGTGCCTCCTTTTACTGGCAGACTGTGAAAGCAACCTTTCACCTCGCAGGAGCTGTCTCAGCTGGACCCCCAGAAACTTCACTAGGAGACAGACCCCTAAATGTTCATAGACTTTATCTCCTGCCTCGTGATTCACATATGTCTCGTTAAGACTTCCTAAGTACTTCCTGCTCATCAGATCTAATTAACACAGTAGTTATCAAAATAGTGGTCCACTATAACGTTGTATGGATTATCAAAATGTCCACAGCTTTTGTGGACTGTATTACGACAGAGAGCAGGACAGGTGGTGTAGTCCTGAGGCAAGACTGAGAAAATATGCTGCTGGTTCTGCCAGGGGAGAGCAAGTTTCTTCTGGTGATACTTGCAAATTGGTAAAGAGAAAAAAGCATTTTCTGGGTCAATATCTGAATACCAGGTGCCAGGGGCTGTATTAATTTGCTCCAGTGTATATACCATACCTGAAAGACAGGTCAAATTGGAGTCAGCTTTGCAATCATCTGTGGTCATTCTCCAAGATTCTTCTGCCTTCTGCAAGGGCCAAACAGGCCAGCTAATGAGGACGCCACAGGTTCGGCCCTCACCTCCTCTGTGTATGCGTCGGTGGCACCACAGCCCTGCTGCAGCGTTAGCTGTTCCTCGCATGTCAGACTTCGTACTTGTTTCCCTAATTACGGACTAGTGACAACAAGGGGAGATTGGAGTGGGTCTTGAGGACAATAAGCATCCTCCTTTAAGGCAACGTCCCCAGGTAAGATTGTTCCGGTCTTCAAGTTCAGATGCAGAAGAGCAGCCTGCTTCCACCAACAAGGGAAGCTCAGGTTGACGCGGGGGAAGCTCACGATTCTCAGCCGCATCTGGGCCTGTCAGATGTCCCCATTCCGAGTCTTCAGGTCCCATTCCTTCTCAATCAATGCCCTCACAGTCACAAGAGAAACATGGCAAGGCTGTGAATTCAGTTAAATGTCGTGTTTCCTGTTCAGCAAGATTGCCTCTATGCTGCAAGAAGTAAGAGAGGATCTTACGGCTGCTGTAGACGCTCTCCAGTTCCCTGTAGCTGGGACTGAGCACGTAGACATCCAGGCTTGTCGTCTCCTTCTCTAAGTGCTCCTAAGTGCCAGACGAACCCACCCCTGGCTATTGTCCCTTGCCTCATCATTACTGCCACAATGGTGACATGTGGCAGCCGCTTGTCCCCAAAGATACTTGCCTCAGTAGATGCTTCACCACAATTACCCACGTGAGAGAGTTTAGAGACTGAATTTGCCACCAAATGAGTTTTGACACCAAACTTTCCACAACAAAAAAGCTTTCAGATTTCATAGCTTTTTGAATTTTAAAACTGTAGATAAAAGACTATGAACCTGTGGTAATATAACTACACTGAGGGGACAAGGAGGAGATGGGGATAGCTGTGAAAGTGAGCTAAAATTTTGATTTATTGTAGCAAGAATTAAATAGCTAATTTCTAAAGTTGAAAAGCAAAGAAATATTAATATAAGCATTTTTATAGGCATATCATCAAAAGAACAAAACAGAAATGGTTACAAGTGGTTGCCTCTGTGGATAAAGGATGGATAGAAAAGGTGGATCAGGGGATTGTTAGAAGCCTGTTTGTTTTATTTATTTTTAACCGTTTGTAAGTATTATTATTTTTTTTAATTTTAAAGATTTAGGCCAGGCCCAGAACACTCAGAGACGCCAAGGAAAGATATTTAAATTTTACCCCTAAGTGATAGGAAGTCAACAAAAGTATTTAAGCAATAGAGTCGCATGGTTAAAACAATGTTTTTAGGAGAGGTCAGGGGGCCTGCAATGTGAAGCGTGTGCTGCGTGACCTCGCTCACGTGGAATCTACACAGACGCACAGAAACAGCAGAGTGGTGGCTACCAGGGGCCAGGTTGGGGGTGGGGGCATTGGTCAGAGGTCACAAACAACCCGTGAGAAATCAGGACATGCAGGAGACCGCAGGTACAGCACTGTGACTGTAATTAACAATACTGTGTTGTATTCTTTTTTTTTAAACGTTTTTTTTTTTTTTGAGGATTGGCCCTGTGCTAACATCTGTTACCAATCTTCCTCTTTTTTTTTTTCTCCCCAAAGCCCTCAGTACATAGTTGTGCATCATAGCTGTAGAGTTGTAGAGCATGGCTTGATGAGCAGTGAGCAGGTCCACGCCCAGGATCTGCACCGGCGCACCCCGGGCTGCAGAGGTAGAGTGCGGGAACGTAACTGCTACGCCACCCGGCTGGCCCCTGTGTTGTACTCTTGAAATTTGCTGAGAGAGCAGATCTTAAGTGTTCTCACCACATGCAAGAAAAAATGGTAACTATGTGGCGTGATGGATGTGTTAATTAGCTTGACTGTGGCAATTATTTCACAATATATACATATATAAAAACATCACGTTGTACACCTTAAATATATGTAATTTTTATCAATCATACTCAGTAAAATTGGAAAAAGAAATTTTTTTTTACTGATGTCTTAATAGTTTATAACATTGTGAAATTTTGGTTGTACATTTTTGTTTGTCCATCACCATATACATTTCTCTCTTCATCCCTTGTGCCCACCCCCCACCCCCTTTGCCCCTGGTAACCACAGTACAGTTCTCTCTGTCCATGTGTTGGTTTATATTCCACATATGAGTGAGATCATACAGTGTTTGTCTTTCTCTTTCTGGCTTATTTCACTTAACATAATACCCTCCAGGTCCATCCATGTTGTTGCAAATGGGACGGTTGTCTGAAAAAGAAATTTTTTTAATGTAAAAGAAAGAGTCTATTGGAGGCCTAGAGGGTGGGGGCGGTGGGCACAGGACTGTACCAACCAGTCAGAGGGGAACATTCCACACTCACGGTGCCCACAGCTGAGGAGCTCAGGATCAAGTTCACTGGCAATTTCAAGTTCCAGCAGTGAGAACACACAAGCCACGGCTCACAGAGCCGTCCAACAGCAGGACGGCACACTAGTCTAGCCTCTTTTTCTTCTTCATCATTCTACCAGTCACCATTACCGCCTCAGGACATAAAGACTAAGATAAGGTCCCATACCGCCCGGAGGCCTGACCTGGATATGAGAGGAAAACACTTCCACTAAGAACCAGAGAGTCAGGGTGGACGCCTGGGTTTAACAGCCGTGGGATAAAGGTGTGGATGGAATAAGGATCTGAACGGCGAGCGTCTGTCTCTTCCAGCACCCCTCAGACGCGTCGGGTACTCCGTGCTTCCCTGCTGGCACACATGGGTGAGACTTGCGGGGGAGATAACCAAGGGGTAACATACTCGGTCTTTGAGCTGATCTTGAATTTGCAAATCATATTTTATTTTATTTTTTTAATTTTATTTATTTTATTTTTTTCCCCAAAGCCCCAGTAGATAGTTGTATGTCATAGTTGCACATCCTTCTAGTTGCTGTATGTGGGACGCGGCCTCAGCATGGCCGGAGAAGCGGTGTGTCGGTGCGCACCCGGGGTCCAAACCCGGGCCGCCAGCAGCGGAGCGCGCGCACTTAACCGCTAAGCCACGGGGCCGGCCCAGCAAATCATATTTTAAAACAATCCCCATCAAATTTTATCCCAAATGTTTATGTAGAATGTATGGCTGAAGAAAGAGGAAGGAAGAGCTTCAAAATGGTGGTTCTGCAGCTCGATGATGCAATCAGGGACCCAGTTCTTTTCATCCTGCTCTGCCCCCTCGATGTCAGCTTCACACTCCGATGGGCAGCAACAAGGTTCCACAGATCCCAGAGTCACATCCCCACACAGCAAGATCCAGAAGAAGAAAGAGATCAAATTTTCTGGCCTTTCGCTGGGGCAAAGAAATATCTCCTAGAACCACCCCTCAACAGACTTCCTCCCATGCCAATTCCTGGCCAATCACTGGCAAAGAGAATGGGAAACCCCTAAACCAGGCAGCCCCCCTGGAGCTGAGGGCTGACTGGCTCCCCTGAGACACGGGGATGCATTCGTAAGTACGAATAACTGAAGGTAAAAAATGAGAGCTCTGTAGGAGAGAAACGGGAGTGGATGCTGGACAGACCCCAAAAGCATCCATTAGGATGTCTAAACTGAAAAACTGACTTACCGGGTCAGGAAATCAAATTATATTAACTGATAATTTTGGTCAAAATAAGTAGAGAAAATATTTAGCACCTGATTTCAGAAGGTGAATAAGAAAATGCCAACAGTAAAGACATGAGACCCACAAAAAAAAGTATTTCTGGTAAACTTATAGAATCTAGGGAGAATGCCTGGACTCGGAGAGCTCACCAGCACGCTCCGTGACATTTGCAGAACTCTTGAGAATCCTCCAAGAATATGGGAGGGTAACAAGGAGAGCTGACGCATGTTTAAGTGGCTAAGTTAATAAAAATAATAATGGAGCCAGCCCTGATGGCCTACTAGTTAAAGTTTGGTGAGTTCTGCTTCAGCGGCCCGGGTTCGTTTCCCAGGGGCAGAACCACACGACCTGTCTGTCAGTTTCCATGCTGTGGTGGCGGCTCACGTAGAAGAACTAGAAGGACCTACAACTAGAATATACAACCAGGCACTGGGGCTTTGGGGAGGGGAAAAAAAAAAAAGAGGATGATTGGCAACAGATGTTAGCTCAGGGTGAATTGTTCCTTGCAAAAAAATAAATAAATTCATCTTGACTTTAAAAAAAAAAGAAAGTAAGAAATAATAATGAGGGACGGCACATAGGTGCTCGCTCTACACTAAGCACCTTAGCTACATTAACACATGAAACACTCATAAAAACCCAGTGAGGGGGGCTGGCCCAGTGGCGTAGTGGTTAAGTTTGCGCACTCTGCTTCAGCAGCCCGGGGTTCATGGGTTTGGATCCTGGGCACAGACTCACACACCGCTCATTGGGCCATGCTGTGGCAGTGTCCCACATACAAAATGGAGGAAGACTGGCACAGATGTTAGCTCAGCGACAATCTTCCTCACAAAACAAAAACAAAAAAATCCAGTGAGGAGTTACTGGATTTGCTGTTGCCCAGCTTCATAATCCTCATAATGGGCACAGCAAGACACAAAACCACATTTATTTGATTCTGAAGCCTATGCTCTTGGTCACTGATCTATAATAACTAGTTTCTAGAGAAATGGAAGATTTGAACTAAACAAATTAAAACAAGCTCCACACCAGAAATTCTGAAAGATTCCAGTGTAGTTTGGTAGCATGCTCTGTCCACCTTCAATCAATTCACCTTTGCTGAATACCTACTCTGACCTGAGACATCGTCCGGTCATCTGGCCAACAGTGCGGGCATCCCCTACAGTCGTCTACTAAAGTGTGGTCCACAGACCAGAAGCACTGGCATCTGCAGAAGCTTGTTGGAAATGCAGAATCACAGGCCCTACCCCAAACCTACTAGATTAGAATCCGCGTTTTAATAAGATCCCCAGGTGGTTCATAAGCAGATTCCAGTTTGAAGGACTGCCCTACAGCATCCCTGACACCTGGGCCCCTCTTTAATCTTTCCTGGGACAGCTTGGTCCATAACCACACAGCTCTCATTCTCAATAAATTCTTACTAAGGCTTCCCTGATCATTCTACACCTTCCCATCAGTCTGCCGTCTCAGCTTACAAATCTCAACCCTTCAGATCTTGGAAACACCTATTACATCTCTGCACAGTGCTCCCTAAGTTAAATACCCACTTCCTTCAATATTTTCCGGATCATGGTTTTTGTGTTCTCCATATCAGTGGTAACCAACCTAAGACGTGCTTTAGAATCACCAGAAGATACCCAGGCGTGGACCCCAGGAGTCTGCATTTTTTTACGTACCCCCCAGGCACAGCCAAAGCCCAGTTCTCAGGGCTCAGAACCGCTGCCTGGCACGCCATCCAGTTGTTGATATTCCTTATAGAACACGGCTTGTGGAGCTGAAGACAATGACCAGCCCGAAGCACAGGCATCATTATGGCCCACGATCAGGACGTACTTTTTAACTAGCGCAGCCTAGAATGTGGCCCGCTCTTATAAGTAGTCTCATCACACTGTTAGCCTGCATCAAGCTTGTTGATAAACAAAATTCCGAGGCCTTATTTCCAGATGAACTGCTGCAAAGCCGGGTTTCCCCCATTCTGTACATAAGCTCTTTGTCTGCCTGAATTTAGATGTAGGATCCTGTATTTATTACTCTTAAATTTCCTCTTGTTGTTTTGAACCCTTGATTTCACTTCACAAGTCCTGAGTCTTGATTCCATCCTTTGTTGGAAGGCAGTGAGTGCACTGGGAAAAGCTGGGCTCTGGAGTCAGATATATGTGAGTAAAATCAGATTTATTTGAGACAAACGGCTCAAATGGCTATGCAGAAGACTCTATAACTTGAGGCCAGCTCAATGCCTGACGAGAAATGTTCACGCAGTATGATATTTGTTGAATGAACTAATGAAACAATAACTGATGGCAGTGATAATCGGGGAGACTGGGCAGGAGGCTTTGATGCTGCTCCGAGTGAGAATGGATGAAGGTCTGAAGTGAGGCTAGTCCAGTGATAAAGAAGGAGGATTTAGGGAGCTATTTGAGAAGTAGAACCCATAAGATTTATCGGGCAATTGAAAGTCCAGGTAGCAAGAGGAAAGAATTATGACGACACCCATGTTTTTGGACTGAGCATCTAGGGGGATGCTGTGTTGAGAGCAGGACTAAATGCAGACCACTCCAGTCCACCCCACAGGGTCCCCTAAAGGCTCTGGGAAAATAGCAGCTCGCTCTATCATCTGTGTGCTTGTTTAACCGAAATAAGACCGACAGGTTTATGGACCTAATTCAGTTGTGACACGGACATATGTGATCAAAAAATGATCTCTGGATGAAACTGGAGGACATTATGCCAAGTGAAATAAGCCAGACACGAAAGGACCAATATTGTACAATTCCACTTATGTGAGAGACCTAGAACGGGCCAATTCATAGAGACAGAGAATAGAATGGTGGTCCCAGGGGCTGGGGGAAGGAGGGGGAGTTTGTGTTTAATGGGAACAGAGTTTCAATTTGGGAAGATGAAAAAGTTCTGAAGACGGATGGGTGGTGTGGATGGTTGCACAACAACGTGAATGTACTAAAAATGCCACTGAATTGCACACTGAAAAATGGTTAAAATGGTAAATTTTGTCATGTACATTTGGCCGCAATAAAAAAATGTTTTAATAGTAATCTCGAGCTATCAACCATGGTGTTGACGAATATTCCCCTTTTTACCTAGTCGTGGTTGGTTGGGCGTGAGGAACTGCGAGAAGTCCTCAGAGACTTAAATCCTGTTTAATCCACTGAGCAGTCACAGCAGAGGCATCGTAGCCTAAAGAAACGCCTCAGAAAGCAACGCTGTGGGAGCAAACCATCAGCTGCCTGTACGGCCCACTACGCAGAACGTCTCCTGTTTCTGCTAGTTGGTTTGTTTTTCCTGATTTTATTTCTTTCCATCACTTTGGATAAATCTCACTAGAAACTTTCAGCGATTGGTAACCGCTTTCAGCAGTTGGCCTGAAATGAGCATATTTAGAAGCCAAAAGGAGGCAAACTTTCATCTGGGCTGTGAGCCATACCTAAAAATGAATATCCAACCTAAACTTTAAGATTTTAAATTCACGGCAGTGTCCTGAAGCGAATGGTTGCTCTATTTTGAAATCTCCTGATCTGGCCTAACCTTGTCAAGTGACTCAGCTTTGGCCGCACACTGGAACCACTCGAGGAGATTTACAAACCGCTGATGCTGCAACCCAACCTGAAAGAGTCAGGTTTAGTGATCTGGAGTCCAGCCTGGGCATCAGGATTTTTAATAAGTTCCTCAGGTGACTCTGATGTTCAGCCCGGGCTGTGACTCACTGACGGAGAAGTTAAGACAAATCCATCCTACCCGGAAAATGGGGCAGGGAGAGAAATGTACAAAGACCTCACCAAAAATATACAAGAGCGACAATATCACCAAAGCAGAAATCGATCTTAGAATCCTAGACTCTGAGAGCTAGGAAGGAACTTCAGGATCATCTAGAGCAGTCAGTGGTTCTCAAAGGGTGAGCCCCAGAGCGGCATCAGCGGCAGCTGGAAACGTGTTAGAAATGCGGGTTCTGGGGCCCACTCCAGACCTGTAGGATCAGGATCTGAGGGGCCCACATCTGTTTTAAGAAGCCCTCCAGGCAATTCTGATGCAGCTGAATTTGAGAACCATTGTTCTAGAGCAGTTATGGGCAGCTTTATCCCATTACTCCTCAAAGATTCTGACTGAAGCATGCTTTAAAACCTCCTCAGCGAATTCTAACGTGAAACCAGGTGGAAAACCACTAATCTAGTCCCACCCTGTATTAAGAGAAAAGGCAAGACTAGCCCAAGATTAGACAGCTAGTTAGAACCACCACCTGGAGCAGAACCCCGGTGCCCTGATTCAAATTGAGCTCTGGGTCCAGCAAGCAATTCTAGTTCTCTGACTCAGAATGCTCAATCCATTCTCCTACGATTCAAATCGCGCCCCAGGTCGGACGCCATCCTTCCAGTTACAGCGCTCAGCTGTCGGTCACCTCTCCCGTACCACTCAGGGTGGAAAGAAGGCCGGAAGGCAGGCCACGTTAAAACCAAGACAAAGCAAAAATAAAATAAAATAAATTTGAAATACCAATAGCTCCAAAATAAAACCAGGCGCCTCACAAATACTTGCAAACATCCACATGAAAATGCAGTGTGAACATTTCAAAAGAGGGTATGGATGATGTCTGCCATTCACATGAGACCAGAACTGTGGTGCTAAGACCACCCAAGGAGTCACTTCGTCCTGTCTCCTGGTATGGCCATCTTTAAATTATCTCCACTGGAAGACCATCAGATTTCCAGTGAAAAGGAACCTAAAATCTTGCTCAGTGACAGTTCAGCGACCAAAGGCTGCAAGAAATCGAGTTTCCCTTGTGGCGATTTACACAACCGATCCATCCTCGCCTGCGAGGGTGGCGGGAGTCGCATCCCGTCGTGAATGCCCACGTGTTTGAGGCCAGTACCCTGCTTATTCCTCTGTCCATCACATAATCCTGGTGACTTAGTTTCAGTGTTCCAGGGGTTCCACTTCTGACAAGCCTTTTTGAGACTGCAGGCAGTGAAGCTTTCTCCAAGTTTGAAAACGTGGAGGAAGCTGTTTTAACCTCTGACTTGCAGGACATGCTCCAAGCACAGGACTCGGGCCCACTTTGATCGTTGGAAGAATACAAGATGCCAGGAGGCCTCAGGCTCAGAGTCCTGTGACCAGGGTTGCGCGGGAGCCCAGAGCAGAAGGAATGAACAGCCTCTGACAGTCCTCGGGAACAACGCAGGGCCAGTCGTCTTCCACCTTCGTCCCTCTGCTCGGGATCAATGGCTGGAAAGTCCGCCTGGCCAAGCCTCAGTCGTACGTCCAGCTCTCGGCTGGGGACCAGAGTTCTTTGCTTGACACTCTCGCCACGACTGCACACAACAGGAGAGGGCTAGTCCCCGAAGCAGAATGAGGGTGCAGTTACCAAGAGGAGACGGAGGTGTAGTGAGCAGGGGAAATTCCCCCCAAGTCGCTGACTTGCTGCCACGGGAAGACAGGGCCACGCTGCACTTGTCTTCGTATCCCATCCCAAAGCCAGACACACAGTGGGCCTTCAGCAAGTGTTTGTTCGTTGAAATAAAAGAAAAAGCTGAAGAAGGCGTCATCTCGGTAAACGGTCCCCAGCACGAGTCTCCCCAAGCCCTCTGGTGCAGACTTACTCTGTGTAGAACTAAAAAGCTCTCAGCATACCCTATTTTTTTCTCCAGCTTACTTCTAACAAGTGGTCCTGGTCATATTCTCTCTTCAGAAAGTTCTCTGTTACATCCCCTCCTTCTGAGACCTTCCCCTCCCTCCAGTCCTCACCCCCTCAGCCCACTTGCCCAGTACTGGTGGAGAGACAGGGGATGTGGGCATCTGGAGAGAGAAGGAAGACAACTGAGAGGTCAGAGAGGCTGACTTTGGCCCCCTCCCATCTTCCTCAAGTTCACACAACTTTTTAGTAGCAGAACTAGGGCTGAACCGGCCTTCTCCCTGTCTGGGGTTCTTTCCATGACCAGGATGCCCCCATGCATTTACGCTGAGTCTTCACAACCAATATGACATTGTCACCTAGACACAACTTTTAAAAATTAAAGGAAACAGTAGTTTTGTAAACAATTTTATTCTACCGGAAGTTCTTTCAGTATCTGAAAGCACCAGGGTCATCATTATATCCAGCAATACTTGTACCATACATGTACATTGACAGAGAATTTAGCAACGTCTTAAAAGTCTACATACACTTGGATCAAACAACTCCACTTCTAGGAATTTGTACTAACAAAATAATCACAGTGAGTAAAGAAACAAGATATTTATTGCAGCATTATCTATAATAGTGGAAAACCAGAAATAACCTAAGTGTCCAACAATAGGGGAGTGGTTAAATCAAATAGGGCATCTACAACATACTATCACGCAACATCAAAACTACTGTAGAGGAAATATCAAATTACACAGAAACATGTCAATACATTTACACTACATTAAGTGAAAATGCAGATTACAAAATAACTTTTTGTGAAAAAAATTCCTGCAGATAGAAAAAAGAATAGTACACACAAAAATATTAATAGCAGCAGTGATCTCTGGGTGGTGGAATTATGGAGAATTTTTACTTTCTTTACTGTCTCTTTCTAAATTTTCTACAAATAACATCGTTGGATTTTAAATTACAAATAATTTAAAAACAAGTTATTTTTAATTATCCTACAGCTATAGGAATGTGAATGGAGCTGTGGTTGAAAAATTTCAAGCACGTTTCAACAGAAACCACTTGATATAGGTCCGAGGACTCCAAAATTCTACTCATTCACTTCTCACAATTAACACTTGCTGAATTACACATTAAAAATTTTTTTGTGGGGCCGGCCCAGTGGTGTACTGGTTAAGTTCACATGCTTTGATTTGGCAGCCTGCGGTTCGAGGGTTCGGATCTCGGGCGAGGACCTACTCACCGCTCATCAAGCCATGCTGTGGCGGTGTCCCACATACAAAATGGAGGAGGATGGGCACAGGTGTTAGCTCAGTGACAATCTTCCTCACAAAAAAAAGAAAATTTTTTTTCTCCAGCTTACTTCTAACAAGTGGTCCTGGTCACATTCTCTTCAGTAAGTTCTCGGTTACATCCCCACCTTCTGAGACCTGCTCTCCCTCAGACACTCCTTTCCCTGAACATCAGAGTAGCACAAACTTGTGATTTTCGGCCTTCATGAAAGAAAAGCTTTCAGACACACTGAAATGCTGGGAGCTACAGGAAATAAGATCACCCCACTCTTGGTAAACTCTCCTCTTGAGTCAATTAAATGGCTCCATAGAATGCTAATGTGCATTACGTGTTTGACGTCATACTGAAATCTGTATTTAAGTTACAAAGCAGGCAGGCGGCCTCTAAAAGCTGAAAGGCAGGAAACAGATTTTCCCCTCAAAGTCCCCCGGAAGGAACGCAGCCCTGCTGACATCTTGATTTTAGACTTCTGATCTCCGGAACCATAAGAGAATAAATTTGTGTTGTTTTAAGCCACTAAAAAGTTACAAAGCAGGTATCTGGAACACCGGCTTGTAAGAATTAGCAAAACCTGACACACAGCATCGGTCCTGGATCCACTCAATGCCGAGTTAGAGAGCGAGCAACCACACACCCCAGCGTGCCGTCAGCCCTGGCTCACACCTGTTTTTGTGTAATTATCAGCAGGGCCCTTCCACGCTCAGGAGCATCCCAGAGTGGCGATCAGTTACATAATCACCTTGACCACAGGCCTCCTCATCTGGAATGTACATTTGCCTAGGAAGGTCAGAGGCTGGTAGAAATTTCATTCTGCTCCAAGAACAACTTTATCCTTAGCATCCAGGGAAGACCGTGATCTTCCTCAACAGAAAAAGGTAAAAAAACACCCTCAAACAGCCATGAATCGCTGACTTGTCGATGGCTCCTATCAAAGGATATTATCTAGTCTTGATTAAAAAAATCATCGTTTTGGGCCAGCCCGTGGCTTGGTGGTTGGGTGCGCGCACTCCGCTGCTGGCGGCCCGGGTTCGGATCCCGGACACGCGCCCACACGCCGCTTCTCCGGCCATGCTGGGGCCGTGTCCCACATACAGCGGCTGGAAGGATGTGCAACTATGACATACAACTATCTACTGGGGCTTTGGGGAAAAAAGGAGGAGGATTGGCAATAAATGTTAGTTCAGAGCTGGTCTTCCTCAGCAAAAAGAGGAGGATTAGCATGGATGTTAGCTCAGGGCTGATCTTCCTCACCAAAAAAAAAAAAAAAAAATCGTTTTGACATGGATGTAAATTTTAATAAAAAATTTAATATAATTTACTTTTACTATTTTAAAATACTTACTGTGTTCCTTTGTTGGTTTGCAAACTGGCCCCCACACACAGAGGGCAAGGAGAGATGGAAGAAAGAGGCAGGCCCCCAGATTGTAGGTGGCAGGTTTAACCAGCAAGGCAACCTACACCCGAGGCTTGTCTCAGGCACCAAGAGACAAGATCTCTGCACTGCCCGCCAGAATCTTCAAGTTTATATAGAGGCCCTAACGGCGCTCAGTCATGCAGACCGTCCACGTGGTCTCAACACCACCCACTCTCTCAAGGCTGCGTCCTTGAAACAAGGCTGTGGGAATGGTGGGTAGAGCATCCGTTCCCAGGGAAGGGGAGGGTTGAAGGGCCTCCAATTGCCTGGTTCAGTTCTCAGGTCAACTGACAGTCACGTCCTCTCGATGACCTCCTCCGACATCCATCAGAAAATGCAGCCTACCTCTGAATTGTGGTCACCCATCTGTACACATCTCAAAACACTAAACTGACTTCTGATACACAAACGCAGCCCAAATTGAACATCACACACAATGTGTAAAATATTAATTTTATTAGGAAAGCATTTAATAGTTGTATTAGATCATATAATCAATCACTTAATTTTAAAATGATGTAACCTGAGGATATCAATTAAAATATGGATTTTTTTCATTCCTTCAACAAATATCTGAGCACCAAAGTGCCAGGCACTGGCGAGACAGGCTAAGCAGGAGGCCCCCTGCTCTTACAGAGCTCACAGCCCAGCAGGAGGACACGAGTCAAGAGGTTTATGTTTCCTGTTCACACACAACAGAGGAAGAGGACGGAGCTGTACAAGAGCACACAGCAGGTGTCTGACCCACCAGGGAGGTCACAGAGGCAAAAAGGCAAGTGTCTAAGAAGAAGGGAGAGGGGAACAGCTCAGGCAGAGGGAACCGGCAGACTCTACGGTGGGAAGGACTTCGTGGGTTCTGGAAAGGCTGGACCACCTTGTGTGAAAGCAGAGTCAAGGAGATGAGACTGAAGAGTGATGCTCAAGATCACAGAGGGCATCTGGGGTGTGGTGCTGCACTGAGAACCAGTGAAGATTTAAGGAAGGGAGGAGCAGGACCAGATGGGCACTTTGGAATGGCCATCCTAAGTCCCGAGGGATGGAGAGACTAGACGAGGTGAGACTGGATGCAGGCAGATCACTCCTAACTGCGGAAGCAAAAGACAGAAGCACCCAGGGAACTCCCGAGATCATTAGGAGGCTAAATCAACAGACCCCGATGACGGAACCTGCGGTGCTCGTGAGACGTGAGCGCAGGCGCCCGGCAGACCTGTCAGAGACGCGGGTCTGGAGCCCAGGGTACTGTGTCAGGAACTGTCGAAGCAGAACCATCCACTTTTAGACACCAAGTGAAGCCTAAGACGGGCTGAAGTGGCCCAGCGAGAACCAGTCAAGCCGTGAGAAACAGACACTTCAGAATGAGAAGTGCCAGGGCTGCGGGAGGGGACGGGGAGTTAGTGTGTAGCGGGACAGAGTGTCAGTCTGAGAAGACGAAAAGCTCTGGAGATGGAAGGTGGTGACGGCTGCACAACAATGTGAATGTACTTGATGCCACAGAACTGCACACTTAAAAATGGTTAAAACGGTAAATTTTATGTATATTTTACCCCAATTTTAAAAAAAGAATGAAGAGAGAATTTTGTGTTCTTTGTATCTTCTAGAATAAGAATGTGTTCATGGGGGCCAGCCTGGTGGCGCAAACGGTTAAGTGCGCATGCTCCGCTGTGGCGGCCCAGGGTTTGCTGGTTCGGACCCTGGGTGCACACCCACGCACCGCTTGGCAAGCCATGCTGTGGCGGCGTCCCATATAAAGTAGAGGAAGATGGGCATGGATATTAGCCCAGGGCCAGTCTTCCTCAGCAAAAAAAGAGGATTGGCAGATGTTAGCTTAGGGCCGATCTTCCTCACACACACACACACACAAAAAGAATGTGTTCATGTATTACTAAAGAAAAATCAGGACAAATGGTGAAGCGGGTTGGGCAGGATCAGCAGAGGAAGATGGGCCCACAGAGGGAAATGAACAAGAATGGCCAAGGAGGCTGGAGGAAAGCCTGGAGCGTGAGAGCATGGAAGCAAGGGCAGCATTTCCAGGAGGAAGCGTCCCACTGACTGGAGCGCCGTGGAGAATTAAATCAGATAAAGTCGGGAAAGAACCCACTGGTTTCAGCAACACGGAGGTCAAGCGTGGAGAGGCTGCGGGCTGAGGAGAGAACGGGTAGGAAACAGGGCTGCAGGTGCAGACCCCAACAAGTCTGTCATGGGAAGGGGTAGGACGGTGGCTGGAGGCAAAAGCACTAGAAGTTTTTAAAAAATAAGTGTGCTAAAATGTCATTGTGCATAATCAGCAAAGCAATCATTTCAGTGGAAATACAACTTTATATCGATAATCTCAATAATACCTGGAATTTACAGATTATAGAACTTTTCATACCACTTATGGGTTAGAAAGGATAACTAAGTGATTCTCTTCATTTTATGGTGGTAAAACTGAGCCACATAAAAATTTCTCTAACGAAATTTACAAGGAATTGAGGTTCATCAAATAAAAATCTTCACTGATTTAAGGTAGAAAAGTGTGCACTGTGTTAAGAAAACAATTTTACTGTAATAGCCACATGTTGAACAAGTCTAAAATTTTAAGGCTACTAATGTCTTAATTTTGGGTCCACGTCCAACGGAAGGAGCTTCCTACTCCAGCTACATCCTGAAGACACCGAAGTCGGTCTTCTGGATTGGCGCATTGAGGGCTGCGCTGATACTGAGCCCCAGGACCAGCCTGGTGTCCACTGGATCAATGATCCCGTCATCCCACAGCCTGATGAAAGAACAAACACCAGTTATTAGGAATCCTCCACCACGCTGCCATGTCCCCACTCGTGCCCAGAAATGCCCAGGAGGTTTTCCTTCAGGTAACACAGGGATCTACTGACTGGCTTCTGTGGACTATGACCCCACAGCTGGAACCACGTCCAAGAGAGGGGGACAGGAGGAAGAAGAACAACGAGGCTTTCATCCCAGGCCCCACGGAACGTCACATCCAGCTTACGGCTTTGGGAACAGCTTAGCACAAGACACCTCAAATAATCCCTGATTTTAAAACATTTTTACTTATTTCAGGAAAAACATTCCTGTCCCTCTTCTGCCCACATGCACGTACAAATCGAGTTGATGTACTGCTATTATCAATATGGAGAGCCACATAAATCCAGGTGACAGTCTCCAACCAAAGTCTCTACTGGAAAAGGAGCATTCCCTACAACTCCCACACTCTTAAGAAATATGAACATTACTGAATAGACTCCAGCACGTTTTATTAATAAAGTACCTTCAGATGTAGTTCTTTATTTTTTGCTACAATAGGAAAAACAAGTCAAAGCCTTAAACTACTTTCAGAAGAAACTTTTAAGTAGAAATTTTAGTTTGCTCTTCATCGACAACCTCTAACCTATAAAGAAAAATGAATGAGGAATATTGCTTTTTAAAGGTCATTAGTAGGGGGCAGTTTTGCTTTCTTTAAACAAACTGGCTTCAGTATCCGGACACGGCATCAATTATTAAACCATATCACATTGACAGACCATGAATCAAATCTTTGCTCATAAAACATTCATAACAGGGACCCTGCAGTATCAACAGCTAATAAAAAAGGTTATTCTTATAATTTGTAACCAGGTCAGTTGATTACACTCCTCACTGAAGCCCATAGACAGTCACACAGCAGCCCGATGAGGCCAGGGCTGCTGCCTGGTGGTCACTGAAAGGGCTGCCCCGGGTAAAAAGTCTGATTATCACAACATCTGACAGAAGAAACCTGGCGTGCTACATACGTAACATGCGAGGATGAAGAAAAACAGAGGAGCTTACTGTGGCCAGATGAGGACAGAGCCTTCTGAAAGACACAGATCTAGCCACGTTAAAGCCTAAACAGACTACGACATTTATTGTTAAGCTAAGATTTACTAACCTAAGGAAGGTGCCATAAACTGGCTTGAAAATCCTTTCATCTTGGAAAGAAAGTTTCTGTCGCCATGCCACCAAGAGTTTCCAGAGGATTAAGCAACTACAAGTCAGCAGCAAACCTGACTGTCTTTCAACATTTATTTCCAAAGATAAGTCCCTCTGGGCCATGTGCTCTCCTGCCTCGAACAGAATCCACTAAAATTATAATAATAATGTAAGTAGGAAAATAATACAGGATTCAGTCTTTCTCAAGAGATGACTTAGCCAGGGCTGAAAAACAAATTAATGGCTCACACAAAATACACTATTTTTCAAAGTTTAATATTTCAACTGTCCTTGTGAATTTCAGTCAAAATCTTATGTAAAAACGAAAACAAACTGTAGGTGAGCTTACAATATTTATTCTCTTAAACCTTTTATAGGTTTTCTATTTCCTCTTGGCTTCTCCTGGCTCCAATGTAAGTCTGCTTAAGTGATGGTAAAAAGAACATATTTATTTCTCAAATCAAAGACTATAAAATATTTTGTTCTTAATTAAATGAATCAATGACCCACCACATAAAATATACCTGTAAATTTGTGTACCTGGCAAAAATACATGTTAACACGTAAGAGAAACTAGCTTTTTAAAAACCCCAAATGGTGTTATTGGAATTCTGACTAAACACACTCTGGAAGGTGCCTGCCCCGTCTCTGCGGCCTGGCCCCCGGCGAGCGCCTGCCGTAGAGCATGCTCAGACGAGTGCACTGGGTTCCACTCGTGATTTCCTCCCCTCCCCGGGGTGCCTTCACCAGTAAGTGGCATAACTCACAGCACAACCTAATTTTAAAAGACACAAGTCGTTATTTTCTTTTTCCATCTGCCGAAGGGATGAAAGGCAGGCAGAAAGCTTAGTCTTCAGAACGCAGAGCATTAAAGTGGTTGAAGACAGAGGTCTGAATGCTCAGCCAGCAAGTCTCCAGCTGGGATGAGTGATAATTTATTACCTTGTTAAGTGGCGGCAGAAGCAAACAGAACCAAGGGCTCTAAGGGGCCTGAGGTCATTTCTTGGTGCTGACACGTGGACCCCAGCCTCGAGTAATCACCTTCTGAAGGCAGGAGCACACTTGTTCACAAGTGCCAATCTCATGCATAAAATGGGGTAAAAACAAAACAAAGAGAGGGATCTGACAGGAATCCACGTGTGTAAGCAAAAATTAGAAAGAACTAATTCCTGATGGTGACACAGCCAGGATGAACTCGCAGCCTCCAGCCCCAGCGTGGCCCCCTCTGGCTGAGGAACACTCTGGGCAGAATCAGACCGGTGGTGGATCCACAGCCCAGCCTGGGACCAGGGGCGTTTCTGCAGCAGGTGTTCCCATTACAGAGTCAACAGCTCAAAATTAAGTGTGCCCAAACACCATGTTTTGTTCCAACGAAGGCTGAACCATCAACTGCTCAGACCTCTGTACACAGCTGCTACCCTACCTGGCACTGGAGTAGTAAGGGTTTCCTTCCTCTTCGAATCTGGCAATGATGGGCTCTTTCAAAGCTGCTTCCTCAGCAGAGGAGAACTGAAAGAAACAGGACCCTGAGTAAGTCAGCCGCGTGGGACAACAGACCCACTCAAGGGAACCTCAGGGGAAAGGGGCCACAGAGGCCATGAATGTACGCATTACAAGCGATGCCTAACATACACGATCTCACCTGAGACACGAGTATCAAGTTAGCGCACCCGACCCCTCCCCTGCCAGAAACAACATCCTGAGGCCCTTTAATGCGAGGTCAAAACCAGGGTCTGGCGTGTGGCTGCATCCCAGCAGGATGCAACGACTGACCTGAATTATATAACATCACAAAAAGGCTCCATTACATCTAGCAGCTTCTGTTTAAGAAGATGGAGAAGAGGATTTCATTCAAAATAGCAAAAATTTTAAAGCTTAAAGGGGTAACAGCAACCACACCTGGAATAACCTCTTCAGTCTCCCACATAGCTGAGAGAGATTCTTCCCTAATTAAAAATACAATGGTTTGCCCATCAGTATTACAAGAAAGAAGTGATAATTAAATCAGATGTAAAAATCTTTACGCAAACTAATTTTGAAATCCTGAAAAGTATTTTCCACTTAAAAAATATTCCACACCAAAAAAAGGGACTTACTTCAAATAAATCCAACCTTCTTTTATGTACTTTCATAGTTTAATATCATTTATAGGTCAAGAATTTGGAGGAAGAACCACTAAAATCCTGTATTTTCCTTTCATATACAAAAATAGATGAACTCATAATCTGTATATCAAATTAATCAAAGAACAACTATTTAATAAGAGATCCCCATGCTCGGCTACAGTTTAAGACACGTCTTCAAAACCTCAGGCAGAGTTTCACATCCCCCCCCCCCTGCCCACACACTTATATTTGCCAGGACACCCGTCAGCACTCAAGTGAACCTGACACCTCATCTAAGTCTGCAGAGTCCTGCTGCTCAGAAAAGACAACCAGGGACGGGAGGCCCACAAAGGGTGGGCCGCACTCAGGAGGAGGACCCACCCTCTGGCTTTACAGCACCCCACTCCACCAAGGAGCGGTGGACCTGCCAATCCCCGAGGGCAGACGCCTCCACTGGGTGCTGGTGACGACAAGACGGCGCGCCTGAGCCACGCCAGCAACACGCATCCGTCCTTCTGGGACTCGGTGCCCACACGAAGTAGTTACGTTATAACTAATAACATTAATGCAAAATTTCAGAAGACTTTATAAGAGACACAAACAAAATGACCCATTTTAAAAGCAGCCACTTGCTAACTCGCTCTCTGCAAGTGCCCATTTTTCTCCACTTACACTGTCACAGCACAATAATGTTATTCAGTTCTCATTCGATGACTGAGCCTTCCCACTCAAGTATCCTCAACAACAATCTAACACGAAAATAGAAAAAGCACAATTCTGCTGCTTTACGTCATAAAATCAAAGAAGTCAGTCAGATTTACTGAAACCTCACTAACTGCAAGTGATGAAGAATCAGCATCTTTGTGCCTTTGGCACTCACAGGCAAAGGTTCTGAAGTGTTTTCTCGGAGATTCTGAAAAATTTATAAATTACCACAAAGAAGATACATCAAAGAAGTGGCTCTAAAAAGAGAGAGAAACTGTGTAGTCTAGATGGCTGAGACAACTTCCAGGTCAGCATCTCCTAAATAAAGCCGCCAGGCCCTGCGTGTCAGAGCCCGGAACACGGACAGGTTCTGGGCACGCTGCTCCCTGTTTCGCGGCCGTTCACGGTGAAGCCAGACCCGGATGGAGACACGGCATCTACCTGTTTCCCTTCCCGAGCTCTCTGGTCCTTTGCTATTGTTGCCAGCACGTTGGCTGCCTGCTCTCCCCCCATCACTGAGATCCGGGCATTTGGCCACAGGTAGAGGAATCTTGGGCTGGAGGAAAAGAAAGAACAAACAAATTAATTCACTGTACAATACAGGTTTTCAGAGGCCCATGTTAACCTGTAAAACTGGTGGTTCTTTATTCTAGCTGCTCATTATAATTATATGGGGAGCTTTAAAAAAATACCGATGCCTGGAACCCACCCCAGTCTACTCTCCAGCAGTGGGGCCTGAGCACGGGATGATTTTTAAGTTCCACAGGTGACTCTGACGTCTGTTTTGATAAACTGCATTTTTCCATTTCATCTAAATGTACTAGGCATAAAAGTATTCACAACATCCTCTTATCACCTGTGGTCATGGCCTGTTTTCCACGCCTGATGTTGGTTACATGTGGCTTCTTGCTTTATTCTTTAGTTTTGCCAGGGGGTTCTCAAGTCCGGGCTGTACTGACTCTCCCATCCGCATAACGCTTGCTCTCCACGACGCCCCTCTCTCTACTCGTCTTGTGCTTGACAGGCTCTTCTCTCAACTTCGTGAGCGGCTGCTTGGCTTGCTGGTTTCCAGCCTTCCTTCTTTTCCAGGATATCTAGTCAAGTCTACAAACCTTTCTCCAAGCAAGACTTTAGCTGTATCACACACGTTATGACATGTGCTATTTTCATTATCAGCTGTTTCGAAACATTTCCTGATTCCCATTGTGGATTTCTTCCAAGAAGTACCTTTAGCATCACATTTCATTTCACCCCTCCAGATAATATAAATGAAGGTATAATTGATCAAGATTTGTGAACACCCTTCTATACCTCAAATAAACCTGAAATACACTGACCATCTCTAATTACACTTGAAGTACAAGTCTTTCCGAGAGAACCAAGACAACACCCACCTATATGCTCTGCCACACATTCCGTAGTTTCCAGCCCCGTAGGATCCCCCAATGATGACAGTCATCTTAGGCACGTTCGCACAGGCCACGGCAGCTACCATCTTGGCGCCATCCTTGGCAATTCCTTCAGCTTCATAGTCTCTCCCAACCATAAATCCTAAGAGGAAGAAGAGAAGGAGCCTCTGGAGGATGGATGATGCACAGAAGTCAATGCCGCCCAGTACAGGACAGAGATCTCGCCACAAACTAACGCACCCCAGGCCTCCTACCCTAACGAAATATTTATATGTGAAATATGCCCCCAAAAATAAAAATAAAACTTCTACTTTAAAGGGTAAAATAAAATTTTCTCTAATCACTTTTTAAGTTTTCTTGAAACCGTTCATCTGGATGCACACAGAGATCTTCAGACGACATAAGGATGCAATTTACTTTCAAGAAAGTCTCTCAGAGCAGCTGGTGACGGGAGAACGTGACGTGACAAGCTAAGGAAAGGACTGTGTGTGACAAGGCAAACAGCGAGGGCTTAGGTAGTCACTGACCTGGTTTAAAACACTGACTGTTCCTTCTGAAATGCTGCTTTAAAACTTTGATGAAATAAAGATGAATGTTTCATAGAGATGCTAAGAGTCCTTGTCAGTGACTCAACAGCAAGGTAAAAAAAAATGTCATATAATTACAGGATCCTTCTTCCTCTTCAAGCTCCAGGTCTGCAGCTGCGCTGGGCCTTCCAGCCTTGGGCTCCTTCCTCTTCACTTATAAACACTGGCCAGGCTTCATCCATCTCCCTCCCCACCCACAGACTCACCTGCCCGCTTGAGTGTCACTATTCGTGCTTTGCAGATCTCCTGCATGGGGTCATCCAGTTCAATTCAACTGATTTTTACGGAGCAGCTGTACTTGCTGAGGATACAGCAGAATGGAAGAACAGCCCTTGCCCTCACCAGGCACCATCCACTTCCTCCAGCTTCCCCACTGAGCTGGGCCCTCAGAATAGCTCAGAAACTCCTTTAACGACCTGACCTTAACTCCCTGTAACATGCCACCATTGCTATCTCAACTGTCGACTCTTTAAGCTCTCACACCGGCCCACCCCACCCCTCTGCCCCTCCAGTCCCTTTAGAGGACCTTTCAAGAGGAAAGTGACGCCGTCTCACTTGGCTTTCTCCAATCCCTCTCCTTCTCACCTTAAAACACAGCACAATCATGCTCCCTTTCTTCCTTTCTTCTCATCTCCATGGAAGAAATGAGAGTCACTCAAAGACCGCCCCTGAACCCTCTTCTCTTAGGGTGTTCTCACCTATTCCCACAGCTTGAAATCCACCTCCACATTCTGATGGTGCTGCATTTCCAGCTCCAGCTAACACACCTCTTCTGTGCTCAAGATTCACTCCACTGCCAACCATACATCTCCCACTGGATGTCACACAGGTCCCTCAAACGCAATGCTGCAAAACCAAACTCAACCTTGGCTCTCCGCCCCGACCCAGCCAACAAAACAAGACATCGGAATCTTCCAAGCCCTCTGGACAGAACTCCTCTCAAAACCCCTCTAACAAACCCTTGGACTTGACGCCGGCACAAACAGAGGTGTTTCAGCACCAGCTCTATTTAAAGCCCTGCCACTGTCAGGTGCTGAGTCCCTCTTCTCTCCACGCCTGCCTGATCCCAGCAACTGTTCAGAACCTCTCCTTCCTCCGAACCTGCAACAGCCAAGGACAACTCAGAATACTGGGCAAAAAGTTGTTTTCAGCTAACCCACATATCTGAGTGCCTCCCCTATGTCAGGCACCGTGCAAAGAAATACAAATGAGAAGCAGAGAACCCCAGGAAAAAAGAACTAGAGGGTCCAGGCCCGTGGCCTAGTGGTTAAGTTCTGTGCACTCCGCCTTGGTGGCCTGGGTTCAGTTCCCGGGCACAGACCTACACCACTTGGTAGTGGCCACGCTGTGGTGGCGGCCCACATACAAAATAGAGGAAGACTGGCAACAGATGCTAGCTCAGGGCGAATCTTCCTCAGGAAAAACAAACAAACAAAAAACAAAAACAAGAACCAGAGCCATAAGGGACCTTAAAAATCACTTCATCCACCATGTTAAGACCCTCTGTGGGATAGGAAATCCAGAGAAGCAACACCGGTCACGTCATCCTTTGGGGTCAAAAATCAAATCCCCAGACTTTGGTGCAGGACGGGCACATACGTTTTAAAAAGACGTTGCTTCTGGTAGAACTAACTGCACAGTAAAAGAGGAGGAAAAGGGAGACGAAAACATGCACTTGAAATCCTGGAAGGGGAACAAAGTCTTGAGAAAGAGACGATGGGCCAGACGACACCCCTGGCGGTGACCAGCGGTACCGGTGGAAAACAGCTCCGCCACTGTCTGGGCAGCAGGGGTGCAGGCGCAGGAGGAATGGGAGGCCACTGACTCTGACACACGTAACTCAGAGATTGCTTCTCTTAGAAAATACGAATAAACTCCCTCAAATCTTTAAGACTCATGAAGAATTCTCCCTTAAAGAGACTCTACAAAGAGCACGTCCAGTAGCACTTTCTGCTGCGAGGGACGTGTCCTCTGCCTGCACCGTCCAGTGTCCGCGCCACGTGGGACAGGCTGCTCCAGCATAACCACACCCAGCTGACTGCGCACTTCCTTACCAGTGATGTTCTGGAGGAAGAGCAGAGGGATTTTCCTTTGGCAGCACAACTGGACAAAGTGAGTGCCCTATAAGCAAATAAGATAAAAATCTTTTTAAAGGGGGTAAACAAATCTGGCATCATCACGCACTCCACAACACCACACTTGGGTCAAAGACAAGCAGTCCGCTCCGCCTGGCCACTCTGACCTTACAGTGATAGTAACCATAACACTACGGCGTGGGCCACTATCAACGGACGTGGGACTGTGGTCTACACTGTCACCTGCGAGCGCTGGCACGCAGCTGTGGGACAGCCGCATCAGGGGTGATGTCAGCCACTAACATTCCCAATGGCAAGTGGAACTTAAGTAACAGACAAGAAAGAACCGCTGTCAATGAGAATTCCTGAACCTTGCTCTAAGAGAATTCTCTGGTTCTCCACTTTAAAAAAGATGGAATATAATCCAGAATCCTTCTGGGAGACCTACAGTGACATCTATGTCTTGATGATCCCCTGAAATGCTCTCAGGCACCAAGATTACAGTAAAATACATCTTTCTTACCAACACATCTCAAATAAATGGGATATTAGATGAGTGCTAGAGTCCTTCTAAACCTTGAGTTTAGGAAATTAATTATTTAATGACACAAAAATATAACTATTCCTTTCCGGTCTTCTAAAGATTATGTAAAAAAAACTCTTCTAAATCTTTCCTTTATGTTTTACTCTCTCTTTGCAGATCCCTTTAACTTTGCTGGAAATGCCAGCAAGTACAAAATTGCAGAGTGCTTGCTCGACCTCAGATACAAGAATGAGGAAATCACACAGCCCTTGGGGCTCCCTTCAACAAGGGAAATGTCAGACGGGGCCAAACACAAACTTCCCGGTTATCAGCACCAACAAACAGAACTATGTGGAGTCTGCTGGCCTCAGGCTGTCGTCTCCTCTAATGAAATTATATTGTATTATATGTCCATTAAAAGTCATTATTTCAGGGCTGGCCCAGTGGCGTAGTGGTTAAGCTCACATGCTCCGCTTCAGCAGTCTGGGGTTCGCAGGTTCGGATCCTGGGCACGGACCTACACACCACTCACCAAGCCATGCTGTGGCGGCGTCCCACATACAAAATAGAGAAAGACTGGCACAGATGTTAGCTCAGGGACAATCTTCCTCAGCAAAAAAGAGGAGGATTGGCAAGCAATGTTAGCTCAGGGCCAAACTTCCTCCCCCCGAAAAGAAAAAAAAAAAAAAGGTCATTATTTCAGGAATATTTTAGGAAACACTCACTACATATAACTATTAAAATGAAAAGAAACAAAACCTCTCTCTATATGGAAACACCAATTTTGTTTTTTAAAAAAAAGGATAGGAAAAACTAAGGAACCATTTCCAAAAAGTGAAAAGAAAACCAAGTTAAACTGATGACGGGATAGAACAGAATAATCAGAAGACGTCTCAGAATCCCCTGAAGAGCATGTCTGAATCCCTCAAGTTCGGGAAGCACTAGAGAATGAGACTCTCTCAAGACAAGTATTCCTACTATATGTCATCCATAGCAGATATAATCCAAGTGTCTTGTAAGAACTTTCCTAAAACAAATATTTGAATTTTTAACAGTCCTCCAGACAGCTCATTACGTTCATGTAAATCTCCATCAAAGCTGTTCCCAACACTAACGCACACACGCACTCATATTCACACATACACAGTGTTCTGTTTGCTAAGGCAGCTGGTTAAATATTTTAAAGCTTTTTTGCAATAAATGTTCATTCATTATTTGACCTTCAAAGTTAATTATGTTTAAATTAAAACAGAAAATCTTGAAATATTTTTAACAGTACTTGCCTTTTTTGCAGATTCAGAGAAGAGAACTCCATTATTTCCAATGATACCTACTGGGTATCCAAATATTCTAGCAAATCCTCAAAAGAAAATTCAAAAAAGATTTATGTATTTCAGAGGGCTTTTAACTCACAACAAACAGACATATTTATACATCCTTTATTTCAAATCGAAGCTTAAAATGTGGAGATTTTGTTTATTGTATAAAACAGCTCCTGTCACAATTTTTTATTTCTAAGGTAAGGAGTCTGGTTTTTGCTTTCTTGCGAGGGGTGCATTCCGTGTGAAGTTATCCCCTGGTCTGCCTGGCTGCTTCGGTCAAACAACTGGCTCAGCGTGTCCTCCGTCCACTTGTGTAACGTACACCTGGGTGCCCACTACGGACCGGACACTAGGGATAGTCTGAGACAGACGAACCACAGACGTAGAGCCCTTCAAGGTCCATGTTGAGAGCCGTTGGCCAGTTTCCGGGGACCTGCCTGCCTGAAAATGCCTGTGGTAACAACAGGCCCTTGAAATAAAGGGGATGCACCCGGCAAAGGCAAATTTTTAAAAAAACAGGAACACAGTTGAGCCTGGCGGCAACCCAGTTTAAAGTAAGAAAGCCAGTTAAGCTTAGAAGAAGAATGAACGGCTCCACTTGCATTTGCTGTTTGCATCTTTTCTTTCACCTTTCCACAGGTTTTGCTTTTATCCCACCACCACTTCCACTCTCTCTCCAGATAACCCCTCTCCACACACACACAGGAAAGGGAGAAGGAAAAGGAAAAAACCTGTCATTTTGTGAGGCAGACACCTAGGTGAACTGAGGAGGCTAATATTCTGTACACCTGAAGAACGTGATTAGAGAGACCCTCCCCAGGGTGGCTCTCCACGAGCCGACTGTAGACAGGTGTCAAACACTTGGAACCAGAGTCAACAAACTGCCTCTTAAGGCAGGTCAGGGCGAGTCCCCACACGCGTTCCTGGAGCCAGGCTCTGTCTCCACGCTCAAGGTGGACAGGCTGCGCCAAGACACATGCGGGGCCTGACACAAAGCAGGGGCTCCCAAAACTCACGGCTAAGAGAGAATCTCAGCCTACTGAGAAGCCGCAACACTGGATTTTTAAAGATTTATTTTTGCTCTTTACTCTGGCCTTGACTTATTATTTTTAAAAAATTATGTTTATTTAAAGTGATAAAATGCAACACTGATTTGATGGTCAGCTAGATTTCTCTTGGTCTTTCAGGCCTGAAATCCCAGCCAAAAGCCTATGCTGTGCACCCTAAATGGCAGAGGCAACGCAGGGGAGGTGAACTTCCCAGAAGGCCTGCCACGCCCTCTGACAGCTGCCCCACAGAGAGCTGGGGCTCTGGCCCGTCTCTCAGCAGGGTCCTACCCCAGAAGGGGAAGGCGTGCTGCCCTGTTCACCGCTTAGACTTGCAGCCCATACTTAGCCCTGTGCACCTCCAGGCACAGGGCCTGCTGAGGGGGACGAGGGACCCAGGAAAGGAGTGCCTCCACCAACTTCCTCCCAGCCCACGGGGAGCAAACAGTCCAAGGAACCACTGGGGCCTACACCTGGCAGGGGTGGGGGTGGGAGGGACCTGAGGGCTGCCAGAGACACCTGAGCCTCAGGAAAATCTGCTCGTCTCCCTCCTCACTCCCTCTCCTACGGCCCCCACCCTCTCACGCCCTTCTCTGACCCTCTCATGCTGCCCTCTGACCCTCTCATACCTCCCTGACCCTCTCATACCCCCCTGACCCTCTCATGCCCCCCTCTGACCCTCTCATGCCCCCCTGACCCTCTCATGCCCCCCTGACCCTCTCATGCCCCCTCTACTCTCTCATGTCCCTCTACCCTCTCATGCCCCCTCTACTCTCTCATGCCCCCTCTACCCTCTCATGCCCCCTGACCCTCTCATGCCCCCTGACCCTCTCATGTCCCCCTGACCCTCATGCCCTCCTCACTCTCATGCCCCCACCCTCTCACGCCCCATCTGATCCTCATGCTCCCCTCACCCTCTCATGCCCCCTCACCCTCTCATGCCCCCTCTGACCCTCTCATGCCCCCTCACCCTCTCATGCCCCCTCTGACCCTCTCATGCCCCCTCTGACCCTCTCATGCCCCCTCACCCTCTCATACCCCCTCACCCTCTCATGCCCCCTCTACCCTCTCATGCCCCCTGACCCTCTCATGCCGCCCTCTGACCCTCTCATGCCCCCTCACCCTCTCATGCCCCCTCACCCTCTCATGCCCGTCTGACCCTCTCATGCCCCCTCACCCTCTCATGCCCCCTCACCCTCTCATGCCCCCTCACCCTCTCATGCCCCCTCTGACCCTCTCATGCCCCCTCACCCTCTCATGCCCCCTCTGACCCTCTCACGCCCCTCTGACCCTCTCACACCCCCTCTGACCCTCTCACGCCCCTCTCACGCCCCTCTGACCCTCTCACGCCCCCTCTGACCCTCTCACGCCCCTCTGACCCTCTCACGTCCCCTCTGACCCTCTCATGCCCCCTCTGACCCTCTCATGCCCCCTCTGACTCTCTCATGCCTCCTCTGACCCTCTCATGTCCCCCCCTCACCCTCTCATGCTCCTCTTCTCTTCCTCACTTCCCTCCCCTCACTCCCTAACCTTATTTGAGTCCCAACACAGTCCAGAAGAGATGGAGGAAACTGGATATATCCCTGGTATTCTAGAGAGCAAAGGTCTTTTGGCAAGTACAGGGCAAATACATAAAAACAGATGACAATGACAGCCCAGCCATCTTTGAGAAAGAAGCAGAAACAGCTTTAATTTGTTCTCAACTGCTGCACAATGAGGGTTACATCCTAAACTATTTGGTGACAAATCCTGTCTATATATCAAACAAAAAGCTCTTAATCACTTAAACACCTGAATACAAAAACATAAATTCCACTCCCTGTGTGAAGCCTCCTCTTGCTCATGAATCAGACCAGGAGACCTGCTATGACTTACCCTTAAGCCTCAACGTACACCCGCAATTTGGATTTTTGCAGCCAGTTGTTTCTTCTACTCTGATATGTTGTCTTCAGATTAACTGCTACATTTTTGAGCTTTTATAAGGCCAAATAAAATGCCCAAATTTGTTTTGCCATTTGTCCAAGATAGATTAACATGGCTCTAGCAACTACGTTTCAAATACTTTTCTTCAAAGACCTACAAATTTAACACTTCAGATGAATGAATTAACTTTATAAACACTCTTATTTTGTTTTTTCAGACTTGGTATTCTGTCCTGTACCATGGTCCCCCCTTACCCATAGGAATACGTTCCAAGATCCCAGTGGATGCCTGAAACCGTGGATAGTACCAAACCCTATATGTACAGTCATGCCTCACTTAATGACAGGGACTCGTACTGAGAAATACGTCGTTAGGCAATTTCATCATTGTGCGAACCTCACAGAGTGTACTTACACAGACCTAGATGGTACAGCCTCTACACACCTAGGATAGATGGGACTAATCTTACAGGACCACTGTTGTAGATGCGGTCCGTCCTTGACTGAAACGTTATGTGGCACACAACTGTACTATGTTTTTTCCTATGCATACATAGTTGAGGCGTGACAGCAAAACTAGCACAAATTTCTTTTCCCTTCTTCACAATTTCACGGGTTGAAGATTCGTTCCTACCACAGATTTTAGCAACCTCAGCATACGATTTTTTTTCTTTCCCTTATTAAGTCGAGAACTTGCACCTTTTCACTTAGAGGAAGCACTTTACAACTTCTCTGTGGCGCACCCGAATTGTCAGCATCACTGCTCTTGCGCTTTGGAGCCGTTAGTAAGTAAAATGAGGGTGACCTGAACTCAAGCACTGATACCACGACGGTCGACCTGATGACCCAGTGTGACTAACGAGTGGGGAGCGACAGTGTGGATCCGCTGGACAAAGGGATGAGTCAGCCAGGCAGGACAGAGTGGGACTTCGAGAGACTGCATCACACTACTCAGACTGGTGCACAACTTAAAACTTCAGAATTATTTATTTCTGAAGTTTTCCATTTAATATTTTCAGATCATGGCTGACTGCGGGATCTGAAACCACAGAAAGCAAAACCTCGGGCAACGAGGGGACTGCTGTATTCTCAATCTAGTATTGCATGAGTCAATGTAAGACCCACACAGAGGCTGTGAGAAGCTTTAACTCAGTCTACATCCTTATGAGAAGCTCCATATCATAAAACTTCCTAGTTGAATTGGAGACTAAAGAACAAAGGAGATAGTGCTGAAATTTAAGAACCTGTTTATACAGCTAACGCCTCCAAGTCACAGATAAGGGCCTACACCACAGCATCTGGCAGCTTCCTTTTAAACTCTCTGGATCCATGAAGCCATTCGGCTACAAATGAGCTTTACAAAACAGATCCTTTTGGATAATGACTCATACATTTGTACTGTTCTAAACAACAAAGCTCCTGCCAAGTGCATCAAGGCCTTGTGACAAGAAATCACTTATTTTCAAAGCATCAGCAAAGGTTCGCATTTTCAATTCTTCATCTTGATACCTGTGACTAACGTGTCTCCATACAAGGCTTTGAACTCACTGAATCTGCTTCCATCCACGAGTCTAGCAATGACCTAAGAGGAAAAATAACAATGTTCCTGAGAAATTATATTACCAAAGAACTTTTGCATTAAAGTTATTTATAAGGAAAACAAATTCATAGTGAAGTTGTCACTTTCACAAAATTTCACCCTACACAAAAAATCTCCTCACTATAATCTCACTTTGCATTTGTGGATCATGCCCTGAAGTCCTTCTGGGCTCCATCTTACACCTGACTATGCAGCAAGAGCACTTGCTGCAGACCAGAGAGGCCAAGACTCCGTGGGCCGGCTGCCAGATTCAGAGTTTCAGGGGCTGTTCTCATGTACTAAATGTATTGGCAGGGATTCGCTCAGAAAGATCTAGAAGGCATAGAACTTAGAGTCAGAAGACTTAGGCTCTGACCTAAGGTATCACATGGGATTCGTGTGTCCTGGAGTACGATATTTAACCCCTCGGAGTCTCGGGTCTCACTCCTACTAAGACGGGACAAAGCCGTGAAGATGAGACGAACTAGCAGTGAAGGAATCTAAGAAAATAATTCTGAGATGAAGAACCAGCTCTCAGCTCTACCACTGAGAAACCAGAGTCATAGGCTGGTTACCTAAAACCCTCCGAGCCTGTTTCCTCATCTGTTTAAAAAAAAAAAAAAAAAAGATGGGGCCAGCCCCGTGGCTTAGTGGTTAGGTGTGCGTGCTCTGCTACTGGTGGCCTGGGTTCAGATCCCGGGCGCACACCGACGCACCGCTTGTCCGGCCATGCTGAGGCCGCGTCCCACATATAGCAACTAGAAGGATGTGCCACTATGACATACAACTATCTACTGGGGCTTTGGGGAAAAAAGGGGAAAAAAAAAAAATATATATATATATATATATATAAAAAAAGATAATACCTAGAAAGTGCTAACTAAAGCAGATTGCCTGGCTCTAATAGTAAAAGGTAGCTATTATTATGAAGCCTTCAATCAAGGCTCATTGACTCTGAATCTGACAGACTTGCGGGATCATCCCACATAGACGTAATTCATCTAAAAGGAGCAGAAATTACTGAATAGTTTCTCCTTGGGGCTCATCATTACTTAGGACTATTTCAAAGAGTTCCAAACATGAAGCATACTCCAAATTTCTTCAGAAACTATTCTAGATGATACACATCATTTTTCTATCTAGCTCGAACTTCCTTTTCCTGTTCACCACATCAATCACAGCCTTCTTTTGTAAGATGCAAAGGCTGAAAAATGAGTGAGTGCTTCCCAGTATCTTTCTTTCCAAAAAGTAAAAGCTTACTTTGAATTACTTTTTAGTTATTTTCCTAAAAGGGGAATGGGAATATACTAGTTATCTGTTCTAAGTGCTACGTACCTCCAAAATCATACCTTTAAAAAAATAGTAGGCACATAACAACTACCATCCTTCCACACAAACATAAAGCTACTCACAGGGCACACGACTCAGGGCCACTCAGTGTGAAACTACTTCTATTTGTTCACGATGACACCACCTAGCCACGTAAAATATGTTAACTCATCCTCACAAAGACTCAGACTTTAGGAAGCAGACAGATCATACGGTATTACTCCTATTTCTAGAAGGGGAACTCGATGTTCAGAGAGGTTCAATGCCAATACCGCTGACTAGGGAAACAAGGACTAGAACCTGGGTTTTCCGATTCTATTCCAGGGCTATGCCATAGCTCCACATACCAGTAAGACCTCCAGACAAGGCTTATCTGCTATTACAGAAAAATTAACACATTATCATCACAATGAGGAACATGAATCAGCAGAAGGCAGAAGCCCAGGATATTATTTAAGAAGGCAAGGGTCTATCTTTATAAAAAGACCTCCCCTAAAATGAAATGGAACTACCGTGAAGGCCTGGATTTGTATCTGTTTTGCTCATTTCTGCACCCCTGGTGCCTGAAACAACACTTTCATAGAACAAGTACTCAATAAATACTGTTGAATAAATGAAAAAAGTGGTGATGCTTAAAAGGATGAATTCTTAGCCTCTAGAAAACTTGGCTATTGGGAGCAACTCGTTTTTCAATCACATCAAATTGTAAGTACCATTCTTCCCTGTGCTTATAACTAACTGAAAAGTCAAACTAAAAATCTAATTCTAAAACACAGAGTTGACTAAGTCATCACAAAAATCCAGGATTTAAGATCCTCTAACAATAGTAGGCTATTGCCTAAATAAATAACTGTACACATGCATAAGCAGAATATTACATTCATTAATTCATTCAAAAAAATATTTACTGAGTGCCTACCATGTTGCCAGGTACTATTATAGGAATTAAGCCCCAGCCATGGAAAATGTTCCATGAAGAACTTTTAAATATTGGGGAAATGTTATAATTTAAACTGGAAAAAGTAGAAATTTAAAAATATATATGTATATATATGTATGTATGTACCAGCTCAACTAGATAAAAATACACATTAAGCCAAAACACTAGCTGCTTTCTCTGGATGATGGAATTACAAGCAATTTTATGTTTTTCTGTATTTTCTACATTTTTCACAATTTGTACCTAAAACTTTTACAGTCAAGGGGAAAAGTAACTTAAAATATTAAGGCACAGAATCTGGTATTAAGATTATTTCCTAATTTAAAAATTATTCTGCCAGATATGGGCACTGAACAAAATAAAAGACCACGTGCTCTACGCAAACACTAAAAACCGTCACTCCAGACCTCAGGAGACTAGTCGACAACCTGTAACCATAGCAACATCCTCTACTGTAATCAGGTCTCATCTTTGCTAATGTCATATTGATCTAAAAGGGTCTGTTTTTTCTTCCCACGACTTACTGACATTTCATCCACTGCCTGAGATAAGAACACTGGGAAGAAGCAGCTGCAACTATGAAGTCGCCCCCATGACTCCCAACGCCCACAGGGACACGGAGTCCTATTTCTGAACACACCGAGCTCTGTCACAGTGCAATGAGAACCTTCCAACCACAAGAGGTCCCCACTTCAGTATTTACTGCGCACCCACGACGCCTGCACTATGGAGAGGCTCTCTCCGGGGTATCACTCCTGACCGAGGTCCACGAGGGCCCCAGGCACAAACACACCCACACAGACTTCTGCTTTGAACATGAAAACACATATGAAGAGACCTCGGCAAGTTCATAGCTAGCGGCCCCACTGTACGTACCTCTCGGACATCAAAGTTCCTCTTCAGGTTAGCACCCACTATGCCGTACAATTCATCAGCAGGAAACAAGGGGTCTTCAGAAGGTTCAATGGTAACCTGCAGAAACATAAAAAATCATATTAATCAGTTTAAAGACACTATTTCAAGGTGACACAAGCCAAAATGCTTCTCAGAAACATAAAAGCTAAAAGAACATATCCCACTCACATCCAATTTCTTCTGATGATTTAGATTTCTCACAATCTTCCTGGTTAAGTGAAGGGCATGGTTATCATCCAGAGCATAGTAATCTGTGACTCCAGACTTTCTGCAGAGTAAAGCGCATTGAAACAATCAGAGCAGGAAAGGGAAGATCATGAACCATCCTAGCCCCCGATACTGTCTCTCCTCCAACACCTGGGCTCTCAGTGGTTCTGTCACCCTCCCCGCCAGGACCGAAGTTCCTAAGTAGGAGCTGAGACCAGGCTCACCCCCTGTGCAGCCCTCCGACGCCTCTGCAAATGGTGGTCCCTTCAGTCTCTTTAATTTAGTACAACATTTACAACTGATCACACCTTTTACACGCTTCACAGGTAACACCAGCTACAAGTGCTGACTGATAGCCACACTGTAGAAATTCGTAAGCAAAGAGAAGCAGAGGAACTGCTTCCAAATCAGTAAATATTTAAAGTGCTTTCTTTTAAAAACTGCCTAGTATTTACCAAAACACAGGAAAGGGAAACATCTGATGAGACTATCTTACACAAGTCTTTGTACCAAATTAACTACTAAGAACGACTAATCAGAGAGACAGAAAGACGTATTTAAAGACAGAGAGAAACCAAAGCAATTTGTGTCCAGTAAATTTTATGACACTGTTCAAAAAAAGGCCATCACCACCTAATCATTTTCCTATGATTCTAAACAGGCTATTATTAATAATAACAGCTAGTAATAGAGTGCTAGTATGCACCAGACACTCGCTATGAGGCAGGAACTATTCTCATCTTCATTTTACACACGAGGAAATGAGGCTCAAGGAAGTTAAGTGGTTTGTCTAGTCACAGGGGTATTAAAAGTGAGGCAACTGGAAGACAAATTCCAGAACCTACACCCCTAACTTGACACATTGCCTACAGCTTTGCACCAGATAACTTTTTTAAACAGTCAAAATTTTTTTTAAATTAATGCTCCTCAAACACTATGTCCTTCCCTGTTCAGGAACCTACAGAGGGTGGCGGCCCACTCTGTCCTGAGGCCACCCGTCTGCCTGCGTCCTCCGTCTCCAGGTTGAAAGCTCCACTCTACAATGCCGGAACGGTCAGTGGACACCAGGTAAGACCGGAGCGCGCCTCTCCGCTCACACGGCTGTGCTGTGCACGCTTGGGCAGAAACCCACGCTCTCCCTCTGCGCTCCACTCTGCCCGCCGCAGCTCCTCCACCCAGTCCCCGAACCATTCCTCCTCTCGCCTCTGGCTGTAACACTGGAAGATGCTACTGTAGTTATTTTGGAATTGTTTTTGAGTTCACTCATTTATTTCTCTTATCTGACTAATTAAATCACAAATCCTTGGGGGCAGAGGCTAGGCCTGAAATTCTTCTGCATTACCCATACACAGTGCACTCAATCTCTCCACAGTAAGTGCTTGATGAGAAAGGCACAAACGAAAACTTGAAGCAGAGGAAGGACCCTGACCTGGCTCTTCAAGGCAGAGCAGTGCTCTGTGATGGGGAGGCGGGAAGGACATGCACTGCTCACAGCACCTGCCTCCTTGCGTGTGCGGTCAGGCAGAGGGAGGCCATCTGCCAGGCCACAGGCTCGATGATTACCTGTCGTTCACGTCCTGGGCCCTCTTCCTTACCTACATCCACCCAGGTGAGCTCATCTAGTCCCACTTCTGTGCCAAGGACCCCACACACAGATCTTCAGCACTGACCTGGGCTCCAGACTCATGTGTTAACTGTCTACTCAGCATCTCTACCTGGATGTCTCAGCATCTCTAACTCATCAGGCCCAACAGGAACACCTGAGCCCTTGCCCCATCCCCAAATCCACTCATCCTCCCGCCTTCCCAGTCTCAGGAAATGAAACCATTTCAGGTCATCATCTTTGTCACCTCGCCTTCCTGTGCCCCATATAAGACATCCACCAAGTCCCTCAATTCCACCTCTAAACTGGAGCTCACATCCAGTCATTCGCCTCGACCCTCACAGCCACCACAGCCATCCACACAGCAGCATCTCTCACCTGTGCTGTGGACACACCACCCAGCTACCCCACGCAGACTCCTGCCAACACCCCAAGCAGTCTCCCTTTAGCAGCCGAGGGCTTTTTTTAAATGAAATATTTGATAATAGCACATCTGTGCTTAAAGCTCTTCATGGTTCCCTAATTGCTCTTAAAAAAAAAAGTCTAAAACCTTTAATCACCAATTATGATGATAAACAACAATAATAATGGTAGTTAACATTTATAGGTATTTTTTAAAGCAGATATTGTTTCAAGCAATTTACATATATCATCTCATTTAATCCTCATTAAATTCTAGGAGGTAGATGGTCTTCTTACCCCTGAACTCTAACCTACAATGTCTAGACCAGTGATGTGAAGGAGCCAGCTTGCGCCTGACTCACAAGAGCCAACCGTGCATCTCTTCCAGACTCCACACTCAGTGGCGTCGTGTTGGTAGCTTGAAATCAACCACAGTGAGACAGTTTATACACAGAAAGTGGCAGATGCCACGGAGCAGGGCTCTTCCCTCCCCCCAGGGAACCCGCTGTTAAACACTTAGCTGCTACGGAGAGTTGAGCTAGCTACTCCATGGTATTGCTACCTGAGCATCCATTCTGTCTGGCCAAGTGGCCTGCAGGGACCTTAAACTGACACCAGCCTCTCGTGCAAGTGTGTGCCCTAGACAGCAGCTGCAGAGTCACAGCAAAAGTGAGTCCTGACGTGACTTCTCAACAGACCACAGTCTCCCCTGCCTCCCAGCACCTGTATGCCTTACGCACCCCTCAGATAAGGCCCCCATGGGACTTACCAAAACCCCGCTCTTTTCGTTTGAATTGCCCACTATGGCCATGGCCCGAGAACCCCAAAGCGCTCTACCCACGGCCCGTACACAGGCACGTGCCCCAGGACCTGCTTCTCGGCCTGCACTCGGGCTTGACCTCCCCACGTGACCCTCGAGGCACGCCCTTCCTCTGGGACCTGTGGGTAACGACCTTCTCCGTTTGTCTCTCTGCGAGCTCACCACCCAGCACTCTGTGCTCCACTCAACAAATGTTAATTCAACAGTCGACACCTGCACACACTGGGTTTGACGCCCCCTTCTGTGCTCTCCCTGACTTCTTCTCCGCAGGCCTTGTTGTGCGCACACATTTACACAAGGTTTTGGTAACTGTCTGTTTATTGCCCGCCTCCCTGACTAGAATGTAAGGTCCTCGAGGACAACGCCCAAGACAACATCTATCTAATTATCCCGAGTACCTAGAATGGTGCCTGGCACATAACTGGTGCTCGACAGATGTTTGTTAGAAAAACAAACTCTCTCTCCAGTCCTTCTGGAAAAAGCTGATGCTCTAGCTGGGAAAGGCAACTCTACAGTTCAAAAGTGAACCTTAAAACAACAGATCGAGAACAAATAAACCGTGGTTTGATCTGGCCAGTTTAACATTTGGAAAAAATAATTTAAAACTTCTTTTAAACCAACAAGGACCATCAATCCTGGAAAGGACCACGGCCTCTGCGGCACCTGCAGTGGAGGTCGGCGCCCCCGAGATCCTCGGCTGACACCTCTTCTCCGGTGGCGGCTTTAACCTGCGACAGGAGGACAAAACTCAGTGGTGAGATCCCGAACACAGCCCCAACAGGCACACCCCCCGGCCCCCTGCACCTACCGCTGTGTTTGCTCATCCCACCCTCCGAGTAAACCAAGAAAACACTCTGTCTCCAGCCTACAGAGGAACATCTGAACCAGAGGCACTGAGGAAGCTGCCCAGCCCTGAAGGGAGCCCAGGTGCTTCCGACCTGGACACCCAAGCGCCTCCCCGCGTCACGCTGCCTCTACACGCGCGCTGACGGCTTCGTGTCTGTGCACACGCTGCTCCCACTGCCTGGCGCCCTCCTCTCACCCACCCGGTGAATCCCTACTATCCTTCAAGCTCCACCTCAAGTCACTCTCTCTGCCCAGCTTTCCCTGACCCCCGGCCTCATCGCTACTGACAGAGCGATGCCTGCTCATCTCCGGTCCAGGGGTCCCCCCGGGCACCTCCAACAAGGCCTGTGCAGACTGCATCTCGGTAACCTGCACGTGTCTCTGTGGTCCCCTCTGCGCTGTGAGCTCCCTGATGGCAGGAACTGTGATTTGTTCCTATCTGAACACTCAGTAAATGTACTGAAGGAATGCCTTTTTTTCGTCTTTACTGAACAATGCCCGTTACTGATCACAAACAAACTCTTAAAGGTAGAATACCTTTAAGATGGGAAAGAAATCTCCAAGATTACCTACATCTAAGATTTAGCAGAATGTGACCAAAAAGAAAGAAACCTCAAGTAATAAATTAAGAAGGACTTAATTATAGCCAGAGAAATTCTAACAGGAAAAAGAAAAAAAAAATCATTTAGTTCTAAATGCCAAACTGATGTCTTAGGAATTGCTTATTGATTCCTACTGCTTTGGGTTGATTGATTTGTTTCTTTTTCTTCAAATAGGAAAAGCTTTTATTAGAATAATAAACATTAAAATACAGCATAGAAGTTACTTATTCACTACATCAAAAGCTCTGTCTTAAATAAAATATTATTCCACAGGGAAAGGTAATTAAAATTTTCACCTCCAATTATTCCACCCCTAGAACTAAATTCTGGGTTCCCTTCTTCCCAAAAAATTCAGTGTAAAATAGCATTCAGCCCAGACAATAACTAAATATAAGCAGTGTCTGGAAATTTAAGTTGTAAAAAGGAATAAACAACCGATATACTATACTCATTTTCAGGGAACTGATGATATCAACTGAAAATACAAGGATTTGTCATTGGTTAATATTCATTGAACATACACAACGTGTTTGATACTGTGACAGGCGCAAAGACGACAAAAGTCCCAGAGAAAATTAAAACAGCTCATTCTCCTAAGTAATAAGTTCAGAAGATAAACAAAAGACAGGAGAATAAACACCTCCTTCAAAAACTTGTCTTATTACTATGCATTTTTCTGCACTAGTCTAAGCCACTGAAAGCTAAAGCAACTCAACCCTACCTGTGTGTGAACCTACAAAACCTTGTCTCAATTCTCGGTAAAACAAGCAGCAAAATTTAGCATTCTCAAGCAGCTGAGGCGCTGCTGCTGCTGCCCCCCGTGAACATGGGCCTCCCCCGGCCGAGCCCTGAATGGGGCAGTGCCCCCAGCAGGGCAGACTCCTCCAGCTGCTGCCCTGCTTCTTTCTAGGCGCCAGCTACGTCTGCACCCACTGAACACACACCTGGCTGCCCAGCTTTACACAAAACCTCCTCTCGAGAACAGCCAGCAGTGTTCCTCAACACGACGCTGCCTGTGTTCCCCAAAAGACGTTTCACAGTTTAGTCACCTCTTCACTCATTCTCTAATGAAAAATGAACAAGAACTACTCACGAAAGTTTGTTCCCTTTACTATACAAAGGTAAATTGTGAGTGAATTTTCCTCTCATTAACCAATGAGAGTTATCAAATACAGCTAGAGAAATAAATAATAAACACTGCAGGCTTTTTGAATAACGTCTTGAGACTGTTATCACATTTGAAATGGCAGTTCTTCAGGCTTACCTATCCTCAATAAAAGATATTAAAAATTAATGCAATCATTGGGAAAACACACTTATTTCATGAGAAAGCATAAACTCTTTTTAACATACTCTTTTAAATAAATTTGTGTTAATATTCCAAAACCAAAGATCATTCTTTGACAGACTTTTGAAGTAATAAACTTACTTTTTGAGATAAAATTCACACACCATAAAATTCACCATTTAAAAGCATACAATTTGGTGATTTAGTATATTCACAAGAATGTGTAACCATTACCACTACCTACATCCAGAACATTTCATCACTCCACAAAGAAACCCCACATTCATTAGCAGTCACTCCCAGTCCACCCTCCTCCTGGTCCCTGGAAACCACTAACCAACTTTGTGTTTCTATGAATTTGCCTATTCTAAATATTTCATACAAATGAAATTATACAATATCTGTCCTCTTGTGCCTGGCATAATGTTTTCAAGGTTCATCCATGTTATGGCATGTGTCAGAATTCCATTCCTTTTTATGGCTGAATCATATTCCATTGTACGGATATTATAGTTTTGTAATTTCCTTGATGTTCTTCTTTTCACCTATTTCATATTCTTGGATTTTACTTAAATAATGGGACATTTTCTTGCAAGGTGTAGTAATTACCTGTGTCTTCACCCACCTCTCTTCATCCTTTGAAGTACAGGACCACGTTGTGACATATGCACGGCAGAGCAATGACAGTATTATTGGAAATCCCTAGACTGGAGCTGACCAAAGAGGAGGTGAGACAGAGCCTGGGATGACATAATCCAGTCCCCAGTGACTGCATCACGGGCAGATGACCAGTGAGGTCGCACAGGGTCGCACCCTCAGAAGGGCCCTGTGCTTGGAGCTTAATGCTCGGTGTCGCCCTCCTGAAACTCTTACTGACACACTCTGAATCTGTGTGCTGTAGGTGAAGTCTGAAGAACAACAGAGCATGTGCGCCAGGCCTGGAGCCTCAGCCCTTGCTGGGTCTACCTCCCACCGCCTCCCTGAGACGGGTTCTTGGCTCCCTGGTTCCCTGCCAACTGGGCCCTGGCCCTGCCCTACCTCCTCTTGCCTGCCCCCGAGTAGCAACTGTGACATCTGCCCCCACTGGGGGCCTGGCATGGGCAAGGGGAAGACGGGGGTCAGGTGTGCACCCCATGCTATCTCAGAGGGAACACAGCAGCAGCGTCCCTCACCTGGGCTGGCAGTGCTGAGGTATGTTCGACAACAGGTGACTCAGTGCGGGGTAGGGGTGGGAGCTAAGGGCTAGCCTCTCGCCCACTCCCCAGCCAGGTACGGAGCACACCCTGGCCTGGAGGCTCACACCCTTGGGGTCATGTGTCCACTGGGGGTTGGGATGGCAGGCCCGATGAAAACAGAGATGTCTGGGAAGGGGAGTATTCCACGCTTGAGGGCACATGTCATTAAACAGCAAATAAAAAACACCAAGACAAGTAAAGGGACCACAGAAGAAAGGAAAATGTTTTCTATTTTAGTACCTTTAACAACACTTTTCTCCTACTTTTTGAACAAGAGGTCCCATATTTTCATTTTATACTGAGATCAGCAAATCATGCAGCTGGCCCTACCAGGGATTCATACAGGTTGCTGCGATTCGAAATTTACAGCACCTCTCACAGTCATTCTACCTAATCTGTTCTTACTTCTTTATCTTTGAAAAACTTAACCTTTTTGAAAAGGTAATGCTTTCACAAGGCTCAGAAGTCAGAGGCCTCTCTCCCACCCTGTTCCCTCTCCTCTGCATTTAAACAATGTTTACTGTGTCTTTTCCAGAGTCTCCTTATGTACATACAAGCTTAAAAATGTGTAATTCCCCCATTTTACACAAAAGTTCACATCCTGTATATAAGCAGGTGTTCACTTAACTTGCTGCTTTCACTTAACAATTTATCAACTTGTCATTGACCTTGAGTCCAACAAGAGTACAGCTGAGGTAGAAGAAAAAATAAGTAAAAGTTTATTTCTTCAGCCACGTCCATTCAATGAGGAAAGGACAGTCCTCTCGGCAAGCAGTGCTGTGACAAGAGCACATGCACACTGAGGAGGATGCTGGACCCCTTCCCAAACCACACTCCAACTCGATTCAAAGTGGATCACAGACTTGAGGGGAAGAGCTAAAATTCTAAAACTCCAGGAAGAAAACAAGGATTAAATATGTGTGACCTAGGCGTAGACAAATGGCTTCACAGATGTGACACCAAAACCACAAGCAAAAAGAGAAAAAATACACAAATTGGACTTTATCAAAATTAAACTTTAATGCTTCAAGGGAAGACACCATAAAGAAAATGAAAAGATAACCCATAGAATGAAAGAAAATATCTGCAAATCATGTATCTGATAAGAGACTTGTATCTAACACACACAAAGAATTTTTACAACTCAATAAAAAAATAGCCCAATTAAAAAGTGGGTAAAGGATCTGAATAGATGTTTCTCCAAAAAAGATATACAATGGCCTACAAGCACGTGAAAAGATGCTCAACAGTGTTAGCCATTCGGGAAATGCAAATCAAAACTAAAATGAGGTACCACTTCACACCCACTAGGATGGCTACAGTCAAAGACAGATACGCAGTAACAAGTGTTGGCGAGGATATGGAGAAACACATTTGTGGTGGGCACGGAAAATATGCTCTGGACAGTTTGGCGGCTCCTCAAAATGTTAAACACAGAGTTACCATATGACCCAGCATTGTACTCATAGGTATATATCCAGTAAAAATTAAAATATATGTCCACACAAAAACTTGTACATGAATGTTCATGGCAGCATTATTCATAATAGCCAAAAAGTGGAAACAGCCCAAATGTCTCTCAATGATAAATGGATAAACAAAATGCAATCTATCCATATAATGGAATATTATTCAGCCATAAAAGGAATGAAGTGATTGCTTAAAAAAATTAAACACAGAATCACCACATGATCCAGCAACTCCACTTCTGAGTATAAAGAAATGAAAGCAGGGACTCAGATATTTGTACACTCATGTTCACAGCAGCATTCTTCACAATAGCTCAAAAGTGGAGGCAATCCAAAAGTCCACTGCTGGATGAATGGATAAACAAAATGTGGTATATGCATACAACGGAATGTTATCCAGCCTTAAAAAGGAAGGAAATTCTGACACATGCTACAAAACAGCTGAATCTTAACGACGTTATGCTAAGTGAAATATGCCAGTCACAAAAGAACAAGTACTGTATGATTCCTCTTACAGGAGGTACCTAGAGTAGTCAAATCCGTAGAGACAGTAGAATCAAGGATGCAAAGGGTGGTGGAGGTGAGGGGGCATAGGTAGTTGGTGTTTAACAGGGACAGAGTTTCAGTTGGGGAAGATGAGAAAGTTCTGGAGTTGGGCGGTGGTGATGGTTGCACAACAAAGTGAATGTGCTTAATACCACAGAACTGTACACTTAAAAACGCTTAGAATGGCAAATTTTATATTATGTACATTTTACTTCAATCAATCAATCCATCGCGACTATGTTCTTACCAAGGGGGGTCCTGCCAAGAAAATGGTACCCTGCTTGCGCACGATGATGTTTTCGTCAGCCATGGCAGGCACGTAAGCACCCCCGGCCGTACAGGATCCCATGACCACCGCTATCTGGAAGCCAAGCACACAAGAACCCCTGAGTACAGCAAGCCATGGATCACACGGTCTCGGGGTCGACAGTCCCCCAAACACCACAGGGCCGGGAGGCGTTACTAACTAGTCCTGTACTTCAGGGATGGAGTAAAAACGGAGGCCGCTAAACGGCTGGAACAGTTTCCTAACATCTTGCATCAAAGCGTTTTGAAGGGCTTATGCCACACTTTTACAAAGTTTATAGACAATCTCCCTGTCAGAGAGAGGACTGGCCAGACAGACCATTAGCCTGAGCACCTAACACAATCCACCATAAATTAGCACAACTCTATTAAAAAGATAACTTTTAAATCTTATCATAGTAAGTGCTCTAAATAACTGCCACTTACCTCACAGGAATAGTGAAATAATTCTTCAAATGAGTGCCGTTAATGTTTTATGTTACCCAAATATGATACGTTCTACACATAAAACCAATGTCAGCATTGCAGTCGAGAATCCTGCTCAGAAGAGAGCTGACTGGGCTGAAGCTGGGGGCGCACTCACGAGGGCTCACGGAACTGTCTTCTCTGCCTGTGTGTGTGTTTGAGATTCTCCATAATAAAAGCTCAAAAAAAATCCTTGCTTAGAGATTAGAATGACATAAGGAACAATAAATAAGGGTTTGGCTGATTACCCCTAGATAGGAATAAATAATATCACAAAGAAAAATAAGGGAAGTATGTAATGGATATTTTCTTAAATTATCATATGAAAGTGGTTTTTGCCACTAATTCCAATATTCCATCAGTTTTCCTTATAGTCATACAAACATGTTTTGAAAAAAACAATGTCACACTAGTATTAATCCAAAAATGGAAGGCAGCATGAGTTAACATCTTCCGTGTAAATGGCTATCACAAAAAGCATTTTTCCCTATTTCCTATATGTTACTAAAAATGGCTGCAACATTTCTCTACCAACATATCACAGAAGTGTTTATCACTTACTGTTTTTACTCATCAATCACCCCGAAGTTTGTTTTCAAAATATCTATGGCTAGAAAAACTCAAGGAAGCGCAAGGGAACATCATCTTAGCAGTGTTCATCATAATGAAAATGTGCAAATAACCAACACGTCCATCAATACAATATTTTGAATGAATAAATAAACTGTAAATAAATATGTTTAAAAATTTGAGGCAGGGCCGGCCCCGTGGCTTAGCGGTTGGGTGCGCGTGCTCCACTACTGGCGGCCCAGGTTCAGATCCCGGGCGTGCACCGACGCACCGCTTCTCTGGCCATGCTGAGGCCGCGTCCCACATACAGCAACTAAGAAGGATGTGTAACTATGACATACAACTATCTACTGGGGCTTTGGGGAAAAAAAAAAAGGAGGAGGATTGGCAATAGATGTTAGCTCAGAGCCAGTCTTCCTCAGCAAAAAGAGGAGGATTAGCATGGATGTTAGCTCAGGGCTGATCTTCCTCAGCAAAAAAAAAAACAAAAAACAAAAAAAACCTGAGGCAAAAAGTAACTATTGAAATGTTAACACTTCCTAACCCCGAGTGGAGGGTACACAAGCATTCCATTCTATTATTCTCTGTACTTTCTGCATGTTTGAAATATGTTATGGGCTTTTTCTTGAAGGTTCTGTCAAGAGCAAAGGACACGGTTTCACCTTATCAGCCTGTTCTCTGTACTAGAACACCAGATTCAGCTTCAACGATTTCAGCACCAAAAAAGTCAAAGAAGTAGAGAAGAGTCACAATGACACAGGAATCTAAAAGGGGACAATTTTCAAAAGACAGACCTAAAGAGCTAAAGGGGCAGAGCAGCGCTCCATGAAAACAGTAGGGACCAAGGGAGAGAAGACAGGACCGTCAGCAAGTTCCAGAGACCACGATGGAGGCGGAGACAAAGAAAGAGGATTATTTTGTCACGATGCAGTAAGACAAAAATGAGGGACATGAAACTGAACGGCATCATGCCATCTCAGGGGAGAAAGGAGATACCAGTTTAGCAGCAACGGCTCAGCAGGAGCTGACATATCTACGTCAGGGCATTTTACTGTATTCCCAAGGGCACTCCAGATGCCTCTTCTCCACGGTACTTCCCACCCAAGGACACCGACACTCCACCTGTCGGACACCAGCAAATAACGGCCCCAGTAACCCTGACTGCTGGCTCACGCCCCGTGTGATCCCGTCCCCGAGCGTGTGTGCCAGAGCTGGCGCCGGGCTTCCCACAGAGAGAGTGCGGCAACCCACCACGGTCAGGGGATGAGAGACTGTCTTCCACCTCGCTGCTCCCCCAAGAGAAAGACACAGGCAGACCTTGAAACCATGGTGCTAACTAAAGACCCAGCCACAAGAGATTCCATTTATAGGAAACGTCCAGAACAGGAAAATCCAGAGAGACAGAAAACACATGAGTGGTTGCTAGGGGCCGATGAGACTGGACAGAAATGGGAAGTGACTGCTAATGGAAGTGTCATTTCATTCTGGGGTGATGAAAATGTTCTAAAATTGATTCAACACTGTGAATATCCTAAAAACCATTGAACTGTACATATTAAATGGGTAAATTGTATATTATGTGAATTATATCTTAATAAAGCTGTTATAAATTTTTTTTTAAAAAGCAAGAGTAGAGTTACTACATACACGAGAATCACAATTCCCAAATGTTCATCAATGAGAGAGAGAGGCTAGTCCAGCCACAAGTATCTAACGGTGCAAAACTTAACATTGCTAAAGCAGATTCTTTTTTTTTTTTTTTTTTTTAAAGATTTTATTTATTTATTTTTCCCCCCCAAAGCCCCAGTAGATAGTTGTGTGTCATAGCTGCACATCCTTCTAGTTGCTGTATGTGGGACGCGGCCTCAGCATGGCCAGAGAAGCGGTGCGTCGGTGCGAGCCCGGGATCCGAACCCGGGTCACCAGCAGTGGAGCGCGCTCACTTAACCACCAAGCCACGGGGCCGGCCCATGCTAAAGCAGATTCTGATAACAGAAATAAAAATTAAATAAAGGATCACAGACAAGAGAAGTCACCACTGTCACACAATCTCCTCTTCTTGTCACTTAACTCTGAGCCCTTCACTTGCTCACAAAGCAGAGTGAACGTCACCAACAGGAGCTGGGCCTCCACTGTCCGCTGCTGCCGCTCACAGAGCAGAGGGAGCCCGCGGCCACACAGCACCAACTGCCTTCCACCTCCCAAAGCCTTCGTCTGTGGTACAACGAAGACCTTACACAGGGCCACACTGGCCAAATCGTCTGGAACCCCAGAAAGAAAATTCTGCTGCTTTCTCTTGTTGCTAGTGCTGTGGAGTGGACTCCAACTCCTGGCGCCCCTGTGCCCAGCAGAGCAGACCCCTGCCAGGTCTTTTTGCCCCATCCTCTTACCTTGTGACGTTCTATCAGACAAGGCTCTGCTGCCGTTCATAGAGTTTTCATGGCCAGGTCCTTCTTCCTGGTCTGTCTAGTCTGGAAGCTCCGCTGACACCTGTCCCCACGGGTGACCCTGCTGGTATTTGAAATCCCGGTGGCACAGCTTTCAGCATCACAGCAGCACGCAGCCACCACGGTATGACAACAACAGACGGGTCGTGTGGCTCCCTGACAGGGAAGTGAATCCAGGCTATGGCGGTGAGAGCACCCAGTCTTAACCACTAGGCCACGAGGGCTGGCTGCTGCTTTCCCACCAAGAAGATATTAAAAGGACGTGAGATGCGTGACCATAGAGTGTTCTGACCACGCTCAGAGGTGCAGATTTGGCTTCTGTTGGAGGCACAACACAGGCACTGTGCCAGGAGAGCCATCACGGTGACCCTCACCTGCATCAGAACAAAGGAGAACTCCCGAGAACCACAAGAAGAGGCTACAGCCCCCACCCCGTCCCCAGTGAGGTGGGCCTGCCCTGTGACATGCACGCACCGAGAGACCCTCCTGCAGGGTGAGGAGCCTGTGCAATTCAAAGACTTGACTCCAGAGCAAGCAGCAGCAAGAAGGCTCAGAGTGACATGTGACCCACAGTCACGACACTTGTGACCACCCCACAGAAGGCACAAGCAACGTTTTCGAGTAAAAGGAAATGAAATGCTACAACACAGAGGGAACAGTCTTAAAAAACTTTAGACAAAATTTCATTACCCTCCAGGTCTTGCCTGAACAGAGGCTGGTTCTCATTGCACCAAAAACAAATCACGTGTTGTAGGCCAGTAGCCTGCCTCACGGAAAGGGCCTGAGAGGGAGTCAAGAGGTTTTATTCCTAAGTCTGAAAACCTGTGTGACCTCGACCTCCATCGTTCCACTGAAAAACTGCAGAAGACTATCCAGTTCAAAGGCACGCTGTGATAAATGTAATATCACTTGAAGGGGGAAAAGTTTCATCTCCTTGATAGAAAAGTCATTAAAAATATAATACTTTTCAATCTCTCATCTTACTTCTTTTTCAATTTAAAGTAATTGTGGGAAGAAAATACTGCCTGTATCGCATTTTTTTCTTCCTCTACCTGAAGAGCTGCCATTAAAATATACACCCATATCAATTCAATAGCCATCCAGAATTTAAGAACATTATCAACTACATTGACTGATCATGCCAGTGACTCTAGAATACTCGTGCTTATCTGTCTAACTGGACAGCTGAGATGCATACAGAGAACAAACCGTCTGCCTTACCCAGAACGTCCAGTTCCCTCCCCAACCTTTTCATCAGAGCCTCAAAGCAGCAATCAGAGAAATTCTGCCTCCCCCAGGCCCAATCTGGCTTCATGAACAGGTTGAAATGTATTTTAAAAATAATGGCATTCAATGCCTGTCCTAACCAACCCCTCAAAACAATTACCAAGCTCTGAAGCAAAGAAGATAAATTTCAAAAATGAGTTAAGCCAAGGAGGGAAGAGGGGGAAGGAAAGGAAAGAGGAAGGGAGGGACACCTCAGGAATATTCAAGGTAGATCTCCAAGGAGAAGAACAAACTGGCAGAAACACAAGGGAGTGGAAGGCCTGCGGAGCTGCGAGTGAACCCGGCAGACAGATAAGCAGACCTCAGAAGGAACACGCTGGGCATGGCTGCCGCTGTGGTAAGGGCCACAGGACCACGAGGACGGGCACTGACGCACCCGAGCAAAGACGAGCTAGACGAGACCATCACCAGATTACAAATAATGGGCACGTGAGAGCTGATTCCACTTCTGAAGAGACTAAGTCTCGCACTGAAACAGCCAGCAGCACAGCACCACAATCAGGACAGGAAAAGACGTGCATTCCCAGGCCCTCACCACATCGGGTGTGGATCTGCAGAAGGCCCAGAAAGTGTCCTCAGGACAGGAGGCTCCAAGAAAGACGCCCGACCCCAACACACCAGGTCTCTAAACTTCAAAAACAAATAAGGGGTCCTAAAACCTACCAGAGAGGAAGGGGAGGGAACAGGAACACAGAGTCTGCACCTAGCTCAACCGTCTTTCCTCCCGAGAGCAAAACCCAAATTTTCAACCCTGGAAGGTCTGTAGGAATCTGTCCACATCCCGACAGCTGCAAAGATTACAAAATAACAGCCTATGACCGTTGAGAGACATGCATCTGAGAAATAAGTGGATAAATGGGTTTACAACGGGCAAGATTAATAACGTGAAATAAAAACCAACCTTGGGGAGGGAAACAGGAACTGGCCACGAGGAAGCTGGTTCTCACCATCAAAATGCACACACAACATCACCAGAGTACAAGTGACTGCTTTGTATAGCGAAGTACCAAAACTGTTTTCATCAGTCTAGCTGCACCAGAGTCTTCCATAAATAATAAAACATACATCAAACACAGGGACTAGAACTACTCAGTATGTGGGACGTCACTCCAGTAGTTAGCTGTAAGGAGTTTGGGTCCTCCAATACATTGAGTAAGGACCTCCTCAGGGAACGTGTGAGGATGTAAACACTAATCTCAAGTGGCTTAGAGCCTGGTAAGGGAAAATTAGTCAGCACATACCTAGATAAAAGGGATAAAGGCACGGGGCCGGCCTGGTGGCGCAAGAGGTTAAGTGCGTGAGCTCCGCTGCGGCGGCGTGGGGTTCGCAGGTTCGGATCCCGGGCGCGCACCGATGCACCGCTTGTCAAGCCATGCTGTGGCGGCATCCCACATAGAGTGGAGGAAGATGGGCACAGATGTTAGCCCAGGGCCACTCTTCCTCGGCAAAAAGAGGAGGATTGGCAGATGTTAGCTCAGGGCTGATCATCCTGACAAAAAAAAAAAAAAGAAAAAATGGGATAAAGCCAGGAGCGAGGTGTAGCTCCAGAAGCACGGGGGCGGGAGGAAGAAAAGATTCCTCCCGGCAGGGGACCCGGGGAAGCTCTCTGGCGAGGGTGTCGTGAGATGCGCCTTGGAAAGCGGGCTGGAGACTCAGACCCCAAGATCTAAGGGGGGAAGGAGGGCCTGGCCTGGACCTGAGCAGACATCGTACAGGGCCGTGGTGCACAGTGAAGAACAGAGAGCCGTGTGCACACAGGGTGGAAAGTCAGGGTGGAGGCAGACCGCATGAGGCCTTAAGTACCAGGCGAAGTCTGACGCTGGTGTCACAGAAACGATGGTTGGGAAGCAGGGAACCAGAGGAGAAGTAACCTTGCAGTAAAGTGCGCAGTGGACACAAAAGGAGAGACCAGGCGGTCAGGAACACTGGTGGGCGAGGCCTGTGCCGCAGCATAGCTGGTGATGAAGGCCTGGAACCACCCACGGCGCCGGCAAGAGGAGAGGAATGGAGCTGAGAGGCTCAGCCCAAAGAGAAAACTCAAGGGACCTTCGTTCTTCAAAGGTCCATGATGTGCTGATCATGCGTCCAGCAACAGAGGAGCTCCTGGGGATACAGAAGTGAGGAAGATACACATATTTCACCTAAAAGGATCAACTAGGGGAAAAGCAGAGAAGAGTCAAGGATGACATCAACGTCGCAGTCCTAGGGAAAGAGAAGAAGGAAGGACCACCAACACGAACAGGACCAGGTGAGGGGCAGAGGAGTGGAGAGCAAAGGTGCTCCACGTCTAGGTGGAGCCTACAGAACCAGCAGGAAACGAGTCGGGACAGCAGAAGCCCTGAGGCAAGCAGAAGGAGAGGGAGGGCAGGACGGGACAGGCCACAGCAACCACGGTTCTGTCACCAAGTTTCATTAGAGCATCACGGACAAGTTCTTGGGCGGAGGTGGGAGGATTAAACGAGCAGCTGGGAGAAGAATGAGGGAACACCAGGGCATGAAGCTAAAGAGAATCTCAAGAGCAGGAACAAACGCCAACACCGCCAAGACGGAGAGGTTGTGCGGAGGCAGACCTGGTGTGTGCCTCACTCCCTCGGGGGCAGGGAGGGCGGAAGGAGAGGGGGCGCCAGGGGCGAAGGCTCTGGGCCAATCCTAGGAAGGCTGCCAACCCCAGGAGGAGAGCCGCTTCAAGTAGCAGCAGAGCTAGAAAAGGCCCTTTTCTTGTGGCGTTACTTCTGGTGCTTTTCCTTTTTCTTTAAAAACAGAGGCGGTCAACAGGATTATCGTCTGGGAGGAAAACAGCGGATGAGAAACACTCAAGTCAAAGAGAAGCAGGTCTAAGTGATGACGCACGAGGAGGGGCGGCACCAGGATTATAAACGACAGGTCCAGCCTGGGCAAGAGGGACAAGGCTTCCAGGGAGAAGGGAGGAAGACAGCAGCAAGCCGTGTCTTCTCAGGAGGACGAGCCCTCACAGTCGCCCGACCTTCTCTGTAGAGCATGAAGCAGGAGCCTCAGTGCTCATGTCAGGTTCAGAGTTCACACGTCGGGGAAAAGATGAGAACCACCACCACGGAGACGAGAAAACAGTAACAATTAGAAATTCTTCTCGGGGCGGCCCCGTGGCTTAGCGGTTAAGTGCGCATGCTTTGCTACTAGCGGCCCGGGTTCGGATCCCCGGCGCGCACCGACACACCGCTTCTCCGGCCATGCTGAGGCCGCGTCCCACATACAGCAACTAGAAGGATGTGCAACTATGACATACAACTACCTACTGGGGCTTTGGGGAAAAAAAAGGAGGAGGATTGGCAATAGATGTTAGCTCAGAGCCAGTCTTCCTCAGCAAAAAGAGGAGGATTGGCACAGATGTTAGCTCAGGGCTGATCTTCCTCACAAAAAAAAAAAAAAGAAATTCTTCTCAATTCCGAGAGCTTCATAAGGACATAGGAAGGTAAACCTTTACCCTAAACTTCCCACTGGAGTAAAGTAGAAAAAATAAATGCAAAGAGAAGGGCCTTTATCTATCTATCTATCTATATATAAATACTGATGTCAAAACTTTTAGGAAACAAAAATAAAACAGGCCAGAGGAAGGCATCCAGGCAAATACCCGTCAGACACTTTAGACTTTGATCACATGCAGGTGTTGCTTATTCAAAAATACTCGACACTTGTCGAGTAACTTTAAAAAGCCCTGGTTTTAAAGCACTTGGAGATTTATGTTCCACAGAAGCAGAGACCCTGCCTGGTCTTACTCACCAGCACAGGGCCTCGCTCACAAAAACACCTGTTACATGTTGGCTGATGTTTTACACAGAGCCCACAAAAGCTACATGAACAGAAACACAGAGCAAGGAATAAGCACACAAGGTGACAGAGGTCTACAGTGGGTCGAATGGTCGCCCCCAAAAATACACCCACACCCAAATCCCCAGAACCTATGACTGTGACCTTATTTGGAAAAAGAGTCTTTGCAGATGTGATGAAGTTGAGGCTCTTCAGATAAGATGACTCTGGATTACCTGGGTCGGCCCTAAATCCAGTGACAGCATCCTCACAAGAGAGAGAAGGGAAGACACACAGAGGGAGAAGCCACACGAAGACGAGGCAGAGACTGGAGGGATGCAGCCACAAGCCCAGGGACGCCTGGAGCCCCTGGAGCTGGAAGAGGCAGGAAGGGAATCTGCCTTAGAGCCTTCTGAGGGAGCACAGCCCTGCTGCCGCCTCGCCCTCAGACTTCTGGCCTTCAGAACTTGAGAGAGTCAATTGCTATTATTCTAAACGACCCAGTCTGTGGTAATTTGTTATGGCAGCCCTAGGAAACTAACACAAGGTTAGTACAGCTCCCTAAATTACACTACCAGATTAAGTGGGCTACTTTCCCCTGTAAAACAAGAGATCACAATAGGAATTTCTTACCACGTAATGGAAGGGCCATCTGTGCAGAAGTGAGCACAGCAGAAGCTTCTGTTTAGATACACGAAGCAGAGGTAGGCAAGGTCACTACGTCGTCACAGCAAGAGACCACAGGGACAGCAAATAAAGAAGAGAGGCGTACTAACTGCAAGTGAAGACTAGTTAACCAGAATATTAATAAAAATACCACAAACTGAAGAAATCCAATGACGAAACATAAAGGGGCACCATCAGTATTATGAAGTATTTCAAACACGCAAAAAAGAAGAGAATAATTAAATAAATATCCTTTCACCTAATTCCCAGTCTTAATAAATCTTGACATTTGGCCAGGTTTTTTTTTTTTTTTTAATAATTTTATTTATTTATTTTTCCTCCAAAGCCCCAGCAGATAGTCGTATGTCATAGCTGCACATCCTTCTAGTTGCTGTGTGTGGGACGCGGCCTCAGCATGGCCGGAGAAGCGGTGCGTCGTTGCGCGCCCGGGATCCGAACCCGGGCCGCCAGTAGCGGAGCGTGCGCACTTAACCGCTAAGCCACGGGGCCGGCCCTGGCCAGGTTTTTTTAAAGGAATAAAATCCTTCAGACACAGCTGAAGCCTCTATCCACCCCCACAGACCCTCTCACCTCCCTCCCACGGCAAAGGTTCCACTGTTGGTAAAGCTGAGTGTATCACCCCACACGTATGTTCAGACATAAATAATAGATTATTTGATGTATTTAACATTTAGACAAACAGCAATTGGCTATACATTTAGTCTAGTATTTTTTTTACTCGACATATTTTTTGAGACATATTTTTACGTTGATGCATACAATTCTAGTTCATTCATTTTAACAGCTCAGAACTGTATTATTAATCTCCCACTATGGTGACTCAAGTTGTCCTCTAACTGGCTGTAACAAACAATGCCACGATGAACTTTCTTGTACATGTCTCCTCATCCATGTACTAGAGTTTCTGCAGAACATGGTCCTAAAAAAGCAATCACTCAGTGCCCTTTCTTTTTAAAAACTCTTTTCCTTCGATGAATAACCTTTATTACAGTATAAGAGTATTCCCATAATTAACAGCAGAATCTGACTGGAGATAAAATCTTAAGATACTTTCTGTGGAAAACAACTAAATTCTGTATTAAATTCTGTTTTAAGTCATCCCAGAGTATCTAGTTGGCAAACACATTTGGAGCCAAAAGCAGTATATCTCATGAATGAGAAATTACCTGTGTAATATTTTTAGACGACATAATCGCCTGATTATAGAATATGCGGCCGAAGTGATCTCGATCTGGAAACACATCTGCTTGCCGACGCAAGTGCGCCCCTCCTGAATCAACTGAAGACGAGGAAATGAGTTGGTAAGTCATCTCCAAGAACAAAGTGTGCTGTACATGGGAAGACTCGAGTGAGCGACCGCATCGGTTCTTAATCACCCTCACAAAGCACCTGCCCATCTTTCTGAACTATCACACAGCCTCTCTCCCCGATCCCCCAACACAGCCACAAGGATTCCTGTTTTCCTCAAACCCATTAGGCTCTCCTCCCTCTGCGCAAAATTCCACTTAAGAAATGTTTAGGACATTCTCTCCTTTGAGGATTAGCTAAAGCTAATAGGGCACGGCCCCCCAAGCAGCAGGGCCGCATGGGCTCCTACACCTGCAGAGCAGTTCACACTGTGAGTCAGCCCAAGAAATTCACCTCCACAGAAGAAAGCATCTCTCCCATCAGTACCCGCTCAGATGCTCACACGGGAGAACAGTATACACCAGAGTTCTACCAAACTAAACCAAATTCCAGGAAGTGCCCATTTTAAACTGGTTCTTTTTGAAACATCCTTAGATTTAAATGTATTTTAATTTCAAATACAAACTTACTTTCATTGAAAATTAAATTTCTTTATATTACATCTGCTCAAATTATATGCATATTCAAGCATTTAACATAGTACCTGGCACTCAAGAATCCATAAATATTAGCCAGTATTTTTTCATAGTTTGAACCCATTATGGCTCTTAGAAAAACAAAATATATGAAAGAAAAAAACCCCACACAGTGTAGAGAAAAACTGGCAGATACCAAAATATCACCAGGAGTTATTCCTCAGTGATATTATCATGGGTAGCTCTTGTTTACTTTTTCTCCCAGAGTTTTTAGCAAAGAACATGCATTTCTTTTGTAATCATGGGAGAAACCAGCAGTTTTTTAAAATACCCGTTGATAAAGTCACACACGTAGCCTTCTAGGTGGTCTGGATCTCCCCAGCTAATAACAGTTTACTTCACTGCGCTCGTGACTTGCCCAGGTAGATGCAGGGGAGCCTGTTCTGCAGCGCGATCTCTTGTGCCCGCACATGCTTCTTCACCGTCACTGGGTAGTAGATACCTCCCTTGACGGTGGCATCATTGGCCACAATCATGCATTCTACTCTGAAAAACAGAAATTTCATTGGAGAGAGAGTATGAGAGATGTCTTCAAAGTAAAGGCCAATCCACATCTCATTAAACCTCCCAGACAACCTGCAGCTTCTACTACAGGTGACCAACGACAGTCCTCGGCACACAGTCTTATGACATAAAAGCAAACTCTGACCACGGTTTGCATACGCATTTATGTAATACAAAATGATCATTTTTGACAAGTTTACAAACTCATACTTGATTTTTAAAGAGTCATCACCCTATATTAGTAGTGGAAATCTAACACCCTAAGCCACATTTCATAATGATTCTTTGAATGAAAGGGTCCTAACAACATAATCCAAAAAAAAAATCCAAGTCTCAAGGGTGAGGAAATCCCTCATAATACACCTTCAAAATTTCCTTTGAGGAAGGTAATTTGCAAAACTGAAAACTGATCCATCAAGAGTATTTATTTTTCGTATTTTCAAAAGTTCTTCACATTACTGCCATATGCTTTCCTATAAAACTGAACGAAGTTTAAAATACATTTATTTAGGGGCCATCCCCGTGGCTTAGCGGTTAAGCGCACGACCTCCGCTACTGGTGGCCCAGGTTTGGATCCCGGGCGCGCACTGATGCACCGCTTATCCGGCCATGCTGAGGTGGCGTCCCACATACAGCAACTAGAAGGATGTGCAACTATGACATACAACTATCTACTGGGGCTTTGGGGAGAAAAAGGGGAAAAAAGGAGGAGGATTGGCAATAGATGTTAGCTCAGAGCCGGTCTTCCTCAGCAAAAAGAGGAGGCTTGGCATGGATGTTAGCTCAGGGCCCATCTTCCTCACACACACACAAAAAAAATACATTTATCTTGCTTAAAATAACAGATGCAAACTTTAAAACAGTATGTTGAAAACAAATACTACAGTGAGGCATCAGTGGTGCCCTTTCTCACCAAAACCAGTTTGCTGGGCATCAGGGCTCACAAGTAACACCCAGGAGGAGGGTGGTGAATGAAGACGGCCAGTGAGGGAAACTGCTTCACTCTGCCAGGACCGACAGAGTGTTCTTTACAGAATGTAAGCTTGATCCCGGCTGAACACCAGGCTGACGTGAGGGAAGCCATATTGTAGAAAAGAAAGCATATTGTAACTTCGAATGACCTCTGATTAACTAATCCAGACGTGCTTTGTGGATCTTACGGCCCCTCCCAGCTGCTATAAGTTCATAACTTTGTTCTCTTGAGTTCCTTAGCAACGTGATAACCCCTGGGCAGAGAGTCTATGCTGACAGCCATCATCAACAACAACTGAAAGATCAGGGTATAGGGCGTTGCACCAGTCTCTGATGCATATCCAGTAAAACAAAAGAATATCAGGAACTAAGCCCAGATGTCTGCTCCCACCAGCAGGCCCCCTATATAACTGGCCTGTAGTCTGTTCTGTAAGATGGTTCTTTTGGACATGAGTCAGCCATCTTCCCCCTTGCTAGCAAGCTGTAATAAAGAACCCTTTCTCTCCTATCACCTTGCCTCTTGACTACTGGCATGTCTTGCGGGGGGCAGACGAACCCCCTTTGGGCCATAACAAGCTTCTTTACATGTACGATGTTTTGTTCTCTCACTTCATATTCTCTAGAATTCTAAAACACCACTCACTGAGTCCCTGTTGAGGACAGAGAACAGCACGGAGCGTGGGGCCCTGGGATGCTGTGCTTCTCCTACCAGGGCACGTGGCCTGCAGCACCCACAAGAGAACAGGGCTCCTCTCCTTTGAGCATCCATTTTATTCACTAGATCATGTAAAGCCTTTTTCCACATTACAATTAAAATTTTATAGAGTGGAATGCAAATTTTTAATGACTTTAACATTAAACAAACTAGACTTCAAAGGGAATTAGGCTGTGGCGAGCTGCTCCCACTCCTAGTCCTGGTGGGCACCAGAAGAGCCTGAGGAGGCCAGGCTGTGAAGCCAGACAAAGGCAGGCGAAAGCTCTGGCTCTGCCACCAGCTAGATGTGTGACCTTGGACGAGAGACAGCCACTTTCACTCGTCTGTTAAAAAGTCACAGACTTGTTACAGAATGAGAAATAAAATTAGTCTACAAAAATACTGCATTGTACATCTATTGGTTTTGTCTACCCAGCACCTATTAGTGTGGCAACAGAACCAAACTTTCTTCAGAAACTGCCTCCTCTCTATTTTTAATCCATGTGGTTCAAGCAGACTGACCCCAAAGCCTGTCTTCAAAGGCGGGCACAAGAACCAGGCCTTTCTAGTCAGGGTCCGCACTGGCTCAGCAGTGGGACTGGGCCCCATCAGGAACTACCTCCTTAGGAACTTAGCTCCCACTGCAGCTGCTAAGCTTATAGAACAGAACCCAGGAACTGCCTATGGCGTGCTCTGCCTCCGGGCCTAGGAAGCCAAACTTATCAGTTAAGAGAGTCAATAAGTTCTCTTTTTTTTGCTTAAACAAGTTTGAGCATCTATCATTTGCCAGAGAAACAGTGCTGACAATATATTCAACCGTACTATTTATGTAAAAAGGTCTATTTAAATTACAATGAAGTACTACTTTATACCTATTAAATGAGTGAATTCTTTTCCAGTCATAATATCGAATACCAGAGCAGCCCTAGTGCAGAGATAAAATCAGTCTTTCCCCAGCCCCTTGGCCTCTTGGCCCCACGCACAGGAGCCTCATGAGCTAAAATGCACACACTCCATGTGGAACTCTGGATAATGACTCCATTCACAGAAAACAACTTAAGAGCTGGCGTCCATGAGAAGATTTTTTATTACAAGTTTAAAATGTGCAGTGGAATTAAACCAGGCTGAGCTCTGACCCCCAGCTCTTCATCTATTTGGTATCTCTGTGGAATAAGGAGGATTCCAGCCCAACTCTCAACCAGAGAAAACAAAACACAGCATTATCCTGCAGGTGTGACACAATTTCACAACCTCACTCTGGAAATAACCACAACAGATGATTTGGCCTATAAATTAATTCCTGTTGTTATTCAACAAATACTCGACGTGCCACATCCCGTTGCAGGTCACGGGGACACAGGGTGAACCAGGAGGGCGACGTGCCTGACTTCGTAGAGCCTCCACTCTGGGGCAGAGGCTCAGTCGGGGGAGGCCAGCAACAACCAACAAACGCCCAAGATAATCTCTGGCTGTAGCACTACGAGAAACAGTAAAACAGGGTAACACAACATGTACAGTCATTGTGTGATTATCAGTCACTTTCAAACAACATAAAACAAAACAAGGCACCCGCGGTGGGGGCTGCATCGGGACAGACGACCAGGAACAGCAACGGCAGCCCGTACTTACAGGGCAGGCACCACGCACCACGTACTGTGCTAAGGCTTTCGGGACACAAGGTAATCCATTTTACAGACGGGAAAACAGGCAGAGAAATTAAACCACATGCCCGTGGTCACCAGCTAACAAGGGGTGAAGCCAGGCTTGCGTCCAGGCAGCCTGGCTCCAGAGTGCACCCTCCTAAGCAGGGGCCAAGGGAAATCTGAATGGAGACCTGAATGACGAGAAGGAGCTGCTGTTCCAGGAGCAGGTGAAGAACACTCGTGCAGAGCAAAGCGCTTGAGTACGGGCCCTGAAGCAAAAAGCAGTTCAGCGTGTTCAAGAAACAGCCAGACCAGGGGCGGCCGAGCTACAAATAAGGGTGAGGTGAGGAGAGCGGGCAGACAGCAGACCCCGCAGGACATGAAGGCCGTGGTAAGGGACCTGAGTGTGCAGAGAGAAGGGCTGCAGCTCACTACTCTTCAGCCAGTTTCCATCTGAGGCAAGCAGTCCCTGGTTCTAAACTGGTTATAAATAGATGCCATATAACAAGTTTTCTCCAAGTTTCCTGGTGTCTACTTCAGAACTTACCATGGAGTCTAGACCAGCATCTCCAGCATTACTCAAATGTGTAAAAGGGCAATAAAGGTATAAAAGAATTTAATGACTTTAGCGGCGTGGCTCTGACAGTCCAGGCTGAAACTACCAATGACCATGGTGTAAAGAATAGGGACTCAACTGCTCATTCACTCACAACCGCCTGGCTGCTCTCGGTACCCCGAGTGCCAACTGCCCTGCGCACCTCTTGAGGAATGGGTGTTTCTCTTCTTTTTCTTGTTTCTATGTAGCTGAGCCACGTTCCTAAAGAAGCGGGGTGAGGGTGGGACGATCTTACCCTGTCCAGCCTAGGAAGGTCTGGCGGGACATTACTCATGTCAAGTCAAGTAAATGACTTGAGAACTGCAAGCACAGAGCAAAATTCATAGGCCGCCAAGAGTAAATGTTGGGGTTTAATGTTGTCATTTTAGGAAATATTATATTATTCCTAGTTTATGACTACAGCCTCATTTTTTTCTACTAACTTCAGTCTTATTCTTAATTTACACTGTCTTCTGCTATTTCATGACCCTTTTTGAATAGCTGTAACTGTTTATTGGAATTAGATGGGATGCAAATAAAGCAAAAACAAAAACACCTGGTACATTTATAACATGGTGAATACCGATAGCAAGTAAAACAGCCCACATTTTCAAAAGATTTGTATCAACTGCCATAAAAACATTAGTCCATCTAAATATTGCCACTTCTGGGGACTGAAGAAATAATTAAGAACAGGAAAATACTATCTGCACGAAGATGTCCATTCATTACACTGCTTTAGAATGGCGAAAATCGGGGGAAGCACAAGTGTCTAACAACAGGTATATGGTTACAAAGTGACAGCACAAGACAAACCAATAAAAGTCTTAAATATCAAAAAAATGTTTGCTTAAATAAGTGAAATAGCAAAGCACTAAATTCTATCTGTGACATGATCATAAGTACATAAAAGGTACATTCATTCAAGAAATATATGTTGGGGGCCCAGCCCCGTGGCCAAGTGGTTAAAGTTCAGTGCGCTCCGCTTCAGTAGCCCAGGTTCACAGGTTCAGATCCTGAGCACAGACTGACTCCACTCACCAGCCATGCTGTGGAGGTGTCTCACATACAAAAAAATAAAGGAAGATGGGCACAGATGTTAGCTCAGGGCGAATCTTCCTCAGCAAAAAAAAAGAAACATACGTTGGGGGCCGACCCGTTGGAGTAGTGGTTAAGCTCGCACACTCCGCTTAGGTGGCCCAGGGTTGGTGGGTTCAGATCCTGGGCGCCAACCTACACTACTCATCAAGCCATGCTGTGGCAGTGTCCCACATACAAAACAGAGGAAGACTGGCATGGATACTAGCTTAGGGACAATCTTCCTCAGCAAAAAAAAAAAAAAAGGAAATTTACATTGAATGCCTATCACCTGCCAGGCAGTGGTCCAGGCACCAGAGTTGAACACGACAAAGCCCCTGCCTTCACCAAGTGTAGACGCCAGTGGAGGAGGAAGACAGTAAAGAAACAACCACAAACCAGTACACAAGATCATCACAGCACCGCAGGTACAGTAATGCAAGTAAACAGGACGCTGTGACCAGTAACCAGAGCTGGCCCAGATGGGAACGTCTGGGAAAGCCTCTGAGAAGGGGGTGTCTGAGCTGAGAGATCAAGGAAAATGAGAAGTCGGCAACTTCACAGGGAATAAAAGGACAAAAGTCCTTTTCCTGGGCCAGAAAAAATTGATAGGTTCAAAGAACTCTCAGAAAGCCAATGAGGCTACAAAAAAGTGGTAGGAAACTAAGTTAAAGAGGGAGCAGGAGCCAGATCATGTAGGACGCTGTAAGCCATAACCGCGCGCACACGGAGGACAATTGGACTCCGAGAGCAATGGAAGCAGGTGGAAGGTTTCAAGCAGGGCAATTCACGATCTGAGTTGCATTTTTAAAGATCGCCTTGGATGCTCTGTGGAAAACTGATCACAGGGAAGCGGCAGAAGGAGCTGCTAGACCAGGCAACCGGCCCGTGCAGGAGACGAGGTGACACGAGGCGGCGGAAGTGGGAGGAGTGGGGGGACCTGAGTACATTCCTGGGGCCTCACGAGACTTCTGGACCAACAAGACTTCCTGAAGGACTGAAGGACAAGGCCACAACTAGAGAGGAACCAGAGCAATAAGATGTTTGATGTGTTAGACGACAGATTTGGGCGAATGTGTTTCCCGTGATTCTGATTCTTGCTATAATGTGCATTTTGCAATAATCTAAAACAACTTCTTTATATCCCATAAATTCTCATCACTTTCCTATCTACTATTCCTATTTTGTGCTAAAAATAATAGTGTTTAATAGGCATCACTCATGAAGCTGTTACCATGCGCCAGGCACCCTTCTACACATGCTCCCTGACTCATTTACTCTTCGCATTCAGTCTTCACAATCCTCTACAGTAGCTACTATTATTATTCCATTTTATAACGAATCACATTTTACAGATGAGGAAACACAGGTACTGAGAGATCAAGCAATTTGCTAAAGGTCAAACCGCTACAAGACGGAGCCAGGACTCTCACTGAGGCCGATGACTCCTGAACCTGCACGATTGCCAAGTGCTACACTATTTCCTTCAAGTCGAGAATTTTATAAACAGAACAAGGCAAGACAATAAAGATAAAAAACATAATAGCAGATGCACAGGAAAAGGAGAAGAACATGCTCCAACACGCTGACAGTCATCATGACGGGAGGTGTAATTGAGATAATTCTCCTACTTAATTATGTATTCTGTATGAATTTAACTGTACTAAGTTTACCATTTTTTTAAAAAGGTATATTTTTAAGTGTCCGCTAAGACTCCAAGAAAAAAATGTCTCCACATTGGGTAACTACTAAGCAAATCACAATTGGCAGAGAGCCATGGGGGAGGTCTGGGCGTAAAGAAAGGAAGCAAGGAGGAATCAACAATGGGGACTGGCTCCAGGTGCGCAGGTCACAGGGAGAGGGTGGAGGAACAAACATCTAAAACCAGCATCTGAGTCAAAGGAATTATATCAGGCAGAGTCCAACTGCCTAAGGTCAAAGGCAAGCTTTGCCAGTGGCTTGACCTTGGGAGGTATTGAACTCTCTACGCAGGTTTCCTTACCTGCAAGAGGGGGATGACTCGAAGAGTACCCACTCCCAGAGCGGCAGTGCAGCAGTGGAGATTAAGACCACTGATCACGGGGCAATTGTTACCAGCTCGCCAGCATGCTAACTGTGCAGGGAACGGGAGATCGTACAGGAATATGCACAAATACATTTAACGCCTACCGACTGAGACAGCCTGAGTCTGCAGAGCTTCTCCAATGCCAGCATTCAGAACCTGGAGGGCTTATTAAAGCACCAATCTCGGGCCCACTCCCAGAATTTGACTTAGTACTTCTTGGGAAGACCCAATAATCGGCATTTCCAACAAGTTCTCAGGTGACACTGATGCTCCCTGGGGACCACACTTGGAGGACCACTCCTCTAAGACAGTGGCTTTCAGCCTAGGTGTGGAGAGATGGCTGGGGAGCCCTGGAGAACCACACAAGCCACACCCTCACTGGAGAGTCTGATTAACTAGGGAGCTCAGGATTGGATCCCCAGCATCTTTGCTGGGGGTTTCCCTTCAAGTGTCGTCTCTAAAGCTCCACAGATGAGTCTAACACGTGTCTGGGTGGGAAGCCTCAGTCCTAAATAACACCAACAGCACAGAACTTGCACGCTGACGTGCACAGCAGTGAGCGCTGGACGCTGCGCCCCATGAGTCTTCCTCCCGACCCCGGGGTCGAGTGCAGAACACTCACCCAGAGACTCTCCCGATGCCTGTAATAATGCCACCTGCCGGGACCTCCTCGTCACCATACAACTGGTAACCTGCAAACTGGGATAATTCCAGAAATGGAGACCTGAGTGGAAGAAAGGATGTTGCTCGAATTAATGTCATTTTAAAAAATCATATTTAAACAGTTACACACATGGAAAAGATTTTTTCTTTAAGGGGGCAACGTTTCAAATACACATGTACACAAAATCCACAAAAATAAGAATATCTAAAACAAAATCCAATTTTAAAAATAAATAAATAAAGATTTGGGCGATGTATATGGTATAGCCATACAACAGAACACTAGGTACTTATTTTAAAAGATGTTGTACAAATGTATTTATTAATACAGAAAGAATAGCACTAACACTTAAGTAGCACTTACCATGTGCCCGGCTCTCTTCCAGGAGCTTCAGAAACACTAACTCACTTACTCCTCAGAACAACTCTGGGTGGATCCTATTATGATACTCACTGACTAACAAGGAGACTGAAACACAGGCACTAAGTCACTTGTCTAAGGTGCCACACTAGGCAGTGGCAGAGCTGGGCTGTAATAACAACCTGGCCCAGGCCCCAGGCTCTCAATCACTGTGATTCTCTCTCACTCACTTAAATGTTCATGATACATTAAGTGGGAAAAGAGGGGTGACAAAACAACACATTTAGTCTGATTCCATTTAACATATGTGTCTGACACATGCATACAAACGTACACAAGGACATGCACCAGGTGTGCACAGCGTCTGTCTCCAGGTTGGCACACGTGCACGTCGCAGGAAAAGCCCCTGTGGGCTTCATTGCTCCCTCCAACTGGTCCTGGGGCCTCCACTCTTGCTGCCCACAGCCTGCTCACAACACAGCAGCCAGAACAACTCCAACAAACACAAGTCAACTAGATCTAATGGTCTCCTGTTCAAAATCCCACCAGGTCTCCCCATTTCTCTCAGAGTAAAAGCCAAAACTCCTACACTGCCCACAAGGCTGACGAAATCTGACCCATCTCTCACTCCTCTCCCCTCACTCCCTCCACTCTGACCTCCTGTCTCCTTCAGCATGTCGGACACACTCCCACCTCAGACCCCTTGCACTGCCCACTCCCTGCCTGCAACACTCCCCAAGTTATCTACAGGGCCATCTCTCTTCCCTCCTTCCAATCTTTGCTCAAATGTCACCACCTCAGTAAGGCCTATCCGAACCACCTCATTTGAAGCTGCAACGGGACCCTCATCTCCCTCTCCCCACTCTGGGCCACCTTTTCCTTCTCCCATGACATTCACCACCTTCTGACGTACTACCTACTTTACAACACTCATCATTTATATTCTGCCCTCCTGCTGCTACAACCGAACTCCAGCAGGGCCGGGGGCTCCGTCCATTTTGTTCACGCTGTATCACCAGCCCCGGGACCAGGGCCTGACACACAGGACCTCTCATCAACATTTGTCCTTCTCATAACAAGAACAAGGATTTAAAATCATTTATTTACAAAACTGTCCAGGAAAGTGCCCCAGACAGAGAGCACCAGTCAGCACTTGGTGTGTACCGACCCGGGGTCTATGAGCCCGTCGACTCTTTCTCTGGGTAACAGCTTTCCTCTCGATTTGTGGCGTTCTTGGGCTTTCTCACCCCCTCCTGTGATGAAAACATGATCAGATTAGATCAGATTGACATGACAAAAGGACTCCAATTTAACGTGATGCCAGAAAAACATAATGCTTAGTCCAAAATACTGTACCAAAATAATTAGTCCAAAATTCAGATCATTCACTCAACTTACAAGCTGCCAATTTTCTGAAGTAAAGAAACCAGAATTTTTTTAAATCCATTATCCCTGATCCCACAGTACATCATACATTTTGTAAATTCAGTAGTAATTACTTAAGGAAATACCACAGTATTTTCTCTGCAACTCATGCATTGCAAACACTGCCTCATCTCCCCCACATTTATTCAGTCCCTACCACAAATATCCAGCCCTGTACCACACGTGATGTGAAATCTGAAAAATGCCTGCCTTTATCTGTACTAGGTGAAAAGCATCATTTTAGAAATGACTTCCACAATAAGCACAGCAAAACTTACCTAAGGTGCCACTGGTGACCCATAACTTTTGAGGCCCCCAAATGGGAGAGAGTGAACGCCATATACAGCCGTTCCAAGCCCCCTCTGCTGCTGTCCTGACCCAGACCGTCCTCAGTGTTTGCTGCTATCACTCCACACACAGGAAACTACAGTAACTGAAGAGCTGGGGTTCCAATGGGGCCACTGGAGGTGAGGGGTGCCCAAACCTCACCCAGCACAGGGCCCCAGCTCGGGTCCAGGCACGGAGTCCTGGTGACGTCCAACACGCACTGTCCCCCAGCACACCAGGTAACAGGACAGAGGACAGGGGACAAATTGTACCTTACACTGCTTATTTTCACTGCTGCTCAGGAACTTCACCTGAATGCACTCCGTGTCTGCTGAAATGCTCAGCTATTTAAGAAAGCTATTTAAGAAAGGTTGGAGCCAGCCCCATGGCTTAGCGGTTAAGTGCGCGTGCTCCGCTGCTGGCGGCCCGGGTTCGGATCCGGGCGCGCACCGACGCACCGCTTCTCCGGCCATGCTGAGGCCGCGTCCCACATACAGCAACTAGAAGGATGTGCAGCTACGACATACAACTATCTACTAGGGCTTTGGGGGGGGGGGGGGAAAGGAGGAGGATTGGCAATAGATGTTAGCTCAGAGCCGGTCTCCCTCAGCAAAAAAAGAGGAGGATTAACACCGATGTTAGCTCAGGGCTGATCTTCCCCAAAAAAAATAAAAAAAAAAAGAGTATCATTCCAGTCACCTTCCTGAGAAGCCAGGATATTTTGCCCCTCAAATCATACCCATAGACAAAACCCACAACATTTTTAACGCTATTCCCCACACCAGAACAGGGGTTCAAGAGCTGCCTGGTCAGAAAGAATGACAAATGTCCACAAACCCTCCTCCTTTATTCCCCCAGTGAGAGAGGGGAAAGTGAGAGTGGTCCAGCCAGCATAATTCACATTCATTGCTCTGCCTGCCAGCTCTCCTTCCTGAAAGCAGCACTGCCACCACCAGGGAGCTCCAGGAGCTGCCAGTCACAGCATCCTAAAGGCCTGAGTGAGCACGGGTCCTGGCTGACACGGGTACCGCAACCCCAGGCCACAGTGACGGGGCGAAGGCGTGAACATGGGACCCAACTGAACCAGTCAGAATTTTCCAGATTGGAGATGAAAAGATAGCTCTTCCCTTCAGACTGTAAACTGTACAGGGTCACCCCAGGCCTGCCGGCACCCTAGTTCCCCACCCCCTGGAGAAGCCTGAGGAGAGTGAGGCCCGCACACATGCACACATCCTGAGATGAGACGGCGGGCAGAGAGTCCTGGAGGTGGTGGAGCCCTGGGTCCAGTCAACCTTGGTCTGTAACCATGGTTACAAGAACCACTAAATGCTGCTTTCTGCATTAAACAAGCTGGATTTGGATCTCTGTGACTTGAAACCAAAGAGACCGAATACAGCCATTTTCAAAATACTACTCTTAAGATATTATAAGCACCTAACGTAGAAGGAGCTCCATGAGGTTTACAGCCTTCATTTTTTCAAATTCTCCCCAGTACCCTCACAGACAGAGTGGGAGCAATTATTGCCACCTGAATGAGATCTTCGCCTCAACGGGTCCCCCACTAAGTTCCAAATCTGTTTGCTCAAGTCATGGTAAATTTTAGAGGACTGCATTGATTTTGACACTAAACCATTATAGTAAAAAAGACAGAGACCAAGATATTCCAAATTAGTTTATTTTCCGGTCCTTTCAATTAATTTCATTACTCTATTAAGTCGAAGAAGACAGAACTGTGTGCGTGGAGTGACTAACGCCTCTCATTCACAGACTACTCCTAACTCTCAAGTTATGAAGGAGGTACTGAACATTCATGGGAGGATTAAATAACTGGACCAAAGTTGCTTAATTATTAGAATAACAAACCGGTCCAGCCCACCAGTCTCAAAATTCTGCAAAGAACCGAAACACTGACCCTGTTTCTTCCCTCACACACTGCACGAACGAACAGACAATCGGAGACGTCTCTGTTCGTCTGCCACTAATCAGGGACCCTGCCTCCATCCTTCAAGTCCTCAGAGGAAAAAATAACATAACACTTTTATTTGAACTAGAGAGAAATCCATCAAGATGTCTCTACATCATTTCCCTAATGACTTCTACTGGGAGTTTGTCCTCTGAATGCATGAGATCACACCTAAGGATACAGCAACACTCTACAGCCACAGGTTAACAGATAAAACAGACCCATCCATGAGGATACTGCAGAGAATTCTCTTTAAACAAAGGCTATAAAATTCATATAGCCCCTTCGAAGTCAGGTACTTGTAATTTATTAAGAATCTTATTTTAAAAATGGCCTTTACGGCCAGCCCCAGAGGCCTAGTGGTTAAGTTCAGCTCACACTGCTCTGGCAACCCAGGTTCAGTTTACAGGCACAGACCTACACCACCCGTCTGTCAGAGGCCATGCTGTGTTGGCTCACATACAAAAAAAGAAGGAAGACTGGCAGCAGACGTTAGCTCAGGGCAAATCTTCCTCAGCAAAAACAAACAAAAAAGATGGCCTTTAGTTTCATGTCATTCAGCCTTCTACAGTAAATTGCTGTATACCCCAATTGTGGAGCAACAGAACATGAAGTGGTATTTGTCTACACACTAATATTTTATATTCCTCCCTATACTGCAATTTCTTCCAAAATTCCAGAAGAATGTCTATTACATCCATAATTTAAAAATAGAAAATAATGATAATTTACAAAGTTTTTAGGAAATCTCATTTATTTAATTAGCAATAAACCCATATAAAAATTATTACCAAATTATACAACACAGCAGAAAATGCATAATTATGCAAAATTTAGTATATAGCATGAATATGACTAATGAACAGAGAATGTTTTAGCTGCTTCAAGTGAAACAAACATTTCAGCGTGATGCTGCGGCTGAAGCAAAACCTTAAGAAGCAACAGCTGAAAAACTGATGAATCTGAACGTGAGGCAGTGTCATATGAGCAGAACTGGCCAAGTAACCGGGAAACATAAAATATCTGTATATCAACAAACGCAGTCTCAAGGAGTCAAAAGCTTGCTGTTACCAGTGTTTCCCACAACCAGTACCTATAAAAGGACATCTTAATAACAAACAAAGAAGCACGTGTGTACCCAGTCTGATTCTCCGTGCTCGCTCGCGAAGCTGACCGACCAGGGCTTTCATCTGCTCGTGGTTCTCCTATGACACAAACAAAGGGAGGGGGATTAATACTAGAAAGCAATTACCTCTTCTACCAAAATAGAGCGAAGGAGAACATCATTGTGTGCCAGTCCCCCGTGGTCTCAGTGCTTGGCCCCCCACCCTCCATCGTAGCGAAGATTAATTCCTGCCTGTCTCTGCGCAAGTTCTCACCACCGCCCCCCTCTCTGGTCCTTCCACCCAACTCTTTGCCCTCTTTTAAAGCCTAATTCGTGTTCCATCTCATCTTCAACACTATTTCTGGCTAATCCTACTCATTTTAACTCTTTCTTCCTTAAACATCTACTGAACTTAACTGATCTCTATTTGTTTTCCTATTTAAGGAATACAAGCCCTTTGAGGGTTAGAATGCCACCTTATTTTTTCTGTCCCATCAATCACCATCCTGAGGAAATTCCGACCAATGCAGAAATGCTTACTGACAAACTACACTTAAAAACAAAGCCCGGGGGAAGAGTGGATCCTATTTTATGTTTAAAAAGGAACAAAACATGTTTGCATGTTTAGAAATTTTCTAGAGTAATATACAAGAAAATATAAACAGTGAGAAGCGGAAAAAGGGGAGAGGGACAACCTTCTCATCCTTCTGTACAGTAAATTTTGTTTGATCAGCACGTTACTTTAGCACGATACTTAGGTAGCTAATTATTTTTGAAAATTCAGAGTTTATCCCGTTGACACGTTTTTTGATGCACTCTGTAATGTGGTTAACATCCCTGGTGATTTAATTCCTTCTATGCGACACAACGCTAAGCAGCTCTCAGCTGCTCACATGAGATACATTTATAGTCTTCACAGTATCCCATATTTCCTGTTTCTACAGCTCCGAGAGCTCCTGAGGTCATGGCTTCTGCTGAACTCCCTTGCTCTGCAAAATCCAGAAAATAAAAGAGAAGCAACATAGTCTTAGGGAAAGAGCCTCTGCCTGGAGCATCTTGGTGTGTCTGCCAGCCCTGCGATGAGCCCACCAAGCCCTGCGTCCAGGGGCAGAGAACCTGCTGGAAAAAGAATCTGCCTAGAACAGAGTGTCCCAACCATGGCTGGACGCTGGAATCACTGGGAAGCTTTAAAAAATAAAAACAGGGGCCTGCCCGGTGGCGGAGTGGTCAAGTTCACGTGCTCCACTTCGGCGGCCCAGGGTTCGCGGGTTCGGATCCTGGGCGTGGACCAAAGCACCGCTCATCAAGCCAAGCTGTAGCCGTGTCCCATATACAAAGTGGAGGAGGACTGGCACAGACGTTAGCTCAGGGCTAATCTGCCTCACAAAAAATAAATAAATACATAAATAAAAATAAATAAATAAAAACAGACAGACACCTGGTCCCACACCAGAGACTCTGACGGCACTGGCTGCAGCTGTGGCCTGGGCATCACACTTTCTTTTTTTCTGAGGAAGATCAGCCCTGAGCTAACATCCATGCTAATCCTCCTCTTTTTGCTGAGGAACACGGGCTCTGAGCTAACATCTATTGCCAGTCCTCCTCCTTTTCTTCCCCGAAGCCCCAGTAGATAGTTGTATGTCGTAGTTGCACATCCTTCTAGTTGCTGTATGTTGGAGGCGGCCTCAGCATAGCCGGAGAAGCGGTGCCTCGGTGCGCGCCTGGGATCTGAACCCAGGCCGCCAGTAGCGGAGCGCAAGCACTTAACCGCTAAGCCACGGGGCCGGCCCTGGGCATCACGCTTTAAAAGTTCCCCAGGTGATTCAAGTATGCGACCAAAACCAGATGAACACTGGCCCACAGTCTCCACTTGTGAGTTCCCTCAGGGCAAAGATACCAGAAAGAAGGGGCTTGCTAAGAGGCAAATCCCTCTTCTTATCTTATGCCAGAACTTCTCCGATTACCATCGAGTATGTTATATTAACAGCAGGAGGCAGTGGAGGCAGAACTTTGCTCTACATTTAAGCCCAGGTTAGACCCTTTCTACGCACACTCAGCGAATGCAGCAACCCCTCATCTCGTGAACTGTCTCAGACAGAACAAAGCTCTGTGCCAGAGCACGCCTGCTCTCCAAGAGGTGGCATGAGAGCAGCCTGCGTAACGTCACGGGAAGTGCCTGAGGGACCTGGAGCAGCCCAGTACTGAGCCTCCTGGGCTGGAAACCAGGCCCCGGAAGCAAAGGCTGCATCCTGAATCCTCTGTCAGAAGAGCCCCAGCGGAGTCTGTAAGGGAAACGTCTCCCATGGAAACCAACCACGGGGCGGACAGGAGCTCTGAGAGGGGGAGGCGGGGGCCATCTCCTGTCTGTGGCCAAGGGCACCTTCTCCGGGGACTCTCACCCGGACCCCGGGCGGCAGCTGCCACTCTGGGATGGGGGCTACTCTGACCTCAGCCCCTGGGCTCCCCCCACGCGCTGCTCTTATTTACCACCTCTCAACACAGGGGCGAAAAAGGTCTGAATAATATGTTGCTAAGTGGAAAAGAAAGCAGATTTATTTCACTGCGTAGGTAAACTGAAGTTAATATTTTTTGCTTGTTTTGTGCTTAAGGTCTATTCTTGTCAACTTCCACACTTATTCTAGGGTTAAAAAGCCACCTAATTAAGTGTCTGAGAAATCTTGATCTGAAGAATCCCTCCTGACTGTGAAGGGCCTTCGTCAGGGCAGGCAGCCTTCTCAAATGGCCCCTGGTTTGTAATCCCACCTTCTCTCTCTGCCACTCTCAGCACAGCAATTTCTGCAATTCACAGATTAACTGATTGTTGTTTTTAACAAAAGATTTGCTCATTCTGAGTTTACAGAATTTCTGAAAGGAACCTCATCAAAACTGTTAACCCTTGTGTCTCTTCACTTTCAAGCAGTCAGGATGAAAAGAAGCCCTGAAAAGACACTGTTGGAAAAGGCACGGTTATTGTTCAACATGTCACTCCACTCAGCAAGGTATGCGAAAGGGCAACATGTTCACCTAGGAACAATCCCACTTTGTCTGTTCAAAATTGATAAGACGAAGGCAAAAAGATAATTTTCAGGGACGTTATCTGGGGCTACTTCTCCAGCAAGCCCATTGTCATTATGACGTCCTAGCTCCCGCTGTCCCGCTGAGCTCAGTGACACTGGAAAAGGAACAGACGGGCTGCACTGCAGCAAGCAAAGTCAGAGGTTTCACTAACTTTCATGGAAATTTTCAAACATACACGAAAGCAAAAAGACTAGTATAACGAAATGTACCCAACGCACTTCAACAATTATCCACAGATGGCCAGAGCTGTTTCCTTTACGCCTCACTCTGAATAATTTTGAAGAAAATCCTAGGGGTTAAGTGCACGCGCTCCGCTGCAGTGGCCTGGGGTTCACAGGTTCGGATCCCGGGCGCGCACTGTCACACTGCTTATCAAGCCATGCTGTGGCGGCGTCCCAGATAAAGTAGAGGAAGATGGCACAGATGTTAGCTCAGGGCCAATCACCCTGGGCAAAAAGAGGAGGATTGGCAATGGATGGTAGCTCAGGGCTAATCTTCCTCAAAAAAAAAAAAAAGAAAGAAAGAAAATCCTAGACATAACACTTCATCTGTAAGTATTTCCAAATGTCCAAAAGATAAGGACCATTATCACCTATCGATAACCTGTTAATATCATCAAATATCTAGTGAGTGATGACGTTTCCCCGACTGTCAGATTTGTTCTTTACAGTCTGTGTGTAAACAGGATCCTCCAGAAGGTCTATACCGCCACAACTGGCTGAAATGCTTCCTAAGTCTTTTCTAAAATATAAGTTCTCCCATCTTTTTTGTCTTGAAATGTTCTGTTTGTCCCACAAATTTTTCCCGCAGTGCTAAACGCGTCCCCGCAGTGTCCTTCAAGAAGTGTTTCTTCCCTTGTAGATCTAGAGGCTGACGGGACTCTGGGTGCCTTTCCTTCCCTGTTCTCCCCCCAGCTCTTTAAGATTCGGCCGAGCTCCCTCCACCTGCATTCTACTCCCAGTCTCCTGCCACTCGGCAAACCACAGGCACCCAAGTTCAGAGCTGAATAAATACACACAGAGGAAACAAAGAACCCTCATTAAAGCCTAACCAAACCCTAAGGGACAAGCACTGCAGCCAACGACTGCTGTCCAACTGAGAGCAGCCTCAGCCAAAGCTACAGCTGGTTCTACAGGGACCTTCACCCCAGCTCAGCCAGCCCCCAGTTACGAAAGAAACTGTCACTATCGGACAAGGCTTCCTGAAACAATGGTGCTGGGAGAGGTCAGAGCAGCCATGTGTGTTACCATCTAACATGGGCGACCAGGAGAACTGGGCAGAGAGACAGTGGACTGGCCAGGGCCCCACGGGCCCTCTCCATCCACAGCATGGCTTCCTCTTCTGTTCCCCTTTCGTGGGTTGTTTTCAGCGAGTGGCCTAGTGGTAGCCTGGGGTCCCAGGAGATACAGGTGCATCTGAGGGAAGTCTTCTAACATCTGACACAACTTAAGAAGAACACACCCACTCTCCGCGCTATTGATCCTCCATGCCACACACTGTTGGCTGCTTACCCACAGCCGCTCCTCCATCTTCCTTGAGGATGGAATCTCAATCTTATTCAAGGCGGCCACACGCCCAGCTGGAAAAGTAGCATATCCCTGCCTCCTTCTGAAGGCAGGTGTAGCCATGTGACTCAATTCTAACCCATGAAATATAGGCAGAAGTTGTAAGGTACGACTTGTAGGGGCTCCCTAAAAAGAGGACAAGCAGGGGACAGCCCCATGGCCTAGTGGTTAAGTTTGGCATGCTCCACTTCAGCAGCCCGGGTTCGGTTCCCAGGCGCAGACGTACACCACTCATCGGCGGCCATGCTGTGGCAGCAACCCACATACAAAATAGAGGAAGACTGGCACAGATGTTAGCTCACGGTGAATTTTCCTCAGCAAAAAAAAAAAAAGAGGACAAGCAGGTGAGGGTGTCCTTTTGCCTACTGACTCTTCCTCCCACTTTGTACCTGGAAACTCAGACATAATAGTTGGAGCTTAAGCAGCCATCTTAGCCCATGAGGTAGACTGTACTACCTGTTCAAAATTCTTCCTTCCTTCCCATCCTTGCCAAGGTTCGCTGTGAACTTACACTTCCCCACCCCACAGCCTGCAAGTCCGTCCATATTACTTGCTTTGACCACTGGAATGTGGGAAAATGTGACAACGTAGCAGCCGCAAGCAGATGCTTTAAGAGGGACAAAGTGCTTCCACCCTCTGCTCTTGTACCCCAGCCTTCCAATACGATAGGAGCAACCCCAGGGGCCACTGCCCCTCCAGTCTGCGTCCTGGAAACAGGTAGAGCAGACCTGGATCTGATGCACGGCCTAAGGCAGAACTGCCTCGACCAACCCATGGACTAGGAGCAAAAAGTAAATATTTGTTCTTTTGGACACTGACATCTTGAGACTGTTTGCTACACAGCATTACTGAAGCAAAAGCTGGCTGGGACAGACCGTGAGGTGACCTCGAGGAGAGGAGGAAAAGCAGCAAGAGCTAGTATTTCTTGAGGGCTTATTATACTCCAGGCACTGTTCTAAGCACTCACTAACTGTCCTGATAATTCTATGTGACACGCACAGTTGTTAACGCCATTAGACAGGTGAGGTAACTGAGGCACAGAGAGGCCAAGCAACTAGCCCAAGGTCACTCAGCTAACAAGCAGTAGAGCTAGGATTTAAACCCAGCTCACTAGCTCCAGAACCCTGCTCTTACACCAACATGCGACACTGCCTCTTCTGCCCACCGACAGGTCCACTACTAACATTGCAGCACATTTCCCTCCGGATTTTTTTCCCCTATGGAAATACGTTGTTTGTTAGTTAAGGACAGTGCTTTTTCCTCCATACCATAGCTACATCCCTGTCCTAATCACTGGTGCACAGACTGGATCAGAACATAAACACTTTACACAGAGAAAGAAGTTATATTCTCAGGCCCACACTCCTCAAAAACATCAGCCCACACCTGACGACAAAAAGATGGTAGACCAGGAAGCTCCAGACCCTCGTTCCCCCGGCCAGAGACATCAGTATAATGACCCCAAACTGGCTAAAACAACTTTGTAGGCGCTCTGGAAAACAGTCAGAGGCCTACGGCAACCCAGAGAACACTGAGCCAAGAGGCGGCCACGTTCTAAACGGTAGGGACTCTCCTCCACAACACGGCCACACTGAGGCTTCCACCACGTCTGGAGGATCAGGCCACTTCTCCACTCAAGTGTCTCAGCACACAGCCTGCAAAACGAAGTCTAAACTCGGCTTCTGCATGAAGGCCCGCCTCTATCTGGCCGCACCATCAATCCCATCGACTCCACGAATCCCACACCCTGGCCCGGCCTCACACCCACTGTGCACTTTCCTAACCCGGTCCCTCTGTGCTCCTAACTCCTCAGTCTGTACAGTCTTGCCTCCCATCCTCCTCCCTTCACCTGGCCAGCTCACTCAGTACTTCCTAGCTGCAGGAAGGCTCCTTTCCACACCCACCTTTTCAAGCTCTAGACATCACTTATCACAACGCACTGGGGCTACCTGCTTTCTTGTCCGTCCTCCCCACAAATGATTCCCTGCCTACACATCTATCCAAACACCTAAAATCGTACCCAGATCACAGGAAGCACTTAATGTCTGCATCAAACACTCTCCTGACCGCAGGAAATCCCAAGGCTTTGGAGCCTCTCAGTGGACACTGCTTCTGTCTCAGCCTGCCGACTTTCTTTCAATTGCCTTGTTTGCCCAAAGGCAGGAATTCTTTAAAATGTCTTCTCCAAAAGTTATTTGCACAGTTTAAATGTTATCCGTTTGGCTTAGAAACCATGGGACAGACTGAAATTTTCCAGCTCCGTGAGTTGTTTCTTTGACCCTGGGATCCGTCCCAATTCCAAGAACGGCCACGCAAAGGTCCTGTGTGATAGGTGTTCTCTACTAAGGCTCCAGCTACGGACTGAAGTCTGGCAGGCGCGGCCCAGGGCGAGCTGGGCGCGGCCGGGGTTCCCGAAGCTGCTGCCCCGAGGCCCGGGACTTCTCCAACAGCCGCAGCCCAGGACCCCGCGGCCAGACCGCAGGCCAGGGTGGGGCTTAGACAGCCCCGTGCTCCCCGAGCCCCCGCACCGCGCTCGGCCGGGCGCCGAGAACCCCGACGTCCCGGACGCAGAGCCCAGCGCCGCGGCCACAGGGCGCTGACGGCAGCTGCGCTGGGCCCGCCGCCTCCTCGACCCGCACGGGCCCTGTGCGGCCAGGGCCACGCCGCGCTCCGGCCTACCTGGTAGACGGCGGAGCCCGGGTCCGGCCGCGTGCCCAGCGTGGACACCCGGTCCCCGTGATAGGCGCGCGGCCCGGGGGCAGCTGCGCGGGCGCGCGGCCGCAGGGACCCCCTCAGCGCGGCCCCCATGGCGGCGGGACGAGCGCGGGGAGCGGCGGCGGCGCGCGGTCTCCGGCCGCCCGGCACGTGCCTGCGACGCCGCCCCTGATTGGTCGGCACTGCGCACCTCGCCCCCGAACTCAGCCAATAAGAGACAGAGGCGCGGCCGCGCGAGGTCCGGTCGCATCGCGAGCGCAGGCGCGGCGGCCCCGGGGCAGAGCGGCCGTCGCGTGGCCGCCGCGCCCCGCCGCCTGCCCGGCGAGTCTCCGCGCGCCGGCTCGGTTGGTGGCGGTGGGTTCCTGTGCGCGCTTGTCTTCTTCGCCTGCTAAGAGGGCCGCTTCTCCTCTGCGAGGGCTGCGGCGAGGGGACGCGCTCCCGCCCCTGTGCGCGCTCCGGGGCGTCCTCTGCGGTGCGCGCGCCGGCGGCCGCCCCTGAGGTCCGGATTCCGGTCGTGAGAAGGCACAGCGCCGAGGTGCGGGTCTCGCGACTGCTCACGCTTTGCCTGTAACGATCTGGGCGTCCTCACGACGCACCCCCTGCACAGGGAGGAAGACAGACCCATGTAGTGCGTCTAAGTCTTGGACCCCTTTTGAGTTCCTTTTTATGTGGTGTGGGGGAAGGATGCAACTTCCTGCTTTTGCGCGTGGATCGTCAGTTTTCCCAACACCCCCTGTGGAAGAGACTGTCCTTGCCCCACTGGGTTGTCTTGGCGCCTTGTCAACAATCGTTTGAGCGTGTGTGCAAGGTTTGCTCCTGGCCTCTGCTGTGTCCGGTTGGGCCAGGTCGGCCGTATGCCAGCCAGCACCACGTGGTTTCCATTATTCTAACAAACTTGGAAATCAGTAAGTGGGAGTCCTCTAGCTTCGTTCTTCTTTTTCAAGATTTTTTTTTTTTTTTGGCTATTCAGGGCCCCTTGAGATTGCATATTAATTTTAGGATGGGTTCTTCTGTTTCTCTAAAAAATGTCATTGGGATGTTTAAAAGGATTGCATGGAATTGTTATGCAACACATACCCAGGTTCTTAACCTGCCACACAAGAGGGGCCAAATAAAAATCAGAACACCAGGTTTATGGCAAGGAAAGAGTTTTTATTTCGAGTGACGGCAGCCAGGAGATGAGAGCTCTGAAATTTGTCCCGTCTCCCCGAAAGATGAGAGGCCAGGGGTTTTAAAGGTTGTGAGGGAGAGCATGTGCTGGGGTTTTAGGTGGGGTAGGGGGAGCATGTGGACGTGCTGGCTGGCACGTTCCCACCAGCTTGCATTTGCCCCTGAAGACTGATTTTTTTCCCTTGACTGTCTGGACTTTGGTTAGTTTTCATCTTCAGCCTGCGTTTGGCCTTGTGAGGCTGAATCTTGATGTCTGGACCTTTACCTCCTGGAAAAGACAGCTCACTCATGTACTAAGGAGGGACAGAAAGACCTGGTTAGTTTTAAACAACAGTTGATTATGCTGAATATGCACAGCCGCAGTTAGCAAAGCTTATCTCAAAGTTTTTGCTGTCTTCTAGCCCAGGGAAGGTTTTTTAACCTCTTGCTCGGTTTCAATCTCCACTGTCTTGTAATCATTCCTCAGTCTTAGGGAATGGGGGTGAAGACTGCTCTAGCTACTTCCTGCTGTAAAAAGGGCGAAGATCAGGATCAAAGGAATGAAACTGTTTTACCTTAATTTTAAACTATTTTGGGGTACCAGGTGAGGAGAGCGAGATATGCTTTGCATGACTAATATTTTAGTACTCTGATCAATGGCTTTGGAACAACACTTAAGTTCACATTTTACAATTGCATAGATGACTACACATACTAGCAAAATAGACAGCCCAAATTTTAGTATCCCCTCCATAATGGACCTCAGTCCTTGGAGAATCTAGGAAAAGAGGCCTGTAAACCAAAGTTGGCGCCTAGAACCTCAAGTGAAATCTGATGTAGCTAAGTAGCCTGCTGTCTATAGTCCAACAAACAAGTCACCCAAGGTTTGGGTGATTCCAGTTGTGATGTTTTTCTATGGCATGGTTCATGTTCCCTGTGACATTTCTCGTATGGTCCTATCCAGCAGGGATGAAGTCAGGATTTCAATAGGACCCAGTCTCCATGACAAAGTCTCCAATGTTCATAAGGGGTATTGCTGTATAGTGTTCTTTTCTTGTAATGTCTTTGTCTGTCCTTGGTGTCAGGATACTGCTGCCTTCATAGAATGAGTTAGGAAGTATTCCCTCCTCTTCAATTTTTTGGAAAAATTTGAGAAGGATTGGTATTAGTTCTTCTTTAAATGTCTGGTAGAATTCACCAGTGAAGCCATCAGGTCCAAGGCTTTTCATGATTAGGAGATTTTTTAATTACTGATTCAATCTTCTTACTAGTTATAGATGTATGCAGGTTTTCTATTTCTTCATGATGTAGTCTTGGTAGGTTTTGTGTTTCTAGGAATTTGTCCATTTCATCTAGGTTATCCAATTTGTTGGTGTATATTTGTTCATAGTATTCAGATTTACTTTTTACTTTACATTTTTCATTTTAATTTTGTGTGTGTGAGGAAGATCAGCCCTGTGCTAACATCTGCCAATCCTCCTATTTTTTTTCCTAAGGAAGACTGGCCCTGGGCTAACATCCATGCCCATCCTCCTCCACTTTATATGGGACGCCGCCACAGCATGGCTTGACAAGCGGTGTGTCAGTGCGCGCCCGGGATCCAAACCGGCCAACCCCGCGCCGCCGCAGCGGAGCGTGCACACTCAACTGCTTGCACCACCGGGCCCTCCCCCATGATTTTAATTTTTTAAGAGAATACAATATTTCAACTTTTATAATAGAAATAAAGATGTTTTTACTTCCTTCTCTCAAAAATGATCCCAAAGCAACAAAGGAACACAGAATTCATATCCCACCTTCAATTAAACTAGGAGACATATGAAGACAGCAGGCAAAAATAGGAATAATAAATTTAGCAGAATAAAGGAAGCTGAGATCTAAGTGCTTGCAATGGAAGATACAAACAAGTAACAAGTCAATTTGCCTCCCAGAAATCCATGTAAGGCTCAGGAACTGGGGGCACCAGGTACAGAGGAAGGTATGAATGGGGGTGGGGAGAGGCAATACAGATCAAGAAACAGTGGAACTACTTGAAAACCTGTATAAGAAGTAGTTAGTACCCCAGCTTTCCACCCCCACTTTGCCTGGAGATAGGAGATATATATTCTCTGGAGAAACCGAATCTGAAATGTTCCAAATTTAGGGACATTAGGCAGGAGTGAAGTGGCAGACTGAAACCAGAGAGATTTAGTGAAAGTCTGGAGGCCAAATCAAGAGAGCCCCTTCCCCCAATTCTCTTTTCCCACCCAGTTCTAAAATGCTGCCTACCAGGCTTATATAGGAAGGAGTCTAGAGAAAACCTACCTCTTCACAGAAAAGAGCTAGAGTGACATTTGAGGTTTCCCAATGAAAAAGCTCCTTGGAAAATAATTGGCATGTCCTACCTACCTACACCCCAATAAGCTTGCAAAAGCTCCCCATCAGCTTTTTAGAAACTTTAACATATGCATGGATAGCCAAGGATCAACAGGCCTGTGAGGAATGCTTTCAACATGAAAAAAAGATACCCACCACCAGCAAGAAAACAAAACCGAAAAAACCTCAGAAGAAACCAGCAGTACAAGGAACAGAAGAAACTAATAACATCCTTAGAGAAATGAAAAAATATTGCATCCATGAAACAAGAACAGGATTATGAAAAAATAAAAAGAAACATTTTGGAAGTAAAAATATTAAGAATTTTAAAAACCTGTAGAAGTGAAGGAAATGTGGAAATAAAATTTTAAGCCTCATTTCCAATTTAACCTTGGTTTGAAAATGTAACTGGAGCTAGAGGTTACAAGCTTTAATTAGCCATTTCATGAGAAATTATAAAAACCATGGGAAAACAGATGTTCCAAGGAGTCAGGTACTCTGCTAACCATTAAATTTATTAGATGAATGAGAGGTTAATCCCAGCTGGCCTTAAGTTTAAGTTTATACTTAATATTATACCTATTTAAAATTTTACTTGTTTATATTTATCCTGTGTGTCTTATCATTATGACTGAGTTTCTAAGTGTGTTTGCTAAGAAGGACAAGTAGCGTTCTCATAATACTGAAAGGCTTGCTTTAATAGCTCCAAGGGCTGGTCTGAAACTTAAAGACTATGAATGGAGGTTATAGAAAATACCTTTATAAAAATCTTAATTGTAACACAAAAACAATTTTTTTTTGTTTTGTTTTTCTAAGTTCCAGGAATAATCAGAAAATGAGCATTTTAAAAACACCATTTATAACGGCATCAAAGAACAAGTACTTAGAAATAAATCTAACAAAAGATGTGCCACTCCTAGGTACTTACACAAGAGAAAAACATGTCTACAAAAAGATCTATATAAGAATATTTATGGTAGCTTTATTCAAAATTAGTCGAAATTTGGACTCCACCCAGTAGGAAAATGGATAGAAAATTATGGTATTAGCGCTGTGAGTGGGAGTGCAGAGGGGCTTAGGGAACTTGCTGGGGTGATGGAAATGCTGTATATTCATTTTCTGGGGTGGTTACACAGGTGTAGACATGGTCAATACTCAAGCTGAATACTTGAGATCTGTGTATTTTATCAAATGTAAATTATGCCTTAAAAATGTTAATTGTAGAAAACTGTGTTGACTCAAACTTATGAACTAAGTCCAAGGATGGTGGTTTTACCTGATGACTCACATTCTGTGACTTGATTCTGTAAATTTGTTGGTCAGAAACATCAAGCCTGTCTTGGCCTTCTCTTTACCGATTTTGTGACTAACAAAGTCACTTCTCAGAAGAAATAGACACTTGAATTTTTCTCCAATATAAGTCAAAATTGAGAAAATCTCCCCCCCAAAAGGAACAAAACAACAATTAAAATGAAGAAAAGAAGGGAGAGAGGGAGGAAGGAAGAAATGGAAAACAGCAGAGAAAGTAATTTAGGGAAGCAGCAAAGGAGGCAGAAATATTGAATTAATAGGAATTCCAGATAGAACAGGGAGAATGGAAGGGAGGAGACTGTCAAAGCAGTTATGCACACACGCCTCCCCGAGGTAAGGAGATGAGCGTCCATATTCAAAAGGCCCATGAAGTGCCAGCAGCATGAATGTGAGGCGGGAAAGGGGGGAAAGGGGCAGGCATACAGCAAGGCTCACGGCTGTGCAGACCAGTGTCAGACAACTCATCAACAGCAGGCCACATTCCAAGGATAGGGATCAGAACGGCACCAAACTGTTAAACACTGAAACCCGGAAGACAATAGAACATGCCTTCAAAATTTGAAGTGAAAATTATTTTCAAATTATTCAAGAATCTGTTCACAGTCCAACTGAGTGAGAGGGTAAACTAAAGACACCTTCAAACACGTCATGTCGTCATCCATGCTCAATTTGGCAGGAAACAGAGGAAGATGTGCTTCTTCAAAACAAATCCAGACAGACACTGACATGAGCTCCAGAAACAGGGAATCCAAACCAGGCAAGTGGGGTAGGGAATTCACAGAGCAATGGCAGATGGAAGTCCAGGGTGGCATCTGCACTGCACAGGGAAACCCATGAAGCCGCCAGTCCAGATTAAAGCAGGAAGAGCGAGCTCCAGAAGGTTTTCCAGGAAAAAGTGAAGAAAACAGTTTATCTGACAGTCTGATCATGTGAAAAATTATAAGCAGAGGCTATTTGGCTTTTTTTTTTTTTTCTGTGAGGAAGATTGGCCCTGGGCTAACATCTGTTGCCAATCTTCCTCCTTTGGCTTTAGGAAGATTGTCACTGAGCTAGTATCCATGCCAATCATCCTTTGTTTTGTAAGGGAGGACACCTCCACAGCATGGCTTGATGAGCAGTGTGTAGGTCTGAGCCCGGGATCCAAATCTGCAAACCCTGGGCCACTGAAGTGGAGCACGTGAACTTAACCACTATGCCACCAGGCCAGCCCTAAGCAGAGGCATTTTACAGACTTGCTCAAGGGTGTGGAAAGTTAAGTCACAGGTTCAAAAACAAAACTCAAAGAAATAAAAAAATCAAGCAATTATTAACTCAAAGAAAAACAAAAAGTAGTACCATAAAGGAAATATTATCTTAGTACATTATGTGGCACAGCAATGAATAATTACAACAAAAATATTGAATACGGGTAAACCCTAAATTGTGATTAACATTGGGAGAAAGCAGGAGGGAAGCAAGTTGTAAGAAAGCTAAAATTCCTATGTACCGTAACAAAAAGTCAATTAACAATGTTTAACATTTGTAAATAAGAGATAACAGAATAATTATATTTAGAAATATGTAGGGGCTGGCCCCCATGACCTAGTGGTTAAGTTTGCCATGCTCCGCTTTGGCCGCCTGGGGTCGGTTCCCAGGCACGGACCTACACCACTTGTCAGCCGTGCTGTGGTGGCGACCCATATACAAGATAGAGGAAGACTGGCACAGATGTAAGCTCAGGGCAAATCTTCCTCAGCAAAAAAAAAAAGCAAAAGCAGAAGAAACAGCTCGTTTGAAATCTTCTAGCACTATTTCCCTTTTTAAGCCATGTGTAATAATTTTTTAAAACAGGAAACGCATATTAAGAGGTTAGTACAGTGCCCAGCATAACAAATGGTATGTTGTTGTTTTGAAAAAGTGACAGGTTTTTAAAAATCTGGGCAGGGGGAAATGAAGGTAAAAAGATAAAGTCAGAGTGAGCTTAGCAAGCAAAGTGTGTAATATGAAGTATTTTACCTTGCTACAGGTTAGCCCCAAATTTAGCTTTCCATCACAAAAGAAAACAGCACAAGGATTCACATAGCCCATATAAAGAATAAGATCAGTGGAACAGAAGCCCAATTATTCCTGGCACTGAGGCCAGAGAGAAATATCCTCTATAGATATTCTTAAGTAGGATATTGGATGATATAATCATTACAGTAAAAATAATTTCTTTAGGCTTTTGGACTATTTCACATAACGTCCTTAAACAGGAGCAGACAAAACAATGTAGCTGACATGCACAGCTCTTTGATGATCAGACAAAAATTTTGTCTGCTGAAAGAAATGGCTAGACTACCCTTTAGGAAAGTTTTCACAGATATTTCTCTCCGCTAAATTTTTTGACCAATTGAGATTTTGCCAATACCCACTTCGAGACGTCCAGGTTTATATTATATCCAGGACGAAAGTTTCCCACTTGTCTTCCTCTATAGAGAAAAAAAGTGACAGAGAAAAAAGGAGTAGAAGGGATTGAGTTCTTGTATCTAAAAATTCATCAGAAGGAGCAAACAAAGAAAAAAGTAAGCAACTCTTCACGTTCCAAACGTGGGGGAAAGTCTTTTCTTTATTCCTGCAAAATCAAAAAAATATCCTTCACAGCATGCAAATAAGAAAAAAGATTAGGGGCCACCTCATGCCCTAGTGAAAAAGACTAATTCTTCCAGTTATACTATATTTTTATGGAAGAAAGGAAGTATAAGCTGTAGTTGAAAAACTGACTCATTTTGGTGCACTAAACATTAATGTCTTTATTAAGTCATTTGAAAAGAAAAGGACACAACAGAAATAGTATAAAATAACTTTTATTTACATAATTTATATCTATAGAACATAACTGCTTTCTTTAGAACAAGAAAATTTGCAAACGACAGACACTGCTCTTCTGTCAGGCTTCCTCAAGCGAGACAGTGTGCATGGTCACTTCTATTTCAAACAGCACGGTGGCCGACAGTGGGCACTCCGAGTTTATCTGTGCCTCAATCCTTTACCAGCAATTAGGCTTGTAAATCCTCATGTTCATCACTTGCTAAGACGTAAGTGTTCAGGAGGAAAAGCCAAGAAAAGATAAAGACCTTTAATCATATCTCCTTTAAGGATTTATACAAATGCAAATTCTTCGCAACATCATCTTCACGTGAATCAGATTAAACACAGGTGTGAACAGCTCTTTCCACCTTGTCAGGTAAATACACTGATTAAGTTTCTCTTTCCAAGACTAGTTTTAAGGATACAATAGTGAGATAATTTAGCTGGCTGACTTGATTCTCAAATGCAATGAATGCCCAAAGATAAAATTATTCTTTATATAGTAAGAAGTTACATCTTCCATAAAATTATTTTGTTGTAGATGTGCAAGAGAAAGATGTTAACAAAGTTAAAAAATAAATATTACACAAGGGGTAAAATAATAGTTTGATTGTGGCAGCCTAACACCCAAACTAACATTAATTACATGAAACCTTTTCAGAATATGAGATTTTTAAAAAATTTATAAAAACAGGGCATTAAAATAGCAATGTGATTTACTACCATGATTTTTGTGACATATTAATCACACAAAATAAATAAATGCATACCTATAGAGAATTTCCACTCAGATTTACAGATCCTCCTTTATGATAAAAAAGTTAAACTGTAAATTTCACTATAGGGGAATAATAAGAAATGCTGTAATATCAATTGTTTTTAATAAATTAGGGTTACTGTTATACTTGCTGAGCCACATCCTATTTTAGTAATGAACTGAAAGCCGGCCACCATTTTTTGCAATATACAAACACAATTATCTAGACATGAAAATATCTTCCCAATTGAAATACTGATCATTTCATAATACAATCCACACAGTTTTAATTGTTAGGCACCACTACCTCACAGACAAGGATGTCTTGGTGAGAACATTACTGTCCACTGCTGGGCTCAAACCAAAGCGCAGTCCAGCCCTGCCCATCACTCAGCTACTGTCTGGGCCTGTTCTCACATCGCAGTGGCAGGACTGAGCAGGTGCCACAGATGCCTTCCGGCCCACAAATGCGAGGATACTGCCCAGGAAACGTTTCTGACTCCTGATCTAACGTATTACCAACCCAGGCGGCTTTCCAAAGAGAGAGTAAACCTGCTCTTTGAGAAGTCTAATTTGACCCACCAAAGATCTGCTTGGGTGGATAACAGAACTACATATGTAAATCACAAAATCTTGAAATTAAAAATAACTCTTCAATTCATGTTGATGATGATCACTGACTTAATAAAATCTTATTGTTTTCTTATTTTTTGTTTTTAACATCACAATTATGTTCTATGCTTTAAAGGCCTAAGTGCTCCTTAAGCAGAATTTAATGGAGGGGGAAAACTATCAAGAAATTGGTTTTTAAAAAAAGGAATGTGTGTGTGAGTGTATGTGTGTGTACAGGACATTGAGTTTTGTATGGAAATCTGCCTCATAAATGAAGTTAAGCGTTTTTTTTTTCCCCATACAAATCCTGAGATTATCCAAGAAATAAAAACAAAAAATTCACAGTACAAAGTCAATATACTAAAGAATGAGAAAAAAATGTATTCAAAACATATACACTATCCAAACACACCACTTTAAATATATTTAAAATTAAAGAGGGCAAGGAGACAAACATAAATTTGTTAATGCCTTCTTTACCCATAATCTGAGGGGTGAAAATAATTAAAACTGAATATTCTTTTAAATAAAAAATTTAAAAATAAATAAGCTTTTTGATGTTTTATCTTTATAAATAATAAGTTTAAATACTAGTTCTTCAGATTAGGACTAATGTTACATCAACATGAATTAGAAAAATGCCTATTTTTCAGTCAGTCAAACAGCTGATACTAGAGAAGTTGTTACCTTTTACTGCACTAACACGGAGTTTCACAATCTGCTTTCACGCACTGAGAGGCTACGGAAAAGGCCCTCATCATCCAAAACCAAACCCAAACAAACAGAAAAACTGCATAGAAGAAGTTGGCTAACTGTTAAGGACAATGCACCTCCAAACACGTTGGCACTGTGATGCGTATGTACACAGAGACACTATCCACAACACTCCAAAGTGTCCACTGTGCTCGGCACCGGAGAGGCAGCATGTAAACAAGAGCTGCTGTCTCTGTCTGAGAAAGCAGGCTTAACTGCTTGGTGTTTCCAGAATGTGGAATAAATCAGAAGGAAAGGAATCTCAGCAATGTCTTCCACTGATAATAAAAGCTTCAAATCAAGTTCATTAAATATTCAAAATCAACCTAGAGAAAAAGAGCCAGGGGTTCTTTTTTCTATCTACTGCTTTGTTGATATAACTGACTTTGGAATCCTAGACTTTAAAAAAAAGACTTTTATTCTGTTTCATCCACTTCGATGAAGATGTCACTAAAGAAATACTCAGAGACTGTGGTTGGCTCCCCTTCAGGTGCCCGGCTTTGGCCACTTTTACATTCTTCTTTGGGCAAGGGGTGATCACAAGAAACCTGAAAAAGTAATAAAATAAGTATGTCATATAACACTTATCTATTGGTAGTGGTAGTCTAAATTGATATTTGAAAAGCAATATAGTAATAAATATTAATAACTTTAAATACATTCATACTCACTGACCCAATAATTCCATTTCTATGCTGTTATATTAAGGAAATAATTATAAACATAGTGAAAATTTTATGAATAAGACAAACTTTGCAGCATTAGTTATAACAACAAAATTGGAACCAACAAATGCACAACACTAAACATGATCAGGTTAATTACAGTGCACACATGCTCCATTACTTCACCCTAATCTCCATGAAAAGATTTTAATATAGAAACACATAGCATTATTAAATCTATGATGAAAACATTTTCATGACCAGCATAAGAACAGACAGACCGATGAAACAGAACAGTACCCAAAGGAAACATACCAAATCAAAGCAATCCTATCAGAAATCAGCATAGTGATAAATCTATAAAAACTTGAGACAGCATGGTATTGGCACAGGAAAAGACACATCAATGACACAGAAGATTAGAAGGATCCCCAACACATATGCATGGGAATTTAGTATCTGATAAAAATGATATCTCCAAAAAAAATGAGAAAAATTGGATTATTCAATAAATGATATTGGACAACTGTATAAACATCTTAGGAAAAAAAAGTCAGATCTATTCCTCACCAAAATAAATTCTAGATGATCAAAAGATTTAAATGTAAAAACATTTTAAAAGTATCTACTATAAAATGCCATGGGAAAAAACTTTCATAATCCTGGAGTGGAGGAGAGAGAATTTAAAAGCTAGAAGCCATACAAGAAAAGATTGATAAATTTATCTACGTAAACATAAAAAATGTCTGCATTGCAAACACTACCATACACAAAATCAAAAGACAAATGAGATAAAGAAAAAAAATATTTGTAACCTATATCACAAAAGGTTTTCTTTAATATAAGAGCTTCTAGGGGCCAGCCCAGTGGTATACTGGTTAAGTTCACGTGCTCCACTTCAGAGGCCCGGGGTTCGCAGGTTCAGATCCGGGGCGTGGATGGACACACTGCTTGTCAGGCCATGGTGTAGCGGCGTCCCATATAAAGTAGAGGAAGACAGACACGGATGTTAGCCCAGGGCCAATCTTCCTCAGCAAAAAGAGGAGGATTGGCATGGGATGTTAGCTCAGGGCTGATCTTCCTCACAAAAAAAAAAAAAGTAAAAAAAAATAAGAGCTTCTGCAAATCAATATGAAAATCAATATGAAATAACCTCATATTTTTAAAAAGTCAAATGATATGAACAGATGGTTCACAGAAAAGTATAAATGAATCAAATACACGAAGACATGCTCAATCTCACTCATATGCGCTCATTAAATCTATGAAGAATGTCAAAAGCAGAAACATTTGATCACATGGCAGTGTGAAGAAAATCCCTCTCCTACACTGCTTATCAGAATAGAGAGTAACATAGTCCCTGCAGAGGACAATGAGGCACTGATGGTCAACAGAATGATCATTCCTTCTGTCCAGCAATTCTCTTTCTAGGAATTTAACCTATAGATAAATGTGCAAAATGGCCCATTCATAAGTTATCTATTACCACACTGTTTGAAATAACCTAAATGCCTACCAGTGTGTGAGACCAGCATCACTCTATGGTATGTCCAACCAATGGAATATCACATAGTCAGTAAAAACACGGAGGGCACTGCTGGGCACTTATTCCTAAAAAATGGAAACTATGTCCACACAAAAACCAGTATACAAATGTTCATTCATAATAGCCCAAAACTGAAAACAACCCAGATGTCCTTCAGTGGGTAAACGGATAAACAAAACTGGCACACCCATACTATAGAATACCATTCAGCAATAAAAAGGAACAAACTATTGACACACAGAAGCATCTGGATGACTTCTCTAGGGAATCACGTTGAGAGAAAAGAAGCCAATTCCAAATGTAGGATTCCACTCACACACTGTATATAAGATTCCAGTGACATGACATTCTTGGAATGACAAATTTAATGGAGAATAGGCTGACAGAAGTTAAGAGCGTGGGGGTGGGAGGGAAGAGGGTGTGTCTGTAGAAGGATTCCTGCAGTGATGGAATGTTCTGTATCTTGACTGTTGCAATGTCAATATCCTGGTTGTGACATTGGACCATCGTTTTACAAGATGTCACCACTGGGGAAAACTGGATAAATGGGACATGGGATCTCTCTGTATTGCTTTTTTACAACTACATGTGAATCTACAATTATCTCAAAATAAAAAGCTTAATTTAAATTAAAAAGAGAGAGAGCGAGAGGGAGAAGGAGGAAGATCTTTATCTGTGGTTTTGCAAAGATCTCCAAGACATACTGTTAGGTGAAAAAAGCAAGGAAGAAAATAGCGTGCTATTATTTCCGAAAAAAGAAGAAAAATGTTTATATTTGTGTATATGTAAATATCTCTGGAAAAGTAAACCCCAAACTGATAATACCATATATCTGTGGGAAGGAAAACTAGGTAGCTAAAGGATGGATGTGGGAAACTTTTTACTGTACTCTCGTTTTTGTAGATTATAAATTTTAAAACACAGAATATACTACTTCTACAAAAAATAAAGAGCAATTTGAGAATAACATTTAGTTTAGATTCTCCCTTCACACTGTATATCAAAGTCAATAACCATGAATAGAGTTAAAGTTTTAAAACTGATTACTGAAAATTTTATACCTCTGGAGAAAAATTTCCTAATATAAAAGCAATTTAAGAAATTGCAAAGAAAAAAGTAATGAATTTGACTAAGCATTTAAAACTGATGTATATCCGAAATTTTAAAAAGTAAATAAACTTGGAAAAAACTATTGGCAGCAAAGAGCTAAAAGGTATATGGCTTTTTTACATACAAAAAGATCTCACGCAAATTTGTAAGAAAATCACCAAGATCCCGAAAGCTATAAATCAGCAAAAGATAGGAACCAAAGAAAGAAAAAAAAAAAAAAACAGAAAATCTAGTAAATATATGGGAAAAAACCAAGTTAGTAACTAAAGAAATGCAAATTAAACGAATGGATGACAATTCCATCCCTCTACCATTATGTTAAATAAGAAAAACATTTCTTTGAAGAGTCACTCCCTCAGGCTGGCAAAGGTGTGAGCGAACTGGCCTCGCCACACCACTGGGACCGTAACTGCTCCCCACAGTCATCTGGCAATTCTAATACAGACTCGTAAGACCCTGGTCCCAGAAAACTACTCTAGGAAGTAATATAAAATTTAAAAGAATTTAAAGCTGTTCTTTACAAAGTACTCCTTCCTTTGAGCTCAAGCTGTCCAATAGATGGTCACCAGTCTTTCCTCTGTTGAGATCTTAAGTCACCCCAATACTGTGCCAAAGCCTGTGATCCAGGTTCACAAATTTTTCCATCCCAGTACTTGCCATGTGGATAGCTTCAGAACACAGAGAAGTGAAACATGCAAACAATTCCAATTTCACCATTCCTTGAATCCTTGTGGGTGTCAGGACACACCTCCTGAAGCAAATAAAAGGCAAGCACTGCTTTGTTTTGCTTCCACAGGTCAGAGGGTCTTCGCATGAAAAGAACAGCAATTGAGTGTCCATTCACGGCTAGTTCACTGGCTCTGTACTGAACAGCATCATTTCCTCATTCCACACCGTATCTCCTCCCAGTATAGTGGGTATGAGGGGGAGGAGACGGGTAGGAGTTGCTCTGCAGTAATAATGAAAACAACTGCCATGCTCTTCCTAGTTGAGCCTGATATCCAGCCCATTCTATACAAACAGTAAAACGCAGCAGTCACCACGTACCTGAGCGGCTGAACTGCCGACACTCTCAGATGGAGCACTGACAACACTGGGGGATGGAGGCAGAGCAGAGGACTCCTGAAGTTTTTTCTGGCTTTCACTGAGTGGATTCGACCTTCTCAATTTCTCTCTTGACACAGGTATAACAGGTTTTAGGCGTTTCTTACTATGAACCTGAGTAGGTTCATCAGACTCCAAACTATTCTTTGAACATATTAAAGACAAAAATCCCAGGGGTCTTCTGCCAGGTCTAGAAATACAAACAAAAAGACACTCAAGAATACCCAGGAAGACACATTCTTTTTTTTTTTTTTTTTTAAAGATTTTATTTATTTTATTTTTCCCCCCAAAGCCCCAGTGGATAGTTGTATGTCGTAGCTGCACATCCTTCTAGTTGCTGTATGTGGGACTCGGCCTCAGGATGAACGGAGAAGTGGTGCCTCGATGCGCACCCGGGATCCAAACCCGGGCCACCAGCATCACAGCGCGCGCACTTAACCACCAAGCCACAGGGCCGGCCCGGAAGACACATTCTTAACACCAACTTCTTTCCAGTAATGCTGTAACAGCACATGTGATGCCACATTAGTGGTATCAACACACCCACTAAGTACTAACACCACTATGCCATGACATATATTTGTGACAAAGGTCAAAGCTTACTCTAGAGCAGTTCTTCTCAAGCTTGCGAGTGCATACAAATCACCTGGGGATCTTACTAAAATGAAAGTTCTAACCAAGTTGGTGGGGATGGCACCTGAGTTCTGTATTTTAACGAGTTCCCACATGATGTTCATGCTGCCGGTCCCAGGACCACACTCTGAGTAGCAAGGCTCTAGGGCAGCATCAAATGACGGTCCATGGCCAAATGCAGTCCACCGCCTGGTTCCATAAACAAATTTGCTGGCACACAGCCTCGCTCACAGTTTACATAGATGGTTGCTTTTGCACTACAGAAGCAGAGTTGAATAGCCGCAACCGAGACCATGTGGGCCACAACGCCTAAAATATATACTATGTGATCTTTTACAAATTAGAACACTGCTTTTCAACCAGTTTTCACCCAAACCCCCATGACGCTTCCCTCATTCTATTTTCAACACATCTCTAAGGCCAGAAAAGTTACTGCTGAGCTTTGCTGTCTGGGGTCTACATAACAAAACAGATTCACTAACTACGCAGTTTCAAGCTACACACACCCATTTTCCCCCTTTCTCTTGGTGGAGGCTGGTGCATGTCCTCTATTCTTCAACTCACCAACACTGTGTTAATGATTTGAATGCTGCTGACAAGCCAATAATTAACCACAACCCAGAAGGCGCGCTTCTAGAGCATGAGAACAAGGTGGGAGAAGTGGGCTTGGAGCTTAAATTCCACACTTTCTCTTATGGGAAGAAAGCCCGGGTTGACCTCTTTGGTGTGCCACAAGGGAGAAAATGCACACATTGTGATGTGAATAAAACAACCTCTCGAGCTACTTCTGAAGTCAGCCCTATGTCTCAGACCATCTACATCTGCACTGGCAGCTACTGTATGGTTGAATAAATAACGATCAAAATAATAACCACAGACAATCTGGAAAAGACAGTGTGCAATACTAAATTCTAAAGATTTTCTATCCAAAAATTCGAAGTTTCAGCACTTCCAGTTAAGCTCTTATGATATGGAATGTATATTTGTCTGAGAGTCCTACAACAGTGCTTGGCATCACTGTATTTCCTTTGATGAAACGCCTTCCTCTGCATTACTGACAGCAACAGGTTTATAAACACCATCCATAGCACTGGACTTAGTCTTTACACACTTGTTACATCTGTTCCGAGTAGGTTATATTTATCACTACAGAGAAATGTATCACTACAGAGAAAACCAAGATTTTCTCATGGTACCTGGAGAGTCGGGTTTTTGAAGATGATGTGATGCTGTCCATTTGTTCAGAATTAGAAGCAGCACAAGTTCTTTCTTCCTTATCAGACACAATCATCTCAGCCTGAGGTAACTGAGGGGTATTCTTTTCAATATGTGTGTCTGTTATTTTATCAAGAGATCTAGATTCTAGACTCTGAAAAGCTGGTTCAAGTTGCTCTTTCTGAGGTTCTGGAGTTGTATGTGTGCTTCCTGAGGGAGGGAAGACATCTTGTCCCCCGGAAGGCTCCCCTTCAAAAAAAGAAAACAAATGGTAAGCACATATATTGAAATTAATACATCCTATTGAACTGCAATATTTAAAGGAAAAAACTCATGACATTCTTTCATAAACCCACACTAATAAGAGTAAGCGAAACTATACATTAGTAGTTACCTGGACTACTAGGAACACTGTAAACGGTTAGAAGCTATGGTAACAGCTTCTGCATTCAGATAGAAACTAGTTGTATCAATATATTTTGACCTAGAATATCTTTCTCCATAAATAATTCTTGAACTAGCAAGATGAAAGAGCGATCACTGTTAATCTCAGGGTAGAGCTAAGGACCTATAAAAACTCCTTTATCCTCAGCTTTCTAATTCCTAAAATATAGCTGCTGAGCTCTTACAGGAAATTATGTAGCCATGTGGTTTTCTCATAATTACAGGATAAAAGTAGCTTCTCATGGCTACCAAAGAGCCAAATCCAAGATCTCAGCAAGGAAGAAAACTTCTAATAATAAAAGCATGATTCTTAGAGAAAAGTGGCAAGATTCTGCTTCAATCCCAAATTTGAACAAGATGCATCAAAAATAAGCTGGGGTACTTAGCAAAGTGCAATCACATTAAAATTTATTTCACTCACCTGTTTCCTCAAAAACATTAATTAATTCCTTTGAACACACCTGTTTTAAGAAAATTTATAAAAAAATTTAGAAATCCATTTATCAAATAAAATTAATTTTATTTCCTTCTTTCTTTTTTAAATAAAGAAAGCATGTAGCCATAGAAAGCTCTAGGGTCAGACACGTCTTATGGGAATTATACCAAACATTCATAGAAAAGACATTGCTACTGTTATTCAAACTGCTCCAGAGCACAGGAGCAAGGGAAAGCTTCCATAAAAACAGGAGGAGGGAAAGCTTTTTACAAATCAAGCATAACTTGATATCAACTAACAGTCTCACATCAGTGCAAAACATCAAATGAAACATTACAAGCGTAATTCAGCAGCACATCAAAAGACTAATACATCATGATCAGGTACAGTTTATTTCAGGAATGCAGAGACAGTTCAATATTATGAAATCTACTAACATAATTCAACAGATCTGAGGAGAAAAATAATATTATCTCTCTATTTGTGGGAAAAGTGTCCAATAATATTCATTCTTGAAAAAAAAACTCTTAATTGAATAGACAGACATTTTCTTAACACCATAAAATATAACTATTGCAGGGGCCAGCCAGGTGGCATAGCAGTTAAGTGTGGGCACTCCACTGCGGCAGCCCAGGGTTCAGATCCCAGGCGCACACTGACGTACCACTTGTCAAGCCACACTGTGGTGGCGCCCCACATAAAGTGGAGGAAGATGGGCACGGATGTTAGCCCAGGGCCAGTCTTCCTCAGCAAAAAGAGGAGGATTGGCGACAGATGTTAGCTCAGGGCTAATCTTCCTCGCAAAAAAAAAAAAAAAAAAATATATATATATATGTATATATACATATACATATATATAACTATCGTAATCCAAAAGCCAGCATCCCACTTCATAAACCCTAGAAGTATTCCCAGTAAAGTCAGGAGTAAGAAAAAGATACCCACTGTTAGGACTATTTTCTGACTTTTTTTTTTGAGTTACATTAGCCAATACAATTAGAAAAGAGAAAAAAATTAAAGATATAAAAAGCATATGAGAAGAATTAAAATTATATTTGCAGATGATATTGTTTACTTAGAAAATGCAAGAGACGGGGCCGGCCCCGTGGTATAGCGGTTAAGTGCGCGCGCTCTGCTGCTGGCGGCCAGCCCGGGTTTGGATCCCAGGCGCGCACCAATGCACCGCTTGTCCAGCCATGCTGAGGCGGCGTCCCATATAAAGTGGAGGAAGATGGGCACAGATGTTAGCCCACGGCCAGTCTTCCTCAGCAAAAAAAAAAGAGGAGGACTGGTATGGATGTTATCTCAGGGCTGATCTTCCTCACAAAAAAAAAAAGAAAGAAAGAAAACGCAAGAGAATCAACTGAAAAATTACTACATACAATGAGGGGAATCCAGTAAGCCCTCTAGATAGAAAAGAATTCAATGACAATAGGAACAAAAAAGATAAAATTCTTAGGGATACCCTAATAAGAAACGTACCAGGGGCAGGCCTGGTGGGTTAGTGGTTAAGTGCGCCTGCTCTGCTGCTGTTGGCCCAGGTTCAGATCCCGGGCGCGCACTGACGCACCGCTTCTCCAGCCATGCTGAGGCCGCGTCCCACGTACAGCAACTAGAAGGATGTGCAACTATGACACACAACTACCTACTGGGGCTTTGGGGAAGAAAAAAAGGAGGAGGACTGGCAATAGATGTTAGCTCAGAGCCGGTCTTCCTCAGCAAAAAGAGGAGGATTAGCACCGATGTTAGCTCAGGGCTGATCTCCCTCACAAAAAAAAAAAAAAAAAAAAAAAAGAAACGTACCAGAATTGATATAAAGAAGAGCTCAAAATACCATTGAGAGACACAAAAGACTTAAACAAATGGAAAGACATACCATGTTTTTGGATAGGAAGATCCAACATCACAATTATGACATCAATTTTCCCCTTGTTAATCTGTCAAGTTAATATGATCCTAATACAAGTACCAATAGGATTGTTTTTAAAAGCTCTGCACAAACTAATTCTAAAATTAATATAAACTTTAAAACATATAACCAACTAGGAGAAACTTGAAAAAAGAAAAAAATTGTATGGAGGGGAGAGACAGGCTATCCTCTCAAGATATTAAAGCACTTAAAAGCAACAATAATGAAAACAGTGTGATACTGGCCCTGGAATAAACAGGTGAATCACGGCAGAAGAAAAGAATGTTCAGGAATATACCCAAATAATATGGGAATTTAATAACTGTTTAAAAGTGGAATTTTAAATCAATGGAGAAAGGATGAATTATTCAATAAATGGTGCTGACACAACTGCGTAGGCATCTGGGGAAGAGTAAGTTGATTCCACTCTTCCTAACAATAAATAAACTCTAAATAAAGTTTATTGTTTAAATAAACTCTAAACAAATCAGTAATATTAACTAGAAGAATTTATGTTTAATCTCAAGGTAGACTTTCAATGTATAACATACTCTCCAGAGTATGTTATATACATAAAAAGTCTGATAAATCTGATTACACACACGCATAAATGTCTGCAGTTACGTGTGCAGTCTAGAATTTTAAAACTATAACTTTGACTTTTTATAAGCAATTTTTTATTGTTAAAATGCTGAAAACACAGTTTAGAAAATAAAAATCACAAATAAGCTCGACAGACATTATACTTTCTTTATATATTTAGTCACACCAATGTACCTCTATCATTTTTTAAATGGCATGTTATAAACTGGTGACCTAATTTTACATACAGTAACGTACTATGATTTTTTCATGTCATTAAATATACTTTAAAAAAAAAACAATGTCTGCATGGAATGCTGATAAATTATTTCTTTCTTTCTTTATTTTGCTGAGGAACATTGGCCCTGAGCTAACATCCATCACCAATCCTCCTCTTTTTGCTTGAGGAAGATGCACTCTGAGCTAACATCTGTGGCAAATCTTCCTCTATTGTGTATGTGGGCCGCCACTATAGCATGGCCACTGACCAGCGGTGTAGGTTCGTGCCCAGAAACTGCACCTGGGCCGCCAAAGCAGAGTGCGCTCAACTTAACCACCAGGCCACCAGGGCTGGCCCTGATAAATTATTGAAACTGGGTGACTAGTACATAGGGATACATTATACTAGTCTGTCTACTGTTTTAAATGTTTGAAATTTTTCATATTAAAAAGTTAACCAAATAAAGTCTGCATGAGAAAACCATAAAAAGTAAAATCAAAAGACAACAAACTGGGAAAAAATATTTGCAACTCATATCACAGACATACATAAGAGAGAGTTCTCCTAAATCTATAAGAAAAAGATCAACAACCCAACTGAAAATGGCTAAAGAATATAGAAAGTCATTTCACAGGAAAGGAAATACAAATGGCTTTCTTAGGCATATGAAAAGATGTTCAACTTTACTCATCGTAACAGAAGTTAAAACAATTCTGGGATACCACTTTTCACCTATCAGATATACGAAGATACCCTGCCTCTGTTGTCTGCTATCATCTAAGGACTAAGGGTCTTCAACCGTCCCTTTGAGAATCTAGATTCTAAATCAGCTTCTCCATAGTGTAGTTACGTAGCGTAGTACATTATGAAAAGTACCGGAAGCAAAAACAAGAGGGTGCTAAGAAACCTACAGCACAGTGACGCATGATGGAATCTGCACAGCAGCGTCAGGCTTCCCTGAGATATGATGATTGAACTAAAGAAATCTGTATGTTTTGAAAGGGAATGTTCCATCAAGAAGAGACAGCAAAAAATGCACCGGCACATGAAGGAGTATCAGTGCATTCGAGAAACTGAAAGATGGCCAACACGGCTAGAGAGTGAGGCAGAGACCAGCACAAGATGAGACTAGAGAGCAATGGGCCAGACAAACACAGGGCCTTGGAGGTTCTGGTGTTACTCCTAAGAGCAACGGGAAACATTAACCATTATGACAATGGTGGTGAGGATATGACTATTATCATTTTACACAATGGAAACTCCATCAGAGAAGTGAACCATCTTGCCTAAGGTCTCACAGCAGTTAAGTGGTACAGCCAAGATCCAAATCTGCATGATGCTTTCAGACTTAATTAGCCAAGGACACAGAGCTGGAAATGGGTTTCCTGATTAATGTCCATCAATGTTTATCTAGAACTGGATGGAAGTGATAATCCAGAATCGGTTTTACCTGGATTGTTTATGGTGAAAAGTTTTAGAACTATATTTATACAAAGAGCCTAAAGGAAAAAACAGAAATAGATCTGTTGTAATACGACTAACTTACTTGCTTAATGACTCTTATCTTACCTCGGAGGTATATTTTTGAAAACTGTCTCTTGAAGTGAGTGAATTTTTTTTGGCAGGAGGAACATGGTCACTTTCATCAAGCCTACAATGAAGTCTCTTCCTAGATATAAGATCCAAATTAGCAGGAGGTTTTTCAGAATTGTCTCTTCCAGAATTTGATAAACACATGGCGTTCTGACCAATTGAAGTTACTGGAAAACTCATACTGCACAGAAAACACATACATATTAAACCAGTGAATCAGAATTACTTAATGAGGTGAAAGGCTGAGCTCTCCCAACAAAAACTGCCAAAAAACTTAAAAGTAACTAATATACACTTGGCCATGGCCACAAAAATGAGAGTTTTGAGCTCCATTCAAACTTAAAGGCTTACAACCTAAATTACATAATACTGAATTAAATCTAAGGTATAAAAATAGTGTTTTCTTTGCCTGTAAAGTTAAAATTTTAATCTAAAATGTCTCTTCCTAATATAAAAGGTTTCGATATCTAATGCTACTAGAAAGACTTAATTAAGTATCTTAGCCAATGACTGTTACAATACAACTTAACAATTCCACAGTAAAGAATTAAGAATAGTAAGAATATACAGAAATGTTATCTCTCTGTATTATTTTTGCAACTTTCTTCAAATGCTTATTTATTTCAGAATTTAAAATATGTATGTTTATAAACTAACCACACCTTTAATAGAAGCCATTTTATGATCCAGATTGCTAAATTCTTTTAGCTTTCAAAACACTTAAAATACCAAACAAGGAGCCAGCCCTAGTGGTCTACTGGTTAAGATTTGGCGCTCTTACCGCCACAGCCCAGGTCTGTTTCCTGGTCGTGGAACCACCCACCCATCTGTCAGCTGTCATACTGCGGTGGTGGTTCACACAGAGAACTGAACTAACAACTAGGACACACAACCATGCACTGAAGCTTGAAAAACAAAATACCAAACAAGTTTCCTACAAAAGTATTATATTATACATTTAAATGGTATCTTTATCAGATATAAAATCAACGATTTCTTCTCTAATTTACCATATAATTACTAAACAAGAGCTCCAGGACAATTATGAACAGCGTTAGTGACTGGCTTGTTCAATCAACACTATCTGAGGCATAAAGCACCCTTTCTCTCAGCAAAAACAGTTGAGCTCATTCGTTACCTCGTGTCGCCCCTTTCTTCTGTGCTCACTGATTTGACCAATATGGGCGCTGGCAGTAGAGGGCTTGGCGTTAACTGTGCGGCGGTATCAGTAAATTCTTCTACTGCACTGGTTGGAATTTCCACCAGAGTTAAAATGAACGCTTGTTCATCCTCATCATTTTGATGTACGTTAGCAACCAGATTCACTATCAAAGGTTAAAAGTTAGTAATGAAAAGATGAATCATGAAACAACAGAAAATCATTAATTTATTTCATCTCTAAAGAGTCTATAAAAAATAAAAAGTTATTTCATAAAGGATAAAGATGACTCACTATGGAGAGAATTTATAATTCTGAAATACACAAAATATTTCAAGTTTTTGTTTTTAATTTAAGGCCATCATAGACTAAAAAAATTGTTTTGTTTTTCCACAGTCAAATGGAAGGTAAAAACCACACTACGAGGTTCTTTATTGAAGCTACTATCATACCTGTTAGGTCTTGAGTGCTGATCACATTTTCTTGTTGGACTTCTGGAACACTAGCTGGTGTACACTGCCATAAAAAATTAAAACGAAAGAGGGAGATTGACCAAATCTTAGTTTTTTTTTATTTATTTTATTTTGTGTGTGTGAGGAATATTAGCCCTGAGGTAACATCCGTTGCCAATCTGAGGAAGATTGGTCCTGAGCTAATATCTGTGGCCATCTTCCTCTACTTTGCATGTGGGACGCTGCCACAGCATGGCTTGATGAGCGGTGCATAGATCTGCGCCGGGATCCCAACCTGCAAACACCAGGCTGCTGGACCAGAGCGCATGAACATAACTACTGCGCCACCGGGCCAGCCCCCAAATCTTAGTTTTAAAAAGTTTTCTTGACAATCTGATACAGTGACAGTTATGGTTTTAAAACTCAACTTATCTAACCATATACAATTTTTCAAATGTTTTCAAAGTTTTAGTTATACCAATAACTCCTGATTCATTTAAATAAACATATATATAAAAGGAATTCTGTCTAAATCGTTAAATATGTGTATTCTATGCAACGATTTCTGAAGTAACAGGAGAGCGAGATGCAAACTCCTCGACCTTCTCTCCAGCCCCAGCACAGCAGCCACTGCACTGTGAGCGGGTCACATCTGAATGGAGGCAGACTGACTGTCCCCCTGCCTCCAGCATAGCTCCCTCCAATCTGTTTTCCACAAAACTGCAAACATTGCTTTCTCCAAAATGCAATTCTGTTTGTAATTCTCTATTGCTTAAAATCTTAAAACTTTCATTTTGCAGCCAACAATGTTAATAATAGACTCAGGCAAGAATCATCAATGCATACTAAAACTATTGGGAGAAAGGTTGCTGGGTCTCGTTTGATAAACTACTAACACAAAGTGGAAAAGAGGCTGCTACAATGGAGAAATCAGGCAGGCACCATTCTAGCCAAGTGATCAGTCAGTATCACCAATTATGGGACAAACTGATATTGTGTGTCTTCGGATGTGATGCAAAAGGAAGAACACAACATCAACTATTTAGTAATCTTGCCAAAAAATGTTTAACTCAAATCTAATAATGAGGAAGCAATAAAAAAAAAAAAAAGATCCAGATTGTGGATTAGCCTGGACTCTTCCAAAGTGTCCAATTCACAAAAGAGGAGAAAGGGCGGGAGAACTACTCTAGATTAAGAGTCAGGAGAAATGACCACGACTCTATTAGTGACGTATCACTATTAAATCAATGTTAGCAGGTAGTATGGAGGGTGACAACATGCAGTGTGGTGACAGTACTGCCAACTCTCTGTAAGAGGATGCCCTTGTTCTGATCAGATACAAACTGAGTATTTATGGGTGACGGCTCACACCTGCAACTTACTTTCAAATGGTTCTGTTTTTAAAAAGCATCTATCTGTAGAGACGCAGAGCGAGAGAGAGAGAAAAACCGAATGAGGCAAAAGGTTAACAATTAATGAATCCAAGCAAAGGGAGATGAGAGTTCTATGTAAGATTCTTGCAACTGTTCTCTAAGTTTAAAATTATTTCAAAATAAAAAGTAAAAATAAAAAAGTTGGGGGGGGGGAAATCCCATAACTTTGTTTGTAGATCAAAATTCTTAGCAAGTCACCAAAATTCCCTTTATGATCTGTTCCCAGGCTACCTAACTTGTGTCTAACCACTCCCTTCACTTATATTCACTCAAAACTACTCACAGTCCCTGAACACGTCATTCTGTTTCACCCTCGTCATTGCATATGCTCCTCTCCCTTTAACTGGCTTATTCATACTCGTTCTTCCGATCAAGGATTCTTTGAATCCTGGCTGCACATCAGAATAACCTGGGGAACTTAGGGAAAAAAAAAAAAAAAAAGCTAACACCTGTGCCCTACTCCCAGAGACTGGTTTCACTGGACTGGGTGGGGCCCCAACAGAGTCCTGCGCACTCTCTTCCGCAGCACCTATCAGAGTTTAACCCTTCACTTACTCATCTGATTCCCATCACTTTGTGTCCCCAGCGCCTCACACAGTGTCCAACATGTAGTAGCAACATTTCAAAAACACTTGCTTTGTGAAGGAACTTCTCAGATTCAGGGGCTAAGAAGTAAGAAGTGAATTCTCTGTGTATAAAATACTTCCTTTTTCAAAGCTTTTACAGCAAAGCTAGGTATTGGCTGTTTTATCCCTATGCTCCAGAGACTAAAAACATACTCAATAAAAATTCTATCACAATACATTCTTCTTGCAAAGGCAAAACTCTAGGGAAAGAAAACAGATCACTGGCTGCCAGGGGCTGGAGCTGGGGAGAGGGGGGTGACTGAAAAAAAGAGCAAGGGGATTTTGGGAGTGATGGGACTGTTCATGTATTGATTACACGACTGTGTATGTTGTCAAAACTTGTAGAACTGCACACTAAAAATGATGAAGTTTACTGTATGTAAATTATACCTTAATTTTTCAACATGGGGACACACACCCAGCCACCCTCGCTGTCCTCTCCGTCCCTTACCTGCGGCACGTGAAGTGTAAGCACACTGTCTCCATCCGAGTCCTTTCTCAGGGGCTCTTCCACAGAACTCGCACTGAGACCTCCCCCCGAGCCAAGCGTGTGGGGCCTTGGCTCGGAGGAAACAACTGCAGCAACTGACAGTATCTGACCCTCGTGAGGCCCCTCTTCTTGATCTTCATTTCTGAAAGAGAAAGTACCCATCAGAGTTTTAGAGTGTGTGTTAGTTTTGTATGTAAAACCAAGCTGACAACGGCAGAATGATGATTAGAGCTAGGTGCACCAAGATCATCTAATTTAATGGTTTTCAAAGTTTTAAAATATGTTAAATCCAACAGAACGCTTTTTTCAATCAAATTCTTATAGCTACGGCTTGTGGCTATAGTCAAAACAGAATACACGTCAAATCCCAGAACCCCTTCCCTCTTTTACCTTCCAGTTAGCTCTGCTTCTTTTGAAATACTGGCCTCTTCAATACCATGTACCCATGCCAATTTGCTCTGCTCCTTACTCTCTGCTGTTGTAACTGATCCAAGGTTTTTATCTCCTAATTCTGTTGCCTTAGAAGCATTTTTCTCAGTTTCTTAAAAAAAAAAAAAACAACACATATAAGTTATAGTCCAAAATAGTACAGCTACAACCTCCACATTAGAAACATATTCTCTCTTCAAAGACAGATCACTATATAGTGGCTCTTCCAAACTTCTCTTAATCTAAAAAGCAAGCTTATTCACATGGCAGCAGGGTGGTCCCAGCCAATGAGATTTTTGAACAGCAACACGAATGATTAATGGACCTGTACTGCACATATTGCACTCCTGGCTGCCACAGCAACTCTATCTCCACTTCACGATAACAGCACTATAATTAGAAACCCACACACCAGAGAGGCTTAGAGGTGGGTACACACGAGGCCTGGCTAGTTCCACCTTGGGGGAAGTGTTGAGGAGGGAGCTGTTCTACAGAGAACAATGTCACAAAGGGGAAGAAAATGACTTCTCTATGAAAGCCGTAACTTGAGCCTGCACACTGAGAGCTTGGGGGTACCACTCCAGCCAGAGCAAGTAACGAATTAACTAACTGAACCACGGGCATTGCTGGTCGAAAGGAAATTCCAGAAATCAGGAACCCCAAAACAGGGAAAAGATGATGCTAACTATTGAGATCTTCTACGTATGGTTTAATAGCATCTAGGCAGCCTGCTACTTGCACTTCTTGTCCTGCTCCTCCCAGTCCCCTGTGGCGTGGGCCCTTGGCAGGCAGGGAGGTGGAAAGGGAAGTGAGACCAGGACTCAACATGGACATCACAATATAGTGAGGCCACTAAAAAAATGAAATAGGGTACTACGTGACCATACAGAAAGATTTTTTCAATATATTAATTTAATCTTTAACACGAAGTGCTAACAATATAAAGAACTCTTAATAATAAAAAAAAAAAACCCCAATTTAAAAATGAGCATAGCTCTGAATAGATATTTCTCTAAAGCAGATATACAAACAAGCACATGAAAAATACTCAACATTATTAGTCATCAAGGAAACGCAAATCAAACCCACAATGAGATACCACTTCACACCTACTAGGATGGCTAGAACCAAAAAGACAAATAACAACAAGTGGGGACTGGCCTGGTGGCGTAGCAGTTAAATGCGTGCGCTCCACTTCGGCAGCCCGGGGTTCCCAGGTTCGGATGCCAGGCGTGCACCGATGCACTGCTTATCAGGCCACGCTGCAGCGGCATCCCATATAAAGTAGAGGAAGATGGGCAAGGATGTTAGCCCAGGGCCAATCTTCTTCAGAAAAAAGAGGAGGATTGGCATGGGATGTTAGCTCAGGGCCGATCTTCCTCACAAAAAAAATAAATAAATAAATAACTAGTGTCTGGGAGGATGTGGAGAAACTGAAACTCTCACAGCATGTCGGTGACTATACAAAATGTTGCAGCCACTTTTAAAACAGTCTGGCAGTTGATCAAAAGGTCAAACACAGAATTACCATATGACCCAGCAATTCCACTTGTAGGTATAAACCCAAGAGAAATGAAAACATTTCCACACAAAAACTTATACATGAACATTCTTAGCAGCATGATTTATAATAGCCAAAAGACAACAACTCAAATGCCCATCAACAAATGAATGGATAAACAAACTGGAGCATATCTATATAATGGGATATTATTCAGAAAGAAAAAGAAATGAAGTATTTGATACATAATACAACATGCATGAACCGTGAAAACACGCTAAGGGAAAGAAGCCAAACAAAAGACCACATATTATATGAGTTCAATTATAAGAAATGTCCACAATAGACAAATCTATAGAGACAGAAAGTAGATTAGAGGTTGCCTGGGGCTGGTAAGGGTCGGGGGAAATGTGGAGTGACTGCTAATGGTGACGGTTACACAACTTGGTGAATATACAAACACCATAAATGGGTGAATGGTATGGTGTATGAATTATCTCAATAAAACTGTTATTTTAAAAAGTGCTGAACAGTGTATATGATACAGTATGTATGCATATATTTTTGTTCTTTCTGAAAGGAATATACATGTATAGTATGTGTGTGTGTGTGTGTGTGTGTGTGTGTGTACATATATATATGGATGGATGTGTGTACACACTCACACCCTCATATACATGCTCATGTGTATAAAACATTTCTGGAAGTCTACAATAAAAACTGTTAGCAGCAGTTTACCCTAGAAGTGGAATTAGGGGGCTGCGAACCAAGGAAGGAGGGAAGGAGGAAAATTTTACGCCTTTTGGGCACTGTCTTATTTTTTGCCACATGCATGTATACCTTTCTAAGAAAGGTCTGCTTGAGTATTCATGCATACACACACACACACACAGAAAAGAATATATATGAAGAGAAAGTCTGATCGTGTACATAGAGCAAAATGGTAATAATTACTGAAATTAGTACATGGATTTATGAGTATTTATTTTATAGCTCATTCTACTTTTTGTTATGTTTGAAACTTTTTAACAGTAAGATAAAATAATTTTAACAACTGAATATTCCACTTGAAATGATAATGCAATTTCTTGTGTCAAAGTAATTTTGTAACTGTAAAGGAACGATAAAATTTACCTCTTTGAACGTCCACTTCTTCTGCTTTAGTTACAAACAAACTGGGAACTTCCTGATGAGCACCAAACCTATTGGTCCCTAAAATCTTAAGATCTGGTTTAGTCTCGGCAAATCTACTTCTCATTCTCAAATTATTGGTCACTTCAGAAGTTGTATTCCTAGAAAAAGACAGATGGGAAGAGAGAAATTTACCAACCGTGTAAGAATTCTCTCTCCCATTGATACATTCTATCTAGCACAGACACAGTTATGTGCCACCTTCTCAGGTACCACATTGTCTATAAGTGTTCCTTTATCTCTTGATGCTAAAATTACATGGTAGTAATGTTACTAAAAGTCTTGAGAAGGGAAGGATCTGGACAACGTTTGTCAAACAAAGACTACATTTACATAAAACTACTTCATTAAAGAGTCAAAGATACACATATTGCTCTAATTTTAATATGCAAACCATTAAACTAAAATCAAAACAGCCCATCTTACTTTATTTATTTATTTTTTTGTGAGGAAGATCAGCCCTGAGTTAACATCCATGCTAATCCTCCTCTTTTTATGCTGAGGAAGACCGGCTCTGAGCTAACATCTATTGCCAATCCTCCTCCTTTTTTTCCCCCAAAGCCCCAGTAGATAGTTGCATGTCATAGTTGCACATCTTTCTAGTTGTTGTATGTGGGACGCGGCCTCAGCATGGCCGGAGAAGCGGTGCATCGGCGTGCGCCCAGGATCCGGACCCGGGCCGCCAGTAGCAGAGCGCGTGCACTTAACCGCTAAGCCATGGGGCCGGCCTCCATCTTACTTTAAAGGGTGAGAAATTAGTACTGTCTACTTTACATTTATGTAAATATTATTCTAAGCTATTAATTAAGTTGACAGTTGGTTAAATATATTATACATTTTTTTCAATTTTTTTTTTTTGAGGAAGATTGGCCCTGTGCTAACATCTGTTGCCAATCTTCCTCTTTTTCTTTTTCCTCCCCAAAGCCCCAGTATATAGTTGTATATCACACTGTAGTTATAGCTCTTCTACGTGGGATGTCACCTCAGCACGGCTTGATGAGCGGTGAGTAGGTCCATGCCCAGGACGTGAACTGGAGAACTCCGGGCCGCCGAAGCGGAATGTGTGAACTTAACCACTATGCCACCAGGCCAGCCCCAAAATATATTAATTGAATACTATAATTTATTTTTTAGTAAAACTCAAAAGAAATAATAGCTTAATAAAGCAAAATAAACCTGGCCAACACGGCGTTTTCCTCCACTTTCTCCATTAAACCACTTTCTTCTTTAGTACTTTGTTCCTCCAATACAATCTTGTTTTCTTCTAATGATGGAGGAGATGTGCTATTGATAGGTGAAGGAAGCTGCTGACATTCACAAACAATTCTATGATCTACATTATCTGGGCTAAAAGGAAGATGGCTTTTATCCTTTGAATGAACATCAGGAAGTACACATACTCCTATCACAGAAGAAAAACAGAAAATTAAAACGGACTCAATACAAATAGATGTTCAAATAAAACAAATCCTTCAACATTCAGCAACTGTAAAATTCTATACTATTTTTAAAGTTTGCTCTTTTTGGCTCCAAATTTAAATTTATGATCTCATATTTCATGCCAGAGATTTGACCTGTTCTAAGTTTAATAATTCTTATAGACTGAAATTTTTGTGCTATTATAAGTAAAAATGAATCTTTTTGTTACTTTCAGTAACTACAGAACCTCAAATGAATTTCAAGATAGGATCACCTTCATTTACAATTTTTAAAACCTGTATTTTATGTTCTAGAGATTTGTGACAGGCTCCATGCAATGCTCTGCCACTGAGAAAGGAGCCCTACAGGGAACACACATTAGAGACTCTCCTGATAAATCAACAGTTATGGGCCTGAAAGTCTAACACCTAAAATAAAGGCAGGCCACTCATCACCAGTCAAAATAATTAACAGGAATATAATTAACATAATTATCCATTTAATGTACTTAAAGTAGACAATACTTAGATAGTAAAGACCATGGCTTCTCTATAAGGTCAGCCTAAAATATTAAAAATCTGGGTTGACATATCTTTTGGCTCAATCCAAACTAACAGAACAGTCTAAATTATCTCAATGACTACTGTTGACCCTCATCCTGATTCGACTGTCACTTAATTGTGAAGACTATCCAAAGCAGCAGCTCCTTTGCTAAAGAACATGTATCAAGTGATCACTAATCACTGAGCTCAGTTAACCAATGATGTTTATGATGATAAAGGTAGAAGAGTCACTAGATTAACTATTCCACATACACAAATTATTCCATGAATAATAAACCAAGTGGTCGAAATGGTGGCCCCTATATCTAAAGGGGCTAGTTGGATGGATCAATGCACATATTATTACCCTTTCTAGAAAAACAACAAAGTGATGCCAACTTCAAATGTAAAAGGCAGGTATTCACTTATTACTCAAGTGTGGGTACAATCTCTTAGAAGTTGGATTTTAAAGGTTTCATTTTTTGTAGGATTTATTTTTCATTCTTACCTTTACTCTGTTCTGTACTGATCTCCGACTGCAGCACTAAATCTCCCATTGTAAGTAAAGTTATGGCAGCTTCAGTGCTTCCATCGTTGGTACCTTGTGAGAAAATATAGCAACATTAAAACAGAAGAATGAATCTGGAAATTTGTTTACTTAGAAAAGATTTTTAACTCAGGTGCTTATCCTCTAGTAACAAGTTTCAGTATCCTCTGTACCACTAATCCCTTACCAGGGTAGTGTTCTGTCCAGCTTATATACTACAAATAACGAAATCATCAATTGTTGGCTGTTACTCATGGAAAATGCCTCCCTCCCATTAAACAACTTAATGCTTTCAAAGAAAATACTCACACCCGTGCAGAAGAAATAAATACTTCTTTATTAAACATTTAACTCAACTCACTTTCTAAGGTAACATTCCAAGACTCCAAGCTTCTCAAGGAGGTAACACAGTCAACAGCTGAATCTTCCTGTTCAACTCTCCTGAAAGCTGACTCATTTACTAAGAAGCACACCACTAACTCTCTGCGATTGTACTAACCAAATAGTTTTAGCAGTTTCCTTATTAACAGTTACCTGTTTCATCTGGGGTATGTTCACCTGTGGTCATTTCCTGAAAGAGAAAAAGATAAGTTAATATCTTATGTATTTTCCCAAATATATTGTTCTGTATCTCAAAACGCACTACATTTTACAGGTCTTTCTATGCTTTTGATTACAATGGAGTGGAAACTATTTTTCCCCTTAATTTATAATTATTCATAAAATTTCATAAACAAGAACAGAAACAATTTAAAAGCCAAATTCTTTTGTCTCTTGCTCCTTATTTTACCTTTTCCTTGTATTATATGCAAATTTGCAACATGCAATATGATCATAGTCAAAATTTACTTCTCCACTTTCATAATCCTTCAACTTGAATCATATCTGCCACTAGTTTTGACCAATGGAAACCAAGGTCTGAAGAATACTGCAGATTGTTTACCCTACCAAATGACTTAAAATTGAAGTGGATTTTAATAGGTTAAGAAGTTACAGGATCGATGTCCAGCATGACAGCATGAGGAGCTCCACTGACCCTGTCCCCCAGTGAAACTGGCGAAATTCATTAAAAAACAACCATTTAAGGCCTCTGGAAATGGTCCTAAGGGCATAAGATACAGAAACACCTATTCAAGAAAACTGATGAAAATTCAGTAACAAAAGCGAGAGTCTATGGTATCTGAACTAAGGCTGCTCTCTCCCCACTTCCTCCCAAGTCAGCTAGGCAGAGACTCCATCTCAGACTGCTGCAGCCAGGAACACAGACCGTTCTCCCTGCAGATCCCAGCTGGAGCACTTTTTTCCTTGGACGAGCAGGACTTCAGCCCCTGACACCACAAGAATCTGGTGTTAGATTCATAATAGACCAATGATCTTTATGAATATGGACACAAGAATCCTCAATAAAATACTAGCAAACTGAATCCAGCAACATAAAAATTATATGCCACGATCAAGCAGGATTTATCCCAGGGATGCAATTTTTGATTTAACATCCAAAATTCAATCAATGTAATACATCATATATCAATACAATAAAAAACAAAAACCACATGATCATCTCAATAGATGCAGAGAAAGCATATGACAAATTCCAACACCCTTTCATAATAAAATACTCACACAATATAGGGATAGAATGGAACTTCTTCAATTTAATAAATGGCTTCTATGAAAAAACCACAGCTAACACCAAACTTAATGGTGAAAGACTGGATGCTTTCCCCTAAGACCAGGAACGAGACAAGAATGTCCACTCTTGCCACTTTTCTTCAATACTGTACTGAAGGTTCTAGCCAGGGCAATTAGGCAAACCAAAGAAATAAAAGACACCCAGATTGTCCTAAACCCCAGTACTGTGAATGTGACCTTATGTGGAAATAGGGTCTTTCAGATACAATCAAGTTAAGATGAGGTTATGCTGGATTAGGGTTGGCCCTAACACACACACACACACACACACGGAGAACACCATGCGGCAACAGAGGCAGAGGCTAGAACTGTGCTGTCACAAGCCAAGAAAGGATAAGGACTGCCAGCAACTGCCAGGAGGAGGAGAAAGGCCTGGGATGGTTTCCCCCTTCGAGACTCCAGAAGGAACCATCACTGGCAGCACCTGGATTTTGGAACGCCATCCTCCAGAACTTGCGAGAATAACTTTCCGTAGATTTAAGCCCTCTAGCTCGTGGCACTTTGTTATAGCAGCCCTAGGAAACTAACACGGAAAGGCAGAAGTAAAACTATCGCTATTCACACACGCCGTGATCTTAAATGTAGAAAATCCTAAGGAATCACTAAAAACTATTAGAACCAATACATGAGTTCAGCACCGTTGCAGGATACAAGACCAATACACAAAAATTGACTGTATTTCTATACACTTGCAATAAACAATCCGAAAAAGGAGATTAGGAAAAGAATTCCGTTCACAAAAGCATCAAAAATAACAACATACTTGAAAATAAATTTAACAAAGGGAGTGCAAAGCTTATACTCCAAAAACTATAAAACACTGTTTAAAAGAATCAAAGAAGATCTAAATAAATGAGAAAACATCCCATGATCGTGGACTGGAAGATTCAACATTGTTAAAATGGCAATACCTCCCCCCAAACTGATCTACATATTCAATGCAATCCCAGTCAGACTTCCAGCTGACATCTTTGCAGAAACTGACAAGTTGATTTTAAAATTCATATGGAATTGCAAAGGACCCACAATAGTCAAAACCATCCTGAAAAAAGAATAAAGTAGGATGACTTACATTTCCCAATTCCAAAACTTACTATCAAGGTACAGTAATCAATCGAGCATCTCGGCACAAGGATGAATGTCTAGATCAACGGAATAGAATTGAGAGTCCAGAAATAAGCCAGGCATCTATGGCCAACTGACTTGTGACAAGGGTACAAGACTATTCAGCAGGAGAAAGAACAACCTTTTCAAATAAGTGGTGCGAAACTGGACGGTCATACGCAAAGGAACCAAGTAGGACCGTAACCCCACACCATACGCAAAAATTAAGTAAAGATGGATTAAAGACTTAAGTGTAAAACTACAGTAAAAACTATAAAACTTTTAGAAGTAAAATAGGAGTAAACCTTCAGGACTTTGGCTTTGGCAAACGATTCTTAAACATGACAACAAAAGAACGAGCAACAAAAGAAAAAAAACAGATAAATTGGTCTTCATCAAAATTAAAAACTTGTGGCTTTAAAAGGAACCATCAAGAAAATGAAAAGATAACTCATAGAATGGGAAAAAATATTTGCAAACCATATATCTGATAAGGGATTCATATCCAGAACATATAAAAAATTCTTACAATTCAATTATAAAAAGACAGACCAATAACAAAAAAATGGGCAAAGGCTCTGAATAGACATCTCTCCAAAGGTATAAAAATGGCCAATAAGCACATGAAAAGATGCTCGACATCATTAATCATTATGGAATGCAAATCAAAACCATAATAAGGTACCATTTCACACCCAATAGAATGGCTAGATCCAAAAAGTCAAATAACAAATGTTGGCAAGGATGTGAAGAAACTGGAACCCTCATGCACTGCTGCTGTGAATGTAAAATGGTGCAGCAGCTTTGGAAACAGTCTGCTAGTTTCCCAAATGATTAAACAGACTTACCATATGACCCAGCAACTACACTCCTAGGAAAGTACCCAAGAGAAATGAAAACATATGTCCATACAGAACATTGTACACAAATGTTTACAGCAGTATTATTTATAATAGCCAAAAGATGGAAACAACCTAAATGTCCGTAAATAGATGAACGGATTAACAAAATGTAGTATATCCATATGCAACATGATTTGACCACAAAAAGAAATGAAGTACTGGGGTCGGCTCGGTGGTGTAGTGATTAAGTTCACACGCTCCACTTCGGCAGCCCAGGGTTCACAGGTTCGGATCTCAGGCACAGACCTAAGCACCGCTCATCGAGTCGTGCTGTGGCGGCATCCCACGTACAAATAGAGGAAGATGGGCATGGATGCTAGCTCAGGGGCAATCTTTCTCAGCAAAAAGAGGAAGACTGGTAACAGACATTAGCTCAGAGCCAATCTTTCTCACCAAAAAAAAAAAGAAATGAAGCACTGATACACAGTACAACATCGCTGAACCCTGAAAACATTATGCTAAGTGAAAGAAGCCAGACACAAAAGACCACACTGTATGTGTCCACGTATATGAAATGTCCAGAAGAGAAAAATCTATAGAGACAGAAAGTCCACGAGGGGTTGCCTAGGCCTGGGGAGGGTTGGGAGGAAATGAGGAGCAAGTGCTAATGGGCATGGGGTTTCTCTTTGAGGCAATGAAAATGTTCTAAAATTGACAGTGATGACATTCGCACTTCTCTGCAAATATACTAAAAACCACTGAATTGTACACTTTTTTTTTAAAATAATTTTATTTATTTATTTATTTCCCCCAAAGCCCCAGTAGACAGTTGTATGTCATAGTTGCACATCCTTCTAGTTGCTGCATGTGGGACTCGGCCTCAGCATGGCCGGAGAAGCGGTGCGTCAGTGCACGCCCGGGATCTGAACCCGGGCCACCGGCAGTGGAGCGCGAGCACTTAACTGCTAAGCCACGGGGCTGGCCCTGAATTGTACACTTTAAATGTGTGAATTGTGTGGGGTATGAATTGTATCTTACCAAAGTTGTTAAAAATAGTTATAATTCCAAGTCATCACTTGCAAAAACAAGATAAATACCAACCAAATAAGAAAGAGTGAGCGCCAAACAAAACGCAACTCAACATATTTAAATAATTTATATTCAGTACAGATTTCACGAAAGTAGAAGGGTAACCTAGTCTATGAGAACATTAAGAACCATGCCCACACACAAAAATCAATGCTTTTCAAGTCAAATAAAAAACCTATGGATTTTTCACTAGTTTCCACTATTCACGCTTACAACTCTCTACATGGTAAAAATCAGCTAAGAACTGCCTGTAAACCTAAAGCTTTCAAAATAAACTCCCAGTCTTTTGAAAGTAAACAAATAATTTAAGACAAAACATACTAAAATGGATGCTTACAACAGATAATGCGTTCAAATTTCCTTCTTGTTCCATTTCCTGAGTAGTTGCATCTGTGTTTAAGAGCTGATGTTCAACAACAGCTATGCATCCGACATCTGGGACATTCACGGTTATTTCAAGCTGTCAAAATGAAAAGTTTCATTATTTCATTCTGGCATACTATACACAGCAAAACAAAACAAATGAGTAAAATAAAATGTTAAACTGAAGAAATAATCCACATTCATACATGATTAAAAAACTGAAATACAGTAATTCTTAAACTGATTGACATCAACTTGGCAAAAGTAAAATATTTAAGGTTTTTGAGGGGTCTGTGATTCTTACAAACCGTAAGCAAAATTTCCAAAGCTAATCTTCTTAGTACCCACCAGCATCTCACTTTCCATTATTCGCACTTTGTTCTTACTTTCCCATAACTTCTCTCACCCGTCTGTTAACATTTATTGAGTGCTTCCTAGAAACTCGAGGGCTACAGGTACAAGAAGACAAAGCTGAATAAGACAAATGTGGTCCCTGCCCTCAAGGGACTCACAAGCTAAGAAAAACAGACGTGTAATCAACTAACTATACACTGTTCTAAGTGCTACAATAGATGAGTTGAAAGCACTTAAAAGGATTTATCACCACCCAACCCCCACCAAGGCAACCACCCTCTCCCACAACCCCAAAACCTGTATGCTGATAGCCACAGCAACGGCCATGTAAAAAATGGGTTTGCTCACATCTACTCTTCATTTGGCAGTCTTATTGGTCAAACATCCCTATAATCTTGGGGCTAAAAGAACTAAGATTTATCTCCCAGATCCTATACAAGACAGTCTGGCTCCCACTCCCTTACTAACAGACAGATGAATGTAAAAGACTGTGTGATTCAGCAGAAACTGAGTAAAGAGTCAAGTTTAAAAATCTGCCTTCAAGATACATTTATTATAGTAACACCAGAGTGTTCTGTGTCTGTTTTCTCAGACGCAAACATTAGAGAAAAATCTTTGCTAATATCCTATAGGCTTGGGGTGAATTAAAAAGTTCAAGTGATTTGAAAAGACAAAATATTTTCTGAGGAGTTGGGACGGGGTGGAAAATGAGGATATCCTAGATAATCGAAAGTTGGTTCTTTAAGCACTATACCTTTTCAAAGCTTTATTTTTTTAACAGCTTTATTGAGATATAATTTACATTCCACACAATTCACCCATTAAAGCATATAATTCAGTGTTTTTTTGGAATATACACAGATATGTGCAACCATCAACACTCACTTTTAGAACACTTTCATCACTTCAAAAAAGAAATCGCACACCCTTTACTTACCACTCCCTTCATCCCTCATCTCCAAACCCCTAAGCAACCATTACTCTACTTTCTGTCTCTAGAGATTTCTCCTATTTTGGACATATCATATGAATGGAATCATATAATATGTGATTTTTTGGTAACTAGTTTCTTTCACTTAGCATGATGTTTTCAAGGTTCACGTTGTAGCACGTATCAATACATTAGATCCCTTTATGATTTAATAACATGCCATTGTATTTCAATGCTTTTTTAAAGGAAACATTTTCTAACGTATAAATGAATTTCCCTGATTTAGTAAGCTGGCTATAAGGAATATCATCTTTCGTTGCTCAATTCTTATCATTAACGCTATTTACGAAGGCATTCTGTATTAATTCAGGGATATATTCTGGAACCTGATTTTCACAAATTTATTCCTGACACTAGTTTTCACTAGCAATTTACCTTTCACCCAAAGAAATCTGTAAAATACAAAACATACAGCAAATGAATTCTCATGCAGTGTCAACCAGCTGTCCTTACACAAAATTAACTTTCCTTTTGTATTTATTTTCTTAGTTTCAACTAAAACTTAAGCTCACTATATTTACTTTGAACTTTCAGTTATAAGAAACAACTTCATTTTGCATCATTTTTATTTAGCTTCAACCATTCTAACTCATTAACTTTATAACATCTAGCATGTGATTATTAATAGCCAATAAAGGTGAGCTTGGATTTCCATTCATAAATGTGAATTTACAGATTCAGTAGGCCATTAATTCTCGGTTAACTTAACATACCTGAATTATTTTATGTTTCCTACTTCTTTTCTTATTATCATCACTACTATCCAGTTAACTCCTGATTCTGTTTCAAACGACTCAGAAACTATCATGAATGCTTACTACAAAACTGATTCAGATATGCTGCTCTATAAGCAAAACAAGTTACTGCAAATTAAGGCAGAAAGAAAACTTTGAAGCTATACAGATGGAATAACAGACCAACAGGCAAAGTAGTAAGGAGCTTTTATAATAAAGTAAGTTGAAGTAACAATGTTCCTCCATCTCACATCCATTAGGATGGCTACTATCCAAAAACCAGAAAATAACAAGTGTTGGTAAGGATGTGGAGAAACTGGAACCCTCGTACACTATTATTTGGGAACATAAAATGATGCAGCTGCTACGGAAAACAGTATGGCAGTTGCTCAAAAAATTAAAAATAGATGACCCGCAATTCCACTTCTAGATATATCCCCAAAAGAGTTGAAAGCAGGGATTAGAAGAGATGTTTGTACACCCTTCCCCCACCTTCATAGCAGCATTCATTGCAATAGTCAAAAGGTGGAAGCAACCAACTGTCCATTGGCAGACGAAAAGATTCAAAAAATGTGGTGTATATACACAACGGAATATTATTCGGCCTTAAAAAGGACATTCTAACATATGCTACAACATAGATGAACCTTGAAAACATTACACTAAGTGAAATAAGCCAGTCACAAAAAGAACAAATACTGTGTGATTCCACTTACATGAGGTAACCCAGAGCAGTCATAGAGACCAAAGCAAAAAGGTGGTCGCCACAGGCTGGAGGGGAGGGAGAATGGGGAATTACTGGTTAACGGATACAGAGTTCTAGTTTTGCAAGATGAAAAGCTCTGTGGATGGGTGGTGATGATGGTGCAGCACAACAACATGAATTTACTTAATGCCACTGAACTGTACACTTAAAAATGGCTAACACAGTACATTTTATGTGTATTTTACCACAATTAAAAAAACAAAAAAAAGGAATGTGTCCCTTCTACCTTCTCTACCAACCAGAGCTCAGCCTGAGCCTACACAAAAAGGTAAAAGAAAACATCTACCAAAATTAAAAAAAGAATTAATCAGAAAGTAGATTAAGCAGCCTCCAGATACAAGTGAAATCAGATTTCTGTCCTTACTCTTACGCTGATCACTTTGTGCTGGGCCTGGGCGGTAGGGGCTGAGTAATCGCAGATCATTCAAGCCGACTTCTACTGATGCCTTAGGCTGGCTATCCACCAGGCCCCCAACAAATTACATCTGGTAGAGGTTGTTCAGAGAATGAACTTTCTCAAATCCTAACAATCACTAAGAGAAGAAATAATAATCCACTAAAGGAAAAAAACAAGTGAAATAAAGTTCCAGGGATTCAAACAAAAAAAATACCTCTTCCATGGTTTCCTCGATCTGAGCAGAGACAGGCTCGGGAGACCTGAGACCCACAGGGACAAACACTGGAGCTTTGTTGACTTCCTCCGGAGCGAGATGACAGCTTTCTTCCTCATAGTCACACTCAAAGTCTTCGGCGTCATCTTCGTCTTCCTCCTGGGAAGCCCGAAGAGTCACCAGCGTGGCCCTGGAAGCTCTAGGTACCTTCCTAGAGGTCTTACTCCGAGTTCGTTTTGATCCGCGCCCTTTGGTGACATTTGGTTTGATCTTCCGACGCATTCTCCTTTCACTACGGCCTTTCTCACACTCAGAGGCAGAAGAGACAGCTGTTCTTTGATCCAGAGCAATCTTAGAGTACTCTGACTCTCTTAACAGTGGACAGCTGGATGTTTAATCAAAATAACAATACCGTCATTACACGCACAAGGATAATTTTAATGGAAACCACACTTTTAGAGTGAAATCCCAGTTCAAGCCATTAAAATGAAAACTCCCACTACCCACTCTGTCAAAAACTTACACTGTGAACAGAAGAAAGGAATTTACTGTTACTACTACTTAGTTTCTCATTCAGAGTTAATTCTTAGTTATCTACCTACAAATTTTTCATAGTAAGTTTTTAATTCTGGGCCATTTTTCCCATTGCTATTTAAGTGGCAAAAAAATGCAAGACTGGAAATCATCTGAACGAGGGATAAAGATACTGGGCTGATAAACACAGAATATGGGATCAAAAAGTGATGCTGGTTTATCCTGCTGGGTGAACAGATTAGGTCAAAACAGGGAAGGTGGAAGATTCATCAGAACAACGTTGTTTTTTAGAACTTAGGTTCCCTTCCACTTTCCTTGAAAACTGTGGAAGAAGGGTACCCTTCACTTGTGTCTGTGACTCCACTCGATTCAGCACCCTAATTATTTAGGTAACACATACTACTCGTTGGTCAGGCTTCTGCTCATGTCTAATATACTTGACACCCAGAAATTTTAAATGTAGGAAATAAAAATCTTCCTAAGAAGATCAGAAAAAAGTAAATTTTAGTAAATAAAAATCAAAAGTGGGAAAGAAACAGACCTGTCAATAAAAAACAATCTATACTTCTGTTAACAAACCATCTTTCTACTCTATCAGTAAGGTAGGACATCCATAAAGAATGTTATTTTTATTTCTTTTCTTGTGATGAGAATTTTTTTTTATTGTGAAATTTTTGCTATACATTATTGTTTGTCAGTCACCACATAAATGCATCCTTCACCCCTTGTGCCCACCCCCACGCCCTTGCCCCTGGTAACCACCAAAAAGTTTTCTGTGTCCGTGTGTTGGTTTATCTTCCACATGTGACTGAAATCATGCAGTGTTTGTCTTTCTCCTTCTGGCTTATTTTGCTTTATTTTTATTTCTTACTCTGAGAGTATTTGTTAAAACTTTACCTTGTTAGTTTACTGAGATGCTGCTCTTCAACAATTGAAGATATAGAATTCTCCCCAACATTTCTTGATGATTGAGCATCTTTTTTGGCCAAACTAGCCTCTCTGGAACCTACACAATCTTTTCTTGCTGAAACCTCCAGAGATGTCAGAAACTCAGCTTTTTCCTTAAATTTAAGAAGAAACAGCTAATATTACCATGGAAACAATCTCTATGGTAATTTAGTTTGGCAGTTGTGCCTAAAGCTCTAGGCTTACACACACACAGAAGTGACTGGTTACTAAATTTTTATAATATTAGAAAGTCACTCAATTTTCATGAAAATAGTTACAGTACAAAAGGCAAAACTATTCTTTTAATGCTCTCCTTCATGATCCTGACAAAATAGAGCCCACTGATAAAAATTATTTTTTTCAGACTTACTTTCTGAAGGAGCTGGGGGTCAGAGTCTCCCTGCTGCAGCAGATTATCTTCCAGTTTCTTGGCCTTGCTCTGATCTGCTCCATCTCTTTCTATACCTGGTGCTTCTTTCCCACCATGTGCTCTTCCCAAATTTGGCTTAGCCTTTTGGAATTGCCTTCTTATCAATTGTGCTGGACTAGGAACACACGTTTTATGTTCATGTCTAGAATGAAGTACAAATCATGCTGAAGAACCAAAATCAGAATTCCTTGTTGATGTAACAAGGAATTTAACAAGCTGTTAAATCAATTTTGGGCATAAACCAATTCTATGTTCAAAGGACTATACATAAACTGGCTATAAAACCAAGTATGTAAAATAAAACCACACATGCTGACATGAAAGGAAGAACATAAAAGCTTTTATAACTTCCATTTTCTGTATAGCCTGCGGAGTAGTTTTACGACAATATTCATCTTTTTTTACCTTCATTCATTGATCTGGTGTGTGGTATGTGGTTTCATGCTACTTTAAGTAATTTTCAGAGAAATAACTAGATCCAAATAAAAAAAATGCCAGTATTTGAAGATGGCTTTCATAATGGCACTTTAAACAAATGCCTTCAACTAGCTCTGAAGCATGAACAAATATACAAAGGTTACAACAACCCTGGTCCTTCTGGTTCATGAGCAGGTTTGAAAGCTTGAGACTGTTCTCCCACCACATGCCTATCAATTCACAGAAAAGGGTTTACTCACAGCCAGTGTCATAAATATCTCAATGTAACCCATTTCTATCGGCCAAGTCAGAGACAGACAAGGTCTTAACATTCGATAGAGTAGCCAGCTCCCAAGACAACCTGAACAGCTCTCTTAAGGTTTCCGGGGAAATATTTAATAACTGGCAAAGATCTGGATTCTGAATTAGGAAGTTTAAAACTAATATAAACCTTGATATTTATAGAGAATAACAGGGTATGAAAGTACCTATCGTGAGTTCTCTGAAAGATCTAGATTAATGACTAATCTTACCTAATATTTCTAATAAATTACCTGGAAGAGAAAGTAGTTAGTGCCATTCAAATGTTCCAACCCTGCAAAGCTCTTATGGCAGTGAAACACCAAGGAGGTTCTAATAAGGTTATGATGCTGGTGAACACATGCCAGTATAGGCTAACAATTGGGAAAACAAATTACATTTAACTTAAGTATAACCTATGTACAATCAAGTATGATTCTACAAAGGTATTTAAGAATAAAATATATACATAAGCCAAACGTGCTAGTGAGGCCAAAAAGGATAAGAAAATGCTAGACATAAGAATAAGCTAACTTGGGGCCGGCCCTGTGGCTTGGTGGTTAAGTGCGCGCGCTGCAATGCTGGTGGCCCGGGTTCGGATCCCGGGTGCGCATCGAGGCACCACTTCTCCGTCCATCCTGAGGCCGAGTCCCACATACAGCAACTAGAAGGATGTGCAGCTATGACATACAACTATCTGCTGGGGCTTTGGGGGGAAAAAATAAAATAAATAAAATCTTTAAAAAAAAAAAAAAAAAAAGAATAAGCTAACGAAAACTATACAGAATATACACTCTGAAGAAAGTTATCAGTTACAATACAACTAAAAGCTGGAATAAACTTCGTGAACAGAAAAAGTTAAAAAAGGGGAGTTGGGGGTGAGGTATGGATTTCCATACAGGAAAATTACAAGTTAGATCTCTCTCATTAAAAAATGAAAAGGCAGGGGCCGGCCCAGTGGCATAGTGGTTAAGTTCACGTGCTTTGCTTTGGTGGCCCGAGGTTCGCAGGTTCGAATCCTGGCGCACCACTCATCAGGCCATGCTGTGGCAGCATCCCATATACAAAATAGAAGAAGATTGGCACAGATGTTAGCTCAGGGCTAATCTTCCTCAACAAAAAGAGGAAGACTGACAATGGATGTTAGCTGAGGGCCAATCTTCCTCACCAAAAAATAAAAGCAAAGGCTGAGCATAAAATCTCTTGAAACATGTAAAGTTTCTTTCAGGAAGCTCTACCTATATAACTATAGGAATTTGCTAGTCTCAAAGTCATAAATCTTGAAAACTTAATTTTAAAAACTAAACTGTCAATGTTACTTTGAGCAAACCATTTAAATCTTCTAGGTCTATTTAGTCAACTATGAATGAGAGCATTAGGAGACACTGCCCTCAAAGGTCACTAGTCTTTAAGGCTCACTTAGAGTAAAAAGCAAAATCCCGCCAATGGTCCTACATAATCCGCCTTTCTCCCGCTCAGCCTCACCTTTCCCACATCTACTCCTCTTCCTCCACCGGTTTCACACTGGCCCTTCTGCTGTCCTCAGACAGGCCAGGCGTGCTCTTGCCTGCCGTAATTATTGATTGCTGTTCCCTCTTCCCCCTGACATCCTCTTGACTTGCTCCTTCGCTTCTTTTAGGTCTTCTCTCCAGTGGTCCCCATGCAATGAAGCACTCTCTGACCACCGCAAATCAAAAAGTAAATTCCCCAGTCATGATACTCCTTACTGCCCCACTGGCTTTATTTTTCTCTACTTATTTATTCAACTTATTTCTTTTGTTTATAATCTGTTCCCCCAATTAGAATAGACTCTCCACAAGGACAGGATTGTTTGTTCATTCCATATTGTCCTGTATTGTCAGCACCTAGAACAATGCCTGGCACATAGGAAACGCTAAAATGTTTGTTGACTGAATTAATGTATAAGGTTCTGTTAGACCAAGAGGGATTAAATTATACATGGACAATAAATTCATAAGTAGTAATTAGGAAAAGCCAGGGACGTGAAGCTGTTCATCTTTAATGTCTGGGGATTAACATCTCAGAAAGTGTTCTCTGGAATCATGTTTTGAGATAAATTACTCAGTGTCATCAATTATCAATCTAATCCAATTTAGCATTTGTAATACAAATGTATTTATTTTGTTTTGTTTTTTAATTTTATTTATTTTTTTTTTCCCCAAAGCCCCAGTAGATAGTTGTATGTCATAGCTGCACATCCTTCTAGTTGCTGTACGCGGGACACAGCCTCAGCATGGCCAGAGAAGCGGTGCGTCAGTGCGCACCCGGGATCCAAACCCGGGCCACCAGCAGCGGAGCGCACGCACTTAACCACTAAGCCACGGGGCCGGCCCAACAAATGTATCTGTAACGCATTCTAGTGAAAAATATTTCTAAGCAGTACATAAATATCCAGTTTAAAGAAACGAAGAAACTGCTTAGTAAGGGAACTTGAAATTAATGTAAATACCGGCCTTAGTCTTAAAAAAAATATGAAAAGGCTTTTCAAGACACATACACACACAAAAAGGAAAACAAAAAAAAAATGAAATTCACACTAAAACAATAAAAGCTTCATATAGGAAACCTGCCTAAATAAAAGCAAACCGTTTCAAGTCATCCAGAACCAACAGGAGCACTTGTTCGGACAGATGACGTAATATGCCCCATTCCACTTCTACAGCCTCACAGGAGGTGAAAAAACGGCACAGTGACATCTCTGCTGCATTTCCCAAAAACCAAGCTAATTCTACATAATTAAAGGAAGCTGTAAGGTTCAAAGTAAATTGATAAATGCTGAAGACACCCTAGAGGAAAATTAATTAATACTTTACTAAAACATGTCCTAGTACAAAGATAGTATAGCAAATAATAGAGGGACCATGGAGAACATCCAGAAACAGAAAGGTGTGTTTATTTTCCTTATGTATTAAAAAAGAAGAAACTAACACAGCCTAATTTAATAAGAAAGCAGATTGCAAGTAACAAATAAAAGTGGTAGGTCTGAAGTATCTTCACCCTTCTAGCATCTCGCATTTAAAACATACCATTCTTACCATTCGGCTTGGGACACAGCTCTAAATATAGCATAAAGTAAGTACCTCATTAGCACTTCTTATCTATGAATTCTAGTCCGTAGGTTATAAATTCCTAAAGATAAAAGGACTTAAGAACTTCTGTCTACCATACAAGTTTAGTTTTAAAATAAAAAAATGGGGATGCTTGCCAAACTTTTCAGAGAAATTACGAATAAGAGAACATTGTCATGCAATTCTCATAGTATTTAAGAAGATTTAAAATAGTCTAGTTTCATAATTATTACTTTATCTTTTCATAAAATTTTCTAGACGTAAAGTTATATAAAATAATTATGCAAACAGCCAACCTTTATCTTTGTAAAGTGTCATGCTTTTCTGGTTAAAAGTAAACTCACCTCATCTTTTCATCTAAAACGTTTATTTTGTTAACAGGAAGGTCTCCTACAAGAGCCACGTGACTCTGATTTTCATACATTCCGCCTTCTGAAACTTTGGAGGATATAACTTCAATTTCAGTTCCAATTTGAGAATTTGCCTGAAATGACAAAACCATATTTTTTTTTTCCAACAGAACATACCTCCTAAAATCTTTCAATCATTAAGAAATGAATTCAGCTTTTTAAAATGAAGACTCAAACTGGGTATACAATGTTTACGTTTTGTTGCCCAAAACAAAACTGCCTAATTCAGAAAGAAAGTGTCAAAGATTACTGTAGTAATATGTTTACATATGCTTTAAAACAATAGCCATCTGTTGTGAACCTCCCCCAAAAAGTTTAACGGTTTGTTAAAAAAAAGTCTTTTTGGGGGGGTACAAATAAGGAATACAATCCTTTTAAATCTAGATCTTCCCCTGGTAGACAGAGAAAAGAAGGACAGAAAAACAAGAGCTGTTGAAATGGGCATTACACTACTGAAGTCTCTTTCTAATATCAAAAGATCCATGGATAAGAGATTGGTTCAACTGTCATTCAAAACAGCAGAATGTTACACAGCAGTTAAAAATGACATATCCCGATGTTTCTTGACATGGAAAGCTACTTAATGTGAAAACAGTAAGTCACAAACTAATATGTACACGATTTTATTGTTTAAATTTACATATGTGTGCACATCTGTGTGCAAGGAGATTAAGATATGTCACAAGGTTTCAGGGCTACCTCAGGGTGGTGACATTTGGGTGAGTTACTATATTATTTTGTACTGATTGGATATTTTCACAATGGATAGGTTCATTAGGAAAAAAATAAATCTATTTTCACTTAAAAAAAAATCCAGAATGAAAAACCTGAAACAAAACTAGGTACATTACGAGGGGCTGGTCCAGTGGCGCAGTGGTTAAGTTTGAGTGCTCCGCTTCAGTGGCCTGGGGTTTGCAGGTTCGGATCCCAGGCGTGGACCTATGCACTGCTTATCCAGCCATGCTGTGGCGGCGTCCCACGTATAAAGCGGAGGAAGATGGGCACGGATGTTAGCCCAGGGCCAGTCTTCCTCAGCAAAAAGAGGAGGATTGGCAACAGATGTTAGCTCAGGGCTACTCTTCCTCACCAAAAAAAAAAAAAAAAAAAACTCTAGATACATTATGTATTCATTGAGTCGACTAAGTGTCAGATGCCTATATTCTAAGCCAAGTGTGAGCTTCCATTTGATATATTTTTTTTTTTTTGTGAGGAAGATCAGCCCTGAGCTAACATCTGCCAATCCTCCTCTTTTTTTGCTGAGGAAGACTGGCCCTGGGCTAACATCCATGCCCATCTTCCTCCACGTTATATGGGACGCCGCCACAGCATGGCTTGACAAGCAGTGCGTCGGTGCGTGCCCAGGATCCGAACTGGCGAACCCTGGGCCGCCGCAGCGGAGCGCGCACACTTAACCACTTGCACCACCAGGCTGGCCCCCATTTGATCTTTTAATATGCATTAAGGGCCGGCCCCGTGGCTTAGCGGTTAAGTGTGCGCACTCCGCTGCTGGCGGCTTGGATTTGGATCCCGGGCGTGCACCGACGCACCACTTCTCCGGCCATGCTGAGGCCGCGTCCCACATACAGCAACTAGAAGGATGTGCAGCTATGACATACAACTATCTACTGGGGCTTTGGGGGAAAAAATAAATAAAATTAATATGCATTGAAAGGCTTGATTTAATTATATAACAGTAACTCACCCCTGTTGGGAATTTCTTTTTACTTTCATCTTTTTGTAGTACTGTTCTTTCTTCCTTAATTATGCCGTTGGCTTCACCTTTTCCTACTCTCTGTCTCTGTCCAGCCTTTCTTATGTTTGGTCGGGGTCTCTGAAGTCGGCCCCTTACTGGTTGAGCAGTTTGGATGACACTTTCCTTCATTTCTTGTTGGAAAGCGTTTAGATTCTGAGTCCTAGAAAAGGGAACAGGGAGGAGAGAGAGAGCTTGACTGTAAAAAAAATGAAAACCACTATAAAAATATAAAATTTGAATCTCCTCTAATAAACTCTCTACAAAAATATTTTGTACCACTACGGGAAAATTAAATTACTCTCTGATTATAAATATCTTATTTCATAAAAGAAACTACTTATTTCAATTCTCAAAAGGTAATGAACTTATATGAGGTCCCTAAAATATTCAAATTCATAGAGACAGAAAGTAGAATGGTGGTTACCAGGGACTGAAGGAAAGGGGGTGGGGAGTGAGTCTTTAATAGGGACAGAGTTTCAGTTTGGGAAAATAAAAAAGTTCTGGAGATGGACGGAGGTGATGGTTGCAAAACAAGGTGAATGTACTTAATGACACTGGACTGTACAATTAAAAAATGGTTAAGGGCGCCAGCCCAGTGGTGCAAGCAGTTAAGTGCGCGCGCTCCGCTGCGGCGGCTGGGGGTTAGCCGGTTCGGATCCTGGGCATGCACCAACTCAATGCTTATCAAGCCATGCTGTGGCAGCGTCCCATATAAAGTGGAGGAAGATGGGCATGGATGTTAGGCCAGGGCCAGTCTTTCTCAGCAAAAAAAGAGGAGGATTGGCAGATGTTAGCACAGGGCTGATCTCCTTGCAAAAAAAAAAAAGGTTAAAATGGTAAATTTGATGTTATATGTATTTTACTAGTTTTAAAAAAGGTAATGAATACATATATATATTTTTTTAAATGCATTGCTATGTATACGATCTTTAGCAGCTAACAGTGAATATAAGCAGGCAAGCATTAAAAGGTGTTGAACTCAGTTCGATTTTCTATTTCAGGCAGTCTGCCATATGAATAAAAATGAGCCAAGTACTCTTGATATTCACATTAACACATCTTAATAAAAATTAAAAAAATTTGAAAGAATTCTCTCTTATTTTAGATTTTCAAAGAACTACCACTGTTTACCCCATGGAAACAACTAGTTCCTTTTCCTGGGCTTGTGTGGACTGAGACTCCTCAGTAGGTTCACAAAAACTGGACGGTGACAGCTCCTTTTCAGTCTGCACACATGATAATATCACAGCCTCCTCCTGCCTGTGACCTGATTTGTCTTTTCCTCTTGATGTCATTAGGGAAGCCACATTCTAGAAGGCAGATAAAGAAACTATCATCGAGGTTGGTAAAAGTATCAGGAAACAGAAACTCTCATATACTATTAGAGAAGTAAATTGGTCTAGTCTTTGTAGAATACAATAGTGGACTATCAAAAATTTTAAGATCTAGCAATTCTACTTCTACAAATGTATCTTATAAAAATAAATATCTAGAAAATTATATACAAGGATATTTATTACAGCAGTAACAGCCCCCCCAAAAAACAAAGGAAAAAAAAAACAAAACAAAAGAACTGGAAACAACACAACACTATTAACAGGGGATTGAATAAATAAATGATAATGCTTTTATAATGCAACAGTACAGAGCCATTTAAAAGAAGAAAAATTTCTATATACTGATCTAAAGAGATGTTCACAATATCATGTTAAGTGGAAAAATCAGAAGGCAAGCTATGATGCCATTTGTGTAAAATAATGAAAATACCCGCACACATTATTTATGTAAATAAGTATCTATACAGAAAAGTCTAGGTGGATACATTCAAAATCACTACATGACTAACTTGGGAGGGAGAGATGGGACATGATAAAGAACTCTCACTTTTTGGATTACATATTTTTTCCAATTTGAAATATTTTTTTTTTAATTTTTTATTTATTTTTTTCCCCCAAAGCCCCAGTAGATAGCCGTATGCCATAGCTGCACATCGTTCTAGTTGCTGTATGTGGGACGTGGCCTCAGCATGGCCAGAGAAGCGGCGCGTCGGCGCGCGCCCGGGATCCGAACCCAGGCCGCCAGCAGCGTAGTGCACACATCCAACCGCCAAGCCATGGGGCCAGCCCTCCAATTTGAAATTTTTATAATCAGATAAAATAAAAAAGCAATTTAGGGGCCAGCCCCATGGCGTAGCAGTTAAGTGCGCGCGCTCCGCTGCTGGCGGGCCAGGTTCAGATCCCGGGCACGCACTGATGCATCGCTTGTCAGGCCATGCTGTGGCAGCGTCCCATATAAAGTGGAGGAAGATAGGCACAGATGTTAGCCCACGGCCAGTCTTCCTCAGCAAAAAGAGGAGGATTGGCATGGATGTTAGCTCAGGGCTGATCTTCCTCACAAAAAAAAAAAAAAAAAGGCAATTTACCAGGGGCCAGCCCAATGTCCTAGTGTTTGGGTTCAGCACACTCCACTTTGGTGGCCCGAGTTCACAGGTTCAGATCCTAGGCGCGGACCTACACCACTCATGAGCCATGCTATGGCAGTGACTTACATACAAAATAGAGGAGGACTGGCACAGATGTTAGCTCAAGGTGAATCTTCTTCAGCAAAAAAAAAAAAAAAAAAAAAGCAATTTACCTTTTTCAAATATAAGATTAGGAGGAAAAAGTACAAATGTTCAAGCACAGTAAGAACTAAGCTATTTTAAAATGTAAAAGAAGAATTTTAATTCAAAAAAGTTTATATGTTTAGAACACAACTTATGAGTGTTAACAATTCATTTCAAAGTTTTTGATGCCATATCGCACAGTCTTAAACTGTTATGGACCAAGTTAATGAAGTAAATAAAATATCTCCTTTAAATCACATCAAGCTTCTAACTTTTTATTTCACCTTCACAACAGAGTAAAATAAAGGACTGCTGTTCTCATTTTTCCTATCAAGAAACTGGTTGCATCATCTGGCTCTGGTCACACAAAGAATAAAGGTCAGAACTTGAACTAGAGTCCCGACCTCTGCAATTCCTTCCTGTGACACCCTTGCCCATCATCAGAGAGCTGAGGTTCCTACACAAACCTTGTGGAACAAGGAGTCACTATTAGTACAGGAACAATCTTATCACACACAGTAAAAATTATCTGAGGAAATATTTGTGAAAATCCAATTCCAGATGTTTTACTTTAGTAACCATAGTAACTGAAATAAACCCTCCATCTTCAATATCACTCACGTGTTGAGAAGGGAGCATATTCGTCTGTTCTGTGCTCTGTTGCATCACACCAGTCTCCATTTTACTGGTTTCCAATTTCTTCCCAGGCACAAATGTTCCTGTTTCCATAGTCTCTCTCTTTAAAGCTGCTCTCGCTAAGTTTGGCTTTGGTCTTTTGAATCGACTTCTCACAAAAGGTGCTGGTTTAACTTCAAATGGCTTCTGTTCTTGAGGAAGAGATTTGCTTTTGGAACAAGGATTATCAAGCTTTAGAATGAACTGAAGGGCAGTGGGAGCGGAGTCTTAGGACAACCTTAGACACCGGCAGTAAATGTTTCATTCTAATTCTTAACAGGAAAACAAATCGGACTATTTCGTAGATGCTGAAAAACAGTGGTACAATCCACGTATAAGCCTAGGAATTATATCATCTTTGCATTAAGAAAATATAGGTTTGTTATACCCATAGTGGCTTAGGAGTATGTGTTACATCCAGTTCTGTAGGTTAGTAATTCTCACAATCAACTGTCAGAAGGACCTCAATCCTCTCTCCCAGTCTTCCCAAAACTAGCTTAAAACCTCTAACACTATGCTATAGATACTATGTCTTGAAACCTCACTTAGTTTAACATAATCGGCAAATATAACTTGATATGTTTTTTCTTTAAAAGCACACAGATCTATATACTCGTACCTTAAATTAATATCTGAAAACTGCTCTGGAACATCTAGAGATTGCATCCCTTGGTCTTCTGTTTTACCAAGTTCAGAAGTCTGTGAAGATGTCTTCAAATGAATCAACTGACTTGATCTTTCCTTTTCATAATTTCCTTCCTCTTCTACAGATGTATGCACCATGGATAGGGCTTCACTGCTAATGTTCTGGAGGAATACCCACAGTGAATCAGCACATATACAAGATTCCTTAAGCATTTCATACATTTAAAACAAAACCCTACTATAGTCTCCACATTCTTCTTTAAAAATCTACAAGTTTGTTTTTTTAATTTTTCAATAACATAAAATTGAATTTACAAATGTTAAAACATAGAATTCAGGAAATTCTTCTTTTTAAAATGCATATTATGATTTTTCCAAACCACAAATGTTACTACCTGTCCAAAAAAAGTCCTCGAAAATGGTAGAATAGCATGAACTTCAAGTAACCGGAAACTTTTAATAAAAGGAACTTTTAAAAGTGGAGTAAAAAGGGGTGAGGCAGGAAATAAAAGAAAAAAACTGATACAAATATGGTCAAAAGAAATAATTCCAACATATACTCATACCAGAGTTAGCACAGTTTCAGTCCACTTCCTACATTCCTTTTATCTGAAAGAGTAACTTCAAACTGACATTAAGAATAGCAACTTTCGGGCCGGCCCCATGGCTTAGCGGTTAAGTGCTCGCGCTCCGCTGCTGGCGGCCCAGGTTCGGATCCCGGGCGCACACCGACGCACCGCTTCTCCGGCCATGCTGGGGCCGCGTCCCACATACAGCAACTAGAAGGATGTGCAGCTGTGACATACAACTATCTACTGGGGCTTTGGGGGAAAAAATAAATAAATAAAATTATAAAAAAAAAGAATAGCAACTTTTCCAGAATTAAAATTTTTTTTTAATTATTTTAAAGAAAGAATATATTGGGGCCAGCCCAGTAGCGTAGTGGTTAAGTTCACGTGCTCCGCTTCGGTGGCCCGGGGTTCGCAGGTTCGGATCCCGGGCGCACAGAGACGCACCGCTTGTCAGGCCATGCTGTGGCGGCGTCCCATATAAAGTAGAGGAAGATGGGCATGGATGTGAGCCCAGGGCCAGTCTTCCTCAGCAAAAAAGAGGAGGATTAGCACGGGACATTAGCTCAGGGCTGGTCTTCCTCACAAAAAAAATAAGTAAATAAAAGAACATATTGTTTCTTTAAGGTCCTGGAACACAGAATTTAGGGCTAAGAACGACTTTAGGCGTTTAGAGATTTTAAACGTTGTTGGACTTAAAGGCAATAATCATGGAACTAATTTGATAATCTTTCCCTGACAAAGTACCCCAAAAAATTTTTAAAGGACAGAAAAATACGTACTTCGAGATTTAGTGACGGCAGAGTGCCGCCGTCAGCACGACTGCTCTGCGTTAAATCTGTCTCAATGTGTCTTGAGGCTTCGGGCTCCTCTGGTTCATTTTCCCTTAGAGAAATGTCTATGTTTCCAGTAGTTTTCACACCTGCCACTATTTCCCCAGGAGTACTAATCTCGTCTGCTCCACTTTTCTGCAAGGAAATTCCTCTTCCAGTTTCTTCCAAACCTGCCTGGGTTTCCTCAACGGCAGTCATCTCTCCCGAGACCTCTTCCGTCAGGGAAGTGTCTCTTTTTCCAGGTTCTTCCAAATCCACCTCCCTGTCCCCTGCGGCACTGAGCCCCACCAGGACCTTGTCCCTCGGGGACACCCCTCTTCCAGTTTCTTCCAAACCCGTCTCCACGTCACCGATAGTGCTGACCTCCTCTGGGGCCTCTTCTTGTGTGAATGTTTCTCCGCTTCCACTTCCTGCCAAATCTGTCTCTCTTTCCTCCGTGGCATCAGTCACCTGCGGCACCTTGTCCCTTGGGGAAACCCCTCTTCCAGTTTCTTCCAAACCTGTCTCCATCTCCACAGTGCTGTCAATCATTTCTGGTATCTTCTCCCCGGAAGAGATGCCTCTTCTTTCAGTTTCTTTCGAATCTGACTCCATCTCCTTAGCAGCATCAGCCTCCACTGGTACCTGCTCCCTTGGTGAGGTTTCCGGTCTTGCAATCTCTCCCAGAGCTGCTGTCATTTCCCCAGAGGTAAGAACCGCCTCTTCCTTTGAGAAAATCTCTCCTGTTCCAGTCCCTCTGCCTACATTTGGCTTTGGTTTCTGATATTGAGTCTTTAGAATTGGGACTTGTTTGAGTATACTTGCTTCATTATCCTCTTGAATACTATAAAAAAAGACAATCAAATTTTAAACCAGATTGCCAGTTGAAGAGATGATGGTTGAGAAATCACTATTGAAACACTACAAACTCTCAAATTAAAAAAAATGAAGGAAGCCCCAGGAATCTCTGTGTAAAAATTTAAAAATTAACGGAGAGAAAAAAAAAATTCCATCTTTTGAAATTATAGCAAACTTTTAAAATAATATATATACTACAGTCATGGGTTGCTTAAGGACAGGGAGATGTTCTGAGAAAGGCATCTTTAGGCAATTTCACTGTTGTGCAAACAACACAGAGTGTACTTACACAACCTAGGTGGTACAGCCTACTACGTACCTAGGCCATATGGTACTAATCTTACCGGACCACCATCATATATGCGGTCCATTGACTGAAACGTCATTATGTGGCGCATGACTGTATATAGAGACATATATAGAGAAATCTATCAATTAGGTCAATTAGAGTAGCAGCTAATTAGTCCTAAATAGTCTCTTTCTAATTGTCATCCACACTACCCTTCGCAAATACTGGCTGAGAAAGCCTCTCCAGTCCTCTACACTGGAGCTCCTCTTACCTTTTTCCCCTACCACCCCTCCACCCAGACATATACCTTGCCATTAGAATTAAGGAACTCATTCTTATGGCCAGACTTGACCAGCATCTCAAATAGCCGGATGGAGGCATGGTTTGAATAAGATACAGTCTTATGACTAGGAACAGGTTTGCCCCTCCTCACTTTTTAAAAACAATTAAAAATGAGATCTCCTGTACAGATATTTCTCTAAGAGCTTGTGATTTTTATAATATAAATTGGGAATAAAAAGAAAGATTAACTAAATAACACTATTTTGCAGTCTGTTGAATGCTATTGGGCATACAACAATCACTACCTAGAACAAGCACCTTGCTCTCCAGGGAAGCAGCAGCACTCTTTGCTTTGTGCTTTATCATAACAAATAGCCAGTAAAACCAAAAAAAAAACATGAATGAAAGAGCTCTTAGTGACTGGTTAAGAAAGGTCATTAATCTTGGGCAGAAGCCAGATCAAATGAAACACTAGACTTACTCAGTAATGTTAGGCTGAACTAGTGCATACACTTGACGACTTAAAAAAAAGATTAAAAACGATGCTATTGCTTGTTTGAACTTCCTAGGTCCTAAGCTGTCTTTCTTCATTGAAACAACTGTTTTTCATAATGCAATTTTTGATAACACAAGGCAGGTCCTTAGGAATAAGACTGCTTTTCAAATTATACTTTTTTATATAACTGAGGTGTCTTATACTTATCAATAACTTTAGTAATTGATAAGATTCAATGCAAAACTAATATTGATCAATAAAGAAAATTGAATTTGGTTAGTTCTTGGTGGATTTCATTCTATTTTCTGACTTATGATTCTTTTTTTTTTTTTTTTTTTGTGAGGAAGATCAGCCCTGAGCTAACATCCATGCCAAGCCTCCTCTTTTTGCTGAAGAAGACTGGCTCTGAGCTAACATCTATTGCCAATCCTCCTCCTTTGTTCCCCCAAAGCCCCAGTAGATAGTTGTAAGTCATAGTTGCACATCCTTCTAGTTGCTGTACGTGGGACGCGGCCTCAGCATGGCTGGAGAAGCAGTGCGTTGGTGCGCACCCGGACTCCGAACCCGGGTCGCCAGTAGCAGAGCACACGCACTTGACCACTAAGCCATGGGGCCGGCCCCTTATGATTCTTTTCATTTCCATCTGGAAGTATCTACCGTTTAGTGAGGTTCCTGTGATAGCAATCCTGGTTTGGTTATCATGAGAAAAGATAAACTATAAAGTCACATTTTGAACACTAGTATATTCTTAAAATCTATAAAGGTTTTAAGCAAAGAGTTAACAATTTCATTACTTGAATATCATTCACATTTCCAGAGACAAATACGAAATATTCTGATTATATTCTATGTGCTTAGATTGTCTCTAAGTAATAAAAGGACTTGATAAGATTAACTTTTATGGATAAATAATAAACAAACATCACACTACTTGGAGTTCACGAACAACCAGTCAACGAACAGCTCTAAGCACGTATCATACACCAGGAAGGCAGGAGCTAGGCACTGAGGACATGCGGTGAACGAGACAGCCCTCCTCTCACAGAGCGCCAGGAGCTGCACCAGGAACTAACGGCAGGTCTGAGACTGGAGATCAGACCTGCAACTGAACTAGATGCTTTCTCAACTTAAAACATAGAGTGGATCCACAACTCTCTCCTCAGATCACAGATTTTAAGGAGAAAAGCACAGAAAGAAAGAGGACCAGAACTGGACAAAGTAGGAGAAGGAATGGGCACAAAACTATAAATCTGCTCCATGGTCCACAGATGCGTTTTTCTAAAATACAGAGTTTAAGAATCTTCAAAGTATTTATAAACCTCCATAAGATAACTCACCAATCAGGAGAGACAAACCTCAAAATATTTCTATGAAGGAGACAGGATGCAAAATTAGCCTAGAAGAGTGAGTTTCAAAAAACATATTCACCAATTTATTGAATCAAGTAGAATTATTAATGCATTCTTCATCTCAGAGCCTCTTTCTCTGTTTTCTTTCTCGTACACAGCACCTTGAACATTTCAAAGTGTTTGAGGGTGGCGATTTGAGAAAACACAGCATCTCAGACTTGTTTTCAAGGATGCTGGAGACCCAAAGGCCAGAAAGGCCACATGATGAAACAGAAGGACACTGCCTTTGCAGAGAAAGCTGTTGAGATCTGACTGGTATCAGTTCTAAACAACATCCACCAGGGTTCTAAAACCCAAGGGCCACTCAGGGAAAACAATTTCCTACCAAGCCACGTGAATTATTAACGGCGTCTAGCTTAAAGTGAAAAACATATGAACAAAAAATCCCAATTGTAGTTATCTGTGATTAGTACTTGTATCAGAGATAACGTAACAAGAACATAGCTATGCAGGCTTCTACCTAGACACTGTGTGGCAGAGTAATGAAAGGGTTTGGGGGTGAGGAGAGGAGTACGTAGGGAGGAGAGGGAAGAAAGGAGAGAAGGGTGAAGAAAGAAGCAAAGGAGTAAAGAAGTAAGGAATAAACAAATTTTTCTGTCTTCTAATAAAGACCTTTAAAATAGTTCAGGAAACCCAGCTTTCACTCTCAGGTTAGGTGGTATTTAAACGAGCTAATACAGCTAGCTGTAAGAAAGCACAGGATACGCCAGACTTTAAATGTAGAGATTGGGAAAATATTAGTAATTGTTGAAACTAGATAAAATAATAATAATTACTGAAACTAGATAGTAGGTGCATGGGAGTCCATTCTGTTCTCACTGCTTTTGTGAACAATAAATATTCCCAAAAGGAAAAAAAAAATTTTTAAGTACACTAATAATTCCATTGCTCTGGTTTGGTACCCTCCAAATTTGGTACACAAATGTAATTATGTAACTTGATGTATATACAGGTAACAAGTCAGTCTGATTTGCTGTTGTTTTAAAAAAACCAATTTCTAAAACTTTCCACAAAATTCAAAAATTATATAATCACTAAGATGATGCTTACCTCACACATTCATGAAGAGCCTTGGGCTCATCTGGCTGCACATTCTGAAAAGGAGGATCTTTTTCCACAGACTGTGATGTGGTGTCCTCACACTCAACACTTTTACATGACTGATCTTCTGTTTGTCCAGGAGTCTTAATAACAAACACATTTTTTAAAAAGTTTTACGTTTCACAATGAAATACCCATTTATAAAAGATTTCATTAAAAATTTGTCCAATTTGAGTTCAAGGAAAATGGTAAACATTTCAAAATTATAAAATGATATTTAACAGATGCTTTTTAATGTTTTTTCTTTAGCTATCTTAGAAAATTTCATGAAGCCAGACCTTTTACCTCATCTCAAAGCCCCCATTCTTTTCCTCCCAACCAGAATGCAAGGACCTGCTTGTCTTTTACCCACTGGGGTCTACTTTCTGAATCCTTCTTATCATTGTATCACAACCTAGACCTTGGAAATTATAACAAAAGAAATTCAAATCTCAAATTATGCCAACTTTTACCCTTATTGCAAAGACTAGTTATTATGTAAACAATCTAAAATTTATAACCTTTGTTTTGGGAATTGTATTTTAGTAGGGAGCTTTTCTTTTTTTTTTTAATTTTTTTATTTATTTATTTTTTCCCCCAAAGCCCCAGCAGACAGTTGTATGTCATAGATGCACATCCTTCTAGTTGCTGTATGTGGGACGTGGCCTCAGCATGGCTGGAAAAGCGGTGCGTTGGTGCACGCCCAGGATCCGAACCCGAGCCGCCAGCAGCGGAGCACGCGCACTTAACCGCTAAGCCACGGGGCCGGCCCTTAGTAGGGAGCTTTTAACATTTATTCTGCTAAAGCCAGTGTTAAAATTTACATATCTAGCTATGTTTTCAAAAGGGAAGTGTAACTTAAACAGCTGCTGAGTGATGCGGAAGGGAAGTCCAAACATGAGGTCGGATGAAGGCAGATGATCCATCAAGTAAATGCTCCAAGTCTGGAGAGCCCAAAGTTAAATGGCTTTATAATTAGCAAAGCCACCAGCTATGAGATGTTGGCCTTAAATTTAATAAACAATGTACACAATTATATAGTGTTGCTGTTTAAGACAGGGGGTGCTGGGCCGGCCCTGTGGCTTGGTGGTTAAGTGCGCGCGCTGCGATGCTGGTGGCCCGGGTTCGGATCCCGGGTGCGCATCGAGGCACCACTTCTCCGTTCATCCTGAGGCCGAGTCCCGCATACAGCAACTAGAAGGATGTGCAGCTACGACATACAACTATCCACTGGGGCTTTGGGGGGAAGAAATAAAATCTTAAAAAAAAAAAAAAAAAAAAAAGACGGGGTGAAAGGAGGCTTATGTACTGGTTTAACAAGAAACTGGAAGGAATCACAGTACTTACATCTCTGTCAACACAGGATTCATTTTCATTCTTTTCTACATTGGCCCCAATATTTTCCTGCGATGTAAGAATTTCTTTTCTTTCAGCAGCTTTACTGACATTTGGCTTTGGCCTCTGCAATCGGCCCCTCATTAGCCGTGAAGGTCTGAAAGCCTTTGGTTGATCATCTTCCTGCAGACAAATTTTTTCACTTGAACTAGAACAATTACGAAGGAATAAAATCGATGGTTATTCTGAAGTCACATACTTGCTTGTTTTCATTATTCCCTTCTCCTACTTATGAATAAGTAAACCATTTGGAATATAAAATAACTCACAAGTGTCCTCAAGAACATCCTCAAAGCTATCATACTTCTACACCTTAACTCTTTGGAACAGACATAATCCTGAAAGCCTGACTATAAAAAAGCATTTTATAATCAAATTTTCACCACAAAATTAGAAAAATATATACCTGACAAGCATGTAACAAACACTATTCCCCACTCAGGACACTACTGCGTCACGTACAGCTCCAGGGCCCTGGACACTGATTCCAGCATAAATGTACCATCCAGAACCCACTGGTTCAGATTCATATCGGAGCAAGGCCTATTCTAGATCTCCATTCCAAGTTAAATATTCCCTTTGCAAACCTCTTGCTGTAAGCAAAATTATCCAGAAACATGTATCTTAACCATTAATTTACCTAACTAGACTTTGTTAAAATCTTGTTAATAAGTTGAGGGAAAAATGTAACTGCTAACTCAGTGGATCCATACTATAATTTATTTCTAAAATATTAAGCATAAAGAGCATTATTAAAATGTTTCAACAACACCTATAGTCAAAAACGGACTTAAGGGGCCACCCCAGTGGCGTAGTGGTTAAGTTTGTGCACTCCACTTCGGTGGCCCGGGGTTTCTAGGCTCGGATCCTGGGCGCAGACCTACTCATCGTTCATCAAGCCATGCTGTGGCAGCGTCCCATATACAAAATGGAAGAAGACGGGCACAGATGTTAGCTCAGCGACAATCTGCCTCAGCAAAAAGAGAAGGATTGGCAATGGATGTTACCTCAGAGCCAATTTCCTCACCAAAAAAAAAATGGACTTAAGTATACTAGCTGAAAATAAAATTCAGACATTATCAAGTAGAAAACACGTTATTACAATCATTTGTAAGAGTTACTATTTTTATTCTACTTCTTAAATACTTACTTAGATACAGTCTCAGCTTCTGGGTTCTCTCTCTCTGCACTCTCCGTTCCAGAAACATCAAATGTGTTCTTTTTATCCTTTTCCACATGATTCTATAAATTCAATTTCTTACATTTAATCTACTTAACATAAAAATGTTCAAACTTTGTAAAAATAAATGGAAATTAAAACAATGAAATTTATTTTTTTGTATTTCTAATTATAAGGGAGTTTTTAACATTACAAATGCAGATGAGAATATTATAAAACATATAATCTCATATATTACTGATAGAAGCATAAATTGGTATATCCTTTCTGGAAAGCCTTTTGCCAATATGAATCAAGAGCCTTAAAAACGTTCATACTCTTTGGCCCTGTAATACCATTCGAAGACTCTATTCTAAGAAAATATTTAGACAAAGATTTAAGTACAAAGATGTATACTGGAACATTATGCAAAATAGCGAACATGGTAAACAGACAAAATATCCAATAATGAGTAAATGATTAAACACATTCAGTTATACCCATTGACAGAATATTATGAAGTCAGCAAAAACCATGTCTTCAAAAGAGGTTTAATGATATGGAAAAATATTTATGAAATGTTAAGTACCAAAGAAAGATATAAAAACTGAATTAATACTACTACTCAATTTTGTAAAAGAAAAGCTGGAAGGATATACACTAAAAGGTTGACTGTATCTGGATAATGAAATTACAAGTACTTTTTGTTTCAATTCTTACATGAATCTATATTTTCCCAATTTTCTAGAATTTAAAAACATCTTACAAAATTATAATATAACTATATTATAAAAAGTGTGATGGGGCCAGCCTGGTGGCATAGTGGTTAAGTTTGTAGGGTCCACTTTGGCGCCCCAGGGTTCACAGGTTCAAATCCTGGGCGCAGACTGACCACCACTCATCAAGCCATGCTGCGGCGGCATCCCACATACAAAATAGAGGAAGATGGGCACAGATGTTAGCTCAGAGCCAATCTTCCTCAGCAAAAAGAGGAAGAGTGGCAACAGATGTTAGCTCAGGGCCAATCTTCCTCACCAAAAAAAAAAAGAAAGAAAGAAAGAAAAGTGTGATAAGATACTTCACATTAGAGAAAAAAAGGTAGACTAACATTTTTAAAAGTATTTTAGCAAAAATAAAAAATTTATAACAATATAATGCTGGCAGGATATAAGGAAACAGGGAACATTCATTTAAATGCTTGTAGCAATGTAAACAGATTCTCTTTTTTTTTTTTTTGCAGAGGAAGATCGAGACTGGGCTAACATCTGTGCCCATCCTCCTCTGCTTTATATGGGACGCTGCCACAGCATGGCTTGACAAGTGGTGCATCGGTGCACGCCCGGGATCCAAACCTGCAATTCCCGGGCCGCCAAAGCAGAGAGCGCACACTTAACTGCTGCGCCACCGGGCCGTCCCCAATAGATTCATTTTTTTTGACTGTTGGTTGGCCAATGCAGAACAAGAACCATAAATATATTTAAAATACTTTGATTCATTAATCCCACCACCTCTGGAAATTTATTCTTTGCCTATTTCCTTAAGAAAGCTCTATTTACAAAATTGTTTGCTTTTATGTACAAGAGTTAAAAAAAAAGTGGGAAGAACCTAAATGTCCACCATTAGAGAAATGGTTAGGTAAATTAATAATATGTTAACCTGATGCAACTACTAAAAAGATCAATTAACCCCAAGAAAGTGTAAATGAATAGTTTCAGAGAAAAGTTTTAAGTATTATATATGTTACGATTAAAATCTATAGAAATGTTTACATACATAAAAAGAGAGAAGTTTATAAAGGAGAAATAGAGGAATGTGAGTGTCTGCATTTAGATGAAAGGGTTGTGGGTTAATTTTATGTATAGCTGGTTTAAAAATATTTTGAATAAAAACTTTAAGTAATTTATTTATTTATTTATGTAAAGAAAAGACAGATTTGTCTCTACTTACGATGTCTAAAATGATATCTCCTCAGTTCTAAAGAAAACGCATAAACAGGAGACTAGTAAAACAAATTTAATATTACTTTGTAAACTCTTGTGTCTTTTAGTATCACTAACATTACTCTGCAATTACAAGCTAAACATTTTTATTTCCAACTATTTAGGAAAAACCTTCATAATTTTAACTTACATAAAGTCTCCTGCTCCATACCTTTTCAACTGGAGTTTCTGGCTGTAAACTCTCGCTCTCTGCATCTGTTTTACCTCGTGAAACAACTGATTTCTTCCCAACTGCTCTTGATAAATTGGGTTTAGGTCTCTGGAGTCGTCCTCTTCCCACTGGTTTAATATTTTCTCTTTGATCAGTTTCCCTAAAAAATTAACATTATGTAAACTGCACCAACATGAAGCATATTCACACGAAATTCTGGAAAATTCTTTAAAAATCCACTCAGAGGGGCCGGCCCCGTGGCTTAGCGGTTGAGTGCCTGCACTCCGCTGCTGGCGGCCCGGGTTCGGATCCCGGGCGCGCACCAACGCACCGCTTCTCCGGCCATGATGAGGCTGCGTCCCACATACGGCAAGTAGCAGGATGTGCAGCTACGACATACAACTATCTACTGGGGCTTTGGGGAGAAAAAGGGAAAAAAAAGGAGGAGGATAGGCAATAGATGTGAGCTCAGGGCTGATCTTCCTCACCAAAAAAAAAAAAAAAAAAAAAATCCACTCAGAGCCAGAAAATACTCCTTTAAGCCTACTTACAGGAAGAGTAGCAAAGAAAACTGAAAAAGAAGAGCAGTGAGTGGCTAACGAACTTGTTCTATCCCATGTTAAAAATGTGCTAGTCAGCATGAACCCTAAAACACTGCGGTGCTGATGTGAATTAACACACAAATGCAGCAAAAGAAAATGGAGAGGATGACGCCAAAAGACACATGATTTTAGCATATAATAAAGGCAGCATTTCAAAACAGTGAGGATAAGACGAAATACAAAATAATCTATTTTTAAAAATAAATATTGAACTAAATAGATGTTGATAGGAACACTGGAAAATTGGGGAATAAAACAAAATTAGCTCCACTCTTTGCACGGTCCTCACAGTATATTCCAACTGGACGAAAGATTTAATGAAACCACAGAGAAAACACAGATGGATTCTTCTATAACCCTGAGGTGGGGTAAGCCTTTCTAAAATTGGATTAAAAGTTCATAAGCCATAAAAGAAAAAAAATTGAGAAATTTGACAACATAATCAAAAACTTTTACTTGGCCAAAACATGGTTAAGTCAGAAGTCAAACTACAAACCAAGAAAGCATGTTTTACAACTCATATCACAAGGCTAACCTCCCTAAAATACACAGAGCTCCTACAAAACAATACCATCAACAAGTCATTTAAAAACCAGACAAAGGATATGGAGAACTCACAATAAACAAAATAAAAATAGGTTTTAAATGTGAAGAGATACTCATCTTCACTCTCAATAAGAAAAGTACAAAGTAAACGTAGACAGAGAGTGTGAGTGAGAGCAATTGTGACAAGACATTAAGAATCCAGAGAGGGCCGGCCCCGTGGCTTAGCGGTTAAGTGCACGCGCTCTGCTACTGGCAGCCCAGGTTCAGATCCTGGGCGCACACTGACGCACCGCTTCTCCGGCCATGCTGAGGCCGCGTCCCACATACAGCAACTAGAAGGATGTGCAACTATGACATACAACTATCTACTGGGGCTTTGAGGGAAAAAAAAAAAAGGAGGAGGATTGGCAATAGATGTTAGCTCAGAGCTGGTCTTCCTCAGCAAAAAGAGGAGGATTAGCACAGATGTTAGCTCAGGGCTGATCTTCCTCACAAAAAAAAAAGAATCCAGAGAGGGGCCGGCCCTGTGACGTAGCGGTTAAGTGCGCGCGCTCTGCTGCTGGTGGCCCGGCGTTCAGATCCCGGGCGCCCACTGATGCACCACTTGTCAAGCCATGCTGTGGCGGTGTCCCATATAAACTGGAGGAAGATGGGCACAGATGTTAGCCCAGGGCCAGTCTTCCTCAGCAAAAAAAAAGGGGGATGATTGGCGTGGACGTTAGCTCAGGGCTGCTCTTCCTTACAAAAAAAAAAAAAGAATCCAGAGAATCTAAAGGGAAGTATATACAGATGTCCATTGTTCTATTTTTTTGACTTTTCTTTAGGTTAGAAAACTTTAAAATAAGAAATGGAAGTAAAAAAATTAAAATATTACATATCCCTGCCAGAAAAGGAGCAGTGGGGTGGAGAAACTATACTGAGCTATTATTTTATAACCTATCAAGACTGGCAAAACTCTGAGTTAATGACATCGTTTGTTGGGGAGGGAGACCAGTTCTTTCTCATGTCCTGGGTGGAATAATATAAACTAGCATAACTCCTATGGAGAGCACTCTGGCAGTATCTATCAAAATCATAAATGTATAAATGTACACACACAGATATATATCCTTTGAGCAAGAAATTCCATTGTTAGGAACTTACCCTACACATATTCTTGCACATAGATGAAAACATGGAGATACAAGATTATAAGCGTTGTTTGTAAAAACAACCTATATAGCCATCAATAGGGCACTGATAACATAAACTGATTTATCCATACAAGAGAACACTATGCAGCTATGAAAAGAATATGGAAGGTCTTTACGGAAAGATATGAAGATGTAAGACCAAAAAATTGCAAAATGGTATGTACAGTGTGCTACCGTTAGGTTTTTAAAAAGAGTTAAAAAACAAAGAATATATATTTCTATTAGCTTTAATGTAGTTTTTAAGTCTCTGAAAGAATCTAAGAAACGAATAACACTAGTTACTTGTTAGCGTGAACAGGGACACGGTAGGAGGGTTACTTTACTCTGCACCTCCTTGTACTTTTGGATGCCTGAACCCTAAGAATATATTGCCTAATCCAAAGACGCATTTAAATTTTTATTTAAAAAAATGTTTGATTCTTGATGTGACTATACTTCACTGAAAATAAAAAAAAATTTGTAAACTGAACAGCTTTTAAGCCCATATGAGGAGTTATGAGCGAGACAAGGAAATCTGAATTTTTGAGATATCTCTTCAAAGGGAGATTCTATGGTGCTTTTATTCTGTTTTTAGTGAAGATATTAATTTAACCAGTATCTGCATACTAGAAAATGTAATATCTTTAAAGTCATCAATATAAAAATCTACCACTTTGACAACAGGCATGAAAAATAACTCAAACCAAGTAAAACTAAAATCTCATAGCAAATATTTAGGCTTCTAAATTATTTTAGAATTTCATAAGTTACCACTTTGCTAAAACTCATGTCGCCGGTAATACATCAGATATGAAAGACAATCTTTCTGTAACAAAATATAACGTGAAAAACCTTGCCGTCACACTCAGACCACAGAACAATAACATACTAAATGGTCTACAGGGCCCTCCTAATCCTTAAAGGAAGCAGCATCATTACCACTTCTAAAATGATAAGAAATTATTGAAATTTTTAAAATAAATTTAAAAATCCTACCACGTAAAATACTTACAGTGATTTATTTTTTAGGTCATCAGTTCTCCCTTCTGTACAACTGCTCTCAGCATTATGCACCTCACACAGTGCTCTGATTCCCACCTCTGATAAAGGCAAACCTAAAGTGCTTGATCCTGAAGTCTCAGTTGCTACTGACATGGCATCTTGTTGACTACGGAGGAAATGAAAACATATCAGGGGGAAAAGAATTCCTAGTAATACATATTTTATACTAGTTATTTAAAAGATTTTTAGGGGCTAGCCTGGTGGCGTAGTGGTTAAGTTCCGTGCTCCGCTTTGGCAGCCCAGGGTTCACGGGTTTGGATCCTGGGTGCAGACCTACACACCACTCATCAAGCCATGCTGTGGCGGTGTTCCATATACAAAATAGAGGAAGACTGGCACAGATGTTAGCTCAGGGACAATCTTCCTCAAGCAAAAAAGAGGAAGACTGGCAACAGATGTTAGCACAGGGCTTATCTTCCTCACCAAAAAAAGAAAAAGGTTTTAAAAAATATACAAAACCAATACTTTGGAAGATGATCCTTCATACTATGGAATAATTGAAATGGATATTTTGGCTTTTCTATGATCCTTCTTGCACCATGTTACTAAAAATTGTTCCTTCAGAGAAAGTAGCAGCCACAGATTACAAGCTTGGGAAAGTGTTCAAGAAGTCACAAAATTAAAAACTCTTAATTATATGGGGTTCACAAATCAAATGTATGTGTGAAATCATACCAATATTTAGGAATTATCTTTCATTAAAATTTTACACAGGCAGTCCTTGCTTTGAATGGTACTGTGTTAACCAAAAGCCGTGTAAATCAAGAACACAGTTCCACTGTGCACAAGCTGCCATTAACACTGTACTATGCAGAGAGGACTGCTGTATTATGAAGCGTTTCAACTAAAAATAATACAAATGATGGCTATGAACTAACTAGCACCCACTTTCAACACATATTCACATTTAGCTATACTTTTTTTTTGCTCATTTTTTCTACTGGGTGCTTATCTTTCCCCAACTGATCAGTAAGAGCTCTTTACGTATTCTTTTTTGGTTAGATGTTACACATAAAATCTCCTAATCAGGGAGATTAGGCCTGGTGGCATAGTGGTTGAGTTTGCACACTCTGCTTTGGCCGTCTAGGGTTTGTGGGTTTGGATCCCAGGCGTGGACATACACACCACTCATCAAGCCTCGCTGTGGTGGCATCCCACATATAAAATAGAGGAAGATTGGCACAGTTGTTAGCTCAGGGCCAATCTTCCTCACCAAAAAAAAATATATATATATCCTCCCAATCAGTAGCTTGCCTTTCACTTTCTTTATGGAGACTTTTGTCAACAGAAGTATTTAATTTTACTGCAAATTTATTAATTTTATCTTTTCTGTGTGTGTATGAGGAAGATCAGCCCTGAGCTAACATTCATGCCAATCCTCCTCTTTTTTTGCTGAGGAAGACTGGCCCTGGGTTAACATCCGTGCTCATCTTCCTCCACTTTATATGGGAACGCCGCCACAGCATGGCCTGACAAGTGTTGCATCCGTGTGCTCCTGGGATCCGAATCCAGGCCACCAGCAGCAGGGAGCGCACACTAAACCGCTATGCCACAGGGCTGGCCCCTAATTTTATCTTTTAAAGTTTGTGCTTTTTATGCCTTAAGAAATCCTCGATGTCACAAAGATATTTTCCTACATTTTCTTCTGAAAGTTTTAAAGATTTGCTTTAATCTATCAAGATGTTAGCATGCAGGGTGACATAGGAGTCTAATATTGTATTTTTCATATGTCAGCAACTTCTAATGAATCATTAGTTCAATCTTTGCCCACTAATTTCTAATGCTACCTCTGCCATGTATCAGATCCTAAATCCCTCTTCCCAGACTCAACATTCAGTTGCGCTGAGTCCACCTGTCTATTCCTGCACCAGTACCACACTGCTTTAACTACTCTAGCTTTGCAGTAAGTCTGAACACATTTCCTCTCCAGAGTCGTTTTTCCAAATTGTCTTTTACCATTCATGACCCTTTGTCCTTGTGTATATAACAATTTTAGAATCAGCTTGCTGTTTTACAAAACTAGTTAGTTGGAATTTTAACAGTCATTACAGGGTTGTTTTCTCCCTGTCATCAGTATTGTTTTGTGTATAGTTTATGAAATAAGTCGTATCTCTGAAGTCACAATTTACATGTCTGTCACCTAGCAAGTTAAGAATCACAAGTCCAGGGCTCAGCTTCAAAGAAATTATTAACCTTCTGAATTGTATGAATAAATTGGCACATATACATATGTATATTTTTCTACATGAGAATAAAGAGCTCTCATCAAATTTTTCAGAAGACAGACATATAGACGAATGGAACAGAACACACAGTTCAGAAATAAACCCACACATATATGATCAAATGATCCTTGACAGGGAGCCAAAACTACACAATAGGGAAAGGACAGTCTCTTCAACAACTGGTGCCGGGAAAGCTGGACCCCCACATGCAAAACAATGAAACTAGACCTTTATCTTACACCAGACACAAAAATAAACTCAAAATGGATTAAAGACTTAAAGGTAACATCTTAAACTGTAAAACTCCTAGAGGAAAACATAGGAGGAAAGCTTCATAATAGTGGTATTGGCAACGATTTCTTGGCTATGACTCCAAAAAGCACGAGAAACAAAAGCAAAAACAGACAAGTGGGACTACATCAAACTGAAATGCTTCTACACAGCAAAGGAAAGCATCAACAGAGTCAAAAGGCAACCTACAGAATGGGAGAAAATATTTGCAAACCATATATCTGGTAAGGGCTTAATATCTAAAATATAAAAGGAACTCCTACAGCTCAATAGAAAAAAAAAAACTCAATTAAAAAACGGGAAAAGGGGGCTGGCCCCGTGGTTTGGTGGTTGCGTGTGTGCGCTCCGCTGCTGGCGGCCCAGGTTCGGATCCCTGGCGCTCACTGACGCACCGCTTCCCCGGCCATGCTGGGGCCGTGTCCCACGTGCAGCGGCTAGAAGGACGTGCAGCTATGACATACAACTATCTACTGGGGCTTTGGGGGGAAAATAAATAAATAAATAAAATCATATTAAAAAAAAACAAAACAGGAAAAGGACATGAACAAACACTTCTCCAAAGAAGACATACAAATGGCCAACAGGTATATGTAAAGATGCTTGACATCATTAGGGAAATGCAAATCAAAACCATGAGGTATCATCTCACATCCATTAGGACAGCCATTATAAAAAAAACAAAAAACAGACAATAACAATCGTTGGCAAGGACGTGGAGAAACTGGAATCCTGTGCCCTACTGGTGGGAATGTAAAATGGTACAGCCACTATGGAAAACAGTATGAAGCTGCCTCAAAAAATTAAAAATAGAACTATCATAGGATCTGGCAATCCCTCTTCTGGGTATTTATCCAGAAGAACTGAAAACAGTATCTCAAAGAGATACCTGCAATCCCATGTTTATTGCAGCATTATTCACAATAGCCAAGAGATGGAAACAACCTAAATGTCCACTGATAGATGAATGAATAAAAAAATCTGATATATACATATAAGGGAATATCACTCAACCATAAAAAAGGAAGGAAAGCCTGTCATATACAACAACACGGATGGACCTTGCAGGCATTATGTTAAGCGAACTAAGTCAGACAGAGCAAGCCAAATACCACATGATTTCACTCGTATGTGGAAGATAAAAAAAAAAAAACACACCACCAAACAAACACACAGACATAGAGAATATTTACCAGAGGCAGAAGGTGGGAGGGAGAAGGGCAAAAGTGGTAATAGGGCACATGTGTATGGAGACAGATGGCAATTAGACTTTGGGTGGTGAACATGATATGTCATCTACACAGAAATCCAAATATAATGATGTACACCTGAAATTTATATAGTGTTATAAACCAATGTTACCTCAATAAAAATTAATTAAAAAAAGAAGGAAATCCTGTCATATGCTACAACATGGATGTTGTAACACTGAAAACATTATGCTAGGTGAAATAAGCCAATCACAGAGGGACAAATATTGCAGGACTCCACCTACATGAGGGTGTAAAGTAATCGAGCTCACAGCAACACCAAGTAGAACGGTGGCTGCCAGGGGCTGAGGGGAAGGAGGAATAAGGAGCCGAAGATCAATGGATATTGAGTTTCAGTCATGCAATACGAAGTTCTAGAGATGTGCTGTTCAACACTGTGCTTACAGTTAATAACACGGTACTATACACTTACAAAATCTGTTAGGAGAGTGGGTTTCATGTTACGTGTTTTTTAACCACAATTTAAACAATGACAACAAAAAACTCAGACAGCAGGATACATCAAATTCAAACTGCTGAAAACCAAAGATAAAGAGAATATTTTTACGGAAAATGATAAACCCATGCGAACACCAACCACAGCGAGCTGCAGTGGCAGAGCCAGCATCAGAACAAAGGGTGACACCAGAACGATCCCACGCAAACGATAAAGCGTGATTCACCAAGAAGATGCCACAAAGCTAGGTACATGTGCACCTAACGAGAGCTTCAAAACAGATGAAGAAAACCTCACAGAATTGAAAAGAGAAATGGGCCAACTCACAATTACAGTTGGGGACTTCACACTCCTCTCTCAGTAATCGACAGAAGACGTAGACAAAGTCAGGAAAGAGACAGAAAATACCTCGAGGAAAGGACAGGCTCAGTTTCCTCCTCATCCTTTTCACCGGAGGATAAACCCACAACCTCATCTACGTTCTGTGCGCAGGGTAGCTTCTGTTCCGTATTGCCTTCATCTTCGTTTATCTCAGGCCTTGAAGACTGACGTTTATCTATGAATACAGGATGCATGTTAATCCAAAAAATTATAGCAAAAACATCTATTTTTTAAAGCATAAAGGAATTCACATATAAAACACTGTCTTTTCCTATAAATTATTAATCCATGCAACATTCAAGTTCCTATATGCAAGGCATTAATAAGCATTAATGAAAACCCAATCAACTTACAACTGTGTTTTGAGGATCAGCCCAAAATTTTCTGGGCAGTTTGCAGCATCTTCCTCTCATCTTGTTTACATTTTAAGTGGTTAAACTGACTTGTTTTCTATATCTAGTCAGGAAACTAGACGTGTACTTGGCTATACTTCTGCTTAAACATTAGTAACAAGTAGACGTGTACTTGGCTATACTTCTGCTTAAACATTAGTAACAAGTAACAGCTATAATTTACTGAGTACTTACTAAGTGACAGAAACTCTAAGCCCATCAGATGAATATCTCATTTAATATTCACGACAATCCTATAAAAGGTATTAATATTAACCTCAGCACAGAGAAAAAGAACCTGAGTTTAAAGATCTTAAGTGATTTGCCCAAGGTCATATTTAGCAAATAAGAGTTAAAATCTAAACCCAGGTCTGTTTGATTTCCAAAGCCCAATTTCTTAATCATTGAGCTATTCTGTTTTATATGTAATGTCTTTAATAGTAAGCCGCAAAAGAGCGTAATATTGTGATGTCTATAAATCATACTATGCCAGCTACCAGGATTCATTTATTAGAATTATACTGACGGAAAAAAAAATTATATTGGTGAAGCTCAACTACATATAATGTAAAGTCTAAAGAAAGGCTGTTCTGGTTCACTACTATCTTTTTCTCCTCTCTTTATTTGACCATCTGCTTTTAGTAATGTAAAGATGAACTCTTAAGAGACCAAGGCTTCCCTAAACTCTTAGCCCCTGTCCCCTAGTAACTCATAAGTGTCAATACGTCTGCATTTTAAGGGAGTTTAAAAAAATGGGAGGAACACTTATTTCAGTAACTCTTTTATAGAAATAACAACTTATTGTGGTTCACAGAGGTGCTCTGAAGAGACAGAACATGAAAACCTCTGATTTATTAACACACACAAGCAACAGACATCAAACTATATACCTGTGACTTCTAATCACTGTTAATGGGGGTACGTAGGAGGTAATGCATCTTAGAGAAAACAAGAGAGAAAAACATCTCCGTTTCATTTTTTTTTTTTACAATAAACTTTTTTTTCTTTAAATTAAAAATAAAAGGGTTTAAAAAAAAATAAAAAAAAATAAAAGGGTTTAACACATGAATACAGAACCAATTAATGAACATTATTAATTGCTACTATCCAGAACAAAGACATTTAAGTTATATACCATACTACTGTACATATCTTCTCAAGTAATACGGGGCTATTAAAACACATAAGAAACTTACTTTTGTGCTTTTCTCCTTTAGAAGGACCTGGTTGAACAGTGGCATTTCCTGAAAGATTTTTTACTTCCTGTTTACCAACTTCATCCTGATTCTTCCTTCTCCTTTTCTTTTGATTTAAGTTTGGTTCTAATGCAATCTGCTCTGAATCCTGTTCTGACAAAGTCAGAGGCTGTTGTTCTTCTTCAACTGTCTGAGCATCCTTTTGAGATCCTTCTGTATCTGGAATTCTAGTGCTCACAGACTCATCTGGATCATCATTCACTCCTTCACTGGCAACTTTTTTTGCTGAAAATAAGAGAAATGGTTATCAATATATGAACAACCTACAGAGAAATTCTTAAAGGTAGAGAAAATAAATACTCAAAGTAGTATTGAGTAGTAGTATTTTTATAAACAAAAATATGAAGACAACCTGGGGCCAGCCCGGTGGCCTAGTGGTTAAGTTCAGCACACTCCGCTTCGGCGGTCTGGGTTCGGTTCCTGGGTGGGGACCTACACCACTCGCCGATGGCCATGCTGTGGCAGTGACCCACATACAAAAAATAGAGGAAGACTGGCAACAGATGTTAGCTCAGGGCGAATCTCCCTCAAGCAAAAAGAGGAGGACTGGCGACAGATGTTAGCTCAGGGTGAATCTTCCTCAGGAAAAAAAAAAAAAATTGATGGCAATCTAACATGTCTGATAAAGAACAACTAAATGAGTTATAATACATTTATGTTATAAAAATCTATGCAGCAAATAATAATGAGGTAGGGTTATATGTAGTAACGTAAAAGATTTCAAAAAATATTGTTGCAGGGGCTGGCCCGGTGGCACAGTGGTTACGTTCGCATGCTCCAATTTGGTGGCCCGGAGTTTGAGGATTCGGATCCCAGGCACAGAACTATGCACCACTTATCAAGCCATGCTGTGGCAGGTGTCCCACATATAAAGTGGTGGAAGATGGGTGCGGATGTTAGCCAAGGGCCAATCTTCCTCAGCAAAAACAGGAGGATTGGCAACAGATGTTAGCTCAGGGCTAGTCTTCCTCACCAAAAAAAAAAAATATATGTATTGTTGCATAATAAAGGTCAAGTTGCACAACAATATATATAGTATGAACTCATTTTTATTAAACAAAAACAATTACATATACTCTAAAATACACACACATATATAGGCATAGAAAAGAGTTTAGTAATAGTTATCCCTAGGAAATCTGAAGAATTTGATTTGAGGGCAGGGTAGGAGAGAGAGTTCAAGAATTTTATTTTCTGTATCATTTGTTTTTCAATCAACAATCTTTTGTTGATTGCCCTTTCTATGAAGACATATCAATAGTCAACTATATCAAAAGATAAAAACAAATTAAATTTAAAAAACCAAAATATAGAGATCATCACGGAAACTGCAGCCAAACCAAAAGCAAACTTAACTTCACAACAATAGTTGATCAGACATCATCCCTAAAAACATCTAACCTTAAAAAAATAATAAAATTCAATGTTATTTACTTTTGTTAAAAAAAGTCAAAACAAGATTTTAAAACTGAGAAAATAACACTTGATTTATTCTCTATCAAAACAATAATCAGCAATTTTTAAATTCTGAGACTTGCAATAATATATCTGAAAAGTTCTCACACTAAATAAGATACGGTGAGTCACCTGTGCTATCGCTTGTAACACGATAATCATAAGATTAATACATCTATTTTAGGGGCCAGCCCTGTGGCGTAGCAGTTAAGTGCTCCACTGCTGGCAGCCCAGGTTCGGATCCTGGGCGCGCACCGATGCACCGCTTGTCAGGCCATGCTGTGGCGGCGTCCCATATAGAAGTGGAGTAAGATGGGGACAGATGTTATCCCAGGGACACGCTTCCTCAGCATAAAAAAAAGAGGAGGACTGGCATGGATGTTAGTTCCGAGCTGATCTTCCTCACAAAAAAAAAAATATATATATATGTATTTTTTAGTCTTCTAGGGCTACATACAGTCAGAATGAAATAACTTTGCAGTTATTGACACTACTTTCAAAAAGATATAGGCACCACACTCCAGAAAAGGCATTTTACACTGGCTCTGTGTAGAAGGGAGTTACCACAGCAGGCCTGACTGCCGTCCTCTGAAGGCCTGCCTACAAGGTTTGCACTGGTCTGTGCCTGAAACTCGGGGTGGGGAGAGTTCCCACCAGCCTAACTGACAGAAGTGGCTCACTGTGCCTAACTTGTTTGTACAAACAATGTGGTTTATGCTGAACAACTGCCTTCCTTCTGGGAGTCTCAAATTCTGGTACATGCCAGCTAGAGGGTGTCTACATGACCAGCCTCCAGTAAAAACTCTGGGTGCTGGGTTTCTAACAAATTTCCCTGGTAAACAACTTTTTACACATCTCGTCACAACTAGGTGAGGGGGAATCAAGCACATGCTGCATGACTCCACAGGGAGAGGACTCTGGAAGCCTGCACGTGGCTTCCCCTCAACTTTGACTCGTGTGCATTTTCCCTCTGCTGATTTTGTTCTGTATTCTCTCACTGTAATAAATCTCAGCTGTTAGCACAACGATATGCTGAATCCTATGAGTCCTCCTGGCAAATCACCGAACCTGGGGTTGGTCTTGGGGAACCCCCAACAAAGGCTCTCACAGTCTGGGTTTGAGTCTTGCCTCTGCCACTGCTAACACTGTGAGACCTTAGGAAAAAGTGACTTAGGATCTGCAGGGCTATTTCTGGGTGATGAAAACAAACGGAAAGGGGCTGGGATGTGGACTGGCTGACACATACAGTTCCCTGTAGTTCCAAGATTCTTTACATTATGCAACTGTAGCTAAACAATGTCCTCATAGATCCCAGTTCAAACAGTTAAGAAAATATAAGCCTAAAAATAGAAACACCTAAACCATTTCTACCTGGTACAAGTTGACATTAACCCTCAGAAATAAGCTATGCTCAAACAACACAATTTAGTCACAAGCCCAAAGTATCAGACTTCCATATTTTTTTTTTTTTTTTTTTTTTTTTTTTAAGATTTTATTTATTTATTTTTTCCCCCCAAAGCCCCAGTAGATAGTTGTGTGTCATAGCTGCACATCCTTCTAGTTGCTGTATGTGGGATGCGGCCTCAGCATGGCCGGAGAAGCAGCGCGCCAGTGGGAGCCCGGGATCCGAACTCGGGTCGCCAGCAGTGGAGCGCGCTCACTTAACCACCAAGCCACGGGGCCGGCCCACATATTTCTTAAGTATTAGAAATTTGTCCAAGATTTGTTTTACAGAGGAAAATGATAATAAGTAACCAAACATGACAATCCAAAATTCTGACGCTCTTTTATCAGCTACAACTATGCTCTAGATACAAGAAAGATGTCAAACAACCCAATCGTGCCAATTGTAAAATTTTAAAGGGAGCTGCTGTTTTGGGTCAGATAACCGGAAAACTGAAGAAAAATCACCTCCCTCCCACTGCATGACTGATGATCTCAACTACCTGACCTACACAAAGACTTGAGGGACAAAATTGCAAGTGTATTACTTGCAATAGTAACACACAAGTAAAATAACACACTTTCTTCTAAAATAAATACCTTTTACATTTTTTCGTGGTTTAGAGGATTTCTTCTCCTTTAAACTCTGATTTTTAACGGATTTTTGTTTTCTTTTCTCTTCTTCAGCAAGAACTTTCTGAAGCAAATGAGCAAAAAAATCGAAGTCAAAAGGGCGCTTTTCCTCTGTTTAAAAAAAAAGAAAAAAAAACTTCAAGTTTTTCTTTTTAAAAAAGGAAAAGAACTTTCGAGTTTTTATTTTTTTAAGTATCATAATATCAAAAGCAAATAGGCTTTATCAGTAGGAGAATGGATAAACAACTCTAATCACTGTAGAACAGTCCACAATAGAACACCACTGAGCGATAAAAAGGAACAAACTATTTTAGTTAAAAAGAAAAAAAGAAGTACTGATACAAGCAATAATATAGGTGAATCTCAAAAACATGTTAAGGGAAAGAAGCCAGACACAAAAGAGTACATACTGTATGATTCCATGAATAACACATTCCAGAACAAGCTGAACTGATCTATGATGATTCAAATGAAAATAGGGGTAGCCCTGGGTCAGAAGAGCAGTGGAGACTGACCAGGAGGGGAAACACGGGAGGGAGAAAACCTTCCACATCTTGCTTTGGGTGGTGGTTCCAGGGGTACATCTTTGCCAAAACTCAGACTACAAATTACAGGATGAGTACATTATAAACCTACTTTTCAACAAGGCTGGGGTGACTAAGGAGCCCTCTGAACCTATACACCACCAGATGCCCACTCTTTATCACAACCCTCTCCCTATTAACTCCACTCTTCCAAATAGCAGCAAAGATGGAAGCAAATGAACGCTGATCAGGACCTCTCTCATGAAATACCCACCACAGCACTCCATCAGAAGAGCAATCCATGAGGGACAAACCCACACAGCAGTTAAACCCCTGCCTAAGCTCTGCGTCTAAGGACACAGTGAATGTAGAGAAAATGGTGTTCTATACATAAGCCCGAAGATTGGTTTGATTATAATATGATTACAAGACGGCCTTAGAGAAAAGGTATATACCAAAACAAAAATAACCTAGCCTCAGGAAACCAAGCCCAAACCTGGGATTCCTGAAGGTCCTGTTTTACCCGGACCCAGCCTTTATCTGTCCTGACCTTCCACAACAATAATTCTGAAAAACACAGCACTAAAATAATCCATAACGGTGCTCAGAGGAATTCAAAATATAAGTTTTAAAAAGCACCATTTGGATTTTAATTTTTTTCCCACTACAAAGCACCAAAATCAGTGAATTTTAACGGTATCTATTATAATGGTTTTAACAATAGCTCCACACCCTATCAAGACCGTTTACAGATTTACAAATTCTTTTCTGATTATAACTCATTAAACATAATGAAAAGTTTCAGGACCACTTCTCTAAAATGGAAAGGGTTGAGGACCACAATATTCCAGATCTCCCAGGCGCCATTCCTGGAAGTGGTTTCCCTGAGGACCCAACACAATCTCAGGTGTGGTGTCTGCTCATAAAATAAACATACTTGCTACACAACCTAAGTCCTCTCTTTAGACTTTTTTTTCTAAGGTTAGCACTAGGGCAAAAGGCATAGAATACATTTATTAATCAAGAAATGTTGCTAATTATCTTCCAAACAATGTAGGAACTACTTTATTTTTTTTTTCTTTTGTGAGGAAGATCAGCCCGGAAGTAACATCTGATGCCAATCCTCTTTTTTTTTTTTTTAACTGAGGAAGATTGGCCCTGAGCTAAAATCCATAGCCATCTTCCTCTACTTTATATGCGATGCCGCCACAGCATGACTTGACAAGCGGTGCGTAGGTGCACACCCAGGATCCGAACCTGGGAACCCCAGGCCACCGCAGTGGAGCACACGCACTTAACCGCTGGACCACCGGGCTGGCCCTGTAGAAGCTACTTTAAACAGTACTACATTTAATTCTGTTTTTCTTTACAGATCCCTTGATGTCTTTCTCTGAACTTAAAAAGTTAAAATGTTAATTTTAATGAGGCTATTAGAAGCTGAAAGGTTCCTTCATTCCTTCAAAAAAGTCTAAATCTAAACGTCATCTCTTCAGACAGAACTTCCCTGACCGCTCAATCTAAACATCCATCCCCTAACTCCCGCTTTTTCCTTCTTCTTAGAAATTAATCATTCTCTGAAATCATCATGCTTACCAACTATATCCCTTCCCCCACCCAATTAGACTTAAGGATCTAAATGCAGGATTCTCATCTAGCCTGTTCCCCACTATATCCTCAACGCCTACACCAGTGACTAGCAGGCAGCAGGTGGGCAGTACTATTGACTGAATGACTGACTGACGGCTGGAAGGCCTCATCTACAACATAATATCTTCCAGAAACAATTAACTCCTTCTTGAATGCAGCTCCCTCAGAATAAAGCGCATTCAGAAATGGTATCTTCAGCCCATCTGTAACCTCTTGGATCAGAACTCTGCTTACTTGCTTCTTGATGTTTTAGCTAATCCCTTGCTTACAGATCTGTATCAGCTGCCACACCTGCACCGCTAAAGGGAAACATGTCCAGTCTTATTCTTCCTATGACAATATAGTACAAAACAAATCTAAAACACAATGGAACCAAAGACAAAAGATTGGTCATATTTTAGGATCTCCAAATGATACACTGTAAAAGAAGTCTTAATACTTACGGAATGCTTTGTCTATTCTCCATCCATTTGTTTTCTCTTCACGTTTAAATTTATTCTGTTAACAAAACAAAAAACCCTATAGTAATTTTCTTCCATTAAACAAGTGAAGATTTTGTTTAAGAAAAAAGCAACAATAAGCATTAAACTCAAAGTCTTATAACAACATATGATTCTCTAATAGGTTAAATGTCTTTGCCTATAGGCAAGTTACTTAAACCTCTGGCTTTTTAAAAATAGAGATGAAAGATTTATACTAAGCTTCCTGAAGCTCCTTAGGATCAACAGTAAGAATCAGCAACGGAAGCTGGATTTACAGAGGACAGAAAAACATAAAGTCAACTAGCATGGAAACAGATCAAACTGATCATCGATTAAGCCAAGCCGTATTAACTCTTTAAAAACGAATATGGGGCCAGCCCCGTGGCTTAGCGGTTAAGTGCGCGTGTTCCGCTGCTGGCGGCCCGGGTTCGGATCCCGGGCGCGCACTGACGCACCACTTCTCTGGCCATGCTGAGGTCGCGTCCCACGTACAGCAACTAGAAGGACGTGCAGCTATGACATACAACTATCTACTGGGGCTTTGGGGGTAAAAAAATAAATAAATAAAATTATTAAAAAAAAAAAAAACGAATACAGTCACATCAAGTCAAACCTCTTACATTAGTATTCTAACATGTTTTTCATGGCTTGGAGGGGAGACTGAAAAGAAACAACTAAGCAAAACTGTTAAGCAGACCAAGCTTATCTTTGGAAACTTCTTTGTATTTGGGGACATTTCCTCATGCTTTTCTGGGCACCTATGACCCGATTAACTACATTAAGATGGAGACAGTTAACGGTTTAAGGCTCAATGCACCCTAAGGCCACCAGGAAGTCCCAGGGCATAAGTCTGTGTCTGAGCACGTCTAACCACGCACACACATCCAGGGGGAGAACAATCCGCCAGTCTCTCCCTTCTACAGATCAGTGGTCTAAAACTTTATTAAAAAAAGAAAAATAAAACTTTTTATTGAAAAAAATAGAGAAAATCACAGAAGACAAAGGACCTGCTTCATGGCCCCCGTCTTCCCTCTGAAAGAACCAAACTACTGACCCAACTGTCAAAGCAATTACTCTCTTGCACTTCCTGCTCATCACTCAAAACTTCATCCTCAGACTCGATAGGTTAGCCTTCAAATTTTTTAAAAACTTAATATGACTTTAACATCTTTTAATCTAGAGGTTACCCCTCTTTTCCATTCTTTATTTTTCCTTATAAAACTTATTACCAAGTAACAGAAAAGTTTTCAATGATGATCATCCTTTTCCCTTAAAAGATCATATTACTCTTTAAACATCTTCTCAAAAGTTACCTCCATAATAAGTGACAGGCTATACTCACTAAACTAAACATCCTGAGAGAAATGCTAATAGGCTTTGGGCATTATTCTATTCTAAAACATTGCTACATCATATTTTACCTAATTGGGAATATAATTCAGAACATTAAAAACTTTTGTGAAGGCTAGCCCTGTGGCGTAGCGGTTAAGTGCATGCGCTCCACTGCTGGCGGGCCAGGTTCAGATCCCAGGCGCACACCGATGCACCACTTGTCAGGCCATGCTGTGGCGGTGACCCATATAACATGCAGAAAGATAGGCACAGATATTATCCCAGGGCCAGTCTTCCTCAGCAAAAAAATAAAAAAAGAGGAGGATTGGCATGGATGTTAGCTCAGGGCTGATCTTCCTCACAAAAAAAAAAAAAACTTTTTTGAAGAATGTATTGATATTAGTTATTGATTTCATAGGCAAGAACCACTGCAGGGCAAATTCCATGATCATAAAATAAATTCCATAATTTCCACCTCTGGCCCCAACAAAGTAACTGGTTATGCGCTTGTTACACACGTTCGACGCCATCATAAATAACTTTAACACTGAACAAAACAAATGCATCAACTATCTTCAAGCACTGGACAATAGGCAAAGGAAGACTACAATCCCACAATCCCAGAGAGAAGGGAAGCACACAAGATGTACCAACCTTCACTCTGGCTCTTTGCCTGAGCTAAATTTCCTAACCAACAAAAGGGAGATAGAGGCCACCCAGAGCACAAAAAGTCCCACTGAGATGAGGAGGGAGAGAATCTTTAGGGACAGGGCTCTAGAGAGAAGAGAGCTATTCAAAGGGAAGCCTCACGAGCCTGGGGGAAGTACCCTCTAAGCCCTTGGTCTACATCTGGGTTGCATATGCCCAGAGCACGAGGCCTAGTGGAGAACAGCTACTACAGGGATGAGAGCAGAAGAAAGACACCAGAAGTCACATAACACAGCAGACGACAGAGTTCTAGCCTACACGAATGGAAAGACTTGTTAACACCCAGACGTGCAGCTCAAACACCAAAAAGGGCACTACTTAGAGTTAAGGACCACACCTCAGGCAGCCTTTCTCAATCGGGGTTCTAGCATGAGAATTAAGCCCTAATGCCCTAAGGCATCCCCTATGTGTAATGAATTACCTTCTATGCACCTAGAATGGTACTAATAGGACCATCCTTGGAGAACTTAGAAAACAGTAAACTCAAATTACTTCCTGTGGTTCAGATGAGAAACCTAGAGTAAGGACCAGCCCAGATCTGCCTTAACAAAGCCTAAAACCAAGACTTGACAGAAATGAGGAGAGATGGCAGTGTATTAACTGCCTTCTAGAACAAAACTCACACTCTTTAAAGAAAAAAAACCATAATCCAGACACCATACACACATCATCCACTATGGCAGCATGCAATAATACTAATAATAAACCCACAAGACATGAGAAAAGATAGAAAAATGTGATGCACAATCAAGGAAATAAAAAGAAAGTCAACAGTTACAGACCCCAACAAGACCCAGATGTTGAAATTAGCAGACAAGAAAGTTAAAGCATCTGTTATAAATATGTTCAAGGATTAAAGGAAAATACGGAATGAACCCATAAAAAATCTCAGCAGAGGAACAGAAACTAAGAAAAATAACTAAGTGGAAATTACAGAAATGAAAAATATATCAGAAATGAAACATTCACTGAACGGACTTAACAGCAGATTGAGGCTAGCAGATGACAGGATTAGTGAACTTGTAAGCATGGTAATAGAGACTAACCAAACCAAAATAGAAAAAAAAGATTGGAAAAAAAATGAACAGAGCTTTAGTAACCTGTAGTAGAAGGTCATACGGAGTAACACATGTAAGTGGAGTCCTCGAAGGAGAGATCAAAGCAGAAAACATATTAAAAAGAAGCTACCCCTAGGCAAATCATAATCATACTGCTGAACACCAAAGTTAGAGAATAAAGTCTTGAAAACAGCCACAGAAAAACAACTCAACACATACAGGAGAAGAATGATATGAATAATGGCTGACTTTGCATCAGAAACACTGGAGGCCGGTGGACAATGGAATGATATTTTTAAGAAACTGAAAGGAAAAACTGTCAAACCAGAATTGTATATCCAGCAAAAATATCCATCCAAAATGAGACTGAAATAAAGACTTTCAGATAAATGAAAGCTGAGAGAATTTTTCAACAGCAGATCTGCCGTTCAGACCAACAAGGAATGAAAAGCATCAAAAACTGTAACCATGTGGCTGAACAGTAAAGACTAGTTTCCTTTTTCCACTCAATTTCCTCTAAAGACCAAAGACTCTAAGCTAAAATAAGTTCACTGTAAGGGGGGTGTACAAGGTAGCAGTAAAATACGCAGTAGCACTAAGGACGGAGGGTGAACAGAATCACACTCGTAGGAGGTTATTATCTGCAAAGTACGAATTATAAAGAGTAAAAAGGCACGATAAAGAAAATAAAACGTAATACTAAAAAGTATCTGATTAACCGAAAAGAAGGCAGGAAAAGATGAATAAAAAAGATGGGATAGGGCCGGCCCCGTGGCTTAGCGGTTAAGTGCGTGCGCTCCGCTGCTGGCGGCCCGGGTTCGGATCCCGGGTGCGCACCGACACACCGCTTCTCTGGCCATGCTGAGGCTGCGTCCCACATACAGCCACTAAAAGGATGTGCAGCTGTGACATACGGCTATGTACTGGGGCTTTGGGGGAAAAATAAATAAATAAAATCTTTAAAAAAAAAAAAAAGATGGGATAAATGGAAAATAGTGAGATAGTAGACTTAAACCCAGCCATATCAATTATTACATTAAATGTAAATGGGGCCGGCCCCGTGGCTTAGCGGTTAACTGCGCGCACTCCGATGCTGGCAGCCCGGATTCGGATCCCGGGCACGCATCCACGCACCGCTTCTCCGGCCATGCTGAGGCCGTGTCCCACATACAGCAACTAGAAGGATGTGCAGCTATGACATACAACTATCTACTGGGGCTTTGGGGGGAAAAATAAATAAATAAATAAAATTATAAATGTAAATGAACTGTTACTACATAAAATGTAAAACAAACATTTTGTTTTATTTTTATCAAGGGTGAACATAAGAATATGATGAACAGTTCCTCATCTCTTGCAGAAATGCAATATATAATAAAATTAAATTAAAAGGCAGAGTGTCAGAATGGATAAAAAAGCATAATCCAAATGCAAACCAAAACCACAGTGAGATATCACTTCACTCCTGTCACAATGGCTATTACCAAAAAGACAGGAAGTAACAACGTTGGAGAGGATGTGGAGAAAAGGGAGCCCTCATATGGTGCTGGTGGGAAGGTAAACTGGCACAGCCACTATGGAAAAGTTGGGAGGTTCCTCAAAAAATTAAAAATAGAACTACCATATGATCCAGCAATTCCACTTCTGGGTATTTGTCCAAAGGAAATGAATACACTAATTCAAAAAGATATCTGTACCCCCTATTCATTGCAGCATTATTTACAATAGTCAAGACATAGAAACAACCTAAGTGTCCAGTGACTAATGAATGGATAAAGAAAATTTGGTGTGTATACACACACACACAGGAATACTATTCAGTCATAAAAAACAATGAAATCTTGCCACTTGAGAAAACATGGATGGACCTTGAGGACATTATGCTAAGGAAATAAGACAGCGAAAGAGAAATACCATATGACCTCTCTTATATGTAGAATCTAAAAACAATAAACAGGGCCGGCCCCGTGGCTTAGCGGTTGGGTGCGTGCTCTCCGCTGCCGGCGGCCCGGGTTCGGATCCCGGGTGCGCGCCGAGGCACCGCTCCTCCGGCCATGCTGAGGCCGCGTCCCACATACAGCAACTAGAAGGATGTGCAGCTATGACGGACAGCTATGTGCTGGGGCTTTGGGGGAAAAATAAATAAATAAAAATCTTTAAAAACAATAAACAAAAAAACAAGCTCATAGATTGGTGGTTGCCAGACACAGGGGGCTGGGAATGGGAGAAATGGGTGAAGGGGGTCAAAAGGTAAGCAAATTAAAAAAACAAAAGAAATCTTAACCCTCAATGCGATGGTATTAGGAGGTGGGGCCTTTGGTGGCAATTAGGTGACGAGCACAGAGTCCTCAGAAATGGGATTGGTGCTCTTATAAAAGGGACTCCAGTGAGCTCTTAACCTCTTTCTGCCATGGTAAGATACAATGAGAACTCCGCAACCCAGAAGAGGGCCCTCCCCAGAACCTGACTATGCTGGCACCCTGCGCTTGGACTTCCAGCCTTGAGAGCTGTGAGAAATAAATTTCTGTTGTTTATAAAACAAAAAAAGAAAGAAAATTACAAACCAATATCCCTCATGAAGAAAGATACAAAAAACCCTCAAGAAAACATAATAAAATTCAGCAATATATAAAAAGAATTATACAGTATGACTAAATGGGATTTAACCCAGGAATACAAGGTTGGTTCAAAAATCAAGGTAATTCACTAGTCCATTTTCACTTTTCTACGATTTGTCCAAAGACCTGCTGGAACCACACTAAACTTTTAGGGGAAGAATCTAAATGTTTTTTTTTTTGCTGAGGAAGATTTGCCCTGAGCTAACATCCGTCGCCAATCTTCCTCTTTTTCTTTTTTCTTTATGTGAGCCACCGCCACAGCATGGCCACTAACAGATGAGTCGTGTAGGTCCATGCCCAGGAACTCCCAGGCTGCCAAAGCAGAGCTCGCTGAACTTAACCACTAGGCCACCTGGATTGGCCCTAAATGATTTTTGAGAGAAATGGGTCTAGTTACAAATTTATCATTAATTACTCAGATCTGGGTGCTCTCCAAGACAATCAATTTCTAGCCTTCACAGAACTTTAACATTTTGTTCTCCTTATATCAAGTATCAACATTAGAAAAGGGAACATAAAGAATATAAACAATTCCTCATCTTCTGCAGAAACATAATAACCATTACACTGTACAATGGTCCCCAGGCAATTGATCCATGCCTGGTCTAGTGGGAAAAAAAAAAAACTATCTTTCCTAATGGTCCCTCTAATTCATGACAGAAAAAGCCCATGGTGGACAAGAGCTCACTGAGAGCTGGAAATGCATTACAGCAACACAGCGTGCACTCAAACACACTCCAACGCAGGAAGCTCGTAAGGATGCTTCTCAGCAGAGGGAACTATAAAACAGAGAAAGCTCATCCTTTCAGGCATATTAAAGCACTAACTGACATCACTGCTGTTGTTAATAGTGACACTGGTTGTCCTCACAGTTAAGGTGGGGTAGAAAAGCAATGGTTAGATCGGACAATGAGAACTATGTAACTTAGCATGCTTCTCTTCATGCCTTCCTAGGATATTCAGAAATATATGTTGTGTCCAAAAAGCTACCCTTAACCCAAATATTCTGCTACATTTATCTTTCTTTTCATTATCTAACTCTTCTTTTATCTTAGTTTCAGTGGCTTTATTAACACTCCCTCAAATCCATCTTAGGAGTGGGCAAGATATAAATAAGAAAATATAATACTCAAGTTAAGGAGACTGTACTCATACTAGAATTGAGAAATATTACTTTTTGAGCTATAAAGAGGGACAGATGTACCAAAACACACTAGTGAAAAAGGATGGACTGAAATTTAAATCAAAGGTTAAAAACACAGTATTAGTAATTTTTGGTCTCTTTCCAATCAACAAATGTAACGCATTTACTTTACCTTAATTTCTATCCTTGCTCTGTGAGGAAAAAGCTGTCCAATCATAGAAAAGTCAGTTCCTACCATGCTGATGGCTAAAAAAAACATATCTGTTTCTGTAAAAATAAAAGATTTAGAAAGACTGAAGATTAATCTTAATATTCAGAGGAAAAAAAATTTACATAAGCAAATAGTTTGAGTTAAAAATAAATTTGACAGTACTTAATAGTTTTTTTATTAAAATCCAGTAAATCTTTAGTCATAGACGTACATCTGTCTACATATACATACACATATTTCAATTTTATTGCCAAGAACCTCTTAAATCTAAAAACACCTTCTTTAAACTTGTATGTAGAAACACGGTATTAGAAAATTTGCATGCTGATACCAAAGCAGCTGGAATAAAAACAAAAAACAAAAACAAAAAACCACATTCTGCGTATCTGGTCTCAAAGTGCCCTGAAAAAAACTGTTAGTCATAGCCAGTACAATGCTACTGTTATGTAAGCAACTAAGATGTGCTAAGTAGTATGTGAAAGAAAGTAACTGGAAAAATACACCAGAAACTGTTAATGGAAGTAACTTCAAGAGAATAGGATTGGGGAAGTCAGAGAAGGGAAATACAGAATCTTTCTTTTCACTCTATATTATTCTGTTGTGTTTGAATTTTTCCCCAAAACAAACTGCATTATTTTTATAATAAAAAGTAAGTAATATGCAACAGCATGCAATAGGTATTATATACTTTTTTAACAGCATAAATTTTACCTTTTAGAAACTATCACATAATACCATCTGAAGCAGAACATTATTATGAGCATTAGAAATATTGTTAATTTTTCACAGAGAAATATTTCAGCCAAAATGACCATAATGCTAATTCCTAAAAAGATTTCTAAAATAAAGTCAGAGATATCATCCCATGGCAGGGGGCAGGAGGAGGTGCCCACAAATTCAAGCAGAGAGGAAACAACATTGTAGTTTGCATTTTATTTACTTAGGGTAGACATGGTTTAATTCAGGAACAGAGAAAACAATTCACTTTATTTCAAATAAATAACCTACACAATTTAAAATGAAAATTACTTACCTTTATTTGACCAAGGTTTAGAGTAATAGCTTTTCCTAAAGCTGGAATATGTAGTTGTAGAACCACGCTCAAATATGGGATCATTTTCCTCAACAACACAGGGGCCTTTTGTCCTTAAAACTTCTACAGTTAAACTGAAAGAAACACGTTTTTAAATAGATTCACATTAAAAACAAGTAAGGAAACAAATAGTAAATGAGATTTGAGTAGTTACATTTGAAATATACCGTGGCAGAAGTCATATCAAAAGTATAATAATGTACATTTGAGGTATGCATATTTTCCAAAAATAAGCTAGTTTTCACTTAAAATGTGATTGCCAGGGAGTAAAAAATGCCAACTTTTTTTTCAAAATCCTTAACAGCAATATAAAATTCACAAAATATCTTTGGGCCATCTAAAAAATTATTTGTTTTATGGTCTTCTGCATGTCTCCTATATTTAGTATACCTATTACCTTATAGTGCTAGACACAATAGGGGATACTGAAAAACATAAGCGTTTTATATTAAAGTTTTACATTCCTGCAAAGCAATGAAATACGCTCTTAACTATCTAATGACCAGTAAAATTATCACAAAATAATGGAAAACAACATGTAAAAGCAATTATTATTGACAGTATTACATTTAATTATCATAAAATTTATATGCTATAAAATGATTTTTTACTAATTAAACTGCCAGAAGACTTTCCATCCCTCTTTTTTATTTACTTACTATTTTATCATCTTTCTTAAAAAATACACTTTGGAAAGACAACAAATTCCACAATGCCAAATGTGAGAAATTTAATGTTATGACTGAGAAATTAAACCAGAAAGTGAATTAATGTTTCATTGCATTTTCATTAGTTACCACCACACAAGAACATGCTATTGGTTAATAATATGCAAACTTGAATACTGACTTCAAGACAGAGTCAATCTTTAAAATCTATCCTCGGTGAAGGACCGCACATGATTAGTTCAATAGCTCATCCCAATTACCAGTAAAGTTAGTAACAACGATGGTAGGTTAACGGATGATAGGTCAACAGTACCATCTTCTCAGACAATGCACAGTATTATAAACATTGCTAAAAAATTAAAAATGAACCTAACCCACCTTTCTATTTACATCATCCATTATGCAAACATAAACATCAGAAACTAAGTGACAACGACAGATATGGAAACTCAATCTCTCTCATTAGACAAAGCATGTTTGTTCTCACAAAACCATAATCTCTCTCTCTTTTTTTAAACTTACCTTTCTTCATCCAAAATAATAGAACCATCTTCTGCCACCTTTACTCGAGGAACCAGTAATGGCCCTTCGTCCACCTCCTCCTGTACTTGGTCATCATCTCCAGCATCAGGAGTACTCTTACCTTCTTGCCTGCCAAATAGAAAGATATGTTAACTCACATACGACAAGTGTTCGCTCGATACTATGAACTTCCAAAATAAAATACTGCAAATTCAACTTTGTATTTCCAACTTGCTCTATAACCTAATTGAAAATACTATGTGCTGTGCTGTTCACGACATGGTTATAAGATTTTCTCAAATTTTATCTGGTAGCATTTAATAAGAAGGCGTTATTCTCTTCGAAAATAAAAAGAAAGAAATGCTCCTCTTTTCTGTCTGAATAGAGTATCACAGTAAACCATCCCGTTATTATGGAATTAACAAAAATAACCCTTACAGCTATATAGCATTAGTTTCCAGATACCTTTATTAACTCTTCAGAATAACCCTTGGGGGTTAGGACTTTCACACTCATGTGAGGCTTGGAGAAGATAACTTCTGCTCTAAACTACACAACAGTAAGGGTAGATGAAGAAGCCAAAGAGTTTTCCAAATAATGACTCCAAATCCCATATACTTTCCATTCAATTACATTATCTCCTTAAGGTTTTGGAACTCCTAAAGTTCTGCTTTAAAACAACAGAGATTCTAAGCAAAACAGTGATCATTACTTAATAATCCTTTATGTAACAACCAGAAAAATCCCAATGTTTCTGCTAATTTTCCACAATCCCCCATCTTGAATTACAAGGCTATATTCCTAAGAGGTCTCTTGGAGGAATTTCTTGGGAGTAAGCTAACATAAGACAGCACAACATGGAAGGCAACAGGGAGTCTGTACAAAAAACAGACTCCCTAGTGGCATCAAAACTATACCTATCGCAGGACAGCTTACACAGAATGCTAAAAGGAAGGAGAAAGAAAAAAGGAAGATATATACATGTTTGCTGGGACAGACACAGACTAGAACTACAATGATACATTAAGAAATTGGTAACATTTGTTGCCTCCAGGGAGAGGAACTAGAGGGCAGAAAAACAGAGCTGGAAGACTCTTCTCAAGATACTTTTGCTCTTTTTGAATTTTGTACCATGGGACTATATCATTATTCTAAAATAAAACAAAACCCTTTTTAATTCTAAAAGTTTTAATTTAAAATCATAACATTGGCCATTTGTATATGTAATACACAAATAGTGTGGTCTTTCATATTGATTTAAATCAGGCAGTAACTTTTATTCTTGTTAGTGATTCTATTTAAAAATTCCTATCACATGTAATTTGACTATAATAGGAAGCATCATTTGATTTCATTTGTAAAAAAATGTACCCATAACAGAATATATTCAAAAAAGAATAAGACGAGATGCTTACTCTCTTGTCTGGACTGGTGTCAATGATTTTTCATTTTTCTTTTCTTGCTCCAGTGAAGAACTATTAAACACAAATAACAGAGTACCTTTTAATAAATAATTAATTTACATTTTATGATCTACTATAACACTGCTATTAATGACGGTGTGGTCCAACAGTCCATTTTTCAGTCAAAAACTTGTGTCATCAAGTATAAATAATCTGTTAGGCCCTAAGCAGGGAATGCTCTCCCCGTCTCATTCCTCAGGGAAGGAAGGCTCCCAGTCCTGCAGCAGGAAGCAACTCAGGGGCTCATCTCCAACTCCTAGATGTCAAACTCAAAACCTAGGTTTCTGGCCCATCCTTCAACTAGGCCAAAGACCTAGGGTTCACTGAACCTGAAAAACGCTACAGAGGAAATGTGCACTATTCCTACATCCACCTGCTAAACCACCAAGGACACAACAAGGAGGAGATTTATCATCAACTCCCTGCCCCCTGAGGCTCACTTTGATTAAAGAAGCTTTGTTCTGGGGCTGGGCCCGTGGCTTAGCGGTTAAGCGCTCACGCTCCGCTGCTGGCAGCCAGGGTTCGGATCCCGGGCGCCAACCAATGCACCGCTTCTCCAGCCATGCTGAGGCCTCGTCCCACATACAGCAACTAGAAGGATGTGCAGCTATGACATACAACTGTCTGCTGGGGCTTTGGGGGGAAAAAAAAAGGAGGAGGATAGGCAGTAGATGTTAGCTCAGAGCCGGTCTTCCTCAGCAAAAAGAGGAGGATTAGCACAGATGTTAGCTCAGGGCTGATCTTCCTCACACACACAAAAATAAATAAAGAAGCTGTGTTCTCAGGCCTGGCCCCATGGCAAGTGGTTAAAATTCTGTGCACTCTGCTCCGGTGGCCCAGGTTCGTGGGTTCGGGTCCCAGGCGTGGGCCTGCTCCACTCACCAGCCATGCTGTGGCAGAGTCCCACATGCAAAAAAATAGAGGAGGATTGGCACAGATGTTAGCTCAGGGCTAATCTTCCTCAGGCAAAAAAAGGAGGAGGATTGGCAATGGATGTTAGTTCAGGGCAAATCTTCCTCAGCAAAAAAAAAAAAAAAAAAAAAGCAGCAGCAGCAGCTTTGCTCTTGGAGGGTTTGTTAATAAATGCACTGCATTTAACGAGGAGGCATAAAAATGAGATCACCCCTTTCATTTTTATTTATTTATTTTCCCCCCAAAGCCCCAGTAGATGGTTGTACGTCACAGTTGCACATCCCTCTAGTTGCTGTATGTGGGACGCGGCCTCAGCGTGGCCGGAGAAGCGGTGCGTCGGTGCACGCCCAGGATCCAAACCCGGGCCGCCAATAGTGGAGCGCGCACTTAACCGCTAAGCCACGGGGCCGGCCCAAGATCACCCCTTTAAATCAAGTTATAGTTAAAAGAAACAGAAATTGCAGTCTTGATTAGAGAAAAGCTGTTTAGTTGGTGTTACCACATCTTGGTAACATAACAAAGGAAACCTGTTTTTAATCTCAGAGGTAAAGGGCATCATTCACCATCCCAAGAAAGCAGTTACTTGAAATACCACTCTCTTGTATCATAAAATTCTATCTAAAAGGACATCATATACGCTATAAATTTTGTAAACGTGCTTTTGGGAAACAAGAAACTGTACTCTAAAAGTGATACTTAAATCACTACATACTCAAAGAAAAACAAAATAAAGTTTACTTACGTCATTGGATTGTTATCTGGCAGGTAATATATGAAGTCTCTCATAGTCATTTTTGAACGATCTGGTGGCCTCTGATTTTCATTTACGGCACACTTGGTTTTCCATTGCTTCTAGATACACAAACACAGACACAGATCCACTTTTATTTTATAAATATAGAATTTCAGATGTACTACATTCGAATATAGCCCACTGATGCATTCAAGTGCCTGAATGTTATTCCTACCACAATTATGCCTAATTTTAGGAAAAATTTTATAAACTGAATATTAAAAGGTTGCAGCACATTAAGGAATTTTAAAAACTAACGTGACTGGGACTGGATAAAAGCTCAATGTATAAAATTATGCTTTATAAAAAAATAAAAATAAAAAATAAAATCATGCTTACTGATGCCTTCTAACTACAATAGTTTACTGAGAATTTATAAATACAGCTTTTATTTACCTTGTGGTGAATCAGAATTCTGTGTATTTTATAAAACTCTTGAAGCAAATGTTTAATTTTTAATTTCCCAAAAGAAATCTAATTAAGCAGACACTATAAAACATAGACCATTTTTAGAGGCTTAGATTTTAGAGGATATGGATTCAAATTCCATATCCTCCACTGATGTTTGACACAAAGCAAATAACCTCTCTGAGCTTGTTTCTTCCTGTGTAAAATAGTGATATCTACTTCACATAATTGAGAGAATTAAATGAGATAATGAATATAAAGCACCAAGCTAAATGATTTCCTCTTAAGTAAAAAAAAAAAGGCGCATTCTATAATTAATAAAAGCTGACATCTGTCAGGCCTTACTATTTGCCAGACAGTAGTCTAAATGTGTTTTACGTGTATTAACTCATCCAGTCTTCACAACCCTCCAACGAGGTAGATAGCATCATCGGTCCTATTCTACAGATGAAAAAGTAGACACAGAAAGATTAATTAAATTTCTCAAGGTTACAGTGTAAGGGACTAATCTAAGATTCAAACCTTAAGTGTCTAATTCCAGAGCTTGCATGCTTCACTACTGTTACGTTGTCCTCTCAGAAAACCGATCCATCTTCAAGAGTACAAAGAACACAGGCTCTCCTATATGCATACAGGCAAATTCTTCCCATTTATAATTTTCCATATTGTCAACTTAAAAAACATTACCAAATCATTTTGCTCAACAGTACTTGTCTTAATTCAAATGATATAACTCACGTCACTTGGACATCTTCACAAAAAATGTGATTGAAGGTTTATTTTATAAATATGCTTGTGTGAGTGTGTGTGCGCGCGCGCGCGTGTGTATAAAACTTCTATTTGTGGCCTTCACCAAAAACAATGAAAGATATAAACTAATAAAATATATAAAAATTAATATCGTGGAAAAAATTGCTGGCCGGCCCTGTGGCTTGGTGGTTAAGTGCGCGCGCTGCGATGCTGGCGGCCCGGGTTCGGATCCCGGGTGCACATCGAGGCACCACTTCTCTGTCCATCCTGAGGCCGAGTCCCACATACAGCAACTAGAAGGGTGTGCAGCTGTGACATACAACTATCTACTGTGGCTTTGGGGGCAAAAAATAAATAAAATCTTTAAAAAAAAAAAAAAAAAAGAAAAAAGAAAAAATTGCTTAAGTCCACAGAGCTTCTTAATCATTCTGTTAACAAAAGGGGATATTCCATTAACATGACGGAGGTTATTTAGTTTTGTTCCCTTTCAAAATGCTACAGATGCTTATTTTTCCTCCCAATGATGCTTGACTAACATAAAAACAGAAATCTACCAGGCAACAACCAAAATTCTGATTTTTCTCCCTTACCTTCTCTTTTCGCAATTCTTCTTTTAACATTTCTCTCAGTTTCTGGGCTTTATATATTCGATATCTGTCTGAGCATGGCTGTTTCTCTTTCGTTGGAACAGAGTTTGGCTGTGGAACTGCTTGATTAACTGGTATCTCCAATGGATGAGGTTCTGAAGGAACGCTGACACTAGGCTTAACCACAGTAGGAGTACTTGATATTCGCTTTCTTCTCTGTGAAACAGTAGGGGAACATTTACTGGGTTCTTCAACATCATTCTCACCATCAGGCTTTTCATCACTGTTAAAATTAAAAAAGAAAAAAAAAAAGGCACCACAGGTCTTCTTTTAAATATTCTAGTTTTAAAAATTAGTCTGGTAAAAATCTAAAATAGTCAAGTCTTATTAAAAAATCAATGACTTGAGAAATATGTTAATTATGACAGAGGTTGCAATAAAAATTTTGTTCAGTATATCTTTTTAACAGATATGTAAACTCTAATGAAGATTGTTGATCTTTTTTCAAACTTCAAGTCCCTAAGCACATGAGAACACATAATGTTATGCTCATGCCAGGTCCTTCAAAAAAAAAACAACCAAAATCTAAGACACAAAACAAAGCTTAATTAGCCTAATTTGAATCACTAGATAACTGAGAGTTGGTTTTTTTTAAATTAAGTTTGTAATCCACACTGACATTACCCTAAACTGATCTAAATTATTGGCATTTTACTTTAAATTATTAACCTGAGATCAGTCAAATCAAACATACAAAACTTCAAACCTCTGAAATATCTGTATTGCAGATTTGAAGATATACATTTAGCTACATTAAACAAACAAAATTCTGTTTGAGGGAGAAATCATTTATCTTTTGTCAGGTATCACTCTACTTATACAGCTATCAAACTCTTCACTCAAAAAAGTTCTCAGTCATTCCAAAATTACATATTAGGTACAGTTCAGATTGGACATAAATATTTCAGGAATGGCCTGAAAGCAAATTAAGTCAAGACGAGAGAGTGTATGAGTTAAGAATTAAAAACAGTCTCTTTGGGGGCCAGTTCGGTGGCGTAGCTGTTAAATTCGTGTGCTCTTCTTTGGCGGCCCAGGGTTCACAGGTTCTGATCCCGGGTGCGCACCAATGCACCACTTATCAAGCCATGCTGTGGCAGCGTCCCATATAAAGTAGAGGAAGATGAAGATGGGCACGGATGTCAGCCCAGGGCCAATCTTCCTCACAAAAAAAAAAAAAGTCTCTTTTTTCATATGTTATGATTAGTTTTGTGTAAAAGTGGAAAATGCCTAAACCTATAGAATAACCTTTCCAAAGTCTCCAATTTAAATTCTTATCTCAGCCCTTATGTGATACATACACCATTTGCATTTCACCCAGCTATGTTGAATGCATAAGAACAGAACACACACCTTGTAGATTTTTACAACTAGCAAAGACCCACAAAAAAGAGAGAACATATGATAAAAAACAAACTTTACTCCCTAAATGTCAACCCTAAGAAAAAATTTAAACATCCTTGAGCTTAAATGTCTCAAGACTACAAACTCTGAATAATTTATTACATTATCAATCATGCATTCATACGTAGTAAACAGGATCCCTGTGAACTTTATTAACGGTGACTGGTATTTCTATCTGTAACTCCATTTTTGGGAGAAATGTTGAAACAAACTCATGCAAGAAACTTGCACATTACTAAGCATCACTACACTAGCAAAATAACACCCTACACCCCGCACTTGTTCAGACCAACAGAGGAAGTTGAGCCAAAAAGAAAGAAATAAAAATTTCACCTTCCTGTCAGAGCATAAACAGAACTGATAACATCTCACTCTTATTTAATAGGGTTGGTTTTTATTGGTTTCCTCACATACATAGTACAGAAACCGAGGCAGGCCATTATTGCTCAACACGTCTCTACTTTGCTCCATCATCTTTATTTTAAACAAATAGCAGGGGCCAGACCAGTGGCGCAAGCGGTTAAGTGCGGCTCTCCACTGCGGGGCCCAAGGTTCGCCGGTTCGGATCCCGGGTGCACACCAACGCACCGCTTGGCAACCCATGCTGTGCCAGCGTCCCATATAAAGTGGAGGAAGATGGGCACGGATGTTAGCCCAGGGCCAGTCTTCCTCAGCAAAAAGAGGAGGATTGGCAGATATTAGCACAGGGCTGATCTCCTCACACACACACAAAAAAACAACTTTTTGTAGGCAACTACTCTGCCATGTCCTGTGCAACACATTTTACATCAGTTTTCTCTAATCTCCACAAAAACTCTCCAAAGCAGGTAACATTATCCCAATTTCACAGATAAGCAAATTCTACCCGGGCAAAGTCTACTAAACTGTTAAGTAAAGGACTCCTAAACCCAAATGTGGAACACGACACATGCTTTTCCGTGAAAACATGGTCACCGTAGTTAAAGGGGCACACCTCAAACGAAGGCAAGTCACCAGACCTCCTTCTCGTTGACTTAATCAGCAGATCCAAAGCAACACTGGTCTTGTTTTAAAAATCAATGCTCTTAAAATTAAAAAACTCCTTACCCCCGCAAAGTACTCCCGAAGAACTACGGTAACCTAAACTCTCCGATGAACAGCACCACGTGCAGCTACTCCTCACTTCAAGACTACTACACCTGGGTTCCTCCCACCACCACCTGAAGACCTGCTGCCCTCCAGGAAAACCTACAGACCGGAACAAACTCCCCCTTGGCCACACCCTGTGGCCAGAAGGACACACCGCAGTCGGGAGTGGGTTCGCCGGGCCTCCGCTGGATGCTCAGAGCGAGCGCGCGCGTGCTCCTCGGGCACAGCTCATCAGCGCAGCTTCGCGGCGAGAGGCACGGAGAGGCGGGGCAGAGGAGACGCTCCCCCTGCAGGCTTACCTGCTCCTGGGAGCCTTTTCTTGGGGCTGCGGCGCCCCGAGCCCCGCCGGGGGCACATCTGCGGGCTCCGCCGGCTTCGCGGCCGCGTCCGGCTCCGGCGGCCGGGGAGGCTCCTGTCCGCGCTGGGCAGCGGGGGCGGCGGGGCCCCTGGCGCCAGCCCCGGGCCTGACGTTCGGCTTCACGCTGAGCCGTGCCCTTCGGAACATGGCGGAGCCCGGGGGCCGGGGCGGCCCCGCGGCCGCTCTCAGCCCCGAGCCCCAGCCGCTGCCCCGAGAGCGGGTTACGAACGGCGCCGGTCCCACACAGCCACGCCACCAGCCCGGCGGGCAGCGACGGCAGCTCCACGCCCCCGCCGCCTCTTCTTCATGACCCTGCTCCGCTAAGAGCCCGGCTCCCGACACTTGCTCCCCCGCCCTCAGAGGGCGCGGGACTGACGCGTCACCAGCCAGCGCCGCTGAGTGACGTCAGACGCACAGCGCCCGGCGCCATGGTAACTGTCAAACTTCGGAGTCCGGGATACCCGGGAAGCCGGAAGGGAGGCGCGGGCCGGCGGGCTCTCCCTCTGCGGGCGTCCTTGGGAGTGGTTGCGAAGACGGGACGCGGGGAGTCACCCCTCGGCCCAAACCCTTACGGGACTACGAAAATGCTGCCGACTTTGTTCACAAGCACCTCCCCAGGCCTTAGAAATTCTGAATGGAGTAGGACATGGATTAGAAACGCAGGTGTGAAGAAGCCGGTGATAGTTACCTCCTAGGAGGGGAACTGGGTTTCTGGAAACCATGTCGGGGAGGAAGGCCATTCACTGTATATCCTTGTGTACCTTTTAGTGTGAGTGTATTACCTGCTCAAGAATTATTATACTTAAAGCTTGTAAATTAACGGGAGCGCTCTTAATCTGCTTCAGGAAGTAGCAATACAGCAATAAGGCGTTCTGGGTTGGGGAGGAAAAAATACAACAAACAAATGAACAAGATAATTTAAGAATGTATGCCATGAAAGAAATTTAAAGGGTAATATGACAGAGATTAATGGGAGGCTGGCTTACTTTAGGTGGGGTGGTTAGGGAAGGCCTCTATGATGAGAGGAGAAATGGGCAGAGATGACGTTGGCTCTGCAGAGTATGACATTGAACCTGCAATACAAATCCCCTCACTCATGGCAATACAAATGCCTGACTCCTTCTTGGAAGGAGAAGAGGATTCTACAAGAACATCCTGCTACATTAATAACAAAAAGTCAAAGGAATAAAATCCTGAACTGATTGAAGAGATTGCTATGTCATCCAGAAGGAGAAAGAGAGGCAAGTGCTTTTGAGAGTAGGAAGGCAAGGCTCACAGCACAGAAGAGAGAAGAGATACCTCTAAGACTTGGGAAGAAAATAGAGGTGTGTGGGTTCTGTAGGCTCCCTCCAGTACTCTGGGGATGGAGGACCTCAGAGACACCTAAAGAAGCCTAGAACTCAACACAGAAACCCCTGCTGAAGACGTCTCAGGAATCTTGGAGCCACTGCCAGGACCATATAGCATTGGACAGCATAATCTGGTATAAACTGAAGACACAAGGCCTTTCCCCAAATGTTCTGTTCCACCTCAGAGTCTAGGGAATTCCCACAATTCTGTAGGTAAAGAAGTCAATAATGACTAAGATTTAATTTCCCATTAATAAAGAGATGGGAACAAAGTCAGACTTAATTTTGTTATTAAATATAAAGTCATAAGATATTTATTACACACCCGAATTTGTGGAATAAATTCTTAATGGCATCACAGTAATTTTAAAAGTCTCCGGTTTTCTCTGGCAGACACACCCAACATTTCTTGTGTACATGGTGTACATCATGTGTATCCCTACACCTCAAAAACTGTATTTTCAGCTGCAAAGATAAAGCTCAATTAGATGGTAAATGAAGACCACATACAGAAACAACTCTCACTTACCTTCCAATCCCAAATTCCTTCCCTCCCTTCCTCTGTAGATGATCTCCTTATCTCTGTAAAGAGCCTGGCCAGAAAATCAATCTTTTCCCGCTGTTCAAGTTACTCCAGAAGAGGTCGTCGAAGTAGAAACAGACACCTGGCCTGTAAGCAGTATTGAGCAGGTGGGCCAGGGTGGGGGGAGAGTGATAAGCGTGCAAGGCTCTCTGAGGTTGGAAGAATAATGACAATGACAGCTAACATATTGAGTGCTACGTATGCTGGCACTTAGTACTTCACATATATTAATTCAATTAATTTAGGAGGTATAATCAATGAAGGAGGTACAATTACTTCCTAATTTTTCTGGTAAGGAAGCTTTAATGCAAGGAAATAACATACCCAAGTTCACACAGCTACTCATTGGTAGAGCTGGGCTTTCAACCCAGACATTCGATCTTGAGAGCCCTGCGTCTTCACCACTTTCTCCTACCTTCTCTAAAATAGGCGATGTTTATAAGGTAAAATAAAAATTGTCAAAGCTTGGTCATATATACTTGAGGGTCCATTATAGTATTTTCTATACTTTTGTACCTGTTTGAAATCTTCCAAAATAAAAGCCTTAAAAAAAATAGGGTAATTTTAGGGTGTCCAGACTAACGCCACAGATTTCTCAGTCTTTAATAATTAACGGAATAGATGAAGAAAGTAAGTATCAACCAAATGAACCGTCAAGCATCTTTACACGTCTGTTTCCGGCGGCGGCAGCTGCTCCGCAGAGTTTACGTGGGTTCCCAGGTGTGGAAATCAATGAAAGAACCCGCAACTAAACTGGGCCGGGCCGGCCTGCAGGAGGAGCTCTCACCCCATCACACCGTCCATGACGCCAGCCAGGAAGAGACCCGGGCTCGCATCTTCCCCAGGAAGTACAGCCACTTTACTGCTGAAGGAAGATTTCTCTCTCCGCCTGGCAACAGCCCAGACAATGAGAAGCCATTGTCGCCCTGAACTGATACTTTCCCCGGATGGGCTTTCCTTTAAAACAGCCCCCCTCTCCCTTGTTTTCTATATTTAAAACAGCCCCCCTCTCCCTTGTTTTCTATAAAACCAGCTCCGCTCCTTTATGCTCTGGATTTGAGTATGGTTCGCCCTTGCACACACATCCTGGGTTGTAATTCTTTGAGCTACTCCTGAATAAACTCGTTTTGAGCCTCTTCAAGTTAAGGTAGGCTTTTGTGGGTGTTCTGACCACGTGCCGCCTGCAGCCCCCACCATCCTCTCCCCATCTCACAACCCAAGCAGGAGCCATCCCCTAGAGCTCCTCACGTCCTGTCACCGCGACGAGGCCCTGGGGTAGGACGGGAGCAGCCCTGGTGGACGTGAATCTCCCCTCTACCGGACCTCCCTGTTAGGCCAGTCGCTCTGGTCTCATCTCCCCTTCCCTGAAACGACAACCACAAAGCCCACCCAGCAGGGTGGAGCGAGAACAAGGAAGGAAAGCGCGCCAAGGCCTTCGCGGAGTTAACCCTCCCCCTGTTCTGACCCTTCCTCCCCTTCCCGCCTCTGCAAGGGGCTGAAGGAAGCACGCTAACGTTTTTCCTCGGAAAGTCAGATATTGGAGCGTTCGCTGTGGGCCCCCAGAAGCGGGGGCAGTGACGCCCCGGTGCCTGGTGCGCGGCGGGGGAGGTCCACACCCGCTCACACGGGTCTCACACACCGACCCCCTTTCCAGCAGAGGGGCCCCGGGCGCCGACCGCTCTGGGAACTGCGGGCCCGGCCCTGCCCGTCTGCGCGGCGGCCGGTCCGCGCAGTCTCACCCCTCCACGCCGGCGGTGGTCTCCCGGCCCGGGGGCAGGTCCGTCGCCGGAGCAGGGGTGCGCCGGGAGGGACCGGGCGGGGCTGGGCCGGTGGGCGTGGCGGTCACCGGAGGGCGGGCGGGGCGGGGCCGGGCCGTCGTGGGGCGGGGCGGGGCGGGGTCGACGGGCGGGCGGGCGGGGCGGGGCCGGGCCGTCGTGGGGCGGGGCGGAGCCGGGCGGGGCCGGGCCGTCGTGGGGCGGGGCGGGGTCGGCGGGCGGGCGGGGCCGGGCGGGGCCGGGCCGTCGTGGGGCGGGCGGGGCCGGCGGGCGGGGCCGGGCCGTCGTGGGGCGGGGCGGGGCGGGGTCGGCGGGCGGGCGGGCGGGGCGGGGCCGGGCCGGGCCGTCGTGGGGCGGGGCGGGTCGGCGGACGGGCGGGGCCGGGCGGGGTCGGCGGGCGGGGCGGGGCCGGGCCGTCGTGGGGCGGGGCGGGCGGGGCGGGGCCGGGCCGTCGTGGGGCGGGGCGGGGTCGTCGTGGGGCGGGCGGGCCGGGCGGGGTCGGCGGGCGGGGCGGGGCCGGGCCGTCGTGGGGCGGGCGGGGCTGGGCGGGGTCGGCGGGCGGGGCGGGGCCGGGCCGTCGTGGGGCGGGCGGGGCCGGGCGGGGTCGGCGGGCGGGGCGGGGCCGGGCGGGGCCGGGCCGTCGTGGGCCGGGGCGGGGTCGGCGGGCGGGGCGGGGCCGGGCGGGGCCGGGCCGTCGTGGGGCGGGGCGGGGTCGGCGGGCGGGGCGGGGCCGGGCGGGGCCGGGCGGGGCCGGGCCGGGCGGGGTCGGCGGGCGGGGCGGGGCCGGGCGGGGCCGGGCCGTCGTGGGCCGGGGCGGGGTCGTCGGGCGGGGCGGGGCCGGGCCGTCGTGGGGCGGGGCGGGGCGGGTGGGGCCGGCGGGCGGGGCGGGGCCGGCGGAGGCCGCGCAGGCCCAGCCCCGCGCGTCCGCAGGTGCAGGCGGCTGCAGAGCGTGCAGGGCGGCTGGTGCGTTCGCGAGCCGCTCTGCCAGGCTGGGTCCGGTAGTCGGCATGGCCCCTGGATGCGCGTGGTGGGGGAAAGCGGCGGGCCGGCTGGTGGATCCTCTTGGGTCCGGTGTGGCGGGGACGCCGCCTGCCGTCTCAGAGGGAGAGGGCCGGTGGGCTACAGTCCGGCCGCCGTCAGGGGCGAGGTGAGATGTGGGGACGGAGCCCGGTGGTGGGGGTTGGGGGTGGCGGGGCCTAGTCTGGACGTGGTCGGAGCTGGTACCTAGAGTCGTAATGCTCACTGGGGACGGGGCTCCGACGCAGTATCCCACCTAGTTCTGTCGTTGGCCCTCGCAGGTATTGTTTCACGAGCGTCTGCGTTTGCTCTCTCAGCAGTGGAAGTGTGGTCTCTGTGTATCCACCTCTCTTTCCACCCACACCCCTCAAAAGCCAGAAGCTGTTTTGGAATACTGGCCTGTAGAGTCAGACGATTTAAGGGATCTGGTATTTATAGCCAGTGAACACCTTGATAAGTATGGTAATACTTTTAAGACCCTAAGTGTTTACCTTTAAGCTTCCTTCTTGTCATCACATCTGCACCATTCAGTGCTGTACTCTGCTGGCTTATCTGTTAAAAAGTAAACTTCAGATGCATTTAAATAAGAGCCTTATAATGGAATATAAATAATTTTGGAGATGGGAAAAGAGCATGACTGTTTCTCTTTGTAGCAGGAAATCAATGGGAACTTGCCCGCCAGAAAAACTTGAAGAAATCCCGGGAAATTAACAAGGGAAAACGAAAAGAGGATAGCTTAAGCACCTCTGGAGAAAGCAGAGATGAGTGACAGTTCTCAAGGCACTGCAGTGTTCATTTGGAGAATGGAAAGCATTCTTTAAATCCTTGGTAAACTAGGCCTAACCCACAGAAAGGGGTAACACTTGAATATCCGTGCCAGGCATGCTAAAACTGTATGGGGGAGTCATTATCCCAACCCATGGATGATGAATTGAAACCCTCAAGCTGTAATTTGTCTTGCAGAGAATCTCATGCAACTCCACCAGAACCATAAGAACTTCATTGAGCAAAATAATTGAACATCTTCCATATGCAAGGCACTGTTAAGTGCTAGGGATACATTTTCAAAGCAGATGTACTACCCAAACTGGTATGCATGACAGGTGACTCAGTTATAGTGATAACTGTTCTGAAGGAAACACAAAAAAGTAGAGCAGCCATATTGATTTCCCAAGATCCACTGGGTTGGAGGGAATGCAGGTGCACAGCCTTGGTGTATGACTGTATGTGACAAATAATACAAAGCTGCTACAGAAATACTTTGAGACTGCAGCTTTAGTAAAAACAAAACAAAACCAAAAAAGCATTCATGTTTCTAAAAAAATTAACCAAAGTTTAATTTTATTCTAAAATCAAATTTTGTCCATGAGGAACTTGGAGATCAGGTGAATAATTGACTACATGCTTCAGTGTGGCTTCTCCATGGTCCTGAAGCCTGGCTGCACATTAGAATCACCTGGGAAACCTTCATGTCTGCTCAGCCTGTGCCCTCCACCCAGTCCTGATTTAGTTGGTCTGGGTTTGGGCATTAAAAGGTGCTCTAGGTAAACTTTATTATACCTAAGTTAACTCTGACATTATAAAAGCTCCCCAGGTGATTCTGATGTGCAGCCAGAGTTACGAATCATTGTTTAATGAGGCTGAAGCCCTTCACGCTTCACATTTTCTTTCTATGACATTTATTATTAAACTGATAAGCTTTGCCTTAAATTTCTGTTTGCTCACATTGGAGTAAAAGTGAAAAGATCGGTGACTCTGAAATACTATTTTTATTGGAGAACCCTGTCTAGCTCAGTAATAGCCACTGTTTAATGAATACACGCTCCTTATAAAGCTCTCTGCTAGGTGCTCTATATGTATTATGTCTATTCATCACAGCACTGAAAAATGGTATTAGCCCCAATGCATGGACTAGGAAACTGAGGCTCTGGCTTCAGTAACAGTACTAGGGTCATGCAGCAAGCACAGCAGAGCTTGGTTTTGAACAGAAAAGTAACTATCACTATTCTTTTTCACCATACCTCATTTCTTTGTAGCTGTCTTGTTTTTCCTTCCTTCTCATTCCTTGTTTTTGCTATTGGCTTTGCAGAAATGTCTTACTGTCATGGACAGAGCTACTCGTCCTGAATTAAAGTCTAATACAAGGGGCTGGCCCCGTGGCTTAGCAGTTAAGTGCGCACGCTCCACTACTGGCAGCCAGGGTTCGGATCCCAGGCGCACACCAATGCACCGCTTGTCTGGCCATGCTGAGGCGGCGTCCCACATACTGCAACTAGAAGGATGTGCAGCTATGACATACAACTGTCTACTGGGGCTTTGGGGGGAAAAAAGGAGGAGGATTGGCATGGATGTTAGCTCAGGGCTGATCTTCCTCACACACACAAAATTGTAATACTAAATCTATGCGATAACAACATAGGAAAGAGCCTGGACTTTGAAATTGGACAAATCTTGTTTTTTATGTGATTTGGGGCAAATTACTTAGCTCTAAACCTGTAATTATTTTTTAATCTGAAACATGAGGATAGTAACTCAGAGTTGCTGTGGGGCTTAATCTAGAGCCAGTGAAATGCCTGGCACATAGTGTTCAATACATAACCATTTAATATATATACGTGTATATATATATATACGTATATATATATATATATATTTTTTTTTTTTGGTGTCGAGGATTAGCCCTGAGCTAACATCCGTTGCCAATCCCCTTCTTTTTACTGAGGAAGATTGGCCCTGGGCTAACATCCGTGCCTGTCTTCCTCTACTTTATATGAGACACCGCCACAGCATGACTTTACACACGGTGCATCGGTCTGAGCCCGGGATCTGAACCTGTGAACCCAAGGCTGCCAAAGTGGAGCACACGCACTTAACCGCTATGCCACCGGGCCTGCCCCTAATCCATTCTTAATCACTAGCTATTGGGCTTTTTGGTTTGTAAGAAACTGAATTGCTTCATAACATTTGTGTCCTAATCCTAGGTACCAGTTAGGATATCTAGGAGACTTCTTAACTTTGTTGACAATCAAGAGTAATTGACATTATTTCTGCATATAGTTGCCTAATATCAGATGCTTTTATATACATATGTATTCATAGCTATTCCTCAGAATAGCCCTGATGTGTATTGCTCCGATTTTGAAAGACTTTGAGGTTATTTGCCCAAGGTCATGATAGTGGTAGAGATGGTATTCAAAATAAAATCTGATTTCAAAGCCTTTACATTCTTTGCCTTCCCATTCAGTCTCCATCCATGAAAATGGAAAGACATGAATGTTTATATCTTCTTTTAAATTGTCTTCTAATATACTGAATGGGTTATGTATAGAAAACAAGTGAGAACATAAAATCAGTTTTTCTGTAAGAACTTAGAGCCTTTTCTTCCAATATAGGGACTCCGGGATCATGCAACCAAAGCAGAAGGCAGCTAATGAGCAGAAGTCTATGCAGACAAGAGAAAAATGATGACTATTTGGAAAACCTGGGTGCTACTGCCAGCTAGGTGTGTCATAGCTCTATGATCAAGATTTTGTAGAGTGAACAGTCATTACATATGTTATAACATATCCTTATAAGACTATTTTAAATTTTACCTTTCAGCCTGACTTAGTGTAATCTTTCAGAACCATTCTTCAAAGAATAAAACACCAACCATACATGTTACATATGGATGAACATTGTTTATCAGCAGTGAGCATTATATAATGTTTTCGAGAGATAATGTGATCACATAATACGATCCCTTATATAAATCCAGAATCTTTATCTTAAACCTTGTTAAAGTAGATCTTTAAAGTCAACTGTATTGGATAATGGAATTTACGATACATTTATCTAATTTTACTTTATAATCAACTGGTTTGCTTGAAGAATTGACAACAGACAGTACAAACCACCTGGAACAGCAACTAAGTGAATGTAAACTAAATGAGGTCTCAGGAAGACTTCTACTCACAGCTTTAAAATTTTTTGGAATAAGTGCTTTTTTTTTAACAGACTTTATTTTTTAGAGTAGAATTAGGTCCACAACAAAACTGAGATGTTCCATATGCCCCCTGCCCCTCTCATGCACAGCCTCCCGCGTTATGAACATCCCCACCAGAGTGGTGTGTTTTTGTAACTGATGAACCTGCACTGGCACGTCGTCGTCACCCACAACGCAGATGTGATGTTAGGATTCACTCTGTGTGCTGGCAGAGTGCCAGTGTTTAGTGTGTTCTGAGACTTCAAAAACTTGTGACTTAACAATGGTTATACGTTAACCAAGAGAAACTAAAGCTTGAGACCTTGTTCTGTTCTGAAGTAAATATGCATCATTATTGTAAAGAGAATAAAAATACCATTGAAGTAATAAAGAACATAACTTTAAAGTGTTATTCAAATACTTGATTTTTCACATCATACAATTCAACAAATTTTTGCTGATCTAATATGTCTACCGCTATGTGAATGGACAGATCACCAAATATCTTAGTGAAGGTTCTGGCAATCTTGTGATAGGTCACTTACCAAGGGTACCACCTGTCAATAGGATGGAATCCTAAGTGTCTCTGATCCTAAATGAGGCAAACATGAAGTTTAATAGCCTGAGTTTTTATCTTCATATTAGCACAGATTTTCAGTCAAAGTAAAGCTTTGTTCTATTTCTTGGGTTAACTTCAGTTTTCAAAACTTTATATGATGGTAGTCACAAGGGCAAAAGGATTACAACAGCTTAAGTTAACATTCTAATAAAAAGGAGTAATGAAGAAGTCTGATTGTACTATAAAGATTCTTTATGAGCCCATCTTCCTCCACTTTATATGGGACGCTACCACAGCATAGCCTGAGAAGTGGTGCCTTGGCACGCACCCGGGATCCGAACCCCAGGTCACCAGCAGTGGAGCACAAGTACTTAACTGCTATGCCACAGGGTCGGCCCCCAACATGTTTGTAATTTTAAACAGGTATTTTCCACAAAAGGATAGCACTTCATATCCCCATGCCCTTGATAATATCAGATATTAACTTCTAATACTTTTGCCAACCTGAGTGAAAAATGGTATCTTACTTTTTAACTTACAGTTCCTTGACTGTAGAGGTTGAGCATCTTTTCATATGTTTATTGGACATTTGGATTTTCCTTTTTGGGAACTGCCCATGTTTTCTCTCTGCTTTGTGCTTTTTATTGCATTTAGTCTTCACATGTAGGTACTAGTATGTCCATTTTTATAGATGAAGAAATTGAGATTTTGGTTAAGGAATTTCCCCAAGGTCACCCAGCTAGTACGTGGCAGCTTAAGGATATGAACCCAGGCAGACTGAGTGCAGAGCTTCCAGAGGTTAGGCACATTTTCATACTTATTGGCCACCTTTGAGTTTTTCTTCTATGAATAGCGTGTTCTCACCTTTGCCTGTTTTGCTGTTTTCATTTTTTTTTTTTGTGAGGAAGATCGGCCCTGAGCTAACATCTGCCAATCCTCCTCTTTTTGCTGAGGAAGACAGGCCCTGGGCTAACATCCGTGCCCATCTTCCTCCACTTTACATGGGACGCCACCACAGCATGGCCTAACAAGCGGTGCGTCGGTGTGCGCCCAGGATCCGAACCGGTGAACCCACGGCCGCCGCAGCGGAGTGTGCGCACTCAACCGCTTGTGCCACCGGGCCAGCGCCCGCTGTTTTCATTTTTATTTGACAAACCTTTTGTAAAAAAAATTTTAGTCTTAGAAATATTAGTCTTTTCTTATATGTTACAAATATTTCCCAAACTATTTTTTGTCCTTTGATTTTATTTATGTTGGTTTTACCAGAATTTTTAATTACATAATCAAATGTCTAGTTTCTTTATAAGTGAGGACACAGACTGACAGCCAGCGACTTATCTTGACATGTTAAAATTTTTAAATATGAAGTTGAGTGCATTTGTTTGGGTGGGGAGTGGGTGGAGTGGAAGAGGGATAGTCTCGAGTTAACTGATTACAGTACCCACCACCCTATTGCTTACTCCGCCTCAACTCATTTACCTTACCTGCCTGACCCCCAAAAGGTATTTGAGTTTTCAATCCTTGATTGGTTTCTTGTTTCTATCTTAAGATCTCCCCCATCCCAAGTTTATAAAAATTACCTAGAATGTATTTTGGTATATGATGTGAGGGTAGAGAGGCCAAACCTCACATACTGGATGGCTGATTATATCTATGTCATTTATGAATTATACTACCATTTGTCCATTACATCGTTCAAATATTCTTCCAAAACATCATTTGGAATTTTCAACTTTCTGGTGCTGTAACAGTTCAGTGCAGTGAGACATTCTTGTACACAAATCACTGACACATCTCTGATCTCTTGACCCTAGATCCTGAAGTCAGGTGAGGGTAAGGAACTAATTGGTTTTGGCCTTGTCTTTTGTTTATTCACTATTCTACTTGACGATTCCAACATATATTTTTCAAATTGGAAACCTGATTACTAATCATTTGAATCCTTCCTTTGATCACGTGCAAGTTCCAAGAGTCACTGAAGACAGGTTTTTAGTATGAAAATTCCTTAGGCACAAAGATTGGTTCCAGTTCATGAAGTTAAATGTAACGTTTATGTAAGTGCCTTCAAATCTGATGAAATGGTTCCTTTGGAAGTTTCACTACACTATGCTTTGAGTGTTTTGTCTATCTTATGAAATAGCTTTGTAAAGTATAGTGATTTAAATCTGGATGTCACCATCAGGAGAAAAAGAACTTCATATTTTCTTTGAGGACAAAAATGCCATAGGTTTATTTTTGAGGAAGTAGGTCCTAAGTAGAAATACTTTTTTCAACAAAGAACCTGCCATTTCAAATTTATTAAAACTAATTCCTTGAAAACATTATGCTAAGTAAAAAAAGCCAGACACAAAAGGTCACATATTATATGATTCCATTTATATGAAATACCCAGAATAAGTAAATCCATAGAGACAGAAAGTAGATTAGTGGTTGTGAGGGGCTGGAGGGAGGAGAGAAGGGGAGTGACTGCTAATGGATACAAGGTTTCTTTTAGGGATGATGAAAATGTTCTGGAATTTATAGTGGTAGTGGCTGCACAACTTTTTGAATGTACTACAATTCTCTAAATTGTATGCTTTAAAATGATGAATTTTATGGTATGTAAGTTATATATCAAAAAAATAAAAACAAAAAGAAACCTGGTTCCAAATTCTGTTTAAATTTCTGTATCAAATGCCATTTTGAGAATTTATATGATTGAGAAAAATCTATGTGAGCTTTTGAAAAAATACATCTAAGGGAGCCAGCCTGGTGGCGCAGTGGTTAAGTGCGTGTGCTCTGCTTCCCCAGCCCGGGGTTCAAAGGTTCAGATCCTGGGCACGCACTGCCAAACCGCTTGTTAGGCCATGCTGTGGCAGTGTCCCATATAAAGTAGAGGAAGATGGGCACGGATGTTAGCCCAGGGCCAATCTTCCTCAGCAAAAAAGAGGAGGATTCGCGTTGGATGTTAGCTCAGGGCTGATCTTCCTCACACAAAAAATAATAAAATAAAAATAAAATAAAAAAATACATCTATTTCTGATATCTATAGAAGTCAAAGGGGAGCCCTCAAACTTATTTGGGTGGACTTTTTTTTTAGTAAATTATAATATATACTATGTGAAAGCCATCTGGCAAGCCTAAACGTGTAATAAGGAATACGGGAGAAGTAGACGGTGAGCTCCCACTAAGAACTAGAAACCTGCTTGATCCATGTAAAGACAAACGTGGGAAAATGCACATCCTGAAACAGTATATGACATTCAATCCCATTTTTTTTTTTTTTAAGTTCAAAAGTTTACTAGAAAAGATTTAGGAGAACGGATATTAACCTAAATGTTTAAGGCTGGGAAGTGTCTGGAGGCATGAGCTCTGGTGCCTGGACTCCGGGCAGCTGTGCAGATGCTCTGTGCCTCAGTTTCCTCATTTTTAAAATGGGAATAATAGCCCATAATTCATAGGGTTGTCGTGAAAATTAAACAAATAAATATATACACTCTTAAAAGCACTTTTAAAAATGGTAGCTGTATTATTATTGGTTACCTCTGCACTGATTTTTATTGTATTGCTTACCCATACTTTCTAAACTATCTGCAATGAACACTAGTTTTTAAGAAAATTTATTGTTTAAAACCAACACACCCTACTCGAATCACTCTCTGAACATATGAAAAAGTGAAATCAAACAATTGAGAGAACACAGAAAAGCAGCACCAAAGCGAGCCGCGCACAAAGACGCGACCGCCCCGAGCGCGCGGGGCCCTCCCGGCCGCCGTCCTCTTCCGCTCCCAGAGGCCCCGGCGGCGGAAGTCGTCACTCGGAGGGACGCCGCGCGCCCGGCACCCCGGGGCAGGCTCGCCATGGCGATGGGCGGCGGCGGCGGCGGCGGACCGGAGCAGGAGGACTCGGTGCTGTTCCGGCGCGGCACGGGCCAGGTGAGGTCGCGGCCGGCGCTGCCTTCCTCCCCCCAGGCCCTCGCGCTCCTTCCGTGGCCGCGGCGGGCCCTGGCCAGTTGGGTCACTGCGGGGCCGTGGTCCGCTGGTCTCCCCAGCTTTCCCCATGTGGGAGCCTCAGCCGCAGGCTCCTTCCCCGCGCAGCTTCGGCGTCCTGTGGGCTTTGCGCCGAGGCCCTGCCGCAACTTAGTCCTCCTCTGGTCTGTTCGTTCTCTCCGACTGGGGCTGAGCGGGGGAGCCCAGGGGGAAGCGAGGAAAGCAGTTAGGGGTCTAGAAGATGAACTTGATTGTTCAACCCTGCCCAGCTCTTGGTTGTGTCTCAAACTCTCCTGATTGTCCAAGCAGCCTATTTTATTTTTAGTGGTTCCCGGTTGTTGAGGGTGTTCCAAGACCTGTTAGTATCCCAAAGGGGAGGATCTCAGTCAGCACCTAGATTCGGGCTGATTGGAAGCCAGACCCTCAGGCCACAGCTTTTAAAGTATGCAAACATATACAGTCCTGTGGGACCCCAAGTGTAAGCCCCACTGGCTGCCAGAGCCAGGCAATCTGGGGGTGTCCCCTGGCAGCAGTTGCAAAAATCACGGTTCCAGACAAGTATATAAGCTCCTTTCTGGGAGATACCAGTGAGCTAGCGTGAGGCAGAGGGAGAGCGTAAAGATGGCATCCACCAGCCTGCATTCCCCAAGAACACCACTACAGGCTTCTAGATGTGTGCCAAACTTGAATCCTGCTCCTGAGGCCCAAGCTCCAGGACAAGCCAATACGCCTCTTTCTCCGAAAGACTGGGCGTGTGTTTCAGTCTGCTGTCTGCACATGTGCCCTGGGGGTGGTAGCCTGCCAAGAACTGTCGCTCTGATTGTTATAGTCCCATGGGACCCAGGAATGCAAGCCCCCTGGCCTCCAGAGAAAGGTGATCAAAGGGTGTCCTCTGGGTGGCAGCCGCAAATACTGGGGCATCAGATGTGTGCAGAAGCTGCCTTCCAGGAGATACTGGCTCTCTGGAGCGTGGCAGAGGTGGAGCATAGAGATAGCACCTGCCGTCTAGAGCAAGGCAGACAGCATGAAGATGGTGCCTGCTAGCCTCTGTCCCCAGAGAGTATCCCAGCAGGCCCCTAGGTGTGTGTTGTATTAGGTGTTTGCCTCTCATGCTGATGCCCTAACATAAGCCAATGCACCTCTTTCATACACAGTCTAGACACCTCTCAGTCAGCTTCTGCACTGGGCCCTGGGGATGGTGAGTCCAAGCTCCTGAGCCCTTTAAGAGCCGTTTCTCAGCTTACTATTCCGTTGTGGGTCTCGTGGATGCGAGCCCTGTTGGTTTTCAAAGCTAGAGGTTTTGGGGGCTTGTCTCTCAGGTGCAGGTCTTAAAAGTTAGGATGCGTAGTGGGGGATTCAAACCCTTCACTCCTCAGGGAGAAGCTCCAGGATTTGAATTTCCTCCTGATTGTGGGTTACTATGTCTCAGTTTCTCCTACCCACTTCCATGTTGTTTTCTTTTTTTCTTGTTTGCTGGATGAGTAGGGGTTCCTCAGCTAGTTTTCAGATGAAATTGTTCCATATGCAGCTGTAGATTTGGTGTGTTGGTGGGAGAAGGTAAGTTCAGCTCTTCCTACATCACCATCTTGAACCAGAGAAAATCATTTCTTTCCTTTTACAGTCGTGCACTGCATAACGACATTTCAGGCAACAATGGACCGCGTATACAACGGTGGTCTCATAAGATTAGTACCATATAGCCTGGGTGTGTAGTAGGCTCTATCATCTAGGTTTGTGTAAATATACTCTATGATGTTCGCACAATGAAGTTGTCTGATGACGCATTTCTCAGAACGTATCCCTATTCGTTAAGCAACACATGACTGTAATTAAAACATTTATTGTTTGTACTTCACATTTTAATGTTTGATCCTGTTTTTTTATATTTTTTGTTTTGTTTTGTGTGGCAGTATGTCTTAAATTCCTAATTAGACCATCTGTCTTTAGAGCAGGCGGTATGATTTCATATACGTCTCAATGATAAGTGCTTAGTAGATAGTGGGTGCTCAAAAACATTTCTATTTGAATTGAATTAAATGTAAGTAAAAATAAAAATAACATAATGATTTTTACATCTTTTCCCAGTTACTTAATATCACTCCCATTTGAAATGAAAATTAATTGATTAATCCCTATTAACAATTTGTATCCTTAAGCATTTTGAGAATTTTTCTTTGAATAATCTAGGCACATTGTAAGGTCAAGAGGAAGATGTATGCTTTCTGAGCCCGTGGTCAGAACAGAGTTACCGGTCTGGATAAAGTCAAGCTGATGGCCAGATGCTTTCCGACTCTGCAGACTAAACCCTTCCTCTGCTCTTAGAAAAGAGTGAAACATGGGTTACGTTTTGAACAGATCCACTTCTTGTCAGTGGGTAGGACTTAAATTGTGGAGTGTTGACTTCATGGCATACCTCTTAGAACAATATGTCTAGCTTTGGGCGTAATGTCATATCATCTCTAAGGAGGAAGGCTTCCTGTGGTTTTATTTAGGATTTAGAATACCCATTTTTAGTTTAATTTTGTTATGTCTGGTTTAAGATGGTTCTTGGTACTATCTAGCATATGTTTTTGATGAAACTCATCCAAACATGAATTGTTTTTATTGTTTACCCTTTCCAGAGTGATGATTCTGACATTTGGGATGATACAGCATTGATAAAAGCTTATGATAAAGCTGTGGCTTCATTTAAGGTGTGAAATGTTTACTCTTTTCCTTACTTCCTCATGTTATTTATTTGGGAAAAAAAGTAATTGATAACATACTTATAGTAAAGTGCTAAAGTGCGTATTATTCAGTTCTAATTTTGAAAATTAAAAGATGACATGGGTTAGTTAAATAAGATGATATCTTCCTTTAGAAGTTGGTAGTCTGTGTAAATGTCATCCCTTTAGCAGAGGCAATTTAAGGAGAATTTTAAACATTTATTGCTTTTAATATGTTTACATTGTATCAAACTATAGAAGTCCTCTAACTCAGATTTGAAGGACAGCCTGAATTATTTTTGTATATTGAAATATTTATTGCTTTTTATTGAGATGATGATGATTATAAATAGCAGTAGTGCAATAATTAATAATTGTAGAGTGTTTACAGTGTTCTAGGCACTGTTCTAAGTGCTTTATATATGCTAAATTCATTTAATCCTCCCCAAATCCTATGAGTTGGGTATCAACTCAAGTGTTCCTGATGGTAAGAGTATACAGTTCTTTTAGGGAGTATAGTCTGTTTTTGTGGCCCAAACAAGACGTCTGCACAGTTGTCCAACATCATTGCTTTCCCCACTGTCTGAAGTATTTAGTATTATTGAGCACCATATATGGGCCATCGTAGTCCAGGCACAGAGCATACACTTACAGAACACCAAGCACAGAGTCCCCTTCTTCCTGTAGTCACTCCTGTAGCATGAGGTAAAGATTGACCTGTATGTCATCCTTGAAGCTGAATTCTAAATTTTTTCAGTAACATGCTTTCCAGTATGCACTTAGACTAGAGGTGCACTAAGGCAGGGTCACCAAGAGAGTTCTCTAAAATGCAGATTGAAAGGGGGCTTGGTGTGGGGTGGGGTAGGTGATACTGCAGGGGGAAATAGTCTGAGTAGAGGAAAAGAACTGATTTAGGGAACAGATAGTTTACTTTTATTTGTGTTGCGTTTGAGGTAAATGTGAAGATATGAAATTAGTCATTGGAAATGTTGGCTTGAACTAAGGAGAAAAGTCAGAGCTGGGTAATAGTGTTGGAAGTGCATTGACCTAGAGGTGATAATTGAAGTAATAGGAGTAGATGGTCGTAAGCAGGTAAGGAAGGATGGCCAGTTCTTGTTGGGAATGCCCAGTTTAAGACTCGGTTGGAGAAGTACTGAAAGCATTGGGGCCCTATATTGCTATCGTCCAGAATGTTGTACATATTAAGAAGAAAGGTAGTCAGCAGAGTCTAATGTTACAGAAAGGTTGGGAGTGAGGAGACTTGATTTAGAAGGATCTTAGGAGCTGATAATCAGATAGACAGTGCCTTCGAGAGCAGTTTCCGTAGCCTGTGGGGTGGGGAGAAGAGGAAGTAGAGGCTGTCTATCGGAAGTGGTGGGCCCTTGAGACCAGCTTATAGTGACTGAGTTATAGTGTGACTTTTTTTATGTATTGCTCTGTAACATGTCCCTTTCTATTCATATTTTCATAGCATGCTCTAAAGAATGGTGACATTTCCGAAGCTTCAAATAAACAAAAAGGCACACCTAAAAGAAAACCTGCGAAGAAGAATAAAAACCAAAAAAAGAATCCTACAACTCCCCTGAAGCAGGTTATTTTAAAACAATGAGACTTTACTTCAAAGGATTTCTTGTTACCGTCTTTATTAAATGGTGTAAAATATCTGTAACTTACAGTGATTTGTACAGTGTTTTCCATTGACATGTAATCATCAAATTTCTAGAACAGCTATTCGGCTTTCTATTGTTCAGGAACATGCATGTCAATAAAAGGCTAAGGAATTAGGTGGGAATGCTAAATACTAAATTCAGGACAGTGTTTGCTTTATGTTGGCAGCGGTAAGGGGGGCGGGCAGAGAGAAGACAGTGCTATTTGGGAGGAGTACCTCAGGGCCTTAAACTGAATTGGCAGTATTTTACTTCTTAAACTGAGAGATTGGTTTCCTTTTTTTCCTCAAAAGCCTTAAAACTATTTATACCCGGGAACCATAAATTCTGGGTAGAGACATTTCTGCTATTTAAAAGAGTAGACCTGGAAACTAAATGTTTTGGTGTCTCATGAGTCACTTTAGTTTCTCCGTTACCGAGGAGGAAGAGAGCTAACGTTTGATAAGCACTGGCCGAGTGCTGGGCCAGAGTGCTGGACACGACGCGCCTTCCTGCCTTTCTGTTCTTTATAACAGATGTGTGAAGTGGATTGTATTAATCCACTTAACAAATGAGGAAAACAAGACTCAGAGAGTAAGAAACTTGTCCATGATTATATAAATGGCAGAATTTATATTATATGGCAAATATATGGCATGATTATGTAAATGGCAGAATTCTGTTTATATTAGAATTCAGATTTATGTGTTTTTGGCCCCAAGCCTCTTTCACTGTATCATTCTGCCTTCCAGATCAGTTAACTGGAGACTATCCCCTCCACGCCCCACTTCACCCCACCTAAACAAGATTATAGTTTACCCTCTTTAAAAGAAATACGTGTGTGCATGTATCTTTGGTTTCTTTTATAGTGGAAAGTTGGTGACAAATGTTCTGCCATTTGGTCAGAAGACGGCTGCATTTACCCAGCTACCATTGCTTCAGTTGATTTTAGGAGAGAAACCTGTGTTGTGGTTTACACTGGATATGGAAATAGAGAGGAGCAAAATCTGTCTGATCTACTTTCCCCAACCTCTGAAGTAGCTAATAATATAGAACAGAATGCTCCAGAGGTAAGGATACAAAAAAAATAGAATTCTTGGAAGCAGAGACTAGATGAGAAATGAAACAGTATAGTTGTCAGTTTGATCCACTGAGGCATTAAATTTTCCCTAATGACACTTTTATTACAAAAATACACATATTTTTTCTTTTTAAAGAATGAAAGTGAAAGTCAAATTTCAACAGATGAAAGTGAGAACAACTCCAGGTCTCCTGGAAATAAACCAAATAACATCAAATCAAAAGCTGCTCCATGGAACTCTTTTCTCCCTCCACCACCGCCCATGCCAGCAGGACTGGGACCAGGAAAGGTAAACTTCTACCCAGAAACAGTTTCCCAGGAGATAGTTAATAATATTGCAACATTCAACCCCTCCATTAAGTGAATTGTAGCTTTTCCCATGAAACTTGTGTAGCTTTCTTTAGATGTTACAAAGACACACTTGAGAATTCTTTGAAAGGGAAATAATCCTTTGAAAAGGAAAAGTAATGCAGAATAGTTTATAATGAAAGACTTTTCCAACTACTTTTATGGCGTTGTCATATTACATATTAGACTAATAATTTAGTGATCTCAAGTTAAAGGGGGTAACGGTGCTTTATCATCAGCTGAGTGTTCTGCTCTAGTTCCCTATGTGTGTAAGATGGGGAGTAAGTTCCGCATATCTTGTGTAAGATACTGAAAAATTGGAAGAGAACACAGTATTTACATCTAATACAGATAAAATCCTAAGGAGCTACCAGATGGTTTTGTAGAATAAAATGTAAATTTTGTTTTCATTTATGGTTCTTTTGGTTATAAATAACATATCAACTTAAATATGAGAGATTTTTATTTTAGGTTATGTGATGGAACCCAAGTAGGTATGTCCCTGTCCAGTTGTTTGTATAAAGCAACGATTTCTTCACTGGAAGTTGTGGTATTCAGGCACTAATAATTTTAAAAATTAAAAAAATCAAGCATGACTTATTAAGGTTCATCAAAACTTTTCCTTAAGATTATATTATTGTTACTAGAATGATCAAACTTCTTAATTTATATATATCAATTGCTTTTTTGGTCTCAGGGGGCTGATTTTTCTGAAGTGAGAGGTTTACTAATTTTTACAAAGTATGCTCTAAGTTAGCATGTGTAACTAAAAGGACGTCCATAAAAAGATTGTACAGGGGTTGGCCCAGTGGCGTAGTGGTTATGTTCAAGTGCTCCCCTTTGGCGGCCCAGGGTTCACGGCTTCAAATCCTGGGCGCAGACCTACACACCACTCATCAAGCCATGCTGTGGTAGCATCCCACATACAAAATAGAGGAAGATGGGCACAGATGTTAGCTCAGGGACAATCTTCCTCAAGCAAAAAGAGGAAGATTGGCAACAGATGTTAGCTCAGGGCCAATCTTCCTCACCAAAAAAAAAAAAAAAAAAAGATTATACGATTTAGTTAACGAAATTGTGGGGCATATAGTCTTCTACAATTAAAATATCGTGCTAAACATATTGTCTCTGACTTATTAGGTAATTAAAAATCTTTCTTACTTTGGTTTTACTCCCTGAATGTTTTTATATAAAAAGGAAATGAGAAAAATCTAGATTTATGAGTCTATTTGACTTGAGCATTTGGTACATGAAATTCTATTTAATCTTTTTGATATGTATAATATAGATAGTATTCTGGACAATTATTTTGATTCTTTTTGGCATTGAATCTTTTTTCCTTCTTTCATATTTAAATTGATAAATTAGTCTTTCTTTGAAATATTCTTTACAGCCAGGTCTAAAATTCAATGGCCCACCACCGCCACCACCACCACCACCCTTCCTCTCCTGCTGGCTGCCTCCCTTTCCTTCTGGACCACCAGTAAGTACAAAAGAATTCAGATTCAACTTTGCTTTCATATGCAGTTGGGATTAGCAGACCATAGGTAATTAGGAAGGGTCATTTTAGACCATCCCTAGGGCCAGGTTGTAATGGGTAAACATTTGAACTAAACCTGAGGTTTTTTGTTTTTAGTGCCTTCTGCTACCCACACTCAGTCCTCTTATGGCCCCAACTCTGAGCCCTATATTGCCTGCTGCCTTCCTGGCAGAGGTTGTATTTCATTCAATAGGGAGGTAGCTCCTATTTAAAAGGACTGAATCACACTGTACATGAGGATTAATATTTTGCCCTTTCAGATATGCTTGCATGTTACCTGCGGATCACGTAGACTATCCTGGTGTCTGATGGTAGACTTTTTTTGTGTGTGTGTGTGAGGAAGATCAGCCCTGAGCTAACATCCATGCTAATCCTCCTCTTTTTGCTGAGGAAGACCGGCTCTGAGCTAACATCTATTGCCAATCCTCCTCCTTTTTTCCCCCAAAGCCCCAGTAGATAGTTGTATGTCATAGCTGCACATCCTTCTAGTTGCTGTACGTGGGACACGGCCTCAGCATGGCCGGAGAAGCGGTGCGTTGGTGCGCGCCCGGGATCCTAACCTGGGCCGCCAGTAGTGGAGTGCGCGCACTTACCCACTAAGCCACGGGGCCGGCCCTGGTGGTAGACTTTTAAATATCAACAGTAGGTAGCTACAAAGACACCTCCTGGTAAACTGTGTTGGGATGGGAGCAGCGCAGATGTGTGGCCCAGGACCGTTGCTTGGAGTGTGGTGTAGGCGTCTCCTGAGGAAAACCATGGAAGTGTTTATGCTGCATCTTTTCCTCGTAGCTTCTTAATGCAGTAGAACAACAGTTTTAGTCAAAGCAAAATGTTTAAACATCTTATGTGACTGCTTGTCTTTTGATTCTTGTTCAATTTAATTTTGTTCGTCTTTTGTTGTTGTTATTGGTTGGTCTTCTCCAGATGTCAGGTTTTTAAAAATTTTAAATAGGAGATAACATGGAATGTAGGGAAAGATAACTTAACATCTAGCATTCTCGACGTAAAATGGACCTCCAGACCTCACATTTTTGTTTACTGACTTTCAAGTATATTTTTCTCCATTTCCAGATAATTCCACCCCCACCTCCCATATGTCCAGATTCTCTTGATGATGCTGATGCTTTGGGAAGTATGCTAATCTCTTGGTACATGAGTGGCTATCATACTGGTTACTATATGGTAAGTGATCACTCAGCTTCTTTTCCCGACAGTCACTTCGTGGTTATGTAACTTTGTTTTGTTTGTGACTGAAAAGCAGTTTGTTATGTTAGATGGATCCTAAGAGTTGAAAACTACCTTAAAGTTTAAAAAATACAACTTTCTAAGGCTTAAATTTCTATTGTCCCCGCTAAGTGTAATTGTAGTGCATTTAAAAATCTTTGCTATTAGATTATTTTGATTATACATTTTCTAATTTAGTGACATTCTTTCTAAATTATTTTTCAATCTCATTATCTTTGTTTTGATTTGAAATAAAATGGATTGCAGGAGATGGAAGAAGAAAGGATAATACTTTGAGAAAAGATAAAAGAAAGACCAAAAAATTAGGTTTTTTTTGTGTGCATAGAGAAAGGTCTAGGGTGATAATGCCAAACTGGACTTTAGGAACTGAGGCTTCAAACTTGTCATTTTTACATCAGTCTGTTGCAGACATGTTCTATTGTAATTTAGCAGGAAAATTTTAGATTTTTAAAAAAGGAAACTTATGCTGTGCTAAGATTATGACGTGGTATTGTACGCACTTGAATTTTCAGTTAATTAATATGTAGAGGAAAATAAACAACTGACTTGAAGGTGTAGTTTTTTAAATGTATCAATCTGTACATGCCCCCATTAACATTCTTATTTAAAAGCTACTCTTCAGCTGTTGTATAACCGTGGTATGTTTGTACCATTTGGTGAAGTTCCCCTTTTAATCACCAAAAAAGATGATGAAAAGTAACAAATTAACAATTGTAATTTGTTTTGAGACCAGTCATCGGACTAACTTCCTAAGATTCGTTCTTCTATACTTCAGATTTCTCTGCATTTTTTTTAAATTATGAAATATTTTGAAAAATAATGTATATAAAGTACATATAGAGTATTGACATGATTTATGTTTATTTTAAAATTTTTTAGACAGGGAAAGATGCAGGGGGTGGGGATTCATCCATAGCTCTGTTATCCAGATGCACTGTATTTTGACTTACTTCTGGGTTCATATTATGCATAGGTTCATGGTTCTGTTTGGTTGTTGTTAGTGTAAACTTTTTATTGAACTATGCGTGCAGAAAAGTGCACATACTATAAGTGAATGGCTTGATGAATTTTCACAATCACATGTGTGTAATCAGCAATATCAAGAAAAAGAACATTATCACAATCCCAAAGCCGCCTTATGTCTCCTTCCAGTCATTACCAATCCCTTTCCCAAGGGTAGTCATTTTCCTGACTTCTAACCTCATGGATTGGTTTTGCCCTTTTTTGAACTTTTGTTAATAGATTCACACAATATACTCCTTTGTGACTGGCGTTTTTTGCTCAACACTCTGTGAGATTAATCTACATTGTTGTGTGTAGTTGTACCTGTATTGCACTTCATTGTGTGAATATACTGTAATCTTTGTTTTAACCATCGGTGGACATTTGGGTTGTTTCCAATTTTGAGCTATTAAAACTAGTGTTGCTATGAATATATTTTTTAATATATTTATTAATTTATTAATTTATTGAGATATAATTTACATGGTATAAAATTGACCCTTTTAAAGTATACAAGTCAATGGGTTTGGTTTTTAGTATATTCACAGTTATGTAGCCATCATTACAATCAATGTTAGAATAGACCTTGTCTGTGTTGTAACTCTTGGATCTCTAGCATCTGGAATAGTGCCTGGTCATGATAAATCTAATTCAGAATATGTTCGTAGTTTGCTGAATGTTGAACACTAGCAAGTTTTTCCTCTGATAATTAGATAACCATTTTTATATATAGCTTCTTGTAGATTATTTTCTTATGATATCTGGATGTACCATTATCGAGTCAAAAAGTAGAAACATTTCAACAGCTGTTGGTGCTGCTTGACTGGCTTTCCACAATTCTTATTTCCATGTGTATTGCCACCAGTGCAGCTTGAAAATGTCTGTTTTACCATAGCCTGAAATAGTTATGGATCTTATTGCTTTCTACTTTGATAGCTCTAGCAACAGTTAAAAAATATGAATGACTGATGTGTTAGAATCCTTTTGATTTGAAGGGTGACATTGATGAAAATTAGTTAGTCAAATTGTACTTATAAGCATTCCTGTTTCATGTACTCTATTGTACTGTGTTATTAAAACTTCACAGGTTTTCGGTGGACTTTCACCTCTGGTCCTGACCAACAAAGTGCAGATGTTTCTGTTTCTGAGTGCAAGCAGCAATTCTTGGGAAAGCAGCCTTGTCCAGAATATTTGCCACAAACTCAGGGCAAACCTATGACTAATTTGTTCCAGAAAAATGATCTTTAGTTTTAGGGATATTATTTGTATATCCGCATAAATTAAAATATAAACATATGTTTTATTCAGAAGTGTAAATTCCTAGATCTTGCATTTTTGTCTCTCTGAAATTTTTACCATTAAAAAGAAGAAGCCAGTGGGGCCAGCCCAGTGGCGTAGTGGTTAAGTTCGCACGCTCCACTTCAGCAGCCTGGGGTTTGCAGGTTCAGATCCCAGGCACAGACCTACCACCCCTGCTCATCAAGCCATTCTGTGGCAGCATTCCTTATACAAAATAGAGGAAGATGGGCACAGATGTTAGCTCAGGGCTGATCTTCCTCACCAAAAAAAAAAAAAAAGCCACTACTCCTTATCAAGTTTCCCAGCAGCTTCAGTATGTTTTAGACACCATTGCTCCACGAAGCACGTGTGATTGACCACTTTTCCATTACCAGCCTGTTCCCATACGAGCAGCCAGACGGGATTTGGATACAGCTCTAACCTCTGCCTCTTTCTCCTTCTAGAGATCCAGGCAGAATGTGAACAACTAAGAGTAATGTGATTGAAATCACGTAAAATAGGCCATAACTTTGGTATTTATTAGTAACAAATAACTTTTAGTACATCTTATGACCCCTAAGGTATAGATTAGTAGTGAAGTGGAAAGCTAGTATATGTGTAGGGAAGATAGAGGCATTGAGGCCAGAAGAGAGGAATAGGACATTTGGGCTAGGTCTGACTAGGAAAAACAAATATTTGAGTATTGATCTTTAAGAAAAAAAAAAGTCTAAAATGTTTTTGTTTAAGGGCTGGCCTGGTGGCGCAGTGGTTAAGTTCGAGCACTGCGCTTCAGTGGCCTGGGGTTCGCAGGTTCGGATTCCGGGCAGGAACCTACGCACCACTCATCAAGCCATGCTGTGGTGGCATCCCATATAGAAAATAGAGGAAGATGGGCACAGATCTTAGCTCAGGGCTAATCTTCCTCAGCAAAAAAAGGCAGAAGATTAGTAACAGATGTTAGGTCAGGGCCGATCTTCCTCAGAAAAAATTAAAAATTTAAAAAAAAATGTTTTTGTTTGGGCCGACCCGATGGCACAAGTGGTTAAGTGCACGTGCTCTGCTGCGGTGGCCGGGGGTTCGCTGGTTCGGATCCCGGGTGTGCACCGATGCACCGCTTGTTAAGCCATGCTGTGGTGGCATCCCATATAAAAGTAGAGGAGGATGGGCATGGATGTTAGCCCAGGGCCAGTCTTCCTCAGCAAAAAAGAGGAGGATTGGCATCGGATGTTAGCTCAGGGCTGGTCTTCCTCACCAAAAAAAAAAAAAAAAAAAAAATGTTTTTGTTTAGTGAGTACTGGTCTTTAGTGGTTTTATTTTAATAAATGAGCATGACACATCGTATATTTTATTTGATGGAAATAAGGTATAAGTCGGCTCAGGAACATCATTGGACTTAGTGAAAGAAGAAATTTTTTTTTTTTTCCTAAGGAAGATTCGCCCTGAGCTGACATCTGTTGCCAATCTTCCTGTTTTTGTATGTGAGCCACTGCCACAGCATGGCCACTGACAGATGAGTGCTGTAGGTCCACGCCCAGGAACCGAACCCAGGCCGCCAAAGTGGAGCTCACTGAACTTAACCACTAGGCCATCAGGGTTGGCCCAGAAGAAAATTTCTTAATTGCAGCCTAATAATTGTTTACTTTGAGATCACTTTTAAAGTACATTGGAAAGCTGTAAACTTATTTTCTGATGATGTTTTGTTAAATAGAATTAGTAAAATGTCTTATGTGAAACAAAATGTTTATTCACACCTATGTAAGATGTGTATGCTATTCGTTTAAATTCATCTATTTTCTTTACAGGGTTTCAAACAAAATCAAAAAGAAGGAAGGTGCTCACACTTCAATTAAGGAGTAAGTCTGCCATCATTATAAAAGTGAATCTTACTTGTGTATAAATTGTATAGTTTGTGGAAAACATGTTTAAAAATTAAAGTGTTGAAAAGTTAACGTAAAACAATATTAAAGACATTTTGATGCCCAAACTATTTGATAATAGCTTGATCTACATCCTCTCTAGAATCCTCATGATGTCAAAGTGCTGTCTCAGCAAACACTGGTTTGTTGGTGGTGTGGAAAGAGAAACATTTCTTCACAATAGAGAGGTCCCTAGACTCAGTGAAGAAGCTGCATCCGTAGTCAGGCAGCCAGACTGCCTTTGAATGTGTGATGCCTTATGAAACACACTGTGTTACCTGTGAAAGGTTCTGGTCAAAACAGTTCAACTGGAATTTATCAGACCTTTAAGATCTGCTTTCCCATTTACTGGAAATCCTGGAGATAGAGCAACAAGTTAAATGACGACAGAAAAGAAATGATCAGACAGTTCCAGAATGTGGAATGTCATAGAAGATAACTGGCCCTCTTTCTTCAAAAAGTCAGTGTCATGAAAGAAAAAAATGGCGTGGAATGGGTAACTATTCTAGATTAAAAGTGACTTAAGAGACATAACAGACGAATGCCATGTGGCATCCTTGACTGGACCCTGTTTTGAAAGCCATCTGTAAAAGACTTGAGGGTTGAGGAAAGTTGAATATGGAATGGATTTCAAGTGATATTAGATAATTATTGCTCATTTTATGAGCTGTGATAAGGGTGTTGTAGTTTATAGAAGAATGTCTTTTTAAATTTGCATACTGAAGTATTTAGAGGTGAAGTGTTATGTCTCTTAATATATTTTTAAATGATTTAGCAGAATGTATATGTGTGTGTGCATGAAGCATATATGGTTATTATTGAATCTAAGCGATATGCGCATGGATAGTCATTGAACTATTCTATTTTCTGTGTGTTTGAAAAGTACATAAGAAAAATGTTCAGTATTTTAAAACTGAATTAGTAAAAGCTGTGTGTCTATCATTGTTTTCCTTTTTCACATATTATTTTACACTTTTGGTCCATATTCATCTATATTTTGATATGGAGTGTGTGTGTGTGTGTGTGTGTGTGTGTGTGTGTGTGTATCCCCACTTAACATCATATTTTTAATGTTTTCACATATTCTTTCTGTCAGACTGTTTGCCTGCGTGTTATGCCACTATTACTTTAGTTCAGTAGGTTTTGGCATTCTGGATAATGCTATAGTAAATAACCTTCTTATATATAGTAATTTGATTCTATTCTGTCATTTCTGTCATAGCCTTAGGATAAGTTTCTGTGTTGTGACTATTTGGTAAAAGAGTGTGGACGTTATGATTCTTGGTAGATGTTTCCATGTTGCCTTGAAAAGCAAATTTTGAAAAACATTTTCTTTTTGATTTTCAAAAGGGGAGATTCATTCCTGGGAGGGGTATTTTTAAAATTATATAAATCATCACATTTAAAAATGTAATGATTCATATTTCATTCTTTGATTAAAGTCATTTTTGTTTACTTGAAGTTCTTCAGCTAGTTATTCAGCCAAGTCTAAAAAGGGGAATAGAAAAATGAGGCAGGGGATGAAATGGGTTAGTGTTCCAGGCGGAGAGGGCACAAAGCCGGAAGCACCGGGGCAGTGTTTGGAGACCTAAGGTAGCTCTCAATATGTCACGTCACTGTTCCCATGCCAGCCCTCTCAACCCCCGCCCCGTCCCTATAATTTCCCCTCTTTGAATCTGCTCTCGACTTATTTCTATTCCATAGCTTTTCACATGATAGTATCTTTGTTGTTTACTGTGTGTCTTTCCTCTGTCGTGAGAGACAAGGCACTCTGTCTTGTTCTTCATCAGGTCTGCAGGATCTGCAGTTTTTTGAAGTCTGGAATGGGCTTAGAGCATAGACTGGAGGGAGTGTCAAAGGAGAGAAATGGTGAATGGGAGAGAGATTTCAGAGTTGTTTTCAGATCACTTCTTTCACCCATGATGAAAGGTTAGGCATCAGTTCTATTTCTTGCAGTTTTAAGGAAGACTTTTCTTATAACAAATCCTGCGTTACGTGACTGGTTTTGAAAGTTAACTGTAATGGTGTTTGACCTAGGGTTATTTTTAGGCACTATTTACCTTGCCTTAAATGCTGAACAGTGAAGCAGCCTGCCCCTTGAGTACAGACAGAACACAGCACAGCCACCACGCTGTGTGTCTAGACTAACCCTAGTAATAAAGTTACAACGGGGCTGGTTTTCCGGCCTTCACAGGAGTGATTGTCCTCGTGGTTGTGAGGAATCCTAGATGGGAAATTCCGTGGTCTGTTCCTCAGCCACGGCAGAATGTACGCTCAGAAGAGAGACAAACAGAAAGTGAGAGGCCGTATTCGAAGAGTGGCTTCACTAAGGGATCAGCCAGAGATTCCTTGGTCTCAGTCCTCTTGTAAGTTTAGCTTTTCTGTGTGGTTGCCATTAACAGAAATAAACTACAGGGTCGGTGGTTTTTAATAGTGATGAACTTAAGTCATGTATTGTTTGAAGCTCTGTCTGGGTGAATGGGAAAACAATGAATGACTTTAATTCAGAAATAAATTCTGAAAGTTGAACAAGAGCAGCCCCTGCTTCTGGGGAAGTTCGTGTTTCATATACAGTTGCAGTCCATAGAAGACACTCAGTGTTCAGTTATCTCACTAAGCACTTGGCACATGGTCATCATTATATATGAATTGTGGCCTTTGCAGAGGATTCAAGAACATTTGTACACAGCTTCCATTTTTTTCCCCAGTGCTTTTTGTGAGGTATAATTTATGTGCAGTAAAATGTAGAGATTTGAAGTGAAGAGTTTGATCAGTTTTGACAAGGTGTGCCGTTGTTCGCACGCTTACCATCCCTGACCTCTGTGAGCACAGATCAGTTTTACCTATTTTAGAACTTCGCATAATGGAATCATACAGCATGTACTCTTTTGCACAGGATTGTTTTTAACTTAGAATTACTTGTGAGTTCAGCTCTGAGATAATATATATAATATATTTTGAAGATATCAAGTAATATAGTTGGAGAAGCTTTTGGAGAAACTAATTTCAGAGCTTTGAAGTTCTGATCCTTTTGTTACTAGTTATTGTGACATATAAATTGACCTTTTACATTTTAAAATCCATATAATTTAGAGTTGAGCTATATTCTACTTTAAATAAAATTTTTGTAATAAAATAATATTAAAAATATTAAAATATTTAAAAAATATTAAATTACTGAAATATTAAAATAAAAATATTAAAAATAAAATTCAGTTCTTGGTTTCCAGGCAGAAGAAGACAGATGTGAAGCAGTGTACTTGAGCATTAAAGAGTCTTTGTGTATAGGTAAAGACTTCTACTTAAAAGTAAATAAAATCTTATTTTATAGAACTTGGTTTCAGTAGACCCTTAGGTATGTGTTAGTTTGGGTTTTTATTTTTTATGTTTTCGCTTGAGGAGGATTAGCCCTGAGCTAACATCTGTGCCAGTCTTTCTCTATTTTGTTTGTGGGACGCCACCACAGCTTGTCTGACGAGTGGTGTAGGTCCGAGCCTGGGATCCGAACCTGTGAACCTGGGCTGCCGAAGCAGAGTGCACCAAACTTAACCACTAGGCCATGGGGCAGGCCTCAGGTTTCTATTTTAAAAGAAACTAGAAACTGTCACATGAAATTTATCTTTCCTTTCTAAGTAATAATAATAGCTGTATTTTTCAAGTGATTACCGTGTGTGCTAGGCATAGTTACTTCATTTAATCTTTATAGCACCATCGAGTTAGATACTATTATTATTCCCATCTTGCAGACGCAAAAGCAGACTCATAGGTGAAAGGACTGCCTTGGACCACATAGTAGATGGTGCACTCTGTGTGACCTCAGAACCCTCTCTCCGGCTCTCAGGCTCCAGGGAGTCCTGTCCTCCATGTGCATACTTGAGGATGTGGGCAAGGACCCAGTGGAAATTCTACACACGTTTCTGGAGCTCCTTCTCTTCATGTCCCTCCTCTCTAGGCCCTACATCTTCAAATTCCAGCTGCCTTATTCTAGGGCGCAAACTCTGACCTCGGTTCTTCCACTCAGCAAGAGCAGTACTTTCTGCTCAGGCTCCGCCTTCCATTCTGCAGTGTGGGCACTGTGGCCAGCCAGGAAGGGGTGGATGGAAGCTCGCCTCGCCTGTTTCCCTTTCTCAGGGATCTCAGCCCTGCGCTGTCTGTGGCCAGTGCCTGAAAACCGTTAACGTTGGGCACTGTGTCAGATTGCATCATCTGTGGCAGGAAAACAAGTACACTAGTAGCTGTTCCTCCTGTTTTTAAACGTTTCATCATTTTCTTCTTGAATACTTGGTTTGATGACACAATTCATTGCATCACCTTTCCCGTTTTGGAACAATTAATTTTCGGTTGTTGCATATTTCCTGAAAGATTAATCTATTGTGGTGGTTAAAACAAAATGTACTAACCAATGGTGTTACACTCCATACCTCTCAAGTACATAAGATTAATATGTCAAATTTGGAATTATTGATATAGATTTCTACGTGGCAATAACAAATCTATTTTGGGCTTTTCTGTTTAACATAGTTCCATAGAATTATTTTGGTGTGTTGATGATTAACTTCATATATTGGGCCTCAGATTCTAAATAGTTCTGTGGGTCATTGTATGTTGTCACATTGCTTCCCCAAAAGAATAAACTAGTTAATAATGCCCTCATTCTTCATGCTTACTTAATTGTTAGAGTTTCTACTTGGTATAGTCTATTTAAAAGTTATTTCTTTATCCACTGTTATTCTTATTTGTAAAATAAAAGTTCTCAAATAGTTTGAATCTATTTTTGAACATTATTCAGTTTATTCTTTTAATTCTTTTTTGTTTTTTTAAAAACTACATTGTTGCTTGTTATGTTTAGCAATCTGATAGGAAGATATATTTAAGTGAAAAAAGTAAGATGCAGAACTGAGTGTATTATGCTCCCTGCCATTAGTGTAAATGTATATTTACATCCGTGTGTGTGTGTGCATTATCATCATCTCAGGGTGATCCTTGGGTTACCTCTCAAGAGGGACTGAAGGGCAGGCATGGAGTGGAGACTTCACACTATACCCCTTCTGTGTTTTTTCTATTTTTGTGCTGTGTACATTTATTGATAATAAAAAATAAATAATGTGTAATTAAAATAAATCTGGCGAGATGTGTCTATCATCATTACTCCTTTAAACTTTTTTAATCTTCATTTTTGTAGGTAATTCGTGCAGTGTTCTTTAATAGGTAAGTGCTTTTTCCTAAGTATTTCTTTTTTTTTTTTTTGAGGGAGATCAGCCCTGAGCTAACATCCATGCTAATCCTCTTTTTGCTGAGGAAGACCGGCTTTGAGCTAACGTCTATTGTCAATCCTCCTCCTTTTTTTTCCCCAAAGCCCCAGTAGATAGTTATATGTCATAGTTGCACATCCTTCTAGTTGCTGTATGTGGGACGCGGCCTCAGCATGGCCAGAGAAGCGGTGCGTCGGTGGTTGCCTGGGTTCCGAACCCGGGCCCCCAGTAGCGGAGCGCGAGCACTTAACCGCTAAGCCACTGGGCCGGCCCCGCTCCGTATTTCTGGAGAACATTCCATATCAGTATATAAAACTATCTTGTTTTAAACAGTTGCAGGATATTTTTATATGTAGATATGTACCATACTTAAATTTGAGTTCTTATGGATGGAAGTTTAGGTTGTTTCCAGTTGTTTGCTGTGTACTACTACAGTCAGTACCCTTTTACATAATTCTTTTGTAGATGTATGAATACATCTTTAGGATTGTCTAAATAGAATCTAGAATTCTAATCTAGAATTAGATTCTAGAATCAGAACTGCTGGATTGAAGAGGGCATGCATTTATAATTTTAATAAATCTTGGCCAAATTGAAACTCAAAGAAAACCTAAAATTGGGTCCAGTGGACTCAAATGTTATACAGGGGTTAATATCCTGTTTCTGCTTTCCTTATGTTTTTTTTTTTTTAATTCTTTACCTATTTATTAAAATGGATGTTTTAGGACCATAAATTTTCCTCTGAACAGTGCTGTAGTTGTATTCTGTAGATTCTATTATGTAGAATTCTTATCGTTTTCTAGATACTCCAAAATTTTGAATTTTGTTTTCAACTCTAGAAATGTTTAATAACTTTTAATTTCTAGGTAGTTAGGTTTAATTTCTAATTTTATTATATTATAGTTGGAGAATGTTGTTTGTATTGTTCTAATAACTGTTCTTTTTTTAACACATGATTTTGATCATTCTTTTGTAATTAATTTTAAATTCTGTTAGGACAGATCAAATACCAGTGCTATCTAAAAATTTTCTTTAAATATTCTTGCTCATTTACTCTTCTAAATGAATTTCACAGTTTGTCTAATTATTTAAGTATCCCATAAAGATTGAAATTAGTATTACATTGTCTTTATTTAGCATATTTTTATTCTGGTTTTATTTACCATGATAAGTGTATTGCTTCCATTCTCTCTCTTCTTTCTTTAAGATTTTATAGGAAAATAGGTTTTTAAATTTCATAATTGTATCTATTCTTTTTTCTTTCAAATTCAGGTGCACCTCTCTCCCAAGGAGAATGGTATTTTGATGTGCCCTGGTTGGTGTGAACAAAGGTTTCATCATTTTCTTCATGAACGCTTGGTTAGGTGGCACAATCGTCTGCATTTCCCCCTTGTTGCATGTCCCTTGTGCCAGGTGTTTCAAGGGAGTGATCAGTTTGAATAACTGAACAACGTAAATGTGAGTGATTAAAGGAAACTCAAAGTCCCATATGGTGCAGAAAAATGAAGCTGTCAAAATCACGACTGAGCACATTTGTATACTGTAACTTTCTTAGTATGTTAAGCTTTATATTAATGCTTTTAAAAATAAATGATAATTGCTTTTTAACTTTGACTGTCTGAATATTTTTCTTTGGAATATATGTGGTGAGGTGGAGTCTTTCTAAAGATGTAGAGAGAAAACTCCTCAGACTTACCTGGGTGAAGGGGTAGCATTGTGAAGATGCAACTGATTGTATAACGCTTTGGTGAGGACAAGGTTAGGGAACCAAGCCTCACGGAAGCTGCAGGTCGCAAGGACTGGACCTGGCCAGTCAGGACCCAAGGCTGTGTTGTGTTTCTCGGAGGTCGTACTGTCCTCCTCCCTGCACCTCCTCTTGTCTGTCGGCCTCTGTCTCCTGGCCTCCCCACTTCCTCGTCATGCACACTGCCTCACGTGCTTGCCCGCGCCATTCTCGCCTCGTCACTACCTCAGTTCCATTGGACTGTCTCTGTGTCTCTCAGTTCACATTCTCGGGAGAGGTAGAAATTCCCACTGTTTGAGTTTAGTCTAAGGAGGGGTGTCCACGCACCTGGGATTCTCTTGTCCTTTAGCTGCGGGAGAAGAGGCTAACATGACAAGTGCTCTTTCTTCAGAGGTTTTGCCTGGGCACACTCACTGTGCCTGTAATATTAGTAACTTCCCAGTACATGTTTGTTGAATAAATGAATATTCAATGCCTGATAAGTAAGCTTAGCAGAAGGGAATTTTCTATGGCTTAAGCTTTCTTGTATAGGGTGAGTGGAGTTTTGTCGTTTTTCATGACAGTGAGCCAATAGTTTCTACAGTCGGCATATTTTAATTGCCTAAATATGTGCCAAGTTAAATTTAGTTAGGAAGGTAGCTTATTTCCTTTCTAAGATACTTTCAGATGTTACCTCCTTTAATACCTAATACAGTTGGAGAGTGGTTGTAGGTTCAGGAAAGTCGTTCATGTCAGCAAATATTTGTTCAACTTTGTCCATGTGCTAGGCACTCTTCTGGGGGCTTGGGAGACAGCAGTGAACAAAACAGATGCAAGTCCTGTGCACAGTGGTGGGAACCAGCCGGAAATAAGTGACATTCACAAGGCAGCAGCCAGTGATGCGTGCTGTGGAGAGAAGTGAGGCAGGGACAGGAGTTGTGCACAGTGGGATTGGAATTGGGGATGCTTTTTAAAAAAGAGTGGTCAGGGAACTCCTCACCGTGGTGACATTTAAGCAGAGATCTGAAGGAAACGAGAGCCATTCACGGAAGTAGAGGGAGAACCTCCCACGCAAAGGAAATGACAGATGCAAAGGCCCTGAGACAAGAGCATGTTTAGCATGTTCAGGGAACAGCAAAGAAACCAGCATGGCTGGAGTAGAAGTGAGCAGGAAGGAGAGAGCAGAGATGAAGGTGAGAGAGACAGCCAGGGGTTAGGTCATATGTATGCCATTGTAAGGTCTTCAGCATTTACTTTGAGCTGGGAATCCATTGAAGTTTTGAACCAAAGGTGTAGCACGATCTGGTTTATAAAAAGAGTCTTAAAAGAGCCTTCTGACTGCTATGTTGAAAATAGACCATAAGTTTCAAGGGTGAAAGCAGGTCAACGAGTTGGGTCCAACGGGTAGTGTGATGGATCTGAGTGTATTTTGCAAGTGGAGCTCAGGATTTGCCAGTAGATTACATGTGGAGTATGAAAGAGAAGAGTCAAGGATGACTCCCAAGGTTTTTGGCCTAAGCAAGTGGAAGAATGAAGTAATGAGATGGAGAAGTCTGCACGCAGAGTACTTTTGTGGAAAAGATGGATAGCAGTTTGGTTTGGACGTGAAATTTGAGATACCTATTAATAGGAGTTTGACATGAGTAAAGAGTTCAGGGAGGTCTGGGCTAGAGATGAAAATTCAGACGTTAGTGTAAACGTGGAGCCATTCAACAGGATGAGATAGCTGAGGAAGTGCATTTAAGTAGAGCTATCAGAGAACCTTGGGGCACTCCGGGTGTTTAGAGATAGGAGGAGAAGCAGTAAAGGAGACAGGGAGGGCTCCCAGGTAGGGGGGAGGAGACCTAGGAGGGATGCCTGGAGGCCACTTGAAGCAAGTGTTCTGAGGAGGGTGATGGGCCAAGTGAGAGCTAGCTGCAGGTCAGATGCTGCTGACAGGAGGAGCGTTGAGAAGCAGTCACTGCGTTAGCAATGTGGAGATCGTTGGTGACCCTCAGACAAGCTGTCTTGGTGGAATGGGGGAGCTGAAAATCTGCTGGGAGAGGATACAGGAAAGAGAACAGTTGAAGATGGCACATGTGAACAACTCTTTCAAGGAATTTAGTATTCTGAATTTTTGTTACATTTGGTATTAGTAAAGTCACATTTGGTATAGCTTTGTTTTAGAAAGTTTTTTGTGAATCTTAGTTGTGTACATGTATTTAAGTGTGTGTGTAAATTTTTTATGTAAAATTTATTTCTTACTGTGGGTTATGGTAAAAAAACAAGAAAGTTCAGGGAACATTGAGAAAAGAGGTTGAGGATATAGGAGATGTTACTCCTGTGGGCACAGTGGCAGGATTTAGGGAGTTGGCACGAGTGGGGTATGTGATCAGAAAGGGGAAGTTTAGAAACATAAGGGGGAGCACCAGGGCAGTGAGGGTGACCTGGGTCCTGTGGAGACTGAACGGCTCCTGGGATGAAGGGCATGGAGATCTTACGACCCAAAAGTACTTCGTCATGGAAATAATCCATCTTTGTAAAGGGCCAGAGTAAATTATTTTAGCTTTGTGGGCCACTGATGGTCTCTGTTGCATATATTTTTTTAAACCTTTAAAAATGTAAAAACCATTCCCAGCTCATAGGCTGTACACGCTGTGGCTGTACTTTGATGCCCCTGCTTTATACTCGAAGCCCTGAGATGATGCTCTGGACGAATAATCTGCGTGGAGTTAGTTTTTAAAGTATCATTTTTAATAGTATGTGCACATTGGACAGAATTCAGATGGTACACGAGGATATGCAGGGAAAAAAAGGCAAACCCCTCCCTCCTCTGCTCACTAGCTATCCTGGACCCCTCCCTGAAGTCAGTCGTCATTACCAGTTTCCTGCATGACATTTAAGAAATTTCCTGTGGCTGTATAAACATGCACGTGCATATGTCCTATCAATCTGAAGAAATTTAACTAGGGTCCTTTTTTGTTTAGGTCTGAACTATTAAATGTAATATGTAATACTTGTACCAGTTATCAAGTTATAGCCTGTCCTGTCCAAATCCAGCCTTCAACGCCAACTCTGCAGTAATGGGTCTGGGCCTTGTAAGTACCTTCTCCCTGTCAGCAGGCACAGTGGAAAGCTTTGTCGGTAGAGGGTGCTGTGAGACACCGGAGGAGCAAGGGCGGCTTTTCTTGGTTCCAGGTGACCCTCCAGCAGAGCCCTGCAGCCCCCACTCCAACTGGGCACACCTTGTGCAGTGCCTGGCTTTAGCAGGACCCAGGGGCCAGTAGCACGGGGCACCCCCACGCTCTCACCTCCTTGGGCTGCAACTCTGAGGCCTCAGCAAATCTCTCTGTGGTTCACACTGTACCCTCTCCATCGTGGTCTGGATCTCAGCCCTGGGGTTCCTCCTTTGGCTGCTGTCTCAGCCTAGGGTGAAAAGCCTGCAGGCTGTTCTCTGCCTCCACTTAGAGCTCTCCTAACTCCTCACTTACTTACCCCATCCCCATTACTCCAGTCCCGTTAACAGTTAAGTCTATAGTAAACATTCCCCATTCAAATTACTATGGTTTCTGTCTCCTGATTGGACTCTAATACTTAAAACTTTTTTGATTACAAAAGTATTAGATGTAAAATCAGACAAGCCAGGTGATAACCCATCTCCCCTTCTGGTACTCTCCCCCTCCAGAGGCAGCCCCTGCTGATGCTATAAATGCTGAACTAGTTTTGTATTTTAAGTGTAAAAATAACACAGGCACTTGTAAAACAAAAAGCAGTATAAAAAGGGAGAAGGTAAAAGAATGCCTTCCTAGAGTTAGCCACTGTTAACATTTGCTGGTGTAGACTTCCAGAAATTCTTAATGCAACTAGCGACATGAGAGTGTATTTTTTAAACAAATGGGATCGTACCATACGTATATACGTATTGACTTTTTCCTTGGTAAAAATAAAATTTAGGGAGAAAGAATGGTTATTTTCCAGCCTATACTAGCATCATGAGTTTGGAATGGGCTTCTAGCCATTCAGAAGACTCTGCTGCTTAACTGGTAGGGGAGCAATTCTTGACATGTAGATGTAGAATCCTTGAACAACGTGAAGTCACTAACAGACAAATTGTGTTCTCCCTGAGCAGACTGGATTCATACGAAAGTTCCAAGACCATTATAAATGCATATGTTGAACTCTCAAACACGTGGTTATCTAAAAAAAAGCATTGATACTCAGTATTCTGGAAAACACAAATTTAGCTAATCTCTAGTAATGCTAAATTCTACTCTGTATTTTTTGCTTATACAATAAGTGATGAGTCAAAAGCCTCTGGAATAAAAGCATTTTTCCCTAGATCCTATTTCTTTACATTGGCAATGGATAAAGAGAAGCTGTAAGTAAACTCGACTATACTGAAGTTAACTAAATACACAAAACAGACCCTAGAAGGATTAAGGAATAGCTCTTGGTCCAGAAAAGATCATCTGGACCCCCGGTGTTATGGTGAGCTCTTATTTCACCGTCTGTGGAACTGATTCAGCCCTTAAGTTAGCCGGTCCATGTATGACTTGAATACTTGCACATTGTGGCTTTAAGATACATCAGTGCGCCTCTCCCCACCCACTCCCTGAGGCCTTGTCCATTACTCTCCACCACAGTTACCCTGAAAACCTGATGCCGAGCCCGGATAACAGAGGGTCAGCTGTAGAAACTTGACTGAAGCACTGATCTGTAGTTGCTTATTCAGGGACTCAAAGGTGCAGGTAATAATCTAGTCCTTAAGCTCAGTGATGTGTAAGCAAAGTGTTTGGTTTCTTTATTACATGCCTTACACATTGTATAAATATTTTGTATGCAATATTTAATAAAATGTTTTTGGGTAATTAAACTTTTAGAATTGTTGACAAAAATTTCCTTGATTCAGCAGTTTTTAGCTAACTCTTCTATTTCTGAATGATTGGAGAGAATGGCAGTACCCATTTCCAGTGAATGATTAAGTATTTAGACTGAGGATGTCTTTCTTTCACGGCTGTAAGCAGTGCGACGTCCTCTGCATCCAGGAGCCAGCTTAACATGCTCAGTCTGGTGAGGCTCGGCAGGCGTGACACACATTGACTCAGAGCCTTGACTGTCACGGCCTGAGCTTTGATACATTCCGTGAAGTGCCTGGAAATAATCAATTCTTGCAAGTGTGGTAGGTTGTCCAGGGCTTGAAAGAAGTTTCTGTATCCTTCCTCTGTAATCTTGTGATTGATCTCAAGATCTAAGTTCTCGAGTTTCTGGAAACCTCCATTGATTGCTACCTTGGCTATAAAAAGCAAAATATTCATGAAAATGGAATCATAAGGACTTCTGTTTCAGTAACGGTAGACTAGGTTATTTGAACCAACCCCTCTCCCATCACCACCACCACTGAAAGTAGACAATGTTCAATATAGTATTTTTTAGATATCTTCTTAAAAGTCCCAAAGAGCTGGTAAGTTAATAAGGAACTACCTGGCTAAAACCCACAGGAAAAGCAGAAATGGGAGAAGTAAGGCTAAGCCCTAGGGCACTGAAACCGCTTTTACTAGGAGGGTTTTGCCCTTCTGTGCCCTTCTGGGCTTCTCTTTCGCTTTCACAGGAGGACAGCTTCAAGGCACAGCATGGCTAAGAAACAGGCTGAGTGACAAGGGACGTCAGAGATTGAGGCAACCATGTCTCCCCTTTACAGAGAGAAGGATGTGACACTCCTCAAACTGTCTTCTCACCGTCTCCTTCTGTGCACTCCACTTGTTGCCCAGGAGGGCCCTTCCTGTCATTGAGACTGAGGGCTCTGAAGGATGTGGGGCCTGGGCACTTAACAGGAAGTTCTCAATGTAGGTCGACTTCACTTTGGAAGTGGATACCTAGCCAGGTTTTTGTTTTTAATTGCTAAGTCTATTTATCCTAATTTGCGCAAAGGTTAGGTTTGGTTTCACTCTAGAACCCAGGACTGTAGCATAACTAACTTTAGAGGCAGAGGTACTGAGAAAATGTGTTCAGCTGTGTCCTGAGTAGGTCTCTCCAGTAGTACGCAAGAGATATTTCTCATTCCCCCGCAGGAACGACACTTCTGGAGGGACTTGAAGAAAAGTCCAGGCCTTCTACATTCGTTTCCTTCTTTCCTGTTTTCGCCATAACCCCTAGCTCATGTTTGTAGGTCGCTGGCTCTATGATGCGTCTGGTGTCTCCTGCAAGTCAGGTTCAAGCGTTACTCACTGCTGGGAGACGGTGGCCTGTCAGCTGTCCACCAAAGCAGCCACAGGGAAGTAAGGCTTCTCTGTTAGTCAGCATGCACTGTGCTCCCGCTCTGCCAGGCCTGCTGCGCTGGGAAGAGGGAGCACCTGCCCCTGGGGCGGACGGACTGGGGTTACTGGTCCCTGGTCCACAGGAGGCTTTGTTTGACCTCATGTGGTGAGAAGATGACCATGCAATAATAATTTGTGTTACACAGGGATGAGAAAGACCATCAAATTTAATGTTACTCAATTCTCCTCTTAAGGAGGGAGGGAAGAGGCTTTAAGGAAAAGGTCATAGTTGTTTTTAATAACATTTATAAAGTAACAGTGCTGAGCAGTAATGAAGTGAGATGCCGCCTTTGTAACACACCCTACGAAGCCCTCTCCAGTCTTCTCACAGCGTAACTCCTGCCTCTTGTGCAGATGTTCCTCTTTTTTTTTTTTTAAGTCCCTCAAATATGCCTGGTTCTCTGTCACTCCGGGCTATGATACAAATCATTACCTCTATTTGAAATGCCGTCTCAGTCTCTCCCCTCACAGCTGTGCCCGGGCCATTCTGACCTCAGGTCTCAATAGAAATCTCATTTCCTCCCAGAGGCCTTCCCTGACCCCAAATTAGGTAGAGTTCTGCTGTCAGAAGGAGAGGAGAGAGAGAATGAGGGAGAAAGACCTGGGCAGGAGTGATGTGCATATTGGCCAAGATCTTCCCAAAACTGATGAAAGACGTCAAGCCACAGAGTCAGTAGTTTCTACAAACCCAAGCAGAGTAAATACAAAGAAACTCACGCCTAGGCCTCTGAGAGTACAGCTGCCGTCCTAGACTGCTTGGGCAGCCATAACGAGGCACCCCGTCTCCAGTCCAGTGAGAGTGGAGGTTAGGGCTCCAACACGTGAATTGTGAGGGGACACAGTTCAGTCCATAGCAACTGCCAAAAAGTAAAGCAAAGGAAAAACCTTAAAAGCCCCGAGAGTGGGGAAGATACCTCACCTTCAAGGGCACAACAAAAAGACAGACAGCTGACTAAACAAAAAATGGTGGAAGCTGGAAATGTGAAAGAAAATCAGTGCCAAAACAGAACTCTATACTCACTGAAAAAAGTTATTTCAAAAACGAAGGCAAAATAAGAGACATATCCAGACAAAAAGTGAGAAAATTCATTACCAGCAGACCCACACGAGAGGAACACTCAAGGAGTTCTCGCGGCAGGAGGAGTGTGGTCCCTGGCAGATGAGTAGAAACGCAGGAGAGACTGAGGAGCCCCAGAAACAGCACGTATCTGGGAATGCTACATAAATAGCTGTTTGCAACAGTAATGTCTCGTGGAGTTTCAGTTTACGTAGAATTAAAACAAATGACAACAACAGTGCAAAAGGCTTGAGGGAGGTAAATAGAATGAAATGTTCTAGAGTCCCTAGCTTGTATTACTGTCTAATAACTCAGGGATGCACATTTGAACATCTAGGATACAACTAAGAGAATATATAACTCAAGATAATAGATGGGGAAGATGGAATAATAAATGAAGCAAGAAAGGTGAAAAAAGGAACATCTTGTGGGACAAATAGCAAATAGACATAAATTCAACTATATAATCAGTACATTAACTATAAATAGATTAATACTCCAATTGAGAGTAAAAGATTAACAGACTGCATTTTTTTAAACCTACCTAATCTTTTTACAAGAAACACACCTAAATAAAGGGCACAGAGAGACTAAAAGTAAAAGGAAGGAAGAACATGAGACACAAACAGCAGAAGGATGCCAGATGGCACAGTGACGTGTGACGAAATGACTGACTTGAAGGTAAGATGCATCACTAGGAATAAAGAGGGCTGATCTGCCAGCAAGATTGAATTCTAAATTGTATGTACCTAGGTTTAAAATACATAAAGCAAAAATAGAACTAAAAAGGAAAGAAGACAAATCAACAATCATAATGGGTGATTTTAACACAGCCTTCCCAGTTATTGATAGCACAAGCAGTCAAAAAAGTCAAAAAAAATTTAACGATTTGAATGGTACTTTTAACACTTGATTTGAACTTCAGAAAACTCATTCTTTGCAAGTGAAAATGGAATATTTACTAAAATTGACTATTTTAGTATGTATTTTGTATTATACTGGCCTGTAATACAAGTCTCAACAGATTTCAAAATTGAAATCAGACAGTGTATGTTCTATGATGACAGTGAAATCAAGCTAGAAACCAGGAACAAAAAGATTACTAGACAATCCTCAAATATCTGAAAATTAAGCAACACATTTCTAAATAACTGGTGTGGCAAAAACGTGACAACTGAAATTAGAAAATATTTGAACTGAATGAGAATGAAAATGACATATAAAACTTTTGAGAGGGAGCTAAAGCCAAAAGTGCTCTATCAGCTCAAGATGTTAGGACAAAAAAAAAAGAGTAAATTATATCCAAAGAAAGTAGGAGGAGATAATGGAGGTAAGAGCAGACATGAATGAAATAAAAACATATGAAAAGAGGGCCGGCCCCGTGGCTTAGGGTTAAGTGCGTGCGCTCCCCTACCGGTGGCCCGGGTTCAGATCCTGGGCCCGTACCGACGCACCACTTGTCTGGCCATGCTGAGGCTGTGTCCCACATACAGCAACTAGAAAGGATGTGCAACTATGACATACAACTATCTAGTGGGGCTTTGGGGGAAAAAAAAGGAGGAGGATTGGCAATAGATGTTAGCTCAGAGCTGGTCTTCCTCAGCAAAAAGAGGAGGATTAGCATGGATGTTAGCTCAGGGCTGATCTTCCTCACACACACACAAAAAAACATATCAAAAGAAAAATTTTTTAAAGAATAAAATTGATACACCAATTAGGTAAAAAAAAAGAATGCATAAATTACCAATATCAGGAATATAAAAAGGGTACTATTACCATAGATCATACAGATATTTTGAAAGATTATAAGTATATATTATGAGCAACTTTAGGTAAATTTAAAAGTTTCTAGAAAAATATAACTTGCGAAAACTTACCAATCATAAAACATAATATTTCCCAATAGAAAATCCGCTATGAAATACAACTACAGATTCATCAGAATGGCCTAAGTTGAAAGGTCTGGCAACACCAAGTAGTGGCCAGAATGTGAAACAACTGCTGGTGGGAATGTAAATTGGTACAACCATGGAAAACTGAGTATGTCTATACCATAGGACTCAAATTCCACCCCTAGAAATACCTTCAGATATACCTCAAAAGTCGTGTAAGTATGCATAGCAGCATTACTCAAAGTAGGCAAATATTGGAAACAACTCAAATATCCAGTTGAATGGATAAATAAATTGGGGTGTATAGAGTCATACAATGGAATAACATACAGCAGTGAAAATCAATGACCTCTAGCCACATGCATCAATATGAATGAATATCACAAATAGAATGTTGAGCCAAAAAAGATAGATGCGAGAGTACATACTGTGTATGATTCCATTACATACAAGTTTAAAACAGGTAAAACTAATCTTTGGTGAAAGAAAGTAGTATAGTGGTCACCTCTGGGAAGAAGGGGAATGTGGTGTCAGAGAAGGGACATAAAGGAGGCTTCTGGAATGTTTGTAATATTCCATATTCTAATCTGGGTGACCGTTACCCAAGGGTGAGTAACAACATTTTCAAGTATGCTCACTTGAAAATTCATTGAGCTGTGCACTTAGGATTTGTGTACTTTTCTGGATGTGTATTAATCTTCAATTTAAAAAAAAGTACTATAAAAAGGACTACATGGAGGGTATGTGGCCAGGTGTCTGAGACACTAGGTGTCAAGAACACAGACAGACAAGGGCTTGTATAATCTCAAACGGGAGGCTATCTTTTACTTCCAATCTGACCAGAATGAACCTAAGTCCACAGGACACTGGAGGGAACAATAGGATAGTGAAAATGAGAAAGTGGGTGGAACATTTTTAGAGGGACAAATGTTTTCATAGACATTTTGCAGCAAAAAGCTTAAGTATTACCACTGGCTTTCATGCAAGCTGAAACAGTTTATCTGAGGGTGGCTCACCAATTTCCATCACGCTGTCATCATTCAAAGTCTGGTAAAATGAGAGAACTCGGAGACATCGAAGATGCCGACACTGCTGGATGATCAGTTTGGCCACTTGATGAACGGCATCCCCAGTAGGAAGGATCAATTCCTCCAGGTTATTAAGAGAACCTAAAGTGTGGGCTGTCAGAAGAGACAAGCTATTCTCCATCCCGTGTTCCCAAACAATGGTAATCCACAGCCTCAAAATCATGCACAGTCCAGGAGGCCCCATGGAGGATAGAGGCTGTTCCTCTTCCTCTCCATGGGCAAGAGAAAGAGGTCGGCCTACACCTTGACCCTCGCTGCTACCTGCAGACCACCATTCCTCCCCTGCCAGCCCATCTCCCGCACTGTGGTCCAGAATGCCTATCCACTCTAGTTCCTCTTTGAGCCCAAAGCTTCCACTGGCCTCCAGGCCACGCGCCTAGCTCCCAGTGCCTTCAGCCCCCCTTTATACCTCATCTCCTGCTGTCATCCCCAGAGATTTCTACCTCTGCCCCCAGCACCAGAGCCTCACAAGCCCCCACTTGCATAGCTTTCCTTTTCACTTTGATCCTTCCTTAGCTTCGTACCTTATGGGTCACTTGATCTAGAGAAAGTTCTGTACTTCTGAGGCCTCACACCTGGAAATGTTTTGAACACTTTCTAACACAAAACCATGTTCCAGGCTCATCTTTTACTGTCCCTGTCCTAGTTCTTTTTTTTTTTTTTTGAGGAAGATTGGCCCTGCACTAACATCTGTTGCCAGTCTTCCTCTTTTTCTTTTTTCTTTTTTCTCCCCAAGCCCCAGTACATAGTTGTGTACCATAGTTGTAGAGTCATAGCTCTTCTGTGTGGGCCGCCACCTCAGCATGGCTTGATGAGCGGTGAGTAGGTTCCCCACCCCAGGGTTTGAAACCTGCGAACCCTGGGCCGCTGAAGCAGAGCACACAAACTTAGCCACTACTCTGCTGGGCCGGCCCAGCTGTCCCAGTTCTTTATCAGCCATTTCTCCAAGGACCCTGGCTACTTTTAGGGAGGCCAGTGTTTAAAGCTAAGATCTGGGCATTGGTGATCTTGTTCTTACTAGGGTGCTTTCTAGTCTCTCAATTGACTGAACTGAGAAATATGTGTGTGTCTGTATAGAGATATAGACATAAAGAGACCTATATACACATAGATATCCTTATGTCTATGAATATAGGTTAAAAACCTTGAGTCCACACCAGTATTTCCAATTCTAATTTAACACCTCAAAGTTCTTTCTAGCCTCACCTTTCAATATTTATAAATTCCTTCTCCAACAGGGAGGACACTTGCTCGCTATTCTCAGAGTGTTATTTGCTTGGTCAACTGTTGTATACAGACACCTCCTCGGCCCCTCATCCTGCCTCTGCCACCTCAGCCCTCTTGCTCCTCCCCTACCCACACGGCTGCATCCAAAGGAAGGAAACAGACAGGAAGAGATCTTAAGCATGCTGAAATTTGAGAAGCATTACTGCTCTACCCTCATATCTCCACTGACTCCCCCTATATTTTCCTGTTCCTTAAAAACAAGACAACAGGCCCCAAATGGAGTCACTTATGCTAAGCCCCACATCACCACACTAAGACTCTCCCAGAAATGGAATCTGAAACCAGTCAATCAGGAATGGCCTGATCAGCACTGGTTATGTCATCTGCCCTGCCATCCCCCTAAAGGAAGGTAACCTTGCAATAAGCAACTTGCTTTTTTGCCTAGCATGACTTCCTGTTCCTGCTCCCTCTGCCTATAAAAATCTTTCATTCTGTACAGCTCCTCAGAGCTCCTTTCTATCTGCTAGATTGGATGCTGTCCGATTCACATCCATTTTTGCTCAAATAAACTCTTAAAATTTTTAATATGCCTCAGTTTATCTTTTAACACCTGTTAGAATTTTTTCCATGAGCATACATTACTTTTGTAATCACAAGAAAAAAATGTGAAAAAGTATTTGAGCTCTTTCTATAGTTATCATTTTGTTAAATCTAGGTTTTCACATACTGAGCTTTCTTAACCTTAGAAGATAGTTTTACCTGCATTCTAGAAACTTCTGAAACAACAGGGGCTTACCATGTTTGGAATGGGTGCCTGACAATGAAATTGCCTAGTGCTATAATGACCACTAGTGTGTATTCTAAGAAGTCAGTCACTCTGACAACACTGCTTTGAGTGAGATCAAGGCATTCGGAGGGTAAGAGCTGAGCGGCTCTGTCCCTTCCTCCTAAAGAGCAGGGCAGCTAATGCATATCACAATTTGTTGTGGCTAATGCAAAACAGGAGACAGAGGATTTAGGGGGGAAGGAAACAAAGAATAAGTAAAAGGCACTGTTTTGTAAACATACCAAATTTTTCAGCTGTTTCCTTATCAGGAAATTCTTGTTGTTTAAGATTTAGTACCTTCAGAGAAGTAAAATTTGGCAAAATGATGACTATAAAAGGGGAAATAAAAATTATGTCAGCTACATCTCTTATACTAAAAAGTAATATGCTTAAAGAGTATTTTAAAAGTGATAGAAATCAATATAATCAGATAGAATTAATTAGTATGACTAAGTAGATAAAACAAATCTTTGCTCAGAAAATAATTCTAACTAGAAACGTTTAAACTTCTAGAAACAAATACACCTTATTGTTTGAGAATTCATTTAAGATCAGATATCTATTACAACAGTTTTGTTCTTTGACATCAATTGCACGTTTAAAATTTGGCTGTTTTTAAAAAGTACTTAAAATGACTCTGTGTCCACAGAAGCATCTTAAACCAAAATTTTACAATTATAGCTCTTACCAAATGGGATGGCTTTAAAAAAATTTCCAGAAAGCTTAATTTCTTTGAGTTTCTTGCAAGAAGCAAGTGCAGTCATGAGAGATTCAAAATCCGAAAAGAAATTACATTGCAGGTGGAAAACATGAAGGTCTGGAGAATTCTGAATTAATTTGACTGTAAAATATCAAAGATTTCAGAAATTAGAGAAGATTGCAAATTTCTATCAGAATTAGCCCTATAATTTGTATTTTGTTTCAACAACACTGAATTAAAAGGAAGCACCACAATGTCATGATTTAAGAATCAGGCCACTTTGGCTTAGGTTCAGGTTCTGCAACTAACTAGCAACTGTGTGAACCTGGATGCACAGTTGCTGACCCTCTCTGGGGATCAGTTTTCTCTGCCGTAAAATGAGGGCATTGACTCAGTAAGGTCACTTTCAGCTTTGACATCCTAATGTCTCTAAGTGCGCACATGACATTTGCACAATAGGAATACTATACAAAGGCACCTAAAAGCAATGACAATGCTGAAGCAAAACCTAAACTAATGCAACAATTGCTGACAAATGTAAGAAAACGACCACTTCCAGCTTCAGCTTCCTGGATTTGTTTGTGTACAACTGCAGGTCAACTCCATGGAGACTTACATTTCCTCAGTCTGTACTAAACCAAGGAATTGATGAAGCCCAAGTCATTTTGCTAAATGATGTACTTAAGAAAGATGGCTGCACAGGTTGTCCATCAACCGTGAGGACAGGCTGGCGAGAAACAGGAAGATGCTTCCGATTGCTGCCGATCAGCAGATTCCTCCCCTGATCTGGCAGATCTGTAAGTTGCAATGTAACGGCAACTTGAACAAAAGCAGAAGAAAAGAGCTCTACAAACTGTTTGGAGAGGCAGTATACCAGTGGTTCAGAGCTCAGACTCAGCAGTCGGAATTCCTGTGTCTGAGGTGCAGATTTACCACTTCCTTAGCTGGGTGACCTTGAGCAAAGTACTCAACCTCTTGATACCTCACTTTCCCCGGCTGTAAAACGAGAATAACAACGGCACCTTTCCTCACAGAATGGGTATGAGGATTACACAAGTCGATATTTGTCAAGTGCTTAGAACAATTCCTAGCAGGTAATAAGGGCTCAGTAACTACAAACAGCTCTCTGCTTCTCTAATGAGAAGGCGCGCTGTTCCCACAGTTTACCACGGATACTGGCGACCTCCTCATATCCAGAGACGCTTTAACTCTTAAATAAATCATTGGCCAAGCAGCTTTTTCAAGAGGTGTAAAAACAAGTGAATCAAAGTGCCATGCTTACCTAGTTTGGAAGGACCACGCTCAGCTGAAATACGGATCAATAATTTCTCCATACGGTGGAGATTTAGGAAGTCTTCAGGAATGACTGAAAAAACATTTTCTTTACCATCCAGATTCACAGACAGCTCTTTTAGGCAGAGGAACTTGTCCAAACTAGGAAAGAGTTGATCTGGAAAGCAACACACGTTTCCCTATTATTAAGGTAATGGTTCCAAATGGAAAATTTGAAACTGTCTTTCGATTCATCAAGCTATTTTCATATGAAAACCTTTCACAGACTTAAAACATTCTTTTTTAGAAAGTACACATATAAAGATACTGCTTTTTGCAGCATTTACTGTTTATCTCCTATATGGGAAGCCCTTGCTACTGTCTGGAGTCACAAAAGTAAACAAGACATCTCCTTAACCAATGGCGCTGAGATTACTGGATGTCCACGTGCAAAAGAATGAAGCTAGACCTCTACCTCCCACCAACATATACAAAATTAACTCAAAATGGACCAACAGCCTCAATATGAGAGCTAAAAACATACAACTCTTAGAAGAAAACGTAGGGGTAAGTCTTCACGACCTTGGATTTGACAATGGATTCTTAGATATGTTACCAAAAGCACTAGCAAAAAAGAAAAAATAGATAAATCAGACGTCATCAAAATTTAAAACTTTTGTTCATCAAAGGACATTATCGAGGCAGTGAACAATCTACCTAATAGGAGAAAATATTTTCAAACCATATGTCCAATAAGGATTTAATATCCAGAATATCGGAGGAGAATACAAATAACTCCTACAACTCAAAACAAAAAGACAACACAATTTTAAAAATGGGCAAAGGACTTAATAGACATGTCTCTGAAAAAGACATACAAACAGCCAGTAAGCACATGAAAAGACGTTCAACATCATTCGTCATTAGGGCCATGCAAATCAAAATTACCATGAGATACCACTTCACACCAACTAGGATGACTTTATCATTATAAAACAACAAGTGTTGAGGAGGACGTAGAGAAATTGGAGCCCTTGTACATTGCTGGTGGGAATGTAAAATGGTACAGCCAATGTGGAAAACTGTTTGGAGAGTCCTCAAAAATTAAAATATATTTACTACAATTAATAGAATACTGTTATTAATACAATTCTACTTCTGGGTATATATCCAAAAGAATTGAAAGCAGGGTCTCAAAGAGGTATTGGTACACCCATGTTCACAGCAGCATTATTCACAGCAGCCAGAAGAAACAATGCAAGTGTCCATCAATAGATAAATGGATCAACAAAACGTGATATATACACACAATGAAATATTATTCAGCTATAAAAGGAATGGAGTTCTGGCACACGCTACAACATGGATGAACCTTGAAAACATTGTGCCAAGTGAAATAAGCCAGACACAAAAGGACAAATATTATATGATTCCACTCACATGAAATATCTAGAATAGACCAATTCACAGAGACAGAAAGTAGATTAGACGTTATCAGCACTGGGGAGAGGAAGGAGAAGTTATTGTTTAATAGGTACAGAGTTTCTCTTTGGGATGATGAAAAGGTTCTGGAAATGGATAGTGTTGATGGTTGCACAACATTGTAAATGTACTTAATTCCTTTAAATTGTACACTTAAAAAGGGTTAAAGGGTAATTTTTATGTATATTTTACCATAATAAAAAAAGTATTTGAAAAAAATGAGTGCAATTTTTCTAAATTTGATGATAAATATCAACCCACAGATCTAAAAAACGCTCAGTGACCTTCAAGAAAGATCTATATAAAGCAAAGCATACCAGGCATATAACACGCTGCAAAAACCCAGGCCCCACTTACAACAATCAGAAAGTGAAAAAAATTTAAATACTATTTACAAAAGTATCAAAAAACCAGAAGTACCGGGGCCGGCCCAGTGGTGTAGCGGTTAAGTTCGTGTGCTCTTCTTTGGCAGCCCAGGGTTCACCGATTCGGATCCCGGGCGCGGACCTACGCACGGCTTGTTGAGCCATGCTGTGGCAGCGTCCCATACAAAGTAGAGGAAGATGGGCACAGATGTTAGCCCAGGGCTAATCTTCCTCACAAAAAACAACAAAAAAACCCCACAAGTACCTAGGAATAAGTTAAATGAAAGATATATAAAGTCTACACTGAAAACTTCAAACGTTGCTCAGAGAAGTAAAAGGAGACACAAATAAATGGGAGAGATTATCTCCCATGTATGTACTTCCCAGAGAGTACGAGTCCTTTCTTCCATTAAGCAGGTAGAGGGAGAGTAATTCTCAAGCATCGTCTTACACATAGATCATTCTTTTACTAATAACAAGTAATTTGTGTGTTTATTAAGAGGCTTCATTAGTTAATATTTTATTAATTTTATCTGAGTTATTTGAAAACCATTCTATTATTCAGAGGCCTTTCACTAATTCATACTACTGACAAAAATACATCAGTGAAAGTTTATTTTATTTTATTAATTTATTTTTTGTGTGTGAGGAAGATTAGCCCTGAGCTAACATCTGTTGCTAATCCTCCTCTTTTTTTTTTTTTTTTTGCTGAGGAAGACTGGCCCTGAGCTAACATCCATGCCCAACTTCCTCTACTTTATATGGGACGCCGCCACAGCATGGCTTGACAAGCGGTGCGTCAGCCTGTGCCCGGGATCCGACCCAGCGAACCTCGGGCCGCGGAAGCAGAGCATGCGAACCTACCCACTGCACCACCAGGCTGGCCCCTGAAGGTTTATCTTGTGTCTATTCTATCAGCAAGCATTAATGGTCTCATGCTTTCAGAAGTTTTCATCCTCTTAAAACTAAGAGTGTGGGCTGGCCCCGTGGCTTAGCGGTTACGTGTGCGCGCTCCGCTGCTGGCGGCCCGGGTTCGGATCCCAGGCGCGCACCGACGCACCGCTTCTCCAGCCATGCTGAGGCCCGTCCCACATACAGCAACTAGAAGGATGTGTAGCTGTGACATGCAACCATCTACTGGGGCTTTGGGGGAAAAATAAATAAATAAAATTAAAAAACAAAACAAAACAACTAAGAGTGAGAAAGTAAGATTCTGTATCAGAATAGCCGTCTAAACTACACTCAGGTGTACCTTGCACGTGGGTCGTTCCTGAGACTTCAAGAGATTCCAGGGAAGACAGGGTGAGGAGCAACTCCTGTTCTCCCGCACTCAGCTCAGATTTGCTTATGGAGCACTTGGTGAAGGAGGCCTTATACTGCTCAAGGGCTGGGCGGATGCTTTCCATAAAGCCCCTGCTGTCCTCTAAGTGGAGTCTGATGTGCTGTGAAGCTGAGAAAACTGCCATTAGAACCCTGAGCATCTCCTGGCCCACAGCATCAGTATGAGTCACATGGACTTCCAGAAGGGGAATCTTGTACTGCTTTGGAGAAAGTGTCCAGTAGCCAGTGCTGATGTCCGGCGGTGCACTGAGTTGCTTATTCAGAAAACTCGCCACTTCTTCCTCTTTTTCAGCTAAATTCTGCTCCCATTTATTCATCGGTTCAAAGGCAGAAGCATAGTCCTGATCTATAGTTGGTGCCTGTGATTTGTCCAAACAACTTTCCAGGACTGAAAAATCTAGTCTTGTGGCCTTCTTTCCTTGTATCAAGACCTGGATGCTCTTCAACAATAATAGGCTTTCGGGGTGGTCAAAAAAATACCGTAACTTAAGTACTTCTAATTTCAGGGTTCTCCCTTGAAGGAATCCAAAAATAAATGGAGAACATGCAGCAACAGTATTGCTTTGATACGCAATTTTTACAGCAAGAGCCAGTAAACGTTCTGAAACCAACGAAAAGTAACTTTGTGGACAAAGTTGCCACAAGCCCCTGAGAAATTCCATCTCCACTGAAATTTCTGGACGGTGCTTCAGGTAGTCATCATTTTCAGAGATGTTCTCCAATGACTCTTTACTATCCACCAAATGAAGCAAATGAGATACAACTTTTGGCCCTGCCTTGGTTGAAGCGTGGCAGGAGACGTAGTTCAAAAAATTGTTATAGGGAATTACAGCCATCAAGGACGAGTTCACTTGTTTCAGATAATGAAGTCCCAAATCTTGATCTTCTTGCCTATCTGAATCCAAGAGTTCAGCCAGCCTCATCCCAGCAAGAAATTCTTGGAACGCAGGACTTAAAAACTGATAGACTGGCCTCAGTCTCTGCGCTGTGAATTTGCTCATCAGGCACATGGCTAGGTCCTCGTCTTCATCGACCCCAGCTTCTACAAGGTCATCATCGTGAAACTCAAATCGAGATGAAAAAAATCCTTTCAAGGCCAGCTCACCGCAGGAGGACACAGTTGCTTTGAGAAGTTCAGCTGTGGTTTTGTACTTTAAGAAAAGACATTCCATGTAGGACTTGAAAACAGCCACATCATCAAAGGACTGGTCTAAAGGATACCGAGACCAATTAGCACAGACTGCTGCTACAAAGAGGGGAGTTTTCTGAATTCCCTGCAAACGTTTGTTCCTTCCAAAGTGAACCATAAACTTCCTCAGGGGGGCCATATTGCGTGAAAAGAGCTTCCGTAGTATATAGATGGTATTATAGAAGGGAAACACTTTGATCTCTAGAATCGTGTGTAGGTATCGGTGGATGTCCCTGGCCCTGCTTGTGCGGGCAGCAATCAATAAGCAGACCCTTGAGGAGTGGTTTCTTTGAATCAGTTTTGCTATGACTTGGGGGATCGAGCACATTTCTTTGTAGTCATCCAGAAGGAATAACACCTGGTTCTTTAACTGCTGGATGATGTTCCTCAGGCACACTTCAGTGACAGGGCCTTCTGTCCCTAGGAGTTGGTCACAGATGATGTTGGCTAGCCCCTGGTCCAGTCTGGTAGAGCTAAGGGAGAGATAGAAGACCAGCTGGAACCTGTTTAACAAGGGGCAGCATCCTGATGCCCAGAGAAGAGCTATTTGCTTCAGGAGGACCGTCTTTCCACTACCAGCTTCCCCCTTCACACACATGACAGAGTTCAAGTTGGCAAAGACCTCAGGCAACACCACAGGCTCTTGCACAGGACTGCTGATGGGTTTTGAAGCAAGGGACAGATCACAACCCAGCAACTGGTCAGTGATTTGGCAGGAAGAGACCTCAAGCAAAGACATGTGGCAGAAACGGGCACTGGTGTAGGCTTTTCTCAGTCGCTCACTCAGACCCTTTGCCTCCTGAAACCACTGGGCTTCACCCTGGACCATCTCTGTGGAGAGAAGAAAGGAGGCGCAGCTACAAATACTCTCGCTTTTAGATTCCCTCCATACAAACAGATGCACACATACGTATCATCCCATGTGCTACTTCAAAATCCTTACCTGGCGCTGTAGGACTAACTGCTGCCGAATCTTCAAGATTGCTTTCACATGTGGTTTCCTTTGAAAATAAAATCCTCTATTAAACCAAGATTTGTGTAAGAGAGTGGGACATCATGTTACAATCAGGGACCAAACAACCTCTAAATACAGCCCACCCTCAAACGTTTACGCCAAGAGGAGCGCTACAAATAGGAAACAGTAAATGACCTGCAAACCCCTCTGGGCGCGCACACCCAGGGGTCACGTACGCTACATTCCATGGGCCAGTCAAGCAGGGATTAGTCCAGGTAAGCAGAATCACAGCGTCTAGAGCAAGGCGGACCCTCCAAAAGTCATTAGGTGCAGCTTCTGACCTTAGTTATTAACATTTTTAATATCACATACCTAGGATGTAGGAAGGTTATGTTTCATCCTTAAAAAATAAGCTATTTATATATCCCCACACTTTTTTTTAAGTTCATTTTTCAATTCACAAATATAAAAGATGAATCAAGTGAATAGCAAATTACTTTGTTTTCTTTTTATGGGATGGCAAACATAATGTACCTAACATACAGCCTCAAATAAGGTATGTGTGTGAGTGTGTGTGTGAAATTGATAGTGGCTTATGTCCCAGAGAACTGTGTAGGATTTCTCAGTTTAAAGGGGTCAACCTATTACCTGGGTTATGATTTGGTTTGTCATTTACTTTTTATAAGACAAATACCTTCCCAGCCCTGGGAAAGGCCAAGTAGCAAGTCAGACCACACCGTCTTCCAGATGCAGATCACAGGTGGACTCCAGGTAGCCTGGATGCTAATCAGCACTAAGTCTAAGAGTCTGGACCCCAAAGTAGGAAGGCCTGACTCTACATTTCATGGAGCTGGGTATCATGTCTTACTGGTTTATTATCCTTATCCACACTTAGCACGTGATAGGTGCTTAATAGATATTGGTAGAATTTATGTATTTACCTACTTATTTACAATGAGCAATTCCTGTTCAAAAACAGTTTTTAATCACATGATCATGTACTGCTAAAATAAACAAGGTAGTGTTGTTCATTACCGTTAATTCAGAAAATTCACCATGGCTCTGAAGGTCTGGAATCACTTCTACAGAGGACTTCATATTTTGGAGAAACTGACAACTAAGCACAAAAGTTAAAAGTTATAAAAACATTTGTATGCAATTAAGCATCTGTATTAGGTTTTTAAAAGCACTATTAGAGTTTTAATGGCAAAAACTAGTATGAAATTAACATTTCCAGTGATTCTGTCAGCATCGTCGTCAAACAGGACATTTAGACTGTGGCTCTCAGCGACAGAAACATAAGTGGTTTATAAAGCAACGGTGGGGATAACCAGCAAATGTGGTGGAATGAGTGCCTATTTAACACTCATCCATGAAACTAACTAAAATGAACCTAAAGAATCAGAAATAGAGAAGAAATTCCATCTATGGATTCTGAAACAAAAAAAGGATATTAATAGAAAAACTGGTGAAATCCAACTAAAGTCTGGCATTGACAGTAATGCGCCAATGTTGGCTTCTTAATTTTGACAAATGTCACATGTAATGTAAGATGTTGGTATGAGGGGAAATTGGGTGTGCAGATATAGGAATTCTCTGTATTATCTTTGTACCTTTTCTCTAAATCTAAAATTATTCCCAAATAAAAGCTTATTCAAAAAAAAAAAAACCAAAAAACTCCATCAATACGAAAACTAAACAATGGCCACAAACATATTCTCTGAAAACTATTTACCAGACATCATGAAAGCAAGACATCTAAACTCAGGTATGATGTCTGCCCAAAGAACCAAGGGAGAAAATTCTAGAGAGCTCTCCCCACATGATGAACTTGAAGAAATGGGAAGGATAAATGTGAGTAGGTAAATGGGAAAACTAGGAACAACCAACTGTCTTGGGTGCATTTTCATGCTGCAGGATCACAGGACAGCAGGAGATAAGGCAAGAGGACACTCCATTTTTATGTTTCTAGACGGCTTGGAGACAAGTCCTGGAATAGGAGGTAGCCACAGGGAAACAGCAAGTAGGACTTGGAACGTTTCTGTCCACGGTTGCTACACAGGTAGACCTATCAAGGAAAAGGACTTTGAAGGAAGGTAAAATATAGACTTTTTCATACTAACAAAGCCAATACAGTTAGTTGCCTGTACAGTTAGTACAGTTAGCAGACCTTCACTACACAAAGGAAGTTCTTCAGTTAAAAGGAAAATGATAACAGATGGAAACTTGGTTCTACCCAAAGGAATGAAGAATGCCAGGGATGGTAACCAAGTGGGTAAATATAAAAGACATTTTTGTCTCTTTTTAAAATGTATTTAAAGGATAATTGTTTAAAGCAAAGATGTAACACTATATTGTGAGATTTATAATATATGTGGAAGAAAATAAATGACAATAATCGCACAAAGGATAGGCAGCGAGAGATAGGCGTCACTGTTACATGGCTCAGACGTATGTCAAGTGTGGTAACACTATTTGAAGATGACTGTGATGTTAAACATGCATATTGTAAATTCTAGGGCAGGTTCTAAAAAGACAAAATAAAGATATACGACTAATAAGCCAACATTAGAGATAAAATGGAATACTGAAAAGTACCCAAAGAAGTCAGGAAAAGAAGAATCAAAGAAGAGATGGGATAAAGAGAAAACAAATAGCAAAATAGTAGATTCAAATCCAACCAAATCAATAACGACATTAAATGTAAATGTTCTAAACGTTCCCATTATAAGCAGGTATTGTCCGACTGTTAAAAAAGCAAGACCGGGACCGGCCCAGTGGCACAAGCGGTTAAGTGCTCGCGCTCTGCTTCGGTGGCCTGGGGTTCGCAGGTTCGGATCCCGGGTGCGCACCAACGCACAGCTTGCTAAGCCATGCTGTGGTGGTGTCCCATATAAAGTAGAGGAAGATGGGCACGGATGTTAGCCCAGGGCCACTCTTCCTCAAAAAAACGGGGAGGATTGGCATCGGATGTTAGCTCAGGGCTAGTCCTCTTCACAAAAAAAAAAAAAAAGCAAGACCAACTATGTTGCCTACAAGAAACTCATTTTAAATATAAAGTCATAGATTAAAAGTAAAACGATTTCAAAAAAGACATACCATGTAAAAACTAATTCTAGAAAAGCTGGAGTGGCTATATTAATATCAGATAAAGATTTAAGAATAAATAATACTATGAGGAATAAAAAGGGATATTTCACATATTCTCTGGATACAAAAGAGCAAAGGGAAAAGAATAGCCAAACATGCTCATGAAGAAAAAGAACAAGGAAATTGTATAGGAAAATATGAAAATATGCTCAACATTATTAGTAATTAGAGTGACAAATAGGAAAATTTGGGCAATACCAAGTTAGTGAGGAAGCAGACCAATGGGAACCCATCCATGCTAATGGGAATGTAAATCAGTAAAACCACTTTGAAAAAAGTTTTGTATCATCTAGTAAAGTTGAATATGTGCAAACCCTGTGACTCTGCAATCCCATGGTTTCTTGTGTATCCTAGAGAAACCCACATGAGCACTGAGAAATGTGTACAAGAATGTTCACAGTGGCATTTTTTGAATTTGCAACACTCTGAAAGGCACCCAGATGTTGAATCAAGAATAGAATGGATAAATTATTATATATTCATAAAATAATTATATAGCAGTGAAAACAATGAACTACAACTTTACATATAATTATGGATGAATCTCAAAAACAATGTGGAGCAAAATGAGGCAATCACAGAAGAACTGTGCAGGATGCTCCCATTTATTTGAACTTCAAGAAGAAGCAAATGTAAATATGTTGAAGGATACATACGTAGTTGGTAAAACCATAAAGAGAAGCAAAGGAAGAATTAACCCCAAATTCAGGATCACGTTTACCTCTGTATTGGAGGGACAAGGACGTAATTGGAATTGGGGAGGGGGACACATGTGGTCTTCTAAAGCACTGGTAATATTCAACTTCTTAACTCTAGCTGTGGGTTCATTGGTTTATCATTGTCCTTTACATCACACATAGGTATTTTAGGTGCTCCTTTAGAGGCATCCTAGTTTGCAATTTAAAAAAGGTGGCAGAGGGCCGGCCCCGTGGCTTAGCGGTGAAGCGCGCGAGCTCTGCTACTGGCAGCCCGGGTTGGGATCCCGGGCGTGCACCAACGCACCGCTTCTCCGGCCATGCTGGGGCTGCGTCCCACATACAGCAACTAGAAGGATGTGCAGCTATGACATACAACTATCTACTGGGGCTTTGGGGAAAAAAAAAAGGAGGAGGATTGGCAATAGATGTTAGCTCAGAGCCAGTCTTCCTCAGCAAAAAAAGAGGAGGATTAGCATGGATGTTAGCTCAGGGCTGACCTCCCTCACAAAAAAAATAAAATAAAATAAAAAAGGAGGCAGAGGAAGAGTAAAAACCTACACAAAAAGGGAGATGATAGATTCTAGAAAAAGTTCTAAATAAAATTAGACTGCATCCTGACTTATCTTTCCAAGAATAAAGAAGACTATTCCCACTGTTCTCAATAATTTAGTAAATGTTAAATCCAAATAAGAAAAAAAGCAACTACTTCTGTCAAAATACCTTCAAAGTGGGGCGGCCCCGTGGCTTAGCGGTTAAGTGCGCACGCTCCGCTGCTGGTGGCCCGGGTTCAGATCCCGGGAGCGCACAGAGGCACCGCTTCTCCGGCCATGCTGGGGCTGCGTCCCACATGCAGTGGCTGGAGGGATGTGCAGCTATGACATACAACTATCTACTGGGGCTTTGGGGGAAAAATAAATAAATAAATAAAATCTTAAAAAAAAAAAAATACCTTCAAAGCAGCATCCTCTCCAGAATCTTAGAATTAGATGGAAGTATTCACATTAAGATCTGTATGTATTAATATTTATTTCTGGAAAAACTCATACTAATTACAAAGTGAAAACAACAAATTCCTTCTTGCAATTGAACATTTCTGCAGAGTTTGGTGGGTGAAAAATAAATAAGCCAAAAAATGTTTTAAGAGTCATAGAAAAGAAATATTAAAGAAATAGCTATTTCTTGATGAATTTTTAGAACACTGGAAACAAACAAAATCCTAGAAGCTTCCAGAGGGGGTCAAAGTAGTTTGCGATCAAAGGATTAAGTATCAGAAAGGTGTGGAACTTCTCAACAGCCACACTGGAAGCTATTAGAAAATGCAGCAATGTCTCTATAGGTTAGAATTAGGATGACTTCCAACCTAGAATTCTATACCTAGCTGAACTACCAAACAAGTGTGAAAAATATATATATATATATATATATGTTAGGGTATATGCATTATATGCAAGCTAAAAACATGCATCTCTTATGCAATCTTTCCCAGGGAACTATGGAGGAGTGTTCCACAAAATGAATGAATAAACCAAGAAAAGGATGACATTAGGTACCAGAAACAGGAGCTACAACACAAGAGAGAGGCAATGGGAACCCCTAGGATGACTGTGAAGACAGATCCCAGGATCCTCAAATGACTACGGGACAAGTTGTTCATCTTGGAACAGGTCAGAAGACTGCAGGACAGACTCCTTCAAGAAAATGAAAATGCTTGGATATCTTGTAGGTCTGAATGACTGGACAAGAGATTTAAACATTTGGAAAATTGAAGAATTGGGAGAACTGGGAGAATTTGAAGATGAACTGGCACTAAATACATAAAAAACTAAGCAAATCGCTATAATTAAAAAAAAGGAAAAGGAAAATAAGTGTTGGTGAAGATGTGGAGAAATTGAAATGAAATTGAAATTAGCCACAAAAAAAGAATTAAGTACTGGTACATGCTACAATACGGATGAACCTCAAAACACTATGCTAAGTGACAGAAGCCAGACACAAAGGTCGTAATATGTGCTTCCATTTGTATGAAATATCCAGTACAGGTAAATCCACAGAGATGGAAAGCAGATCAATAGCTCTAAGGGGGTGGGGTGGGGTTGGAGATGAGGAGTGACTACTTAATGGGTACAGAGTTTTCTTTTGGGATGATGGAAATGTTTTGGAATTAGATGGAGGAAGCAGGTGGCTGCACAACATTGTGAATGTGCTCAATACCACTGAATTGTGCACTTTAAAATGGTTAATGTGTGAATTTCACCTCAAAAACCACGAAGCTAAGCAAACATACTAATGAGACAATTATTACTTCCTAAAAGAATTACAAGTTGTACAAGGAGGGACAATGAACCATAATTTACTACAAGGTTCAGCTCTGCACAGAATTTATGCTGTCATGACGATGTCAACAGGTAAAAATGCTGACTGACCAACTACAGGACACCTATGATGAGAGCAAAGCGTAAGAGAGAGAGAGAGCCTCCCCCCTCACAGCGTGAATCAGAGGGGACACAAAGACTTAATCAGAGGAGAAAATGAGGGGAAATTGTTCAAGTACATCCAAATTCAAACTCTAAAGCTTCATTCCACGCACTTGGGAAAATATTTGGTGTGATCTTCTAATGGGTCATCACCCTCCTTCCAGTTCTCCAAACATCCTCCACAGGAAAAGCACTGGACCACGTCCTTTATTCCTGGAAGGAAGGAAATTAGATCAGTGCCACTGGCGTGTGTATATGTTAAGTCACACAGATAATAATCACAGGCCTTTATTAGCAAAACCCAACTTGCATTTCTAATCAGATTTTGTGACAAAGTCACAACTTGGGTCACCAGTGAGGCAATGTTCTATATAGGACTCTTCTCTCACCAGTGGGGTGATGAGCAAATAGTCATTGTGCCTTGTACCTCGCACTTTGATGAACGCCCTCTCTATGTTCCCTCCTTCTCGGGAGCGAGAGAGCTGCAAGTCAGAATGTGGAACTGAAGCTCCGTGAGGAAGAGATGTCTGTCTGTTCTGCTCACTCATGAATCTTATGGACCTAGAAGAGTCCTGGCACCCATGAGGCACTCGGTGAGTATTTGTTTAATGAACAAATCAGAAAGAATATATTTGGAGCTCAGGAAAAAAAAAACATGAGCAAACGTAGCAGCCATTATGTAAGTAAGTTCATGAAGACTCAAATGCCTCTTACTACATAATTGCCAGGTTTATTCCACTAGAAGCAAGATCAAGTCTCCTTGTGAGACTGTATTTCTTCGGAAGGAAATTAGCATTTGGATTGACCAAAGGATCGAACTAGAAATGGAACATCATTTCTAGAAATGGAGCATCTTCCACTCTCAGACCCCTGTACACACCACAAAGCTAAGGCAGAGGAAGATCTCCTTTTGTGTCCGGATGAAAATATGAGGTTCTGGAACTTAAAAGACCCTAAAAGGGTCAGAAGACTAGGATTTGTGGGGAGAGGTAGAGGTTCAGAAAGGAAGAGGGTGAGGACACTGGACAGAGGGTCCTTGAGGAAGGCTGGCAAGAAGAAGACAGAATAGAGAGAGGAGGGATGGAGGGTGGAACACTGTCTTTCCAAATGCATAAGACTGTGAGGCAAGAAGACTTTTTGTGCCAATGGGATGATGTCTGTTGGATAAAGTGACCACATTCTCCTGCTCTGCACTGTTCTGTGGTATTTGTGAGGTCTACTTGACCTCTCAGTACAAGATCTGTGTGGACCTCCACTGTAACTCAGTGCATGTGTCTGGTCTGAAGAAGGCCACAGGGTCCCTAGGAAGGAAGCATCCTTCCTCTGATCACCTTTTTGTACCTTGGGCGGAGATTTAGCTGAGGGGAACCAGTCCATCCCAGATTACAGGGGGGAACTTCCTGATGACCAACAGTTAAAGAGAGAATACTGTGAACTGACGGAAGATTCTACATGCTGAGGAATCAAAGAAGAATTTCTTGACTTTCTCTTCCAAGGGGAGTGTGGCACAGACTGCTATCCACAGTCCCAGTGTCTCTCATTCTTCCATACCAACAGAAACCTCAATTTTTAGCTGGGCACGTTGCCGCCCAGGAAAAAGATGAAAAGTCCCAGCTCCTCTTATAGCTAAGTATGGTCATCTGACTACTAAGCTCTGGTGAAGGAGATAGAAGCAGAGGGGTCATATGACAGTTTTCAGGGATGCAGGGAGTAAGGTGTAGAATGTAAAAGACATGATAATCATCCCAAACAGAATACCTGTATTCACTGTTGGTCCAGACCTTAAGGTTTCAAGTTTGGAGCTTCTCTGCCTAAGGGAGGTGTGGAACTGAGAGAGATTTATGATTCAGCGAGGAAAAGGGCACACAAGGAATGATTAAGAGTGGAGGTTGTTGAGTGTAGATAAACACAGGCCCAGCATCATGAGGAGGATGTGGGGATTAAAAGGGGAGCCAGGCAAGAGCTTGGCGCCACTGCTGACTCACCTGTGTAGGAAAAGCCTGCCTTGGCCAGAGCTGCGACTCCCACGGGGGAGGCATGAGGCCAATTCTTAAAAGAGTCCAGCCGTAGTTCTTCATTCGCAAAGATGCTGTTACTGCAATAAGCTTGAATAAAAGGCATATGGTGAGACCAGAAAGCATCAGTGTTCAAGTCCTCCCCTCCTATTCACAGATGGAACGGTGTGATATGCGGAGTTCGGTTCAACATAATTGCAGGAGGGAAAAGACAAAAGGTGTCTAGACGAAGCAAGATTGACCACAAGCAAACTGTTGGAGCAGTGTGATGGGTATATGCTGGGTGTACACTATTGTCTTATTTCTGTGTATGTTCAAAATTCTCTACAATAAAGCATTTTAAAATTCTCTCTTCATTGTCTAGTAACAGAATAAAACAAGGAAAAGCTAGAGAGTCCCCTCCTCCCCAAGTTAGTGTCAGGATTGAAGAAAGGCAATTTCCTTGTATCTCCCTTAAGAGCAGGCAGATTTATTTCTCCCCTTTAGGGTGTCCACTCTATAGAGTGGTCTCTGTTAGACTTCCCATGGGTGCTGGCCCCGGGTTTGGTTCCCATCTTCTGCACCATGTGAGGACTTGAAAACTTATGTTAACTTGGTTCTGCAAATTTCCTTAAGAAGAAAGTGGGCATCACTGTCCCCCTTAACCCCAGGATTCCTGCTGTCACTTCATTTTTAATATGAATATTACTTAATGGGTTGGAAAAACCTCAATCCTTTCCTGTGTGTCTCCTTTACTCCCACACCACTAACACACTCACAACACTTCTGACACCAGCTGTGTGGGAGTTTCCCCCAGAACACCAAACAAGTCTCTGACACCAGCTGGGTGTCCTACAATTTAACTTGATTCCGACACTGCCTACGCTGAGATAGCGTCAGCTGCCACAGGTTAAGGGCTTTGTCCCACAGCACTGCTCCCATCCCACTTCGTTTACTAGAGTGGCTCACAGAACTCAGAGAAACACTTATTTATGTTTACCAGTTTATTCAAGGATATGATGAGGATACAGATGCACAGCCTGATGAAGAGATGCACAGGGTGGGGTCTGGGAGGGTCTCGAGCACAGGAGATTCCATCCCCGTGGAGTTGGGGGGCGTCACCCTCCTAGTGGGGACATGGTCACCCACCTGGAAGCTCTCTGGACCTCCTACTACTGGGATTTTACGGAGGCTTCCTCATGTAGGTCTGATCAATTATTAACTCCATTTCCAGCCCCTCTCCCCTCTCTGGAGGATGGAGGTGGGGCTGACAATTCCAAGCTACTGATCATGGCTTAGTGTCTCTGGAGAAAGCCCCATCCAGGAGCCACCCAGAGTCGCCTCAATAGACCGAAAGATGCTCCCAGTGCTCTTCTCACTTAGGAATTTACGAGGGTTCCAGGAGCCCTGTGCCAGGAACAGGGGCAGAGACCAATACATATTTTTCCTATTATCTCACACTTAATTTCTCAACAGACACTAATCCATTTAGGAATGTTTTCAAAACCGTTTTGTCCAGAATATGTTTTTTCCTGAGGAAGATTCACCCTGAGCTAACATCTGTGCCAGTCTGCCTCTATTGTTTAGTATGTGGGCTGCCAGCACAGCACGGCCTCTAGCAGAGTAGTGTAGGTCAGCACCAGGGAACCGAACCTGGGCTGCCAAAGTGGAGAGTGCTGAACTTAACCACCAGGCACCAGGGCTGGTCCCAGAAATTCTGTTTTAAGGGAAGTGTCAGTCAAGGACCCAACTCTGCCATATTTCCCTATGCTCATTTATGCTGGAAAACTAAGTCATTCTAGAAGACCAGAAATCTCTTGTGAAAATGTTTTATTTAAAAAAATGATTTATGGCACCATAAAATGAGGAGGAAAATGGAAAGGTTTAAAAAAAAATGAGGACAAAAAAAAAAAGTGAAGGAAGAAACAAGCCAAGACCTTGGAGCACGTCTGAGTCTTTACCTGATGCCATAGGTACGTCCCTCTTGACCCAGGAATTCACAAAATGTTCTCCCTGAAGGAAATGAAAATGCAAGTTATTGCCTGTTTGACTTGGAGCAGACACCTACCCATGAATAAAAACTGAAAGAACTTCTCCCCAGAAGTGAAGAGTTTCACTGGCTTGAGTGGCAGGGTCGCTGGATAACCATCTTATTTCTATTAATCTTGGAATTTTTTTATGCAGTGGAAAAAAAAAACAAAACCCCCGCCCTGTGACTGTTTCTTTGTACCCAACAGGAAGCCTTCTCAGGTCACTTTTCCTGGAGATGCAGCTCAGAAGTGGAGCTCCATTGAGACAGCATAGATGCCCTTGGACTGACGGGGAAGGATCAGACAGAGGAAGGACTGGCGGGGAGGAGGAGATGGAGGAAGGAAGCTGGATGGAGCCTGCTGGTTAGGTGTTGAGCAACTGCCCCTTCTCTGACAATCCCCCGATTCCTTTCTGAGAAAACACTCCTCTCCAACGTTCAGGCCAGGTTCTCTGCAAGATTCTCATCTTCTGAGTCATGTTAGCCAATGAATTCTGTTTTTCGCTCAAGCCATTTTGGGTTGGGTTTCCCGTCACCTGCCACAAGGGCATCCTTACTGCAGAGCATAAAGTGAGAGGTAGGAGCCTGGTGATGGTGCCTGGTCCCAACATCTCAGCAGGCTTTCAGAAGGGCAGCCAAGGGAAGCTGGGCAGGTGGCCTCAGTCAAAGGGGAAGACTGTCAGGGAGGCAGACGACCAATCAAAAGGCTGGCCTAGAGAAAGCAATTCTGAGGGTTCTAGTTCAGCAAGAGAAGGCGGTTTTCTCCACTCTGCCAGATGAGGGGTGGGGAAACGAAGGAAGGGACGGAGAAGGAGAGCCCATGGGAAAGAATGCCCCCACCGTCCGGGTATGGGTTATGAGGTAATCAAGCCAACCAGAGGAAAAATGTGCCGTTACAAATTACCGTGACGCCAACAAATCCCTTGTAGCTTTGAATATACTGGGCGATTTCCTCTGAGGATTTCTTACTTTGAAGAAATTCACACCTATAATTAATAAAAATAATTAAAATTGACCCCGATACTATGATAGAGATGTCCTATATCTCTGTTATTACGATGATGGTTACACAATGAACGTTTGTTAAAACAACTGAATTGAATACTTAAAATTGGTGAATTTTATACTTCAATAAAAACTGTCAAAAAGTTTACCCCAAAACTTATTTATGAGAATCATCATTATTCTCATATAATTATTCTTTATTTCTGTTGGTGCCAACATGTAGAATAATTTAAAATTAAATATTCAGATTATCTTTTCTCTTGAAACAAAATATTTGATACAATCAAACAGACTGATTTACAGTAAAATCGGCTGGAGTTTTTTGCTTGTCTGTTAAATTAAACTATGGTGACTAAATCTAGTTCCCGTGGTTATATGAAAGTTACTGGCAGTAAGGGGAACTATATAAAAAATAATAGTATTTCATCTGCTGACCAAAATACATCACCACTCCTTAAAGAAAAAAATGAAATTAATTTTGAATTTTTTTTAAAAAGCGTATTGAATACCATTTAAAAAAACACATTCCAGGGCCGGCCCGGTGGCATAGCAGTTAAGTTCGCATGCTCCGCTTCGGCGACCCCAGGGTTCACAGGTTTGGACCCTGGGCGTGGACCTACACACTGCTCATCAAGCCATGCTGTGACAGTGTCCCACACACAAAAGAGAGGAAGACTGGCACAGATGTTAGCTCAGGGACAATCTTCCTCACCAAAAAACAAAACAAAACAAAACAAAACAAAACCCCAAACTAGACACATTCCTTTCCACGAAACAGCAGCAATTTTTAGATTAACTTTAAGAAATCCCTCTAATTCAAATTAAAGGCTCCTTTCTATGGGGGTGTTGTAACAAGTGGTCTGGGAGTCAAGAGGCCAGAATGTTAGTCCCAGTTCTGCCGCTAACGGAGTGTGACCAGTCTTGCCAATTCTCTTGTCATCACATGGGAAAATGAACTCCACTGGGTGATTCATATACTGCTCCCGGGCCACTGTGTGGGGCAGCCGGGGTCCCCAGGTTCCAGGTGTCCAGATCTTCAGGGATTTCCCTGAGTCTGTAGTTACCCACCGAGCACCAGACGGAGGGGCGAAGCCCTGCCCACGTGCTTACGGAGTAAGCACTCAGTACGCGGGACTTTCTTAAAAAACTACAATAAAATCGACTTACATTTATTGAGTACCACGTTTTAGAAAGTGTAAGAGTGTATCAGATACTTTGTCCATAGTTTAGAAAAGCAGCAGCACAACCAGTCTGTGACATTGAAACCCACGCAGCTCAGGAGAGAGCAAGCAAGAGGAACCTCGGGGTTCTGAGTCCTAATTCCAGCTCTGAGATGGATGGGCTCACCATGAGCTCACGATGACCAACGGATGAAAGGTCAAACAGCCATCTTCACTAACACGTGTGGTTTTTACAAGGCATTTGCTCCATATGCTTTATTTATAAGCCTAACAACCACCCATGAGCTGTATCTTACCACCCGCATTTTACATCCGAGACTCAGAGAGGTCCAGTAACCTGTCTGGGTCTGGTACTTAGGATGCGGCTCTGTACATCTCCTCAGCCTCTGTACTCTGCCCTGCCCTTCTCTGTACCTGTAGGCCTTAGCTCCTTCCCACTCTGAGCTGGTTCCCCTTCTCTCCTGTGCATCTTACCTTTCCCTCAGCCCTTGTCAGAGAAGGTGTGCCCAAGCCACTCCAGGAGGATGTGCAGCTCCAGCTGGTGCCAGTCACATGGTGGCCTATGTGAACGGTGCCCAGTGTGTAACCCCGAGACACTGAGCATGTGGCCCTGAGTGTACATGAAGCCTGAGCAGAGACAGGTGTCCAAGAGCCATGAATACTGAGCCAGGGCTCCTGCTCATCGGTTACGTACCCATACAGGGAGGTGATAACACTATGAATGGCTGGGGTCTATTCTGGTTGGTCAAGGAGCCAGAGAGACATACAAAATATTTAACCATCTGGCTTTGTGCATCCTTATAATTGTCTCATCTGCTTGTCAGGAGGAGCTCGCCCTCGCCCTCTCACGCTTCCCCTTCCTTTCTCCTCTCCCTCTTTATTGGTTCCTCCCTCCCACCCTCCTCACTCTCTTTCTTTTCAATGACAAAAGTAATACACATTCATTTATAAAAACTTAAACAAGATAGGAGTGAACAAAGGAAAACGTGCAAGTCCCCTGCCCCTCATCTCCTGACAAACCCAAATCAGAGATCTCTATTGTTTGGTTTAGATCTTCTTGTCACTTTTTAAATACATTTTCAAACAAGTCCGTATACAGGTTGAGTGGTTCTAAACATTTTTAAAGGTTTATACTACACATTATTTTGCACATTGCATTGTTCACTTCATGTATAACAGACATCCTTCTGTTTTTGTGAGCGTGACTGTCCACATACGAGATGACCCATAAACGTAAATAACCACCCAGTTGTTTTGTTGACCTGTGATCTAACTAGCAGCTTCTTTGCATGTAGTAGGTATATGACAAAGATTTGTTACAGAAATAGAAATGAGCCTGATCACACTGCTAGATCAAAGTGTCAGGTCACAGGGAATACAGGAAGTAGAGAAAGGTTCAGTGACACCATAGAAACACATGATTATTTTCAAGAACAGAAGACTCTGAAAGAAACTTTGACCTCCCCCGCAACTAACTGCCTAAAAAATAATTTAAGATAGAAGGCCTGTCCCCAGGACAGGCCATCACCGTGGATAACTCTGGGTATCAATAGACTGGGAGGGTCCTTGCTGAGCCCATCCTTATCAAAGTTCCGTTTACCAAACATTCGCTTTTCCATCTCCATGTGAATTACCTTCCTCCCCTTTGAAGTTCCAAACCACTACCCCCAGCATCCTCCTTCGTCTTTAGCTGAAAATGCTATTTAAGATGACAACCTCAGCCAGAATGCTGAGTTACCCAGTTTCCTGGGTTTCTCCCGTGTATACATGTTACCAAGCTTTGTTTGATTTTCTCCTGTTATTCTGTCTCATGTCAGTTTAATTCTTAGGCCAGACAGAGAGGGTAGAGGATTTCTCTTCCTCCCCCTCATTTACTTGAATAAATTCTGGACTATTCCAATTTGGGGTGGGGAAAGGTGCTACTCTGGGAGGGTGACTTTTGTCTTTAGTTGAGTTTTGTCCTTAACAAAAAAAGACAATTACAAGCAAAAAATATTTATCTACTTACTTGGGGAACCACTTGGCGTGTTCCTTCCAAGGATCGTCTCCTTCTTCCCAGTTTCCTAAACACCCACCACAGGAAAAGCACTGCACGCTGTCCCGTACACCTGCACACGAAGGGAACACTGAGATGCCCGGCAGCGCATGAGGCGGGTCTGGAGGCTCTGTCTGGAGCTGCCCGCTCTGTGCACAGATGAGATGTGCTCCCGTGTCCATCCACACACTCTCTTGTCTGGCCGAATCCCCATCCACAGACCCGCTGCCCTAAAGGACCACTTTCTAAGCCTGGCACTCCCCACCCCCACAGCCGTACTCCTTGGACAGAAGCCAAAGCTGCTGAACTCAGTCTTTGGCCCCTCCGAGGGCTGGTGTTGGCTGTTAGAGCTCTCAGGGCCCAAGTTGAGGGAGGCAGAGAAACCCCAGCTCCCGTGAGGGAAACCTGGTCAGGGACAAAACTACCAGCCAAACTGGTAGTTTGCCGTGAAACTTCTGTGGAAACTCAGGCACATTTCCTAAACTCTTTGAGCCTCAATGACTCAACTGTGAAATGGGGGGAGGGGTAAGGTTGTGGGATTGGAATTAGTGCTTATTCTGAGCCCAGCATCAAGCGGGTACTCGGAATGGTAGCTGCTGTGACAACAATCCTCGGTCACGTCTGTCGGAATGTTTGTGGCATGGATGACAATCCAGACAAGGTGCGATTTGCCCTGTACATTAGAGTTAGCCTTGAGATTAAAACAAGCAAGCAAACAAAAACCCCTCCCATGTTGCAGCAATTAAAAGAACTGAAGAAATATCACGTAAGAGCAGCAAGAGGAGGGTGGGTGGGGTGGAGACTGGGGTCAGGTTGACCTCATGATTTGTGCACGGCCCAAATTTAAGGAAAAGTAACTTTCTTATTTTATATATATTTGGCAAATTAACACACTGTACTAAACATAAAATAAAGCTAAAGTAAGATTAATGCAGTTGAATTTTAATAAAATAGACCTTGTACCTAATATAACACATTGAACAAGTGAGGAAAGATTCACGAAACGTTGCAACTGAAATACTAAACTTAAAACTCTAAAGAAATACTTCAGAAAATCCTTTCAAATGAAGTACCTGTGAAGACAAAGCCAGCTGCTGAGAGCTCCCTTGGGGCTGTCCCTTGGGCATAAAATGGCCAGCTCTGGAAGGACTCAAGTCTGGCCTTCTCCTCTCGGTACCTTGCTGTGTCTCCTCTCAGCGTCTTCTCTGGATTCCTTACTCTCACGTCATACTTGGCGATGTTACCAACATCTTTGCCCAAAAGGAACTCACAGTCTGGATGTAGCCTCTTGTGGTCTTCTATGGGGCGTCTCTGGAGGCTGGCACCAAAGAGGATTAAGCTACAGCAGAAGCACTGCACCCCAGATTTTACGCCGGTGAAGTAGAACCCCGCCGCTGCCATCTCCTGTGGTGTCCACGAGCTGTAGGACTCGTAGGTCACAAACGTCTTCAACCTTTTTGCTTCACTGCGCATTCGTGAGTTAAAGCCTTTCTGCATTTTTTCTCGGTCTTCCTGCTCCTTTTCTTCTATCTCCTTTGCATATTGAACTGCGTCCATGCCCAGGAGAGCAGAGAGCTCTGGCAGCAAAGTGTAATCGAACTGCGAGATCTTCTTGTTGGGGGCCTCCTCCTGGGTGGCCATTTTCTGAAAAGGGAAAGAAAGCAGGGTGAGGAACATTTCCACCTGGCTCACTAGTCCTGAGACCTTTCCAACCCCTCTATTCTCACTGTTTCCCCTCTTCTGAGGAATCTTGGTCTTCTGTGCCTCATTCAGCCCAATTCGGAGCAACTGTGCTGGTAGGTCTGCGACAGCCTCTTCCCCTCCTGACAGCAGGGTCAGCGTGGAGTCACAGCCTCAGCGCTCACTCACGTCAAGGCATAAAAGAGGGGAACCTTAGTATCGTCGTGTATGGAGTCTGAAGATGCCTGCTTGTGTCCTCGCCACTTCAGGCTCCTCGAAGGAGCATCCCGTCCAGTACCTGCGGGTGGAGTCGGACAGCTCCCCTCTACAGGCGTGTTTTCTGGGCCCCCACCTTTATCCAGCACAGCTGATTTGGAATTTGCCCATCTACCCACAATGCTTCGCAAGTTGCAGCTAATTGAAGACCTTGATTCAGACCATGCCCCTCACTTGGCAGCACCTAAAGCAGGGAAGAGCCCCCGTTGCTGATGCGTGAATCCCATTCTGCAGCGGTTCCCCGGGAGGCTCTCTCAGTCCCCCAGGTTACTCAGCTCTTTGACCGAATAGCTCCTTTGTTTCAGTTCTCTTGATGCCCTCTCCCTGTGGAGTCTCCTTGGTGGTTGACTATTGGATGAGGGTCACGTTCCAACCAAAAGAAATACCTGCCCAGCTCCCCTTGGGCATCGTGTTCCTTCCTGTTACAGGAACGGTTTCAGCTCACTTAGAGGAGCTGGTGTGGGCAATGGCACCCCAAAACAAAGAACCCTCAAGAACTGGCCATCTTATGCTCGAGGAACATCCCAGTGAGCTGCCAGTGCTGGCTCTGACTCCACAGGGCGCAGCTTGGTGGACTCGGAGCCCAGGGCTCTCTGTTACTTTCATTTCTGCCAAAGCAGTCCGAACCAGCCAAGGCAAAGTACTCTTGGCTGACTTCCCCTCTGCCTGAATTTCTATTTTAACCCATTTAAAGCTATTTAAACAGCTTTTAGAGCTATTTTTTACAGCTGTTAGAGCTCTTTCCTCTGGCACTGGAGCTGCCACCTTCAGATCCCATTGCTGTGCTTCTCCTCTCATCAATAGCTACAGTCCTTGAGCTAATTCAAACCAGGGCTGCCTCAGCAGCCAGCCTGGCACCCTTGGTTCTAAATCTTTCTCCCAAGCAAAGCCTTAGCCATCACTTAAATGAGAGAGTAAAACACTGTTTCGGTGACCCCCTCAGTGTCATCTTCGGCTCTTAGACAGGGCTGGATAATTGGAAACACTAACAAGACTCCACTTGGGGTACTTACATGAGACTTGAATAAAAGCAAAGGAAAAGGCGCAAAATGAAAACCAGGCAAGCCTCAGAGAGGTCTGATTCCAGGCCCAGTTTCTGAGGGCCTCTGTCCGTTGCACAGGGTGTGCTGCATTTAGGTAACGAACTGCCTAGGTATGTGTGGGGGCCCTTGGTCTCCAGGAAACCACGATCTCATCTGAGGAGGGGTCTCTTGTACCCCTCTGGTCACATGGCCAAAACCAGCTGCATGACCTGTCTCAACGCAGAAACAGGCGGGTGCAGGCTGCCCCCTGGTCCGTCTCAGACCCAGCACAGAGTTACCTCAGTCTCCAGTCAGCATTTCGTTCTGGTTCGGCTGACAGAAGCACCCTGGCTCCCGGCCTCCCTGGAGATAAACCAGCGTGGGGTTGCAGCAGACCAGCGGGAATCAACCCGGTGCTTACACAGCGAAGTTCGGCGGGCAGCTCTGCTGGCCCCGAGGCCATCTCCGGAGGAGAGACCTCCCAGGCCCTCCCCAGGTTCATGTTCTTTGACGACCAGGCTAAGAGTGCCAGGAGGCAGCTGTTGAGGGGCTGAGGTTCAAACCCAAGTCTGCGCGAGCCCAGCGCCTCCAAAGAGACGAGCAGGAACAAGAGAAGTGAGGCCAGGTGTGGGGGGCGTGCAAGAAAAGCAGCTTTCTTTGCCAGAGACGGCGATTTACTTACCCGGAGGTCTGTCCGGAGTCCCGGTCAGATGGAAGGAGGACGTGCAGCTTCGGTTCAAATGCTACGTTTGTCTTTGCTGGGAAGTAATGAGAAGATGTTTGAGGAACTAAAACTCAAAATGGATTGCACAGTTTACTGAGAAGTCACCAGTCAAAGCTCTAGGGTACTGAGTCAACAGGACCCAAAAGGAATAACAAAACCCACCGAGGCCCACGACAGGAAGTAACTATTCCAGATGGCGTGCTAACGTTGGTTAACGGTTATGGTGCTAGATTAAGTCTTACTTCTTTGATGCCGACAGTTTCTATCTTTCTGGTATCTTGCAGGATTTTCTTTTTCATCCTTGCGGCTGTAAAATTGCGCAGCACTGTGTGTAGGTGTGGGTCTTCCTGCATCTCTCGTGCGCGCACACAGGGCTTCTTCCGTCTGAGCCCTGGGTCTCCCTGCGGCCCTGGGAATTATCTTCCGTAACTTCTTTGACAATTTCCTACGTCTGCTCTGCTCATATCCCTCTTCTGGTGTTCCCGTTGTTCAGATGGACGTGTGACGGATCCCCTGAGTTCCCGTCTTTCCCTCACACATTCTCTCTCAGTGCGCTGCTGGACTTTCTGGGAGATTCCTCTCCACCATCTTCCGTCTCTCCACTGGTAATTCTTCACCTCAGCAATTATACTTCCGATTTCCCACAACTCGCTCTTGTTCTCTGACTGTCCCTTATTTTCATGATGAGTAGTTTTTTTTAGCCAACACAATCTTTCTGAATCTCTCCTATGATCTGTCAGATGACAAAACTAAAACAGTTTAGTACTGAGTTTGATGTCCTTCATCAAGGGAAGACAGCCCCGGACGGGCTGCAGAGCCTCCCGGTGGTGGAGCCCTGTCCTCAGGGACTGAGGCAAGGGCAGAGGTACAGGGCGGGGTCGGCCAGGAGGTCGGGGTTTCCTTATAGAGCTGGCAGGTCCTGCTCTCTGGGGTTGGGGAGCTAGCTACACGGAGTCGGAGGATTGTGATGGGTGTACGTTAGTGTCGACGCCAATAATCCATAACCAATCTATAAATCAAAATTGGGGTGAGTTTATTATGAGCCAGATCTGAGGACTAGCCCGGGGCCTTCCTTCCTCAAGGAAGGAAGGGCACCAAAGAAGTGGGGTGCACAGCGTGGTTATATACCGTCTTGGAAAAAAGAGCATACTTCACATATGTTAGGAATGTCCCTTTTACAATTGTCACAAGATGCTTTGCTGGCACAGGATTTCACACAGCAGTTAATGGATACGGCAGGTAGCAGGTCGGTGGTCTCGAGGTGGTGGTCACAGCAGGTCAGCAATCAATCCCTAGCCTGGGAAGAGATGCTTATCCTTAAGGAAATGCTGATGTGGGGAAGTTACTTTATCTTTAGGGCATTGTTCTTGTCTTTGGGACATAGTAAATGCTTAAAGTGGATGTACAATGCATGCTCAACAGCCACAGCAGGACTTTCTGGAAAAACAAGGTCAGGCCAAATTAGTTTTACACCAAATGGCTTCCTCACATACCCCAATATGTCCTATTGCTTGCCATTTATTTATCGTTAGGATACCTTGACAGGTGTTTCCTGTACATTCTGGCTGACTTAGGTTTAGATTGTGACCTGGCTGGGCTCCCGGGGTGGTCACCATTTTGAGGGTCCCTATGTAGGAATTAACTTGACCAGTGCCAGTGTTTAAGTTCGTCTGTCTCCTGAGTCATCTGTTTCCTCCAAGGCTGTTACCATTTACCTTGGTGTTTATTTTTCACATTACCAGCTTTCCTCAAATGTATACTGATCCTCGGTTTTCAATTCATGTTTAAGAATTAGGCATTGTAAAAGCTGTTTGGTCAAAATTATGGTTGAAAAACGTAATTAAAAGCCACATGAGTGTGACTTGAACCTTAGCCCTTCACTTCACAGAGAACAGATCAGGGAGCCAGGATGTGCCTTGGAGAAGCCCGAACTGTCAGAGAAATGCTCAGAAGGTGATTTCAAGTGCCCTGTGGAGACAGAGCCAGCACTGGCAGCTCACTGGGATGTTCCTCGAGCATAAGATGGCCAGTTCTTGAGGGTTCTTTGTTTTGGGGTGCCATTGCCCACACCAGCTCCTCTAAGTGAGCTGAAACCGTTTATTCCATCTTTTTTTTACGAGAAGAATCCTCTAATTTTTTGCCTCAAGGTTAACACCCATCTATCTGATAATCTGATTGGGGGATAGAGGGAGCCGACTGTCCCCTGCACAGACACTAAATTCGTCCCTCGATTTTTCTCTCCTGCCCTTCTTGCCTGGAGTCCTGACTCCCGCTGCCCAGGGGTCGATGGGGCTGAGTCGCCCCCAGGCCACGTGCGTTCAGGCTGTGCTTCCCTTTGGCCTGCTTTATCAATGACTACTATTTCATTTGAATTTCCACTTTCCAAAAATTTGTTAAAATATTCCATGTGCTGATGGTCCCCTCCTGCTTTCTTAAGTTTTCTGGGTTTATACTTTTTAAAATCATTTCAATAGTATCATGTAATTATTAGCAATAATAAGAACTAAAATTTTAGAGCCTTCTACTTACCAGGCACAATTCTAAGCACTTTAGACGTGTCCACTTGATCCCTTTAGCAGCCCAGACGAAGGAGGTGTGTTATTATCTCCATTTTACAGATGAAGAAACTCAGGCACATGGGGGTTCAGATTAACCAGGTAGTTGGGCTGCAGTCTGCACTTTTAGCCACCAGGTTATGCTGCCATAAAGGCCAGATGTTCAGGAAAGGCAGACCCGGGGGCTCCAGAAAGCTTATTCCCTCACCTCCCCTTTGGTAGTTGAGCAAATTGCTGAGTTAGCAAGATTCTCGCTGTGACCGCAGCAGTGCCCGGGAACTCCTCTGGCTGAGCCCCTGGTCCAACAAGGCCACTTACCAGCCACAAAGCAGTTGTGGTTCAATAGTCGGCCAGGTCTTCACCGGCCCCGCCTAACTCTCATATCAAGATGTGTAACATCACAGGGACGCTGTTCTGCAGGGACGCTGTTCTTCTGAAGCACTTTCTTTTTTTTATAATTTTATTTATTTTTCCCCCCAAAGCCCCAGTAGATAGTTGTATGTCATAGCTGCACACCCTTCTAGTTGCTGTATGTGGGACGCGGCCTCAGCGTGGCCAGAGAAGCAGTGCCTCAGTGCGCGCCGGGGATCCGAACCCCGGCCGCCAGCATTGGAGCGCGCGCACTTAACCGCTAAGCCACGGGGCCGGCCCGATGCTTTGAGTTTTAGAGTCATACTATTTTCAACCAAAAAATACATACACACACCCAGCAGTATTTAAAATTTTAGCCATTCTAGGGCATATGTACGTATCTCATCGTAGTTTTAATTTAATTGTTTATTGGCTATTCATATATCTTCTATGGTCAAGTGATCAAATCTTTTGCTTATTTTTAAATTGAGTTGTTTGTCTTTTTATTATTGAATTGTAAGAATTCTTTATATATTTTGGATACCAGTCCTTTGTTAAATGTTTGCACTGCAAACATACTCTCTCAGTCTGTGAATTGTCTTTCTGTTTTCTTAATGGTGTCTTTCAAAGCAGAGGTTTTAAATGCCGAAGTCTGATTTTAATTTTTTCTTTTATGATAGATGCTTTCTGTGTCCTGAGAAGTCACTGCCTGTTGTAAGGTTGTGAAGATGTTCTAAAAATTAACATTTGGATTGTACAATACCAACTGTTGGTTAAGGATGTGGAGCAACTGAAACCCTCACACACAGCTTATGGGAGTGTAAAATGGCGTAATTCCTTGGAAAAATAGCTTGGCAATGTTATATAAAGTTAAGCATATACTTACTATTCAACCTAGCAATTCCATTCCTCTGTATTTACCCAAGAAAAATGAAAACATATGAACACACAAAGACTTATACAGGAATGTTCATAGTAGCTTTATTCATAATAACCAAAAAACCAGAAGCCACCTCAATGTCCACTGGGAACAAACAAATTATCGATACAGTATCCATGCAGTGGAACACTAGTAGGCAGTAGAAAGGAGCAAACTATTGATATACGCAGCATGGACGAGCCTCGAGAACATTATGCTAAGCAAAAGAAGCCATATGTACTGTATGATTCAACTGGGAAGAACTTGTACAGCAGGCAAGACTAACCTACAGTGATGGAAAAGCGATGAGTGGTCCCCAGTGCTGGGGGTCCTGGGGAGCTGGTTGCAAAGGGGCCTGTCCTCCCTTGACTGCGGTGGTGGCTGTGTGGGTGTGTACGTTTGCCAAAAGGTATCCAAGTGCCCACTTAAAATGGGAGTGTTTCATTGTGTGTTAACTATAACTCAACAAATTTGATTTCTAAAAAATTCCAAGTACATATACGAACACACTAATGTTTAAAGAGAATCTAAAGAAATGAAAAGCAATTCCACATTTGGGCTTTATTTTCTGTAAAGTTAGCTGAGTTTGTTTTTGTAGGTTCCGTAGATTCTGTTCTCGGGGCTGTGTCCCCTGTCGCATGTCTAGAGGCAGCGGCCCCACACCCACACTCCCCACACTCCCTGGAGGGTCTGTTAGCACAGTCTCTGCCTCAGGAGCCTGCGATGGCCTGGGAATCTGCATTTCTGACCCCTTCCCAGGTGCTGCTGGTCCGGACCCCACCCCTAGAATCACTGATTACAGGGATCCTTAAAAGATCCCTCTGCCTCCAAAGATCAAATTCTTAATACCTAAAATCTGCACTGAATTGTCCCCTAAGAGTAGTGTATCCAGGAAAGCCTGACACCTGAGACTAAAAGATGATCTGCCCTGAGGACAAGGGACAGAGAGACAGGCCAGGCTGAAGGTTGTAAACTGGTGGCCCGCAGGTAAGTTTTATTTAGCCTGTGTGGTTTTTAAACACTGGATGCCAATGTTTAAAGCTTAGGAGAATTCACTTAAAAATCCAGTTTTTCATTTCTCTTTAAATATCAAAATATATGGCACCAGGGGACCTACATTCCCAGAAGGAAAACATGGGCCGGGGCTGAGTGATGGTTGCCTCCTTTAAAAAACGTTTCGTTTTTTTGACTAGGTAGCAAAGGCACACGTACAAAATTCAAAAGGCACATCAGTGAAAACCACATCTCTCTTCCACCCCTGAGCCCAGCCCCTGGGGGCTGACTCCTCCAGATGGCCACGGGCTCCCAGATGCCACCGTGTCACATCACCTGCCCCTCTCTCTTGCATGTGTCGTCAGCCCGGCGCCTGTGGGGCAGCTGAGTTTGCATCCAAGCCCATCTGACAGCCCCCCCACTGCAGGCCCACTGCACCTGCCATATTGCACTTGCACGCTGACCCCTCTTTAGGTCTGCCTCTTCTGAGGCTGGGAGGTTAGGGTCTGTGTCCTCTTTTTGGTGGGTCTATCCTAATGCCTAGGATCCTGTCAGACAGACACCAGATGTACAAGGTTTGTTGATAGTAAATAAATGAACCAATTGTGTATTATTTCCAGGGCCCTGACCTGAAGTGTGACTCAAATAGCAATTTAGTCCATTAAAATCAAGAACTTAAATCCCATAAGGACCCCCGTCAGAGTCCCAGTCCACCTTGTAATAGGTCTCCTCAGAACAGAGTTAGAGAACATGGAAAGAAAACGACGAATCTTCTGTTCCTAGAGAACCGCGCCCAGCAGGGTATCAGAACGCTCCTGAGGCTGCTGTCCAGACGCGTGGCCAGCCCCAAAGGCCCGGGGGTTCCAGCCCCCCACTTCCTGGGGGCCGGGTGTGCCCATTCCTTCTCACCACTCATGAAACCACCCCGTCGTGAACCTGCCAGGCGTTACAGACAGACAGCGGGACACAGATAAGGCCACGATACGAGGAAGTGACAAAGCACCGAGAAATCTTACAACACGCTGTTCTTCCCACCGCCCTTCCGAGCAGCAGGAGCCCCGTAGTCGCCTCGCTGTTTCGACACATGTCAGTGTTCTGACTGTGACGTGTGCTCGGATACACGGCGGGTCACGTGTGGTCCTTAAACACAGGACTTACATGCTTTTCATCTAACTGCTTCTCTTCCTCAGCCTCCAGACGGTACTGCCACCTTCTCCTTGGGAGGACGTGGTCATTCTCAAGGGCAAACGAGGCCACAACAAGATAGAGACGGTGCACATATTGCCACATATGGGTGGGAAATGTACTGTTTGGACCACGACCCAAGGAAGTGAACAAGAAACTTTCAGTTCCCCTCAGCCTCCGGCTCCACACTTCCCACTTCCCGGCTCACTTGATGGACACGACTGCTTTTGTGTTCTTGTTCAGGCCCTCAGCTAAAGCTAACATTAGCTACCTCATTATTTTCATTTGCTTCACCACAACTTCTCAGGATTCCATAAATTCTATTATTTTTGAATACTTAATTTGTTTATATGGCTCAAAAATTTAAACTATACGAAAATATTAAAAACGAATTCTCCCCGCTCCCTGCGTTCACACCCTCTGTGCTCCCCGCCGGGGCAGCTGCTTGTGTTAGCCCCCATGTGTTCCTCCAGCGTTCCTTGTGTTAAGGACAGCCTTGTTGAGATACACCTCATATACCGCACCACTTACCCAAGTGTACAGATCAACGGTGGTTAGTGTGTTCACAGAGTTGAACAATCACCACCACAATCAATTTCAGGACATTTTCATCAGTGCAAAAGAAACCCTGTACCCACTGACACGCGCTCCTTTCTCCCGGTTGTATGTGGGGGGCCTGTGGCTGGTGTACTGAATTAAGAACACCCAGATTACGACCTGCTGAGTGAGAGGCACACGGTCCCCGTGGGGCTGCAGGCAGCTCCCTCTGCACTGAGCTCCCACTTTGGGGAAGTAAAACCCTGGGGTCATTTCGAGGGAAGGTGCAGTTTCAGTACACTCACATGAAGGAAGTAAAGTCACAGACTTATTACTTACAGATCCCAGAAGAGGGGGTGCGGTGAGCGGGGGCAGGGGCAGTCCTCCTTCCCAGGTCACCAGCGAGCAGGAGATGGAGAGCAGGATGGCAAGCACCTGTCACTTACAAGGCGGTTGGGGAGGAAGTCTCTCATTTTTCTGGGCTGGACTCTAAGTGGTTATTTTAGAAGGTGCCCCAGGGGGAATAAAGGGGCACTTATGCGGGAATCCTCAGCTCAGCTCCCTCTCTCAGCGCCCTGACTCGGTGTGAGCAGGGCTGTCACCATGATGCCGAGTCAGCGACTCAGAAGGGCCGTGTCCTCACCACAATCGGTTTGCAGTGCTCCCTTCAGCCTTTACGTCTGTGAGGGCCATGCTGATGTCTCCTCTTCATTCTTGATCTTAGTAATTTGAGTCTTCTCTCTTTTTTCCTCTTGCTCAATCTAGCTAAAGATTTGTCAATTTTGTTGAAGCAACTTTTGGTTTCATTGATTTTCTCTATTGTTTTCCAGTGTTTCTTTTTGTTAATACAAATATATATTCTTATTTTTCCTTCTTCCTTAGGCAACAGGTAGCATACTACATACCCTGAACACTGGTATATGCTGAAGGATGTACTCCAGGTCAAAGAAAAATGATCCTAAATAGATCTGAGATGTAAGAAGAAATGAGGAGCCACAAAAGTGGTAAATATGTCATTAAATCTTAATAAACATTAAAACACATATTAGTCCTGTGAAACAGAAAAAAAGAAATACACAGGGTCGGCCCTGTGGCTTGGTGGTTAAGTGCGTGCGCTGCGATGCTGGTGGCCCGGGTTCGGATCCCGGGTGCTCATCGAGGCACCACTTCTCCGTTCATCCTGAGGCCGAGTCCCACATACAGCAACTAGAAGGATGTGCAGCTACGACACACAACTATCCACTGGGGCTTTGGGGGGAAAAATAAAATAAATAAAATCTTAAAAAAAAAAAAAAAAAAAGAAATACACAACAACGATAACTCCGACATGAGGAAGAGGTGAGCAACGTTCGATGTACTGTCTGAGGAGGGTGTGGGCACGCAGCAACCTAAGATGGTGACCTGACGAGTGAGCACGGCACACAGGTCCGAGGCCGCCTCAGGTTCCCCGGCCGCCGCCTTCTCAGCGCTGCTGCTGCTGCTCTGCCCAGCCGCCTGAGCGGGCGCAGCCCACGCCGAAGTACACCAAGCCGGTCTGCCCCGGCTTCCCCTCCAGCTTCGGAAGCCGGCCACAGTGCCACACCACTGAGCGTGAGATCTGGCTTCCTGAGCAGTTCCCCAGGGACCAGTGACAGCCCCACGTAGCAGACCCTGGCCAGTGGGGAATGCAGGATGGAATTAGTTAGGAATTCCATTACTCCTCCTTCCTCCCTTTGATGGACTGCTCAGAGGGGCAGTTTCTCCATATAAACCTTCTGGAGAAGTCCCACACTCTTAAGTGAACACACTTGCTGGGAGACTCGCACGACTCCACAGCTTGTCACCAAGCCTGGCCACCGTGGCAGCATACGGCATCAGGACTCTCCTCGCCTCCCTCTCCCTCATCTTCCCTCCCTGCACTTCCCCGGATCTGCACCGCCAAATAAAGGAACAACACTTTCGTCTTTGCCTCGGGTTCTGCTTTGGGGGGACCCAAGTTAAGAAACGGTGTGTAGGGGGCCGGCCCGGTGGCGTAGTGGTTAAGTGTGGGTCTCACAGGTTTGGATCCCGGCACGCACCAACACTGCCTTGTCAGGCCATGCTGCAGCAGCGTCCCATATAAATTAGAGGAAGATGGGCGGGATATTGGCCCAGGGTCAATCCTCCTCAGCAAAAAGAGGATTGGCAGCAGATATTAGCTCAGGGCTGATCTTCTCACACACACACAAAAAAAGAAAGAAAGAAATGGTGTGTATTGTAATTTCTAGGGTAACCACTAAAAGAATAAAAATAGAGTATACAATTTCCAAACTAGTTGAGGAAAAACATAGTATGGTGGAAAATAATCTAAAAAAAGGCAAGAAAGAAGAGAAAGGGAAACACAGAATAGTTGAAACAAATTGCACAAAGATGGTAAATTTAAACCCAAATATATCAGTAGACACATGACATATAAATGGACTAAATGTTTCATTAAAAGACCAAGATCGTCAGGCCAAATAAAAAAGAATATGATGTAAAATGTATGCATTTAAAATAAATCTAATTTCTATAATGAATTTTAAGTATTAAGGAGTTTTCTAATTAATCAAACAACAGGACTCAGAAAGACATACTGTTCAGAAAGATCTCTCGTGGTAGTTTCCTTCACTATTGTAGCATATTGTGGAGTTCAAGAGGGAAATTAAAGTCCAGAACTAACAGTCTCAGATCACCGTTTCTATTTCTGTAATCTTAAGTCAGGATTTTCTTTACAATTGTGAGAAAGGAAATTCCACCTTAAGCATAACTAAAATATTCACCTTAACTTTATCAAGTATGCAAATGAAATATAAAACTGTAGAAAGAGATAAAGCAGCCAAAAGGGCACTGAATGTTCCTTTTATATGCAGGAGTGAGGGTGTGTCTCTAACATATTTCTAGTAACTTTCCAAGAGGTGACCACTTGTGGCCTTTCTTCTAAGTCAGGTAAGGGGAGGCAGAATACTCTGACCATGTTGGAGGCGTCTCCTACAAGCCACTGACACCTCTGTTGACAAAGCAGAAGGCAGACAGCGGTTACCTGGTTGCCTAGAGCTGAAGCCTGTTTCCACGCCAAGAACTATTTGGCTCTGGGCTCAGAGAACACGACTCCCAGCAGAGAGCTCTGTTACTTTGGTCATATTATGTCTTTGTCCGTGTGTGTGCTGGCATGCATGCTGTTAAAAATGCTTATTTCTGGGCTCTATCCAAGATTTATGGAATAGACGCTCCAGGGTAGCATGACTGATATTTCTCATTAAGAACTGTTATTTATAAAATTATGAATGTCATAGTGAAACTCAATCTAGAGCGACTGAAGTTTGTAGATATAAAATGAACACACCTTTGCCATGGAAACCTGATTCGCTCTCCACAGGGTGGTCCCTGAAAACAGCTCTGTGTCCGCACTGAACCTGACACGCAGACTCGACACACATTCTCACCCAAGTCTCTCTGACACCAGAGTGGGAAGGTTGAAGAGGTTTAGTTACATAGTCCCTGGTGTGAACCTGAGTGGGGCTAACAGGGACAGACACCACAACGCCGGCCTCATTAGCCTAAACTCGGCGGTAAACCAGGCCTAGACACCAAACAACAAAACAGCGGTCTCAGACCTACCTCATGGAGTAAAATACATTACCAGTTATTACAGAGGAAGCCTTAAAGCAACAGGTTTAGCATATGAGGGTGAAAGGTTAACAAGACCTTTTCCCTCACTGCCTGAACCTCACCTTCAGTGAAGTGTTCCTCTGTTGTCATGGAAACTGATAAAGGCAGGAATGCCAACTTTGTGTCCAGGCAGCTTTGCTTAGGTAAAACTGATCACTGACCTGCACTTGGACTGGGGGCCCCACAGACAGTGTGATGGGAACCTCGGGCTTCAGGCTTTCCTGAGTGCAGTGACTCTGAACACTAACACGTCCCTCATGGGGACCCTGGAAGCTGTGCTGATGGAACTGTTATAAGAGATGCCGCTGGGGCCGGCCCAGTGGCACAAGTGGTTAAGCGCGCAGGCTCCGCTTTGGCGGCCCGAGGTTCACCAGTTCGGATCCCGGAAGTGCACCGATGCACTGCTTGTCAGGTCATGCTGTGGTAGCGTCCCATATAAAGTAGAGGAAGGTGGGCACAGATGTTAGCCCAGGGCCAGTCTTCCTCAGCAAAAAAAGAGGAGGATTGGCATCAGATGTTAGCTCAGGGCCGATCCTCCTCACAAAAAAACAAAACAAAACAAAAAGGAGATGCTGGCTCCTTGAGGCCTGCCTGCAGCTGAGCACTCGGCTTGGCACCGAGGCTGTGCTGGGTAAGCGGCTACAGGACTTGCCCAGAAGGAGGACAGCCTGATGCTGCCTCCTGGCGGCGCGCTGCTCTTGGGTAACATCCTTTGAGCAAACCGGTGGCAGGTGTGGCCACGGCAATCCTGAGATGTTGAATGTATCAGCCTAAAAAGAGCCCTGTTTTTAATTTCAGGTGTATTACTTTTATAACTATATTCTGATTGTTTGTTAAGCCAAAAAAGACCCCTTGGGGTAGAGCAGTATATAATTGCATATGTATTAATTTCATAACTATGGATTCATTTCATCTTACACTGAATTTACACTTATACCTAATTTTCTTTTTACACTAAAAATGAATAAAAATCAGATTCTGTATTTAACTATAAAACAATTATCACATCAATTTAATTATTATAAGTAACTTAAATACAATAACATATAACAACTTTGAAAACATAACTCAAAATAATAGAAAACAAAACTGAATGAAATACTACTGAATTCCAGCCATTTCTGTGACAAAACACAAACTTTTAAATTAAATAAAATACTACATTTTCTTAGCAAAAAGTTTCTTAAGTCAGATTTTCCTTTTGGACTGTTCTTTGTGTTTTAATTGGAGCTTCTTCTCAAGACATTTTATTTACAACTGCAAGTTTCTCTTTAGCACGTACAGGTGTGCCACCTGCTGGAGTCAAACACCTGTGGGAGCTGGCATCGTGTGTATGCAGCCAGGACAGCAATGCAAAGAGTCGTGGACGAACACGTCGCAGTCCACGCAGAAGACGTGTCGGCACGTGGTGCAGACATAGACCTGCAGAGAGGAGGAGGGCACGTTCAGAAGGCAGGCTCCAGACGCAAGCACAGCACAGGCAGGAGACACTCAAGTGCTCTGCTCCTTGTCTCTGCATCAGTTCCCCACCCACCCACCCACCCGATTACTTCCAATGTCCTGTAGATTCTCTAATCTAAGGCCATGGCTTTTTTCCAAAAATATTACTCCTTAGAACTGAGGGAATAACTGTTTTTGAGTCCTTAAAGTCTCTTCTATTACAGGACACTCTCAATTACTTCATTTTAAGTAAGTATTTGGGGAAGACACATGGACTTGAAATGAGTGCTAGTTTTGAATGCTTCGAGAGGCCATCTGACTGATTCAATTAAAAAGAGAAGCACAAAAATTTAACACAGATTTAGTTATTCCTGGAGAATGACCTCACAACTGCAAAAGCTATATTCCCCTTTTAATTAAACCATTAAAAAATATGGCAAAAGACACCTATAAAACAAATAAAAAGAAAAAAACCACTATTCTATCAATATTACATATATGGATACTTGTGCTGGGGGGTAAAATTTCCAGGGCAGCATCATACACAGATTCAAACTCACTAAATCTCAAACAGCACAGAAGATGGTATGTTCTTAAAACTGTCAAATGATTCAAAAGTTGTTCTAGTGAGGATGAATCTACTGACATCAAAGAGGCACGTAAAAGTCAATAAAATTGTTTTATGAAATGTGAGCGTGGAATAAATAAGCAATCCTTCCAACTAATATTTTATATAGTTTATAAAGCATAGTTTTAAATATGGACATGTAATTAAATTAATAAAAAATTAAAACCAGGCAAGGATCTATCTTATTTGCATCTTTAGATAAGTTTATATATTCAAATTGACCACCTTCAAAATTTTTAAAAACATTTTTCATTGGCACAATGGGGAATAACCTTAGGTCTGTGGCCACCTTAAATGGCAAGTCAAAATGAGTTCTGACAGAGCCTGAAGTACAGTATGGAGAAAACACTTTGAATACTTCCAAACTAAACGCAGGTCATCCTCAGACTGAAGACAGTTTCAAGTACTAAAATGTCTATACAGCAAAGTTAGAACGCAGAATTACAAAACAACTGCTGAAACTCTTGTGCTCTGTTTCATCTCCACCAGGGGCTACTATACTTCTGAGGAATAACCGATATGAGCCTGGGCTTCAACAATCTACTGAAAACTTGTCATATTATCTCTTCAGTATTTCTTACACAATACTTAATGTTTAGAAAGCACACGAACTTACATGTTGGTCTCTCAATTCCCCCTGACATCCATAACAAAATCTGCAAAAGAAAGTTTAAGAATCATTTTGTTTAGAATTCACTCATTAAAACAGCTCAGCAAAATCTCAATAACAAGAATCCTTCAGTTAATAAGTAATTATCTTTATACATGACTTTTAGGAGAAAGAGGTAAGAACACTACTAATTTAAGAAAATTCCACAGTATATCCTAAGGTCATCTGACAGTCAGCCCAAAATAGCACTTGAAAAATAAATTTTTTTTTTTTTTTTTTTTTTGTGAGGGAGATCGGCCCTGAGCTAACATCTGCCAATCCTCCTCTTTTTGATGAGGAAGACTGGCCCTGGGCTAACATCTGTGCTCATCTTCCTCCACTTCATATGGGATGCCGCCACAGCATGGCTTGCCAAGCAGTACGTCGGTGCGTGCCCGGGATCCGAACCGGCGAACCCTGGGCCACTGCAGCGGAGCGCACGCACTTAACCGTTTGTGCCACCGGGGCGGCCCCGAAAAATAAATTTTTTATTTTATTTTCATCCAGGTTAACTATGAGCATGCCTTCTCCACTGGGATTCCATGAGGGAACTTAGCCCTACAGAAAATGATTTGAGGGACTGTTCTTCAACTCTCCCAAAGATAATGGCCAGCTGGTACAATTCTAGATGGACAGAAGTTAATTTACTGAATATAAGGGATACCTAAGGGATTCATTTTCAAGGAATAGCTTAAAGAGTTACAAGTTCTCAAAACTTATTACAAAAAGTAGCAGTTCCCCGCCCCCCAACCCCACTTCATTTCCAGCTCCCCAGAGCTGTCAACACTTCTGGCTGTTTGCGAGTTACCTATGCTTATGGTGCTCTCCTGATTTTTCCACAGGCACTGGCTATGAACCTCCCACTACAGAAGATGAGAATTTAATTCTTTCAAACTCTTGAACCAATCGCAAGTACATGCATAACTAATATCATTCTCAATTCTTTTTCTATGCAGTTAAATCATTTTGGATAGAACAACGTTAAATGTTTAGTTTATCATGATTATATAAACATATTCAGTTCAGCCATGTAATGCAACTTTTCCTCTGTAAAACATTTTTTGCTGGAGTTAACAACGGTATTGTTATTCACAAGCTTAGTTTTCTATGTAGCTACCACTAACTCAGCCCTAACCTTTCCCTGAGAAGTCTAAACATCCTCTGGTTAAGTTTACCACATCAGGAATTCTATAGTTTCCTCCTCTTGGTGAAATCTCTCCTGGAGCACTCTGACCTTCTCCAAACTGGACTGCTGTTCCCCATTCTGACACACACTGTCATACTGGGATCTCCCCTTACCATCATCCTCAGACTTCTTTAGCCACTTCTGAATTAGATAAATATTCCTACTGTCATTCATTCTCTTTCTCAGTTCCTTTGAATCATCTCTACCACAGCTTCCCCAAAGTCTCTTTTTGAGACCTTAAGTTTGAAAATTTCTCTATTTTACCTACATTTAGTTGATAGCTTGGCTGGGCATATAATTTGCGTTGGTAATAACTTTCACTCCAAATTTTGAAGGAAATTGCTCCCTGTCAGCATCCAGTGTTGATGATGAGAAGACAAACAATTTTCATTCCAAATTCTGTGACCTAACTTTCCCTCTCCAGAATGTCTAGAGTTAATATTTTGCTGTGTATTCTGAAATTTCACAGTGATATACTTTATATATGTTAGGCACTTGACCGTCCCTTTCAATCGAGAAAGTTCTGTCCTTCAGTAGTAGAAAATGTCCTTGAACTATTTCTTTCCTACTCTTCATTTGACCTTTTCTTTATTCTCATATTATCCTGATATTAGACCTTCTGGATAAATGCTCCAGTTTTATACCATGGAAATCAGCAATTGCTACAAATCAGGGCTTGTTTTTTCTCTCTGGAGAGCTGATTTACCAGCATACTACCCCCTTACTATCCACAAATGGGTTTAGGGAAATTGGTACATTTCTGGAGACCCAGATCTGTTTAATAATGAGTCATTTCAGTCACAACCAAGGCATTCTTTTTTTTTTTTTTTTTGTGAGGAAGACCAGCCCTGAGCTAACATCCATGCCAATCCTCCTCTTTTTTCTTGAGCAAGATTGGCCCTGAGCTAACATCCGTGCCCATCTTCCTCCACTTTACATGGGACACCACCACAGCATGGCTTGACAAGCAGTGTGTCAGTGTGCGCCCAGGATCTGAACCTGCGAACCCCGGGCCGCCAAAGCGGAACGCGCACGCTTAACCGCTTGCGCCACCAGGCAGGCCCCACAACCAAGGCATTCTATGTCTTATTTTCTATATTAGAAGCAATCTTGCCCAGGTTAACATGACTATCTTTTTTAACGTACTAAGAACGTATTCAAACATTTTGCTGCTAGTGCCCTGAAGTGGATTCTGACTCCTGGGGGCCCCGTGTGCAGCAGAGCAGACCCCTGCCCAGTCTCTCTGCGCCATCCTCTCACCTTCTGGCGCTCTATCAGACAATGCTCCGCTGCTATTCACAGGGTTTTTATGGCCAATTTCTTCGGAACTGAGTGGCCAGGACTTTCTTCCTGGTCTGTCTAGTCTGGAAGCTCCGCTGACACCTGTCCCCCACGGGTGACCCTGCTGGTATTTGAAATCCTGGTGGCATAGCTTTCAGCATCACAGCAGCACGCAGCCGCCACAGTGTGACAACCGACAGATGGGTGGTGAGGTTCCCTGACCAGGAAACAAACCTAGGCCTCGGCGGTGACAGCGCTGGATCTTAACCACTAGACCAGCTATTCACACATTACTCTACCACTTAGATATAAATTAATCAAAACTCATATACCTTTCTCCATTATGTTCTTCTAGGGGAACTTCTTGAAAAGCATCCAAAGGAAATAAATGATGGTAAGATCGTGCCAAATGGGGAGCAGACACCAAAGTGAGACCTAACATAGAAAGCAGAGAGACATGTTTAATAGCCCAAACCTCATAAAGACGATGGCAGAAATGTCAAATGATATAATTCAGGGTAAATATTTTCAAGTATTTTTAGGACTGCAAGTATTCATTTCTTCAGTTTATCACCTGTGGCCATAAAAGGAGATTTCAGGATGGAGTCTTAGTTCTGTCACTAGGCATGTGACCTCTCCTGGCCTATCTGCTTACTTATAAATGAAATAAAATTATATGATTCTACTACTTTAATTCCTCATTCTCCTTATATATATTTATTTTATGCAGGTAAGAGCTGCAAAAATGTCTACTAGATCTGCACAGCCTTTAAAGAACACACTTTTTTCAGGAAGAGAATCAGGAACCTCTTCTAGAATGCTATGTTTATTCTTAGAAATTGAGTACTGGCCATTCGGTAAAAGAAGTAACCTACTTCTCTTCTCAAAGATGAAATCCAGAAACACAGGCAGAACTTAATATTTACATTTATTTCAACAGCAATATAAGAAACAAGTTATTCAAGACTAATCTAACGGGTAAGGAACAGCTGGTCTCTCACCACAGATTTTACACTCCACGGGAAGCTCACAGTACTTCGCCCGACACTGGGGGCAGAAATAGCCTCCTAATGTGAGCCCTGGCTCGGTGCTGCTATCCAGGTGCCTGTGGGGGAAACACTGCTTTAGAAGCGATATATAAAGATGTGAATAGTCAGAGCAGAGGAAAGTATGCTACCTGACACCAAGGTCTTCAAGTTGTTTCATAGTTCACTTACACTTTGTTCATTTTTTCTTTTTTTTCTCTGCATTTTTGTTTTCAGTAGGTTCCATTAATGTCTCTGAATTCACTACTCTTTTCTTCTTCAGTGACTAATCTGCTGTTAATCCCATCCGGTGTATTGTCATCTCAGACACTGTATTCTTCATCCCTACAAATTAGATTTGGTCTTTTTTCTACCTTCCATATCTCTTATGCTCATGTTCTCCTGAATACGAATAGAGTTCAAACTCTGAACTCTGTTCTTCAATAGAGAAGACATCCTGGCTCTGTGTGGGGTCCCCGTCCCTGCACAGCAGCCTGAGTCTCTCCAGACAGTGAGCTGCAGTCACAGGGCCCCCCTTGCTCGTTCCCTTCTTTGAGGGATCGCTATCTGAACCTGCTGCCCAATGTCTGGAAACCATGGTTCTGTGTATCTTGTCTGGCTCTCTGGCAGGAGGCAGGAGGATAAATCCAGGCCCTATAACATCTTTACAGCTGGAGATAACAGTCTTATTTGTGATTTTTAAGAATTATTTTCTTAAATTTTTTTGTTTTATAATTATGTAAAATGTAAAGCTCCAAAGTTAAAACAGGTATATTCAGGAAAATCTAGAGTCTATCCCTTTGCCTTTCTCCACACACTGCCTAGGTAAACATCTTTTAGTTTTCACTTTTTATTTCCCTTACTATTTTTATTATTAATATAAACCCTCTTCTCAGGTGGTTGGCAGCATACTGTACACTTTCCCCTCCCTCGCTGTCTTACTTAGTAACATGTCCTGAAGATCACTCCACAGGAGTAGACACAGTCCTCACCCTTTACAGCTATAGAGAAGGTAATCTTTTACAAAAGCCATTATATTTCAAGCCCATATTTTAAATTTATAACTGATAGGAAGGAATTAAAAATGTAAAAATATTATCACTGGGGGCCGGCCCGGTGGCATAGTGGTTAAGTGTGCACGCTCTGCTGTGGCGGCCCAGGGTTTGCAGGTTCCGGATCCCGGGGGCACACCAATGCACCACTTGTCAAGCCACATTGTGGCGGTGTCCCATATAAAGTGGAGAAAGATGGGCACAGATGTTAGCCCAGGGCCAATATTCCTCAGCAAAAAGAGGAGGATTGGCGTCAGATGTTAGCTCAGGGCTCATCTTCCTCACACACACACACAAAAAAAGTATCACTGACAGCTTCAAGGTTTTTACTTACGCCATGCTGAAAGAAGGTTTTGCATCTTGATCAGACAGAGAAGCAATTGTATGCTGTGGAAATCCTTCACAGAAGAAAAGATGTTACTTTCTTTTTCCAGGCAAACAGCAAAATTCTAGGACTGGGAACCTAAAAATGTTCCTACCACAAAGCCCACAAAGTTGTACAAAAGTTCTCTTTCCCGCCTATTGGATATGTTTATCACAGTCGGTCAAACAGACTGAAATTCCAGGTTACAAGACAAATCAAAAGTGAAAGGAATGGGGGAAAGATCTGTCTGTCCGTCCATCCACCTCAGATTCTAAAGTTCACATGTGTATTTCTAATTTAATAACAGTTAAGACATATTGCTTTTTAAAAAGAAAATGTAATTTTTAAATAGTTTCTAACACAACGGAGGAATCTATTACATAGCCCACTTTCACTTTATGTAAGAATATACTTCTGTGTTTAAAATTTTGGAACAGCCAAACCCACATAGTTTGCTTTCCATATGTATTTTTAAATTCTGAAAATAAGTCCAAGAAAAGCAGAAACCATAAAAAAAAGAGAGATTTCATTACATAAAAATTTAAAATCTATCTGTACATCAAAACAAACAAAGGTAAAGGTAAATGACCAACTGAAAAAACATTTGCATCAGGTGACTGAAAAGGGGTGGATATTCCTAAATGGCGCTAACAAACCAACATGAAGAATAAATTATTATAAGTTTAAATAATAACTTTAAAATGGGCTAAGAAAATGTATCAGTAAATCAAAGACTAGCCAACATAATATCTAAAACGCAGTGTGTTTACGTCAAGCATTATTCTAAATGCTTCATCTGTATTAACTCAACTCTTGCAACACATAAAGAGACAGACAACAATAACATGTTACAGACGAGGAAAGAGGTTGACCAGCACTATAAATGGCCAAAAACAAGACAGAAAAGCATTCCATCTCACTGACAGTTAAAAAATGCATATTAAACAAGGAGATTCTTTTTATACTTAAAAAGTTATGCCTTTTTCAATTATAAACATATAAAATTTTCGGAAAATAGAGGAAAACAAAAAATTTCTTAAATGATGTAAAACCCATCCTTCTTTGTGTCCCCAAAAAAATCACTTCGATCAATTCCATGCCTCTCCCTGCAACCGTCCGTTTATGCACAGTTTGTATTATGCAGCTGTGACCAAACAGCACAGAGGATTTTGTAGCTTATTTTTTAAATTTCTTAATACAACCGGATTTTTCTATAAACGCAGTTCTTTATACCTTTCTAGCCTTAACAATGAAAGAAAACCAGTAGTGTTCTCTGAGGGAAAGGACGACAGTGGTTTTCATTTTCTTTTTACTTCTCTTATTTTCCAAAATCACTTCAATAGCATAATTTTCTCTAATTATAAAACATTTAAGTTAAAAAAAGAAATTCTTAAACATTAAAATGATAACTTGTGCAAATGAAAATACAAAGTCTAGTTTGAGCTAAAATATATTTTTTAAAATGTCTATTTTAAAATAACACAAAATAAACACTTACCCATACGAATAAGAGAGCATTCAGAATTTGAGCTAGCCGGAGGGGGACTAACATGATGCGTTAGCAATTCTTTGTAATGGCTTTCATCTAAAATAACGTGGTATGTGCCTAACAAGACAAAAAGTAAAAGAAAAAAAATCAGCTTTCCGGACATAAGAACAAATTATAATTTCTATGTAATTCTATAAAAGTTCTACCATCTGAAAATGTATATTTTCAAAATAAATATTCGAGTTAAATTATCATTTTTCAAAAACTTTATTTAAATAATATCTCTATATTGACTTCTCCAGGAATAACTATAATTATAATTTAATTAAAGCCAAGTTATAAGATCTTTACAAAATATTACATGTAGTGAAACTTCTAGCTTTTCAAGAGTTATAATGCTTCCTCTAAACACTGACATAACTACTGAAAATTCCTTGCATTTCAAGATGCTATCTTATAGCATCAATGATATATTTAAGATGACTACCCATATTTTGGACTTCAGGACATAAACTGATTTAAGTTTAGTAACTTAAAAACAGATTAAAACATCCTAATTTAATTAACAAATTGTTACTTCTTACATGGTAATTATGAATAAATATTGAAGATTCTAAATACATACCACCAGTTTCTCGAGCAAGTACAGTGCAAACCCGAACCTCTGCAGACAATCCAATAACAGACACTCTAATTTTAGCTGCCTTTAGGGTCTTCGTAAAATCCAAGTAAACGAAGGGTTTTGAGGGAAGAAAAAAAACAATGAAGAATTAATGTGTTTGAAAAATAGGTAGAATGCTCTGAAAACTAGTAGTAAGTTCACTACAGAATTCTCTTTAGTTTGTAACTTTGGTTTTGATTATAAAGAAATTGTTGGCTCTACCTTGATGAGGTCATAGATATTAGATGGGTCACAAGTCGTGAGGCTGCTAAAGATGATCAGGACTTCTCTACTCGTGTGGCCGGGCATGTGTCTAAAGAAAGATAAAACGCACTCCAATCAGGTAAAACAAATTACACTAACGAAAATTTACTCAGAAGGAACAGTACACATGGCTCACACATTTAGACTACAGAATATCTCATTTGTTTCAACAGTGCAAAGGAATGAATTATGAGTATATTAATACCTTAAATTTTTCTAAAATTAGCTACATACTTAACAAAAATTCATTGATTCATTTATTCATTCAATAAATATTTATTGAATACTCTTTTAAGTTCTGGGACTAGAGTGATAAACAACACTGACAAGGTCCCTAACTTGTGAAGCTTACATTCCAGTAGATTTGTTTCACACAAAGGCTAAGGTGAATGCTGGGAAGTATGACAACCACCATCTGGATCAACTTTAAGGTGTATTCCTGCAGCCCAGCAATAGTAACATACTTCTTTTTTAAAGACTCTAATTTAACCTCATGGTGATTCAGAGTCATAATAATCATAAACATTAATTTTTGTGTACCATTTAATTAAATGGCTTATGGGACTTTATGATGTGATCAGCTGTTTTCCCCATTCTAAATGGAGATGTTTATGCTTTTTGGAGCATTCTATCAGTTATTTACAGCTTTCCTGCCATAGCTTCACTGTCAGGCTCTCGGCTTTTGCCCTGGACGCTGCTACTGTGCCTCCTTTATTACGAGTGTTACCTCCTTCTCATCTCCTTCAAAACTAGAAAAATACCTATTATATCAAGTATAAAAATCTGAGTCAGGACAGACTATCTGGGGATAAGACAGATGAGATTTAACTACATGGACTACTTCCTCTGGGGTCTTAGCTATATTCCACATAAAGTTAAACATGCTGGAAAAGTGTGCTATTCATTTTCAGATGTATCACAAAATAAGTTAATAAAAGTCAATAAACGTACAACAAACTCACAATTATTATACCACATTAAATTCCATATACAATTTTTTTTGTATTACGAATACTGCTACAGTTTTAATCATATTTTACTAAAACCTTTAAGGATATACCCCACCAACTACAATGTAAAATAAAAATCAGTAGCCAACACCATACTAAACATCATAAATGACACTACACAGTTCTCTTAACAATGTTTTCATCATAGTTGGGTTTATGGAGACACACATTAACATATTATCGTTTCAACTTAACTCATTCAAAAAACTTTGAAATGAATTGTAAATAATAAATGTACAATCCTCACTTTAGAGTCTGCAGAGCCATGCTCAAGGAGTTATACAGAGACGGTTCTCCATGGCACGTCATATCCACAGCTTTCTTCAAAGATGTTATGTGTTTCCTCGGGTTTCCTAAAATAGAAATGGAATAATCTACTTCAAATAAAATTCTATATATACACAATAGAAATTTATGTTTCTCCCAAAATTTACATATCTATGATGCTAAAGAACAGAATCCCTTCAATTCACATTTTTAGCAAGTTGCACTTTTATCAGAAATGTTGGTTATATAAAGTCTCACTTCATACTAAAAAATAGAACACAAATCTTTTTTTATCTATTAGCACACATTTTAAATAACATTAACTTAGAGTCCATAACCTCTTTTAATATTTTCTTATTTCACCATTTTTAAAACTAACATATTTTCACATTTTAACACCTGTAAAATCAGGTCATGTCTGACAATCGCTGGCAGCCAGGCAACAGATGTGACACAGCTGTCACTGCCTGCTCCCGTGCGGACCTATGAATGGCTGTTGACGTGCTGTTGCTTCAAGTGCATTATGTACACTTTGTGCTATTCGTGTTGAGTTCAACTGCGATTTAAAGTGTTTTTAGAAAGGTTATTAATAAAAAAGGTTCTATTTTTGTGTAGAAAGGCATGGAACAGAGCAGTAGCTGTAAATTTGTTATTAGTGAAGCAAAAAGTCATTGGTTGAAGAATGCCTGCAACTCTGTATCTTTCTTTGGGGGAGAAAAACAGGAGCTTTAGAAGACCTAAGACAGGAGAATTTCCACAAATAGACAAAGCTGTGTTATCTTCTGTTACCGAGTAACATCTGAAAAGATTGTCTGTCTCATGCCAAGCAATACAAATGAAGGGAGGAGAAACCACCGAATTCTTTACAACAGTCGACAGACATGTCAAATTACCAAGAAGCTGGTGTGAACAATTCCCACGTCGTCTGACATGGTGTCCAAGTTTAACTGCTAGTGTTTCCTTCTTGATGGCTCATAAAATAAAGGTATCTTACAAACGATGGAATCTGAGATTCAGTGAAATATGGTATTCTTCACACAGTTTCTCCTATTCAACACTGTCTTCATATTAATTAATGATAACCAAAACATCATTAATTTTATCATATAGTATAGTTCATCAAACTACCTCCATACTGTTGAATATTTATTTCCAATTTGTCACTATTACACATAGCACTGCAGACAGCATATTTGTAGAGTGAGGCTTTTTATTTTTTCATAATATTTCCTAAGTATAATTCCAAGGAACAACCATTTTTATGGCTCTTTTCACAAAAATGTTAAACTAATTAACCAGATTATCAGCACTATATGTACCAGTTTCTCCATGGTTCAGCAAGGAATATATTGCTGTTGAAACTTTATTTTGCTCATTTAAAATATATAAAATAATAAAATGTTGAGTTTTTTTTTTATCACTTGTTTGGCTAAACTTTCTTTTTTAATAGTTATTTAGTTTCTCTTTTTATTCTGGTATGAATTATCTGTCTTATTTGTCCATTCATGTACGTATAACTTTTTGGTGTTATTTATCTGAATAAGTTTTAAAATATTAACCATTTGCCATATTTAATACATATTGCATTTATGCTTAGAATCATAAAATTTTAAAAATGAAAAGTATATCACTAAGTCAAATCCCTCATTTCTTAAGTGAGAAACAAATGTAACAAGTGAAATGATTTGCCCAAAGACACACGCCCACCCAACGGCAGGTGCAGCACACCTCATCTCCTGGCTCTCTATCCACCTGTCTTGCTACTACACATGACGTGTGAGTCATCTCCCATGGTGTTGTGAGCATAGGAAAAAAGCATACCACATTACTGTCAGTGTGGTTTACAGCAGTGACTCTGATCAGGGGCAGAGAGGGTGCCTTCAAGAGGCCTACCGGCATCTCCAGAGGATTTTTCATCTTTATACAGATGACTTCCCTGGCATCCACAGAAAACTACTATTAACTAGGGGTGGGGTTGGGGGTGGGGTGGCAGCAGGAGGGTTGGCCCTCCATCTTTTCCTTGGGCAACCATCCTCCCCTCACAGTATACAGTCCAGCCTAGACCACGTGTCGTTCAGGCGGCGCTTACCCCGCCTCCATCTGGCTCCAGGCACAGACATGCAGTCCAGGCTACAACAAATACTTCCTTTCCCTGGCCACTCTGACTGCTCATGGATGGGCAGACCACAAGCAGAGTCCATAAGAGTCCCCGTTGGGACTTGTGCTGAAGCTACAGGCTACGAGGGTCATGTAGGCTTGGGACTATCACTAGGCATCTTTTCACCTCCCAGAAAACCTATCAGAGAATGAAGCCAGACAGAGCCAGGACCCCTGGAAACATCCGTATGTGAAATCAGCCCACCTCTGAACTTGAGCCAATAATTTCCCTTTTGCCCTTAAGGTAGTTGGAGATGTTTTTGGTTACTTGTAACTCAGTTTCTTAGATCACTCCAGACTAACATACCTTTCACTCTCCACCGCCATAGTGAAAAACTATTACAGATGAACTATTAAAGATGTCACTTCCCTTATGTGTTTGGTAAGGAGAAAAGGTTGAGAGCCACATTTAAGGGATAGTGTGTTTCACAGAAAATAAAACAGAATTAGCCATGTAAATTTGTATCAGCACATATACCAAAGCAAAGAAACTCTGACATTATTATCTTTTAAAGGAATAAAATTCAGTTAGGCATGTCACAGAAGCAGAAAAACTGAATCATTAACAATAACTAAAATTCAGTTTTTATACTCTTTGCTCTTTAGAGGTTTAACTTTAAAAAAAAATAATTTTAAGAGTAAATGGATTTTCTGAATGGATACAATAATTTTATCTTAATACTTTGGGGATAAGAATGTGTAGATCTTAAAAAACACATTTACATCCATTGCAACACTATTTACCACTGTGCAGAACTCACGCAAAACAGTCCATCTCAGACACTGAGAGTCTGATGGAGGGTTTATTAAGGGTTTCACCCAGAGGCAAGCAGGGAGGCTTCATTCCACTTCATAGACAACCTTATGACAGGGTCACAAGGTATGTAAATACAGCGAAGGCCCTGAGTCCTGTAAGGGTAGTTTTATGCATACCTGCGAGTTCCGTCAGTTTTTCAGCTCTTTTACTCTTTGTTACAATTATTCCAATCTCAAAATAAAAACAAAAATCATTATTAATTTAACGAATTATTTCTTCTTGATAAGAATGTATATAAAATAAACTAGCAATTACAAAGGAATAAATATCATGTAAGGAACTTTTTTCATGATGCTTTTCACATAAATTTAGCTAGTAGTTCCCTGTACATTATTTCACTTTTAGAGTTATCTTCTTTTCATTGATAATTGTACCAGAAACTGGTACATGATCTGGATCACTTAATAATTCATAAAATATATGCCCAATATTTTAAAAATAAGATATATTTGGCAGTAATATTAGGAATCCAATTCTGAATTCTATCACTTATTTACATACCTGACTAATAGGATTTTGATCAAAATATTCCTCTACGAAGTATTCCAACAGCTGTTTGAAGAAAACAAAATGGAAATACTAGCTAAGGGCAAAATAACAACCACAGAAAACATGTCTTGTGAAACCTGTTTATCAAGCACTGCTTCTCATTTTTAAGCTTACAGATTTTTAAAAAATGTTCAGTAGTAAAAATGCTAAATAAAAATAAATTTTAAAATATTAAATAAATAAAAATTAAACTATTAAATAAACCTCAATTTGAAAGGTAAGTGGTGAGACAGGTTTGAGCTATGCCTTAAAAGATGGAACCAACTGGACATGTAAGACAGAAACTATCTAAACAAGAAGAGCCACTGAAGACAGAAACAGGAGAATGGGCAGAACTGGGAACGGGCTTCGATAAATTAGGAATAATCTGCACGTGTTTATAAGCTGAGGCGACCGATTCAAGGAAATCAAAGGAGAATGAAGATTCAATAAAGGGAAGGGACAACCAATAAAGTGAGACCCTGACTCGGGGTGGAAGGGCACAAATAATTAGCTGTTTGGTTACCATTTCCCTCAAGGATCTGGGAGCACTTCTCCTTAGCTATAGTTTGTATTCACTCAGGAAAAAAAAGAACGCATTCACTAGAAGTTCAGTGTCCTTCCCCACATTTAGAGTAAATTAGAATGATTTTACTACACCTTTAAAGTACATGTCAGTCTATTTGGCTTTAAATCCTGGTCTTCCATTGTTCTCGATCCATCTACTACCACGTAAAGATGGCGCATCTACAAACAAAAACTCCAATAAGGACAACTTGCAAATAATTTTTACCAAGAACTAGTAATGGCATTTAGTATTCACATATTCTACACATCTATTTTTAATATATTCTTTTAAAACATTGGTTGTTTTCCTATTGTTTATTCTGTCAAGCCACAATGTTTCTTTAACCCAAACTAGTTCTGTACCAGTAAAGAAAAAATAGTAACATACCATTCCAAGACGAACTTGTCCATGGTGCTCAAACACTCTGTTAAAATTATGCAAACATTTTAATGGAATACCATATACTACCTGAAAAATCAATACCACTGTTCAACTAATCTGCGTTTTTTAGTGAAGTAAGTTATTAAGTTATGGGACCCATGTGATTAGAGACATTTTGGATAGTTCCTGGAGACCCATTTCCCTGCTGAGGTGCTAGGCTGCTGGTTCCCTCCCCCTATTCAAAAGGCTACAGGTCAGTTTCCCTGAAACACAGCTGACAGGAAGCACTGAGGAGTGGGTATAGGAGCACGGAAGGCTTCAAGCAACATATCTTACCTTTTCTAACACGCCCACACAACGTTTGCATACCTTTTTCTCTTTGCTTTGAAAAGAATGTCTTCTATTGTAGCTTTAAGTGATCCTGATTCATCTTCTTTAAGAATCTCCCTATAAGCAACAATTACTTGCTTGAAAAGGTAAGCTAAAAGTTTACTAACCCAAGAGGAATGAAAACACAGGTCCACACAAAGATCTGCACGTGAACGTTCACAGCTGCACCGTTCACAGCAGCCCAAAACTGTGAACAATCTAAACGTCCATCAACTGGTGAATAGACGAATAAAAACACGGTACTACACAAGAGAATGCTATTCAGCAATAAAAGGAATGAATTACTGACACACTACAACATGGAGGAAGCTTGAAAACTGCATGTTAAGTGAAAGGAGCCAGACACAACTGACCACTTATACGATTACACTTAAATGAAATGTCCAGAAGCGGCAGAAACAGACAGCAGACCAGTGGCTGCCTAGGGCTGGAGAACGGAATTAACTGTAAATGGGCCTCAGGGAGCCAGTTACTGGGGTGGTGAAAATGTTCTAAAACTGACTTATGGTGATGACTGCACAACTCAGTAAATTTTCTAAAAATCACTGAATTATATACTGGAATTGGGCGAATTTTAACATGTGTAAAATATACTTCAATAAAGTTAAAAAAAAACCCCGCAATGCCTAAAGAAGAGAGAGTAAGAATGCCCTGCTCACCAAGTTCTTTCATAGCCTCCTTCCCATCGCTTAGTTCTTTCAGGTTCTTCATCCATTTTTCTCTTAAATGTATTATATTATTCAACGTCCTGTAAAAATCAGTAGATTGTGAATTTTCTAAAGATGTTCGCCACCAAAGGCATACAATTAAATTTGAAGAGTAAAGAGAGGAAAGTAAACACACAAAGTAAAAAAAACTCAAAATGCAAAGCCACCTTACTCTTTGCAGTTTATCCAGTAATTGTTGTTGGATGAAAATACTTTACAAGATCCTCATGGAGCTCCATCCCAGAGAAAGACTGAGCATTCGTGCACGCACGTGGCACCAAGAGAAACACGCATCTTTTCACAGCTTTTAAGAAGCGTGCACCGTAGGCGCGTCGCGGGCCAGGACCTCGGAATCGCGGGGGTGGGGACGCGCGGCGGGGACGAGAGTCGCCACAGCCCCGGACGGCGGCCGCCGGGCCCCGCCGCGCGGAGACGGCCGCACCACCCTCCGCCCCGGTGTGTCTTCTCAGTCAACGTCTTAAAATGGTGTCTTTAAAGGGTAAATGCTTATGGCTCATACTTCAAAAAAGGGACCCGATATTAAACCTGCACCGTGACCAGATGAAGACCCTGCGGCATTCAGTGAGGCAGCGAGCAGACAAAGGCGCATCTGGACCCCGGGAGGGAGGGGCCCGGCTGCTCGCTGCTCGCCTCTGCCCCGCGTTTCCGGGTACTTCTGCAGGACCCAGGGTCAGGCCTGCGGGGGGGGCCCCCGCCCCCGCGGACGACGCCCGGAGGAGCCGGGCGCCCCGGCCGGGCAGAGGCGGCCGCGGGGCCGCGGACCCGGCCGAGCCCCCCGCTCGGACGCGCCGTCCCCCCAGCAGAGCTCGGGACCCGCGGGACCGGCCCGCGCACGGGCTGCGGGCACGAGAACCTGCTGACCAGCGGGCGCCGCCCGGCCCCGCCGCCCCCGGGCCCCGCCGCAGCGCCCGCCCGCGGCCCCTCTGCCGCGCCTCTCGGAAGCTGGCTCCACGTTTGTAAACGCAAACACGCGGCCGCGGCAGCGTCGCGTCAGCACCGACACCGCACTTCACTTGCACTCTGCGCCTTTATTTTGGGAGGAAGACCGGCCCTGGCTGACACCCGCGCCCCTCCTCCAGGTACACGGGCCGCCGCCGCCGCGCGGCTGACGAGCGGGGTGCGGGTCCGCGCCGGGATCCGAACCCGCGAACCCCGGCCGCCGCAGCGGAGCGAGCGCTTAGCCGCCGCGCCCCGGCCCGGCCCGGCCGGTGCCTGTTAACTCTCGGCGAGCCCGGAAACCGCGCGAGACCGGCGGAAGAGCACCGCACCCTCCACCCGAGCGCCCGACGGGCCCCGCCACCCCAGAGCGCGAGCGGCCCGGCCCACAGTGACCCCGGGCGGTCACCGCGCGCTTCCAGCCGGGACTCCGCGACTACCGGCCACGCGGCGGGCGGCCGCCCGCTCGGCCCAGGGATGCAAGGACTGCGGACACGGCTCCCGCCCCGCTCCCCCTCCCGACGAGCGCCGCCTCCCCGAGCACTCACCGGACCCGCCGGAAGCCGCCCCGCCCGGAAGCCGCTCTGGCCGGAAGCTCGCCCGCTCCGCGCGGAAGCTCGGCCGACCCGTTCTGAGGCGCCGCGGTGGTCCTTCCGCCGCGTGGGGGCGATGCGGAGACGTTCCGGCCGGGGAGCGGGCGCTCTGGCCGCGGCGCCCGGGGCGGACTGGGGGTGCGGGCTGCCCGGAGGCGGGGGAGGCGGGGGAGGCGGGCGCCCCTCGCTCCGGCGGGCGTGAGGCGACCCTGCGTCCCTGTGAGGGGACGGCGGGGCCCGCAGAGTCCTCCCTCCCGGGGCCGCCTGCCGGGAGACGGTCGTCAGGGAGGCCGCGCGGTCACGGCGCCGCCGGGGAGGACGGTGACCGGGCCAGCGGGGAGCTGCCGGCGCCAAGGCGCTGGGGCCGCGCGGGCCGGCGTGAGGAGGCCGGGGAGGGGAGGGGAGGGCAGGGGAGGGCAGGGGCAGGAAAGGGGAAGGGCAGGGGGAGGAAGGAGTAGGAAAGAGGAAGGGCAGGGGGAGGAAGGAGTAGGAAAGAGGAAGGGCAGGGGGAGGAAGGGCAGGGGAGGAGGGGCAGGAAAGAGGAAGGGCAGGGGGAGGAAGGGCAGGGGGAGGAGGGGCAGGAAAGAGGAAGGGCAGGGGAGGAAGGAGCAGGGGGAGGAGGGGCAGGAAAGAGGAAGGGCAGGGGGAGGAAGGAGTAGGAAAGAGGAAGGGCAGGGGAGGAAGGAGTAGGAAAGAGGAAGGGCAGGGAGAGGAAGGAGCAGGGAGAGGAAGGGCAAGAAAGAGGAAGGGCAGGAAAGAGGAAGGAGCAGGGAGAGGAAGGGCAGGAAAGAGGAAGGAGCAGGGAGAGGACGGGCAGGAAGGAGGAAGGAGGAAGGGCAGGGAGAGGAAGGGCAGGAAACAGGAAGGGCAGGGGAGAGGAGGGCAGGGGAGGGCCTGGGGAGGAGGGGCAGGAAAGAGGAAGGGCAGGGGAGGAAGGAGTAGGGAAGAGGAAGGGCAGGGAGAGGAAGGAGCAGGGAGAGGAAGGGCAAGAAAGAGGAAGGGCAGGAAAGAGGAAGGGCAGGGGAGAGGAGGGCAGGGGAGGGCCCAGGGAGGAGGGGCAGGAAAGAGGAAGGGCAGGGGAGGAAGGGCAGGGGAGAGGAGGGCAGGGGAGGAGGGGCAGGAAAGAGGAAGGGCAGGGGGAGGAAGGAACAGGGGAGGAAGGGCAGGGGAGGAGGGGCAGGAAAGAGGAAGGGCAGGGGGAAGAAGGGTAGGAAAGAGGAAGGGCAGGGGGAGGAGCAGGAAAGAGGAAGGGCAGGGGGAGGAAGGGCGCGGGGGGAGGAGGGGCGCGGGGGGGAGGAAGGGCAGGGAGCATTAGCAGCCGCTGGCCGCCCCACTTCCCCACGTCTCGTGCTGCCCTCCGCTGCCAGTCTTGCTTGTTGGCACCGAAGGGTCCCGTGCGTGCTGCCCCTCAGAATCACAAACCAGCGTCGTGCACAGCGGTGGAAAGAACAGACCTGGAATTAAAATCGGGCTCTGCACCTCAAGCGAGTCGCAGCCCGAGTCTGATCCACAAGACGGGTCGTGACCGGCCCTGCGGGGCTTGCACATGACCCAGTGCAGCTCCAGAACCAGCCCTGTCCCCCGCCCCCAGAAGACGCGGCCTTCCTCAGTTGGGGTGTCGTCTGTAAGAGGGAGCGGAGGGGAGAGGAGCGTCGCTCGCGTCGTCTTCGTCCTTGCCTCCCACTCATGGGTGACTCCTTTACAGACTCACACCCGGACTCCACACTTGCTTCTTTCCCTTGCACAAACTCCACACTTGCTTTCCCTTTCTTCTGATTGGCCATCCTCCAAGAGGGGTGCATTCCTGTGGGACAGCCACAACACCAAGTCCCAAGTTTCTTGCTAATGTTTACTCTCAATCAGTCTGGGAAAAAAAAATTTTTAATGGAAAACCAGGAAAAGGACAGAGGACTCCCTAGTAAATTTAAATTAAGGCGTATTTGTGGAGAGGAGGCTAAATCATTCAAGCTTTTCCCAACTGTCAAGTTTACTTTCCACTGTGTAGATTTTAGTCGTAGACCGTGAGTCAGCTAGGAATGGCACTAAGGCAAAACAAAATAGGCGCAAACCCGTGGTGATCCCTTCCACAATGGTGACTGACACGATGTTCTCATTGTGCAGAAAGGGGTGGAGTAAAGGAGTGATCTCCCCTGGCTGGGTGTTCCAGCTTGTAAACTAAGGGACAACTACAACGAAGGGAACGACCTGTTCTCTGCCCCGGGGGTGGCTGACAGTCTACGGAGGGAGGGATTCATGAGCAGCTCAGCCAGTGGAGCCAGGCGGAAGTTCAAAAGGTGTGCAACTGCCAAGACTGGGGGAGGCCAGCCTGCCTACTCCAGTACCTTCAGATGGAAACTAAATCATTTGAGACTCACTGAAAACCTCCAGAATTGCTTAAAACCATATCTAATAATCCTTATTTTGATATGTAAATGCTATCTTTTAAAGCATTCGTTCATAGTCTGTGAATACTCACAATGCCAAGCCTAACTAATGCAGTCATCTGTCCAGAATTCAGAAGAATTAACACCCTACAGCTTCACCCGGCACAGACCAAGCATGTGGGGATTGGGACGAATCATATACTTTTAAAATACACTTTGCTTTTGAAAACTTGTTTAAAGTTTCACCTTCCAGCTTTGGGAATTAGGTGTAACTAGCCATATTTATTGTTTACTTTCTGACAAGGACTGTTTTCGAAGTCACACATTAACTACCTTCATAACAACTATGAGATTAGGTACAAATATCTCTGGCAAACAAGCCAACTGAGGGACAGGAAGGCTAAGTAATTTGGCCAAGGTCACACAGCAAGTAACTGCTGGAGGGCAAAGCACGAATAGGACAACATACACAGGGAAGAGCAAGCAGGTCCGGGGGCAAGAACTAGACATTTTTTAGGACACACATTTTGTTGCAGTCATACACACACACGAAATCATGATTACGCATCCATGTTCTTTTTCTAACTCCAAAGAGGCATTATTTTAACTGTTTTCTAAAAACTACCCAACTTACTTGGGGAGTTTTATTCATGAAAACTATTCCCATTAGAAGAGATGTTACCAATATGAAACGCAGGAGGAGGTATATTGACAAGAGATTCTCACATACTGAGGTATATGGGGTAACTATTCAGGTTCAAAACTGATTCAGCTTGAACTAAAAAGCCTGACTTATGGCCTGTCAAACATACATTGTGCATCTGCTTAACCATTAAAGAATGCACTCTCTTAAGAATGCAAGCTTCCCCTCCTACGCCCTATTGGTAACGCCCAACACCCTATTGGTGACGCCCAGATTAGGCCCTCTCCTGACATCACGTCACGTTGGCCTGCTAATTTGCAACTGAATACCTTTTGAAATTATGATGAAAATGTATTCTGGGTGTGTTAATGTATGTTCTTTGTTCTAAAAAGATAAAAGACTCTACTGAAAACCGTGCTACTCCAGAATGCTTTCTATGGCCTTCCCAGGTTATTATAATCCTCACTCTGGCCCACCCTACTTCTCTTATCTCCAGAATGGTTATTGGTTATTTTGCATCGACAATGTAGTCCTTTGCTAGTTTTCTGTCCTTTCACACAGGAGTTCTCATGGTGAGTGTGCTAGAACCACAAGCTGCTGGGAGACGGAGTTTGGATTCTGATTCCTCCAGCTGAGCCTTTAACAACATCCAGATGAGACACTTCCAGACCCAGTGCTGCAGCAGGGGGAATGTGTGTGTGTGAGGAACTCCACACACAACTGAAACTAAGGCCCCAGGAGCCGTGATTAAAGGACTAACCCCTCTTTACACAGGCATCTCCAGTCAGGTCTTCACCGATACTTCAGATAGTTCATATGAAGCATTTTGTGTAATCAAAAGTACTTAAAATGCACTCAAAATTAAAATAGGATATTTTATTAACATTAATCAGAGCAATCCCACCCATTAAGGTATTAACAAAGTCAACCTAGAATGGAGTATAGAATCTAATATTCCAACAGACAGAATTTAAGCCAGATTCCAATCCTAGCTTAGTCACTTGCTGGTATGACAATGGACCAATTAATCTATCAAATCATTGGTTTCCTTATCTGTAAGATGAGAATGAGAAATGGTTACATGTAAAGAGACTGTTTTAAGGATCAAATGATATTTTTTGTGTGTGTGTATACAATGGAACTTTTACTATAAATAGTAATAGACAAATTTATTTCAAAAAATACAAAGTATATATGACAAAACTAATACCTGTTATTTCTGGGTGGTGGGTACATGTATGTTTACAGTTTTCCATATTTAAATTTTTCAAAATAGAGAAATAAAAAATATGGATCTTATCTACTTTTAATA